>NC_045716.1:12966477-15397387 GCF_009834535.1 Camelus ferus | reverse complement strand
ACCAGGCCAGCTAGCATAATTAAGATGCTGGCTTGATGCTGGCTTGAACTAATTCCTGTCTGCGCCATCTGTGAGCTCTCTGGCCCCTCTGGCATCTTGCGCACTGGCCTGAGAAAACAGAACTTTTTTAAGGAGAGAGATCAAATGTCTACTGTGTGAGTTATTTCAGCGCTGAGACAACTCAAAAAGAAGTCTCCTGGAACCTCTCGGTCAATATGGAGCGCCTTGCTATAATTCCCTCCTAGTGAAATGCCACGGAACTCATTTCCTTTACTAATGGCTCCGTCTTGGGCACCACGTATTGTTATTTGAATGGCACTGTAGTGTGGCTCGGTCCTAGTGGGGGGGTGTGAGCAGCATAATGAAATGCCTTTGTGCCACATGCGCTATGACACGGATGCTAAATGCTTTAGAGAGCTTCCTCATCTACTTGTCTCAGACCAGGTCGATCCTAAGATACATGACTTTTCCCCTCTTCTACCAGCACCTTCCTCTCTGCCTTGTGACTTTGTCCTCACAGAACCCCTGTCAGGTTTCCTAAAATCCCGTCCTACTCAGCAGACACACACACACACACACACACACACACACACACACACACACACACACACACCTTTTAGTCTGTTTAATTAGTGAATTAAATATTTATCCACCTATCCTTCTGCTAAACATACACATATAAAAATTTTTAGGGCTGACAAATATCAAAAAGCTAAGAGGAATCATCTCTGGGCAGTAGATTTATGGCTATTGTACATTTTGCCTTTTGCACTTCTCCTATTTTCAAATAGTGTTATTGCATGTATAACTGCAAGTATTATCTAAGCATGTCTTACTTTTATCATCAGAAAAGGTCAGGGATGCTAAAGGATTCTCTTTGGGGAAAAATAAATACCACCACTATTCTCCATCAGCCAAAAATGGCACCAAGAGAATCCACGTGTTCTTGGTTGAGAGGGGAGGCTAAGATATTGCCATCCCTGTGAGCAGCCTGACTTAGGAAATTGAATTAATTCTTTTCTTGATTCTGGTTGTACTACAGAGCCTGGGCCCTCCAACGAGAAAGAAAAGCCCCCTGTTAGAAGAGAATTCCCATTTTCCCCTCATTGTTCCTGTTCACAAACAACAGGGGAAATGTCTTCCAGCAAGGAAGGGGAGTGGGTGGAGCTGCCAGACGAGTTAGGAGATGGCGAGTTGAACTTGAGAGCAGTTACTCATTGATCCGTGTTCTGGGCATTGCCCAGGATGACCTTTTGCCCTCTTGGTACCTAGATCTGCTCTTTACGGAGGTGTGGGAAAAAAAAAAAAACCTACCCTCATGCTGAAGTATGAGGTATGGTGGGAGCTGCTTTGAATTAAAAGCCTGGCTTTCCTGGGACAGTCAGAGCCTCATTTGGGGAAGCCGATGACAGAGCATGCCAAGTGGATGAAAAAGGCAGAGAAAAGAAGCCTGATTCAAAGGTTAGGAAGCCTGGGTTCTGTCTCCATCATAATCTGGAAGCCTGCTTTCCTCTTGCACCTCTGCTTTCTCATGAATGAAACGTGGACAAACTTTGCCAGCACCTATTAAGTGCTAAGCATGCTCTTAAGTACTGTAGATAGACTGTGCTAGAGCAGAAACCATGGTCCCTCCTAAATGACAAAATTAACACCTGCCCCAGGTACCCCCAAATATTTCTGGGAATAAAAGGAAAGTCCAATAAAAATAACTTCCTAGGACTGCCTAAAACCTAGTCTGTTCAACATTAAAATTTCCAGACTTGAGGTCTATTAACTGCAAAGGAGCCCAGTGATTGGGGGCGGGGGTGGGGGGAGGATAGCTTTCAGGACACTTACATTTCAGTGCTTTAAAATACATAAACAATCATGCATCAACCACTATAGCAAATCATCCTTCAACTATTTTAATGATGGGATACTTTTTGAAAAGGGTGGTTATTAAAACACATCCTTAAGAACAATTTGATTGTTTGAATGCATCTGGATTTAGAGTCTTAGAAAGATGATCTACAAATGTCTTATCAAATTTGTAGCTTCCTGTCTTTCTGCCTTTTTAGATCTGTTCACACAGACCAGTCCTTATGGTGTCGGCACCCTTGTTTTACCTGTTTTATTTGCCTCAGTCACCCTCTGTACTTTTCAAGGCTCACCTCACAGAGTACCTCCTCCATGAAGCCTTTGCTGATCTCCACCAAGAGGAGATATCACCTTCATTTGAATCTTCATAACAACTGGCCTGTCCCCTTGGTTAGGTTCCGCCTGGAATTACAGTTCACTGGTGTTGTCTTATCCACCTCCTGGAGCACGTGGACTGTCTCTCACTCATCATTATACACCCTACAGCATCTAGAACAGAACCTGGCACAGAACAGGTGCCTGGGATCCCATGACATGTGGAGCATCCAGAGCTGGAAAGGACCTTAGAAAGCACTGGAGCTAACCTTTTAATTTTTCTAAAAGGGAACCGCAGGTTGCAGAGGGTAAAGTGCCTTGGCCAGAGCCAGCAGCTAATCGAAACCAGATCAGAACTAGAACTCAGTCCCTTGGCCCGCAGGGCAGCTACCGTTGTTCTAGAGCACACGTACTCATCATCTGATGGCCTGGACCAAGTTACAAAGCCTGTGAGAAGTGGGATGTGCTAATACGTGCCCAAAGGCTCACCAGGAGAACTTCAGCTCATCTGAGGGTGGGAGGAGGATGTTACCAACCACAATAATAGCTGCCCATCTGATGAGTGTCCCCATGTGCTAGGCACTGTCCTCGGCCTTTGACCCAAGTTGCCTGATTGTCGTTGTCTGCTCAGAACAGCCACCCAATATCAGAGGACTGACTTCTCTCCCTTTTTCCCTTCTAGGCTAATGGAGGTTGGCAGGATGCTACTACCCCTTCATCAGTGACCTCCCCTACAGAAGGCCCTGGCAGTGTTCACTCTGATACCTCCAACTGATCTCCCAGCAGTCGCATCCCGGCTGACCCTGTGCCCCAGTCGGGGCAGGGCCAGGAGGGAGGGTTTCTCAACGCTGAAGCGGTCAGACTGGAGGTCGAAGCAATCAGCAAACACAATAAGAGTCTCCTTCTCTTCTCTTCTTTGGGATGCTATTTCAGCCAATCTGGACATTTCTTTATACTCTCTTCCCTATTTTTTTTTTTTTTTTTTTTCTGGGTAGAAGCCACCCTTCCCTGCCTCCAGCTGTCAGCCTGGTGTCCGTCATCTTCCCTGCCCCTGGCCCTCTGTCCTAGACTCCCTGGGTCCCCGCCCTCTATGACATCCCTGAAGGATATTTGCAACAATTAGAGGAATTTCAAGAGAAAAACAAAAGTACAAAGAAAATAATAAAAGCATTTGTTTGTTTTCATGCTGGTGGTTTGAGGAGCCAAATGTACCTCACTCGGATCCCCCACTCCCAGTGTTAACAGGCAACCCTGAAATCTTGTCTCTCTTGTTACTTACACTACCTCTTAGCAGGAAGACACCACATCGCCCTACTCATTCCAGGCCTCCCTGCCTCCTCTCGCTTTTCCCTCCCTGGGGACAATTCTGATCAGAACACTGTCCTCTTCTTCCCGGCCCCAGGTATTCACTGGGGACTGGCACTGCTGGGCTTCTAAAGGTGCCACGTTTTCTGGTTTCAGCTCTGCTAGGTTGATTCCCGGGCAGGAGGTCAGGCAGCAGGAGAGGGCATGAGGGACAGGAAGAGCAGGATTCCAAGAGGCTTTTGCATCTTCCCAGTAACAGCGCTCTTGGCTTCAGAGGCGCAGGGTCTGGAGATGATGCAGAACACTTGGTAAGCAAGGTTCAGAGCCTGCTGTAAAACCAGGTCTGAGTTAGGCACGATGGTGAGCGCATCACTGAGGAGTAGAAAGTTCTTATCCTGAAACCCTTCCAATGCCTCTCTCCCACGCACACACACGTACACGGACCTACAGGCACGTACACAGTCTCACAGCTTCACTTGCCCAAAAACAGTCACACGCCACCTACAAATGCCTACGTTAGGAACCATAGCATTAGGCCTTGTGAACCCAAGGGAGGGACTTAACAACTCTTGAGTGAAGGTCACTGACACAGAGAAGCACCATGTGCTGGGGTTTCCAGGCCCCGCAGTCCCCCCACCCCCACCCCCAGCATGCACACGCCAGAATGCCGTACACGGGACTTGAGGGACTTGATCGACTTGATCATGCTGAAGGCCAGGATTCCAGTGGAAAATCTCCCTGCTCTCACCACCCCTGGAGCCCTCAGGGAGCCACACACAGCACTTACCCTGTCTCATGGATTCCGGTCTGTTCTGGTTTTGTGTTTACCATAGGGACATGCACTCGTTATCCAAATTGTTACATGCCGCCACATTCTTGTCCTGGAGGAGAAAGTTGTATAAGAACATGGTTTGGGCCAACATTCTGGTTGCTTACTTTGAAGACCTGAGAGTGACAGGGGAAGGGGAGGCCATGTTTTCTGTGAAATCATCAGTGATTTTTATCCCCTGGGTCTATCTAAGAGAGAAGAGTGTGTATTAGGAAGCTATTCTCCAATGTCAGCTGAACGTAACCTTCTTCAGGGCCAACTGTGCCAGCCGTAAAGATGGCAGCTCTGTCACTTGATTAAGTGGGAGGTGGTCAGATCTCTTGGTGCCTCATTTTCTTCATCTGTAAAATGGGGGTGATTATGCCCGCTTCACCAAGAGCCTTGTGAGAGACTGAAGGAACTGATTTAATTCCTATCTGAGCTGTAATTGTAAAGTCAGGGAATGTAGCGTCCCTAAGATAAACAGGTTCATACCATGCAGGGCCGATAAATGGCTTTCCCGTTCTAACTTCTGGTTAACATTGTGCCCTGAGGTCATCACCATGATGACCAAGAGAAGGGTTAATGTTGCTGCTTTTGTTTGTTTTGATCTGTTTGGTTTCTTAGAATAGAGATAAGTTTCTAAATTGGAAAAACAGGACCTGGTCCTCTGAGCTTGTACTTGCATCCAGTATGTGGCCTTGTAAGTACTTAGTGCCCTGTCACATCTACTTTGTTTGAGAGGCCTCCGGGTGAGGTATAAGATCCTGAGGGATGAGGATGGCCAGCTAACAGGTCATGGAAATTTTGCATGGCAGTATACAAATGAATAGAAAATGTTCCTCTGTGTGTGGGTGTGTTGTAGGGTGGGGGTTCCACCTAAGGAATCTGAAGGTATGTGTATTTGAAGGAAACACAAAAAGTAAATATTTGGCAGGATGGGATTATGCCTTGATGACTAAGAGCAGTAGAAAGACTGTGTCTCGTAGCCTGTGCCTCAGTCAGAACAGGACTTGATAAAGAGGATTCTTGGAAGGAGCGTCTTGTGACCCTTCTGCAGTGATTAGAACCAGTGGAGAACTTTGTCTTAGTGGCAGGGATCTATTGAAACCACCCACACAGGAATATGGTGGGATCACATCCCCCTGATTTGGGGCCAAGTAGGAAAGAGACACAAAAAGGTTCTCTTGGAAACAGGAAGAATGACTCCAGATTTGAGTTGACTGATTTCATCTTAAATGAATGGAAACGATCAGAGCAGTGCTACTTATGCACAGGCAGGTTCCCTCCCTGCAGTTTGCACTGATTGTCCCCGCTCACAGCATCTTCCCGACCCAGCACTTCACACAGCGCTTGGCGCACCCAACACCTGTCCCACAATCTCCCCTCCTTGCCCGCGATCACGTCCAACATGGCGGCCACCAGATCTCTCCGCATTCATTCAGCAAAGCATGGGAACCCTGGCAGTGGAAGGATGGGGATGGAAAGAGCGTGCCTCTGGAAGTACAGCTCCCTGGGAATGCGTATTAGGTCAATCCTACAGATACCAAAATGTGCCCCCAAGATGCCTTCATTTCCTGATGGAAGTGGGAGCTCTCCATTTTCCCTGGCAGATTTCCTCTGAGAACAGATACTAGTCCTAGGGTTTGCCCACCTTCTCACTCTTCATTGCAACCTCCTTTTCATCCCTAACTCCTTCCCCTGGCGTGGAACTGACTCCTGTGCAGTACTTTGCCAAGTGGCACCTTCTTTACTTCTATTTTTTTATTTTGCTGTGGTGGTGGTTCTTTATTTTCTGGTTGCCTTTTTCTCACATATCTTTCCCTGCCCCCCCTTTCCTTCTGAGTTTTATTTTTCTGCCCAGAAAAACCTGACTTCGATACCAAAAAAGATGAAACTACAGAAACTCAAATTTAAAAAAAACTTAAAAAAAAAATACTCAACGATTCTTTCAGCTTTATTAACATTTTCCATTGTTTCTTGCGACTTGTGTCTCGTTCTTTGTAGTATTGATGCTGAACATTTGATAATGAATGTTCTTGTATATTCAGATAAAGGAAAAAAAAAACCAAAAAAGCGGTCTGAATTTAATAGTGTTTATAATAAAAATTTTAAAAATGACCCTCATAGCACGCAAAACAGGATGGGGAATTTCCCCTTTTCTTTCTGTGACAATGCGCATCATTCCTGCATTAGTTTTTAACACCGAACTACCTACGTTCACCATTTCCCCCATTTTTCTTTTATTTTCTTGCATTTGTGAATTAGTTCAAGAATGCTAGAAAAGTGTCGAGTTGTGCACATCCATTTCCTGTTTCACAATGTTTAAAAGTGACAGTAATTCATTTTGTAAACTAAAAAAAAAAAAAAGGTTGGAATAGTGAGCATAATAGGTACAACCTAACATGTTATTATGTTTATTAACTTCGAGACCCAGAAATAAATTCTTTTCTTTCCTTTATCTTGCTCTTTAAAATATTAAAAAAAAATTATGTTTTGTGTTATTTTTGGTTTGTTTATGGGGGGGGCTTTTTGTTTTAATTGTCAGGATTATGATCTTGCTGTTTTTATTCCTTAAATATGTATACGAGGTGATGTGAAAAGGTGACTTTTGTAGAGTACGCTGTTTCCTTGTACTTCTCTTTGCTTGAGAATTCAGTTGACTTCAAAAGCAAAGATCAAGTCCACACTGATGTCACATTGCTCATCCACCTTTCTGGAGTGAGTGGCAATCCTGCGGTCCCTGAAAAAGACAAAGCCAGGGACCTGAGTTCCTTTTGGCCCTTTCACAATTCAAGCAATTGGTCCAGGGGACCCTTTTACACTGTAGGGAAAGGTTTTTGCCTTGGTTGATTGTGAATGTCACAACAAAATGCTTTCTTTTCTTTCTTCCTGATTAATAACAGCATTCCACTAGGCCCCTCCACCTACAGAGGACATTTTTTCTTCCAGAAGAATCCTGCAGGAGATCCTGGTGGGATGTGTACCTTTTGGCTAAAGTAGAATAGATCCGGGAAGCCATCCCTGGGGCCATTCCGCCTGCTGATCTTTTGAGCCAGACTCAGTCCTGTTGGTCTAGTGCTGAGTGGTTAAAAAGTTGGATCCATCGGCCATGCACCTCATTAACCCCTGATTTAGGCAGCTGCTTAAAGCAGATTGTCAAAGGGGTTTGAGCTGGAATGTTTTTGTTACAGGAGAAAAGAAAGCAATATTATCTGGAGGAACTTACACGTTTTTCACTCAACAAATGATTAAGCGTTCGGAAAGCATACAGAATTGCGGGGCAATACTTCAGGAAGAGTTTCTGCCGGAACACTGGCACCCTTGTTTCCAAGTTATAACAAAATAATGACGAACTTTTCACATCACCTTTCTGGTTTCCATCCCTAGCTCAAAGCTTTCTGAAATCTTTTATTTTTTTGTAAACTTTTCCCCCCTTTTGTTAAAACTAATAAAACATTCAATGTTGTCCCTCTTTTCCTCTCTTATTACTTCTTTCCTTTCCTTTGGCCTTTCCGAGTATTTTGAAGTGCTTTCCTTTGGTTGTTGGTTTTATTCGCCCGCGCCCCCTCCCCCGTTCTTATTATTCAGAGTATAAACCTGCAAAGCTCTGCTCTGTTTTGGTTTTGAAAGTTTAAGCTTTTCTGCTTCTGTGAGAGCACAGGCTTCTGTCCCTTTTGATTCCAACTGAAATTTTGTGTTCTCTAATGATACTAACACGGTGTAGGTTTTACAGTCTCCTAATTTGTACTGGTAATGCATATTCCAAATAAATAGTTTCTTTTGTTGCAAAAAAAAAAAAAAGAAACTTGTATTTTGTGTAAATTTATTCTCTTACAGGCTAGCAACTTGTCTCTCCCCAAACTAGGACTTGCGTTAGTGTGGATTATGGTTTAAACTGTGGCCCTAATCATTTTTAATGTCTACATTGGCAGTGGGTCCAATGACTTCTCTGCAGGAGAGCAGGGCACCCCATCTTGTCTGCTTGTCTGTGACTGGCCGTCATCCACCAAACGTCAGTTCAAATATCAGGGTGATGTTCTGAAATAAATCCTGAGATTCTGAGTCACAGCTGTTCGCCCAGTGGTTCTCCTTTTCTTGTCTTTGTCTGCCGTGATCTGGTTATAAGGAAAATTGTGGTACCCAAGAGATGCTTCAGGGGAAAAGAATCTAGGTTAGAGATGACTACCCAGCTGCAGGCTCTCAGAATTATGCTAGACGGCACGCCACTGGATTTACACCCCTGCTGTGTGCTGTCTACCAGCCCATGTAAGCATCTCTCCCGGTGGCTTGTCTGCACTCACACTGAGCCCCGACCCTTGGGGTTGAGGTCTGTTAGGGTTTCATGTCTCAGTGTCCTGGCTGGACCGCCATGTCTGCCTTCAGCACCTAAGTCTGTTTCCCAGCCCCTTGCCACCCTCTTTCCAAGCACGGAGCGGGATGGAGCCCCTTGTCTGGCATTCCACATGCTGTTCCTCTACGGGCATCCCAGGCCTTGTTTTCTCATTCTCACCCCTTAGTTCTCAGGAGCCTCTGCCCAGAGCCCCAGGGAGGCAGGTCTGTATGTTCACCCTCTCATCCCCATCATGACTCTAATCAGCAGAAAACAGATCGAAGGAATGGAGAGTCAGTGGGGATCAAAGTACCGTTTTTACTAATGATCATTTTTTAAAAATTACTTTATTAATTAAGGGATAAGGTAAGGGCTTAAGGGCCTCAGAATGATAAGGCTATCTGGCTAACGTTCACTTGGAGAGCTCTGCCCGGGGCCAAGCTGTTACACATGGGGGTGCATTTCTGGGATCCTGGGGGTGCAAGGCAGTTTCAGCCCACTTCCTTTCTCAGTTGCCTAGAGAACTGTGGAACGAACTCGCCCATCTAGTTTATTACTTAGAGTGTTACTAGACTGTTGTAACAAAAAGACCAGAACGTGTAATGCCTCAAATGCAGGACAAGTCTACTTCCCACTTAGAACAGTAATGGCCGCCAGCACATATTCCTGCGCAGGGTGCCTTGTCTCCACGCGGTGATTCGGGGACCCAGCTCCTTCCACTTTGTGGATCCTCCACATCTGGCCTGCAGGAGGATGTGTGTAGAAGTCTCACCACTGCTAGAAAGCCTTGATGAGGACCTCCCTTCCATTCATACTCCTAAATGCTAGGGGTAGGGGTGGGGCAAGAGGATGTGAAACTGGTCCCTGGCTAGGCAGCCACTTCCTGGCAATGACAGCCCACGGTGACTCTGAATACGTGGCTGTCTCTGTCATATCTAGTGAGCAAACGGGATCAGTGAGGACAAAAGACACGCCCACGTGGCTGTTCCACTGCACTGGACACACCCCAGTAAAAACACTCCCAGTAAACATCCCAGACTTGGCTTTGTTACTCCTCAAGGGGACAATCCAGAAAGGTACTGATCAACCCAATACCACCCCGCTCAACCATATCCAAATTCGGTGGTTGGCTAAACTCAGACCTCTGCACTCCGCCTGTGGTCATCACGAGGGGAGAGGTGCAGCCCATTAAGGCAGCCTGTTCCCCACTTCAGAATGTTGCCCCCATGTTTACTGCTGTCTGGAAGGGTGAAATCTGATGACCAGCAGTCACTTCAAAGAACAGATCTAAAGCTTTAAAAATCACAAAGTCTGATATGCTCAGCTCCCCTGGGCCCCTAGTAGACTCCCACCCGCTTATCCTTATGGACCTCTACGGCTCCCTTGCTGACACAGAAAGACATGCAGCAGGAAACCAACATTCTGGCCACCATGTGTTCTCCAAAGGATCGCCTCCCTCCAGTGTGGAGGATGGCACAAGAGCTCAGTATTACGAAATCACTCAGTGGGTGAGCCAAGGAAGGCGTTTTGCCCTGGGTCTCTGTGCCAGAGGCCCGGAGAGCTGAGTGGGGCTCTACTTTGGTGGGGGGGTGGGTCCACTCTCATGCCTTGCAGAAAAGCCCCTACAGTGTACAAATAAAGAAAACAGTGGGTTCACTGTCCGAGCCCCCCAGACACAGTGAGATACAGTCTATGGCTTCCAGCCTTGGGCAGATTTCTGAGGCCACTGTGGGCAGTGTGGGGGTGAGGAAGACGAACTGGGGAGGGCCACATGCTGGGGAGAACCACTCTCCTTGTCCTAGGACCCATGCAAGAGACAGCTTAGCTCACGCTTCTGGGATTGCTCTGGATAGATCACAGGATCCATTCATTCTGTCCAGCTTACACTCCAAGCCCAAATTCCCTCTCTCCCATGAAAACCAGCCACACTGTCCAGTGTAGCTCACCAGCACTGACAACCAGCACCTCTGGACGGCATAAAGGGCACCAAATGCTATAGAACATTTGAATATAAATCTCCCTTTAATATATATCCAAAGAGAAATTAAAATGCAGAATAAAATCCTCCTCTCTCAACTTAAAAATTCTATGAAATGCTAGTCTGAAATGCTAGCCCTGCCTTTCCTGAATTTCTTCCTGGGTTCCTCCTCAGCCAGAAGTCTCACTCCAGCGCCAGAGGCAGAGTCAAAGCTTTCCTTCTCCCGCGGAGACCTCTTCCACTGGAGTGGGGGTAGTGGTTCTGGTTCCTTTAAAGTTCAATCAATCCCAAGTTGAATTTCTCTGGTACCCCACTTTTTTCTAAAGAGTCACTTCAGGAGACACGTGAACGCCATCCCAGAATCAGCTTACCCACGGAGAACTTAGAAAACACAAGCAAAGCCCCAGCTACTAGTGCAAACTTCAGTTCCCAGAACCCCAGATCAGAGAGCCACGTGACTTGCTGAGGAACCACCGGATCAGATGTCTGATAGTACAAGGGACACACAGGAAAGACAGAAAACATATGAAAGAGGAAAAACGAAAATCTCAGCTTCAGTCTTTGCAACTGTGGTGGTAAAAGAAAGCCACCACCAAGAGGTTAATTTTGCATTCTGCTGCCTGTATCCTGGGGGAAACCATCCAGTCCACACATTCTGCCTCCTTTCTCAGAGAATGACCTTTGAAATATTCATGTCTCTGTGCAAAATTCAAAAATGTAAAGTGGGTCCCCCTCCCTCCACAGGCTTAGCGGAGGCTCCCTTCTTCCTCCCTGGTATCCATCACATATGTAAGACGTGTCTTGACTTCCACTTCCCTGTAAGCCTGTGTTCCCAATCCCAGCTACATTTATCCTGGACCCCCGTGATTCTCTTCCTTCTCTGGAATCTCTTCAGCTTGTGACCCGCTCTGTGATTGTCCTCTGTCTCAACTAGAGTCAGTTTCCAATTGCTAAGCCCTGGCTAAGGTTGATGTGGCCGAAAGCTGGGCTCCTCCCTGCATCACCTCTGCCCACAAAGCCTCCTTCCCACCTTCCCTCTGCCTTAAGTGTCTGGTGTTGCTCCAGTAGCAGCAGAAGCACCCCTTTCTGTGGTCTCTTGGATGTTTACTCTAAAGTGTCTCTACTATCGTTCCCCAAACCCTTCTAAGCAGAGCCGGCAAAGTCTAAAATTGTCTCACCAGCTCTTGCCCCAGTTACATCCCTCCTCTGTCTTGTGGACAGCTTGCCCTCTTTGCCGTTGGGCCCAGACATATGATTTCCTAACATACTTTTCTAAGTTCTGTTTTGAAATTTGTTTCAAAAATTCTGGATCTGTCCAAGGCTTCCATTGTTCAGATAAGTCCTGTTCAGCTTTCATCCCTTGTGATGAGTCATGTTCCACAGGAGGTGTCTTCCCATCCCCCACTCAGCCGTTTTTTTCCCAACAGGCTCGCCTGTGGTGTGTCCCCACCCCCCAGGAACCCTCCCGTAGAGGGTCAGCGCCAGGGCTGCCCCTACAGAGCACAGGATGGTTGGCACCCCTATACACAATCACTGCTATGCTGGAATTCAGTCATAATTCTTGAAATGTTTTATCGTGGTCTTTCTGATTTTCCCCTTCAAGTGTGTCTACATTTTCTTATAGCATCTAGTGAGTCCTTTAAAGTCACATCTATCAGCACATCTCCAATGGCTTTCATTACCCACTCCCCACCTGCTGCTTTTAGAGGGTCTCTCCTGCATCCTTTGGTGTGTGGGAT
The DNA here is from genome assembly GCF_009834535.1 of Camelus ferus. Classification (NCBI taxonomy): domain Eukaryota; kingdom Metazoa; phylum Chordata; class Mammalia; order Artiodactyla; family Camelidae; genus Camelus; species Camelus ferus. The sequence continues at coordinate 15,385,052 of NC_045716.1, read as the reverse complement.
ACATGCAGTTTACTCACTGAGATCTTAAAAGCCCGACCACATAAGACTTGGATCTCAGCTGCACTACTGTCAGCTTTCTGACACTAAATGAGAGGTTTTGAATCTCACACCAACCAATTCTTTAACATTTCAACACCATCTAGGTGTCCTACGATTCAATTCAATTCCTACACTAACTACCCAGAGTTAGCATCAAACTCCAGAGGCTTATGGGCTCAGTCCCACAAGACCGGCCTCACTTCAGATGCCAGTTGCAAGTCTCAGGTCACCCATACTTCTGACCGATCAGTTATAAGTTGGGAGTTCCCACACCCCCCATCTCAGGTTTGATAATTTGCTAGAGCAACTTGTAGAACTCAGGAAGCCACTGTGCTTGTATGTATCGGTTTATTATAAAGGATACAGATGAACATCCAGATGAAGGCAAGGTGTGAAAGGGTCCTGAGTGCAGGGTCCTCTGTCCCCATGGAGTCGGGGTGCCCCACCCTCCCAGCATGTGGATGCTGTGACTTAGAGGTTTGTACGGTGGTATCATTACATGGGCACAACTCATAAACCGTTGGCTGTTGGTGATTAACTCAATCTCCAGCTGCTCTTCTTCCCTGGAAGTTAGAAGCTGGGGCTGAAAGCTTCAAGTGTCTAATCAAGGCTTAGCCTTTCTCTGACCAGCCCTCATCCTGAAGATATCAAGGGGCCCACAAACTAGACACTCTTATCATTTAGGAAATTATAAATGTTTTGGGAGTTCTGCATCAGGAACCAAGGACAAAGATCAAATGTATATTTCCCATTATATTACACTTACTTACTAGCTATGTGACCTTGGATAAATTGCTTTCATCTCTCTGTGCCTCAGTTTCCTCACCTACAAAGTGGAGAGAATACTAGTACCTACCTCATAGGGTTATTGGGAGGATTAAATGAGTTAATGCTTAGACCAGTTAACAGGGACTATAACCAATATTTACAGTAACTTTAAATGGAGTGTAAGAATTTTGAATCACTATGTTGTACACCTGAAATTAATATTGCAAATCAACTATACCTCAATTAAAAAGCTTTAAAAAAAACCTAAAAAAGAGAACTTAGAACAGTGTCTGACACACGTAAGTGCTAAATATGATTTATTAGTATTATTCATTCTTCTGATGTATCTATCCGGGTATGTTACTGAATGCAAGTTCATGTGCCCAACACGCAGGTAGGCCCCAAAGTACTGAAACAGAATTTAGAGCAGAGCAAGGTTTATTGCTGGGCAGAGCAAGAATGGGTGCCACATGCCCCATAAGTGGTTTCAGCTGGGCATTTTTAAAGGCCAGCGGAGGGAGGGGCAGCCAGGGTATGTGATCAGCTGTGCACGGTTCTGATTGGTTGCTGGTGATCAGTCCTCAGGCAGAGGCTCAGGGGCTGCGCGCTCATGATCATCAAGTAGTTAACTTCTTCCATTTGATGGTTTTCAGCAGCAGAAAAATTCAGGAAATACGTGTGAGATGTTACTATCTGGGTGCTTCAGAGAGGAGCTACAGCAGAGGATATGGGGGAGGAAGGCCCCCCATAGGGTCCTGCTCAGTTATAATTCCCCCTCTTTTCTTTGCTACTCCCCAGTCTTGAGAACAGGTGTGGACAAGAAGGGGGATGTTATTTTAGAGAAGCAAGCATTGTCACACATCATGGAGTGGCTATACGGTGTGACAACTCCATTAGAGAATTCTCTATCCTAAACTTTGGGGGCAATATTCATAGGGAGACAAACATTCGGTCAACAGTTCAATGAGAAAGCATATGTTAAAAGCCAGTGATTCTTCAGACAACCAAAAAATTATACCCATGTTCCTCACTCCACTCAATCCTTTGCAATCAATCCCTTTTACTAACAGCTTTTATGAAATCAGAGTTTTCATTAGACTTCTTAAAGATCTTATCCCGCTCGGCATACGATCTAAAAGAAGCCTGCACCTGTCAAAAAGCCCTTTTTATGAATCCTCCTGAAATGAAGCAGGTCCAAAAACCATCAATATAACTGTCCTCAAAAGGCCCAAAAAAGGCAAAGCATGAGACCTGACCTCAACGTTTTGTTTTGTGTTTTTATTTTTATTGAAGTATAGTCAGTTTACAATGTTGTGTCAACTTCTGATGTACAGCACAGTGCTTCAGTCATACAGGAACATACGCATATTTGTCTTCATATTCTTTTTCACCATAAGTTACTATAAGATATTGAATACAGTTCCCTGTGCCATATAGTATAATCTTATTATTTATCTATTTTATTGACCACAATGTTTTTGACAAAGAAGCTTAGTGAGGTGGCTGTAACACACAACATTCCAAGATAACAACCAGAATTAGGACTGATAGCATTATACCAGGACACATCTAAATTTCAGAAACTTCATATAATTTCTAGAATGTCCCTACCAACATTTATCCATACCCTATAACCCGAGGAGGCTTATCACTCATTTGACAATCTTCGCATGCAATTCGACATAGCAACCAATCCTAGTTAAATATTCTCCACTGAGAAGCCTCAGGGACCCTCTGAAGCATCCCAAAGTTAGCTGAAGTCAGAAGAACGTTAATTAGGATTTGACAGAAAGTAGGTCAAAATATCAAAAAAGTTTCACACAATCTGTTATCAGAAGCATTCTAATGGAACTTGCTCTCTTAAGAGAGGAAACAAATTTAGTCCTGCACCAGCCTTTTAATTACAGAATCCACTTACCCAAACAAGTTCAATCCAATCTCAGCTTGACCACGCACAGAACTCCTTTTGCAGGGCTCCCTTTTTACAAACTTTACACAAATTTCTGCATCCATATTAGTCTACCCCTTATTTTTTTTTAACCCACTTAGAAACAACCAACTCTAGGACCAAATCATCTTCTTTTCCCCTAACAAACTGCAATTCTATTCCTCATACTTTGTTTTACTCAAAATATATATCCTACTTTCCTACTGTATACTGAAATGTGGCCCCCATTGTTCTTAGTAGCTTCAATTACGCATTTAAATTAGAATCATCAGTTCTTAAAAATCTTAATTTCTAGTGAATATTTCTGTATCCTGTCTTGTTTGAGCATGACCTAACTAGTCAGCCATTCGATAAACTTCCATCATTTAACTTAATTTAGCACAACTCTAAAATTTCAAGTCACCAAATATATCTAGAGATCATTTTAAAGTAGACATTCCTAAAACATAATTATTTCTAAAGAATTCACCCAGAAGCTCTTATCTCTCTTGCATTCAATTCACTCATAAGAATTTCATCCTACCAGGCTAATTAATTCCTGCTGACAAACTCTGCAACAGGAACAAGAACTTATTGACCTTCAGTAAACTTAGGTACAATCAAAGACATGTCTGTATAGATTATACCAACAAATTAAGCTAGCTTTAATATCAGATATCATATTAATATTGAATATTTCCTAGATCACATGAACCTGAACTCTGTTCTGTCTAGCTTCTTTTATACTTACAAGTATTTCATTTGTAAGTGCTTACTTTTAAATCAATTAAATGAAGCTCATCCACAAGTTATAAGATAAAACCAGAGATCTTACAGTTTTTCAGCCTGAGTTTAAAAAAAAAAAAACAAAAAACCTTTTTTTTTTCCCTTGAGAGCCCAGGTAGATCACCTATGTATCAAAGGCACAGGAAGAGAAATGCAAATTCCTCTATTAACTGCTTTTACAAAACCCAACCGTCTTTGCCATTTTCAGGGATTTATTCTTCCAGTCCCCAGATACCCACTTCAGTTTAAGGAAATAATAGTAATAGACAATAATAATAAACATTCACATGCCTCAGTTTCAAGAAGAGAGAACAGGATTTAGACTCAGGTACCAAGATAGTACCACCAAAAAAATACAAAAAACCAAAAAAACAAACAACAGATAAGCTGCAGTCTCAAAATTCCACTTCTGCTCCCAGACGGAGGCCTCCAAACAGACAGGGCCGAGCTCCAGCAAGAGAGTAGACCCAGAGCGGCTCGGAGTGAGCCCAGAGCTGCTCACTTCCTAGTAGGAATGAGCCCAGATGGAGTGGAGAGAATTCCCAGCCTGAGGGAGCTGGGGTGACTCACCCCCAGGCAACACCAAAAGTGAACCGCAGCTCCGGGCATTTCTTGGTTCCAAACAGCCTCAGGCCAGGGTGGCCGTGCCTGTTGGGGAGAGTCCCTCCCGGTTCCATGGCGTGAAGAGAGCTCCAGCAGCTGCTGGGCAGGGTCACGGGCACAGACCTGCCACGGGCACAGACGCCTGGACTGGCTTCACCAAAGTTATGATTGAACATAAGTTTGTGTGCCTGACACTCAGCGAGGCCCAACAAACCAAAACACCAGAGTTTGGAGCAGAGAAAGGCTTATTGCTGGGCGGAGCAAGAAGAACATGTGGCTCATGCCCCAAAGCCCCTGAACTCCCCAAAGCGTTTCAGCTGAGCATTTTTAAAGGCCAGTGGAGGGAGGGGCGGGCCAGGGTATGTGATTAGCTGCGCACAATTCTGATTGGTTGCTGGTGATCCGTCCTTAGGCAGAGGGTCTGGGGGCTACGTGCTCATGATCATCAAATAGTTAATCTCTTCCATTTGGTGGTGGTTTTTAGCATCTAACAAGTTCAGGAAATTTGCATGAGATACTTCTATCTGGGTGCTTCAGAGACGAGCTACAGCAGAGGGTAAGGAGGAGGGTCTGTCCTGGGAAGACCCTACAGGTCCCTGCTTGGTCACAGGCGCATCTCCATCCCTGAACTCATCACCACTAAAATGTTCTCCTTTTTCCTAATTCCACTGTAAAGAGCTATTAGCTAAGGGTATATTTGCTTTCTTTTTTATATCAGTCTAGCCTGGCTGCTAAGATCTTGTCCTTCCTGAGGAAATTCCCATTACCTCCCTGGCTCAGTCAGTGTGTCTGTCATCATTTCTCATTCACTTCTCCACCTATCTTAAGAATATGTAGGCTTCTTTAAACAAACTACAAACCTGATGCCTACATGTAGGTCAGCAGAGTTGGTCCTGGACAAAACTGTGAGGTCACGGAAGTCTGCCTTCACACGTGCCACATTCTCTGAATCCTTGTCCCCTCCTGGTGATCCTTCTTTAGGAGGAAGGGAAGTGGAGTGCCTCTCGTGTCTCACTTGAATGTCTTCAAAGGGTAAAATCTCTCCTTGGGGGTGGTACTCTGCTTTCCAAATGCTAGTCTTTGGGTTTATGTGCAAGTCTTCCAGGCCAAACTAGCCCACGTTGAGGGTTAAGGGTTTCTAGCTTTTTATTAGGCAATACAAGGAGCAGTAGTTGAATGGGAACCCAGAAGTGTACAGCAGGCAACTACAGTTAACCCTGCTTTGTGGTATATTTCAAAGTTACTAAAAGAGTACATCCTGAAAGTTCTCTTCACAAAGAAAAAAAAACTTGTATTTTTCCTTTTTTTGGATCTAGGAGATGATGGATGTTAACTGAACTTACTGTGGGAATCATATGTGACCCATCACATTATATATGAATCACTTGAATCTCTTGAACTAGAATATGCGTCTAAGTCAAGTCGTTCTGATGCACACCTTGCATTTATACAGTGCTGTCTGTCAATCACATCTCAATAAAACTGAGACAAAAGAAAGAATTTTTTATTAATGGCCAAAGAGATGCCAAGTTGCTCTCCAAATGCAGGGCTCTGGGAAACTTTCTTAGAGAATGAGGCAGACCTCTTAACTCTTACCTCAAATCGAAGACAAAGGATCATTTGTGCAGGCCTGGTCTGAACCACCAGCCAGGCATGTCTAAGAGGACAGACCAGTGAGTAGAGACCCCCCAGAGAGCCCTGACTTCCTCATGTCTACAGATCTTAGAAGCTCAAACAGCTAACCCTCTGCACTTGGTTCCAAGAGACTGTGATCTCACCAATCACATGAACTGTTGGTCTTCTGCACCCAAGTTTCCAGCAGTCAGTTTACTGCATCTTGACCTTCAGTGACATAAACCCAGCTTTTTAATTTCTGGGTCTGCAGTCCTCCCTCTCCACGCATTACTGCTCTCCTCAGTATGCTTCCCTCCATGGAACTTTCCTTGCATGGCCAATACCTCCTTTATGGCAATAGCAGAATCTCGGCTGAGGGTTCTCTGAGTCCCCCTGGCTCCTCTCCTGGGGATTACTGTTTGAGACATCATAGACCCTTGCCAGACGGATGCCACACAGATAGAGTGACCATCCTTGCATTTTCCCAGTGAGTAAACTTCCGCTGGCCACCTCCTATGTGCTGGCTGTTGCTCTGTATCTCAGAAGGCTCTTAACCCCTAGTGGGACTACCACTGGGAAGACTTTTTCAATATGACAAATTATTAAACAACCCCCCCAACAAATCTCTAGGTCCTTGTTAATGAATACAACTGTATTCATCAGTTTACAAGCTTGGGTAATAATGTACAATTATGATGTCCGTTAACAAAGCCCTGAACCAGAGGGAAATGGATTTAGGTTGGGTGGATGGGGCAGATGTGGATTAGAATGAAAACATTCTTGCTATTGGATGATTTGAAGCAACTAATCTCATCAAGGGGTAGAACAAAGGAGCCAGGGAAGCTGCTAAGGAAATGTATGACCCAATTATTTTAAATCATCTAGCTTCAAGGAGAGGTGGAAGGATGCTAGGCAGGAATCCCTAACACCCAGAAGCAATGATGGTGTTGATTTAAAGCCTTCCCAAGCCTGGAATGTAGTTACTCTACCTTCCCCCAGTCATTCAGGAATTCAATTCCATCCAATTCAACCAATGCTGCTTGGCAGCTGAGTGCTGGGAATGCATCCGTGAACAGGATCACTGAGATCAGTTAGCAACTGTTTTCTTAAAAAAATATGTATGTAAATTTAGGTTGCTCTCTAGAGGTAAGGAAATAATGTTAGAATGAGAGGAAAGAAATATTCTGAGTTCTGAGAGATCTTCATTAATTTAGCCTCCTTTTCCCTATGAGCTCAAATAAGAACAGCCATCCCGAGCCAGTACTCTTCCCTCCTCCACCCAGATTCCAAGTTTCCTCCTTTCTTTTAGCCTTTTTGCAAACTTTGCTCGTGAAAGTCAGCCGTCTGGAATCTCACAGACCCGTTCACACACTCGTTCTTTAAGCAGAAGTCCATCTCTTCTATGACACCTTTCTCCTTCCTGGGGTTATCTGTTCCTCCAGATCCTCCAGTGAGTCTTTGGCCCTGCCTGGAATTGTTATTAAATATTTTGTCTCCCTATACAAGTTGTTGAAACTCAAGAGGCCGGATCGCTCTCTCACAAGAAAGGAGTGCTGTGTTATACACCTGTTAGGTGCTCAGACAAAGGGAGGGAGGGTGGAAAAAAGAGGGAGAGGGAAGCTTAAGGAGGGAGGGAAGGAGGGAGGGAGGAAATAAGAAGAGAACAGGGAAAAATGGAGGGTAGAAGAAGAGGTAGGTGGAGGTAGAAAGGTCAGAGGAGAGGGGAAATGGGAAGAAAGGAGAGGAGAGGAGACTGGAAGACAGAAAGGAAGAAGATGCTAAAGCTAGAAATATTAAAGGATAGTGGGGGGCAATGGGGAGGGGAGAAAATGAGGGGAAAGTTCAAAGCTATTCAAGTAAGACATTGAAGGGGGGCCACACCCTTTTTCCCTCTCAGGCGAGATCCCTGGCCCTTGGGTAGTAAGAACCAGAAAAAGGGGTGCGAAGAGAAACCAGGTCTCAAAGTGTGCAGCAGGGACGCAGACACACTGCCACGGTATGACCTCACGGCTGCGGTTAAGAGTAACTCTGCCGACCTCACTTCTAAATATTAGGTCTGTGATTTATTTAAAGCTCTCTAATTATTTTTAAGATGCGAGCCTGGGGTGTTTCTAAGAGGCCTCACTAGCGCTGCCAGCATTTGGCTCGAACACATGGTTATTTGCAACTATCCATTCATCTATTTTTTTTTTTTTTCTTTCGCTCAGCGAATACTGAACAAGCACCCTGCCCTGTGTGCCAGGCACTAGTCTAGGAATTAGGGATCTAACATTGACCCAATCCCTGATGTCGGGGAGTGTAGATTCCCGTGGGAGGGGAAACAGACAGTAAACAAAATAAACCAGTAAAACTGTGCTGGATGCTGTGTTGGAATGGTGGTAAGTGTTGGGGGAAAAGGAAGAAAGGACAACGGGAGTGCTGTTGGGTGGTCCAGAAGACTGACTGGAAAGAAGATTTTTGAGTGTAAATTGCTGAAGGAGGGGAGGGAGGGAGCTGTTGGAATATCTGAGAATATGGTTCCAGGCAGAGGGATCAGCCCCTGCAAAGGCCCTGAGGCAGGGGCACATCGAGTAGGTTGGAGGAATGGCCAGTAGCTCAGTGTGGCTGAATCCGAGAGAAATTGAGGGGAAGATTATTACGGGATGTGGTCAGAAAGTTAACAGCCCAAGGGAGAAGCGGAACACACAGAGCCTCTGGCAGGACCTGGCAAGGACTTTGGCTCTTCCTTTGAATGAGCCTGGAGGCCCTGCAGGATTTGTGGCAAGGAAACACATGATGCAACTTAAGTTTTAACAGTGGGACACTGGCAACAGTGTTGTGAATCAACCATAGGAAAATAAGTTTGTAAATAGTAAAGCCGGGTCAAAGACAACTGGAGTAGTTGGGGCAAGAGAGAATGGTGGCATGGATTCTCGAGAAAACCGAGTGTAAATAAAGTCCATCTGCCTTTGCTAGAACCTACCTTTGTACACACAATTTCTCTGCCTGGAGTGACCTTCTCCCTGCTAGAGCACCTCATTGTATTTCAAGGCTCAGTGCCCACATCACCCCTTCCCCAGAGTCCCCACACAGGACTGTTGCTCCCACAGCACCCATCAGATTGTACTGCAATTACTGGTTTCCTTCTGCCTCCCTTCTAAACTGAGAACACCTCCATTTCAGCTCAGTTCCCAAACACTTATACTCAAGGGGAATAAAAAAGCGAATAAGCCATTATCCCAATTACAACCTAGCACAGGAGAAGACTGAATAAATAACTCCCACACTTACCTCGGAGTTTGGCTCAGAGCTGTCAAAGGAGGAAGGGAACAAAGAAGATTACCAGAAGCCAAGTCCCCGTGGCTGGAGCTGTGGTGTCCTTATTTGCAGTGCTGTTTAAGGAGTCACAGGGCAGAGTCTTGTCTGCTGCTCTGACGGCCTCCCCGGGCTATTTCCCCAGTGCTGGTCCAGCAGGACCCCTGCCTGTAGATGCTACAGTGCTGAGAGCTAAGGATCTTGTCAGGGTGGGAGAGGGAGACCCCGTGGAAGATTCCAGGAAATGGGGAGTGCAAGATGATTAAAGGTAGTTGTGGATTTTTTTTTTCTGTAGTGGTTGTTGATGCAAAGCTGTCTCCCTGGGGTCTCTTGGTGACATTTGTTACTTGGCTTTTCAGTCCTTAAACAGAAATTCTGTCCTTTTCATTGAATTGCTCCTCCTTTGCTAATGTTCTGTCTCCTCCAAGTCCCAGGCAGAGTATTTGACATTTGTTATTGGTACAAGAGCATCATTTGCTGAATGAACAAAAAAAAAAGTTTCCCCAAAGGGGGAAATGAATGATGATCTCAGATCTCCTCACCCTTTTTCCTCTTATTTCAGACACAACAATCTACAGCCATGCTGGGTCCCGGTGGGGAGCTGCCCTAAGCAGTTGCACATTCTAGCTTTGTGGAGATGGGCTGTTGTAATAACTGTACATGTTTCAGTGAAGGCCATGGAATGATAGGATGTGGTGAGGTGGGAGCGTCAGTGATGTCCACTTTGTACAGGATGATGAGATCTCTAAGGATAGATTCTGTCCCTCCAATCAGCTACTGTTTCCTGAGAGCCTACTGTGTGCCGGGCATCGTTGTTCTGGGTGCTGGGGATGACAAGCGAAAATGAAAACATCTAGGCCCTACTCTCAGGATGCTCACTGCCTAGTGGGGGTGTCTAACATCAGATCCATTCTTCACCCAGCTAAGTGTACATCTGCAACTTGATGAGTAATATGAATAAAAGGTATATGATTCTATGAGAGTCTATAATAAAGAGAACCGCATTAGGCAAGGGGCTCAGCAATGTCTTCTTGGGAAATTGCTTCTCAGTCTGCAAACTGGAAAATTAGTTAAATGTGTGATGATGGATGAGAAGAGAGTTCTAGGCAAGGGGAACAGTAGGTACAAAGGTTCTCTTGGAAAAGGGAACCAGGCAGGAACCAGTATGTGAACATAGGCCAGAGAGAGCAAGGGAAGGTCCCCGAGGAAGACGAGGAGACCAGAGAGGTAAACATGGGCAGACGACAAGCGGCCTGGATGCTGTGTTCCCCCATCTCCCCACTCTCCCCACCAGAGGGCCCACCAAGTAGGTTCTCAGTGGGGCGTGCAAGCTCTGAAGAGTAACAGCTCATTCGCTCAGACTTCCAGCATTGACTGGTGTGGAGCAGCAACTAAAAGGAAGGATCATAAGAAAAACAAGTCAATGCTCATCCCTCATGAGACTTCAGGCTGGTGAGATGTGCAGAAATAGAAACACGACCCTATGTTACAGGACATGGTGTTATCATGTTGTGTTCCATTGCCATGTGGTGGGGTTGACTCGTGGGGGTGAGCTGTGGAGGGGCCGGGGGAACCTTGGAAGAGGAGGGAAGATGCTGACATGGGGAAGCTGAGCACCCATTCTTTTCCCGTTATTAGCATCACTGTTAGTTCCCCACCTCTCTCTCCTCTCCCGGCCCCTAGCCCTTCAGCCTCCAGTGCCGTTGGGTGTAAATCTTTCTTGGAGAGTTGTTTCTCCTTGTGGTCATACAGTAACAGGCCACTAAACCTGCCCGTGGGGTGAATTACGAGCCGCTCTCTGGAGCCCCAGCCTCTGTTGCCCACGGGATGGATTGCGGCGCTCCAGGCTGCTGGGCTCTTTATTTATTTATTTGTTTGCTTTAGCATATTTTAATCTGATCATTAAATTGCAATCTGCCACCCATCCCCACCCCCAACCATCTTCAGATGGAGCAGATTTTTCATAGGTAATGATACCTATAAACTTCAGGGATGGCAGCCCCAGGAGCAAACTGGGGGATGGAGTGGGGAGGGGTTGCAGAAACATCCGTCCCCCTCACTCAGCCCTGGCTGTCCTGCTCAGCCTGACCTCTCCCCGGGGGCAGCTAGAGTGCCCACATTCTCCTGAGCAGCACCTGTGGCTTCTCCTAGCCTGAGAAACAGGTGCTGAGAAGGCTTAGGTGAGCCCCTACACCTTGTCCTCGAACGCATAAGGTCATTGCTGCTCTACAATGTGCCAGGCAGTAAAGGTGTCCAACCAGCCTGCATGGTGCTGCATGAGAAAAGCTCTGTGCTGATAAATCAAAGACAAAGGGGATGCCAGATGGTACCATGGTGCCTGCGTTCCTGAGGTCACCCATCTGATCTAGTACCGCTCTGCATGGGAGGGATTGCCACCTGATGGTGGGGCCACTACCCTGGGGAGAGTGACAGTCATCATGACTGTAATATTGGCACCACTGATCTGTCCAGCATTTTATAAGGTGTGCTGACATGTTCCGTTGGAGCCTCAACAACTGTCTTGCAAGCACAACAGGGTAGATGTTGTGATTCTCATTCTGAAACTGAGAATTGGAGACCATGGAGTGAATTCCAAGCTCCTTCTAGTACTCAGCCTATTATCCATGATTCCTTCATGTTGCCCAGTCATGGGAGTCTCAGAGAGCACAGGAAGTGTCACCAGATGCCAGAAGTCTCTGTGACAACACAGGGCAGCAACAGACCAAAAGTATTTCAAAGCCATTGTGCCTGGAAGTCATCTTGAATGACATTCCCAGTTGATAATCTTGCTTAGATTATGAGCTGCCCACAAAGGTATAACCTTGATCCTGACCTTATTCTAATGAGAACCATGGACATTAACTCTTCTCTGGCTCCACTCACGACCCTCAAAAGAACTTGAACCATAACCCAGATGCTAACTTGACTCATGGATTATTTGTTGATTGATTACTTCATTATTTGTGCCCTTAAGGTTCCCAAGTTAAACAAGATGACTGTGCTTTGAAGAACTGTTCCAAGACCAAAGTTTTCAGAAATCAACTGAATTTTAAACAAATAAATTGCATGGCATCTGACATTCAAAAGGGACCTCAGATATCCCCTGGCCTATCCCTCCCCTTTCTAAGCTGGAGACCACCCTATGCCACCCAATTTGTGGGATCTGACCTCTGATACAGTGGGGACTGTTGGTTTTCAACAAGAGAGAAATTGTTATTGAAAGTCAGAATTTCTGAGAACCCCTCTAGGATGACTGGATTAAAGAGGATGAAGGTGGCATCAGGGAAGGAGTCCACAGCGGAGATTAGGGAGTTAAGGAGACAGCGTGACTCAGACAATGACTGTGCACTTGGCACCCGGAAAGCCCTCGGTTTAAAAGCTTTGTTCTGCTGCTTAGGAGCTGGGAGATCTTGAGCAAGTTATTCAGCCTCTCTGAGCCTCCTGAGCCGTTTTCTCCATCTGTGAAGCAGGATCTCAGGGCTGCCAGGATTCACGAGACCCCATATTCAAAGGGCACAGCACACACGTGACAGCGTGTGCTCCATCCATCCCATTCCCCCTCGTGCTTTGCCGACGTTCTGCCTTCGGCTTCACACTCAGGACCAGCTGTGAGATGGGGCAACACAGACTGTATCCCAGAGACCACGCAGAAAAAAAAAAAAAAAGCCCTGTTGGGGTCCAAAATGCTTCGAGGTGCTGAGGAGAAAGCCACCATTTGTCATTTGGAAATTCACACGCAGGTGCCCAGGTGGCCCCAGAGCAGCAGCATCACGTGTGTCAGGTCGAGCACCCCATCTGGACGGCGGCATGAAAGCTGTCCTGTCCCCTGTCTGCACACACCTCGCCCATTAGCTCTGGGGGCTCAGGAAACATTTTGCAGAGAAGAATCATAGACAAACCCCAGGATCAGCCAGATCCCCGGGAAGGAAGGGAAGGCGGGCGGTAGAGGAGGAGTCAGGCCAGGCTTCAGTCACTGATCACCAACTGTCTCGTATCCCCCCTGGATTTCTTGTCAATGATTATTCAATCTCAGGCCTGACCTTTCCATTCTAAATAACACTGCAATATCAGCGCGGCCCAGCCCGCAGCTTTCGCAGGAAATTAACTGTATCTGGCTCTCACAGGAGACCCAGGAAATCCCCTCAGTAACTAAGCCCAGGCTGGTTTACAGAAAAAAAGACCCAGCATCGGCTTCTTCACATACTCTCCTCCTAATACCCATCTAAATATCACAGGGCTCCCAGCTGTTTCATTCTAATAAATACTCATCTATTCTCAAAACAGACAAATGTTAGGTCTCAGGTGGGCGCCAAGCTTTTCGTGCCGGAGGAAGAAGAGACTGTGGAGACAGGGAAAGAGCTGAGTGTCCTGCAGCCAGCTCTAGACTTCCGCTCATGTCCGATGGCAGCTGATGAACGTAGCTGATGGTTTCCTGCTTGGCCGGAGCCAGAGGTGACTTCAGAGGGAGGTTGCTTTCATAAACATTGTCCACACTGAGCTGTCCTTTCTTCCCTCGTTGTCGCCTTAGGTCCCAGAGCAGCTCCCCATGGCAGAAAGGGCTTGGAGAGCCAAGGCCCGAGTGGGGTCTGCAGCTCTGCGTCCTGAGGGCTGGTGGGCCGGGAGGGGCAGTCGAAACTCCACTCCTAAGGGTCTTATTGGGCAATCTGGGTCCGAGTCTCAGTTTTGCTTCTAACTAGCTCTATGACCAAGTAATTTTAATTAACTTTGTCTTAAAATGAATTTGCTTCTAGTGACCTTAGTCTCTTTACTTTTAAAACAAGAAGTTTGCACTTTTGAATTCTAGCATCTTTCAGCTCCAATATACTGTGATTCTAGCCAAACAAGTTTAAAACTAAATCAAAGGAACTATTTATTTGTGAGCAACGGGAGAGCATGTTTCCACGCCCTTGCTTGTCTGGGGTTCCACTGAACAGATCACAATGAGAGACTGGACGGCATCACTCCCCATCCCCTATTTAGTTTAGAGAGTGGGATGGAGCAGATGTGTAGAAAACTCATCCACCTGTCTACGGGGCTCTTCGATCCCACGTCCACTCCGCTTTCACATGTGCTTGTCAACCAGATCAAGCTGATTACCTAAAATACTCTAGTTTCATAACGATTATTCCATCCTACTTAATTGCACCCCCTAGGACATATGCTGCCCCGGGAAAAACTCAATGGAAGACAGAGGAGAAGGATTTAAGAAAAGTTCTCTATCCCTAGAGAGCTGATGATCATGTCAGGCAAGAACTGTCTAGTGTAAAACTAGACAAGATATACTCATAAGGTCCAGCTGAGTGACAGTACAAAATGGTAAACAGTAGGTGCCTAATGACAGGTGTACGTGGTGGGTGCTGCAGGGGTTCAGAGACCAGAGTGCTCTCAGCAGGCAGAGGGACTGGGGGGACCTCTGAAGGATGTAGGGTGAGAGCCAGGCCTGGGAAGCCAGGTAGATTTTGATGGGCGGATATGAATGCCTCCAATTTATTGGCTCAGTAAAGCAGGCATTACGTGGTGGGCAAATAAATGTAAAGCAGGTTGGCAGCTTAATGTTGTGATCACAGGTCCAGGCAGTCGGTGAGTTGGGTTTTCATGAACTGATCAAAAACACATTCCTACAGATTTAATGACATCTCTTTTAGGACATCCCAGTGAGCCTGCCTCATCCTAGACAGATGGGATGGATCTCGGGGGAAAGGTCAGGTCCAATGGTAAGCGATTTCCAGAGCCTTGCTGGGGTTCTCAAAATGTCTACCATTTTGCCAAATCTCCATCCCTCTGGAGTCCTTGGTGAGCCTGTGAGCATAACTTCCACCCAAATGGTGGCAAAGGAGGCCAATGGACCTTTCATCTTGCCTGTCACAGAGTCCCCAGATCTCAGAGTCTGAAGGAGCCTCCTCCCAGGAAGACTGGACCACTCTCCTCCCTGTTGTCCTACTGTGCGTCATTCTCTGTCACAGCCCAAATATGGATTTTGGGGGACACATTTTGTTTAAAAGAACACATCAAACTCAAAGTTTCCCTTTAAAGGGCAGAGAGAGTACCTTACTCATCTCTGTGTCTCCGGCTCCCAGCCTAGTGGCCGACAGTCGGAGTCCAGTATCGAACGCGACAGTGGACCAGCTCAGCTGCTCTTAGTCTTTCTGGGGACAGAGCTTCAGGTTCCACAAAGGATCTGAAAAAGGCTATCAGCCCTCTCCCCAGAGAAAAGGGCACATGCACATGCTTAGAAGATTTTATAAATGATTTCTGGGGCCACGTGGTCTGCAGGTTGAGCCTTGCTCCGGAGGGTGTATCAACCACTTAGCCTGCAGCCTCAGCCTGGCACACTTCCGGTGGTGGGGAGGTCACCCTCTCCCCATTTGTGGACAGCGTTAATGGTGGAAGGTGTCTTCTTTATACTGGATAGCAAGCTTTCTTTCTGCAATTCCACCCTCATCCTCGTTCTCCCCCGAGCAGCTTTACGCAGGGAAGGAGCTAGCACTTCGTATCACAAGGCTCTGATGCATCATTACATACATAACTGCTTTTCTGATGTTTATGGACTCTTGTCCCGAGCCTCCCTGCTCTTCCCTGACCTCTGCTATTCTTTGCTCTGATGGAGTTTATGTCTCTTCACTATCCTGCTTCTATGTCTTTGGAAAAAGCCTGGCTTATCATTACGCCTATTAAGTGTGGTACCCAGAGAGGGGCAGTGGAGACGGCCTGCTTTCTCCCTTTGTTCCAGACAACGAGCTTGCCTTTGCATGGCTTAAGACTACATTGGCTTTTTGGTAGCTGCTTCACCCCACTGACCCATTAATGAGCAAAGAGTCACAGAATGCCCGCAAGCCTTTTCCAGGTGTGCTGCTGGTAAGCCCTACCTCCCTGCCGGGCGTGTGTGCAGCTGGCCATTCAGACCTAATTGTCCTACCCCTACATTCATCCTTGTTAAATGCCATCCTATTAGACTTGGTCCTTGAGTCCAGCCTGGTGAGACCTTTTTGGATCCCGACTTGGTCATCCGGCGTATCAGCTCATTACTCTCAGACAATGGATTTTGTGTGCAACAAAGAGCCACCATTTTTGGAGCGTGCCCCTAGCAGATAACATGCTTTACACAGGAGATGATTTCATTCAACCTTCACCAGCTCTGCGAAGTGTGTGCTGCCTCCACTTTACAGTCAATCGTGCTGTGACTCAGAAAGGTTAAGTAACTTGTCCAAGGATGCACAGCCGGGACGCAGTAGAGTCAGCATTTGAACCCGGCTCTGTCTGACTCTGAAAGGCCAGGGGCACAGCCACCCCACTCCGCTGCTCTCCTCCAGGCCATTAATATTTTGCACCCAACGGGGCAGGCCCAGGGCTTTGCAGAAAAACACTAGAGAGCAGGTCTGGCTGAGGGTTGATTCATGTGCCATGATTCCTTCCCCGTGACTAACAGGGTACTTCCCATGGTACCCACCGGATCCCAAGGAATAGCAAGAAGGATTTTGTACACTGTTTTGAGGAGACTCCTGTAGAGTAATCCTGTGCTGTTCCACGAGCCCCCTTAACCAGAGCAAAGCATTTACACCTTTAAATGATGTGAGTGTGGGCTGACTTCTTTTGGTGGTTTCATGCTGGCTTCTGTAAACCCCAGATTCCTCCACTACCTGTTCTGAAATGGTTGTTTAAGGAATTGAGCCTAGAGTCTTGCCCAGGAATATGGCTGAGTCTTCTCAGTTGGGAGTTGGCTTTAGGGGACGTGGGGCGTGGGCGGGCGCAGGGAGGGGTACACCTTCTTACACCCGGGCTCTAAGAAAGCCAGAAGATGTCCGTCTTAATATTCTCTCCAGCATCCCACATACCCAACCTAATTAATTACAGATCAATCCTCCATGAATGTACACAAAGCTCTGTTGAATATGCTTTAAAATCTTAGCCAGGACAATCTCTTAAACTACACTCTTAACACTTATATTATGGGACTCTCAGAGCGGGTGCCCAATGACAAACTTATGTTTGGGCCTTACAATGACAGTTTTGCTTTTTTTTTTTTTTTTTTATTACTACAGAAATAAATAAGTTCTTGTTGGCTTTCAATTTCAAAAACCCTAATTACATTTCTTAATGGTTTCTTTTGTGGCAGACCCCTTGGACCTGAGACCACTGAGGAATTCAGGGAAAAAGTAGAGACCAGACTACATTAAAAAAGAAAAACAAACAAAAAAAGGGACATGAAGGGAGAGGGCACACACCTTTTGTTCTGACTCTTGACTTGAAAACCTAATCTCCTATATATGGAATCTAAAATAAAAGAAAAGACACAAATTTTATTTAAAAACCAGACATAGACTCACTGACACAGTAAAAAACTCACTTGGGAAAGTGAGGAGGAGGGGTAAATTAGGAGTTTGAGATTAACAGATACACATTACTATATATAAAACAGATTTAAAAAAAAAGTACCTACTGTATAGCAGAGGGAGCAACATTCAATTTCTTGTACTGAGCTGTAAGAGAAAAGAATTTGAAGACATATGTATGTATGTATATGGCTAACTTAATCACTTTGCTGTACACCTGAAACTAATGTTGTCAATTGACTACACTTTAATAAAAAATAAGAATTTAAAAAGAAAACATACACAGATAAAACTTAAATTAAAAAAGGAAAAAAATTGTTATAGACACCAGCTCTATCTCTGTGAAGGCAGTGTCTTCTTACCTTTGAAATGTCTACATAATTACCTTAAATTGTTTACTATAGAGTATCTTTCAAGATACATTTAAAAAATTCACTTGATTAAAAAAAAAGAAACCCAAAGCTCCACAGGTGACCAGTCTGAGCAGCTGATGGGGGAGGAGGGGCGGGGCTGCATCCCCGGAAGTCTGCGATGTGCACCGTCCAAGCGTCTGTTCCCTTTAGGGGGTGTTTCCCGGCAGGAGGCGCCAGTGCCTGCCCGCTGCTGGGTGAAGCTTGGTCCTGGACCTCTGCTGGATAAGCATGTTGTTTAGCCCAAGGCTTCCCTACAGGCTGTTGGGTGGGGCTAGGTCTTGGTGCTAATGATCCAATCAAGATGTCAGCCTCCAGGAAAGCTCATGTAGGTGAACACTCCTGGAATGTCCACCACCAGCTTTTACGTCCCCTGCGTGAGCAGCAGCCGTCCCCCACGTCCCCAGGAGACCTTCCAAAACCATCAGGCAGGTCTGGCCCAGGTTCCTACGAAATCACTGCCTCTGCCCTTGGACCTTGTGCACGTGAGGCCCCATGCACGCTTCCCAAGAGAGTGAAGTTTCCGTCTCCCCAAGTCCTGTGGGGCTCCTGGAGCTAAGCCCCACTGGCCTTCAAAACCAGGTGTCCTGGGGCCCCCTCCTCCTCCTAGTGAGGAGCCCGACGTGGGGTTAGAACTCTCACTCCTGTGGGAGGGCCTCTGTGACTTAATAACCCTTCAGCTTGTGGGTCGCCCCCAACTCCGGGGGTGGGTAGGGGGCCCGTTTATATCACCAGGACGCTCCTCCTACCGTCCTGCCGTGGTTCCCTCTTTATGTTTCCAGGTGCAGAAGGTCTTTTTTGGCTAGGTTCCAGTCTCTTTTTTCGATGGTTGTTCAGCAGTCAGTTGTGGTTTTGTTGCATTCATGACGGGAGGCGAGCTTGTGGTCCTACCACTCGGCCATCCTGACCGGAAAAAAAGCTTCTGGGGGTGGTTCGTTTAAGCATTTTCTTAGATCACTTATGAGATTGTTTCTTTAATTATGTGCATGGTTGCCTGTCACATGTTTAGATATATTATTTTGCACATGCCTACAAATTCTTACTGTATAATTGTCACACACAGCAATCTGCACTCGTAATCATCTTTCTGCTGCACGTACAACAGAGGTGGAATCTTTGCAGGCTGTCGTAGATGGGAAAATGGGGGGCCCTGGAGCAGTGAGCTTGTTCCACACAGCCTCCTCCATCACAAACCCCCCTTCCGTGAAGGCTAAAGAGACAGAATTTTACCAAATCCGATTCCACGTAAATCCACAGCTATCCCAGAATGGAAGAAACAGAAAGACCTTTGAAAGAGCCAAAGCCAGTCACCCCAAAATAGTGGTGAAAAATTTGCAGCCCAGAGACACTTGCCTCAAAGGACATGGCTTATTGTCAGAGTTTAGGCTGGCTGGGTCCTCTGGGTAGCAGACTCTGAGAAGTTAAGGACTGAAAAAGGGTTATTGGAGAGTTCCACCTGTGAAGGGAAAAGGGGAAGGAGGCATGACTGGGCACAGAAGCCATCAAAGGGCAATGCACACCTGAAAAGGGGGGGTCTGGAACCAGGTGGGCCCCATGTTGGGCAGAAATGGCAGACCCTGTACCAGGGCTGTGCTCATCCCCTGTCTAAGGTGGACCCTCAAGGCTCTAACAGTCAGGCACCACCAGTCAGCACACTCCGCTGGGCTGGGAGGGAGCCCTTCCTTGCAGGGGGACATGAGTGGTAGTTTCCGTGCCTGCCACACACCCGTGGGGTTCACTCTGGTGGACTCCATGTCCCTTCAAGAGCGACACGGCTTCACTGACTTTATAGTAATGGCAATGCTTATTTTTATTCATGGTAACGTGAGAGTGTTATCTCAGTACATATGTCCCCAATGCCAAGAACGGAAATATATATGTGTATATATACCAAATGGTTTTTCATTAAAATATTTTACAGCCAGCACATGGGCAAGCTACTGGAAATGGCCTAAGGTGTCTCGAATGTGGAGGTCAGTGAACTCCAGGCAACCCCTAGAATTTTCCATTAGTGAGTAGTTAGACGAAGTAATAAATAAATTATCATTAAGCACTTTGCAAATATAGTGTTATGTAAATGCTAAATAATCATAATAATAGAGTAGTAGGCTGATCCCGATAAACGGGTCGGGCTTCCATGTCATTTAAAATGGATGGCGCAGCAGTGTCTGTGAAGATGAATGAGGTCCTCCACCGCAAAGTTCCAGCCACGCGGTCTCCCCGGCCGCGCGGCTCAGGCCCCCACGTGAGCGGCTGCACTCGGCCCTGGCCTCCAGGGGACAATTAGCGGAGCAGAGGGATTCTGGCCGGCTCTAAGCGGGTAGTAAAAGGCTCCTGCGTAGGGATATTGGAAGGAGGCTGAGGTGAGCGTGGAGGGAGTTGCATTTCTGAGAAGTCAGGAGTAATCTATGAGCAGGGGTGGGGGCAGAGCATGAGCATTTATTGAGTGCCTCCTGTGACCTAGACTCGGCTCTGTGTTTATTAGCTCCTTTATCCTCCGGGCCAGCACCTGAAGGTAACAGAGGAGCAGAACAAAGCAGAAGGCATGACTATTTTCTGTAGAAAAGCAAGAAAGCCTGACCCCATTGGTGTAGCCAGTGTTTTGCTGTTTGCATTCTGGGCGGGAGGGGCACCTGGAGGAAGGGAGGGGCCCCCAGGGAATGAGAGAATGCCTAACCCAATGATTGAGCGCAACCCCTGAGGGCTGGGACCTTTCAGGACACACATTCGTGTGATGACATCACTTCCTCCTTTGGGGTACACTCAGAATGACTGCTCATCCTCGTCCCCCAGCTGTGGACCTGACGCCACCTGGACAGCAAAGTCCAGTACAGCCTCACTCATACCTTCCACACACCTTCACATCATTCAGCAGATACTGATATAGGGTTACCAGGAGCCAAACAAGGGGCATATGCACATCACCACATTTAAATCTCCCAGCAGCACTGCCAGGATTTATCTGTCGCCTTTAAGTTCTCACCTTAAGTGAGAGCACTAAGATTTTGCCAAGTAACTTGCCAAAAGTCACACTAATTCAAGGGGGAGGAGGTGAGAACCAGCAAAGCTTTTAACTCTGTAGAATCTTGTTAAACCACCTGTAAACCCAGAGGTCCTGATACTTGAGGATATGTTTATTTTTTGCTCAACACTGGGCTATATTCTTAATAATGATTAATTGCCCTTTGTTTAATGTGTCACATTTGGAGGGTATAAAAGTAGCTCGTGGGTTTTTTTTTAAATTTTTAAATAGCTTTATTGAACAAACATAATTGACGAACAATAAACCAGCATGTATTTGAAGTACACAATTTGGTTAGTTTGGACACAGATCTGCAGAAGTGATGCCACCACCACCGTCAAGATAATAAATATATCCATCACCTCCAGAAGTTTTCTTTGCAGCCCATCCCTCCCACCCCTCCTCACCTAATTCCCTCTCCAAGCAACCACTGATCTGTTTTTCGTCACTATAATTGGCTTGCATTTTCTACAGTTTCATATAAATGGAATCACATAGTATATACTTCTGTTGGTCTGGCTTCTTTCACTCAGCATAGTTATTTAGTGACTCATCCAAGGGTTTTCTTTTTCGTTGTTTTATTTACAGAGACGTAAGAACTTTGAATAACAAGTATCTATTTTATTTAATTTTACCTTTGGACTCAGTCCAGAGTTCAAATTCTAATTCCGTCACTTACTACCTGCATGCCAAGTGGTAAGTTTCTTAACCTCTCCAAGGCTTAGTTTCCTCATCTGTGAAATGGGTATAGTGAGAGCCACAACATAGAGTTGGTGAGAGGATTCGATGAGGCAATATTGGTAAAATGGATAGCACAGAATCCTGTTTCTGGTAAGCACTTAAATTTGCAATTAAAATTAAAATTTTAAATGATAAAAACATTTTAAAAATCAAAATCCCTTTGATGGCCTTAGGTCCTCATTGTCAAGTAATATAATCATAGCTGGCATGTCACTTGCTGGGTAGGATACTGAGTGTGGCATGTGAATTAGCTCTTTAAATTTTCACAGGAAGCCTACGAAGTATGTGGGCACATCATCACCACCGCTTAGAGATGAGGCGACTGAGAGAGAGAGAGATGCTCATTACCCATTCTCCCAGATAGGAGGTGCTGGATCAGAATGTGAACCGAGGCTGGCTGGCTTGAGACCCCTTTTTTGAGTTGGCTATATTTCCATATGCAATGACTGCATCCATCACACTAGGCTTCATGCCCTAGAGAAAAAAAAAAAGACATGAAGACCATCTCAGTAACTAAGTAAAAGAGAAAAAGCTAATAAAATGAAAAAAAAAATGTTGTTGGGACACCAATTATTATTAAGGGCTACAGGATACTTCAGATGTATTATAGGCATGTGCTTGTAATTTGAAATTATAAAGAGTAATCCTCACCTAATTCTCGGTTTAACAGTAAATGTGTCAAAGACAAGAAGAATATGTAAATATGTAAAGAAAAAGAAGTTTAAGGCAGCTCACCAGTTTGGTCCCTACCGGAAAAAATAAAAAAGGATTCTGCCTTTACTGGAAACACTGGAGAAACTGCTGAGTGCTGAGTGTTCTATTTTTCAGTCTTAGGTTTTAGAGCAAGGTGGGGTGCCCGAAGGTACCAGAAGTCAGGCCCATCACTGCGGTTGCACGGTCCCAGCTGAGCAGGCTCTACTCCCCCGCCAGTTGGGGACTGTCAGTTTACAGCCTATTGGAATTGCTGTTACTGTTGAATAGAGAAACTCAGCTACATCTTCAGTTGTCTTAAGCACAGAAATTGGTATTCACTAAAGATCTGGAATTTGGCGGAACAGAGCGAGGGATTTTCATTTTAATTCAGTTCAGGTTATCAAACATTTCTTGTTTGCCTGATGTGCACTGACTCTGCCTTTGAGAACCCTCCCACACTGTTGGTGGGAATGTAGTTTGGTGCAGCCACTATGGAAAACAGTATGGAGATAGCTTAAAAAACTAAAAACAGAGTTACCATATGATCCATCAATCCCACTCCTGGGCATATATCCAGAGGGCCAGAGGGAACTCTAATTCAAAAAGATACATACACCCCAATGTTCAGAGCAGCACTATTTACAATAGCCAAGACATGGAAGCAACCTAAATGTCCATTGACAGATGATTGGATAAAGAAGTTATGGTATGGGTATATGTGTGTGTGTATATATATATATATATATATATATATATATATATATAATGTAATATTACTCAGCCAAAAAAAGAATGAAATAATGCCATTAGCAGCAACATGGATGGACCTAGAGATTATCATACTAAGTGAGGTAAGCCAGAGAAAGACACATACCATATTACTTATATGTGGAATCTTAAAAAATGACACAAATAAACTTATTTACAAAACAGAAACAGACTCACAGACATAGAAACAAACTTATGATTGCCAAAGGGGAAAGGTGGGGAGATAAATTAGGAGTTTAGGATAAGCAGATACAAACTACTATATATAAAATTAAGTCCTACTGTACAGCACAGGAAACTATATTCAATAGCTTGTAATAACCTACAATGAAAAAACATGTGTGTGTATAACTGAATCCCTAGGCTGCACACCCAGAAACTAACACAACATTGTAAATCCACTGTACTTCAATTTAAACAACAACAAAAAATCTCTGCCTTTGAGAAATTTCTGTTTGTGGGTGACAGAAGATGAAAGATACAAATAAAATAATTTCAGTGGTAAAAGAAAGACCTGAATTAAAGGGATATCTAGAAGGCAAAGTCGACAAACTCACTTAGAAGTAGGCATGAAGGAAAGGATGGGGTTCTGGTTGGAAACTGTGAGCCACTCAAAAAGACAGAAAATTAAGACAAGCAGACTTTGCAAACTGGGTGATGAGGGCAGTTTGGGGCATCTTGGGTTGAGGTATAATTGGAGATCCAGGTGGAAACCCCCAGTAGGCAGTTATGTTTCTGGATACTAAGCTCAGGGGTGAGGCTGAAGTTGAAGATAATGGCTCGTGAGTTGTCAGCATAAAAGATGTAGTGGAAGCCATGGGGATGGATGAGGTCTCCCCAGGGGAGTGTGTGGAGTGAGAGTAAATGGTCAACACAAAATCATGATGGTTAAAAATGGGTTTGACCAAATACCAATATCAGAAAGCATATTAAAGCTTTGGGAATGGACAATATTATCATATAGATCTTTCCTGTTCCTAACTTTTTCAAATCCACTCATTTCAGGCATATGCCATTTGTTCCCTGTGAATAGATGCAAATTATAATTCAATGTGTAATTCAATGTATCCTATTGAAAGGCAGTACTTAAAAAGAAAAAGGACCCCCAAAGCAAACACAAAAGCCTGCTCTGCATGTGGCCCTTCACCTACTCGCACTAGAAGACCTTGGGGTGGGGGATGTAAGTGGGATCGAATAGCTTTTTTGTGAATATAAGTCTGATATAAACAGTGGTGTCTTTGTGACAAGGATGGAGAAATTTAAGATACCGAACTGAAAAGAAAGCTTACGGTATTTAGTTAGTTGTGTGCTGACCTCCTCACACCTTTAACTATGTCTCCATATCTCTTCACATTCCGGTTTCTCTATCATTCCATTGACAAACACATGTTGAGCCTCTTCTCCAGGTAGGCACATGTCAAATGCCAGGAGCACAGAGAGAAACAGTATTTGGTTCTTGCCCTTGAGAAACAGAATACACTCGCAGGAGTTTTCTAATTACCAAAACGTTCCCCATTGGCATAGTCCTTTATATCTGTCCAAGAAATCTCCTCTTCATCATAGTGATGGAGTTCTATGACATGTCTGTGAAGGAGGTAGGGCAATCACGATTATTATTCATATCACGTATATGTGATATTAAGCATATACTATGTATATATATTGCAGATTATTATTATGCATTGGTAGCTGAGACACAGGAGTGGAGTGACCTGGGGAAGGTCAGTCCTTGGCTGAGATCCAGATCTTTTGGCCAAGTGTTTTTCTGCTAAGGGGAACGTTTACCCCCCAGCGCTCTCACCCTGGGCACCTTGCCTTTGCAATGTCCTGGTTGTCTATTTTATCTCTTTCAGCTGACAAATTGGACAGGCCCTTGGGGAATACGGACTCAAGAATAACTTGCCTTTGGTCAAGTGCTAAGTCCCACAGGTGTAGGACAGACCTTGGAGGAGCCACTAACCCTCTCACAGCTCCCCCTCAAAACCCCTACTGTTTGTCTGGAGGGAAGTATGCTTATCAGTTCTGTATGTACCAGGGAGCAGCTAGCAAAACCAAATTAGCTCAAACTGGCTGCCGTTCAGGTCAGCTAATTAAATTAGCTATTGTTGCATTACTGATAAGGACAGTTTGGAAAAGGAAAAAAGCCACTCATCCCAGCAGCCATAAGGCTAATGCCAAGAAAATGTGTTAATGGGAACACTCTGAATGGAAACCCCTCTGACTAGCAGCAGTACCTAGGGGTCGTCGGTGGACTGTTCTCCTAGCCATCTGCTCTGAGCTCAATGCTCCCAGCCCTCTCTGGCTCTGATCCTTGTGGGCACAGCCGCTCTGCATCTTCCTGGTACCCAGCTGCAGCCAGGGCAACACTTTCCTTTTCCCACCATGAACTCATCTTCCTGGGAGTTTTGAGAGAAATGGGAATTTTTCTGGGAGAAAACTGCTCGCCCTTGTGGGTTAAAATCTAATCTCCCCATAGCATAAAAGCCAGTTGATATTTGCAACAAAGCCAGAAAGGAAGGAAGGAAGGAAGGAAGGAAGGAAGGAAGGAAGGAAGGAAGGAAGGAAGGAAGGAAGAAGAAAGAAAGAAAGAAAGAAAGAAAGAAAGAAAGAAAGAAAGAAAGAAAGAAAGGAAGAAAGAAAGAAAGAAGAAGGAAGAAGGAAGAAAGAAAGAAAGAGAAGGAAGAAAGAAGGAAGAAAGAAAGAGAAGGAAGAGAAGGAAGAGTGGGGAGAGGAAGTAAATGGCTAGAAAGTTCCTAAAAGACTACGTTTTTTCTTTTCAGTGTCTGTTGCTTTGCTTGATAATAGCCTCTCCACCATTATGAGCAGCCTCATTGAGGCTGTAATCAAGTTGGCTGCTACCTTCTGGCTGAGATGTGCACACATGGACTTGCTCTATGCCAGCTGGCCTCTGTCCTAGGACCCCGGGTCTTGAGTAGACAGAAAACAGGAGAAAGTGTTATGTGTTCGCTCATTTTAGCAGCAGTCCTTCGATGAGGACTTCCCCCCTACCCTGTACCCCCTCTGCCCTCAGCCTCCACCCTCCTCAACTCCACCCACCAAGCTGTCCTGGTTCCATTTTTTTTTCCCCCAAGACTAATCATCCAGGTGTCTTTAAGTGCTGTGAGCCAACTGCTATCTTTCTGATTTGTTCCTTTTCTGCTTAGATTAACCAATCTGTTTCATGCAATCCAAATGATTGTTTAGTCCAACCCCTTTCTTTGACAGAGGAGGCTGAGGACCAGAGATATTAAGTGATTTCCTCAGAATCACACAGATAATAATTGGCAGATTGAGTCTAGAGCCCAGGTCCCTAACTCCATGAGATGCTGCTGCCTGAATACATCTCTGGAGAAAGTGAAGGCAACTCTGCGAACTGCCTGCGAGTCTAGGGGGAGAAATCCTCAATGGTTTCCCTCATCTTCATGACTCCCTTTTCTTTCTTTTGTGTCTGTGTGTCTGTGTGTGCATGTATTTTCTCAAATTGAGGTGAAATTCATATATCATACAATTAACCATTTTAAAATATACAACTCAGTGATATTTCGAATATTCAACAATATTGTACAACAAGCATCTCTCTCGAGTTTCAAAATGTTTTCATTATCCCTCAAAAACATCCCTAACCATTAAATAATCATGTCCCACTCCTCCCTCCCTATCACCTGGTACCTTTTGTTCTGCTTTCTGTCTCTGTGGATTTGCCTATTACGGATATGGCATATAAATGGAATCATATAATAGGTGAAGTTTTTTGTTTGGCTTCTTTCAATCAGTATAATGTTTTCAAAGTTCACCTATGTTGTAGCAGGTATCAGTACTTTGCTCCTTTTCATGGCTGAATAATATTCCATTATGTGGCTATACCACATTTTATTTATCCATTCATCTATCAATGAGATTTTTGAGTTGTTTCTACCTTTTGGCTATTATTATGATGTTGCATGAACATTCATGTGTAAGTAAGTTTCTGTGTGGATGTGGGTTCATTTCTCTTGGAAAGATACTGAGACTAGAATTGCTGGGTCATATGGTAGCTCTATATTTAATTTCTGGAGAAACTGCCTAATTGTTTTCCACAGCACCTTTCTACCAGCAATTCTTTTTGGACTGCACCTTCCTAGACTTTGTCCAGTTTGCCTCTGTGGCCCATTCAGTGGCTTGCATCTTGTAGGTATAACAATGGGGGAAACATTAATAACTGTAATAGGAGCCACTAAAAAGAGAATGATCTTTTTGGAGAAAAAGAAGTGTGAATTTTGCTGTGTCAGCATGATAAGGTGGGTGTGAAGACATAAGAGGAAGAGTGATGCTCCTCTTTGTCATATGGGGAGATGAATTTGGAGCACTCAAGGAACAGAAAGGAAAGAATGAAAGGTAGAAAGAAGAGGGAGGAAAAAGGGAGCCTAGAAAAAAGGGAGCAGAAAGTTGAGTACTGGGTACTGGGTAATGAGATTGCTCCCATCCCAGAATTCTTCTGTAAAATATACTCTCAATTACACACACACACACACACACACACACATTTTTTTGTCTTGATGTTGGTGGTCGTTGCTAATTCTCAAGAGGGGGTTAAATTTCACATTGGGCATGAAGTGGTTTGAGACAGAAGCAGAATTCAAGGAGTTTCTCGAGGTACAGACACAGACAAAGGTAGACACCCCTCCTCTCTGTCACACCTCATTTACTCCCACCTTGAATTAGCAGAAATTTGGGGAAGGTATCACCCTTATTCAAGCTGTGGAATTTCCCTCCTTCAGAAGAGGTCGAGATGACTCCTTTTTCTTTTGATTTGTCAGATTTTTATTTCAGTTTTTTTTTTTAAAGTCTTGGGTTAATATTCTCCCTAAGAAAACAAGTGAAATAGAAACCTATCATTGAAATTGCCCATGTGTAAGTTCTTATATGTGCACTGTCTGTCTCTCACTATACAAAGTGAAAACTTCACAGTTCAAGTTTATTCTTAAGCCCTCAGTACCAATAGCTAGAGTATTTTCTGCTGAACCAATGAATATTATAATTGAGGAAACCAGTAATAGGGAGGAGAGGACCGTGGTGCTTACTTTATAGGGCAGCCTGTAATTATAGTTGGAAAAATATGATATAGGCTGTGTTCTGCTGTGATGTGATATGTACTTACTTTCAATTTAGAAGTAAATTCTCTAAGTCTCTGATTCTTCATCTGCAGACAGGAAAGTTTAACTCTCCTCTCCCTTAAGCTCCATCATTCTAAGCTACTTGGAGAATTATCAAAGCTAGTGAAATAGATGAGAAATTACAGAAGTTTAGTGATTTGGGTATCATTTAATGGAATAATTGAAAGGAAAAGCTTCCAAGCCTTTAAGATAAAATACAAGGAAAAGCCTTGCTAGAGAAGCTGTTCTAAGGGACTTCGTTGTGAAAAATCAAGTTCTCTATCACCGCTCATTTTGAGGGGTATTAGGGGAGACTGAGGCCACTGCTTTTCAGGTGCAGGGTGCTAATTCCATGAGAACCAGCCCCACCTACAATATGTCGTTGAGAAGATGTTATTAGTGCTTCTGACCCAGGAGAAATCTGGCTTTCAAGAATGTCAGTTCAATCAATTGTCCTATTGAGGAATTTAATGGAAAGAAGTAGCCTAGCCCTGGGCAAAAGGGTAATTTCACTGCATCCAGTAAAGTGAATATAATGATTGCTTCATATCTTCCTTTATAGTCTTGTAAAATAATACAAAATCATTACAAAATATGTAAAATTGGAGGCGTTTCTTCAAAATTTTATCACCCTAACATAACAATGCCTTTTTTCCATTATTCTCTTTTAATCTGGGTTCCTATATATGTGTATGATGAGTGTTTTGGCAATTTATTGATCGATTTATTTTTAAAAGCTGGTCTAGCTGAAGTTGACCAATAGATGAGTCTATGGATTAGAATTACTGGGTCTTTTCCCAACTTTGCTATCCTTTCTCTTTCTTTCCTCTTGGTCCCCCAGCCACAGAATGGGGACACTGACACCCTTCCCCGCCCCCATAGTGACTGGGGGTGAAGCATCATGTCTGTGAGTTCTTCTCAATTATTCAGTGCAAGTACAAATTAATATTAGATATATTACTAAATTTTGATAAAAAAAAACTTTTCTCTAAAAAATCTGTGTTAAGCTTGGGTTCTGTATACGATTCACTAAAAGAGAAGACAGTTCTATTACGTGCCCTTTCAACCTTCATTGACTCTTCGTAACAAGGTCAGGAGAGGTGGCGCCTTATCAATCCTTTCTAACTGGAGGCAGAAAAGTGAGATGTAGGGGAAAACCGGGGGACTCAAGCTAAGAGCACGTCGATGTAAGTCGTGGGTTTGCAATTTATCAGCTGTGTAATGTCAAGCAAGTTACTTCATATTATCTGGATCAGTTGCTTCCTCTGTAAAACATGGGTGATAATAATTATTTCACAGGGTTGTTATGAGGATTAAACAAGCTAATGAAGGGGAAGGGCAACCCAAAGGATTCACTTTTTCTTTCTTAAAAAAGAAATTATAAACAGGTGACTCCAACTGAACAATTCCTAGTATTTGTCATAGAGAACTTTTTTCTCCATTTATATGAATGAAAAAGTAACCTCAATTTTTGATGGCTGATGAGCCGTTTCCCGAATCATCGAGGGCCAGGCCTTCTCCGTCTCCTCCTCTTTTCAGCTGGTTAGCTGCTTATTGAGATCTTGCCAGAGGGCGGGCAAAAGAAATAAAAACAGAAATCGGTCCATTTGACTCTTTGATAGCGGTCCTGATGAGAAATGTGTGGGGAGAGGGTGTGAAAGCTGTGAGTCAAACTGGAATTCTGCTTCTCACCAGGAAATGGCAAGAACCTACTGATGTTTGGATGCCCTCGTGATGACAGCTCCTCCTCCTCCCTCGACTGAAGAAGTGTCTTCCTCTGCCTAAAAAGGGGTCTCTCTTCCAGAATGGAGCATACTGACTTGTGGAGGAGCAACAGGATACCTGCCCGCCAGTCCCATCAGCCAAAACAACTCTGGTGAGCAGTGGGTTGGCAGATGTTGTAACTAGATGACTGTTGCCTCAACTGAGTCCCAAAGCAATAATCACTTTTCTTTCTCTTCCCCACAAATCCAGCAATTAAATGATCACTTGTAAGCATTTACTATGTACCACCATCTAATATAAAATATGGTGAGGACCTGCGTATATAAGACAGCTTCTCAACCCTCAATAAAATTATAATACATTAAGAAAGCAAGAGTTGTGCATGTGAAAATACAGCTAACTACGAAGGGGAGAAGACAGTGAACACGTTTAGAGCATCTCCCATATTCCAGTCACTGTGCCAGGTGCTGTACATACATGATTTTATCTAATCCCCACCACATCCCTGACACACATTTCTATTCTTGTTCCTTGAGTGGTGATGCTGGGAGTCAGAGATGCTCAATAACTTGCCCAAGATCACGTAGTGAGAAAAGTGTGGAGCCTGCTTTCAAGGTTAAAAGGATCTAACTTTGTGGTTAATGCTCTGTTACCCACTGCCAATGAGAGGAATCAGAGCTTGAGACATGTATGCCACTGGGTCAAGATAAGACTCTTTAAAATACCTCTCAGTAAAACCCATTGACCAAGTTTGCCCCAAGTCTGTTCATTGGTTTGGGAAAGACGTCCAGCCAAAGAATCCACATCTGGATTCTAGGGGCAGGGAGGGTGGAGAGGAAATGACAGCCCTCTGGTCTCAGCTCAGCCATCATCCACATGCGTTCATCTCAGCAAGTTGTTTCCCTTTTGCATGCCTTTGTGTCATCACCTGTAGAGCATTTCTAGATTGTCCATCACTGGGCAGGTGGATCACGTACCAGCAGCCCTAATGTCAAGAAGACTTGAGTTTGGATGCTGGCTCCATCCTCAAGCAATGGCTGCTGGGCAACTCACTGAACCATCTGTAAAGTGGAGATAATAATACCTACCTCAGGGCCTTTGCCCTTACTGTTCGTCCTCCTTGGAATGGTCTTCCCCACTTATCCACGAGGGTCACTCTTTCACTCCCTCTAGGTCTTCACTCAACTTACTTTTTTAGTGAGACTTTCCTTGAACATGATACCCAAGTTGCAAACCATCTGGCATTCCCTGTCTTTTTTCCTCATTTTATTATATTCCTTAACACTCAACACGTAACATACTATATATAGCACTTAATTATCCTATTTATTGCCTGTTTCCCACCTCTAGAATGTAAGCTCTCTAAGGGCAGGTTTTTGGGGGTTTTCTGTTTTTGTATTCTTTACTGCTGTATCTCCAGTTTCTAGAATGATTTAGATGCTTAATAAATGTTTGTTGCATAAATGACCGGTTGTTGTGAGAATAATGTGAGTCAAGTGCTTTGCACAGGACCTGGCATATAGTAAACACTCCATATGTGTCATCTGTTCGTTAGTATTATTTTATTATTATGTTGCTGCACCTCAGTGGGCATATGTTCTCCCCTCTGGGTAACCTAGGATGAGCATTCTGACTTTCTTGGTGAATGTGAAGGTCTGACTCTGTTGAAATGAAGCTAGAAACAGGGAGGGAAATAAGGGAGAGGATTTGCATGGTAGCTACCTTCAAATACCTAAAGGTGTGGTCACCTGGATAGAAATTCCAGGAAGCATATTTCTGCTGCATAAGAAAGGATTTCTACAAAATTGGATGTCTAGTGATGGAATAAACTGTCCCGGGAGATAGTGAACTGCTCATGCCTAGAGGTCTCCTAGAAGCTGGATAATCACATCTTACTGACCTTGAAGATAATCATCATAATGAATGACAAGCCTGGAATACAGCCAGGGGGATCACACACTTAGAGAGCCATGGAGATGCGTAGGAAAGCATGGCATCTCTAGGGGTAAGATAGATGGACAGTCGATAAGAGTATTGTTTAATGTATATAGTCAAAGAAACCAAGGATATGTGATCAGGAGGCTGAGGACGGGTACTCCCTTAAAAGTCAAAGTCAGCTTCCAGATGGGAGTCAGTTTTCAGACCCAGAACCCGTTGACAGAAGGAGAGGCTGGTGCCCAGGTAGAAAGACTGTATAAATTTAACAGCATGTGTCTATAGCAATGATTCTTCTACTCCATCCCCAAAAGGTCCCTGGCTATTTAATCAAGTTAGCATAGACCAGGGGAAGAGGGGAGGACATCTAGTGTGTGGACCTAAGGGAGTGTGTACAAAGAATGAAGATCTTTGCTTCCTCTATTTAATGCCCCAGACAGCATCCCCCACAGAAGAGGCACTAAGCAACCACACAGACAGAACGACAGAATGACTAAGTGTGAGTCCATGGATCTAGTGAGTACACTGTGAGCCAGACCCAAGAAAGTTGGCACCAGCCTCTTTTTCTCATTGGTCACCCCAGTGCCACCTAATGGAATATTCATGGTGGCAGGAAACATGCATGGATTCCCACTCACTAAGCCCAACCTAGCTACTGCAATTGCCAATGTCCATGGGGCAACATAGACCAACCTGAGCCCTCCCCCACCAAGACGGCATCATTCCAAGAAGATAAACCAGCTGCTCGGTAGCAACTTGACACATGAGATCCCTTCTACTCTGTGAGAGACAAGAATTCATCTTGATTAGGATCAACAGCTATTTCACATTTGAGTTTGCCTTTCCCACCTCCAAGGTCTCAGCTAGTACCACTCTTTGAGGGCTTCTAAAGCATATGACCCACAGGCACAGGGTCCTACATAACACCACAGCATCCCAAGGAACACACTTTATAGCAAAGGAAGGGTGGCAGTGAGCACATGACCATGAGTTTCACTTTCTCTGTGATATGCAGCACCACACAGATGCAACTAGCGTGTCGGAGTGAGTAAATGGATATTTGAAGACATCACCAGCTTGGAGATGATACCTTGAAACGATAAGGCTCCATCTGTCAGAACATACTATGCACCTGAAATCAATGACCGTGACGTAGTACTGTGTCCCTGATACACAGAGCACGTGGGTCTGAGACCAAAGGGGAAAAGTCCTGAGGAACCTACTTCCATCACTTCCAGTGACTGACTTAGGGGATCTGTACACCCCGTTCCCATCTCTCTCGCCTCTGTGGGTTGGAAGTCTGATCGCAATGAAATGATGCTTCCTTCAGGAGAACAGCAAGTCCTCCTGGACCACAGGCGGCGGCTGCTCTCTGGGCACTTAAAGACCAGACAGCAAGAAAAGAAAACAGGGGGGACTGACTCTGATTAGGTACCAGTGCTGCTGCTCCCAATTCGAACAGGGAAGAATATGGTTGGCATCCAGGTGATTTGGGTCATCATGCTTTTCTCAAACATGGTATACACACGCGTACCCATATCCATACATGTGTACGTGTGCACACTCAGCACATAGCTACGTGCCATGGATCGCCTTTTGGTCCTGTTACCCTGGAGAACATGAACACAGTGCTCCAGACCAGGCCTGACAGACCAGCCCCCAAATCAAGGATGTGCTATAGACATTTTTTTTTGGCTTATTGCAAACCTGCCCAAAACTACTTCCCTCACATCCACCCCCGGGGTCCAGTGGATTTTCTGCTGCAATCTGGCCCTGGCAGGTCCCCGCGGAGCCCTCCCTGGTCCAGAGGAGAATTTCTCAAGGAAGTGCTGCCTGTCCTGGGATGTTCATGCCATTGGCCTTTCCCTGCTTTTTATTTTTTTATGTCACCTGTCATTCTTTCCCCTACGAGGTGTCCCCACTGGCAGAGAATTGATCCAGCATAGAGCAGACCCTATTAAACTTCACTCTTGCCTCTTCAGCAGATTTCTCGTTGAGACCTGCAGTATTTCCTTTCTGGGAGAAAGAGATGGGAGCTTGAGATGGGAGAGGGGACCATGGTTTGTGCATCACTTGCGCTATTTCATCTTTTTTATTATTTCATTCGACTGCTGTGCAGATGCCTCATAGGATGCCATTTTAATTGTGATGGCTTTTACAGAAACTCTGTCTCTGCTGTTCAGAAAAAGGCAGTAAAACTTGCTAAGTTTGGTTTGCAAGCTTCTGGTTCATATGTGCAAATAATCAAAAAGGAGAGACTCTGACTCAGAAACCTGCCTCCTGCCCTCCTTCGATGTTCCTCAAGCTTCACTTTAAAAGAACAGAGGGGAAACCCAATATTGGCAGCTATGAAACATTTTCCAGTTCTGTTATCTGCTCCCAAACTCCACCGCTGCCCTCTCCCAGCTTCATCCCCTCATGCAGCCCTGAGCCAAGGTCTGGAATCTGTAGTGCTGCCTGCAGAGGCTGGCTGAGGGGGTTGGAGCAAGTGAGTGGTGAGGCTGTGATCTGTGCTCTGCTCAATCTTCCTTTCCTCGTGAGAGCTTCTGAAGCCACTTCCCTTGGACACCCTGACCTTCAGTTGCACTTTGGTTTTAGAAGATGACCTTCAGAACATCATGTGATAATGTGCTGACGCCTGGGGGCCTTTAGCAAGCTGTATCCACGTGGCCCACACTCTTCCCTGATGGGTAACATGAACACACACACACACTCACTCACCTACTCATGGACTTTCTCCTATGATGATCTTCTCAAGGGTGAGGACTAAACCTAAATATGTTCATCACGGTAGGCACTGGACTTGGACCAGGTTTTGTGACGATGGAGAAATAGGGTCTGGAGACAGGATGAAGTCCAACAGTAAGGCAGAGACAGGTGCCACCCACACACCTGCATCCAGTCTGGTGCTCGATGCACTGAGCCCGCAGTGCTTGTAAATCATTCTTTGAGCTTTGGAAAACATGTCTCCTGGCTATGCTGTCTCTAGCCTCGTACGCCTAACGTGTAAATCTCTGCATGTGAGGGACAGCAAAGGAGCATGAGTCAATGGCTACTGCCCCTGGACAGCCAGGGGAGGGTGGGGCCCCGCACTCCTGGTGAGTTTCAGGCAGACGAGGCCCTGAGGCAGCAGAGGTGGGAGGATGCTAGAGAGGAGGAAGTGAGAACATGCCACTGCTTCATCCTCACCCACAGCACGAGTGTGGTACACGTGTCCGGTGCCCACCTTCTTCCCCCGCGTTCTCCTGAGATCTAACATCCTTGGATGAAAGAGGGGCTGAGATTTTGCCAGCATTCACCCCAAATCTTGTCTGCCCCGAGCCTTATGAGATACCTTCTCTTGGAGAGCCTCTCTTGGAGAAGGCACCTTCTCTCTGAGGTGTGCGCTGTGTGGACCACTAAGGAGGCCTGGGCGGCTTTCCTGAAATCACAGGGAGTTAGAAGGGATCTGAGAGCTCAATTCATCTATTTCCCTTATTTTACAGAGGAAATTGACCAGCTTCCTCATCTGTGCTTTGCATTCATTATTTCGCTTAGTCCTCACAATGACCCTCTGGGATGGGTAACATCACTCCTTGCAATTGGGCAGGAAATTAAGTACCAGAGAGGTGACCAAACTTGCCCACATAGATTGCTAGTGGTGAGGTCAGGGACTGACCCCGGGCACTCCGACTCTCAGTCTGAGAGTCTTAATTCTCAATTAGGGGTTCCTAAATGTTAGTCTAAGGACTCACGTTGATGCTTGAGAACATTTTCATTCTTCTGTGACAAAATATGAGCCATATACCTATGTCCACAGAAGCTTGCCAACTCCCTTTCATGGAAAAGGCTTTTTTATGATGAGATGGAGTCTTTCCTACGTTTTTCATATAGTTTCTGTCTTCGTGTAATTATAGCGATAATAACTGGGGGTGGTTTGTATATTTGCCCGGCAAAATGAAACACTGGCAATAACATGACAGTCCTCAATGTTATTAAAAATTAAAACTCCCCAAGTCTGGGAACACAGTACCATCCTACGATGCCATTTATATTGTCGCCAGCCCTGTTGGCGAAGATGAGCAGGGGGTTCCTGCAGGCATTTGACGCGTCAGGCTTATCCGGCAGCTGTCACCACTCCATGGCCAGCAGCGGCCTCAGCACCGTGAGGGTAAGACCCTCCCCTCACGGAGCTGAAAGTCCCTGCCTTGTTCAGCTCTACGTAAAGTCCCAGAGATACTATGGGGTGTCCGTAAGGAAGGAGAGCTTTTTCGTTGTCACAGAAGCCTGGGGGCTCAGGAAGTAGCCGGGCTGATTTAACCCTGAATTTGACCATCCCTTCCCATCTCTGGGTACAGATAAGAGAGATAATGCAACGAAACAAAGAGAACATACCTGGTGTGCCCGGCACTGCGCTCCTGGCCCCAGGTGGAGAAGTGCAATCGAAAGGAAGGATGCTGTGCAGCGCACCAGGCTGCATGCCAGGGCCATCGCTTACTAGGTGTGTGATCTGAGCAGGTTCCTTTTTGACTCTTGCAGTGCCGCTGTGACAGTAAAATTACAGAACGTAGATGAAGCACCTAACTCAGGACTAGTCTGTACTAAACGCTCAGTCAGCTTTACTTTCTGTCTCCTGTCGCTCATGTCCCCCCATTCCTGCTTTGCCTCTAGGAGCCAATCGAGGCAAAACTGAATCTGGGGGGGCTTTGGTGCCCTCATGTCTACACTCCTGCATCCTTGGGTTCTTCCAGCCAGAAAGAATGCTCTTTGATATCCAGATTCGCACTGAGTGAGTAGCTCAGAGTTTATGATGAAAGGTGAATGCTTAAGTAAAGAAAAAATTCTGGCAGTGGCATTGCAGACCCCACAGCGCCCAGCTGAAGGGGCTACGCCACCCCAGGGTCCCCGACCCACAGCTGGTGGGTCCCCGGTCCCCCTACCCAGGCAGGAGGCAGGTGCTGGTGCCAGGCTCTGCTGTCATTACCCATCCTTCTCCTGCTCTGTGCACTTTCTGTTACAGCTGACACCTGGGATGTCACATTCTGACATATGAGGCTACGGGGGTCAAGTGGGGAGGGGTCGGGGGGAGGACTTGGCCTTCACAGCCAGGTACATGTCAAACTGAATTCCACTCATGATTGGGTGTCAGGCTTAGACCAGGAACGGATTTGGATCAGAGCGATCTACGGAAGTCAAATGACAACGTCTGTCTGACTGGGGCTTATCCGACAGGACGTGCTCCCTGGCAGGTCCCCGGGCCCGGGACAGAGGCTGCACGTGGGGTGGGCACGTGGCAAGTCGTGGTGCCTCACCCTCCTTTGCCTTGTCTTCAAATTTGTCGCAGCTCGTGTTTGCTGACATTTGAGCAGATTGTACTTATGCAAATAGGCTATTTTGCTTGATTTTGAGTCTCCTACATGCGTGAAGACCACTAACTGTCACCAAGGTTTCTTTCCACAGTGCTGACTAACAGCTCGGTCACTCACCCAGCTGCAAGGGAGAGGCCTGGCAGGGGAGGAAGAGTGTTTAATATTGATGTGAGTCCTGAATAAATGAGGATTTGTGAGCCCGGGTTAGAAGGCGTTCAGTAGCACAGGCTTTGAATTCAGTCAGAACCGAGTCTGAATCTCTGAGCTCATCCCTGTTTGCTTCAGGGCCCTGAGAAACTTTATTTCACCTCCCTGGGCCTCAGTTTTTCATCTGTAAAATGGTGACATAATAACATGTACTACATGGGAGGGATAAATTGGGAGTTTGAAATTTGCCCCTCTTGGGGAGTGATGGAAATGTTGGCTATCTTGATTGTGGTGGTGGTTTCATGGGTGTAGACATGTATCAATATTCATCAAATTGTAGATCTGAAATATGTGTAGTTTACTGTACAGAAATTATACCACAATGAAGGTTTGTAAAAAATAAATGAAAATGTGTGCAAAGCCGTTTACAAAAGGCCTAGAAAAAATACAGGTCTTGGTGTTATTATGGGAAGGTTTGAATCTACTGTTATTTTAGTTCTGCCACTTTGTCATGATTCTTTATTTTTCCACCTGTAAAATCAGAATAATAAGAGGGTGCCAGAAGGAAGAACGTGAGAGGAGCCCCAGCAATTGGTGGACTGGAGAGACGCTTGGTAGAAGCAATTTGCGCCCCTTTGGGAAGGTTTCTAGTGGAATGTTCAGCCCTAGGAATTTCTGTATTAAATTCTACAAGATTCGCTGTAGTTGTTACAGAAGTACAGTTTTGCTTTTGGAAACCTGAAGTAGAAAGATGAGGATGGCTGAAGTCTGAGTTCATAAGGGGACCTAAAATCATGATTAACAGAAAATCAGTTTCTCGCTCTCTTGGAACAAGTGTAGAAAAATAATAAAAAAAAAATACTTGATTGAAAGGATACCTTTATGTCTTTGCCCGACCATGAAGTGGGGGTGGGGTGGGGACAATTGGGGGAAAGCAGCCAATCAGGGACCTCCAGAAGTTTCCCCTTCTTTCTTTCTGGAGGGCAGCCCAGGGGGCGGCGGCAACCTCACATCAGCTGCTCTAAGACAGTGAATGGCGGGCAGCGTCGGCAGTTTGCCAAGAGGCCGAAGAAAGGCAGGTAAACTAGAGCATCCCTGGGTACCACTGCTGAGAAAAACAAACAAACTCAGATGAGAGGTTACAAAACAGACTGAGCTAAAAGAGGAGGTCTTCAGTTTTTGAAGAGTCCAGCATGGTTGTCATACAGAATCAACCAAATCTTTTTTTAAAAGATTTTATTATGAACATTTCTGAACTTGCCCACAAGTACAGAGCACAACATTACCCATCATTCAGATCGAACAGCTATTTTTCCGCCCACATATGCTTCATTTTTTTACCCTCTTTTAATCTTCTTAGTAATTCAGTATCTGCCTTCAGTTTTTTTTTTGCACAATACCATGGTCAACATCTACCAGGTTTAACAATTATTCATTAAGAATACCCAGTCTCGCACCACCACTTTAAAGAGCTAAAAACTAAGTTCAAAAGTTCAAAACTAGATACAATTCTATATAATAAGTTAATATATGGCACAGGTGAGAGTGGAGAGGCTGGTTTATTCACTGTTGCCTTAATTAGTTAATTTATTCAGAAATGTAAGTTTCAAGACGAATTTCAGATGAACTACCATTTCGGCAAAAATATCAGAATGGATAAGATTCTCTACATGTAGCACCAAAGGCAGGAAAGAATACACTTGGCTTCCTGAAAAAGTTCTTGCTCACCCCTGACCCCAACATAAGCAATGCCAAAACAACATAAATCAGGCAAAATTTAAATAAGCACTAAAAATTAGGAAGCAAATGTTCAACCTACATAACAGACAAAACGTTTACAGCTCTTCAGCACAGGCGTGCTTACAAATCCAATGAAAGACTTGGTTCTCCAAAAGGAAAAGTGGGAAAGGATTCTCTGCCTTAATTCACAGACATTTCGTGTTGCAATGTCAATTTTCTGCCCGCCCTCCTTCACCCAGAATCCACAGGGAGACTTCCTTGGCAAAGAGGTCCGGGGACACCATAATGACTTATGTTCTAAGCAGTCCTTCATTTGACTTCCCTGTAGCTCACCATCTTATTTATCCCAAATTTCACATTATTAGGTGCATGTGTTTTGTAGTTTGTGGAGTTTTCCTGATTCATTAAAGAGGAAGCCTTCTCTCCTTTTCATTCTTTCATTAAAAAAAAATTAACATCAATGGATTAGTAGATTTCAAGGGAGAAGAGTTAAATGAAAACATCATTACTGTACCATCTTTAAAGATACATCCTTGGATGGTGTTTTGCAGCATTTAAAAAATTTAGTGGAATTGTATGAAATCACAATGTTTTTCCTTGTATTTGAAAAAAGATACTCAATGTGAGAGTGAGAAATATCTGCAATTATTCCTATTAAAATAAGACGTGGTTGCAACTTGGCCATCAAGTCAAGATCTGCCCAAAAGGAAGAAAAGGCCGCAGCTTGGGCTCACATCCATTTCTTCAGCGGGAGGCATGTTGGCAGGACCAAGAATTGGTATCACCTTCACACACGGTGTCTCTATACAAAACCACTTCATCCTTCACGTAGCTTCCTGGAGTGACGTTTAGTAACTGACCAAGTCAAATGACATCCTCCCTTTGAAAAGAGTCTGGATGAGAAAAAAGCAAAAAGCCACAACAGCTGTCACTGAGGGTGAATGGCACCTTCAACATCCCAGATTTAGCTGAATATCATTAGGTTGGATTTGGATAGCGGAATACGGCTGATATTTGTGCCCTTCAGCAAATTCTATATTTGATTCTCTTATCCCAAGGGCTTTTGTGAAATAGGGAGTATCATATCGGGAACAGAGCTGCAGTCAGCCTCCTAGTCATTATAGTGGAATAAATGGTGATACGTGTAACACCCATCAATGTAAAAGCCAGTGGGGTGGGGAGGGGGGTAAGGAGAATGCGGCACGATTACTTTTTGACAGTTTGTCTGGCCTCTCCGTGTATGTGCTGGCTGAACTTTTATTACTTATTTCTTATACAATCTCAGAAGGTGATCTTATTTTTCAGCTATTAAACATAAGCATAGGAATGAACCCTTGGAGTTATGTGATACTTGTTTTTGTAGGAGCTCAGAGACAAACATATAAATATATTTTAAAAAAATACACTGACACAGAGAGATGATCTGGCTTATTAAGCAGTTTATCAATTATGAGTCTCTATTAGCAACATAGGGCATCTACAAAATAATGTTTATTGTTCTTTGTAATGATGAAAAATAGACATGAAGAATGTTAGAGAGTAGTGGTTGTCAGGTCAATGTAAGAAGAACTGTTTGACAACTGGAGCTTGCCTGTGATGGGATAGAATTGGTCCTGCTTCTTCTGCCTTATGTACTGAGATACCCAAGCTAGAAAACTTACTTCTTTACCTCTCCCATTCTCTACCCATACTATGCCCATGTTATCACCAAATTCTTTCCACTGCTAAATGGTGATGGAGTCTATTACTGTGTGTCCTCTCTCATCAACACGGAGTAGACTTTTCCAGTGTGGGTATTGCCTTATCTGTCAACACCCCTCCACCCACAACCTGTGCTCCAGCTACTGTGGGACACCTGTAACATGACCCACATGCTTGCTAAAGATTTGGTACTTCTGCCCACGTCTTGCTATCTAAATTGTCTCCATCCTCTCTCGTCCTCACTCCTCTCTCATCCCTCTTGGTTGCCAAACTCACTTTTTTCCTTCAAGAGCCAACACACTGTCACATTCCCCCAGAAGCCTCTTTTTGAGCCCCTTTGTCTGAGCAGGGCCCCTTTCTACACTGCCTAGTAAACTTGTACATAGCTCTTTTATAGCATTCATCAAATCTGTCTGCAATTATCTATATATTTGTGTGGTTCCTCCTCTGCACCATATCGCCATTGCTAGTGTGTTCCAAATAGATGGTCTATGACATATTTCAAGGATGTAGAATAGGAGAATTAAGAATCAAGTAAAAGAGTAAAAGAAATCAAGTTTAAAAAAAAAGGTTTAAAAAAAGAGCTTTTAAGTCTCCTCTATCTCTTCAACTTTCGAGTGTTTGAATTCCTCTGATCCCTAGACCCCAAAAGATACTGAGCTTTCTTGTAAATAAACAGAGAAATAACACGTTATCATAGAAACTTGATTTTTAATGTCTTTGAAATGTATTATTCAGCAACAGAATTTATATGATAAATATTGAGAGTGTTACTGTCATTCGTATGCAACACTTTTGCCCAACTGTGCACATAAGGGAAACTTCTCATGACACCCTTGGCCAAGGTCACTGGAAGACCCAGTCCCACCTTATTGTGCCAACAACAATTCTATCCAGGACTTTTGTCCTCTAACACGATAACGTGGTGGTTATATTAGAATATAGTTTTCAGAGGAAGATGGTTGTAGATTCAATTTCAAGTCTACCATTTACGTATGATACACTGCAAACTCACCCAATGTTCTTGAATATGGTTTTCCTCATCCAAAAATGGTTGTTGTAGGGATTAAACAAGATCATGTACAGAAAGTGCTTCACAAAAAACTTGCTACATTAATAATTTTGTAAGCGATAATTCACAAAGTTATCATTGTTGGCAATGTTGTCATTGTAAAAGAACAGATCTAAGAAAAATCACTTCCCAGATGTTAGGTCTCCATGCTTATAGGAAGACAGAGAGGACGATGGTTTTGGATGATTCTTTTGAAAATGACACCCTCACTTCCATGGCTGAGCCCTTGTTGTAGTCTGCCTAGAGATGGATACAGATGCAGATTTTCCCCCCATTGATCTTGGAGGTATTGATGTTACCAGCATTGGAATTCAGGTCTCCAAAGGGTCGGACAATTCCGAGACTCACTGAGCATCACCTTCCTAAAAGACAGTGACCAAAAACAGAGGAATATGGGGACGAAAGGAGACAGCGATGTACAGAACCTGTCGAGGCTTCCAACCCCCTAAGAGATAAGAAAGATGTTGGGATCTCAGCCAACACCCTTAAATAATAAGGAGTGATGGGAGAGAAAAGCTGACAGTCTGTGACACGTGGCATGTGACTTTCTAGTGACCCAGAGACTAGATTTGTTCTAAGTGGGAAGAGCTTGCGTGGTGACATCAAGAGCAATTTCCAAGGCAGCAAGTAGCTCATGTCCCCCTCACAAAAGCAAATGACCAGAAGGAAACATTATCCAGAGGACAGGAGCCCTGCCTTGGACACTAAATTGACAACACATTATTAATCTTCTTTTGAACTTTTCACCACACCCATTCTGGCATGGAAAGTTCCCTCAATCAAAAAAAAAAAAAAAAAAGCCATCTCTGAGGCTTTGAATTGATCAAATTAAAGGCGTGGTACTTTAAAGGGCTGCTTTTGCTTCATAGAAGAAATTCACCGAATTTTGTTTGCGTTGCTCTAGACTTCGGAAGTGAAAACCCCAGTGGGCTTGATTCCCATATGTGGGTGTTCATGGCACTCGTGATGGCTGCAAAAATTCTGGAAACAACTTGAATGCCCATGAAAAGGAGACATTAAACGAAATAGGACTATCAGACTATGGAATATTTTGTAGCTACTGTAAAGAATAAACATGAGTTACATGCTTCAACCTGAGATGTGTCCAAACATCCATTGTAAGGGGAAAAAAGCAATTTTCAGAGTAATGTATAAACTGCGTTTGTATGAGCAAAGGAGAGGATATGAAAGAATTCCCCCAAAATTGTTAATACTGAGTACTTAAGGAAGTTGGGATTGGAGGTGGCGAGGTCCTTAAACATTTCATTATATTACTTTTTGACTTGTAACAAAGACTGTAGATCATGTTTACAATTATTAAAAATCCAGTTAAGCAAAACAAAAACCAAAAAACAAAAAACAAAGAATCACACAGACACTGTTAGGATATGTAATAGGTGGAACAGCTTCTTGATTTAAAGATTACACTCCATGACTCAGTTTTCTCAGCTGTAAAAATACACAAACAAAAGATGGTGGTCCCTGAATGCATAAT
This sequence comes from Camelus ferus, assembly GCF_009834535.1. NCBI lineage: Eukaryota > Metazoa > Chordata > Mammalia > Artiodactyla > Camelidae > Camelus > Camelus ferus. The sequence goes on along the minus strand of NC_045716.1, from coordinate 15,341,762 downwards.
TAATTAGACACATTGAAGTTATTTTCATGTTGGTTACGTAGAGTTCACTGTCCTTGAAACTTACTCAGTTGGATGCCCTTTCCCACCCCTTCGCGGAATTTCATTCAGGCAGGTCTTGCAGTGTTTGTTCATTTTCAGCTATAAATGGGGTAACTTAATTCATTATTACTCCCTTTAAGGTATTAAAAGGTCCAATCCAGTCTCACACCATAACTTCAATTTGTGATGCTATCCACGACTTCCTTCCTCTCTTTAACTCATGCACAACTCATGGTTCAAGTACCCGTAGTTGGTCAGAAGGCATGATATTATCTTTCTCTCTTTGTCTTACCACCTCCCCGTTTTGTCTTCTGGACATCCTGAGGCCCAAGCAGGGGGAAGGGGGTTAGGTGAAAAGGGATAAACTTTCGTGTCACTGATGCCACTGCAATCCTTTCTTGGCTAATCTTGACTGTCTGGGTGGTTCACCTCATACTCCTAAAGCACTCATCCCAACAGGTGACCCTCTTATAAAATGACTTGAGCCCAGGGACTTTCCAGAGGACCCACCTGGCCATGGGAAACTCATTCATCCTTGCCAGACCATGGGGCGGTAGCATAGCTGGCTGTCTGATTTTGTTCCCCTCCCCATCCCACCATTGTGCATGGCCACAGCTGCTTCCCAGCCTTCTGAATTGTAGGTGGGGAGCAGCTGCCAGTCCAAGTTTCACAAACAATCTCAAAAACAGGCATCCAAGGGCCCTTTCACCCCATCTCTCTCTGTCAGCCCTAGAGCCCACAATTCTACACTTCCTAGATATTCAGTAGGGCAGTGAGAGACTTTTTCCCACTTCTCACAGGCACTGTTAATCTCTGTGAGTATTTCTCTTGGGTCCTCATTACTTGATTTGGAGGAAGGCAACCTTGGAAAGGAAAATAAATGGAGAAGAGATTATCACATCCTCCCTGCTAGACTATAAACCTTCCTTCAGTGACTCTCTAAGTCTTCCCTTTGAAACTCTGGATGTGTTTTGCATTCACTGCTGCCTTTGATGGGGTTGATGGCTGCAGGAGAGGTTCTGCTTCTTCTGAGTATATGCTGCTTCTATTTCTTCTCTTTAAAATGAGGAGTTACTTCTCATCCATTGTCCTCAGCTTTGGGCTTTGAGCCAAGATTTCAGGACACTGGGGAAAGTCCCACTCAACATGCTGCTATCTAAGAAAAATGCTTTTCTTTAGCCCAAGAATTCCTCAGGAAAATTAGAGGGTGGAGTTTCAAATCCTTCAAAAGAAATAAGCCAAGTCATAAAATCAGAGACGTTTCAGAGCTTAAGGACATTTTAGAAATCACTGCCTTTTCATTATCTAGGAAGAAAACATATTCCAGAAAGGATGATCAATGTACCCCTGGTCATGGCTGCAAGAGGTAGTTGAGGGCAGTGATGGGTCTACTGACAGAGTCCTCACTTGATGAAGGCAGAGGTGGTAGAAATTACTTTTTCCTTCACTATAATGCTTCTCCAGCATCATCATCATCTTAAATTTATCACTAGGGGCGTACTGGGAAGTATTTATGACTGACTGAACAATGTTTTCAGGTATCAAGATTATAGTAAAATATATTCACCGGGAACATAATTTAAAAAAAAAACTGAAGCAACAGGAATTTTTACATATTCTTCATTTTGTTTTTATAAGGATAGGGTAAGTGACATGTAAATAAATTTATGTCAGGGCCTTATCCAAAATGAAGTTTTTAAGATAGGTCATTTTTGGATGAATCCGGTCAATACAATTTCTATTTAAAAACTGAAATCATAAACCTTTATATTTCTGTGGGGTTTTTTTTTTTGCCACTTCCAAAAAGCTCTTACACACATCGTCTGAAATTCTACACTGAGAAGTGAGGTTAAATTAATGACCTTGAAGCACTGTGAGTGCCTTTTGAATTATTAAAGCAAGACGGAATTCTGTTCTGGGTAAATTAGTTTTAAGTGTGGTATTTAAAATAATCCTTCCACCTGTGATATTAGTGGGTAAAAGTTCTCAACTAACTAGAATGTTCCAATAACCGAAGGACTTTCTTTCTCAGCCATTTCAAATGTTGAATTGCTATTCTGATATCCTTACGATGGGCAGACACTGGTGCCTAAGACAAAGTCTTTGGAGCTTTTCCTCCTCGATATGTGTCAAGACTCTTAAATTATATTCAAGAAATCTGTACAAAGAAAATAATTGGACAAGTGTACGAAGCTGCTTTGTTATGATACTCTGTGCTGCATTATTTTATAATTTCTGATATTAACAACATCAATGTCTAATAAAATAGAAATGGGCTCAAAGGTATTACATAACAATGAAATGGAATTCTGTACAGTCAATAAAACTGAGATGTAGAAGACAATTTAATGACATCTGAATATGTTAATGCTATTTTGTCTAGTGAAAGTTTCAGGCCTCAGGGGGTGTGGCAAAGATCACAGTTGTGTTTTAAAGCTATTTATCTGTAAGTCTGTATGTACTAGCAAGCGTACTGCTGAGAAATGGACACCTTTGGCTTCCTGCTGCTGAGGGTCTGTTTGCACGAGCTGATGAGACAGATATGAGACGCAGGAGATCTTTATGTTTTGGGCTGGAGGAAGGTTGGGGATGGAGATACCCAAGAAGATGGAAGGAAAAGAAGACGAGGATGATTTCAGTGATGTGGACTCTGTTGCAAAACCCAGCCAGAGTGCCTGGTTTTGAGACTCAATTGAGAGAGAGGTTAAGGAGGGAAGTTGAAGGCTCTGTTGGTTAAAACTTCCAGCCTCTGGGCACGCATGGTGCCTTGAGGGCCTAGGTGATGCAGCTTCAGAGACTCGGGGGAAGGCCATTGGTCCACCCTGTCCCCAACCTCCTACTCGGCTCTGGGTGGCACCAGGAGAGGAGCCAACACGGCAAAGGCAGCAGTCACACGGGTGGAAATGAGGCTGGTGCAGAAGAGAGGTGAGGTCCCAAGTACATGCAAGACACACCGTCACCGGGAACCCTGGGAAATACCACAACATGCCCTGAGGGGGAGCTGAAGTTCAAGGTGAGCAAGTGGGGGCTGGGGTTTATCACTTTGTGCCTGCATCTCACGCCCGGTCTCAACCTCAGCCCTGCTGACATCGGAGGCCAGCTCGTTCTTCGTCGTTGGGGGCCACCCCGTGTCGGCTGTTCGGTAGCATTCCCGACCTCCACCCACTAGGTGCTAGTAGTCACCCCTCCCTCAGTTTGTGACCAAAAGTATTTCCAGATATTGTCAAACGTCCCCTGCGGGAAAAGCTCCCCAGGCAGAGAAGCACTGATCTAATGGAACAACAACCGCAATCCCAGGTGGGTGACAACCGCCCTATGGTCGCAGCTGAGATTCGCTGAGTCTCTGCAGTGCCCTGGATCCGCTCCTAAGTGCTTCGTGTTTAATCTTATGGAACGTTCACGACTCCATAAGGCGGGTTCTGTGCAACGCATTACAGACGAGGAGGCTGAAGGCGCAGAGAGGATGTGGCTCTCCCACGCTCTCCCTGCCGAGACATGGCAGGGCTGGGCTAGGAATCCGTGTGTTCTGGCCTCGGAGACCGTCCGACACGTAAACAACGGTAGACTTTTTGTGTAACCACCCTCTTTCTTTCTCTTTGTGGCTTTTTATTGTTGTAGTTGTTGGATTTTTCAACTATTTTCCAGTACAAGCGATCACCTTAATAAAAATGATTAAGCAAGGAATTCAGTAAGAGCCAGGCTGAGCACAGCTGGGTGTTGAGCGTATCCGATCAAGAGCCCCAGTGGATGTCCTTGTCCAAGTGATGATCAAGGGGGCCAAGGTGACTCTAAACGAAGACTGAGAAACAACAGGATAAAAGAGAGACGTGACAGGACATGGGCTCTCGTGGCTTGCCGAGCTGTCTTCCTCTTCTCTCTCCTAACTGTGCTGGGGAGTGAGTGCATACTAGTCCGAGTTCCTGGCTCCCCACGGGCAGGCGCCCACCTTCAGCAGGCCCCGACCTCTCGGGGTGGGTGTGGTGCTGTTCCCGGGTGGGAAGGCTGGCGGGCTGAGGGTGCACGGGAAGGAGGCCGAGGCTCTGGGGAGCAAAGGCCCACGGGCTGGGGTTGCACCTTGTGCGTTTTTGTCAAGCCAAGGCAGGGGCTTGGGTAGCGATTCCCGCCGAGGCTGGGGCTGGCAGCTGAGTGTTTAGCAGAGCCAGCCTGTCACTCACTGCTTACTTTCACCCCTTAATGGCACTTCCCTTGTCATTTGCCTGGTGTCGCTTTTATCTTAAGTGAATTTAACAGCGGTGAAAGGTGCCAGTCTGAGGTCCCCAGAGAGGAGCTTTGCCGGAAGAGCAGTTGGAATGAAAGTTTCTCCCATCAAATCACCTCCGCTGCCCCACCTTGGGGGGTAAGAAACCCCCCCTGGCTGCAGGGGTACCCCTGGGGACCAAGCTGAATACGCCCAGCTCTTCCCACAGCTCAGCAAGCATCCTTAAGGGAAGCCAGCTACACGCAGGTCTGCAAAACCAGGAGACATATTGCAATTGCTTTTTCCTTAATTTCCACACCCAGGAGTGTTTCAGGAGGAATGTAATCTCTATGTTTCTGGTTCATTTACACTTAACTCGTCACAGGATTCTTTCCAAAGAGCCATTTGGTGCCCAAGAGAACCTGTGAGTTTTTTTAAACACGTATTCATCTTAAAAAAAATTTTTTTTTTTTTTTGCATTAGCCAGGTTCAAAGTAATGTCTTAGCTCTGCCCAAGAATATGAGATGGTTTTAAATTTCAAATCCGGTTAAGTTTCTAAGAGTGGTTCTGGGAAGCAGCCCATTTCACAAATCAATCAGTGACAGGTGAAAGCAGGTATCGTTTTGCCCTTTCGGGGTTGGAAGTTGAAGCTGGGGTGTGAAGTGAATACGCAGGAGAGGGAGAAACAGGAGAGACAGGAAGATGAAGAGAGAGGTTGAAGGCACAATAATTCTAGCTGCCCTGTCCGACCTCTTACTAGACTAGGTCCTGTGCCAAGCACTCCGTATGTCAGTTCTTACAACTACGCTACGGCAACTTTTAAATTACCAGGAAAGGAGTTTCCCTGTGTAATAGATGGATAAACTTAAGGTTAGAAGTTAAATAAATTATCCGGTTCACACAGGTAGTAACTGAGGTATCCAGAATGGAATCCAGCTCCATCTGAACCCAAATTAGCAACACTGAAAGGAAGAGAAACAATGGAGAAAGTGGAAGAAAGAAAAGGGGCAGTTCCCTTCGCTTTGCGACTGGCAATGTGGTGTGACACAAGGCAGAGCCTCTTTTTCTGTTTCCATCCTTTATCTACTCAGAAGGCATCATGGGATGGAGGGTGACCTGGCTGACTTCTGTCCATCTCATTGTGCAGACCGTGGTTCCATGGAAAGGGCTTACCTTCAGCAGCAATTACAGGGGACTGTCTCTGACTCACCCAGAAAACTAAGCTTGAGGTAGGGCTAGGAAGGGCTAAACGCTCCGACCTTCGGGTGAAATCTAACTTTACTCCTGAACAGAATTGGAGACAAATAATTTCTTACACACTGAGGCTAGTTATTTCTGGGGGAGCTCAATTTTTTAAAACATTCCTTTGTATGTTCTGGAGATTGAAAAAGAAGAAGTGTGTGTGTGTGTGTGTGTGTGTGTGTGTGTGTGTGTGTGTGTGTTTTGGCAGGATATCTGGGGGAGCTGAGGACAATTTCCAGCTCTACCAGGATCCCGGTTGGCTTATCCCGTGGAACAGTACTTGGCTTGAAAGCCTTACATCCCGCTCCATTTAGTTCATGAAGTGCTGAGGACCTCTGATGGCAGGAGCGTTGTACTTGATATTAAATACACAGCAGTGAGGAAGAAACTATCACATGCATTTATTTTGGTGGTTTTTCTCCAGCATCGCTGCCTTTTGTGCAATTTACATGGAAGATCCTAAGGGCACTCATAGGCTCCCTGAGACTTCATTGTCCCATCTAGTATTTAAATATGCACTGCACTCACTTTTATTTCAAGAACGACTCTTTAGTGAGTTAGTAAGCATAGAACTCCCAAAAGAGATGTCAGAAAGCGTGAACATAGAGGCAACCGAGGTGTGTAAGGATCTGCCCACAAACGGCCATTCTAGAGAAAAGCAGCTTGCAGGCTCATGCTTGAGGATGGGTGATTCATAAGAAAGCAGTAGGGTGAATGGGAGCATGGATTTGGGAGGTAGGTAGCTATGCATTCTAAATCTGATTGTGACAGTTGCTAATTGAATGCAGTGACAGCCCTCTTTCTGCTTTCACATTGTGTGTGTGTGTGTATGTGTGTGTGCAATTACAATACCTAGCTCTTTGGGAGATTGTGAAGACTGAGTGAAATGATGCAAGTAGCACCTGTGTCACAGGCGGTGCATTGATACATGTTTAATGAATGTTACTACTTTCTGGTTTCTTCATTCAATGAGTATTTAATGAGTGTCTCCTATGTGTCTGGTCCTGTTCCATGAGATGGACAATGTCCCTGCTCTAAGGAGCTTGGATGCTAGTTGGGGAGGAGGGGAGAACATAAAATAAACCACAGACTATGGCCGATGGTGGTAAGTGCTAGAAAAATAAGGCTGTGGAGGGAGATGGGGCTTTATATCAAAGTAGTAAGAGAGCCTTAAGCAAAGACCTAAGGAAGGTGAGGGGTTGACCCATGCAGATACCTTGAGAAAAGAAGTTTCTAGATGTCATTCTAAATGAAGTAAGCCAGAAAGAGAAACATACCTTATGATATCGCTAATATGTGGAATCTTAAAAAAAAAAAATGAAAGGAAAAAGAGGACACTAATGAACTCATCTACAAAACAGAAACAGACTCACAGACATAGCAAACAATCTTATGGTTACCTGGGGAAAGGGGGTGAGAAGGGACACATTTGGGAGCTTGAGATTTGCAAATGTTAACTACTATATAAAAATAGATTGAAAAAACCAAATTTCTTCTGTGTAGCACAGGGAACTTTATTCAGTATCTTGTAATAACCTTTAATATAAAAGAATATGAAAACAAATATATGTAGGTATATGCATGACTGGGACACTGTGCTGTACTCCAGAGATTGGCACATTGTAACTGACCATACTTCAATTAAAAAAAGAGGAAGAAACAAATGGTTAAGAACATTGGCTATCTGAAAAAAAATTTTAAAGTCCCCAGGTGGAAGTGACAGCAAGCAAGTACACAGTGCTGAGAAGGTGCATCTTGACTGCATTTTGGGGAAAATATGGCTGAGCAGAAGGAAATGACATCAGAGAGGTAACGGGGGAGGCACGGACCATGGAGACCACGGTGAACCTGGATGTGAAGGGACGACATTGAAGTGTTCTGAACAGAGAAGTGACACCTTCTGTCTTCACATTTTAAGAGCCACTCTTGCTGCTGGCTTGCTAATAGACTGTAGGTGGACAAAGGCAGAAACTGGGAGACCTCTCAGGAGATGGCTGTGGCAGCAAACTGAGCGAGAGAGGAAGGTACCCTAGTTAAGGGTGTGGCAGGTGAAGGTTATGAGAGTGGTTAGAAGCCGGCTGTTTCTGGAAGTAGAGCCAATGCACTTGACATAAATATTGATTGCCCATCATTCAGGAATGGCTCCAAGATTTTTGTCTAAAAAGGAATAGAGTTGCCGTCAATCGAGATAAGGAAGACCAGGGACACCAGGCTGGGAATGAAGACCAGGAGTCGAGCTTTGAACATGGTAAGTGAGTGGCACCTATTAAACACCCAAGTGGAGATGTTGGGCTGTGTTAACCAGGCCAGTGTTCTTTTTTAAATCTATCTCATGGTTATTTGGAATGGTTCAGGGGAGAATCTAAATCATTAGAGGGTAATTATTGCCCCTTCCTCAAATCTCCCCAGTAATACTATTTACCCAAAAGCTCAGATCCATCATCTTGTGCATTTTTCTGAACCTCTTTCAGTTCTTAGAACAATACTAGGTACAATAAACACCTCATTTGTAGCCGGCAGAGAAAACAAAAACTTGTGAGCAGGAACTTCAGATTCCATGAGCTCTTTTAAAACAGAACCCTCATAACTCCAAGCCCTTTTCATAAAAACACTTGGTCCTCCACATGGAAGTCTTCTGAAGGCACCTAGCACTTCCCACAGTCCCATGTGAAAGCGTAGTGAGCGCCCAGGCTGGTGATGCCTTGTGGCAGAGACATTCGCTCTTCCAGGTGCCCCAGAAACAAGAGAATAAAAGGCAGAAGATGAACGGCCTTTGCCTCTGAAACAGCTGCCGCTCCTCCTGCATCTGCATGGCCAGTTGATTTAGAGATTTGTGCAGAGAGTCTCTGAGCCCCTGGCTCCTGCCAAGTGAATTACCAGGAGCAGCCCATGGCGGGAGTTATCGTTCTGTTACGGGCGCTGCAGGACAAATGCCCTGGAGCTGGAAGATGAAATGCGCTCGCTCCTAGGGGAACCTGCAGACACGACCTGGGCACAGCCCTGAAGATCAAGGTCATCTTGCTCTGGATGGTGACTTGGAGCCAAGCCAACAGCACTCATCAAAGACTGATCCCCGAGGGAGGTACCTGGGATGGCTGTTACTGAAAGGTCCTGATAAGAATGCCGGCTCTCCATTATCTGTGGCAATATGCCTGGAGGTGGATGTGAGCACCATGGCGCAGGCTGACACAAACAGTACAGAACCCAGAGACCAAAACCATTTCCCACAGATGGTGAATGGCATTAATATCTTTCTGCCCTGTCCAGGCCATCCCTGGCAGATATTTGAGATACCAACGAGTTGCCATAGGCCAGATCCCCCCTTCCCTTCTAAAATTCAATGTTCTATTATAAGATTTCTATGATCAAACACATTTGGAAGAGTCCTGGTTCACAAAATGAAGTGGGTTACTCTGCACAGGATTTGTCAAAACGCTCCATATGCTGATACACACTGGAATTTTCTGAAGGGGAAGAACACACACATCAATGTGTAAGAACAAGGACCTGTTCTCCAGAAGCAGCTACAAAGGCAAGTGTTGCTCTAATCGTGCTTAGAGAAATGTTTCCTTAGGCTAACAGTAAAATGGCTCGCATTCTCGGACACCAAATGGTGCTTGGGGAAGGAGCTCGGAGGATGCTCAGGAATCATTTCAAAAGTGCCACAGGAGATTTAAAAAGAAAGGAAGGAGGGAGGAGAAGGAATCAGCCCAGGGGCAGGAGTGGGAAGTTGATTCTCCCAGCTCGGTGGTTTCCGCAGGAGGGGTCCAGCCCTACCCGAAGGGCTTTGCTTTCAGAAGCTGCGAGCAGGACATTTGCTCTAAGACCTGGTGGGTACTATCTGACATTAATGGGTGAAAAAGCCTGATTGAAGACCAAAGAATCTTACTCAAGGCTACTTAAGGGAGGGGAGCTATCTGAATTTAACTGCATAAAAGGCTTCACTTGAAACACAATCCTCAAAGAATCTTTGCTGCAAAACTTTTCGTAGGTGAGACCAGACTTAATGAAGTCCTGGGGTAAACCCTTTTATGTAATCAGAAAACCAGAGACGTTGACAGGAAGTTTAGGGGATTTCAATCTAAGCTCCTACTCTCTCCATCAATCCCCTCTGCTGTATTTACAAGAGCCATCCTGTTGCCGTTTGAACACCTCCTGTGATGTGGGTCTCACCGCCTTCTAAGAGAGCTCATTTCATCGTCAGCCAGCTCTCACCATCCGGGTCCAGGACCACAAACTCCACTCCTTAACGAGTAACGTAATTACCAGTCCCAGCGTTCTCAGCGCTTGCTGGTCTGCTGATGCTGTGAGCTGGGTTCTGCTGGTGAGCTATACAAACTCTAAAATAAGCACTAATAAGGCAGAAAATAGTGAGATTCTGGAACAGGAGACAGAAAGAAACACACATATAATGCAGCCAGAAGTCAGCCTTCATGTTTTACCCTTTGGGAAAAAGCAGTTCTATGGGTGCACCTTTTTGGCGAAAGAGGGAGTTGGTTTTGCAGAGAAAAGTGAGGCGCTATAGTGAAAATGTTTGGGGAACTCAAGTGTGCCCTACACATCCGTGTAAGGGGTTGTGGTCACGGGCTAATTGTGGGAGCTCTAACAAGACAGTGAGCGGAATGGGGAGAAAGGCTCAGATTGCCCAGGGGCCAATAGGAGTGAAAGAAAGCAGTCGGGGCAGGGGTGGGGCCGGGGGCATGAAACATCCAAGTGGAGAGAAAACGGGCTGGTAAGAGAGCGCATGTCCTCCTGGAAAAATCAGTTTCAGCGTATGAAATATGCCATCTCGGCGGTCACGTACCTTCAGTCCCATTGCCTAACCCGGAAACTCGGGCGTCAACCTCTTTTTCTCCCTTCTCCCAATCTGTCATCATGTCTGTGTACCCCGTCTCTTCAGCACAAAGAAGCACTTTGATCTGTACTCACCTAGCAGGCGCTCACTGTTTTTAATTAAAACGAAGAGCCTTTTAACAGGGAAAGCACCGTGAGGCGAACCCTTCCCTGTGAGCGTCTCACTGAGCCAGTGGGCACCATTTACCCCACGGCGGGGGGAGGTGGACTTTTCAACAAATGAGCCGTTAAGACTAAGTTTCTGGATCAACGACGGCACCAGGAATGAGCTGAAAGGGAGGAATGTCCTTTGTTGGAAGGACTCGCTGCCTCTGGACTAAGAGGCATCCTTTCCCCTCGGACTTTTGTCCGTCTTCTCCCGGGCTCCCTACTGAGGCCACCAGTCACGGCAAACGTCAGCCCAGGCTGCTTCCATCTAGGAAGCTCTGTCAAATCACAGGTCTCTCACACTGCCTTAAAGGACTCTGATTCAGTTCATTTTGCTTGGGATCGGGGAATCTGTACAAGTGACTCTAATGATCAAGCAGAGATTTGAAAGAACTGCCTGCAGAGCCAGGTGTGTATTACCACTAACTCACTAATTCTTAGCGACACAGTGATGACAAAGTCACTGATGCAATGGATGATTAGGTGGAGGAGGGGTCCCCCCAAATAAGCGTGCCAGCACCCTCCTTCAGCCAATCATGTAATACAGTATAGTGGAGTCGGGGTACAGGATGTGTGTGTGCTTTTGAAAAATTTCCAAGTCATGCTTCTCACTTCTGCTGAGAACCATTCCAAGCCTGTCTCAGAGCTTGCATCAAGTAGGGTGCCAGCATCTGCCATCTCTGGCACCATCCACCTGTCTTGTGGCTGGGGTTTTGGAAGTCCACCTCCGTAACTTGGGTTCAACTTAAGACAATGACAAAAAGATCTTCCAGGAAGCAATTTGGTGTTGGGCGAGGAAGCCACTCAGGGCTTCCCTAGGCGCTGATGTAAACCAGCCAGCCCTCCAGGGGCGACTTCTCCCAGTAGCTGATTCACACGCGAGATGTCGCAAGTCAGTGACAACCAGAATGAGGCAGTGGAAGGTTCTTGTCATGTTGCAGTTCCCTGGCACTGAAGCAGTTGATTAGTTCTCAAGTCCTGGAGATAAGCTGGCCCAAGGAGTGAGAAGATAAGCGAGGGAGTAATCTCAGGTTGAAATTAGGGAGCTGGTGAGTCAGAGTGTCCCTTGGGAGCACCCGGCTGAGAGTGATGGACCCAAGGGTCAGAAGGCAGTGCAGCCTCTCCACGGGGATGCCCTGCTGGTAGGTGCCGCCTCCTGCTCTGACCGCAGCTCTCTGGATCTGACCGACTTGTGAGCTGGAAGCAGGTACTAGCCAGAGGTGTGTTTACCCGGAGAAGAAGAAGGGAGGGGAAAGGAGAGGCGGGAAATTGAAGACAGGAGCACATACTGACCTAAGAAAGTAGCCAAGTCCATGGATTTTTGGGAAATTCAAAACTCTAAACTTGGGGTTGACTATAGAAGCAATTTTGATATGGAAAGATGCTCGGTAAGAATATCAGCCCCAAGAGGGCAAAGACTTTCTGCTATTCAAGCCATTGATTCCCACTAAAATGATCCACCCCATTCAATTCAGATATGGGAAATAGTGCACCCAGCTGGTGCGCTGGGGGAAGCTGTTAGGTTCTCTGTCAGGGAAGAGAAAGCAAAGGGAAGAAGCCAGTATTTAACAGATGCCTGCTCTCTGTCTAGCACTTTAATGCTGCGGTTCCCAAACTTTGTTGCACATTCAAATCACCTGGGAAGCGTTTAAAACTCTCAAGGCCCCGGACTAATTAATTCACAATGTCTGGAGGTGGGAGTCAGGCATCAGCGTTTTTAAAAGATTCCCAGGTGATTCCGTTGTGCAGCAAAGTTTGGGAATGACTGTTTCCACACAATGTTCCTTTCATCTAAAAAATAATCCTGGGAGACAGGCATAATGAAATTTAAAAGTCCTGTTTTACAGATGAAGAAACTTTGATTGCAAGAGGATAATCATTTGTCCAGGGCTGAGTGTCAACTGAGAGCCTGCCTCTGGATGTAAATACAGCACTCTCTGATCCAATGGCCGCACTCTTCCCACAGTGTCTGGTACGATACTTAGCATATATATGAAGCATATTCTTATCCCTTAAGAGTGAATATTAGCTTTTGGGTGATGTCCCCCAGCTCAGTGAAGAAAGAAGAAGACATAAACCAAAGACCCTCGTAGTAAGAATTTAGGCTTGGATACTAGAGTGCATTTCCTGAAAGAGATTGTTCAGGCCAATTTAAATGAACAATCCAAGGGCAATTTTGCATGAAATGAAGGAATCACACTTTTGTGAATCAAAATATTCCAAGAAAGATGACAAATAAGAATTGAAGGAGAGCCTGCTCCCACCTGGGCTGTTCTGGCGACGATGAACTTTTCTTATGGATGCTCAGAGAGAGACAGATGTTCTGTGTGGCCGCAGGTAGGTTGTAGGACACTAAGCACTCACCAAACCTTCACTTACACTTTGTTAGAGACGAAGGGCCATGTCTGACTCTTCATATCCTTTGATATTGTTCTTCAAGGATAATGATCGTTAGAGCAGAAAGGAATCATTGACTGAGTTAGTTGCAGAGATGGCAGGGGAACATCTCAGCTCTTTGCAGGAGTCCCGGGGCCCAGGTACAGATGAAAGGACTTTGTTCCCGGTTGGTGGAAAATAGCTTTCAGATAGGAATTCAAAACCAAGATCTCTGAGAAACCATATCAGATATGAGGCAGAAAAGAATAAAATCCAAGCCAAGTTTTCAAGAAGGGGAAAAAAGATTGAATCTGGCACAGAGATAAAATAGACGTGGACTATGTAGGAAAATTCTCAAATAGAGAATTAACAAATGATTAGTATTTATAAAAGAAAAGAGTAGTCTTTGAGACTAGCATGGGTTCACCGTGAATAACTTATACACCCTGAACGTATGTACTTATTTTGCTGTGATTATCAGACTGATGCCATGGTCTGTATCAGTAAGACATTCGACAATTTTAAAAATAGTATCCTTGAGAGAGGAGAGGGTTTAGCTCATGTGATAGAGTGCATGCTTGGCATGCATGAGGTCCTGGGTTCAATCCCTAGTACCGCCTCTAAAAATAAACAAACCTAATTACCTCCCCCCTTACCAAAATAATAATACAATAATAAGTAAATAAAAATAAAAATAAAATGTTAAAAAATTATTAAAAAAATAAATAAAAATGGTATCCTTGTGAGCAAGATAAGAAGTGTGAATTTATTAAAAAACTCTTCTAAAAATTCCTGTACTGATATTAACAATGGAGGAAAGTTTCTACTAGTAGTTATGGTATTAACAGCAACCAATATTTGTTTATTGACTTAGTGCTTTACACATGCTTTCACTTTTATTAACTTACATGAAGTCTCCAGTTGATGGACTTGGTCCCATCTTGCTAAATATTTTTGGCATTGATTTGGGTGAACACCAAGCAAGCAATGATGGGTGACAGAACCCTGGGAGGAACAACACTTCACGGGGGTTATTTAAATCAGAGATATTGGGGAAAGTTCAAGTCACTGTCAAAGTTTTCTAAAAGTATCAGAAACTTTTCCTCAAGAAAATCTTTGGAAGACAGAGATGTATAAAAATAACAGGAGAGTTGCTTGGATTCCAGGATCTGGGAGGCCCTGTTCAGGCTCCTCTCCACTGTAGATAACCCTTTACTTTGTCTTCTCTTGGGAGCTGGGTTTGTGGGGCTGGTAGAGACAGAGGGAGTATCTCCGCTGAATTCCAGGCTCTTTGGAGTCCAGTGTAAAAATCCCCACAAACTCATGCGATTTCCAAGCCAACATCCAAAACAAAGATTTGATGAGATATCTCAAGCACAGCAATGCTGCTCCCATGTCTGCAACTTACTTCCAGACCTTCCGCACCTACAGAGTGGAATCAAGGTGGTAAGTAGGACAGGCATCAAATGAGTCTCATCTGGGAGCAATGTTGGTCTTAAAAGCCCACGTCCCCGTCCCCGGGAACCTGAGTGAGCATTAGTACAGCGGGAGGTTTATAGACATCAATTCCTGCCCTGAGGGAACAGATGATCCAGAACAAAGAAAGGCAGAAAGACATGATGGGAGACAGAGACGCCCTGATGGCCAACCAACAGACACAGCACAGTCAGACCCTGCTTACCCTGTGCTCAGGTGCAAGGCGGGGGGCGGGAGAGAGATCACAGCGGGAGGTGTCACTCGTGTGTGCATTTTCCCCCACATGCGCAGGGGAGGAAAGCAGAAGGAACATTCAAGTTTCTAAGCAATTGAAAGTGTCTTTCATTTAGGAAGTTCTTCTTTATAAGTAGGAGAAACAAACAGGCCATTGCATCGTCTGGCTCCTTCCATAAGCAGAGATTACCAGACAGCTCCCCCCCTGCCAAAGCCTGCCCCTTCAACTTGGGGTGCAAATGGCTTTGCAGTGGGACTTTTCTCCTGTACTTAACCTGCCGGAAGAGGACGTAGAATCAGCCTTGAGTTCACCCCGCCACTGGCTCCCTGTAGAAGTCTAGCATCCCAGTCCTGGAGCTGCAGATGCTACCCAGTGCTGAGAAGGTAATGGGAGCAGAGGAGCAGTGGCCAGTGATGGACTCCAGGACCCAGAGATGGACTCTTGTCTCAATGTGCTGGGTAGTGGTGGAGCGGCTGCTGCTTGGGTCATACACGGATGGGCTGAAGAGGTCAGCAGTCTGGTGGGAAGGTGACAGTGCCCCAGGCTGTCTTGAATTTTATTTATTTTTTAATAGATAACTTTATTTTTTATTGAGGTAGAGTTGTTTTACAATATTATATTAGTTTTAGGTGTATGGTAGAGTGATTCAATATTTTTATAGAATTCAGAATTTCAGTCTCCAAGAACGACCTGCACATGCTTTTTAAAAGCGGGTCTCTGGGGAAACCAAAAAGGTCTAACTGTCATTTGGAGAACCATTTCTGAGCGCCACCAGGGCGTGTTAGGTCAGAACCCAGGCAAGAAGGCCCAGTCAGAGAACATGGAGTCAGAGGATTTCAAGGAAGCATCTTGTACCTCTCTTTTCCAGGTGAGGAAACTGAGGCCCCAGAGCTGCAGCGTCATGTCTGCAGTCCCGGGTTATGACTTCAAGGCCCGGCTCCTGACTCCCAGTCTGATGCTCTGGCCTCTCCCCGACCCCGGAAAGGAGGCCACGTGCAGGGTGGACCCTTGCAGACTGCTCCACGCCCAGATCTGCTAGCCCAGGCAGCAGTGCCGACGGCTCGCAATCTGAAAGCACAGGCTCTGAAGTGTTTGTGAGCAGGGCTTGGAATAAACCAACTCAGAGTCATCAGATTTTGGTGGGAAGGACCCGCTGGGATTCCTCTAAATCATGAGAGCAAAGCATTGAAGATGACCCCAGTCTTGTCCTTTTTATAACTTCCCCCAAGTGAGGGGGGTTCCTCATACAGGTACCTCCTTACTGCTTGTACCGAGTTGCTGTGACATTGGATGTCTCTGTGGCCACCTGCCCTCTGCAGCTTCCCAAAGACAGTCTTGGCTTCAGCGAAAGATTCCCATCAGGCACCTCTTCTCCTTGGGCCATAACTGCTTTACACGCAATAAATGTCTGCCCTCTTCAGCACCCTCCACACAACTCCCTCTTACCTCAAGGTGAGATTCAGGGTCCCTGTTTCTGGCTGGGATGCAGAGAAAGGAGGACTGGTGAGAACAGGCAGAAGAGAGAGAGTGCCAGGTGCCTGGAAACAACTCAGCATCTTGCCCTTGTTACTAATAATCCTCCCAAAATCACCGAATGGTTTCTCGGCATTAAAGTTATCGTTTGCCATAAACCCCTTGTCTGTTTTCTGGAGAGTTTAATATATGGCAGGAAGTTTCACCCATAAAAGGTGATGGCTGTGCTCCTGCGAGTGAGCTGGGCATCTGTAACTTATGACCTTCATAAATGTGAGTGGGCCTCGCGAGCCAGTCCATCAGTCTTTGGAGTAATTCTGCTTCGTAGTAAAATATTTTACTGTGCACACTCCCGTCAGCGTTTGCCTCGGTGGCGTGGAGACTTCCCATTCGGGCTGCCTCTTGCTCCTCAGTCTTGTTCTATTGTCGATTATCTCACTGCCAGACTCCAGTTGGGGGCCCAGAGAATCATCTTTGCTTTCTTCGGGCTGCAGCTCACTGGACTCGGAAAGTGGCGGGATGGATGTGGCATTATTTATCACTGTGACATTCTGGGTGCTTTGTCCCTTACAGAAGTGGAGGGAATCTGCCAAGGAAGTCATCGCTTTAACCAGAGGCAGTCCTTCCGTATCAAATGGGGCCGTGTGCTTGAAGGTGCTTTGCAAGCCATAGAATCTTCTAGAAGCGTGAGAATGCCTTGTCACCCTGATGTAGCATAGCAGTTAACATTCTGCACCACAGTCCCAGAGACCTAGATAGGCTTTGTCGAATTTATCACCTTGACACTGGCCCAGAAAAGAACCAAACACTTTTCAGGTGTGGTGGAGCAGTAGGAAAAATATTCCTCTCTGTGAGTTGAAGTCTCAGCTCGATCACCGGCTGCCTGTGTGACATCCGGCAAATTATTCACCTTCTCTGTGCCTCAGTTTCCAAAGATGTAAAATTCCTATGCTGTCTTCATTGCAATATTGTTATAAAGAGCAAACTAACTACCTTGTAAACAACAAAAAACTCTGGAAGTGCCAAGTTTCCATGTTTTTATGATAAGGGATGATGGAGGCATAAAGACTTAAAAAAACAAGTAAAGTGGAAAATGAGAGAGTTAATAAGAAGGATTTAAGAGGAAAAGAAGTAACTGGATATAGTAAGTGGAGTATGTAGCTCCCATAATTGGGTGTTGCAGCTATCATGGGGGGGTGGGGAGGCAGTGGAAGCTGAGAAAAGTGTGACCATACTTGTTGGGGGGCAGGCTTAGTGAGGATGGGGGGACAGTTCATCTGTCCAGCAGCCTGCTGCTCCCAGAAATTGTCCATGGCCTGGCCTCAGGGGAATTCAATTCATTTTCTCCTTTTGATGGGGACAGGGGAAGGAATAGCGACTTCACTCAGAAAGCCAGCTGACCTGGAAGCTGGGGGACTAGTGTCCTAGAGGACCATCTTCTGAATTCATTTTCAACTCAACCAATATTTCTTGAATACCTCGTGTGTGCCAGGCTCTACTGTGGGATTTTGAGTTACATCTGTGAACAAAACAAAGATCTCTGCTTCCAGGGAGCTTACAGTCCAAAGGGGGATGCTGTCTGCTACATGTACACACTGGATGCAGAGTTCCTCACATGCAGAATGGAGCCTAGAGTAGCAGACACAGTCCAGCTGACTCTCCTGTACTCCAAGGAGACACTTGGGGAGGTTTATAAAAACTGTGGGTCATTGATCAGAGTCATCAGACTCCATGGCGCTCTGCAAGTCTCTTTCTTCCCTCTTTCCCCCACCCTCTCCATCCCTCCCCTCCTCCCTCCCTTCCTCCCACTGTGTACATCATCCTTGTACTACAGGGCATACCGTGTTCTAAAATAGACCAGTAGGAACAAGTTTATTCCATCAGCGACTGGTGTGGCCAAATTTAGAATTCAACTTCAAACTTGCTTCCAAAGAACACTGAGTGAGTTTCTAGAAATATTTAGAAGGAAGGAAGGTAGGAAGGAAGGAAGGAAGGAAGGGAGGAAGGAAGGAAGGGAGGAAGGGAGGAAGGAAGGAAGGGAGGAAGGAAGGGAGGGTCTGGAAATGACTGAACCAGCACCATCAGCATCACCGGGGAACTTAGTAAAAGTGCAAATTATCAGATCTTACCCCGGACTTAATCAGAATCTCTAGGGGTGAGTCCCAGCAATCTGCCTTAATGAGATTTTCAGGTGTTTCTGAGGCTAAAGTTTGAGAACCACTGCCCTGAGCTGCAAGTTGGATCTCTCACTCTCTTGGACCAGTCAGCTAGCCGGCACACAGTCTTCTCATGGCAACGGCACAAGCCCCAGAGGGACAGCAGAAATATGCGGCACCTCTTAAGGTTTAGGGGAGGAACTGGCAACTGACATACTGTCCGCCCACGTTTTATTACCAAAGCAAGACACATGACAAGGGTCCTGGATCCAAGGGAGGGTGATGAACTGGGGCCAAGAATTCACTCCACCAAAGAACTTAACAAAAATAATATTGGCGTGGCATTTTATGGTTTATAATGCTTTTGCACATACGTTATCTCGTTTACCTCTTACAACAGCACTCTGGCGTGGGAAGTGTCTCCATTTAAGAGACAGAGGAAAGGAGGCTTTTAGATGCTGAGATCAAAGTCACATAGTTAATAAGACCTATGTTTCCTGGCTCCAAGTTTGAAATTATTTTCATTGCATCAAACTTCTAGGCCATAGGTTCATAAGAGCAGGCTCCTGAGTCTCTTTCATGATCAAAAAACATCTCCAATGCATAGCGTGGTAAATACCCTACAGTCCTTATGTGCTTAGGGAGAATGAGTAACAGAAATGTAAGAAAAGATTTTCACCCACTAAGCAGCTTTCTACTCCACAGCTAGCTCTGTTTATCAGGTTTCAAAGTTCCAGTCTTTTTTGCTTCTAACATTTCCCCACTGCTTGAATTCCAAACTCCCATGAACCTTCCCTTCAATATCTATGTCCTCAAAATTTTGGTGCGATCAAATATTTCTATAGGAAACCTTCTCTGACTAATTTCCTAGTGACTGATTTTGCTGGAGGGTCAGAAGCTGGGGTTGGACAAGGACACAGAAGAAAAAGAGCAAATAAATTGAGCTTTCTTGTGCAGCTGAAGATAGATGCTGGAGAGGGAAAGAAGATTAAGAAGGAAAACAAGAGTAAGAAGAAAACGTGGCACCGAGGACCTGACGTTTCTTGGTGCCATGCTGTAGAACTCAGACCCTGTCGGATACTTTTTTATCAGCCCATGCTGAAGCAGAATTTTAGTGAATGCCTCTGATGTCTATACAAATTTAATTTTTAAATATTTTAAATTGGATAAAATTTTGTTTGAAATATTTCAACAGATTAAATCCAAGAGAAAATATTTTTAAACACTCTTAGGAGGGGATTGGCTCCTAGAAAAAGATTCATTTGTCATTTCTATTTTTATGTGTAAGGCAAGCATCTTTGTCTCTTCCTTCTTTCCTGCCCAGCCTCCAGCTTTTCCCTCCTCCCCGGCTACCTGACAATTTAAGACACCTGATGTGCAACAGGAGAAAAATATGACCCTGACACCAAGTGTGATCTATAGGGATCCCTGGCTGCACACCTTAATTATTGCTAACAAAGTAACATTTTAATAGGTTTAGGTTGAAATTGATGAGCGCTCCTGTTCAGTGGAAGCCTTGCAAAAACATGACATGACATCTTGTGGAAAAAAATAGAAAGAAAGGACACCACGGGTGTTAAATAACTGACTCTTCATTGAATGGTTAGCTTTAAAAAAAAAAAAAAAAAGTGTATTGTCCTTGTTCAGCAACTTTTCCAAAGAACTCAAAGTCCATTAGAGCCCATATGTTCATCTAAGGCATTTCCACCTTTCTATAAATAGTATGCAAATATCATTCTCTCCTTTTACAGAAGAATAAACCGAAGAAAGTCATCATGGGGCGGACAGCGCGAAGTCTTCTAGCAAAAGGAAGGTAAGGTGAGCAGCTAAACGTGAGCTTCTAAATCCTTGAGGCCAGTGACTTCCAGTGACTTCTCCACCGATTTCTGCAATAATCTTAGTTGTAAACGGAAGGTATGGGTGTCATAATAGATGGTCGCGGGGACTCCGGGGAGCTCAGAAAAGAGGGTTTGACCTCCATCTTCCAAGGTCGATCTAATGAAGTCTCGGTATTCAGTGAGAATGACTCCCTGGGCACAAAGCAGCTCTTCAGCCCATCAGGAGCCTCTGAAGCGTGCTCCTGGGGGATAAGCCCAGTTAGCGTGCACAGCGGCTAAGATTTTTCAGGTCACACATCTAGTCCACCACATCCGTAACCTCGTCCCGCGTCCATGGTGGTATTTGATCTTGATCATTAGTCCATGGAAGTCACACTTCGTTTGAAATGTCTTAGTTCATTCAGGCGGCTTAACAAACTACCATAGACTGGGTGGCTTTAAACAACAGAAATTTATCCCAGGCTGGAGGCTGGGAATTCTAAGATCCAAGTGCTGGGAGATTGAGTGTCTGGTGACAGCCCACTTCCTGGTTCACAGATGGCACCTTTCACTGTGACCTTACCTGGCAGAAGGGATGCGGGAGCTCTCTGGGATCTCTTTTATTGGGGATTAATCCCATCCATGAGGGTTCTGCTCTCATAACCTAAGTACATCCTAAAAATCACCTCCGAGTACCATCACGTTTGGGCATTAGGATTTCAACATTTTGAATTTTGAGGACATAAACATTTGGTCCAATGCCTGTTTATAAGGACAAAAGCCAAACTTTGAATTTTTGAATTTTTTCCCTTTTTCCTTGCATTTCTACATCCTGGGTGGTGAGTAAGGAACAGCTCACTGCTGGTTGAGTCTGGAGGGAGAAGGTGGTAGGACAACTTACCAAGGAAGGTGGCAGATTAATACTTCAAACTATTTTCTGCCATTACAAATTTGTTCCCATCATCAAAAGAAACGCAGAACAAATCCAGAGAGAGTAGAAATAAGGTTGTTCTCTTTCTCAAGACTTAACCACTCAATAAGAGGGAAAATTGAGGAAAGAGTTTAAGTCAGCAGAGGAGGAAGAGGAGAAAGAGCTATTAAAACAGACTGAAATTTCCAGAATACAAAAATAGCTCATATAACTTAATAACAAAAAAACAGACAAACCAATCCAAAAATGCGCAGAAGACTTAAAGAAGCAATTCTCCAATGAACACACACAAATGGCCAATAGGCACATGAAAAAATGCTCCATATCGCTAATTATCAGAGAAATGCAAATCAAAACTGCAATGAGATATCACCTCACACCAGTCAGAACGGCCATAATTAAAAATTCCACAAATGATAAATGCTGGAGAGGGTGTGGAGAAAAGGGAACCATTCTACACTGTGGGTGGGAATGTAGTTTGGTGCAGCCATTATGGAAAACAATATGGAGATTCCTCAAAAAACTAAAAATAGACTTACTATATGATCCAGCAATCCCACTCCTGGGCATGTATCTGGAGGGAACTCTAATTTGAAAAGATACCTGCACCCCAAAGTTCATAGCTGCACTATTTACAATAGCCAAGACATGGAAACAACCTAAATGTCCATCAACAGGTGACTGGATAAAGAAGCTGTGGCATATTTATACAATGGAATACTACTCAGCCGTAAAAAGAATGAAATAATGCCATTTGCAGCAGCATGGATGGACCTAGAGATCATCATTCTAAGTGAAGTAAGCCAGAAAGAGAAAGAAAAATACCATATGATATCACTCATATGTGGAATAAGAAAAAGAAAAAGAAAAGAGACATTAATGAACTTATCTACAAAACAGAAGCAAACTTATGATCACTGCGGGGAAAGAAAGTGGGAAGGGCTAAACTGAGAGTTCAAGATTTGCAAGTAACTAACTACTATATATAAAATAGATTTTAAAAAACAATTTTTTTTCCGTATAGCACAGGAAACCATATTTAATATCTCATAGTAACTTATAATGAGAAAGAATATGAAAATGCATATATGTATATATATGTGTGACTGAAACATTATGCTGTGCACCAGAAATTGACACATTGTAACTGACTATACTTCAATTTAAAAAAAAAAAAAACAGGCTGAGTCTTTTAGTAGGTATTATTTTGTCATTTAGCCACACAATCACAAACATAATTCAATAATAAATAGCTTCCTGGTGAATCCAACTGCGCTAAGGCTTATTTAGGGAGCCCCAACACACCTGAGTCAAATTCATATCATATCACGTTACATGTCACACTCGGTATGTATAAATAACAGTGTGTAAATAAAAGCATTATGTGGCAATAGATGGGGGAGGTCCTGGAATTGGCTGCAAGGGTTGGGGGAGGGGCAGAGTAATGCCATCATAGAGAGATTAAGGTTACCCTATTGAGATAAGAGGAGTAAAGGGGGTAGGAATACCTAACACCATTTGCACAAGTAGATCTGAAACAGTTAAATGGTTGACAGAGGAGAGTGACGAGGTCTCCAAGACAAGTAACCTTGAAGGTGTGAAGACCAGTAATCTTGAAGGCATGTTAGGAATCTTAGATGGGGTTGTGGACAATAGCTCTTAGCCAAGACCAGAGATGACCATTCTGGGATCCTCAGTCTGTGTTACCTCAGGAAGTTATGTCTCCACATCTAATCAAGATTTCTTCACATTCTACAGAGAAAAATTATTTTAAAATAATTACAGAAGAATTAAACTTTCAAGGAAGAAATCTATTGGTACCGAGATTCAAAGAATCAATGAATCACCCCAAAATAGGAGCTTCTAATACTCATATGTGCAAAACAAATGAGTATCATTTTAAAACAAGCCAATCATATTTAAACTTAAATTAAACTTTAGGTTTTGTTGTACCACAGTTCTCCAGAAAGCAGAGCCCAAGGCAAAAGCCTGAGTGCTATTGCTTTATTAGGAACGCAATCCCAGGAAGCAGACGTGAGGGGAAGTGGAAAGACAGAGGCAGAGAAGAAGGGAGAGCCAAGCTGAGGATGAGTTTCCAAGTAGCCCTGCTCTTCGTGCCAGGTGCATGTGGCTGCTGGATCTCTCAGGACCATCTCCAGAGGCACCATGTGAACAGTTGCTTCTCGGGACTCTCTGTCCAGGTGGAAGAAGGGAGAGGGGTCCCTCTGCTGGCTCCCTTCTCCCATTAGTCGAAGGTTTATCTTGTTGGGGAGCTAACTCCTCTGTTCTTCTTGGTGGCTTTTGCTTCAGCAGCGACAGAGAAGTCCCTAGGCAGGTGAAAGGGAGCAGTACAGAGCAGGGTGGGCACGAAGAAGCATGAGAAGGGTGCTTCAGCTCATAGGGCACGAAGTCAGCGTGGCTACGGCCGCAGCCAAGGCTCCCAGAGCTGGACAAGGCTGAGGGAATCAGACGGGCACATAAAGGTAACTGCCTTAGTCTGTTTGGGTTGGTCTAATGAAAATGCCATAGACTGGGTGGCTTAAAGAGAAAATATTTATTTCTTACAGTTCTGGAGGCTGGGAAATTTAAGATCAAGATGCTAGCAGACTCAGTGTCTGGTGAGAGCCTGTTTGCTAGTGTGGGGGTGGCTGTCTTCTCACTGTGACATCACATGGCAGAAGGGGCAAGGGAGGTATCTGATGCCTCTCATGCAAGGGCACTAATCCTGTTCAGGAGGGCTCCACCCGCATGACCTAATCACCTCCCAAAGGCTCCACCTCATAATACACCCTGGGAATTAGGCTTCAACATATGAGGTTTGGAGAGACACAAACATTCAGACCATAACACTATTACAGTCTCTTAGATAAAGATGTAGCTTTACAATTCTCAAATAATAGAAGGGGATGTCTAATAGTGTGGGAACTTCTTAAAAACAGGAAGTTTTACCCAAGAATTCTTAGCAGTAATTAAGGAACGTGTGTGGGTTAAATGTGTATCCCTGTTCAAATGAGTTTGGAAAAGAGGTCTCTGCAATCTGTTCAGTACCAGCTTTCTGGAAATCAGAGAATATTGAGAAAGATGTCTTGTTGCATGGGGAATGATGTCCTGATAGTTAACAATAATAGCTAATATTTACAGAGGTTGGGTATTGTTTTAAGAGTTTTGCTCTGAAAAAGTTCCTATGTTATAACACAGGGAACTATATTCAGTATCTAGTAGTAACCTATAATGAAAAAGAATATGAAAAAGAATGTGTGTATATATGTATGACTGAATCACTATGATGTCCACCAGAAACTAACACAACATTGTAAATCAACTATACTTCAATAGAAAACAAAAGACAAAAGCAAAACTGACAAAATCAAGTGCTGATAAGGATGTGAAGTAACTGGAACTTTCATTCATTGCTGGTGGGAATTCAAAATGGTGCAGCTACTTGGGAAAACCATTTGGCAAAATTTCTTATAAAATGTAACATGTATTTATCACACAACATATTAACCCTATTCCTAGGCATTTACCCAAACAAAATGAAAATTTATATACACAAAATTTACAACATATAATTTATACACAAAAACCTATATGTGAATGTTTAAAGTGGCTTTATTGATAACCATCAAAAACTGGAATAGAACCCAAATATCCTTCAGTGGGTGAATAGGTAATGAAACTATGGGATAGCCACATAATAGAATACAGCTGGGCAATTAAAAGTAACAAAATACTGAGGTTATATATTTAAAAAAGAATTTTGCTCTGAATCCTTGTATTAACATTACTCTGTGCGACAGAGAAACCACATATCTTGTCCAAAGGCCATAGCAGGTGAGTTAGGCTTCAAATCCATGGGTTCTGAGCCCAGAGCCCATGCCTTTAGCCACTATATTTAGTTTTGACTTTTTGCTAGAAGATAAAATTGCAATTCTGTTCTTTCCCAAAATTCGTGTTGGCGTCTGAGAAGTCCTAAGATTTTCTTGAAATATAATTAAGATTATGCATATTTAACAAATGAGGTTTCAACACCATAGGCCTCTGGAAAAGAATAAAACCACAAGAGTTGTGATAAAAGGGAAACCACATCCTGACTTACATCCCATAATAAGAGCAGTGCCACAGGACAGCCACATGTCCCTAATAGGTGACACAGCACCACCCTGGGAAACCTCTTAGTGTCTGAAGGGCATCGCGGATAAATTGAAAAACAGTTCCTAATACGTACACACACACACAGACACACACACACACAGAGCAGTTCCTTTCTCTAGTCCCCTAAACCTAAACCCTTTTGTAAAGTGAACAAACAGCCATGGTGGAATTGGGGTGAGGGAGTTCCAAGAGGCTGAAAGAAAGTGTGGAAAGCCCCTGCTGTGAGCCAGGTAAATCGCAATTCCCAGTCCAGGGAACTTCCCAAAGCAAATCTTGTTGCCTGCCTTTAATGTATTTTTTCTCATGCTCCACAGATGTCCTTTCTCATAAATTCCGAAGTATCTGCACGTCCCAAGGTGAGCTGGTATCTTCTTTTTTTATTACCGGCACTTTGCAGGCAAGGATCTGACATTAAAAAAAATACGGCGCTCACTTTCAAGAGTGTGACCCTCTTTCGCAACTCGTTGCTAATCTTCTTCCAAATTCCCTTTGCTCTTTTCACCTTTGTGCTGCTGGTTAGCACACATGTGGGCTCTGGAGACCCTTCCGGATCTTTCGACTTCTTGCTCAATTGGGAAAGGATGCATTTTTCTCTACAGATTGTCTCGTAGAGACACTGCATCTGTCTAAGACTCAAAGAGCCTCCAGAGAACTGACTTTAGCTGTTTGCCAACTAACCCATTTTGCACGCTTCCTGGGGAGAAACAATACACATCATCTCCACAGGAGGAAGCAGGAGAGATATTGGTTCTGTGTAAATATCTCAAAGGAAATTTATGATGCTGATGGGAAATTTAAGCCCCTTAAAACAACTGCTGGTTTGTGAACAAAGGGAGCAAATTTTTATCACCTCATTTCTGTGCCTTCCCTCATCCCCTTCCTGAGGGAGGGTGGCCATAATCCAGTGGTCTCTTCATCTCTCTCCTTAACATCATTTGCTGTGGAAAATTCTGATAAAACATCAGTTCCGCTAACTGGAGCAAATTTGTGTGCTTTTAGATGTACTCTTGTGGTGGATGTACGTAAATGCACCCTGCAACTTCCAGAAACTATTGGTTCTCTATCTATCCTCCATTTTCTCATTTGTCTTTCTAGAGGAAACTCTAGATCTTTGTAGCTAGCCGTGTGTCAGATAAAAGACATTTTCAGTACTTTCTACCAGCTAGGAGTGGCCAGTTGACTAAATTCTGGCCAATGAGGGACTTCTGTGAAAGGACCATAAATGAGAGATAGCCTGGGAGCTTCTTTCTACCTTTCTGTATTTCCTCCTTCTTTAAACCTGAAACTTCAGCATGAAGGCTGGCGCTTCAGCAGCCAAATTGAACCATGAAGCAATCTTAAAAGAGAACTTCTGAGCCAAGTGTGGCAAGAAGAAAGATGAAGTATTCTAGTTTCTTGACAACTGAGGAGCTGTCATATCAGCCCTGAACTGCCTACCTCTAAACTTGTCTTATCCAAGAGATAAAGTTCTGTCTTATTTTAGCTAAGGTTATTTTGTTTGTCTATTCTACGCAGCAGTACCTAACTCTAATGGATATGTTAGCTCTGTGATGGGAATATGCCCCCAATGCCTTCTCCTAACAGATGGATTCAGGTGTCTGCCACTGTGGACTTGTTAATGTTCCTTAGGTGACAAGTGGCAAAAGCCAACTAGAGCTTGCTTAGGCAGGAAAGGCGAATTCATTATGAGGTATAGGTGTGTCTCACAAAACCCAGGACCCTTAGAGCCCCTGGAAAATGCTGAACCCAGGGACTGGAAAGCCACTTGGCTTGCTCTCTGTCTTGTTCCTGCTCTTTTCTGTGCATCTCTTTCTTTCCTCTGTCTTTCTGCTGGGCCACTCTCCTCTGCTTCTCTGGGCCACACACTCAATAGAATGATAAATATGTTGTTGTTTACCAACATGATGAAATGTTAACCAGCAATGAGGATAAATAATTTATAAGTATGTGTGAATAAATTGATGAATATATAAATGTAATATTGAGAGCAAAAAGCCCAAACCAAAAAAAGAAAAGAAGAAGAAGATATTCAATGTGATGGTGCTTATTTAGTACAAAGGACACATCACTTCTGCTGCTGGAAGCCAGGGGAGTGGTTATACTTGGGGCGAGATAGTAACTGGAAGGAAACAGAACCAGATTTTCTGAGGTTCTAGGAATGTTCTGTTTGTCAATTGGGATGCTGGTCACATGATGTATTCAATTTATAAAACTTCATCTAGCTCTGTTGTATGTACATTTTTCTATTTGTATGGAAAACTTTAAGGAAGATTTTTAAAAAATGATAACATAAAAGCTAAAAAAACCCATATATTTAATATGGTAAAGACTGCTTCTCCACAACCAGACTTTCTAATTCTCTACTAATGAATTCTATATTAACTTTTTATTGTTTAAGCCATCATAAATCATTTTTAAAGAACACAAATGAACAAATAAATACATGAGAGTATATTTTATTAATTGCAAAAAACATGCAAGTGACATTCTACTTACTGAATTTAATTTGATTTATCAAAAATAGGTATTGGGTCATGTGTGGTTTACATCTATAGAGACCCATGCTAAGGCATATTGGGAAACTGGTAATTTTTTTTCCAGTGGCCCTCCCTGTTCATTCTTCACCAAACTTTCCATCCTGAGGCCAGTATCCCAATGGCATTCTCCCAGACGTCTCTCCTACCCCGCCCTTCAGCCTGGACAGGATGCATCTGTCCTGCATCCAATCTCTCAGAGCCCTGCTCTTGGCTGGAACAAAACTAACAAATAAATCTGAGCACAGGAGTTAAGAACTAATAATGACTAGATGCTTTATTTGTCCCAGAAGATAATTTTACTTTAATTTCGAACTTTTCTATCAAACTATAGAAATGAAAAAAAAAAAAAAATACTGGGAGAATGACAGGCCCTTGGCTGGCCACTAGGGGACATACTTTGGGAAAGGCAGTTAGTTATGACTGGCGTCCTTCAAGTCACAAGACCTAGGCAATTCATCACACTTACACCTGTCTTGACCTGTCTGTGACTTCTCCAGGGTTTTCTTCACAATTAAAAAGAAAGTTATTAGATCCTTTTTTCTCTTAGTAACAATTATAACTTCTAAGTCACACTACTTGTTTCTTCCTTCAAAGCCCCCTTTTGAAATCTCCCTCATTTAATAGACCGGGAGATTCTTTTTGGTTTAAGCATTGAACTTGTGAGGCTCAGAAACTGAGAGAAGGACTGATTTCCATCAACTTCTCCACCGTAGTCCAAATGGCAGCAGGACGTGTTATGACCAGTTCCCGTTGAAGGTTTCTGAGCCACCAACAAAGCAGACAAACTGGGGAGAGTTTATTAGCACTTTGTTCTTCTCAGAGGCAGAAAGCGGAATAAATGCCTTTTTCCCTTTGGAAAAAAATTTTGCCAGTAACCATAGCAATAATAATTCCATCTCCAAGCAAAAATTATTATTGTTATCTTTGTTGGCAGCCCCGGTTTCTTTCCTGTCACAAGGAGACAGAAGGCAGATGCCGTCTTGAATTCTATGAAAGGCTCACCTAAGCGGGATGGGGACAGCTGGTTTCTCTCTCAGCTGAGAGCAGAGCCAGGGAGCAATGGTTTAACCACAGAATGAGGGGTTTAAGCTAGAAATGAGGAAGTGGTCCCTGGCAGTGTGCTGGACAGGTTGTCATCGGAGTTTACAGATTCCTCTTCTTTAGAAGCCTTTAAAAATAGCTTAGATGAGCTGTGCCTGGAACGCTGACGTGCACCCTGCTTTGCCTGTGCCCCGAACACGTCGGCTCTATTCTTATAGGTCCAGCCTGTGCCCTCACTGGACTGGGGAGGCAGGGGCCACCCGGCCTCTTCATCACCACCTCCTGGCCCCACACATAAAACACGGGCTGGTCAATGTGAATGAACGAGCGATGTTGGGAATTTGGATAGAATGATTTGGCCATGATCAATTATAGTCCACTGGCTTGGGGCTGGTTAAATACTGGCCCCATGGTTATTTTCCTACCATCAATTAATGAAACCAGCTTGGACCAGATGCACACCATTTGTTCAAAAGACTCTGAAGAATTACTGAGTCTAACTCC
Organism: Camelus ferus; assembly: GCF_009834535.1. NCBI lineage: Eukaryota > Metazoa > Chordata > Mammalia > Artiodactyla > Camelidae > Camelus > Camelus ferus. Next base: position 15,312,580 of record NC_045716.1, on the reverse strand, counting down.
CTTCTTCTGGATTGCTAACTTCGTCCGCTTGATGGTTCTACATGGGCTTTTGAATAAGAAGGAACTGTTCTAGGAAGTGGGAGTTGCACACTGTGTTTCAGAAACTACTCAAACATACATGGAGAAAACGGTTTATAGGAAGAACTTTCACCAGAGTTAAATCCAAACAGCCCTTCTCCCAGCCCAACTGGTTCTCTCTCATCAAAGGAGAGTGGTAACCTTTGGAAAAGTGCTTTCATTTAAAGAGTAGTGGTCTCTGGTTATCAGGGAGGGAAGGGAGGAGGTAGAAGGATAAACTGGGAGGTTGGGATTTGTAGATACTAACTAGATACTATATAACACATGTAAACAATAAGGTCCTACTGTATAGCACATGCAACAAAAAGGAATATATATATATATATAAATAATATATATATATATATAAATATAAACTAATATAACTAAATCATTATGCTGTACACCCCAAATTAATTGTAAACCGACTATACTTCAATAAAAAAAAAAGTAATGGTCAAAACCTTCCTCTGTTCTTCAGCCACAATATTTTACCTCAGAGTTGACATTTATATGCCAGCAACTCATCTGTTATAAATTCTAATTGCAGAGAAATAATCAAAAAAGGCAATGCAAAAGGCACACACAAAAATAGGAGAGGCTCAGAAACCCTTTGAGATCGCATCTAATTAAAAATGCAAATTAAGAAAGAAACCTCAAACCAGTAAGTCCCCTTCAGTCTTTTCAAAGTCACCAATTAGCAGTGACTCATTGGAAAGGGGCTGCCTTTCATTTTAAGTCAGATTTCTCAACAATATCCCATTGGCAGGAAATTAAAGTGACTACCAGCTTGGTAGTACAATTAACATTTCGACATTCATTACCCAAACTTTCCTCATTCTTGTGCTGTTTCTCTAGCAACCACTAATGGAAACAGTTTTCTATTGGATTTTTCTCAGGTCCTAAGAACATTTTGTTTTCTCGTGATTAACAGTCTCATCTCTGAACTAACCCACCCCTTTCCCCTGAAACCATATTGAGGAACATTCCAGAAAAGAAAACACTCCTTCTTGATAGACTCTCTTTTCTAACAATATTCCAGAAGGCAAGGTAGGAGAGTATGTTCCTGAAGAAGGAAGGTCTTCAGGCAGGAGGTGTGGATTCCTGAAGGACTCTTGCTTCGTCTGGGTCTGGACATGTGTTAATATGAATACATATCATATATCAGGGCCCTCACTGTTGTCTTATCCTCGGGTATTAATTCATGATGCACGCATTATACTTTTTATGATCATAAGAAGTAACACAGAACAGGGAACTATATTCAGTATCTTGTAATAACCCTTAATGCAAAAGAATATGAAAATAAATATATGTATGTATATGCATGACTGGAATGTTATACTGTACACCAGAAATTGACACACTGTAACTGACTATGCTTTAATTTAAAAAAAGAAGTAACACGAGTTATGGGATAGAGTTTTTTGCAAAGTCTAGGAAATAGAAGAGAAATACAAGAGATTATATTCGCCAGTCTCTTCAGTCTAGAGCTCACCTAATGTAATCTGAGTACGTGTTATCAGTCAAGATTCACCCGGGAGATAGAAACCACACAATAGCTTAAACCAGGAAAATTTGATATGAGGAATTATTAACTATAACGGATTTGTGAGTAAGAAGCAAAGAGCTCTCTAGACAACATAGGAGAGCAGATAGAAGTAACAGCCACTACCACTAGGCTGATACAGAGTGCTCTCGTAGATCCTCTTTCTCCTCTCTCCCAGAGCTGAGATCCAGAGAGGGTACTGGATGATGAAGAATTCACTAAAGTGTCAAGCAGGTAGACTTTGCTATGACTCTGTCCTCTAGGATGCCGGAGGAAGCTGGTGACAGGGAGGTCCTGCATCTCAGGACTTGCTGAAAAAAGTCTCACAAAGGATCAGCCAGGGAAGCTTATGACAGGGAGATGTGTTGCAGTGAGCCCCTTTGCAAAGATGCTTGAGGGATGCTGGGGTAAGCTGCAGCTGGGCATGCTGCAGAGGCTGGATGCTGGAGAAGCCTTTGGCTGCAGGAGCCAGGCTCTGAGGAATCTGTCCACCTTGCAGGAGTCAGGCACTGGAAAAGCTGCCTGGGCTGCGGGCTTTGGTTCCTGGGGAAGCCATGCACAATGCAGAAGCTGGGTGCTGGCAAAACTGTGCATTCTGCAGGAAACTGGCTCTGGAGAAGACACTTGCACCACAGAAATCAGGCACCAAGAAAGCTGCATTTGCTGCAAGACATCGCCAAGAAAGCACGAAGAACTAGGAAGGAAAACTCCATCCTCTACCAATGTCCTTCTGGCAATCTCTACTAACAAAGTTTTACCTGTGTCAGCTGACAAAGGAGAAACATTTCAAGGGCCCACCTCCATTTTCACAGAACAGACAATGAAGTTTGTATTTGGAGCTAGAATGATGGAGCAAATGATGGATGAGAATGGAACTAAATTAAATAGCAGTCCAAAGGGGACATGCAAAAAAAAAAAAAAAAAAAAACTGAGATGAAGTTTAAGACAATGGGATGAAACTGGAGGCAGGAACACACCAAAACAAAGCAAATAGGTTCCTATAGAAATCAATCATTCCTTGAGATGAACATCACCACCACTGGTTGCAGGGTGATGTGGCCATGCTCACAGCAGAGAGAGGGTGGCTAAAGTTGTGTTCTGGTTCAGACAGGTTAGCAAGCTAATGGCCAAGCTAGGACTGGAACCTGTCTCCCTTGACTCCCATTTCTGTGCTCTGTCTACACTTGTCATCACCATCCGTGAATTCTAGAGCAGGGCAGCAAGAGACAAAAATGAAAGGAAGAGCTGGACCATGGAGCTTTCTGCCTGTTGAAGTAATCAGGGGACATAAAAGTGGAAAACAGTGATCAAGTTTAGCTTGGGTACAATATTTGATATTTTTAAAGCACTTCCCTTGCCCTGCATGAACCTTCTTGAGTAGGTATGTGATAAGCATTCAAGAACCCTGTTCACAGAGAGTGTTTCACATTGTCATCGATGTTAGTTAAGCCCTTCTAGTCAGGGATACTCAGCCTTTACTGGGCATTGGAATCACCTGGAAAGCTGTTGAAAGAATACTGATGCCTGAAGTTATTTAATAACAGTAAGAGATTCTAGAGGTGGGGTCCTTTTGCATGAGTATATTTGCAAGTTCATTCTAATTCAAATCCAGGATTGAATATCATTGTCATATCCTGACTGAAGCAGAATTACATTGAGAAAGACAAAGAGAAATTTAAACTTCTCTTTCTGTGGGCTTTACTCTCCTATGGGATTCCAAGGACAGCTCCTTGTACAGAGCCATTGCCGACTGGGGTGTATTGCACGGTGCCATCTCAGCAGAGATTTTGAACTCAAAGCTAGTCAAGAGGTTTACTGACAAGGCAGAAACATGCTGAGGAGATGTACAGGCTTCTAAAGCTATATTGCGTGCCGAGAACCAACAAGACACGGAGGACTGGCATTCCTTTGTTGGGAAAGGAAACTTGTTACAATTCCGAGGCCGATCCACTCATTGGCCTTAAGTAAATGAGGTGTGCTCCCGACAACTACCTAAGGGTGAGATTTTAACTAGGAAATCCTAATCTTCAGTGACATATGTGATGAGGAAAAGCAATGAAACATCCTTCTGCTTGGTGATGGGTGAAGCCCTAAAGACTCAATCTGGTCTTGATGAACATCCAAGAATCTGGATGTGCACACCCCGCTGAGGCAGGGGCTTCTGCCAATGACGCTGGTAGGGAAGTCTGTGGTTTCTCGCCGTGTCAGATTTGTTCAGTTTGGGTATAAACAAATTCCGTAATTTCTATCCTAGGGTGTCAACAAGCAGGTTTCTCTCTTGTATCCAGATGCCATTACTATCGTTGAAACTAGTTGTGTATCTAATTAAAAACAAAATTTTATTTAAACTTCAGTTTTCTCTATGTTATGGCATTCCATATTATTTAAAGTAGCTCCTACTTAGCCATAAAAAAGAATAAAATAATGCCATTTGCAGCCACATGGATGGACCTAGAGATCATCATTCTAAGTGAAGTAAGCCAGAAGGTGAGAGAAAAATACCATGTGATGTCACTCATATGTGGAATCTAAAAAAAAAAAAAAAAAAAAAAAAAAAAGAGGACACTAATGAACTCATCTACAAAACAGAAACAGACTCACAGACATAGCAAACAATCTTATGGTTACCTGGGTTAAGGGGGTGGGAAGGGATAAATTTGGGAGTTTGAGATTTGCAACTGTTAGCTACTATATATAAAAATAGATTAAAATTTTTTCTTCTGTATAACACAGGGAACTATATTCAATATCTTGTAATAACCCTTAATGAAAAAGAATATGAAAACCAATATATGTATGTATATACATGACTGGGACATTGTGCTGTATACCAGAAATTGACACTTTGTAACTGACTGTACTTCAATTAAAAAAATAAAATAATTCCCTTTGGCTTTGTGAAATAAAAAATAATAAAATTCAGGTTTCAAACAAGATAAAGTTCTTAAAAATAATTATTATGAAAACTTTCAATTCTATGCACAGAATAATGTAATAAACTCTACTGTATGCAGCATCCAACTTGAACAACGATCAACTCATAGCAAATCTCATTTTACCTGCTATACACGAGCTCACTGCCCCAATATCATATTCTTTTGAAGCAAATTCCAGACATCATATTATTTCATCCATAAATATTTGTGTATAGAATTCTTAGAATAAGATATGTGAAGTTAAATGAACACAACACAATATTTTCATAGCTAAAATATTCATGATAATTGCTTAATACCCCCTAATAACTAGCATTCCAACTTTCAATTGTATATCAATTGTATCAATTTTTTTACATTTTGTTTAAATCAAGAGCCAAATAAGGTGTATACATTGCAATTAGTTGAAATGCCTCAAGTTTCTTTTAATTTATGAATTCGCCTGATTTGTATTTTTTTCCTTGTAATTTATTTGATGAAGAATCTGGGTGGCTCATCCTGCAGGGCTTCCCAGAGACCGGATTTTGCCTATTGCACCACCACGGTGTCCTTGAACATGTTCTCCTGTCCTCCGTTCACTTGTTGCATATGTAGGTTCAGTTTTCTTGGCAAGACTACTTCAGTGGTGATATTGTGTTCTAACATCAGGCAGGACATAATGCCTGACTCTCACTTTTTGGTAATCTTAGCAGCCATTGATTATCTATGCCCAGATCCATTCACCTAAATTAGGGATTAGAAAATGATAAATTCAAATTCTATTATTCCTCTGCCACTTTGTTTCAGTTGGAGTATATCTACAAGAGAAATTCCCCTTCACCTATTATTTGGATACCCAGTGTAACAGTTCCTATAGGAAAGGAAGGACAAAGTGCTGATTTTATTCCCTTTATTTCTTTCCCCTTTATTTACTAGTTTTCAAAATAGTGAGTGGCTCGCAAGATTTCTCAGAGGGTGATCAATCCGTTTTTCAAAACAGCTTTATGGAATCCTAGTCAATATACAATAAACTGCACTATTTCAAATGGCAATTGGTAAGTTTTGAAATTTATACACACGTGTGAAACACCAGTACAATCACCATAATGAACGTACCCATCACCCCCAAAGTTTCCTTAACGCCCCTCAGCAATCCCTTGTTCCCACTCCCCCACACCCACCCCTGATTCCCCAGACAACTCCTGACCTTTTCTGTCATTATTAATTAATTTGCATTTTCTAGAAATTCTTATAAATGTAATTATACATTATGTTTTTGTCTCTCTCTCTCTCTTTTTTTAAAGGATGGGGGCTGGAGGGTCTGGCTTTTTTCACTCAGCATGGTTGTCTTGAGATTCATCTATATTATCGCATGTGTCAATAGTTCATGACTGTTTCTTTCTGTGTAGCGTTCGATTCTATAGATCTGTGGGCTTACGGCTTTCATCAAATTTGGAAAATGTTTAGCTATTGTCTTTAAACATTTTTTTTTCTGACCCTTGCTTTCTCTTTCTCCAATTGCCTGCTTATTAGGTTGCTTGAAGTTGTCACATGACACTCTTCTTGAAAAAAAGATTTTTTTTCCATCAATGTTTTATTTTGCATAGTTTCTATTCCTGTGTCATCTAATCTACCATAAATCCTACCTAGTGTATTTTACACATCAAAGTTGTTTTCATGTCTAGAAGTTGGGTTTGGCATGTATATATCTGAGGTATGTAAATTCTGTGTCTCTACTCAACGTGTTTAGTTTTTTCTCTAGGTTCTTGAATATGTGGAATACAGTTATAATTACTTTTTTTTAATATCTTTGTCTACTCATGCTGTCATCGGTGTTATTCTGAGTCAGTTTCTACTAGTTGATTTTTCTCCTTATTGTGGTAGTCGTTTCCTACTTCTTTGCATGTCTTGTAAGTTTTGCTTGGCTGTCAGACATGAATTTTTTCTTGTTGGATACTAGATATTTTCATATTCCTTTAAGCACCCTTGAGCATTCTGTTTCAGTTGCTTGGGAAAAGTTTGCTTTTAGTCTGGTTCCCTATGTCTATAATTTAATTACTCAGTGCAACAGTCTAAGCTTTTTTGCATAATGTTAATTTTCTCCACTACTGAGGCAAAATCCTTTGAGTAATCTACCCAATACCCTGTGAATTGTGAGGTTTTTCCACCCTGGCTGCTGGGAACAGACATAATTCCCAGCCCTGTGCGAGCACCAGGGATCATTTCCTCTAATCCTTTTGAGGAGTTCTTCCTCTAATCTCAAATAGCTTCCCCCCAACACACGTGCTGATTAGTATACAGCTAAGTACACCAGGGGTGCTTCCGCTCAAGTATTCAGGAAGTGTATGCTTGGGAATAGAAAGCATAAATCAAGTTACATTTTGAATATTTAATATTTAAGATATGTGAAAGATCATGTGGAGATGTTAAATAGAGAGTTGGAGAGTCTGGAGCTCAGAGGAGTTATCTGGGCTAAAGAGATACATTTGCAAACCACGATCATAAAATCGTGTTATTTCAACCACGTGGAAGTGTGGGATTGTCTAGAAAGAGAATGATGAGAAGAGAGCCTGGGACCGAGCCCTGTGGAATCCTAAGTTTTCTGAATGAAGGAGGAAGTCATAGAAGGAGACTGAGAAAGAGCAGCCAGTAAAGTAGGAGACAACCCAAGAGAGAAAGATGTCATGACATTCACCAGACTAACATGTTTCAAGAAGGAGGGCGTTGTTGAATGGCTCAAATGTTTCTGAGCATTTAAGGTGAGAACAAAGGAGATTCCACTAGACTTGGTAACTGGGGTCATCACCAGCAATCTTGACAAGAACAGTTTAGGCAGAGAATGAGGGCAAAATCCCATGTTATAATGGTTTGGAGAATGGAGAGTTGAGGAAAAAGACACAGCACATTTATTCAACTCTTCTAAGAGGCGTGCCTCTAAAGAGAAGAAAAATAAAACCATAAAGAGGACTGTGGGGATCAGGGGCGGCCCCTGGCTCAGAAATACGAAGCATCTTCCTATCTCTTCTTGGGGGAAATTTGTTTAGAATTTCTTTAGAAATGGAAGTGAAATTTATCAATCTAGCCCCTGTGACTTTTAGTCAGAAAACATTCCTCCAAAACTTCGTCCTTGGGTGGTCTCATCAGTCTTTGTTTTCGGTGAGTTCATAGCTATTTCATGGAACATTGTAATCCGAAGGCATCAGGGCTGTGAGCCAGATGGCGTCTGCAGGCAGTGTCCCTGAAAAAACAGCTCAACCAGTCCTCCTGTCTCAGTCTTGACCCATTCAAGCCATTCACCCTACTGCATGGTCTGCAAAATACACTCAAGCACCTTGTCAGGACACACAAGGTCTTCCCTGTGGGCCTCCTATCCCTCCAGACTCAGTTTATACAATGCTCCCCACCTTACACTTCTCACCCTTCACTGCTGCTAATTCCTCAGACACACACCAGGCTGTTCTATGTTCTGATGTCACCACATCTTATGTTCACTTACTTCTCTTTATCTACCTAACTCTTACCTATCTTTCGAGACTCCTCACAGGCATCTTTTTTCTCCAAAATCTATTTTCTCCTGTAGTCTTTCAAACAACTCCAGATTTACGTCTATCACCACACATCACATTATACTGATTCTTTTTAAAGACAGGGAGGGGTCTGTTTTCTTCATTAGACTGTAAGTCTCCCAAGAGCAAAAACTAGGTCCCATTTTTCTCTGTACCCCAGCCTTCAGCTCAGTGGTACCGAGCACAGAGTAGGAGATTAGTAAGTTAAGTGCATGGAAAGCTGAGAGACCAGGACAAAAGTTTCAGTGGGAAGTAAAAGTTGACAGAAGCAACCCAGGACCAACGTCTTGAATAGGATTAGAGTCTTGGCCTCCTCCTACTCCTTGGAACAATGGCTCAAAGGAACAGCTTACGTGTAATACAAACTCAGTCTGTATCAGCAAGTTGGAACCAGTTAATGAAGAACTTCAAAAAGCCAGGCAAAATAATTGCAATTGGAAAACAATTTGACTGTACAAGTTTGAAGTAGGAAAACACAGAAAAGAAATGATTGTTCAACAACAAAACAAACGAGAGCTGGGAAAAGTCAAATGGCATTAACCACTTCTAACAAAATAGGATGAATGTTCTCTTCTTACAAGCAGGATTTGAGAGCCAGCCTTAGTTTCAAAACCTAGTGCTTTGTCTTGTTCCGTTTTTCCTCTGAACTTACGACCATGTCAAGCCACAAAAGCATCACAGGGACGTGGCTTAAGAGTCTGGATTCAGGAGTCAAACTTCTTGGGTTTGTATACTGGCTCTGCTGTTTACTGACCGTGACTTTAGGTCAATTACTTTGTGCCTCAGTTTCCTCATCTATAAATACTAATCACATGCACCTCATAGGATTGCTATGAGAATTAAATGAGGTTTCCTGAGTATAAATCACTTAGAACCGTGTCTGCCATGCTCAACAGGATAAATGTTTTTTTTAATTAAAAATTAATATCTAAAATACTAGGTCTCCTAGTCTCAAATAGGCAATGAATGTGAAAAATATCAGCAGGTGTGTCTCTCTAAGCCGAGGAGCAAATAAAGACCGGGCTGAAAAGACACTGGGTCAGAAGTAGACATAGAAGTTCCCTCGGGGTCTCCAGGTTGATAAGGCTTTGACACGGCAGGAGATGGTTTGTATTCTGCCTGCCCTGCTAACGATGGAAGAGACTGATTCCCTGCACAGAATAACCATAAAACGCCTATGGCCTGGATTAAGCCCTTAGGTTGAGAGGCCATAATCAAAGCAGTTTCTGAGAGCTCCATTAATAAGCGTTTCTAGAAGCTGCCAAAGTCCAGCTACAGTAATTATCCAGTTAGTTTGCTGAATCAGCTCGTAGAAGCTTCCCCGGTTCTGTTGCTAATTAGGCTCCAGCCTCTCATCTCATTAATAAACTTCCAGTTCATTTGCATGTGAGGAAAAATTGTGGGTATGGGGGAGTTTAATAGAAACCCAAATCACCTTCAACATGTGTCTTTTTTATTAAAATATTTAACCTTTTATTATGACTCAGAAACATCTGTTGGCATTACACTCAGTGAGAAGACATGATGAATTCAGCATTTGCAGGCAGTTCCACCGTCCCTCCTCCTCACACCTGGCCTGTTTCCGATCAAGTAGCAGGAAGAAAAGAGAAATGAATAGGATTAACTCAGAGTTAGAAATTTGCAGTTGGAAGGAACTCTCTGGTTCAATTCCATCCTTTAACAAATTAGGAAACTGGGGCCCCCAACGGTAGACTGACTTGCTCAAAGACGCAGAGCTGAGACCCGGGCTCAGGCCACCTAGCCTCTGACCTAGTTCTTCCTGCCCGTGATGTGTACCAGATCTGCAAGACATCTGATCATATAAGCTGACAAAGAACAGTAGCCTGTTAACTGATACTGGACTAACTTCTCTCCACTTGCATCTGTCTTCAAGGAAGAAGAATATAATGATTGTCCCTTCAATCCACCTCCAAGAACTGTTGATTTTATCTTCTTACTTAAGTTTGTGTGCTAGGCAGAATTTTGGTCCCCATGGCCTTTGCCCTCTGTCACGCCCATGGTTATATGGTGTGACAAGAAGGGCATTTCAGATGTTATTAAGGATATTAATCAACTGGCCTCAAGGTAGAAAGATTATCTTGTATTTTCTAAGTGGGCCCAGTGTAATCACATGAGCCCTGAAAAGCAGAAAAGGAAGTAGAAGAAGGAATCAGATAGACACAGCAGGAGGCGAAGTTAGAGATTGCAAGTGTGAGGAGTATCTGATGTACCGTCAGCGGCTTGAAGATGAGAGAGGTCCTGTGTCAGGGAAATGGGGACCACAGTCCTACAACCTCAAGGAACTAGATTCTGCCAACAACCTGAGATGAGTTTGGAGGCAGAATCTTCCTCAGAGCCTCCAGATAAAACCCAGGCTGGCTGAATCATGCCTGCAGCCTTGACAGGCCCTGAGCAGAGAACCCCGTTGAGCTCCTCTGTGCCAAGACTTCTGACCCACTGTGAGATACTAAGTGGGTGTTGTTTTAAGCCTCAAGGTTTGTGTTAACTTGTTACAGCAGCGAAGGAAAATGAATACAGTCCGAATCCATCTATTTTGCTCTGTCTCCATGGCCACGCCCCTAGACTAAACCACCACCATCACTTTCTTGGGCCCCTGAAGCAGCCTCTCAACTCTTCTCTCCACATCCCTTCTGACTCATCTTCTATAAGATACACTGCAGACCAAATCGTTTTTTTGTTTCAGACAGAAACCTAGGCAGGCAAAGAGAAGTAAGTGAGCATAGGAGGTGGTGCCTTCAGAGAGTGGAACAGCCTGGTAGTTATAAAGAATTACAAACCCCCCGCACATGGACTCTCTGTAAGACATCTTAAAACTGTTCAGCATCTCCCCAGTGGCTTTTAGACAAACCTGGTTAGTGTCTACTCAGTCTGTCACTCTCAATTTAAATGTTGCTTGTGATACACTAAGTCCGCTTGCCTTCTTAACACTTTTATGGCCCTGTATGCTTTCCTTGATAGCATTTTTCAGTTTATAACTTTGCCTTTAATTCTATTATTATCTGATTGTCCTTCAAACTAGAAACTCAGCCCCATCATGTATCAGAGGGTTTTTCTGATTGAAATAATATATCTAAAAAAATTATCTCCAGCCTAGAAGGTAATAGCACTCAATAAATACCAAATCCTACCCTGCATATATAACATATAATACTATTGTGTGTAATTGTGAGGATACCCACCCAGGATCACAGAAAAGGAGCCCCCAAATCTTGTCTCCCGGGAAGGGCTCTGAATGGTGAGCAGGATCCAGCCAGATCCTGCTGAAAGAGTGGTGGGAGAGGAGAAGGCATCCCAGGAAAAGGGGTTAGCACGAGCAAAGATACGGAAACGAGAATCACAAGATGCATGTGGGGAACTCTGCTGCTGGCGTTGGTAGTTACACGCATCCCATAATAGACGTGCTTTGTCAAAGCAGGTGTCCCAATGTCTGCCTGGTGTGTAATTTGGCATGTGTGCGTGCCCTGTCAATGAACTGATTATCACCACACAGAATTCCTGGTGCCCTTCTTCCAACTTGGCATCTTCTGCAACTGCACCATGAGGACCCATCTGAGGCTGGCATGGAAATATGGAGGAATTGTGAATGACGGGGTCTTCAACTCTTTGACATTAGATTGTAGTAGTTGTTTTTTTTTCCTTCAACCAATCAACAAATATTTATTGAGCTCATCTCTGGACCAGGCTCTCTGGAGAATGCAAGAGAAAGCTGAGACTTGATTCCTGCTCTCAGGATCATAATAAACATAATGAAAGGGGTAGTGTAAATGCATATAAAAAATAAAGAATGACTCAAGTTAGCGTACGACAAATGCTAGCACATAAGCAACAGTCATTCTCTTCTTCCTTTCTCTCCTTCCTTCTTGCTGACAGAGCCCCAAGTTTGCTCCAGTGTGACACAGATGACAACATGCTCTGGGAATGTCGTTCCCAACTCCAGCTTCTGGGAAGAAACTGTGATTGGTCTCCGTTAATCATAGACATTCCATTTCTTCTTGCCAGTGACTGGTCTAGGGTTAAGTGTGTGAGATTCTTCTGGACCGTGAGACATCAAGGAAAGTCTTTGGGATGCAGGGATATTCTTTTCTGCTCCTTTTTTTCTTTTCTTTGTGAGTGTGGTACATGGAGTCATTGTGCCACACCATCAGACAATAAGCCTACGGCCAGAAAGCCAACACACTGAGGATGGCAGAGGAGAGAGAGAGGGAGACTGAGTTTTTGATGGTCTGTTGAACCTCTGCAGTAAACCTGGTGTTATCGATCTCTAGAATTCTGTTATGGGAGATAATTACATTTCTACATTGTCAAAGCTGTTGTTGACCAGTATTCTGTTTCTCAGAGTCAAACACATCCTAATGGGTACAGCATATTATTAGAAGAACATTGCAAAGAATATGGAATTTGCAGTCATAGAAGTTAACAACAAGGGTTCACATTTCAGCTCCATCACTAAGCCTCTGTGGATCCTTAGCAGGAATGTGAGGTAAAGTGCACTGTGCTAAAGCATTGGGGGTGCACAAAGATGAGGAAGCCTCTCCTAAAGACTTTACAACCCAGCAGGCAAAGATAGCCATAATTTTAAAAACACTATCTGAATAGCAAGGCAGAATGGAATGTGCGGTTGGAAAAGAAGAGCTGATAGCCAACAGCATGTATAATCTGGCCAAACTGTATGTTTATGGCCAGTTGTCAATCCTGACAGGTAAATGCCTACGATACACCAACTTGGCGATATTTTGAATATTACGGTTGTGAAAGGCATCGCACTCAGGTAGCACACACAAGCCCATTTCAGCTGAGGAAAGAACGAGAAGACAATTACTGAGGTGTGAAAATGCAGAGCGGGTTCAACTGGGTAGAGTCTCATTAACCTGCGTGATCCAATATGAGCAAAGTTTGACAGAGCATGCACGTTGGAAGAAACTCAAGTTTGCAAAAGATGTCATTCATTTCAAAAATGTCAAAGCAGGATTTTTTGGAAACATGTAGTACTAGTAAAATTATGTGTTTGTTTACAGATAATGACATAATTGTCAGCGTGTTAGCAGAGTAGAGATACAGAAAGCTAACAGGTTACAATCAGCACCCTAAAGTCAGAATCAAATAACAGGTTTCTGAAATTCTACTGACAATCCTTGGTAATGTAAAATTCAACTCGCATTTACTTTTGGAATAGTCATGTTTTAAATTTTAAGTAGTATTAAATAATATGTTAGATTTACAGCAGAATTGAATATATATATGTATATATAAAAACATAGTACACAGAGTTCTTATATACCCTCCACCCAACTTCCCTGAATATTAACATCTTAAACAATTATCTACAAAATAGATTCTTAAAAAAGAATCTACAAAATAATCTTAATGCAATATTGTTAACTAAAATATATAATTAATTCAGAATTCAACAGTTTTTCAACTAATATCCTTTTTTTTTTTTTTTTCCTTTCTAGGATCTTATCCAGGCCCCCACACTGCATTTAATTGTCGTGTCTCACGGTCGCCTCCAATCTGTGACGGTTACTCAGTCTCTCCTTTCCTTTCATGACTTTGACACTCCTGAAGGTTACTGGTTAGTTAATTTACAGAACACCCCTCAGCTGCATTTGTCTGATGTTTTCTCATGATTACACAGAGGTTGCGCATTAACAGAAGGGCACCATGGAGGTGCTGTGCCCTTTTTAGTGCATCAGATCGGGGGTGCTTGATGGCGGCATGTCTGACTAGTGATGCACATCTCCACCGTTTTACTAAGGTGGTGTCTGTCAGGATTCTCCCCAGGAGTAAAATTTTCCTCTCTGTTCCCTTTCTCCAGCTGAAGTAACTGTTCATTAATATCCTAAGGCCAGAAGTGCTTACTGCCCTTCTGTCCAAAGAGTAAAGCTTTTGTTCAGTCTGAGAGATAAAGCAGAAAGATCCAGGTGGGTTTCTTGCCCCTCCCGATGGCTGCTGTTTCTCTTCCCCTTGTCTGCACCGCAGTAGACACTACTTAGGGCTCTTCTAATCTTTTCTGTGAGTGCCTGGCAGCTTCCTGGAGGTTGAGGCTGGAAGAGAGTGCAGATTCCTCCAATTTCCATAGCCCCTGGGGGGGTATCACACTATCCACCCCACCGGCCCCAGCCCACACTCGACCTTCATCCATTTGTCAGCGAGGGCAGCAGAACTCTCTGTACCCGTGCCCAGATGTGTTTGCCCTGGGAGAGCTTGTTTCTGCATTTATTGTCTCCCTACAGATGCCCTATCTCTTTGGATTTAGGGCCAGCTGTTTCCTCTGTGAACTTAGCTCTATAGATCCAAAAAATTACTAAGTTAGACAGAAGCCTGAAGTCTTCATGCATATATTTATTGTGTAAAATACAGGTAACATGCACAGGTGACATCCAGTGTCCTTCCTCAGCTTTTGGAAACAGAAAGGGAAAGAAAATCCTCTGTATTTGGATGCATGACCATGTCATCTACCACCTTTCCTCTTCCTCAGGGCTCTGCATGTAAGTTTCTAGAGAGAAATAGATGCATCCATGCTGTCTACACACATTTGAAGAAGGACGAAATCAAAGGAAATGGATTTTGGAGTCAAGGGATCCAGGCTCTAATTCTGACGCACAGAACTCTGTGGCCACAGAACTTTGGATAAATTACTTAACTTCTCTGGGCCTCAGATTTTTCCATCTGTAAAATTGGGGTGGTAACACATCATACCTTAGCCTGAGCAGATAGAATGAGAAAATTGTAAAGCGCAAATACTTCTCTAGAGCAGGGGTCAGCAAAATTCTCTCTGTAAAAGGCCAGATTTTAGATATTTTAGGCTTTGCAGATCATGCATACAGCCTGTCCCCACTCTTAAACTGCAATGTTGTATGCAGAAGCAACTGTGGAAAACACCTAAATGAATGGGCATGGCTGTGTCCCATTTTCATTGACAAAAGCAGGTGTCAGTCTAGATTTGGCTGCAGGTAGGCAGTAGTTTTATGACCCCTATGCTGGACCAAACTTGCCTGGGGGCACATTCAAGGCACCAAAAAATTACCTGGTTACTCCCTACTTAAGATTGCCTCTCATCTTCAGCCATAGCTAGTTGCGTGAGTCAGGCCAACATTTCAAGTCTGTCCTTCTGTTTCAAGGTGAAGCAAAATCTTATCTCTGAGACCCTACAAATGGTTTTAGTTATCTGTGCTCCATGTGGTCACCCGGTCACAGAGGTTGAGCAACTGCCACTGCTTCTGCCCAGAGAAGTCCCACATCACTGTCCAGTGGGTCCAGCACCCACTGATGCTTCCCCGGACCTGCTGTCGAGTATTCCCAGCTATTTCTCTGCAGACCTGTGCTTCCGTGATGGTTATAAGTGGAGGCTCCTGAACTCGAGTCTGGAGTTCAGATCCTAGAGCTGTGTGGCCTTGGGGTCGAAATAGTTTCTCTGTTATTTCAGTTTCCTCGTCTACGGGATGGGGTGAATAGATCTCCAGCTTGCAGAGTGTTGTGAGGACTCAGTGAGCTAACAGAGGCAGAGTATCCAGAACAGTGCCTGGCACAAAGTAACTGCACCATAAATCCAATATTACTATTCTCTTGGGTGGCATTCTCTGTGCCAGACATTGAGTTGGAGGTGATGCAATTCTGAAGTCCTTAGGAAATTCATCTTCTATAGAGGGCAATAGCTTTTCATCTGTCACACTTCTTATCCTTGAATTAGAAATCTCTCCAGGGGTTTTCAGGTCTAGGGACCCTAGACAGACCACCTCCTGCCGTAAAGCTGACGGGGACCCTGAATCCCTGGAGCCCTGCGTTCCACCTTCTGACCAGGCTTCTGCAGGGTGCTTCTCTCTCCTAAGACAGCAGTGAGCTGTAGTGCTCCCACCATCTACAGCACACGTGCTGGCCTCTTTGTCCCCTGTGCGGTGGATCTCCCATCCCCTCATCCAGCAGACCTGCCCTCTACCAGTTCCACTTACATACGCAACTCAAATTTTGTGGGAATGCTTTCAAGCTTTTAACTCTATAAAGTGCCTGGGATGTGTTTCCTTCTTAGTAAATTTTCACTCCCTTTCCCTAAACCAACAAAACAAAGCAAACATGAATAAGTAAAAACAAAAAAAAAATTTTTTTTTTTTTTTTCAGAAAGAAAGAAGTGTTTGCCCTCTGAGTTCCCGCTCAGAATTGATGGGGTTGCAGGGCAAGAAAGAGCAAGTGGCAGGGGGCAAAGGGCACGATGAGGAGCCTAAGTATTTCTTAAGCATTTTCTGCTGCCAAAGAGCATGAAGTGATGACGGTGACGGTGACGATGATGAAGGTGTTGATGGTGATGGCCGACATTCATGAGCCTTAGTATGTGTCTGGAACCGGCTCGGGATGCACTCAGTCCTCACCATCACCCTATGAGATGGGCATAGTTCACCCACATTTTACAGCTGAGGAGACTGAGGGTCCATTAGATCATGTTCAAGGACACAGAGTTAAAGAGTGGTGATTCAAACCCAGATCAGTTCCTTTCTAAAGTTCTTGCTTTTAAGCCCCTCCCTGACCTGCCGACACCAAGTCGTGGTCCAGCAGGAAGAGTTCAGGCATTGGGCATCCTTACCCAGCCCTTGTGTGGTGGCTTTGCCAGTTGGACCTATAGGTGACTTAACAGGAGGGGATGTCAGAGTGGACAGCTGCTCATCAGCCAAGTGACCAGTAGGAATCATAGAGCAGGAGAGTCATGTGGCAGGAAGCAGAGCCGCAAAGCAAAGGCATCCAGGGTGGGACCTCTGGGTCTTCCCCATAGTGGGGGATGGGGTCAACAGCATCCTGGATACAGATCAAGTGGCTGTGAGAAGCCTTCTGTTTCATGGCTGGGAAGCCGACTTGCTGACTTTCAAAGCAAAGTGGCCAGGGTCTGCTGGGGAAAGGAATTCAGCTCAGGTAGCAATCAGTAACCAGAATGTGCTTTCTACTCAGAGCATTGCCGAGATGTACCCTGTGACTCTGGGAATAGACTGAGAAGACCAAGGCCAGGTGGCTTGACTCAAGAACCAGCCTGACAAAGGATTTATCTGGTTTACAGTGTGTGCGTGCGTGCGTGTGTGTTCATGTGCATGAATATATATGTATGCACGCGGCTAGCTGTGAAGATGTACTTGTGTGTTAATATGCACCAGCCACATGTATTCCTGCGCTCGCCACCTGCGCACATGCCCGTGTAAGTACCTTGACGCTCAAAAGAGTGAGTTAAATGAACAGACACTTGTGAGCCTGCCAGCCTTCCTTTTGTGCTGATGGGTCAGGGCCATTGTTTGGTACTATTAACCTGGGACTCAGGGACTTGCAAATGAACCCAACAGGGTACTGTGGTTTGGATGCCCTCCAGCATGCGGTGGGTGATGGGGGCTGTGTTTCAAAGCCTTCATCACACTAGACTGCCAACTTTCCTGTACCTTGTGCTTTGGAGGACGCAGGCAGAGTGGAAGTATCGGACTGGAAAATTGCCCAGTGATCTGTTACAAACATATTGTCAGCTGCTGGAGCCTGTGGTGCCCGTCCCTGCAGTGATGGGTGAATGCCATTCCCTTTGGCTCTTTGGAAGCCGTATCTACTCGGATTCATACTGGGGTGAAAAAAAAAAAAACATCGTGCCTCGAGATGGAGGCATTCAAAGGCATGAGGACATTGTCTGAGCATGAAGGACAGTGTGGGAGGGTGAGAAGGGGACATGCATGCATACTAAGGCACGGGGAGCACCCTCCTTTCTACCTCTACCGCTGCCTCCATCCTGTATTTGTCCCAAAGCCCTGCATCTCTGAGTACCATCTCTCACCTGCCTTTTTTAGTATCTAGTCTGCACAGTGGGAGGTCCTAGAGGATGCAGTGACAATATTTATCACCTCAGGCCCACAAAACAATGTTACCACAAACCTAACATTCAGAGGCCTGGAGGCAATTGGCAACTGACTTCCTGTTATGATTGGATGGTCCAGAAAGCTCTCCCTGTCTCAGATTAGCTACTCTCCTCCATGAACTCAACATTCATCTTAAGAAGATACACGGATTTTTATTTAATTTAGAGCATGTTGTTATTTGGCAAGAGCCACTTATGAGAACTAATGCATTCGAAGTGCCTCAGTTCTAAATTAATGAAACCATTACCACTCTTGACCCCTCGTAGGGTCTTTGGAGAAGGGACACGTGTGAGGTAACTTTTGTTGAGAAGACACAGAACTCAGTCAGAGCATTGCTGTAGTGTGTGTGTGTGTGTGTGTGTGTGTGTGTGCGCGCGCGCGTGCATGTGGCACATTATGAAAAACAACCGAAATGGAAGACAGTCCGAACGCCTTCGCACTGAAGAATTTGTAGATACCTAACAAGAGAAAACACATGGATGCAAGTTAGGTGACACACCCTGGAAAGCAAAATGATACAGGTTCCCAGGGAGTCTATGGGGTGATGGGTGGCGTTCCTCTGAGAAGCCTCCCCAGGTTGCCTTTAAACTGGGTCTTGAGAGGCTGAGGGATTGATTAGGCTAGAGTCAACAATCAGGAGGCAGGCAGGAAGTGAACAACTTTAAAAAGGTCCGGTGTCAGATGCCTGGGAGCGCAGGGGTTGATGGGAGTGAACATAAATGGAGGGAAGAAATAAAGATTGCTGGCCACCCACTCCCTCCAGCCCAGGAAAGTGATGAGCATTAAGTAAACAAATAATTGAAAAGGCCACGAATCAATTAGATGATGACAAATAAAAATTGTAATAGCCTAGGATGAGGTATTATTAAGAATGACTTGTCTGAGCCCGATGCCTTTAGACTTACATTTCAATGTGATTAACACTGAATGGCGCTCACTGCTGTTCCCGTTCTGCCAGGGGATGGTGTTCAGCTTAGAGTGCCGCCATGGAGATGCCGGCAAGCATTATCTTTAGAAAGTACTCCCTCCCTGTTTTCATTCGTTTGTAGTTTAACTTCCTTCATTACGTTGCATTAGGAGAAAGAGTGTCGCTGCTTCCTGGTGCATCCACTCCCGCGGCTCATTTCCCAGGCTGAAATCACCATCAGCTCGAGCCAGCGCAGCCATCTCCACAGCAACCAGTTCCACCAGGAGAGCGCACGCTTCGGCTTGTGCAGTCCTCTGTTTCCCTCGTGATTTATTACTAAGGGGATTCGATAAGGGAAAACAGACTTAAGCTTTGGGGCAAGTTGATCTTTCCCTTTCCCTAGAGAGATGGCTATGAAGAGAGGAAAAGATGTTTTTGGAGTGAAGTAGACCTGGCTCCTGGAATCCCGTCGCTACTCCCTTCTATTTCCTGCCGCAGGTTTCCCATCCAAAATGGGGCTATCAGTAGTACCTCCCTTACAGAATTGTTTGCACAGATAATTAATGGGCACTTACTGAGCAATTATTATGCTCCAAATGCTTTAGGTGCATGATTGCGTTTTATCTAAAAGGTAGAAACTACTGCTCCAGGTTTTGGTCACCTATTGTGTAATAATCCACTCTGAAATTTGGAGGATTAAAACAACCACTATGTTATCTCACAGTTCTGTGAGTTTTTGGGGCTCAGCTGATGGGATTGGGGCTCTTCTGCTGGTTTCACAGTCAAATGCAATTGGGGGTGGAGACACCTGGGCTCAACTGGGATGCTGAGATGGCCGGGTTGCTCTGCCATGTGGTCTCAGGGCCTCTCCAGAAGGATAGACTTCTTACATGACTTCTCAGGGCTCCCAGAAGACAAAAGCACAATCTACCAGGTCTTTTAATGCCTAGGCTCTGAATCCCCAGAACATCACTGTTAGGGTTCCTTCCATTCTTTCAATCAGATCACAGGTGGGCAGAGGTTGAATGCGGGAGGGGATTACCCGAGGGCACGCATACCAGGCGCCGTGCTTTATTGGGGGCCAGCTTCAGAGACTGGCCGCCATCTTTCCAATTGACTTATGAGAAAGGTGTGGCTCTGAGAGTAAAGTAACTTTCTCAAAATCATAGAATTAATCAGTAGAACTAGGATTCAAACCTGGGCATCCTGCGTTTCAGAGATTTTGTCTTTGACCTTCACCTCTGTCTCACTTTAAAGAGTCATGAAAAATTCCTAAAATAATGTCTGGCATATAGAATCTACTCAACAAATCTAATTTTATTTCTTTACTCCTCTTTTTTAATATCATCTGGTAAGAGTTATACTATCAGTTACTCAAATATTTATCAATCTTCTATTACTTACCAAGTTATCGTCTACGGTGCTGTACATACCACAGATAACGCAGCGAACAGGATACACCCGTTAGCCTTCTTTGTGGGGAGTTTTACCTGATATTTGTATAATTAGCAGATGGGAGCTTGAGGCTCCCAAATGAGACTCTTCCAAGTGAGGTCAGGCATTCAGGAGGCATTTGAGATCTAGCCACTAGGGTGATAGTGACCTTGCTTTTAGCCAAGTGGTGGTGGGTGGGGAGGGTAACAAGAGGGGAGCAGCACAGATCTGGCTTCCTTGTAACTGGCCTTAGCAAGGTCACCTGGGCCTGATCTGCAGATCAGGGCATACTTGTTAGTATTCCTTAGGCCCCCTAAAGGAGGCATGTGGTTAACAATCTGCACTTTTTAAAAGTAACTTCTACTTCTTCTGTGTTATACAAACAATAATTCTTCATTGGAGGAAAAATAAGAAAACAGATAAGCAAAAAAAAAAAAAAAAGAAGAAGAAAAAAAAATTCCCATTATCCACTAACCAGTGGTAATAATAATCGACATTTTGCCATGCGTTCTCCTTATTAGAGTTGTATCATATCAGCAAATCACATTTTTATTAAGAGCATCCTATGTGCCAGGAACATATCAAATGCACATATTTGCGACTAATTTTTTTCTTTTATTTAGCAATGTGTTCTGAACATCTTTCCATGCCAATAAATATAATTACACATGATCAATACACTTACTCATTGTACGCCAATCTATGGGTGTTGTTTAACGTATTAACTCGCTCATCTGATATCTCTGCAATTAGCATTCTAGTAGCTAAATGATGTACACCTTCTTAGACATTTATTTCCTTCGTATAAATTTCTCAAGGTGAAAACAGTGGGCTAAAATATGTGCATGTCTTTCAAGTTTTGGCATTTTCTTAAAAATTAGTAGAGATTGTATCAGTCAAAGTGCCCACTGAGTGTGTACCTAGCACCCTACTCCCACCAACACTAGTTGTTTTTCAGCTTAAAAAAAATCACCGCTATTCTGATAACTGAAAGATGGCATCTTGGGTCATTTGAATTGAGTTATTTGATTAGTATTGAGGTTTAACTTTCACGTCCATATTAACTGTATTCTTTCCCCGTTAGCTGCCTGTGCCTGTCCTCAAACCATCTGGTGTCTACGAATGGACTGCTTTGTCCCGTATCTCAACCCCAAGGTTGAGCCCCACTTCTTGTGGCCCAGTGGCTCTTGATGCCTGTCTCGATGCTTTCTTCCGGGACTTGCCTGCGTTCCATTTCCTCGCAGACCGTTGCCCTGACCTGCCTTCCCAGGGACTGCAGTTCTGCCCCTGATCTCTGTCTGGGGATCCAGTTCCTGCTACTGTCACTCAAAGCTCCTTGGTGCTAACTTCTGGTCTGCCTGCCAGGGACTATGAAATTGTTCTAGAGCACATGGACTGTTGGGATCTGTCAATCTGCCCCCACCACACAGATTCCTGAGGGTGGACGGACCTCTCTGACAGCCAGCCTGTCACCTGCCCCTCTTGCAGGAGCCCCTTGCTTTCCCCCCAGTGCGTTCCGTTCCTACTTCTCCTGGGTATCCCCACATCTGTTTGCTCCAGGGCTGAGACAGTACGAGGCATGGTCCTCTGCTCTTAACTCTGTTCTGACTATGAATACACTGTCCATTTGTATTTCAACAGGCTAGTACATAGAAACCAGAAAAACTGGCTTATCTAAAACAGTACAGCTGATGGTACCATCATGGCCCATTGACTTCTGAGTCCAACTTTCCGTCCACAGGGGTTCTCGAGCTGAGGTCTAAATTTTAGGTGGTTCATGAAACTTCTACAATCTCATGGGTAATTGTGTTCATTTATACGTACATTTTTTTCTTGGGAGAGGATCTTTAGCTTTTGTAAGACTTCCAAAGGATTAGTGATCCTCAAAATATACATAAAGCCATGGCCTTAAAGATTTCATTGAGTAGCTAAGAAACATGGCTTCTTCACTGCTACTGCCACCACTTTTGCTATTACTATATTAATAATAAGAAAATGAGTACAAAAACAGGATATATGATATATAATTTTGGAGGAGAAAAGTTGGCAATGAAAAATGTCCTTAAATTCATTTTTTCAGTTACCTGAAGAGCTTTCTAGAGGAACCTGTCCTGTCCTATCCCAAGTTCTATGAAGATCCAAAGTCTTTGTTCCCAATAGCGAAAGTAATCACATAATAAAGCACTGTGTGTCCTGAGATAATAGTGTGGGTCACTCTCCACTCTATCTTCCCTCGTATCAGAAATATTCATGGACAGTTGCTGAGGGGCTTCGAGTGACAACACCTGCAAAGAGAGAAGGACAGCTGCTGCCCTTCCTGTCTGAGCAGCCACAGCAACACGACTTTAACTAGCATGGAGAGCCAGAAATGGCAGCTACCGGTGCAGAAGAGGGAAGGGGTGTTTGCTTGTGACAATCAGAATTATCTGGGGGGAAGTTTTTTCCAATGCAGATTTCCAAAGCCCACTCAAGACTTACTGAACCAAATTCTCCAATAGCGAGACTCAGGCTTGGTGTTGACAAAATCTCCCCCAGGTAATTCTGATGTGCAATTGGGCTTTGGACAACTGCTGTGGGAGTTCAGAGTAGACGTACCCTTGGCACAGAGAAAGCTTACAGGGAAGGAGTCAGAGAACACTCAGTGAAGAAGTGGAACTCCATCTGGTTTTTAAACACAAATGAAATTCAGGTAAATGATGATGATTAAAAGGGCATTTCTGGAGAAAAATAAAATTCAGAAAGACATATGCACCCCAATGTTCATAGCAGCACTATTTACAATAGCTAAGACATGGAAACAACCCAAATGTCCATCAGCAGATTACTGGATAAAGAAGATGTGGTACATATATACAATGGAACACTACTCAGCCATAAAAAAGAATAAAATAATGCCATTTGCAGCAATATAGATGGACCTGAAGATTGTCATTCTAAGTGAAGTGGGCCAGAAAGAAAAGTGCCATCTGACATCATTAATACAAGGAATCTAAAAAATAATAACAATAACAACATAACACAAATTAACTAATTATAATTTTGATTCCTTGAATATGTGTAAGCACATTTGACTGTCCTTCATGATTGGATCACCTCATTCTACTGATTCTTATTTTGTAGTTGGCTTTATTCCTTTGATAACTATGTAAGTTTAAAAAGCTAAAGATCTAATTTGTTCTTAGATACAATAATTAGTACATATATGTAAACTAAAAAAAAATGTGCAGTAAACTGTATATATGTATTTACATGCAATATAATGTGCATGTGCAGTCGAACTGTAATAAAAAATAACTTTTAAAAAAAGGGCATTTCAGGTAAGATAGATGGTATGAAAAGGATACAGAGGCAAGAAAATACATGACATATTGGGAAACAATGAGAAATGTTAGTCAAGGAGGAATGACAGCTCTTGATGCCTCCTTCCATGTCGAGGGAGGTCTGTTGGGGGAAAGTCCTGGTCTCTCTCATCCCCTCACTCATGATGCCCCAGGGAAGTTTAGGGAAGAAACTGAACATGTGCTTTCCAGCCGCTGCCCTTCCTCCTCCTTGGGAGCCATTTGCTCAGGGGAAGCCCCAGGTACTGCTCTGCTCCTCTGTGTCGGATGTTTTTGGGGGCAACTTCTGGTCATATGGGATGGAGGATGCCAGCCCCAGCCCAACATTGCCTGAGCTGAGGGGGCAGGTCTGTCTAAACCTGGTGATTTAGTATGAATAAATCCACTAGGCTGAAGCGTTATGCTGCATCCTTCAATTTTAGCCACTTAGGAAAAAAAGGTAGTATGTTCATCTCTTTTTCTGCCTTATTCATTTGTCTTATTTCTCAATTGGCTTAGAATTTAGGCAGGGGAGAATGGTACAATTTATTGGGTCCCCCGGTCTCCAACAGATCAGTCCTGGAAACAAAAGGTGAGACCAGATTAGGGAGCATTCCTGGAATGCCAGATTTTAGGCCAGTAATTCTTACATGTCTTGGGGTTACAAAATGATCTGAGGCGCTGATAAAAGCTGGGAACATTCTTCCTAGTTAAAGATACATTATCAAAATTACCTGGGGGTTCTTCTAAAAAATACAGAGTCCCTAATTCCACCCAAGATCTTCTAAATCAGATTCTTCGATGGTGAAACCCGAGTTTGGTATGGGTAAAATCTCTCACAGGAGCCTCTCTGTTTCAGGGTATTCACAGATTTCCTGAAACCTATTCATGAGCTACTCTCTCCCAGTATTAGGAGCTCTAGCTTTAGGCAACAGTGGGAAATTGCATCCTGGACCTGACAAAAGGGACAAGGCAGGCATCAGTGCTGTGGTTTTAACAGTGACGTTGGCATTTTGTTTCCATGTGCAAATGGAGCCCGGGAAGAATTACAAGGACGAAAAGAGAAACAGTAGTCAGCCTTCCTAAATTTTCTTTATGGAATCCATGGGAGACTTTTGCAGGCCTCCAGGACTCTGATGGAAAGAGGCTAACAATTCTTGCACCAGAGCACGGTGGGAAACACCAGGACTCTGTCGATGGGAGTTCCTGCGTCTGGTTCCCGTCAGCATCATCTCCAAGACGTGATCCTCACATTCAGATGATGGGTTAAGAAATAAATGCATGATGTTATATCCGTCTTTTCTTGTCAGTATTCCTTCTTCTTCCCTTGCATTCATTAAAAAAAAAAAACAAAACTATCAAATTGCAGCTGCTTCTCCTTCCTTAACCTAAAGCGTATAATGCCAGAAATTTTGGGAACGGAAACAGGCTAGTCTGCCTAGAAATCTCCAGAGCATTGTAGGCTAATACATTAAAATTAAAGAGAAACAGAAGCCATCACTACAAATTGCAACATTATTGTTCAAGCCAAGATCGGGTTAATTATAAACTAGCATTTTTATAGATGTCACAGGGGCTGTTTTAGTGCTGCTTTGCTGATGCTAAAAAGATAGTGTGGAAATGTGATCAGGGATCCTCATACTGTCTAACTGGAGGGGAAAAAAGTTAATTAGGCTCTTTTTGGCATATTAGTGGAGACAGGCTTATTAGACACATTTACAAGCTAATGATATGCCTATACTCTGCTATCAAAAAAAATGCATTTAAATAAACTGATTCACAGTTCAGCCATTTACATCTCTTTAACCAGTACATTCACAATTACATTACCCACGTTTAATTGGCATGGAATCATTTCTGGAGCATTTCTGGAGACTGTTCTATGAGGTGCTCACAGTATGGTGGTCTCTGCTCATCCTGCTCTCCCTAACCTGTCTGGGACCACAGGTAGCTCCCCATCCTGCTTGTTGTCCACATCCTGGGATGAACAGCCTTTATTTGACTAAGGACCTTTGAACCAACAGTGATGGATTTCAGAACTGCCACTAATGTTGAGTGCAAATGTTTGGAGAATGAGGGGCAGGGCGGTAGAGATGGGGGGTGCAGGTGGTGGGGGCAGCAGCTAAATGGCCAGGGTAGCCAGGACCACGGTCGTCCCCCAGCCTCCCAGGGAATGAAGCAAGCACTGAAGGAAATGGGCATTTCCCTCTCTAGTTCAGAAGTTCAGGGCATCCCAGGGAGTCTATTGACACTTTCCTGAGTAGGACAACCCTTTCTCCATCTAAGCCCACTTTCTACCCCACTTTTAGGGATCCTTCAAACAAATGCAACCTTCTGAGCCTGTCATAGCAGGAGATCCTGGCTCTATCACAAGTGGCTACTTCAGCATCCTCATCCTCACATCAGTCAAATGGAAATTATATAATAGTTCCTTCCTCAAAGCGTTTTGTGAGAAGATTGGCTAAGCCACTGCCTATGAGTGCCTAGTGAAGTAACTGGCCGGTGGTGGTGCTCAGGGAATGTGACCTGTTACCATCACCATCACCATCATCATCATCACACCATCATCGTTATCACTACTACTAAACTGTCATGCTTAAAAGTCTTTGATGGACCCTTATTTCTCACAGAAGAAATCTGATTTACTTAACATGGTCCTTAAAGCCCCTCAGGGTCTGATACTGACTTCCCTTTCCAACTTCCTCCCCAGCCCCTTCCCCAACAACACTACGCTCTAGTCACCCACAACTGCACACCTTCTGTAAGCGTCTCTCTGTCCTGTGCTCATGCTGCTCCGTCTGCCTGCATGGCCCTGTCCTGTTGCCTGGTGGCCGTCCCCTCCTAGTCCTCCAGAATGAATCCTCCTCCTCCTCCAGAGCTCAGCTAGAAGCACCCCTCTAGGCTTCTGCCTCCCCATTCCTCTCTTTCCAGGTAGAGTAATGACTCCTGCCCAGATGCGTCATACGTGCCTCTTTTGGGCATCACTTACTTCACAGTATGAGAGTTATTCGTCTACCGGGCTGTCTTCCCTGCCGGAAGGTTCACGCTTCAAGGACAAAAACCAGACCCAACCTCTATGTTTATGCTCAGTGTCCGACTAGGTATACCCAGGTACTAAATGAATGTTTTTGAATTCCAGTGGAATCAAGTCTAACTGATCTGAACTAGAGTTCCAACTAGAGCACTTCTGAGGTGCCGTCTAGACCCAATATTCCATAAGCCTGTGATTTGTCAAATACTGGATTCAGCTCCTTTCTGCGAGCTTCAGTTTTCTTATCTATAAAATGTGAGTGGTAATTGCTCACTCACAGGGCTATCAGGCGACGTGGTGGGTCGATCCACGTGAAAAGGCTCTGTGAAGTTCAATCACCACGCGTTGCTTTCTTGCTCACCCTTGTTTGTGCGTCTTCTGGTAAATGACAGGATAACAGAAGAGCACGTTGTGCAGCTTGCTATGTATTTGTTGTTAATATCTTTCCTATTCCAATTTCCCATAGTAAAGGCAGGCTCGGGAACATTCCTTCCCCAGGGAAAGGGGAACATCTCTTGGTGCCCATTTCAGCAGGACAAAGTGGCAGTCTCCATACATTGTAACTTTCATGTTTGGGCTCCAGTCTCAGTTCCTGTCATAAAAGAATCATGGGAAATGCCTTTTTTCCTCCTCTCCCCTCACCTCCCTCCATAATAACAAAGCCCAGTCCATCTTTTTGTGATGATAATCGTTATCAAAGACATCATTAGAGTTTAATGCCTGAGAATGACTTTGCATGCCAGTGAGGAACAATGTTGCTGACAATTATTTCTTTGGAAGTTTACTGCTTCACCATGTGAGGTCATAAACGTGGGGGCGTGGACACACCGAAGTCTGCCATGTAATTCGGTAACAGCTCATCCTCAGCAATTCTTGGAGATCAAGTAACTTGAGTGTAGTCTCTTGCAAGTACTCTCCCAGGTGCTTCCTGAACGGCTACGTTCCAAAATGACACCTCCCATTTGTCTGAGGCATCTTTTGAAGAAAAAGAATTCATTCAGCAAATAGAATTGGGGAAGCACCATCTGCAGAACAGTCAATGCTGTGCCCTCAGTTTCTACCATACACATGAAACAGCTCTTTAGCACCTAAGGGTGCAGCCAGGGTGGCATTCCGTGGCAGCATTCCCATGTGCCCAGGCTGAGCGCAGGAAAAGAGACATCAAGTGTGAGAGGGGAAAGGGCAGCTGTTCCTTCCCTCCAGGTCACTGTATAGTCACAGCATAGACTGAACCAGGCAGTGCTCCTTCTAAGGGAGCACAGCCTTGAAGTAAGGTTGGGAGTATCCAAGAGAACGAGGTGTTGCATCAAAGAACTCACAGAAGCATCTTCATTTACAGGACACACCTGACAGTCCAATAGGCTAGGGGTGCCACTCATTTCTGGCCTTACTGTGGAGACAGGAGGGAAGGCGGCAGGACACAATCATCAAAGGAATGACACGGCAACTGAGGACAGGACAAACTGGTTAGAACCAAGATGGTGGAAGATTCGACTTCCAGTAGACCTTGAGCCTCATGGCACACCCACAGGCATCATGGCAATTCCTAAGCTGACCATAAAAGGTCAAAAAGTGGTCAGGGGCCCAATTCCTGGGAATCCTTGCCTCTTCCGCAAAATAGTTGGAAGAATCCTCCTACTTATTAGCATATGAAATTACCAAGCCCATAAAAACTAACAATTCTGGTTGTGCCTCATGGTCTCTCCCTCTTGCTTTCTGAGATGGCCCACACTCTATCTCTAGAGTGTGTATCTCACTGAGTAAACTTACTTTCACTTTACTATGCCTTGCTTTTGAATTCTTTCCTGTGTGAGGCAAGAACATGTTCTCCAGCAACACTGTGACAGATTCATGAAAGGTTTCTATATGTATTTGTTTGGATGCACATATAATGCATTCATCCCTACACAGAATCATAGCACGTTTAAAGCTGAAGGAATAAGACTATGAGACACAGGAGGAATGTAACTCTTTTTCATTCATCTACTTTGGCAACAGGAAGGCTTGGGTTCAAACCCAACTCCGGGGTTTGAAAACGTCAAACAAGTGCCTTAATCTCCAAGCCTTGTCTTTCTCAACTGCAAAACAGAGATGAAATTGGCCCCTTACCATGCTGGTCCGAGGACTAAGTAAAATAGTGTCCACAAAGCACTGGGTACAGTGTCTGGTGCCCAGCTCATGGTTGTCGTCATTGCAGTTGTCAGAGGCTGTGCTGTAAGAGGTAGCAGTGGTTGCATTAGTGATCTGGCGCCTTGCATGATGAACTCAGAGGAAGCTCAGTTAATTCTGAATTTATGACTCAACAATTAAGTAGATGGTTGAATCTAGTATTCTTCTCCACATTTCAGTAAAGGGCACTGAGGAATACAGGGGCCCAAAGAGCAACACAGAATCACGCAGATTTTTGGCAGAGCTTGACCTATACCTTAGATCATTTGACTCCCAACATGGCACTCCTCCAACTACCCCGATCAACCCCTCCTTCCCTACACTCCCATCACCTCCCACTCTCCCCAACACATGTGTTTGTGCTTGAGACATACACACCTGTCTTACAGATAGAGAAATTAAAATCCTTGAAGGAGGTGAGCTACTCGCATTCCCCGGAAGCTGGTGATAGGAGCCAAGTTGATGGCCTACTGTTGGGTGCACTGTCTGATGAGTTTCATCTCTTGCATCTCATGTTTTGGAAGCCCAGGTCTTAGGGCAGAGGTGAACTCGAACCTGGAATTGAAGGAGGCTGAGCTGAAGGCTCAGATCCCCAGAGATCCTGTGACTGAATAATACTGGAAAAATTCATAATTTTTGCCTCCCAAACCCCTTTGCTTTACCATTCTCTGTAATGCCCTCCCTCATTCATTCCTTTGAACTATATCATGATTTCTACTGTGCCAGGAAGAAGGGTCACACCAAAAGTAAAACGAAAAACAAAACTTACTTTCTGGTTTTTAAACGTCTATAAATGTGGCATAAATAATAGGTTTAGAATCAATTATTTAGTCCATTCTCCACAGAGAGAGAGAAAGATGAAAAATAAAAACTCTGAGCTAGCATGTTGGGAGACAGTAGGAAAGGAAACAAGAGGGTTAGACCCAAGCTTCGGTTTCTGAGAAGGGTTTCTGTCACCTATTCATCTTGGGCTGCCTTCTGGTCACAGGTATTTCTGGGAAATGTAGAACATCCCTGATAGATCTGAAGACCAGGAGATGGGAATCGAGGCGGGCTTCCTACAGAGAATCTTCACAGGGATTTCTTACACTTCTGAAAGATCAAGCAGCAGCTGAAGAGGAAGTGATCCACAAAGTAAGTCAGGGAAGAAAGGGACTGAGACAGTCAACCACATGCTTTATGGGGCCCCAGAATGGATGGGAGAATAGCCAAGTTTTCCTCTATCTTCTTCCTCCAAATAAGCCAAGAAGATGTGGAGAAAAGAATAAAGAAATAAAACACCAAAATAGGTTTCTCAGTCTTGACAAGAGGATCCCTCAGTGGAAACCCCTGTGGACAGAAGACCAATGTGGATCCAGAAATCTCAGTGGAGACCCCACATGCAGGGATGATGAAAACCAAGAAGGAGCAGCAGTAATGCACACCTCTGCACGTGAGTAATTACAGATTCACCAAACAGCTGTCTCCAGTCCAACGTGAGTATGCACCCTAGGACTTACATGCCAACCTGGGAGAAGGGAAAAGAAAATTTATAGTTTACCAGCCGTAAACTCAAAATGCCTGAATCTACTTTAAGTTGACTAAGATTGCTTTTCCATGATCAGGTAAATCAGGGAATAAAAATAGAACTGATAGCTATAAAAGAATAAGTTACATTTCTGCAAACTTGAGGAACTGACTTTAAATTAATACCTACTATGAATTTTTTTCCTCTTGTAATGTCAGAATGACAGCCTTTGGGCTTTATGCCATAATCCATTCTACCGGAACCATATTTCAGAGTAATTTGAATAGGTCTCTTGTGTACATCTGAGCAAACCAAGGACACAAGCATACACTCAAGTGTCCAGAAAACTTTACAAAGTACTTTTAATCTAGCAAAAGTTTAGCCATGGTGATGACAATGACATTAGTGGTGACTGTAAACACTCCAGAAGGAAAATCGTCAGGAATAGGAAATGATGTCCTTAGCATGTACTATCTATAAAGTTCTTAGCTCAAGACTTGGAAATGTTTTCTCTCCAAACTACACTCTTTCCTGAACTCGGCATTCATATAGCTATTGCCTATGACACCCCCTACCTAGACGTCTAATAGACAGCTCAACTCAACACATTTAAAGCTGAACCTATGAGCTCCACCCTATCCCCTGCGCTTAGCCAAACCAACACAACCTGTGCTCTTCTTCCCCATCTCAGGTTATGACAACTCCATCCTTAAGGTTGCTCAATTTAAAAATCTTGAAATCATTCTTGACTCCACTCTTCTCCCACACCCACATCTAATCCACTGGATTGTTGTCTTTATCTTCAGAATATATCCAAGACCCAAGCACTTCTTACCATCTCCTGCACTACTCTTGTCTCAACCACCTCTCACCTGGATGCTTCAGTTGCCTCTGAGAGGTCTCCCTGCATCCATCCTTGCCTTCCCAATAGTCTACACTTCACACAGCAGTCAGAATGGTCCTTTTAAAGTATAAGTTATATGGTGTCACACTCTGTTCAAAACTCTCTGATGGCTCCTATCTCACTTAGATAAAACCCAAACCCTTAGACTTCCCTGCTGTTCTTTAAACACATCAGGCATGTTCCTGCCTTAGGGCATTGCATGGTCTAAAACCTCTCCTCAGAATGCTCTTCTCTCACATCCATATGGATGAGTGTCCTACTTTTGCCAGAATTTGCTTAAATATCATCTTTTAAAATTAGGCTACTCTTGAGCACCACATTTTGAAATTGCAACCTGCCACTCTTCTTCTGTACTCCTAACCTCTTCTCCTGCCTGGATTTTATTTCCTCTCTAATTTTTACCACTTTTCCATATACCAAAATTTGTTGAGTATTATGTTTGCTGCTGTCCCTTCTCTCTTTCCACGAGCATATAAACTCTAATTTTTCAGCCACTCCTCTAGAAAGCACACCTTAAAAACATGTATCTGCAATCTCTTTCTTTTTGGGGGGTTTGCAACAATCATTATGATCTCAAATGATTTTTAAGAAAAAGGAGGAAGATGAGTAGAGGCCAACGTGAATGAAGTCAAGTGGAATACTGGAAGAGGCAAGGAATTTGGACTCCAGTTGGAGCATGGGTGATTCTCCAGGTCATATATTCTCTCTGACTTGAAAAAGTCACCTAATCTCCCTCCCACATGTCTCTGACCCTGAATCCTAAAATTGGTGGTGATCAACATATATATCTGGAAGAGTTGTGCCAATGAAAATATAGCAAGGTATGTGAGGAGCGTAAAAGTATTTTATTAACTACAAAGTTCTGAATAAATGCTAGCTGTTGTTTGATGTCCTTGAGAGAGTGGAGAGTACTATGGAATGCTCTGCTTTCCAGATCATGTGGACTGGAAAAGTGACTATTAACACAAATAAATCTTCTCAAAAAGGTGGATGTGTTTTATGCCTTTCTCCAAATCTGCGAGGAAATGGCTCCCCAGCCTGAGAGTCATGCACAGAAGTCTGGGAGCACTGCAGTTCAGAGAACTAGTTCATCACGGCTCTTTTGCCTCTTCAGTAGTCATGGATGCCCTCAAGGGAGATGGGCACCAAGAAGGTCCATCCTACCAGCAGCATGGTTATCTCCTCACAAAGTCTCCTCTTTGTAATTTCCATAAGATGACATTTTTTTTCTTGAGATCCCACCTTTAAGTATCAGCTCAGAAAATGCATAAAAGAATTTCTAAAGGTGAAAAATTTACAACCTTGCTAAAACAGATTTGCAAACATAAATATGAAACCTTCTGGAGCTTGGTAAAGCTCAAGAATAACACACAACGAATATTGTGATATTTGTTGACCTGAAACAAATAGATTACCAGATATTTCTCCAGCAAAGATGGGTTTATTCAGGATCAGGCAAGAATTACAATTTGAGGCCTGTGATCATGGCGAAACACGTGCAAGTCCCCCCACAACAAAGGCAGGAGAACACTTTCATAGAGAGGAAAAGAAAGTTGGGAGGGCTCTAGTAAACAAAGACCATGGGTTTTCACCGGCTGAACCCTCGCCAGGAAAGAAGAGGAGTCTTTCTTCTTCCTGTTGGCCTCTGCTGCCATCACAGGGCATGAGCGCTACCTCTTCTAGTCTCCCAGCTCCATTTAATTGAGGTTTCTGTTTATTAATTTTTACACAATAATTGGAAGAGATTTGGCCCAGAAGTGGAGCAGAAATTCCATTTTGAATCTCTACTGTGTTTAGGGGCATGCCTGGCTATATTTAGTGAGTTAGCGAAGCAGTCCATCATAAGTCTATTATCATGGTTCCTAAGAAGCAGACTCCTAGAGAGAAAGCCCATCCTGAGGGAATAAAGAGCTAGTTATGTGATGAGCTAGAGTACCAGCTGTGCTGCTAAAACAAAGAAGACCTACAACTACAGTAGCATAAACTAGATAGAAACAGTTCAGAAGTGGGCAGTCCAAGACAGGGAAGTGGCTGTCTTCCACGAAGTCACCGAAGGGCCATCTAGTGGCTGGGCTGTCCCCTAGTGCATTGCCCTGGTTTGCACGGTCAAAGGGCCATTACTGTGTGTGCGCTCCAGCCCACACAAAGGATAAAGCCCTGGAGATGCCCCTGCCCAATGCTTTAAGTCCAATCACTTGGCAAAACAAACGTTTATTTTATGCCACCGTATATTTTTGGGTCTCTTGGTTACAGCAACACAGCCTGTAAATTAACTAGAACTAAAAGCATCCTCCTTCCCTTAAGATGATCTTTCTTCTAGGACTTCCTCAAAACTATGGAAATAGGTTTCAGTCCTGCTTTAAAACATTGGCCTAAACTTGGCCATGTGGTCACATCTCATTGCTAGAACACTTAGGAAATGTCGTCTATCTGAAATCCATGTGCCCAGTTAACTTATTGGGGGAGGAGGAAAGGAGGCGGTTGTGTTACTAAAGGGAAAAAGGAGGTAGTAAGTTCTAGCCCTATTAGCAGCTTTTGCCACGCCCAGTTTCAAGGCAGCAGAAGGGAAGAGTGACTCTGGTCCCTGTCAATCTAATCCATCCTTGGTCCCAGTTAGAGAGAACAGTATAGGGAAAAGGTAAAGATCACACATGTTTAATTAAACGATGGTTAAGCCTTTGGAGCACAAGCTAAATTGCTTTAGGGCCCCTCTCCACCCAAAAATGGAGAGAGAATGTCTCATTTAACCAAAACCACTGTGCATTTATGTTTCCTTAAGAACTCAGTTACAATTCCTGGCAGATTTCAGGGTCTGGCTGCAGATGGGAGAAACCACAGTGGTGACATATGGGAGAAAGCAGTGTCTGGTAGGAGCCTGTGGTTCCTGATAGGAAGTAGTAGAACCATTGGCAAGAGATGCAGCATCCAGCGGGAGACTGAATGGTCTCGTTGGCAATGGCAGCCATGCCAGGAAAGGCAGAGAGTTTGCTAAATGTGGTGGGACATCAGCACCGCCCAGGGGAAGCAGAGGTACTCACTAGGGGCAGAGAGAGTAGCCGTCCCTGGGAACACTGCACGGGAGCTGACTGGCTTTATTCCTGGATTCACGTGAGCTGTCTCTCATGATTTCATACAGAAATACGTGTATGTGTGTGCATGAGTGTGCGTGTGTGTATACATGTGCGTGCATGTGTGTTTGGGATGGTGGGTCATGCAGGGGAACAAGTCCTGAGTAAACTGGTCAGAAAAGCCAAGCTTTCATGTTCCAGATATAAACGTTTTTTGAGGAAACTCCCAGAACTTTTAGTACAGAGTAATTGCAATTTTTAAAGTATACAGCGGAGCTACAGTTTCTCATTTTTGAGAAAAGAAAATGGAGTTAGGGGTTTTAGGATTTCCCTAATGTTTTTCTTTCTTTAAAAAAATTTTTTTAAAATTGAAGTATAGCCAATTTACAATGTTGTGTTAATTTCTGGTGTGCAGCATAGTGATTCAGTTATATATATATTTATATTTCTTTTCATATTCTGTATTATTATAGGTTATTACAAGCTACTGAACGTAGCTCCCTGTGCTAAGTGGTAGGTCCTTGTTGTTTATCTGTTTTTATATATAGTAGTGTGTATCTGCAAATCCCAGACTCCTAATTTATCCCTCCCCTGCCACCCAGTGTTTTTCAATCAGAAAGTTGTAGGACCAAAAGCCGAACCTGGGTCAGCAGAGTCCTAGAGGCTGCCTTTTAATATTTTGGTGTGTTCTCAAGTGGGATGATGTGTCCACTCATAAGAATTTCAGGGTTACCCACCAGAGCAAGGATCTGAGTGATGGGTGGACGTTTCCTTCACAAGGCAGAGCTGTGGATCTCAAGATACTGTGCAACAGTGGGGAAATGTCAAAGTTATTAATTTTTATAAAATATGCTAATGGACTTCCCATTACTTCCTCTCTCATTATTCGGTGTTGCCTTTCTGCTTTTCTGACACTTAACTGTGACAATGTGACACTAAAAATATCGGGGTCTGCAGGTTCCCTGACCCCAAGCTCCTTTTCTTCCAACAGCTGGGACATTTGACCTTTGCCAGCAGGCTCTGCTTCAGAGTCAGAGCAAATCACTCCTCCCCAGCACACATTTTTTTTTTTAATACTTTAGAAAGGTCATGTAGATGAATGCGTGTAGGGCATAGTCAGCCTTCAGCAAATTTAAATACCTTTCTTCTTCTCCTCTTTAGAACTTCTCAAATTCTCTCAATATGGCAGAGAGGTAGAAAGTTTATCACTTGAAAGTCAAGACAAAAACTTCAGATCTCCAAGGGCACATCTACAAAGCAAGTCTCAGAAAGTACCCAATGAGCCGTTCAAAGCTGGTCCCAAGGAAGCAGATGTGAGCCACCATTCCCCACTCAGGGACTTGTAGCAGGCATTTCTAACTGGTTACAGCACTCATTCTTTTTTTTTTTTTTTTTTCCACACCTTTAAAGTAAGATGCAGCTCAGACCACTGTCATCAGAACATTCTAGGTAGCCATTGCAAATTATTCAGAGTTAACACATGAAATGAAAACCATTTGCCATCCCTGCTCAAGTTCGTCGAGACAGGTACTCAGGTGAACCCTAATGTATAGCTGTTCTCGGTTGATCCTATTTGGTGCTTTATGAGGAGGTCACATGTCAAGAAGTTGAGCTCTTGTCAGCATCGCTCCTGTGTATGTTCTTGTTTATGGAGCTCAGTCTGCTAACATCCTTCACATCCCAGGCTGCTGCCACAAAAAATGTTTTGGATTATTTAACCCTAAATATTTCTTCTGTTAATCCTTTCACTCATCTGATCCCAGAACATTTGTTAAAGAATCAGGAGACCTATATTTAAACTCTAATCCTTTCACTGATTTATGGGCAACATACACTTGTGAGAGTTGCCCGAATTTATGAGCCCTGATACCATGTTTATATAGAAGTAGTCAGACAAGTTGGTCTCCAAGATCATTTGTCTTTGAAGTTCTATGATTTTGAGGTGAAAACAGAGGTCAGGGTGGGAACTTGACTCTAGAGGCCAGAGAGCAGACATCAATTTTTGAAAAAAAAAATAATAAAGCAATGTTAGAACTTATTTTGCTATTTAGTAGTATTTTTGGTTACCATACATGATTTTTACATCTGCTATTCTGAGGCTAAAAATGATATTTTATTCATCATTAACATCTCATTATTTAACATGATCATTCTATAAAACCATTATAAACTCAACCTAATTTGATAGTTAATAGAAGTCCAATACTCTGGATTGACTATTTCATGGCTTATGCATTAAATTATGCAATAATAGACAAAAATTATGTTTTTTTTCTTTTGCCAAGGCCTATGCTAAGTATTTATATTTATTGCCTTGTTTAATCCTCTCAACAAAGCTATTAAGTACTTCTAGGCCTCCTAGGTGAGGCAACAAAAATTTAAGGGCATTTAGTAATTTGCTTAAAGTTACACAACTAATAAATGTTAGAGCTTTTGAACCTTAGGATTTTGAACCTTAGCAGTCAGACACCAGAGTCCTGGCAACCTTGGGGACATGTGAGCAGTAGAATGTGCTTTAAAATGAAAAGAAAAGCAGATAAGCTATCTTATAATAAACAATATATAGTTTACACATATCATAGTTATATGTAGCATTTTCCATAAACTATCCCGTAACAAAAATAACTGTGCTCAGAGGGCCTCTGGAAAGGAATGTCATGATTAGCAGTCCGCTGAGTGGCCCTGTGATGCCTTCAGCACTGTGGCAAACACACAAAGGTCATGGCAGCTTGAAGTTCGTATACTCTGCCTCTCAAGTGCCAAGGTCACTCCAGGATTTAGCCCAAGGACTGGTCTGCTGGAGCTGTGCAGGGCAGATCTGATTCCTTTTAAGAATCATAGCAGTCATCTCATGGGACCATAACCAGGAGGGTGAGTATGTGCAGGCACACGTGGATGCAAGTACATATTAACGTGATGAGAGGGAAAGAGGGGAGAAGGGGAGGGAAGGGAGGAGGGAGAGAGAGAGACCAATTGTCTACATTCTCAGTCTTTCTACCTTAAACTCCCATTCTCTCTCCACCCTGCTCCAGTAAGATTTTCATCCTCAACCACTTCACTGGAACTCGACTTCTTGTCTATTTCTGTCCTCTAGAATGTCACTGTGTTGGGTCAAATATTCTGTCAACGCTGTCTCTAGTTCCTAAAACAATGCCTGATATACAGTAG
This sequence comes from Camelus ferus, assembly GCF_009834535.1. Classification (NCBI taxonomy): domain Eukaryota; kingdom Metazoa; phylum Chordata; class Mammalia; order Artiodactyla; family Camelidae; genus Camelus; species Camelus ferus. The sequence continues at coordinate 15,275,095 of NC_045716.1, read as the reverse complement.
GCTCCCAGTCAGTTCTTACTGACTGGTTGACTGTAACTCGGGCCAAGTTACTCCATACGGCTCCTCCTAAGGCTGTGCTCATATGTTAAGCTCTTAGTCAATTAGGCCAGGTCATAAAAACAAATGAGCCAAGTAGGTTAAAGGACAGATATCTCAAAATGAGATCAGTCTGTTGTCAATTGATTGGCTGGCTTTCCCCACTTCTCAGTCAAGGGTGACATCTTTAAGAAAAAAATCTATATTCCTCCTTCCATATTTTTAAATATCGCTGAACAAAATCTATTTATCTTGGGAACTTTGCATCAAAAATGTCCCGGAAGACTGAGCAAGTGAGTTACTGCAGCCACCCATGATATTCTACTTGGAGACAACATTGAAACAGCCTACAGTCAAGACGCAGGTCTTTGTCCAGATACAATAAAACTCCTTGAGGAAAACACAGGCAAGACACTCTTTGACATAAATCCCAGAAATTTTTTTTTGGAACCATCTCCTAGAGTAATGAAAACAAAAGCAAAAATAAACAAATGTGACCTAATTAAATTTAAAAGCTTTTGCACAGCAGAGGAAGCCATTAGCAAAATGAAAAGACAACCTACAGAATGGGAGAAAATATTTGCGAACGTTGCAACTGACAAGGGATTAGTTTCCAAAATATACAGACAGCTCAACAGCTCAATATCAAAAAAAAAAAAACAAACAAAAAAACAAACAAAAAAACACCAAACCTAAACAACCCAATCAAAAAATGGGCAAAAGACCTAAATAGGTATTTCTCCAAAGAAGACATACAGATGGTCAACAGGCACATGAAAAGATGCTCAACATTGCTAATTATTAGGGAAATGTAAATCAAAACCACACCTGTCAGAATGGCCATCATCAAAAGGTCTACAAATAATAAATGCTTAAGAGGGTGTGGAGAAAAGGGAAACCTTGTACACTGTTGGTGGAAATGTAAATTGATGCAGTTATTATGGAGAATAGTATGGAGATTCCTTAAAAAACTATAAATAAAGCTACCATATGATCCAACAATCCCACTCTTGGGCATATATCTGGAGAAAACCCTAATTTGAAAAGATATATGCACCCCAATGTTCTCAGCAGCACTATTTACAATAGCCAAGACACAGAAGCAAACTGAATGTCCATCAACTGACTGATGGATAAAGAAGATGTGGTATACACAATGGAATACTTCTCAGCCATAAAAAAGAAGAAAATGCCGTTTGCAGCAACATGAATGGACCTAGAGATTATCATACTAAGTGAGGTAAGTCAGAGAAAGAGAAATATCATATAATATCACTTATACAAATGATACAAATGAACTTATTTACAAAACAGAAATCGACTCACAGACATAGAACACAAACTTTGGTGAATCAAAAGGGGAAAGGGTTGGGAGGGAGGAATGAATTTGGAATTCGGGATTAACCTACAATGGAAAAGAATCTGAAAATGAATACATATTTGTATATGTATGTATAACTGAATCACTTTGCTGTACACCTGAAATATTGTAAATCAACTATACTTCAGTAAAAAATAAAAATTAAAAAAGAAATTTTTAAGAAGCAGGTCTTTGAAAGGTAAAAAGGAACACCTGGAGTCTGATTTTTTAATTCTATTTAAACTCTCCTTCAGGATAACATCACTTCTAATTTTGTGCAAGGACAATAGATCTAACCAAAGTGGAACTATTCTTTGTTTTAAACAAACTGTGAAGGAAGTCAGGATGGCCAAAGGGGATATGATACCAGCTTCCAGGCTTGGACATTATACAGACCAAGGCTTAAACCTAGGACCTGCCAAGCCTGGCTTCTACCTTGGTGAAGCATATAATCTCTCTGAACCTCAGTAATTAATGCCCATGAGGTATCTGGCAGATAGCAAATGCTCAGCTTATCCTGGTCCTCCTTCCTTCCAAGTATGCCAGCAAGAATCCAGGCTCACTTTAAAAGCAGAGAAATTGAAATGTGATCATTTATGCTAACAATGCACTCATAAAATCTTAGAGATGGAGAAAAGATCAAAAGACTTCGGGCCCAATGACTGTTTTTATTTACTAAGTAAATTACTACATAGTTCTTTGCACAGCAATCTTCTAGGTTATATAGAATGCCTGAAAATAGGCTTTCTTTTCCAATAATCTCTTTGAAATAATCCAATCTTCATATAAAGAATGGTATATCTGCTCCATTGTAAGTCATGGAAGAGAGGGCACAGCCTTGGGAAAACTCTGAAGTTGGTGCACACGTAGCCCCATCCACAGGGATGATGGCGAGCTCCTGGGACTATTGCTTCCCGAACACTTAGCTCAGCAGGGTACCTAGTGGAGGTGCCAGCATCGTCTTGCCAGAAAAGAAATCAATACCTACAAGAAGAGACATGTTCAGTTTTCCAGTCCTCCCAAACCATCCAAGGTCTGGTGACTCAACAGTGAGTCAGTGGGCAGAGGTCATTAGTCAGCCCTGGTGACTAGTGTTCTATGACCTTCCCGAAGAGGCCACACAGCTGCAAGGGCAGAGAGTGATGGGAGGGGTTCGAGGATTGACTTGTCCATCTCTGTTCTGCTAAATGTCACCACTTTGGCCCTAGATAAGTCACTGAAGCCTTTGAGGTTTCACCTTTCACATTTGTAAAGTAAGAATGTTGCCTTGATACGATCTACAAAAGTTCTTCCCATGTCTAAATCCGTGTGTCTGTGGATATTCGTGTATTTTCTTCCTTATCTGATCCTGGCTCTTAGCAGAAGGAGAGCTCTGTGTAGGAGGACTGGGCGTTAATAAAGACTAAGAGTTCTCTCCAGCTATGTCTATATGCTTTTGGTTTTTAGCTCTCTTTCTAAGGTGGTAATTGTGTGTGCGTGTGTGTGTGTGAAAGCAGTTTTTCATTTTTCTCAGTTGCTTGCGAATTTACTTTTAGTCTAAAAACAAGACATAAATGATCCAAGTGACAACGTTGCCGCAGGGTAAAGTTACTGCTCAGTTTCCATTAATAATGGAGCAAGTAGTGGTATCTCAAGTGTGTTCATTGCAAAGCTTTTCTTACAAGGAGCACAAATGACACCTGATAAAACATCTCATAAGCTGTGCTTTAACATGCACAGCTGAACTGGATGTGACTAAGAGTAGGATGAGATTGTTCCCTTTGGTCTTCAAGGCAAACTTTAGGAAACCTCACCTGCTTTTCCAATATGCAGTGGTGCAGAAGGTCCTCTCTGGGATTGGCGGCTGTTTGCACAGGTGCCCTACCAGTGCATTAGCAAAGATTTGAGGGGTAGTACTGAAAGCCTCAGGTTTCCAAAGCAGAGGATTAGATTTAAAGTCCAGCTCTGAATTTGCAAATTTTTTTAATGGATTGATTTTATTCAGTTTTTTTTTTTTTTTTTTTGGTGGGGAGAGGTAATTAGGATTATTTTATTTATTTATATGTTTTTAATGGAGATACTGGGGATAGAACCCAGGACCTTGTGCATGCTAAGCATGTACTCTACCACTGAGCTATACCCTCCCCTAAATTTGTAAATTGTATTGAGAAATTCACTAAACTTTTCTACAGCTCATTTGGTGAGATGAGTTGAAGGCAACACTCCCTGTTTCACAAGGTTCTTATGAGAAGTCAGTAAAAAATATATACATATGTTAAAAAAGACTTTATAAAGAAGGAATAGAAAGTTATTAGTGGTATAACTTAGTTGGTCCAGTTTACTAAGCTCTCTGACATGGGTGTGTGACAAGGACTTCTGCAATATGTCATCTGAATCATAATAATGAATCATGCACTGGGTGAGGTGTTTCCCATTTTATCAAATTTTATCAGTATTTTATCAAACAACAACAACAAAAAACTCTGTGAAGTCAACATTTTTAGCCCAATTTAACAGATGAAATATCATGCAATCATAAAATGGAATTTGGTAATCAACCCCAGGGTGCAGATATGTCCAACTGTGACATTCACTTTCCATCCCATTCTCGCCACTTTTAGTCAACATAGTATTGGTGGTCCTAGTTACACCAATCAGACAAGAAAAGGAAATAAAAGGAATATAAATGGGAAAGAAGGAGCAAAATTGTCACTGTTTTCAGATAATGTGATACTACACATAGAAAATCCTGAAGACACTATGAAAAAACTACTAGAACTCATCAATGAATTCAGTAAAATTGCAGTGTACAATATTAATACACAGTAATCTGTTGCAATTCTACACACTAATCATGAACCAGGAAGAGAAATTAAGAAAACAATCCCATTTACAATCACATCAATAAGAATAAAATACCTAGGAATAAATCTAAGGAAGTAGATCTATACTTGTAAAACTGTAAGATGCTGATGAAACAAATTGAAGACAACACCAACAAAAAGATATACCATGTTCCTGGGCTGGAAGAATTAATATTGTTAAAATGACCATGTTATGCAAGGCAATCTACAGATTTAATGTTATTTCTATCAAAATAACAATGGCATTTTGTAACAGAACTGGAATGAATAATTCTAAAATTTGCATGGAAACACAAAAGGCTCTAAATAGCCAAAAACTTCTTGAGAAAGAAGAACAAATCATGTGCTCTGATATTATACCACAAAGCTAAAGTAATCAAAACAGTATGCTACTGGCACAAAAATAGATACATAGATCAATGGAACAGAATAGAGAGCCCAGAAATGAGTCTATGTTTATATAGTCTATTAATCCATGACAAAGGAAGGAAGAATATACAATGGGGAAAATAAATAAATGGTGTTGGGAAAAATGGACAGCTACATGCAAAGAATCAAACTGGACTACTCTCTTATACCATATGCAAAAATAGATTCAAAATGGATTAAAGGCTTAAATGTGAAACCTGAAACCATAAAATTTCTAGAAGAAAATATAGGCAGTAAACTTGTTGACATTGGTCTTAGTAATTTTGGGGGGGGGGATATGTCTCCTTAGGCAAGGAAAACAAAAGCAAAAATAAACAAATGGAATTACATCAAACTAAAAAGCTTTTGCACAACAAAGGAAACTATCAACAAAGTGAAAGACAAACAACTGAATGGGAGAAGATATTTGCAAATGATATGATTGGTAAGTAGTTAATATCCAACATATAGGAACAGCTCACACAACTCAACATCAAAAAAACAAACAACTTGATTTAAAAATGGGCAGAAGAATTGAATAGACATTTTTCCAAAGAAGATATACAGATAGCCAACAGGCACATGAAAAGATGTTCAACACCGTTAATCATTAGGGAAATGCAAACAAAATCACAATGAGCTATCACCTCACACCTGTCAGAGTGGCTATTATCAAAAAGAACACAAATAACAAATGTTGGTGAGGATGTGGAGAAAAGGGAACCTTTGTACACTGTTAGTAGGGATGGAAATTGGTGCAGCCACTATGGAAAACAGTATGAAGGATTCTCATTAACTAAAAATAGAACTACCATATGACCCAGCAATTTCACTCCTGGGTATATATCTGAAAAAAACAAAAACACTAATTCAAAAAGATAGATGCACCCCAATGTTTATAGTGGCCATAAAAAAGAATGAAATTTTGCCATTTGCAGTAACATGGATGGACTTGGAGGGCCTGATGCTAAATGAAATAAGTCAGACAGAGAAAGACAAATACTATAAGATATCACTTGTATGTGGAATCTAAGAAATACAACAATTTGTGAATAAAACCAAAAAGAAGCAGACTTACTGTGGAAAATAGTATGGAGATCCTCAAGAAATTAAAAATAAAACTACCATAATGATCCAGCAATCCCACTCCCGAGTATTTATCCAAAGAAAATAAAAACACTAATCAGAAAAGACATATGCACTCCTACGTTCACTGCAGCATCATTTATATTAGGCAGGGTATGGAAGCAACCTAAGTGCCCATTAGTAGATAAATGGATAAAAATGTGAGACATAGATATAAACTTATACACACATAATGGACTATTACTCAGTCATGAAAAAGAATAAAATCATGCCATTTGGGACGATATGAATGCATCTAGACGGTATTATGCTAAGTGAAATGTTAGATAGAGAAGGACAAATACTATTATGATTTCACCCATATGTAGAATCTAACAAAACAAATGAACAAACATAACAAAACAGAAACAGAGTTACAGATACAGAAAACAAACTGTTGGTTGCCAGGGGGAGGCAGCAGCGTAGGAGAGAAATTGGTGAAGAATATTAAGATATAGAAATTTCCAGTTGCAAAATAAATGTCATGGGTATGAAATGTACAGTGTGGGGAATATAGTTACTACACAGTGTCTTTGTATGGTGACATATTGTAACTAGACTTAATGTGGTGACCATTTTGAAATATATAGAAATATCGAATCACTGCATTGTGTAACAGGAACTAACAGTGTTGTGGGTCAGCTAAACTTCAAAAACAAACAAACAAAAAGAAAAAAACAACGGAAACTGTATGTAGGTGCATCTACCTGCATCCAACTTCACATTTGCTCCCAAGGGAACTGAAAAGCCGCACCTTTTGAAGCAAATGCCTCTATGTGTGCACAAGGCCTCTGTCTCTTCTGCCCTTCTCAAGGGCTTCACTCCTGTTCTCCACTCTCTCTGTTTCATTATCAGTCTCTCCCTTTCTGTTGGGTCATTCCAATCACCATGAAAATGGACTTTAGGGAAGCACCTGCCCTTGAAACCCTATCTCACATTGGCTAATAGCCCATCCGTTTTCTAGTCTGCATAACGTAACCTTCTCAAACAATTGTCAGCACATGCCATTCCACTACATCACCTTTGCGTCACTCTTCAGCCCATTTTAGCCTGGTTTCTGTCCCCGTCACCCCACCGACATTGCCCTGCCTCCACATTTTTACCACTGCTGTGACTGCAAGCTCAGTTTCCAAATACCAGGGCCTGCACTTCCTCCCCCAAGGCTCTTTTCTTGGCACTGGAGCCCAATTCGCCTCTACACAGCAAACCAGAAATGCCAATGCCCTCTCCCCAACGCAGGAGCCAGACTCAACCAATGAGTGACCACGTTTGACATTAAATAGTCCCCCTCTTGCTGAGCGACCCTCTGAGGGATGTTCTTTTAGACTGGCTCCTGGAGTTTCCCTAGTCATATTAATCATCAGTGGCCCACACGAGTAGCTGGCTATCTTTTCTTCCTGTCCCCCTCACCCTCTCCCTTACCTTCACCTCTTAAACTACTTCCACTTGAATCTTTGTTTCTAGGCTCACTTTTGAAGGAATCCAAACTGAGACAGCTTCCATTATGTTAACTCTGACACACATTTCCCTGTCTCACTTCATTGACCAGTTAGCAGCATGTGACCCAGTAAATCACCCCATCTTTCTTGAAAACTCTCTTCTTTCTAGATTTTTGGGACACCACACCCTTCTGGTTTCCCTCCGCCTCACTGGCTGATCCTTCTCCATCCTACCTTTTATATAGGAGTATCTTAAGCTCTGATCCCACATCTCTGGTCCTAACTCTACCATTTCCCCTATGTTTTTCATCTAACTCCCATGTTTCTAACTCCAGCTGGTCCTCTCTTCTGAATTCCAGACTCACCCTGGACATTAATGAAAAGATGAGTCTTAAGTCTATATTGAGTTTATTTTCTTAGAGTTTTGTGGTACACCAGGCACTATGGAAGGTCTTTCAAAATGTTGTCTCATTTAATCCTTACAACAATGCTCCAAATTATTACACTTGTAAAGGCAAGAAAAGCAACGCTCAAAGTGGCTGTGAGTTTTCCAGGGTTCCTGGAGCAGGTGAGGGGGCAGCACCAGCACGTGAATGGCATCTGACTGGACTGAAAGTTACAGTCTTAACTGCCATGCCATTCTGCTCCTGTGTTCTCACCTCCATTGAATAATGGGCACATAGGTTTTATAGAGTAATGAACTGCCAGACCTGGAAGAAAATTTAGTTATCATCTAATCGAGCTCCCTCATTTTTACAGTTGCCTCAAAGGAGTAAGCAATTTGCCCAAGATCTATTTAGATATGTGCTTATATTTGTGATGGGCAGATTATTTTCAGACTTTGTATTTTTGAGCTATAAATGATGCTAAGTTTCACCCATCCTTCTTTTTCTCTGGGTTGTATCTCCAGCCGTGGGGGGTCTCTCCATGCAAATGTGGAGGGCGTACACTTTCCAATTCCCCTGATTCAGATGGGCTTCTTGAGGGAGCACTGAGGGTTACCATATCACTTGTTTTGGATATTTTCTCAGACGGAGATGATGTTCCAGTTGTACAGACCAGTGAGTCACATTTTAACCACAGGAGCATCGTGAAAGGCTCTCTGTTAAATATCTACCCATCCCATTAAGGCTATTTATTGTGCTGTATCCAGAGCAACTAAACCCAAGTCTGTGTCTGTGCCCAAGACATGAATAAAAACAGGAAAAAAAATCGCAGCCATCCAGATGTTCTTTGGCAATGACAAACACCCAGACATTTGGAGACATCTGGATGACTGACTGACTTTCTCAGTTTTCATCTGGAAGATGAAGATTCTGCAGACGCGGCATGATTACAAGCTGGATGATAATAAACAAATCTTTGACAGTGTCCACAGGATTCCAAACATCTGGGTGCAAAACTGAAAAATCCAGCTAACTCTCCAAATGTTTGGCATCATTTAAATGAAACATTGGACAGCAGGAGATGGGCAAAAGATCCCCAGAAAAGGAGGCAAGAAGTCCCCAAAACAAGCTTTGCCTACATAAAAAAGATAACTCATTTATATTCAACTTAAAGGGGAAACTGAGTCAGGAAGAGTAAACTTCTTACCAGAACCCACACTTGATCTCTCTTTTGTACACTGGTTTCTAGACCAAGTGAGGTGAAGGACCTTCCAGAACTGCACAGCCAGGGTCTGATCTGCTTATGCAGCATAGGCACCCTTAAATGTCACAGCAGGAAGATTGTCCCTGTTTCTGTGGGATTTCTCAGTCCACCTGAGAAGACGAACAGCTACATCTGGGGCTTAACAGTTTGCCAACAGAGGGGAGGTGGCGTTTATCTCACCACCAGGGCGGGGGAAGAAGAGGGCACCTTGAGTGTGAGGACGCTGGAAGATGAACCAGCCCAGGCTGCTGGTTCAAGGTCACTAAAGAACACGCTTTAGTGAGACAGGGAGACAAGGGCGTATCCCTTCAAAAGTGAATTTAGTTACATTCTGTAACCGATGTGGGAAAGAAGCATTGCACTCGCGGGCGGCGAGTGCAGGAAGTGCTGGTGTCGGGGCTGAAAGAGCTGGTGTCCTTGGAGGGAAACTTCCTTGAAGGGAAATCTTTCCGTTTGGGGCAGAAATGGTTCTCAGAGTGATGATGGCAAAAAAAAAAAAAAAAGTGCCCTGGTGGTGAAAATTTCATCAGACAGGGTCTGTGTGGCTTTAAGGACAGTAGCAGAGATGGCAGCTTGGTGCCTGTTGGTGTAGAAGTCAGAGAGCTGTAGCATCTGTAGGATCTTGAACCAAAGTGTCAGCTGGAAATCAAACCTTCCTCTGATTGTAACCTGAGCTCATGATTTTTTTCTTTTTCTTCCTTTCTTTTTCTTTTCTTTTCTTTCATTTCTTTTCTTTCTTTCTTTTCTTTTCTTTTCTTTTCTTTTCTTTTCTTTTCATTTCTTTCTTTCTTTCTTTCTTTCTTTCTTTCTTTCTTTCTTTCTTTCTTTCTTTCTTTCTTTCTTTCTTTCTTTCTTTCTTTCTTCTTTCTTTCTTTCTTTTCTTTCTTTCTTTCTTTCTTTCTTTTTTTTTTTTTTTTGCTGCTATGTTCTAGGAAGATAAGGATTTTGAGCCAAAGTAATTTTGAGGCGTCTTGATGTTGCTTTTCATCTGGGTCGTGTTAAGGAAAATGGAATACAATTTGTACCTCCAAGCTGTCGTACTTGGGATGTTTACTTTCTGGCCATTTGCCTTGACATTATCTGGGAACAAACGCTCTGCTAGATCATGAGGCCCAGAGTGCAATTTGCAGACCAAAAAAGGAGAAAGATGCTGGACTGAGAAATAACATTCACACAAAAACGTGGAAAACCATTGTCCAAAAACCAAGATGCTTTTCTTAGAAAATGTCTGCCTCCTGATCAGCCACCAAAAGAGAAGGGAAGAAAGAACCCATCCCAGAGGTCCCTTTAGATTGTGTAAACAGTGAAGGTCTGCATATATTCACCAGGGCCTTCATTCCATCATGCAAACAATATTTAAAACCAGATGCTGGCTCTCCTTGCCTCTTTGCTGGAAGAATTACTGTCAACATGCATTGTTTTAGAGAGAAACGTAAGGCAAGGCAGTCTCCAAATTCTCTAATTAAAACAAGTTTTTTTTTTAAAGCTATATAAAATTTTCTGGATTTAACACTTTTATGACAAAGACACCCCTTAGGTTACAGAGTAATAACTTGAAAGTTTGTTCTCCATATCTGTGAGTCGGCTTTTTTTTATGGTCATATTCACTAGTCGGATGTATTTTTTTAGATTCCACATACAAGCGAGATCATACAATATTTGTCTTTCTCCATCTGACTTATTGCACATAGCATCTTGTCCTCCACGTCCATCCATGTTGCTGCAAATGGCAAAGTTTTATTCTTTTTATGGCTGAGTGGTATTCCCTTGTATTTATATCCCACGTCTTCTTTATCCAAACATCTGTTGATGGACACTTAGGTTACTTTCATGTTCTTGGCAATTGTTCATAATGCTTCTGCTCAACTTTTTTGTAAATCTACAACTAATTGAAAAAAATAAAGTCTTAAAAAATTCGTAAGCTTAGTCTAAATATCAGACAAACCCAAACTGAGGAACATACCTCAGACCACTTGACCAGCACTTTTAAAAATGTCAAAGCCATTAAAACCAAGGAATGGTGAAAAACTGTCACAGCTTGGAGAGATTAATGAGACATGATGACTAACTACAGTATCTCCTGGATTGGATCCTGGAACAGAAAAATGACAGTATAGGAAAAACTGTTTAAATCTGAATAAAGCCTATTGTCAAAAAACCAGTAATAACCAACCAAATAAATACTGCATCAACTTCCAGTTAAAAAGTAAGACGAGCCATTTTGAAAATTAAGGTATGTAGAAAAATATGTGAATAGCCTTTAATATAATTATTCCTATATAACTACTTTTAGTCTTTTGGTGATTTCTCTCACACAAAAAATGTACATTCTACACAGTTGGGATTGTAGTAAGAATGAAATGTTGACTCTTTTTTGCAGTTTACATATGTTGCAAATATTTTATCCTTTATCCAAACTTACCAATAGTAAAATTTTAACCTCTTTGAAATATTTATACACTAGGATTTTAATACCTTTTGTCTCTATATATTTCTGTTCTTGAGTTATTAAAGAAATATGTGTTTTTTTCTGTTGAGTGGAAATCCTGGCCATTACTAACATTATTTCCCCTTGATGCTGCATTCAAATTCTGTGTGTGGCTCTGTAAGGAGAATGGAGTGCAAAGGAAATGGTGCAAATACAGTATTGGTGTTCTTGCTTTCCGAAAATCTAAACAGCAAAGACCTTCACTTAGAGAACATGGAAATTAATAGTTTCTCTTTTTTAATGTTGTTTCTTAATCTAAAAGTATTTTTCACAAAATCGCTTTAAATGACACATTCCCAGCAGAATCCAAATCTCATGTCCCATTTACTAAAGTTTAATTGACACAGCTATTGTGTTTGACAAAGTCTCCTTACAAGGGCAAAGCATGAAGATTCCCTAAAGATGGAGTAGTTGGCAGGGGGTACAAATTACAAGAGACGTTGTAGAGGGATCTCACAGTAGAGGGGTCTCGTAGAAGGTGGTATTGCAAGGAGCTTTCCAGCTGATATCCCTTTTCTTTGAAACCATCGCATGTACAAGTGTGAGTCCAGTTGGCCATGTTGGGTGGATGATTTGATCTTGACTGAGAACCTGTTTCAAAATAAGCCAATCAACAGACACACAGACCAATGGAACAGAATAGAGGGCCCTCTGAGGCCTTAGGGCCAGTGGTAACCCTGTGACAGGGCCAGATGTGCGTCGTCGCCCCCATACCCAGGCCAGTTCAACATCTACCTCCACCCGTTGAACAGAGCATCCTTCCCAAGGCCCAACCCTCACATAAAAAATTTTTCATACCAGTTTCCTAATCTTAATTCTTTTGCTTAAATAATTTCAACGTAGGCCAGAATTTCCCAAAATATATTCTGGGGAAGTTTATCCTATATGATAAGTATCACACACACACACACACACAAATCTGCAAAGCAGCATACTCTATTTCCCGCTTCAAGATTAAAAGGAGATATTGGCATGTGAAAGGCTCTGAAAAGTCCTGCAGTAGAGAAAGCTGGTTGACTCAGAGAATGTGACTTCACTCTGTTTCCTGAATCAAAAGAAAAAAAATTTCTTTGCTTCTTTGTTTTTTTAATGTATATACATAAAGGTTATTGCTGAACTTTCCTGTAACTTTATAGAATTTTTTTTAAAAAAACACTGAAATTTCACAAATTATTGGGAGCCCAACAGTTAAACATACTTTATTTTAAAAAGTACAAAGGTGACACTAGAAATATTTTTTGAGGAAATGTGTACCACCCAACCAATTCTTTTCTGCTTAAGACACGTCCCTGGATCTCCCTTCTCTTCTATCCACTGAGTTTCTGTTACTTATGCATTAAATTAAATGGCATTGAGACCACATCTTAGGCACTTCCGTCTCCCACGTGCATACAATGGGTGGTCAATCAATGTTTATTGAATGAATAGATGAAAACATGGTCACAAAGGAAATTTTTTTACAGGAGGACCATTTTTAAATGTTGAAATTGGCCAGCTTTTTGGTGTTTAATATTCTATCCTGTGTGTGTGTGTGTGTGTGTGTGTGTGTGTGTGTGTGTAGTCACAACCTGTGTGTCTTGGTGACTAACTGTCCAAGTGATGAGGCCACCTTTTCCCAGAGGCTCTCAGTGGCTGTAGCCCCCGTGGTCCTCATTAGCAGAGGAGGCTGAAACCTACCCGCTCCCTCTCATCCCAGCTTGTGCGCTGTCAGGACTTATCAGGATCTTCCTTGCTCAACTCACGGGCAATCATTATTCGAGAACCTGAGATAGGAAGGCAGTAGATTTTATGTGATTAGCCGCTGAGATAAACATTAATTAGTTTTCAATTTCCATAAAGTACCCCACTGACAGCAAGATTTGTTAAGTCAGTTAATGGCTGTAGATGATTGTTCCAAAATTGGTATGGGGAGGGAAAAGAGCTCCGAAGACAAGGGCTGGAGAGGAGTGAACACGAAGCAGGCAGCCCATAATATATTACGAAAACAGATGAAAATGGTAGCAAATGAATCACCTCCCAACCTTACAGCTGACAATCATTAGGAAAAGCGGGACTGGGGGTTGGGAAAAGGTAAGAGGCATTAAGTGGGTGTCAGGCCAGGCGTTTTTATCGCTTGGCCCCGCAAGAAAAAATATAATTGAGTTCCAAACCCAAGAATCGGGACATGTGTGATGGCATTACTACTAAACCCAAACCCCGATGCCAAGTCAGATGTGGACCCCTATTTGCTTTACTCCCATCCAGAAAGCGGAAAAAGCCTGTCATTTTTTGTCTTAGAGCAGGGAGCATTGCTTGAGATAAGCAAGAACAAAAGGAGAAGGGAAGGAAGGATAGGCGGGTGGGTTTTACTTCTGCCGGAGACCACAGCGACTAGAATCATGGGTTTGGACATGAGAAATTTTGCATTTCTTCTCTACCCCACATTTGCGGGCCTGAGCAAGTCTCATAAGATCTCCCTGAGCCCTAGTTTTATCTTTTGGAAAAGGGGGGTGGTATTTGTACCCACTTTGTGAGGTTATATCAAACACTAAAAGAAATAATGTTTCTGCCCTTTGCGCTGTACGCGCACGTAGGAAGTGTTCCACACACGTTAGTTAATACTATGGCTGTTGCGGGGTAAGCCGGTTTACCAAAGGTCAAGTACCTCAATGCCACTGGTGATTAAGTTCCAAAGTTTGCTAATTGCCAGGGCCCTGGGTGCTGCCATTGGTGCTTCTAAATGCCAAAGGCAGCAGAGAGTCTTGCCAGACACAGAGCGAAACTCTACAAGCAGACTCCAAGCCCAGGACTCCTACACTAATGACTATACCCCACTCAACGCCCACCTCCCAGTCAGTTTGCTGTACCCAGTAAGGGAGATACTGTCAGGTCTCCTGACGACATTTATCCTCTCTGCTTCCGGGTCTAGGGGGTCAAGACATGCCCCTGCAATTCCTTTTTTTCCCATCCAGTGTAATGGAATAAATGAGTGTGTGCAAGAAAGATGCCACAATTGACCCTTTTTTGTTCCCAACTCAGTGTTCCCTGCAGCACCATCCTCCCTCCCACAGCAGGCTGGTCAGATCCACCCTCTACTCATAGTGTCCAAAACCCAGGCTCCAAAGTTTGATCACGGTACTCAAACATGGCAGCAACCTCTTTGCCCCACAATACAATTGCTTGCAAAAAGCTCTAGCTGCCTCACTGTAGTTTTTCCAAAGTGTGTTCCTGAGGGAGCTCAGGAATTGAGGGAGCCGGGTCAGAGTCGGTGTGGCTGCTCTGATACCAAGTTATCCAGAGGAAATACCATGTCTTCAGTATAAAGGATTCTGTTCAATCTACCCCCAGCATTTTCTACCTTCGCTGATCCCGTGTGGACGCATGAAACCCAGAGTGATTTTTATCAGGAACACCTCAGTTACTCCAGATCTTCTGTTCTAGGATCACACCAGGAGTTGGGAGCCAATGCTAACCTATTATGGTTTCTTAAGAATATGTGCCTTCAAAGTCTGGGTTCAGCATACGCACATCAGGGGGCTGAGTAAGTAAGTGTAGGGCCACAGGGAGAAAAGGTAAATTAGAGACTCTGCTGCTTTCCTTGAAAAGCAAAAACAAGAAAAGAAAAGGAGGGTGGGAGGGAATATCATCTCGCTAAATCATCAGAAAAATTAGAGGCTGTGATTGGAAAAAATAAGTATAAGGGAAAAAAATTCTTCATGGTAATTTTTTAAGTCCTTACATTTAGATGTTTGATTTTTTAATGGTGAAATTTACAAATAAGCAAGAAATCAGTATGATGCTTGGGGTTAGAACGCAGCTCGCTTTTCCAGGAACAAGATGATATCTGGAAATATTCACATCTTTCTTTATTTTTAACACAAAGAATAAAAAGCACACGAGGCAGCTAGAGGTGGATTGACAGTGACATTTCTTTAATGGTTTGAATAAAGCAATTTCTTCCTAGCTCACAGTACCCGAACAGGCAACCACAACAGCAGGGTAGTTTCCCTTCTAATTCTGTTGCAGAAACATCCATTAAAGATAAATAACCATACGAATTATATATATTTAATTTGGTAGACATTTCTTGAAGAAAAGGAACTTTATACTATTTTCAAACTTAACCTCTCCCCACCCCACCCCCCACCATTTCTCCTGTTCTGTTTTTGAAGAGAGAAGGCAACGTAACTGCATAATGATCCATCAAGTCAATGCGCCCAGGGATACACATCACACAGTACAATGAAACCTCATTAGACCGACCTGGCATTCAATGGTGCCCTATACACAGCGTTTAGATTCAAAAGTCCGTCTCAAATCCCAGAGGTCTGGTCCTCACAGCAAAATTATCTGGAAAATTCATGCTGAATCCTTCATTACCTTGAATTATTTAGGTCATAGACAGGTTGGTATAATTGAGGAAATAAACCAATATCACCCCGAAGAGAATAAGAAAGGCTATTTATTTAGAGCTTGCCCTAGCAAGGGAGTCAGCCACCATCACATGCGTTTGGCAGTGACTCACACGGAGGCAGAAGAGTGGGGACATGTTTACAGCAGGAAAAATGAGAAAGCTTCAGCTATGCCCTGATTGGAGGCTGTTGGCATGGGAGCACTGTAAGCGAGCTAACTAGAAAAGGGCATCCTATGTGAGTAATTTGGGGTGCGTATTTGTTCTTTTCCAGTTGGTCCTAAGGTGGAAGTGAAGGCAAAAATCGGGACAGCTGTCTGTGAATCAAATCCTGGTTGTTTGGGGCTGAGTGCTACAGCTCTTGTTTGGCTTCCTGGATGGGCTACTGCAGATAATAGGCTGGCTTTCTGGACTGGTTACTGCAGACTGTGGACCAGGGCTCTATTTTTGCATATAGTCTGGTCATTTTCCTCTTGTATATTAAGTAGTGTTCTCTATGCCTGTTGTTGGCTTTCCTTTGTCATGTATAACTTGAGTATTTCAAGAAATTAGGTTCATTGCCCTTTTACATGTCCCTTTATTTCTTGACATCTATACTGCCCCCAATGGTTTTACTCCTTGGTTTTACTTTAATGACCTCATATTAGCCAAAGCAGTTCCCTCACAGGTGGAGAAAGCATTCATTCATTCAACAAATATGTATTGAGAAGTTACCATGTGCTCTGTTCTCAGGGTAGAGATATATTAGTGAACAAGACAAGACTCCTGCTCATATTCTAAAGGGATTCTAAAAAGAGAGGGAGATGATAAACAGATGATGACTAACAAAGAAAAGTTAAGTAGTGAAAAGTGCTGGGCTGAGGTCACTGAGAAGACATTTTAGCTGAAATTGGAATGACAAATATCCCAGAGAGAGGGACCAGGTGCGGCAAAAGTTCAAAGATGAAGAAAAGTTGGCATGTTCAAGGATTTCAAAGGCCTGTGTATCTGTAGCACAGTGGTCTGGGGAGAGTAGTGAGAGAGGAAAAGAGAGAAATAAGAAAGGACCAGAGCATGTGAGGTTTTTATCAAGTTCTATGTGTCTATTTTTGTGCCAGTACCATACTGTTTTGATCACTGTAGCTTTGTAGCATAGTTTGAAGTCAGGCAGCATACCTTTAGCTTTGTTCTACTTTCTCAAGATTGCTTCCGCTCTCGGGGTCTTTTGTGTTTCCAAACAAATTTTAGAATTAATTTTTTTCAGTTCTGTGAAAAAATGCCATTGGTATTTGTAAAGACATTGAAGGGGCTACAAACTTTGAACCTCCAAATCCCTTAACTTCCCCTGTCTGAGGAGGCAGCTCCTCTCCTCACCCTTTCCCATCATTTCCTCTCCCAACTCACCCTTCTATAAATAAAAGACTTCCCATGCCTGTACTTTGAGCCCTTGTCCCACAGGATGATGCCAGTTCTCCTCAGTCCCATCACCACCCCACCTCCCATTGCCTCCAGTTAAAGAACAGAAGCTCCTTGAGGAGACAGCCTCTACATAAAAAGAATGATAAGACCTTCCTGAACAGGGGCAGGGGAAGCCTGAGGAATGTTTAAAAACTGATTTTATTGACTTAAATGGACTATACCAAAAGTTAGAATTTAGTGTTTGGGCCAAACAGGACTTATAATCATAAATTGGGAGTTCAAGATTTGCAGATACTAGCTAGTATATATAAAATAGGTAAATAACAAGGTTCTACTGTACAGCACAAGGAACTATATTCAATGTCTTGTAATGGCCTATAATGAAAAAGAATATGAAAAAGAATATATATATATAACTGAATCACTGTGCTGTACACCAGAAATTAACACAGCATTGTAAACTGACCCTAATTTTTTTTAAAAAACCCTATAATCAACAATAGCCTTGAATTAATACGATCAAAATGCCAGAATTTCTCTAAGTTCTGTAGAGGAATGTGTCTGAAAGCTCAGTAAATGGGAATGTTGGCATGGCTCCGTTATGTGCACTCTGCTCAGAATTCTCTAAATATATTCATTCTTGCCCACCTCCACCCCAGCACAGGAGGACCCAGGATCCTTATACAGCCTTCACAGAGGAATTAAGAGATGCACTGGTGAGAAGGGCACCAGCCCTGCTGAAGGCTCCTGCAGGGCTGTTCTCCACAGGCTAGAGAAGATGGTGGGCGATGATGCAATAGATGTGGGTTCCGTGATTGCAGTGGCGCTAATGGGATCCTGCCCTGGTACAGGTCAGGTGGTGTCACTCACCCTTCAGAGACCAGGAGGGCAATTACTACCACAGGCCACAATACTGAAATGATGATCATAAATGTTTTGATGTCTGCGGATACTGCACTGTATCCCCCTTGTGGAGTGGCCCTGCGAGGCCCTGCAAGACCATGGCAAGGGGACATCTCACAGTAGGGCAGAACTGTATGCTGCATATTCTATCACACACTGTTTATGAAAGAAGAGACAGACTGAGTTAAATGTCTATGCTAATTCGTGGACAGTGGCTAATGGATGGGCCAGCGGATCAGGAATTTGGAAAGGACAAAATTGGAAAACTGGTGGGAAGAATTATTTAAATAGAACTTTGATAAGAGAGAGTCATGAGATTTATACTGCTACGTGCCCACGGGAGGGCACCCACAGCTAAGGACAAGGTAACCTATCTTGAAGATGCCAATCAGATTCTTTCCTCAGCCCCCACAGGCTTACTCCACGGACTCAGAGACAAAGTGGCCATGAAAGCATGGAGGAAAACTCTGCAAAGGCCCAAAGCCATGGCCTTTCTCCAGCGATTACTGTCTGATTGCCATATCACGGTTGAGGGAGCAATTTGCCACCAGCAGAGGCCCAATGTGGTACCGTTTCCCAGAAGGTCCCGTCAGCTTCCTGGTTGCTTACACTGAATCCTGCTTGTTATAAAGTTAGGTAACACCTTGTCCTCACAGGAATAGACTTTTGCTTTTTCTACCTGAAGTGTTTCCATCAGTACCATTATTTGTGGACTTAAAAATGCCTCACCCATCATTATGGTATCTCACACAACAGTGCCCCATTACAGCAGACATATTTTATAAAAGTGTGATATATTTTATAACCACAGAATTCAGTGGTTTTATCAAATGCCCCAACTTCCAGAGGCAGTGGGCTTGATAAAGCAGTGGCCTGGTCTTCTAAATTTCCAGTTAGTGTCCCAGAAGAGAGAGAACATTCTGCACGACTGGGGCACTATTTTTCAAATGTCAGATTTGCCTTAAACCAACACCACTTGCCCACTGTTAGGATGTATAGATTCAGGAGCCAAGAACTAGAACTGGGAGAGGCTTCTCTCACTGTAAGATCTAATCATCTACTGGAAGAATTCTTCTTCCTGTTCCTGTGAACCTCGGTTATGTTTTTGTAGGTTTTAAAGCCCAGGGATGGAAAGTTTCCACCAGCGAACCAAGTCATCCTTCATATGAATTAGAATCAAAGTCTGCCCTCTACCCATTTGGGGTCCCTCAGACCTTCAAACTAACAACCAGAGAAGGGGAGGTCACTGTACAGCGTGGGATGCTTAATCCCAATTATCAGGGAGAAATTTGGTTACTCTTCTGCAAAAGCAATAAGAAAGAGCACCTTAAGAACACACGGAATTCACCGGATTGCTTTTTAGTACTTCTTTTCCCAAAACCCTGGTCAATAGACACCTGTGGCAAACAAGTAAAAGATCTGACCATCAAGAATGCAAATTCTGCAGAAATGGACATTTAATGATCCCTGCAATTAAAGACCCTACCCACCTGAGATGCTGGCAAAGCTTAGGGAATAAGGAATTTGTGTTGGAGGAAGGCTGCTGGGAATACCAGCTTTCGCCTCAGGATGCTACAGAGGCAGAGAATAGGTTTTTTATGTTTCTTGTTTTCTTTCTCCTTATTTTTCCCCTTATAGTCTCAAATGAAGAACCCCACTGTGGCTAATGTTTAAAGTTTCAGGGAGAGTGTGATTAATCTGACTTCCCCGCAATGATGCAGACGTTACTGATGGGATTTTCTGAGTCCTCTGTTTGTGAAGTTAAGGAGGGAAAGGAGACGGAGTGTGTTGAACATCATCAGTGTACGTACCCAGACGAGCAGCCATCTTTCTCTACCCTGTTGTTCCCATAGCAGTCTCACCTGTAAGTCCCAAAGCAGGGGAGGGTATAGCTCAGTGGTAGACTGTGTGCCTAGCAAGCTCAAGCCACCCCCCGAAAAAAGAACATATACATATGTGCTGTATTCCAATTATATCTCAATAAAATGAGAAGGAAAAAAATAATTTAAAAAAATTGTTCCCTTGTAAGTCGCAAATGCAACAGGCTTCTGTGCCTCTGGCCTCAGCTAATTGGGCCTCTCTAGCAGGAGACTGGAGGGTGGGATTCCCCTGGTTTCCTTCTGTGCAGTTGTCTCCAGCTGGCTGTGTCCCTTTGTCACCCCAAAAGGGGAAGGGAAAAGACCCCAGTTCTTGTCATACCCGAAAGACAAGAGTTCAGCAGGAGACAGAGTGCTGTGCAGTGAAAGATTTTAGAGGATTTATTTGGGAAAGTGCCACCTCCAAGAACAGGAGACAGGATGATCCAGCCGAGGAAAAACAGTGGTCTTTGTCTCCCCTTTCTCTTACACCCTCGCTTAGAGGTGGTCCTTTCATTGATTGACAGCTCTTGCCCCTGGAATGCTCAGTCATGTTTGTCCCCTTCTGCACATGTCCTTACCCATGATGCACACAAAAAAACCCATGGGGGACCTAAACCACAATGTTAATTATATCACAGTGAGCAATGGGTCACGTCCAGTTAGGTCCTTCTCGCTACCGCATGGTTGTGGCTGTCAGGTTCTAGCTAGTTTCTTGTTGGCACTCATTTAGAGGAATCAAAGTCCCTTTATACTGGAGGTGGGCATAACGCAATCTTCTGGACCATCTTCCTTCTCCTCCACCTATCTGCTTGGCGCACCCACTTATCTAACTACCTAACACCTTGACGAAAGATCACTGCTTCTCTCTAGACAGCCTGCTCCATGTGCCTCTCTCCTTATGGGTTCTGGCAAACTCTCTACTCTCATCCCTTCAGGACTATGGGGGTCACCTCTGCTGCTGCTTGCCCCAGCAGCCGGTGCTTCTGCACACCTACCTACACATTTGTAATGAAGCCGTCTCAAAGGATCCTGATTTGAATGTCCCATCTGTTTCTCGTTGGGATCTTGTCTATTACAGTGCACAAGGAAAATGAGAGAATAGATATTGGGTAGGAAGTCAACATTGAGAAGTTGAAAAAGAAGCTGATGGTAATTATTTTGGCTTAAAGTTATGGTGGCGTGGTTTTATATCATGCCCACAAATTCCTTGATATTCTTCTCTTTAAGAGATGGAGCTTAATTCCCCACCATGGAGTGCAGACTGGACTTAGTGACTTGCTTCTCATGGAGAAAATGAAGTGGAAATGACACTGTACAATTTCAGAGACAAGGATGTAAAAGGCACTGTGATTTCCAACTTGCTTTCTTGGGTCACTTGCTCTGGGGGAAGCCAGCTCCACGTCATGAAGACACTCAGTAAACCTTGGAGAGGCACTCGTGGTGAGGAATTGAGGCCTCCAGCCAACAGTCATGGGAGTCAGTCATCTGGGAAATGGATCCTCCAACCTCAGTCAAATCTGTGCTGACATCCTAACTGCAACCATATGAAGTATTCTGGGCCAGAACCACCCAGCTAAGCTAACTCAAAGTTCCTGACTCATAGACGCTGTGAGGTAATAAATGTTCACTGTTTGAAGTTACTAAGCTTGGGGCAATTTGTTATGCAGCAATAGATACCTGATACACTTAGATACAACTATGATGCTGCATTAATAATGACAGTGGTTAATATTTATTGGATGCTTAATATATACATCACTTACTGTGCTAAATGTTTCAGTTTTCACATGTGCCTCATGAGGCAAGCACTATTATTAACCTCATTTTATAGATTAAGAACCTGAGGCACAAGGAAGTTAAATATCCTTCCCAAGGACACAGCCTGCACAATATTTCACAGATTATACTATGCATATTTTTTTCCATAGTCAACATCTTTGAAATTCAGGGTGCCTCTTACAATCAATGATAGCTCACAATTGCTGGCAGCCAGGCGGTGGTTTGATATAACTGCAATTATGTGCATGTAAGTGGCCATGGTCCTAGCTGTTTCATATTGTTATTGCTTCAACTGAGTTATACACGTTGAGCTTAACTGCTGTTTACGATATCTTCAAAGTGTATTCTATGACTTGGAATTAAAATGAAGAGTTACTGTGTACACACAAAAAAAGACAAAAATAAAGCAGCAGATCATAAATTTTATATTGGAGAAGCAAATATCTATTGCTTGAGGAATAACAGCAATTTTATATTTTCTAACAAAACAATTACCAAGTCCTTTATGGAACCTGGTAAATGCATGGTGCCCACAGGTGGCTGTTCCTTTTCATTCCTGAGATGTGTGCAGAAAGATAGCCAATCACGTGCTAAGCAAGATGCTATAGTAAATGGCCAAAGTTCTTTTTTCTTTTTTTCCAAATTTCTTGAAAAAGAAGAAAGAAATTTCAAGACACTAAGAGACTGGGGGAACTGATGGGTGTGTGGGTGTGTCATGTAAAATCATTATTAAGGCACTGTTTCCTAGTTTAATTAGAGTCATTCTTTCCTCCTTAGTATTTAAAATAATAATGGTGTATCTCATGATTGGCAGTTTCTTAGAGAGGATAAAACATGTTGAGTGGCAAGGCTGGGATTTCAACCTGGGAAATGTGACTCCAGAGTCCACATGCTTAATCACTACATGAAGTGCCTCCTGTATGATCTATTGGGAGTTTAGGAAATGCCCAAACAGCTCTGTGTGGTAACTTAACTAAAAGTTATTCAAAATATTTTCCATCTCTGAAAATTCTGGAGATTGGTGGCACAACAATGTGAATATACTGAACACTACTAAACTGTACACTTAAAAATGGTGATGATGGTAAATCTTATGTTATGTGTATTTCACCACAATTAAAAATAAAAATAAATAAATAAGCAAAATATTTTCCATCCCAAACATCCAGTTTACTTTCTGTCTCTGGACCTTGGTAGAAGGTGTTGGCAGGCGGTGAAGGGTGAAGTTAGTACTCTGTAGCATGGTATCAAAAAAGTATTGAAGTTCTGTACCCTGATAATGGTGATAGTTACATGGGCGTATACCTTTGTCCAAACTCATCAAACCAAACACTTAAAATGAAAACATTCACTGTGTGTAAATTATACCTTGGCAAAAACAAAGTTGATTTTTAAAGAAACGTTAAAAAATTTGGTGGAGAACCAGGCATAGAGGGAGGAAGAAAAAAAGTTCAGTAAATATTATTGGTGCTAAAGAAACTGAGGACTTGTTGAGATGATTTGCCATCTTATTGGCATAATTCATCATATTAGCTTTTTCCATCCCACCTTCCTATCACAGTGCATGTGTTAGAAGGATGGAAACCCTACCTATGGCATGTGCCTGATTTTCCAATATAGTTTCCCAAAAGAAGGGTTTGATGTGACTTGTGATTCTGATCCCATGCTGGTTCCTGAAGAAAACCACACCTCTATCTAAGCATTCACACACGTTTTGTTTAACAATCCAATCTGTCAACTTGACCTTGAACAGAACATCTATTCATTACATTTACAGATGAAGCATTCTTCACTCTCCCTTTAGGAAGTAGAAAGAAGGTACCAGCAAGTTTCTTTCTCCATCAACATCAAACAATTGGGAGGAACTTTTCACATCCCCACTGGAGCAGAGAAAAAAGAAATTGCATGAGTCTTCCTCCAAATCTTTCTTTGGCTGCAGAAGGGAATCCTGCACCTTTACTCTCAAAAGAGTGCAAGTAACCCTGGGACTAACTGATCTCACTTCTTCTTGAGTCATTTCTCTTTGTTTCGAAAGAGACCCGGATGCTGGGGGAGGTGGAGCCTTCTACCCAGTCCCTGCCAAGGGGGGCTGGGGAGCAGACTCTTCCTGGAGAGCACAGATATTGCATGTAATGGAGGAAGAGACATTTGAAAGGAGAGGAAGATAAAAACAATTAGGTGAAGCCGCACTATGGGTCTTTCTCTGTCACGTGCCAAGAAATACAGCTGAAGAGAGGAGACGGATTTTAGCCCTGGGTTACAAGCATTAGGCTAGACAGTTTGGTTGTGAAGATAACTGTAGAGAAACTGCTCGCCACAACCAGTCCACACCACAAACCAAGTAAGAGAAGGGGTTGGGGTCACTCTGCACCTGTGTGGAACTCTGCCTTGACCACACAATTATGCAGGGTTTACTTGCCTACCATGATCTGTCACAGACCACAGAGCGACAAAGCATGAACAGGCATGCACAGATGAATCCACAGTGTGATTGATGGTAATTTTAGGGGCACAAGTGGCTTCAGGGTTGGGGTGGAGTGGGAACCCCGAAGCCAGAATGTGAAAATGCAGTAACTCATATAGACTTTCCCACGGTTTTCTCCAGCGGCCTGAGTCAAAGGACTCACCAGCCCAGAATCTCTATTTTTCCTACTGTAAAATGAATTTAATGTTTGCTTCTGTCTTCTCTCTTTCTCCCTCTCCCTAC
The DNA here is from genome assembly GCF_009834535.1 of Camelus ferus. NCBI lineage: Eukaryota > Metazoa > Chordata > Mammalia > Artiodactyla > Camelidae > Camelus > Camelus ferus. Next base: position 15,250,710 of record NC_045716.1, on the reverse strand, counting down.
CTGCTCTCTATCTCCCCCTTCCCTTCTCTCTCCTTCTTCCATCTTCCTCCCCTCCCTTTATTTCATTTATTTAACTACTATTTCTGGCGTCTAGCTCATCACCACTCCAGACCTATAAAACGGTGGGCAAAATAAAGTCCCTGCCCTCACAGAGGTTACAGGCTCTGTGGAAAACAGATACATATTTAAATAAATCAACTCTGATAAATGAGCTAAAGGCAAAGAATAGATGACTCACCCTTTAGGGAGTAACATGTGAGCTAATATGTGGGAAAGTCCTCTGTTGGAAAAACCTGAGTAGAAATAAGAATAGTGAAGATATTAAGCTTGCCAGACGGGAGAGTGATGACAGTTGGAATGCGCAGAGAGGAGGGAGAGGCAGAGGGACAGACCGAGAGGGGAGGTCTCCCAGTAATCCCTGTTTCACCCTCACCTCTTTCTCCATGATGAGGACCTGACTCCAGCTGCCTCCACATTTCAACAGTCCACATAGCCAAAAGCAACCCTTCCTTTCCCTTCCCTTTATACTTTTCTTTCCTCTGAGGAGCAGGGAGGTGACTGAGGAGTGGAGGGGCACGCATGCCCGTTTCCTGTGTCCACTCTGTCAAGAAAGGCAGAGCAGGACACTGGGGAGGGCTTGAGTCTCCAAATCACACTGTCAGGGTGAGCTTACGCTTGTTGTTAATGACTTTGATGTTATTAGGCTAGACAGAGGGATGTCGGTGTGAATCATGTTCAATGTTTTTCCATATTCATAATGGACTAAATATAGTCAGAAGAATGAGACTAGCGGGCATGGGCCCCTGGATGGTCATAGTGGATGATTCCTATGATGAAATTAAATGCCAGCCCAGCTCCTGTGTTCCCCGAGGGGCATGGAAACCCACATCCTCACCCTCCAACCCAAAGACGAAACTAAGATACAATTGTTAGATTTTTACCCTTCATTCCCAGTAGCCAAATTTTAAATAATATCTCATGAGGCCAGGCACTTTGCTCTAATTGGTGGAGATTTAAAGTGCACAGGTCCAGCCAGGGGCAGCCAATCCCAACCCACCTCTTCCTAGGGCGGTCCGTGTGTCTGTCCAGTGCCAAAGCCTCGGGCCATGATTTTCATTAAATGAGAAGGTTAATGTTTTCACTTATGTAAAGGGGAATATGGAGTGGGAAGGGAGGGGTGGCAACTTTGAAAATAAATAAGCCTTTTCCTTTGCAATGCCATGAAAAGTAGCAGTAGAGAAGAGGAAGGCGCATAGAAAATGGTCCACTCATGGAATTCAAAACCAAGAACTCCGATGGTAGTGCCCAGAATGCTCGAAGGTCCTGATATAGGTTTTAATAGATTAAATTTTATCTTCACTATATACATATGTGACATTTAGCATTTAGTCCCAAATACAGGCAACAGGAAGGATTTTTAATTTGGTTTTAATTCATGAACTTCTTTTTTTTAACATTTTTTTATTGATTTATAATCATTTTACAATGTTGTGTCAAATTCCAGTGTAGAGCACAATTTTTCAATTATGCATGAACATATATATTCATTGTCACATTTTTTTCTCTGTGAGCTACCATAAGATCTTGTATGTATTTCCCTGTGCTATACAGTACAATCTTGCTTATCTACTCTACAATTTTGAAATCCCAGTCTATCTCTATTCATGGAACTTCTGATTATGAAATAATACGTGTTCAATATAAAATAACTGAAAAACCAGAAAGAAATAAAATTACACATAACCCACCATCCCACACGTATATACGTGCATATATACTTCTGTCTATATCTGTATCTTCCACTTTCTTCTGATTGGCGTATGTGTGTCTTGAGGTAATTAACTTTAAAATTCTTCTGTGTAGACAGTATGATGTGTGTGTATACAATTGGAGGGTGAGAAAATAAGTCATGTTCAAGATGTGTGTGTGCTGGATTGCTGTATTGTCAGCTTGGTTCAACCAGGGACTATATTTCCCAGCGTCCCTTGTGCATGATTCTGGGCTAGAGTTGCTAAGAGAAGACTCTGCATGAAACTTGGGAGCCAGAAGCAAAGCAGCAGCCATTCCTCTTGAAAGTTCTTTGCAGTTTCATATGTTGACAAATAGGAGAGATGCCCAGCAAAAAAGAAGAGGTTCCAGTCTTCACGCTTCACTCCATGTCCAGGTCTTCTGCTTGACTTTTGGTCCTGCCGACCAGCAGCATCCCAGGCTACCTCCGGTTGCTTAGCAACCGACACACAGAGGGAGGTACAGAAGCAATACCTGCCCAATCACCACACCCACCCCCCAAAGTTTCCCCTTACACGGCCTCACTTTGGCTTGGTTTCTTAGATTCTGCCGCAAGTCTTGACTTGTCCACCCATACCAGTGCCCTTTTTTCCTATCCCCTAGCTTCCCATTTCACATCTCCACTTAAACTTCCACAACAATTGTGCAAGGTATAATTTCCATGATAAACGCCATATCCAGTTGCACTCAAAAATCACTCTGCTTCACTAGCTAAACCCTGTTGGACACAGTTATTTGCTCCAGATGTGGTTCCGGATGAACAGAATGTAATGGATGGGCATCTCTGATTATATTTAAAGGCATTAGTAATTCTCTTTCTCCTAGTGGTAAGTGGGACATTGGGAGTCCACGGTGTGCAGTAGCAAAACAGCTATTTAAGTCATCACTGTGGTGACCTGGAGTCAAGTGCCTACAGAAGACACAACTTTGAGTGACAAAATAACTTACTCCATAAAGCATTTTAGTAGAACTCACAGGTTGGCTGGATGCACGTATGTGTATAGCAGAGCATAGAGAAAGAGGATGAGGCACTCAGAACTCTAAATTTCTAGGTCAAGGTCCAGTTAAATGACCACAAAACTCCCTTGGCTGCTTTATGTAGGACAGTAAAAGTAACTCTTATCTCAGGTTGAGATATCTGAACACCAACCCAAAGTTTACTCTTGTGGGTGAACTGAGTTACAATACCGATAGAATTTATAAGCTTGAAGAGTCTCTTCTGTTAAATTCAGGACACTAATTGGGAAGGATTAGAACACCAAAATGTGGAATGACTCATGAGTAAATTTAAATGAAGCTAAGGTCCTTGCACCCTTATATTCTGCCAAGATTTATTTATTATTAGATGCGTACCTTTTCTCCTCTATCTGAGATGAGTCTTTCCTTCCCTGAAGGACATCTGATGGCATCTTTTGTATTGTAGAAAAATGCTGATCCTTCTCAAGTCCTGTCTCTACAACCAATCTTTACTTTGGGGACTATACCTGGACTCAATTCTATCAGGCACCCAAGGAGTCATTTTAAAGTATAAACATAAGGAGATAATCCAGAAAATGAATTGCAAGATTTGTCAATTATACAGTCAGAATTCTGGGGAGAAATGTATGAGAAAGGATCCTAGTTTGGATCAAGATGGATGGGATATAATATTGGACCAAGACAAATTTACCAGTTGGAGTATAATGAGCAAAGGTTTAGAGTCAATGTGTTAACCTGAGTGACTTGGAGAGGCTCTCACAGTTTATATAAAAATCAAGATTCCAAGTTCATATTATCTAAAAGAGATGGACTTCAAAAATAAACAAAAAGGTCAGAAGGATAAATAATTTAAAGAAAGATTCGCCATTCAAACGGTTAGCATAAGAAAGTTGATGTGGATATGTTAATATTAAGAAAAATGGATTTCCAAGCAAGAAGCGTTGCCAGAAATAAAGAAAAAACATTTACTAATGATGAACTAAGTTGATTTTCAACAGAACTGCCAAGGCAATTCAATGAGAAAAGGAAAAAAATCTTACAAAAAATTGTGTTGAAACAATTGGCCATTTGTCTGGGGGAGAAAATTAAATGACCTCTACTACATATAGTTATATCACCATTTCAGTTAAATCTATTAAAACTATAAATATTGTTAATAGTAGAGCCATGTGTGGTTTGTGATTACATTAACTTTCTTGTAAGACTCACTTTCTTTTGTTTCAGTGTTTCTTATGGTCTTTAAGGTTGTCCTCCTCTTTCATGCAAGTTCCCCATCATCCCTAGATGACATTTTCCATTGGAACAACTCAGTGTCATTTGCCTTGGTTCCAGTTTGTGGGACAGATTCAAGTTTGCCCTGTTTGGGGACCCAGATTGAAAATGCAGCACTGCCTGAAGCTTGCTCTTTTTATGAGAGAGGACAGAATGTAAGAGGTCTAAGTTAACCTCACAAGCACACTTAAAACCTCTGATTAATATGGTATTTATCAAGTAAACTTCTCCACAGTAGAGTATGGTGTAATGTAATATAGTGGGAGAGAAGTGGGTATTTGCCAAACAATAATTGTCATATATCCTCCTCTTTTTTGGTGCATGTTTGAAAATATTTACTCTACCTTCATATGACTGTCAGTTTGGTTGAGAGTAGGGTTCTTCATTGAAAGTAATTTTTCCTTAGTATTTTGAGGGATTTGTCCTACTGACTTCTAGCATCCAGGATCCTTGATAAGATACATGGTTTTTTCTGTTCTAGGTGACCTATTTTTTCCTCTCCGAAAATGACTTTTTATCCTTGGTGTTCTGCAATTCTACAATGATGTGCCTATGCTTTTATATTTTCTCATTTATTGTAATTGATAGTTGGGAAAACCTTCCAATCAGAGATTTACAACCCTCACCCGGGAAATTCCACTGTACTTCTTTGATCATTTTCCTCTTCTCTGCTCTTTCTGGAATCCCTTCCTGAGATGCTCTTCCAAGTCTGATCTTATAAGTCACATGTTTCATTGCTGCCTATTTGTTCATTTTTAGGGATTTTTCTTGGTATTATATTCTAAGCATTCTACTGAATATTTTTATTTTAATATCTCAATTAAGATGCTTTTTGCCTAACAGTGAGGGCTCAATTCAGAATGGTTTACACAAAAATGTGATAGGTTATCTCCCACAGCAAAAAGTCCAGAGGTCGGTGCACAGGAGATAAATAAATTCAGCTGCTTAATGACATAGGGGCTCTGGCAGCTTCATTGGGTCACCCTTGTCATTGGACTTACAGACTTTCATCAGCAAGATAGCTGTAGCCACTCCAAGCATCATGTCCTCACACAACTAGGTCTCAAGAAAAAAAAAAAGGAAACCTCTGTATTGTGTCCTTTGTTATGAACAAAACAACTTTTCCCAGAAACAGTACTACAGACTTTTATTCAAACTTTGTTGAACAGTATCGTATCACATACGCATCTTAAGCCAATTATATGACCGAGAGAACAGAATTCCCACTACTATCTTCATCAAGATCCAGATCACCTGGTGCTGGGGAGGGATGAAGTCTCCCATGGAACAAACACAAGGCATCTGGAGAAGGGTGGACACAATCAGGATGCTGTCAGAAAAGAGGAAGCCAGGTGAATGGTTATTACACAGGCAACTGAGATGCCACTTTGGCAGTCAGAATCCTGATGTGAGATAGCTTTGAATTTTCCATTCTTCTAATATAACTTCTTGTTTTATGAATGCTAACTATTCTTATTAACTCAGAGGATTCTAATTAGAGTTTCATTTATATTCTCTTAGATATTCTAATTTATTATTTTTTTAATGAGATTATTTTATTCTACCTTATCTCCATCTTCTCTTTCATGATGCTGGCAATCCTCAACTGTCTGCTGATCCTTAGTTGTATCTTTATCTTAAATGTGACAACCAAGAGCTGGTTAGGAGCTTGGTGCCTCTAGGCGTGGCGTTCATGGGCCCTGTGCCAGATCTGCTGAATCTGACTCCCAGGATGATTCGGTTAGAAGTATGTGACTATATTTTAGGGATAGCCCTAGAAAAAAAATTCAGAGGTTTTCTCTAAAGGATATCTAATTTCACAATTTAGAGAAGAACAGTCTGGAAGTCAGGGAAAATAGAGGAGTTAAGGAATGCCAAGTGTTCCATATATGTGCTTTCAACTAATTTCTCTATAAGCCCATGTTACCCTCCTATTCACTCTTCCAGTCATGTGTCTGGGGCCCCTGCCCTGGTGTCCTGTGCCATAGAGGCTCCTGTACTGTCCTTTCTCTGGCCTCTGTCCCTTCCCTTACTGGGCAAGGAGCTTGAAGGACAAAGGGAGGGTATATCCAATGTTCACAGATTCCTTTCTAGACTAAGCTCTTCTCTGAGTGGCTGAACCCCAGAATTCTCTTCCCAAACAAGCCCCAAGTCCTCTTCCAGGCACTGTGTGGGCGTCTCCCCTAGGCCTTGAACAGGAGCCTAGAGGGACCATCTGTGGGGGTGTGGACGGAGCTACAGCTTGCCAACTAGGCTGACTACGCAGGTGCACAGGAGGCCCTGAGGGGTGCAGAACAGAGAGGGGAGGGAGTGTGTCCTGTTCCCATGGCCTCACAAATGACAGGAGAGAGCTGGAATCACCCAGGCGTTCTCTAAGCTCATGCTTCTCAAACTTGACCATATATAAGGATGACCTGAGCCTATTCCTGGCCCCATCCAAAGAGTTAGATTCAGCAGATCTGGAACAGGGCCCACGAATTCCTAACAGATTCTGGGAGCGACGCTGTTGTAGCTGGTCCACAGACCAGACTCTAAGGAGCATTGCTCAGTTGAGACCTCTTGCATTTTGCCTCAGCGGTTACCATTTCCCTGTCTACTCTCTCAGCCTCTCTCTCTCTCAGTTCCAGTCTCTTCCTCTCCAGGAATTTCTTTAAATCTCTTGTCTGTGATGTTCTCTTCATCGTTGTGTTTTATACCTTTGGAAATTTTATTTGTTATGATTTTAATGTCTTCTCAAGAAGAAGAAAAAAAATAAATGTATGCAATCCATCAGTCATTTTTTGGGTAAAAGTTTTATGAAAGATTTAAAAAAATTGGTATTTAAAGGGGTGATTTTTTATTTGACTGAAAATTAACTGAAGTGATTGGCCTCTTCCTTCTGATGGTGACAGATAAATGGAGTGTTATGTATTATCATAAAATAATGGTATTGAGTCTAAGACTGGCTTTGACCTCTACTTGACCTAATGCACATGGATATTACTTTACCCTCGCAGCTTCATCTGTAAAATGTCAATATCATAATTATACTCGATTCTTGTCTAATAGGAGTATTTTGAGGTTAAATAAGAAATTATTTATGAGACATTTCCGAGACCTGCATCGCAGTAATTAAGCTCCGTGTTTGTGTAGGTCCTGGCTTTGAGTTGCCTCAGACCCCACACACACATTGTCTAATTCACCATTTCCCTGGAACACTGGAGAGAAGCACCATGTAATTGGCAAAGAATAAGCTCTGGAGCCAGACAGACCTCAGTTTGGATTTGATCTGAGCCACTAGCCGTGTAACCTTCAGCACATTTTCTCATCTGCAGAAAATGGCACCAGACAAAGGTCTAGCAACTCTATTGAAAAGTGCACGCCAATGGGTTAAAAAAAAATAGAACCCTAAAAGATAATAATAAACCAGCAATTCCCAAAAGGCAAAATGCTGCTAATGAATTAACACAAAAAATGTTCAACCTCACCATTAGTTTTTTTTTTAAGATCTTGAAATTAAAATGATACTATTTTTAACCTATAAGTTAGTACATATTTCTTTAAATGACTATACCATGAGATGACCCTTCTGTAAGGTACTTTAACAGTGGGTATGAAGATCCTTAAAAATACTCATATTTCTGAACTCAGCAACTGTTCTTTTGTGTACATATATACGAGTATGCATGTATACAAATACACAATATAAAAGAATTTTCCTTCTTTCATGCATATGTAATTTTCCTTTGTTATATATATCTTTAAATAATACATATCCTGGATGACATATGTATATCATAAGTGCCATATAAATGATATATATCCTATAAAATACTGTATATGAAAAAAAAAAGCTTAAATATGTGGCTAGACGGTCCATAATTTGCTTTCAAATACCTCAGTAAGAACATCCTGTCAAGTGCATGTATCTTTTAACCTGGGCCCTCTGAGTAGATACAGACAATATTTAAAGTTCTCTAAAAAGGATTCCACATTTTGAGGGTGAAGAAGTAATCAGAAATATGTACTCCAAAGGGAACAACTATAAACATTTAGAAAGTCTGATAATTACATAAGGGATGTTAGAAACGATTTTTTGTTCTGCAATGAGTAGCTATTGGATGATGGTGGGGATTTCGTGCAACTAGACATTGTGTGTTTGAGTACGTAGGAACTCCTGAAAAGCCATCTCAATGTCGTCGCTTTCTCTAATCCAGACTCAGAGACCAGGTCCAGCTTCCTGTAAGCCTGAGTTTTATAAAATTGATCCAAGTGAGGGAGTCGAGGGAGTGGATTGGGACCGCTGACAGTGATTGATGGAGACCTTGGTCCCCGAAGATCTTATTGTCCTTAGGCTATGAGAAGCTAATGACCTTCTCTGTGAGGGGGTACCGGTGGAGGCTCTCAGCACTGTTGCTGCAAAGCCAGTACACCGGGGAGTGTGGGGGCCCGAGGTCCAGCTAGAGTCTTTCTACAGGTGCTAAATCATCATTTCCACATCCTGTTCTGAAATACTGCCCTGTTTCCAGCCCCAGAGTGGGAATGGAAGGTGAAACCGAGGCCTGTGGAACTTAGTAGGAACTCAAAGGTGATGTTCAATGTGTAGGTGCTCCAGGCAACCGCAGGTCTCCATTCAGAAAGGGCTAAGAACCAGGAGGAAACATGGGCTGTGGGGAATGGAGACCACCAGTCACTTGGCACAGGCTCCAAGCACCGAACTTTGAGGATGGTCTTGTGAGTCACAGGACCTCCAGTTAATTCTCTTCCTCTTCCTCAGAACACTCCTCTGGGGTTACCTGAATCTGTGTCTCCTAAATTGCCATCCTTAAGACCCCAAATAAACTCTTTTCTTATTTGCAGCCTCCTGCATTATTATTTTTATGACCTTTTTTGGTTGACAAGATCTAGGTTTGAAATCCCAGGCTCTGCTTGGTATTTGTGCAAACTTGAGCCACTTAGCTGAATTTTCTGAGCCTCATTTTCTTCATCTATAGAACAGGGGAGACGAAAATGCTCAAATCCTTGCTCCCACTACCTGTCTCCAAGGATCTGGTCCCCACAGGGCCGTATTTGTGAAAGTCCTTTGCAAACTGAATATTCTGAACATAGGTGAGCTGCCACCAGTATTAGCAAACGTGTCTCCGTTCATTTACAGGAGAAATCACGTCCCTGTGAAGTGGCCCAAACTTTCCCACTGCGCATGACCAGGACAAGGGAGGGAAGAGCTGCTTGGCTTTGCTCCCCTCCCCCTCCTCACACCTGGGCCTTGTTCTCATTGCAGACGTAGGTCCACAGAGGACACAGGTAAAGCCAAGAGGTTTCGGCAGCTGTCCGCTCACCACCTGCCCCAAGTCTGTGACGATGGCCCTCTTCCCGCCCCCTCACCGATTATTTCACGCCTTTGCCTTCAGGGAACAGGGGTTTGAGGAGTCATGGTTTTGTTCCTAATTGCACGTAAAGTGTTATAAACCCTGTGGAGCATATAAAATTTTAATCTATTTTAGTTCCCATTAATTTGTCACCCCTTTTCACTTATAACTTGTTCTCTCTTCTCTGTCGTGTTCCCTTTTCCCTGATGGATTTGTAAATTCCCCTTTTATTCCCTTCCACCCCAGGGCAGGCATGAATTCAACCTCCCATGAGGTTTTCTGCATGTTTCCCCTTCAATCTTCCTGGAGCCCCCGAGCGTCTAGAGGGAGGAGTCCAAGGGTGAGTCAGCAGTCAGAGCTGCTGTCTGGTCTCCAGCTCTCTGGCCTGACAGTGTCTCCCTCCAAGACCTTTCCGGGTGGACAAGCTGCTTGTGACTTAATTTTATGGCCGGCAGAATGGGACTCCAGGTGCCTGCCCACTGCGTACTTGACAAGAATGGTGTATAGAGCAGTTAATTAGAGGCTGACCTAATTCCCCTCCTCTGACTTGCCAAGGATTATGCCCGGTGGCCCCATTCTCTTGTGTAGTGAATATAAATTTGCAACCACTACACTCAGATGCAAGACATGTCGCATTATTTAACTTCTAAATCGAATTAAATATGACCCTGAACCCTCCCTTGATAGAGTAGCAGGCCTCTCCTCTGAAGGACCATGTGGAGGTGCCAGGGGTCTTATCCAGTGTTCATGTTCCCACACACCCTATAGGCCTTGTCCAAACCCTCATGGTCTCCTGAAAATGGAAAGTCAGAGCCTTGCTATGAAGATCCACACAGTTGATCCCATCTGGGGCTCTTCCCTAGCCTTGAGCGCCAGGGAGGTACCCAAAGTAAGACCCTACCCCCATCAAGGGAACACTGTCCCTTCATGAGGGTTGGCTGTTCCCCTCTAACCATCTCGCCACCTACCCCCACCACCATTCCAGCATCCCAACACAGCATCTCAAAAAAAAAAAAAAAAACATTAGAAACAGTTTGGCTACTTTTTTAGGTAGAGAAGGAGTCTTTTACTAAAGAGACTTTTCAGAGTCTCTTTTGACAACTATGTTTTTAAAAAATTTCAGTAGCGGATGAACGTTTTGCTATCTTATCTGCTTCCAATCTCTCCCCTCTCTCTCTCTCCTCCCATCCCCCTGCCAGCTCAGGACTGATTCGGGAATGGAAGCCTGCTGTAGGAAAATGATTCTATCCACCTCCTCCCCACCTGCTTACCTCCCCAAGTTCCCTGCTCCAGGTAAATGTGAGGATGACAAAAACGGGCGCCATCCTGAATGGTTCGTCCTGCAGGGTTGGATCCTTCCTATGTTCAAATCTAAATACTGCATTTGGAGATCCTGCTCCTGCATCCTGGGGGCCTCCCACCTATAATTTTCTTCTAGATCTGGCCATATTTAACCTCCTCCTCAGCCTCTGATCTATCCTTCTGTTGGGGTCACTTTGATCTTTCAGGACAGGAATCCACATCTGGCCTGGGAAACAGAGTCACACACTTGTCCCCACCAAACTCTGGAAGAGCAGACCTCCACCACGACTGCATCGGCCAGCCTCTCTCCTGGAGGTTTTTAATTTGTAACTCATAAGCCAGGCATCTGTCCCTAGGAACCCTCAAACTCCAGGAAACATCTGTTAAATTCTCCTCGGTAGTTCTCTTGAGATTCCACCACTTGGCTCTCTTAGAAACCCTGACGCTAAAACTCTACAAATTCCCTCCCCACTTTAATCTCAAGACAGCAGTTGGCATATCCTGCATGAGCAGTGAGTATCCCACTGTTCTCAGATTTGGGACCTCAAAGATAGGAGGGGTCTTATTTTAATATCTGGTTACAAATGCATAGGATAATGTCAGGCAGTGATAAGTGTAATAGTAAAAAAATTAGTTGATATAAGGGGACCAAGTGTGATGGTAAGAACTTTTTGAAGAGATGACACTAGAGCAAAGATGGGGATAGTTGAAGGAGTACCCAGTGTGTGTGTCTTGGGGAAGAGCCTTCCAGGAAGAGAGGACAGCAAGGGTATGAGCCTGACATGCTTCAGGAGGCCAGACTGGCTGGTGCAGAAGGATCCAGGCAGGTAGGCCAGCCAGGGGGCAAGACGGTAGCCAGGAATCAGAGCACACAGGGTCTCGCAGGCATGGTAAAGAGTGTGGATGGATGCTATTCTAATGGATGGCAGTCTTAGTGGTTTTGGAGCAGAGGAGAGGCATGACCTGATACGTGTTAAAGCATCAGGTGGCCTCTGTGTGGGAAATAGACTGTTGAGCAGCCAGAGTGGGGACCCAGTAAGAAGGCCCAAGCAAGAACAATGACAGGGACCCCAGTAAGCAGTGGCACATTCAAGATATATTTTAAAAACAGAAGCATCCAAAGTGCTAATAGAAAGCAACCAGGATTCAAAAGGAAGAGAGGTTTTTAAAGGACAAATGTGAACCTCCCAGGTAGCTCCAGCTAAGAGTGATCTTACAGTGTCATCAGGGCAAGACATTGTCCTCAGGGCAAGTGAAGCTCTTCCTCAAAATTTGCAGAGTCCCAAAGGTACTTGACCGCAGAATCTTTCTTAGGGATCATCTCTTAAATGGGGTGGCTTTGCAAGATAACATCTGTAAAGCAGTGTTTCTGAAGTATGGTCCAAGGTCCGAAGTATGGTCCAAGTTCCAAAGTATGGTCACTGTCATAGACAAAGAGCCAACTAGACAGACAGCCGAGTTCTATTGATTTATATCTGGATCTAAAACCATCAAAGATGAGAAGCAGTTTGATGAGGACATCATAAAAAAAATTAGGAGGAAAATTAAAAGAAATATCACGTTTAAGTCGCTTGCTTTCTCAACTAACCCAGTTCAAGCTTGCTTGTCAATCACTGCTTAGCTCTTAAATTTCCAGGTTGCAAGAACATATGTTCACTTACCCTCAAGGTGGCGTCTACCCCCAGTTTTCTAATGCTTCCCATGTTGCCTGTACTGTTATGATCTTAAAAACACTTTAGTTAGAAGAGATGTATTTTTTTTTACTTTTGCACAGTTGTGTTAGTTTTTAATATTTACTATAAACTCTCATTGCCTTCTGAAATCTATATACTTCTGTGCAAGGATTGCAAAATTGAAATGATCTCAGGGCTCAGGCAGGTAGCAGCTGTATAGAGGGTCCAGGCATGAGGAACTAGAGAGGGATGTGTGCTCCAGAGGACAGCCAGGCTCATGCTCACAGGAAGTCATTCCAATTTAGAAAAGGAAAAGAATTAAACACTGTGCTGACAAAACAAAACATGTTGTTTATAAGACCCCTCCCACTTTGTCTTTTCTGATTACATGGAACAATATTTCCTCTTACAACCCAAGCCTACTTTTCTCCCGCTCACTAAAAAGCAGATCCTACAATATGCCCTAACCAGCAAAAACAGAAAACGAACAACAACAACAACAACAACAACAAAAAAAACAGACAGAAAAAAACGTACACTAAAGAAAACAAACAAAGAAAAACCAAGAAGCATTCCTTGGCTTGCTTAGCAAGTGCTGCTCGCATGTTACTACTGTCCCTTCTGTACTTAAGCTGTACTTCTCTTCTGTGTTGCCATTTCTTTATTTTGCCTTTGCAACTTGATTTTCCACTAAAAAGAAGATATCCTTAAAGAGACAACATCTTTTCCTTTTCCTTTTGAGCTCTTTAAAAATCCACACAGCATAAAAATGTCTTCACAATTTTCAAAACTCATAGTTTCTTTATTTTATATTTGAATAATCCTGAATACTTTCAAAATACTTGTGTATCCTGTATCAGTTAGGATGTGCAAGGTTATGCTGCAGTAATAAACAATGCCAAAATGTCAAAAGCTCAACATAACAAGAATTCTTACTTATGCTACATGTCCAACGTGGTGCAGCCTGGCTCTAAAAACGTTGCTGTAGTCACTTATAGACCCAGCCCACCAAGATCAAGACGGCTTCTCAATATGAGCTTCTGCCGTCACTGCTGCGGTGAGAACGGCGTGTGGCAAATCAATGACTGGGGCTTACAGCTTCTACCCGAAAGTGACACGTATCACTTCTGCTCACATTTCATTGGCCAAAGCATTTCTTCTCTGTTTGTTTGGGGAGAGGGGTAATTACATTTATTTATTTTTTAATGGAGGTACTGGGAATTGAATGCAGGACCTCTTGAATGCCAGGCACGCAGTCTACCATTGAGCTATGCCCTCCCTGCCGGCTAAAACATCTCACATGGCAATACTTAACCTCAAAGCAAGCAGTCAGTGCGACCCTTCCACGCACCAGAGGGAGGAAAGGTAGACGTATCTGTTGAACTGTAGAAATGAACAACAACATCCATATTATCACATTGGGTACTCTCCACAGCTAGAGTTGGAAATCTGTCTATTTAACGTAAGGAAAGACTAAGGCTCAAAAGAAATTAGTGACTCTTCCAATGCAATCTAGCTGGTTACTAAAGAGTAAATGCAAGAGCCTCGTTTTCCCAAGTCTTAATTTAATGTCTTTTCATCACAGCATGCTTTCAACCATTGGCTGTGTTAACCAGACTTTTTTTTTTTTTCCCAACTAACTAATTTATTTATACCCTCCTGGTTTCAAAGAATGTTTGTGACATTAGGTGGTAGTTGTGCCATGGCCTTATTTTATTATATACATACAGAGCTTCTGGCTGTGATTATGTTGCAGACAACACAGGTTTTATAATCATTTGAATTTTTTTTCGTTTATTTTAATGGCCTATTAAAATAATGATACAGTTGAGTCAATCAACCAAACTGTTCAAGATTGTTGAAAAGAATGATTCCCTCACAGGGAGAAAGAAAAGGTCAATTCAGAAGTCGTCTGTGGGTGATAAGGCAGAAGTCTTAAGTACAATGTGCTATGATTGTACACCCCTGTGCTAAGAGCAGAAGGGGTGCTATGAGCCCCCAAAGCTCCTATGTGCCTTTGAGAATTTTTTAAAATTTATTTATCTTTTATTGAATTTGCACAGCAACGCTCCAAATTTCCATCAATACTGGGTTGTTACAACTTGAAAGGGAACCCCTCGGCCAGTAAAATGAGATGATTCACTTACCACGCTCTAAGGCAAAATGAATTCTTCACCTTCGACAAAGATGAAATGCACATTAGATGACAACGAAAGATCTGGACCCCAAACACAGGTCACAGCTTGGATGATGTTATAGGAAATTTAGGCAATGTTTTCTCTCATTCTCACCATATTTTTTTTTCCAGAAATCAGAATTAATAAATTCCTTAGACAAGTTGGCGTCCCAGTCTTTAGTTAACAGGCACATTTGCATAATAGTAATAAACCCTTTCCCGGTGTCTGTGTCTGTCTGTGTCTGTGTGTGTCTGTGAGTGTGTGTGTGTCTGTCTGTACCTGCACGCAGACATGTGCATGAGACATGGCGTGTTAGCTAGTAGGCATGCTTGTGTCTGCGTTTCTAGGGCCCCTGGGATGAAATTAGGGTGAAAAATTCAGAGGCAGTCTATTTTTCTCAACTTGCCTGAAACCGGTTTCACGCTTCTTCATTTTAATGGCAATCAAATGAAGGATGCTGACTCATTAACAGGCTGAATGGAGAGGTGTGGATTCCTAGCTGCTGGCTATGCCTGGCTTTGGGTTAGTATTTCAAAAAGGTGAGAAAACGATTTTGCCTAACGTTTAAGGAATTACATTTTAAGTTCAGACTTGGAAGATCTGTTTACAAGGGCTTTCAAAATTGAGGAATATTTCAGGTTGTTGTCATAGCAATGCCAAGGATGTATTTTATCCAAAGTCCTACAGGAGGCAAAAGTATATATATATACTTTTCATTTAAATTTTTACTAGAATAGTGAGGATAATGATAATACCTAACTCATAAGGTTGCCGTGTTCTTCCCCATGAGAATAGGGCAGCAACATCATCGTTGTAATAGTATACTAGTGGTTTTCATATTTTTTTTACTTTTAGCATAGAATTCACTTATTCAAATATTATCTTAAATGGAAGCCCTGTGTGTAAAGCATGTATGTAAAACAAAATTGCTCTGGTTGAAAAGAAAATAGAAACCCTGAACCCCACAAGTTCTCCCAACTCTAACCCCTCCTCCTTGCCCAGTTTCCATAGAGCATATTTGGAAAACCACTGCTTTATACTATCTTTCGTTTGTGTCCGATGTGGGTAAAATTTCCATCACAAGCCCCTCCACACACACACAAACACACACATACACACACACTCTTAACTTCAGAACAGGTTATTTGGTAAATATACTAAGTACAATAATCTCTAACAATAATAATGACTCTCTTCTATGGCATGCTAACCCGTTTGCTCATCACTTTATACATATTACCTCTAATTCTCTTTTCAACTCTGTGTGATTGGTATTATTGATGCAGGAAAAACGTATGTGGGACGTGAGGAGGGCCGTGTCTCAGGCTTCGGTTGAGCCCCTGGGACATGCCCCACCAAGTGTGGGTCCTTGGCTTCATGCAAGAAAGAATTCAAGAGTGAGCCACAGTTGAGTAAAGGTAGATTTATCCAGAGAGATACATTGAAAGGCAAGAGAAAGGCCATGAGGTGTGGGGGTTGGGTGTTCAGATTAGAGTAAAAGTAGGTACACACTCCACAGACAGAGTGCGGGCCCGTCTCCAAACGTGGAGGGAGAGAGAGAGGCACTGTGTTGACAGTTTTTATGGGCTCAGTGGCTTCATGTGCTAATAAGTGGAAGGACCAGTCTAACTAGTCTGGGGAAGGGGCTGGGATTCTTAGGAAGTTGGCCATTTTTCACTCTTTGACCTTTTGTGGCCAGCCTTGGGACTGCCGAGGCGCCTGTGGGCGTGTTATTCACCATGCTAATATGTTACAGTGAGAATATAGTGAAACTCAAGGTCTGCTAGAAGTTAAATCTCCCACCATCTTGATCCTCAAGGCCTCCTGGGGGTTGAACCTTTCACCATTTTGATGTTAATTGCTGTAGCATTCCTTGAGTGGCTGTGCCCTGCCCACTTCCAGTCTCATCATTTATTTTATAAATGGGGAAAAGACAGACAGAGGTCACACAACTATTAAGTAGAAAAACTAAAAGAATTTGAACCTGAATTTGTCTTTCTTTAAAGCTTACACTCTTTCCACTTTATCATGTTTCTCAAACTGGATACCCTTGAAATTCTGTGAGTTTTCTTTCATAAGTTTTAAATAAGCTTTCATTTTATAATAATCCAAAGACTTGAATGGACAGATTTTCAGGATCAGCTCAATAACCACCTTATCGCTGATCTCTGCCACCATATTTCAGTGTCATTTGCTTTTGTTTGCAATTACATTGTTGCCAAGTGGCACTGAGACAGGAAGGAACGGGGCAGGGCACAGCCATTAAAGGAATGACACAGCAGTTAGCACCAAGATGGCTCAAAAATCAACTCCCAGTAGACCTTGAGGCCCAACATGGTGGGAGATTTGACTTCCAGTAGACCTTGAGCTTCATTATAAGCTCATTGTAATGTAATAGCATGGTAAATGGCACTCCCACAGGCGCCATGGCAGTTCCAAGGCTGACCATACACGGTAAAAAAGGAGGCGGTGGCCTAATTCCTGGGAATCCCCGCCCCTTCCCCAAAGTAGTTGGAATAACCCTCCCACTTAGTGCAGGAAGCTACTGAGCCGGTAAAAACTAACGACCCCCATACCTGAAGGTAACGCTCTCTTCTGTCTATACAGTGTGTAACTACTGTTACTTTAAACTAAGTACCCAACCCCACACCTCGTGGCCTTCCTCTTGCCTTCTGAGAAGGCCTGCACTCTGTCTAAGGAGTGTGTATCTCTCTGAATAAATCTACTCTTACTTAGCCGTGGCTCACTCTTGAATTCTTTCTGCATGAAGCCAAGGACCCTCACTTGGCGGGGCACGTTCTGGGGGCCCATCCAAGACCTGGGACGTGGCCATCTTCTCGTGCCTCATTTTCTTGTATCAGCACTGCTGTAATGGCTCCTACTAATGAGAAAAGAACAGAGGTGAACTGAGTAGTAAATGATGTGTTTGTGCCAAACGAAGCCGAAATGACATCACAGCAGGCCGTACCAAGTAGTGCAGTGGAGGGAAGTAGTGTGCAAATAGTCAGGACAGAAGGTAATGACGGGCACGCGGGACTCCAAGGACCTGGGGCTGCACACCCCGCACCATACTCGTGTTGCAAACTGTGATTGGGCTTCAGCCAAACATTACTCATCATAGTGCATTGATGCTGTTCATCTGGATCTTATTATGCTTGTATTTGAGTTTCTATTTAGTTGGTTAAGTTGTTTAGGGTGTATCAGAGCTCTGACCGTGAATGTTTATGTCTAGTTTTATTTTCAACATATTTAAGTAATGCAAAAATAATTTAACACAGGGATCTTTGAGCATTTTTTTTCCCCTTTCAAGGGGGCATCTCCATACATTGCTTAATTTGAAGAACATTGTGCAGAATAAACAGGCTGTCCATCTCTGGATCTGCTCTTGGGAAAACTTTGAGATAGGAATCCCAAGACTGGCCAATTCCATCAAAATGGAATTCCATCAAACAATTGGTTGACTGTTTTGTTTTGTTTTTGTTTCTGTTTTACAGGTTGCCTGAAATCTCATATAGAATCCTGAGTATAAAATCTGATAAACCTAAGGGTTTTATGTATATGTGTGTGTGTGTGTGTCTTTGAGCCTAGTTTTTCCGTGCCAGAGAATTCCAATCAGATTATCTTCTTTGGTTGTAATAATTAATACCCATTTTATTAAAGGTACTAATCCAAAAAGTAATCCTTCCTTAAGCTTTTTAATTCAATTTGCAAATCTTGCTATTTTACCTTTAAATCTAGTAAATCTTAACAATTATATTCTGGGAAGGGGGGTTATTAATGTTTGGCCCCATTTATAAACTTGGTTAAGCTTTTTTACAAGTTTTAAACTGCACTTTTAAATATAATATATTCAATTCTCTCTTTAAATACTTTAATTACCTGGATGAAAAACCTTCCCCATACTTAAATAATTCTTATAAATACAAAATTAGATGTTTAAATACAGTGGACCTTAAGTTCTCTTAAATATTTTAACATTGTATATAAAATAAGTAAGATTTCAACCTAAAATTATAAGACTAAATCAATTACTCAACCATATATTTTAAATTAAAGTCACAAAGCTTAACTATTGTTCCAATAAGTCATTATAATTAAACATTACTAGTAACCAAAATTTCAAATTTTTCTGGATTCCTGACACAAAGACATTAATACTACAGTTCTGGTCTTTTAAACATTTTGGTACTTAATTCTAAATCTTCTGGGTTTTGAAAGATGCTTCCACAGTAAAGAATTATGTTACCCACATCATTAAGGGGGATAATATCTGATTCAGCTGAGATTATATGATGACCTGAGGTTTCGGCTGGGATGGTGAGTGGATATCTGGCAACAGTACTGTCGGGGCTTCTCTAGTTCCATTTGCTATGCTTTTACCAAAACCCTCCAATGGGCTAGACTCAGAGTGTTTAGTTCACATCAAGTTATATATTACTTGATTTATTCCATTTACCCCAGAAGACTGCATTCCCAACTCTGGCTTGTTTACTTGGATATTGCTTTTCTTTGTTTCTTAGGATATATAAATACATTTTCCAGTTAACTCCAGAAGACTTTTGGATCTGTCAGAATCTTGGATCCTTTTAATATACTTCCTATCTCTTAAAATTGATTTCCAGACATCTCTCATGACTTGCTACTATTTAATCACAACTTTCAAGGTCATTTCTCTGATACAACCTGTTTCTAAGATGCATAGAAATTGGTTTTGAAATGTAGCCCAGTTATTTAGAAAATTTTTTGTTTGTTTGGAACTCTTTGTTCAGTCTTAACGTTATACGGTACCATGAACAAATAAAGCAGACGAAAGCTTCAGATCCTATCATCTTCAAACAATGTGGCCCTCCAGACATGAGGTCACAGGGGAAGCTTCTCCAACTCTTCTCTTTATGATCTTGGTGATCAACCATGGCCCACCATGTCACATCAACCTGGACAGTGGTCGTGAGGATAGAGCACATGACCACAAGGCTTGCACACAACGATAGTGGTAAACTATGGTCCTGGTGCCCAGGGTGATTACTGGAGGTCATGTACAAAAGCCAGGTAAGGTCTAATAGTCAAAGGAGGCATCAGGTGGGGGGATTGTGGAAGACTGCTCTCTGTTATCTGAAATTCATGCTTTCTTCTTTGGGGCATAATATTGCACTGTATTTCCCCAACTCCCTTGCCATATGACTGAGTTCTGGCCAATGCAATGTGAATAGACATGGGGCGTTCCATTTCCAGGCATCCTATTAAGACCTATTCTGTCCTCCACGTTCTTTTCCCTTATAACTGGCAGGAATGGAGACAACCCTCAAGGTGATCTTTGCGGCCACAATTTGAAGATGGCAATTCCTCCATCAGCCTGGGTCCCTGATTAATTGCATGGATGAGGGTCACTCCATCAAGCTGTTTGTCTACTCAGCACTGTTACACAGCAAAAAAAAAAAAAAAAAAAAATATATATATATATATATACACACACACACACACTGTGCTTGAGCCATTACATATTTGAGGACCTGTTTGTTATGGTAGCTGGCTCACTCTAATTAATAGAGCAGGCGACAGGATTGACTTCTCCATGTGGCTCTATACTCTAACTTCCATGATTAGGGTCTCATTCATTATTAATCTCTCTAGCAGAAGGTATCCATTGACCATATCCACTCATAATGATGCAAGTTTGAGGCTGGTCAACAACAGAGCCTGATATATCAACACAAAACAGACCCAAGCTTCCATTATTTAGTACGTTCTGAGTCCCTTGCATCTACCATCATTGGGTCTGGTGCCCTGGCTCTTAGCCTGGAAGGATGGAAGGGACAGGTATAGTTTCTCCATTACTTGTGTGTCGAGCCTTTTCAATGGTGATATATGATTCCAGAGGTTTCAGGGTGGGATGACTATGCCCAGAATGACCAGCTTCCTCACAACACTGGTGGGGTTACCCTTGCGGAGGCACAGGTGTTCAATACAGCAGTAAAGTGTATTTCCACCGTGGACCAGGTCACGAGGGCGTAGCCCACGCTGGGGGATAGGTTACTGACTAGGAATTGGAACCAAGTGTTCTTTCAGCCTCACAGAGCAAGACCACCAGAGTGCGCTCGCCTTTACCACGGAAGCCATCACACCATGGCAGGGATCATCGGAACTCTGCCTGGAGTTATACACACATAGTCAGCCGCATTCTCCATTAACAGAGCATTTGTAGACATTATTCTTCCCTCTGAGTGTCCCCAGTCCCTGTTCCCCAGCTAACTAGCTCCTTAACCTTCAGGTCAAGTTTCATTTACTCTGAGCCTGTGATCCTTCAGACTGGGTTACCTTCTCCTCTCTCTAATTTTCCATTGCACCCTGAGCATATTTCTGTGTATTAGCCAGTTTTGCATTTATTTACTGTCATCCCTCTTGCCAGATGGGGACTTGGGAGCAATGGCTCTGTCTTTCCTCTTGGTGACCACCTTGCCTTCATCACCCCATAGAGGTCACTCAAGAAATACCTGTTAGTGAATTAATGAGCATTTATTTGGCATCATGTAGACTGACCCACAGATTAAATAGCTGCAATTCCAATCTCCAACTGTTTTGTCACCACATAGAGCCTATATTTTTACCAGTCACAACTTCCCTGGGTGTTTGATTTCTCCCTCTTAGCAATCCAGTGATAGCTCTCTAACTTCTGCTTTCTTTCCCCAGATAACGAGAGAACATAAAAGGCATTAAAGGGTTAAACATGTTGCAATCTGTTTGACATGAGAAGAAAAAAGATACAAAGAAATTTTAATAAAAATCCAACTCTACCAGGATTTAGACTCATTACCTCTGCAATATAAGGAAGACACCAGGCAATGTGAATTTACAGGTGTTAATTAGCCAACAGAGGGCTCCTGGATTGTTCCCAGAATACCATACCAACATAGAGAACTAGAAAAATTCAATCAAAGAGCATTCCCTGGCTCATAGGAAAGCCCGCATGCGTGCACAATGTCATGCAAATCAGGTTTAATTTACTGCAAGTTTTTCTGCTTCCACCAAATTTGTTGAGGAGAATGGATCTTTCCCTGCTCATAGCTATAAACTCCTGCATCATCAAAGCACGCTCAGATCAAAATGGTGTTTCCCAGCTGATGCCTGAATAATAACAGAAGAAATTCTCTGTGCAAAAAAATACTAAATGGATGCTCCCATGGGCAGCATTAATTTGGAACTGCTCCCCATTGCTCTGTGGAGTAGAGTTTACTGGGGTAATAGGAACACGGGTAGGACCTTATTTTAAACCCAAATAACTAATCTGATAAACCTTCTTGTTCCTTCTAGAGAACTGAGAATTAACCATTATAATGGTTTGCATGAGGGTGATTTGAAATATACCCCGCCGGCAGCCACAATTAATTAAACCATATTCACAGTTAAACATAAGTAATACTTTGGGGGATACATACATCAACGCAGCATCCAACAACCAGTGTAATGTTTCTCCCACTGCATTGATCTGGTTTCCTGGTGAATTGTGGACACAGGCACAGGTAAATTCAACCTGCTGGTGCAATTATAATAATCCAGCCACATTCATTTTCTCATTCAGGTGCTCACTCATGGAGCCACTGCCATCTTCCCAAATTGTGTTGTACTGGGCACAGGGCACTCTGGGTGTTCTAAAGACACAGACACATTGTGATAGTTATAGCTAACACTTAACACGTAGGCAGTGCTTACTATGTGTGAAGAACAACACGAATAACTTTTTTTTCAAAAATTTTTAAATCAAAATGTAGTTGATTTACAATGGTGTGTTAGTTTCTGGCATACAGCAAAATATATATATTCTTTTTAGTTATATATATATATTCTATATAAGGAGAGATTCTTTTCCATTATAGATTATTACAAGATATCGACAAGATAGTGAATATAGTTCCCAGTGCTATACAGTAGGTCCTTGTTGTTTATCTATTTTATATGTAGTAATGTATATCTGTTAATTCCAAACTCTTAATTTATCCCTCCCGCTCCCATTTCTCCTTTGGTATCCGTAAGTTTGTCTTCAATGTCTGTGAGTCTATTTCTGTTTTGTAAACAAGTTCATTTGTATCATTTTTTTAGATTCCACATATAAGTGATATCACATGATATTTGTCTTTCTCTGTCTGACTTACTTCTCTAAGATGATAATCTCTGGGCCCATCCATGTTGCTGCAAATGGTGTTATTTAATTCCTTTTTAAGGTTGAGTAATAGTGTGTATGTGTGTGTGTGTGTGTGTGTGTGTGTGTGTATGTGTGTGTGTGTGTGTGTGTGTATACTACACCACATCTTCTTTATCCATTCATCTGTCTATGGACTTAGGTTGCTTCCATGTCTTGGCTATTGTAGGAACATTGGGATGCATGTAACTTTTCAAATTAGAGTTCTTGTCTTTTCTAGATATATGCCCAGGAATGGGATTGCTGGATCATATGGTAACTCTGTTTTTAGTTTTTTAAGGAACCTCCACGCTATTCTCCATAGTGGCTGCACCAGCTTACATTCCCACCAACAGTGTAGGAGGGTTCCCTTTTCTCCACACCCTCTCCAGCATTTGTTATTTGTAGACTTTTTGCTGATGGCCATTCGATGTGAATCACTTTTTAAATATTCATGTCCATCTATTTAGTTGTCACATCAAACCTATGAGGCAAGCACTCTCATCTGTACAGAACGGATGAAGAAACTGAGGCACAGAGAGGCTCCATGACTTCCCCAAGAGTCTACGGCTACAAATGGAGCAGGTGGGAGGCCCTGCTCTTAACTATGACACTCTGTTGCCTCACTTCCCAATAAATCCTCAATGATTGTGGCTCAGAGAGTCAGACCAAAAAGGGTACAATGGCTCATGAAAACAGAGTGTGATTACTGACTACTAACGGATGGTTTTTAAGATGGGTTCAGCAAGCTTTCTGCAGTTCATTAAACTCCACGTGCCATGTGTTTTGTGACAAGGACATATTAGCATTTGTTTTATGTCTTGTGTTAATACTTTATGAAGTCCAGGCATGGCCTCGTGGCACCTTATCCAAAGCACTGGGCATCTTCTCATATGTCATTTATTCTAGAGCATGTCAGAGTAGTTAGTGTTCTTGTGTGGATGAGCCGGGGTGGGCTCACTGGTTTGCAAGGTCTCTAGGCTCTGCCAAATTGGACAGTCGGAAAATCCTACTGGCCCTTGAACTAGGAGATGATGTTTGAAATTTGGGAAAGGGAGTGTGATCACGGATTCCTGTTTCTCTGAGTAGAAGAGGATCCTGGGACACATATTCAGGCCCCCAATTGTCACCCTGGGCCATGGCAAAGCTCAGAACCCAGCAGATGACTGAGAAGAAGGGCCATTTCTGGCACTGGGAAGATAGTATCTAGCTCACTTTGAGTGTTTCCAAGCATGGCCCCAAGTCAAGTGGCTAAAAACTGGCTCAAGTGGAGGGGAAATGAAGCCTGGATTTCTTCACTGATAGGTCTGTTTTGTCTACTTATTTTCAGTTCCATTCACAACGGCATCAGATTAACTATGTGTTAGGTTGAACCATATGAAATTCCTAACATTCAATCAGTTTTGACTCACCAAAAAAAGTCAGTTTTGTATAGATTAACCTAAGTACCTCCAAATACTAGCATCATGGTATTTCTATGATAAGAGTTGGGTGGGCAATCTGCCAACCTCTCTCATCAATTCACTTACTGAGTGGCTGGTGTGTGAAAGGCATGATGAGATACAACGGCTGTCCTGATGAATGGCGTGGCGGGAAGAGGGGGAGAACAACACGGGCAGCCTGTGTGCCCTGGTGCTGCCTTCTCCAATACCGTCTCTTGATTTAAAAAAAAGCCTTTGATTTTATATTGCTTGACATCCATAGGTTATTATGAAACCAGTATTAAAAATACAATTAGAGCTTAATGAAAATTTATTGAGTCCTTCCCATGTGTATTCCAGCATCGATATAGGGAGAGAACAAACAGAAGTCCTAACCTCAAGGGCATTTTGAGTCATTCCACAAATGTCTTGTTTTAAAGACCTACTATGTACCAGGATCTGGTCCAAGTGCTTGAGGGGAAAATCAGTGTTCAACACAGAACACAATCCCCAGTCTTGGGGAACTTAGAGTAGTCTAGCAGAGGAAGACAGACAATAGACAACAAACAGTGAAAAACTGTAAGGACAAAAAATGAACAGAGCAATTAAGGGGTGGTTGGAGTAGGCCTAATTGACAAGGTGAGAGTTTAACAAAGAATTAAGGGAGGTCAGGAGGTTAGCCGTGCTGATATCCGGGGGAACAGCATTCTAGGTAGAGGGAACAGCCAGTGCAAAGGCCCTAAACTGAGAGCACCCAGGAATATTCAAGGAACAGGAAGGAGGAAGCCCATGTGATTGGAACTCATGGTGAATAGCACTCATTAGTAATCACAGAATAAGGAAGCACCCAGACTAGTGTCAGTTTCAACCATAGAGAAGGGCAAGCATGTGACTATAAAACATAGTTACAAAGTTGACAAAATGGTGGCCTCTCCACAGAGAGGTTTAATCACAGGGTGGCATTCCATAAGTATCCTCAAGCCACAAGATCTAGGTGTGTGGAGCCAGGCCACACACAGGGTCTGGGATAATGCCCAGAGAAAGCTGTCTGGGAAAGGAGCAGGACCTGCCTCATCTGGAGACCAAGGTATGAAATTGAATGCTGAGAAAGAGAAAGAATTAAGAAAACAGCCCTGCCTCTGCATCTATTCGCAGTCATGTGACTTGGGCAAGAAACTTAGACTTTTGGAGTCTCAAGTCCCTTATCTGTAAAAAAGAAGACACTGAGAGCCTTTATCTCATAAGTTGTTGTGCGTATTAAGTGCAATAATCCACAGGAAGAGTCTGGCACATAGTAAGTACTCAACAAATACCACAAGTATTGTTCCCATGCCCCTCCATGGCCTTTTGTCAGAGTTAACAGCCTTCATGAGGGTCATCGTGCAAACAGTGAACCACCACCCTGAACTGCTAGAAAAGCAAGGTGTAGACTTTACCAACTTGAAAGGTTTTGATCTGTAGACTAAGCCAAGAGCCTGCTGATCCACCACATTTAGAGCAGCATGTTGGAGATCTCTATCTTCAGGTGATTTGGAGATGGTCTATGACGACGCTGTTCAATCCAGTCACCACTAGTCACAGGTAGCTACTGAGTCTGTCCAGAATGAAATGTGGTATCAATATGAAATACACTGGAGTTTGAAGACCATTTTTTTTAAAGAAGTGTAAAATTTCTCATTCATATGTTTTTATATTGATTAAATTTTTGGAATGATAATAATTTGGATATAAAAGGTTAAATAAGATATATTGTTAAAATTAATTCTACTAGTTTTTTAATTCACTTTTTAAAAGCTACGCCAATGTATTACATTGGGTTGTGTATGTAGCTTGCATTACATTTCTATAGGACAGTGTGAGTCTAAGAGTTGAGCATGTTGCATCCTTCATTATGTTCCAGTCTCCCACTCCTTAAAAAAGCAAGCATTCCCCACAACCTTTTTATACAGTTCTCCTCCCACCTATCCAGTCCCACCCCCTTTTGTATATGTGGTCCATCAATAATCAGCAACCCACTCCAAGAATAGCCTCATTTAAAGGTGTCTTGGGCCCCATGTTTTAGGAACAGTGCATGATCGGATTCTATTTATCATATGGATGATCCAGCTAGTTGTACAGAAATGGGTCAATACAGGGTTGAAAAGTATTGTTTCAGTATCTTACTCAACAGACAAATGAGTAAATGTTTTGCAAACATAGTATAAGAGCAAGGCATCACGTTTGATGCTCTGGGTAAAACAATGATAAGAGAGTGTTGCTTTCAAAGAACATAGCATACTTCATTAACATAAGTTCACATGTTTTGCTCTGTGCTGTGCGGTCCCTGCATATCCATCAGTCCCCATTTCCAGAAGCTCCCTGCCTTGTATCAGATGCCTCAGTGGTGCCAAACTACCAGTGGAAGCCTGGCCTTACCATCTCGTCTCACTGGGAGCTTTACTAGATTGATTCTTCTGCCTGGAAAGTTTATTCCTCTCTGTCTCCTCCACCCCTATTCTCCAGGTTAAATGGATTTTCAGGGTTCAGTGTTCCATCCCTTCCTCTTAGGAGCCATCCCCAATCCTCTAGCCAAGGCAACAATGATCACTCCATTTTTCATGCAACTAGGAAGCTTTATACACAGCTTTATTGTTAATCTGTCACGCTGGAGGGCAACTGTTCATTGGCCATTCATCTTACTAGAGTACGAGCAATATAAGAGCCACATGTATGTTCAGAGAAGTTAGATGTTGAGTTTATACTTAAAGACCAAACCCCCAGCAGTCCCATGTACCATAAACTCAAACTCCTCTAGCAACTGACAAGCCAGAGGAAGAAAGGCACACCTCATAGTCAGTGTTTGGGGGTAGGTGTGATACTGGAAACAGAGGAAATTAATTTTAATATGAACTTATATGACAACACTTTAATCATCAGGCCAGACTCCTTGCCAGCACATCTCTGGTTTGGAAGGATGGACTGGAACTTGTCACATGCACATTCACGGAGTCTATCTAGCACAACGTTCTGTTTTGGACTTTTTGAGAGCTTGGAAGATTTGCTGTCTGCTGTACGGGTGGAAAACCCTTTTCCCTTCTAGGTTCTCTGGTTGGTCTACTAATTAAATTGGTATAGGACAGATTAACAGGAGAAAAGCAAAGTTACACACATGTGGGGGGTACCCTAAAAATATGACGACTCAAAAGGCAGCCAGGTAATCGATGTTTATATAACAACCCCAGCTAAGGAAAAGGATTGGAGTCTGGGGAGACAAAGGGGAGGAAGGCCACTCTCAGGAAAGGAGAGGAGAGGCATGGGAACAAGGTTCTGTTTTGTAGATAAATTTCTTAGGTAGAAAGGTACCTCTGGTAATAGCTCTCTGCTTCATACAGAACCCCTTTCCAGTGTAAATTTCCACAGTTGGATGGAGAAGTAAAGAGCCTTTCCTGAATCTGCTGGCTTTTGCTTCCCTTTAGCTTAAAATTCTCCTTCTGCCAATGTGGCGTGTTTTGGGGTGACAAATTCTGTTGGGGTTGGAATAAACTGGCCGTGGGATGGCTCAAAGTGAGAAGGCTCCCGAGATCCACTTACCTGAGCTGATTCAAGAGCTTCCCCAGGTGGGGCTCTGCTCCCGGCAGCGCTGTCCAGCGCGACGAAGGCAGATGCAGCGAGGGGAGAAGGCAGCCGTGTCTGTGAACAAGTGTCCAGGAGGCGGTTCACGGTGGGAGCTCGATGAATGTGGTTAAGACAATGAAGGGATGACAACCTCTGCAGAAGAGTAGGACAGACTCCTCAGTTGAGAACCCTCATCACTCCTGCTGCATCAGGAGCATCAGAGAACTGCACTCCAAGCATATTTGCTGGGAGAGTTTCTAGAAGGACCAGAGAGGGACCAAACTACGGATTTCCTGTCCTCAGAGGCCAAAACAAAGTCGAATGGAGGTGTTTCCTGAGCGCTACCAATAGCTCTTCTCTGTGCTAGTTAAGTAGGGAGACCCGTTAAGAGAATCTTAGTCACTTGACTTCATTTTTCTAAGCTCTCACCCTATATTAATTAGCTGATAGAACCCTTATGGTGTGATGTGCATTTAGGGCCACTGCAGAATGCACATTGTCATGGAGATCCGTTTTGTGGGACTTGTTAGCACAGATATTATTTAGCTAAATAGCTCTTAATGGTTCCTTCAGAGGCTGCTGCATCTGTTGGGTAATTTGTTTTATGGTTGGGGACTTTAAAAATTCTGTTTTTTTAACTTACTCAACCCTGGTGATCTGTCTCTAGACCAGGGTAATAGAGTACTGTTTTGTTCAGAAGAGATTTTAAATAATTCCCAATTCATCCCGGAGTAAGGAAAAGCCCCAGAGTGCAGTATTATTCGATTCCCATTTTGAAGAGTCATTAAAAAATATATTATTTTTTTCAAACAGACTGCTTCAAGGGAAGAGGGATTTGAATTACATCAAATACCTGGCTCTTTTGAAAATTACCTGTTGAATTCACACAACTGAGAGTTGATGTGAATTTATTTTCACAGATCAGTTTGTGCATCTGGGGACAAGTGGACTGGGGTTCTGAAAGGTCCGTCTGGTGAGTTCTATTGCAATCAAGCAGACTTGACTAACAGATCAAGGGTTTCAGTTTGCTGCAGGCAATGCCATGATATGTCATTTAAGAACTCTCCAGCATCTCAGGGCTGGGGCAGCTGCCGCGGCCGTCCTGTGATGTCAGCAGCAGCAGCATCCCATCAGGCAAGTCATCTTGCTTGTGAAATGCAAATATTCAAATGGTGGCAGATGGGGCTGGAAAGGAGGGCTTCTTTAATAATTCTATAATTCCATCATGTGTGCTGGTCTTCGGGAAAGGAGAGCTTTGAATATGGCGGCTATTGGAACCCCACGTGGTCAAGAGTTGTTTCTGTTCAGACTTCTTTATCTTGCATGCTTCAAGACAAAACTAAAATCTCTCAAAAATGAATTTGAAGGACCATTTCTGACGACAAAGCCCATCAATGGCTCTTGAGAAGGTTTCAGAGCACACCCATTTCAAGTGCAGCATCTGGTTGGTCTTTTTTGGAAGAAGAGTTAAGTCTGTGCATTTGGAAATGCCTTTGTCCTGAGAGTGGACAACCGTAGGTCCCTTCCAGGTTGCTACCTACTACTTTTGAACCCAACGGCCATTTCCCTTCGTCAGTTGGTTCTGATAGAAGATACGCAGCGAGTTCACTGCAGTGGAGTGGCTGGTAGCCCAGGAAAGAGACAGAAATTGAATCAAATTCTCATTTCTGCCGCTTACAAGTTTGCTGAACTTGGACACGTTATTTAACTTCTTTCATCTAAATTTACTCATTTGTAAAATGAGGATACTAATACCTAATTCCCAGGGCTGTGATGAGGATTATGCGAGGTAATGTACATAAAATGCTTAGTGAAGGGTTGCTGATGGAGTAAGTGTTGAAAATTATGATCCGTCCTTTACAGGGTCTCACCTGAGCAGTGGGAAAATGCAGGATTTTTAGGATGGCCATAAAAAGGCAAAGGGTTTGTGTGTGGTTATCACTAAATGTTCTTACACAGAAGAAATACATTCACAGCTTCCCCTACTTTCTAGACTAAGAATTGGCAAACTTTTTCTATAAAGAGTCAGATGGTAAATATTTTAGGTTTGTGGCTTGACGGTGTCTGTCACAACTACTCAACTTTCTCTTGTAGCATGAAGGTGGCCCTAGACACTCTGTGAACAAACAAGAGTGGCCGTGTTCCCATAAAACTTTATGTACAAACCAGGCATCCAGCTGGACTCGGTAGTTTGACAGCCCCTGCTATGGACTAGAAATAATCGTTTCTCGAAGGACAATGGTCAATGATTCAAAGGAACAATAACCAAAGTCACATCCTATTACACACTCCATCCTTTCACCCATGCAATAGACTATTTGGTTGATTTTAGTCACATAGAGGGTTTGTAGCCTAAATTTCCAAAGGCATTGCTAATAAATAATAAACAGATTATAGACAAATACAAAACTTAGTAGGCTAACTATGATCAGCTATAGAGACGAGACAAAAAGAAAATAAAAAAAACTTGGTTAAAAAATCATGTTCTGCACAGGAAAACAAGATGTTCTACACCACAGAGAATTTATACAATGAGCTATCGATTCAACTGACTTGTGGTGAGTATATTTTCAAAGTCCTAGAAAACTTAGAAGGCAGAGTGAGAATTGGGAATTTTAACAACATCAAAAAACACACACCCATAAATATTCAACTGAGCTTCAAAAGAAGTTTGACCTTAGAAATCACTGTAGGATAAATTCCAGCTGAGTCTACACACACAAATGTATTTTGTGAAAAGGAAAATGATCATTTTTGAATCCAGTCTCTTCACTGATGATTCCAGGAGGGAAAAAAAAAACACAATGGTTTAATTAGGTTTTAAGTTAATCAATGAGCTAGTTGTTTGTTAAAATAACTGGGTCTTTAAAGGAGTTCAACTATTTTTTTCTCAATTTTAGAATCTGACAATTTACGACCTTGAAGTACAAAGTGGATCAAATCCCTCCCCACCGCCTCCGTCCTTCAATGGCTTCTCTTCACGCTCATGTTCTTGGGATAAAGACCACACATGGGTTTGGGTTTGCTTGGTCCCCACAGAATATCCTCTCCAGCATCATCTTTGATTATCTTCCCCCAACTACCAATGTTCTAATCCCTCTCTCACGGGTGTCTGACTCACCCCCCCACCCCTCTGCCCACACCAAGATCACCAGCCCCGCTGCGCACGCACACACACACACACACAGTCTTGGTCTATATTCACCTGTGCTCCTTACCTATGTCTCTGTTCATATCACTTCCTCAAGCGGCTTCCCTGAGCCCCAGTCAGCTGTCTCAGAGCCTGTCTCTAGCTTATTGCAGTTTGTCATTATACGTTCATTAGGGTGATGGTTTAATTAATGTCTGTCTCCCCCACTGGGCCAGGATCCCCACAAAGAGCAGGCAACGTGCCTGCATTTGAACAGAGAGGGTTCAGCTCGGCGCCTGGTGTGTCAGTAGGGCCATAATAAATAGAAATAAAGGAGCAGTAGTCAGAAGGATGAGCATTAAAACACAGCCACCCCGGTCAAAACAAAGAGGATTTCTAGGGGATATTAACTCACATTGCAGACAAAACATTGCCATTTTAAAATAATAGTTCAAGTAAGTATTCTTGTTTGCTTATCGTTCTCAACTGATGATCTAGATTGAGGTTGGCAAACTTTTTCTATAACAGGGCAGGCAGTAAATATTTCAGGCTTCTGGGGCCATGTAATTTCTGTCTGGACACTCAGTCTGCTGTTGGAGCACACTGAAGCAGCCAGAGAGAGTACAAGAATAAATGAACGTGGTGGGGTCCCAATAAAACCAGGATATTCCACGCTATTGACATTGTGCCCCAACAACTCTTTGTCGTGTAGGGCTGTCACGTGCATTGCAGTGTAATTAGCAGCATCCCTGGACTTGACCCACTAGCTGCCGGCAGCATTCTCACGCCGACTCGTGACAACCAAAAATGTCTCAAGATATTGCCAGATGGTCCTTACAGAGCAACAGCAACATCGTCCCAGCTGAAACCGGCTGCAATCAAACTTTATTTACAAAAACAAGCCGGAAACTGGGTTTGGCCCATGGGCTGTAGTGTAGTTGGCTAACTCTTGATCTAGGAAAAAAAAAAAAAAAGGGAAAGAGAAAAAGAAAATTAGGAAATTCCTCACTGGAGTTCTATTTCTGGAAGGACTATTATTATTCTCTGACTTCTTAGAGCCTCTCCAGAGAGTAAGGGTCCTTGGAACGTTTTCTTTCTCAGAGGTAGACGGACCCTTGGAGGGTGGTCAGTGCCGTCTTCAGATAGAAGCAGGGTCGACTGATTTCAGACCACGTGACATTTACTTGCTTAAATTAAGGATGCCATCTTGATATTTATACATGATTCCCTCTCCACATTTGGATCCTCACAATCCTTTGATTATACGTATGCATGTATTTAACCGGCTTTCTGCAAAGGGTGCATTGCAAGGCGACTCAGGGTCTGAAGCGGAAATAAAGAACAGCAGGGCCGATCCAGGCTTAGAGTTGGAGCTCAACATCCGAGTCTGGGGTCAGCCTCTCAGAGCTGAAAGGGGGCCCTGGAAACCACTCTGTTGCTTCCCACTTCCCTTTTGGACCTCAAGTACACAGACTCAGATTTATCTGAATCTTTGGTTTATAACAACTTTTTGTCACTGGTCTGGGCAGAGCCCCTCTTTGGACTTCATCCGCTGGGTTTGTTTGTTTATGTTGTAGCATCTCTGTCCGCCCCACTGACCCAACACAAGCAGTAGAACATGGTCACTACCTAACATGCCCCTCGATGCTGCACCCACATCCTGTTCCCCAGCCTCTCCTCGCCTGAAGGGGCTCCACTCCTTAATCTTGACTCCATCCTCCCGCTCTCCTTCCCAGGATGTGGGGTTCTCATCTTTAAGGAGTGGGCGTTCAAGAGCTGACCTCTCGGCTCTCAAAGCTCTAACTCTGGTCCTGATGCAGTCTTCCTTTTCTCTGGGAAATCCTCAAAACTGCACCTTGCAGTTTTGTCGTACAAAAACTGGTTTTGTACGACACAAAGCAGAGAGATCGTGATTCCCACGGAAGGTATCTCGTGGCCAAGGTCTGTACAATATTCTAAGGCCGTGAAGAGGCGTTGTATCAAGAAATGTTTTCTTTCAAATTGATTTTCAAAAAATATCGAGGCTTTTCCCTTCCCTCGGTCATTATTTTAACGTTAAAAGAGTCGTATCATTTATACAGCTCTGTTTGAAGAGAACTCGTCTGCCTGCCCCTGGGGCGGCAATACTGGCAAGGTAAACTTCAACACAGAGTGTAATGTATGGTCTCATTTTAAAATTCTTCAAAACGCCGATTTATCTGATTTTTACCAGAGCCGAGAGAGAAGGCAGTCATCCCCCGCGCAGCTGGACATCTCTATATCCTTGAAATTGAACCTCGGGGAAGACGGGCGCACGAGCCGCTGCACCGGGTGTGAATAAAGGACGCTGGTGCTGACACACGTGTGAGAGCGAAGACACAAGCGAGGAGACTCCTGGGAAAAAGCCATCCCCGTGTGTGGAGCGGGGCGGGACGGGGATGAGTAATGTTAATAGCGATTTGCATCGCTATTGATTTAACGTGGGAGAAACAGGATTCGCCCTTAGGCGTCCCTGACCCATTTGGGTGAGATTCTAGCGACCTCCAGTGGATATTTTGTAGAATTGCTCTTATCGCTTTAGCACTGAGACTTTCTTTGCTTTGGGAGCTCCGTTTAAAGGATAAATATTTTGTGTTCCGTTTACTATTTGAATTGAATATAACTTACTTATGCATATAATTTCAAAATAACTTATAACAAATCCTAATTGTAATTTAAAATGAAAACCCAAGGTAAGAAATTTTTAAATAAAATTTTTAAATAAAATTTTTAAATAAAAATAATAAAGTAAATTAATGTTTATATAAACGAAGTGATTAAATAAATGTATATGTTTATATATTTAAATGCAGTTTTTTTGTTTTATATATATATATAACAAAATATTGAAGTATATAAATGTCCAAGTGTTCTAGAAGATATAATCATTGGAAACTTGTATCCAATCAGAATCACCAGAAAGGTGACAGTCATAAATGCAATGGTGACAGTGTTCTATATTGGGATCTCAAGTGCCACCAGCAGCATTACTCTAGGTTATGGAGGTTTTGTTTGTTTTTTAAATAGGTTAAAAAAATCTGATAAAATTCTGAACAAAACTAAGGAAGAATCTTCTCTAGGATTTGCATAGCAGCTTCATTTCTAGGAAATCTAAGGTATATTATAATCTTGCAAAAAGCCCTTTAGATTTTTATGTTAAATGGAGTTAGGGCGTGGGCTGAAATGCTGGGGTAAACAAATCATAGCAGGTATAAATTTCACAAACTTGGGTGTGCAAAAATGTCACTGTTTCCTAAAAGTGAGCATAGCCTGGCTTTCCAACTCCCTCCTCTTTGGTGTCCTGGAAAAAATTCTAATACTGACAAAGCAGGAGAGCCGTCGTCACAGCAAATGTCCTCAGTCAGGTCAGGACTGTCCCCTCCACCCTCCCACTTCCTGAGGGTGATTTAAAATCACGGGGGTGGCCTTCCTTCCACAGGCTGTGGTGGAGTCGGGGTGCCCATCTCCAGACTACGCCCTTGGTGATGTCTACCGCTGGTGGATGTGTCTGGACGGTCATGCAACTTCACTCTTCCAAAGCCTTGGCATCTCCACCCTCCCCGTCTCTTAGGGACCCTCTCTCAACTACTTGTCCATGGCCTTCTCCAGGGTCGCCTCTGTCAGCTGCTTTCCCTACCCCACAAGAACATGTGAGAAGTTCCAGGACACTCTGAAGCTGGAATGCTTTCCAGGCCACATCATGGAATTGTGGCTCACGTCCTCTCCTCTGGAATCCCCATCCCCCCAATTATCTAGATCTCTATTATTCAAGCCTCCGGACCACTCCCCCCATGGCTCTTGACCTGTGGGATGATGGGCGGGGGGAGTCCCCGTCTAGACACACCCCATTGGTAACTGCCTCTAATATTCTCTTCTCTGACTCTGAAACACATCTCCCTCTCCCAGCCCTGAAAGGATTTCTATCTCCTCGGCCTGTGGCCTGAATTGACTTGGCAAGCAGCCTCTCACCTCCCAAGCTGACTGATGAGAGTGGTGGTTCAGACGGTTTTGGCCCTCAGGGAACGTGTGGCAATGTTTGGAGACCTTTTTTTATTGTCACAATTTGTTGGAGGCTGCTCTGGCCTCCAGTTAGAGGCCAGGGCCACTGCTAAACCCCCTCCAGGGCCCAGGACAGCCCCACCACGAAGAAAGAACTCTCCTGCCCCTCTGTCACCAGCGGGAGGCTGAGGCACTCTGGGTCAGGCCACGACACTTAGTTTGTTTCTCTATCAGAGAGAAAAGGAATCAATTCACTTTCTTAAATTTCTGGCCTAATTGTTTTTTAGTGGTTTTATCTTTTTTTTTATTTTTAATTTTTTAAATATTTTTTTAATGATGTATAGTCAGTTTACAACGTTGTGTCAATTTCTGGTGTACAGCACAATGCTTCAGTCATACATGAACATACATATATTCATTTCCATATTCTTTTTCACTGTAAGTTGCTACAAGATATTGACTCTCATTCCCTGTGCTAAACCTGTTGTTTATCAGATTTTGTGAGAATTCTCCTGTATTTCGAAACGAGAGACACTCCACCAGAGTTCAGTAGGTGTTCTGGGTGCTTCAGTAGGTTTGAGATGTAATTCTTGGTGTCTTTGTGGGAGAGTGTGAGCTGGGAGTCTCTCTACTCTGCCACCTTGGCTCAAACTGGCCTAATTTTTTGTTAGCGTTAGTGACCACACTCCTAGCTGCCAACTGTCATTTAACAACCATATTAACAATTTCCACTGGACCCTGCAGTTGGTGGGGCAGACATAAGCAGTTGGAGCAAAAACATTGGGTTTTTCTAGTCTTCTTGATAATGTGCACCTGGGTGTTGGTGACGGCCATCCCTACTGCGGCCTTGGTGTGTCCTCTGTCAGATAGCGGGGGCAGGAGTGGGTAGCCTTTCTTGTTTTTAAAATGTGCCTTAAAATCTGTTGGAGGCAGGCCTGTGGGGACCAGCTGGCAGCCTGCAAACCAATTAGGCTTGTTTCTCAGGAGGGGCAGCAGAGAGGCTGTGCTCCAAGCCACAGAGACCCATCCTGGGCCTGCCTGAATTCAGAGCTGCACCCTTCCTGGTGTGATGGAGGGGAACCCCAAAGCTTCACATGCCCCTCAACGTGCTGGGAAGGTCAGCGGAGGTGTTAGACCTGTGTGATGCGGAAACTTAGGGAGTTGCAGAAGTTCTGGGGGGCCTCACTCTTCAACCAGGGAAGGTCTGATTTCTAACTTTTTACAAGTTGGACTTCGAAGATCAAAGTGAAAGACGTAGTTCTGAGAGTACAAAGGAAGATGGAGAGACACCTTTGGGAAGTGGATATGGTGTCACTGTCTCAAAAGGTCACAGCTTGAGGGCTCATGCCTGCCATCCCTTCCTAGAGCACAGAGCGTAGCTCAGATGGGCAAGTATATTTCCCCTCACCGTCGCACAAGGGGAGTTGTAAGGAATTCCAGGGAGACCAGGGTGCTAAGAGGAGAGACGAGAGAGCTGGGAAATGTGTCAGGGCAAGAGAAGAGGTGGTCACACCTACTACACACAGCACCCGTCCAGCCTCCACCCTGGTCCAGCGGAGGTGGGGGACGAGATCCCCATCCCCTGGGGTGTCTGCATTTTGAGCTTCTCTGAGCAGCCCTGAGCATCCTCCCCGCTAGTAGTGGCTGTGGAGGAAGGAAAGGAGAGGCCCCTGTCCTTGGGTGTCCTCTTGCTGGCACCTGCCGCCTCTGCAGAGGGAGGAGGAGGACGGAGCCGTGCAGCAGCCATGGCTCCCGAAGTGCAGGGCACACTTAAATCGCCAGGGACACCTGTCTCAGCCATAACACGCTTAGGCTGGTGGTTTTGTTCACACAACCCCAAGCAACCAGTCTGACGAAGATCTTCACAAAAAGACTGCTGGGGTAGGGCAGCAGCGAGGGGACCGAAAAGGCTGATGTCGTTTAAGTAAAGAACTGGGTGCAGCTTTCAACAGGGAACTTGAGATTTTGATGGCTGGGGCCACACTGTTCGTTAATCTATAACATTTCTGGAGACTTCCTATCAAGTTGGGTGACAGTAAAAAGCAGGTGTGAATGTAAAATACTGCAGACCACGTCAGTAAACAAAGAACACTGAAACCAAGTCAGCAGTGGCTGCCGCCACCCCCCAGTGAGGACAGGCCTGCAGCCCGGCTGCAGCCGCTCGCGGTGGTGCATCCTGAGGGGACTCAGAATAAGAAAGGACAGGACACTGGCCCTAGAGAGCTAGGTGCTTGTCCAAGGAATGAATTCAATGAGCCCAAATGTTTACTTCCTCCCATACCTAGAAAAGCTCTCAATTCTTTAACTTGAGATGCCTGGTTTTCTCTAGTTAACAAGAAATCTTTTATTGTTCCAACTAACTGGTCTTTGTTGTAAAGCTCCTATATATCTTAGTTCCTCCCCAGCCTCTTCAGAGCAGTTCCTCAGAGCCATCTGCGAGGCTGTCCTCCTGCCAAATAAAACATAACTCTCAACTTTTAGGCTGCGCGTTTATTTCCGTCGACACAGGCAAGGGATGAGTAGGGCCTTTTCTTAAACAAGATAGTTCTTTATGGCTGTGGAAAGTATACAGAATTAACAGTCACAATGGAAAAGACACAAACGCTGGTGTTCAGTGGCCCTGTCATAAATAAAACTGGCCCTCCTTAACTAACTTGGCCCTCTACCATCACAGTTATGGAAGGAGCATAAAGCAAACTAACAAACTGGCTCCCCTGATGCAAAACTGTTTGCTGACTCATTCTTTACTGAGAATAACTTTAACCCAGAGGCTGAGCTCCAGGAAGTGTTGCCGAAAGATTGGCCCTGTTGCTGATGAGCCAAATAACCCAGGGACAAGATCTTGGAGCTGAGAAGAAAAGAGGCAATTTCATTGCTTTGCCAGGCAAAGGGGACTCACAGCGGGCTGGTGCCTTCACAACTGTGAACCCACCGTGGGGAAGCATCGATAACCATCAACAGAACCATTTTCTCATCAGAAGACTTAGAATGGCATCATGATGCCTCCAGGCAACCAATTCTATAGAGGCCAGTGGTTAGATCTCTCTACGTCGTCGTAAGCACTCAGGGTGTGGTCTTCTTGGTAATTCAGGCTATTTTGTAAAGTTAAAATCCTGTGACCTCCTTGGAGAAGGACCCAGAGACCAAGCTTGATTATTACTTTCAATGACTGGAGTAAAGTAGAAACAGTTAAGATCAACAGCTTTATTTTAACAACAGGCCTGGAGCTGTGAGTAGCAACTGGTCAGGCAGGGCAGTTGACTGTTTTAAGGGCGAGCATAAGAATAAGCAATCTGTTAGCCTAAGGGTGGCCATTTTATTAGCCCTCCTTCAGAAGGAGACAATAGGCTGATAATCTCAGAAGGATGGACAGACCCTCCAGAGTTCCTCCTGAAGATTCGTTGCGGTTAAGAGGAATGTAGCCCCACTAAAACGCCCTGATTGTTAGCACTTTTGTTCCATCCAGTTTTCCTATAAAACCTCAAGACCCCAACCCCACGATGGGCTCACAGTCTTTAAGGCACGAGCCCACTGTGACTCCCATTTGCCGGGCAAAGCAATACGGCTGCTCTCTTCTTTGCCCCCTAAACTCCACCTCCCAGTTTGAATTCTCTTTTCAGGGTGCAGAGGCTGATTTTGGGGCAACATTATATCCTTTTATGAGCTATTATTACTGTTTTCATCATCATCATTAACAGTGTTGTTTTGCTGCGGTCCTCAATTCTGACTGCCGATAATAACCATGAAAGAGCTTTAAAAACAAGCAACTCCAGGTCCCCAGCCCACAAGAACTGACTTAAAATCTCAGAGAGAAGAGCCTAGGAATTTGGTATTTTAAAAATTGCCCCCAGAGATTCTAAGGTGCCACCCAGGTTGAGAACCCCTGTTCTAGCTTTGTGTATAAACGTGCTAGGTGACAGCATTTTAGCAATTTGATTGCCCGGGAGGGGAAAAAAATTCCTGCCTTTGTTCCTTGGTTTTGTGCCTGGAGCGCAATGCTTCTCAAACCTGGCTACACATTAGAATCACCTGGGGAGCTTTAAAAAGAAAGCAAAAAACAATCGGTACCCAGGACCCCACCCCAATCCAATTAAGCCAGCACCTCTGGGGGCGGGAATTGGCATCAGCATTTTTTAAAAGCCCCCTGGATGATTCTAACGTGTGGCCAGGATTTCAAAGCCCTGCTCTCGTTGCAGGGGCTCTCAACCTTGGCTGCACACTGGAATCACCTGGGAGATTTAAAAAGATACTGAGACCTGGGTCCCATCTCCAAAGATGCTAATTTAATTGGTCTGCTGGGAGCTGGGCACCGGGAATTGTCAAAGCACTCCAGGTAATAGGAGCGTGCAGACAAGCGTGAGGTGTCTGCGTCTTCAGGAAGGTGAGCCAGAGACACCGCGTCACAGACGGAGACAGAGACAGAGAATTCCAGAAGCGTAGCATGATGAGAAAATGCGGAGGAAAGGTGGAACTACTTTTAGACAGAAGCTGTTACTGAATGCAAGTTTGTGTACCCCATGCACAGTGAGGCCAAACAAACTAAAATGTCAGAGTTTGGAGCACGGAAATGTTTATTGCAGGGCTGAGCAAGGAGAACGGGCAGCTGCTGCTCAAAATTCCTGAGCTCCCCCATAGTTTGGGGGGAGTTTTTAATAGGCAAAATTTGGGGTGAGGGCTGCAGGGTGTGTGACTTTGAGGTCACCAGATGGTATCTAGGACTCTTGTCCTCAGCCTGAAGTTCCCATCCTTCACCCAGGAGGGGCCTTACATCCTGTGGAAGGGCTCAGAGATACACTGTTACGTATATTAGGAACCAGAACCCTGCCCTTTGCTGGTTGTACCTGGGAGGGCCCCACAGGGTCCTGCTTGGTTGCAAAGCCATCTTTCTCTCCTTTCTGACCTCATAGGTATGGAAGGAGCATAAAGCAAACTAACAAACCGAGTTCCCTGATGCAAAAGCTGTTTGCTGATTCATTCTTTACTGAGAATAATTTTAACCCAGAGGCTAAGCTCCAGGAAGGCTGAGAATCTCAGAAGAACGG
This sequence comes from Camelus ferus, assembly GCF_009834535.1. Taxonomy (NCBI): domain Eukaryota; kingdom Metazoa; phylum Chordata; class Mammalia; order Artiodactyla; family Camelidae; genus Camelus; species Camelus ferus. Next base: position 15,210,795 of record NC_045716.1, on the reverse strand, counting down.
ACAGACCTTCCGGATTTCTTCCTGAAGATTCATTGAGGTTAAGAGGAATGTAGCCCCTCTAAAATGCCCTGATTGTTATCACCTTATCTATAAAACCTCCAGGCCCCAAACCCAGGATGTCTCTAAGGCATGAGCCTGCTGGCACTCCCTTTGCCAGGCAAAGCAGTAAAGCTACTCTTTTCTTTGCCCCCAGAACTTTGCCCCTGAGTTTGAATTTACGTTTTGGGGTGCAGGGGACAATTTTTTGTTGACAGTATGATTGGCTCCATGGCTCCAGGGAACAAGGAATGTGATGTTGCTTTATTAAGTTTGGCTCAAGCCTGGGTTGGTGGCCACTGTGATGTCCATCTGTCAACGCTCCTTCCTGTTGGGCCAACTGACACCCTCCAGAGTCCGACGACCCCCATTGCTGGGCTCTCAGATGGCTGACATTCTTCGCTGGGCCTGTTTCCCCTAACAAACTGACAGCCCCAGGAAAGGTCCACCTTATCAGCGTCAGAGACCCCACCGCCCTTCACGGACCCTACACCTCTGACCTCACCTATAATCAATCAGACTTGTGCCCAAGCCGATCAGGCCCCTTGCGACCCAACCTTATAAAAAAAACCCCAATAACTGGCCCTCGGTGCTCACACAGGCATCTCTCAACAGTAGTAACATGGCCTACTGTTGTCCATGACAGCATACCCTAATGACCTACTTTCTATTCCCTTACTTAATCTCTGGTAAATTCTTTTACCAGCCCACGTGTCACCATGTCACCAGCGGGCTGCCCCGTGCGGAGCAGCGCTCACAACAGTTCCCATTTTCCCACTCCCCTGAAACAGTCAGAGCATCAGAGACACGTCCATTTCAACAGGGTGGTCGGAGCATCCTCCCAAACGTTTCAGCCTACCTTCCCCGTTCCCCTTGCTCTTTCCTCACACATTCCCAGTTCTCCTTGGGATGGCAATGCGCCCCCCAAATCCTCTCCCCAGCCTCTCCTGGAGGTGGCACGTGACAGCTCTGGACAGTAAGTATGTGAGGTTGTGAGGACACTTTCATTTTCTTATCATGAGCTCTGACCCTTTGTGCTTGTCTTTCTCCTTCATACTCCCCGGAGTACAGGCACAAGGCTAGAGGCGAAGCAGGCTGAAAGCAACAATCCAAGGAAAGCCACAGGTCAAGGATGGCCAAGCAAAAAAACTAAAGGAACTTGGGATCCTGGAACCATGGCATCAGCCCCATAGATCAGTTTACCCCCTGACTTCATGCTGAAGTGAAATATAAGCCTGTTTGACTGAGCCGCTGTGATCAAATTTCTCTTTGTGCAGCTGAACAGCATCCCCAAATAGAAGATGCCTGGAAGACAGTCTGTTCCTAACTCTGTTGTTGTTTGGCACTACAACACGATGCCACTGGTGAGTGCTGGGTGTTCATGCTCTGTCTAGATGACAAGCTGCTTGTGTCCATGCACAGTGGGAAATGCTATTCTCTGAAGGATTCAAGCTCTTTCCATCCTACTAGCTCACCATGTTCAGTGAGTCGGGGACGTTGCCCCTCATGATACAAGAAGGCTGCTGAAGCTCCGTACAACACACATGCTCCATAACAAGGTTCCAGTGTGGAACTACTTATCAGGGTGAAAAACGTTTTCTGGAAGTCTTCAGTAGACTTCCTCTAAGGCCCTGTGAGCCATAATTAGGCTGCTTACACAGTCCTATGTCAATTGTTGGCAAAGGAGTATGAGTTTACCATGACTGGCTTAGAACAACCATGGGTCTCCCACTGAGACTTCAGGAAGAGCTCACCAACTGAGCACATGGCTGCTCCAAAACGTAACAAACTGGGTTTCTTTTAGCAAGCAACAGGGTCTGCCAAAAGGGGCCAACGTGGCAACAAGGAGAGGAAGGGTGTTAGAGGCAGAGGGAAGCGCAGGCACCAAGGTGAGGACACCTGGAAAAGCATGTGGACTGCAGGGAGCAGGAGATTATCACTATCACCTTGACATAAAGTCATCATCAAAAAAAAAAGAAAAAAAAATCCCTGAAGAAGGGGGTTGTAGAAGTTTGGTCAAAGACACAGCATAGAGCCTCTCAGTTGGACATGGCAGAAAGCTCTTTATGGGTTATCATGCCATCCCAGTGCCTCGTCCCTGGGTGGTAAGCAAGCAAAATCCCTTGGGTTGCCTGGCCTTTTGTGATTCGCACAGCACCAGTACCAAAGTGAAGCATCCTGTGTGAGAGGCGGTGCTCACCGAAATGTGTGTCATTCGCTCCCACGTCCTGTGGGGCCCGTGACTCTCTGATTAGGGCCCTGACCCACCCAGTCTCATTCAAAATCTGGCCCCTCTTGGCCTTCCCTGTTCAAGTGGAATCTTTCTCAGCCTTGGACAGATTCTCTTAAAACCAAACTTATAAAAATACCTTTTATTTGTCTAATAATGACTTAGCCACAGTTGCATTTAAATGATTTCATTTTAAATAAACAATCCAAAATCAATTTTTTAAATGCTTGGCTCGAAGTTGTTTATTGCAATTTTTCTTTTTATGACACTGAAAAATTGCAAAGATGTCCATTTGGACGATGGTTAACTGAATTATGTACGACATGGAATGGAATAGTAACTTAGTCATAAGCATTTAACTGTCAAAACTCAACTATTTAGAAGTATGGAAGGGTAATCTATGGTGTATGATTAATGTAAAGAAAACATGATCGTGTGAAAGACCGAGACCGCCAGGCCTGCTCTGTTTACTATCACAGGTGGAGGAGGTGGGGGAGGCCAGCGCTCACAGGCACAGCCGTTACACAGGGGCTTTACCACAGAGTATTGTGAACTATGCGGCTGATAAACAGCAGACATTTAATTCTCACAGTGCTGGAGATGGAAGTCGAGGATCAGGGGATGAGGGTGGGGTTCTGGTGAGAGCCCTCTTCCTGCTTCCAGACAGCCAACTTCTCCCTGTGTCCTCACATGGAAGAAGGGTCACAGGAGCTCTCTGGGGCCCCGTTCATAAGGGCACTAATGCTCCTCCAGAGGACGCCACCCTCATGACCTAATCACCTCCTAAAGGCCCTCCTAGTACCATCACCTTGTCGGTTAATTTTCAACATATGGATTTTGTGGGGACACGAATATTCAGTCCACAACAGCCCAATTCCAATTACAGAATCTCATGCACAAGATTAACCCCTTGTGGTGGGAGAAGAAAGAGAAAGGAAAAGTGGTGGAGATTGGGAGGTAGGGGCAGGTAGGAGAGAAGAATCTACAGTGACCCACGACAAGGAGGTAGACCACTTTTTCAATTTCTGTTTTCTTTAGTCTTAAATATCTCATGACATACAATAATATTGGAATTTCTAAAGTACTTCTGAGAATTCACCTGCTGGTTTATACACAAGACATTTAAAATCCATCCCTGGTATCCTAGAATGGACAGCCTCCATGAAACTGGAAAATTCTAAGGCCAACAGAAACTATGAACAGAATATGCTCACTTCAAAAAGCCCCCTTTCAAATGATTCTTTGGGTCTCCATAGCAACATCAGTGATTTAGACTCAGTGCACGCAAGCAAGAGAAAGCTATCTCTACTGCCATCATATGTCGTTGAACCTAAAATGCCTTAGATTATAAGATGCATCCCAATTTCAGACATGTTAATATGTGAAAAAATGTGCATCAGATGGGCAAAAAAAAACATGGGACTGCAAATGTCGCTGTTCCTGAGAGTCTACTGTGTACCAGGCATTTTGTGTACATTCTCCCAAATACTCACCACATTTATATATGGTGTGTTCTGTTGTGTTCATTATACACATCAGGAAATTAAAGCAAAATCAAGGGACTTATATACCAAGGCATACAGTGAGTGAGCGGTGGGACTAGGAGTCCTACCAATGTCCAGATGCCATTTTTCATTACATGATACTGCTTTCAGTGATTTTGCAAATACTTTTCCTTTGGGGGAGGAAAAAGCAAAAAAAAAAAAAAAAAAGTTTTAGAAAGTGCAAGCTGCCCTTTTAGATACTCAAGCCACACAGCCTGGACCATTAGAGACAACTCAGGGTCATGGTTTTGCAACCCTTGGGAAATAATGGATCCAGGCAATAGTCACCAAAAAGGGTGATAACCAGACATTCCATACCCGCTGATGGGAATACAAAATCGCCTCTGTAGCCACAACAAAATGACGTCCAGAGTTGATCAGTTTTCTAAGCACTAATCTTAGGACATACAGGAGCAGAGTAACACACCACCGTGGGAGTGAAAACAGAAAAACCCACCCCATGAGAAAATCCATAGACAAACCACCTGGCTTCTTCACAAGTTAGTTGTAAGGGGGAGAAAGGATTTAAAGGGGGAGCCTATTTCAAGAGAATTAAGAGACTTATCACTCAGCTACAAAGCATGCGCTTTATTTGCACCCCTATTGGAAACAAACTACAAAAAATATTATAAGACAATTGAATATATATAGAGAGAGACAATGAGACAATTATAAGACTAACTGAATGTCTAATGACATTAAAAATTGTTCACTCTTTTAGGTGTGATAATGGTATTATTAGTTATGTTTTTTAAAAAAGAGTCTCTATTTAGAGGTTGTTACTAAGGTATTTATATAAAAACAATGTAATTTGTTTCAAAATAATCTCAAGGTAGGGGAAGAGGTAGGAATTAGGTGGGATACAAAGTGAAATAAGGTGGGCTATGAATGGATGGCCACATGAGGCTTGTTACATTACAGTATACTTTTGTATACTAGAATTTAAGATCGTTTTTTAAAGAGGAGGCCACGTTTAAAAAAAGTCACTTGAATTGCTCTGGCCACTACTCCCAGTACCCCAGCTCCTTTCCCTAATTACTGCTGATCTTTGACTTCTCTTCCCCATCCAGTCTCTGCCACCTTAGAGCTCCCACTGTTTGACCCTGGCTTCTTGCATTATTTTGGCTTGGATCCCAAGAGCCTCTCTCGCCAAGCCTGTCAAGGGATTTGTAAGAGTTCCTCAAAACTGCAGGAGGGTTCATAAGCACGAGTGAACAGGAAGCTGCCAGGCTTACCACGTGACACGTGCATCAAGGGAACAACAAACGGTTCTATTCATGGACCACCTTGTCCAACCTTCTCACCCAGGACCTGAGCTGGAATCAACTTGCCTGTATTTAGGGGCGCTTGATGAAGTGATACTTACAACCAACCCAATCTGATCAACCCATGCTCACTGCAGAAGGGTGGCTCGGCCAGACCAGGGCATGCCTGGTCCATCAAGGCAAGCCAGACGAGCTGCGCAGCCCAGCATCCTTGGGAAATACCTGTAGTCTCACAGACGCACTGGGAGGGAGCCTGGGGGCAGACTGGGGGGATTCCTCTGAACCCAAGATACTCAAGTCTCTTCCTGTGTAGGGAACTGCTTTTTGGCCATCAAGTCACATACTTCTTAAGGTTACTCTGCCGAAGTTTCATCTGCCCAAGGAAAGCATCCTCAGCCCATTGGTGAGGGAAGACTTGGCAGATTTAACTCACTCCAGACTTCACAACACACGACTTACGTGGCTGACCCCTGGGAGGGATATCATGGCCCTAGGGGTTTCTGAGAGGTTTGACCAACTAGATCTCTGGGAACAGGCATGTTCTCCCCCTAACCTGCTCCAATGGTGGGATAAGTAATAGATCTGTTGGCCCTTCTCATGCTACCATTCATCCAGGACACCCAGCGTCTGGTGCACAGGGCGCTGGGTTTATGTGGACCAGGAGCCCATGGCTCAGACGAAGACTAGAGACAGAGAACAGTCAAGGGAGACACTGGCCTGCCATTCAAATGCACCAGCGTCACTGAAGTTTATGGAACAGGACGGGCAGGAGCTGCCCTGAATCACTACATCTGCAGCATTTCCCACCCCACTCCCCATTTCCCCTCGCCAGAGCGCACGGACCTCTCAGCAAGGTGAGCATTTAATCCTTACGACAATGCGCAGACACACACAGACACACACACACACACTTTTTTTTTCACAGAATGTGGTTATACTAGAACATTATGTTACAAGCATTGTTACAAGCATTTCCTTTTCACATAGTAATATATTATGAACATTGTTCCATGTCTTTATATTTTTTTTAAAAATAGCCTGATCTGGGGAGTCAGACAAACTGGGATTGGAGTCCCAGTTTAACCAGGATCTAGGCAAGGTGGCTAGCCTCTCAAAGCTTTCGTTTTCTCACCTGTTTGATAGAGCTAATATTATTTTCTAATCATAAGGTTGCTAGGAAGAGTGCCCTGATACCATTGAAAGTGACCTCATGGATAATCACCGTGGCTAATGTGTATTAAGTAGCTGCCAGGTACCATCAAAAAATCCTTCAACACGTTAGTCATTATTATTTTCCCATAAAGGCATTTGAAGTGGTGTCAGTATTCTATTCCATGGAGAGTACCCTGTGGGGTTAGGGGGCACCACCATCCTGGCACGTGGATGTGTGCAGCAATCTGGAAGCTCTCCAACCCTGCATTTTAGAGATTTTTATGGCGGTTTCATCTCATAGGCGTGATAGAGCATGAACTCAAGCTTCAGATCCTGTTCCCTCTCCAGAGAATGAGAGACGGATCTGAAATTTCCAAGCTTTTAATCATGGCTTGGTCTTTCCTCATCCTGAAGCCATCCCGGAGCCCACCCAGGGTCATGGCATTAGAGCAAAAGACACTGCTGTCACTCAGGAAATTCCAGGAATTTGGAAGCACTGCACCAGAAACTAGAGTCAAAGACCAGATATTTGAACAAAAGATGCTCCTAGTGCTCTTAGCACTTAGGAAACTTCAAACGCTTTAAGAGAGCTGATCCAGGAACCGAGGGCAGATATACATAAATATATACATATTTTTAACTGTGTCGCAGGGGGAAAAGCAGGGGCTGCAGGCAGACACCTTGGCCAGCCTCACAGACCTGCCTGCAGGTCCTGCCCTGCGCTCTGTGAGTAACTGCGTCTGCGAGATGCTGCAGCGGAGCTGCAGTGTTGTGCTGGACCACAAGATGGAGACTTCGCCTTGTAGACTGGAAACCCTGGCACATCTTTCAGGGAAGGCACGGAAAGGCCAGGGCGGCAGGTCTGGAAGCGTGCATCGCCCTTGCCCAGCGCCGAGGGGGAGCCTGCGCCACACGCTGCCCTCCCGAAGCGGCTGCACTGAATGGTTTTTGCTCTATTTAAATTTCACCAGGAAGGTTTAGACTGTCAGTTGGTTTTTTGTTTGTTTGTTTGTTGTTTGTTTGGTTTTTTAATCATCCCTGTTGGTTTCTGTTTGGGGGGTTACTTTTCCATTCTTTTTTTTCAGGTCCACTCTTCCTGCAGTTTAAGAAAACTCATGCAACTTTGATTTCATATTTAAAGGCTGGTTAGGTAGAGATAGCTCTGTCAAAAAAGTTCTTCGGAGATGTACTGAGGGACAGGTCACCTGACTGCTTTTAACTTTATACTAAGATGCCCCTTCCTTCTGTTCTCATGAGCAGACAACTGGTCTCCAGAGTCTGTCCCGTAAGAGTCATCATGGCGCCTTCACAGACACACACACAAACACACAGCCTCGCACGTACCCCTCCTCTCACTCACAGACACACACACTCACACGCTTACATGCAGATTCTCATTCATTCACATATATCTGCACACGTGTGTGCATGCCAACACACACCGATCACACGGGAACACATCTGCCTACACATTCATTTACATACACTTACACATACACTCTCACATAAATGTACATCCACACACATACCCTCACACATGCATACACACTCACCTACATATATGTGCACACACATACATGTGCAAACTCCCACTCATGAGCATTCATTGCCACACTCACACACTTATATACACAGTCCCTCACACACGCATATGTACAATTCACTCACCACTTATAACACATATTTACATATGTGTCCCAAGTAAGACTAGGAAGTGTTAAAACACATTTCTGCATCTCCAGCACCTAGCACAACTCTGGGCTTCAAATATAAGGAAAAGCAAAAACAAACAAACAAAAGAAAACGTTTGAAACAGGAAGAAGAAAAATTTTATCTGTTCAACTCCTTCTTTCTGGGTAGATTCCATTTTTTGAAAGAGCAAACACTGGTCCATTTGTCACTCACCAGAATGTGTTATAAATGTCAAAACCTGGAATTCAGGGCCCAACCTGCATCAAAAAACAAGCATCAGAAGTCAGAGAGAAACGCACGCAAGTTTGATTGTTGCTCTAAGCAAACTGTCCAAACGAGGTTTGATGGCATGGCTTCGAGATAAGCGTAATCACTCCCCTTTTTCACAGGAAGACACCACCACCACCCCCCTGGAGAAACTGAGTGGCATTTGTCATCAAACTGAGCTCTCTTTGGCAGGGAGCACGTCCAGGACATCCCACTTGTACCTCAAGTCCTAGCAGGGTGCCTGACTCCCTAGCGTCTTACTCAGGATGTGAATGTAAGACTAGGGTGTGAGTGCATCCGTGAGTGTGTGTATGAGTGAGAAGTATTAGCCGAATAAGAGAATGTGGCTCAAAGGCACACGTGAACTCAATGCCACCCTGACTGCCAAGTACATGTTCTTTCTAGGACAAGCACTGCCATTTGAGGTTCACAACCAAAGGTACACTACAGAGAAGCCACAAGGTCCAATGCCCTGGGATGTGGTCCAGAGCTAGTCTACTGTCCCCTAAACGCCAGCTTCTAAGGTTGCATGCAGGGAACTCCAGGTCTGGGTCACACCATGTTCAGGCAATTTACATAGTACAGTAGCCACTCCTGGGCATGGTTCCATTTTCTTAACTTAGAGATTTTTTTTCTCTCCACATATTTTAAGCTACTCATTCTAGTTTTTGACATTTTGAAGTATCATCTATTTAAAATGTTAAACCACTTATTTTTCTTTAAACTGTTTTTGTCTATTTTTCTTAAGACTTTTCTCTAGAAACACATGGATACTTGTGGAACATCCCAAGATCTGAACATTTGGTGAAGAGGCTCTCTTCTAGATGTCTGAGGAGAGGTGGTTTCAGGGGAGTCCTGAAGGGGAGCTGACATCTGCCACGTGGACCGCGGGCAGAGAGCTTCCTCACCAGAGGCGATGCTTTCAAAGCTGCAGTGCTGTGTTTGGGGAGAAAAGGGCAAAAGATGACATTGAAACAGTCTTTGAGGCAAGGTGCCAAATACTTCCTCTCCACGCACTCTAAGGAATAAAGATTTGGGGCTTGATTTGATAGGCATGAATGAGTCTTAAAACTTGGAACAAATGACCCTCTAATGACCTGTATCCTAATGGATGAACGTGACCTGTTCCCATGTGACGTTTCATGTCACCTGAAGCAGCCAGGTCTGTTTCGAGTTTATGAGTGACTAGGAAAGCTTTATGTCAAAGAAGGGGAGGTTTAGCCTAAGAATAAACTGCACAAGTGATTGAGCTGACTGCCTCGGCCATTTCTTTGAGCTTTCATGGAGTAGACTTGACCCAAGATTTTCACAAAAGCAGTCATCGACCAAACAAGGCCACTTAGGTGTTTTGTGGTTGGAACTGGGGCCAGCCTTCATCTTCTCTGTCCGCACCCCTCACCCTGTACGCTGCTACATGACACCACAGGCTTAGCCAGGTTGCAGTGCAATGAATGACCCGGCGCGTGCCTACCTTCCCAGCAGACCTTAAGTTCCTTGAAGGTAAGTGCACTGCCTTATTCAGGAATTATTCAACAAATATTTATAAGTGCAAAATTGGCACCAGACACTGTGTTAGGGACTGGAGTGGCAAAGATGAGTAGCCTCAGTGGGGCTCCCGGGTTCAGTAAATAGTCAGTTCTGTGTCTTGAACACCGTGACTGGGAAAATGCAGGGTGCCGGGGGCTCACCTCCAGGCCACCCATAGTGGACTTGAGGGTTTGGGGTTGCATCCTAGAGGCAGGGAAATCTAAGTCAAGTTTTAAAAGATGTGCAGGAGTTAAACTCCTCTGTATTTGGTGCAGGACCTGACCCACTTCCATAATTGTCTGATGGAGGAAGCGTAGAAACGAAAGAGGGTGTGCAAAGAAACTGGAGGAAGGAGTAAGAAGGTAAAACTGTAGGTGGGGGAACCTCCTGGTCCCAGGCTCTTTCCCAGACAAATCCCTGGGCATCCCACGAACTCTTCCAAAACGCTAGCCCTAGAAATACGATCCGTCCTCTGGTTGGCTCCGGGCTCGTTCCCATCTCCGCGCCCAGCTCTCTCGCTCCACCAACCTGCAGTCTGTGTAATTACTTAACGGCCCTTAAAAAGTTTCCTCCCTCTTTTCCACCCTTCCTTTTAACCCCAACAGCTTCGTGAAAACTTGCCAGCAGCAGGCCTGCCGGGCCGGCTGAGATGGGGGGCGGCTGAGCGCCGGGAGCTCCCCCTCGGCCGCGCACCCGGCAGGTGCCCGGGCCCTGCCTCCACGTGCGCCTCGCGCCGAGCAAAGCGCTGTCACGACTTGGTGGCCGAGGTGATTAATTAGCGGCGTGGCCGAGCGGGGGGGACGCGTGCTGGCCGCCACATCTGCCCCGCGACAGCAGGGGTCAGGATGCGGTGTCACTTCTTTCCCTCTCACTCCCTCCAAAGCCTAATTGGCTGTGACACGTGGGCCAGCTGTTCTGAGAGGCGGAGCGCGGCGGGCGTTTTGAGGCCGGCGGCTGCGGCGGGCAGGCTGGTGCGCCTGCGGCGGGTGGGTGCTGCTTCCTGCCGGCGGCCGGCCACATCTTTGTTCCAGGACCGGGGCAGGCTGGAGGCTGTGGGCTTTAGCATCCCTTTTTTTCTCAGCTTTCCTCCGGATCACAGCCAGGAGGTTGGGTACAGAAAAAAAAAGAGGAAATTTCGAAGCACCCTTGCCTCCCCCGCCAAACACCCAGAAATCCCCCTCCCCTCCTGGACTGAAATCACTGTGCCCCTCTTACTAGTCTTACTGTGGAATAAACTCAATCAGATTCATTCCTGCTAAGGAAAAGAGAGGATGTATTGGCTGGAGTGGGAGGCCGGGAGGAAGAAATATGGGGCGGATTTGGAGCATCCGGCATGGGGATGGGGAAGATGCCAGGGTTGGGAGGCGGTCTGTACCTCCAGGAATTGGCTTGAGTACAGGAGGGAGGGAGAAGCGTAGGAGATGGGGGACAGGCCTGGTGTTGGCAAAAATGCAAAGGGATTTGCCCAGTTTGTGGGACAAACATGATTCAAGAAGGAATACACTTTTTTAGAAGCCTTGCAAGCCTTTAGAATACATTTCTACTCAGCAGCAGCAGTGTCCTGCAGCCACTCTGATTTTTGAATGCAATGAGCAGAGCTGCTGTCTGGATTGAGAAGGGAGCAGAGGGGAAGAACTCTGATATTTATGAAGATAAAGACCGTGTACCAGAAAGGATGCTGTGCACTTCTGTATGCCTGGGAGGTGGGTGGGGACAGGCTCCTGGCCTCACCAGATACTGCTACTCAGAGTTGAGCTAGGTGGGGAATTCCAGTGATGGGTTCCTTAGTTTCATTCATTCAACAGCTTTTACAGACCCCGACTCTGCCAGGCACCAGGATGGGCACCGAGACACAAAAGAGCTGGAGGAGCTGACCAGGAGGCTGAGAAACAAAAGAGAGTGACTGGTTCAACCCAGGGCAAGAGGCGGTGCGAGAGGTCCAGGCAAGGTGGCACAGGGTTCTGGGTCAGAGGGGAGGGTCTGGGGAAACCCGGGGAGGCCTCATGAAAAAGGAACTCCTAAGCTGAGTGTTGAAGATGTGGCATCAGCCAGGAAGGACTGGCATGGTTCAGGCAGAGGGAAACCCGAGCTTAAGCCTGGGAAAGCAGAGGTCGCCAGTGCTGGGGGCAGCACAGCCATCCTCCGCTCCCTCTTCCTCTCCTGGCAGAACTCGGTGTAAGACCAGCTCGGCCGATGGGGACACTACCCACCCCTGTAGGTATACAGGGCAGACAGATCCTTAGGACAACCCTCCTTTTAGAGAACCGAGGGCTGCTTGCTCCCACAAGTGGGGAGCCAGCCGGGTGGGGAGGACCTGGAGGCCCCCTCAGCCAGGTGGGGTCGTAATAACCTCATTAGAAGCAGGGAGGATGCCCTGCACAGGTAGTGGCTGGCGCTGGTGGCCCCATGTGCTGTCAGCAGTTAGAGCAGCTGTAATCGCAGCTGAAGCTCCTGCCTCACACCTCGCCTCTCATTAGCCCCCTGCCGGGCTGCCGCGCAGGCAGATGAGAAAGTGCTGTGGCATCTTCAGCCCGCTTCCTTCTAGACCACCGTCCTGCGGCTCCCTTAACCCAGCAGTAGCTTTGTCCCCTCTTTCTGGGTCCTCTAGCTTCTAAAGCAAGGACATAGGGACTAGGGGTGGAGAAAGTAGGAAATCAGCTTCATCCTTGGCTCCTTGGGGTCCAGATGTTCTGACATCCCTGCTAAACATGGAAGGAACCACGCTCCAGGAGGCCCCGCAGTGGCTGAGCCGGGCCTGGCCCTTCATTCTCAATTGAGTATGGTGACTTGCTCACATCTGGGGTATCTGGACCAAGCAGGATGGGCAGGACAGCTTGATAGGGAGCAAGGGTGCTCCTCAGATGCTGGCAGTCTAATGGGGAGGAGTGAGGTCACAGTGTGCAAGGAAAAAAAGCAGTGCAGCCATGGAGAAGGTGTCCTGGTGCTGAATGAGTAGTGAGAGGAACAGGCAAAGTGAATCCCAAGGTGATGGAGGAGCTGGGGCTTGGCAGATATCCTCTGAGCCTACTGTGTGCTACTGACTAGAACTGGGAAGACTACCAGAAGGCGTGTCCCCTTGGAGGAGGTCACAATCCAGCAGGGACATGAGGACTGAGGCTTGGGCTTGGGACATCCCAGGCAGAGCACACGATGGAAGCAGGGGCGCCAGGTGAGGGACGGACAGAAAGCTGGCAGAGAGGAGCCGGAGTGAGTGGGATGGGATAGGGGTGGGCTGTGATGGGGAGAGTGCCCCAGATTTGCAGCAGCGGAAGGAGCTAAGACAGCCTGGGCACAGTTCTCCATCTAGGAGAGCTTTTCAGGATCTGCAGCCGCTCCTCTCCCTGACCCTTCCTTGCTTATGTAGCAAGAGCAGGAGGCTCCAAGCTAGGGCTTCACAGGACTTCTCAGGTGGACACGGCATCCTTGCTGCTCCGCAGCCTCCTCCCGTATCCATCACAGGGGCTTTCCTTCAATCCCTACACTGCAGCCCATTGACTTACATAAAAAGTTTCAATTTAGCTGTTTTGTCTTGGGAATTTTGTATACAGACAGTCAAGATGCTTTGGAGAAGATGAGAAGAAATAATCATCATCTATTTTTAACTCTGCACTATCAAGAAATAAGCTTTACTGATTTTCCAATCCCTACACCCCCTACCACTGAGACCACCTCCCTGAGCAGAGCAGACTAATTTTTTTTATTTAATGCACTGAGCAGTAATGTTGGCATCTGGTGGGCATAGCCTTCTTAAGTCCAGGGCTGGGGGATCTTCATACCTCCCTCTGTTCCGCCAAGTGCAGGGCCCAGCATTCAGCAAGAGTGTTGGTGAAATTGCACAGCTTTCTTGGAACCTTCAAGGTCACTCAGCAGAAGTGTGAGGACAGCCAATCAAGGCCGAATCAGGTGCAACTTTGTGAAAGGCAAGGTGACACCGGAGGCTCAGGCAGAACTGGGATTGTCCACCACCTGTTCAGTGCCTCCACCTGCCATGTAGAGTTTTGCTGAGCTGCTGGAGGCAGCCGTCTGTCTTTGCTTCATCTATTTATTCATTTCAGCCCTGCTTGCCTCTCTGACATTGGCACTGGGCTCGCTGACATGGCCCTTTAAGGCAGCTTTTCCCACAGTGTATTCAGCGAAAATCTAGACTCTCGGTTAAATAATTTAATTTGAAAAATAAATAATAAATAAAATAAATCATGGGGGAGGGTTCTAATTCTGTGGCCCTATAATTTTTAAAAAATGAATATTTAAAAATAAATTATTTTTAAAATAAATAATAAAATAAATTCAATTTTAAAATAAATAATAAAATAATTTTATTTTAAATGATTTTAAGTAAAATTAATTTAAAAATAAAAAGTTTAATTAAAAAATTAATAATAAATTTAAAAAATAAATAATGAAATAAAATAAATCGTGGGGAGGGTTCTGGTCCTGTGGTCCTATTAGTTTGGGAAATGTGACAACTGCATTCCCCTTGCACATTCGCCTATTCAGGGTCCTATAACCAGGAAGATCTGTTTAATTTTATTTATTGTAGCTGCTCCATTTTTTGTTTTTAAATCACAGAGGCTCCCTTCTATGTAACACCTATTAGTGGCCCACAGAACTTGGATTTTCTAGAATGCACTTGGGGTGAATGGCGATGGCCTGCGGGACCATCAATGGCAGTTTGAGGTGGGCTATCTTACTGGGCTACCCTTGAAGGTACAGAGCCTTCCTGAGGCACAGGAATAATTCCTTCATGACAACCAGTGGGTAGGCAGATGGTAGCCCCACTGGTACCTCTGAAATCACATCTCATGGGTGACCTCCTACTCTATGCAGGGTGCTGCGGTAGCTGCGGGGTTCTGGAGAGGCACTGGGCATCACTTCAGAAATCAAGAGCATGCCTCTTTTGTGACAGAATGCAGAGGTTAAAGCAGATCCCCTCAAATAAATTAATGCTTACACAGTTTATTAAGAAAAGCAAAATTTCATATGCACACTGAAAATCAGAGAGGGATGGGAGAGCCACCTTCCCTTTAATCAAAATTTGCTCTTCAGTACACTTTTTAGCCAAAGTAGGCACTGAGTATTAACAAAAGGAGCTAGAAATAATTTTTGTGTGTGTGTGTATATGTATGTATGTGTGTATATATATATATATATATATATATACACATATATTTAATGGAGGAACTGGAGATTGAACCCAGGACTTTGTACATATGAAACACCCACTCTATCACTGAGCTATTACCCTCTCCCAGGAAATAATTATTAAATAAATAGTACATGTCAGCTCTTTTCCATATCACATCTGAAAACAAAATAAGAAGTGAGTTCAAATCACAGAAGTTTTTTTTTTAATCCATTCTTTCATTTGACAAGAATTTATTGAGTCTGCACTGTGTGGAAGATACTCTTGAATAGAGAAGAAAAAGAGTTTAGGTGAATAAGGAGGTATCGATCTTGCCCTAAAGAGGTTAGCAGGTCATGGGAGAGTTAAGATGTAGACTCTGAAATTATAATCATAGGATTACTGGGTTTTAAACAGAAGCTCCTTAGAAGCCATATGATTCAAACCCATCATGTTGACACATGAGGAAACAGGCTCCGGGAGATTGAGGAACACAATTAAGGCCACACACCTTTTTGGTTATGGAGCTGAAGCAAACACATTGTCCAAGGCTCCTCCTTCTTCTCCACAAAGAGTGTGATCAGAGCCTCAAAGAGTTGCAAGAAAAGTGCTATGAGGGCTCAGAGGAAATGCCCTGGAAAAAGGAGACATTTAAGCTGAATCTTTAAAAATGTGCAGGACTTTGATGGCATTCAGCATGGAAAGGCATTCCAGGAAGATGGAACAGCAAACAAAGTTTTAGAAACAAAAAAGTACAGAGTAAGTTTGGATAACAGACAAATAGTCCAGTGCTTGGTCAGATACTTGCTAGAAGGAGAGAATTCGGTGGTGGAGTCAACCCTCCAAGGTAGGTAGAACCAAGACCCCGGATGGCCCAAAGAGTCAGATCAAGGGCTAGGCCACCGATGTCATCTGAGTCATACACAGGAGCTGTGGAGGCCCTTACATTATCCAGGCCAAAGCAAGGTGTGCTGCAGAAGGATAAGGGCAGCATAGCAGGGAACAGAGGGGTGAGATGCTAGAGATTTGGGAAGCGCTGGTAGACTATACTGAGGGAAGCATGTTGAGACAGTGAACCGGATGTTTCCTGGAGAAGAGAACAGGAGTGATGAAGTTTCCTTTCCAAAAAAAACACTTGTATTGGCAAGTTAAGTGTCATCAACTTGTCTCTCCAAAGTGGCTGACGTCTTGTTCTTGGAAAGAATGGAACTTGATGAAGAATAATTATAAACCCTCAAAGTTCTTCTCAGCCTTGGGGTGATATGAACCTTGGGGTGAGAATTACTACCCACAAGCCTGGAATCACCAGAGGAGGCAAAGGACCACTGAGTATTGACCTCAATCCACCCATTGGGAACAGGAAAGTGATGATTTCAGATTTTTCCTCTTTAGTTCATATTCTTTCTCTTTAAATCAAGTAGGTGCCTATATATATATATATATATATATTGCTGAGAAATGCTTCACTGTGGGACATCTTGGTGCTCGAACCAGGTCTGATCAATATTTCCACTTTTTAGAATTTTTCTTGGAGTCTTTTACAATATTGTTTTGCCCAGTAGAAGCAGGGAGATTTACAAATGGATATTTCAAATACTCTTCCAAACTGATGACTTAGATCATCCCATATTTGAATAGAAACAAACAATCAAAGTTGCACGTCCTGATGCTTTCAAATACTCAGACATTTGTCATCGCAGAGTCATGATATTGATGTGTTTGTACTTGGCAAGTGATACGGATATTTGGCTCAAACAGAGCCACAGTTTAATTCTAAGCTGGAGGAAAGTCTGATCAAGGTGCTCCCCCAAAATTCATTCATGTGATTCCTGCCTTTCTGCACAATGCAAGTCCATACCAGCCTGCGCACACTCTCCCAAAGAGGTCTTCATCTGAATGCCAGCAAGGCTGTGAAAACACCTCCCTTTCCTGTGACCACTGGGTTCACTGCTATATCTGGTGGGAGGTGGGGGTGAAGGAGAGCTGAAGGACCTGGCCTTATGTTCAAAGCAGAAAATCAATAAGCCCATTCTCACAAATGAAGAATCAATGAAAGGGGGAGAAAACAGAGCGGGAGGAAAAGGGAAATAAAGAGACAAGGAGAAAAGAAGGGGAAGGATTCAGAATGAACTCACTCTGTGCATATACACGCTCTGCAAAACAATGGAGAAGCGCAGAAACACCCCGGCTGTTTGTGTGAAGAAAGAAGTCACGTGTGTATATCACAGTAGTAATTAAAACCTCTCAGTCAGATGCTATAGAGAGATTAGTTGTCACATTGTGTTAAAGGAATTCTTGCCTTATTCCCTAGAAGGGGACAGACTGCCTGCCGTCCTGTCATCTGTTCCTGCGTTAGAGCAACTCTCAGCCAGAATGCCGCACTGGCAGATTCCGTGCACAGAAGCCCTTGGCTACCGGGGAGCATTCTTTCTACTAAGTAAGAGGGAAAAAAAAATTGGACCACATCTATGTACCAGCCACAGCAACCTTGGGTCCCATCAGCCACGGTTATGACCCTCAACACTGTTTAGAGACTCATTTTCCAGTCTTGCTTTTCAGGGAGGTGAGTCAGGAAGTTCAAGGGGCCCCTGGGAAAGGGCAGGCAGCAGGGCAATAATAGAGCGGTGTAGGGAGGGAGATGGGCCGTGCCTGGAACCCAGGAGACAGCTTCTGGTCCTCCGCTCCCCGGGCGCTATGAGACCCGGAATGAGTGCCTGAGATTCCTCGTGTATAAACGGGATCTCTTGGGTCTGTTGGTTCCAAGCTGTACTTCTTTTCTACTAGCCAAGCAGAATAGGTTATATGCTCAATAAGTAGAATGAAAAGGACCAAGAGGTCCTTGGACAGCTTTCCATTAGCAAGTAATCAGTTGGTTCAGGCGACATTCCACCAGCGCAGTGAAAAAGAAAACCCAGCCAAACCAGCTTTTTGACCCCACCAACTCCTATTATGACTGAATTTATGGGCTAAATAGTTGGTCTCAAAAGAATTCACACAAACTGAGGAGTCCATGGACACCTGTCTAGTCATCTACAACCTCCATCTGGGGTGATTTAAAAAAAAAAAACTTCATTGTAAGCAAATCCTCCCTATATTGTATTCATATCATGCCTTTATCTGAAAGTTAATTGGAGGCAAGAAACTTGTCTTCAACGCCCCTAAGAAAGTGAAAAGACAGCTCACAGAATGGGAGGAAACATTCCAAATTATGTATCTGATAAGGGACTTGTATCTGGAGTATATAAAGAATGCTTATAAGTCAATTATAGAAAGACAAATAACCCATTTTAAAAATAGTCAAAAGATTCTAAATGGAGAGTTTTCCGAAGACATACACTTGGCTGGGGAAGCACGTGAAAAGGTGTTCAGATGTCATAAGCCATCAGACAAATGCAAATCAGAAGAGAAAATCATCATACCTGCTAGAATGGCTATAATGGAAGGGGCACAAACACAAGAGTTGATGAGGATGTGGAGACCAAAGACACGGAGAAACTGAAGTCCTCGCACGCTGCCGGCAGGAGCGCGAAGTGGTGCAGTTGCTTTGGAACATAGTCTGACAGCGCCTCTGAAGGTTACACAGAGCCACCATGTGGTCCAGTAATTCTACTCCTAGGTATACGTCCAAGAGAGATGAGAACATACGTCCGCACCCAGACACGTGCAGGAATGTTCATAGCATCATTATCATTAATCAAGCTTCCATCTTAGGACTTAACGTGTTCAGGAACTAGATCCCATCAGATGAGCTAAAGTTGACTAGACTGAACAGCAGAAAATGACTGTAGGAGACTGCCAGTGACTCCAAAATGTCTGCTTCCCTTCCCTCCACAGGAGTCAGGGGTTAGCTGCCCACCTGGCAGCTAGGTGTGGCCCTGTGATTAAGTTCTGGCTAATGGAATGGAAGTAAAAGATGCCGTTTCTGGGTACCCTTAAATGAATTCGGCATTTGCTCCCTTGGGTCCTTCCCTTTTAAAAAAAATTCTTGCAACTGTCTAAGAAAGGAGCAAGTACCTTTGCCCACAAAGGCATGATACCTTTAAAGAGGACAGAGCTGTTCTACCAGTGCTGAGCCCTGTAATTACTACTGGACTGTGACATGAGAGAAAAATAAATTTCTATCCAGTTTAAGCCATTGTGTTTTGGGGGGGTCTCTTTGTTAAAGCAACTTAGACTGTAATCTGAGAGAATCAGACTGCCAATCGTACATGTGACTGATGAGCAAACCAAATGCTCTTTGTCATTCCTACTGTCTACTGTACATTTCCCAAAACGGGGATGTTTGATTCACTCTACGGAGCATCCTCTTCCTATTCAATATCATGGGAAACTGAATTTGAAGCTCTGTTATTAGATACTATTAAGACTGGCGGTTGGTTGTTCATCTAAATGAGTTGGTTAAAGTGGAGAATCGTTTAAAGGTGATACAAGCATGCTGTATTGAACGTTTTATTTTAATGCACATGGGATACTTTGTGGAAGCCTCTTAGAAAGAAATTGGTGGGTGATTGGAGCTCTGAGAGCCATGTTGGACCATAAGGATGACGGTCACGTTCCAAGGATGGTGAAGAAAAAGCCTGGAGGGAGGCTGGGTTCTTAGCTGCTCCTTCCAGACTTCTGTTCCACGAAAGACACTGTGGGCATCAGTCTTTAAGTTTCATGGGAAAAAAATAGAGACTGTTGGTCAATGCAATGCATTTATTAACGGGTAATCCATTAACAGCATTTGCAGAGTAATCAGATTCTGGACTGAGGGGAAGTTTAGAACAAAGCAAATCAGATATCTTTATAAGGTATGCCATTCAGGCTACAGAAAGGCTTAATAAATGTGTCTACCATACAGTTAGTACATCTCTCTCGTGAATAGAATTCTTGGAACCACTGGATATATCATTTTATTTTCTCTCTGGTGGTGCTGAAAACTGATAATGATTTTTTAATTTTCCAGTTCTGGTTTCTAAAGTTACCATAAAGCCCAACGTGTAATGTGGGACAAGTTACAGTAACGCCGAATGTTTTGCAGTTTAGTTGGATTTCTCAGCCTCAAATAATTCTGGGGACACTTCTTACATACTGGCTACAACCATTGCCTTGGCTTCATCAGCCAAGCTCCATAATTAGCTGAACTAGAGTCACCGCAAGAGAGTAAGTCATTGACTCTGCTTGGCTCTGGGCAGTGCCAAAGTGGTGTTTGTGTCGCTTACAAAGGTCCAAGATGGAAAGGATTTGAAGTTCATTTATCAGACCACTCCATTAGTTCCTAGGGACAATTCCAGCTAAGCTATCCTGAGACATGGTATAGAATCACTTGAGAGACCTGCTTGGAAAGCCAGCAAAATGATTAAATAGCTAAAAGAGGGCTTGCGTGGTATTATTCTTTAAAATGATTTAAAATATGAAATGAAACTGTAGTCATGGAAATAATAAAATAATTACAAAATAAAATAGCCTCTGCTATCCCTTCATTTATCCCTTTGTAAATTCAGCAGATACTTACTGAGGGCCTTTGATTTACTGCATGAAGTGCAGGATGTGGCTGGGGCAGCTACCTGACCATCAGAGACAAGTGTCCCCTCTCCACGGAGGGGAGCTGTTGCTGGGAAGTGGCTCCCCGCCAGGACTACATCCTCTTGTACGTCTGAGAGACCACTTCTGGTCTAGGCAATGCGAGTGGAAGTGATGTGGGCTACTTCTGAGGCAAAATTGTTAACATCCTTCCCCAGTTTTCTTTCCTTACATTTCGACTTTGGCGCCTGTTAAAGATGGTGGCATCACAAGATGGAAGGAGCCGCGGTCTCTGAGCCATCACTTGTTGGAGACACCGTCAAGAAGGACCACCCAACCAAGGGCACTGCAGTGGGTTTTATGTGAACAAGAAACAATATCTTATTTTGTTTAACCACAAAGTTTTAGTTTTACGACAGCAATTGACCTACTCTGACTAATACTTAATACACAGGATTGGAGATTACAAAATTCTCATTTATTATAGGTAACTGGTCTTCTTATGATGATCTTATTACAATTGTTATGTAACTTCGTTAGAAAACATTAGCGGCTTGTGAGAACCTCTCTCTGGGGATCTTAAACCCCTTCTTTACACAACAGACTCTCACCAAAGAATGAGAACAACCCCACATGAAGTGCATTTTGGCAAACGCTTCACGCATAATTTGGAAATCAAAGTCTCTCGAAGGTAATTGCCTGGTTTCCCGAATGGAATGTTGGAAAAGATAGTACATGAGACCACTGGGGACATGTTCATTTTTAATTGGAATACTCTGCAAGGTCTGGAGACGTTATCACTAATAGTTGGACTGTCTATTTAGTTCCTCTCGCCTATGCCCTGCAAGCCTTCAGATGTGTCTGATTTATGAAAAGCTACAGCCCAGCCTAGACGTGACTTGGCACGTAGAACCTGAAGCAGTGGAAGTCCAGCCACCAAGGAATGTGGCCTGGGTGTGGGGTCCCCAGGATGCAGTCATGATCTCTCAAGCCCACCACGGATTTCTGATGTGCTTGATCCTTCCCAGACTCACAAACTAGAAGAAGAGAATAGTGCATAGAGAGAGCTCATATAAAAGTTGCACATAACACTCACCATGGCTACGTGCAACAGTCAAATACTTTCTTTATAAAATTCTGACTGGAAGTCGATAAATGGTTTTCACGACCCACTAAGGAGTCAGAACTCTCCATTTGAAAACTGTTTCATCTTGTCTGTGTTACCCTTTTGCCTAAAAGTGCTCTTTTTCCTTTGTGTTCTCTCCTTCAATAAACCCTGAACGGAGAAGTTTTCATTCATTTCTAATCTACTGAGAACTTGAATCAAATGTTTACCTTCATTGGAAATATTTGAATTTTTAGCCTTAGAACTGAAAGAGACCTCAGCTCTCTTTTTCTTTTAATTGATGAGTTGGAAGGTCAGTTTAGGAAGGCTAAGTTCTTGGCATGGTTTGTCACAGAGTTGGGGATCAGAACTCAAGTCTCACGATATGGCGTCGTTTCCAATCATGACCCTACCATTTTTCTAAATGAATGACTGTGCCCTCCGCCAACCAACTTCAATATTAATGAGATGTAAAGAAAGAGTCTGTGGGGACAGGGTACTGGGTAACTGGGTGACCCTCAAATTGAATGTGTGGATGGATGCTTGTCTATATGTACTTTTGATGATCAAATAAGATATCTCATTTACTGAAAAATGTATTCCTTCATAGAGTTCTATGGATTTTCTTATTGTAGCACAATATACATAATATAAAATTCACCACCTTAACCATTTTTAAGTATACAGTTCATTGGCATTAAATATATTCATGTTTTGAAACCATCACCATCACCATCACCATCATCCGTCTCCAGAACACTTTTCATCTCGCAAAACTGAAACTCTACACCTATTAACAGTCACTCTCAGTCTCCCTTCAGTCCCTGGCTACCACCATTCTTTTTGTCTCAATCTCAAATTGTATTTTCAGGTAGCTTTTTACATCTAGGACACTCAGCCGCAGAAAAGAGGGATAGCTGGCCGGCTGCATTTAGATGCGCGTGGCATCCTGATTTTAAGCGCCACTCCTGAGCTCAGCAGGTGGCGCAGTGGGACATGGGTTACCTCCAAAGCAGCTCATGAAATGAAGGGAATTGTTGACCTAAGCAAGCCGGAGCTGGCACGGAAGGTAGGAAAGGACAGGGAGAAGGCAGACACTGGTCGGCACACCTCTGACCGTGGAAGCCGCGTCTCTGTGGACAAGCAGGGCAGACGCCGTGACTGACAGCAATAAAGATGGAGCAGCTGGTGCACCATTAATAATCACGGGCTCCGGGGAACTCATCCCCCTGCAGATGAGGACAAACGTTGCAGGCTGTCGTCAGCGTGTGCTGGGAACACCCTTCGGTCACCCTGGAGGCACGACTTCGTGTCCCTCACCTTTTCAACTTGCTTTTCTGGGTGCCTGTGACATTTTTTTCCTGACCTCAGGGTGACATCTCATAAAGGCGCAATTACCCCAACCCAGCACCTTCTAAGCCATGAGGTTTAATCCATGTAAATCATGACTGTAAATGACAACAGCCACCAGGGACAGAGCTGGATGGGTCTTAGAGTCCTGATTTCTCCTCTCCCATTTGTCCCAAACAAAATATGTCTCTTTTCTATCATTCTCTTAACCCCTTTTGTTAATGGTGGGCTCACCTTATATAGACAATGTAGGCAATTTACAAAAGTCAATCTATGAGGGAGAGAGAGCCACGGCAATGGCCAGGGACAACTAGCTTTGATAGTTCTTGTAACAAATGCCACATCCAGGCACTCATGAGTGGCCAGGCTCCCCACCCAAAGAACCAGTATGAAATATTCAAGGAAAAAAGAACAGGGCATCCTCCTCCTCAGTTTGGACTGCACACCAGGAAGAAACTCCAAAAGTCACAAGTCCGTGGAAGCAGCAACCTCACTCTTTAGGAATGCCGTGGGGTAGGAACTGCCAAAGAAAGCATGCAGCATCTTAAGTAGTATGCACAAGAGAGCCTTGGATTTGGGGTGAGACACTTGGGTTTAAATTCAGGCTCCCGCTCTCAGTAGTTGTAACCTTGAATATGACATAAGCTCTCTGAATCTTATTTTTTTTTAATTTAGCAAAACAAGTGTAACACCACCAGCCCTGACTGTGAGGATTAAATGAGATAATGTGAATAAAAGCACCCTGAACATAGGTGGCGAAGGCAAAGTATATACATGCTGATACCCATACATGGATGCAGTCACACATGTCGTGTACACACACACATATAGGCAAACAATTTGTATTGGTTTCACTATTAAGAATTTTTCAGCAGTGCTTATGGGAACATCTGCCCGCCCTTCTGCCCTAGGAATAGTCACTCAATTCTAGGAGATAAATTCAAGTCGTGGCAAAGGCAGTGGTGCCATTGGCAGAACCGTGGTACATCTGGACGATGTGTAAGGAAGGTAACCGCTTTGCAATATGGGAGTTGAGGGGGGCGGTTCATGTACTGCAAAGTTATATAGAAGGGTTGTCCGTATGTGGAGTGGATGCTGTGAATCCCCAGAGTACAGGAGAGGGGACTGGAATCACATTTGATAAACTACAATGAAAATGCCATGTTCCTGCTCGTGTAGACAGTTCTGCTTGTCATCCTCACAGACACTGGTGTTCATGCATCTCATGTTTATTGGCATCTGTGCTGGTTACATAATGCTATGGTCTCAATATTTGCATCCCTTCCAAATTGATATGTTGAAATCTTAACCCTCGAAGATGCTGGTATTAAGAGGCGAGGTCTTTGGGAGGTGATCAGGTCATGAGGGTGGAGTCTTCAGGAAGGGGATTAGTGCTTTTTAAAACAGACACCCCAGGGCTCCCTTACCCCTTCCACCATGTGAGGACACATTGAGTTGTGCTCACTTCGGGGTAATTTGTTATAGCAGCAATAGGAAACTAATACATAGTGGGACTTTCCTGTCAGAGTCCCCAGGAGTCTGCAGATCTGCCTCCGGAGTAACCAAAACATCTCTGCTTCTTTCTTCCCTGTAGCAGACATTCAACTATTTGAAGACACATTTCAAATTCCCCCTAAATCTTTAGTTTGCTAACTCAATATTGTCCGTGTTGCCTTATCTGACTATTCTCAGACTCTTCATCACTGTAACTGTGTTATGTTTTGGTCTTCATCCTCACCCCCCAACAAAGTTGGCATCTTGAACAGCACACTGTAACTCCAGGGTGGAATACAGGGACAGCCTCTGTGAATGCTCTGGATAACTAATGCCTCCTTTGAGCACAGGTCTCCCTGCCCCCCCCCCTCCAACACCACGCTTCAGTGTAAACAGAGCCGCACGGAATTCTACAGAAGCCTTATTGTGGGAGAGTAGAAGGAGCAGGGGTTTGGAATGAAACTCACCTGAGTTTGAACTCTGGCATTTCCACTTTCTGGCTACATGATCTTGAAAGAAAATCAGTTAGCTTTTCTGTGCCTTGGTCTAGTAACTCATCTATAACTCATCTAGATTGTGGGGACGAACAACTAAAATGAGATAATATATTTGCACATATTTTGCAGAAGGAAGGCATTAAAAGATGTTGGTTTCTTTTCTTCCCCCTACTTCTGAACACTGTAATCCTGTTCACGTGGCTCAAGTTTGAACTAACTTTTTGTGCAAAAATATCGCATTCCTCGGGCTCATATCAAGATTACAATCATCTAAATGCCTAAAGTCTTTTTAAGGGCACGCCCAGCAAGCCACCTTCACCTTAGTTTGTGCTGGAGCAGTTGTTGATTTCATGTTATTGGGAGGTGTGGTTTATCGGCCCGCTCCACCAATCCCTTTGGGGATTCTAATTTTCCCACTCCACGTATTAGTTATTGTGCCTAGCGTGAAGCCCTATGAGTTTGTCAGATGTTCCATTAAATGTCTGTAGAAATCCCTAAGAAGAAAGGAGTTGAGCCTATCTTGGCATTACTTGCCCCTAATACATTTATGCCAGATCCAAGGGCTCACTGCTTCCTTGTCCAAGTGTCCACAAGCCAGCTTTCCAAGGACCATTGATTTCAAGATGCCTCGAATTACACGGGGTCTTTCCAGGCAGCTCATGTGCAAGTTCTCTCTTCCTCTGAAAGCAGTCCGCTCCTCTCAGGAGACTTGCATGCATAGACGGAACCTTGTTTCTCCTTATTGCTTCTCCCCTTCTTCAGGGCTTAATAAATCTTCTCCCAACAATGTTGATGTCAACCTTCAGAATTGTACAACCTCTCTTCTTAAAAAAGTACAGAAGCAAAATCGGTATTGAAGAGTTCTGTTTTCTCTGTGACCTGTTACTATTTCGATATTAACCTTCAGCAGAGGAATATCCTTTGTTACTGGATTTTCTCGCCCAAATGCTAAATTTAAAAGCATCTGTCTTTTACTATTTGAACGTTTTGGTTTACCTGCAAATTGCCCCCTAGAGGTCAACGACAGTGGCCGTCTGTCCATCACTGTTTATAGGCACCTATCTCCATGGCTTTTTATGTCTGAACTTGCAGATGCATTCCCGAGGACCACTAGTTCAGATTCCTGCAGTGTAAGATGCATGTCTAACTCTGCCTTATACTCTTTGGTGCCACGAGCGCTCAAGTGCTTGCAGTTTGGAGATTGTAAAGTCAGGTTTGGTCCTAGCTCTTCAGACATGGCTTTGGCTTAGCATCTCCCCAACCCCCAACAACTAGAGTGGCAAAGGAATCTCCTGTCCCACAGGAAGGGCTCTTTTAGCCTCAGAGGGAAGGCGGACCCCGGAGGGCTGAAAGCCAAAAGTGATGGCTCCCTTCATCCTTTGTTGTTGCAGAGGTCCCTGCTCAGAAGCTCTGAGAAAAATAGTCCCCAGTTAAAAAGCACGGTCCTTCTCTTCCTTTCTTCTCTGTACTTCCCTTTCCTCAGATGCCAGCCTGTAGCAGGACTGAGGAGCCATGAAACGCCGTGGCTAAGAGCCTTGCTCTGGAAAGCAGACAGACACGAGGTTAAATCTCAGCCTTTTTGAGCCTTAATTTTCTCACCTGTAAGATATGACTGACAGAACCTAGCACAGAGGGGTCTGATGAGAATTAAATGAGATAATACCTAGAAACCACTTAGCTCAGGCTCCATAAAATAACAAACGCCAACTAATGCCAGTCATTATCGTTCACTGGAAATCTGTCCTTCCCATGTTAAGGCTGGAGCTGTGTCTGGTTAATTCAGCCTGCCTACAAGTCAGATCAGGCCGCCCTGCAGGTCCAGGCAAACCCACAGCGGAGCATTCAGTCATGAACGTGACCATGGGAGACAAAGAGAACAGGAACAGACCACAGGGCGGCAGAATCTCGGGTCCACTTACAGATACAGCCTCAAACCAAAGCTGAGTCTGTAAGACATGTGGGCCGGAGCTCAGCTTGGCTTTTTCCATGGAACTAGTAGTTCGATCCATCAGAAAAACTCAGTGGTTCAGTTATTTGACTCAATCACCCAGCTGTTCCTGGGTAGTAAGTGTATTGCAGAGCCCAGTGGGAAATACCCCAGTAGAACAGAGAGGAGGGGATGGCGAGTGATGACTTGTGGCTTTTTTTTTTTTTTTTAATCTCGGCAGACAGATGCATTTGAGAGAAGAATCCAGCTGAGGGGGACAGCACACACAGCTTCCCTTTGTCCGTCTGTCAGGGCTGGCACCAAGTTCTTGGCAACCTTTTGGGAGCCTCTGTGCCTGGGCTGGGTTAACTTGGCCTCATCCGTTTAAGAATATTTGATTTGATTGCACAGCAAAATGCTTTTGAAAAGCTGGGCTATTATCCCTGAAATAGAAAAATTAAAAAAATTTGAAAAGCACCTTTGAAGTCAGCTACCCAAATGAAACTTGTGACATCAGAGCGATGGCAGATAAGCGGGGGGTGCAGAACAAGGCTGCCTGTTGACCGCCGAGCGGGACCAGGCCCACTTTACACCCAAGCAATATAAGTCAAAGATGAAAGATGTTCCGGGCAGCTCGCCTGACCCCTGTGCCTCCGTTATCTCCAGCTGATTGCACAGTGTTTCTCTCCGAACAATCCCTCACTGTCTCCCTGGTGCAGGTGAACCTCAGCAGAAGAGGGGCTTGGGCGTCTTGGCCAGGTTGTAGGAATGCCATGCATAGCACAGGGGGCCAGAGGAGGGCTTGCTCGAATCAAGCACCGTCTTTATTACTCCTCTTATCCTCTGGATGCTGAGGACAGAACAGCTAAGTGCAAATCGAGGGCAGCAAAGAAAGCCCAGGGTGTGGGTGGTGACAGACAGGCAGCTCTCTCTCCCACTGATAGACCATCAGAGACCGAAAACAAACTCCAGCTGCCACGCTGCCCCTGTGCATTTACATACAGCGTGCTAGAGCCATGTCACAGCGTGAATCTGAACAAACCTGGACTGAGTTCTGCACCTCTTCTTCTATAACACCTAGTTACTGAAAAGTCCAATTGCTGAGGACAGTCCATCAGCAGATCTCAGACTTGCTCATGCATCAGACTCTCCTGAAGGACTTGCTAAACCACGAGTAGAAAAGAGATTCACTCACGTTGAATACAGTTCAACAAAAGTCAGGTGCTAATCTAAGTGCTGAGGGTACAAAGATGAATAAGGGACTGTAGTTAAACCTTTCAAGACAATCTAAGCTCTGTCTAAAACAAAATGCGATCAAATAAAGCCCACTGGTATCAAATTAACCCCTACACTGAGTCTTCTCCCAACAGAGCATTTGGGGAATCAACAGAGTGGGTCTGCAACTTTAACAGAAAGAAGTAAAGACTCCTTGTATCTACTATTAGGAACTGATGGAACATGCAGTTTAGGAAGGGAATTGGGGAGAGAGATGGTTCACTGTGTTAAAATTTTTAATTTATTTTTTATTTAAAAAAAATTTTTAAGGACAGAGGCGAGATAGCTGTGCATGTCTAGAAGATAGACTGTGGAATGGAAATCCATGAAACTGAAGGTGAGGAACATGGATGAAGATGAAAGGACAGAAGGAAAGTAGAGTCATTGTCAACTGCACAATTAGGTGGAGGAAATAAACAAAATAATTCTGATTCCGTTTCCCGTGGAGCCTGACTTAGGCACCCATAAAAGAAAGGAGTCTCTGGGAGTTTTCCAAGCCTTCCTCTTCCACACTTTTTCACTTTCTCTCACTGCTGCCTGTTCCTATAGCTTCCCTGGGTTATCTAGGGCAGTTGAAGGCAGAAGAGGAAAATCCACCCTCAAACTGGCAATGTCCTGATTGCTCCCAGTCTTCCTTTTCTGAGCTGATCTCCATTCATTCATTCAGTAGCAATGCTGAGCAGCTCCTGTGTTCCCAGTAGTGCCCTGGGCTCGGAGGGGGCAAGATCTATACTCAAAAGCATATGACATCATCTCTGTCTTCAGGAAGCTTACGGGAGACAAAAAAGCACTCTTAAGAAGTTATTTCTCCTTGACGAGCAATTGCAAAATACTATAAGAGGTGCTACAGGGTATAAGTGATTGAACCCTGCAAGTAATCCAGAGTAGGAGAGTAGGGAACAGTCTCCACTGAGGAGTAAGATGGGAAATCAGAGTGAAAAATGAGTAGATATAAGACAGTCAGAGAAGATGAGTGGACAGAGAGAGAGGGGGAAAGAAAGAAAGAAAGAAAGAAAGAAAGAAAGAAAGAAAGAAAGAAAGAAAGAAAGAAAGAAGAAAGAAGAAAGAAAGAAAGAAAGAAAGAAAGAAAGAAAGAAAGAAAGAAAGAAAGAAAGAAAGAAAGAGAAAAGAAAGAAAAAAAGAAAAGAAAAGGAAAGAAAGAAAGAAAAGAAAAGAAAGAAAGGAAGGTAGGAAGGAAGGTAGGAAGGTAGGAAGGAAGGTAGGAAGGTAGGAAGGTAGGAAGGAAGGTAGGAAGGTAGGAAGGTAGGAAGGAAGGTAGGAAGGTAGGAAGGAAGGAAGAATATATACACATAATATAGCTGTGCTCCACTCCCAACAGAAGGAGAGAGAGGAAGGAAGGAAGGAAAAAAAAGGAGGTGGGAACGCATGTAGTAAATTGAAGGGCAGTACAAAGCTTATCTTGGCTGAATAAGGGGGTTAGAGCCACCTGGAGCAGGTTGAAAAAAGACTGACTAAAGCCCTGAAGGCTGTCCTAAGGACTTCTGACATTATTTTCCAGATAAGAGGAAATCAACCATGCATTTCATCCACTCGTCTATCCAATCCACACTCATGGAGCAGATACTGTGGGCCAAGAACAGGGTTCGCTTGCAGGCTTAGAAATCAGTACGACTACTCCTGGCCCCTTAAGGGCTCACTGCCCAGTAGGGCGACCCCATGGAATAACTAACTGGCTTCTACGCAGTAAAAGGAGGAGGCTTTAAAGGGTGAGCCCATCAGAAAATGTATCCTGCTGTGAAAGCTACCTAGGACCACCCTGCCAGGGAGTAACGGGAAGACTAATTTTTTCCAAAGCCACTGATGTCTCACAGCCCAGCAAACAATCTATCTGAATAGATTATTTCTGTGAAAAGAAAACTTTCAACAGTTAGAAGATCAAAGGAGTGATTCCAGTGCCGTAGTCGATTTCAACTTTCTTTTGTCCTTGGTGGATTCTGCAAAGCACCATCCTTCAGTCTCTTACCGCCCACTCCTCCCGCTTCCCTAAGTGTAATTCCACGCAAGAGAGGAGCAGGTGCTGGCCTGGGACTCTGAGCTAAGGGGACTTGGGGGTTACAGCCCAAAGCCCTCTCCGCAAGCAATTTTCCCCGTCAGTCACTTTTCTTTCTATTACCAAGAAGGAGCCCAGTACGCCTGCTGCTGTGCGTGGATTCCAGGTCACCGCTGTGCCCCGTGTAATTTAGGAATCTCTTTGATTATGCAGGTGAATAGCTCTACTTGTTTCCCAGGCAGATGTTCGGTTGAAGTCCCTTCCCTGTGATTATGATTTTCTTTGGTCAAAAGGAGAGTAACTTGAGAAAGCTGGTCCAGGAATGAAGGACAGGGAGGAAGCCACGAGATGAATTTTTGAACTCTCCGGACTGCATTTTTTGACCAGACAATCCCTGAGCCAACCTTATTATTAGGTGTAATTACCAGCCCCAGGCACAAGCTTCGGGGCCCCTACGGAGGACGGAGCCCGCGCTGTAGGAGCCACCACATTAAGCTCTGCTCTTACATGCACAATCATCCTACCAATTGAGGGGTAACGAACCCCTGGGTGATCATCGGGTCAAGGTGCTCCAAATGCCAAAAGACCTTGATAGGATCCCAAAGAATATTAAACATCCATCATTAGAACCTTAAAAGGTAAACATACCCAGGCCCCACTTAAAAACACTGAAGATGTGTTTAATTCAACATTTTCCCCAATACTAATAATTGGAAAATAATTAAAGCTTCTCCTCCCCCCTCCCCCCACAAAAGACAGGCATCAGCTCCAGGCTTGTTAATTTGATGGTGCTCCTGGCAGATGGGGATAGGTGTTGGTTTAAGGAATGCTCAGCCCTATTTCATTTGAGACACAGTCACTAATCAGATATATCGCTGGCCGTAGGCTGCTCTTTTTTTCACAATGTAATTGTGAAAAGCATGCAAATTCTTACAGCAGGATGCATTGTCTCCATAATGCACCTCACTTTGTCCCACTGAAGCATTCAGAGAGCAGAAGAGCGTTAGTGAGAACACGTGCCCCTGGGACATGAGAAGAATGCCAGGAGCCTGGGGGTGCAGACTGGACCAGCCCTTCACGAGCAAGATGTTTCCAAGAGGAGTCAAACTTTATCTTGAACATTGATGAAGATATAGCACCTTGCTTCATAATATATCTGTGCTCCACTCCCAGCAATGACTTAAATTACTTATATCCCTAAAATCGATGTTCCAGGGAAGTTTGTGATGTGCACTCTGAAGCTAACCTTGTGTACCCCAGAAGACTGGTCCTCCAGCTTGAGAAACAGGGTCACAAAGGATGCAATGTCTTGGTGAGGAGACAGACCACCAGCCCCATTCTTATTCACAGAAAGAAACCAGCCCAATGGAGAGCAGCTAGTAGGTAATCTTAGTTAATCTTAGACATTTGGGGCCCTGGTCATTGTCTACTGAGGCAGATCGCTGAGCCCCATTCAAACTGCTTGGGATGCAGATGTAAGAGAGTGATGTTATCTTATTATCTCATTGTATAAATCAGGTATTCAAGGGCTTTAAAGGGTGCTGAGAAGTTGAAAATTGAGATGTGTGTGTGTGTGCATCCTAAATAGGAAATGAGCTCAGCAGGGCATTAATGTACTGCATGGTATGAAATTGGTGGAGAACCTGACGGAACCACAGAGATAGTGAGAACTGGCTGGGTCCGGGTTATACTTGAAGGTAGATCCATTGATCTTAGGATGCAATGAAGTCTAGCTTTAAACCCAGACAGGTGAGCTGTGAGCCCCACATCCTAGACCCCTGAGCAGAGCAGTGAAGAAATGAGGTCTGGGTAACAGAACGAGGAGTCAAGAGCACCATCTAGAGGCAGAAAATTGCAGGTTGGCTGGGTCAAGCCAGGATAGGAACGAAGCAGAAGGAATGAGGGTCGACAGAGCATTTTCCAGGCTGTTGCAGAGACGACACACAGAGCACAGGTGGTGAGGACACAACCCCCAAAGGGAAAGTTATAACAAGAAGCTGTATTTACTGAGCACTTTTCAAATGCCCAGCGCTGGGTTAAGCGCATGGAGAGCTGTTATGAGAGGTGTGAGTCTTAGTCCCATTTTTCAGATGAGACAACTGAGACTTTAGAGAGATGAGCTCATCTAACAAATTTCCTGCCTTCTTTTTCCCTTCTTCCCTTTCTCCTTCCTTCACTCCTCCCTTCTCTTCTTTACATTCTATGTGTCGGTCACTGTTACAGGCACAACAGAAAACGAGAAAGACAGACCTGGCCCCTACAGAGCTCACACTCTAGTGGGGTGATAAACTAAT
Source organism: Camelus ferus (assembly GCF_009834535.1). NCBI lineage: Eukaryota > Metazoa > Chordata > Mammalia > Artiodactyla > Camelidae > Camelus > Camelus ferus. The sequence continues at coordinate 15,178,502 of NC_045716.1, read as the reverse complement.
TTTCTGTAGATCATAGAACACAAGGTGTATAGCACACAGCCAGGCAATGAGAGCTACAGAGAATAACAATGACCAACAGAGGGAGAGAGAGAATAATGCTGATGGCAAAAGGGCTCCTATTTCATACAGATGCTCAGGGAAGGGCTCTCTGATAAGGTGACATTTGAGCAGAGGCCGGAATGAAGGGCAGGAGGGAAACATCCAGCTATCTTTTGGGAAGACTGTTCTAGACAAAGAGAAAAAGCAAGTGCAAAATGTACTCGTGGGTTTGAGGAAGACCCAGGAGGCTGCTGTTACTGCAGCGGAGAACAAGACTGGCAATAATGAGAGAAGTCTGGAGAGTAACTGGAGCACATGTGCACAGGGTCTTCTAAGCCATGGTGGGGACCTGGGGATGTACGTGCGATGAGGATATACCAAGTTACTGGGGCAGAGTAGACTGTAGATGAACAATAGTGGAAAGGGATGAGGGAGGGGAGGTGACGATTCAAGTGGAAAGCAGTGACCTAGGCATGGAAATGACAGAGGTAGTGAGTACTGGGTGGGTCCAGGTTATATCTGGAGGTGAAGCCAATAGGATTTGGCTTTAGGATACAGTGAGGTCTAGCTTTAAACCCAGGCAGGGGAACCGCAGCCCCACAGCCACGCTCTGGCCAATACATCGTACAGTAAGCTGTTCTTACTGCACCAGCCTTCTCCACCCTCCCTTTCCTCCTGTCACCACCCCCCACCTCCACTGCTCTCGGCCTCCACCCAGGGCTCGCCGGCTGTCTCAGAATCTTCCCAGCTTGCCCTGGATGGGGTGCCCATCAATTGTTGATGAAGAAAGTTTCATCTCTCTGGATCTCAATTTCTTCATCCATAAAAGGTCAGGGGTAGGATAATTGTCCTTTAAGGTCTCTTTCTATCTTTGTTTTCTGTCGTCTGTGATCTATTTCTCTATAATGTAGAAAGGAAAAAAAAATAGGTGAGATTATGGATAGCTATGGAATTTTTTTTCCTGCAGGAAGTATATTTTTAAATGTTGCCTAGATAGTCCTCAAGCATCCTGCTCTGTTGCTCAGAAAGAATCCAGGTGCTGTAGAATCATTAGGTCTTTTGCAAAGTTGGGAGTTAAATTGCTTAATTAGTATTTAATCAATTATTAATTAAAATTATATAAAATTAAAAATTCACCTCCTAAGAAAACAGTCTGGTGCATTCTCAAAGAGTTAAACACAGAATTACCATATGACCCAGCAATTCCACTCCTAAGTATGTAACCAAAAGAGTTGAAAATGGGGACTTGAATGGAGCCTTGTGCATGAATATTTGTAGAAGCACTATTTACAATACCTAAAAGTTGGAGAAATCTGGACATCCATCAATGGATGAAATGATAAACAAAACATGGTATGCATAATTAATGGAATATTACTCAGTCATGAAGAGGTTTGAAGTATTGATGCATGCTACAACATGGATGAGCCTTAAAAACATTGTGCTAAGTGAAAGAAGCCAGTCACACAAGGTTATATGATTCATTTACATGGAATATCCAGATTAGATAATCCATAGAGACAGAAAGCAGATTGATGGTTGCCAAGGACTCAGGGGATGGAGGACATGGAAAGTCACTGATTAATAAATACTGCATTTTTTTTGAGGTGTTGAAAATGTTTTAGCACTAGATAGAGGCAGTGGTTGCACAGCCATGTGAATGTACTAAAGGCGATGGAATTGCACAATTTAAAATCATTAATTTCTTGACACAACATTGTAAAATGACTATAACTCAATAAAAGGTTTAAAAAATAAAAAATAAATAAAATCATTAATTTCATGTTATGTGAATTTCACTTCAATAAAAAAGAAATCAAATCCTCAGTCTCACTAACCATATTCAAGTGCTCAGTACCTAGTGGCTACCATGTTGGGCACAGCTAAACAGAGAACATTTCCATTGCTGTAGAAAGTTCTACTGGACAGCATTGACTTAGACAATGCCTGGTTTCTGAAACTACTGTGGGGAGATTGCAGGAGTGGAGAAGGACGGGGAGTGCTAGATGCCCTTCCTCGTGGTCCCTTTGCTTCACAGAGGCTCCACGCACACCACCACATGTCTGTTCTTCATCGCAGAGCAAGGAGCATCCTCCGCTCAACATTTCCAGCCAAACGCCCACCAGAGGGCACTCACATATCCCAGAAAACAACACGGAGAGGCATCAGAGTGCAAGGATCAAAACATATTTCCCGCATTCAGGGCTGAACCAGTGGTAACAGAAGTGCGTTGAAAGCGAAGGCTTAATATGACTGGTTCCATGTGACCTCTCCCATTCCCACTTGTGAAATTGTTCATAATTGGGGGAAATTTTCCTTCTTGGGTCATCTTGGATCTCAGCCCAGTGTGAATTTGGTGAGTCTGTAGAAAGCTTAAGCTAAAGCAGTACGGTATGTTTTACATCAGCAAGAGAAAATAGATGCAGACTGCCCAGGCACATGCTCAAAGCAGATTAACGTGTGCACAGACAGAGCTCACGCAGATGTAAACGCTGACATCCCACGGCACAGAAATTGCCCATCCCTGCCCTCCAGCAGTAAACACCCACAGCAAACCAAAACACCATGCTTCACGAACATTCCAGGGAGATAATCCTCTGATGAAGGCAGCAGACCTTTAGTGAACAAATGTCACCTCTGAGATAGGAACTACACCAAAATCACAATGAAAACATTTGAAACTCACCATCCCTCCTGGGCCGTTAGCCAGCGTGAGCATTGCTGTTTCATTGTTCGCATTTTCACGAGAATCATCTCACAGCGCTGTTGCAATCAGGAAGCTGACCATTATCAGCGTAGGGCGCTGGCACTGCTGTCATTCTGCAAATCTCTGTGAAAAACCAGTCTGTCAATTTTACCCTTGCAGAGTAACATTGTACAGGACACATAATTGCCTCTACCATTTGGCACTTGGAGAAGCTAAGATAAATTCCCTCCATTCCTGAATGTGGAAATGTTTCGGGTTAAAACTATAAACCCACAGTCTTCTGGCAGTGGGAGAGCTGTCCCTTTAAGCCCCTCAGGACAGGAGTGTAGGTGTAACCTGCCCTGACAGTGGTTGCCTGCTTTGCCCAACGGACGTCAATGTAGGCTTTCCTCCCTCCTGTCTTCCCATCCTCCTCCCTTTCCTACGCTCCTTCCTTATATCAGAGATGGACTTCTCAAAATTGGAACAGTCTCTCCTAATGCTCAGCTCTCCAAAATAAAGTGGACAAAGCCAGACTTCAGCCTTAGGCTAATGATGGCCAGTGGCACTACAAAGAGGAAAAATGACTAGTCCTTCTGCAGCTGAATATTTAGAAATGAGGGATTTTTTTTTTTTAGTTTTAGTTTTTATTGAAGTGTAGTTGATTTACAATGTTAGTTTCAAATGCACAGCAAAGTGGTTCAGTTATACGTATGCATGCATATATATTTTCTTTTCAGATTCTTTTCACTGTATGTTATGATAAGGAATTGAATATAGTGCCCTGTGCTATACAGTAGGTTCTTGCTGTTTATCTATTTTATATATAGTAGTGTGTATCTGTTAATCCCAAACTCCTAATTTATCCCTCCCCCATCTTTTTCCCTTTGGTAACCACAGTTTGTTTTCTATGTCCATGAGTCTATTTTTGGTTTGTAAATAGAATTTGTATAATTGTCTTTAGAGTCCACATATAAGTGATTCATATGATATTTGTCTTTGTCTGACTTACTTCATATAATGTGATAATCTCTAGGTCCATCCACATAGCCGCAAATGGCATTATTTCATTCTTTTTTTATGGCTGAGTAGTATTCCATTGCATGAATATACCACAACTTCTTTATCCAGTCATCTGTTGATGGACATTTAGGTTGTTTCCATGTCTTGGCTATTGTAAATAGTGCTTCTATGAACATTGGGATGCATGTGTCTTTCCAAATTAGAGTTTTTTCTAGATACATGCTCAGGAGTGAGATTGCTAGATCAAATGGCAGCTCTATTTTTAGTTTTTTAGGAAATCTAGAAATGAGATATCTTTTAAATGTCCTTTTATGTAGTGCTTTATATTTTATTTTTTGTATGTATAAAAATTTTACATTCACTTATTTTGTTGGTGTTCATGTTCTTTAGGTCTTTGGAATCCAAGACCAAAATGCCATTGAAATTCCAAAGGACCATCACTCCCTCACCTTCCTCAGGTGACCTTAAATATCTTCCACTCTCAAAAGTATTACATAAAATCAGCCACATGCAGACTAGTACTGTAACTCAGGGAATTATTGGTCAACCCACACCCATTTACACAATCTTAATCTTATGTCTCCTTAAACCACTTAAAACAAAATTTGCAAGAAAGAGCAAACTGTAAGCAGCATTTCCCAAAGAATGTTTCACAGAAAAGCAGTAACAGAAACACTGATGGAAAAAAAATGGACTTGATGGCCAAATAAATTTAGAAAACGTTGAGTGTTTGATTCTTCTCCTGGTCATTCACAGTTTGGATCAATATAGTGAAGGCTTTGAGGAGCTGCATTGCAGAAGCTCTACCCAGACATCCAAGATCTGTTTATAGGTCTTCATGCTCATGCCCAGCTTCCGTGTCCTCCACAGCTTTCTTCACAGAATGTTTGGGGCCCTGAGAGCCAGAAGTACCGAGTTCACACTCCCTTGGGAGGCTCAAGGCCAGGGATGACTGGGGCAGCAGTTGGGAGGCCTAGATCCTTGCCTTGATGCGGGACAAATTGTGCCAAGTAATTTAAGCTGCAGGGTTTCCTGGAGTTGAGGCTGAGTCTCAACTTCATCTGATGCTTCTTTCCTATTTGCTGCCTCCCTTACTGCCTTCTCCAGGAAGCACTTCCTTCATAAACCCCTGCCCCTGTTCCCTCCAGGTAGTTTATTAAGTCTTATCCCAGGACATTCCCTGCCTTCTTCAGCCCTGAGAGGAAGCCCCCTGAAATGCCAGCCTTGACTCTTCTAAGCAGAAGAATCGAGGTCTATGGTGTGAACGTTTTCAATGACTGCACCATAAACCAATCAGCAAGGCCTGCAGTTGACTCTTTTACTGGCTGCTCTCCCGTCCATCCTGTAATTGTCCACCCTGTTCACCTGCCGTGACCCTTCCTTAGTAGCAGAGTTTTATTAGTTGGGAATTCAACAATTTGAACTAAAGGGACTATAGCATTTAAGATGCTAAATGTGTCCCAAGCTGCCAGTCTTTTTTACTTAAAAAACTCAGACAAAAGATGTGGGCGTGTGCGAGGGGAAAGGACGCTGAATCTATGCAGATAGTCCTGTCCAGGCTCCGACACTGGTAAAACTCCCTACAACGAGACCCTTATTAAATAGCACAGCGCACATGACACTGTGCTAGAAGAACGTGACACTGTGGAAGGGTCTCACCCAACACAGGTGCAGTGACACAGGGCAGTCAGTGTCCAAACGTCATCACAGTCTAATCAGTGTCCTCCCCACCTGACGGGTGGGAAGCATGCATGCCGCTGAGGTCAAAGGCATGACCCCCGTGCAGTGAGGGAAGCAGGGCACTAAAAGTTAGCGTGTCTAGGTCCAAGTCCGGACCTTAACACTTTCTAGTTCCGTGACTTTGAGACGTGCACTTCCGGTGTCTCACGTGGGTTTCCTGTACTGCACCTGCTCTGCTTCCTTCAAAACTGTCGTGAGGATCAGATAAGGTAACAAATGTGCAAGCGTGTTGCATAAGTGGAAGCAGTAGACAAATGGAAGTTCTTTTAAGGTAATTGATGTGTAATTCTCCCCAAGTCAGTGCAAGTTGGGGCAAAGTTAATCATCATCATGAGAGTTAAAGTTTTTTTCTATTTTAGGTTGTAACTTTTTTATTTGATATACTTTCAAATTACAGAAAAAGTTATAATAAGGTACAAAGAAAGCTGGTAATAATCAATTGGTAATAATTTGCTCCATTTGCTTTCTCTCTCTGTCTCTCTCTCTCTCATTGCAGGCATCATGTCTCTTTATCCCTAAATGCCTTACTGTGTATTTCCCAAGAACATGGACATTCTCTTATATCATCCCAGTACAATTACCAAAATCAGTGCATTCAATCCACCACAGGTAGTGTAGTTCTGTAGTATGTATTTATTGAAAAAAAAAATCCGGGAATAAATGGACCCACACACTTCAAATCCATGTTGTCCAAGGGTCAACTGTATATGTATTAAGCACAATATACACATAAAGAAAACATACGTTTATACTGGTACGTCCATTCAAATCAATACCACCAGTTCATTGTAGCCCTCCCCCTTCTGTATTTGGAACTCCCTTCTTTGACAGTGAGTAACCTACCTCCCATTCACAAAATTCTTGCTTATTTGCCCCATTCTGAAACACCCATCCAGTAGTTTCAAAACTGCTAACCCACACCGCTATAAAAATAAACCTGCTAAGTAGAGTTCAATATTTCTTTATGGGTTTTTTTGACTTTAGACTGAGGTTATATAGTGAAAATACCGCGGTCAAATGTGACTGGAATTTGTTTTATTTCCTCCTTCAGTGTGATTATGTGTTTCATATGACATATAAACAGATCCATTGTTTCTCTTTGTATTCTATGTTATGTTTCTTCCTCATCCTTAGTGATTTCATTTTTTTTTTGCACAGTGACCTGAGCAAAACATTTGCAAAACATCGACCTGATTTCAAATGTTCAAATTATACAAAAAGGTATTTTTAAAGTGTCACTTCCCCCAATTTCTTGCACCCCATTCCCACCATTCCTTGCAAATAATGCATCTCACTAGTTTCCAGTTTATTCTTTCTGTGTTTCTTTTGGCAAAAATAAGCAGGTGTATGCATATTTCCTTATACTAATTAATATTGGGATTATGACTGGCTTACAGAAAAGCCACAGTCCGTATACATCATATAATCCATCAGGTCAGGTTGCATTTCCTACTGACACGGAGGAGCCTGCAGGGGTCAGCAGGGGACACAGAGAGCCGAGTGGATATTACAGATTCACTGCAGTCTGAACCCACATCCATCAACTGGCTGCTAATCCTTCTTGACAGACATCCCAGAAGAAACTTGATGTGTTAACTAGTTTCAGAGTTTAACGAGTGTGAAAGCCAAGGTTTGGGTTTTACAGGCTGGAAGTAAAGTGGTTTATTTCTACATTCGACTGACTGTGAGAAGTCACTAAGAAAGTGGTCAGACTTGGTTGCTTCAACGATCTCCCTGCACCCCGTCCCAAGAAAAAGAGCCTGCATTTTTAAAGTTCCCCAGAAGTCTGTACTTAGGAGATCCCAGAGTCTCAAGCCCCAAGCCCTTCTTAAGATGCATTTGATATACCACCCCGGGCAGGCGACAATAGCAGGTCTGTCTGCCCGCCTGTCAGTGGGGCCTCTCAGCCCCAAAGGTGAAGAAAAAGGACGGTGGCTCCACCTGAGTGCACCTGTGCTCACCTGAGCAGCATCAAGAATGTGAACAATTCAAGTATTCTCCAGCCGAGAAACTCAGCTGCGAGGCTGAGCGACTCTGGGGGCCCTTCCCTCTTTGGGAACTTCTCCTTTGTCTCCATTTCTTTTCTTGGCAGAAGGGCGCAGTCCGTGCGGGATGGCAGGTGGAGAGCCTCAGATGGCTGTCTTGACTCAGGCAGGCAGAGCAGCAGCGAAGGAGGCAGCTTCAGCTGGTCTGTGTGGCCAGGAGCGATAGGAGCCCACCTGGGCATAAGGGAACCCCCACAATCCCCCAATTCTGCCAAGTGTGCAGAGGAGCAAAGCTTTCTTCTCCATCCCCAACTCTCCTTGTTTTCTCGTTAAGTCCATCTTACCCTCTGATTTCAGTACACTCAGCTGAGAAGTGTAAAGAGATATATACCCTTCGGGCACAGAAAAAATAAATTCTGCCCCTTCCTGATCCCACCTTAAACCCTTTTCAGGTTGACAGCAGCTCCCCTCTAGCCCCATGAGGCAGAGAATTGGGAATAATGTGTTGATGGATGGTAACATACATGCTAGTACAATAATATTCCACTACTGTGGCTCTTTCATAGCGTCTTGGGTTGGGAAGGACCTCGAGGTCCCCCAGGCCAGTCCCTCACCTCCCCAGTAATCCCTCTGCAACACCTTTGACAGGTGGCCATTCAGTCCCTGTCTGAACACTTCCAAGTGATAAGAAACTCCATACCGCTGAATAGCAGACTCCTACTCATCCTTCAAGACCCTGATCAAATGTCCTCAGCCTGGTAAAGCTTCTCCCAACTCCCCCAGGCAGATCAGTTACTTCCTAATTTGTGATCCCTCAGCACTTTTCCTTCAGTCCATCAGGGCATATTGCATTGGAATTCATCTGTTTTTATCCACATCGGTCTCTCCTACTGGTCTCTGAGCTTTTCAAGGGAGTGAGCTCTACATATGATTCACTATTGTAGCCTCAATTCTTAATACAACACCTGACACTTAGATGATGTTCCAATAATGATTGTTGACTATGTAGATGAGTGCATTCTCTAAGATAGCTCATGCCATATTTAAACACCTATTTTTTTTTTTTCTTTTTTGGGTGGGAGGTTAATTAGGTTTATTTATTTATTTATTTAATGGAGGTACTGGGGATTGAACCCAGGACCCTGTGCATGCTACGCAGGCACTCTACCACTGAGCTATACCCTCCCCCTAAACACCTATAATTATTTAAAAATCCATCCTTATGTTGAGTCCATGCCTTCTTTACTGCACTTTCCATACAGTGGTCCCCAGGCAAAGGAACAACAAGAAACCAGAGCTTATCAAATTTCCACTACTTGCTAGACATTCTACTAGACAACTTTACATAAAATCCATTAATTTTTTTCATTTACCATTCTTCCTGGCACAAAGTACATACTCAATAAACAGTTATCAGAGAAATAAAATAAGAAAACGTAGCATCTATGTGGGGAAACCACTATCACTGTCTTTCTACTTGCAAAGCTGGTTATATTCTGTTTTGAACATATATTAAAGTGCACATGTGATGTTACTGAGGGGGGCCCAGTAGATTACAGAACATCTGTTTGGTATGATGATCTCATTTATACAGAGTTATGGACATACACATAGTTACATGTTATACAAAGAGAAATAAATGCCTGGAAGGGTGTTCCACCCAAAATTATTGGTGGATGAGTTCAGTCTGGTGAGTTTTTATGTGACTTTTCACATTTTATTTCCCTATTTTGTTTGACATGTTTTCAGTAAGTATGATCATCAGAAACCATAAATCAACTTCTGTTTTGAGAAGAAAAATTACACAGATGCTCATTATAAGGGAAATGAAGTAGATGATACTAAGAAAAGGCACGCATGGGAGAGAATCAAAAGAAAATAGTCAGCGTACGTTCTGAAATAAGAGCAAGATTAAAACGTGACCTAAGGTACAAGGATGTCAGTCTGAAGATACTCAATAGAGCACTTACAAAAGTGAACAATTTGAGAGAACCATCAGGAAATTGGTACAAGCTCCAAGAACTGTGCGGGTTTGGGAAAAGGACTCAGGGGCCAGCTGGAAGGGAATCCCAAAGGCCAAGCCCGGGGAAATGTGAACATTAAAATTAATAATAATAGTAATAGGCTATAAGCCATTGAATGAGATGAGAACCAGAGAAGCTCCAGGAAGCACCTTCGCCCTCAGCTCTCACTAGAAGAGTCAGCACGTGCTCGGTGCTCAGCCCTCACGTTACTTGGTTCATCATCTGCCTGAAACACAGTTGATCCCTCCCTCCTCCTTTAAGTATTTTTAAAAAATGTTCTAGCCTTCCAGAACACAACACTCTCCTGGCTTTCCTTCTGCTTCACCTCTTCCTCCTTGTCAATCTCCTTTACGCCTTCTTCCTCCTCTCCTCCAGGATTCAACCCTTGGTCCTCTTCTCTCCTGAGTTGCTTTCCTCTGGTGATTTCATGTAGGTTCAGCACTTTAAATACCGTCTATCTGTTGATAACTCCCAAATGTAGCCCCATCACCCCGGCCTCACGCTCACTCCTGGACTACAGATCACGCGTCCAGCATCTTCAGTTGGATGCCCAATAGACATTGCAGATCCAGTATGTCTGAAACTGACCACCTGATCTTTCCCCCAAAACCTATTCCACCTCCAACTTTCCCCTGTTTCAGCTGATGTCTTCTCCAGGCTTCCGTTTGCTTGAGCCAAAACCCTGGAGTCTTCCATGACTCCTCTTTTTCTCTCATACCTCCCCATTCAATCTGTCAGATAGCCCTACTGGTTTTACTTTCAAACATGTACAGAAATCAGTCACACTGGCCCCTTTCTTCACTGCCACCACTGGTTGTCCTCTCTGCCTGAAGTGCTCAGGCAACCACAGGTCTAAATCTCTCACCTCTTTCAAGCCTTCCCTCAGATGCCATCTTCTCAATGAGGTCTTTTGTTAAAAGTGTAACCAAATGCTGCTCTATTTTTTTTTGATGGCCCATGTCACCTGTTTAGGTACTATATGATTTGCTTTTCATTATGCTTGTTGTCTGTTGGCTAGCACAACACAGCGTGAACTCCATAAGAAGTGTGATTTTCATCTGTTCAGTTCCATGATTTATCACATGTGACAGATAATAGACATTCAATAAAATTTGCTGAATGGAAAATCGACACTAAAAATTCTCCACAACCTATTGTTATGGGAAAAAGCCAGTTACAAAACCATAAAAGCGAAACGATATTACTTGGGGGGGGAAACGGTGTGTATATATAATAAAATATACATCACAGGATGGAAGAACATATAGAGAAATGTTTAAAATGGCTTTCTCTATAAAATGGGATCCTAAATAAGTTCCATTTTCTTCTTTTGTCCTCTTAGATTTGCCTTTATAAAAATATCAGTATTATGAGTGTATTATTTTTGTAGTCAGAAAAAAGAAGCTTTAAAATTTTTCCTTTTATGGAAAAACATAAAAAATAAAATGTCACCCAGAAGCCTACAGCGATTGGAAAGAAATCTGGTGAATTGACACATTGTAACTGACTGTACTTCAATTAAAAAAAAAAATCTGCTGTATGTGTACAACAAACTCCTAATGAGAAGGAGGTTAGTGAAGATGCTGTAACATCATGGCTATGAATTTGGGGTTCGAGTCCACGTAGACCTAGGCATCATTCTGAACTTAAGTGGTTCCCTCATCCATAAAATGTGTAACTCACAAGGTTAAATGAGAAACTCATGAAAAGCATTGAGCCCAGCACCTAAATTAGTACAATAAACACTGGCTATGATCACTCATCTCATTTAATCCTCCCAATAATCTAGTTAGGAAGCATCATTATTCCGTCTCCTAGATGCGCAAAACAAGTCTGAGAGGAGTTAAGTACTTTTCCCCAATCCAAGATTTTCACCTGAGTTTTCCCGATAGAAGAGCCCAGGTGCCTGGTCCTGCACCAAACTTCAGCTGAGATCTGCACAAACACGGCAAACGTCACTGTCTGTTTATCTTCATTGATCAAGATAAATCTTACTCTAATGGAAGCGTTAACTAAAATTAGAGCGCTTCTTCCCTGCTTGTATTTTTAAGATTGATGGAGGGGATGTCTAAAATCGCGGGGAGATGGAGCTGCAAGAGTATTTAGAGACCTTAAAAATGACGGCATCATGACCCAGGAATGCTCACAGACCTGGATGTCGCTAATGTTTTGTGGCTGGAACTAGACCTGACAGCCCATCCAGCTCCATGCCCACCTCACCCACCTAAGTCAAGGCCTGATCCCACACCTCCCTGGGCGCTGGCCCGTGCAGTCCTGCGGGATCACCGCCTCCAGGCTCCTCTCTCCCCAAGGCAAAGAGCACCAGGCGCTTCTCCTCCAGGGCGCTTCTCCAAACCTTCATCAGCGCCACAGGCCTCTCTCTCTCTCTCTCTCTCTCTATATATATATATATATATATTTTTAATCTTTAGTCTCTAAAGTCCAACTTATGAGCAGTTTCATATAGGAGCAATTCTTGAATCAGGAAAGAAACAAAAGCACATCTGCTCGTGGGCAGCTGTGGTGAGCGAAGAGGGAAATGAAGTCTTGCTGCCTTCCACCACCCGCAGGTCATCTCTCCTGGTAAGGATCAGGGGGCACACGGGCCCACCAGCCAGGGGGAGGGGGAGAAGAAATGAAATCTTAATTTCCAAAGAGCGCGGGGAATAAAGCTGCTGGGGAAAAAAAATGTGATCTTCCCAAAGACAAGACAGGCAGAGAAGAGTCAATAAAACTACCAGGTAACTATGAAAACATTTTGACTACCCTGCTTTCTATGCGGTCTCCTCCCAACATGCATTCATGTTGCCCCCGCCACTTCCCTCCCCCCGTCCCCAACCAGCAGTGATCTGTCTTCATCATAACAACACGTTTCAACTCATAGTATTTGAGAGCTGCTCTCAGTGTTCTGAGTTTAGCTGGGTGTCCATTCTCATCTGAAGGACACCTCTATACAGTTTCCCACTGTCATCCAGTTTTCCTTACGTCACCTCCAGTGGAAAGCCACTTGATGATAAAGATGAGTTAAGTTGCATTAAACCAGCAAGAAATAGATATGATGTTTCAATGGTTAGTAGGATGAGCCTTCCTATGTATGTAGGAAGAAATCCCAAGATTCAAGCTGTATTTCCTCATATCCTAAAATGCTGTGATCTCAAGCCTCTGCCATAAAGTAAGATGACACTCCTTCAGGGCTCATCTGCCTCTATCATAAAATAAGGATGGCACAGGTGGCTGTGTCAAATAGATGGTTTCGTGAATCCCTTTCAGTTCCACGGTTCATTTATCTTTTCTGTATCTAACTTGTATTCACTTTTAATAGCCTCATCGAGATATTACTGGCACACAATAAATTGTACACATTCAAAGAAAACACAGACAAAGATAGACCAATACTGTATGATATCACTTATATGTGGAATCTAGTGAATAAAACACTACTGAATAAGACAAGAAGTAGACTCGTAGGTGTGGAGAAGAGTTACCGGTGGGGAGAGGGAAGGGAGGAGGGGCAAGATAGGGTAGGGGATTAACAGGTACAAACTGTTAGCTATTAGGTATAAAATAAGCTACAAGGATGTATTGTACAACACGGGGAATGCAACCAATATTTTATGATAATTATAGATGGAGTATAACCTTTAAAAATTGTGAATCATTATATTATACACCTGTAAATTATATTGTACAGCAACGATACTTGGATTAAAAACTTAAATAAAATAAATTCTTTAAAAAATAAAGAAAACAATGTGGTAAGTTTGACGTGTGTGTTCAGCCATGAAACCAGCACCACCATTAAGACAATGAACATATTCCACACCCGACCCGTTTCCTCTTCACACTCAGTAATCCCTTCCTTCTCTCACTTTGCATTATTTTGCACTTCCTGGAACTTTGCGTCACAGAATCACACAGTGGGTCCTCGTCACTGTCTGGACATAGTTTATTTATACAGTCAAAAATACTTCCCAGATTCCACTAGATGCAGACAAAGCCTTGTCTTCCAGGCGGATGGTGAGTGTGAGAAAGAAACAGTGAGTCAGGAAAGAGTGAGCGAGTGCTAGTCTTGACAGGGTGGTCACTCTGGAGCTGTGTGGATACTGGGGGAGAGGTGTTCCAGGACGCAGGAAGAACAGAACGTTCTCTGAGTTTCTGAACTCCATTCTGCACACATTTCCAAAGGGGCAAAAGGTCCTCCCGAAGCCTGCTCTCTTTAGAAGCTCTAGAAGTGTGAAGGCCTGGCCAGCTCTGTCTTGGAAAGACTGCATATTGTGAGTTAGGAAAATGGGTCCCCTCCTTTTCTTCCTCGCTCCTTCCAGGACTGGCTGGAACGCAGCCACCTGTCTGAGGGCAGGGATTTTCCAAGCTCCCAGCTGCAAATGGGCCCTCTTTGTTCCTGCCGATCTCATGCAGAGAGCCCTGGGAACAGTCCTATCTGCTCCTCAGCAGAGGATGACACTTCTTCCAAAGCAAGTCAGAAAAGCCAGCTTCCCACTGGCCCCTCCCCATTTGGTTCAGGGGCTACGTTCTGTCCCTTGCAGGCTGCCCTGAAGCTCACTTCCCTGAGGGGCACTTACAAGGCAGAGCCCCTGGTGTGATCGGGAGGAAATAAACAACCAAGCAAAAAGCCCTATCTATGAGGTTGCCAAAATGCTCACCACGTAGCATTCTTTGGAATTAAAACAGCGAAGTTCCATTGTTAAAATTGCAAATCTGGCGCAGTGTTGATGACCCATTAGAGTGTTATCTACTTTCAGTGTCTGTTTGACTCCTGACCTCCCCACCAAATGTACATTTGTGTCCTAATCCCAGAATCTGTGAACAGAACTAGCACCCTTATAGGAGAAAGAAGGGGAGAAAACACACACAAACAGGGGAAGAGGCCACATGAAGACGGCGGCGGAGGGGGAGTGACACGGCCACCAACCAAGGAATGCTTGGAGCCACCAGCAGCTCCAAGAAGCGAAGAAAGATCCTCCCCTGGAAGCTTCCAAATGTCAGCCCTGCCAGCACCTTGATTTCGGACTTCTGCTCTCCAGAATTGTGAGAGAATAGTTTTTTGTTTCAAGCTACCCAGTTTGTGGTGATTTGTTTCGGTAATCGCAGGAAACTAACACCTTAGAGTTCGTTCATTACATTAGCTTCTGCTGATCTTCTGGCCCTCAAAGCTCTGGGACCTGGGACACTCACATGTTTCATAGAGAAGGGAAACGGAGCACTGGGAAATACTGGTGAAGAGGTTGGGACGAGCAGACCGAGGTGGGGGGCACAAAATGGGGTCACACCAAAATACTCTGGGGAACAAGAGGGCGGGGGCACCCGGGGTGAGGAGTAGGCAAGGCCTGGGCTCTCGAGGGGGTGATGACAACAAACCCCACTGCCTGCACTTGACGTTCCCACAGCGTTTTGTCCCTGCAGCCTCTCGTCCATGGCCCAGAGATTGGAACCCACTTCCAGGAGGGACTCTGGCTCTCCCCACACAAGCCATGGATGCAATTCAGTCTCCTTGGCATAGGCCCCGGGCTGAGCAAGAAGATTTATGGAAAACGTTCTCAGGCTGCATGCCTCTGAAGTGAAAGCTCAAAGAACCATCTGAGTCATGCTCGAAGGCAAAACCACGGCGGTTGGCTTCAGATGAAGAAGTCGCAGGCAACCCAACCCCAGTTTGGAAGACAGTTCGCCTGTGATTTGTCACCCCTAGAAGGCTCCAGGGACAAAAGAGAAGAGTCTGAATTAGCAAGCTGGCACCCGTCCCACTGCGGGTGGAACACACAACGCAAACCCAAGGCGGCTCCCGGCTGCCAGAGGAAACTTCTTGCCCAAATGCCTTTTCTTGGCTGATTTTGATGGCGGTGATCGATCAAGCAGCCTCCTGGGGAAGCACCTTGAGGATACAGGGAGGGGAAGAAACCTTCCTTTGGGATTTCCAAAACATTCCCCTTTCATGCTTGTTTTTACTTAGTCATTGCCTCCCTCCTGGCCTCCGGCACTGAGCCTGCCTCCCGCCTGCCCCAGGTAACCAGAGCCCCAAGAGTGCACAAAGCACCACTGTGCCAGAGTGATGTTATCAGGTGGGCCTGGCCTGCTCCACACGGTAAGACAGCGGCCGAGCCAGGGTGGCCGGACCCGGAGCTGAAACAGGACTCCCATGCTGCTGACCGAGGACAGAGCAGCCTTTGTGAGGGACAAATCATATTTAGGCTCGTGCCTTATTAACATTGCAGTCATCAGAGCATTTTCTTTCCTGACTTCCAGCGCCAAAACCCTGTATAGGCTTCTGTAGGATGCAGATCAACCCTGGAGTTGACATTGGATGGAAAGGATGGGGGGGCTCTGTTTGGCTTCCATCTTTGTGGACCCATCAGTCCACTGAGCACACCCCAGTGCATGATGCAGAGCAAATCTTGTGGCTGAACCATAAGGCTTGATTGAAAACTTGTTGTAGGAGGGGTTAGACCAGAAAAAATTTGGTCATCATTGAAGGAAAGAGTGTTTTTCATAGGAGAGACTGCAGATTCAGGACTCTGTAACCTTGGATGTATATTTGCACTCTGCCAACGGGTGGCTTTGGACAAGTCACCTGAACTGTCTGAGCCTCAGTTTCCTCATCTGTAAAATGGAGATAATAGTGCCTACCTAGTAGAGTCACTGTGATGATTGCAGACAGCAAATGCAGACAAACTGGCACGTGGTAGATGCTCACGGAACAGTAGCTTTCATATTGAAAGGATCCCCACCCCCCAACTCCAGAACTGTCAGAATTGGTCTCAATAGCCCTATGACACAGATGGATATGTGTATTAAGGTCTTATAAACGTAGTGTAGAATCTGGCACAAATGAAGAGAAAATCAGCCAATAAACCAACAAGGATATTAACAGCCAGTACCATAACCCCTTTAATCACACAAAAGTGCCCCCATCTTATGAGCAGGGCCAAGTCTGGGGAAAATGCTGCCATGTAAAAGCAAGATAATTTGGTCGTGGACTTTCCAGGCTCCCACCTCCAAGTCAGATGCTGGCCCCCGTCGGCTGTGCACCTTGTAAAGCAAAGGCCTGATGGGGAGGCTGTGAAGAGGCTCAGGTCTCCACCCAGCCAGCCATCGGGGAGTCAGGCCGGCCTGGAGAGGAGACAAAGCAGCACGGCACCACGGTGAAGGGGTCAGCCTTTCCCACTTACGGCAGGGGCTGAGCCTCCTCCTGACAGAGGTTATAGGCTGTCTGTTTCAATTCTCTGAGTGCGGAAAGTCTCAACAGTCGCAGTGCTCATGGATGGAAGACCCACTACCCTGCTTATGGTTATCCTGGGCCCTGTTGGCTGTTTAGAATCCCCCTCTTGCTATAAGGTCCTCTGAGGATCCTATTAAAAGTTCTCTTGGCTAAAATTCACTGGCACATAACTGGTTAGGACACTTCACAGAAAATTTCATCCCTCATCCAAGCCCAGCTCAAACAACCGAACCCCCTCTACCAAACCTTCAACTACGCACCCTTCAATCATAATAGCCCAGTGTGTACACCACACGTGTGACCAGAGAAGATCAGATTGTCTGAGAGCAAGTTTATACAATTTAGGAGAGGTGGAGGGGAGGGAGCAGCTTTTAAAAAGACAGAACACAAAATTATAATTCAAATCTGACTTTTACAAAGTATGTAAATATTTATTTAGAACAAAGAAAGAGATAACAAATTATAAAATTTATATATAATTTCTATATAAAATATAAACAGCTGGCAAGTACAACAAGCATCACAAAATCCAGGCGGGGGGAAGCACATTTCTAGGAGCTGCCTGCCTGATACATGTTCGTATTTTCAAACATTTTTAGATGCGTACTATTTCGTATGCAAACACACTTTTGCAATATTTTCTGCTATAGAGAATAAAAAATAATTCCATCTTTCTTTTAGCATGATTAATTGGAAAGTGTTACTATTGATTGGTGGGATGCATGGAACATGTAAACACACAAGAGATTTACTCAGTTTTGTGCGACGGCTACAATTTGTTCATACAAACTCAGGAATTCTGATAAAGTCTGTACCACGTGATCCCCATTACACACCCACATGCCCACACAGCCTACATATATATGTGCAGTGGGTGTGGGTCCGTTTGTAATTATACTTCACCTTTAAGTGTGTCCCTGACTTGAGGAAAGTTCCATTTTGATTAGTCATTGAAAAAAGCCAAATCCTCCACTTCCAATTGGAAGTTTGGAAGAATTTTCAAAAGACTAGCTTCTGCTCCATCTATTTCAAGCTCTTCCTTCCGTACTATGATCTGCATGCTTCTGGTGCCAGGTGTGAGGGGACCTCTGGCCCTGCGTCTTTGTTTCATCAGTGACTTGGAACGTGGGTGGTAGGAGTATTCTTGGGAGCCACTTCTGCACCAACTTGGCTAGATTCACTGCACACAGAAATGACTGTGGAAAGCACTGACCCCAAACCTCTGTAATCGCCATTCAACCAAATGTTCAAATTGCTCTTATAACACCACCCAACATGGGGGAGATGGGGTGGAGAGAAAGGCAGAGTAGAAGAGAAGGTCTTAACTGATTTCTATTTAAATATCTTAAGTATGCACATTTCCCCCAAACCCATGACTACTTGAACGCATTCCTAGAACTTCTCCAAGAGTCTTTGAAGGCACCCGTGGAAATGAGCTGTCCTGAGACTTAAGATGCATTGGTGTCTCAGCGACTCTCACCATTTCTATCACCTTTCTGGATTAACCTATTATATTGTTATTTACCATCATTCTGCATTTATGTCCAGTCTTTACCACTTATGACCTATGCGATTTGAGCCAGGTGCATTAACCTTGCTGAGTTTCAGCTTGAAATTCTGGAGAATGGGGGTAAAACAGAGAATGTTCCTGAAGCTCTTGGGAGAATGGTGGGAGGTGATGGGTGGGAAGGATCTCAGAAGTCAGCAAACAGCTCCCATGCTCGTGGCAAATCCTGTGATGGAAGTGGCAACGGAGGTGTCTGTCACACTCATGGGTTATGACGTAGGGAGCAAAAAAGTGAGTCTTTGAACTGACTTTGGATTGCCCTCGGGATGATAGTCAATTTTCTAACAGAGCTTATGAGGCCCTCTGTGGTCTGGCCTGCTCACCTCTCCCACTGCCTCAACTCCAAAACCTCCCTCTCTCACTCTCCCCTACTCCATCCTCGCTGCTGGACCACGAGGAATTTCTCCACCGTGCAACCTCTCTCCGGCCTTCGGGCCTTTTCCCACGCTGATCCCTTTGTCTGGAAGACTCTTACCTTCACACTCCCTCCCTTTGCCTCACTATTTTCTTCTTCTTCTTTTTTTTTTTTCTTTTTAGTTTTTAATTGAAGGATAGTCAGTTTACAACGTGTCAATTTCTGGTGTACAGCATAATGTTTCAGTCATACATGTACATACGTATATTTGTTTTCATATTCTTGTTCATTATAGGTTATTACAAGACACTGAATATAGCTCCTTGTGCTGCACAGCAGGACCTTGTCTGCTTGTTCTCCCCCACTAGTCTGTGGGCTCCATGAGGACTCGCAGTCCTTAGTGCGGCGACTGACGAACCCTAGGTACTCAACAACTATTTGTCAATGAATGTTTAAGTGAGAATAAGAAGAAAAGCTGACCCTCCAACCCCTTGGTGGCAGCTGGAAGATGCAGCACGGGGATGGGAACCCTTGGGACTGCTCTTCGGGTGGTTGGCTGGCTCCAGAGCAAAGGAGACTTTCTCCTGTTGGATGGCAGAGTGTGAAAGCCTCATTCCCTACGGGCCTCTTTTCAAGGAGCGTGGACACCATTTGCTGGAGTCAGTGACCCCACACCTCAAAGGGTTTGCAGAGCTTGTTGGACTAAATGAAGGAACCTTGTACAGGTCAGGGACAGCTGCCCTGATAACACAGGCCTCCCTGGTTGCTGAGTGACCAGCCACATAAAGGAAGTGCAGGTGTCTGTATGAGGTGGGGTGTTCACTCAGTGGCCAACCCTGGGGCTGCTCTGAACAGGAAGGACTCTGCCTGCTGTGGAAGCACGGGAATAGAAGTAGAGGAAAGAAATGGGTCATTAATCAGAAGACAATGGCCTGAGGTCAGCCTTCTTTCAACCCTCAAATTCGTCTCTAAGGCTCAGGATGTAGCCTACAAATCAACTTTTTTTCTGGAAAAGTGTCTAACCTGTGTTTGAATAATTCCCCATTCTTCTCCACAGCAGGCAGAAGCAGGAAGCCTCTTATATCATGAATTTTTTTTAGGTGCAATGGGGAGGTTACTTTACACACTCTTAATTGTCCATTATGGTCTGAAATTCCACAATTAGATATGCATTCCTTTGGCTCAGTGTTTCTTTCCCTGTTAAATTACAAACATCACTGGCAGCCTGTACTTTGAACTGTCCCCATATTTACACTTATATTACTTGATATAATCCACTCCTGACCTCGGGATCTGCTACCAGAGTCAGGAGAGTAGGGAGTACCCTAAAGGGGATTTTGAACCCCAAAGTCATTGTCACCTCCTTTTCAGTTTTTCCAAGTGCTTTTGTTGCTGCCTCAACTCTCATCAGGTTACACATTAGTCATCCTGTGACACTCTTTACCATGGATATTTTTTTTCTTTCTCTGCATTTTCCTACCTCTCTCCCTCCATTATTTTTCTCCTTTCATTCAATTTCTTCTCCGTTTTTCTCTCTATTCCATCCACCCCAAGCCTGCAGGGACATCCACACATATACTGACAGGCATTCTTCAGCACAGGGGCAGTGCAGTTTGTGACAGACAGCACAAAGGCTTTGCTTACTTAGCTTCCATTGTCCAGTAGCTGTGTGACTTTGGACAAGTCACCAGTCTTACTTTTCTCCTTTGACAAGTGGCAATAATAAGTTATACCAGCCTAGCAGAGAGCTGTCAAGACTCAATGCGGTCTTGCCAGTATGGTTGGGTCATAGCAAACCCTTTCTCTTTTCCCCTCTGTCTCTATCTGGGCTTGATAAGAGCCCTCTGTGAACCCATGGGCATTGCTTATAAGAACCCATGGCTCCTATAAGCCAATCTTACTATTATTTTTTCTTTTTCATTTTCCCTGGCTGTAATCTTCCTTCTATAGCAGTGTTCTTAATTAGGTTGCAATAAAGCTGTAATGGGCAGCCTGATCTTAAAAACACAGGTGCTTTTTCTGATCAGTTTGAATGGAAATCCCACAACTTTAGAACAATGCTTCCAAAAGCATGGTATTCAGTGTAGCTGCACCAGAATCTCCAGGAGTATCTGATAAAACTGCAAGCTCTTGGGCCCTCTTCCAGAGCTCCCAAAGAGAGATCTCCATGAATGTGGCCCAAAAGCCCACGTTCGCCAAGCCTCCCAGGTGATTCTCACATTCTCTAAAGTTCGAGAGCTCTTGTCTCCCACATCAATCTTAGTACCTAAACTGACTATTGCAACAAAGGACAGAAAAGCACTCATCAGCTTTTACTGACTATTCATAGCAGTAAGATCACCTTTTTCCACTGGCCATTCAGACCCAAGGAAATGATTCGCTGGGAGGCTCACAACTGGTTAGTGATAGAGGCAGAAAACAACCCAAGTTCCATGCTTCGGGGTTCAGGTCTGTCTCTACTGCACCATCCTGTCTGACCCTCCAGCCACCACTCATCCTTCCTTCCAAAGAGTTCTCACCACTGAACAAAGGAACCATGAGAGTTCTAGAACTGGCAGGCAAAAAGAGTAAAGTAAGTGTGTGTGTCTGTGTGTGTGAGAGAGTCAGACACACAGACACAGAGCAGAGAGACAGAGAAAGATAGAGACATAGAGACAGAAACAGATAAATAGAGAGAGAGAGGTATCTCCCTCTTTTATTTCCTGCACCCATTACATTTTCTCTTATTTTCAAATTCATCATAAAGGTTAGATGCCTTATATGTTCTTTCTGAATTCCTGAAAATTCAACTTCAGGTGAATATCATCATAATTAAATTCCATTACAGGGAAAGGGTTTAGAAGACTAATGACATTTTTTTTCCCCTTGATACTGAGATTTGATCTATACGTCCATTTAGGTATCTTATGTGCTTCCTTATAGTTGAGAACTGTTCTATCAAGTTTCAGGCTTCCACCTGATAAAAGATTTTTGGACCAAGATACTCATTTAAAATATTAGCTATTATCTGGCAGGGAAATTAATTTAATGATGCCTCAGGAAAAGTGAAGTTGAAAGAGAAGTCGTCTGAATGTCAGCAGATTCTAGGTTCCAGCCCAAAGAATGAGCTTGGAACCCCCGGGTAAGTCCCTTGTCTTCCTGTGACTTATACATGAAAAGCACTCAGAATAGTTCATGGTACATAGCACATTCCTCAGTGAACATAGGCTCTGCATTACTAAATGTGAGTTTTTACCAAAGAAGAATTCTCGCATAATCTACCAGAGGAAAGGAAGCGTCATTGCCTGATGGGGTCCACGTAGGACAGCATCATGAGAAGTAAGAGTCTATAGCTGGTTTACAAAACACAGCAGAGAATGTGGGAAGAGCACTTTAAACGGAGGGGCAGCACCTTTGTAGACGGGTGGGGAGGGGTGTCGTGTGTGTGAACGCCTGGAGCAGAGGGCCATGCTGGGCACATCATTCTCCATCATGAGAGGCTGGCACAGGACAGTGTCAGGAGAGCAGAGTATGCTCTGTGAGGCAGGGGTCTGGATGGATCCCAGCAACCTACCAGATGGGGTGGGGGTGGGGCGCCCACAACTGTCCATCAAGCACGACCCAGAGGCCCAGGGCAGAGGATACTGGAATGGGAAGGTGGAGATCAAGGCGCCATCAAAGAAGGAGAGTGCTAATATGAACCCAGCTTGAAACCAGCTCAAATCACCTGGCCCTGCACTGGGGGCAGCTACTTAACAGAACAGACATGCTAACCGAACAATGGGGGCAAGAACTGCCTTAAGGAGTTTGGTTTAGTTTCAATGCTAAGTCCAGTAGTGGAAAAAAAAGACAGATATATCAACACGTAGTAGTGTCTTTTCTCAGAGACCTGCTATGCAGTATCAAAATAGCTGGTGGAGAAGAAAACATGTCCACCTTCCAACCTAGGTGCAATGTGTAGAAACGTTCCTGATGGGTGTGTCTCATGCCCTCTATTGACACCCTTCAGCATCTCTTCAGATCCTTTTTCTCTAGCTGCTGAAACGGGCTTCACAGAGGTGACTGGACAGTCCCCCATCTCAGACCTTGGCCACTCGCCTCCCACCTCCAGCCTTTTCTGTTAATGCCGTGCTTTGGGGAAACTCAAAAAGCTCCCTGGAGACCCAACCTACCCAACTCAGGAGTGCAGTATCTCAAAGACAAAACTTCGACCCATGGTAGACAGGAGCCAGGGGATGAATGCTCCTCCTTTACTCCCCGCTTGGATGGTCTTGAGATGCACTTCCAAGGGCGTCTCAGACTGCCCGGTCAAGCAAGCAGTCACCTGTGTTGGTGACCAGCTAGCTCACTCCTCCCATACTTTGCTCTGCCCATCCTTCATTTCTGCTTCCTGTGACCCTTCTCCTCTGTTAAAACTCTTACTCAGCTCTGCTGTCTGAGACATCTACTAACTGAATGTGTTCTATCTTCTTGTAGATGTAAATCAGAACAACAGAGATCTTAACGACCAACCTACCTACCAGGAACAGATCGATAGAAAATTTTCCTAGGGAAAAGCTGCAAGCAGCCGGTTTTTTTCTGGTCATCAGATATCCTAATTCCCCTAACCCAGACTTATTTGATAAAGTTTGGATAATATTCAGCATACTCACCATAGTTTGGAAGAGAGAAAACTGTGTTTGTTGATAAGGTTGATCTGGATGGACCTACTGTTTCAGTGGGTAGAAGAAATACCTTGTTTGGTATATTGGTAACCACACGCCCAGAGCAGAGGCACTGATACCATTGGAAGGAGGAAGTAGCTTTATCACCAGTCCTAATGAATGAAAATCTCTGACATCACTCGTCTAAGTAAGCCTAAGAATTACTTGCTTATTTTCTACTGAATTTCATGGGTAACATTTTCCTCACCGCTTCAGAAGTATATACATTTAAAGTTTAATAGCTCACTTTTTGGAGGTTTTTAAAATGTTCCCTGTACTATTTAAAGTGCTTTAATGGATTATCATTCTTAATATTCACAACAACTCTGATGGGAGTACAGTACTATCATTATTACCCATTTTATAATGAAGAAAGCTGAGACTCAGAGATGTAAAGTCACTTCTCGAGGATCACACAGCCCTTGAACACTACGCAGTAGAGCTGGGATATGGACCGAGCAGGGGCTAAGAGTAGGGGTTACACTGTAGACAATGTTTGTACTTTGTAAGTGTCTCGCTTGCTACGTGGACTTCCGCGAATACCCACAACAGCGCTATGAGTGAAGTATCGCTGTTCGCATTTCAGCGTGAAGAGCCGAGCCCCACGTTCACCACACCCTCCAGCATCAGTACCGGTCTAACTGCAGACACCACGCTCCTCCCACTGCATCACAGCGATGCTGAAACTGATGCCTTCTCTGTGGGCATTGCCTAACCCAGGTAACCATGACATACCTCACAGGGCAGGGAGAAGAGGAGACAAGCCTGGGAGCGCACAAGGTGGGGGAACAAATAGAAGACGCCAAGTAAAGCTGGAGCCACCGATGGTTATCACCTTGGTGAGGAAGGCATTATTAGAACTCTCTCAGCCTGGGAAGAGGAAGGAAAATCAATGCTCCCCAACAGGGGAGGTAGGCAGAGGAAAAATTTTCTCTCCTGAAAATCCTTAACCATTAGCCAACCCTCATGAGTGGCTGAAGTCCAAATTCATATTACCTGAACTGACTGAAAATCTTAAGTCAAAAAATTGCATTAGAAAGTAGCCCATGATGGTACTATACCCTATCACTTGGCAGAAGTATATATTCATATCTGAAAGTACCCATCTTCAACCCAGATCTCAAATAATTCCCACAGGTATGTTTCCAAAAATATAAGCTCAAAGGAAAAAAAAAATCACAAAATACCACAAGAAAACAAGGCACCAAGAATGAGAGCTCATCAAAACACAGTAGACCAATCAGACCTGTCAAAACTTCAGCTTCCAGAACTATCAGGCATAGATTGTTTAAAAAAGAAAAAAGCGTGCAAAATGTATTTGAAGAAATAAAATGAGAATTTAAAATGTGGGCAAAGAGTTAAGAGACTATTAAAATTACCAAGCAAACTTAAAAAAAAATGTAAGAGAATTTCTAGAAATAAAATAAAGTAATTGAAATTTTAAAACATTTTTAAAATGGTTTTTATTTCCAGGAGCATGATGGGTTATGTATCTAAACCAACTTTCCCACGAAATATAACTTAAAATGTTAGACAAAATGTTCAATCCTTTTAAATGCATCCATGAACTGGAATAAATGTAAGGAAGAGTCAGTCAATATTTAAGTAAAGGAGCAAACTCAGAACAGTAAGTAGAGGCCGAAACAGGTTTTTGGTGAATTTGAGCATCAGTTTTCTCAGCTCTTTTAGGAATTGAGTAATAGGTAAAGTTAGGGCCACCCAAGTTAGGTAATCTAATAGAAGATGCCTGCAGAACATCTGGACCCCAGAGAGCCACAGGCTTAATATAAAATAAAATCAATTGTATTAGTCTCTGAATATGAATGGAGGTGGGGGGAATTATCACCACTAAACATCAGAGCCCAAGCAGGCCCTCATGCAACCTGGATGGTTCAAAAACCCTCAATGTCAGCACTCAGTTCGGTCTCAGACTGACAGAAGCCAATGCAAGTCCACTCCAAAGTCCACCCCTCCATCTCTTCTTTGGTATTTCTTTTCTTGGGCACTTTTCAAAGACAAAGTACCAAAGAAGAAAAAGTGCTTTCTGTTATAATTTATTAAATTAACAGGGAAACAGGCACCATGAGCGAAATCCTGCAAGAACGGCAGGCAGCAGAATCAAACTTGCAAATACATTACAAATTAGAATTATCAGATGAGAATACGAAATATGAGTAGTAAGGGTGAAGAAATCCAGATAGAAACCTAAAAATCTACGAACAAACAGATGAAAAAAGGAAATAAATAGAACCCTATAGAAGTTAAAAAAAAATCCTAAATAGATCACAGATTTAAATGCAAAAGGGAAAAACCTACCTCTCTTCAGAATCCCAGGGTGGTCAAGAATTACTTCAACAAGGTGTGAAAACTGTCAGCCAGAAAAAAGATAAATTTAACTCTATTAAAATTAAGAATTTCTGTAAGTAAAACCACAGTGAGATCTCCCCTCACACCTAGAATGGCTATTATCAAAAAAATGAAAACAAAAGAGAACAAGTGTTAGAGAGGTTGTGGAGAAGTTGGAACCCCCATGTACTCTTGGTGGGAATGTAAATTGATGCAGCCACTGTGGAAAACAATTTCAAGTTTCTTCAAAAACTTTAAAATAGAACTTTCCATATGACTCAGCAGCCCCACTTCTGGGTATATACACCAAAAGAATTAAAATTGGGATCTTAAAGAAGTATCTACACTCCCATGTTCACTGCAGCATTATTCACAATTGCCAACATGTGTAAACAACTCAAGTGCCCATCAACAGACAGATCAAGAAAACGTGGTCTACACATGCAATGAAATATTATTCAACCTTAAAAATTAAGGAAACTCTACCATTGGCAACAACGTGGATGAACTTGGAGGACATTATGCTAAGTGAAGTTAACCCTGTCACAGAAGGACAAATACTGAAAGATTCCATTTACATGAGTTATCTAAAATCGTCGGAAGTATAGAAACAAAACAGAAAAGCGGTTGCCAGGGGAGACGTTAGGGAGAATCAGGAGTTGTTCAGTGGGTGTAAGGCTATATTTACGCAAGACAATCAAGTTCAAGAGCTCTCAACTACAACCCAGTACCTCTAGTTAACAATAAAGTGTTGTGCACTTAAAAAAAAATTTAAGAGGGGTGGGAGGGTATAGCTCAGTGGTAGAGCACATGCTTAGCATGCACGAGGTCCTGGGTTCACTCCCCAGTACTTCCATCAAAAAATGAATGAGTAAACCCAATTACCTTCCCCCCCGTAAATAAACAAATAAAATTTTAAAAAAAAATTTAAGAGGGTAAATCAGTTGAATATTTTACAACACACACACACACACCCCCAAAGAAGCACAAGGAAATTTTTGGAGGCGATAGATATGTTTAGCACTTTGATTGCGGTAATGGTATGATGGTATATGCAAATGTCCAAACTCATCAAATTGTATGCGTTAAATATATGCAGTTTTTTGTCTTCAATTATGCCTCAGCAAAGCTGTGACATAATTAAGAATTTCTGTTTATCGGTAGAATTGAGAGTGAAAAGAAAACCACGAACTAAGAGAATACATTTGCAACATATATAAACAAAGGGTTATATCGAGATTGCTACCAGTACTCTACCTATCAGTGCAAACCAGTTTTTAAAAAGGACCAAAAACTTGCCTAGACCCTTCTCAGATGAAACAGGAATGGCTGATACATGTGGGAAAATGACGCTTAAGCACCTGAGTAATCAGAGAAGCAAATAAAAATCGTAAGAAGTCTTTTCATTATTAGCCAATTGTGAAAAAAATAGCATTCTGAGTAAGATACATGTGAATCGTAAAATGCAAATGGCATGTCTAATTATGTGGGGAAATAATTTTACTTTCCTAAATGAAGTTCTTAAGGGGTTCTCTGCCACCACTAAGAACTTCTGCACAGCAAACCCCGTGAGAGGGGTGGGGATTTTTCCCCTCCTTGTTATATTTTCAGCACCTATAGTGCCTGGCACTTAATATATTCTCATTAAATATTTGATGGAAGGTGAAAGGGAGGAAGGAGGGGAGAAAGGAAGGAAGGACTGAGGGCAAAGATTATGTCCCAGGTGTTTGCACATTTAGGGGCTTAAAGCTCTAAGTCTGTGGCCTGTGGAGATAAAATCCTGAGACTAAGTCCAGGCTCTAAACTTGGGGAGGTCAGTTAAACTTGGGGGAGTCAGTGAAGCCCTAGGAATCCATTTTTCCCTGTTTCAGGGGATCAGGCCCCATCCCGTGGTGGTGGTGAGGTTCAAGGGTGCTTGGACAGTGGCTGGTCACCCATTAAAGCTTTATGCAAATGTTAGTTGGCCCCCAAACAGTTTGGCCCCAAGGTCTGAGACCTCCCTGTAAACATGTTTCTGGATCATTTGCCTCCGGAGGCCTCCAGGGCTACAAACCCTCCCTTCCCGCTGGCGGCTGTCTGCACCCCTTGAACGGCAGACAGAGTCTTTCTCCTGCAATCAGAGATAAAGATACCGGGGGTGTTGACAATAAGCTTCACCTGCCTCACGGGAGCAGGCAGGTTCTGGATCGCTGAATGAGTGTGAATGATGGGGCAGAGATACCTGCTTCCCTCGGGGGCAGAGCCAGGTCACGCCTGGGCCCAGGTCAAGAAATTGAGAGGACCCTGGGGGCCGGTTGGGGGGGGCGCTGCAACCCAAACCCATTGTTCACCTTAGGAGAAAGGCCGTCCCCTGTGCCACTCACGGCCCTCCGCCCTCCACCTCACTCCAATCTACAAGGCTGGATGTTTAGGAATGTCATCCAGGCTGAGCTTAGCCTCAGTCAGCAGGCAGGTGGGCCACTAGGGACATGGGGACAGGAAGACGGCCTTTCCCTCCATACAGCAGAGGCCGTGTCGGATGAATTGGGGCAGCCTTCCTGGTGCCACACCTGCAGGAGGAGCCCACATCCTCCCAGGGGGTCTGCCTGAGACCAGCTCCCGGACAGAGACACCCTGAAATACCAGCCCTGGCTCCCCTCCTCTCTACCGGGCAGCATCTGACCCAGGTCAGACCCAAAGGGCCAGGGGTTGGGACATGGCCTCCAGGATCAGTGGGACTCAGGCTGCCGTGGATGGCAGCAACACCGCCAGCTGTAGCCAACAGAAGTCCCCAGGAGGGTGACATGTAGAGCCACTTAGAGGGTAGAGTCAGCACCGACCACACTCAAGGGTCAAAAAGAGAGAGCAGTGAGGGACAGTAATAGAAATAAGAATCAAATAGCAAAAAGCACATTTTCCTGGGTGACCATTATGTGCCGGGCATTTTACACACTTGTGTCCTTTAATTTCTCACAGCCGCCTTAGTTGTAGGCTTTGGCATTATCCCCGCTCTCCTGAGGCCTGGGGAGTTTCACAAGGTCACACGATTGCCAGGCCCAGAGCAGGTCTTGCGAGTGCACGGTGTCTGACTCCCGCACCCGCTCTCCTCACCATGCCGCTCTTCTGCCCATTAAGAACAGATACCTGTTTCTGTGGTTGGTTTTCTAATCTGAGACCACAGGGTGTCAGGCTCTGAGCTCTTATGAAGCCAAGGACAAGGCAGAACCCTCTCATTCTGGGAGATACTAACCCCGGTAAGTCCTAGCACCGACTAAGAGCCAGACATACAAAAATGGGAGACACTCCAGGCGCCACCTTCCTATAGCCCCTGATGCAGACCAGTGGGAGCTCTGAGAGCCCATGGGAAGGGCGGAGGCCTGGGCATGGAAGGAGGCTCAGCGGGCCTCCTGGAGTACGCGATAGCTAACCTGAAACCTGAAGGATGAGTGAGTTAGCCAGGGGTGTGTGTGTGTGTGTGTGTGTGTGTGTCGGTGTGTGTGTGTGTCAATGTGTGTGTGTGTGTGTAGTGGTGGTGGAATGTTGTAAGAGACCTGAAGGCCGGAGAGAGCAGGGCAGGCTGGAGGAAGAGGAGGTCTGGGGACTAGAACCTGGAGGGCAAGGGGAAGAGGAAGGAGACAAGGCTGAAGATACTAGAAGTCAGACGTAGTGGTGTCCACTCTGCCTTCAGAAAGATCGCTCGGCTTCAGGGCACACATAGGAAAAGAGCAGCCTCCCCACTTGCATGGACCACGGGAGAAACACCACTGTTATGGATGCAAGGGGTGGGCTTCAACCAGGGTCAGGAGAAGGGTCCAGAGGAGCTGGCCAGAGCCTCCTTCTCCTGCGCTGGCGCACCGCAGCCCTAGGACACGCCACTTGGGGAAAGACGGACCACGCCTTTTGGCTAGAAGCTCATGGGGCAAGAACCCGCAACTTGCCTTGTGTTGACCCATGTGCCCCTTGACAGAGGTTCCACAGTGGCACACAGGCGGGCATTACATTGGGGCTGGCAGGTCCAACCTGGGCAGAGGGCAAGCCCAGAGCAGGTAGGAAGAGAGCATCTGCCAATCATTGGGGCAGCTATGTCTCATGTCTCTTCCCCTACACTCCATCCTCACCGCTGCTGCCAGAGGGGTCTGGTATAAAACACATCTGATCACATCTCTGGCCTGCTTAGCTCCTAAAGCCTCTGGAGTTGCCAACACAGCTGGAGCTTTAGCCCGATCAAGGCAGTAGCCCCACAGTGTCCTAGCAGTCATCGCGGTCTGCTCTTCTACGTGTTCCCATTTTTTAAAAATCAACTTTCATTTAAGAATGGAATAGATGTGGGGGAAAAAAAGAATGGAACAGATAAACCAGTAGAAATGGTTAATTTTATTAAATCTCAACCGCTGAGCACACATCTTTTTAAGATTCGGTGTGATGCTCTGGGAAGGACACACAAAACGTCCTTCCTGAAGGATGCTGTGTCCACACACAACTCTTAAGGGGATGTTCACACTGTGAGCTGAGCCAGCTGCTCTTTCTGCAGAATACCATCTTCATTGGGATAAGTGACTGACAAACTGTGATTATGCCGATTTAGGTTTTTGTTAGACATTTTCTGAAAAAATGAGCAAAGTGAATCTGTCACTTCAAGGGGAAAGAAAAACTGACAGTTTTCACTGTCAATGATAAAATTCGAGCAGTCAAAAGAAAATTCAGCCCTTGAAAACTCACACGTGCTTGTGAGCTTGACAGCTCCCCAAGCCTTGAAGACTTTTCTGATGAGATCGGTGGTGATATTAATGAAAGCGGTGTTATTTAATATGGTGTAATGAAATGTGTCAACGTTGGGAAGAGCTGTCTAGCTCAGAGAATCAATAATTTTCCAAAAGACCAATGAATGATGTTACAAAATCAAGCATGGATTAAAAAACCTATTCAAAGTGCAAGATGGACCAGTGGATTGTTTTAAAATAAACTATCTATTTACAACAGCTTTAGATTTAAAGAAAAAATTATGAAGATAGCTTGGAGAGTTTCCACATAACCTGTGCCCAAGCTTCCCCTAGACATCATGTATTAGCATCACACACTTGTTATGATTAATGAACCAATACACACACATGATTATCAACTGAAATCCATTGTTTATTCAGATTTCAAGAGTTTTTACCTAATTAACCTTTTCTCTTCCAGGACCTTCCGTCCAGAGTATCACATTACATTTAGTCACCACGGGTTATCTTCCTCTGACAGTTTCTCAGACTTTCCTTGTTCGGGATAACCTTGACAGTTTTGAAGAATTATTGGTCAGGGATTTTGCAGAATGTTCATATATATATATATATATATATATTTTTTTTTTCCTTTCTAAGGGAGGTGCTGGGGATTGAACCCAGGACCTCATGCATGCCAAGCATGTGCTCTACCCCTGAGCTATACCCTCCACCCAGAATGTTCCTTGATTGGGATTTGTCTGATGTTTTTCTCATGATTCGACTGGAGTTATGGTTTGGGGGATAAAGACCACAGACATAAAGTGGTATATTCATCACATAATATCAAAGGCATATACGATTAACCTGATGTATGGCTTTTGATGTGTGCTTTTGTCACGTGGCTGAAGTAGTGTTTCTAAGGTTCCTCTACTGTTACGTTACCGTTTCCTCCCTTTTCTTACTGTTCTTATTGGAAGGAAATCACTAACTGCAGCCTGCACTTGACAGGTGGGGAATTAAGTTCCCCCTCCTTGCAGGCAGAGTATGCATATAAATTATTTGGCATTGTTCCCACGGGGGATTTAACCTTTTCTTCTCCATTTATTTGTTTATTCAATCATTCATGTATATCGATATGGATCCATAATATTTATTTTACACTTTGGGTTATAATCCAATACTTCTTTATTAACTTTGTTGCTTAAATTGTTCTAGCTTAGGCCACCGGAAGCTTTCAGTTGACTCCAGTGTCCCTTTGATGTATCCCCATCACTCGGGGTGTGTGTGTGTGTGTGTCAGAGTGTGTTTTGAGGGTCTTGTATATTTCCTGCCCCAGGCCTACCAGGGTCAAGTCATTTCTCCCAGAAGCATCAATTCCTTATATTAGAGAATGGTATTAAAAACCAAGGACTAGGAGCTAGGTACCAGATTCAAATAACCTTTAAGGAACTACAGCTTGTCAAGTTTGGGTGTCATAGGAAAGAAGAATAGCCACAGAATCTTTAAAAAGGCTATTAAAATACTCTTTCTGCATGCACATCTTGATGTATCTGCATAAAGCCACATTTAACAGACAGCAGTGCAGAAGCAGAAAGGAGATCCAGCTGTCGCTATGAAGCCAGACATTTAAAAGATGTGAAGAATGTAAAACAAATGTAAAGCCAAATTATTTTTCTTTTGGAAAATATAGTTATTTTAAAATGTGATTAACATGTAATCATTTATTATTATTCTTTTAAGGAAGCTAATAGATTTTTTTTATTTTTTATTTAAATTTCTAATATGGTAAATCCCAACAGGTGCAGCTCACATAAACAGAAGATCATTGCGTTTCTCAATAATTTTTAAAAGCATAAATGGGCTTGGAGACAAAAATCTTTGAAGCTGGTGACTGAACCACACCGGACCAGTGGCTGTCTCCCTCCAGCCTCTTACACCCTCCTGGGACCCTTTCCTACCTCTGATCATGCTGGTGCTCAGATCCACCCTTCTCTTCTTTGCCTCCCGGCCAACTCCCTCCCACTTCTCAAGATGCTCAGATGTGTTCTGTGAAGCTATCCCTGAGTCCCTAAGGAGATTTAAGTTTGCCCTCTCCTCTATCCCCCTGCCCTTGGTACAAATTTCTATCTCAATGTGTGTCATGTAGTGATTGTAGTTTTGTGTCCCTGCTTCTCTCTTGAACAAGGGCAGGGGCTTATGTGATGCGTCATTCTACCCTGGTGCAGGATGTAATGCCAGGCGCATATTTGGTATGTTTGTTGAAGGAATAGATGAATGTCTGACCCAGTGACACCCATCTCTTCCCATGACTTCTGGCTTTACATTCATTTGCACGAACAAAATATATCCTTCTCCATTTTTCTGGGGCAAAGGCCAAATGTTTACGTCTTGGAACTTTCATTTAATTCAGCAAATATTTTTCAGATGTCTGTTACATTCCAGGCACTGTACTAGGAACCAAAGATAAGAGACACATGTGTGGAGATTTTGTCTAACAGAAAATAGCTCATCACTTTTATGGTTGTCCCCAATCTGCCTTCCATAGTTAAGGGTGTGCAGGACCACAGAGCACAGAGCAGTCAGCTGCATCCAAAGGCAGCCCTAATCCTGGGGCACAAATAGACCAAGGAGCAAGTAATTATCCTGTAAATTCAAAGATCATAGGCAGCTCCCCTAGGTAAGGAAATGTAGAAAATATATTACGCCGGGTGGTGGTCAGATTTGCCCAGATTCAACAACTCTTTGCTCTAATTCCTCTTGAATAAATGGTACACAAACTTGACCACATGCTTGTTCTCTCAGTACAAGGTAAAAGGAGGTAGAAAGACGAACAGAGGCAGATGATGTAAGAAGTTTAGACAGTCCTCCTTGCGGTGCCCTTGGCCGGCAACGTGCGGTTCAGTGCTGGCGCGTCGCGGCTGCAGTGCAGGCAGACACTTGTTCGGAGATTTCACGCTAGAACTGCGAAGGCTTCCTTTTTGCCACTTGCTCGGTATTTGAATTTTGGCCCAAATTATCTAAATGTGCGTTGTCCCATCCAGCAGACCCAACTTTGACCACTGAGCACTTGAAATGTGGCTGGTGGGACAAAAAATACTATTTGGAATATATTGGATTTAATAAAACATAAGATTAAAGTCAATGTCATCCATTGCTTCCTGTTGTTGTTTTTGTTTTAACATGGCTAATGGAAACATTTAAATGGCACAAGTGGCTCATATTATATTCCAAATGGACAGCGGAGTACCCTGCAGCCTCAGTTCACCGTCTGATGATCAGGGGAGCAGAGGCCCTGGTCTGAGTCATTTCCCTGCCCCATACCGACTGTTCTCTTGGCCAGAAACCCCTCCATTTAACTCCAAGCGTTGGCCTCTGCCTGCCTTTGCAAAGGTAATGAACACAAGATCACTCAGAGCAGGCTCTTGCCCTCCCCTGAGAACTTCACGTGGAACTCCCCACCTGAAAGGTAATCTCCCAGCAAATCTCAGACAGGCCATCAGGCCAGATCTGAGGACAAAGGAGGGGTTGTTGATGGAATGTTCCAGTCCCTACAAGAAGGTCGGTTCTGAATTCATCCTTTCTCCTCTCCCCACCCTCCTGCACCCGAGGAGAACGTCAGTTCCCTGAGAAACTACCCCCCCCCCATCGAAGGTCCCCATCTCTGAGCCTCCTGGCTTCCTGCTGCCAGAGTTCTCAGCAACAGCCCTGGAATCCAGGCAGGCATGGACAGCCCCCCGAGAAAAGCTCCCTCTGAGCTGCTCACCTGGCCGGGCTGAACCCCAGACACGAGCCTGACAGCACGGAAAGCCTGGTTCAAACCCAGTTCCGCGTGCAGAGTCTGTATTCATCAAAGACAATCTTCCTCCACAAAGGAAAACAGAAGATTTAGTGGGTGTTCCCCATTTTTAAAAGCATCACCATGTTTCCTGTTACTCGGGCCCAAGGTGTCTTTAACACCTTCCTCTTCTCCGCTTCTCTGATCAGTGGTCACCTCCAGTGACTTGTGCCACCAAGTCGTTCCTCCAGTTAGTGCCCCTCCCTCCCCTCCCCTGCCCCCCTGCACCGGGCCATGACTTGGCCCAGAGTGACTGCAATAACTTCCCCCCAGATTCCACGCTGCTCCTGATCCTGCACTTCTGCTCCTCACCCCAATCTGGCAACCAGGAGTCTTTATCCCCATTTAGTGATAAGAGACAGAGATTTGAGGGGGGAAACGTGTGGCTGTAAGTGGCGGAACAATGAAGCATTCCGGAGTCCAGAGGGCTCTGGCTCTTCTCCCACATTGGTTTCCCCATCTCAGTGGAATGAAAATAAAGAACTGAAGTCCTGTCTGTCCAAGCTGTGCCCGTGTCTCCACTGGTCCATGTCTGAACAACGAGGGAAAAGTTTAATCCATCCCCAAGGCGTTCCAAACGTCTGACTGTCGGGGGCTGGAGGACCCAGTTGGCTGCCATGGTGGAGCCCTGACTCACTGGGAACTATAATTAGGTCTCTGTTATGCTGCTGACTGGAGTTTGTTTTATATCTAGTTGTCTCATGTAGATTGTTAATTGTCAGACATTTTCTTAAATAAATATACTAAAAATATGAATAATATGCCTTGCCTCCTTACTAACCTCTAAGCTTTATAAGGATGAAAGCTACGTCTTTATCTTTACGGCATCCCATAACGGGGCCTCTGGCCAGTAGATGCTCAGGAAAGTTTTGTTGAGTTGAATGATTTCTGATGCCTGGTGGACAACGTCCCATCTGTTAAGGAGGCATCTGAGGTCCTTTCCAGTCCCCTCAGCTGTAATTTAATTTCACAGCCTTGGGTCAGCCATTCCCCAATCCCCCTTCCCCCGCCTCCAGTATTTAAGCCACAATAGCCGTCTTCCCCCTAAATACTGTGTTCTGCTCTAATTATTTCCTCTTCCCTGTATCCCTGGCATTCCCCTCATCTTTCAAGGCCCCGATTAAATATCCCCTCCACCATGATGTCATTCCTAACCCTTCTCCCACCTTGCCTCTGTGGAACTCAGCCTACCTCTTTGTTAAAAGTCTAGTGATATCATAACGATCTATCTACAAACCTCTTCTCAC
The DNA here is from genome assembly GCF_009834535.1 of Camelus ferus. Classification (NCBI taxonomy): domain Eukaryota; kingdom Metazoa; phylum Chordata; class Mammalia; order Artiodactyla; family Camelidae; genus Camelus; species Camelus ferus. Next base: position 15,143,060 of record NC_045716.1, on the reverse strand, counting down.
CCGCTAGAACAATACTCTGTGGGGAAAGATTAATTATTTCCAGAACCCAGTGAGGAAGGAAAATAGGCAGCTCTAAAATATTATTTTATTTTGTTGAAGGAGAATTCAACAAAGGCAAAGGAGTAAGGAGGCAGGACATGGAGAAAATGTCTTGATTCGAAAAAAGCTTTTTCTCAGATTATAAAGGGGGTCCCTGGCTTGGTTAGGAGAAGAGGAGAGGATGGGAGACTGCACAGGCTTCCTAGAGAGGTTATCAGAAGACCCAAGAGAAGTCCTTGCAAGATGTGTCAGGACCATGATGGCAATGAAAGAGATAAAGACGGCAGGGGCTGCAGTGATGGGCATCTCCAGATGATGGCAGAGGGACCACAACAGATGGGCCCCTCCTCTTCCTCTTCGCCTACATGGACCCTGCCCGAGACCCAAGACTATGACATGGCAGTGGGGTTGGAGAGGAAAACCCAGCCTGGTGGAAAAGGGACTGAAACTAGACACAGGTGGCCATATAGAAAATAAAGACAGATATATTTCTTGGAAAGCCGAGTTTTCAAACTAAAACTCCTCCTCTCTACTCCCACCTGGTGACTGGCACAGAGATAGTTTGTAGTGTTGAGTGGATGAATGAATAAATAACTAATTTAGATTTGCCACCCAGATGCTGGACTTTTTATGGTAGGCCTAATGGGTACTTAATTGTTGGAGTTTGGGGGAAATAATAAATAACAACATTGGTGTTGCTTCCCAAGTTTGTGACCAGCTGGCAATTATTACAAAGCAACCAGCCAAGAGGAAATTGTTTTTAAATCAGCTTTATTGGTAAATCTAATTAAAGAACTGAAGTTAGATCTGTAGCCACATTCAAGATCTCTAACACAGTCCTCTGGAATGGAACTGTTCCCCAAGCTGCACTTCTGTCCCAGGAACCGTCCACATGGATGAACCAAGAACACCTAAAGCTGAGTCCAGACCACAAGTAGACACCAAAGATCCACAGACTCGGCTGAGACACGCATGCTCAGCAACTTTCCCCAAACCGTCCATCAGCTACTTTATCCTCCTCCTTCCGGGAGAAGCAAGCTGGGGGGAGGAATGAAGCCAGGAGTGTTTCTCTAGTGGAATTCTCCTCACAGAAACATGAGTCCAGAGGAACGAAGTTTCCTCTCTAAAATCCAAAAGTAGCTTGTTTCTGGCACGACGTATGATTTGTGATGGGTCAAGGCCATTTGGCCTCCCAAATGCCACAATCCTCTTCTAATGCCATTAGATAGGTCCTCCACCCGAGCCTGTCTGTTCAAGGTGGAATGAGATAGCCCTGATGACTTAGGTGCCTTTATGTCTTTTCCCTAGCTTCAGAGCAGGAGCAAACTTTCTTGGAATGACATTTCAGCCTCCTGTTTCCTGCTTTCTCCCCCGGGTTACAGCAGATGGTTGGAAAGAAGCAATTTGTGTATTACAAGAAACAAAAGAGCGTTTTGAACCTTTTCAGCTCACATGTCTCCTGGATCCCCTGTTAGACACATATAACCATTCTCAGGCTTTGTCCAAACTATAGCTTAGGGCTAGGATTAAGAGAAGATACCTGGCCAGGATGGGCGTGTGACTTCAGGCCAAACCTTCTCATAAATATGTGTGTGTACGTATGTGTGTATAAATACTAGGTACGTATGTAGGTGTATGTAAGTAACATTAAGTATGGCTGTGTGTATACATACATATGTGAATAGCTTGAATTGTGAATATGAATATAAATGATTTTTAAAGTTGCCCTGGTAGCCAAAATTGAGGTATGTAGGAAACAGAGTATAGAGTTGCCCATTCATTCTCCTTCTGGAAGCTGGGTAATCTGATCAAGCTCCACGTTGACTGTAGATGCCCAAATCTACGCAAGCTGTTTAGGGAAGTTTGTGATGAGGTGAACAAACAAGCAAACCACCCAGACATCCTTTTCTTTAAGGGACAAAGGACCCAGCTCTCGAGTCTGTGCTTTTTAGATCATCTGTATATTCTAAAGTCACCAGACGATCGTTCCACCCTCTACCTGCTTTGCCTTGGTTCACTCCCATTACGTAGGAATACACTGTTGGGACATTCCACTTTTTATTCCCACGAGGGGAAAAAAAATGGGCCTAGATTTCTTCCTAACTGGGTCAGGATTAGATCTGACTATGAGTCAAAGAAATACAAAATAATAACAACTTAAAAAAAGAAAGAAGTTTATTTTTTCCCTCTCACAGAGACATGGGAACAGAGAGAGTTCAGGGTTAGAACTGACAGCAAAGCTCTCCTAAGTCCTCAGGAACCCAGGCTCCTTTGACCTTGCTGTGACACCACGTATGGCCTCCATTCACAAATTCATCTCACAGCCTCAGATAGCTGCTCCGGTTCCAGCCATTACATCTGCATTCCATCCAGGAATAAGAAGGTGACATGGAAGAGGAGGGGAAGGACCATTGCCAGTTGTCTTTTCAGGAAAGTACCTCAAAGATGCCATCTCACCAGGCAGGACTTAGTCAAATGAGCACACTTAACTGCACTGGAGTTTGAGAAATGTAGCTTTATTCCTAGTCACCTGGTACCTAAAATGGAGGGTATTATTTTAGGAGAGAATAGAATAAGGGGAATGACTAGCAGCCTCAGCCACACCTTGAAATAGGATGTCTTCGATCCGTGTTGGTAAATCACTGGCAATAAGCTCCTGTCACCAACACTTTCACCATCAACCTCATTCAGTGCCTCAGATTCCACCACCAGTCAACCCTCTCCTCCAACCAGAACGGTCTCTCTGCATCTGCACTTGAACATGCCTTGCAGCCTTTCCTCTGTACTAGTACCTACCTTTTGTTTAGAACATCCTCCCTCTTTCTCTCTATCTTCCTAAATTCTATCCATCTTTGAAGGCTCAGTCCAAGCCCCTCCTTCTTGGTAAAGCCTCTTCTGTCCTTCCCTTTTCCCAATAACCTCTCTCTTTCTAGAATGCCCAAATTAATCTGACACCTGGCATATATAGGCATATATGTTGAGTTTGTGTGCACATCTTTTTCTTTCAGCTAGATCTTAGGCTCCTTGGAGGTACCAAGAAGGGTATCATGACTTCTCTAGACCTCTCGCAGCACCTGGGCACACATTTGTTTCTAAACGTCCTGTCACTTAGAAGTCAGGGTTAGGGGAACAATCAGAAAACTGAAAGCCAGGAGAAATGAATTAGAAACTGAACTCTGACCCTAAATAGCTCTGCAGCCTTGGGCTTAATTTCTCTGATCTATAAAAGGAAGCAAGTAACACCAGTCCAATCCAATCCAGAGAGCGGTGGTAAGGACCACACACACACACACACACACACACACACACACACCTTTGTACAATGCAAAACGCCACACAAATTTTAGGTATGCAGCTTTTGTCAAGGTTTTGTTTTGTTTTGTTGGGTTTGTTTGTTTGTTCGTTTTGTTTTTTAACTGCAAGTAATGAAAACCAACTCAGGCTAACTTGAGTAAAAAGGGTCTTTACTGGAAGAGCACAGAAGATTCCTCACAGAATCATAAGGTATCCGGAACCCAGTCTTGGCAAAAGATGGGGAGCAGGGCAACTCTGGGGTCCAGACGGCAAGAACGGTTTGGACACCTCATCAGCAGCACCTCCAGGATGAACTCACTCCAAACAAGTGCCCAACTCTGAGCCGCTCTCTCCGATGCGAGTCCTGGGAGGGGGTTGTTGGCCGATCTTTGGTTATGTGTCCCTGCTCCTTGGTCACAACAGCCCAGGTCACCCTGGTTTATAGTCCCACAAAGTCTACCCATGATGAAGAAAGGTCAAAGCCCTGAAGGAAATCAAGGTGATGCTATCAGTAGAGTGCGTGGAGGCTGGATGGCCAGAAAGCAGCAAATGTCCACAATCAGCTTAATAAGCACGTGTTGATTGAGGGTCAGTGGCCCACTCCTTGACTCTGAAGCCATTTTGCATTATGAGATATTTTAAGCAACTTCTCTAGACCTTATCAGTGAGCACCTTGAAGGACATCCATTTATCAGATCCCTTCCACCCATGGCAGTTAGAACAAGACATTGTAGAGAGGAGACACCAAACTACTTACTCGATGAGGGGAGGGCACTGGAAGGGATGAGGAAAGTCTCAGCTCTGCCATTATTCTTTAAGTTTGGAACTGACAAATTCTTTCCTCTGTCTTCCCAATTTTGATTCCTGTGAGGTCCACCTGGAACTCTCCTTCTCAGCCTGTGGATCTGGGCTCCCACCCTCATCTCTGCCCTAACGTCTAAGCCCCCAGGTGACAGATGGCTGCAGAAAACTCCCATGACCTGACTGCTTCTCCTTGGGAGTCAGTTCTTAAGGTGCCTTTGGAACTGGAATTTTATCTGTGTGCCTCTAAAAAATAAAACAAAACAGACCACTCCCCGACAACTGTAAATCCAGCTACGGAAGACCCAATGCTGAGATTTAAAGAAGCTACAGTGAGACTAGGAGCCTCCTTATATCCAGTGAACCAGGGTGGGTGTGTTTTTCTTCTTCCTTAAATATGGTCTGAGACTCCCGTAAGCCTTTCATCAGTGACCAGACCCCGAGAGCAGGGTGTGGCCCCTGGCGCAGTAGCCAACACACATTGGATGCTCACCACGTGCCCAGTGCAGGGCAAAGTGCTTCGCATGGGCTTTCTCACTTATCCTCCTAACCCCTCTGAGGCAGCCGCGACAAGTACCCTGCCTGTCCAGTGGCTGAGGACTCAGAGGCTCAGCAGGGGGAAGTAGCTGGCCCAAGGCCACGCAGTCAGTAAGGGGGAGGAGCTGGATCCGATCTAGGCGTGCCCCCCCTTTCAGCTGGAAGGGGAAAGAGAGAAGAAGAAAGGAAACACCAATCCCCTGTGAAATCTTGGACGGAAGACAGGTGCCCTTCTAACACGAGTTCCCTCCCAGAGCTTGCATGTGAGCAAAAATATAAATTTCCATTGTGTTTGAGTGATTATCAAATAGGGAGGGGTGGTCACAGAAGGCAGCATTAGCCCCATCCCTGCACACAGCTCTGCAGACTGCTTTGAGAAGGCCAAGTCTAGGCTGATCCTGCGGGATGAGTAGTTGTCACTTAGGCAGACACAAGGGGTGAAGGTCTCAGACCCATGCGCTCTCTGGAAGCTGGAGGTGAAACCAGGGCTGGCCCGGGGGAGGCCAGTCTGAGATAGAGGCTTCCTGGGTGGGCTCCACCCTCCCGGTTTCTCTCCTTCCAGGCCCTAAGTGAGAGGGGAGCTAACCTCTAACATGGGGTGCATGAGCTCAAGGTGAGGGTGGGAGGGTCTGAACAGTTGCAGGTGGGTGAGGAAACATACAAAACAACGGTGCCCCCCTTTGAGTATGTCTTGTGGTCTTACAGCCATAATGTCTCCTGACCTCTTTTCTCCATAAACGTAATCATCACCCATCCATATACCACATTTAAAATTGCTGAGAATTGTGGGAGAATCTATCAGGGGAGCCACTGTCTGTTGCTATGACCCTGATCCTGGCAAGACATCTGCCTTTGGACCTGCGTGAAGAAACTTCCTCCTGCCCCATGACTCCGCTCCGATTCCTAAGCAAATGTTCTCATGATGTGTATCAAAAACTGCTCTGTATCGAGGGAATGAGCTTGCTGGTGAGGATGGAATGCTCCTGGTGCCACCTTCTTGGGGAGGAGGGAGGGGTGTGTGTAAGGACTGAGGTCTCTGAGTCCCTGTTGGCAGGAGGGTAAAAGCCACTTCCTCCTTATATTTTGCTCTAGACACTCAGTCACTCTTTCCCTTCATGTAAAGCTTCTTCCACGTCCCTGTTGACAAAAACATTCAGGTTCCCCAGTTCCCTGCCCACCAGCCCTGCCCCTGAATAAACACCAACTCATTTGTAAGAGGTTTTTAATTTCATCTTGGTACGCCATTAAGGAGTGGAGTAAGGATCTCTATTCGTTTTCATTCACATAGAGTCTGCTACATTCTCCAATCTGATCCTCACCACGGAAGCCTGCGGGGCCATTACAGCATCTGCACGATTTTCACTCACCAGACTGGTTTGGGTTTCTTGGTGGTTTGCATAAATTATAAAAAAAGAGCACAAAAATCACACAACATAGACTCAGCCCATCAGGGGGTGCGTCCCCTCTGGCCATGCAGAGAGCGATGGGGACCAGCGGTTTGGTCCGGGGTCTGGTGATGGGTGACATCCCCAGGAGTGAGGCCGAGCCTGTCCTGGCCCCTCTCAGAGATGTCCTCCGTCTTCCCCATCAACCCGCTCTGGTTTCTCGGGAAGCCTCCTACCACAGAAGTGGCCCGTCCTAGCACCACATGGGAGGACAGGGGCGGAACTGTCCCCATGTACAATGGCAGCTGGGTCTTCTGTGTGCAGCGTCAGGAAAGCGCTGGACGGAGGATACCTGGGTTTCCACCTGGACCTCCTCTGTCTCTATGAGCTCCAAGAGGCTGTTAGCAAACAGAGCCTCTGGGACAGGGGTCAGCAAACTTTTTATATAAAGATCCAGACAGTACAGATAGTAACTGCTTCAGGCTGTCTGGGCCACATCCAATCTGTTGCATATTCTTCTCCTTTTTGTTTTTTTACAACTTTTTAAAAATGTGAAGACTCTTCTTAGGGGGCAGACCATAAAATGCAGGTCTGTAGGCTGCAGTCTGCCAGCCCCTGGTCTAGAACACCACGATGCCCTGTGCAGCCCATCGGTCACAGCCGCCTCCCCACTGAAGGCCTCTGGCACCCCCCTGAGCTGCCCTGAGCTGGTGCCTGCAGCCCAGGCTTTGCAGAAGGGGCTGTGGCAGGCAGAGTGACCCTCAAGTCCTTGCTCAGCAGCCCCAGGTGTCCTCCTTTGCCAAGTGGCTGGTTGGGCTCGTTGGATTTTAGGAAAATACTAGATGTTAGTTTCAGCTCTGCTCATGGGTCCTGGGGGTGAATTAAGCTTCAGTGTCCCCAGTGAGGTAGGTACATGCTATCAGCCTCATCCCACACTTGCAGATACTGAAGTTCAAGAGCAGAACTGACTTTCCCAGTGCTACCCAAGAGCCACGTGTCCACATTTCAAGGAAAAGCCAAAGAGTCTAGGCTTTAAGTTCTTGAAGGACACGATCAGGGATTGTTCTGTCCCTTCGAAGCCCAGTGGTTCAACCTCAAACAGCAAGAATCCACGGGTGAGGGCTGTCAGCCACACAGAGTTGCTCTCCAGACCTCGATGACACTCTCTGAAAACAGAATTGACTCAAGCACTCAAAGCTACGGGCCTCGGTGGAGCAGCACTCACTGCCCTGCCCACAAATCTCTTCCAACTAAAAATAAAGTTTATAAAAGTAAATTATCTCGTTTTATAACTTAAGTGCATCAAGCATTTCCTTAAATATAGTTCACACTGAAAATAAAGTTACTTTCTGCTGTACAGTTGGTGTCTGTTATAATTAGGAATAAACTTTGATGATAAAGTTTGAAAGATATATCACACTCACACACACATCTATCTATCTGTCTGTCTGTCTGTCTGTCTGTCTATGGGTGTGTGGATGGGTAGACATATGCACCTCTCGACAAGAGCATCCCTCAAAATGGGGGGAAGCTGTTAGGAGTCTCTAGGTACCCAGTTTGCATGAGAATGCCTATATTAAAAGTCCCTGTCCTTAAGGATAAACTCATCTTCATACCTAACACTAAGACTCTTATTAGAAACATTAAACTATGCAATCCGTAATGTATTCAGTCTTTGGAAATGCCGAGCTACACCACAGCATGATACAACAGCATCCCCGACAAAACTCCCTGCCCACCCACCTCTTCCCTGGCCTCCCCCTCCAAAAGCCAGCCGACCCCTCACGTCACACGGCTGGTTCCATCACGGGAGCCTAGCCACAGGACTCGAGGGGAGGACTCAAGAGGTGAAGTAAGAATTCTGCATGGAGTACAGGTGGTCGATGGGGTTCCCCACTCTGGGCTGCAGGGGCCCAGCTTCGGAGGTTGCTAGGAAACAGTCACCCAGGTTACTGAGGGAGGTGTCGTCACTATCCAGGTCGTGGAAAAGGGGCTCGGCACCTGAAATGGAGATGAAAGACAAGCATGAGGGTCTGGGAGAAGCAGAGCCACTTGGCGCTCGGGAAATGCAACTGAATTCAACGAGTGGGTCTGAGCATCTCCCCCCACCCCCCCGGGGGGGCGGGGAAGCTTTCTACTGGGTGCTGGGCAGGGGGTGGGGGGTAGGGAAGAGCTACACAGAAGAAGAGGAAGGACCATAATCCTTGTCCACAAAAGATCTCCAGTCTCCTTAGAGGGCTCATGTCTAAACTGCAACAACTGAGAATGACCTGAACTGGGTAGGAGACCACACGATGCTAAACTGAGTGCCGCATACGCCAATGTCAGCATGTTTAACCAGTGAGGGTGGGGAGTGGGCGAGACACAGCACCACCGGCTGGAGAGACAGGGGCAGGGCTCTGAGAGCTCTCTGGCCAGGAAAATGGTTCTTGAAGGAAGGACGCTAAGGAAACAAACACCAGCTCTGCGAAGGATGCTCATGAAACCTCTGGTGATAACACTTGTCCCTTCTAACAGCACGCGTGTCCCCAGATGTGTGCTGCGAAGGGAAGGCAGGTTAGGTGCCCACGCTCAACCAGTGTACATTTCTGACAAAGAAACCGGCAGGGTCCATGGAGGAGCAGCTGGGGGACCGCCACGACCAGGACCTGGAGGCTGGTACATTCCACCTCCACTTTAAGTAAACAGGAGAGATGAAAACCATAGTTTAGAAGGTGTGTCATGTGGCTGTAATTATTCATTTTACTAAAGGCTGCTTCACAGGAGTCCTTTATGTAACAAGACCCCTAGGACTCTCAAGATGTAAGAATTTGCAAAAAAAGTCCTTTGCCCTGTTTCTGCACAGCCGCGGAGTGAAGGCAGGTACAGGGAGTAAAGGGGATGGGCTGCGACTGGAGCGCACGCATATACAACCGCGTGAGCATGCATGAAGGAGGCTGGCCAGTGAAGTCCCTGCAAAGGGCCGGCTCTTGATAAAGTTTTGCTGAATGCATCACGTGGGAAGACAGGGCTGACTTTAACAATAGAATTTTTTTTTTTAATGAAGGCCAAAAAGAAGTTGACAAAATTTGTGAGCTGAGCTGTGCATCTCTGACACTGACATTCCGAAGGCTCGTTGAATAAAGCTTTGTGTTTAGCTATCAGGGTTACTGACTCCACATTTCACAGCACAGACGAATGTATCACAAAGGCCACTTCCCTTCCCTGTATACAGATGCAGCGGCCTCCACTTGGCCCTGAGATTGAACTTCAGCCTCCCACACCAGAGCCTGCCCACCGCATCAGGGTGCCCAGGCCCCAGCTTGTGTCCATCTGCTTAAGCAGCAAGCAGGGCAGGCTGGGGCCTCAGCTGTCCCTACACTCGGCATTTAAAGCATCCCGCACTTCGCTGGGACAGGACTGGAGAACGAGTACTCTTCACTTCACAAGTCAGTTTATGTTCCAGGAATCATATCGGAACACCTACTAGTATCGGTAACAGGATAGTCCAATTAGAACACTTGTTTTCTCTGCTTTTTCTGTATATTTTTTTCTTATGTAAGAGTTTGCTTAATTAAGTCCTCAGCCTAGACCACTGATGTTGCCTGTGAATGTGTAAGTGTGGTTCCTGGTGTGAAATGGAAGACTTGAGAAATTCAATCCCGACAGACAGGTCTGCAATGAACACAGAAGCTCCTATTCAAACGAACAAAGACGCAGCTTTGAAGAGGAGAATAAATGGAAACACTACTAATGGATATGTGTGCTGGTCTTTCCTCTGTAGCCATCAGTTAGGTGATTCTAGCAGTATCTTGTGGGACACTTATTCTGCTCTGGAATTTCAGTGAGCATGTAGGAACCGTGTAGAGGTGTCTGGGTGGGAACAAAAAACTCACGCGAGCAAGTTGTGCAAGGTGCCTGTGGGGCTTGAGTCCCTCTTACCATAGGGGTGCATGTGGTCTCCAGGCATCTGGGGTGGGGTGAGACCCTGTCGGAAGGGATCGGAGCTGTAGACGCTCTGCTCGATGGCCAGGAGCTGCTGCGGGGTGGGCAGCGCTGTGTAGGGGTTCATGATCCCCTCCATCCCAGCGCTCCCGCCACCATTTGTCTGAGCTGTGGGACAAAGAAGAAGAAAGGTCATTCTCCACATGCAGCCCAGCATCCCACTCTGGGAGGGAGGGGCACAGAACACTCCCCACTGGCTGGTGGACACCCAAGTTGTGTGACCATGGCTAGATCTCTGGCTTTCTAGATCTTGATTTCCTCATTTGTAGAATGGAAAGGTTGAGGTGCCATCAGTGGTTCCCAGCCCGCGTCCTACCATGGGCCATTGGGGATCACCTTGAAGGATGGGGATGTCAGGGAGCTGAACTTGGAGAGCTTCTTTGAACTATGTCATTGAAACAAAAGCACTTGAATGCTACCCACTGGTTTCGCAGCCACTGGAGTGGATGAATCTAGAGATCCTTCCAGCATCTTCCCACTAGGAGCCCATCAGTCAAGCGAGGCTCACGACCCAGCCGACCTCATGGAGCCGATATGAAGACTCCAGGAGATTGTGTGTATGTGCTGTAGAACCTCAACTTGCTATGCTTGTACATAGAGTTTTATCAGAAAAGGAGGACTCAGGTTCCTGCATCCACATCTGGCTGTGGTTCTCTGAACATGGGGTCCATTAACTCTCAGAGATTTTATCTTCCACCAGCCTCTACCTTTTTAAGTCTACCCTAGGAGCTGTCTGTAGAATGCTTCAGAGTTCCAAACACTAGGAGTTTGTCGCCTCATAATGCCTCGTTGTGTTCTTCTCTCTTTGAGCGTGTTGGCCTATGGGAGTCAACTTGCTTGGCCTGTCCTAAAGTCCTCTCATATCTGTGACCCATTTTGAGGTTCAGAGGGCTGTGAGATGGGACCAGCAGGCACTGTTAGCCTACCTCAGGGATGCAAGCCTGAGGCACAAGGAGGCGGAAAGGCAGGTCTCAGAGCAAACAGCACTGCAGGTGGAGCTGGGGCAAATTCAGGTCTTCTGACCAGTGTAGGGCTCCACCCTACCCCAGCGCTCACGTCCTTGCTTCATGTCTCTCCTTGAGCATCTATCTTGCTATTGAAATAGTATTTGGCGTAGAAGATGAGAAGCTAAGGGAACTCTTGGCTGCAAGAGTCAAGTTCTAGGTTGAGCCTAGCTATCAGGCACAGGGTGAGGTCCACGTGAGATAAGGGGCTCTTTAGGGGCCAGACACCACTGACACATTCCACAGCCTTCTACTCATGGTCCACAGGCCAGCAGCAGTGAGAGCTTGCTAAAAATGCAGAATCTCTCGGCCCACCAAGGCCTTAAGAAACAGAATCAATACTTTACCAAATAATCAGGTGATTTAGGTGCACATTAAAGGGTGAGAACCCCTGCTCTAGGGCACAAACAAACCACTCAGGAAGTTCTGCTGGATGGTTGGCTGAGTTGGGGAACATATCCCTTTAAGGATGACATTGGCCTAACAGAGTTATCCTTGCTTCTTTCCTTGTAACTTCCTTGAAGGGTCCCACAGGCTGCCCCTCTTCACACGCTCCCCAAACCTCATACTGCCTCTGTTAAAAACAACAAATGAAGGTACATGGAGGTAAGGGTGAGTCCAGGCGGCACGGCCCAGTGGAACTTAGAACCAGAGAGACGGGGTCCAGTCCCAGCTCTTTTATGGATCTAGGACAGTGGTTGGTCTTGAAGAGCCTCTGTGTGCTCATCTGTAAGATGGAAATGTTAATAACTTCTCTGCTCCCCTCGGCGGCAGGGGGTGGTTTGAGTCAGGTCAGCATGTGCGGGAGCAAAAGTGCTCAACAAAGGAGGGGATTTTTATTTCCCTATCATTATTCTGACTACTTTCTGTTATTCTGGGAAGGGGTAAGTCACAGTGGCGTCTTCTATTATTTTGATTTGTCTGGAAGAAGGAGGGCCAGGCAGGATGAGAAACTGGGCGTGTGTCTGAGTCTGCAGGTCGTCCAGACACAGTGCCCTGACACTAGGGAAGGGTCCGGGAAAGGGGGCCTGGGGCGAGGTTAGTGCCATTTCCAGTCTGCTGTTCTGGACAGGCGCCCTCAGCCTGCTCACAGTTCTAATGATTCTGTCCCTCCCGGCAGGTCCCATCTCCCAAGCGGGTGTGGACTGGGCTTCCTGGAGCCCAGAAACGTCACTCCAAGGTCTTCGGAGGCCTCTGGCAGGAGAGGCGAGGGCGGCGGCGAGGCCGGGCCGGAGCACCCGGCAGCTTACCGGAGCTCAGCCTCTGGCTGTTCTGCTGGTCCTGCTGCTGCTGCTGCTGCCGCCGGGCTAGCTTCTTCATCTGACGAGGAGAGGAGCACAGGGTTAGAAGGCAGGTGGCCGGCAGCAGGTTCCCGGGGCGAGGCAAGGGAGAAATGGCTTGTGGGTAAAGCAGAGGGACCCCTTCCCCGGCTTTTACTCAGGAGAGGAACCAGGGAACCACGCTTCAGGAGCAGAGGCTGAGGGCTTTGCACATCTGCCCGCGGACAGACAGCTGGCGGGGGGTGGGGTGCGCGGCTGGTCTTAGCAGGAACAGAGACTTCCTCTCCGCAAATAAAATTTGCTGCTTATGTTGTGACAGTTTTATGTGCGGCATCAGTGAGGGGATGTGGGATCTGCAGCCCAGCTCAGATGTGCAGCCAGGGCCTGCTGACAGGGTGTGATGATTTGGGATGAGTCAGGAGGCTGATCCTCCCCCCAACCCCGTCACTCCCCTATCTGCTGGCCCTCGTGGCCGAGACGCCCACCAGGAGATGCGTGCCTCCGGATAAGGAGCTGGTCTCCCAAAGCACCCTGTTAACACACAAATTTCCCAGAAGGAACATTTCAACCCCATGTTTCTCAAACTGTGTGCTGTGAAACAGCAGGGTTCTGTAAGACATTAATATAAACTTTGAGTGTGTGTGTGTGTGTAGGAAATACTAGATTTAAAAAACAAATTCTTTACTGCAAGACTTCTCAGAGTTTCAAATATGCTCTCTGCTTTAGGAATCCATAATTTATATATTCTGTCAGGATCTTCCCATGAAGGACCATGGCACACACATCAACAGCCCTGGTCTGAGGAGTTCAGCTGGGGAAATGCCACCTTAACCAACATGATCGGCTAATGAGATAGGAATTTATCACCCACTGAAGATGAGGGCTCTAGAGAAATGGGCCACTAACACACGCATGTGGAGGGGGCAGGAAAATACATGAGTAAAGGTCTCAAATAAATAAAAGACCATGGCAGGGGGGACACAGACCTGGGGGGACCCAGAGGACAACGTGACAGTTTGGGACTGTAACAGGGAGGGGTGGGGCACTGGGAAAGGTGAGGAAGGACTTCCACTCCACGGGCCACAATGTTGTCTTCGACCAATCACATGGGTGCTTTGCAGATTTCTTTCTGAAATTTAAAAGGAACTCTGGTATCTGGGTTAAATGAGTATGAATTAAAGAACCCGCTTTTACCAAAAGACACAAGAAGGGTATTTCTTCATGCAGACGGCTGCCCAACTGACAGTCACGGCCACTAGGAACACAAAAGCCATCTCACAGAAACAGGCTCCCTGCCTCTCCCCCTCTGCAGGGCTGCTGCGGCCGAAAGGACCGCTGATCACAGGATTTCTGAATCAGGGGAACTACTCTGTTTGATGCATTGAGATTAGAAACCCTGCCGGGAAGTACAGTGTCCGACTACTGTTTCAGGAAAGCAGCCACACGGAGACAGACAGAAGTACGGAGCAGATTACCTTAGCTCTCTGGTTCTGGAACCACACCTGCACGACGCGGACGCTCAGCCCTGTCTCTGCGGCCAGGGTCTCCCTCACCTTGAAAGAATGGAATGTCAGAAATACAGAAATATTGGCATCTCGGAGGAGGAGGCAGAACATTTGCTACACAGCATGCGGAGAGGCCAACGGGCCACGTCTCGCATAGCGGCTGGCTGGTGTATAACGTCCAGCAAAATCCCAAACACAAGAACGTTGCTTCCCTTCAGGTGGAGAGAAAGCCCCTCCCCTGGTAGACAGGGAGAGGAAGATACATTAACTTAGATGTGCCTTCCGAGATGTACTTTCCCTGGGTTTCTACCTTTGGAAACTAGGCCTTCAGGTGGTTGTTAGATATTAGCAAAATCTATTTTTATGTCTTAGCTGTACGCCAGGCATGTGCATTAACCTTCTGAAGAAAAACAGGGTGAAAATCATCTTGCAGAAAGCAAATGGTTCTCCTTTGCACTCTTCTCCTAATTTAATAACTAATAACTAATTAAATTGCTGACTTAAATTTCTGGTTTTGTCCCTCATAGCTCCAGGTGACTTTGGGTGTTTCATGAAAACTCATATTCACTGTGAGCCCTGCCCAAAGGGAATAAGACAAGAGCCGTCGGGGATCCGACAGAGCAAGGCAGGCACGCTGACGCAGGCACGTGCACCGGGGCGGTGCAGGGACAGGACATCGGGAGCCCCACTGTGAAGAGATGCCTTTAAACGTCTGCCCTCCAAACAGGCGCATGGTGAGGGGCTGGCAAGGTGGCTAGAGTGGAAGAGGGAAGAAGCACAGGCTTCCAGAGACTGCCCCTGTGACGCCCTGCCCCTTCTCGGTTAGATTCTGGGAAGGATGTGAGGCCAAAGGAGCTCCTTGAATAAACACGTGAATAGAGCAAGCTGGAGATCTTGGGAAGTTCTCGCCTTTATCAAGCCACTTGGGCTGAGGGTTAGGGGAAGGGGGCTGAGTAGAGCAGCTTTTTCTGAAGCACATCCTTCTGCTAAGCCAACTGAAACAGCAGTGTGCCCAGGGGCCCACGGCCACCTGCTGAAACCCTATCCGTCCTTCGGAGGCCCCTCTCAAAAGCCACCTGTTCCACAAAGCCTTGCCTGAGTCCCCAGACAGAAGTGACGGCTCCCTTCCTGCACCTCCTGGCTGCCCCCGTTCTGGTCCTCAGAGCTCTCTCCCCCGTGTTCCAGGGTACACACATCTCCTCCACTGCTGGTGGCCTGGAGGCTGCGTGGGAGACAAACACTGGGCACCGGCCATACAGAGTCTGGGAGTTTAGTACACGGAGAACAGTTAAACCAATGAGGGAAGTGGTAATTCATCCTTGTTTGGGGCTATTTTACTACTTTGGGGCTACACCAGCCCCTGCCCTGGAGCTTAGCGGGCAGCAGGGGCAGGGAAAGGAAGAGTTCTGTAGGTGAATCTTTTCAAAAGTCAGAAGCAGTGGGAGACTATCATGGCTCAGCAAACGCCCATCCTTCCCGCCCCTGCTCCCTGGAGGCAGGTATGCATTCCCCGTGTCCTCACAGTGGGCTCATCAGCCACGGGACTTGCTCTGACCCCCGGAGTGTGCGTGCACGTGAAGTGTGCGGTATCCCAGGCGAGACTCTCGATGGGCTGGCCCGGCGGGACTTGGCCTCTTGCCCTCTGCCGTGGTCACAAGGCCAGCATGCCCCAGGTGGCCCTGCTCCTTCGGCCGGACCCTGTCATGAGAGACAGGTGGGCCAGGCCTGCACCGGAGCCCAGCTGGGTCACAGCCACCCCACAGCCCGGGAGCAGGAAATGAACGCTTGTCGGGAGCCACCGAGATTTTGTTGTCGAAGCAAAAGCTGATTCATACGCAGAGGGACGCAGGGAAGACAAGGCTGAACGACTTAGAATGTGTTTCTTCTGTGAATCTCAATTAAATGTCAAGAAAGCTTTCTTTTCTTATTTTTCTTGCATAAAAGACAGTACCCAGCATACCCAGTACCCTGCTGTTAGTCAATAAATGGTAGGTATGTAGGAAGCGGACGCAGGTATTTGTGGCAGAGACTACTAATCGTCCCCAGTATCCATTCTCTCCTTCCTCCCATTAGCAATTTTTTTTTAGGTGGGGAGGAAATTAGGTATTTGTTTATTTATTCATTTAGTGGAGGTGCTGGGGATTGAACCCAGGACCTTGTGCCTGCTAAGCATGTGCTCTACCACTGAGCTATGCCCTGCGCCCCATTAGCAACTGAATCCCCAAGTTTTAGCCAGGTATGTGGTCAACCAGGTAGACTCATTTCCCCGGTCCCCTTGCAAGAAGTGCAACCACTTACAGTTTAGCCAATACATATGAGTGAAAGTCATGCCAAAAATCCCAGGGTATGTCCTTTAAAAGGCAGCTGCTTGCTGTCTCCCCACCACTCCCTCTTTGTCCACCATGGCGGCTGGAAAAAAATGGTGACATCTGGAGCAGTTCCTTGGACCCATGTGATGGATAAGAGAGCTGCTAGGCCAGCCTTGGACTGCTCACTTCTGGACTGTGACATAAGAGCGAAATAAACTCCTAGCTCATTAAGTCACTGCGGTTTGTTTTTCTTTTTTTACACAAATGTTCACAGCAGCCCAAACTGGAAACAACCCAAATGCCCATCAACAGGTGAACGGACCAACAACCCATGGTACATTCCTGGAAGACCATTCAACAACAAAGTATGGATGAACCACAACATGGATGAATGCCCAAATCACCACCTCAGGCAGAACGAATCAGATGGAAAAAGAAGACATGCTACAAGCCACTTTCTGTTCTGCTGTAGCATCTTGGCTTATAACACAAAAGCACAGGGGGATTCCACTGGAGCCCTGGCCTCAGTTTCAGTGATCCCCGGAGTCTCCAGTGGGGCTCAAGTCGCCCTGCACAGACTCTGTCTGAACAGCATCCCTCTCCCTGACCCCCCAGGTGCCCATCAACACCCCACAGGAGTCCAGGGTGCACACAGAGAAGTGGGGCTAGTCCCCTTCCCTCCCTGAGCCCCCCGTACCTTCCGGCATGGCTTGGAGGATACTTCAAACGAGGCCTTGAATGCTCTCCTCTGCTGGGTTGTCAAGATGGTTCTGGGACGTTTGGGGCGCTTATGGTCCTTGCCGTCCTCAGTGGCTCCCTTCCCTGCCCCGTGGGCTGACTTGCAAAGACTTTCTTCATCATCACTTTTGCCTGAAAGAAGCAGAAACCATGCTGAGTCCCTCCAGGCCACTTCCTGGAGTTGTATGTTGTTCTATAACAAGACACTGGGGTCCACGTTCCGAGCATGACTTTAGATATGAGTGCAACAACCTGCATGGTACTGATCCGAAAGCCCCCAGTAAAGGGCCAAGGAAAAAACTAAAATCCAGAGACAGGAACCAGAAAGGTCGCCACTGCAGTTCAGGACCATCTCCCAGGATGGTGCCCTAGCTCCACATTTACTAGCTCTGTAACCTTGGGCAAGTGACTCCACTCTCTGTGGCTCAACTTCCTCACCTGCAAAATCAGGATATAGGAGAACCGACTTCATTGAGGTGTTCATGAGGATCGAATGAGTTTGCCAACAAGGCACTCAGAAGACTGCTTCGTATATATAAATACCCAGTAAGCATAGTGGTATTATTTCTTAGACTGTCATTTTTCAAGTCTAGACCTGGATGAGTTGTGAATAACCGCCTAGACATTATGTCTGAAATTCTAGCCACTCCAGAAGGTAGGAAACAGCACTGTGTCAGAGGCCACGGAGGACCAGCGTTAGACCATGTGTAGGTACAGATAACCGAGAAGAGGTAGAGAACACAGGTAATTAGTCAAAACTGCCTCTCTGTAAAATAAGTAACTCTCTATTAAAGTAACTGTATTTATATTTATGTGAATTATTTCAACTCTAAAAGCAACGATCAATACAAAGAGTAACCTGGAGAAACTAAAGCCTCTGTGTGGACCACATTCCTTCCCAGGCTACCTCTTGCATCCTCCAGATTTCACTCTCCTGAGAAGATGCTTCTAGGGTCTGGGAAACACCCACACGAGAGAGGCTCCTCCCTACTCTGGGCACAAAAAGCCACAAGCAGTTGTGTGTCCAGATTACCCTCCTGAGACTCTCATTCCTCTCTGGTCCTCACAGAGCTCAGCTGTCCTCTTTCCTCCAATGCAAATCTTTGTCCCAAGGGCTTCCCCAGCTCCAGTCACCTGATTCTGGCCCCCTTCTGGCCAGGATGAGGGGACCCACTGTGTGTCATCTACACATCCTTGTTTTCATCTGGACCTCCTCTGGAAAGGATTCTCTTTGCATACAATGTTTTAGTTTAGATTTTGGTTAAGTTCTAATTTCCGGAGCAGAAAAAAAAAAAAAAAAACATTTTATCTGAAAGGTCAATGGCTAAGATTCTTTTCCTTATGAACTTTAAACCTGCAGTTTGAACACAAAGGAAGATGAACCCGTAAATTCCTCGAGGGCATGACTCCATGCAGTGTAACTGAACAGGGTCTGACGTAGGCAGACCTGGGTCCCCACCCAGCTCTGCCCCTCATTTTAAGCACAGCCCTATGCAAGTGAGGTCCTGCACTGAACCTGCACTGGTGACAATAACACCAAGTGTGGCACAGGAGTAGTGCTGTTGTGTGCAAAGCAACTAACACGGTCCTGGCACTGGTTTTCAGAAGAGGCGGGGGCAGAAAGGGGAGGAGACGGAGGATGAGATTAAGATTTATTAGATGTTGTGAGAAGGATGTCTTTTCCCCTCTGCCTCACTCCCCTCGATAGGACAGATGACAAAACCCACAAGATGAATGGAGAAGAGATTCAAGAAGAAAAATCCTCACGGCAAAGAGTGGCCACACTGGCATTCTTCCCCTCCGAGGCTGCTCTTTTCCGGGGGTTGGGATTCACTAAGCTGACCTCAGTCAGACCTCCATATTGAAGGGCTCGTAGGATCTTTATAGAAGGAGGCTTTCAGAACAGCAAGGAAAAAATAAGCATGTAAGAACAAAAAGCCTCAGGGAACTAAGACCCCACAAGGGAGAAAAGGGAGAAAAAAGGATGCCACTGACTGTGCAGAGTCACCCTTGCGGGGCCCTCCATCCTGCTGCTCAGAGACCCCCACCCTCACCCCCCGGCCCCCGGAGCCCAGACTTCAGTGAGGCCAGTAATTCTGTCTGCTGGTGGACTCCTCGGGGTCAAAAGGATGCTCCTCTGGTACTGGTGATGCCTTCAGTGATGTTTCTGAGGAAATGCGGCTGACACCCCACCCCAAGGACTGTGCAGAGCTCCTGTAAGGCAGGTGGCTACAGGGGCTGAGCCCGGAACACGTGAATGAGAAGCCCAAAGTACAGAATTTATTTTTAAATGCAACTGTATCATCTTCAGAAACCACATGTCTCCTACCAGTTTTGTCCATCACGTGGTATTCGCAAGTGTCTTATGGAGTCAATCTGATATTCTTACAGTCATTCCTCATACAGCTTGGTGCAAATGTACACTGACACCTAGGATAAGGTAACTCATGAAGATGCAAAATCTATAATAATGCTAGATTCCAGGATAATGGCTCACAGACGCTGACACTGCTCAGGAGAGCAAAGTGGCATGGTGTCCACAAGCATGGGAGCCATAGAAACTCAGGGTGAAACGCTGGCCCTGCCGGTTAGTATGTGTGATTTTGAACAAATCCCCAGGACTCAGTTTTCTCACTGGAGAAAGGAACAGTGCTGTTGGAATTAAACGAGATAATATATGTAAAGGTTTAACACTGTCTAGAGTGTGATAGGTGCTTAATAAATCACCATCATCCTCGCCGTCATCATTTCAAAAGAACATTCTTAATCTGAGACACGTGTTTTCCGTTAATAACAGTTGCATATTGATGGGAGTCTGAGTTGAGCATTTACAAGGCCAGCATTCTTTTCTCTCTCTTTGCAGACATGACCTGAGCTAACACGGAGAGACGGTTTCATAGAAAGTGAGTGTGCGAGTGCTTGTGAGAAAGAAGAGAGAGGCAGAGGGGGCAGGGGCTGGCTCCAGGAGGAAGATGGAATTGCTGAGTTTGTTCAGAGCCCCAGAAGTGCATGGCTGAGGCCCCTCATGTCTTCCCACTGTCTCTGTACTAACCCTCGCCTCGGGGCCATGCACGGTTCCCAAGACCTGCTATTCCATCACGGAACAGCAGGGGGCGGGAGGGGAGAACCACCTCCCAGGACATCCCTTGGTGCCCAGTTTTGGAGGATGTGGAGGGCACCCCAGGCGGCTACTCGTTCATGCGTCTACATCTCTGTGATAGGAGAGAGGTGAGAACGCTTGTTTTCAGAAGCAGCGGGCAGGGGCAGAGGTGGGAGGAGAGGGAGAGATTAGGATTTGTCTCTGGAGTGTTTCTGTCATTTTTGTGGTGCATTTTCACCCTCGGATTCCTCCTTGTTGCTCTTCAATATCTCACCCTCTCTCCTGTGTCCTCAGGGATCCCTTTTTGCCTTCCAAGAAGCACCAGATGCTGGAGACCAGACGTCTACAAACTTCTTTGTAAAAAGCCAGAGAGTAAAATATTCTACTCTCTGCATGCCTGGTGGCCTCCATTGCAACCACTCATCTTTACCGCTGTAGCACAAAGCAGGCGCAGACAGCATGACCAAGGCAGGGCTGGGTTCCAATAAAACTGTATTTCAAAAACCAGCACCAGGCCAGAGCTGGCCTGCGTAGCATAGTGTGCTGACCCCTGCCCTAGACCTCTCCTGACCTCCTGTTCTCCATCAAACCTTACACACCCTGTGTTCCAGGCTTTCAGGCTCTGACTCTGCGGGGAGGAGGCACCTCTCATCCGATACCCTGAGTCGACAGTGATTAGCAAGGTTTGAAGTGTTCTCTCCCACAGTCAACAACGTATAGACATTGAACAGGAAATGCCTCCAACCAGACAGTCGCCAGCGTGGAATTTCAGGTGTCCTGGCAGATCTGAGCTCAGTGGCCCAGGCTCTGAAGATAGAGGGCCTCTGGTGGTACCTCTCAAAGTGCAGACAGATGTCACAACCCAGCTGCCAAGAGGGATATAGGCCATCACCAACCATCACCCAGCTTCTGTCTGCAGTGTTGTAAATATTATGGGCATGACGGTGCCCTCTGCCTCTCTCAGGGAATTTCCTAGGCTGCTCCCTGAAGCTCCCACCTCCTCTTTCAGCAGGGGCAGGGGGCTGCCTGACTCTGGTGCCGAGTTCTCCGAGAAAGTACGCAGGGCCTAAAATATGCACACATTGATTTGTCCAAGAGAGAGGAAAGTGTGAACCGAGCCAGGAGATTTCTCCTAGAGCCAGCAGGAGTACTGGAGAGAGGGAGAGGAGGGAAGATCTTCCAACAGCAGAGACACGGGAGCGGAGGGAGGGAGGGGCGGCCCCTCTCCATGGCCAGAGGCTCCCACACCCAGATGCAGGCCAGAGCCATTCCTCATAATTTAAGCTGACACCCCTCAGCGGAGATGAAAGGAACACCACTTGCTGTCTCCAACAACAAATGTCAGCTTCCCTAGAGGCCGTTTAGACACAAACGCAACATAAATCTGACTCCTAGAGGGGAAGTCCAGAGATTAAGTCTCCATGCACAGCCTACCAGGGTGAGATGAATTTGCTTGGCACAAAGTTGGAGCATGTTTCTCAGGGCCTTTCTTTCCCCTTTCTTGTTTAAAAAAAAAAAAAAATCTGGAATGGCTCAGGGCTGTTGCTCCCCGCTTGCCTGGTCCTCCCACTCGTTATGACACAAGCAATGGTAGATGAAAGGCCCAGCCATGGTTTATGGCCCCGAGACAGGCCGTACTACCTGTGGGGCCTCGCAGATTCATTTCAGGTTGTTGGAAAAATCCCAACGGCCCATAAACAGGGCAAGAGGTATCTGAGCTTGGCCCGGGAGGCGAGGGGGAGGGAGAAGGACCAGAGACCCTCATGCGAGGGAAGGGAGAGGCAGGAACAGGCTTTAGATGCTTCCTCGGTGATGGGCCTCATAAATGTCGTTCAGGCCGGGGGAGTGGAGGAAGGGTCTGGGACAGGTGGTGGGCGGAGCGGGGAAGAAAAGAAGTATGGGAGGAATTTATGAAGACAGAATATACGGGAAGCAATTTCAGCCACTGCCCTGCGCTACGGGATCAGAATTCCCTTCTCCCAGAGCAGCACCGTGGTCAACTCCGGATGCGAAGCAGCATTTCCCATTGAAGAGGCAGCAGGCGAAGTTGTCTAGAATGGGGAAGACCCTGCAAGCACTGTTTGCAAACTGCTTTACACACAGTCCCTCGAGGAGGTCTCAGCTCAGACCTAAACCAGGTCCCCTTAAAAGGTTTGAATTGGAACATGTTCATTTAAACATCTGCTCAATAAGCATTAACTGTGGGCTCCTGGGTCAGACACTGCACAAGGACACCTCTGTATACAAACTATTATATACAAAGTAGATAAACAACAAGGTCCTACTGTACAGCTGCAGGGAACTATATTCAATCTCTCATAATAACCTATAATGAAAAAGAATCTGAAAAAGAATATGTGTGTATATATATGTGTGTAACTGAATCACTGTGTTGTACACCTGAAACTAACACAACATTGTAAATCAACTAGATTTCAATTTTAAAAAAAATCTATAGGCACATGGGAAAGAGGGGCTGTCGATGAGCCAGAGCGGCTGGTGAAGGCAGAAGCCTAGAAACCAGGGAGGAGGGAGGAATGGATCTGGAAAGGCAGAGGGGTGAGGACGGGGTTCTGAGCAAGGCGCAGCCTCGGCGCAGAGAAAAGGGGAGAGAAAGTGCGAGCAGGTCAGGAGGGGACCCCAGGGCTTCTGTGAAACGTGTACATCTGGGGGTCCAAGAAACGCAGGGTAGAGAGGCCACATGGGGCTCACTCCAGGGGTCATGGTGTTCCAGAGCCCCCCCACAGTGTGGGGTCACCCACAGCCACACTGCACTCCTGAGTCAGGCCCTAGGTAAAGGGTCCCAAGAAAGACACCTTTGTTCAGCGATGTCCACTGCGGATGGAGGATCCTGTGGCGGGCGGAGGGAGGGGCGGGCACGTCAGAGCCAGGGCATCCAGCTCAGTGGTCCAGGCGGCCCCAAGGGGAGCTGGGTCTCCACCCAGCCTGGGCGCCTCTCCTTCTGCCTCCCTTAGCTGGCTGGGGCTCCAGAAAGGGAAGCCTTGTGCTTGGGAGGTTTGCAGGCCAAGGAGACAGTACTGGTACTGACTGGTGGGATTACTGTGGATTTGCATCAGTTTGGGGGGCTTTTCACATTCAAATAGGCTTTACGCTGACATCTCTCCCGCCTCACTCCCTCTCCCTTCCACACACACACACACACACACACACACACACACACACTCTCTCTCTCTCTCTCTCTCTCTGAATCTTTTCCTGGGTTTCTCCATCTCTTACTTCTCCCTTTTTTAATGAAAAAATGTCCACCTGCAACCCAAACTGATAAGCAGAGGTGTAAATTCTCAATGCGTTTATGCATCCCCAGATGTGCACATTCCACCAAGGCCCTGAGGTTCCCTCCTGATCTGCTCACACTTTCTCTCCCCTTTTCTCTGCGCCGATTGTCATGTACTGGAAATACTGACCATTGGGGTATCAGAAGATGCCTCTACACCAACATCACTGTATTCCAATCAAGCATGGATTCAAACACTACGTAAAAAGCATAACTTGTTCGTTTTGGTTTGGCCAGCCTCAGAGAAGGAGACCGGAAGCTCCTAACGTGCTAAATGAGATGTTCGGGGCTCTGCTTTCAGTCTCGATAAAAGCTCATTAATCCGCCAGCTTGATGGTTCACTGGGGCATGGGGTGCGACAGCATGACACTATATTAAGTTTATATTAATAAAGTTTGAGTGTGTTTGCTCCAATTTCGGAACTGACTTAAGTGGATCGAGTATCATCTCTCTTTGGAGCAGCCTAATTTTGCTGCATTCATTATTAGTCTTCAGGAGGATAAAATTATCTGGGAAAAGGAAATTGTTTCTAGGCAGGGATGGAAGACAAAGGGTTAAATATGTCTCCAAATTGAAAAAGACCCAGACCAACAATCCTCTGGGTGACTAGGGAGCTGGGGTGAACTGGCTCACACTCTAATGTTCTCATTGCAGATGTGAGTCCTCCCTGGACAAATTCACCATGGACTTAATCACAGAGAAGCTGCTTGGCGGGCCATCACTGATCTGAATGCCTCGCTGGAGACGTCCTGGTTCTGTCAGGCTCTCTTGCTGGTTTGGAGAGGCAATCTGAGGCCAATACCAGTCACGTCTGTGCCTTCAGACTCTAGCCCAGTCCACAAACCACTGATAGGCTCAAAAGAAAAAGGAAAAGTGAGGTCAGACCCTTAGCCTCTGTTCTTACGTCCATCACTCACTTGCTGTGTGACCTAAGGCAAATGATCTAACCTTTCCGAGCCCCACCTTTCTAATTTGTAAAATTGTGGGAATAAAGACCTGCCAAGCTATCCTGATTGGACTGTTACGAACTCAACCGTAGGAGTAGTTAGGTAAAAACCCATTGAAAAAAAAAAGCTGTAAAATAGTATAAAAATTCAAGGTATTTTCAATATTTTTATTTTTATCATGCCTCTGGAATGCTCATGAACTTACTATATGTCCCCACTGACTATGAAACTCACAATCCTCATATGGAATTCCTGTCAGTCAACAACGAGATCTTGAGTGTGCCTTCTGGGTGTAGGCACTTTTCTAGACACAGGATGAGAAGGAACAGACAAGGTCCAGAAAGCCTCTGCTTTCCTACTTCTAGTGGGAGAAGATAGACGAGAAATTAAGAAAAACATAATTTAGTCTTTAACAGTGTTAAATGCTAAGAGTAAAATAAAACAGAGCAACGGGCCAAAGAATGATTGGGGGCAGTGGGAAAAGCGTCTCCCGGTTCCATAATTCCGTACCACCAAAAGGATCCAAATCTATCCCCACCTGAAGACCTCCCTCAGCCCCTTTCCATGTCAGTTTCTTCCCTTTCCAAACACCCTGGGCACATGTTTGTCTGCCTTAAACATTTTAGTTACGCCAGTGTATTCAAATGAGAAGATTATTTTGTAGGTTTGTTGCCTTACATTGTCCTTCAATCATTTTAGTCAAAAACAATATTACAACCTCTAAGATCTTCTGAAAAAGAAAAATTGCGCTGGACTAATATAAAAAGCCTGTTATGACACTTCCGGAGGCAGTATAGCAGAGTGGTTAAAAGCAGTGCTTTGGGCTCAAATATTTTGCTCCATCACTTATTAGCTAGTAGTCTTGGCCAAGTTGCCTCTCCATTAAGTCTTGGTTTCCCATCTGCCATGCGGTTAACAGCACCTACCCAGTAGGATAATTATAATAAGTATATATAGAAAATTTATGCACAGTATTTATGGTACGAAGCTCACAATAAGAATTTAAAATAAATGCTGGCTAATTATTGTCACTATAATTTTGTATACCTTCTATATTAACTAGAGTAGCTTCCAGAAAACAGAGGCCAAATTGAAATCATCTTTGTATCCTCCACAACACCATGCTGAACACTCAGATTAATAGTTTTAAGCAGCTCATGTCCAATTCATATAGAATGAAGTGGTGCCTTGCACTAACAGGCACATTGCAGAGTCCTGTCTTTCCATTTCTCACAGATTTATTTGCCGATGCCAACCAACTTCCGGTGGCCATAGGGATCAGTATAGAATTATTAGCTACCGCCATACTTGGAGTTCAGCTTGGGAAGAAATTTACTTCCCTTAAACTACAATCTGAATTTCTCTTCCAAGTTGATTTCATTCCACTGATGGTCCACTGTTTCATCAGTACCCATCCAGTTACATTTCTAGGAGGAGAAGAGAAAATCTTAAGCCATGAAAAGAAAGCCCCGAAATATAAGAATTAAGGATAGAGAGGAGAAGGATGGAGACAAAAGAAAAGGGGAGTGGGACAGAGAGGGAGGACAACACCGTGGGGCAGGACCATGGTGCTATGTGTCCTCCAGCTGCTCCTTAGGTGACTGGAAGACACAGTCCCCAAGGACTGCTGTGGGAAGGAGGGGGCCCTTGTCCAGGAAACCCCAGCTCCGTCAGGCTGGGCTGCTCTTCCTACATGAGAAATCATCAACATGGTTCTTCTTCATGGGTGAGGACACAAGATTGGGCAAGGAAAACAAATATTTATGGCAGGAGGAGCTTTCCCTAAATTAACTATAAACTGAGTACAACCATGTGCAGTGAACTCCATTACAGCCGTTTGGAGAGTATTTACGGTCACTAGCCATAAATGAGATTGGGTGTCCCCAGATGACTGTGACGTTGATGAAATCACCGCTAATAGCATCATCACAAACCCTTCGTGTAACTAGTCAGCCTTGAATTTCTAACACTAAAAACACTTC
The DNA here is from genome assembly GCF_009834535.1 of Camelus ferus. Taxonomy (NCBI): domain Eukaryota; kingdom Metazoa; phylum Chordata; class Mammalia; order Artiodactyla; family Camelidae; genus Camelus; species Camelus ferus. Next base: position 15,116,860 of record NC_045716.1, on the reverse strand, counting down.
CTCACAATCCTTGTAGAGTATAGAGTTTATTGTTGAAATAAGGATGAAAGGAACAATACTGTTTTTCGGAACCCAAGACCATTGTAATTCTCAGTCTCGACTCTGGAGCAGCGGTTCTCAAATTTGAGCATGCCTCCCAGTCACCTAGGGGGCTGGTTAGACACAGACCGCTGGGCGCCACGCCCAGAGGCCCTGATTCAGCTGGTCTGGGATGGAGTCTGTGACTTTTCATTTCTAACAAGGTCCCAGGTGATGCTGATGCAGTTGATCCAGGAGCCACACTCGGAGAACCACTGCTCTAGAACATTCCTCCCTCTCTGTTTCCCCACCCCCACCCCTGCATGTGTGCACAGGGAAGTCTGGCAATCATAACACATCCTTACTCTCAGTCAACAGAGACCTTCACACCTTTTCAACTACGTCACATCTTTAGAGTAATTCCGGCCAGTTTTGGTAATTAGGGGAGAATAAAATCATGATGAAAAATGTATTCCCCTTTAAAAATAATAGTGTGATACATCTATCAAAATTCATCAAACTGTACACCTGAAATATGTGTAGTTTACTGTACAGGAATTATACCACAACAAAGGTGTTTAAAAAAAAAAGAGTATGTCCAAACCAAAAAAATAAAAATAAAAAATAAACCTATCCCATGACCCACAAGCGCACAAAAAAATAACAGCGTGCGTGGAGGAAAGATGGCACCGAGGAGACGGTGACCTAAGATTGACGTCAGCAGGCAGAGCCCTTGGTATGAGTCACCCTGAAGTGCTCCACCAAGCACGGGGTCGGACCTGCCTCTTCTTCATCAAGTGCGATGGCTACTCAAAGCCAAAGCCATGGACCAAAGCCATGGATGCCTAAGCTGGTAAGAGAGCCGCAGGCCCCTGCAAGGGCTCAGGGGCATGATTCAGCTCTCCCTCACCCTCCTGTTAAGTTGCTCTCTTCCCCTCTACTGAGTTATCACCTCTTCCAGGATTGAGGCAAGGGGCTGAGTGGCCCTGCTGCTAGCCACACCCAGATGATTCAAAGCTACTCACTGCTCACAAAACACCAATGTCATCATAGCGTGATGTCCCAGACCAAGTCTTTAAATAAGTCCTCCCTTGCGGTCAGCTCCTTCAACTCCACTGATGCCAACGAGAGCTGGAGCAAGGGGTTATCAGGAAGCTTGACATTCCTGGAAATACCATGCCGTTAGAGGTACAGCCGAGCTTCGGGAAAATGTAGGTGGCTAATGGGTTATAAAAGCAGATGCAGCTTAACCTCGCTTGCGAGTTCTTAGTTCATATGGCTCCCCTTTGTATCATACATCCTGTTATCTACAACAGATGTGCACCTGAGAAGTTGTGCATGGATCAAACTCTTTATGTAAAGTTGAACTTTATTCTCCCAATGAAGAAGAGTTCTTAATTTCCTAGATGCTGTATTTTCTGGGATAAATAAATACTTTTCAATATACAGAAGGGTCCTAATACTTCCATCATTTATGTATTCACCTAATTTATTTTAATTTTTAAAAATTTAAATTGAAATATAATTGAGGTACAATATTGTGTAAGCTTAAGGTGTACAACAATATGACGACCACTGTAGCATTAACTAACACCTCTATCATGTTGCATAATTATCATTTCTTTTTTTGTAGTGGAAACAATTAAGATGTAGTTGGTTAGTTCTATGATACAGTATTGTGGACTCTAGTCACTACGCTGTGCATTCAATCTCCAGGACTCATTTATCTACTAGTTCCCAGTTTGTACCCTTAAACAGTATCTCCCCAAATCTCCCACCACCCAACCCCTGGTAACCACCATTCTACTCTCAATGTTTTAAATATTTATTTTGCAAAGTGCTTAGCATATATCCATAAACGAGACAGAGTTCTGACTCAAAGAATGAATAGTCTAGTGGAGGAGACAGCAGATTAGCAGGCATTTACAAAGCAGTGGGAGAAGTGTTCTGAGGGGGAGAGTTCCCATAAGAGTGTGATGCTGGGCAGGATGCAGTGGAGGGGCATCGAACGTGGTCACTGGGGATGAGGGTGGGATGGCTCAAGAAGACTTGTGGAAAGAATAGGCTGGGTTTAACAAAAATAAATTTAAAATAAAGGAGGAGGAGGCAAGAACACTCTAGACACAAGAGAGTGAACGGAAGCATGGACAAGGAAGGCGGAATATGTGGAGCCGACCAAGACAGGCCTTGTGTTTCCCTTTTCTAAAATGTAGCAGCAACACCATGAAATGATTAAGAGTAAGGACTTTGAAGTCAAAGAGACCTGGATTCAGTGCTGGCCCTTTTGAGAGCAAATTACTTAATTTCTCCGTATCTCAGTTTCCTGCACCAGACCCAGAGTTTAAGAATATTTAAGAAATTAAAAACAATATTCTTAGTTATAATTACAGAATCAAAAATATATGCTCCATCTGAGAGGATCTTATTAAAATAAGAAATGGCAAACATTATTTAAAAAAAAAAAAAAAAAAAAGGAAGGAAAAGGGGAAAAAAACTTTAGTTCCAAACCAGGGAGACAGTCAAACAAGCAGATAAATGCAATACCATTTAAAGGCACTCTTTGGTTCACTACTTCGGCAAACATTTAGTGACCCCACATAAAGTTTTGGTCTGGGTTATTCTAGGTTTGGGGACTATGGTGGGGAATAAAACAGACAAGACTCCTGACTCTTGTGGAACTTGGCCTATCCCGGGGGAAACCATCTCAAATAAGAACAAACTAGATCATTCTAGAATTTAAATAGAATTTAAATGGTGAAAAGTAATGGGCAGAGATTTCAAACAGGGTGACTGGGATGGCCAAATCCATGGTTAAGGATGATTTTTAGATAGAGTGGTCAGGGAAACCCCTGCTTTGAAGGTGATAAGAAAGAGCAAGCCAAGTGAGAGCTGAGGGCAGGATGTCCCCAGCAGAGGAGCAGAATGATCTGGGGGCTCAGCTGCTGGGGCTAGATCACAGCCCCCGAAGAGGAGAGGGGAGGACGGTGAGGGGAGGAGGCCAGTGCCAGGCCATGTTAGGGCACACAGGCCATGACAGGGGCTTTGGATTTGTTCTCAGAACTATGGGAAGCCATCGCTAGTCAGTGGCAGAGACTGGAGTACAGTACTGGTCCCCATTCCCTTACCTCCCTAGCTCTGGGCTCTCTTCTACTCTTTGCCCCCTGTCTAATCCACTCTAAGAATCCAAGAGATGCTCCCCTCCTTTCCTTAATGCAAAAGAAGGCCTCCGCTTTTGTGAGCAAATATTGATTTTTAAATTTTCTTTCCACCATTTTCAGATGCCTCTAGTTCTCTTTGTCATCTGTGTTATGGTTTCATAAGTGCCATTCCCTGGCACTCAGATTCCTTTCTTGCCTCTTCAGTATTATCTCCTCTGCATCACTTGGGAGCTGACCCTTGCAGGCTGCTACATCTGCCTAGATCCAGCCAACGGGAGGCATTTACAGGGAAGTTAGAGGAAAGGGAGAAACCAAGGTATTTCCTCAACCTCCCCCTGCCTTGGGTGGTGTCTCTGGCAGCTGGTGCATCTCCTCCATGGCTCCAAGTCACACCTGAAAATCCCACTGCAGTTCTGGCTTCCACCAGATGTCTCCAGAAGTCACATCACCTGTCAGTCTGTAGCTTCCCTCTGTTGCAGATTTGTAGGTTGTCTTGTCATCTTGATCTATTTGCATCCCAACAGTCTCTCCATAGGAAACTCTGTTTTAGATGCTGGCAGTTGGTTCTGCCCTCCTGGCTGGCCCCTGAGATCTGATACAGATCTCAACATTGACAAGGGGCTTCAATGGCAACTGTCTCTTCATCTGCCAGGGGAGCATCTCCAGACAGTCCATCTCACTAGCCATACTGAAACCCAAGTCACCCTCTCACTTCCTTTGCTATCTTCCTTGCAACTAGTTTTGAAGGCTTCTGCCAGAGTAGCAGCTAGGGAATGAGATGTGGCAATTCCCCCAGGATTTAGACTTTAGGTACCAGATTCACTGGAAATCAGTAGTAAAGGTCTAGGAGCAGTCAGCACCATGGCCAGATCCAAAAGGACACAGACAAACACTGGAGGCCAGAAAAGACTTTAATGGAACTTTATTCCAGGGACGAGAGAGAGAAATTGGACATCTTATCATTTTTTTTCTTGTAAAGCCTCTCTTCAGTCTGTCTCCAATATCTGTACTTCTGAGCCATGTACAAACCAAACAATTAAAAGGACAGGTTTTGCCACATGCCGCAACATGTCTAGGAAGAGTTACAAGTGAAATGATCTCTCTACCCTGTCCTGGAAATCACTTACCCTATTTCATCAAATAGAAGATGCTTTTTATTATAAAGCATGTCATTATTTTATGGACCACCAAAAAAGAAAACAATGAGACCAGTTAAACTCTGATACAATGCTTTTTCATCACATCAAATGTGAGTCACATCCCAATTTTGGATAGGTTAAAATGCAACCAACAAAAGTGTCTTAGGATATGAAACACAGCATTGGCTCTGCTTTAGGCACCTCAATCTTCTTTCTTAACCAGATAAACTGGTTAAAGGACTGGTCATTCTAGAAAACCATCAGGCTCAGGGCCTTGTGGAGGGCATCCGTTAGTAGAAGTTACAGGCAGCCCTCCACGTCAGTGGGCGGGAGAGAGCCTAACACTAAATATGCCCCCTCCAAAAACTACAATGTGGCCTTGGGCGAGGTACTTAACCTGTTTCCTTAGCTATGAAGTGAGGGCGGTGTGACAGATGATGGCTTAGAATCCTTTCAACTCATATTTTTAAATGAAAGGAGAAAATACTACTAAATCTGTTGTCAGGTTATGGTCACCAAACTGACCAATGGTTCTTCACCAGCGATGTTCTGTCCCCCAGAGTCATCTGTAAACGTCTAAGGGCTCTTTTTCTGGTTGTTACAATGACTAGTGGCCAAAGTGGCATTTAGTGGATAGAGGCCACAGGTGCAAAACAGCAAACTGTCTCACCCAAAATGCCATCAGTGAAACACGTTGACTGAGAGAGCCACGGCTGTCTCTCACAGAGAATGTGGAGTAGGCTTACAGCAACCCAGAGAGCCAGGAGGCACCAGCAAAGGAAGGAGCGATGGAGGTTGCATGCTTCCCTGTACATTTTTCAGGGTAGAAGACATCTGAGATCACTGCCTTGCCTGCTTTTGGGGAGCCACGTACTTCTGCAAGGGTGAAGGGCTTCCCAATTGTAGCCTGTTTATGAAGAAAATAAACACCATTCAAAACAAACCACCCCATATATTTGAATCTAAATGAACTCTCGGGGAAAGTGCTAGAACAAATGTCACATTCCCTTTGGCACGTTCCACTTTGCAGGGATTGTGTCTGGTGTCCTTTGTCCCCTCTTCGAGGGCCAGAATTCCCTCTCATCACACCCCAGCTGTTAGAGTAGGGAATGCCAGCTGTGGTTCCTCGCATCACTGTCAAGCCGCCTAACGCACAGCTTCTCAACCATACGAAACATTAGGACGCTGTGGTAAGTCAGGAAGATGTCCTTGGAGTGTCACCACTTCTTGGATTTCTTCACTCTCCTTTGCCAATGTATCAATGGGACGTCGAAAGGACCAACAAAAGTCCCCAGTGTGTGTGTATAAGGACAAATTCTCTTTATTGAGTACTTACTTTGTGCCAGGCACCACAATACACACTTTACACACATTATCCCATCCAAGACTCACAACAGCCCATTTTACAAGTGAGGGAAGGGAAGCGCCAAATGTTTACCCAAGGTCACCAGCTATCAGGTGGAAAAACTAGAAATGAAATCCAGGTGTGCACAACTTTAAAGCCTCTGTTTTAAAACAACGTATTACCTGAATCACTGACTACTTCTGTCCTCAATTTCTCTCTTCTCTAAAATCATTTAAACACCTAAAATGTACATCAAATCATTGCCAACTTATTCCCAGACAATAATGTATTATTTGTTGATAGATTCAAGTGTCTTGAAATCCACCCGGACACAGAGACGGTGCCTTCAGTATCTTTGATGTTTCCTGGGTGACCAGTCTGAGGCTGGTCACAGAGGATGCGCTATTTTGTTTACCATTATATCCCCAACACTTAGAATGATGCCTGCCTGGCATGTAGTAGGGATTCACTAACTATTGAATGAATAAATAAAGGCATGAATACTCAGAAATTTCTCTCTAGTCTGTTCAAGCCTTCATCCCTCACCTGGAACATGCAACAGCCTCCTGCCCAGCTTCCTTGCCTGCAGTGTTACCTCCATTCCAATCTACCCTCTGCACTCCTATGTTGAAAGCACAAATTAAGTAACATCACAACTGTGTTAACAAACTTCTTTTTCTTTTTCTTTTAATTGAAGTATAGTTGATTTACAATGTTGTGTTAGTTTTTGGTGTACAGCATAAGGATTTATTTATATATATATATATATACACGTGTGTGTGTGTGTGTGTGTGTGTGTGTGTGTATTCCTTTTCATATTCTTTTTCATTATAGGCCGTTACAAGGTACTGAATATAGTTCCCTGTGCTATACAGTAGGACCTTGTTTATCTATTTTATATATAGTCATTACACAAACTTCTGATCAGACTTTGCATAACCATCAGCAGACAGCCAAATAAGATACTACACAAAACACTTCACATTCTGGCATCAATCTTGCCGTTCTTCTGTAACACCAGGATCTCAGTCCCCCAGAGGAACCTTACATTCCAATCCCTCCTCTCATGCCTGATACGGTCTTACTTCTGCAACTCTGCACATGCAAAGCCCCACCATTCCAACAATGTACTCATCTGCCTTTCATCATCTGACAATGACCTACTCTATCAAGGCCAAGCTACAAAGTCACATCCATTGTGGGCACTTTTTACAACAGTCCCCTGATCCCTCTGCCCCAATACACATCTGCATAGCCCAAGAGGAATCACTGATCCCATCTCTGTGATTAGAGCACTTGGCATCTCCACTGTAACACGCACGCATATTCTATTTTACTGTGAAGTATTTTGTTACAGGAGTTTCTTACCCACTGAGAAAGCTGAGTGCTTGTAACAGAGGATGTTTTCCTTTCTCTTGTAACTACTAGTATCTAACCCAGAGTCTGACAGATAGGCTCTCAAAATGTCTGCTGATCTGGCCTCAATTTAATTTAGCTAGCGTCAATCAGAGAATAAGGAATAAACAGTCACGGACTTAAGACTAATTCTCTGAGGTCTTCACCACCAATGCCAAACTGAAAACTCAAGTAATTACTTGGGTAGATAATTCACGAAAGAAGGAAAACCATTTGCATTTGAATGATCTCGTGAGGATTTTCTGCTCGTTGATGTTTCTGGAATTTTTCGGATAATGGCTTCAATTGTTCGATTCTTTCATGGTATAGGAGTAGGCCAGAAAGTTAATCTGTCAATCACTCTCCCACGTGAAACCAGGCAACTCTCAACCAGTTCTGCCGAACAGAAAGCATCCATAGAAACCAAGTTTTAAAAATGCTGTAAGGTAGAGGAGGAAGGGCCTGCAAAGTTCAGACTCAGCGCTCTGAAGAGCCCCTAAAGCAAGCCAGTTGGTGTTAAGTTTCTTCCCTGCTATTTACATAACCTCAGATCTGGCTACCCTTTATTTGCGCCCTTAGGATTCTCAAGGTTGGGGCACGAAGTAGAGCGAGCGAACCGGCTGGGGGAGACAAATCAGGAAATGTTATCTGCAGCCCAGTGGGCAAGAGTCCTGGGTCCCAGGAACAAAATCCAACCCAGGACCCCCAGAACCTCTGGGAGCCAGAAGGAAAAGCTCAGTTCAGGTGGCCTGCGTCTGTCTATGTATCTGTCTGTCCTGCTCTGAGTGGATAGGCAGTGGTGGCGACGAGAGGTGAGCACGAAGGTTATCTCAGCCTCCCCAAACTCAACAACATGACCCTCCCTCTTAAAACAAACACACACACACTCACATAGAGAGAGAGACACACACACACACACTGGGACACGCAAATCCCCAGCACCTGCTTCGGAAAGCCCTTCCTCCAAGGCTGGCCGGCGGGCGAAGGCGGCTCCACCAGAAGAGAGAGGCGGATTTACCGTGGCATTACTTTTAATTAACTCTGCGGCGCGGCGCGGGGGGCGCAGGGTGGGCCCTAATCCCGGGCCCGCCTGACGTCACCTGGGAACCCGGTGGCGCGGGGCGGCGGGGACCGGCGACGACCCCGCCGCGACCTGGGCGCGCCTCCGCCCGCACTGGGCTTTGCTCGGCGGGGAATTAAGAGAAGGAGAAATGTTAGTACACTTTTAATTGGAAACCGAGTTCTACTTTCAGAGCGGCTTGTTTACTCAGGACCGGGCATTAGAACTCAGGGGAGGCTCTAATTGAAGTGACGGCTTTGGAGATTATGGGGAACATATGGCCCTACCGCCGGGCTCTTTATCTGCATTTTCTCATAAAACTGCCGTCGTCCGTGTGTGTTTCTGCGCTCGCCCTCGCCCTCGTCCGTTTCTGAAGGGCCTCGGAGGAGCGGCTGAATGCGGTGCTGGGATCCGCGGGGGCGCCCGGCACCTTGCGCTCCCTCCCGGCCCGATGCTACCCAGGGGCCCCGCCTCGGCTCGCTGGCTCAGCCGGAGCGCTGATGGGGAAAATGAGAGCGAGAAAGGAAGGAAATCGGACTGGTGACGGCCGCCGAGTAGGGGCGTCGCTCAAACTCTTGCGAGCTGACTGCAGGAGGGAGTTGCCACGGTAACGGGAGACTCCCACTCGCCGCCTTCCTCTAAGGCCCGAGAGGGGGAGCCTCCTTGTGCCTGGCTGGGGCCAAGCCCGCACACTAAGGGGAATGGGAACTCGGGTGTCTTGAGACAGAATTACATTTCTCCTTATCTACCATCAACCAACCAGTCAGTCAGTCCATCATCTATGTACACACCTATGCAGGCTCCAGCACCAATCACCACCCTGTTGGTCCCCCTACTCCCCACCAGATTCTCACTGTAGCTAGACGTGCCAGATAAGATACAGGACACACAGTTGAACTTGAATTTCTGATAAACAATAATTTTTACATGGCATGAGACGTAGTTGTCCAAAGAATATTATTCACTCTTTATGGGAAATTCGAACTTAACTGGGTTTTTGTTTGCTAAATCTCACCACCCCTCTCATTCTAAGGGAAAAGCTGCCTTCTGTCTTAATGCTAGAATCTCTCTGGTTCCCCACCAGAACTCTGCAGTTGGGAAAAACAGCTGATTGAGGTGCCCCAACTCTGTCCCGCCGAGCTTCACCAGTGGTTCTCAACCTTGGGTGCACTTCAGACTCATCCAAGGAGCTCGAAAAAATCCCCAAAGCCGAGGCTGCACCCCAGACTCATTAAATCCTCAAGGCCCATTCCGTGGGAATCAAAGTATCTTTTAAAATGCATACGTAGAAAAAGTTTTGTAGGGTGACTAGTTTGAAGAGTAACTCTCTGTTGAACATGTAATCTTATTTATTTGGCTGCTGACTGTCACCCTCTGTTAGAATATAAGTTTCATAAGAGCAAAGCTCTCACTCTAGCCCCTATATAGGCCTGATACATAGTCTGTGCTCTAAAATACTTGTTCATTAGTCAAAGCTCATTTACTTCTATATGCTCCTCCACGCCTCAGACCCAATCCTTGCACCATGCAGGTGCTTAGCAAATTGCTACAGAAGTGGTGCTGAGTTGGTTCAGCCACTGCTTTCCCACCCTGATGGATCCCAAAGAAGGAACACCTGGATGCTCTTCTTGAACACTAGCTTGGTCCACCCATCCCACCCAGTGCACATGTGCACATGCTACTCAAATCCCTGCTCAGATCCCTGAGAAGAAGACAAGTATGCCTCTGGATCCCAGTGTGCAAACCTGGATTTGGACCACTAAGAATCCAAATGGTTCTTAAACTACTCAGTCCTCCATGTACTTCTTACCCCGATATGCTTTTACAGCGCTTGGAGGAAGCCATAATCTGGTTTTAGTAAACTAGGGCTTTGGGGTTTTTCCCAGGTCACTGATACCAGGGCACAGGAAAATACATGGGGTGATTTCTTCCTTTTACTCAGTATAGCATCCAAAGCTTCTTCAGACCCATCATGAAACCTCTTGGTTGGAAATCTAAAAGTTGATGGTCTTGGCTGGAATGTCACTGCAGGAAAACCAGAGTCTTCTCTATACTTCCTCCACCCCCCCGCCCCCATCTTCAGCCACACGATAATAAAGGAAAGTGAGTCTCTGACTCTTCAGCTCAGGTCGTGAAAGGTCAAAGTCATGGGTTAGCTCTGAATGGCCAGAGACGTCATTCCTCACATTCACCAATCTTACTGCAAAGCCCTGCCCATGCACCCAAAGAGGATCCGACATAAAGATGGACAGAAGCACAAATGTCATCCCTGCCCCTGGAAAAACAAATCTGAGTGCATTTCTCCTGAGAGTGGGCTTACAACAGATGGTAGGGCATTCCGGGTCAGCCTATGGAAGCCTGCTGGAAGAAGTTTTGTTATGTGCTGATTTACTCCACTGTTACACTCTCATCAGTCTAATTAATGGGGGTGTGGTTTGCATTCTGATACCTCTCATCTGGACAAAAAGAACAACTGGTTTTTCCTGCCGTCATCCAATAAGCCGCAGGATCAGAACGGAAGTTTGTCAAGTAACTATAAAAACAAAACAGTAATAGTACCTTATGCACACTTTTAAAGTACTTACACATTCACACATCCAGTTGTCTTTGGATCCTTCAAAGCTTCCTATTTCCTTCTAAGGGGTGCTCATTTGACGCACAGTGAAAGTGATTAATCTTGAGGAGGAACGGGAGGTTAGAACAGAAGGCCGAACTTGTGACTGACTTGGAGGGGAGTGTAAACTCAGCTCAAATCACCTCGTTGTCATTGCTTTAATTATATGTGAAAAGGTTCTTCAGTTGGGGTCTCTCAGGTAGTAAGTCCTACCAAGTATCTGGAGCACTGCCACCACCAGCAGGGACAGCTGCCAGTGAAACACGAGAACAAAATGTGAGGTCTATTTTAATACACGTGTACGTTTCTATCAACTTGGCAACACAACGTAATGCTCGATGCATCAGGCTGTGGAGCTGCGCTGCCTGGGTTTGAATTCTGACTCTTTCAATGACCAGCTTTGGGATCTTAAGTAAATGAGTAACTTTTCCAGGCTCATCTTCCTAATCTGTAGGATGGGAATAATCATCACTCTGCCTGCCTCATCAGCTTGATACAAAGGTGAAGTTAGTTCATCCACGTAAAGGGCTTAAGGCGATGCTTTGTGCAGAGCAAGGGACTTAATAACTGTTAACATCATCATCATCATCATCATCATCATCATCATCATCATCATCATCACCAGGCAAAGATCACAATGATCACTTGTCCACTTGACCAGTTCTTTATCTTTTTTTGTTCTTACAGGGCTTGTGCAAGAGAAACGAATGCACACAGCACACTGCTACAGATTAAATACACTCTGAAGCAACTGCACTAATTTTAAATTATGGTTTCTATCAAAATTATTCAGTGTGAGCACATGTGCAAAATTAAATTACAGTTCAGTGGCAAAGAGAGAATGCATCGCCTGAACCCATATATTGCCGGTAACTTTTCAAGCACCGAAGATAAACTCTACCCAACTCACAATTATAGCGAAGGCTGAGTATCAAGTGTCATGACTCGGTAATTGGTAGAATTAAGTTCTTATTCTGGCTTATCCCTGACTCAAGTATCCTGTGTCCTTCTTTCTCCATTTATAACACGAAGACAAAACAAATACACCAGAAGACAAAGGTTCAGGAGAGAAGAGATGCACTGAGGGCAGCAAGTAATTCTGGTAGTCAATTTCATGACTGTGATACTAATAAGAGACAAAACTTGATTTTGAAAACAACCTCAGAGGCTCAGGCAATTACAACTGCCTCTTGCCTACTAACCAGAGACACCAGATTAATACATCAGAAAATGTCCACGAAGACGTCTGTGCTAGTCATGGTATAAATACGCATGCTCTTCATTTTTCTTTAATAATACCAACAGAGACGAAAACAGACAACATTTACTGTGTGTTTACTCTGCACAAGGCACCAGGCCAAGTCTTCCAGCCAGACGATGCACCCTGTGTCTTTGGTTTTAGTCTCAGGACCTGACACAGGGTGGGTATATGCAGAAGATTCAAACATATTTATTGGCTTGAAATTTGAGGAATTTATACCAATTCCAAAACCTAGGGGCAGGTTTGAAAGTGATTGCTCTTTGAAACAGTATTTTTCAAACTTCAGGCCATGATCCAACAGTGGATTGTGAAATTAACAGAGTGAGCTAAGACTAGAATTAAAAAATAAACATAATGGATAACATTAGTGTGTAGGTTAAGCAGTAAGTCAGTCGAAGCACTGAAATTTTTATTTCACACACACACGTGAACATGTATGCTAGGACACGATTAAAAATGGATTTTTACCGAGCTGCTGTTAAAATTTTCTAGAAAATGCTCTTGTCAAGGAGTCTTTTGAAACAGTGCTTTAGAAGAAAATATAAAAATGAGTTAAATATATGTCTTAACAACTATAAGGTTTATCTATGTATTTTCATACCTATCAAGGTTTCTTGGTTTTGTTTTCGTTTTGTTTTTGTTTTTAATGGCTCACCCCTTTGTTTCTTAAAGGAAAGAGTGACAGGACTGATCTCCGGGCGATGTCCCTACCCCATCTCCCAACCCCTTTAGAGCAACAAAGTTGGCCTCACTGTTCCCCTGGTATTATGAGGCTGGCTTTGAGATGTTTTCTCTGAGTTGTGTTGCTCAGTATTCACTAACTCCTCTGCCTTTTTTTTTTTCCTGCAATTAAAACACTGCACTTAGCACAGAGCCTGAAACAGTGGTGGCATCTCTAAGAAATATCCATTGGATTAAAGGATGGTAAGGTGGCTGCCTGCAAGAACAGAAATAGATCATGGCATGTAACAGAGCCATGCTAACAGGCCTCTGCGGGAGTACCACGCATTCCCTAATGGGTACCTGTCAGGTTCAGTGTCCTTTTTGGACCCAAAGATGAAGACTGCAGGAGAGAAAGGGGCAAAATTCAACACATCCTTCCCACTCTAGCTTGAAATTCCTATTGCGTCCCAGAAGTGACTGCAAGACAGGGTTCCTCCTGGTCTTCTGCACTGACTTTTCAGAGTGCAATGCTGGCTATCATGTTCAGAGACTGGAGAGCACCTCTGAGACACAGTGGCTCATGGAGGGAACTGGTCCCTCTCCGGGTCCTGCACCCTAGCCACCCCAAATGACAGGCTCTCTCTCTGCGCTCCCCTGAGATGCCCTCTGGTCAGCTATGCGGAAGCATCCAAAATAGAAGTGCAAAGACAGAAGACGAGACGTTTGTGAAATGATAAATGTTTGGTGAAATAAGCTTATGAGCCATGAGTTATCCAGAAGGACGGAGCCTCTGCACCAGGACATAACAATGACACCTACCATTTACTGGGCATCAACCAAATTTCGGGCCCTTGATATGTGTTACATCTCTGCATTCTTACAGCAACCCACAAAGGAAGTATGACCACTTTTTGCTGATTAAGAAATAGAGTCCTGGGCAGGAGAAGTACAGGCACACCTCATTTCATCAGCCATCTCTTCATCGTGCTTTGCAGATATTGCTTTTTTTTTTTTTTTTTAACAAATTGAAGGTTTGTGGCAACCCTGCATTAAGCAAGTCTGTCGGCACCGTATTTCCAACAGCATTTGCTCAGTTCGTGTCTCTGTATCACCTGCTGGTAGTTTTCACAATATTTCAAATTTTTTCATTACTCTTATGTTTGGTACAGTGATCTGTAATCAGTGACCTCTGATGTTCCTATTATAATTGTTTTGCCTTTTGGGGGGCAATAAAGTATTTTTTAATCAAGGTATGTGCATGTGTTTTTAGATATAATGCTATTGCTCACTTAACAGACTACAGTATAAAGTAAACATAACTTTTGTATGCACTGAGAAGCCAAAAAATTCATGTGACTCGCTTTACTGAGATGCTCTGTTTTGTTAATGGTGGTCTGAAACCGAACCCGCAGTCTCTCCGAGGTCCGCCGGCCACTTTCCCCAAGGTCTCGTTGCTTGTGAGTATCGGCAAGACTTAAATTTAGATCTCAAGCCCTTTTACTACAATGTGGAGAATGCGACTTCTTCATACCTCCTGCTGACTTTCCTTTGCGTTTTAAAATTCATGACTATGAACTGACAAGATAATCCCATAGGACAGTCAGGCATTTTCCAGAACTCATGAGGTAACCGCTGCCTCTCTATTCTAATTTATTGGAGAACAAGAAGAGTTCCAAAATGGGTTGAAATACTTCTGTAACTAATATTTACAAGAAAAAGAAAATCCGTTCCTAGGCTGTAGAAGGAAATTAAAACCAGTGTCTCAGTGCCAGTGGTGATGGACCTGACTCAGACAGGGAGGAGGAGACAGAGGTATCACACAACGAGGCCCATAAGAGAGACATCTGGATCTTTCAAAACCGCAATATCCCATATCCTAAGAAAAATTAAGAAGGAAGAAGGATTCACAAACTCTGTTATGTGTGAGGAATCTTTCATTCTAGCTTCAGTAAGAACAAAGTCATTCTGGAGGTTGGTGTCTCCCTGCTAAGGACCGTGGACCGTGGAGCTGAACAGGACAAAGTTCACATGTTCACACAATAAACGTTTTCTGAGTGTCTACTGCCTGCCAGGCACTGTGCCAGGGCCAGGTGAGTGCAGACCATAAGGACAGAAGCAGCATAAGCCTCCCAGTGCAATCCAGACTGCCCAGTAGACACAGGCCATGGAATTGCTGCAGGCATCCAAAACGTAAAACCTCCTTTGCGGAAAGTCCCTCATCATGGGACTTCCTGACCCAGGCTTCCTCTGGGAAAATCCCTCTACAAAAGCAGAGCATCAAAAAGAGTCCCATCTTAGGCTGCTGACAGTTTTAACTCTCAGAAGATAAAGGAAGGAATGCAGGGCTTTCTTAGACTTTGAACTTGGGTCTGATCAAGGAAGAGCTGGTAAACCAAGAGGATGCAATGGTTTGAACCTTGGGAGAAAATCATAGCTGAGGAATAATCACAATCTAAAATGCATTCTCGTCTTCAGTTAAGAAAACCATAAAATGGTAAACAAATGACCCCCAAAACAAGCAAGCAAAAAACCAGACCAATCCCATGGTGAGAGATGCTAAAAGGAAGTAAAACGTAACAGATACTGCTGCAGAGTGGCAGAAATGAAATTCTGATGAGATATTTCTGGTGATTTCCAAAGTGAAGGAAAAAAGGCAATTGAACATAAATATGACATAAAACTAAATGCAACGTGGTATCCTAGACTGGATCCTGGAATGGATAAAGACATTAGCAAGAAATCTCTTGAAACCAAATAAAGTCTATCAGTTAGTTCACAGTGCTGTACTAATATTAATTTCTTGGTTTACAGGTTTACATGGTACATTTATCAAAATGTACCTTTAAATGTAAAATGTTAACATTAGGAGAAGCTGGGTGAAGACTGTATGGGAACATCTGTCCCATTTTGCAATTGCACTGTAAATCTAAAATTTTATATCCAAATTATTAAAGTTTTAAAAAAACCACTGTGCAGCACATTCACAGACGACTTCTGATGTTAAAGACAATGTGAAGAGGGGGAGGGTATAGCTCAGTGGTAGAGTACTTGCCTAGCGTGAGTACATGAGGTCCTAGGTTCAATCCCCAGTACTTCCATTAAATAAATAAACCTAATTACCTCCTCCCTAAAAGAAAATTAAAAAAAAAAAAAGAAAGCAAATGTGAAGATAAGACAACTAGGTAATTTAAAAATGCAACATGGACCAGCCAGGAGCCATGATTGCCTATAATCAGCCCTCGAGTCCTCACCCCTTCTCCTAGGTCAAAAAAAGCTAATGAATCAAGGGCCACATCAATAAAATATGATGTCTATGACAAGTAGTAATAACAGCATGGTGCTAGTTCAGAGCACATACAGAAGACTTTATCCTCTTCTGGGTGGTACCTTCTAAAGAGAATGTAGTATTTTTACAGATAGAGCAAAGAGCTTCTTCTAAGGGATGGTTGGAAGAATGAGGAAGAGCTGGAATGGATAAGAGAAGACTTAGTGGGTATAAGGGTCTCCATCTTCAACGAGAAGGGCTGCCACATGTCGGGAAGACTGAACTCCTCCTGAAAGCTAAACCAAGGCCAGGGTTGAAGGTACACATGGAAATGGACATGAGGGTTTGACATAACAATTCTGACAATCCACACTGAGAATGTGAGGTCAAGAGCTCCCCGTGGTTGGACAGACTCAAACAGAGGCTAGATAAACATCTGGTGGGGGTCTGGACTGGATAACCTCTAATGTGCCTACCAACTGCTCCAGATTCTCTTATCAAGAAGGCACAGGCATGACTGTTGCCAGGTGTCTCCCCGAGGCTTCTGGCATCCACGCTGCCCAATAAACCCAAAGAAAATGGTCTGACTCTGGCTAAAAATTCCATTCTGCTGCTTTGAGAGGCTGCTTCAAGGCTACTGGCAAGGCAGGGACCAGGACAAAAGAGGGTTTTCTGGCCACACAAGAAAAGGACATCCAGCAGCTGAACCCCTCCTGAGTTTGGTGTCCCATACAGCTCTAAAGGTGCCACGTGCTTCTGTGTAAGTCAGAAGAGTCAGCATATTTATAAAACCATATATCCTAGATTTAGGCAGCCTGAGAGGTCACCAACCCTGTTTCCACCAACTGTAATTAAAATGTTAAGAAAGCCACTATGGAGGGCAGTATGGGGGTTCCTTAATAAACAAAAAACAGACTTACCATATGAACCAGCAATCCCACTCCCGGGCATATATCCGGACAAAACCACAATTCGAAAAGACACATGCACCCCAGTGTTCATAGCAGCACTATTTACAATAGCCAAGACATAGAAAAAACCCAAATGTCCATCAACAGATGACTGGATAAAGAAGATGTGGAATATAATTATTTATTTATGTGGTATATATATATAAAAGTACTCAGCCATAAAAAAGAATGAAATAATGCCATTTGCAGCAACATGGATGGACCCAGAGATGATCATATTAAGTGACGTTAAGTCAAAGACAAATATCATATGATATCACTTCTATGTGGAATCTAAAAAAAAAATGAATAAGTCACTTTGCTTACACTTGAAACTAACATTGCAAATCAACTACACTTCAATAAAAAATTTAAAAATAAATACATAAAATGTTAAGAGACAAGCAGGTTTGTTTCCCATAAAGGGAGTCTAGCCTGCACACTTTCTGGACATGGTTCTACCCTATGTTGAACCAAAACTTGTCATTTCACCCTCACTACATGGATCGGTATCCTTGGGTGTGACTCTCATTCCTTCCTTAGCCTTGTTTTTTAAAAGCTAAATACACGGAGTTTCTTTAGCTATGTACCATTTAACAAGCTAACCACGCTCCTGAAGACTCTAGTTAGTGATGTCCTGAAATGCATCGTTTAAAATTAAACCAAATAGCCTAAATGTACTCTGACCATTTAAAAAAAAGTAATGGAACTACAATGACATGTTGGAGACATTGTAGGTCTAGTAGCGCAACATATAGCCTTTTGGCTCCTATTGACTTCACAATCAATTAAAACCCCATGTGAAATTCCCTGAAAAGAGGCCCTGTTCCATATAATTACTGTTGAATGTTGGAACTCCATGGTTAGATTTCATCTTGCTGACTTTGGGCTGTTCTGTTAGCCTGTCAAAATCTTTTTGAACATTGAGAATATCAGCTGTCCCACCAGCACTCCCCGCCAGGTTTGTGTCATCTGCAGATCAAATAAACCTGCCTTTGGTGTCTTCATCCAAGCCATCAGCAAAAACATTAAAGATGACAGGTCACTCAATCATTCATTTCAGCAGATATTCACAAAGCACCTACAATGTGTACAGCGCTCAGGACAGAAACGAGAGGAGAAACTATTTGTATCGGGACAGATTCTAAAATTGTTTGCCTTCTGAAAACCCCTAATGTGAGGTGGACTTCTTTCCTTGAAGATTTAATTCAACTCATTAGGTACTTACTGATCACTTACTCTGTTGGCATCATGCTAAGCCTTGTTAAGGGAACAGAGGAATTAAAAGTTACTACCCTCTTCTTTAGAAGCTGGTCCTCTCATCAGCGAGGCTGTCCTTTGATGCACAAGACACTTTATGCTGCAAGACAGGCAACGTTTACATAACTGACAAAATGAGTGGTACAGACAACATCTTTGATTCTGGTTGAGAATTTTATGTCGTTTCATTTAAAGCTGCAAAAACAATGACAGATTTTTAGAGCTGAAAAGGACACAGAGGTCTTCTAGCACCATCTTCCCCTCCCACTTCCCCAATAATAGTTTCAACAAGTGGAGGTCTATCTCTCTCTTGGGGACTTTATTAGCTCTTATAGAATGACACTGTAACATTCCCTATGTTGAGTCAAATTTCCCTCCCTTTATCTTTTCATCTATAGTCTAAGTACTCAATGGTCTTGTTAAAGAATTTAATGAATTCTGATTCTTCTCTCTGATGTCAAGGGAAGAAAAAATAGGTCTGCTCCAACCATTTGAAGGCGACAATGATGTTCTCATTTAGTCTTTACTTTTCTAGCCTAAATATCTACAATTCCTTCATTGGACATGGTTTGGAGACCTCCCCACCCCTACATCACTCTTGTCATTCATGTCTCGCTGCCATGCCTGGCATAAAGCAAGCATTAAAGATATGTCAACTGAACGAATATATGAATAAATGAACTGGGAAGCGCCAGTTTGTCAATATCAGCCTCAAAAAGAAATGCCCAGAACTATGAAATGTGTTGCTGAAAATGTCAGAAAAGTGGACCCGTTGCAGTTTGCTAGCTCTGAACATTGTTTTTTCCATGCTACTTAGACCCAGTTTCTTCTTTGCACGTGAGGAGGGGGAAATCCACTAATGATCCATACTGTCTGTAGCCAACTAAAGTCTGTAATTGGAAAACAGTGGTGAAGACTCATACGATTGTATATCAAGAGAGGCTAGACCACAGTGTTTATTTCCACGTGAGAAAGAGTGGTATGTCCTTCTGGGTGTGTGTGTCTTTCTAAGGTCATGCTGGTACCCCGATCACCATGGCACCTAAGCCCCTTGGGAATTTGAAGGCTTTGGACTATTCTGCAGAGGAGGTCTGGGGGGTGGGCACAGCATGAAGCCTAAAGGGAAAGACAGGATGAGCTGACGTTCTACTAAGCGGAGGCTATGAAGCTCAGTTTCAGATGGGCCCAGTTATCCCCATTCAATTGTCAGACATTCGATACGTCAGTGAGACATTCGATATGTCAGTGGCAGTGTTCCCCACAGGGAGAAATTTCTCTCAAATTAAAACATCCAGGAAAACTTAAGACCAATGAGTCTGATAGGAGTTGGGATCGTCCTGGCGTCAGCTTACTTAAGGCTGCAAGCAGAGTCAGGCAAGAAGAACCCACTGGGAGGTAAAGGAAGCACCTGCCATGAAGACGCCACCACCAGCAGGCACTTGGCTTGGTAAGCTCTGGCATTTACTGAACACCAGCCTGTGAACAGACGTTTATTTTCACTCCCCCAAATAAAACCAGCAGCTAGGCATGATGATCACCATGTTACAGTTGTGGAGACTGAGGCTGAGAGAGGTTCTGAAACTTGCCCAGAGTCACGCAGATCCACGTGGTGCAGCCAGAATGAGGCCCCTGCCTGACAGCCTCCAAAGCTCCTGGACCCAAGCATCAAGGCCACAGGGCTTTGTTCATTCCGTAACAAAGACTGTATTGAGCGCCCTCAGTGGCCCGGGCCTGTGCTAAGTCCTGCAGATACAGTGGTAAAAAAGACACACACAGTCCCTCATGGGGTTAAGCCCGCTGGCGGGAACAGCAAACAGCCAAAGAAGCGACCCCCGTCAAGTGGGACCCATGCCGCGGCAGGAGGTCAAGGTAAACTCACCCAGCACGTGGGAACAAGAGTCCTTCTCAATGAAACAGGCCCTAGAAAGAAGCTTAAAGGATACGCTTGCGAGACCAAAGAGTAGGGGAGAGAGGCAGAGTGGGAATCAACTCTTGAGATTTGGAGGCAAGTGGGAGACAATGATGTGTGCTGAGTGCAGAGGAGAGTGGTCGGAGGCTCCCATGAGGCTGGAGAGACGGGCAGAGTGACATTCCAGAGGCCTTGGAAGCAGGGGTAAGGGAGGTGGAACCGGGCTGGAATTGGCAAGGCGAGGACCAGCAAGGGCACAGGGAAGTCACCTCCTCATTGGATCTCACAGATTCTTGGGGGGAAAGGGAGGCTGGGCTAAGACAAACGCTGCCCTGTAGACGGACACCCTGGGAAGGCATTCCACGCTTCCACTTGGGCAGTTTTAATCACTCTTTGTGAAACCAGCTCTAAAAGGTCTCCGAACTTCTCCCATCTCCTCTCTTTTCCCTCCCCAGGGAGGGTGGGTGAGTCTTGGGTGGGCGCAGCTAGTCTAGACCCTTTCTTTATGTGACCCACCAAGCCTTAGAGAGATTCCAGCTTTCCCACTTGACAGATGAGAAAACAAAGGCTAGTGACTGTGCAGATGGGATTATTGGTTCCAGTTCATCAGTCCCTTCAACAGCTTTATGCACCTCTACCCCAGCAGGGCTGTGTGGTACGTGCACTGTATGTCTCCCCACCTTGGACTTTGCGTTTCATCTTCTAATTTGATTTGGCCAGTGAAACATTAGCAGACATGGTATGAGCAGAGGCTTGAAATGTGCTTTATGCTTGAGCATGCCTTCTTGCATGTTTGCCACTGCCAAGAGGAGACCACACTCTGCAGCTGTTGCTTCTCAAGCCTGGACTCCAGACTGAATCACACAGAGCAAACTTGAACCTAGTTTACAGCCTAGAGCTAAGCTCAGCTGAGATGGGCAGTTTCCAGGCAACTTGAAGACATTCAGCCTAAAGCGGAACCACTTCTGTTAACCCAGAGACGTGTGAATGTGTGACTGTTTACCGTTGTGTGCCATGGAATTTGGAGGTAATTTGTTATGCAGCATCATCATGATGATACCTGACCGATAAGAGCTTATTCTGAGCTTCCAGAGAAACTTCCTGGAATGCACAGTGCTGCCTTGCCATGGGACAAGGCTGCCCTGGAGGCTGGGCCTCTAGGGAGAAAGCAACGCAGACTGCCGCCACCGCCACCGCACTCCACTCTCCCACCCCGGGCCCCCGGCCCGCCGCGGCACTCACCTGAGTCTGACGCTGCCGGGCTCACCAGGCTGAGCAGCTCCCGCTCCTTCTCGTAGTCCCCTTTGCAGAGCAGCTGCCCCTCCTTCAGGACAAACTCATCACCCTTCTGGAGCTGCCGCTCGCAGACGCAGCAGCAGAAGCAGCTCAGGTGGTACACACTCTTCTGGGCCCGCATAACAAACTCGTTGGGTGCGATGGCCTCAAAGCAGCCCCCACATTTGACAGCAAACAGCCTGGCAGCAGGAGAGAAAGGAAAGCAAGGTCTGTAAGAAAGATCCAGCTGGGACCCAGGTCTCCCCTCAAGTCAACAGCAAGAGGAACTTCCAGAACGAGGACAAGGACACTTGGAATGGAACAGACTTTAAATCCAGATGCTCTATTCCCTGAGGTTGAACCAAGGAATTCAGCTGAGTTACTCTCTCAAAGGCTTAAGAAAAGCAGGGTCAGAGGCACTGGAAGAAGTGTGAGCTAAAGCCCAGGTGTATTTGGCGTGGTCCACAGCACAGGTTTCCCAAAGGACGCTCTACAGACTGGTGCCCGGAGTTTCCAGGGGGCTGATTATTTAAACAAAATAACAATAACTAAAAGATCTGGGCCCATTCTGATCAGCATGCAAAAGGGCGGGCCCCAGAATGTGAATTTTTAACAAGCTCCCCAGGGCATTCTGAGGTATACTCTAGTTTTTGGGAGACAAACTGCATCCCAGCTCCCCAGCCTGACGTTCAGTGGATCCCGCCCAGCTCTCAGGACTTAACTCTAATCTCATTTCACTCACTTTCAAGCAGCCACACAGAGGGCGCCTATCCAGGCCAAGCAGAGGCAGTCGGTACTAGTGATGTACAGGTGAATAAAAGAAAATCCCTTCCAGAAGTGAGCTCAGGCTAACGGGAGAGACAGATACGTCTAAGAAACTGAGCCAAGGCTTGGGGAAGGGATAGAAGCTGCCTCCTGCGAATCTCCCGGGGAACAGCCTCCCTGGACAGAGGCCAGCCTGCAGGTGACTCCAGCACAGCTGGGGATTCAACGTGCACGTGCTGTCTCCCTCCTAACCCAGGCCTTGGGCCCCTACTCCGATCCTCCCGGCCCTTGGCCATCAGAAGCACATCGGAAACACCCTCCCTGATCTGCCTTCCCTCTGCCTCTCCATTTCAGAAAGCGGGGTGAGGGTGGGGGAGCAGTGCCAAGGGCTAGCACGGCTGTTTCAACACTCACAAGGGATGTGACAGCCCCAAAACAGAACTCGGGGTACCACAGCCCCGCCTCTGCCCTCTCTGTTCCTCCAGCTGCCCAATGTGGCTGTGTTGTCCATATCTGAACCTCAGGGTACCTCGGGCCCTTGAAACACAGCCCTTACTCCCCGCCCCCACGCTGGATGTCCTGCATCGGACAGAAAATGCACCCAGCTCATCCCCGGCCCCAAGTCCCTAGACACTGTTTGCCAACCTGAGCAAACTCATCAGTGCTGTAACAGGCGCCGGGCAAAGGCCCTTTGTCCCCAAGCCCTCCTTCTCCTCCCCTTCCCCTGGAATGACCTGTTAAACAGACTCAAGGCAAAGGCTCTCACACGTCCTTGAGAATCCACAGCCACAGGTGGTGGCTCCGTGCGTGTCTAACTCCTGCCCTGTCAATCTCCTCCTCTTCCTCCTCCCTCCTTCGTTTCACCCCCCCCCACTCCATAAGTTTCCCCCAAGGTGGACAAGGGATGGTTAGGGTGAGCTCAACAAAGAAATCCCACCATGTTGACTCAGGAAGGGCCAGGGGAAGTGGCGGGAGTCGCCTGGGCTCAAATCCTGAAATGGTCACGATCAGTGAGGATACAGACTGGGAAGAGGGGGGCAGTCCTGTTCCTCTCCATTCTCTCCATCGGCTCCCCTCCAACTCTGGGTAAAGACCAGGTCGACCTCTCCTTGCTGCCTTGGCTCTCGTTACCCTCGCTCACCCCGGAGCAACCCAAGGAGCAAAGGCACACGCCGTCCACCACCTGTGTGCCAGATGTGTACACAGCTGGACGGGTACCACTGTGGACCCAGCTGCCGACTACACACTTCCCACAAGTTGTTTTCTCTAAGGCTCAGACAAGCAGAGAAAAGGATTTGTTCCAAAGTCCAGGTCGTAATTAAAACACAGCCTGTCTCTTCCCAATGCCCTGGATGGCGGCCCCCATGGCGACTTCCCCCTCTGAATGCTAATGAGACCTCACAACCTGGCAGCCCGGCTGTGCCCTGGAAAGCTGAGCACGGCTTCCAGAAACGTCCAGCTCTTCTAGACAGGCATGACAGCTCTCCACATTGCCCACCGGTTAAAAACTTGCCTACCTCTGAAAGCCCTTCAAATAGTTCTTTATCTCTTCGCTGCATCTAATTCCCTCACCTGTAACAGGAGAATGACAGGATCTAGCTGGAGGGGAGGCACCCAGTGCGGAGCCTGTCCCAGCGGCCGAGCTCTCTGTCAGCTCCCCCTCCCCTACTGCACTGCCCTCCAGGGGGCAGGCAGGAGGATGGGGTGTGTACAAGGCTGCCCTGTCCTCAGGGAGCTCATGTTCTCCAGCACGAAGCAGGCTCCATGCAAGTGACCACAGGAGGGTGTGTTGAGGGTAAGTAGGAGGGGACTGGTCAGCATGGCCCAAAGCAGAGCCCCATCCACTTGGCTCAGGCTGAGGGCCACCGAATCTTCCTTCTCTTCCTCCCCAGCCCCTGCCCCCACATCCCTCTCCTTCCCTCCTCTACCAGGCAAGGGAGTAGAGACTGGCTGAAATTCCATGCAGTCCCTTGCTTCCACCCTTCCTTGTACAGCCGCAAGCTCCTAGACGTGCAGGTTGGAGTTGCGGTGAGAGAGCCGCCACTTCCAGTCAGTGTGACTCACAGCCCATCACTTGATCTTTT
Source organism: Camelus ferus (assembly GCF_009834535.1). NCBI lineage: Eukaryota > Metazoa > Chordata > Mammalia > Artiodactyla > Camelidae > Camelus > Camelus ferus. Next base: position 15,092,699 of record NC_045716.1, on the reverse strand, counting down.
GCAGCCTCAGTTTGCAGAGGTGTAGGAGGCAGTAACGATGCCTACACTCCTGGATCACTGAGGATTAAATGAGAGCAGGTACAAGGAGGGACTTTGTGACCAATAAGGTAGAGCACAATTCTGAGTTACTTACATCTGCCCCGCCTCCATCTTTTCACCTTTGTGAATATTTGTTTGTTTGTTTTTGCTCCAAAGGTGGCTCTCCGTGTTGAGTTTCCTGGGCCCTGTCCTAAGAGAATCCTTCTACCTCAGCAGCAGGGGTCCTTCTGCTGACTCCGCCCAGCTCTGACAGGGCCTGACTTCATCTCTAAAGAGTGCAGCACTGACTCAGGAGATGAACGCGGGGACACACGCGTCGTGGGACCGCCAGGCAGACACACACCTTAGACAAGGAGCATCCTCTCACCACGATGCGCCGAGATCATGCAAGGGAAGGAGTGTTTCTCGTAACTGCCCTGTATGAGGCGCCCTGGAGGGCAGCCAAGAAGGAAAGGAAAGGTGACCCGATTCGGGGAGAGAGCACAGGACTTGCAGCAGGAAGACCTGGGCTCAAAGGTTCTTCTTTAACCCAGAGGCCTCTGAAAAGCCCCCATCTTTCCCTGGGCCTCCGTTTTCTTATCTTTAACGGGAAAGTACTGCCCTAGATCAGTGCGCTTCATCAAGAACTTAGAGGCTGAGCAAGGGGTCAGTCTTAGAAAGTTCCCCAAGCCTCCTCACGTCACACCTCTCAGCCACAGAGGCCACCCTGCCTGCACCTGAATCCAGGTCTCCAGACAGTGTCTCAGCAGGACACGCCCTTGCAGGGGTAATTCTCCAAACAAGTATTTTCCAGAACCATGCCGTTCACAGATCTATGTACATACACACACACATACACATATGTATATATATAATCACATATATAGATGTAATATATATCTAAATAAAACAGCTAAGGCCAAAAAAGATTATGATGTATGTATGAACACACAGACATACAAAACATACATACACACACCAGCTAAAACCAACAACTCATTCCCATTCTTTCTCTCTCTCTCCCCATCTATATAGTTAGTATAAATATATATATTTCTAGAAAGAATTTTCTTTATTTCTCTATCTATCTATCTATCTATCTATCTATCTATCCATCTATCTATCTATCTATCTCTAGAAAAGACTTTGTTTGAAGAAAGCAGTTTGCCCCTAGGGGAACGTTGAAAACTTTCCAGGCTGGATAATCTCTTAACTCCCTCCCGTTTTTATGATTCGTGCGTTTATTACAGGGCTGGGGACCCTACTCTGCAGCAAAGGAGACGAGGATGTTTTAAAAGCAGATACACAGGCCTGACACGTGAAAAACTCCTACAGAACAAGTCTCAAGCGATCAAGGCAGAGGCCAGACCTCTGGGAAGCGACGGCACATCCTGTCCTGCGGGCGTTCCAGCGGAAAGACGGAGGGCAGCCAGGACACCGTGTGGGCACCTGGGCTCCGTGCTGGTTATGTGAGCTCAAGAAAATCGGTCACCAGCCTAGACATTGGGGTCCTCACCATCAGAATCTATTTCATCCCCCAAGTTATTTTACTGCAAAGAAAAAGAAGCTTGTAACAGACAGAAAAAAGGAAACTGGTATTTACTGAACACTCATTTAGTGCCAGGAATTTTGGTGTCTCTGACATTTCTTACGTCACTAAATTTGTGAGAGAAGGGCACATGGATTATATGGACTCAAAGAGAATCTCACCTTATTTCAGCCCAGTTTGGTTCGTGAGGCTTCTCTTCCACGAGAGAAAGAGAGAGACTCTGGGACAGCAGACTCATAGCTTCTTTTTCCCAATTTCTCTCTTTTAACCTCTCTAGCACTATTGTCAGAGGAGAAATAGGCAAAATGATCAAGCCGCTAAGATGGCTGCCTCAGCTCCCGCGAGGTTTCCCGGAAGGGCCCGTGGCCCTGGAGGAGGTCCTGAGGCTCTGCTGCCCACACGCAGGTGAACAGGCAGGAGTCAGGCACCAAGTCCATCCCTTCAGCTACTCAGCTCTTGGGTCCTGAGGTATCTGAAGGGATCCCCAAAAGAGGTGCGCCCTCTATGGATTTAGGTTAAGAACAACAGTGTCTGGACGATGCTCTTTGACCCAACACCACCATGCTCTGATACCAAAAAGACTGGGAAACAAGACAACTCTTCCTAGAGCCCCATTTGCTGGGGAATTTCCAAGGCATAGGCAGAAATGTAGGCCAGTGAGGCTGGACCCAGAAAGACCCAAGGAAGCCCACCCAGAGAGACTGGGTTGTAGAAATAGTAAGACAAGGAGGCAACATGGTGTAATCAAACTCAGATCCAAGTCGCTATTTCACCACTTATTGGCTACGTGCTCTTGGTCAGGCTACAATAAAAGGACCTACCTCACAGTGACAGTGAGAATTAACTGAACTGATGCATTAGAAGTGCTTAGCATAGTGCTTAGCACATGGTAAATCCTCAATAAAATGGTAACTAAGTTGATGATGATGATGATGATGATGATGATGATGATGATGATGATGATGATGTAGAAAAGGCTGGCTATGAAATAGGAGAGAGAAATTAGTTAAAAAAAAAAAAAGGGAGGAGAGAGAGATGACAGATCATAATGTCAGAGACCAGGAGAATCAGGATGAGATAGCAGAGCATGGAAGGAAAAGGACTGCTTAGGACCAAGGCTGTGAACAATGCAAGGACGTCAGCAATCAGCTTCTCGGTAGTACCGGCTGTGGACTTGGAAGCCAGTCCTGACAGTAAAATGGAACCAGGGTCTGCGTTCTCACCTGCTTTACTGGCCCCACCTAGGGCTTGCACGTAGCCTATCCACACCGGATTTGTCTGCATTTACCCAACTAACAGCGCTGGCATGGTTGGATGAAATGCCTTCTTGCTCTCTGTGCATCAAGGTAAAATCCAAGAGGTTAACTGAGGCTTAATTTTCTTCTCAGTATCAATACACCTGACTTTTTCACCCATGAGTTCCCCTGGCTCCCTCTAGTCTCTTCACCACCTGCTCTACTGACTCTAGAAACCAGACAGTAGATTCTGTCTCATCCTCACGCCTACCCGCCAGGCTGAGGACACAACTTCCCAAATACAGAAAGACCGGAGACCACGGCAGTCTCATGCAAACCCAGATCTATCCCAGGGTAGGGGCTTTGAGACCCGTGAAGACTGAGCAGGAACAGAAGGGGAGCCCACCATTATGACACTTCAGAGGGCTCCTGAACCAAGAGCATGCTTGGAAAGACTGAGATTTTCATTAACCTGGACCCAGCGCACTGCAGACTTCCGAGGGAGCTTCTCAAGGCCTCCACACCACAGACAGCAAAGTGGGAGGATGAAAGACAAAATACGCGCGTGAGAAACCCTAATTCTAGCTCAAGGCCAAGTGGCTGTATGCTGTTTGTTCCCATCAAAATAAGAAGTCAGTGCCACTTTTAGCCTTGGAAGGCAGACGACTACAAATCATGCCGCCTTTCCACTCGCACTGACAAAACTAAGTTTTAATCAGGTGTAGGAACCCTTTGGTTTAGACACTAGGAGAGGGTGGTGGTACAGATCTTGGAAAGGCAGAAATCTGTGTATCACTCAGTTTCCACCCTCTCCACCAGGGGGCAGCATAGCAGCATTCATTAAGTGCCATGTTGACTTGGTAACTGAGGTCATCCAGGCACTGAGACAGGGATTGGCCCTAAGCCAAAACTGTCTGTCGGGAAAATCTGCTGCTGGGCGTCTGGGAGACCATGTGGCTAAAAAGAAGGAGAGATGGTGAGAGAGAGGAGGATTCAAAAGTATTGGGAACCAAAAGCATGGCTTGTGGCCTTAGAAGTAGTGACACGCGCAACCTTGTCAGCTGGCTCAAGGTCTCTGTCCTTGAGGCTGAGCCAACACCACCACAATGAGCAACTGAGCCCGTGGTCCTGGGGCGGTGGGAAAGTCTGCAGGGACAATAGGAGTGGCAGGATCTTCTATAGGAGACAGTCACAACACTCTGCAGTGGGGAGAAAATGGAAAACAATAAGTGGCTGGCGGAGCCAATCAGAGTCCCTGTCTCCCCGGGGCTCCTGGGGAGCTGTGAGAAGGACCATACAATGGGATGAGAACCGCTACGTGTGATGTCTGCATGTCCCAGAGGCTCCGTGAGGCGCTGGCTTCACCGAGAAGTGCAGGGTAACGCACATGGCTCACCACTGACGGCAAATGTCACTGGCAATGGGCAGCTTTTACCTCCAAGTGGCGGACTAAGCACTTTTCCTGTTCTCGCAGAGACTCTGCTCCAGGGCCAGCGAGGCAGTGTGGGACAAGCAGGGGCTTCTGACGTCTGACAACCTGGGTTCAAGTCTTGATTCCACCTTTGAGAATTTGAGCAAGTTACAGACTCTCTTGGTGCCTCAGTCTCTTTATCTATTAAGTGAGATCATAACTCTCTTGCAAGATGTTCTGGAGGTTAAATAAGATGATATATTTGAAGGATCGGATACAGACTAGCTGCTCTGAATAAGAGAGCTCTCTATCAATCCCCTTTATTGAAATCCACTTAACATACCTGCCCATGTAAGTATCGGTATAACATCATTTATTTCAAGACAGCTGACTGAGCCCAAAATATAACTTCATGTGGATCTCTAGGCTCTGATCTTCATTACTAGATCAAATTAAATCAAACTTCAGCAAGCCTTTTGTATGTTCTTGGAGAAGAGACCAACAGACAAAAATGAAAGCACAAACACTCGAGAGGAAGTAGGGTGCATTTCATTCGGGCAACCATGGCTATGGTCCCCCCAACCCAAGGTAAATATTGACATTAGCCAACCAGTGTTGACCAACACCCACCTTCACTACCTCACCCCCAGCATCTGGGCAGGAAGTTAGCAGCTCTGTGTTCAGCCGGCCAGAGCCAACAGTTGCTATTTGGTTAATGCTGACATTATCTGACAAATATTTGGAACAGACGCTTTCCCGGTATCACTTCAGTTCTCAGATGACTGCTTCTCCCTAAGGCTGCCGACCACGGTCTGGACCTACGCTGAGATGCCCGTAGTCTTGCTTGGGGCCCCGGACTGTCAGACACCCCCCTCCCCAACCCCAAGAGATCAGTCCCCCTCTCCCTTCATAAAAGATGGAAAGAAAGTAAGGGTAGAGAAGGAGCCATGACTACCCCTGACCACCGAGAAAGTTAAAACTATCGAGAGGACCAGCCAGCGCCTGAGGCTCAGTTAATGATCAAGACATAAAAAAGGTTATAACACAGCCCAACAAGGGGTAGAAATGTGTCGCCCAGGCTCTGTGCCCCAACCAGCTGAATGAGTGGACAGCGTGGGTCAGGCAGTGAGTCTCTCCTGCTGAGCAGCTCTCTCTTTTCCTTCCCTTTTCCTTGCTGAATCCTGGGGAGCTGCCTGCAAGTCAGGCCAGAGAGCGAAAGACTGCGGTGAAACCGTGTATTCCAATCTTCCAAGCCAGGGTGGCACAACTTGCATTATACTTTCCATATTGTCACATGGACATGCGAGAAATGACAAGAAACATGAAACAGACACAAAGAAAAATACATGTTTCCTTTTTAGGGAGTTAAAGGTTTGGTTTCCTTTGAAAATGTCAGTTTTCCTTTGCCTTCAACCTCATTAGCCTCCTGGGACGCTCTTAAACACACCCAGCAAAGAACAGAGCAAAAGGAATGAGATATTTTTAGCTGAGATTCTGGGCACAGATTCCTATTGTTCCACAATTTTTGGCTTGGCTGGATGGCACGTGGCCAATATAATGTATACGCTCACAAAGAATGTATGTTCCCTGGGCTGTGTGTGTGTGTGTGTGTGTGTGTGTGTAATAACAGTATGAAGGACAAGGACATTATTGATGATGCTTTGATGGGAAAGATTCTGAGATCCCAGCAGGGGGCAACACCGAGCTCTTCATGAATCCAATTTGCTTTTGTCACCATCACTTTTCATTATTATCACTGTGCTATACGTCCAAAAAAAAAAAAACAAACAAACAAACTACACGGTCACAATCCAAAAGCACCCCATAGAAATCAACCGATACCAACAGCCCTGTATTAGGAACTTGATGTATTCTGCAGACCAGTGGTTCTGTTCCTAAATCACCTGCTGCAGTAAGCAGTACATAACATTCAAAACATTGCCAGTTGCTCCCACGTGTAACACCTCTCCTCAGAGATCACCCACTCTTTTGGGGGAGACAAGGAAAGGCATACATTGACTGCCAGTAAACATCTCCCATCATGGCATAAAAGCCAAAGGGAGCCCCATGTAGGACTTTCCCTTTCCACGCGAGGGGTGGGAAAGGTCTCCGGATAATCTGAATTTCCAGAACGCCTTTATTTCAAAGATGTCAAAGCATGTGCAATCCTGCAGAACATCTCAGCTCTGAAGTAAGTGGTGGTGGGGAGGCGTCTGGTGTTATTACCTGATTCTTTTTTCTTTCTAAATGATCTAAGAAATTGCAGGGGGGGGGTACTGATTTCTTTATTTCGAATTAGAGGACAAAAGTTTTAAAAATAAATGGGTTGGGGGCAGGGTAGGATATAACTCAGCGATAGAGTGTGTGTTTGGCATGCATGAGGGGTCCTGGGTTCAATCCGCAGTGCCTCTGTTAAGGGGTGGGAAAAAAGAATAAACTGGTGCAGGAGTCTTTATGCATGTGTAATCTGGAACAGTATTTACCAGAATAATTACCTGATTCTATTATCCTCCTCACAGGTGGGGCATCCCTGTGGGGTACCCTGGGCACACTCCCCAAATCCAGCAGTGGCGCAGTCTGAAGTCAAAAAGCCAGGTGTCCTGAATCTCTGATGCAGCCTCTTTCCCAGAAGACTGCGTTGCCTTCAAGCTAGACTCACATGTCTTGAGAGCTCCAGAAAGGTTTCAACAAAGTCTGACCCAATGAACATAAGACAGGTTTTATTTCTTGTTTTCATTTTCACCCTTCAAAAGTTTACCCTTTTATCCTTCACCTCTCTCCCCACCCATTAAAGCCTCTCTCCCCAGCCACTGGAAGCCACCACACCCATTAGGAAGGTGTTCACCAACCAGAAAACAACTTAAAGGTGGTGACAATCTAATTTATGGGCACGCGGGGTGGGGGGAAATTATGAATTTTGCAGCATCCCTCACAAAGGAACACAAGGTCCTTACAACCAGCAAATCTTGAAAAGGAAGTTGGGAAATCCAAATGATAGATCATTCTGGAAAGGGTTTTATTCATACATTGAATAAATAATTATTGAGTGTGTACAAGTCTAGCTGCTCATATCAAGGCACTGTTCTAGGTGCTAGAAATGTAACTGAACAAACCAGGTAAAATCCCAGCCCTTGGAGTTTACATGTGATTGAAAACAGACAGACACCAGAAAAAACGTCCGATGAGGGCAGTGGATTAAAAGGAAGGCAGAAAAGAGGATGGGATGTGCCAGGGTGCGGAGTTGTTAATTTTCACTGAGCAGCTGATGTTTGAGCAAAGATCTGAAGGAGCTGGTGAGCAGTGAGCCTTACCACTGGCTGTGGGAAGAGCATTCCAGGCAGAGAGAACAGCAGGTGCAGAGGCCCTGGGGCAGAAGCACGACCAGCATGTTGGGGAAAGAGCATGGAGCCCAGTGGGGCTGGATGACATGGCAAGGGCAAAAGTGCCAAGAGCCGTGACAGGAGAAGTCACAGGGGAGACGCTGGACAGGCCAGAGAGGACCCTGCAGGTGACAGCGGGGACTTCAACTCCCCGCCCGAAGCACCAGTGGAGAGTGTTTTGCAGAAAAGTGACCTGCTAGATGAAGTTCCTTTTTTTTTTTAATTCACTGATGTGAAATTCACATCAGGTATTTTAAAGGGAACGATTCAGAGGCATTCAGTACCTTCAAAGTGTTGTGCAAGCACCATCTCTATCTCATTCCAAAACACTTCCCTCACTCCAAAATGAAACCCCTTACACATTAATCCGTTTCTCCTCCATCCTCCCCTGCCCCCAAATGTGGGCAACCACCAAGCCGTGCTCTGTCTCTATTGATACACCGGTTCTGGATACAGAGTATCAATGCACCCATATAGTGCACGTCCTTTTGTGTCTGGCTTCTTTCACTTAGCATGTCTACTATGTTCATCCACCTTGAAGCATGTTTCAGAACCCCATTCCTTTTTACGGCTGAGTAATATTCCACTGGATGGCTACACCACATTTATTTATCCATTCATCTACTGACGGACATTTGGGCTATTTCTACCTTTTGGCTACTGGGGACGGTGCTGCTAAGGACACACGTATCCATGAACTTGCCTGAGTACCTGTTTTCAGTTCTTCGGGGTATATACCTAGGATTGAGTTTTAACAGGATCATTATCAGTGCTGTGTTGAGAGCTATCTGTGTGGAGGGCAAGGTCAAAAGGAGGAGAGCCTTTTGACCTTAGGAAGTTTTTGAAATACTCCAGGTAAGAGGAGACAGAGACTGAGGAGAAGTGGGCAGGAGACAGGAGCAAAAAGACAGGAAAGTGCAGTGGATACCAAGTGAAGTCAGTGTTTCAAGGCGACAGGTGGGATGAACCCATCAAACGCTGCTAACAGATCCAGGAAGATGAGGACTGAGCACTGACCACCACAGGGCTGGGACACGTGGAGGGGAGGGAGGGGGCATGGCTGCAGGGGGTGCTCGGTGGAGTGGAGGGCATTCAGATGCAAGAGAAACAGCTCTTTCAAAAAGTTTTGTGAACAGGCACAGAGAAAGGGGGTGATGGATGGAGGGGGATATAGGGACAAAGGATGGTTTTAATGGGAGTAATGGTGGAATGTCTGCCGATAAGAATGACGTGGTCAGAGAGGAGTCTTCAGGGTGTACATGAGAGGTGGGGGAGAAGCGCAGGAGCTGGAGTGACATCCACAAGTGAAGGACTAGGGATCCCATGGGGTCCAGCGAACACGTGGAGTGAGCACCGGCCTTAACTCAGAGCAAGCTAAGCCTCCTGGATGCTGCAGGTAAAATCCATACTGAAAGGACCCCGAGCCTGGACCACTCTGGATTGTTTGATCTAATCACAAGGAAAGCCACGCTTAAGTCAAAACATCACACAAATCAAAGCGCTAATGTTTGATCATGTATACGCCAAATAATTTCCCTTTGCCTCAGACTTTTACTCTCCCTGTGATGTTCTTGGGCTAACGTTGAAGCCACAGTCATGAGTGGTGGAGCAGCCAGCTCGGGAGTGAGTGGAGAGACTGGATACACCAAGCCCTGCACCTTACACAATGTGCAAAACACTGAGGTCTTAGGAATGGCTGTGAGAGATACTGTCACTGTCTCAGTGGGGTGGCTTGTAAATATTCCCACATCTACCACCAAATCTACAAATAGGAAGTAAAGCGGGAGGGATGTTAAAATATCTTTTAATAATATCATTTAAAGGGCAATGAGAGTGTAGTGGAAAGAGCACTGAAAGGCCCGAGTTTGAGATCCCACTCTACCACTTATTATCTGTGTGACCTCAGTCAAGTTAATTAACCTCTCTGAGCCTGAATCTTTCACCTGAAAGATGGGGTGAATGATACCCACATCACTGGTTTTCAGCAGCGAATGAGGGGACATCTCTAAAAACAGTTTTTAAAACAGTCCCTGGTTATCCATGTAACCTGGCTTTGAGGGCTAGACATGCCTCCTATTTTTACAAAAAAATTTGAAAGCTATTTCAAAGACTATATGACAAGCAAAAAGAATCCCCAAGAGGGGAGCCGTGCTTTCTCTATACTGGACCCAAAGTCAGAGAACAGGACAGAGAGAAATCCCCAAAAGCTCAGGCATATGTCCTCTTCAAGAGTCTAGACTCATTACCTCACCCCTGGCTGAGCCACCAAAGGCTCACCGAGAGCTACTCAGAGATGGACTTCCTGTTTCATCATTTACTCCATTATCTCTTCAAGCACACTCAGTCCCTTGGAGGGTTGGAAACAAAAGAGGGCAAGACAGTGAATCTAGACTCTCCATTTGGAGACTGGCTCCAGAGGGTGTTACCTGTCCCAGTGCTGAGAGCAGGGGTGCATGGGACTATCCTGCTGAGAACCAGCTTCTCAGAGCCTGTGTGGACGGCTCTGCACATCCATCCCCGCACCAGTGATCACCAGGTCAGAGTTCGGCAAACTAACAGAATAAATGTGGGGACCTCCCCTGTACCCAGGGACATCAGGGTTTCAGACCCACCAGACACCTCCCCGAGTGACCCTCTAGATCTTTCTGCAGTGATGTACAGGTCCTGTATCTATGCTGTCCAATATGGTAGCCATCAGCCAACTTTACATGCTCCTGGAGAACGAGCACTAAGATGCTTGAAGGTGAGGCAGAAGCAGGAATATACAAACCCTGCTGTGTCCCTATTCACAGTCTCATCCTGCCCATGACTACATGGCATGGCACTACACCGGGTACCCAAGCAGGACAATGGAGTCAACACACGGAAGACAGCGGGTAGGAATCTGGAGAGAACCCTGATGACAGGGTTGAACTTCCAAACCAACATAGGAATTCATCCCTCCCAGTTTCTGTTAAGTGAAAATCACTCTCCTGTTGGTTTAAACCCCTGGTCGGTCACTTTCATGTTACTTGCAGCTCAATATCCACTAAGTCAGAGAGTTCACCTGGGATTTGGTCATGGACCTGATCTATGCATCCTATGCCAATCAAAGCCTGTGGATCCTGCAGGACACCCAACCGTGAAGGAACAATGTCTCAAGAACACAGAGCTGGGCAGTGATCAAACCTGAGAAGCAAAGGTCACTGAGGTCATCATAAAAAGGAAGAGAACCACACTTTGGCCTGCTGCTGAGCAGACAGAAACACCTGGAAGGAAGAGGATGCGCCAAGCCAGAGGGAGCGCCCAGGGCCCCTGCTGACCCATCGATGACCACTCAGCGCGCCGAGCGTGTCAGTGATCTGAATCCAGTGGGGAGGTTCCGCCCACCAGCTAGGCCCAGGGCGTGACGAGCTGGGCGCGTTCCCTGCCAGATCCTCGCTGCCTATCATCCTTTACGGACACAAAAACAAATTCCACCATATGTTAAAGTTAATTGCAAACATTTGCTGCTAAAGAGAACTCCATTTTTCAAGAGCCCACAGAGATCCGGTTACGCCAGTGGCTGAAGCTCCAACCAGCCTCATCCGCTCATCAGAAGCAGCAGGGCCAGCGTGAGGGTGGCAACCACATTGGGGAAGGGACCCTCACTCATTCCTCCCTCCCCTCCCATCCCGCCTGTCCCCACCTCCCCTGGGCTCAAACGCGTACACACCCCAGGTCCAAGAATGTGCCACCCCTCCATCGACACAGATGGAAAACCACGGCGGGGGGAGCTGGAAGGACGGGGCTGAGGGGTGGGGAGAGATGATGGCAGGGAGGGGCGGAAGGATGAGGAGGGCCTGGGAAGTGAGCTGGCTGTGTTCCACTGTCCAGTGATTGCTGAAATAAGAGGCACAGAGAAACCCAGAAGCCCCCAGGAGGCCCACAGCAGTCGGGCTGGTCTGCTAGGGGTCTGCTGGGGGCCTGTGAGTGATGGTTATTGATGATGTGGTTCAGGAAGAGGCTTGTGAGGGTAAACCTGGGGCTGACAAGGCCCTCGGCTGAGAATGCAGCCTGGGGAAGTCCCCAAACAGCGCGGATGGCTGGAAAGAAGGCAGGACTTCCATCTTCCATGAACATCCTTCCATGGATCACAGAGAGGCATTTATAAGCACATCCCTGGCAGCATGGAGAGGAAATCGGAGGATTTTCTGAAGCTCAGCCCAGGCATTGCACCCACATTCCCATCTGTCCCTGGAGAAGCATTCCATGGTTTGGATTTGCACCAGCTCAGCTGGAGACACGAAGTGGGAGGAGCTGCGGCGCCAAGTGCTCTCGCTCAGGTACGAGCATCATTAAGGTTGAGTGAGGAGCGTTCCGTGCACTTGCCATCTCGGCAGGTCCAGTGTGCTGTGTCCGGCTGACGGAGAACTCGTTCTGAGCAAGCTCTTGCAGGAGGGATGTGTGAAGCCATCACCATCACTGAGTGACCTGTCATACCAGAGACTCATCCCCAAGCCTTTCCAAAGGGTGAGTGGCATGTGTGGCCTAATGAGGGGAGCCTGCTTGGCCAGATTCACAGGGACCCAATATCACCCTGGGGCACCTCCTAACAGCAAGTCCCGAAATACTCTGCATCCATATGAAGACAATTCATCCAGCAGGTGCGAATGTACAGCGGACTCAAAAGAGAGAAATCTGTCAAGAAAGGGAGGTCAACCCTCAGGGATCCTTTGGAGCCCGTCCACTCAGGCAAAACTCACCTTCCTGTCTGGGCCCCTAGACAATGAGCACCTACCTGCCTAACTCTGCTGGTTTGTCTTTTGATATGAACATTGCCACCACCAAACACCTGGCAGTGTTTATTATATATTATCTTATATTTATTACATATAAAGCACCCACTGTACTGAGTCACCCCGTGCTATGAGTATCACTAAAGCACAGACTGTCCCTTACACGGGCAGGTCTCACATCTAGTCGGGGGCTCAGAGCACAAGCAGGGGGAAAGCTCGGGGATGATACAAGAGCCGAGTGGGAGTTCAGGATGAGGATGCAGGAGGGCATTCAGTGGAGTGATGGCCGCAAACCTGGCAGCCCAGAAGAGCACAAGGACCACAGAGCGATGCCAGTGGAGACAAGAAACAACAAACACTAGCATCATCACGCCCAGGACCCTCCTTGAGGCACTAGAGGAAGTCACTATTCCTCATGACCACCGTGAGTCAGACACAATTATCATCCCCATCTTACAGACGAGGTTAAGCGAGCATGACCTCACCCTAGGCTGACTGTGACGTATCGACCCCGAGTCCTGGGCAGTGCACACCTGCCTGGGTTCCCACGATGACTTTTTCTCTCTTCTCTGCTTTTCAGGTCCAAGTACGGCCTCCCCTGGCCATCCTCCACTCCCGTCCTCAGTGCCGCCACACACATAAGTGTTTGCGTTCTCATCTTCATGTTCTAAGAACACTTTACACGTCTACTTCGGTTTATGTCGCTGAATTGATAAATACGGACTTATATCTGTCTCCCTCACCACATCGTGCCCCTAGAGGAGCAATACTCTTTTTTTTTTTTTTTTTTTTGGATCCCCAGCAGAGAGCATAGCACCTAGCTCCGTAGTACAGTAGGTACTTAATCACTGTTTGTCAGATTGAATTGAACTGAATTGAATTGAGCTAATTTGGGGTTTCGGTTTTGGGGCACAGAAGTCAGGGCTTATTGCTAATTACCTCTTAGAAATGAGGAGTGAGCACACTGCCCTTGGCTAGTCCACCTTCCTAGCGCGGAACTCCAGGGGCAAGTATTTACCACAGAAATCAGAGGTGGCAGCGGGACTGGTGGATGGCCAGCACCCTCATAAAGAGCTGTGGGACAGTCTCCAGCCACAGATCCAGGGCTGCTGACCACCTTGAAGCTTTACAGCACTGCTGCCATAGCGGTCACGGGTGTAACGCACCATGGAAGCCAAAAAAAAGAGAGAAAGAAATTCCCCTAGAGGTGAAAGAAACATTGGTGGGAACCCATTCACAGGCAAGCGTGAGTTACTTAAACTTTCCGAGCCTCAGTTTCCCTATCTGTAACATGGAGATAGTAACACATCTCAGAAGGTCATGGGGAGGATTAACTACAGCAATAGAGACTGAGCTGGAGCATAGTAGGTCCTCACCACCTGACAGCAATTCCCATTTCCTTACCTGTTTTTAGGAATTCTAGGATCATTTCATCTTGCCAGAGTGAGGTTTTTTGTGGTCTGATTTCAACTTTTAATTTGAACACACTAGACCAGGATTGGTAGGAAGTCCGGGGTTAATGGTGGAAGGAACCCTATGGGTTCCAATAAATGAGGCTTCTCATTGATCAAACGCAACCAGACTAACATCTGAAATTGCCACTGAGGGCTGCAGAGCTCAGCTCCTCCCAACTTCACAGCCCCCGAGGTCCCGAGTCCCAGACTGGGCTTCTGGGTCCCTGCAAGTCACTTGTTTGACTTTGTTGGTTAATACACTAAGGGGAGTTATTCATCAGCAAGTGTAAATAATATGCCCCAACCAGCAGCCGTCTGGGCTCTGTAGAGAGTCCAGTGGTCTGTGAGAAATGCCCCCGGAAAAAATGCCAAAGGGTGTCACACTCAACCTGACCGTGGGGACAGAGGTCTCCTCGCTTCCAGGTGACTTCTAACCACATCACAATACCTTCCTTCACATATACCCCTGCCAAGTCCCGCTCCTCAGCCCTCAGTATCATGCCCCTGCCCCACGTCCAGGCCCTTGGCAAAGCCCCCTCCTTTTTTATATAACAAATCCAGACGTCAAACACCCAGTCATCCTGCTCCAGGGAACAAACAGGTGCTGGGGAGGCAGCAAAGCCAAATGCTCTTGAATGGGGGTGGGGGTGAGGGGGCAGGTGAAAGGGGAGGGAAAAGAGTGCGAATGAGAAACTACAGCCTCCAGGACAGATAACTGGGAGAAATGTGCTCCTGTCGCTCTGGTTTCTAGAACATCCATGGTGCCTCTGTGTGTGTGTGTGTGTGTGTGTGTGTGTGTGTGTGTGTGTGTGTGTGTCCTCCCTGCGAGCGTGAACACCAGCCAGCTCAGAGAATAAGAGCAGGCTGGGGCTGGGGCTAGGCAAGGGAGGAAGCGGGGGAGGGGGCTTGAGAGATGTCGTGTAGGAGAGAGGGAAAATCAGCACTCCTTCTGAGCGAGTCATCCCCACTGCCGCAGTCCTGAGAAAGCACTTTCTTTTTTTCAGCTGACGTATAGTCAGTTACAATGTGTCCATTTCTGGTGTACAGCATCATGTCCCAGTCATGCATATATATACATACATATATTTGTTTTCATATTCCTTTTTCATTAAAGGTTATTACAAGATATTGAATATAGTTCCCTGTGCTATGCAGAAGAAATTTTTTCTTATCTATTTTTATATACAGTGATTAACATTTGCAAATTGCAAACTTCTCGCCAAATTTAAACCCCTCTGTCACAGCCTATCTTGGAAAACCCTCC
The DNA here is from genome assembly GCF_009834535.1 of Camelus ferus. Classification (NCBI taxonomy): domain Eukaryota; kingdom Metazoa; phylum Chordata; class Mammalia; order Artiodactyla; family Camelidae; genus Camelus; species Camelus ferus. The sequence goes on along the minus strand of NC_045716.1, from coordinate 15,077,631 downwards.
CTGCTTTTTCCTGCCCCTCAAGAGGTCTTAATGCAGAGACAAGCCCCTCCTTTTCTGATAACAAGAGCCTGCTGGGATTTTAAAATCTGACCCTTGCCGACGAAGAGCTCTTGAAACATAAAAAGATTCCAGCCAGACAGCCCAGCCCAAGAGGCAACCACCCCTCCACCTCGCCCCTTGGACAACATAATTCCACATTTGTAATGAAAAGCAAACATTGTTTTTTAAAAGTGCAACTGATGACAAGCTTCCTTGGTTGAAATAAATCCTCAGCTCTTAGGAGAGGGGTTGGAAAAAAAGGGTATATTCGTGATTTAAGACGGAGGATAAGAGTAAGATTCCGCAGGTGAGTATACTTTATAAAGGATGCAGGAACTCCATACTTGACATTTGGTACCGTTACTGTTCTTGTGCAGAACTCCAACTTACAGGAGGGGAAATGGGGCATGAACAGAAGAGAGACAGAGAGAAGCAGAGGCAAGGGCCTCCACGGGGCCCAAGATTCGGGCACTGAAATCTTTAATCTCAAATTCAAGGCGTGCCACAACTGTGTTCATGATTCACTAGGCATGTAGAGAAAGGACACAAATGAGCATTAAAAACTGCAAGTAGGATGCAACGGTGAACAGCTCTCGGGACCTATATTTGACTGTCTGGGTCAGGAATGGTGAGTGCCTGCTGGGGAAGGGGCCATGGGGCTCACTGGTGAGAGCTGCAAGTCGCAGAAGGTGTGGCAAGTTTGCTGGGGCTGCCGGAACCCTGAATGCAGGGCAGGCCCGAGTGGGAAGACACTGGAGACAGGAGGAGTCGGGGTCAGAAAGGCTCTGTGGGAGGCACGTCCACTCGATGAAGTTGTCTTGGCATCTGCCCACCTCTCCGCTCTCTGCCTGGGCTCGCTACCAGGAGTGCCAGCTTCAGGAGGGCATCTCTGCCAATTCCTTGGCTCAGGAAGGGGCCCTCCAGGGCCGGGGCAGCATCAGGGGAGACTGTTCAGGGGCCACAAACAGCATTCAGACCAGGGAAAACATCACTTGTTGGGTCTTCGTCATCTCACACTCCCCCTCGCCACGGGCAAGAGTATGTTCAAATCAGAGGCAGATCTAACGCAGGTTGTCGCTGCTCCACGTGAATCCCGCAAAGCACCCGGTTGCCCGGAAAACCCAAGTCCTCCTTCACTCCACCAGCCCTCTCTGGACTTCAGGTGCCATGAATCTGCCCCCCTCCATCCACTGTGGCCACGGGCAGGTCTCATTCCTCCACTGGTGCACTCCGTCCCACACGGTACCCAACAGCACCTAAAATGCTCCCTGCTAGGATGGCAGAGTAAAAGGGAATCTGTTGTCTTTCGGGGCAAGAACCCAGCTTCTTCGATTGGCTGGGTGGCATACCTGAAGAAATAAAGTGGGATTCTTATCCAGGGGTCTATAATTGGGCATCAGGAGGTCTACGAACCCCCAGAAATTGTATGGTTTTATGTGTAAGTGCCTGTGTGAATTTCTGGGAATGACTGCAGTAGTGATAACGTCAGTTACCAAGCACTACTTGCTATCCTAAGGGCTTAACACATATCAGCTAATTTAGCCCTTACATCGGAGATACAAACTGCTTTCATCCTCCATTTAAAGATGGGGAAACAGGGGTACCAAGAGGCTGAATATCCTGCCAAGGTCACAGAGCCAGTCAGTGATGGAGCCGGGATTCAAACCAGGACATCTCGCTCCAGAACCCGCACCCATAAAACCAGCCGGACGTACGGTCCCAGTTTACTTCACCAAGAGGTCTGTGACCTCACCCGGCATAACCATCTCGAAGGCATCCAGCTATCAACACCTAGCACGTGGCTGTGACCTATTCGTCTCTGCAGGCTGAGAATCCACAACTGCGCCAGGCACCCAAGAGACACGGCAGCCGCTCTATGAAAGAAGGAATAGTGACGGGGGAAGGGTATATAGCTCGGTGGTAGAGCATGTGCGTAGCATGCACAAGATCCTGGGTTCAATCCCCAGTGTCTCCATTAAAATAGTAATAAATAAATAAATAAGCCTAATTGCCACCCCCAACCAAAAGAAAAAAAAAAAAAAAGAAGGAATAGTGATGATCATCCAGGCTTTCCTTCAGCATCTTTCTTCTGCCTTTCAGAGCAGTCCCTTCCTCGCACTCTCTCACTTCTCACTGGCACCTCCATCACGCCAAGCCTTGCATCAACACAGGAGTTTCACTGCCACAGGAGTTCTCTCTGCCCGCTTGCTGCATCCTGCCTCTTGCCCATCTTCCTTCTCCACGAACAGTCTCTCCAAATCTCACCAGTGGTCCCTGAACCCGGGACCAGCCTGCATCACCTGATCTGGGACCACCTCCTGCTTTGGCACCTGGACAGGAGCCGGCAGAACTGGCTGACATTCAGCACACAGGGGAGAACTGTGCGTAAAAAGCCTTCACCCAGAGAAGGCTCGCCTGCTGGGTGGCAGTGCCCAGGCCCTGAGGGAGGTATCGGAGCATTAACCCGGGACGCAGTGCCGAGGGCCCCGAGGGTGGGGCGTGAGTCTTGTCATCTGAGGCTCACAGGGAACCTCAGCCGCGAGGGTACCAGGAAGGAGACAAAGGAGGCAGCTTCCTCTCTGTTTGTGAGGGCCTTCTCTGGAACTTCAGCCTGAGGAGCTCAAACTCCCATCAGCAGCTATACATCCTGTGGGCATTCTGCACCTTCCCCTGTGTCTGTGAGTTCCTGACCAGAATTAGGAGCCTTTCCACTGTGGGCTGCAAACTCACAGACCTGTCCAATCATGGCTGACATTGGTTATTCCCTGACAGGGACTCTGTGGTCCGGGAGGAATCAGCGGGTGGAGACTCTATCCAGTGGGCAGGGGCCTCATCCCTGAAAACCAGCTCTGCGGTCAGCACGCACTGGCCGGAGTCTGCTTCCTGTTCCAGCTGAGTCTTGGAAGAAGCACCTGAGGGCCCAGCTCGGTGCTGTCTTCCTAATGACGATCCCAGGGAAGTATTTCCAGGACTGAAGTGCATGTTAGCCCTCTCTCTTGCAGGCTCCTGCACTGCAGGGAGACTGGGCAGAAGATCTCAGGGAGAAGCTGACATTAACCCCGTCTGCAAGGCTGCCCTCCCTTGAGGGGAAGGGGGTGCTGATGTTTGATTCATCTGTTTTCTCAATGCAAGAAGCTCAGCTGCTCTATGCCTCAGTTTCCCCTTCAGTTAAATGGGTCCATGCCACCTGCCCAGAACCACATCAGTCAGATCAGTATCCAACAGCCTCCAGAAGCAGCAGAGGGCAAACTTATCCTATGATGAGCATCTCTATAATAAAATAGACTTAATGTATTTTATACATTATATAAAATATATTTATTTTGCATATTATATAATATGTAAATGAAATCTATACTAAAATATATTATATAATATATAATAGTATAATAATACAGATATTATTTTATACATATAATGAAATATACAATAAAAGCACTTGTCATACTAGTTCTGACAAATGACCAGTCTGGTCCTATGCAGTGGCGTCTCTCCACATCGATAAACATATCAACTGGCCCCAAAGACTCTCAAGCAGAGATTTGGAAGGAGGGCTGGAGCGAGCCGTTTACATGACCCCTTTCCATCTCATGGTTCCCCTCTCCCCGGGGCGGGCAAGTGCTCGTTTTACTGCCTGGCAACCAGACTGGGACTAAGCTTGCTAAAATATGAGTGTTTTTTTGGCTGCAGTACCAGAGAGCCTGCAGCCCTACGGAGAGAGAAAAATTGAACACACCAGGCCGTGGCTCCAGAAAGGGGAAGAATTAGACTTCACACCGAGCAGGCTGAACCATGGCATTCTTTAGATAATGCTTAACAAACCCCCAAACAAAGGCAGCCAACTTAGCTGCATGTTCGTAAAATGTATTCTCAGCAGATTCGGGCTCACTGAAGCACCAAGTTGCTGTGCAGCCAGGGTCCCCAGCCTAAGCTTCCCGTTTTTCCGTGCTGTCCCCCTTGTCTAAATTCCTGCAGATTCTGCCAATCAGAATTCCTCACTTCGGGCTCAGGGGGGCTTAGCAACCAAGGTAAATGGTGGTGCTTTTAAATTCGATCCTAACCCTGGAAAAACAACTGCCCTCCACCCCCAAGCCCCTTACTCTGATAAGGCCAGTCCTCAGCACTTTGAGGGCTGACTGCTTAGAGGCAAAGGAAGGGCGTGGGGTTCTGGGATTCACCTCCGCGTCTCACCTCTCACGTTGATTGCACGGCGGAGTGGGCGGTTTGTGACCGGGATCGTGAAAGTTCCAGTTCGAGGTTATTTCATTTTTGGCGATGCCGCTGTCGGTGTGATTTTTAAACCATGGTTATCATTAGCATTACCAGCATTTGCGCACCCACATAGAAAGCCAGCTTGATAAACCAGCGGGCATGCTTTTGTGGTCCAGCCCCTGTTTCTACTGCAGCATGTAGGGGGTTAGGGAGAAAGCGCAAAAGGCCTGGAAGCAGGCTTACAGATCTGAGATCAAACACAACCATCACTGAACCCCACTGTTACTTAGCACGGCTTGGTACCCTCCTTTTGATGCCCCTGTGGCATCCCATTTATCCTGTACCCCAATGCCCCAGGATCTGTGTATTAGATCGGCCCTTTTGCAACAGTTGGTGGAGAATAGGAGTTTAAGTTCCGGAGACTAGATTGGGGTCCTGACATATGGACTGTCTGCAAATTTAATGAGATCAACACTTTTCCTGCAGGAGAAAGCACCTCTTCACTCCAAGATATTGGAGAACTGGCCCTGGTGGCTAGAGCCCCACCACCGTCCCCTGCTTACTCTGGGACCTCAGGCAGGATTCTTTGGGAGGGACCTTCTCCATGAAATGAGAAGAATGATCCCTACTCTCACTGAACTTCAGGGGTGAATGGGAAACGGAGCAGAAAATACTTTCGGTGCTTCTGGAAAAAAAACAAGAGAGATGCAGAAATGCAAGATACTAAGCTTTCTTAAAAAACCTCCCAGACTCTAGTTCCTGAAGACTCTCACATGTAGCTTCCCTGAACCTTCATCTCCACTGAAAAGTTGCAGCTAAGAAGTGACCCCAGCCCCAAATCACAGACCAGACTTGGGAGCTGAGGTCTGCTTGCACTGGTGACCCAAAGGCTTATGGATCCAGGTCCGAAGATTGAAGAGATGACCAGCACAAACACAGAGGCCAGGAAACACATCAATCACAGAGTTTAACAAGCAAGTCCAGCTCCAGCTCCAGGAGACAGAACAGACTCCAGGACTGCCAGAGGTGAGGACAAGGGAACTTTCAGGCTGGCCACCGATGGAGCAGATAAGCAGACTTGACAAAGGATGACTACAACGGTGCATTTATGTGCATACAGTGACTGCTGCCCAAGGACCACCCGCTCAGACACACGTACCCACAACTAATAGTACCCACCTACATATGTGCATGTAAGTGTGCAAAACCACAACGCACCGTCCTCTGAAAATGAAGCTGTATTGCCTAGAACACCGTCTAACCAACAGTACAGCTCCAGTAAGTCTCCTGTTGACTGATAACTGATTCTACAGACTTTTAGGTTATCCATATAATTAAAGGGTTTTTTGCCCCCAGAGATTGCAGTGGGTCTCACAGATAAACCAACATCTCACTCAGTCCACTGTGATCAATAACCCACAGCTGTGAACTGGCTGATTGGCGTTCCGAGCACAGACACCACAGGCAGTGGGCAGAAGGAAGCCCCTGGCACATTCCAGCTCCCAGCACCCCCGTCTTGACACTCCTGCCTCCTGCTGGAGACTGAACCTGGGTCCTGGGCCTCTACTGCTCGCTCCACACACTCTACCCAAGTCATCTATCCAACGCCATGGTTTTCAGTACCATCTACAGGCTGATGAATCCCAAATCCCTACTTCTGGTCACTCTTCCCAACTCCAAACTCATGTCCAATCGCTATCTGACATCTCCTCTTGGATATAAAACATGCATCTCAGACTTCACATGGCCAAGCAGAACCCCCCAAACTGTCCACACAGCAGTAGCGGGGTCTCCATCCACCGAGGGAGTCACCTTGTCCTCTGCGCCCCACAGTTTAAGTCACCAGTCCTGTGCGGCATCTGAATCATGCCCAGAGCTCTTCGCTTCTCAAGGCCTCCACGCCACCTCCACCTCTTGCCTTCCTGAGCTCTGCCACACGGCAGCCAGAGTGATCTTCTGAAAATGTAAATCAGATCTCACTCCCTTGTGTGAAGCTCTCTGGGGAGAACTTCAATGGATTTAGAATAAAATCCAAAATCCCTACTCTGATTTACTAAACTGATCCTTGCCACCAACTTCAACCCGGCATCATACAGCTCCCTACTCCTTCACTCAGCTCCAGGCACACTGCCTCCTTTCTGTGCTCAAATAGATCAGGCTTGTTCCCAACATAGAGCCTTTCCACTGGCCATATTCTCTTCCTGGAACCACTACCACCACTGCCACCGTCACCTCTTCCCCTCCTCCCCCCTTCTCCTTCCGCTCCCCCTCCCCCTCCTCCCCATCTCCTCTCCTTCCTCCTCCTCCCCTCTTCCTCTTCCTCCTCCTTCTCCCTTTCCTCCCCTTCTTCTTCCTCCCCTTCCCCTTCCTCCTTTACAGAGATGGCTCCTCCCAGCATAATGATTTCAACCCAAATAGGCCCCCTGGTCACCTCCCCTAAAGTACCTGTTGGTCACATTATACATCACCCTCCACAGCACTGCTTTTCTTATCTGCATCCTTACTCCTGGTTTGTCTCCTCCAGCTCCAATGTGACTCAATGAACAGACAAACCACATCTGAGTGGCTAGGACACAGCCTGACATGCAGCAGGTTCTCGAAACATTTTTCATTCTTCTCACCAACAAAATACACACTCACAGTCACAGATGTCCAGGTGGGACGTTTCACATCATTCTCCTTGTCCTTAAGATATCACATACCGCAAGCTTACTTTGTATCTAATATCCCCCTGGGGCCAGGAGCAGGAGAAAGAAATTGCTGAATAATCATTGCCTCGATTGGCGGGAAGTAAGGAAAAGACCCAGGTCACTCGCCCTCACCCCAACCTCCATCACGACAGACTATCTCTGTGGTCCATCTGAACACTAGCATTTAAAAATCAGTTTTGAGATCAAAAGAACTAAGTTTGAACCCAGGGTCCAACCACTTACTACAGAGGGGATCCCAAACCCACCGCCCCCTCTCTGACCTTTGTTTGTTCTCATCAGGTGGATGAATGTACTATCCGCCCTGCCCCTTTGACAGGGTTGTAACGAGGACGATGTATATAAAATCACTTTGCACATTGTAAGCTATAAATGTAGGGATTGTTGGAATTCTTGAGATAAACAGACTTTTTAGTGATGGCAAAGATCTACCTGATTGCTGATCTCATTTGATAGGATCAATCACCTTGGTTCAGCGTGTGTGTGTGTGTGTGTGTGTGTGTGTGTGTGTGTGTGTTGGGTTGGAACAAGAACTAAAGAAGGGCTGTTAAAGACGAATTTTTAAAGAACGCCTCCCAACAACAAACACGGAAGGCTCATTCCGGGAGTCAAAGCTAATATTAAGAGCTGGGGAGCAAGCGAGCCGGCAGGCGGTGGGGGGTCAGAGTTAATTACAGCCGGCGGCATTTTACACGGTGCCTACCCAGGCCCCCTCCGCTGGGAACGCCACATTCTGAATCTGAGCCGGCTGGTACTAGTGAGCAGTGATTAGAATATGCCCACAGGGCCTCTTAAACTTTCCTCCTCTTTTAAAGCGTTTGTTTTCAGCAAGATTTATGGACGCCTCTGCTGAGCGCAAGCTGGTTTGCCAACACGGGAAGTCCCTCCCTTTACAAAGCCATGGCCACCTAGCACCCGCCTGAGCCTGAGTGTGCCTGGATGGGAAGGCTGACTGGCCAGGTTCCTCTGGGTGACTTCCTCCCCGCAGAGGAGAGCATGTGGGGACCTGGCAGGAAGGGTTCAGATTTCCAGCCAGCCTGCAATGGCCCCCAGAATCAGAAGCCACCGATGGGGAAGAAAACACCCACAGCCACTGCCTTCAGGAGAACTGGAGTGCCTCAGTCTCTCCATCTGTGAAATGGGTGACAGGAAACATGGAAGCTGACCTTGCCAAGCTCTGACAGGAACGAAGTGCTTGATGTGTGGAAGAATGTCTTTCCCACCTTCGCCACACACCCTTAAGTACTCTTCTTGAAAAGAATGTGTGCTTCCCTGATTTAAATGTGCATGTGGATCAGGCAACAGGATCTCCAGCCAGGATGCAGGGATCCAGGGAAATGAAAGAATTCTCACCTCCACTTCAGTCATGGCCCATCACGCACCTGCAAGGAAATCCTCAGGGGGAGAAGGTTCTGCAGGAACCCTCGACCCTTACTCCCCAGGCTGAGTCTGGACGCTGCAGGATGAGCTTCCTCTATCAAATGGACATGGATAAGAGTGTCCATCCCATCCTTCCCAGTTCTAAACTCAACGATTCTACAATTGTTCTTGTCCCTCCCCGTAACACCCACAAAACCAAGGGCCCTTCTGGAAAGAACTCAGGGACAGCTCAGAGAGGCTGCAGGCCTTTTCTGGTCAAGAGCTGCTCTGAGTCTCAGGGCTGCCGTGAGTAAGGTCTTCTTGCCCGGAAGACGAGAGAAGGCTTCCATCTGCAAGGTGGAGGCATGCATATGGGCTTCCTCATGAAGGATGAGTACAGAGCCCATGAGGGCCAGCTGCTCACCATCCCCACCAAAGACCAAAAAAAAAGGAAACAGACTCCACCTGATGGGCTGGGCTTAGACTACAAGCAAGGAAGCCTTTCTAGCCAGGAAAGGTTGTTAAACACAGCAACGGATTACGAAGAGAGGCGTTGTAAGCATCTTTTCCAAACTCCTTCTCTGGCCCAATGGCCCCTGATCTATCTGAGGCGGCTCAGTTGTCCGGGATGGAGTGGGAGGAAGGGAAGGGGCTATAAGAGATCCTGCCTTTGCCAGCCATGCGCTACTGCTCCCTGGAGCCGATCAGAGTATGGGCTAGCTAATTAGAAAAAGGACAGCCCCTCTCCCTGGCCAGTTAATAACAAACAAACAAACAAAACAAAACAAAACAAAAAGAAAAAAACAGGACTTATCCAGACTCAAAGGCTGAGCCCAAGAGGAGTCAGGACCCCTGAGTAATCACTGCACAGAGGGAGGGCAACTTGGTCTTGGGGCCACTGTCTAAAGTCCAGTGGGTAGGGATGACTGCTACAATCAGCACGTTCACTATCTCTATGATTGTGGGCAAAATACTTAAAACCCCTAGGCCTTAATTTCCTCATCTGTAAAATCTGGTTTAATAATTCTGACCTTAGTATTACTCTGACCTTGTACCAGATGAGTTAACTTATGCAAAAGCACTTGTTTACGTGGACACTCAGAACATGTAAGTGTCCTTCTCTTCCTCCTGGCAGGCCCTGGATCTGTGCTGGAAGTGCCTGGACTGATCGTGGAAGTCTCACCAGGAAGACAGGAGGCAGGGAAGAGCCAGAGTGGGTCTGACCTGCCAGTTCCTTTGACTCACTTCCTGATGGACCTTCAACGGGTCCAAAGTACCCCAACTCTCTGCACCCAGCCAGTGAAAGCACACAGTGTAGAATCTGAGGATTCTACACTTGGCTTTGCCTTGATCGAATTCCTTTAGCCGCTCTGTGCCTCAGTTTCCCCTGATTCAGTAAAGGTGTAACAAGAGGATCTGGGACGGGGGTGGGACAGTGCCCACCATGTACCAGGCACTAAACTTAGCACTTTCCATGCTCTCCTTTAATCCTCAACAGTCCCGCAGGGTTACTACTACTGAGTCATTTTACATAAGGAAGTTGAAGTTTAGTAAAATACATTGCCTGAGACCACACAATCATGTGTGGCACCAGGATTCAAATTCAGTCTACCCAGCTCCGAAGACAAGCCCTTTTGCATTTTTTAAATACCTCTAAGAGATGTTCTGAGCATTTGAAAGATTGTGTCTACAAATAATTAGGGAAAACTAAATGACAATATCACCCTCTGAAGAATGTTTGATGCTGCAAAGGACCCGACAGTTCCTAACTAATGAAGGATCCAAGGTGTATCTACTGTAAATTCTCCATCTCTCAGCCCCCTCCTATCATCCAAGTAGGTTAAAAATCCAGGAGGTAAATACTATAGGAGTTAACAGTAAGACTAGGTTAATAGGAAAAATAAATCAAGAATGTTCCATTGTATTTGTCTTGATAACAGGAAACATAGGAACTTTAAAAGTGCAAACTACTAATTGTCTAAATGACCTCCCACTCCAGGGCCTCGCCAGCTGCCTCCGGGAGTGTGGGCTGGGCTGCCTTCCATGAAATCCTTCTGATCCAGCCCAATGCATCAGATCCGAAAGATGCTCCTGGTGGCAGAATATGACAAGTGACTTTAGAAATCCTCTTCACACACGAGAGAGTCCATTTCTCTCTGGGGCTCAGAGCACCGAATCCTTTCTCACTCCACTCCTGGTTGGTGGTTTGGAGCATGGACTAGACTTCTTCTTTAAAAAAAGAAGCCCAAATCCAGAAAGCAATTTGCCAAAAAAGGAGGCAGAGACAGGATTTGGTTGGAATGGGGCCCTCAGAGTGGGTTACGTCTGTGAATTCTTTTGTTCCTTCGTGTTCTAGAGCTCTGGCACACTCCAGTTATTGGTCTGGGAAGAGTGAAACTGGATGTTTCTGCCCAGGTCTCCCATCCCCAAATTCTAGAAACTAACAGTATTGTTTCATTCAAATCCCAGGCACCACCTCCTAGAAGGTCACAAATCTTGAAAAAAAAAAAAGAGTCTTGTTGAGGATGCTCTATTCCCAACAAATCTATAAAAAGTCAATTAAGGGGAAGTTATCCATGCTCTTGGTTTTGCTAAACGACAACAAACAAACAACAAACAGCAAAAACAACAAACCCACTGACTGCTATATTCCCCTAAAAACTCTTATTTCAAAAATCTGATGTATCACCGATTTCCCAGGAATGCTGCTCTTGTGTAAATCGAGGTACGCCTGTCCTAGGAATGAACTCCCAGCCAGGGTCCCTTGTTCGGCTGTAGAGCCAAAGAGCCAGACTGAGTTATTCATTAACTTCCTGTATGAAAACCGAATAATAAAACTGAAGTGTGTTAAACAAATCCAGATGAGGGGGTTTAAATCACCCCCAAGTCACCAGGCTTAAAACCGCTGTCATTTCCCCTGGAACAAATACGCTCTACCTTGCTCTCGCAACACGTTATTAAACGGAGATAACAATATTTATGCCCATCCCAGGGGGTGACTGGATGGACAGCTCTCCCGGGCCGGGCCAGCAAGGAGGAAGAATTGACAGGCAGTCGGGGGGACGGGTGGGTGGCCCCCTCCCCGAGCCCCCTTCCAGCACTGTGATGCCAAAACATGCACAGAGGTTAGGTGTCTGGGGATGAGTGGTGTCTGTCGTGTGGAAGAGCCAGAAACGTTTCGGTGACTTGCCATGGGAGTCAAAGCCTTCGCCCCTTTGTCACAACCACTTAGCTCTTATTTCTCCCCTGGGATTTATGTGTGAGCGAACAGCAGGCAGCTGCCTCCTTCGCTGCGGCTGCCACCGGGAACTACAAGGCACCGGGAAGCCTGCAAGAGGAAAGGCTCTCCCAGGCCACTCCTGCAAGCAGCCAAGATGCGGTTAAAGATTCCAACTCTGGTGGGATCTCGTGTCTCCTAGGTTACAGCTGAGGACTGTGTCTTCCTTTATGACAACAGAAAACGTGTGCTCTCCAGGGACTGCTCAAACATCTGTACAAGGTACGCCGTGTGTGTGTGTGTGTGTGTGTGCGCACTCACACACACCCAGGCAGCAGCCGCAGCAGTCGTGACCCAGCTCTTCAAATAACCCGCTCCAGATATGTAAAATTCACAGGGGCCTTACTGCTGGCCCAGGCAGCCAGTCTGCCACAGATGTGCGGTGGTGCGGTCTCAGAAGTCTAATTAAAATAGAGGAAGTGATCTCCTCCTCAAATTTCCTTTAGATGTAAGTCTATAAAAATCACTAGGTAATATCCGATTGGCAGAGCGAATCATAGGAGTTAGCAGCTGGGCCGAGTGGACAGAGCAAACAGACGTCTGGCCTCCCCGCGGGGGGTGTCTTTCCAAACACCCCTGCCAGAGACTCTGGCCTCCTTGCCCTGTGCCTTCGTCGAATCTTTGTGGTCACATTATGAAGTTACGGTTATGTGTCCATCTGGAGTTAGCCAGGGGAGGGGAACTGTTGACCCACCTTAAAAACCACGGACCCACAGTCACTAAAACGTGTGTGTGGCTGCTTTCATCTGTTGATGTTCCCTGATATTCCCACAAGCAAAACGGCACTGCAGCTACAGCTGTCCCCCGAGTGGGATGCCGGGGCCGGTACACCCGCTTACATGTATCTGGGGCCATCGGTCGCCCAAGCCTGGCAAAGAGCCAGATGCCAAGCGCCCCAGGAACTGCTGTGGAATGAATTCGAAATTCCTCCCAAAGCAATGTGACCACGTCTCCCTGGCCTCAAAGCCCACCCACCTCTTCTCCCATCACACATTTTAAGTGACTCATTATATCAGTGTTCCTGTTTTCAGTGTCTTGAGTCTCAGGACTGACAATCCAGGTGAAGGTCACTAGGTGCACACGATGACTAACCACTGCTTGGGCTGGTGACCTGCCACGTGGCACAAGCAGCAGCGGGCTGAGTCTGGGCGTAGGACCCGTCACTCGGTGTCACCTCACTTCTCCTTGGCCTCATAATTCATCTGGAAAAAGAAGACATCACCCATGTTCCTTGCCTCAGAGGGCTGTGGTAGGGGTTAAATTCGACAGGACTACTTTGCAGACTCGAAAGCCTCTCTTTCGAGAGTCACATGAGCATCAGCCAGCTTCTGTGAAGGTAGGTGACAGACCTGGGTCTCCCTTGCTGTGAACATGCACAGTCTACTTGGGCCAGATACATCAAGCCCTCAGTTCCTGTGTCAGCCAAATGGGTACCCTGATAGCTGCATCTAGCTTCCCAATTCATTTCACTGATGTGAACTGAATGTCTAATAGACTCATTTCCTATGGCCACTATAACAAATGACCACAAACGTGATGGCTTAAAGCCACAGAGATTTATTCTCTCTTCGTTCTAAGACAAAAATCTAAGAATCGTTATTTAGGTCACCCTACACACCCTAGACGTTACCAGTAACTCCAGTTTGCACAGCCCCGTACTTGAGTCACTCAACAGCCAGCCAGTGCTGAATGCCAACTTCTGGTCTACGGCACTGTCCTAGGGCCTGAAGGGGACACACAGATGTAGAACACAGAGGTGGTGGCTTTAAGGACGGGACCATCAGAATGGAGAAACTGATCAAAAGTATATGAAACATTGATGGAAAGTAGCAGCAGGTCCCTGTCCCTAGCTTAGAGGTGAAGAGCAGGGTTCCTGGCCTGGGCTTGCCTCCTTCCACGTATGTGATGTACCAGCTAATTGAATCTGGGCACATCACTCATCTAGACAGTGAGGCAAGTGAACTGGACAATGTCTCATCATTTATGACTCTTAGTGTGGCCAAGAGTGCTGCTCTCACTATCTTATTATTATTATTAAAAATAATGACGATGCATAATCCTGAATGCTTACTTGTGGCAAGGGCTGTTTTAACCACGTTGGTCCTCATGTCAGCTCCATGAGGTTGATTTTGCCATCATCTCCATTTTATACACGAGAAACTGGTGAGAGAGGCAAAATAACTTTTCCAGTATCACACAGCTTGTAAGTGGTGGAGTTGGGATTTGAGCCAGGCCTCTGAACCACTGTGCTGTACAGGAGTTCACTGTAGACTCAGATGGGCAGGGATGTCTCGCAAAGGCAGTCACACTTACTTTTGGCTTTGAAAGACAGCCCACATAAACCAACTATAAAAAGCAGGATTCAGCATCATGTTTCCAAAGGATTCTAGGGGTTTTCTTTCTTTCTTTTTTTTTTTTTTTAAACAAGTGAAGCAAAATGAGCACAGCTCCCAGGAACATCTCTTTCAGAGCAGTTCCGGATTCACAGTTGCCTATTCTGGAAACATTGTTTTCACTTTAAAAGCTCTGAGAACCACACTGAGAGGTCTCTGAGTTAAAAGCTGGAAGCAAGGCTCAAGAAAGTGAATCGGCAGTAGGATTAGTCACCGAAAGGCAGAGAGGGAAGGAAAAGATGGGTTAGACAGGAGAGGTGGTCCTAAGACCTATTCAGAGATGAGCAGAGCCTCTCACCTGGAAGGCCCCCTGTGCAGCAGGAGCGCTCAGACTGCAACATCAGTCCGCACCTACCAGATAACAGGCCCGATCGATTTGTACTTCAAAACACCTGATGAGGAAAATTATTCCCCTTCGCTTCCTCTAGATATATAACCATTGATTTGTTCATTCTCTCAAAATGTGTGCAAAGTGTTGGGTCTCAGGGATGAATGAGATCCAGGGAACTTGGACAGATGAGTACGACCCAAAGATCTCCAGGACCCTCAACCCCAAGCTGGTGTCTTGCGATTCACGCCCTTCTCACTCTCATTGTCAAGAGCAAAAACACTTATTGGTTCAAAGCTGTATGTGTGACACTGGACCAGCTGTCCTCAGGGAAACAAAGGGCTTAAGAAGAGTCCATTTAACCAATCAGAGTTCAAGTTAGCCGATTTCTATTGAGTTTTATTTTCCACGGGTCATATAGACAATGCACAGTTAATTCACGTTGGATTAATGTATAGGCGTTTAAAAGAAACTTACACTCAGTATTTGGTCCTCAAAACCACCCTCTGAACTAGGAGGCATGACTACCCCAGTTTCAGCATGGGCAAAGCACATGACCACCCTTACCCGAGTTGTATCACCTGTAGAATAAGAGATATGGGGTGAAGATCACCAAGACCTTTTCCGGCTCTAAAAGGCTACGATGCTCGACATTACAACTAAGACTCAGAGAAGGGAGGTGACCTGGAGAATGGCACACACCCAATAATGATTGTTAATGATTGCTGAGTGTGGGCTATGCATGAGACACTAAGTACCACACAAGGGTTTTCCTGCTGGTCTTCACTAAAGCCCTGCAAATGAGACGGCCGGGCATTAATGGGAGCTCCCCATTCTATACTGAGGGGACTGCGACACGGAGTACTTACACACCCTGTGCAAGGTAACACAGCCGGTGAGCAGAGGCCACGTGGAAACACAATCAAGTCTGAGCCTGGCCACTGAGTTCCTGCCCATCGCACTGTCTGGTCCACCCAGCAAGGCAAGTGGCGCTGATGACACAGAACACAAGCCCAGGTCTTCTTTTTACAAACCCAGGATCTTTCAGCTGAACCTTCACAACCCCCTCAATATTCCTGGTGGCTATGACTTCAACGGTAGCACTAATTCTACAATGCTTGAGGGTAAATTACAAGCCAAGAGCCAGTACAACTAGTCATAACATGATGAGAAATCTCAAAAGGGATAATGTCTAGGGTTGGTCCTGGCTCGTCAGGGTTGGCCAGGGTGCAGGGAAACAGGCACCCTTAGCTACTGCTGGTGGTAATATACAGATCACTTAGTAATCTTTCTTCTAGGAATTTAGCTTAAGTAAATTTCTTATCCATTTTTGACCCTTCAGCAGTTAAAGCTTTGAGTATCTAATAAAAGATATGGCCCTTCTCCTCACAAAAATCAAATGCACCATGAATGTTTGCATGCAATTATAGAGTACGCCTGGATGTCAATATGAAACCTGTCTACGAGTTTCAGCTTTGAATCCCTAAAGAAAAAAAAATCAATGATGTCCAACACCTGGATAAATGGTACATAAATTCAACTTAATATTATGCAGCCATTTGAACAATGTTGCAAATGTGAAAGAACCTTTAATAACATGAGACAGTGCTCAGGATAAACTGTTAAATGCAAAAGCAGATTATAAAATAATATGTATAATATGATCACTACGAAAATAGATAGGCAGAGAGGAAAAAGAAATGGGAGATGGGAGGCTAGAATCCAAACATTAATAGTGATTTCTAGATGATATTGGATGATTTTAGTTTCTTCTTTATGATTTTCTATGGGTTCCAAATTCTTTATGAAAAATATGTAGTCTTTTATAGATATGATGATTTTTTAAAGAGAAATAATCCAATGACATTATCTAAATAAGCCTGAAGTTTCATTTTTTTTCCCAGATCCTAGCTATAAGCCCCCAGCCCTCCCAAGGACAAAAGCATTAATGTCAGGACCGACATCAAAGTGCATAATCGTAGACAACAGTAAATTCCACCTACTAGTTTGTAAAAATGGAGATATTCTTCTCCTCGAGAGAGAGGGTTAACACTGGATATTAAACCCATAAATGGGAAGGTGAGAGGTCTTGGCTCTTTAAGGCGAGGACTCTCCTAGTGCCAGTCCTCAGCCACAAGCCCAGGAGAAAAGTACCTCCCCAGGGGCAGATGGGAGGAGAGCTGGGACCAACGTAAAATTCATGTCAGTGGTAGGAGCAAATCGAACAGATGGCCTGGAATCTGCACACCAGGTCTGGGCACCATCCTGAACAACAGGAGAGAATATTGCACATTTTTTTTCTCTACATCTAAATATTTCTTTCACCAGGAAAGGCTGGTTGGAAATAGTTGAAACCTTGAGAGAATTGACTAAAAATCCAGTTTAGCAATCCTCTCAAAATATATACTGATAGATCTAACTTGCTTGTGAGTTCTTTTGAATTGCTTAAACACATACACACATGATATACATTTGAAAAGTATGGTGTCTTCTCTTTATTTATAATTCACTCCAAAATGTCTTTCCAATCTATAGAGATTTGTTGAAGCAATCAGATGCTCCACGTTGCTGTCTACAGTGCAGTATTTCCCTTCTAAAACAGATCTGATCACATCATAGTACCCCTGAAAACCCCACACCAGAGTCCCAGGTCCAAGTTTAGCTGGCTAACCCCCCCATCCCAGCCTCATACACCACTCTGACCAAACCCTGTGCCCTGGGGCCCTCCAGGGCTTCCCTGTTCTTGGGAACACTCTGTCCTCTGTTGCTTACACTCACCCCCTGATGAATGCTATTTCCCAGCCTCTTTCACCTCCCCCTATCAAATTCTGTGCATCCTTAGACACTTCTCTCTTCAGAAGAAATGGTGAAACACACAGCATTGAACCTTTATAGGATGTTCCTCAGCTAGAGTAAAATCCTGTGCAAAAGGAGTCTGACAACAAATAGGAGTCAAGCAATTAAGGAAAGGTGCTAAGGGCATCATGGATAGGGAAGAGCACATGCACGGCACAGAGACGCGCACCAGAGCACGAAGAGTGAGGCAGGGATGGCAGGAGAGGAGACTGAGGAGGTCCTGCAGGGTATGCTAGAGTTTACCATCTCAAAGGGGAGGTACCAGCCTACCCTGCAAAATGCAAATATCATGTCTGGTCGAGCGCCATAATACATGTGTGTGGCTCAGCAGAGAAGAGCCTGGTCTTAGACATCCAGTCCCGGACATCACCTAGACCGTGAAGCCTTCTTCACTGCCTCCATTCAGAAATAACCGCTTCTTCCCCATGCGCCCTATTGCAATCTCTTTACATCTCAGATGCAGGATAAACAGCAGACACCTGCGATCCACTACAAAGCTACTAAATCAGATCTCGTACAGTGGGGTCCAAGCCTCCGACATTTTTCCCTCTTGCACATTGTCCTTCTTGTATGAATGAGTAGACACCCCAAAGGAAAGGGATTCCTGAACTGGCTGGTGTTACAAGCAATATATCTTTGTGTCTGTGCTTCGTTGCGTTGTGTTTCTAAAGAATGTGCATTTCCTTTCCATTTTTGCGTGGGTAGCAAAAAAGGCGGTGGCGTTTGACTTAGCTTGATTTAGCAGGAAAGTAAATTCACATTTAACAAGTATGTTAGCCAAAGGTTTTTTTGCATTTATAACAAGCTCCTTCAGGGATTCAGTTCTACATAGAGGTTCACAAACCCCTAACAAGTGCCCTGATCCAGCCTTACCAGGTTAATTCTCTGTGTGTCTATCTCCCTCATCAGACTGTGAAGAGGAGGGTATCTCAGATGTCTCTAAAGCCCCAGTATCCAGCACAGTGCTTGGGACTTCAGGTCCTGAATGAATGAACATGTAAGCTCCCTGTCTACTCCTACTCACTCAGACCCTTCCCACTTCTGCACTTTTGTCTGCCTGTGTACTAGAAATCACTCTCCTTCAGACGTCAGAAAAAGGTTCCCTATCCCAGCTGCATCCTAGAATCACCAGGAGAGTTTTAAAAACTCAGATGCTAATCACATCCCTGGAGACCCTGGTGTAGTTGGTCTGGACAGGACCTGGCATCAGTATTTTCTGAAGCTTCCCAAGGATGGAGTGTGTGTGTCCTTTATCTCAGCAGGCAAACCCAGGGCTGAAAGCAGCTCTGGCCGTCTCGATGTGGAGCATCTGATTGCTTCAACAAATCTCTATAGAAAGACATTTTGGAGTAAATTATGAATTAAAGGTGCTAAAATGGTCTAAAAGTCTTTGGATGTCCCCAGTTTGCAGTTAAGGAGCAGAACACTCAACCCTGCAAAGCAAGATGGTGGACAATGGTCTTAAATCTGTTCTGGATGGAGACAGTGAGGGTCAGAGTGAGCTAGTGGCCGGACACTGGTAGAAATAGAAGGAGGTTCCCAGAAGACTCCAGGCCCCAGCTTCAGGCTCTTACTGTGACTTCCAAGGCTGGGTCCCAAATAGTCCTTTCTGAGATCCTACATAACCAGTCTCCTGGGCAGCCCAGGAAGCCAGGGAGGAGGCTCGGCCTGCTCTGCCACCTCCAAGCTTCAGAGTCAGCAGAAATGGGGATAATAAAAACCCAGCCCACCACACTGAGCTGTGGGGAGGCTTCACATAGACAATACCTATGTGTCTATCCCATTAAAAGCCAATTCCTGTTTCTTAAGCCGGGAAAGCAAAGATATATGACATAAGGACAACTCAAGGCGGTCCTTGAAGATGTATCCTTACAGAACTTGAAAGAGTCAAACCTGAGATAAGCTCTGACACTGAGAATGTCCCAGGGAAGCATCTCCTTCCATGTGGGTTTTAAAGCCCTAGGCTGACCAACTTTCCCTTCCTGGGAGTGCGCGTGCGCCTGAGTGCATGCGTGCTCTTCCCAGCGGGGCTGGTTTGTGCGCAGCCCGTTGGGGACACGAGAGCTGACTTACGGCCAGCGAGGACCTCCATCACTTGAAGACTGACATCACTCTGGAGGCTCAAGTGCAACTTTCAGCTGAAAGGCGGGTGGCCCAGGGGCTGAGGCTGCTGTCAGCGGGGTCAAAGGGAGGAATTCTGCACAGTCAGCCAAAGGGCTCTAAATAGAAAGCAGGACATCCATGGTGCTGCAGCCGGACTCCGACACATACAGTCAGGAGGCCCAGCTGCAGAGCATGCCGATTAACAGGGGGCCCAGTGGGCTGGGAATGACATTCCAAGTGCCATTCTGGACTTTGGCGGCTGACCTCTGGCCTAGGCGAGGCGGCTGGGCCGTGTGAAATGCTGCCACGCCAGCCGAGATCACCTCTCTTCACCGGGTACCAAAGGAGAGCGAGGCAGCACATTGTGTTATGAATCCCCACGAGGTCGAACTGCCCCTGAAGCCAGAGGCTCCAAGGCCCACAGAAGGGGCTGTAGCTTTTAGAAACAACAAAAATAACCAACAGTAATGGATCTAGCAAATGCACCATGCATAATATTGGGCGGCCACTAACAATGCAGTAAAGAGAGACCGTGGAATCAAAGAAGGTGCTTGTTTCAGAAGGTTGATATAGTAAAGTGATGCCAGCACCGTGATTTCAGTTACGTGAAGTGTGTCTGCACATGGGAAGGGGACACTGAGCATCTTACGCTGAGCTCCTTACAAGAATAATTTTACTTAATCCTTACAACTCCAAGAGATTTTTATTTTTTGCATTTTGTTGATGAAAAAAAAAAAAAAGAGACTCAAAGAGGCTGAATAACTTGTTCAAAGATAGTATGTTCCAGATCCATGATTTTTAAAAAGCCGGTATCCTCCTGGAATGTCAGCCCCAGACACCTGATCCTTCCTCTTCCCTTCAATATCTGCTCTCTGACAAGAACGTGGTAATAGACACTTACATACATATCCATATGAATTTAAGCCAGTACTTCTCTCTGTGCATTGAAAAGTGAAACGGAAAAGGTGAGTTCCCTTGTCAGTGGATCCAGTCTTCAAAGAGCAGCTAGAGGAGGCATTTGCCAAACACAGAGTCCAGTACCTGCTCCATCCTTGCAGTCATAACTGCCTGGCTCTCTGGGGACCAGGCAGGGAGGGCACCAATGTCCTCTGACATCCTGCCTAGCGACTGGCCATGGGGCCAGGCTCTCCATCATGGAAAGCTCTTAATGCCACAGGATGGAAGGTTTTCTCTGCCTGAAAGATATCATTATTGAATAAAAGGGGAGGGAAAACAGAAAAAGGGCATCAAAGCCTAAACAAATAACATCAGCATGAAATCTTTAATGAATGGCTCATCCAACGCGATCTCCTAAAATCCAGGAGGTTTAGTAAAAGATGCCTTAAACCCAGTTTATTACTGCAAAGCAGCCATGAAGAAAAGTCAACACCGAGTTAATCCCCATTTAATAATTCAGTTTCAGGATGTTAAAACATATTTCTCTTGGAGCTTCTGCATGTATGACTGATAACAGGGCAACCAAGAAACACCACATTAAAATAGAAAGAAAGAAAGCGGAGTGGTTTTTTGGGGAATAATACTATCAGTAGCTTCCAAAAGGTAGCAGTTAACCCTTCCTGACTCTTGACTTCATCTTCCAAATCCTTTCTTCTCCCTCTCAGACCTTCTTCCCAGGCATTTAAGCCCTGCTTAGGGGCCTGGCCTTGACCAAGCATGACTGTTGGATCAATGGTTCAGACGCTGAGGACAGGCTGCCCAAAAACCTTCTGTGGGACCAAGGCCATTGGGTCAGCACACTCTTCCCTCAGAGTCCTTTGGCAAGAGTCAGTCACATGGTGATTCTGATTCACCAGAAGCCTTGCTGAGCCTGACACCAGTAGGTGGGAACAGGCCAGTCTCTCATCAGTCCAACCTTCCGAACCCATACCCTTCTCAGCTGACATCCCGAGTTCTCCCCAGATATCCTGAGTGCTCACCGAATCATTCTGAGCTCGGAGCTGATCAGAGCCTGCTGTCAACTAAAGTGTACTCACAACCTTAGGCTCGACACAGGACTGTCTACTTAACTCTCCCCTTGACCTTCTGGAAAGGACTTTCTCATCGCTAATGTTCACTTGGATCGGGGCCGCTTCCAGAGGGAGTTCCCCAGATATGCAAGAAAGTGCCCAAACCCACCTTCTTCCCATCAGAACCTTGATCCGACCCCAGTTAAGTTCTCGTCTCCTCTCTCCCAAACCTCCTCTCATTTCTAAGTACAGAGAAGACTCGGGGTGACAGCACTTCTCACAGGCTCTTGTCAGAAGAGCCATACTTTACACTTTACTCACACATCAAACAGGAAGACCCACTTTCCAGTCCGCAACCGACCACAAAGCAGCCTGAGACTCCCCCCTCCCCACGGCAGCTCCCTGGATGCCTCTGCCTGCCGTGCTTGCAGCGGCACAGAAGAGAAATTAAAAGCAAATTTGCATCACCTTTGCACAGCGCTAGAGCCTTCGGTTTTAATTTGCATTTTATTTGCACAGCACTTGCATATAATATTGTAGAAATGCCCAGAACTCCCTTCCCCCTCCCAACCCCACCTGCTTCTCTGTATCCGCAAATCCCAGGATGCCTGGGGACCCAGGCAAATGACAGAGGGACTTAGCATCCTGGGGAACTAAACCAGAGAAGCTCTAGGCTGGCATCGAAGGGGAAGGGCGGGGGAATCTGAGTGTCAGGAGTAGGACAGCAGGAGGTCCTGACCCTTGAATAAATTACAGCCCTTATATCTGCCTCCCTTACATAAGAAATAATGGTAAAATTCTCCTCACTACCCACTGTGCAAATATGCATGATGCTGACTCAAAACTGCCAACCCTCAGGATCGGCTTAACACAATGCCAAACCTGGTGAGAAGCGGTGGGACAGCTACCTTGTGCCATCTGTGGAAACCCCCCAATGGTCCATTTAATATCCCTTCCCCTTTAACAAGTGAACTTTCTATGGCTCCGGTGCTATGGGGTGTTACATCCACCTGCCTGCCATCCCACCTGGCACATGTATGGTTGGATACTGCAATTCCAGATGACCTGCACACACACACACACACACACACACACACGCCCCAAAACTAGCCTGAGTCCAAGACTCTCCCCCACAAACATAAACTCTTCTGCCAATGCAATACCGTAACACATTACGATTTCTGTAAGACCCGAAGTTTACTTAAAACATGCACACACAGAGGACAAGAAGGAGCTAGGAAACACACTGCATGACATCATGGGCTCAATCTCTGTTTCCTCACACTCGCTCAAAGCAGTGCCCTCCTCCCTGTTTACACAGACAAGCAGCTTCCAACCTGATGGAATTCAGCGTCAAAAGAAAAAAAAAAAAAGTGAGAACGTTTTGCTAAATGTGGTCCCCTGGTGTCAAAAATGACAGCCAGGCTCCAAGATGTACTTTGAGAAGAAAACAAAATCGGGAGCAAGAGCCTTGGGACAGTGAGGACAGAGAAAAGGACCCAAAGAGAAATAACAGATTAAATCAGTTCTTTCTCTTTCTCCTTTGCTTTCAGTCGTTGCCAAGTGACTTATCCTTGGAAAGCCACTTACTTTTTCAGGGTGAAGTATTTCTTTGTGAGATGACTTATTTCGCTTGGTTCCACTTACGTTTATGACTCTCAGGGAAGGGGAGAAAATACCGAATCGTAGACCGCTGGGGTACAAAGGGGTCTTCAAAACATCATTTGTCTTCTCATTTTATAGAAGAGGAAACTGCAAGGCCCACAGTTAAGTGACTTTCCCAAGGCCACACGGACAGGCAATGAAACAGCAGAGACGAGAGGAAACCTTCAACTTCCGCCTTTGCGTTCCCTCAGCCTGTGCTACTGGAAGATGAGAATGTTCCGAGATGGCCGTGATGCTGCTCAAACCCGTCCTCCTCACTCCCTGACTTACCCTCGGCAATAATGTTGCATGTCCCGGCCTCCAGTGTCCACTACTGTCTAACAAAAATACCTGTGCCCGGGGAAGGGTGTAGCTCAGTGGTAGAGTGCGTGCTTAGCATGCACAAGCTCCTGGGTTCAATCCCCAGTGCCTCTACTAAAAAATTAAATTAAATTAAAAACTAATTTAAAAATACATGAAGAAACTTAATTACCTCCCCCCTAAAAAAAAATACCTATGCCCAATTGCTTTTTACTTTACCTGGTGTCATGAAGACGGATGAGGTAGTAGCTTTTACTGAGTTTGTGGCAAAGGTATTTTTACAGAATCGCTGCCCACTGAGTTGCCCAGTGATCCTGGGATAACCCATCCCTATGATTCCTCCTCCTTGGAGAAAAGCGCAGGGGGGAGTTTGTCTCTCCAGATGCCCGGGGAGGCTGCCCGTTGCTAGCAATTGAGAACAGTTGCTTTTCCACCAGCTGCCGGGAAGTTCAGAACTAACGTGTGTTCACCTGAGTGACTCCTCTGAGCCTGTGTTTTATGGACCACCTCTTGCTCCACACTACCCTTGTGCTCCTTCTTTCATTCTTACTGCAGTCATTTCATTGTATCTTTACTGTCTTAAGCCAGTTCAGACTCGGCAACAAACGCCAGAGCCCAAGTGGCTTGAACAGCAAGCATTTGTTTCCTACAGTTCTGGAGGCTGGGAGGTCCAAGATCACAGTGCTGGCAGACTTGACTCCTGGTGGGAATCTGCTCCCTGGTCTGCAGATGGTGCCTTCTTGCTGTGTCCTCACACGGCAGAGAGAGCGAGCTCAGACCTCCTCCTTTTCTTATCAGGGCGCTAATCTCACCATGAGGTCCCCACCCTCACGACCTTATCCAAACCTAATTACCTCCCAAAGTTCCCATCTCCAAATACCATCATATCAGGGATTAAGGGTCAACATGTGACTATCTCTTCCCCCCAAATTCATTCAGTCGATACAGCATTTGATATTACTTTAAATTGCCTCAAATCACCTTTGGAAGAGTATCATATAAACAATAATAATGAAACTCACAAGCTTTGAGGAGAAAGATAATGTATAATTTTCATACATCTTGAGCCAAAAACCAGGAATGCAGAGCTGGCGAGAACATTCCTTTTGTGCTAAGATTATGATACCAAGTGGACAAAGAACTCCTAAACATCCCCAAATGTGAAGGTAAATCAGGGGCAGGCTCCCTGTGCCGCCCCTCTTCCCATAGCCCTGTGGCGTTTCTCCACACACGTGATCATCTCCTTCATGGCTCACAAGTGGCATCCGACTTGTTCCGCGTGTGCTGGGGCCTGGGGACACTTTGTGGTTGGCCGACCTTGTACCCACTCTGCAGCTTTGGGCTGTTCATGGAGCCTCGTCAACATTTACAAAAGCACAAGACAGATGAGAAGGGGGAAGTGCATTCCTCAGCCGGAGGAGTGGCCAAGTAACCACACACTGCTGGCCCTCCTGGGACCATGCTGGTCACGGACTTGGCTTCGGCAGCCCAATGACTTGTTCCTGCAGACAGTGCCTACGCCCACGCCGTCTCCCCTCCGATCGCCAGCCCTGCAGGTCCCGAGGAGGGAAAGTATGATGGGGAGTAGACGGGCACTAGACAGGAATGTATGGTGCCAAGGCAGGACTGAGAAGGAAGCCACTTCCTCCTTACCCAGTGCCCTGCTGGATTCTGAGACCCCTCTGCCTAACAATTATCTCTCTAAATAGCCCTGGTCTAAGCCATGGGGCTCAGGGTGGATTTCAAGGCAGTAGCTTCAGAGCATAAAACTTTCCATGTCCTTTACACAGGATGTCCGGTTTGGTATTTGGATGGGATTATCCCAAACCAGATGTTATTTTCTTAAAATGTAGAGTTTACCACACCCTCCATCCAAGATGTACAGACTCTGCACTTGGAGGGAGGAGGGGGTCACAGGTAGACTCTGCCAAATACTGGTTTGAAGCTCGGGTCTGAAGGGCGGTCAGGACTGAAGAGGCAAAGCCAGGCTCCACCCTTCCCTGACTAGGTCAATCTGGGAAAGTTACTTAGCCTCTCCATGCCTCAGTTTCCTCATCTATAAAATGGGAACAATAATGGAACCCACCTCATGGGATTGAGAGGACCAGCTGGGTTCAGGGTAGGCGCCATGTAAATTTTAGCCTCTCCCTTTCAAAAGAAGTCTTCCAACATTATAGCCCAGTCTCAGAAAGACAAGAACTCAGTAGCCATTAGAGTTAGTTCAGCCCTCTCTCAGTTATTTATTCAAAAATGTTACGTTTCCTGTTTTGGGACCCTCTTACCAACATATGCCTCCTCTAACCTCGGTCATCCAGGGCATGCAGGACTGGTTTGGATGTTCAGTGAAAGATGGAAATTATTTGTTATCAAGTCTCTGCCTTATTTCTACTCCCTAAACAGAGATCATTAAGAATGAACTGCAGGCTGAAACACTATGCTGTACACCAGTGACAGACATAACATTGTAAACTGACTATACTTCAATAAAAAGAATGAGAAAGAAAGGAAAGAAAGGAAAGAAAGAAAGGAAGGAAGGAAGAAAGAAAGAAAGAACTGTATGTAGTTAACGCTCTTTTATAAACACAATGCATATCTTGCCATGTCATCCCCTGCTTCAAATGGCACTTTCAATAGGTTCCCAAACTAAGCTCCTTCCATGACATCCAGGGATCTCTGTGATCCACCTCATCCACCTTGCCACCTCATCACCTGCCAGTCCCCACCTGACGTCTGCAATCCAGCACTGCTAAACTGCTTCTTTCTTCTTGGTGCAAGGTGCACCCTCCCTGCCTGATGCCTGGACTTCTGTCGTCCCACCAGCCTGGAAAGTTTCTCCTCTCCTTTTCAGCCAAGTCTCCTCAGGCATTACCTCCTCTGGGACACCATCCGTCACCAGCACCCCAACCCCACCAGCGGGCAGGGGTGCATCGACCTCACACTCCAGGTATGACTTGCACATCGTTTCACAACTTAGCATTTTGAATCGTATTGATCATCCTTCCTCCAGCGTGTGGGCCCCCTGAGAACAGGGAGTGTGTCATTGTGTGGGTGTCTCAGGAGCCAGTGCATAGCAGGTCTTTGTGGAAGGGAGGACAGGAAGGAAGGAGACAGAGGTGTGTGGTTGGGCTGGTCTACAGGTAGAAGGGACTCAGCTAAACAGCACACTGCCCAAGTGATGGGACCTGATGGACTCATCGACACACACTGCCACACACACTGCCGGGGCCCTGGACAAAGAGTCCCTCCACTAGAAACTCATGACTGAGCAAGCAAGAGAGGAGAAGGGGGAAATTCTGACACGCGACACTATCTGGGCCGGAGTGTTCTAGAAAACAAGCATGAGGGAGACCTTGAGGCTTCACTGTAAAAGGACCTAGCCGGCCGAATATCACACCTAGAAATCAAGCTCTCCCATCAGGGCCAAGGCAAGCACAGGTTGCTGTGTAAAAAGTGCTGAGAAGCAGGGAAGACCCTGTAACAACTCTTCTTCCTGACACAGCTCCTTGGTGCAGCCGAACAACTGCACACTCCACAGCAGGAAGGCCAAGCTGGACGCCCACTGGTTGCTCAAAAGAAATAGAGTCGTTCCTCAGTATCTGCCAGGGACTGGTTCCAGCCCCCCCGCCCTCCACAGCTACCCAGATCTGCGGATGCTCAAGTCCCTTATACAAAATGGCATGGAGCAGCTGGCCGTCTGTATCCCTCAGGGTTGAATCTTCAGCGTGGAACCTGTGGATCCAGTGGGACAACTGTACAGAGATGCAGAAATCTAACTCAAAGCTGGCTTCTACCTTGTTGTTGGTCTCAGTGACAAGCATAGAGCCCGTATGGGCAGCTCCTTGAAAACCCACAGCAGGGTAAGCACCGGGACTCTAGACTGAGGGTGGAAGAGGTACGGTGTAGTGTGCAGGACAAGGATGGACCAGCCAACAGCCCTGGCACGTGGGAGAGAGGCACAGATGTGCAGGCAAAGGAGCTAATGTTCTCCCTGCCCGACTCCTGCCTGGACCTGGACCCCAGCTACATGCGATATTCAGTATTTGCTCCCCTGCCACCACTTCCCTTTGAGATCGAGTAAATTTTCCTCCCCCGCTGACTTTGGGCTTCACCATATGACTTGTTTGGCCAGTGGAACGTAAGTAAATGTGCACGTGTCGTTTGGCTGCTCCCATCCTCCGTAAGCACAGGACTAAGTGGCTATTGACCCAAAGGGGAATGTAGACAAGACCCAAACCCAACCTGAAGCCTGGAGCCAAGTCCAGGTGGCCCGTGGCCTGAAAAAGATCACCCCTGCCAACCCAAAGACCCAACAGTGAGAAACATAAATGCTTGGGTTTTGAAGTCCCTGAGTTTCAGGATGCTTTGTTATGCTGCATTCCTGCGGCAATAGCGAACCAGTACACTCTGTAACAGCTAAACTCGATCGTCTGCTTGTTCCTTCTCCATTTATCTATATCACCAGGTGACAGCTCCTTCCCAAAGGCAGTCAGCGCAGATGGTCTCTGAACCTCACCACTAGCCTGCTGGCGGCTCTCACACCATCTCACATCCAGGACACAGCTCCTGATACTGCCTAGAGATGAGATGGCTGGTGGTGGCTGCCTCTGCCTGACTTCCCGCCATCAGCAGGATTTCCACTCCAGTCCTGATGGGAAGCTGTGGGTCCCATCCCACCCTCCCCCTTCTCCTCCCCCTGCCTAGGCAGCACACAGAGTGAAGTGGTCAGCAGGAGACGGGGCTCAGGACTGAGCTGCTGGCAGCGACTCTCCCTGTGTCCTCCCGGGTAGAAGACAGATGCTGTGTCTGTGCATATGGGCAGTGGTAATGAGAACTCCCTGTGGCTTCATGCAAGGGAATCGGGCGGTGCAGGCAAGGCAGGCCAAACTCCCCTTCTCGTTCCAGAAATGACAGTGAAACAAATGGCAGGAAATTCATTCTGCTGACCAACACAGGAAGCAATGCCAGGGCACAGCTCTGGAAGTGGAGAGAAAGCAAGAGGAAAGATAATAGGGAGCAAGAAACAAAGAAAGTAAGAGAGGAACTCCAACTTTTGTGTGAAAAATCAATCTATATTACATCACTGGCCCTCGTAACTCTGTCCATCCAAACCTCACCGAATTTAGTTCAAAAGAGGCTTAAATCTTAAAAGATATCTGCTATTCAGAAAACTGGACTGCCATTCCACAGGAATTCTGGATAGCTCAGGAGCCAAATAGAAATTTAAAAGGGGTGGGGAAAGGGGCTGGTTTGAACAAGCCCAAGGTCATAGTACAACTCGAGACAGTTATTAGCCACAAACACACGCATGCCACAGACAGAATAAAGAAGACTACCAGGACCTCCATCCCTGGGATCATGCTACACCCTGAAGGAATTCTGGGTGATGTGAAGTGTGTACATAATAAAGATGCTGCTGAGGGGGTCGGGGTATAGCTCAGTGATAGAGCACATGCTAGGCATGCACAAAGTCCTGGGTTCAATCTCTTGTGCCTCTGTTAAGGAAGGGGGCGGAAAAAGATGCTGTTGAGATGCTAGGTGATACACCTGTGACCCCCCGGGACCTCAACAATACCCTTACAAGAGATCCTTCTGAGTCCGCAACTGAGCAGTCACCCTGAGCTAGGTCAGCTGGTCCGGGCACCCTGCACCCACCTGCAAAGAATTTCCATCCAGAGGCGCCTGGCCCATGCGTGGAAGGACCAAGAAGATGTAACAGTGAGTTAACAGCATGAACCTCATTCCGCCATTTGTATCTGAACAGACGTTTGGACTCAGGCCTTAAATGAAGAGTTTCGGAGCAACAGCACATTTAAAATTTTAACTAAAAAAAAAAAAAAAAAAAAAGAGCGCAGAGCACTAACCATGGTTAGGAATGCTACTCCCCTCTTCCTCTTTTGTTTTTTTAATATTTTGGGGTTTTGTGGGGGAGGAGGTAATAAGGTTTATTTAATTACTTATTTTAATGGATGTACTGGGTGGGGATTGAACCCAGGATACGAGGCATGCACTCTACCACTGACCTGTACCCTCCCCAACTCCTTAGTAAAGGTTGAGACACAGAAACACTTCTGGAGGTTGAACAGCCAGAGGAGGGCTTCCGGAGCCTACTTGCCAGTGTAAAGGGAAAAGAAGGAAAGGAATCACCCACAGAAATAGATTTGAGGAAAAACCCATCAGCAGATTCGTAAGAAAGAGGTTAGTCCAATGTATGAACTGACGCTATTCTATTTAATGCGTCCTCAATGCAGAAGGCCAGCCCAGTGGCCAGCGGTGGGTTCTCACCAGACTCCAGAGAACCCAGGATCAGCCTACTGGGAACTACACCCCAGGGAGGAGAGCTGAGAAGGCCGAGGACACCCTCCACACGTGCCACGTGGTCAGATCCCTCCAGCTCTACTCATCTCCGGCTCCTCACTGCAAATGGAAGTGAGAGGAGTTGCAGCAAGAAACAGATAAAAGAATTTTGAATGCAACAAAGCGCTAGACACATGCTGGGTATGATGTTTTGGTGTGACTCTGCAGAGTGTCTGGCAGGAACTGAACAAAGTAAGGCCTCTAAAGTGAAACAACAGGAAAGACACTGAATCTCTTTTACATAATTTTTAAAAATTATATTGAGCACCTTCTTGGTGATTCGCACTTTCTCAAAAGTATAATCACTTAGCCCTTGCAGCAATCCTACAAAACGGACAGGTAAGAACATCGAGGCTCCAAAAGGTAAAGTCATTCGATTAAAAATCACATTGCTTGTAAGGAACAATGTGGGTTTGGTCCCGAGGACTTGGGATTTGGATTCCCTTGTATTATGTTCTATAGCTCTGCTCTGCGTGTGTGTGATGGGTGACTTTCACAGCGCCGGTCTATCATTTACAGACAGAGCCTGCGTGCACACACTCCTACAATCTCTGCTGCAGAAGATGCTTGAGATGTAATGGTCATTCTGGAGGGGTGAGTCACTCATCCTGAAAGCACCCCGAGGTCAGACTATAGGACCTGACACTACCCTGGATTATCATTCCCTCCCCCACTGTTTTGTCGACACCGATATTATTATAGATGATGCTAAGAGAGGCTCACGGGCGTCTCATATTCTACCATTGGTCCCCTTTGGAAAGAGGAGCTGCTTATGGAAAACCTCCCTTTCCGTCCTGAGTCAAGACATTCCGTGGGTGATTGGAGGGGAGCCCCCTCCCCACCCCACAGCCATTTGGAAGTGATTACCATCGAGATACCCTGACAGAGTGAATGATGCTGAGGGCTCGCTCCTGGATGCTGAGCGGAGAGCTCGCCGCATGTCCCCGCCCCCAGCCCTTGGCACACACTACTATAGAGAGCCTCGAATCCCACTTGGATGCCGATTTCCAAGGCTTGCTTTCCACTCTCTGATACATGGGATCAACTTTAATAACAAAAACCTGGCAGGGAAGGCATCGCTGCCTAGCAAGAGCCCCCAGTGGCAAAACCAAGGAAGTCCTGGTGTGGGGCTGGAGGGCAGGCTGTCAGCTCATTTGCTGCCTCTCAGCCCAAGATGCAAGGGCACCCTGTGACCTTCTCCCAGGCCTTCAGCCTTGGATCTAACAACAGCAGCAATGGTCTGCATGGTGCTTCCTCGACTTCTCCTGGAGGAACCCTCCCCCCACCACCTCCAGCCAAGTTCCACCCAATTCTTCCTGTAGGTTCAACTCCTACTATATACTCTCGGGGTAATTTGCATTCCTTGCATGGCTCTCAGATGCTTCCCCAGGGAGGAATCCAAAACCGCTGGGGATCTGACAATCACCAGGTGTTCAAAAAGACCAGGGAACCCTCAACCTTCCCCATGACCCACAGAAACTGTCGCTCCTTGTGTCAGGAGCTAGAAGCTTATTGGTAGGCTCCATCAAAATCCACAGAGTGCCCAGGATGGAGCAGTAAGTCAAACTGAGTTATCATGGGTAACTGGACATCATCACACCCCCAAGGGAACTAGAGACAAAGCTGAGCATTATCTGTGTAAACTGAACAATTAACAGAGGGGTCCCGCACACAACAGGGCAGAAGTGCAGACGTGGCCCCCTACACCTTCCCTCTCCTGCCTTTCCTTTTCTCTGCCCCTGTATTTTTATGCAGCTACTTCAATCAGAAGTCCCTGGGATGCGTGAGGGGTGAGCCGCTGAGGTCTATTGGAAAGTAACTGCAGCTGAATGGCAGAACCAAGAGTTGGGAGAGCTGAGTGCACTTCATCTGCAAGCACTCGGGGACCCGCAGCATCAAGGGGATGCTGTGTGGACGGGGACTCAGGAAAGGGTGCTGTGCTTGAGTATGACTCCTAGAATAATCTTGGGTAAATCTGAGCATCCATAGGACAATGAAAGAACTTTTGATACAAAAGCTGCCATGATGACAGTATTTGCTACAACGTCTCCGAAATCTAAGAGTCTCTTTCTATTCTGACTTTCCCACTTCTTTTAGTTCTAACATTCTGGGTGTTTAAGACGTATCTGGAATCTCCTCCACAGATGTAATGGAATCCCAAGAACTAAGCATTTCAACCAACAGAATTCACATTTTTTTCTCTCCCCGGGGTCCCTTACTTTTCCCTCAGAATGCCTGCCCAGAATCAGAGTGGTCAGGATAACCGGCACCTATTCGTCAGAGTTTTTTAAAAAAAAGACAGGCACACAGACCTGAAGTGATACATACTTTATCAGAGGCCATAATAATAGCATGAAAAATACCTCCTATGTGTAAGAAGAGTCTCACACCCAGTCATGCTTGTACCACATTCCCAGAATCATATGCATCTGTGTGGCGAGAAACCTCCACTCAACTGGATTCTGAAAACACTGGAAGTTCCCACACCATTCTGCTTCCACCCAAGAGATGGTATGACAGGGTAGCTTGTCCCTCAGAACCCCAGGGGCTAAAACTGACAGGTGTGGAGGTCCACTGGCTGGCCCTTCACTATCTCTTGTCCCTGAAGTCACTGCACGGACAAACCTGAAGACAGAAAATGTATCCACAGGGGCCACACCAAAGGGCCATAGACTCCCAAGTTTGGAGATCATCAGCCTCTCTCCCAGAATCATCCAAGGGTAAGGGCTGTCACCCTGGGTTGGGAAACTTCTAATCTGTGGACCCTGCACTGAGGGAGAAGGATAATGGTATGCTTGCCCCAGAGGCTCCTGGGAAAGTCAGCTCTTCATCTTTGGGCTGTGTCACAAAAGCATCCAAGCTCTTCGAAAGAGGAAGGGGGCAATTGTTGCTGTGAAGCCGGATTCCCCCAGGAGCTTCTCAGAGGGCACAGTGGGTGACATGTCATTCAGGAGGGCTGAGAGCGCCTCGGGAACCTTTAATCTTAACTCATAGCCTCAAAGCGACCCAGAAGAGGACTCCTAGTACCACCACGGCCATTCAAGCAAGTGGTCCAGGGCTACCCAATCTGCTGCTGTAACATGAGGCTACCCTACATCGTTCCATCCCCCTACATCACCTCATCAACCAAGACAAATGAGAATTGCTTCTGCTTTTACGGTTCTGTGGTTTCCCTTTGTTTTCTAAATGTCTAGACTCTCTTCAGCAGTTTAAAGCAAAAGTCCTGGAATATCTCCCTTATTACTATTCTAATACGCTCTGAGGTTGAAAACTGGGGCCACAAGGATAGAGGAGAGTTACTGCTGTTTATTAGATTATGCAAAATAGCAGTGTGATATGCTAGACAGAGCACAGGCCGGGAAATGAAGAGCTTAGAGGCACTGAGTCCAGCTCTGCCCCAGACTTGTGGTTGCTCTGAAAAAGGTTTCATTGCACTGTGGCCTTGAATTTTTTCATATTTTCAAATAAATATGCTTATTGCGGAAGGTTAAAGATATCTGATGGTAAATTTTTGACTCTCGTTCTATCAAGAGCTGGGACTGTGTCTTCTCACAGTGGATCCGGGTGGGTGCTTTGACAGTGGAAGTGACAACAGAAGTCACATTGTGCCAGTTTCCAGGCCCAGATTTTGAGACTGGTGACTTCTACTTCCTGTCTCTTGGATCCTTCGCTCTTGGAGAACAGCCACCATGCTGTAAGGAAGCCCAAGCAACTCAGTGTAGAGAGGCCCACGTGGAGAGGAACCAGGCCCCCGAGCCAACAGCCCTAGCTGGGCTCCCAGGCAAGAGCCACGACCAACTTGCCAGTCACATGTGTGAGCCATCTTGGAAACAGGTCCTCTGTCACCAGCTGAGCTCCCCCGACCAGTGGACACTGCATTCAACAGCAGCAAGCTGTCCTTGCTGAGCTCTACCAAACGGCATATTCATTAGCAAAAAAAAAGCCACTAAGTTAAAAAAAAATTTTATTGAAATGTGGTTAATTTATAATGTTAGTTTCAGGTGTACAGCAACGTGATTCAGTTATACATGTACATACATATACATTTCTTCTTTTCAGATTCTTTTCCATTAGATGTGATTACAAGAAAGTGAATATACTTCCCTGAGGTATATAATGGGCCATTGTTGTTTATTTTATATATAATATAATGTGTGTCTGTTAATCCCCAACCCCTAATTTAGCCCTCCTGCTCTTTCCCCTTTGGTAACCATAGTTTGTTTTTCACTTTTGGGTTGGTTTTTTGTACAGCAAGAAATAATGAGAACTTACAAGCGGAAAAAGTGGACTGAACAAAATACAGAGGAATTATCTTACAATTGCTCTCTATCTTGAAGAGTCTACATACCAGGGGAGAAAAAGTCTCCTGAAGAAGTAACGTTCTAGGCACAGACTCACAGCCCCATTGCTGCTAGGGGATTAGTTCTGCTCAACTTATGCCAGTTGGAGACAAGATAGAGTCCACAGGCAAGTTTATACCAGCAGGACCAGCATAACTAATGGGGTCCAACTGTAGAGTGAAAATGCAGGGTCTTCTGTTTGAAAATCAGGAATTATAATTAATATAAAATTATTAAGATGGGACAACAGAGAATTAAATCAATTATGGGACCCTTCTGAGCACAAGGCTCTGCATGGCTGCATAGCTCACATACCCATAAAGCCGGCCCTGCATCCCAGCTGAATGGCCTAGCCGGCTGACGTCACAGGCACGCACATCCTAAACCCTAGAACCCCCACTCCTAACCCCAACCCATGCTAATAGTTTCATTTAGAACAAGCCAGACAAAACTGGCAGAACAAGCTGCCTGGGGTCAGGAACCATTTTAGACCTGACTGACCAACTTCATACTTAGGCAAACACACATATCCTCTCATTTCTGTTACTGTTGGGTTAGGTAACAGAGACGAGTGTTTAGAAGGACTGTTTACAAAGGTGTGGGAAGGGTTTAAGGAAAGCAACAAAGGATGGCACAGTAGCCCAGGACTGGGAACTTCAGGGAGCTGACCCATCCCGAGGTCTGGGGGTTAAGGGGGGAGTCAGGGAGGGAGCAGTTACGGATATCCAGAGAGCTGTGTAGAAAGGATGTCTGTGTCACTTTTTTAGATTCCCCGTATAAGTGATATCATATAATATTTGTCTCTGTCTGCCTTCACCTAGTATGATAACATGGATATGTTGCTGCAAATGGTATTATTTTATTCTTTTTACAGCTGAGTAGTATTCCATTGTGTGTATATATATATATATATACACACACACACATATATATGATACACACACACACACACACCCCCCACATCTTCTTTATCCAATCACTATTGGATAATGTACCCCAAAAACTAACACAACATTGTAAATCAACTAACTTCAATTGAAAAAAAAAAAAAAGAAAGGCCATGTGACAGCAGCTATGGCTTCGGTGAAAGGACAAAGCCAACATGTTGGGACTGCACAGAGAAGGAGCCAGGGGAATAAATAACCAGCCTCCTCCTCCTCCTCCTGCCCTCAGCTCTCCTACCAGTGCCTCTTCCTGTTCAAATCCAAGAGAAGCCAGAGGCCAAATAAGTCCACCGAGGCAGAGAGTGTAAGTCAGTCTCATGGGAGCACACGTGAGAGCCAAGTCTCATTTCTCAGGAAGCTGGAAAAGCCCTCTTTAGAAAATCTCAACATTTCCTCATTTTTTTTTTCCACCTAAGACACCAGCCCAGAGTCACTGTTGGGATCCTCGGGTTGCCATTTCCCCAGCTGCCCTCAGAAGGCAGGGCTGGACTGGGTAGCTGAAGGCAGTGATGAAGGCGGTGATGGTGAAGCTAGAACTGGCCGAGGCCAGCCCTCACCCCACCGCCAGGAGAAAGGAGGGTTAACAGCAAACAGAGAAAGGCCATGAAGCCAGCACCTAAATGAGGCAGCAAACGTCTCCACAAGCTGACACCTCCTTGAGAAGTAAGTGCTGTCTCAGCGGTTTCTGTGGGACATGCCTGAGGGGGTGGGGAACAGTCACCACAGGCAAGTTTTCTGAGCTTCAGAACACACTGTCAGCTTGCCCCTTGGCGGCCAAAGCAGTGAGCATGGCCAAAGGGATACAGAGTGCCACCAAGTCAGCCTCTAAGAGTTGAACTTCCCAGGATGCTCCAAAATGGGCTCAGGCAAGCTTGTTTTGGTGCTTGCATTCTAACTGTAGGGTCCTTCCGAGTCTGTGGCAATGCTTTTCCTAAGTCATCCTCTCCTGATTTGATGATCTGAGGAGAGACAGGGTGCAGTGACTCTAACATCAGTGAACAGACTGGCCCCCTTTCTAGCTAGTCCTGCATCTTGTTCTCCTTCCTTGCCTCTTAGCTTCTCTTTCTCCTTGTTTGATTTCTTCTAGTTGATGCTCTACCTTTTAAAAATATTTCTTCTTCTAACATCTTTTTCTTTCTGACCTCTCATTCTGAGATTCATTCCCTTTTCTCTTTTCTTCAGCCTCTCTGTGCTTGAACAAAGAGCACAGATGTCCATGGTTTCTGGACCCACAAGACTTCTAGGACCTTCTCCCTTCATGCAAGACCAGTAGCTTCTCTTTCTCCAGTTGACAAGTATGCTGCTTTTCCCCACAGTAAGCACCCGATAATTCTGAGCATTACTGGACTACCTAAGGGTGCAACCCGCATGTAACAGTCCATGGTGTCCAATTCACAACAGTTAGGATTGCACTGACCACAGGCCGTCCCACCTCCTCCCAGACAGAAGCCCTGGAAACCAACACCCCATAGGCTCTGGGGTGGACTGGCTATACATCTTTTCCTGTCACCCATCACTCAGGTTAAGTGACTAATCAGAAACCCTACCCTAGAAAAGACAGCCAGGAGTTCCCCTGTTTGCCCCTCCTGACATGTCCAACAAGACATGGCCATCAATTAATTCTGCCTCTTAGTAAGGCTGCTCTATTTCTTCACCTTTCCCTTTCATTCTGTTCTCTACCCTTCTCTGTTTAGTGAAAATTAGGGTTCTAGTATACGACAGCTTTTATGTTTAGGAAGATGATGTCACCCCAGGACCACACCCACGAGTCCCGAGGGGTCTTCCATCTGGCCATGCCTTCTTTGGGATGGCTTCACCCCACTCCCTAAGCTCCCCCAACATCCACACTAACCAAAGAACACTCAGAAAAAGCCCCACTCCTTTTCATCTACATCAACTCCAACCTTGGTTTAAAGCCCCCTGGGATAGCAGCACAGGAAATCCTAACCATAGCTTTGTATTTTGGATCCCGCCTTTGAAGTACGTGCTAACAGCTATAATTGGCATTATGGAAGAAGGTTAGAATAAATTACTTGTAGCTAAGGAGCCAGCAAAGAGAAAATTATCCAAGTCAGCTTGTGTTCGGTCCTCAATCCAACACTGTAAAACTAAATCCTTGTCACCCTGACTCCGTGTTAGTCTGAAGCACAGCACAGGGTTCCCCATCCTGCACTCACTCGTCGGCCGGGAGATCTGGCCCCTCTGGCTGGCAGGGGCCCTTGGCAGAATTTCAGAATCATAAAGGAGGCACAAGAGGCTCTGGAGAGTCCCATCCCCTCCTGCCACACGTGAGCCCCAAATGCCCCTGCCCCTCTCCTCGAAAACCTTGACTCTAGCAGCTGAGAAAGGCATTGCCTGAAAAATGTTCAAGGAGTGCCCCTCTCAGCAGTTCTGGTTGTAAATCAAGAGATCTTAAAACGGGAAGTCTTAAAGGCCCAAAGGGTTTATTCTCCAGTGCAGGGCCTCAGACATAGTCATGGGAGGCCAATGAGAGCTGTTCATTCACACAAGGCCCTGCTGTCCGTCTCTCGCAGGGCGCCAGAGTCCGCCAGGCTGTCGTGCCTAGACACCCCTCAGCCACAGCCTACTTGTGTGATGTGGTGGCAGGGC
The DNA here is from genome assembly GCF_009834535.1 of Camelus ferus. Taxonomy (NCBI): domain Eukaryota; kingdom Metazoa; phylum Chordata; class Mammalia; order Artiodactyla; family Camelidae; genus Camelus; species Camelus ferus. Next base: position 15,040,176 of record NC_045716.1, on the reverse strand, counting down.
ACGTTTCATGCTTTTGATTATAAAAGGAAGCTTATCCATTCTCAGTTGGGTGACTTAGTTATGGTGGTTCTCTGTCTTGTGTATGTACAAGTGTGTGTGTGACAAAGAGAGACAGAGAGAGAAAGAGACACCACATACAGGTCTGAGAGAGAGACAGGGAGACACTGGGTAATGGAAGGGGTCACACAGTGCCTGTCCCCTTCCCAGCCCCATGAACTTGTCCTGAGGGCTGACAGGGAGTCGGGTGAGGGCAGAGTGGAGAAGGCTGTGAGTCCCAGGGTTGCTGCCTCAGGGTCCCGGGACAGAGCACAACCCTCAGTTCCACCTGCAACCAGCACCTTGAGTCACCTAAAGGACTGGCACTGCCTCTTGGGACCTAAACCAGCAGCCTCCCAGTAGGCACCCACAGTAGTTGGGGCTATGACTCTCTCCAGCTGCTTCATGAGCAGAGAGCATCGCAGGGAGGAGCTGGAACAGGAGAGAAAGGTGGCGGGAATTCTGCCTGGAGACCAGGGCTGATAGACTGCTGCAGCCACAGACAGAAACACTTTGGAGTAGGGAGGGGGAGGGCAGGTAGTAGTGAGGTGGTTGCAGGGTCTAAAGGTCCCGCGTGCGCGTGCGTAGTGGAGCCAGAGGACAGAATCTTTCATGTTAAACTGCCCCCATTTGCATGCACATGCAGGTGGGGCTCCCGGGGACACCTGAGTTACACACAGGAAGCTGCCAGTGGAGCCAGATGTGTCTGTCCCTTCACAGCACAAGAAAAAACGGATGTGCAGAAGGCAGAGCCCGAGGGAAGTCCAGCACCCAGCAGGAGTCAGCACCTGGTCCCAAGGTGCACCTGGGACCTGAGCAAGGCTTCTGCCTTCCCTCCTGCTACCCTCAACAGGATCAAGGTGTCCCTTCCCCTTTGGCATAGTTAATAATGAGGACCCGGTTCAGTGAAAGTGAATTTAGAAAAACCAGAAGGAAAGAAAAAAAAGAAAACTCAAGAAAAAACTACCCTGATGGGATCATTTGTGGAAACTGATATTTGTAAATACCCAAGAAGACAGTGAACTCTCGCATACATTTCTGAACCCCACCCCGCTACCACCGTACCCAGCATACACATCCCACACAGCCTGCCCTCAACCAATGTTAATGATTCTGGTCCTCGAAGAGTGCTCTGAATTTATGGGACCCAGTCAGAGTGGAGGAGAATAAAGAGATGAAACCCCCAAATAGTTCCAATTCTAGTTTTTAAAGCTTATAGAAATACCACTATCTGCAAATACAATTAATACACACACTCCAACTATTCCAACCGTGTGATACCCAGGGAAAGACACCCTGAATATTCTTACAGGAGGAAGCTATAAAGAAGGCAGGAGGATGGATACATTTACATAGTAATCTTGCCCTTCTCTTTGTATTAGTTAACATCTTGGGCTTCAGAATAAGGCAAAATTGGAATTTACTTATTAATGCAAAAACAACTGCAAAAAAAAAAAAAAATACAATGGGGGCACAGAGAACGCCTGTGCAGCAAGGCATAGCAGATGTGTCAGTTCAAGTCTTCACCAGGTGGGAGAAAATAAAGCCATTCCGGGTGTCACTGGGACACAGGTAGAGCCCTAAGACACGAAGGCTAATAATACAAGAGGATAAAACCCTTCTGAGTGGGGCTCCAGGCTCAGGAGATTTCTGCAAACTATTATCTAATTTGATTCCCCTCGCTGCATTACAGGGGGATTTAAAACACATCACCTCCAGCTGAAATGGGTTCTGGTAAATTTCTTGAGAATGCTCACGGATCTCACGTCATCCTCCGGGTTCAGGGTCAACGCTACATTAATGACCCACCATTCATCCGCTGGGTAATTCGCTCCCTGGCAACCTACTTTATTTCTGCTGTATGAATTCAGGAAGCAATTAATAGTTGCCACTAAAGCAACACGATTGAGGGTGCTTTTCCCAATGAAACTGCAGAGCAAGGCACTTCTCTTGCCCCAGGGCAGAGAAGGGAGGCAAAGCAGATTGGGGCAAAGTACTAAATAGGTTTGCTAATGTCCTGTCAGCCTCCTTCCCCTGCTTAGGCAGAAGTTGAGATGACTTTCTGGCTCTTTCTCTTAGCGTGTTATTTCCACTCCATTTCAAAGGAATCATTCCTGTTGCTAACAGCTGTCCACGTTACCTTTTTTGACATCCTCTTCGCCTTCCGGTTCTGTTCAGGCAAAAGTAATTTAATAATAACACCATAAGAATCAGGGAGAGGGAGCCATTTACTCATTAAGCCCCCACCCCCCAAATTATTCCAATGCAAAAAAGGAATGAAAATAGGGGTGATCTCAGGATTTGACCTCAACTACACTTCACTGGCACTCTTTTAGGTAGCCAAGGCGGATAGCACCCCATGAACAGAAAAGTTAAGTGACTTCCCCATCCCAGCACAGAGGGTCAGCAGAGAAGTTCAAATTCAAACAAAACCCACTGGCTCCCCGCTCAGAGCATCGATTAGGACATTCTATCATTCCTCTTCCCTAAGGGGTCTGAGCCATTTGCTTCCAAGCTGCGGCGCTGCTTCTGCTTGGCTGACCCAACCCACCTGCTCAGGCCCCTTCTCCCGGTCTTACTGCCGAGGGCTGCCCCTCTGACCTAACTAGATACAAGTGGAAGCTCCGGTTGGCTCCTAGGAGGAAAGACTCAGCTGGTACGACTCTTCGGCCTTTCACCCTTCCCTTTTTAGCCCTACCCTCTTCTCCTTCCTGCCTGGAATGCGACTGCCAGGCTGAGCGGCCTGGTCTTTCTTGGCCACAAAGATAAAGACCCACGGGCTAAGGAAAGAAGAACCACAGCAAGAGCCTAACTGCTGATGGCGGATGAGCCGCCACACTGACCCAGTACTGCCTACCCTCAGACTCCTTGTGATGTGCCAAAAACAAACTCCACTTCCAGCTAAGCCAGGGTTACGTGGGTTTCTGTTATTTGAAGCTGAATGTAATTCAGTTGAGATTCTCTCTCTCTCAGAGACACACAGCAGTGTGCACCAATCTTTTAGCAGAAAGCAGAGCTATTCCTTAACATGGTAAAGAATGTCAACCTCACACCTACAGCCAACCTCTCACACTTAAAAAAAATCAAAAGGCATTCATTTTTCTTTAAAATCTAGGAAAAAGGCAAGAATGTTCCCTATTACCACCACCATTTAAATACTTAAGAAGTTCTGTCTAAAGAGGCAGACACTCCATTAAAACAAGCCCGTCAGCAGTGGTTACAAAAAAAAAAAGAAAGAAAGAAGCAGATAAAACAGACAGAGACATACAACAGCTAAAAAGAATGAGATACTATCGTCATTGTTTGAAAATAAATAAAGCCAAGAGAGCAATAAAAAAAAAAACCCTTAAAATTGATAGATTTAGTAAAATAGAGACAAGACAATATGTAAAAATGAATAGTCTTTCTATGATGTTAGTGACAAACAAAGTTTATGAAAGAGAGAAAGGGATTTTATTCACAGCGGTGGGAAAGCATACACTATCTAGGAATAACCCTAAAAATGTAGTATGTGGGACCATTATAATGAAATGCAACTACACTGAAAGATGTAAAAGATTTGAGTAAACAGAGAGACCTGTCCTGTTCCTTAATAAGAAGAGTGGTTTACCAACGCAATAATTTCCAAAGTTTAGGACAATCCCAGTCAAAATCACAATCACATTTTTTTCTGTAACTTGGCAAAATAAGTAAACACACAACATGAAGAATGAATTGAGGAGAACAAAAAAGTCTTTATTTAAAATAAAAACTATGGTGATAAAGGCAGTCTTTCTCTATTATGATACTAAAACATATATTATAAAGCCACAAAAGTTAAAGTAGAATGACACAAGCAAACCTAGAACTGATAGACAAATAAATGAAACCATTTAAGTCGCCCTGAAAAGTCTCCTCGAGGATATGCGTTCAGCTTCTGATAACAAAAGTATCATAAACAAATGGAGAAGAGAGAAGCTATTCTACAAAGGATGTCAGGAAAACTGGATATTGGAGAAAAGTCACTTCTTCACTTGACAATATACAGTAATATGATTCTCGATGGATGGAAGAGTTAAAGGGCAAAAAGGAAACCTTATAAGTGACAATAAAGCCTAAGTGATCTCAGGAGTTCCAACACCATGAAGACAGAGACCACGTCTGCTTGTCACCATAATTTCTCTAGTGCTTGGCATGCTCCTGGCACAGAGAAGGGCTTCCGTACAGATTTGTTTACTGACTAACTGGTATTAATGCCATGAAAGAAATCACAAAAGAAAAGGAGTTATTTCATTAAGATAAAATGTATGTATATGATAAAAATTATAAAGCAAATTACAAGCTAGGGAAAACATATCCATTAAATATGATAAAGGGTTAATTTATACACACATATGATAGACAGTGGAAAGTGTGTTATCAAAGAAAGAATAATAAAAGCAGAAAAGTACAAATGGCCATTAGACATTTGAAAAATTCTTCAAATACATATGTAATCTAAAAATGCAATGTAACCCTATAAGTCATCAAATATTTATGAATTAAAAGTGATCAATGAAGCCTAAAAAGACATTTCTCCAAAGAAGACATACAAATGGCCAACAGGGGCATGAAAAGATGCTCAATATTGCTAATTATTAGAGAAATGCAAATCAAAATTAATAGAGGTATCACTTCACACCCGTCAGAATGGCTATCATCAAACAGTCTACAAGTAATACATGCTGGAGAGGGTATGGAGAAAAGGGAATTCTCCTACACTGTTGGTGAGAATGTAAACTGGTACAGCCACTATGGAGAACAGTATGGAGGTTCCCTAAAAAAAATAAAAATAGAGTTACCATATGATCCAGCCATCCCACTCCTGGGCCTGTATCTGGAGGAAACTCTAACTCAAAAAGATGTATGCACAACAATGTTCATAGAGGCATTAGTTACAATAGCAAAGACATGGAAGCAACCTAAATGTCCATCAACAGATGATTGGTTAAAGAAGATACACACACACACACACACACACACACACGAACTTATTCACAAAACAGAAAGAGACTCACAGACACAGGAAACAAACTTATGCTTACCAAAGGGAAAAGCAGAGGTGGAGGGGAGGGTTAAATTAGGAGCCTGGGGTTAACAGATACATACTGCTATATATAAAATGGATAAACAAAAGGACCTACTGTATAGCACTGGAAATTATATTCAATATCTTGTAATAACCTATAATGGAAAAGAACTTGAAACTGAATAACACAATTCAAAAAGGTCTTGAATAGGCTTTTCTTCAAAGAAAACATAAAAATGGATAATAAGTGGAGCTGACCCTTGAACAACGTAGGGTTTAGGGGACCCAACCTTCTGAAGAGTCAAAAATCCACTGATAACTTATAGTCACCTCTCCATATGGGTGATTACTCCACATTCACTGTTGTACATCCTCTGCATCCATGGAATGATTACTTAGAAGGCCTGCCTTCTCGGACAGACCACTTGCAGAAGGTAAGAGGGATGAGCGCAGACTAGTCAGCGTGGAAAGATGAAGGCCCACCTGGGGCTGAAGGTCCGGGCTTGATCAGAGCTTCGGACCGCACAGCTCAACCGAGGGCTCTGGTTTAAGCCTCCTTCCAAAAGCCCAAGAGTGGCTCTACCCTGATGAGGGGCCCGGTTCTCAACTTGATACTCTCCTAATTAGAAGTAAATCCCCATAATACAGGAGAGCCTTTGCGTGTCCACAGTGCATTTTGGCCATGAGTCTCAAAGCATTGACAAAGGAAGCTGCAAGTGAAATTACTGATTGAATACATCCAGACACAGAGCAATCCCTGTGTCAATGTTGACAGAGCAGCCCTTTATCGCCCAGCTCCAGGAGGGCGAACATAAAGCAAAACCACCAGCGATGCTGGGAGGAAAAAAAAATATTTGCAACTAGAACCATGGAGCCCCATATTCATAAAACAATAATCCCAATTAATAATAACAATTGTTGTTTCTAATCGTAAAGGTGTGTGGCTCTTTATAGTCTACAAAGCGTTACTCAGATTTCATAATCTCCTGCAATTCTTACACCAGCCCTGTCAGAATTTGCTCCATTTTCACACATGAAAAAACTGACATTCTTAAACCTGGCTTTTCTGCCTCCAAACCCAGTGCTCTTTTGATCTCAAAATCATCCAGTTAAGCCAGTTTTCTTTTTTTGTACTGAAAGACAGTAAATAGTAAATGTGTGTCCAATATAAGGAGTCTTTTTATGCCACCAGCATAATAAAGACTGACTCTAAGTTCAAAACCAGTGTTAGAAAGTCTCCCTTAGATTGAGCTGAACGTCTCTCCAGGGAGCCCGTCCCACTCCTTAGCCCGGATGGCCACTACCCCTTCATCTCCAAAACCCTCCAAGGGCACCTGCACAGCCCCCAAAGGGAACCCAAGGAAATGCAACCTCCTTGATTCCTAATCCCCATACCATGATGTCAATTTCAAAATACTGAAATTTCCCCCTCCAAGATCCCGCCCCTCACTGCCATTCTCATCAAAAGTTTTCTATCTGACCTCCCTAGACCTCTATAATCAGTTTCCGTCTTCATTTTGTGAGTTTTATATTATTCAGGGACAGAACTTGAATTTCCAATTAAACCATTCTATCTTTTTTATTTTCCTTTTTCACATTTGTATCACTAGTAACTAGAGGAGGAAAGGTAAGCCTCCTTCCTGAGCTGTTCAATTTAAATCTCTATTTAAAAAAAATAAAATATTCTTTCCAGCGCTGCCTTTTCACAATCTATCCAGTGCCCCCAAGATGAGGATTACCTATGATAGCCCCACGGTCCTTGGATGAGAGAGAACAGAGCATCCTCTTCTCTCAGTTAATTACCATTTCTTGCCTGTACATTTGATTTCAATAAAGTCTCTCTAATTACTTCAAATATCACTGCTCCTGCTTCCTCCCCTCTCTCCTGTGCCCCTCTTTATCTTGGATTGCTGAGACGGATGAACTCAAACAGACCCACAAGCCTCAGGCGTCAGCGGCAAGGAGCAAAGACTTCTCCACGTTAATAAGCCAGGAGAGTTAATAAACCAGACTTCCCGAAGTTAATAAAGCGGGAAAACACAATTATTACTATTTTTACTATTATTAAAATATTGCCACTATTGTTGTTTGTTATTCTCAGCCTCAGCAGCCGCTCTCCCAAGCCCCTCCCCCGCACCTGCCCACCTCCCCTTCCTCCCTCCACCCTCACCAGTGGCAGTAATATTGTGTGAGTAATCCCAGAGGGGCTCCCCAGCACTGCCCCGTTGGAGGAAGCAATATTGGAGCGCGTGCAGCCCTCCCGTCCCTTCAGGCTCAGCTCTGCCCTTTTATATTACACACTGTTCAGTCAAATCCATCACTGGCCTCCCAGATCTTTCCAATAGGCTGGAGGAGGCTGGATGGAAATGATGATTAAAGGAGCTGGAGAGGGAGGAGGGGAAACGGGCAAATGAGATGGGAGGGAAGAAATCTCTTGTTGGGTTGGGTTGTGGACATGCCTGAGCTGTCAGTGAGTCTGATTTCCATACGATGGCTTCTGAGGCTCAGTATTTCTCTGCACCCTCTAGGCAATGTGTGGTTTTCTTAGGATCAACTAGAGATACCTGCAGGTAAGGGCAATATTAACCACAAGTGCCTTCCAGACTCCCAGCAAGTGTGTTCCTCCTTCACCTGTCTTCTTTCCCTTTGAAGGAATAGCTGCATCCATGAAGAAGGCAGCCTTTTAGAAGTGGCCAGTGGAATGAAACAAGTGGAGAAAGAGACATAGGGCAGCAGAACCTTAAAATTCATCTGGGTCAACTCCTCATTTCATGGATAGAGAAAGTGAAGTTCAACGAAGTCAAGTGACGAGGCTGGCTAATCAAGGAGAGAACCCAGACTGGACCCTTTGCTTTTTTTTTTTTTTTTTTAATGAGCATATTTTCTTTTTTTTCTTTCTTTTCAATTTCAATTTTTTATTGAAATGTAGTTGATTTATAATATTAGTTTCAGGTATATAGCAAAGCCATTCAGTTATACATACATATTTTTTCAGATTCTTTTCCATTATATGTTATTACAAGAAATTGAATGTAGCTCCCTGTGCTACACAGTAGATACCAGAGTAGCTACTCTGACAGAGGAGACAAAAATGATCAAGCCATTAGCATTTTTTTTTTCTTGAAGAAGGTAAATGTTCTAATTCTAATTGATATAATTTTACTTATTTCATAGACTTTGGAAACCTTTGTCTTTCAGTCATTTTAAATGATTTTGGGGAAAAAAATGTTCAATGATTACATAAGCCATAAAAACAATGGGTCGTGAAAATTAAACTCAGTGAACGTAAATGATTCTGCAGTCAGTAAGCTTATTCAGCTTTGTGAAGATCTAATGTATCTAAACCGTACGAAAGCTTAATCTGTCTGGATGCAATTAAATCTTGAATAATTCATGATGATTCTTCAGTAGAAATAAGATGATTCCTGCCTGTTTATTTTTTTAAATAAAAAAAATGTAAAAACCTAAAGAATAAAATCTTTTTAATTTTCTTTCTGCAGGCGACTGCATCTTTCTTCCCCAGCTCTTCCTAGGCCCTCCTCCTCCTCTCTGTGCCAACATCCTGGTTATCCCACATCTAAAGCCTAACTATTCTGTTTCCCCAAATCTGCTCAGTCCCATGTGGTCCCTGTTTCAGTGACTAGCGTCACTACACCCCAGTGGTTCTCACCTGGGGGAGATTTCGCCACCCCGCCCAGTGGAGGCAGAGCAATGTTTAGAGATATTCTTGTTTGTCAAACCTGAGACTGGTATCTAGTGGACAGAGCTCGAAGGAAGCTGCTAAACACCCTACAGTGTGCAGGGCAGTGCCCCACAACAAAGAATTATCCAGCCCAAAATGTCAACAGAGCTGAGACAGGGAAACCCCCTGTACCCACTCTGGCTCAACACCTCAGTTAGTCTGTCTCCTTGCTGGGAAGTTGCAAACATGGATCCGGAAACAAGGGTAGAGGTGAATTTGCCAAAAGTCCCCCTTCAAGGGATGCCAGCTGCACTTACGGGACTGGAGGCATTCATTGGTTGGGAGAAGGTGAGCAAAAGAGAAAGAGAAGATTATGGGAAAGGACCACAGAGGGACCAGGAAGAGAAAGAAGTACCCTGAAAAAAGACCCCAATCTAACCCCAACTTTCGGTTAACTCGACCTCTGCACATCATTCAGAGCCCACTACAGGCCCAGGCCGCGTTTAAGGGGCCACCACAGCAGACATGGACACCCGGAAAAAGACTCAACAGAGTCAAGCCCGACTTCAGAGAGGGAACCACAGACCACCGCGGGGTGTGCAGAGTGCAGCTGGATCCTGGAGCTGGGCCCTGCACTCCAAATCCTATCCCGGCACCCACCTAGAAGGACACTCAACACGGAGGACGCACCTCCCCACTGTCAGTCTGGGGTTTCTCTCCCCGAAGCCCTGGGCCGCCAGGGACAGAAACTTGGCTGGACGACAGGGGCCACTCAGGGTCTGGACACAGCGCCCAGCCAGGGAGCACCCCCCGCATTGCTCTCAGCCCAAATCCACTCCCTTTTCAACAAGGTAGCTACTGCCAGCAGGAGGCTTTGGAAGGAGTCAAGTGTAATTAAAAGCTGTGAAAGCGGCATTGTCTCAATTGTAAATCCTTCTCACTGAGAGGCCTTTACTGGGGAATTCTCAGAGGTGGGGAGAGGCCAAAGCTGCCACAGCCACCACCTCTACTTAGAGAGTCCAACAAGGAACTTTAATGGAAAAATATTTCCATCGAACATGGAGGCCTGGAAATTGCATGGCCTCATTCATTCTGGGTCTGGAGTCGAATACTGGGGGAGAGGAAGCGCAGTGAGAGAGGAGGGAGAGGGAAGAGCACACGACACAAACTGGGAGAAAGGAAAACTCATTAACCAAAATGCCCGGCTGTGCCTCCGTTCAGCTCTTTCTCACGATCTCCTACGGAAGCCTCCGCATTGTGGTCAGTTGCCCACTGAGCCAAGTATCTGCTCCTGTGATTACAGTCCAGGCTGTGCATTCAGTCACCTTGATGTCAGTCCCGGCTCCAGCAACAGCCAGCCAGTCAGCGTGTGACTGAAGCAGGACACAGAGGACTGTGCATGTGTGTCATCCTGTCACTGGGCACAGGGCTACCTCCCAAGTGTGGACAAGTGAGTACAAGTGAGCGCAATGTACAAGCCCCACAGGCCGGAAAGCGAGCCCCCCGTCATACCTCCACAATGCTCCCACCCCACCGCGAGGCTGTCCCGGCACCTGGCCAGGAGCCCGGCAAAGTCAGACAGGTGATTCACCTGGTGGGGACACCTCTAGGCCTTGTGTCCGTGATGGCCGGCATCCTGCTGGAGGCACAGCTGTGAGAAGTGATCCAACAGAGAGATTCAGCTTTCCTCAATTTGGTCATACTCAGACAGTGAAGGCAGACCTTAACTTCCTAATGAGTTCTAGGTTTCCTGCCAAATGACAAAGGGAAACTCATGTCGTATCCCCTCACTCTCTTGGGTCTCCTGTTTTATCTCAAACCCACGTGGAGAAAAATATGGTTTCCAGGGACAAGCTCAGCTCACAGTGCAATGGTCAGGGGGAAAGCAATTTCTCTGCGGCAGAAATTTCAAAATACGAAATGATGCACACGACTGTATCAACGTGTGTCAGGACAGACCTCACCCACTGGTAAGAGAGAGCCCTGGGCTGAGAGCTGGAGAGCCCCCCCCCCGCCCCCCACACCTACACCTTTGCAGACGCGCGAAGAGCTGGCTTGATCTCTAAGCAAGACTGGGCCCCTCTGTCTCTAAAACATGTCAGCAACCTGAACGCCATTCAGTGAAAGGCAATGAGCATGACGTGGGTCTGGGAAGGCTAATTCGTGCACAAAGAGAGTGCAATTGAACAGGCCCATTAAATGGGGAACGAGAACAGAACAATGTAGCTGAAGGCAGGAAGTGCTCACATGCCAAAACAACTCCCCCTCAAAAGGCCTTACAGTGATGTAGCTGAATAAAACGTAACTAAACGGGAAACAAAGGTCTTGGTGGAGCCTGACGGAGAGGTTATTTATTATTAGTAGAATCTATCTGACTGCCCTCTTACCCACCTCTCAAAAAAATCATTCCCATGGAAACATAAAATAATTTATAAAGAGTTACAAAGAACATCAAATAATCAAAAATGTTATTGCTAGGCAAATAGGTGCGTGGAGTATAGGTGTGGCCCAGATGGGGGCTAGGGTTCTGGTGCCGACTCTGCCGTCAGTCAGCTGTATGACTTCCACGTGTGCTAAGTGAGAAGGCAGGACTCACAGTGTTGACAAGAGCTAACATGAAGGAACTTCTCTTTGCCAGAAGTAACTCTAAGTGCCCTCTCTGCACTTACTTCATCTTCACAACAATCCTGTAAGGTAGAGATATTATTATTCCCATTTTACAAATACGAGAATTGAGGCATCAAAGGTCGCAACAAGGACATATGGTAAGTGCCTGAGTCAAGACCTGAACAAGGTTCCTTTTCAGCAATGGCTGAGTAGCCGCTATCAGACCAGCTCCCCGACAGGTAACGTAGAAATGCTAGGCAAAGTATAGGAAACCACTACGTGATGACACCAACCACGAGCAAAAGCAGGCAGATACTGAAGGGGAGTCAGCACATGGAGGCATGGACTAGAACTGGGTAATTTTCCTGTTTTTCACAGCTTCTAGTCGCACAGAGTGACTAAGAAACACAGATGGAAAAGCCACAGCTTCCTGGCTGAAAGGACCAAAGGACAGAATTCAGGGCAACCACAGCAACTAAAAGTGAGAAAAGCAGCCTGGAACTACCCAGAGAGGGGGAGCCCCAGATTTTATATACATGTTCTGCCCTAATCTCTAGCTGGCTCCTGGATTCCATGTGTGCTGGACAGACTCCAGGCTGCCCAAATAAGAATCAAAAAACTGAACTGCAATTCCAGCTGTAGCCCACCACAGGGAAGACAGAGTTTGCAGTTTGAGCTCATTCAAGCTAACTGCCTACCGGAAATTTCGTTAAATAAAACACAAATACTCCTTGAGGGAACATAAAAATTCAGGTTATCTATATTGTACCATGTCCAAGATGCAACATAAATCATTAACATGACCCATACTGGAGAGAAAAGAAAATCAGCAGAGATCAACCCCAAAACGACCCAGATGTTAGAATTAGCTGACAAGGATTGTAAAGCATCTATTATAACTATGCTCAAGGACATAAAGAAAAATATGCTCAAAAAGAATGAAAAGATAGAAACTAATATCACAGAAATTCAGACAACAAAAAAGAACCAAGTGGAGCTTCTATAACAGCATTGTCTGATACAACTTTCTGCAATAACAGAAATGTTTAATATCTTTGCTGTCCAATACAGTGTCACTAGCTACATGTGGCCACTGAGTGATTACAATGTGGCTAGTGCAACTCAGGAACTGAATTTTAAATTGTGCTTAATTTTAATTAATGTAGATTTAAATAGCCACATGTTGGTAGTGGCAACTGTACTGGGCAGAGCAGCTCTAGAACTAGAAAGTACACCATCTGAAATAAAAATTCACTGGATTGGACTAACAGCAGATTGAAAATGACAAAGAAATTGTTAATGACCTTAAACATAGGTCAATATCCAATTGGACAAACAGACGGAAAAAAAAAGAATGACAACTATAACAAAAAAGAACAGGGGAAAGAATAAACGGATGTATACATTAGTTCCAGGGTTCTTACATTTTATGTGCAATGATACAATATTAACTCATAAGTACATTGTGAGTAGTTACATGTGCATATTGTAATCCTGGGAGCAATCATTTTTTTTAAAAAGTTAGTAATAATCTAAAGAGGTATCATTAAAAAGCCAATAAGTAAATTAAAATGAAATTCTTAAAAAGAAAATCCATTAACCAAAAGAAAGCATGAAAGGAGAAATGGAGAACAGAAAACAGAGTGCATAAATAGAAAGCAAATAATAATAATAAATAAATAGCAAATTTTAAAAAATAGCAAAATGGTAGACTGAAATCCAACTGTATCAATAATTACATTAAATGTTAATGGACTAAACACTTCAATTAAAAGAAAGAGGTTATCAAAAAGGATAAAGAAGCAAGACTCGGCTATATGTTCTCTATAGGAGTTGTACTTTAAAAATAAAGGTTAAAAATCAGACAATCTGTTTGGAATCTCCTGTCTTTAACTATTATATTAATCATGACCTAAGAAGTACCTTCTATCTCTAAAATCCAATGATTCCACATGCATAAGTATATATGCATATATACACAAGTACTTATGTAAAAATATATTCTTTTACACTCAGGATACATAATGATCAAATTTATATGTGTGCCCAAACCCAGGAGTGATGATGGAGAAGACAATTTACCAAGTCAACCCACCATCATTGCTGATTTTGTTTCCCAATCAATGTTCACTGTGTCAGGCAATCAGATGGAATTTTTGTGTTACTGTGTCCAGGAAAATCACTTCACTTATTCTCAGAGAGTGACTTAACTGCTCAGTAACAGAAATGTCCTAGAACTGCTTGAATTTAAATCTTCATGGAAGAACTTGACACGATCTTTCCCATAAGGCCTGGTGACTAGAACAGGCAGCATCTCCAGGGCTTTGCCACACAGACAAAGCAGCAGTGATACAGCGCAAAGAGCACTGAACTTGCCATGAGACAGCCGAGCCTGATTCCCACCTGCACTGCTTAGAGGTCATGGAATATGGGGACCGTCATTTAGCCTCTCTGATCCTCAGCCTTCTCATCACGAAGGAGGTTGTGGTGATGATGACATAATAGAGTGTCTGTTCACAGACTCTCTAAGTTTTTCTCTTTTAGGCTCTCAATGCCCAATGTCAGTTTCGCGTGGTAGCTTCCCAAGTAAATATTAGAAGGGTTGAGAGAAACCATACGGGATTTTTAAAATACAATACAAATTCAAAGATTTTTGAACTCACTCATTATAGCCAAAATACTTCCCCAAATATGCGTAAATTAATTAGTGTCACAGATACATTTGAAAACTGGAGCACATGCCCATTCATGAAACCACTATCAGCAAACTGATTAATTAGGGCCCATTCTGTGGCCTCGTTTAAGAAGCGTGATCAATGAATTAATAAGCCTTGTCATTACAGGTACCTTCTGAGAGAGACTGAGCCTCTGTTAAATGTCATGCAAGACCTGGAACGTTCACAGGTTTGTGAAATTCAAATGCATTATTTCCTCCTGACAGATACGATCAAGTCAGTAGAACTCAGTTCAACCTTCAGTTGCCAACAAATGATCATAATTGTTGGCCAAGAAGGGTAAACATAAGCCTGCTTAACAAATTCGCTAATTATCTTTCAGTTTAGGATTCATGTAACAAATAAATACTGGATGCCTGCAGCTTATCAGTCAGTTCATATAAACCAACAAGGGTAAGTAGATTTTATTTGTTTAAAAGCTCCTGTTCTTAAGCCAAGTATTTCTTGCCCTTGATTTTTCTTTCTTGAATCTCATATGTGTGTGTATTTCACAAGGCAATCTGTCTGCCCTTATATACTTTTAAAAATATTAGGTATATCCGCTGAGAATTCCTTAAAAAGTAATGCTGAGGTTTAAAAGTAATGAAAGAAACAAGCCCCTGGTATGAGAGTAAAAACTGCCCATACAGGCGTAATCTACAGTTGGCTGGCACTGCTGAACATTAGGAAATAAATTATCAGTGTAATTAGCTGCCATTTACTGAGGATCTTAGCAGATGCTGTATAAACACGCATAACCTTTAATCTCTGCAACTTGGGTAAAGACATAGTTTCTGCTTTTCAGAAATAAGGAGGAAGATTACTCAGAAACTAATTTGCCAAGTAACAGAGCTGGGATTTGAACCTTTGTCCGTGTGGGGAGTCGAGGGAGAGGAGGTATGTCTGTCTTCCTGCCACCCATTCTTACAGTGTTATCTTCTCCATGTGAGAATGTGCCTAATACTTTCCCTCTCTTCCAGATCACCAACTCTTAACCATTTAGGATCATGTGCAGATTCCAGGATTTGATGAGAATCTATGGACCCTCTCCTCCAGAAACGCACACACACACTTCTGGGAAAATAAGTCAAGGGATTCATGGATATCCTGAAGCAAAACCCAGGTTCAAAATCTCTATTGCAAATACAGTCTCCAAACATTGACCCGGCTGGATTTTTCATTCACTTGCCTCCTTTACACTTCCCCCTCCTTTTGGGCTTCTATGGAAGTTTTTAAGGAATAAAATAATGGAGCTAAGAAGCAGATACGATATCTTGTCCACATTCAAGAAAAGCCTTGCTCCTCCCACTGCTGCCACAGCTCCCCCCACTCTCCTCTCGTCTTCGCCATCTCAGTAAGGGTGCTCAGCTCAGGTGGACTATCTCGGAATCACCCTCCCGTCTTCACTTCCGCTCACCACTGGTCTAAGACAGCTTTACTGATCTCCTCCAGGCCTGCCACGATGATCCCTGGGTACCCATTATGTTCCAGGTATTAGACTAGTCAACAAAATTACGTTCCAGGCTCTCGTCAGTGAACAAAGTAAGTACAGGCAGACCTCAGAGACGGCAGGTTCAGTTCCAGATCAACACAATAAAGTGAATATCACAATATAGTGAGTCCCATGAATTTTTTGGTTTCTCGGTGCATACGTAAGTTACATATACCCTACACTGTAGTCTATTAAGTATGCACTAGGATTTTGTCTAAAAAATGCACAGATCTTAATTTAAAAATACTTTCTTGCTAGAAGACACTAACCATCATCTGAGCCTTCAGAGAATCATCGTCTTTTTGCCATAGTAACATCAAAGATCACTGATCACAGATCACTGTAACAAATCCGGTAATAATGGAAAAGTCTGAAATACTGTGAGAATTACCAGAATGTGACACAGAGACATGAAATGAGCAAATGCTGGTGGAAAGACGGCACAGATAGATGCAAGGCTGCCACAAATCTTCAATCTGTAAAAACAAAACAAAACAAAACAAAAAACACAGTATCTGTGAAGCACACTAAAGAAAAGTGTGCTAAAACAAGGTATAATCTGTCTGTCTGATCTCGTGGGGCTCACATTCGAATGGGGGACACAATATATGGGCCTAATAAAGGAGTAAATTACAGCGAGTCCTAGAAGGTGATCAGTGGCTGGAAAAAATACAGAAGTTATGGGGGAAGGGTGCATGTCGGGGTGGGCGGCAATATTAAATAGTTGGATATTTGAGTAAACACAGGAAGCAGGGGTCAAACTTGCGGAGATCTGGGGGAAAACACATTTTATTTGTGTTTATTGTCTTTCTTCCCCTCTAGAATGTAAGCTCCATAAAGTCAGGGATTCTGTCTTTGTTACTGTCCACTGCTCTACCCCAAGTGCCTATAACAATGCCAGGCACATAGTAGGTGCTCAAAAATATTAGCTGAATAAGAAAATTAAATGAAAGAGTTAAAATTTACTCTCAGGCTGGCAAAAATTGAGTGTTAGGGTTAATTTCTAAATCTTACCCTAGATATGTCAATATCCTCAATTTAATGGTAAATTCGAAGCAAAGAGAAAGAAACTGAGCCAAGCGGGGTTCACCTTTTAGAAGAGAAAACTGAAAACTGACTATACGTGAAAAATGCTAATAATCTGAACTCCAACTTTTAAAAAGCCAAATAAGAAACAGGCTTTTAAAGAATCCCAGGATATCGCATATCAAATAGGGTTTTTAAATTAGAAATGACCCTTGAAATACAGGACTCCTAAATCCTGAATAATCCATCGATTAGGCTGTCAGTGAGGCACATGGAGACATGGCAGGTAAGATGGAAGCCACCAACCTGGGAAGTGCCAGCCACTGTGCCATGAAATCCTCCCCTCAGCTGCACTCCCATTACAGACCTGCATACCCAGAACACCCAGTATACTTATGCCCTTGGATTATAAGCCTGATTGTGGCTGATTCGCTCAGTTACTTATCCCTTGGTGCTGGTGAGTCTAAGGATATGGGTTGGATCTCCATGGAAACCAAGAGACACTGATGCAGTTATCTGGCCACAAGTTACACCCCTGACCTTGCCCAGTGATCCCACTTATGTACATCCTCAGTTACACAAAAGGACGCAGCCTGTGTGTGCATGTGTGTGTGCGCATGTATGTGACTACCCAAAAACAGAGCAACTCAAAGCACATGCTTCATGGTCAAGAAGGCTACAAGTGACCGTTGAGGACCAACTGACCCCCTTCTGCACAATTACAACATCAAACCAAGGTCCTGGATACAAATCTCTCCGTTAGCTTCTCCTAGAAACATGATCCGATTCTAAGAAAGGCTACGTTCTATATGGACAAAAGCCGCAAACAACTGGAAGGCCACTGGCAGGACACATGCTCCCTTCATCTTGTCCCCAGAGTCTGGTAAAAAGTCAGGAATATGATCTCCCTGGATTCCAGGGCACGTGACTGTATGGATGGTGGGGTCTTACCACATTACAGGTCATGTGAGCTTCAGAACCCTCTTCCCTCTCTGATTAACCAGCAATGTCAGTGGGAAGCCGAAATCACGTCATCTTAACAGCTCAACCTCTGCAACACTGCCCCATCATTAAACTTTTAAAGGGGTTCACTGGGGAAGTCCTTTAATCCTTTAATAATTGAGTTGGGGGAAAGTGATGAAGAGCATTTACCTTAGCTAATATTAACTAGACTTGGCTACTAATGGCTTTCCAACCGTCCCACTGTACCCACGTGGCCATTTAAAAGAGCACATTCCATTTGGCCCCTTGCTCTTTAACTGTCGACAGGAAAACTGAAAAATAATACATCATTCAGCATTGCAATCTGTACTGCAGTGCTCCACCCAATTCTCCCTTCTAGCACTACTGAGCCCAGTCTACACTAAGGTCTTACAACCCGTTGGCGAGTAGAAAAATTCATCCCATGAATCGGTTGGGTGCCTCTGATCTCAAATAAGCTGATGTATTTTCCACTGACTTTACTGGCCACGGAGGCAGAGAGCCATTGGGAAATAGTCAGCTTTCTCCAATTTGAGTTTAATTCCCTTTCTAAGTTAAAAGGTCTGATGACCCTGTCACTTTTTCTTTCCTAGGGTCACACAGATAGACAGCCCTAGAGAAAGGCAGGATTCCCATCTAAACATCACCCTTCCACTCCCCCACTGCACACATCAGGAGGTTTGTGATCAGATAGCTTGAGATAAAGCACTGAGGTAAACGGGAGGCTCTCAAAGAGGTTAAATGATGGTCCCAGGCCCACCCAGACAGAGCAGAGGCAAAGGAGGGACCAAAGCTCAAGGATTCCGAAAACCCACTGTTCTCCACCAGGTTTCTCTAGCCTCCAGTCTGGGGAAGTAAACATATGAACCAACCATCTGAATAAGAACGGAAAACAGTGATGGTGGATTAAGAGACCCAGCCACTGCGGTCTGGTCAACATGGTGTCCCCATCCTGGACTCCCTTCTCTTAAACGTTCTCCTGAGCATCGTGGGAAGCAAAAGCCCTCAGTGGACAGGTGTGTGGATGGTCTAGTGGCCAAGCACAACTGACTAGCTCCTGGCCTGAGGAATCAGCCACACAGGACATACCTTGGACCACACTGTGACCAAACAGAGGTCTGCAAGGATGAAGAGCAGAAACGGGAAGATGGTGGACAAGAGAGGCCTACACAGAGAGAACTGGCATCTGAGGAAGGACACAGGCTGCAGCCTCACTCTGCCTCCACCCTTCGGGCCCATGAACCAGGGTGGCTTCGGGAAAGAAGTTACGTGGGAAGCGGCAGTGGCCACCTTACAAGAGACCCTGAGGAATGACGGAAAACATACCCAGCTTCTGCTGGCCTCTGTTCTGTGGTGATCAGCTCTGGCTAATCCACAGAGAAATGCACAAAAGAACAAAGGGAAAGATCATGCAGGGGCAGAACACGTGCCCTCGATGATTCCCTGACCCTTCCCCAGGCTTCTCCTCTGTCAACTGGATGCTCCTCTCTCTCCCCGACCTTCAACGCCCTCCCTTTCCTGGTGAAACTCACCTTAGCTACCAAGTAGGCTCAAAACTACCATATCTGAAAACGTCTCCCCTTCATTCTGTCTCCACCCCAGGTACAGTTTTTCCTCCCATCTTCTTTCCACTACCCATCTTCTCAGAAGAGTTGGCCACATCATTCTCTCTACTTCTTCAACTACCTTTTACTGTAAAATCCATTAACATGCCTTCCTGGTCCCTCCAAGCTTCTGACAACACTACTGTTAATAAGGGTACCAACGACTAACTGCCTACTGGAAGAGCAAGCAGGTGGCCCTACTTTTTAAAATTCACCACCACTGCCCTGTCCTCCAGAAGCCCACCCACCCTGGCGTTCTCTCCTGGATCCGTGTCCTTCCATCACAGCCTCTCCCAGTCTCCTTGAATGCTGGTGGCTCCCCAAAAGCTCCATCCTTGGCCCTCTTCTCACTCTGTGTGGTATCCCCTTGGGTACTTCCCATATCTACATGATAACATATCCTAAAGTTTCCTGCCCAGGTTGGTTTATGGGTGTTCAACTACCTCCTGGAAAAGGGAACCCTCCTACACTGTTGGTGGGAATGTAGCTTGGTGCAGCCACTATGGAAAACAGTATGGAGATTCCTCAAAAGACTAAAAATCGACTTACCATGTGATCCAGCAGTCCCACTTCTGGGCATATGTCCAGAGGGAATCTTAATTCAAAAAGATACATGCACTCCAATGTTCACAGCAGCACTATTTACAATTGTCAAGACATGGAAACAACCTAAATGTCCATTGACAGATGACTGGACAAAGAAGTTGGGGTATATTTACACAATGGAATACTGCTCAACCATAAAAAAGAATAAAATAATGCCATTTGCAGCAACACGGATGGACCTGGAGATTGTTATTCTAAGTGAAATAAGCCAGAAAGAGAAAGAAAAATACCATATGATATCACTTATCTATGGAATCTAAAAAAAAAAACCATAAAAGACAAACAAACTTATTTGCAAAACAGAAAGACTCTCAGACATAGAGAACAAACTTGTGGTTACCAGGCGGGGAGAGGGGATAAATTGGGAGTTAGAGATTTGCAGATACTAACTGAAATATATAGAATAGATAAACAACAAGTTCATGCTGCATAGCACAGCGAACTATATTCAGTATCTTGTAGTAACTTATGGTGAAAAAGAATATAAAAACGAATATATGTACATTCATGTATGACTGAAGCATTATGCTGTACACCAGAAATTGACACAACATTGTAAACTGTCTCTACTTCAATAAAAAATTTTATATACAAACTAAAAAGAAAGAAAACTGCCTCCTGGACACTGCCACCTGAATTAGCTCCCTTTCCCACTGATCCTCCAAGAGCCAGTTAACCTGTGACCTTTTCCATGAGGCTTTTTCAGTAACCCCTAGCAAGTCACTCATTGATCCATTGATCCGTTCAACCAACATGTCAAATGCCTATTATTTGTCAAGAATCACGCAAGATGCTGGAGATGCGGGAGTTAAAACACAAAATGAAACAAAAGAAGGTCTGTGCCCTCATAGAGCTTATGATTTAGTGACACAGACAGTAAGCCAACTCATAAATACGCATTTCAAATTATAGTAAGCACTATGAAGATAACAAATAGCACACAGTAATATAGAACCAAGGGACTTAGATAAGCTGGTATTTGGTCCCACTGGCCATGCCTCTCCTAAAACAAGTTTACTCTTCCTTTAAGCATCTGTCTAATTTATGTCTCTAAGCAGTCTCTGTTTGTTAATACATTGGTGCTTGCTTTTATTCATTTTTACGTATCTGGCATATACAGGAGTTTAATGAATCTGTTTGATGATTAAATGAATGAATGGGTTATTTAAGTAATGAATCAACTATTTATGAATCCATTTAATTCTGAATTTGAGAAATCCACATACAACTAGGTAAAGTGCATTCCAATTGCTGGCGTATTACCTGAAATCTCTAGGTTCATTAAATGCCGGTTTACAGAGATTAAATTCAGATGTACATCTCATCTCTCTAAAATTGACTGGAACTACTTTTATGAGAACCAAGTATCGGCAGTGGTGAGAGAAATAATACAACACAGGAATACTTAATTTCCAAAAAAACCAAGATTCCATTATTCCATTTTCAATCCAGCCAGGCCAAGTAATAAACAAGAGGGAGTGAACAGTTCTGGAAATCTGCCTCATGCCGGGGCACGGTGGGAGCTTTCCTAGCTGAGGCTGGAGCTTGTTCGAAAGTACAACACAGTTCTGAAGAGAACTTGGAAAGGGGTTATCCGAGGAATGGATGGACAGCTGCTGGCTGGTCCCCATGGAAGTATGTCTGGAAGGCTCCAGATCTGATATTTAACAGTTCTGCTGCCAAATGCACAGACAGGCTCCCAGAACAAAAGTCACCAATAGCAAACTCTGGGAGCTAGAGAGAAGGAAAATGGATGCTTGTCTCCCTTTGTGTCATTCTTCCGGTGCAGAAGAGCAGGGACGCTCGGGGGACGGTGGAGACCAATGCAGATGGGTTGGGAGAGAAAAGATGGGTAGGAGGGCTTTGCATTTGTGGGAGAATTTGATGAACAGGAGTGATGAGTGTGCACTAGCAGCTTTCACACACACACAAACACTCAGGAGTTCCCCAAATCCACAAAACTTCCTTTAAAACCACAGAATATGTAAACAGCTGACCGTCGAAAGCCTGCCGGAAAGCTCAAGTATCTAGTAGGTGGGGACTTGTTTTCCAAGAGCTGGTTCAACAGGACAAACTGAGAATTGTGATCTCACTGGGGTGTGAGCACCAGAATTCAAGGAGCAGATGGTGTGATTTAGTGGAAAGGCCACTGGACCAGGAGTCAGCGGCTGGGGATAGCATCCCAGTCTCTCTCGTTACCAACAGCGTGACCTTGGGCAAGCTCTTAACCTCTCTGAACTTCAGTTTCCTCAGCTACAAAATGCAAAAAAAAAAAAAAAGCAAACATCACCTTAGCTAACTTTCTAAATTGCTGTAAGATCCAATGGATATAATATCTGTGAGAAAAGGCTCTTTGAAAATTGAAAAGGATATATTTTTCCCCAACATATCCTTTTATGGAATTTTCTATGAGCCAAGCATTGATCTGCACGCTTTATAAATATCAATCCAAAATGACCCTATGAGGTTGGTACTCTTTTTTCAGTCCAGTTTTATGGAGATACAGTTGACAGATAGCACTGTATAAGCTTAAGGTGTACAGCATGATGATTTGACTTATACATTGAAACGATTACCACAGTAAGTTTAGTAAACATCCAACATCTCGTATAGATACAAAGTTTCTAAAATAGGAAAAAAACTATTTTTCCTTGTGATGAGAACTCTTAAGATTTACTCTCTTAGTAACTTTCTTTTTTTAATTAATTTTTTTGTTGAAGTATAGTCAGTTTACAATGTTGCATCATTTCTGGGATACAGCATGTTTCAGTCATACAAACACATATGTATATTTGTTTTCATATTCTTTTTCATTATAGGTTACTATAAGATATTGAATATAGTTCCCTTTGCTATACAGAAGAAACTTGTTGTATATCTATTTTATATATAGTAGTTAGTATCTACAAATCTCAAACTCCCAATTTGTCCCTTCCCACACTCTTTCCCCCGCTTATAACCGTAAGTTTGTTTTCTATGTCTGCGAATCTCTTTCTGTTTTGTAAATAAGTTCATTTGTGTCCTTTCGTTTTCTTTAGATTCCACCTATGAGTGATATTATATGGTATTTTTCTTTCTCTTTCTGGCTTACTTCACTTAGCATAATGATCTCCAGGTCCATCCATGTTGCTGCAAAAGGCATTATTTTATTCTTTTTTATGGCTGAGTAGTATTCTACTGAATAAATATACCACACCTGCTTTATCCAGTCATCTGTCGATGGACATTTAGGTTATTTTAATAACTTTCATATATAACATATGGCAAAGTTAATTATATTTATCTTATTGTACATTACATCCCTAGTACTTCTTTATCCTGTGACTGGAAGTTTGTGAGGTTGGTACTATTATTATCCCCATTTTACAGAGAGGTTTACGGGCACAGAGGAAGCATGACCTTCACCCAAGGTAACACAGCTTATGAGCAGCAGAGCCAGAATTTGGTCCCAGACACCCTGGCTTCAGAGTTTATGTTCTTGACCACTAGACTGTGTTATCGCACACAGCTCCTAAGAATATGTATTTTTTACTCATGTTACAAAACTAGCAATAATAATACCCAAGCCCGAAGAGTTCTCCATATTTTACCAAAAGGTTTTTCAAGTTCATCATCTTATTTAATTCTCACAATAACTCTGTGACATTGTTATTATTACGTTCCTCTGTATAAATGAGGAAATTGTGTCTTGGATATCTCCTGATAGTAGGACATGTGCTGCAAATTATTTTTCCAGTGATGGAGAGAGATGTGATGTGCCCAAACCATTCATGTCCACCTGTCCAACTCCCTTGCATCTATGGACATGGACTTTTTAAAGAGAAGATCTCTACCAATTACAGAACACAAAGAGTAAAACCCAGAAGAAAAGGAGTGGATGTGTAGTCATGGCCAGCCTCACATACAGATAAACAGGGGAGTACTCTATGAAGTGAGATATGCATTCTGCCCAAAATTATCTGCTTTACTGCCCTAAATTATCAAAATTGTCCCCCATTCTAGGACCTAAAATTCTACCATAAGACAGTCATTCCTTTGACTAAACACCCTTCTGATTAAAAAGACTCTTTGGAAGAATACTGCATTATCATGTACATCCCAATGTGAATTATTTCACACTTTGACAGCTAGTGAAGAGCAGGCTCTAGCCTGCACATGGCATCATTGGAAAATTTAAAAGTCATAAGATGGGTTCAGAGCATAAGACAAACAAGAAGGCAAGGCTGAGCTGAGATCCAAAGTGGGGTTGGAAAACCAGTCTTGTGGTTAAATTCAGGGCTTCCAGGTGCTTAGAGCCCCAGGGGAAAGATAGGTGCAGAGAGCAAGCAACACTCCAGCCAAAGACATGCAGGGAAGGGTCTCCTGAGATGTTCTTCCCCTTTGGATTTCTGAAGTCTCCTTCATGGTACCACCAGTGAGGCATGGTTTTTGTCCCTGAAGAGCTGAGCCCTCATGCCCACATGCTTACTGGAGGGGACAGGCACAACAGGAGCCCCTGCAACAATGCAAGGAGGGCAGGAGGAGAAGGGGTGATGGGAGCCAGCAGCAGGGGAGGACACTCTCGATGTTTATGTTAAAAAGGATTTGTTCCACTGTCAAAACCAGAAAGTGCTCCCCAAGAGCCAGCTTTAAGGAAGGAAGCCTGAAATGACAGAGAAGGTGGTGGGATGTATGAAGGAGGCCCTTTGGAAAGGAGGCTGAAAGCAAGGGGAGGGCATCAGGCAGAAGGCAGGTGTGGCTGTAAAAACCCACCCCTGGACTGGGACTGGCCAGCAATGACCAGGGGATGAACAGAAACTGGACAGTATTGTTTCTGTTGGGTCCCCATCAAATCTCACCCATCCTCAGTTCTCCCCAGGGATGGGGAGAGGGCCCAGTGACTACCAAGCTCCTGAAAACTGTACAAGTCACACCCTCTCCACTCACCTACCATTCCTTTTTCTGGGCCCCATCCTGACCCCAGCAACATCAACCTCTTTTCCACCCTGGAGCTGAGGGGCCCCAGGCCAAGCTGGCATCAGCTCCCACTCAGGTTCAGGCTGTTGGGTACTCAAACAAAGACATACTTGGACCCTCCTGCAGAGAGAGAGGGGACCGTTTCTGGGCCCAGAGGGAGCTGGCCTTAATCTGCTGCACGGTGAATGACAACAATGCTAAGAATGAAAATATGGTTTGGGGGGATAGTCCCCAGGAGCCCAACATTTTGGTATTTAAAGGAACTTTAATGAGCTTAAGAGGCTAATCTGGAGTTCAGGAGGGGGTGTTTTGTTTTGTTTTGTTTTGAAAAATCCTTTTAAAAGTTCCTGAGGCTTGATAGGGAGGAGGTGGGAGAACTGTGAGTCAAGAAGTGGCTACCGTGTAACTGAAGAGGCCGGACAGAGCTAGGAGAGGAGGCTGCTCCAAAGATCCCTTCCTACTGCATCAGCTGGACCTGGTGCTCAAGAGAGAAAGGATGGTTCTCTCCAGGCTGGAGAAGCGTGATGTCCAGAGAAGCAGTGAAGTGAGCAACGTTGAGAGTGAGCAACGCACTTACATGCTATCAGAATACTAGCCAGGCTTCTCCCCCGACGACTCCTTGTCCCGGTTTACTGGTGACCAACATCAAACTCAGACATTTCTCTGACCCACTGAAAAACACCTACCTGTTGCGGCAGGACATAACCCAGCATCCACGAAGGTGCCCAGCACACTCAGAAAGATGTTCAGGGGCCCCTAGATGGTCACCCAAAGAGCGTTGGTTATGGGATCATGCAAACTGAGCACGACGCCCCTCATCAGCTATTGTAGCCGCGTCCTGTTCCATAGCAGGGTGGACCATTATTTTGTGCATCTAAAAGATAAATCTGTTTCCTCCAATGAGAAAAATTTTTAAAAGACTAACAGTCCCTAAGGTTGGCCTTGGGGGGAGGGAAATGAGGCAACTGATGAGATGGTGTTTAAGTAATATCTTATGTTTGCAAGAGTCAAGTTAAGAGAATTCCACAGGGCACAGGGGAGTGAGGGGGAGGCAGAATGGGATGAGGCTAGATGCGAAGTCTAGATAGAGCACGCAGTCCATTCCCAGCAATGCTGGATGCTAAAGATTTTTTTTTATATGAACGGGGTTTAATTGGCCCATCAGACAAGGTAGTCCAATCCATAGTGTCCAGATATCTATCAGGGCTTGTCCACAATAGGGTAATGATGATAAATACAAGGCTAACAGGGTGGAGAGACACTGGAGGCCTAGAGTGTCAGGAAAGCCAGACATATTTACTATTATCCAAAAATAGGATCTCCCAACTGGAATCTTGAAAGGCTAGGAGAGACCAAACTCGTTCATGTGACTTCAGTTAAGGACTAGGAAAAGCACAGTCCATTTTGTATTTTTAGTCGTTATGACATTATGGTGCAATAATGGGGAATCTGGCAAGCGTTTCATTAAATTCTAGCTAATCCGAGCATGGCAGGCAGGTGACAAGCTCTACAGATGATCTGGTTGCCTTGGTTCACCACCGAAAAGTACAGCGTGGAGGGAGGGAGGTTTTAAAAATCCTTTTTTAACTACCCAGATGGGGCTCCTTGTGATGCGACCAAGTCTACCCACAAGGTAGAAAACCAAGGTCGGGCCGCAGTTTTCTTCCTCCCATGATGTCTTCACTAATACTTCGGTGTTTCTGCTGCATTCCAACTGCATCTGCTGTCTAACACTGGAAGAAACTTAATCCCTGTCCTAAGTCTCATTTTATTTATTTTCAGTGGTGTGAAAATAAACATGCAGCAAGATTGCAGTGTTTACCCCTCCTTTTCAGCTGATACAGCTCTAATCCTCCTGCTAATTAATGCCAGGGCCATCGCCATCTTATTAATTTCATCTTGGTTAAAAATATAGAGACAGATAATTGTGCTTGACTAAAATAACAATTTGACATTTGGAAGGTGTTCACTTCATTTTAGCAGGACAGTTGGCGGGGTTTCATCTCATATATGACAAAGAGACACAAAGTCACACGCTGACATCAGTCAGTGATAACACAACTGATTCTAATTGTGATAAATTGACTAAAACGTCCCACACCACGCGAGTCAAGGAGACGAAGGAGAAAACGTAAAACGTAAGGCGTCCCAGGTTTCTCCATCGGTTCCAGAAAACGGGCACAAAGGAGACAAGGGCCTCTTTTTTCCAGAATCTTTTCTGCATGTTGATCCTAAAATTACCGACTTCACCAAACGGAATCTGAAAAGGCTGCTGGCAAGGCTGTTCCACACGTCCGCTACGAAACTTTCAAAAAAACATACAGGGCATTCATTCCTAGGGGGAAGCCTCAGGCATGCTGGAAACAGGGCAGGGCTCTCCCATATAGGACCCCTTCTGCTTCCGCACAGAGGGTGGGAGACGCATTCCCCCACCCCACCCCCCCCGCCCCATGCAGCCCCAACCCTCCTTATCCCACCCCACAAGTGGCTTACGACAAACTTCCATCTGAAGATGTGAGCATTCCAATTTCCATGTTAGAAAAATGTAAAAAAAAAAAAAATTTTTTTAAAGCATTAAAGTAAGGCTAAGATGCAGAAATTATTTTTAAACCTTTCTAGGGTGAATGTAATTATGCTTTCTTCCCCCATTGTTCATTTCTCAGTATTGCACAGCTATACGTAACCATCAAGTTAACATGATTCAATATTGGTTATTATGAAGCTTTTATAATGCAACAATGACATTTTGTATATGAATTTACTCTAAGAAGCTTCAATAAATTTCTGGTAATATAATGAATATTTTTAAATCATTGCCTATCTTCTCACTTCTGAACACTGGAACCCAAATAATTTCTTTGATCTTAAAAGATAACTAGCTGATCATTTAATGTATGAAGTTGTTCTCATTAGAGAAACAGTCCCTATTCATTATCTCCAAAACACTTCCCAGAATTAAAAAGCAACAGTAAAGAGGGCTCTTTAAAATTAGTTAGTGTTTGGGGTGACACAAAAGTTACAAAAGAAAAATGAAACTCAAAAGCAAGACAAACTATGAACTGTCAGAAAAAGCTCTTGTCACTGAAATCTGAACAGCAAAAGCAACTCCTTAGCCGGATGGATGGCAAAATCCCAGAACTCTACAGCATGTAAAAACCAGACTGGATAAATAACTTTTTTTCATGTGCTACATTTATGTTAAGGATCAAAAGAACCCCACAAGCGTACTCTGGAAAGCAGTGTTCATATCTAATTCCCAGAATACTATTAATATCTATGCTTGCTCTCTAATTTTATTTCAACATTTTAAGTCTTAGATTCAGAAAGTCCTACCTAGGGACCAATACAAAGAGAGAAAAATGCCTCTGAACAAGGACTGTTTCCAATCACCCTCTAAATAAAAAAAAAAGAGAGAGATAAGTCAGCTTGCACAGACACAGACACAGCCCATGGACAGTGCTTATCCCAAGCTAAGCCCCTGTCCCCCCCCCCCAATTTAATGCAGACATCAATTTATTACTTAGCTGTGTTGATTTTTATATTCCTTAAATTTTATGATGCCAGGAGTGGGGCCAACAAAACACAGAGTAGAAATCTAACAATTGCCTCTGTAATTTCATCTGTGGGCCCCTTTTATGAGGAAGGGATGCCCAATTTTGATCTCCAAGTAATGTCACAGTAATAAAACCAAACTCACTCTCCTCCCTACACACACCCCCTACACTACCTTGATGAAATGCAGAATGAGTTCATTACTGATCCTAAGAGATCACTTCCTCAGCCATCTTCTCCTCGGGGCTGCCAATCAGCGGGTCGACAGAAAGACACAGAGGGAGCTCTACGTGGGGGATACACACTTTACTCCATTCCAGTCCCTTTCTTCTAAAACTTGGTCTGCTCCAAAAGAAAGGGGAGAAGACATGGACCGGCCCTGTGAGAGTTTTCCCAAGGCCTGCACTTTGCTGACATGTGGGGAGTTATGATGCTATAAGAGCAGCCCTGATGACAGCCATACTATCCCACACTGGTCCTAGGACGTCCAGAGCAATCTAAGGGACGATGATAAACTTCATGTGCTGTGTGAGGGGAGAGGACCCCGCCTGACACACAGAGCCACCAGGCACAGGAGAGAAACAATATAAAAGTGATTTAACTGTGGGATCCCTTCCAGAAGGCTTAATTATCTATTGTATGACCACATTCCCGTTATTCGGCAGTCTCCCGTCTCCAACTTCGGTCCAGCTACAGTATTTGTCTGGAAGAAATTCAGGGAAAACTCCAAACTAACCAGATCAGAGAGGACTCAGCGAAATAGGGAACGGCAGTTATGTAAGCAAGAAGTTCCCTAGGCTGGAAAATTCCTTGGTGGTCTGCTAACTTTCAGGACCGTCGAAGACCGTTGAGTCCAACGCTTAAACATCCACGTCAACAGCATCCTGATGCTTTATATGACGTGGTGCCCCTTCATCAATCCTGCACATGTACCATTCCTCCCAACTAGCTATTTTTCTTCGAAGGCGTGTCATGAGACAATAAAGGTCACCTCCAGTTCTTAATTTCTGGACATTCATAAATCAGTTTTCTACACTCTAGCCCTAAATGCTTATTTGTTTTGGATGATCAGAAGATGAATTATTCCTAAGAGTGTCATAGTGCATGAGATAAATATTTAACAAAATACCCTGAAGTCTTCAAATGAATGGCTGTATGTCTAGGATACCACTGTCAATTCAATTTTTTTTAATTAGACAAATTTGGTGTTTGACATCGAGAAGGTGTAACAACTAGTTGACAGAGTAGAATTTTCACTTTTTAACTGGCTGCCTGACACCAGGAATAGGCAGCTAATAATTCTAATGCAAAACTGCCCCACAGTCAGAAATGCACACACACATGGCTGGAATAAATATGAGAAACTCCCCCTGTTAATATCATGTTTATGCCCCTCACTACAGACTACACATTAACTATATGTTCTTTTATTTTAATGTGTAAAAATGGCATTTGAACGCCTTGAAGTTTGGAGCCAAGAGCACTGCCTGAATGTTCATTTTCTCCAGAGCACTTCATAATTTACCACCACCATTGTCCCACCACTTTGACTTCCACCTGAATGTCCTCTCCAGTTGCCTTGGCTGGGCCTCAACTTTTAAAAAGAGCCAATGAAAAAAGCAAAACTATTTTTACAAATGTATCTGTTAGAGAGGAAAATGCTCTCTGTGACCGCTTCATGACTATTTTCTAAAATTGAATTGCAACCTTCTGGAGGAGAAATATCTGGTCATTCTGGCCAGCTTCTACTCCATACTTAGTCCTGAAATCTAAGTAGAGGAGGCTTCTGAGAAATAACTCGCTAGTTAAGATAAAATAGACAGAAAAGGGGCTAGGCTATAAGCCTTCTGAAGGCAGGCTCTGAGACTTTCTCCTCATTATCCTCTCATCACCTTGCCCAGTGCCTTGTGTATGGGAGCTCAATAAAAGCTTGTTGAATAAAGGAATTTGTCTAGAGCCTAATTTCAAAACAAACAAACAAACAAACCTCCCCCTTCCTCTCCTTCCACAACAACTACCATACAGACCAATGCCATTAAGATGGTCAAATATATGAAAGCCCTGTTTTGCTGGAAGAAGAATGGGACTGGGGTGTGGGGTGGAGGAGAAAAACAGAGTAAAATTAATCTAAAAACACAAGGGAGGCTCTGGGTACAGAAAAGTGCTGACAGTGAGTGAACGAGACAAGCAGCTCCATTTTGGACATCCGTGTTTCCAAAATATACGTTAAAATCAAAATTAAAAACCCTCATTGTAACATCAACACCTCTCTGAACAATGCTGCTCACACTCCTCTGTAAAACCTTCTCGGTTCTGGCCAACAGCTGACAAGCTGATCCCTGCAATTTTCCCTTTGCAGAAATAGCTTTGTGCGGGGAGAACTGACCCTCGTGGGTTAATAAGACCAAACCGCCGCCAAACTTGGGAGGCTGAAATGGAGGGGACATTGTTGTGTTAAGTACTTTACAACAACTGTTTCTTCTCCTCTTGACACAGCCTGACTTCCTTAAAGAAGATCTGACTGGCCAGACAGCTGTGTTGACCCTTAAGCCTTCTTTGATTCCTGATTTTTTTTTCCACAAACAGAATAGAAATTCACAACCCAAATCCTTTCCTAAGCTCCCATACTTTTGAATTTGCTAGTGTCGTGCCTGAAGGATGTGGACATTTCAGTAATCTATAAGCACAAAGATAAAGATTGGGTCAGCACAATCCCAAAACCTTCAGACGAAAAGCAAGAGGGGGAAACAAAACAAAACAAAACAATACAAACAAAAAAAGGGAGCAATCAACCAGAAGCTTTATCCAAAGGCGGTACTTGAAGTTGTGTGCGCACAATCTGTTTAATTACCTAAAAATTGAACTTTTCACTCATACACTAGAGCAACAGACAATCAAGAACACATACAGGCATATCTTCTTTAAAAAATAATGTTAAACCTTAATTACCACTTCAGGAAACAACCATGCATTCTCACCTCTTTATATATTTCTGTACTTCTCAACTCATCCAAAATCAAACACATACTGTTTTTAGTGCTGGAAAATGGAAAGTTATCTTTTCAAAACAAAGCAAAATGCCCAGTACTCTATCCACATACGGGTAAGATTCAAGTATGTTATGGCTAAGGAGCGCGAGGAGCAGAAAGAATTTTTGTGTGTGGTCACTGGATCTAATTGCTTTGTCAGTTTCTAGTAAACCTCACAGCCCAGGCAAATCAGAAAAGAAGACATTTCTGTTCCCTCTCAGGGCTTTTTTGTTACATTGAGATTTCTCCTGCACACCCTCTTGCATTGTGTGTTTTTAATAACATGATAGGAACTGTTCTTCACGAGCATTAACCCTCCCTTGATTATCTTTATATAGTGCTGTCCCTTTTATTTAGCACTGACAAATGCGAAATTTTCCTGCGCGTGCTCCGAGGGCACTCCATCACATATACCAGTCCATTTTGACCAGGAAAAGCAGCCCACCCTCCTTAGCGCCACGAAGCAACTCCCGGCTAGCCTGGAGAGAACCAGGAAATATTTTCAAACTCCCACCATCACACCCCCACCCCCATCTCACTCAGGCTTTAGGCAATACAGAGATCTAGAATCGAAATAATCCACTTTCTTAAATACCTGCCTCCTATTTCTCCTCGAAACACACCAGAACGTTCATGTCGACGGGAGGGAACTGAACCTGCCCTGAGGCAGAAATGCATACCCAGACGGGAACAAGGGAGGAGGTGGAGGATGGAGGACCCGGCTTCAACTTTTGGCCTAAATGCCCCTGCGCCCCAGGGTTTTGGAGAAACCGGGGAACTAGGTGGCGAGAATACCGTGAGAGAAAAAGCAAACAGAGGGTGTGCGCTGCGGAGCTCAGAGCAGCAGCAGCGCCATTTCTGAGCCCAATCTGTCCCGACCCCAGTGGACACAGCCAAGCGAGGAACGAGCACAGGGGGACCCAAGCTGTGCAGTCAGAGCCTCAGCGCTCCGCATAAGCGCACGGCTGGCGCAGATAGGTGGGTGAGGTGGAGGGGGAACTGGCGAGGAGATGTGAACCACTGGCAGCCCCAAGGACACCCAAGTGAAGAGGGGGAGAGGAGGGACAAGGCTGATGGGGTCGCAGTGGCCTCTGGGAATGGCCAGGTCGGGAAAACTGGGCGAGCAGCCGTAAGAGGGGAGACATCCCTGGCGCTCCCGCGGGACCCCGGACGTGGTGGCGGGCGCCGGCGCAGTTCTCTGCCGCCGGGAGTATACAAGATGCGGGTGAATGGGCACCTGCGTCTCTGGGCACGCGGGTGCATCTTGCGCTTTCTAGTAGTACATGGGGATAAAAGATGGACACAGCCCCCCGCGCCCACTGATGCAGTGTGCGGGGCGCGCTCGGCGGCGCGGGCACTTACTTCTCGTAGTCATATTTGCAGTAGAGCTTCTTGTCCCGGTAGAAGCAGGTGGTCTCCAGGGGCTCTTTGCAGGAGGCGCACTGCACGCACTGCTCATGCCAGAAGCTGTCGTTGAGCCGCAGCAGAAACCTGTCCGAGATGACCCGTTGACAGCCCTCGCAGACAGACTTGGGGCTCACCGCTCTGCCTACGGCAGCAACAGACGTCGGCTGGTGAGCCGCGCCGGCCCGGCATCCCGGCCAAACCCGGGCCGGACCCGCAACGGATCACTCCACACCCACGGATTTCCACCCCCTCGCGCCCCCGACCCGGGGAAGGGCCCCCGCCCCCAAACATCCAAGCCGAGACTTGGAGATCAGAGAAAAATCAAACCAAATGGAGTTTCTAATAAACAGAGACTATGTGGGAAGGTTTAAATTCTACCAGAGGAGGGGGGTACAAATCAGTAAGTGGCCTTTCATTATCAAACCTACCCAGGTACGCACGCAAAGGTGCGCATATCCTGCAAAAGTAGCCTGCAAGTAAGTTTGTGGTCCTAGGTTTATCACGTAATCATTAAATCACTCACTATGCCTGTCTGTATTGTCTATTATTATAACTGTGAGTGTGTAAAAAGAATTTTCTTTTTTGGTTTGGTTTTGTCTTTCGCTAAAACGCAATTCTGTTCTAATTTTTTATGGAAAACTACATTTTTTTTCTTTGCTTTCTAAAAAAGTCCTGTGTGTGCAGGAAAATACCGTCTCACCCTAGGCAAACTCAGTATTGTTCCAATCAATGAACCCCAAACTGCTGGGTCTTGGCTGGCGCGCAAATTGCAGATGGGTTTTTTCATAATTAAGAAGCATCATAACGGAGAGAAGAAAAAAAAAATAGAGGAAGGAAGCAGGAGGTGGAGATGCCGCGGAGTGTCCGGCCAGGATTCCGAGAATCAGGCGCGCTCAGCAGCCACGCGTGAGGGCGAAACCGAACACAAACAGACTCAGCGCAAAAGGGAATCCTCTCTGTCCTAACCTTTGCACGTGTGTCAGTTTTGTTCCTTTAGTTTGTGGGGGCGGGGGCTTCGCCTTTTTTTAGGGTGGTGAGGTGCTTTGCCGCCTTTGTTGGCACGTTTCACAGCTATTTAAACAAGGCCATGTCGCCCAGTAACAAAACCTTTGCGCGTGGTGTCCCAAAGGGCCTGACCCTCCCCGGTTGCCCTGCTATGCTCGGGTCGCTTTCCCCTTAGGGGACCCGGCCGCTGGCTCAGGAGCGGGGACGGTCACCTTGAGGCACAGGCAGGGAGGATTAGAAGTAACGAGATCTCAGTTAAAATATTCCGTATTCTTTCTGCCCTGTCCCGGCGTCCAGGGGCAAGACCGGGCGCACGGAGCGGACGTGGGCCGGGCGGGGCGCACTGGACGAGCCGCGAAGCCCGCTCAGCGCAGAAGTTTGAGCGCGCCCTGCGCCAGGCCAGGGCCAGATCTGACCCCCTGGCTCTTCCGAGGCTGCACGGAGTCGGGAAGTTTCCAAAAGGGCGGTTGAAAGGGAGGAACGCGGTGCGTGCGATTTCATTCCATCTGGGGAGTTGGGAGGGATTCCTCCCCGGGTCTGGTTTCTTCAGAAAAACTGTCCCATCCTCCGCCTTCACCCTGCTCTAGCGGTTCCGAGTGAGAGAAAGGGGCAGAAGTGGCAAAACGAAAATCCCTCCCTCTAAAAAAAATTTTTCTTTGAACACCCATTCACCAAACTTAGAAAGCGTAGAGAGAGGGGGTGGGGGTTGGGGAGTGTGAAATCCCTGGCCTCAGTTCCGTTAGACCCGAGTGTGGGCTGAGGCCCTGGGCTCGCCGCTCTTACGTGGTCGCGGCGTAGGGACTCGGGAGGCCGAGGGTGGAGAGGGGACCCGCCGGACCCGAGATCTGGCTCCAGTTAATTAAAACCGAGACGAGGGCCCTGCCGAGCGGGCTAATCCCCGCGCTGCGCTGCCCACCGGCCCGGAAAAGCCTCTCCGCCGTACTCTAGGCTGAGACTGCGGATGGAGTTGGTGGAGGCGAGAAGCCGCCTCGAACTTGGGCGCTCCGGACCTCGGGTTTGTATTGTCGCCTCCAGGCCTCCGAAAAGACAGCTGCATTCACGAGACGTCGATCAGCTCTGTGATTAAAAATCTAGCCCTGGGTATTTTTAATCACTTGCCACTCAAACGCCTGCGAGCAATCTCGCCCGCCCCTCGCGGCTTTGGGGAGTTCGGTGACCGGTGCGTGAGGCCTGGGGCAGCTTGCCGGTTTAGGGTAGGAAGGACCCACAGGGACTGATGGATAGACGGGAAGTGGGCTCAACTGAGTGCATGCAGCGGGGCTCTCGTTCCCCTACTGCCGACCCGGTCCCAGGGAGGTGGGCTCCAGAGCTGGGGTCTGTCGGAAAGAAGGTGCGCCCGAGGCACACGGCCCGAACACTCACCCAGCAGCGAGGAGAAGGAGGCTGACGTCTCGATGGCGCTTTGGAAGTTCTCCTCCATCTTCAGGCCGTCCAGCATGTTCGAGCTGGGCCGGGAGGATCTGTAGAGGAGAGGAAACGACGCTTCTGGCGTCCGTGCTCTCTGGGACTCGGCTCCCGCAGCCGCCACACTCCTGGGGAAGGACAGAAGGAGTGTCCAGGGTGACCAGAATGAGCTGGGAGGGTAGAGTCCAGCCAAGAGAAATGTGGGGCGGGAGGAGAGAGACGAGTCACAGCGAACTGCTCTGACTGATCTGATTTCACTCGAAGTCAACACGTTAAGTACTTAGGCCTCCGCCCCCCAACTGCGTTTCTCCTTCCTCTGCCCCTCACTCTCCCCCCACCCGGTCCCCAGCCCCAGGTTCCCCATGCAGAGTCCGACTCCGCCCCAACCTATACTAATGGGGGCCCTAGGGACGCCTCTGCGGGAACACAGCTACTGGAGTAAGACGGAGATAAAAAAAGAGTGGGTGTTTTCCCTCGCGGGGCCGGGCCCAGGCACGCGGAACTACGAGGTCTATAGCCCGCGCCCGGACCCGCCGCGTTGCGTCGCTCACCTGCCCCGGCCGAGGAGGGGCAGAGTAAGCGACCCGGAGAGCGTCCCGCCCGCTCCCGGACTCAGGGCGCTGGGATCTGCTGGGGGCGCGCGGGAGCGAGTGTGCGGGGCGCGCAGGGAGGTCCTCCCGCCGGTCGGCCGGTGCCGGGAATGTCTGCAGGAGCAAAGAAGTCGCCTCGGGGAGGAGCCGCGGCTGGCCCTGCTCACTCTTGGATGCATTTCAAATCAACTTTCAGAAACACGCCCGCCCGAGCTGCAGCCTAGGAACAGGCAGCCTTCCTTACCTGATGGGCGAGCTCGCTCCCCGGGGCAAGAGCCGAATGAAGTTGCCCAGCGCCGCGGGAGGCTTCGGCCGGGGGAGGCGAAGGCCCTCGAGGCTGCAGCTGGGGTGGCCGCCCCCGGCTCCGGCGCGCCCGGGAGGGAGCCGGAGCGAGCGCCGGCCCCTGGCTCCGCTCCTCGGCGCGCCCGGGCCGGGCCGGGACGTGGCCGCGGGCGGCCGGCCTTCTCGGGACGTCCTGCCCGCCCGCGTCGCTCCTCCGGGAAAGGAGAGGGCCGGATGCTTCTCCCAGACCAGAGGGAGGGTGGAGGCCCACGGTCCTGGGTGCGAGTCGGGCCCGGCTTGGCCGGGGCGGATCCGGCCGCTTCTGACAGGGGCCGTGGCGCTGCGTGCGCGGCGGCGGGAAGGGGGTGGGGTGCTCAGGGAGGGGGCTGGGAGCGCGTCCCGTGCCGGGCCCGCGGTGCTCCCTTCCAAGCCCGGCTGCGCGGCCCACCTCGCCGCCACCGCCCGGTGCGCCCCTCGGCCGCGGCGACCTCCCGGGCACGCAGAGTTCCCTCCCTTCCACGTGTAACCGCTACCTCCGGGCGCGCTGACCCCGCCGCCGCCGCCGCCGCCGCCGCCGCCCGCGGCCCCGCGCCCTCTCTGCGCCTTAGGAGAGGTCTCCGCGCCACCTGGACCGCGTCGCCGGCCCGCGGGTTCCGCGGCCGCTCTCCAACCACTGCGTGTGGTAACGGCACTGCAAACCTCATCCGGGCCGGCGGAAAGGCCAAGAAGCTATTTGCCGCGTGTGGCTGTGGGACCCTACAGCTCGGAGCTACTCAAATCCCTTCTTCGTCACCCGGGGCTCCTACAAGTTTCCAACTTCCGTTGGGCTTGAAACCCGTTCACCGATGAGGTATGCAGATACCATAGGATCTGAGGCCAGAGCCAGAATCAGGCTCCTGGTAAAGGCTAAGTGGGATCTCACTCCCAGACGATGAGCTCGGAATAACCGCTGCTCAGGAAGTCAGCTAAGGGGGCATTCTTAGGGGAGAAAAACATCTTGGGGAGGACGGAAATGTGAACTTCACTACACCTCCTAACCTTGGCCTCCAATGATGGAACTTTAGCCCCTGCAGGAGCAGAAACAGGGTCTCCTGTGTATTCCAGGAGGTTAGCACTATGCGGGCCCAAAGTGGACGCTCAATTAAAAAAAAAAATCGTAACACTGGCTAACCCTTATGGAACATTTATTTTGTTCCAGGCTTGGTTTCATAATTAACTCATTTAATCTTTACAACAACCCTATGAGGTGAAGACGTATTAGCTCAATCCTACAGGTGAGGAAAACAGCACAGAAGGCACCTAAATACTACAGGAAGCTTCAATTCAATGCAGTTCTCTGGGGGCCCCTCAGTTCCTGAACTGAACTGAATTGAAATTGCCAGGCACTTGGCAAGGTGAATCTGAGCGAAGGAGATGGCACGTAGCAACTGTTTTCTATCACCTGCTCCAAAGACAGGATCACTTCCTTATTTTTAAAGAAAAAGTACTGGCAGCGCTTCCTTGAACGTGCTTAGGGGAGCAGTGACCCCATTTTAAGTACTTTCCACCAGCAGGTGCAGGCCAAACACTGAGTATCACTTCAGAGTAACAAGGGAATAGGGCAGAGTTTAATACTTTACATTGGCACTCTGCTTTATACCGTTCAGGGTACTTTCACATATGTGATTTTACTTGATCTTTACAACAAACCTGTGAAGCAGGCAGAACAAATAGTTTTATCTATTGTTTCAAATGAATCTTTGAGGCTTAGTAGGGCTGGGAGATTTCTCTGGTGTTGCCCAGATGGCTAGTGGCATGTCCCCTGACCAACCTGTCCTTTGTTCTTTCTGCCACCTCAGATAGGAGCAGGGTGAGAAAAAAATATATGAATTAAAAGTATTCTTAGGATAATATATAAAATAGAAGTTAAGCAAGAAAAAGGCAAATACAATCATAAAGTGTATTTTTAAATGCCCAGCAGAGTTTTGGTTTCACTGAAGGTCTTGAACTTAGGAAATATGTTAACTAGTGGTGAGAATGTTTCTTTTAGAGAATATCCTGAAAGAAGGTCGATTCTCATCTGATCTGGGACCCAGCTCTTTCAAACGGTCCTTGCATCTGGAAGGCATCTGATTAGTGGAGATTATGCAAGTGTTCAGTGGAAATGCCTCTCCCCAGCTGGCCCTTGGGCACCTCAGGATGGAGATCTCATGATCACGTCATGAGCTCTAGGATCCTTAGTGCAGAGCCAGGCACATGTATGTAATTAACATATTTACTCAACTGATGGATGAAGGATGCACTCACTATATGGGGGGCAGGGAGACGATGGCAGTAAAGGTGAAAACACAGTGGATCAGGAATCAGAGGACCTCAGTTTCATTCCCGCCTCTACCACTGAGTCTGTTGGGTCATCAGTTCACCTATCTGGGCAACAGTACTTCCTCTCTGAAATAATGGGGCTGTGCTACGTGGTCTGTAAGACCCTCATGGTGTATAGTTCGTGTAATCAGACTGGCTTTGGACAATGGGGTGGGCAGTAGAACCAGTGGGTCCTTATCAAGTGCTCTGCAGAATTTGTCAAGGTGTGGACTAGCTGATGTGTCGAAGTGATGTGTCTAAACCAATAAAGATACACCTTGTTTATTCACAGTTTTCTCTTGTACGATTTATTTTACCTTTCCCGATGAATTGGGGATCACGGATCCCTCTTCTAAACTTCTACCCCAGTGCTGTTTCACTCTGGCCTTAGTCAACTCAATAACAGGAAGGGTGAATAGTTATATTTCCATCTGTGAAAGAGCCTTCTGATCATGCCTCATCGTTTTCCATTTTAATCTCAAACACCATTATTTTACCTTTTTAATGAAAAAAGATGCCATAGGGCCATCACCTAGAAGCTTTTTACAAAAAGCAAGCCATGTTCTCCCTTTTATCAGAAGTGTGTTTCCCCCAAGAATTTTTGGTAGTGACGTAAACAGGCTTTAGAAGAGGCTTCCCCAGTTACAGACTTTTAGAATTGGAAGTGACCTTAAATCTTCTCTGGCCCAACTATTTAGTTTATATTGGTCAAATTCATTCCCCTAGAGCTCCACCTCCTGTCCGTTGATTGCTCAGGGTTGGCCACTCAAAATGTCAAATCCTGGTTCCAAGACCTGTCAGATGTGGGCAGAGCAACCCTCTCCATCCTGTTCACTTTTCCCTGAACCCACTGCAGTTTTTCTCTATCTCACAAATTATGGCAGCCAGGCCTGTTGCAACTTTCCAGTGATAACTGTGTTCGGGACCTCTTCTCTTTCCTCTGGCGGTAAAACACTCATAGCATGGCCTGATTTTGCGGTGGCATTTTCAGTGGCTAGCTGCTGTTGACTCACACTGTACATGTTATCAACAAAACCTGCTCAGTCCTTTTCCACACAGGCTGCTGGTAAGCCACATCTTCCCCAAATTGCAATTACACAGTTGGTGTTTGGCCTCAAGTGTGCAAACTTACATTTATCCCTGGTAGGAGATAGGCAGCTGTTCCAAACATCAGGCATTTTGCAACTTCAAGCAGATTCCAAGAGATCCAGGGGCTGTGCTGTAAGGAGGAAATGTGGTACCCTTGCCTGGCTGGTCCAGAAGCTGCCATCATTAGAGGACAGGCAAGGGCCAATGACTGAAGAGTAACCAGGGGGCCCCAAGAGGGTGTGCAGCAACCTCGAAACCTGGGGGTACTTCTTCAAGTGGAAGGTGTCCTGACCCGGATCAAGTTCTCTCCGATCACATGGCTTCAGTCAAGAAGCAATCTGCAGAAGATCCAGATGAGACAAGCAGACCAGCTAAGGAGCTACCCTCTTTCCTGTGGCAAAAATAACCAAAAAACAAAACAAAACAGGGAAGTAACACTGTCAGGCTTGGGGAGAGGGGTGGGGATGGAACAGTGAGCCGGAGACTGGAGACCCATGCTTGGTGGGAGGGAGGCAGAAGGCGAGGGAGAAGGACATCCTGCTACAGAGTGGAGATGACAGGAACATGTTTTTTTACTTTCCTTTTCTTGCTCTCATTTCTGTGTTTTATTAAGGGAAACACAAAGGGAAAATTGTGTTATTTGTTAAAAAATGTCAAAGTGCATTTGGAGCAAGAGGAAAAAAAGCAGACACATTACTGCCTAGACAGAGAAGGCAGTGCTCTAAATGGGGGTGGCCAGAGACTAGGGTGGTGGGGGACACACTGGAAATGCAAACTCTCCTGACCTCTGGATGCTTTTCCCGGGAACCTCCTGGCCCTGAGCTGACATTCAGATCTCTTGAAGGAGCTGGAGGACCAGGTGCCTCGGCATTTTCTTGAGTGAAAGGGGGCATCCAGACCAGCTGCTGGAAGAGGAAGGAAATCAGGCGATGCCTAAGCCAGATTCTCCTGCCAACATGGCAAGGACGGCCCTAGGCATGGGGGGGGACTCATCCAGGCAAACAAAGGCACCATTTAAAGCACCACATTCTTTGGCTCTTGTAGTAGGGTCATCTACATGCCCACTTTATCTCCCTGTTGGACTGTGAGCTCTTTCAGAAAAGGGTCCATGTCAGAGTCTTCTGTGTTTCTCCTGTGCCCAGCACGATGCTTTACACACCAAAAAGACCCAACGAATATTCGTTGACCACATCAAGAATGCCCTAAATTTGAGTCTACTCCATTGCCCAAGTGGGTGTACTGGAAAGAACATGCCTGGTCTTTGGAAACAAAGAAGACTGAGTTCAAATCCCAGCTGGGACATTTGTAAATAGTTTCATCTTAAGTCCCCCATCCTCTCTGTGTTCCGGTTTCCTTATCTGTACAAGGAGGGGAATTCCTCAAGAGTTACTAGAGATGATGGATGTGAAACATCTAACAATCTGTCTAGTTAACTTCATGTTTGAACATCCTTTACATCTCCCTCTCACCTCCCCATGAATAGAGGGGTGTAGTTTCTGAAGGAAAGTTTTCTTGGCTTTGCCCTGTTCTCTTGAGCAAACAGGAGCCATGCCAGCATTCAGACAGAGCCCAGGTGCCTAATGATAGCAGTTGTCACTGGGTAACTGAGGCATTTCTGTGCCTGGGATAGACTGTGATCTCTCGCTGGGAGATTGGCCAGGGGGTTACAGGATGGGTCGTGGGGTCACACAGACCTCGGGTTGAGCTTTGACTCTGCCACTTACAATGGCCTTGGGCAAGTTCCTTAATCTCTCCAACCCTCAATTTCCCCATTTAATAAACTGGTGAAATAATTGGAGTGTTTCTGTGTGTGTTAAATGAAATAATACATACAGAATACCTAGCACAGTGATAGGCACATAGTAAGAGTTCAATGAATTTCCGTTGCCTCCATCGTCATCATCATCATCAGACAATAAGGACCTCTAGGACCATGTTTTATTTACATCTGTGGCCCTAGTACCTAGCACTTAGGCACTGGTATCCAGAGAATGTGACTTGAATTGAATCTAACTGAATACCGAGTTGAATTAAGACAGTCTTTGGCACTGAGCGAGGTTCAGGTGCTGTCTGACTTCTGGTTCCACCTACAACCTGAGAAGGGATTTCTTTTGGAACAATGCCACATGCTCCTAACGAGCCCCCAGACTGCAGGCTTCCTGCAAGAGTCCCTCACTCTTGGGCTTTGACCAACCCTTTTTTGACGCCTATAGATACTTCACACAGGATACCAGGAACTTGGATGCCATGGGGGATGGGTCGGGGGTGGTGCAAGGAGTAAACTCTCCAGGCACCGAAACAGAGAAGGATCTGTGAAGAG
This sequence comes from Camelus ferus, assembly GCF_009834535.1. Taxonomy (NCBI): domain Eukaryota; kingdom Metazoa; phylum Chordata; class Mammalia; order Artiodactyla; family Camelidae; genus Camelus; species Camelus ferus. The sequence goes on along the minus strand of NC_045716.1, from coordinate 14,998,386 downwards.
ATGGGGTCTCATTCCTCTGCCCACCACACTCAGTTGCCATGCAGGCAATGGTGAATGTGTCTGTGGATTAAGAGGCAGGCCCTGGACACCAGGCCCAGCGGAAGAGTTGGGGGCGTGGCTATAGCCTTTTGCAGCATTGAGGTGTCCAGTGCTGGGGAGCGGCAGCTCTGAACAAGCCTCCCAGGCAGGCATTGCCCAGGGGTAGCTCTGGGCTGAGCAGGTGCGGCACCCACCACCCCAGTAGCAAGAGCCCAGCTACGTACAAGTATTTTCAGGAACGGAGGGACCCTACCTGCATCTCCACCCATCAAGGACCGGAAACCAGAGTGGCTGCTGCCAGAACACTGAGGTTGCCCCTTACCCATTAACCTACACGTGCCCTCATTTCTTCTGATGAATATACCCTGTTTGTCCAATTGTTAATTTATTTCCATAATATATCCCACCTCATTTCCAAAAAAAGATTTGAGGTGGTGTACAAATACGACCAATACTGAAATGGATTTTGTAAACATTAAAATTATATACTAGGAACAGAAAAGCAAATCTTTCCCCAAATAATAACCCAGGGCTAGTCTTTTCATTGTGATAGAATGTTAAATGTCACTCTGAGTTTACAGGGTGAAACAGAGAAAAGCTAAGCCCTACCAAATTGCTCTGATCACATCTAACTGTGTGTCAATTATATGTATATGTCTAGTTGGCTAAAAGAACAAAACTATATACTGCATGGCAATAGAGATCAAGTCTGCAACCTCATTCACAGTGCTGGAGAATTTTTACTTTTATATGACTGTATCTCTCTCCTTCTGAAAAGTTAACATAAAATTGAAGATGTATACAACAAACTAATCAAACAGAACTATGAGGTCAGGAATAGAGAAAACAGACACTGTAGATACGCTAAATATGAGTTAAAAGTTGCCTCTGGAGGGCAGGAGTTCTGTCTATGTCTTGCTTACCTAGTGATCTAACATCGCTCTGAGTACATGTTTGGCAACTGTTTTGTTTTGAATGAGCAAATGAATACTATGGTTGAGAGTCAGATTTGCCTCTGAGCTTCCTGGTGGCTAGAGCAAAAAGGGAAATAGCCACTCTATGAATATTTTTGCACCAGTATTAGAGTCATGACTGTGGATTTGTTTGAATAAAGAATAAAGTGTATCCTTAATCATCATAGCTCTAGATCCCTGTACCCAATGGGTAAACAGAGAACCTTTCTACCCCAATCTTCTGCAGTTTTCTTGCAAAAAATGAATATTTGATGCATGAACATCTTAATGAGATCATTAAAGAGTCTTTGAGTCATCTAAAGTATAATCATTGCCACCTTCCTTATCCTGTAAATAATTTATCTACAATCCTTTTTGAACCTTGAAGAACGGGGGAAAATTTGTCCAGAGGTTATTGAAAGTGAAGAAATTCCAGGCAGATGGCAGGCAGGGCTTGAGTGAAAGCACAAAGGGCAAAGGGTTAGGTGAGGTGGAGGATCTCTGTGAACAAGGGGAAGTGAGGCAAGCCAGGAGGTCTGAACACTGCACCTTAGAATTTATTACTTTGTAGGTAATGGAGGGCCTTTGAAAGTTTTGGACTGGAGGAGTCAAATGTTAGGCGCATGGTCCAAGATAACTAAATCTGGTAGCAGTGTGGCTGATAATTCAAAGGAAGAAGAAAGGGGAGGTAGAACAGAGAAACTTCATTACTCTAGTTTAAGTAAGAAATCCAGGGCCTGGACCGGAGCAGGGACAGCAGAAAGGAAGGGGGATGGATGTAAAAGACAGCACAGAAGCCAAGTCAGCAAAGCTCAGTGTCGGCTGAGCTGTGGCGTGGGGGAAAAGGAAGGAGAGAAGGAATTGAGGAAGCTGGGGTAATGATGAGGCAGTCACAGAAGGAGGAAATGCTGGAGGAAGAGCAGCTGGTTGGGGTGCAATGAGAAGTTTGGTGACCTTCCCGAATGTTTTCACATTCATTATCTCACTGATTTCACATGCAAGTGGAGTGAGGTCCGCCCTAAACGTCAGCCTGAAAAATCCTCTGCCCCTGTTTGCAGCTGCCAAGTTTCAAGGACCAAACCAAACCTTCACCTCAGATCCTTCTGGCGACGGCAGGGCCTCCACTTGCAGGTGCTGTCCCCGTTCCAAGCAGCCCAGTGTCCTCGCAAGGACGAAGCCACCCTGTCTGGTTCTGGGCCAGCTGCAGCTCAGAGCCAGGTAGCACAAACACTCCGGGCTGCCATGCTCCCAGGAACACAGAAGGGTGTGCCCCAGAGTTCAGCCAGAGTCTCCAGAACATCTGGGCAGGGTGGGGAGGGAGGAGCGGAGCCACTGGGGTTTGGAGTTCCTTCAGCGTCTTGTCTTTCTCCCCACTGGGTAGCAGGCTTTGCTTTCACCACTGACTCACTCCCAGGCACAGGCAAGTGGTTTCAATCTGGCTGCATCTTTCCCCCGGAGCCTCGGTGCAGAGAGTATTTCCCACCTCCTGAGACAGTAGGGCGTTAATGAGAGGGCTCTGTGTGCACCTGGCAGAGCTTCAGCTGGATGAGGCTGGCCATCACACAGAGGGAAGAAATACTGACCCAGGCATGAAAAGTCAGCCCTGGAAGGAAGGGACCCCGGGCTCAGCGAGCCCCACCTTCCACCTCACAGATGAAGGGGCCCCCAGGCTGGAGCTGCTGCCCCACGCCGTCTTCCTTGGTGTTCAGACTTACACGGCAAGCCCTCCGAGGGATCTCCCTGTCCCAAGAAAAGTCTCGATTTTTTCTCCTCACAAACTGGCCCCAGTAGACTTTCCTAGCTTCTTTTCTCCCTCTCCCTTGACTCCAGGCACTAAGTCTCTGCTCCCATCAGTGAGTGGCCCAGACATTGCCCGGCACACCCCTGCGCTCAGACAGGCTGTGTCCTCAGCCAGGAGAACCCCCAGCCCCTCTTCCTCTCTGGCCTGTTGAATACCTACCTCTTATGCTCTCGGACAGGTAATTAGCACTTCCTCTGGGTCCCTTCACAGGCTGTTTCGCATTTATCACATGATATGACCAGTTTTTCTTCAAATGCCTGCCTCCTTCACTGGAAACACACACATCTGTGTCCTATGGAGTTCTGTGTCCTCAGAGCCTGGCAGAGTCAGGCTTTGCTGACAGATGCGGAGGAAGGATGGAAAAGGCAGATACTGATGGGGTTCAAAAACCAGGGAATAAAAACGGAGGCAGGGAAGCCGTCCTCCCATTCCCCCAACCCACAGGTCTCCCGACATCTCCCAGGTATTCGGTTCTCGTATCCTCCCAGAGTTGCTTTATGTACTTAAAAGAAAACTCAGATAGAGATCTGTAACTCTGCCCTTTGTAATCCAAAAGGTAATACTACTTGACACTTTTTCCCCACCAAAAACCTCGTTAAATCCTCCAAAATTTTTTAATCATTTTTTATTGACGTATAGTCAGTTTACAATGCTGTGTCAATTTCTGGTGCACAGCATAATATTTCAGTCGTACGTATACATACATCTATTCCTTTTCATATTCCTTTTCATCATAAGTTATTATAATATATTGAATATAGTTCCCTGTGCTGTACAGTATAAACTTGTTGTTTATTTTATATATAGCAAGTTAGTATCTGCAAATCTCAAACTCCCAATTTGCCCCTTCCCACCCCTTCCCCCAACTCCAGTAACCTCAAAATTCTTCATATTCATCCTGTCTCCATTTAAATCTCCAACCTGTAGGCTTAAATATCCACGAAACTAATTAAACCACACATTTAATAAAGTTACACTACAGATGCAGCTTGGTTTTAAAAAGGGTTGCGTTCCCAGGAAACCATGCAAAGATCACACTGTCATTAAACCCATCACATTTTTGGTGCATTAAGGGGTAGGTTATTTACAGATATCCAGGCATAATTCTTCTTATCAATCAGGAAATCGTACACGAAATATGTCTGAGGTTCAGAACACTTCAATTTGTTAGAACCTAGAGGCACATTCTAAAGAGAATGAGGTTCTCAGTCTCCCACAGAAACTTGCTCAAAACCTTTAGGAAGGGAGCCAAGAGCTCGGGCTGGTCCCCTGGCCCACGGGACTGCCAGGGACAGCGTCCGGCTGGTACATAGCTACGTGCTGGAATCCCAAGGGAGCGGGAAGCCCCTTCAATGAGTTTAGCTCACAGTGGTACCACCTAACGATTGAACTGTTGAAGACTGTAAATCAGGGGTCCACCAAGTCTCACATGGGCCCAACCCAGCTCGCTGTCTGTTTTCGGAAAACTTGCAAACTCAGAATGATTTTCACACTTAAAAATAATTTCATAAAATCAAAAGGAGAATAACATTTCATGACATGTGAAAATAATGTGAAATTTAAGTTTTGATGTCCCGAATAAAGTTGTATCCGCACACAATTGCTCTCTTGTTTACCGCCTCCGGCTGCTCTCACACCACGATGGCAGAGTTGAGTAGTTGGGACAGAAACACTATACTCACAAGTCTAGACTATTTACTATCTGGCCCTTGACAGAAAAAGCTTGCCAAGCCCTGTTTTAAAAGCTGTTTCAAGACCCAAAGCAGACGTCTAGGTGAGATGGGCTTGTCTCGCTCAGCTTTGCATCTCTGTACCTGGACAAACAGGCCATTAGGTTCTTTGGGAAGTGGATCCAGATCTCAGTGGTGAGACTTTCACTCCTTTTGAAGAAAGGCATCACCACCCTGAACCAGCGCTGAGCGCTCCCTCATCTGCACCAGGAAATCAAACTGACCTTTCTCAGCTGGTCCTTCCTGGAGTTCAAGGTGAGCAGGTGAAGTCACCAGTCAGCTGCAGGTCACATCACCCTCCTGCAGAACTGCAGGTTTCCACAAGAGGGCGGCCGCTCTCCTGTTTGCAGTTTCTCCCATGGCCTCCCCAGCTTTGGAGAGCAGCCCTGAGACCTCAGTGCCTTGCCAGCCTCCATGGAACTTTCTCTAGGTTGACGGTCAGGAATGGGCTGTATTCCTGTGCAGGAACCCACATAAGCCTCCTGGTCCCAGGCAGCTAGCATGAAATCTTGGTGGTAGATCATCAAACCTGTTAGTCTTAAAGTGTCAGCAATTTACAAAAAAAAAAATAAATAAAAGGGAAGAAAAAAAAAGAATATTGGTTGAGTCTCTCTCACACCTCCTTGCCCACTGCAGATCACTTCTGCTATTCCAGTCAAGCACATTGTACCAGTGTTTAGGCTCTTGTCTCTCACTTCTAAGCTCAGCCTTGCGATGTTGGGGCCAGGACTCTGCAAACCACATTTCTGTTTCCCAGATGATTCCATGTTAGGTTCTGCCAAGTCAGGATGGTGGAAGAAGGGATTCACTTGGTCATGGAATTTTGCTTCTTTGGGCTTCTTTACATCTACCTGTTGCTCTCAGGGACACCCTAGCAATGCTTCCTCACCCCAGGAGTAGCAGTGTCTCCCTTTGAGAGCAGCTGAATCCAGTTTGCATCTTCTCCACACAGCAGAGCTAGCTCCCTGGTGTCCCTGGTCCACTTCAGGGACACTCACACCAGCTGGCCATGCCCCATCCTCAAAGGTCTGGGTCCCAGGTCCGCCAGGTTTCTCTTTCAAGGTCTTAAGTTTTATAATTCCAACTTCTTCCCTTGGTCGTCAGAGCTCTATGAGTGGTAGGGCCTCCGGCAATTGCTACATTTATGATAAAATATTGTTCTCTTCCTGCCTCTTCAGTGGCACAGTTAACAAGGTGATGCCTAGTTAACTGTTCTTTATATTAAATTCTCACTGTTCAAGCAACTGAGGTGGCTTCTGCTTCCTCACTGGACTCCGAGTGATACATCACTCTTCTTTGGTCTGAAACTAATGAGACATTTAACTGTGATTATTGGATCACAGATCGTCATAGAGACCCCCTGAAAAATTCAGTCTATGAATGCCTGTTATGCAACTACGTGGGAAAGACACTGGGCCTGAAGCTGAGAAATGGGCACCACTGATTGTCTTAGGACCCTCCACACTGCCTGGGACCATAGCTCTCTCTGCCCTGTCCAGCAGGTGGCTCTGTGATTGTGCCTGGGGGCCGAAAAGGGGAGATAAAGACTGCAGATTAGCTGGCTTTTGTCCCTCTTGCCTACTCCCACCCAGCCCACCCAAACCCACCATCTTGACAAAGGAACCCAGAAAAATGAAAGTACCCAGTGCCCCACAATGGCCTGGTGAGAGAGAGTTAAACTCTCACTTGAAATTTTTTTCCAGTCTGGCAGAGGACCCTAATTCTCAGACACGACTCCTTCCAGGCAGCACCATGAGTGAGGAGAGAGAAGCACCTTGGGCAGGGAAGAAGGGGACACAGCACCCCCCATTTACTCAAACTTGACTAAACATGCCTGGTGATTACCACTTAAGAAAGAGGAAGAAGAAGCTTAATGCCAGGAGTGGATTTTTTTTTTTTAATTGAAGTATAGTCAGTTACAATGTGTCCATTTCTGCTGTACAGCGTAATGTCGCAGTCTTGCAAATATATACATATATTCATTCAGGAGCAGATTTTATAGCTGATGGGATCTCAATAAAGTTTTTTTCCAGTGAAAAAGTAAAATAAACTTTAAAGTAACAATGCTCAATGGCAGATTTGGATCTGTGCAGGGGGAAGAGTGGCAAGAGGAGGCCGGCAGGGACTGAGCAGGCAGAAAGGGAAGTCATGGTCCATGTGTCTCTACTTAAAACACAGCTGGGCTCTTTGCAGAGCAACTCCATCAGTGCAGTCAAAACCCTCTCTTTAGGAGCCACTGAAATGACAAACTGCTTGCTGACTGTGGATTTAGAAACCAGAACCTCCTCAGCTGTCATTACTGGGAAGCACAGACCCAACCAAATGACTTTTCTGGAATACCTTGTAATGAAATTTTTGCCCCTTCTTTCCCAGAATGCCCCCCACCCAGGTTCCAGCAGCACCGGGACATTGCTGTGAACTTGAGTGCCCCCTAGTGGCAGATAACTGCAAAGGCATGAAGGTCATCTTCCCCGCTTCCGTGCCCACTGGGGTGCACCGCAGCATTGAAGGTGAACGCGACTTTACCCAAATCCTTATGTTGTCTTTCCACATTGCTATGGAGTTAAGCAAGTTTCAGCATCTTTATCTCCCTCTGCTTTCTGATTTTTCTATCTAGCTTTCTCCATTTAGCGGCTGCCTTGCTTGACCCCTCAGTCCCCCTTTTGCTGGAAGGCTGCATACTTAACCTAGACAAGCCTTGGCTCCTCAAACTACCAGGCGCAGCTCTGGGGACACTGATGGGAGCGGTTGTATTTGGAGGGAGTGGGGTGGAGATGCAGAACAGGAGTATCCTCCAACTCTCAGACTTTCTGGTTTACAGGCCCGTACGGAGACAACCAACCCAGGGACTATGCCACTGAAACTGCATTGGGCAAATCATTCCAGGTCCACTCTTCCAGCCGACCTCAGGCTCCGAGATCCTGGGACCCAAGAAGTGAACTGGTCAACCACTCTTTCCTGTTCTGAAGAGGCGTGTGCCTGGGTGAACACAACCCATCCCTGGCTGACTTAGGTATGGATCCCTATTTCAGGAATTCATTTCCTAATGAACAGTAAGAATTCAACTCCCTTTTTTAAGCCTCCTACCCAAGAAGTTCTGGGGGAGGCAACTGGTCCTTGAGCACCTCTCCGATCTACCTCTGCCCTCTTTTCTCCCTCCTCACTCTGGCTGTCCGAGTATTGGGTGCAGGTGTGTGCCGTGGCCAGATCAGGGTGGGGTGGACGTGGTCGGGGCTGAAAGGACAGGAAGTACTATAGGTACTTGTCTCCCCTGGCTCTTGTTCCAGTGTCAGCTTGTTAGGAGACCACTTGGAGACCTGAATACAGCACAAATGCCTTCTCTTGAGACTGTCTTACTTCTAGGATGGCAAGTACAAGGCCTCCCTTCCAGCCCACATACAGACACATAACAAATTGATGGCAGCAGTGAACTGATACTCAGTTCAGCTCTCTGCTCCGCAGAGAGCTCCCAACAGCCACTTCAAAACAGCTGGATTTGACCAATGAGATAAAACCTTCTTGCTGATCTTGGCCTATTTTAAAACATAAATGTGTGATTTATTGTCATCTGGAACATGCACTGTTCCAAATCTGAGTTCTAAATCTGCTTAACTATGGCTTTGGAGATATCTCAAATCCCTCCCTACGCTTTTGAAAGTCTGAGTATATGAATTCTTTCAATATGTTCATGAACATGATCTCACCCCAGGGCCTTTGCACTTGCTTCCCTTCATGCCTGTCCCGTTCTTTCCCTGGAAAGAAAGCAAAAGTGAATTACTGGAAAGTCCAGACTTTTTAAGTTGTTAATGAAATACACTTTTATTATTATTTTCCAATTCGGGGGCACTCTCCTTATTCACCATTCAGACACTAAATATCTCAGTTTAATTCAATTCAACTGCCAAGAAAAGCCACAAACCCAGAAGTAATCAAAGAGTCCTTCAGGCATCAGCAGCAATGAAAATATCCCAAAATAGCAGGAAATTTGCTGAGATTCGGTTATTTCACTACCCAAACCAAAGTGAGATTCTTATTGACTGCCAACGCCTAGAAAGTGAAACACTGCCAGCATGCAAGTCAAGAACAAGAAGAAACAGATATAATAATAATGATAATAACAATAACATCAAACAATATTAACAACTAATATTTATGGGACCTGATATAGGACATGCCTTACTCCGATTACCTCACATGGATTACATAGATAATCCACATAACAACCAAATCAGAGAGGTAGTATTATTATCTCCATTTTACAGATGAGAATACTGAGGTGCAGAGAATATAATGATGAAGGGAACAAAAACAGAATAAAGGAATCAAATTTTAGACAGTTATGACTGCAGAAGTTGAAATGCCAACTTACATTAGGAAATACTGTCAATCAGAGGAAATGACAATGGGGAACAGGGGTGGCCAAAAGGGAGGAGAAGTTGCGTACATCAACTACAGAAAGCTGAGAGGGGGACATGAGTGTCGGGACCCCTCTGGGGGCACCGCTGCTCTGTTGGACAGATAATGAGTCTCTAAGTCAGCCCTCTCCCATTTAAACCTCCAGAGTGATGACTGATGCCAGAGGGTACCCAATTTGTTAGAATTTTCATAAACCAGTCATCTAGAATGTCACTTGTCTAGAATGCCTCACCTAGATGTGTTGATAACTCTAGTTACTGCAGGAGCTGCTTTAAATTTTCTGATTGTTGTAACCAGCCAGCACATTTATTGTATGCAAAGAGTACATTTAAAATGCCCTGAATGTTAATTACTTTTAAGTGATTTAAGCAATCTCCCAGAATTTTATTCTTGCTCTTTATCTGCATTTCTAGTGTGTGAAGGTGGATTTCACGTGGGCACATTTCTGCAAACGATCCACCAGTTCTGAATGCAAGAGACACTGGGCGTGTGTGTGTTTCTCCTGCACACCTGGGCCATCCAGCATCCTTTGACAAGAACTGAGATCCGGTCTGCGAGCAGGAACCATCCTCAAACGTGAATTTCCCCACCGCTCTGGAGAAAGCAGGGGCAGCGGTGAGTGGTAATTTGGAGGCTTAGGGCATGACAAGTCGACTTTTTCCACTATACATAAAATCTGTCCTCACTCAGCCTGGAATTGGAAGCAGGACAAGTGAAACTCTGTACGTTGCCATGGTTCTTTCCAAGTTGTTCATACAGAGCTGATGGAACATACAGGCTACGATTCCTGCAAAGTGTCCTAAACAATCCCCAAAAGAAACCCTTTCAGCCCTTACATCTGGTCCAGGGCATGTCAAACATCCTCACCCAGGACTGCATTCTTTCCTCCAGCTTTCTTTGAGTAACCTGTAAGGCAGCTCAGTAATTATTTCTATCCACAAGTTAGTCTCAGTTGTTCCCCTAATTTATGATGTGGCCCCAAGGTACCCCATGTAAGGCAAGCCCCTCACCCACATATATCACAAGTGCTTCAACATCAGGGCAGACCCCAAGCCTAAAATGTATCCGTTTGCTCTTGGAGGACACAGGTAAGAGCAAACCATGTCTGCAGTAAGACGGGGTCGCTAAAGACAGTAGGAGCCCACCCGGGCCTCATCAGTTTCACGTGGAACTGGAAACTCCTCTCCAATCACAAAGCACGACTTCGGACTGGTCCTCCCACCATCGCCTACCCAGTGGAGCTAAATCAAGCCGTGGATATTCTTGGTTGCTCTGGTAACCATGTACACTGATGTTCTCTAGAGGTTTGTGTCCCCTTTCAAGCCCTCTTCCCCTTAAGGACTGGAACTTCGGGTGTCACTGCCCTTTCCAGTAGCAGATGGCCTTTGCCCTCAAACACGCCAGACCCTAGCTCATTCCCCAGAGTGCTGCTGACTCCCCTGGTGACCCTCAAAGTTTCCCAGCCTCCAAAAGGCAGAGACAGACGGAGACCCGTTTTCGGGCTTGGTTTACAGCTCACGCTGGCAAGGTTTTGCGTCATTCCAACACTTTTGCATATAATGTCATCCCCTAAGGTTAAACTTTGAGTTAGGACCACTTAGGATGAGTTTTTTTCCCCCTTCCACTTATGTGAACACCATTTTTTCCATGTACATGTGCTACCTTCAGAAAGAAAAACATCTTTCCTTAATAAAAAGTCGTATATAGTGTTTAGCTTTGATATGAGCTAACTCCCTGTGCATTTTAAAGAGATTTTCAATGGTTTCTTCCAAGTCAGTGTCATTCAAAAGCTGATATTTATATTTAACAAATTGACCCATTTACTCGGAAGATCCATGATTCAGCTCTGTCATCAGACTCACTCCTGTCCACCCACCTAAGAGGGAAGGGCGGCGTCATCTCTCCCCCTCCTGGCTGGCTGTCAGTCACCTGCAGGGCGAAGCACACAGGCCTCAGACTTGGCGTGTTCTGTAAATAAAGCTCCTGTGGGAAATTCTGTAAGTTCCTATTTTCCCCCATTCTGGGAGATTCACAAAGGCCAGACACAGTAATTTCAGTTTTTAGGTGAGAAAACCCAGCTACTGGGCATGAAATCCCCCTGGATTTCCCAGTTACATGAAGTACTGACAGCGGGTTCCATGTTCCCATCTTTTAAGACTGACCCCCTGGGCCGTGATCATCTTACAGATTTCCCAAGCTCCCTGTAGAGTCGTCATGGGTGAATGCCATCAGCCGACAGGAGAGGGACTGAAAACGTACTCCATGAATGCTCACAAGTTAATCACCTTCCAAAATGAAGTTACACAAATGGATCACAAGATAAGCCTGGGAACAATCAGAGCATATTTCCTTTTATGTCAATCACAGTAGCAAAAATCTCACCTTTGTTGTACTTAACCTGACATTGCTGGGATGTTGCAGCCATCCTCCGTGCTGAAAGGAGAGAAGAGGAGAGGGGACCATTTGGGTTAAAGGTCCTCTCATCCCACTCACCTCACCCACTGTAATTGCTGGTCATGCCTACGTGCCCATTCAGTAATCAAATGGTCGTGGGACACTTTCTGTGGCTCTGAACAGTGCTGCCCAGTGGTCTGCAAGGTTGCCTCGTGCCAGCCCCTGTCTTTCCCCAAGCAGCCTACAGACTGCTGGGAGAGACGGCCGAGGAAGGCAGAGGTTTCAGAACAGGGCAATGGATGCTCTGAGATAGACACAGGTGTGACAAAAGCACAGAGTGATGCCTTAAAGTAAGATCCAGCCAGATGTGCTTTCCAGTCATTCCGAAGTGGCGTGGAATGATGCCCTCAAAGAAAGTGGTCGTGGAATTCTTGAAACTTTACCTTCTAGTATTTTGCATTAAATCCCCTTCCATGGTATTATAGCTGCCCTATATGTCTACTAAGTGAAATTTCATAAGCCTATTAGGCAAGGCTTTGTAATTTTGTGGGTTTTTATCGTGCTTCGTATGCCATGGCTTTTTAAAACATGAAATGTTTGATTTGGTCTGCCCATACTATTGAATAAATAATCAATGGGAAATAACCATCATAAAATGTTCCAAGACATGGAAGCATGCAAGTCCACTGTCAGAACAAGCCAGCAAGCAGAGCTTTACAAAGAATGGACAAAAAGAAAATCGCCAGTTGCATCCGTCATACTCAAGGTGCTGTTTTCAAGGTACTGCTTGAGCACACTCATACTAACCATGAGTAAAATTAAAAAGTAGTACTTGTTTACTGCAAATCACAGTATTAGTAGCGCTTACGAACAAGTCTCCCAGAATTTGAGTTTGACAGCAAAGCTACCTGTAAGTAGGGTGGGTTCTATCTCTCACATGTTACAGACAGGAAACTGAGGCTTGGGTAAGTGGTTGATATGCCTTGGGCGCGGGGGGGGGGGGGGGGGGTGGAGCTGAGCCCCGGCCTCTCCCCTCTGCCCACCGTGGTGGCCGGGCCTGGGCGCAGTGGCCGGCGCGGGCGCACCGGCCTCTCCCGCCCCGCAGGGCTGGAGCGCTGCGGGGTGGAGCCCCGCGCCGACGGCTGGCGCTGGTCGGCCGGACTCGGGGTTCCCCGGGGGCGCTCGGGGGCCCCGCCTTGCTGGCCCAGCCGCTCAGCCGCTCAGCCCTTAGCACGCGGCGTTAGATAATCCCCGGGACAGCCAAGGCGCTTTCCCAGCCAAACCACAGGGAGGGGACGAGGCCGGCGGAGGGAGGAGGCTGGGAACTGTTTGTTGTTGCTTTTTCTGAATTCAAAGAAAACCAGGGAACAGAGGGAAGGAGGGAGCAAAGTTCAAGGGAGAATCTGGCGAGTCACCTTGGGCAGACCCCTGGCCCACTTCCAGAACTCTCTCTTGGAAGGGGTGAGGCTGCCGAGTGTGTGATGAGTGCTCAGTGAGTAGTCATTGTGGATGATGGATGACTGGTCTGGAATCCTTCCACACCACAAATTTGTTCCTCTGCACACCCAGGCAACCAAGAAACCAAAAGAGGGGATGGGGGGCGGGAATCTGGGTGCTGCCTTGACTGCAGTTTCTCTCTGCTGCTGGCACCGGAGCCTCCCCAGCTCTTAGCCCCGCCCTCCTGCATCCTTTTCGACTCCACTCCTTCTTTTCTTTCCCTACTCAGCCGGACTGGTCCCTGGAAGCAGCTCAGATACTTTTTCCAATCCAAGTGAGCTCTCACACTCCCAGTCCGAGCCCAGCCTCCCCAGGCAGAGTTCAGTGCAAAAAGTCTTCTGGCTAGAACTAGCGAGGCCAGCCTCCCTGCCTCCCTGCCTCCAGCCTTCCCTCTGCTGTTCCCCTCCCCCCCACCGCACAGCTGCCAGAATCGAGTTTCCGTTCCCTGGTTTTGATCATGTAACATTCCCACTTGGAGGATGGGAGTCAGTCCCTGTGGCCTTATAGGTCAAGTCTCAATTTCTAACCGTGAGTATTCAGGTCCACCCTCATAGCCACCATCTTTCCTGCCCCCCTCTTCCCTCCAAATTCTTCCAATGCCAAATTCTTCAGATTATGCAAAATTTTATAGCCACTCCCTCCCCTGCCCCACCACTTAGTCATTCAGCAAGTATTTATCCAGCATCTGCAAGTGATGGGCTGCAAACGCAATAAAGAACAAGAAAAAAAAAATCACCTTCAGCCTCACAGACCCTACAGCCAAGTAAGCAAGACAGTTGAACAAGAAATGAAATTTGGAGGGGTGGGGGAGGGGTAGGTCGAGAGCATAGCTCAGTGGTAGAGCGTGTATTTAGCATGCGTGAGGTCCTGGGTTCAATTCCAAGTACCTCCATTAAAAAATTTTTTTTCAAAAAGAAATGAACTTTTCTTGCTCCCAATTGCCAGTGAAACAACATAGCTCATATTTAAACCTGAACACAATTATGTGAAATAAACCAATAAACAGACATGCTCAGCTGAAAGACTGAAAGAGATAAACCAAAATAGTTGCCCCTGGACAATTAGGTATCGGAATAGGGTAACTATCTCCTTCCTTCTACTTTTAGGTAGCTTCTACCATTTCACTACTGATCAGGTATTAATTTTATAATAATAAACAGACCGTTTTGTGATAGTAATTATCAAAAAATAGAAAATAAAGGTAAGAAATTATCCTTTTCTGATTAAAAAGGCCATGTCATTTCTTTTAAGAAAACTCTGAAACCACAGAAAGCATAAGTAAGAAAATAAAACTCATCCACAATTCCAATATTAACACACAAAGAGTATCAACATTAAATTTTGTTATGACCTAACCACTGTCATAATTTTTTCATAAAATTAAGCTCACCTTGCGCACAATGTCACAGAACGACTTTTTACTTAACGTATTATATTTAGTTTTTCTTGGCATTGAAGGGTTCTGCAACAGCATTAGTCATGTTTTCAAAATATATGACATATGAACCATAATGGGTTTAATCAATCCTTACACATAAATCATTGTGCTTGTCCCTAAAGGGGAAGAGAATTGCAGAGGATGGAAAGAGGCTTTTGACTCACTCAGACATGGATTCAAATCCAGGCTTTACTACTAGTCCACTGTAACGTTAGGTAAATTCATTCAATTTTCCTAAGTCTTATTTTTCTCACCCACCACATGGTGATAATAGCATCCTCTGTACAGGATTCTTGTGAGAACAAAATAAAACAATGTGTTGAGATTGTTGGCTATGCCTGCATCTCGGTAGTTGGTAGCTCTGGTTATTTCCTTGGAGTACATTCCTAGAAGTCAAACTTTTGGGTGAAGCGGTTTGACTTTTCTGAAGTTTTTTGTGACATACTTCCAGGTTGCACTATTTTTAAAAAAAAAGTGTATAAATTTCATTTAAAGGAAGAAGGAGACAGGGAGAAATGCTTAAAAATCGAACAATATTTAAATAAAAAAATCAGGGAAGGGATATATTAGGAGTTTGGGATTAACAGATTCACATTACTATATATAAATAGGTTAAAAAAAAAAAACCACTAGGACCTCCTGTACAGCACAGGGAACTATATTCAAATTCTTGTAATAACATATAACAGAAAAGAATCTGAAAAAAATATATATGTATGTGCATGCATAACCGAATCACTTTGCTGTACACCTGAAACTAACATTGTAAATCAACTACACTTTAATAAAAATTAAAATTTAAAAAAATCGAACTTGCCTTGAGTCCTGTGTGCCAGTACTGTCATGGGCTCACTCAGGAACACAGACATTAGCAGACCATCCCCACCCTTCAAATGTCATCGTCTGGTTGTTCCCCAGCCTTCTCTCCACCAGCACCTGTTCCTCCTCCTCTGCGAATTCTTCCTAGATGCAACCTCAGTGGTCTCCAGGGAACCCCTCTTTAAGACCCTTCTCTACTGAACACTTCAGGTGCTTCTTAGCCACATGTTGCTTGAGACTTTTGCAACTTCTGCCACGTGTTCCC
This sequence comes from Camelus ferus, assembly GCF_009834535.1. Classification (NCBI taxonomy): domain Eukaryota; kingdom Metazoa; phylum Chordata; class Mammalia; order Artiodactyla; family Camelidae; genus Camelus; species Camelus ferus. The sequence goes on along the minus strand of NC_045716.1, from coordinate 14,983,034 downwards.
ACCGCCTCCTCCATCAGACTAAAAACTTCTGAAAGCCAAGACCAAAGCTAAGCTAGGAAAACGAAACGGCTTTTAGCTCTTTAGTTAAGCATTTGCTGTTTGGGAAGAGAAGAAATTGTCCCCAAGTCAGAAGTGTTTAGGAAGATCTGAATACATGGAAATACCATACTTAAAGATGCCAGCTTAGAGGTAAGAAAGTTAGGACTGCAGCAGGGACTGGGCCCTCTCTAAGGTCCCCCAGAAGGAACAGAGCCCTCTCTACTGACATTCCCTGTCACTCTGCCTCCCTCCTGCCACTGGGCCACCTCCCAGCAGCGTGCATGTTTTATTGCTCGGCCAAAGCCCCGTGTTATCCGCCACGCTATCTCAATTTGAAAAATCTTGCCCTTGACTCTTGCTTTCATGTAGCCCGCTGCCCTGCTATCTGTCCAGATCACTTCTGCTTTTGGACCCCACACTCCCACCCACCACCCTTCCTTGAACCGGGAGGGATAACAGCGCCCGTGCCCACCCCGGCATTCCTGCACATCCCAGACATGAAAGCGGGTGGGAGGCACGCGGACTCCTCCCCGATGTCCTTCTTTTTACCTTACATCCCTTCCACTTTGATGTCAGGAGAAGATTTGAGAGAAAAGAATCTAACCTGACCTACTACCCTGGAATGCCAAGAAAAACAATTTCCCGGCCGGCAGAGCTCAGTCGGTAGAGGCTGGACGTGGATGCGCTGGGCAGGGATGGGTCTGTTTTCTGAACTCCTGTTCCACCTCAGGGCTGACCAGCGGGACCTTTGGCTGGAAGCCCCCAGAGCTCCCCGCTTACTGAGGTTCAAGCTCTTAGCGGGGCTCAGGAAGAGCCCTAGAAACTTCCCTGAAGTAGATTCAAAACCACAGAGAATTGTAAGGCTGGGTGGCGGAGTGGAGGGGGCAGGAGTGGGTAGGGCGGGAAGGAGGACCTGCCCTCTTCCCAGGCCGGTACTGAGTGATGCTAAAATGCCTCTGGGAGACCTCAAGAGTCATCGTGGGGCTCTGCTTTCTCCTGCCCAGACCCCCAGATGCCTTGACTAGCATCTCCCCCCCTCCCATTGCTTATGGCAACTATGCCCCTTTGTTCACCAGAGTGGAGTTTGGATGATAAAAGTCAGGGTGGGCTTTGAAAAGGGCTATATTTTGGTGCATCGGAACTTGACCCTTGCCATGGACAACAGACCCTCCTGGATGTGGCCCTTCATCCCCTCCATCTCCTCCTCTTGCTCACCAGGTCACCAGATCACTGTTACCTGCTTACCTTCTTGCTACTCTTCAAACAAGCCTGCTCTTCCTGCCTCAGGGCCTTTACACTGGCTGTTGCCTCATCTGCAGGGCATGTGGAACTTAGCACCCCAAGTACGTGCCAACCTGCACAAAACAAGATGGCTTATAACCTGCCCTGCTTGCAGACCATGCTACTTATACACCCACTCACGCACAGTTTTACACACACTTACACTAACACATATACACGCACTTAAACACGTACGCACTTACACAGACACAGCCTCTGAATAGAATTCTTTACCCTATCTTAGCATTCCTGGTGCCTCCTCTCCATTCACCTCTGTGACCAGTTGTCTCCTTTTCAGAAAAGTCTTTCCTAGCCCCTCTGTCTAGAATAACAATGCCCCTCCCCAACACAAGGTAGACTTCTCTCCCTTTTTCTTGCACTGTTGTCTTCCTCATGGACTCCACCTAAAATAGAAGTCTCTACCTATGCGTTCCCTTGTTTCTTTTTCTATTCTTTTCTCCGAATATAAACTCCACGAGAGCAGAGAACTGGTTCACTCACTGCCGAATCCGGAAATCTAGAGCAAAAGCTGACTCACGGCAGGAGCTGAGCATCACATGCATGTGTAGTCAGTCACGAAAAGAACCGCCAGGAGTGTTTTTGATTCCTAGGGAAGAATTTTATGGGAGCTGAGAAAGTCTCAGTTGCCTAATCTCTCCCCTCTGCCCCCTGACCTTTTTAAATTTTATTTTAATTCATCAGTGTTTCAGTGGACCTGCTGCCTGAGCAGGTTCTGCAGATCTGGGACGCCCCCCACCCCAATTCCAGGTTCCCCCAGTGAAAAGGGTGAAGATTCTTGGCTGAAAGAGGAAGTCTTTGCAAGTGACTGCTTGTGGTCTGTAATGTAAACTTACACCCCCAAGTCAAAAGCGTGTACTGAAGGATGATATATCTTCCGTAAGTCATACCTCAAATTCCACTGTTTACAGAGGAAGTGCTGTTGCTGACAAGCATAAGCCGCTTAGAAATATGACAGGAGTTATGAACCCTGCAAGAAGGAACCGTCCTGGAACTGGAAGGCTTGACGATGGAATTTCATTCTGTTTGCACAGACATCTTTGTAACCCGTTGGAAATGCTTCTCTTCGGCGTCTGACTAGGGGAGAAGCAAATGGCTCAGAAGGGAGGAGAGTTTGTGCAACAGAAAACTGCCCATTGGCAGCTGTGTGATGCAGGGAATGAGATCCAGCCTCCGAAGGGAGCCCGGGAACCTGGGCTCTAGTCTCTTCCTGACCCCCGGACAATAATAAGTCCTTACATGCGGGGTGGGGACGTGACTAGTGCTCCCCAAGGTTTCAGATTCTCTTCTCCTTCTGAGCGCATGTCCCTCAGAGTTAGATGTGCTTTTGCAGTTTGCTTTGGCCCGTGAAATGTGATTGGAATGATGTACGTTACTACTGAAGGAGAGCATTTCAGAGCCGGCACGTGATTCCCCGTGTTTCCTCTCCTTGTCCCTGTGAACCCCGAGCCTCATGTTGAGATGGTAGCAGCTCGGGTCTCAGAGTGTCCACCATTAGTTGAGTTCCATCCTCCTCCATCCCTCGGCTGAGCATGTAGTACGTGGGAGGAACAAAGCCTTTTTTTTTTTAAAGCCTTATCTTATATACAGAGATTCTGAGCTTTGTTACAGCAGCAAACCTGGCCTATCCTGACCAATATCATCCACATAATAAGCCAGGTGTTCACGTACGTTAACTCGCGTGATCGCACCCGTAACCCTGTGAGCCTCGTTTTACACTTGAGGAAACTGAACCTCAGCGGGGCCGGGATCCAAAGCTCAGATTCAGAAACTGATTCCAAAGCTGATTTGCCTGCTTCCAAAGCTAGTTTCCTCTCTGCGGTACTATGACGTCTCCTCCTCTGGAAGAGAGTCAACTTTTATGTTTCTCCAGACCCGTGGGGCCCGCAGCCCTTGTTCTGGAACCGAGACTTCGAATTTGATTTGTTGTGGTCTGTGGCCTCATGGATTTTACGGTTTAAGGAGGGAATTAGAGAGGTAAGTAAACACTTTTTCTCCCCCCTAAAAAGCAGGTTAAAGAGCAGGCAGAGCACGAACCTGTGGAAGAGTAGGGCTGTGAGGCTGAGCGGGTCAGGGGGGCCTGGGGGGCCTTGCAGTGGGTGTGCGGGCCTGGGCCGGAGCAGCCTGACTGTCACGGGCGGTGTAAGATTGACCAGGGTGCTGGAAGCCTCGGGCTCCAAGCCTGGCCCCGCCAGTATTGGTGAGTCACCTATCTGGGCCCACCGCCCAGACCTGGAAGAAACATCCTAGATTTGGACACTGCCTACAGACGATCATCACCTGGGGAGCTTTAAAAAGATGACTATCCAGCCACCCTCGGAGGTTAGGATTCACTGGCTTGGGCAACACACAGGCCTCCACAGTTTTCAAAGAGTTTTGCTTTTTTTTTAATATATAAGGATTTGATGCATAGGTGGATCTGGGTATCACCAGACTGGATCGTTCCAGGACATCTTTCTGTTATTTCAGTGGCCCCTAGACCAGCACTGCGGGGGTCCATTTTTGTCAAGCCATTTCCAGAGTCCACGTCAGACCCCCCCAGGGCAGATCAATCTGAGGCCTCTGTCAGAGCTCTGGGAGCCACTCAAAGTCAGAGGCGCCAGAGGGGCAGGCTCCTGGGGGCCCCACGCCTACTTGTCAAGTGATACGTTGTGAATAAGGCCTCCTTTTCTGGGTCCAAAGAGCTGGTGGGGCTCGGAGGGTTGGTCAGCAAAAGCTCCCTGGGGGCAGCACCTACGCCTGCACAGGAGGTGATGCTCTGGGCCAGAGAGGTTTCATTGTGGTTTTGTGGCTGAGCTCCCTGCCTCGGTGTCACTCTTACTCTTGAATTCCATCTGCCAGGCCGTGTTTTCATGGCCTGCGCAGAACTAGCAGCCAACCTCCAGAGCATCTTCAGATCTGGCTCTTGATAGAGTCTCCTCCAGGACCTCGGTCCCTTCCCGTCTGTCCTCCTGACACCAGTGACGTGCCCTGTGGGCTTGGTTGGAGGAGAAACCACAGCAGTGGCGGAGAGCCGGCAGAGGGGCCCTCCAGGTTCCCCGTGGCCTCTTGGCTGGCATACTGCAGCTGGGCTGCTGAGTGCTTGCCTGGCCCTAGTGCCAGCCTCCAAAGAGCAGGGCAGGGCGTGCAACTGCTCTGGTGGGGGAGTGCATTCTGGTTCCTAGGAGTCTAGAGGGATCACGCTGCAAATTAGCCATCCAATTAAGGCAACCAAAGGCTTATGCCCATTTCATCATCAACACAGGCAGGCAGCTGAATATAACAGAGGAAAAGCCTTACGTGGCCCCCACGTCCCTCCCTGAGGCTTCTGAGCCACACCAGGAATGTCCAGGGCAGTGGCAGCAGTGTCGTCTGTCTCTCCAAGGCCAGTCTCTTGCTGAAGGTACACAGGGCACCCACTGGCTGCCTTGGCTCCTCTGTTGGCATAACAACCACATGCAACCCCCGTCTCCTCCACACTGCACAGTGCCAGAGAGGTTCAGGTTTTGCACACAATCCAGGTGCCACATGCCACATCTATATCCTGGCCAGTGCCCCTGTGGTGTGACTTGAGAAGCACTGAGGAAGCCTGTGGCCCCAAATGACTCAATTATCTCCCCATCATGGTACCAAAATCTGCCAGCATCACCTATTTATTTCAGTCCTACACCTTGCCAACCTCCAAAAAAGATTTGAAGAGACACACAATAAGTGACATTGTTACCCATCAAACTGTTAAGAGGAAGGAAGGAGGCCAACGAGCAGATGTTGAAGAAGGCTAAGGTGAAGGGGAGAGATAAGAAGAATGACTGTACCAGAAGAACAAATGTAAGGCATTCCTGCCGTCTGGTGCAAAAGTTGACCCTGAGCATCCTGATGGCCAGGATAAAAATAGGAACTAGAGTATATTATAATTCCCTAAGTTGTCTATATGAGAAAATATACCAGGTGGTGTGGAAAGGCAAGGCTTTCCCAGCTCTGAAAGAACGGGAACACTTTATTTTCAAGACCTTTGTGTAAATATCACTGAACCATAAAATAGTAGCTCCCAAAGGAGTGCCACCAAAATGGCCCTGTCTAGAAAGAATCATGATAAATTATCATTTCGTGGCAAAATTTCTATAAGAAGCTGGAGTCATATATTTTAGGATTATAGTCTGCAGTGACTGGGCTGGGTATTTATTCTTATGGATATATATTCATGGTTCCATGGGACTAAAATGGCTTCTATGGGGTCAAACGAGGGATGGTAATCTGGGTTTCAAATTGCACAAACCCTCGGATGCTGGAAGGTGTGAATGCATAAAGTGTAGGCAGCAGAGAATAGCTGAGGGTGGTTGAGGGGTGAGAGTTCATGAGCCAGGTCCTACCTCAACCGGGGGCACGCCATCTTTGTTCTGCTTGGGAAAAATTGCCAGCACACGAGTGTGTACAGAACCACACCCACAGTCTAGTAGATCATCTTTCAAAGTCCTTCTCAGCCCTGTCCTCCATGAAGCCTGCTCCGATTACCTCTGCTGGAAGAGAGGTGATCTCTTTTGAGCCCATTTACTCTTTGCTTACACCTCTTTATGAGACTTGCCATAATCTGTTTTGTAACATGGTTATGTAAGTATAGACATCTGGCTTTTACAATCTCTAAGAGCAGGCACCAAGCCCCACACACCGAAGTATTTAATTTAAATTCACACATTAAGTACTGAGCATGAGCCAGGCTCTGCTCCAGAGACTTAAGCCCTCCATTTGGAGCACACACATTTTTCCAATTTTTCATTTCATAAATAATCCTTTCATTTAATCAGTAAATATATACGTATTGAACACTTACTCAGTGCCAGACACTGTTTTCGGTCCTGGGGATACAGTGGGAAACAAAATAGATGTCTCCTGGTCCTTGACATCCCCCAAATGGTTTCCTTGTCTCCGTGAGGGAGACAGAAAGTAAACAAATATGAACACATTTGTATGTATTTAATGACAAGAAACGACAAATGTCTTGAAGAACTTCCGAAGCGATACATGAATGCATGCTCCTTGTGCAAAACATAGAGAAGGCAAGAAAAAGCAAAAGTACACATTAGCACCACCTCGAACTCCACTCTGCTCTCAGAAGTAACCATCGTTAATAATGTGCATCCTTCTATCTTCTTTTCCATGCATTTATACATACCATATAAACCCGTACAGTTATTTTTTGCATAAATAGAACTTTATGCATCAGTCTGCTACTTGATATAGAATTTCACAGAGTACATGTCTGTTCTATATAGAGAGGATGTTTGTTGGGTATTAAATGTCTTAAACTTCTCAGAAGGCCCACCTAATACTGCGTATCAGGGCCGGGTCCTTCTGGCCCCTCTGTTAATGGGCATGTGCTTTGGGGAGCCCCTTGGGAACAAAGAAGTGGCGTGAACAAGGCACCAGTCAGCCACCTGGGGGAGGTTTGAGTGGTACGCCCTGCGGGACACCAGAGTTCAATGTGGAGACAGTCTCTTTTGCCCCCGGCTCCAGCACTCCATCATTCAGTACTCCCTGGAGATGCAGAAGACTGTGTTAAAGGTTTGGGACAGCCTGAAAGGTGTCGTTTATTCCCTCAACAGACATTGACAGAGTAGGCTACATGCCAGCGGCATGCCAGGCTCCGGCCACCTCTGCGTACAGAATCCTCCTAAGAGCGGAGCAGAGTGGTGCGGGAGGCGTATGAAGACGCAGCAGTCCGCATCCAACTTGCCACCTGGCTTCCTCTGCCCTGACAGACCCAGAGATCACGCAGTGGCTGTGACATCTGCAGCTGCTGTGAATAACGCACTCGTAGGTGAGTGGAGAACCCAATCCGGCCCTGTTCCCTGTGGGAAATTCTCCCATTCCCATCTGTACCTTCTGGTCTCTCTTCTACTGCATCCCACGGCAGCCTGACTGCCTAAACGACTGCGCTCTGTGTGTGTGCCAGTGTGCGGGGGGGGGGGGGGTGAGCGAGTGCGTGTGCACAGACTGTCCATGTGCTTCATGATCTTGCACCCGTGGAAGGATAGAAAGGCCCCGGGGGGCCACTGAGCTGGAGGGGACGCCCCAAAAAGCATTTCTCTGCCTCCGGGAACGCCCCAGGAGTGCTCATGTGTCTAGGTCACGGACAACAGTTGGGTGTTCTCCAGCTTTTAAACCTCTTCAAGGAAATTGGAGCATGTCTGAGCCCCTCCCAGACCCAATTTCAGCATACAGTTTTGCAGACAAACCAACTTCCTCGTGCGTCACCTGACTTCCTCCTGAACCACACTGATTCCTTGCATGGACCGCATATCCCCAAATACCAGATTTTCCCTTCTCGTCATGACTAAAACATTTTCAACTTTGTTTCCCAACTCATTCCTCATAGAGGACTTTTTTATGTTAGACATTTGACAATTCAGTTTTGAAAGGAGAACTACAAAGTCACTTTAAAAATATATATGAAATATTCGTTCATTTTTGTGCAACTTTTACCTTTCCACATTTCCACATTTTTTCCTTTTTTTTTTTTTTTTTTGGTATGTGACTTGGTGCTCCACAACCCAGCTAATGGGCTCCTGAGTCAGCATCACTGTTTCTAATTATTGAACACCTAGAAGCAGCTCCAGACAACGGCTGAGTGCTATGTTCTCACCACCAAAACCTGACAGATAGAATTCTTGGTTACAAAATGCTGGAGTTAAGGGTTGAAAGACAGCATCCATTATAACCTTCTGTTTTCACTCACTCATAATTGTCCCAAAATTGTCCTTTTGCTCCAAATCATTCCATGCTCTGTTTCCACCCCAGGGACGAAATTGCTTGGAAAGTTTGAACAAAAGTGGTTTAGCTAGTTTGGAACCAGGCATCTTGGTGGGGGTGGAGAATATTTTTCTTTGACTTAGAAACAACTAAAGTGTATCTCTGGCTGTGGACAACCTCAAAACAGCTGTCCCCTTATAACATCAGCTCTCTTGTGTGGGTGGTCAGCCTCTTCCAAGGGAGGAAGTGTCTGTGAATGGAGCAGAAATCCAGAATTTCAAGACAGAAATAATAGGCAATGAAAGTATGGATTTGTGCTTTCTGTTCTATGATTTGGCCACGGGTGTGGGGTGGGAGTGGGGGGGGGGGGCTTATGTTATATTATCTGCAGAATGCAGGCAGTCCTCCTTCCCTGGGATTAGCTGTCTTACTTACAACATAGTCTACGTAGTGGTGAATGGTATGTGATTTAAGTGAAGGCATTCCTGAGTCTGAGTTTGGGTTCTGTCCCTTACTAACTATACAACCTTGAATTAGTAACATAACTTCCCTGAGCTTTGCTATCCTTATCATTTAAATGAGGCTCTTGGTGGTACCCACTTGTCCGAAGTGCTTGGAGGATGAAAGTGAGGTCATGTATACAAAACACCGGCCAGTGTCTGGCACACTGTGTGTGTGCAGCGTAGGTGCCTGGGGGTAGAGCAGAGGCCGAAACAGAGAAATACGTACACATGACTGCAAGTTGAATTGGCCAGTTGTGTTGACATCTTGCTTTGTTTGGCCTCCCAGCATCCATTCCCACCTCTTCTGGTGACTGTACCTCATTTTCCACTTCAGTTTAGGAAACCACCCTCACACATGCTCAGCCGGTGTAATTCAGGTGTTGCGATCCCTACACCCCGCCCCACGTGTGTATCTGGAGCTCAGTGCCAACCAGTTAGAGGTTGTGAACACCTGCATCAGGATTTCTGCTGGAATACGGGGAGAAAGAAACTCTCTTTTCTTTCCTCCAGGGTCACTGGTCTGCCAGGATGCCCACTTAGAGCTCCTGGTAAGTCATCTTTGGTCAAGCGGACCAAGAATGGCTCCAACAGAGAGAAAAGCAGACCCAAGAGATGGCATGAGGAGTTCAAAAGGCACAGTCCAGATGCCTGGATCCTACTGTACCTGCGGCTGGACTTTTCTGTTTTGGGAGACAATACATTCCCTTTTCTGCTTAATTCAGTTGTAGCTGGATCTCTGCTGCTTACACTGGTCCTCTTTAAAACAGAAGGTCAAGGCTAAAAGCATCCAGCAATGAGGCAGAACCCGCCATGACATGTTTGGAAGACACATATCCTCTACCTTTAACTTGCCAGCAGCTTCGGACAAGTCCCCTTGCCCTCTGGGTTCTCAGCAATAAGATCAGGCCTCTGTGAGATGTGACCCCTGAGGCTCCAGCATCCTGGGAGTCTGATTGAAAGAGACAGAGCATGGAGGGGGTCAGAGTCCATCCTTCTGTTGGGGTCACAGAGGAGAAATTAAGAGCTGATTATGAATCTTGACTCTACTACTTGCTGTGTGACCATGGACAAGTCATCAACCTCTCTGAGCCTCATTCTCTTCAACTGTAATAAAAAGATATTCATTCAGACTATCAAGTGAAAGGAATTGTTACACTTTTCTGCTCTTCTCAATCTCACGTTTCCACCTCAGCCCAGAGTTGAAAGGCTTCTGCTTCTCTACCAGAGGTAGAAGTACTAGAAGAAAACCTTTCAGCTTCCCTCTCTGCCTCTGTCACTTGCTCCTCCTCTTGGAAGGGAAGGTGACTAGTCTGATTGGTGAGAATGGGATGAGGAGATGTTCGCTCAGCCACGTTCTCCCTCGGGTAAGGCGGATCAGCACAGCTCCACCTTACATCCTGGGCCAGCATGTGTTCAAGTGCAGTGAGCCACGTGCTCCTGGGACCCACGGGATGAACCCTTGAGCAGGGCCACTCTCACCACGCAGCACCTGGGGTGTATTCTCCGGCTTCTGCACCTGGGAAGGGGCTGCGGTAAATCAGATCAGCCCTGAACTGTGGATCCAGGCATCTTTCATTAAGAAACGCCAGTTGATTTGCAGCAACATGGGTGGACCTAGAGATCATCAGTCTAAGTGAAGTAAGCCAGCAAGAGGACAAAGGCCATATGACATCACTCATACGTGGAATCTAAATAAAATAAAGTAAAATAAAAGGACACTATGAACTCATCTACAAAATAGAAATTGACTCGCAGACATAGTTAACAATATCATGGTTACCGGGGGAAAGGGGTGGGAAGAGATAAATTTGGGAGTTTGAGATTTGCAAATGTTAGCTACTGTATATAAAAATAGATTTTAAAAGTTACTTCTGTATAGCACAGGGAACTATGTTCAATATCTTGTAATAACCTTTAATGAAAAAGAATATGAAAATGAATATATGTATGTATGTGCATGACTGGGACACTGTGCTGTGCACCAGAAATTGACACATTGTAACTGACTGTACTTCAGTTTGAAAATTAAAATTTAAAAAGTAAAATAAAATAAATGCCAGTCGGTCGTGTGTCCAGTTCAAATCTACCACTTACAAAGCAAACACTGGACCCTCACTTGGCAACTTGCGTGTGTAATTAGGTTAATTCCGTGCACATTTTAGAACAAGAACACATTTCTGAAACCTTGGGATGAAAGTAGTCTCTCAAATAAGACTTCAGAATTGCAAATCACAAAATGGGAAATGGGTGGGTTTGACTACATCAAAATTAAAGATTCTGTTCAAGTTAATAAACAGTATGAGATTTGGAGGAGGTACTTGTAACATCTATAGCTTTAAAGGTGTCATATATAAAATGTAAGGAATTCCTGCTGATTAGTAAGTAAGAGTCAAGAAACACAACAGAAAGTTGGACAAAGGACGTATATATTAGACACTTGCCAAAAAACGGCAACACTCTCCTCTAGGCCAGGCCTGATTTTTAATTAAGATAAGGCAACAGAGGCAGAAACGTAGAGATACTTCCAAATTATAATTCAGCCTGTTTATTCTCTACCCAACACACTGTCAGTCAACATGGAGATCTACCTATCTGTATTACAGTTCTTTTCTTGAGATTTCTCTTTTCCTATGCCCATGCAAAACTGGATCCTTCCCCAAACAGTTTTTGGGACCTTACTTGTACCTATGTGTCCGCTTCAGAACATGAGGGATGGTTATTCCAACGCCCTCTTAGGGTAGGAATGACTGGCAGTGATAACAATTAGTTAAAATCCTGTCGGTCACCTGAAGCCCATTAAACAAGCAGGCACCTCTCTGTTCTTTAGCAGCTGCGATGAATAGCAAACTGGTCCACATTTTGAAGCAAAATTTCTCATAGGATCTGTGCATGCATGATGTATTCTATTTGTCACCAAGATGTGAAATTTATCTTTCGGAGGTAAGTTGCCTATAAATCCTGTTGTGATTTATTTAAGTAAAGAGATAAGAGGAACAATTTACTGAGCCCAGTGGTTTTCTATGAGAAAGAAAAAATGATCAATTTGGGGAAGATGAGGGGGGCTTTGGGTCACTAAGGAGAACTTGGTCAATAGTTCCTTAGAACACCATAAATAAGTAATTCGTGGAATAAGAACTCTGAATGGCTAAAAAGGACCATGAGAGGAGCTCGGTTTTCCAGCAATAAGAGAAAGGCAATTCAGAGGAAGGTCTTGGATGTGCAGCCCATTGACAAAATTTACCATTTGAACTATACCGAATGCTAGGAAGGAAATGTAGAAATGGATGGGTCAAGCACCGGTGGTAGCATATATTGGGTGAAACTCCTGGAGATCCGCGTGGAAGTGTTAGTGAAATGAGCATGCGATTACAATCAGGCAAGTCCTACTCCTGGGGTATGCCCCAGAGAAACTCCCGCACAGGTGCACAAGGAGACTCGAGCAAGAGTGCCTATCACGGGCAAGAATTCTAGGCCACAGAGAGCTTTACTGGAATAGTGTGCAGCAATCAGAAGGAATTGGCTGGAGTTACATAGCACGTCACTGATGGATGTCAAAGCGTAATGCAGAGTCGAAGAATGAGTCAAAAGGAGCTTGATAGCAAAAGAAAATCATTCACATTCATTTTAAAAACATACAAAACGATACTATATAATTCCTATGGATGTCATATGTAGACATAACAAATGGAAAGTGGATTTTTAAAGGACCTACCAGAAATACATAAGAAGAGGGCACCTTTGGGAGGATTTCGATTTGAGATAGCAGATGAAGGGGAAACAGAAACAAAAGAGGTGCCTTGAATGGTCTGCTTTGCCATCAACTGAGAAGAGTACATTCAATTCTGTCCACTGGGGTTAGAAACCAGCTATAAAACGCTTCCATTTGACCGAACACTAAACTCATAGCAGGTGCAGGTGCTCAATGAATAATTTAACAATTTTTATATCTGTTTCAACCTTCAGATTCTGGACTTTCAAAGATACAGGATCTTTCAGAGTTTTCTCTAGAATCAGTGCTGAGAGTGTCTGCTTCCTTATAAAGTCATGAAATAGAAGATCAATCGATTTCTAAACGACATTATTGATTCAGTGGGGTAGAAGGGTCCTTAGAGATCACCTAGTCAGAATCTTTGACTTTGCCAAGGAGGGGTCCAAAGTCCTGAGAGGTCCAGTGGCTGCCCGAGGTCAGACAAGGGGACCCCAGGCCGTCTGACTCCTTGGGCCCTGCTTTTTCCACCAGGCAGCCTGGCATCAGTATGGCTGCTTTCAAGTGCGCGTGACTTCAGCTTGCTCTGAACACCCACATCTGGCTCTGCGAATTAGGGAAGAGCTGATCTAGTGCTTTTACACTCTGCACAGAAGCCGGCTCATAGCCTTTACAGGAAAGAAACAACAGATCCTAAAACGCAGTCCTGTTGAAAACGCACGTTCAGTCACTCTCAAAAGTCCGCATTCTACCTCTGAGAAGGCCGAGTGTCAGTGTTGCCATGGGAACGTCCGTTGTTGCACTGAGTAGTAACCGGCTTTGAACCAGCCTTGATGTGGCATTGTCCTTGGACTTCGTACATAATACTGGAGGTTTAGCAGTTACAGGTGTGTCCCCTTTACCTTTAGTTAGATGGTTCCTTCCCAGCTTAGACCGATTCCCGTTTCTAAGTATTCTCCATGAGATGCTCCATTCTTTCTCCTCTGAGATTCCTCTTCTGAGCCCATTCCCCCAGAAGCTAAACCGCCATTGAGTGAGTAGCCAGCCAGGTGTCTAGCTGACCTTCTGAGTCAATCTGAGGCTCATTTTTTTTCAAACTATTTCTTTTGTTTTCCATTTTTAAAAACCTCACCCCTCCTGGAAGCCCCTTTCCCCGGGAAAGTGACTGTGATGCCCCAAGCTGGCAGCAGAGGGCGCCCATGCCTAACGATCTTGGCACCGAGCGTCCTTCTGGGGCTGGGCGGGTTGCAAGCATCCAGCAGCTGCGCTGACGGCGAAGATCCTCCCTTGGGGGTCTGGACCTGGGCCAGCTCAGTGTGGTCGGAGATGGCTGTGCGCTCCAACACTGTCACGGGAGACATTCCCATGGAGTTTATGGAGAGGGGTGAAAGGTGCTCTTCCCTGGCTGGGAAAGTGTTCCATCTCTTCACAAGCTAGCAGAGGCTCCTTTCCCAGATCTGCCTTCCCCGCCTGCCTTGGGGAAAAGGGGAGTGGGGTATTTCTATTCCACTCCCCACTCAGTTCCTCCCAGGAATGCCCTAAATTAATCCCAAATCGGGGGCCCCAGTCCTTTCTCCCAGAGAAGGCATTGTTGGTTTATTGCCTGAAGCCTTGAGACCAAACCTGAGTCCCAGTCTTTTGAATTACATCAGTGGTGGTAAATTAGCATTCACAGAGAGTATATTTGATTTTCAGAAGCAGCCAAAAATTATGCAAAGCCAAGTCTACTAAACAAGCGATGAAATAAAGGGGGAATATGGAAATACAGAGCCCAGGGCCTGGTGTATAGCGGGTTCTGGGTGGATGGTGGTGACGTGTGAATCTGGGTCTCCTGGTTGTTATTTAATGAGTTTTTGATATAGAACCATGAGACCGTTTTTCTTAGGTGGTCTCTAAACCAGCTCTGCAGACAAATGTAAAAAAGAACCAACCAAAGAAAATACCGTTGCAGCGAAAGTCTTGAAGATTTCAAAGCTAAATGTTAGTTGTCTGCCCAAGTTCCACATTTACTCAGAAACGCTCTTCCTTATAATTTTATATTTGCTTATTACCAATCCCTTAATTTATGTATACTTACTGGGCATCAAATATAAGATTAGTGTTGAAGATAAAGGACCAGAGGCCTTGGAGTTCAGCTGGCACTTGCTCTGTGGCTGAGGTCCTCATACTGCCCACCAGGGGCTCCTGGGGCAAGTAAATCACTGACCTCGTGAGTCTAAGGTTCTTCATCCTTAGAAAGGAGATAACAAGATCTCCCCTGCCTATTTCTCCGAGGCCAGATTATAACTGCAGAAATTAACGTGCTTTGTGAATCCAAAGTGTCGTAGGCATATTTCTTAGTATCCCATGATCCTGGTGCTTTCTGTTTTCTCACTTATAAGTATCTTGAAGGCAAAGAACTTGCCTCACCTTCTTTGGTCACTGCCCACCGTGTCCATGAATTCTGCTAACAGTCTACCCACGGCTGGTTTTCCGGCTCAGAGCTCCAATCAGGAGGCCCCTGGGCTGGCTGCAGAACTGCACGGCTCACAACAGGCTGGCATCTATTGGCAATGAAGCCAAAGGTACCAATCCCACTAAACATTTATTGAATGCCAACTTGCTCTCTGCCCAGAGCTGCTGTGGATACACAGTTGAATCAGACGTGATCTCTGCTCTCAAGGGGTTTACGAGTAAAGTCGATCGGACCTACAACTGGCCAGCAATGCAAAGTACTGTATTAGATATACTCAAAATCGAGGCACAAAATAATGGTAAAACTACAAAGATGGAGAGACCAGGACAAGCTTCCTAGGGATGTGGCATTTGAGCTGGCCTTACAGGATGAGTCGGTCTTGGATAAGCGCGGCTGGTGCAGAGGTCGTGCCAGGCAGAGGGGACGATCTGAGCAAAGACATCGCTAGCAGATTGTTGGAGAAAACTTCGGGCAGGTGGGAGGTGAGTGTGCTGTGTGATGTGTAAGAAGAACGCTGGCACATTTTGCTTTGGGGTCTCGCCTCGGGGAGCCTTCACTGTCCTGCTAAAACACCTGGGCTCATCTCAGAATCGAAAGAAAACTGTTGCAGCCGAAGCACTTGGCTGAAGGGCTCAGGTGGGCCATCTGGGCCACCTCCAAGGGGGGTGCAGGCATGACATTGCCAAGGCTGAGGGACTGGCAACCAAAGACTGCAGAGGCAAGGTGGCACATGTCCTGGCCCGGATTTTGACCAGCACATAATGTTGCAAAGCCTGTAAAGCCGGTGGGATGTAGACAGAAAAGGGCTTTCTTTTCTTCCAGCCACAGCCTCCAAACTGCCCTTTAGTCACTCTTTGCCCATTGACGGTGCCTCAGGCAAAGCTCAGAACATCTCATTTTGGGAGTTAAAACGTCCAGTCTTAGTTAGAGGTTCTTCTGTGACCCCACTCATTTGGCTTGGGTATGAGGGTCCTTCCCCTTTCCTGGGCCCCCTGGAGGGGTGGGGTAAAGCCACAGCACTGCCCCCAAGCACCCCTTATTCTTAGGAACTCTCTTCTTAAATTTCAGTCTTCTATGAATATAGCTTAAGAAGACACATAAGATAGACGTCACCTACCTTAGTAGGTCCCTGTGGATGCATCTCGTAGGTGGGACAAGGAGGGGAACTTTCAAGTTTTTGTTCCATTAGTGATGCTTCAGGACAGAGTCTGGATCTCAGCACTGTTGACATTCGGGGCCTGACAGTTCTTTGTTGTAAGGGCTGCCCTGTGCACCATAGATGTTTAACAGTTTCCCCAGCACTTACCCAGTAGACCCCCTCACCCCTGGTGGTGACAATCTCTTCCGACATTGCTAAAGCTCTTGTCCCCTAGGGGACAGTAGAGGGATACAATATTGCCCCCTGATGAGAACCACCACTTAACAGACAAAAGGAAGTCATTGAAAGGTTTTGAGCAAGGAAGTAATATAAAATTATCATCAAATGTCATTCAGTTGGTTTCATTGAATGTTGAGAACAGGAATGGCCAAGGCCAAGAAATGTTTACTCTGCAAATGACATCTTTTGAATAATCCCTAATAGTGTGCATAACACTATCTCAACTCATTTTCACACCAACCTTCTGAGGAGGGCAGGGGACGGTGTCTCACTGATGTAGCGTAAATACAGAGGAGGAGGAGGCGGATGTGTGAGGAGCTATCAGCCTGAAGCATCAGGGTTGGAGGAGAGAAGTGGGGAGGGAGCTTTTCCATGGAGCCTAGGACTTTCTTTTCAGAGCAGGAATCCTGGAGGAAGTGTTTGGATTGATAATGATAGATACTGTAACTAATGTGAATTCAGCGCTGACCATGTACTGTGTGTCTCATCCATCCTCTCACTTAATTCAACAGGTTTCCACGAGCAGGTACTATTGTTATTCCCAGTTTACAAAGTCAAAGGTGGTGACATGAGCTGAATGGGGAAAAGTCTGTCTCTTCAGAGATGTGGGCTCTGGAAGCTTCTCGTGGCTACTGCAGATCTGAGTCTTAAGGAAGATTGAACATTCTGGGGTGTGAGGGGGACAGGTCAGGAAGGAGGTGGCCTTAGGGATCCTGAATGTCATGGGACCAGCCTGGGAAGAGATGCCCGCCCTGCCAGCTCTTGCCAAGCTCAGTGGGTTCTGTGACAGCAGTTTCAGGAGACATCCCCTGATGGATGTGTAGATGCCCCGCTGGGCCTTCAGCAGCCTGAATTTTGCTCTGGGCAAGAGCTAAGATTCAGTGAGGAAGAAATCAAAGAGTGGAATGGAGCTCGGGGTACCACACACGGAGCATGGTGCGTTCCCTGGAAGAACCATGTTACCTGTAAGGCAGTCGAATGTGCTCAGTGAGTTATGCTGGCAGAAGGAAGAGGTCAGGGAGCCCACAGTTAAATTTTAGTCTCCTCCCATCCTAATCCGTTTCATCTTGGTTCACAAATAAATGTAGATTAAAAAAAGAAAAAGAAAAAATTGCATAATTAAGACTGTAATTCCATTGCTTAATGTCCAAGACTAAGGGATCCTTAAACTATTCTTTTCCAGGAATAAAGCAATTTTTATTTCTCCAAAATTATCTGATCACCTGATGGATGTATTTGGACTGGAGAGTTAGCCCTGGAGTTTTTCTGAAAGGACAAGTTGTTGATGGGGAATGAGGCAACTGCCACCCAAGGCCTTTAGGAAATTCTTCCCAGTGTGGAACCCAATTTAACAACACACATTTACTACATGTCTACTTCATGCCAGGCCCTGGGATCAGGCTCTGGTGGGATGCAGAAGGTAAGCAGGACTGCCACATACAGTTGCTCAGGTTGTACACTACAATCCTAAGGGGCACCATGAGAATCACAGGACAGATTTGTATATCCATTAAGCCCTGTTCCTGCAGATGGCAGGAATGTGTCTTGAAGAAGACAGGCTGTGTAAACTGGCTGTGATGTCAGCTACACAGATTCTACCCTCAAGGAGCTTACTGTCCAGCAGACAGAAGGACTCTAAGACACAAGGAGATCGTAAGCTAGAAGCTGGAAGAGATTTTTCTTTCTTTCTCTTTTAAGAGCAAGCTATGTAGGGTTAGCTAATGATGGAAAACAAATTTGGTGCACTCTGGTCTTTTTGCTATTGCCAGTTAATGACAGAAAATCCATTCCTTTGTTACTACCTCCCACCAACTCCTTGGATCCAAGAACTTTCCCCCATCAGGGAACATCTTCTCTTGGTCTTATATACTCCACTGCTCCCAGTCAGGACAAGGTTGTTAGTAATCACTATTCTTAAGAGGAAAAAAGCAAAAAAAAAAAACAAAAACAAAAACAAAAACAGAAAAACCAAGCTGACTCTGAAAAACAATGTTTCTTCTTAATCGCTCCAGGGGCTACCCTGGGGCAAAGCTGGATGTGCCCAGCTTAGACTTGGAGTATCTAACTGTGGGATTTATTGTTGCAGGACCCCAGCCCCAGTGCCCCTTCCCTAACCCCCAGTGCCTTTCCCCCCACATCTGCGATAACTGCCCTGCAGCACAATAACACACCCCGTGCTCCAAGCAATGCCAATAGCATATATATCACTTTATTATTCATTCATTGGCTTTCCATGGCAAGTGAAAAAATAATTTAAACCAATTATATGTACAGAGGCTTGGTTAGTTTTCCCAAGGACTTCCAGAAAGATCCCTATCCCCTTAAATAGCAAAGAAAGTTTACCTTTAACATCCATACAAAACTCCACCTATAAAAGTCGCATGTGTAGAAAGATTTCTTTATTAGAAGCATCACGTTTTGGGAACAGGAAGGGGTCAGGGTGGGAGGGTGGAGGAACGTGTGCAGGGCGGGGGTCCACACACACCTGCCCGGGCTAGTCCTGCGTGGGGAGGCTGTCGCTGGCGGGGCTCAGGTGATCTGCAGCGGGGTCTCCAACATCTCCATGAGGAAAGTGTCAATGGGCGTGTCCCCGATGAGCTTGAAGAAGAAAAGGTGCTCCAGGCATTTCAAGCCGATGGAGCGCAGGGCTGGGAGGCGCAGCAGCAGTTTGGCAAACCTGCGGGGAAGCCAGGAGACATTAGGACCTGGGGATGTGCATGCATGGGGCAGCTGCCAGCAGGAGGCAGCTCTTCTGGGCTCCTTGATTAGAAGAGCCTGGAAGGGGACACTAAGGCAGCTGGAGAATCCCTAATCCTGGGGAGCGTCAGAAATAGAGTTCTTGTTAAGCCTCTTAAAGGTGGAAGTTGGACCTGTGACCTCTTGAGAAGCTCTTGAATTCTGTGGCCATGCCCCAGAATGGCCCTCAATACCCCCACTCATGGTGGTTGAGAGGAAGAGCTAGCCTGCTTCTGTGGACGCACATCTCCAGCCCTAACGAGCCGGTGTTCCTTACGTCCTCTGTGCCCGAGGGTTCCTGTGAAAACTTGCGGCAGCACTTAGAGCAGAGCATGGCAGAGCGAAGGGCAGGAGCTGTGGCAGCCCTCACGCTTGGATGACCACATGTGTGCACCTGCCACGCGCCCCCCCCCCCAGGCACTGCAGAAGGTTCTGGGGCCCAGGTGAGCCCTTTCCCTCAGGATAGGCAGTTCCTACCTCCTCACCAGACCCCCCCCCCCCGTTCCTCACAGCACACTAACTGGTAAGCAATGTGCCCTCAGTCTGCCTCATTTACCAGATTTTGTTCCCAATCTATGACCACTTTATACATCACTTCTTAGTCTGTGTTTATCTTTAAATTAGGGAGAGAGAGAAAGAAAAAAAAAAATAGTAGACTCTGCCCCTGAGGGGCCCGTGGTCTGTTTGGGGAGATCATATACACAGAGATGCACACACACACACTCACACATGTGCACGCGTGCACACCCTCCCCACTCTCACACATGCACATGCACACGCACACATTCACTCACACTCATACACCCTTGCACACACTCACATTCTCCTCTGCTCTCACCTGCCCTCACACACTAGTACACACACTCACACACTCTCTCTTCTGTAATGAAGGACCTCAGCTGTGAGGCTCACCAAAGGGAGAGACCCTAGTGTGTGAAGGACTCGAGCCTCACACCTGCAAGGTCCTTTCCAGGTCCCTCAGTCTGCCACACTGCCCACCTGCCTCTGTGGTCCCTCTTCGGCTCTCATAATCCTTTGTGCCAGTGAAGCATATGTTTAATGTTATTAATCAGGATGACTGGAAATCAAATAACTCTACTCACAACTTCCAGTAAAAAGGACAAGAGCTGAAACCACGTTGGTCGCTATGGCTTGAAATCAGCAGTTCCCGGTGGGACTGGCTCTTCACTGGACGTCATGCCATCATTTCATGCAACGTTTTCAAATGGGAATTTTAATACTCCTTGAAAATGCGTATCTGTCTACATTAGAGCCACATGAAGTTTTAAGGAAATGTGGGAACATAAGAAAAATAAAGTCGTGCCATCTAAAAGAGTTGGAATTACTTCCCTACGTGGAAACTTTAACGGTCTAGACCAAGGCCAACACAAACCTTCAAAAATGTTGGATTACTCAGCCTCTGAGTGCATTTGACCAGTATCCCTGTGCAGCGAGAGGCTGTCAGATCAAGGATAAGGAGGCTGAGTGCCTAGTCGTGGCTCTGCCAAGAACCAGTTTTATGGAATTAGGCAAAGGAGTTGAGTGTTCTGTAAAGTGTGAAGTTGGGCTGAGAGTAGCTCTGAAAGTGGATTTTTTTTTTTTTTACTCTAAATGCCAAAGTTTGACAATGTGTGAAGTGCTAACCACACTGTAACACTGCTCTCTTTGCTGTCTGTCCCGGGTTTAGGAGCTGAGATCAGGGCAGTGGAAATAAACACGCCTGCTAATGGCCACAGTCCCGGGGCAGCCGTCACGTTCCTGGCTCACATGTTGGCAGCAAGGGGGACTCACAGCCTTTGAAGGCACCTGCTCCGCGAAAGAGAGAATATATTCCTGTGAGCTCTGTCCCCCACCTGGGTTTCTTTTTAATTGAAGTATGGTCAGTGTACAATGTTGTGTCAATTTCTGGTGTACAGCATAATAGTTCAGCCATACATACACGTACATATATTCCTTTTCATATTATTTTTCACCATAAGTTACTACAAGATATTGAATATACTTCCCTGTGCTGTACAGTATGAACTTGTTGTTCATCTATTTTATATACAGTAGTTAATATCTGCAAATCTTGAACTCCCAATTTATCCCTTCCCACCCCTCCCCCCACCCTCCTGCCTGGGTTTTGAGCTCTCCTTTGCGGCTAGACGAAGCAGAACGCCTCGCCCCTGGGAGGTGCACTTCTGGAAAGTCTCCACGGAGTGGCAGCCCTCCACCACCGAGAAAGAGAAAACCACCTTCACGGGCTGTGCTGGGAACCCCTTACCACTTTCTGCAAACCAGAGGTGACCAGCCTTCAGCACGCTTGCCCACCTGGTGGAGTCATGTGACATCCCCAGTGGACCTACTCGGCCTCGGGGGCTCACCCTCCGTCCAGGCAGTGCTGGACGCGCCCAAGGGACATGCGCGGGGCCCGGCTTCTGCACCTCCTCCCTGAACCCCCAGGCCCTGCCCTAGTGTTGGCATCTCCCCCTGGTGCCTGGAGGCAGCCGAGGCACCCCCTGGCAGTTTCCTTCCTAAGAAATCAGCTAGTTCCACGGTTTTTAAAGTGATTCTCATTAGAAACCATCTAAATGTCAACCCCGGGGCTGTGACTAGATACATTAGGAAGCATCCGCCCAATACAAAAGCATCAAAATCAATAATTCTCTACTTTTCAGTATCTGATAAAATGCCTAAAATAGCTAACGGAGGAAATACACTAAACTGTATGATTTCCTATCTAAACACACATTTCTATGTATGCATTCATTGATGCGCAAAGCTACTAGAGAGAAATATACCCTCAAAACTTCGGTCAATTTTTTTACCTGCTTTATTTTTTTGAATTTTTTTTAAATTTCCTACTGAAGTATGCTTTGCTTTTAAAATAAGGAAAAAGAGAGTTTTGTTTGTTAAAAGAGATAAACAGCACTACCCAGAGCTACTTTCCACCCAGGGAAAGGATGGCCCTTCTTAGTCCTGATGCCCTGCACACACTACTGCGCACAAGAAAACGTGTGGTGCTGCCTTGCGGCTGGGAGATTTCGTACAGTTCATCCAGCACAGGGTTTCCAGGCATCGCCCACTGGACAGAGGCTGAGCGATGCTGGCAGCCAGGCCCTACTGTAGAGGTAGGAGAGACTGCCAGGGGTCCACCAAAATCCCATCTCCCCTTCTTCCTCGGCATCCAGCTGCATACACTTCCCAGTTGCGGCTGGCTGGGCCATGTGACCGAGTCTTAGCCAATGGCAGTGAGTAAAGGAAAGGGGGGTGCTTTCCAGGTCCAGGGGTTGCCCACCTGGCCTCACCTCTGTGCTCCTCCCCGTCTACCCCCTCCACCATCAGGAGGCAGAACACAATGCGTCTCGGGACACGGTGGAGCCCCAAGAAGGAAGGAGCCTGGGTCCCTGAGTGATGGTGTGGAAGAAAGTCAACACTCTAGACTGATTACCCACCCAGGACTGATTTGTGAGCAAGAAATAAACCCGTGTTCAGCTACCGACGTTTGAGAGGTCTGCTGTCACAGCCTGCTCGCTCTCCCACCCAAGGCCTGCATGTTTACCCTCCCACAGGGCCGGGACCCACTTTCCCCGATGCCTTCATCGCCTCTGATGAAAAACAGAGCTCAGCCTGCTCTGGACAGCTGATAGACAGCGGCTTATGATCCAGGACAAATGGGTTAATGGAAATGAGACTTCACAGAGGAATAAAAGCCATCCGTGAGAACTGGGAACATATACAATGAATTCTAAAAAACAAACCAATGTCTTTAAAGCAGTTTTTTCAAGCTTCATTTTCAGGTTTCTGTGAGATCTGAGGGTCACCTTCTCTCTTTTTAACTAGAATTAGCAGAGGACGAAAGCATTTCTTTAGCTCTGCTTTGGGGGAAACATTTGAGGAAAGCATTTTCTTAATGACTCCAGAATACTGGTAAAGGGCCTCAGAGATCCTCTGACCAATGTCTTCCTTTGCAGCGAAGGAGCCCTGACCCAGTGCCTTGCCCCAGGCTACACAGATGGCACCCTCGGGGCCAGCGGTCACCCCTCTCAGCTACCAAAGCCTGTACCTTCTACCACAGGGGGACTTCCCTGGGGCCAAAGCAGAGAGCAGTGCAGTCCCCCTGGAAAGCACAAGCTCTCTGAAATCAAACAAACTTGGGTTCACACCTCGCCCCGCCATGCACCGGCTCTGTGACCCTGGGCCAGTTCCTTGACCTTTCTGAGCCAAGGTGCCTTTTTAAAATCAGAGATAATGATTCCTATAGTCGTTCGTTCATTTGCATATTCATTCAACCTTTCAAGGTGTGTAGTGTGTGTCGAGCACTGCATTAGGCTCTGATGCTGGAATGCTGAAGAGCGGGTGAGCAAGAGAGACCAGACCTCTTGGAGCCAATGTTTTATTGGCTTTGATCTTGTGAAAAAATCTGGACAGTGCCTGCTGCACGTCACCATCCACCAGTGGCGAATAAGAAGGGTTGCCATGGTCATTACCAGCAAGCCCTCACCTGCCTGGCTGTTCCGGGTACTTCTGCTTGGTGTACGCCTCGAGGGTGGCGTAAACTTTCTCTCGCAGAGTCTCTACCTCGGAGGGGTTGGACAGACCCTTGGCATCTGAAAAAGATGACGATTTTAACCACTGGTTACACACCTCTGCTGGACACCCCACTACAAAGGCTGTCCCCATTCACTACACAGGCCACCTCCCATGGAGTGACCAGAGACACGCTGGATGGGGGACAATTGTGAAAAACACAAAGCTGGTTCTTTGTGCCCCAGCTCTCCTTTCTGTACCCCATCTATCCAATAAACTCTTGGGGCAAAAATACCCACCACTGACTCCAGGGAGGGGAGTTTTATTCTACTGAGTGCTTACCAAGTGCTAAGCATGGACTGAGTGAAGGGATGGGGGTACAAAACCCTGACAGGCCCACGTCCTACATCAACTATCTGACCACCTAATTCAGGAGATGGAGCGCGTGCATAAATCACCATGTAATTCTGAAAGCTTCTCTTTCTTAACCCCCAGCAGCATCTGACGTGGCAGATCACTTCCTCTTTCTTAAATTGCTTTCTCTTCCCTGGGCCCCCAGGACCCCACTCTCTCGTTCTTCCCTGTCTCACTCACTTTCTTTGCAACATCTAAATGTCGCCAGTGCCCCAGGGCTCAGCCCTCAGCCCTGTTCTCCGCTCTGCCTCAGGTGTGCCCCCCTGATGAGTGCATACCAGTCTCAGAGCCCGGCATGCCAGGTCTAGGCTGACGGCTCTCAAACGTACGTCTCAGGTCCTCTTCTCTGAACTCCAGACTCATGTAAACAATTGCTTCTTGGACAGCTACCCAGATCTGAATGTCTGGGTAAAGACATTCATTCAGCTGCATACAGTCCCCAGTCCCCTTTGCAGCTGGCTGGGCCGCTTGATTGAGACTTGGCCAATGGCAGTGAGTAAAAGGAGGAGGACCCATTCCAGGTCTAGGTGTTTCCGACCCACCCACCCTTAGGAGCCCCATTTCAGTCCATGAAAAATCTGCTTTTCCAACTGCTCAGGAAAACAAAAAAAATCCTAAGAATTATATTTAATACCTCTCTTTGTTTCACACCTTATATGCAATTCATCAGCAAATCCCACTGGCTTTGCCTAAAAATACATTCAGAACCCGACCATGTTTTAACACCTCCTTTACTACTACCCCAGGCCTCTGTCCTCGCCTGTCTTCCCCACACGCCCCTCAGCATGCGCACTCCTAGTCCACCCGACACACTTTTTTCAAGACGGCTGGAGGAGCACAGGCCATGAAGAGTCGGCGCTCTGCCCTCCCCAAGGGCAGGTTTCCTGGCCCTGCCTTCTCTGTCCTCAGCCGAGCTAGGGGACCACAAGACATCAGCGCACTGGGGGCCTGACCACGGAGAAGGGCTACGCACTACGCAGTCACCTGGGTTAAACAGCACGATGGCTCGCAGGCACCCCAGCTCCGACTTATCCATCTGCATGTCTTTCATCTTGGAGACCAGCTCGGTGAGGACTCTGTTCGCAGGAAACGATGGCAGGTGATGAGAAGATCATGAGTACCAGGCCAAGGGCTGATAAAATGGATGCAACCCGTACTTATTATACACCCACCCCATTTTCTAGATGATGTGCCAGGTGCTAGGGGCACAAAGATGAGTCAGATGCAGCCCCTGATGTCAAGGAGCTCACGGCCGAATTGAAGGAGGAGACACAGAAGCAACACATAGCAGCAGCCCAAAGCCAATAAGCGGCATGGTGAGGGTCCTGGGGAGCACCAAGGGGAGGGCAGTGAGCTCAGAGAGGGTGCTGCAAAGGCGGCCTAGAGGACTGGGAAACTGGTAGAAATGCAGCCAGCAAAGGCAGGGCGAGGGCTTCGCACGTCCGGAAGAACACAGCGGAGGACGGTGTTCAGTGACTGGGGGGAAATCTCCTGGCACCATCAAGAGGGCTGAGTTCACTGAAGACCACGTTGGTCTCCGTGTGGACATGTTGTGGGCAAAGGCAGGGAAAGAGTAGAGACAGCTTAAGTAGACATGCACTTGGCCCTGGAAGGCCACTTATAATGGTGTTAGAAAGGGACCACGGAGCTCAGGCATTGGACAGAGAGACTGTTTTCAACCTCATCCTTCTTTTTGCCAGTTCTCCACCCTGTCACCCCCAAGGCATTCATCTCTACTCATTCCACTCAGCTCTTTAAATCACCTGGCTTAATTTCCCTTTAGCACCACTGAAGGCACAGAATCCCAGACTGAGGCTGTTGCTGCCTGACGGTGGTAGGTCTTCCCCTGCTGCTGGCCTCCCCCAGGGACCCTGGTGCAGCGTCTAGCAAACCCTTCAGCTCATCTTTCCTGGACTCCTAACATCAGATCCTGCACCCTTCTTCCCATCCTGCCTCCTAGGAAAGGCATTTCAAGCTCCCCTCTTCCACCTTACTGGGTACTGTCAATAATCCAGTCTCTTTCTTGGAAACCCACTGGGATCACAGATTCTTTCGTCTGCCAGTAACTGTTGGCCTGGGGCTCCACCTCTCTATCAACCTTTCTTTTAATCCCTTCTCATTCCCCAGGTTTATGTTTTAGATGCTGAATGGTCTCTGCTTCCAGCCACATACAGCTGTGTGGGCCATCCATCCCCCATCTCAGCATTACCCACAGGGACCTGCCCACACGTGCACACACGTACACACACACAAGCACTGGAGGCAGAAGAGAGCCACCTGTCAAAGATGGAGCCGACCCCAGCGCTGTGGGCACTGCTCCGGTGGACGTGTAAACCCGTGGCCAGAAGGATGCCATCCTGCACAGAAACTGAGCGGTGGGAAAAGGAGGCGATGAGCAATTCATTCCACCCTGCAAGGATAAGAAGGGAGCCTTGAGGGACACCTGACCGCACTCTTGCTTCGTTGATAATCATCCAGGTTCTTATATTATCATGCCTTGGCATAAAAGTAGAACCAGAAATCCAGGGAGGTCAAAAACTAGTTCCGGACAACGCCAAAGTCAGTGAAGAAACAAAGGATAAGACTGAGGTCCTCTGACTTGTGGCTCTGCCCTTCTCCCACCATCTCCCCAGTGCAGCCCAGAATGGCAACTTGAGGACAAACACTCTTTTTCTCCCCAAGTCCATCAACAAATATGGATTGAAGATTTAACAGGTAATAGTCACTATGTTAGCTGCCACGGTGGATAAAACGAGGACACTGTGCAGTCTCTGCCCCCAGGACCTGGCAACCTAGTTTTGTATCTCTGACATTGTCTAGGGGGACCCAGCACTGTATACAGCTTTCTGTCAACACTCAGGGATCACTCATTATCTAACAGGGATGAAATGAGTGGCCTGGCTCCCAAGGCTCAGCCAGTCTTCATGAAATTTCCCTGCTGGCTCAGTGACAAAGAGGAGATTTGGCATATGTCAACTGCACCGTGTCCCAGAAATGGGGAGATTACAGCACAGAGCATCTTAAAATAGGAAGGGACCCCGGAATCCATCTGGTACAAGCCTGAGCAAAAATATTTGGCTTCCCGTGCTTCACCTGTGAAATGGGACTATCTCTATTGTTCCAGTTTCATAACAATAAAGAGACACAGCTTCAGACTGTCCTCAATAAAAATGTTTGAACTGTCTTTGAAAATTAAATGCAAATTATAAAGCCAGGGTAAAATCTGCATGGAAAAAGAATCTTCCTCCTCCATTAACAAATAGCGTTTCATCTGGGAATGAAGGGTTTGGGGAAGGGCCATCCAAATTTGAACCCACAAATAATATAAAAAAGAACAACCTTGCATAGAGTTATCCTGTCACAACAAGGTGCACAGCTTGGACGGGTTACAGACCCAACAGATTGCTTGTTTTACGATCCCAAGTGCTAATTTCAAAGTGGCAGCCCCAGTGCTTGTCCCCAGAAGAAAGGATCCTTCTGTCCTTTTCCTTTACCTGCCCGGAGCAGAATGACCTGGTCCTCCAAGGTGAGGTCAGAGAAGTGGGGGATGCGCTTGGCCCATTCAACGAGCGTGAACAGCTGCTTATCAGCAGCATGGCATATGTTGGTGACAGGGTCATTCGTCTGAAAGGAGAACAAAGGACTCTGAAGGAAAGGCTCTGGGACTCAGACACAACCCCTTCCCCACCTCCAGCCCCATCCAGGAGATGGGAGATAGGGGAAGCCCCAAGACCACATACCGAGTTTTCCGTGTTCATGTCACCGTAGGATTCCGTCTTTGGTTCAACGGCAAGTTCAGCTTCTAGAATCCTCTCCACAGGCATGTCTTCATGGCCACTGCTGGCACACTCTGCCTCACTCTCTGCCCGCTCCCGGCTTCTCTGCCTCTCTTCTTGCACAGCTGGCAGGAACAAGGATGTGCAGCTGTTACCGTAGGCCCAGGACAACTGTGGGAAAGTTAGTTACCTACCTAAGCCTCAGTCTCCTCATCTGTAAAATGGGCATCATCATGGTGATGAATCAGGGACCTTGTATTGTTAACAGATGAAACCAAGAAAGCAGAGCTGTTTGGTTATGCCTGTGCTGAACTATGGGTTTTTTAGTCCATATTCTTTCCAGTTCATTTTGGTGACCACGCTAAGAAGCGTACATTGTAAGCTTGAATAACCTCCAGTTCTGCCCTTTCTTTTAATGACCCACTGTCTCCTTACACTCAGTCTCCCGTATCCTTCCTCCACCTGCTACCTCAAATAAACCGTGAGCATGCAACAGTTAAGTAGCAAGCACATTACTCTAAAAACTCCTTCTGTCAGATCCTATGCATCATCCTTGGCATTCACGTCCCATTAGGTCTGCCCCCAGTGCACCGGCCTGAATGCAGCATCACCTGATCTGACTTGTCAGGGAAGATCTTCGGGGAGCCATGTGAGTATCTAGTCAGTGAAAGGGTGGAGGAATGTCACCTAGATGACATTTCAGAATCAGCAGCCGAATTGGAGGGGTGGGGAAGGGTACATAGGGAAAGGGGTAGGCTGGAATTATCTCAGCCTCCCAAAACTTAGGGTTTCTATCAAAGAACCCCCTGGGTCTATACATTAGGATGTCAGGCAGACCCCCTCCCCAGTTCTGTCCTCTTCATTGGGAGAACAGTCTCTATTGGGTTAGTTCCTATCCTTTCAAAAGCTACAGTTTGCATCTTCTTATTCTCAGTAGCAATAAGCAGAATGCAATATTAAAACATATTTTTTTTTAATCCCAAGGATCAAGGAAATTCTACTCTAAGCAGGTAGCTAAGCCGGAACTCGGGGACAGCTACTCCATCAGCCACTTCAGCCTCCCATCTCCTCTCCCCTCCTCCCCATCGTCCACTCTCCGAGCCACCTCCTACTCTCTGAGGGGATAAGGAGCCACAGAGGCTGCAGAATGAACTGGAACTGGATGCTGGACATCTGGTTTGTCACGCAAGTGATATTATTGATCTCTCAAAGTAGGTCAAAGAAGGGGCTGACAGCAAAAACACGGCTGATGCTCCAAAGTCTCCAACAGAGATACACCAAGAAGCCTCAAGCTGAGAATGATATTCACGGTTGGGGGGAGGGAGGGGAGGAAGAAAGAAGTAAAGGAAGAAAGAGAAGAGAGATTAAAGCAGGGGAGGAAGAAAAAGAAGAAACAGAAGAGAAAGAGAACATAGAAAAGAAAATAGGAGAAGACCAAAAATCATGAGTCAAATAAATCTTTTTCAAACTGGGCATGGCCACTTCCTAGCTAGTTAACATCAGACATATTTCTCAGCCTACCAAGCCTCAGTTTCCCTATATGTAAAGTGCGGATTATAGTACTTAGCTGAGACTGTTTTGTGACACTTAAATGGAATAATTATTTAAAAGGTCAGAAAAGGTAGCATTTTCCCTCCCGTCGGTCTCTCTTTACACTCTCGGGTTCTGCTCTGGTCCTCTCTCTATGCCTCCTTTGATCTCTTCCTTCCTCTTCTTGTTTCTCCTCCTCCCTCACCCTTTCTTTCTGTCCGTTCTATTAGTCTCCACTCACTGACAATATACAGACGCTCTTACGTGTATTTTTATCATCAGTTGGATACACTGGTTAAAGCTGAATGCTTCTCATATTAATTTTTTTTAAGGTAGGTTAATGGGCTTCTATTTGTCTTGATTTGAAAAGATGGGGGAAAGCAAACTAAATTCCTTTTTTGACCCTCGGTCAGTTTCTTCTGCAGATTAGTAACACTCAAAGAAAATAACCTTCAAGCTTCAAAGAAACAACCTTGGCTTCAGGGAATCAGATTCTAATTTCAATTTTGCCACTAATTGAGTGATCCATTGCTATTCACTCCTTTTCGGGTGTGTGTGCCGTAAATCTTACTGTCGTAAAGGAGGAGTCGTGTGTGTTGTTGGAGGAAATCTTCTACGGGGAGGACATTCTGAGCTACTGCTACTACATCCAGCTGGGTACATTCAGGGGATCTACAAGAGGATTAGAACAGAGTTTTACCCCTTAGTCCAATATACATTTATTGTGATGTACTAAAATGGCCAACATTTACGAAGCTCTAGCTCTGTGTGAGAAGTACGCTCAACACTTTACATAGATTGTATTTCATTTAACCTCCATGAGAAACCTCTGAAGTGCTATGAGCCACAGAGAAGTTAGGTAACCCGTCTGAGGTCACAGAGCTGGAAGGTGGTGGATCCAGGCTGGCTGCCCCCCGAGCCGGTCTCTAAGCCCTCTGTACTGCCTCCAAGGCTCTGGGTTCTTTGGACCAATAAACCCAAATGGATGTCTGACACTGCCCACAAATTGCCTCAGAAAGAACCCATCCTTTAACTATCCAAACTACATTAAATGACCAAAAACCATGGAAAGAGACTTCTCCAGGACCTCTGAGGATTGTTTGGTGGCCTGGAAATCAGGAGACCCCAGTCTTACATCAGCTCTGCCTTCAGCTTGCTACTACGTAAGCTTAGGCAAGACCCTGGCCTCTCAGAACCTCTGTTTCTTCTTTCAGGAGATGAATGTGTTACAACAGATAATAGCAAATATCCATTCCAGCCTCATCATTATGTATCCTGGGCCCGGGGAGGCGAATTCTGAGCCCACCCCAATTTTATCTCTTTCTGTCCACCCAACTCCCTCGGAGTCTAAATCCCATTGTATCACTCAGTTATCTGTTCCAGGATTTTATTATTTTTGTCCTCATGAAGGTGTCCAAACTGAGCCCCCAGTTCTGTAAATCAAAGCCAGAGATGATAGTGGTGAAGGAAAGGCTGCCCAGTAACCCTTAAAAAGTGACCCTTCATATTGATACTCACAAAGAGTATCAGTTCTATCCTGGTGAAGAGAAGACACTGTCTACCAGCCGGTTTTTCACATCACATGTGCCCGTCTATGAGATCGTCGACCCCTCTACAGCAAGTATGACATAAGCATAAAGTAGGCACTCCATTCACACTTGAGGAATGAATGACTGCGTGGGTGAATGGATCATCTTTAGGAACTCCTGCATTACTAAAAGTTCTGATTCCAATATTCAGTTGAAATCACTCATCCATTCATTTAACAAGTATTTCTTAAATGTCTACTATGTGCTAGTCACTGGTGATACAGCTGTGGGAGAAGAAAAGGCAGGGAAAATAGCCCTGCCTTCTTGGAAACAGACAATGGATACAATTTAAAAGTATGTCGGACAGTGGTAAGTACTGTGGGAAAGAGAACAGAAAGTATCAGGAGTGGTTGATGCATTTACGACAGAGTCGTCAGGCAAAGCTTTATCAAGTAGTTGAAAATCGAGTAAAGGTATGAAGGAGTAGGAGTGAGCCAAGCAGATACCTGGGAAGAGGGCATTCCAAGCAGATAGAATGGTAAGTGCAAAGGCCCTGAGGTGGGAGCACCCCTGGTGGCCCAGTAAAGAGAATAGGAAGGTTGGAGCAGAAAGACATGGGGCAACCAGACCAAATATGACCTTGAAGTCATAACCAGGATTTTGCCTTTTTCCTGAATAAGAAGGGAAGGCATTGGAGAGTTTTGGTGGAGGAAAGGCTTTACCTGACCCATTTGTTCAAAGACTCACTCTGGTTGCTTTGATAAGGAGAGACTGTAGGAAGACAAAAACAGGAGTCAGGGAGACTTCTCAGGAGGTTATCTGTATTAGTACAAAAGACAATGGTGGCTTGGATTATGGTGATAGCAGTAAAAGTGGTGAGATTTGGAAAGATTCTGGACATATTTTGCGAAAGAAACAAGACTTCTTCACCCACTGAATGTGTATGAAAGAAAAATAGGTGTCCAGTGGTTTTTTGGTCTGAGCAACTGGAAAATGGGCCATTTCCTAAAATGGGGAGGACCGTGTGATGAAAAGGCTGGGAGGACAGGTTTGGGCCTGTTAATTTGAGATTCCTGTTAGATACCAGAGTAAGGGCCCTCCCTGGTTCTGGGGTCTGTCAACGTGAGATTCCATCCTTAATTCTAGAGCTCCTTCGCACCCCGGCAGGAGGAGCAATGTGATGTGAGCTCTGGTCTGGGAGTAAGAAGACCTAGTCTCTGCTCATCACCTACCTTTGGGACCTTGGAAAAATCCACATCACCAGGCAAAGCCTGTCTCCTCAGCTGTAGAATGCTTAGGGTTATTAAATTCTCAAGGGCTACCTCCATCTCAAACATGCTAAGAATCTCACTTTTTCCTTCTTGGTAGCCTTCTTTCTTAGAAAGGGTCAAAAAAACTTTTTCTTCGGTGGTCCTTTCAGCCAGCCTCCCCACTCCTCACAGAAAAGTTCTTCAAGAATAAGGATCCACTTGGGACTGACTAAATGCCCTGTTCCCACTTCCTAGAGAGAGAGGCAGGACCTCCTTACCCCGAAGTCTATTAAGATTCACCATTTACACACTGCACCGGCTTGAGTCCACTAGCTAATTAACTAACCAAGTCCATGTATTTGTGTTATTTAACAGAAAGACTTTTTGATCTTGTAAATGAACAGAAGGCACTTTCAGAATGTTTTTTTTTCCTACAACAACCCAGCTAACTCACACTGTAAATGGAAAGATACAGCATTTTAAAAATGCACAGTGATGATCTCTCTGAATGAGAAGGCTCAGTCTGATTATTGGTAATGCCAATAATCCCAAAAGACTTTGGAATACACCAATTGCAGAGGATTTGTAGCAGACCAAGGTTATAAAAGCCCAGAGAGATTAATCAAACCAGCAGGCTTCCCCGGAGTGAGGATTAGAGGGGAGAAGTTGGCTCAGCCCAGAAGGTCAGTCGGATGCTCCATTGCAGGGCAGCATACCAGGACCCCAAGACCTCAGCTCTGAGACTTGCTGCCTGGCTATTGGAAGAGAAAAGGAGAGGATGCAGATTGGACCATCACCTGAGCTCCAGGAGTGGATAAGTGAACTTGGAGGAGGAAGATGCTCCTGCTCTGTCTGTTCGGGGTACACATTGACCAGGGCAGGGGGCGTTCAGTTGCAGTACTCAAGAAATCATGGTACCTAAAGTCACTCCAGCCTCCCCTTCAAACCTCTTCCCACATAGTCCAGACTAGCAGGACCCTTTCCTACATCCTGCGTTTGTCTCCCACAATTATTTATGTGCAGACTGCTCTCCCTGGAGCGGAGGGAGGGGTAGCGGGGAGTCTCACCTTCCCTCTTCATGCCCATGACAAGGCACTTCTGATAGCGGCAGTACTGGCATCGGTTACGCTGGCGCTTGTCAATGAGGCAGTCTTTATTGTCCCGGCACGTGTAGATGAGGTCTTTCCTTATGGTTCTCTTGAAGAACCCTTTGCAGCCTTCACAACTGTACACACCATAGTGCTTCCCTGCTCACAAGGAAGAGAGCCCCGTAAGTCATCCTTGTGTTTATTTGGCTCTTTCATTCAAAAGGACCCCTTGGCTCTCCCCCCAGGGGAAACTGGCCCATCACCTAGGCAATGGGAACAAAAGCAAAGAACAACCAGCAGAGAACGCAGAACCAAACTGAGGCCGAGTAAATATGCCTTTCTTTGTGCCTTGCCTCTGGAAGTGATTCTCTGGAATCACTCATTCCAGAAAGCATTATTAGAAAAGTCCTAAAAAAAAGAACATAAATACAAAACAGAAACAGACTCATAGACATAGAATACTAACTTGTGGTTGCCAAGGGGGACGGGGGTGGGAAGGGACAGACTGGGAGTTCAAACTTTGTAGCATACTGACAGGCATATGCAGAATAGATAAACAAGACTATACTGCATAGCACAGGGAAATATATACAAGATCTTGTGGTAGCTCACAGTGAAAAAAATGTGACAACGAATATATGTATGTTCATGTATAACTGAAAAATTGTGCTCTACACTGGAATTTGACACAACATTGTAAAATGACTGTAACTCAATAAAAAAATGTTTAAAAAAAAAAAAGTCCTGACCTAAGATTTTGCTTATATTTACTTTATTGGGGTAACTCTTGTGTTTAGTTAAGCAAAATGTCCTACCTCCAATCAAGATATTAGTATATATAATAAATAAAAATATTTATGCCTGTTACGTATTCTCCAGCAGGAAATGAATGTCAGCTTCACTAATATTTCCCCATAATTGAAGCCGAAGGACGTAGGAATCTCACTTACAAGTATTATCCTCCACCATAAACTATGAATAGGAACCTGTAAATTTTTTAAATGCTGTTGCCTATTGGAGAAATGAATTGGTATATGATCTTTATGGCGTGATATGACATGTAATCTTGAATGTGACATAAAGATCTGATGGAAGGGGCTTTTGCTTGATCCAGAATAATCTGTTAAATGTTTCATTGCCCTTATCACCTGTTCCACACATCCAGTTTTCAATGACCCCAGCCAGGGATGGCTGACTTGTGTCAGGAGAGTCGCCATACCCATGCCCACACAGGTACCAACACTCAATCACCACACTTCTTCTAAGTGGAAGTCTTCTCAATACTACACACCAGGCAGCTACGCTCAACTGATTGGAATTGTGGGACTTGAAAAATAGTGAAGCAGGTCATTCAAAACATATTTATGTCCGATTCTTGAGTGTAACATGTGATGTTCTTTAGCTATAGACCTGACACGACTTCCTGATTTGGTATCAGCCTAAATGATATCAAAGTGAATTTGAAGTCCCTGTGAACTAGCCAATGTAAATATCTGTACCCAAGGTGCTTACATTTCAGAGGAAGTCACCATAAGATGGCTTGGTGGCCAGAGACAGCCTCCTGGTGAACTTAGTCAGCACCTAATCAGTTGAGTATACCAATTTACTAAACTCCCAGCAATACTAAACACAGGATTTTATGCTAGGCCCAAAGAACCTAATGCTCTCAGATCTGAAATATTTGTCTTTAAGAAATATGGGACCAATTTGTCATTCCCATGGCTCTTCCATATATGAATGAATACCCCGAATTTCAAGTAACCCATAGCAGAGAAAACTCTCTTTCAGGGTGTGGTTGGAATTCTGCTGCT
This sequence comes from Camelus ferus, assembly GCF_009834535.1. Taxonomy (NCBI): domain Eukaryota; kingdom Metazoa; phylum Chordata; class Mammalia; order Artiodactyla; family Camelidae; genus Camelus; species Camelus ferus. The sequence continues at coordinate 14,948,282 of NC_045716.1, read as the reverse complement.
ATGGCAACGGCCAAGTCTGCATGATTTGGAAACAACTTTCTGAGGACAAGCAAACATCCGTTATGTAGCTAAGTAAGTTCCAGGCACCAGGAACTTTTAATGGAGTGACATTTTGCAGTGGCTTTGGTGACAATAAGAGAAGAGCTATAGAAAAGAATCTTCCTCATCTTATTCATCAAATCAGGGATTAGCCTGTCATCAAAATTGCTGAGATGAGGAGTTAGTTAGAGGCAGGAATGATGGAGAGGTAGGGAAAAAGTCAGGAAAGAAAAAACTTTGGCAAAAAATGGAAGAGGGTCAAAAAATATGAAATCAGGGAAAATGCATTTATTTCCACCCATGGAAACATGTTAAAAACCTGTAATGTTGTAGAAGGAAAAATGCTAAAATATCAAAGGGTTTATCTTTGTTGGGGATATCGGAGATAATTTTTTTAGTTTTCATTGGCCCTTTTCTAGTTTTCCCACATTTCCCACATTGAGATATTATTTTTAATTATAATAAATATTTTTTTTAACTTCAAGAGACTCTAGCTTGAGACACTTGCTCATCACAACAGCTGCTCTATCCCAGTTACACATGCAACACAGTAACGCCAGAAGGAGGCTTCTGAAATGTTGCCTATAAATCTCATCCCCCCAAACGAAGTCATGCTTTCAGTTGATCAAAACTACAGTGACAGAAATTCACAGCCTGGGCCCCAAGCTGGACCATTGTGAAGGACCCCTTTTTCTTTCATTGGGTACAAAGTAGCCAGGTGGGCCATGGCACAGGTGACTTCTCTGGGACCCCTGTTGCATGGGTCACTTGGGAGGGCCGTCTGCTTCTGCACGTACCTGAGGATCTGTCCCCACAGATGGCACAGATGTGTTTGACCAGAGAGCCAGGGCTAGTGGACGGGTAGCTCATGTTTCCGATGCCGGGAAGCCCCGGTAAGGGCTTGATGTCCTCAGAAATGCTGACACTGTTGACCACATTTAGCTACAAGAGGGAAAACACAGTAACACACAGAGCCAGGGTAAGCTCGGTCCCCCCAGGCAGAAAGCAACAAGACCATCCTTGAGAAAGAAAAAAAAAAAAGAGGCTCTATTTCAAGAAGTAGTTTTCAAGCACAGAATATCTACAATTGCCTAGGAGGGATGTGAATTTAAGGGAGAAAAATAGTAACAGAGAGGAACTAAATCATTTCTAAATGCCAAAACCGAAACCAAAAATCACAACACATCTCCATCAGAGCGCTCCGCTTTTACTCATTTGATGCATATGTTTTACTTGAGCTAGAAATCTACATTGCACAGCACACTTAGGACAAGTCCATTGTGCACTTTTAAATTTTTTATTAACAACTTACTCCCTACTCAGCAGGGCTTCAAGAGGAGCTATATGACCCTCAGGCGAAAGACTTAGACTCCGGAGAGAACCAAGCAAAATATGCAAATCCATTAGTTTAGCGAATCAGCAAACAGACATTCACCAAGCGCTCAACATGCCAGGCACCGTGCCAGGTTCCAGGGGACAAAGGTAAATAAATTGAACACCCTTAGGGACTTTACAGTAAAATGGAAGAGAAGATGTATGTAGTGGTCATCTCAATAAACCTACTGAAGATGCTAAGCCAAATGCCCAAATCATTGCAGTAGCACCAAAAATTAGGTTAAAGCCCCAGGTGATATTTTTGAACTTGTCTGTAAGGAATAAATTTTCTCCCCACGAAAATCCCTGGAGCCAGAGACTGTCCGCCTTGTCTTTCTGGTGCCTGGTGTGACCCTGGCACGGGATAGGGAGCTGGTAGACTTGAATGGCTCCATAAAGGAACATTGCGTGGATTGCTTTCCTCGCCCCTTATCACAGGTTAACATTAGCTCTTCATCTCGTCTCCCTCCACGTCTCCCAGTGCTCTTGGGGAGATTACAGAGAAGCCACTGCTGTGTGTTTTGTATTAATGAAAAAACAGTTAAAGAAATATGAGCTGGTCATCCAGTCAGCAGCATTTCTGGACTCATGGCTACAGGTCAACATTCTGGGCTGTGAAGGGAGATAAAGAACCTAGATCTGTCTCTCATTCCTCAAAAATGCACGATCTCACTGAGGAGTCAGAACGTGCACAAAAACTAAGAACACATCCAAGTAATTCAGACAAAGGTGGTGCTGAGCAGGTGTGTGTTTAAGTGCCCAGTAGAGGCACCTGGTGAATACCCAGAGGTTTAAGGGGAGGTCCAGGGACTTCTGCGTGGTCTACGTGAATTTTGAATCAGACTGCCTAACTGAAGTGACTGTTAATTCCCCAACTGATCCAAGGGTAGGATTTTCTTCTCTATTCAAGGCCTTTGGGACAGAAGGCATGATCAATAAAACATAAAATACAACAGAGCCTGGCTTAGGTTCCTTCTAAATTGACTAGCTTTTCAATTCACTAAGCAAATATTTATTGAGCACAGGAGGAGGGCAGAGGCTCTGGGTTAAATGCTGTGAGGGATGCAAAAAAGAGAAGACAGCTTTCAGGGCCTTGCTTTGAAATCAAAATCACCAGGAACTTTTAAAAATTAATTAGGATGAGGGATGAAAACACGTATGTGATGGGAGAGTGCTCCCTCCTCTTCCTCCTCCTCCTGCTCCCTCCTTTTTATAAAAGGCTAAGGCAAGACATCTGGATCTTAGAGTCAGTGTTTAGTTTTGTTTCGGTGGAACACAGTGGTTCTCAACCCCGAATGTATACCTGGGAGCTTTGGGAAAAAATTAATTCCAGGGCCCCACACCCAGAAATGGTCTGAGGTTCCACTGGTACTGGTATTTCCTTATGCTTACCAGGTAATGCTAATGGCAACCAGGATTAAGAATCAAGTGGAATAAACCAGACAAAGACAAATACTGCATGATATCACTTATAGGTGGAATCTAAAAAATACAACAAACTGGTGACTATAACGAAAAAGAAGCAGACTCGCAGATACAGGGATCAAACTAGTGGTTGCCATCAGGGAGGGGTGGAGGGGCAATACAGGGGTGGGAGAGGGGAAGTATAAACTATTGGGTGTAAGACACACTCAAGGATGTATTTACAACACGGGAAATACAGTCAATATTTTATAATAACTGTAAATGAACCGAACCTTTAAAATTTTATAAAAAATTAAAAAATAGAAAGAGGAAGGAAGGAAAGAAAGGAAGGAAAGAAGGAAGAAGAAAGAAAGAAAGAAAGAAAGAGAAAGAAAGAAAGAAAGAAAGAAAGAAAGAAAGAAAGAAAGAAAGAAAGAAAGAAAGAAAGAAAGAAAGAAAGAAAGAAAGAATGAATCACTGGTAATAGAAAGAATTGAATAGTGGAGAAAACATGTTTTGGTGTCACACGGGCCTGCCACTGACACCCAGTCTACCCTTATTGGCTGCATGACCTCAAAGAAGTTACTAATCTTCCTTGACCTTTGGTGCCCTTGTCTGTAAAATGAACATAGTAATACATAACTTACAGAGTCACTGGGAGGATTAGATGAGATAATGATGTAAAATGCCTGTCACAATGCCTGGCACACAGGAGGTGTTCCTTAAATTGTAGCAATTATCATTCCAATAAAATCCCATTAATTCAGATTTTGAATGTTTACTCTGAGCCAACATCGTCCTAGGTGAAAGGAATTCTGAGTGTCTCAAGGAAACCAGTATTATTAGCACATAGATGCACCCCATGAAATGGAAGCATTTTAGATGAGATGACCCCAAAGAAAGAGCCCTGTAGCTGACCATGACTCTGTCCTCAAATCCTCAGACGGATGAGAAGGTCATGGGAGCGGGGAGGAGGGCACCAACACCTGGGGCTCAGGAGGCCCTCACCCACCTTCCCCTCCCATTCCCATCTCTAGCGGGACCAGCTCCGCCAGCTCCAGCCTGCAGCGATCACAGCACAGCCATTATTGTTATCACCACTCTTGGCGCTACCATCCAAGGAAAGTTTGCTCAGCACTAAATAACTTTCAGTCCTCATGACAACCCTATGAGATTTTCCTGTTTTTCAAATGAGAAAACTGAGCCTTAAGATGGTTTATTCATCTGTTCTTTTCAGAAATCCTACTGGAGTACAAAAAGGAAGAAGACGCAGGCACTGCTTCAGGAAACTTGCGGGACTGGGGACCAGGCAGCTAATGGGTTTGAGCTCTGGTGGCCACCTTCCATCTCATCTGCCATTGCTCTGATGTTAAAAGCCAGCTGGATTAGTTTAGAAAAGAAAGATCACAAGCAAATGAGATTAAGGAAGACATCCTGAAGGAGGTGGCATCTGATCTGGGACCTGACAGCCTTCCAAAATGGGTAGGATTTGGGTGGGCCAGTGATGGGCAAACTATTTTGACAACAAAGCCCTAGATGGAAACCCAGGTATTTGTGTCCAGTGAATGGATGGGAGACAAGGCTTGGAGGTGGGCTGTGACCAAGCCTGAGGATTAACTGCCTGCCTAAAGAGAGTGGATTTAATCTGAGAGGCAACGAGGAGCTATGAGGTTTTGAGCAGAGGACTAGTGCCCTCGAACTATGAAGCAGCAGCACGTGGAAAGACGAGAGGAGAGAGACACCCAAAGCTGCTGCACCTGCAGCAGACACCAGGTTAGGTGCCTTCGAGATCTAACAGGCGGGAGCTGGCACCTGGATCCCAGGTCATCATTCCTCCTTCCCTACTCTGTCTGTCTCGTGTGGCCAGAGCCCCCCAGATCTCCTTGGCCCCTGGTTACTTCCTGCCCCACCTCACTGGCCATGAGCCCCCTGGAGGAGCTACCCTGCTTCTGGTCGCTCTCTCCCAGCAGCCCCTCTCCAATACCCTCCTCTCGCTGCGTCTGGATGGCGATGAGAGGCAGTGGCTGAGATAGGTGGGTTGACGCTCTTCTCCGTCAGCCTCTTGGCTGGCTTGGGGTTTGTGTGGACTCAGAGCAATGGTGGGATGAGACAGAAGGCGGCCACCAGAGCTCAAACCCATTAGCTGCCTGGTCCCCAGTCCCGCAGCCCCAGCTGTCTTGTTCCATTAGGAGCAGCTCTGCTGAAGTGAGCACTTTAGAGCTGGGATTTACCAGGCGGCTGGCTGCTCCTGAGAACAGGAGAGAAACACACTTGGCTGGCCTGTCTTCCATCTGCAGACTCTCAGCCAAGGACCGAATGCATCCTGGATGCCCCGGAGCCATCACGGAACATCAGGTCCCACATTTCTGAGCTGCTTTCAGCCCAAATTATTCCACTCAAGGCAGATATGTGGCGGACCGGCCAGGCTGCAGGCAGGCGCCCCTCTTCCAGGGACTGGATTCCTTCAAGTGGCATTTCTTTAATCTAATGAGGGTCTTTGTCGTGAAAAGCACAGAGTCTGGTCTTCCCACTTCCTCGCTGTGTGATCTCCACCAGGTGACTTCACTTAGCAACTCCGTTTTCTCGTCCACAGACTAGAGCAGTGGTTTTCAAGCTCAGAGCGTGTGTGTGGCAGGAGGCGGGGAGGCTGAGTAAGAAGGCGCCATATCTCCTGCCTTTGGTTCACCAGACCTGCTTTTACTCGACATATATTAGGCTTCCAAACATGCTTTCACTGGAAGAAAAGGCTTCATGGCTTTTTTAAACCATTAAACAAGATGACCTATAAGGGCTGTTCTAGCACTAACATTTGCAATTTTTATCATCAGAGTATTCTCTATAAAATGCAAACATCTGAAAGGATAACCATTCCATTATCAATTATCACTTGGGCGGGAATTATAAGGGACAGAACCCGGGTCAGGCAGCAGGGTAGGGAGAGACCAGCGAACAGACATCACACAAAAATGCAGCATGACACACACTCAGGAAAATGTGATCTAGACCATTCTGTCTGAAAACTGCATAAGTACTTTCCAATTATACATTTGGTGCTTCTGGAAAGTGCTCCCTCCACTTAGGTACTCCCCAGGGCAGGGACTAAGTCTTCCACATGTTTTAAATCTCCAGTGCTTAGTTCAATGAATGCGGTTGAAATGAACTTCTCTAGACCCTTTCAGCAACAAAGTACACACACCTGAACCAATGACCATCTAGGTGCATAACACATCATCTAGGCGTGAGAATGATTCGACCACTTCACCACCACAGAGCATCTCAAGCACTTAAGAAGTGATTTTTCAAATCCACATCTCCTTGGATATTCATGAAAATCGCTGTAGGGTCATCAGGGCAGAATGCATTACCCCACAACAGAGAAGAAGGAACAGAGATAAATAAAAGTTACAGTGGTTTGCAAAAGGTGACACCGTCCCTTGCTTCCGGAGTATTGGTTCAGTCCTCTTTACTCCCCTAGATTGAAAATCCAACAAAAGCCAAAAGAGAAGCTCAAACCCCGGAAAGACAGAGCACGAACTAGGACACCCCGCCAGCCGCTCCCCCACTGGGCGCCTCCCTCCTCCCCTGGCCCGCAGACCGCACTCACCCCAGACCCAGGTCACGGAAGGAGCATGTTTCCCGTACAAATCCCACTCAGACCCAATCCTGGGCAAGAAAGGCAGGATGCACAGGAATAGTCAGCCCAGAGTGTCCAGAGTCCAGCTCACTGTGGCTAACACTGAAGGCACTAGATGTCCTGTGTCATCTAGTTAATTGGGCAAAGTGTCACGGCCGTGTCGTTCCAGAGCCCAAGCCCGCAACGCTGCTCGGTGTCTGGGCTTCACCAGCACTTGGCAAGCCTAATATAGCTCCCAAAGCCAAACTTGGCCTCTGCACACAGCCCAGTTGGCCAGGACCAGAGCTTTCAGCTGACCTTTCAACCCCAATCCCTCTGTACAGACATAGGGTCCAGGAATAGCGGCCCGGCCACTCACACGGCTATGAAGCTGAATTTTTATTGGCCAGGCTTGGCTCAATCAGATCGGAGTGTGGTTGCTAAAAGCAGCCTCGGAGGGCCAGTGCCCTTGCCCCCACCCCACCCACAAGCCCTGTCACTGTCTATCACCTCACCCTGTTTTATTTCTTCATGGATACACTGATTGCCGTTTGAAACTATCTCGTTGGTTCGTTTGCATTTTGCCTGTCCTGTGTGCTACAGAGTGATCTCCAGGAGAGTAAAGACTTATTCAGTGCATATCCCCAGACCCTAGGGCAGTGTCAAACAGTCTGCTACGGAGTAGGTCCTGCTAAGTCATTATTTGAGTGAATGTGAATGCCCTTTGCAAAATTTTACTTTCGTCCCAGAACTTCGACCTCTCTTTCAGTCTGTGTTAGCTTTGACCTGCCTGCCTGGCATCCATTCACCTGAAAGAAAATGAACAAAACAAATCTCTTCGGGGTCCCACATTCTGAAGGGTAGCGTATTGCCAGCTCTGCTGATGACGGTGGGTGAGAGTGGTGTAAACACTTGCCCCTCCCCACCACTGTCCGCGCCCCACTCCTCTGAGCGGTTGACACCCGCATGGAACACGTGACTGGGAAGTCCACAGGTCCCGTTCTGTACCCCTTCGGTTCAGAACATTGCAGTTCATCGGCAAGGTGTCCCGCGTCCCCCACGAGACTCCGGAGGAGCATCGATGACTCCTCTTTTACTCCTTGGCAACCAACAAGAAGATCTCATGGGGATGTCGGGAGACTTGGGGTCTAACCCTGGCTCTGGTGTGACTAGTTTATGAGATTGGACACAGCACCTGAGCCCACTGAGCCTACCCACTTGGGCAGAATTAGTGGGTCTCAGCTGGGCAAGTTTTCTTTTCTCCCTGGGTTTCCACAGTCTTCGCTTCTATCTCAGAGACAGCATGGTTGTAACACACTCTGCCTTGTTCTAGCTTTAGCCATGTCCCACACCTGCCTATTTCCCCTCTCAGCTGTAAGCTCTTGGACCACATCTAGATCATTTTGGTATCCTCTGCAGCATGTAGTAAAGCACCGGGCACTTAACTGACTCGAAAAATATCCAATATTGAATCAAGAAGAATCAAGGCGGTCCACCCCATGGAAGACAGACAGACCCGAGAGACGCTGAAGTCACAGCCAGGGCTGAACCGTTGAAACCACAGGGGTGGCTCCCTTTTGGCCACAGTCCCCTAGACCTTGAGGCATCGTCAGTTCTCTGGGGCTGCTCTGCCTAAGGACACACTCAGTGAAGGCCCTACAGGAGGGAATTCTGCAGAGACAACCCAGTCCCTTCAGGAAGCACACAGTAAGCACCTGCTGAGTGCCAACGCCATGCCAGGAGCAGCCTGGCTGAGATGGCGGGAGAGTGCTCGGCGAGGACAGACACCTACCTGAGAGCTGGGCGGGGCAACCAAGTTGATTCCTGGAGGGGCTGCCAGCGCTCCTGACGGTGGGCCCATGGCAGAAGTGATGACTCGATACGGAGAGCCCAGGGCATTGAGGGGGGTCCCCACCGCACTCAGAGTCCGTGGGGCACTCACTGGGGTGTCCGTGTAGCTGGGGTGGCTGTCCATTGGCTTCCCTGTAGATAAGGCTGCCGATGGGCTCATGGATGTGGAGCCAGAGTGGCCGGGGGAGCCTGTAAGGAGAAGATCATAGGTGACGGGAGGCCAGGGGAGCACAGGGATGGTACGTGAGGACAGAGCCCCTCCTTTGGTTTTCTGTATCCCTTCCCTCCTTCCAGCCACACCTGCAAACATGTGACCCCCAAGAACGACTGGAATAAAGGCATGCAAAGACCAGAGAGAGGGAAGGGCCTGTTGCAGGACAGAAATACTTATTGATGCCTGAGTTCTCTGGTGCACAGCATGGGATTCACCTTGAATTGTGTCAGATCAACCGCCAGGACCACGGCGGGGGGATCCCACAGGTCCCCCGACCTGGGTGACTGTAACCTGAGCCAGCCAGACAGGGAAGCTGAGTCAAAACCAAACCCCCGGGAGGGGGTGGTGGAGTGAGCAGGTGCCCAGGCTGCTCCAGAATCCCCTGCCTCAGACTCATATTGCTCTGCGAACTGGGGCAGGACTGAGCCTGCAAAGTGTGGAGACATTCACTCACTCACATGTAACAAACGCCTATCAAGGTACAGGTACCATGTCAGGTGCTAGGGATTCAGGACCGAGGAGAACACAGTTCCTGCTGTCAGGAACACACTCCACAACCACCATGGGGAAGGCAGGGGCTGTTTTCATGTCCTCGACTGCCTGTACCTTCTGCAGCTTTATGCCTATAAGGTTCTTGTCCTGCCAGCCTCTACAGCGCAGGGTTAATCAACGCTCAGGTAAGGAGACTCGAGATGGCCGGGCCTGGCTCACAGCAGCCGGGAAAGCAAGTGCAGACGGGCCCGCCCAGACCGCTTCTGCCTCTGGGCATAAAGAGCTGCAGCCACAAGTGTCAGTGGACATGGACCGTTCTCTCCAGAAGAGAGGAGCTCAGAGTCTGCTCGGGGTAAACCTCAGGGTCTGCAGCAGCAGGGACGGGGAAAACCCCAGGGCAGCCCATCCTGAACCACAGTGCTGGATCCCTGTGTGGCTGGAACGCAAGAACAGATTCAAAGAAAACACGTGCTAGACTCTGCCACGGCACCCGTGTTGCCCTTATGGGGGGACCATGAGAAGACTGATGGCAGAGGCGGTCAGTACGCATGGCCTGCTGAAGACGCCATCCAGTTCTCCACTGGAGCCCTACACTGTGCCAGGCCGATAGGATGCTGAGTGGTAAGTCCCATGCCTGACCTTAGTTGGTTCGCTGCTGGTTCAAGGAATATCTCTTGAGTGCCTTCTACATGCAGAGCGCTATCTTAAGCCTTTTGGAAACCTCAGTGGCTCTAAGTGCTCTCTACCTTCTGGAGGGGAGCATGGAGCATCAGAGGTGTAACTGTGGAGTTGTTCTTTTTCTTTCTTTCTTTCTTTCTTTTGTACATATTTTTTTTTTATTTGAAGTATATAGTCAGTTTACAGTGTTGTGTCAATTTCTGGTGTACATCACAATGCTTCAGTCATATATGAACATACATATATTTATTTTCATATTCTTTTTCACCATAAGTTACTACCAGATACTGAATATGTTTCCCTGTGCTATTACAGTATAATCTTGTTGTTCATCTATTTTATATATATTAGTATCTGCAAATCTTGAACTCCCAGTTTATCCTTTCCTACCCTCTTCCTCCACCCAATAACCATGAGTTTGTTTTCTATGTCTGTGAGTCTGTTTCTGTGTTGTAAATAAGTTCATTTGTCTTTTTTTCAGATTCCACATATAAGTGATATCACATGGTATTTTCTTTCTCTTTCTGGCTTACTTCACTTAGAATGACAATCTTGTGGGGCTGTTCCTACACAGAAATATCCCCCTGGAAAAATGTCAGCCTGGAGTTGCCCCTGGAGCTCCTATGAGTTGAGCTAAGGCTGACTCGTGGAGAGAACCATCACTCCCGAGTCCGAGGAGGCAGCGACCTCTAGCTGTTGGACCTGGAAGTTTCAGTCTATCAGAGACACTTATCTCATAAACGGATGAGTCCCAATCACCACAAATGAGGTGAACCACATGCTGTGGGTCCAGAGAGAAGTGGCAAAAGGGTTCAGATGGACACATGAGAACTTTCTCATCTGTCCTGAATAGCATCAGGCAATTTCCGTATGTTAACTCATTTTATCCTGTAACTAAGCCTGCGAGGATCACTCCAGCCTTTTACAGGTGAGGTAATGTAGGCCCAGCCTCACCCCCATGCTGCTCCCAGTTCCGGATGACTTGCCTATACCTCCTTTGTCTAGCAAGTTCTGATTGACCCTTCAAGGGCTAAATCAAGTATCACCTCCTCCAGGAAGCCGTCCCTGGTTTTCCCAGGCGGTTTTCCTTTGATGCTCTTTTCTGTTTTCTAACTAACAGTCTGTTTCTTTCTTTGTATTTTCCACTAAACTGAGAGGGAGGGAAGAAAAGTGTCTCTTTCTGTATCCTCACCACTAGCACAGTACTTGGCATTATTAGCTGGGTAGTAAGTGGCAGAGCCTAGATTCAAACTGTCAGTCTGGAGCCCATGCTCTCTCCTGTGTGCTCTGTCAAAGACAGCAGAGATGTTTTTGGAGAGCCATCACATCACAAAGTACAAGATGACTCAATTATGAAGTGATCTCAAGCTGAAAGTTCATCTGAAGGAGAGACAAGAGGGCAGCTTCCAGAAACTCAAGCCAGAGGAACCAAAAATCTTCCCAGACGGCCACTGAGTAGAAAGAACAATTTTAGACTCTTCTGAGGCCCTGGAAGGCTGTGACATTTAAAGAGACCAATGTACACCTTGGGCCTGTCACCAAGATAACATGTGACAGGTGAGTTAGGAGCCAGCCCGACTTGATGGGCGAGGAGCCGTGAACTTGGCCAGGACGACAGCTGTCCTTCCCCACAGCCAAGCCATCTGAAGGAAACCGACTTTCCCTTCCGGCATCGGCTTTCCGAAAAACGGACCAAAGGGCCCTGCAACTCTCCCTCTTCCTCTGCTTTAAATGGATCTCAGACAGACTGTGCCTATCACTTCTGCGTCCCCAGGCTGAAGCCCTGTGCCTGACACCAGAGCCATGGGACGGACAGGAACAAGATTTTGCTTCACGCATTCATCAACCCGAGAGTTCCCAAGGTGTGGAACCCGCAACGCCAATGGTAAGGGATGTTTTAGGTGATATTTTAAGTGGTATGTAGGCAAACTTTAAAGAAAATTAATAATTTAAATTTATTTTTACTGTCTCCTGTTTATAGCAAGTGACTGGCCTTCCATTTTCGTATAAAATTATCCTTCTAAAAAATCACTATTTAAGTTTTCAAAAAAAAAGGAAATTGACCTCAGAAAAATTCTAAATACAAGTATATGATGAAAATAATATGCAAAGGAAGATGTTTAAGAAACACAAACTGTGCAAAAATATATAAATATGGACTTGGGAGAACTCACAAGTTGTTTCCAGAACAAAATGAGATGATATGAGAGAGGTTTAGAATTTAAAGTGAATTGTTCTTAACGATAAATGCTGGAGAAGGTTTGGAGAACAAGGACCCATCCTACACTGTTAGAGGGAAGGTAGTTTGGTGCAGCCATTATGGAAAACAGTATGGAGATTCCTGAAAAAACTAAAAATAGACTTACCCTATGATCCAGCAATTCCACTCCTGGGTATATACCCAGAGGGAACTCTAACTGGAAAAGATACACACACCCCAATGTTCATAGCAGCACTGTTTACAATAGCCAAGACATGGAAGCAACCTAAATGTGCATCAACAGATGACTGGATAAAGAAGTTGTGGTACATTTATACAAGGAATACTACTCAGCCATAAAAAAGAAAATGAAATAATGCCATTTGCAGCAATATGGATGGACCTGGAGATCATCATTCTAAGTGAAGTAAGCCAGAAAGTGAAAGAAAAATACCATATAACATCACTTATATGTAGAATCTTTAAAAAAAGAGAGAGAGAGAAAGACAAATGAACTTATTTAGAAGACAGAAACAGACTCATAGACATAGAAAATGAACTTATGGTTACCAGGGGGTGAAGGGGGGTGGGAAGGGCTAAACTGGGAGTTCAAGATTTGCAGATACTAACTACTAAATATGGAATAGATAAACAACAAGTTTCTACTGTATAACACAGGGAACTAACTATATTCAATGTCTTGTAGTGACCTATAATGAAAAGGAATATGTGTATGTATGTGTATGACAAACACATGCTTACATCAGAAACAGACACATTGTAAACTGCCTATACTTCGATTTTTAAAATAGTCAATAAAAAGAAGGCAAAAAAAATTAAAGTGCATTGTTTTTATCATTATTAATAATAATACAAATTAAAACAATCAGAATATGGTTTGACTGCTCAGTGAGGATGGCACATTGCTGAAGCAGAATGAAACAGCCAAAGTTTGGTTTGCAATGGCCTTGAAAATGTGCTCTGTTTCTGCTGAATCAATGACCCAGAAGAGATGGGCTACTTTATAATCATATTTTTAAAATAAAATCCAAAAAGACAAATGCATCTTACACAAATGCATTTTGGTTCTTTGGTTCTCACAGTGACCCAGTGTTTCTTAGAAATAAATAGCCTTGCTTTTAGAAAAGGTGGTAAACAATCCTTGTAACAACGGAAGTGTTTCTCAATGGAAAATTAATCCATTCTCACAAAGAGACACTAAAGTATGCCTGTCTATGACATTTTTATTAGCCTCTTTTGCTCTCACTCCTTTTTTTTTTCCAGAGCCATGTGGGAACTACAGCCGGCACAGGTTTTCCAGAAACCTGGTTTCTAGTCCAAATCCAAAGTCAAGTTTTTCTCTAATTCTTCCCTCGAGTCCCTTCAGCCCAATTCTCCCAGCCTCTGCAGCCCATCAGCCTTGCTGTCAGACGCCTGGGATATGCACAAATTAACTTATCTGATGGGAGAGGGCTGGTCAACTTCCACAGGAGCTTCTTTTCCCTCCTGGCAACATATCTAAGAAATGCCCTCCATATTCCGGAACCTCCTTCTCCCTAGTAAGGAGCCACATGCAGTGGCTTCTAAGATCCCCTCCAGCACTGTTCCTTGAACATTAAGGTGGGTAGAGTATGGCTCACTGGCCTCCAAAAGAAGGATGTGCAGGTGGCACGTGGTCTGGAATGGCCTGAGTCTGGACCACTTGCCAAGGGGCCCCTGTTATCATCTGGACCACTGCCAGGGAGCCCCGTCATCCATCATCATCATCGGCTGGACTGTGTTAGCCCTCCGGGCTATTTGGGATTCCAAATTGTGGTTTGAGATGCCGAAAGTGTCCAAAGCTGTTAGGGAATCTCCTGGGGGCATACACTATAATGATTTCTGAAGCCTACGTGTGCCTTATGTGGGCATCAGTCCACGTGGAATGCAAGATTCTGAAGCCCCAAAATCCTAGGCTGGATCAGGGATGCACTACTTCCCAATCATGCAAACTTGAGCCAGGAACTTGACCTCTCTGAACCTCTCACCTATAAACGGAGATATACACGCCTATCTCAGGGGTGCTGAGAGCATCTGAGACCACTGGCCCAGAAGTAGCAGCTGCAATTACTTACCATACTGTCAACGTTGTGAGGGAGGTCTGTGTCCGGCTTGAATACCATCATAGAAGATTATGTAAGTAAAGGGTTTAACCCAAGCCATGCTGGTAGGAAATGCTCTATTAAGGACAGTCACTACCACAAACTGGTATGGGCACACTAGTTGTTTATATATTAAATTTTCCGAATTGGTTGGCTAATAGCCACTTCTCTGAGCCCAGAGCGCCCTTCCATCATTCCAGCCACCCCAACCCTTCCATGAGGGCCCTCCAAATCTCCCCCTAATCCAGCCTGGCACAAAGAGATGTCCATGCTAACTTCCATTCTGAATGCCTGGTACCCTACTGGCTGTCACATATCTTAAATTTCACCACCTTGCTATTAGCACTTATCATTACGGTATCCAGCACTGTGCCTGGAATGCAGTAGATGCTTAAAAAATATTTGTTGACTGACCAATGACTGGAATAGGGTTTTTTTGTTAATTAATGTGTATAACTGTATAAAGAGTCCATCAGTGGAAATTATTTGCGTAAGAAATCTATGTCCTGGATGTTTACCAAAACCAAAATCTCTGATATCTCTAGATAACAAATTGTGTGTGTGTGTGTGTGTGTGTGTGTGTGTGTGTGTGTGTGTGTGTGTGTGGTGAGGGGGTACTTATTGAGAAAGAGAAGCTCAGGTACTTAAGAACTAGAGAATGCTTACCAAGGCGAGGGAGTTGCCTAGCAACCTCACCCGCAGCCAATGAACGTAAAATGTCAAGCACGCGTCTTCCTGATTGGCTAGACAAGGGAGCAAATGGCTCGGTGTTCCCACCCCTTTACTGCTGTGCCTGGGAGAGTTCATTGTCCCATCTTCAGGATGGAAACTTATGAAGAATCTCTAATGTTGGTTAACACCCACCCACAGGGAAGGGGAGAGAGGTTAAAAACAAAACAAAACAAAACAAAAACTTGCCCTAAGAGTCAGGACTCTCCATTTGAAGTTAAGGGAACATCACGGGGCCCTATCCCAATCCACTGTCTCCCACGGTGGGCACACTCTCGCACCCAACCTGCCTCTTTTTCTCCAATGGAGGGGTGTGGTGCATAAGCCCAAGAATCACAGAATATTCAGACACCTGGCTTGTTCCTCCTAGTCTAAGGGAAACTCATCCACACATCCTTTCCCTGCCTGGCTCGTAATACACAGACAGGCTGCAAGGGAGATAGGCAGGCGCCTGCCACATGAAGGCACTTAATTGACACTTAAATGTCATCTCCTCTGCTAAGTAACAACAACAGGTAAGATTTATTAAGCAATTGCCGTGAGCCAGACATGGTTCTAAACATTTTACATATATGGACTCATTTCATCCCGGCAAACCCCTTTGAGGTTGGTTCTCTCATCCCTATTGTACAAATGCAACAACTGGGGGAGAGAGAAATTAAATAAGTCGCTCAAGAGAACATGGCTAGCAAATTATCCAAGTGGCATTTCATTCTAGGGGGAAAGCAGCAGGCCCGGATTTTAATCCCTGCCCCACTGTACACCACGCAGCTGTGCCTCTGGCCCTAGCAGTTACTCGGGATGGCGCTTCCTTCAAGCCCCCCTGGGCACAGTTTCTGTCCCCACCCCTGGCCTCCCTCAGGGTTTTGACTCTGGCATTTTGTGACCAGTACACTCCCTATCTGGCTCCAGCCCCTCACATCAAACCCCAGCTCTGGTTCCCTTCATCGAGGGTCCCAGCTCAGCCCAACTTTCTCCCTGCTCTTCTTTCCACAAAAGGGGCAATCGGATGCCGAGGATTTGCTAACATGCATTTCTCATATTTAAACTGCTATTGGCTCTTTCAAAAGCACTTTCGCATACATATCGGAGCCACGCAGCCACCCTGAGATTGGACAGGAAGGTGTTTTACAGGCGCAGAGCTCCACATTTTAACAGATGTAGACACCAAGACATTAGCTGAATTCCTAGGGAATGAGAAGCAGAAGTAAGGAGCCGCGTCTTTTCATGGGAAGCCTTCTCTGCTACCCTTTCTGGCTTTCTCGGTGGGGAAAATGAAGAAACGTGGTGGAAGTGGAGAGTGTGTTGGAACAGAGACACGCCTTCCGCCCCCCGGGGCTCACCCCCTTCGCCTCTCAGCAGGAACACGAGGACACAAAGATGCAGCAGCTGATGGGCCAACCCGGCTGTGTGCAGCCCTGACCAGCCGGCCAGCCTTTCTGAGCTGACACGGGGCAGCTCCACCTGATTCCTGCAGTCCCCAAAGGAGGGCTGGCTGGCTTTTCGGGATGAGAGCTGGAGGTTGCTTCTTCCAGCGCCTGGATGAGGGGGAGGGGGAGATTGGCATCCCTTCCTCTCCTCCACTCCCCCCTCCATTCCTCCCTTCTCCCTCCACCCCCGCCCCCTCCCCTAAAATCTGTAACGATGGAGGTAGTGAAAAGCAGGCACAGACTGATCATCAGCCTCATTATTACCGGCATTATATATAATTATAGCAAAACCTCACTCATTTGGATCAATTGAGAGAAAAATCAGTCAATTCGTGACAAGTTGGCAGATTACTTTTAAATTACAATTTTATTGCTTCTAAGTAACACACGTGAAGAGTTTGTGTTTCAAGTACCACAAGGTAATGGTTATTAAGTGGGGATTTTATAAAATCTGCTTTAAAAGACTTTCATAATTAACACCCCATTAATATGCTAATGAGGTTCCTACCACGCTGGCTTTATAAACTGCTCAAAAACTAGTGTACCTTAAGGAGGCACAACACTTCTACAATCTTATTTGCTTGGCAAACCTTATTTCTTCTTATTTTTTCATGAATGAACAAATACAAACTAGTTCCTGCCATGATCAATTTAACCACCATTCCATATTAATTATGTCATAAATTAATAAGGTCGTATTGTTTAGGGGAAGAAACCAGACTTTCAGGACCTGAAGAACCACCTCATTTGATACAAGAGAAACTATTTCCAGGGGAGTGGCATGACTTGGTCAGGCCCCACAGTCAGGACAAACACACCGGGTCTGCTCAGGTCCACACTTACTATATCCACAACATACTGTCTTACATTCATAAAACGCTTTATAATTATCTGCTGTGTGTTTCCATATCAATGACTGGTTCAATCAGCCAAGAAATATCTGTTGAGGCCCTATTGTGTGCCAGGCTCAGTGCTAGGCACTGCGGACACAGCGGTCCCTCCTGGAGGCCACTGTCTATTTCATTCAAGCATCAAACTGACTCTGAGTAGTCGTTGGTAGGGCAGGAATTATCCCCATTATGAGACAGGAAGTGGGCAGGGCACAGCCATTCAAGGAATGCTACAGCAATTAACATCAAAATGGTGAAAGATTCAACCCCCAGTAGGCCTTGAGGCTCAGGATGATGGGAGATTTAACTTCTAGTAGATCTTGAGCTTCATTAGATGCTCATTGTAATACATTAGCATGGTGAGTAACATGCCCACAGGCGCATGACAGTCCCAAGGCTAGCCACAAAAGGTCAAAGAGTGGGAAATGGCCAACTTCCTGGGAATCCCAGCCCCTTCCCCAGGGTATTTAGATTGGTCCTTCCACTTATTTGCATATGAAGCCACCAAAGCCCATAAAAATGCACTACACTGCCCTCCTCCCCATACTGAGACGGTCTGCACTCTGTCTCTGGAGTGTGTACCTACTTTTACTCTAATCTGAGCACCCAACCCCCACACCTCATGGCCTTTCTCTTGCCTTTCAATATATCTCTCTAAATAAATCTACCTTTACTCAGCTGTGGCTCGCTCTTGAATTCTTTCCTGCGCGAAGCCAAGGACCCACAGTTGGCGGGGCACGTCCCAGGGGCTCAACCGAAGCCTGGGACACGGCCCTCCTCAAGTCCCACATCTGTTTTTCCTGCATCAATTAGACAGATTAGGAAACGGAGGTTTAGGATGATAAAGTGCTTGCTGTGAATTATTAGCAATCTAGAATCTGAGTCTAATCTAGCATAATTTCTGTCAACCTCTCTGCAGGTAATTAACAGCATTTTGTTTGCATAGCACCCTTCCCCCACTGCCCAGGACCAAATTATAAACCTTGCTGGTACAGATGGATATTGTGCCCTCCCTAACACATGCGAGGTAACTGGAGATACTGGAGCAGGGGCTCCGCTAACCAGGACCTGCTGCCTGTCCTTTTAACCCAGTTCCATGCACTGGTCCACCATGTACCAGCCGGTCCACCAAGACAAATGCCTGTGAGTGCTTCAGGGATTTGCTGATAGCGCCCCACCCCATCCACAACCTGAAGTCTTCGAACACCAATTCTGTCCACACCCAGCCCTTTGAATCCATGCCCTCCATCCCTTTCTCTGTCTCTGTAGACTTCCTGTTCACGCATACTCTCCCTTGCCTCTAAATCTGGGCTGTCTTCTAAAGACTGCAGTCATCTTAAAATACAGCGAACCATATGCCTGTTACCGTCGATAACAGACATGGTATTATTTGTTCTCAGGTTCTACATACCAAAATTCCTTGGATCCATTCGCTCCACCTCAGCCCCAAGAAACTTTTCCAGGAATGACTCCTCTCCAAATGTCCTGCAGACTTCACAGCTTGTAACTAGTTGATACGTTCCCTCAGGGCAGGGCGTGGGTCTTAGTTCTCAGTGTCCGGCCGAGCCAAGGTGTACAACGAATGACTGACAGGCATTCTCGGAGCAGCCTAGGATACCCTTTCCCTCCTGGTGATCTCTAACTTTTGCTCTGCTCCCCATGCCTCTGGGGCTGAGGAAACTCAGGGACCGTGAGCCCCAAACGTTCCAAGAGGCTGCTTCACTGTGACACTAGTGACCAGCCAAAGGACGGACAAAAGAGATGTGGGGTCACAGAAAAGAAACCTAGGCAGCCAGCCTGGAAGAGCCGTCCTAGCATATTTATTAAGCACTTTCTTTGCCCCTCCTCTGACTTCTGGTAAAGGCTTTTTGAATTAAAGATCACAAGCCTTCCCACTTTTCAAGTTCAGATGTTGAACTCTGAAATCTCATCAGAAATTTGAGATCAATCTTGAGCCTAGAAACTCTTGTTTACTCTCAGTGACAGTATCGGATAAAGGGAAGCAGGGGCTCCAGGTTATTCAGTTCGCAGTGGAGGGAATTCAGGGGGCCAGGACTCATTAAGGACACTGGCCTGAGGCAAGGGTCTCCTGAAGATTATAGGGATGGGAGGTCCCAGGTCACCACTCTCTTTCTGCCAGATCTCATGAGTGTCTTCCCTGGAATGATTTGTTAAAACATGATTTTCTGTAACTGGTGCCAAATCCATGTCTTATTTACTTCACTTTGTCAGCATCTCATAGTGCACAGTCTGACAGTTTAAGAACAGGCCTACCTCCTCTAAGGAAAGCCTCCACACAAAACTTTAGCTGAATTTGCTACCGCAGTCTCCAGCATTCCTGAAGCAAGAAAGAGAAACTAACTTTTATTGTGTGTTTACAATTTTCCAGGCTTTCTTTTAGTGACTCCCTACACTGTGGAAGGTTAACCGTGACCCAGCAGGGTGGGTAGTACTGTCATTTTGCTAAGGAGTGGGAGGAGGGCTTTGCATGGCTTAGCCTCCTCTACTCCCTGCCACCCCAGGTGGCCCCCGAGGGGACTCAGGGGAACCCAGTTTGAAGATCATAAGCGGCAGAAGTCCTGGGCAAACCTCATCTGCTTTTACAAGTTTCTTCATCTGTAACTGAGGGAGGGGTCAGACCAGATGAGCAGCAAGTCCTTTTACTAGCTTTAAAGATTCAGCTCCGTGCAGGGAAGCTGGGTTTGAGAGCTGGTCAGATCTGGGGCTGGGAATCACTACTAACCAGAGAACAATCAGAAGCGGTGATAAAGCTTCTCCGGAATGACCCCCTAGGGCTCAGCAGACGTACTGGGACACAGCACAGCCCTGTGCCTTAGCTTATGCATTTGACCACGGCTGCCTGCCTTCCCATCGCGACAGAAGATTGGAGCAGTTGTAACAGGGGCTACGGCCAGCAAAGACTAAAATGTTTACTACCTGGCTGTGTAGAGAAAAAGTTTGCCAACTGCTGCCCCAGTGCAAAATTGAGTCCCATGTATTAAAAGAAAGTGGGGTTCACCTGGAAGTGTTTTTGACCATTGAAGGGTTTATTAGCACCTTTGAAGGCGCAGCCCCCTACCCCTCACCCATTGCCATTTTATTCATTTGCTGCAGTTACGCATGTTCAAAGGGGGAAAGTAATGATCTGTAAGCAAGCCCTGATAAGCAAAGAGTAAGAACTGAATGTCTTAGTTGCTGTTCTTATATGTAATTCACACACTCGGAGTGGATCTGGGACTCCACGCACCCCTCACCTCCTTTCCCCACCCGCCACCCCTCCCCCTTCCTGAGCAAGCCCCATGTGGCACAGGCTTAAGCACAGCAGCCCTGACATCTGCCTGGATTTAGATCTGGAGTCTGCTCCTTACCAGCTGGGTGACCTTGGGCAGGTAACCCAACCTCCCAGTGGCTCAACATTTCTGCCCGTGAAAATGGGGACAGTGATAATAATGGTACCATACTCCCCGTGGTCCTTGAGAATATTAAACGAGATGGTGCATGTAATGCCCTTGGAAAGGGGCTGGGCACAGGATAGGTGCCTAATAAAAATCAGCTTTTATTTTCACTCTTTTGGGAAAATCACCAAACCAAGACCTGAGTCAATTTCCTGAGAGCCATCAAAACATAGGCATTCTAGAACATAAACTTCTTGGAGTCCCTGGGCCTCTGTGTTTTCCACTTTCAAATAAGAGGAGAAGAAAGCAGCTTCCTCCAGGAGCCCCTGACATCCCAGCCACCCCACTCTGGTGGCTAAGTTCTCTGCAGATACAGAAGCTACATAATGAGGGGAAGGAAGAGGTGGAGAATTTTGATTACTCTTTGCATAATTTCTTCCCCCAGTTGCTATTCAGCTCTCTATCTCCTGGTAAGATTGTAAATGTTTCAGAAAATAGTTTATACTAAATATGCTCCTTCCTAAATCTCATAAACAGTTATTCCTTCCTACATAAACGCTAACCGCTTACGCCCATGGTTGGTCCCCATTAGCCACCCACACATTTGTGGAGGGGAAAAATATGTTCTGGCACCCACACAGGCACACACACATACATACACACACGCACACCCTCTTCCCACATCCTCACATTGCCCTCCCTGCATACACACATGCACGAACACACACACAAAAGTGCCTCCAATTCAACCCCTCATCTACGGCTAATCTTAGGTGAGGAGGGGCGCATTCTACACAAATGGTCAGGGCCCAGGGGGCGGGACTGTTGCAAAGAGCAGACCCCCAGAAGAAGCCACCAGTGAATTCTCCAGAGGTCAGTGTTGCTCCTGAGTGACTGCTAAGCTGCCTTGTGCTTTATTCCTCAAAGGCCAGGCTACTGTGTCTGCAACCACTGGGCAGTGCTGTGGCTGGATTAGGGCGTCTCACCCCCTCAGGGGATGCTGCCTTTGTTTCCTGCAGCAAGTCTGAGCCCCAGAGGCAGAAGCCATGAGAGGCAGCTCAGCCCCGCATGGACTCAGCTCAGCCCCGCATGCCCCGGTTCAAAGCCTCGGCTACGCTCTTTTCCAGCTATTGGACCTTAAAACAAGTTACTTCTTCCAGCAATGCCTCAGTTTCCTCGTCTATAAAAGGAGGGTGATAATGATGGTAATAGAACCGACTCAGAGGGTTGTTATAAAGATTAAATAAGACAATACTGTGAAGTGCTTACAATGGTAGCTGGCACTTAGTGAGTGCCACAGCGTGCTTGTTAAATAAAACGAGAGAAGTCCCCTCGCCCTGATCTCTTCTCACCCTGCGGATTACTGCACAATTGGATGGGGGGGATTACAGGCTTTGTTTTGCCATCTTCTTAGAGGCAGCGACTGTCTCATCCAGGCAAACAAATCTCTTCCTGGGCAGCTGGCAGAGCCAGGACATGGCAGAGAAGGAGAAGAGAAGGGTTCTCACCTCATCACATGGCGGGGTCCACAGCTGGGAGAGTGGGCATCTTGGTGGGGCCACTGCAACCCAGCTCATCACCACTCTGTGGCCAACTGGACCAGGGTCTTGTTCACTGATGGGAGGATGGTCTGACATCTGGTAAGCACAGCCCAGACACAAGACCCAGGTGTTATTTCCCAAGGGTGACATTGCTTCCCTAGAGAGTCTCACAGATCACAGGAGTCCTCTGTGGTTCCATTTGCTAATACATAAAAGGGCAGGGGTTATACACGACATCATTTAATATGTGCAGTGCAACTTGCCGCAGTGGGGCAGAGGCACTTAGAGGCTGCAGGTGACTCTGCTCCAGTCCTCAGGTTTCCTTCTGCCTCCCTCCCTGATGCAAGTTCTCAGACCGACCTCCCTGCAGATGAGGGCTCCATCCTTTGCTTAGGGTTTCCATCTCTTTATGGGTGCATGCAAACAAAAATGGAAGACATCAGCAGAACTACACAAAATACTTGTTCCCCCTCAGGAACGGGGAGGAAAGTAGTAGCATTAGAGGCAGACGTTTCAACAACCTAGATGATCTGTCCCCTCTCCGCTCTTCGTGTTGTATCAGCCTGCTTCTTCCACGGCCGAGCTGCTGTGTTTCCTTTTATCTGAAACCTAATTACACTAAATACCAGAGCTCCCACAATTATGGAAATCTAAACCAGCAACGTGTGTGGGTCTTTATGGATTTAATTTTATTTCCCCAGATTCCTAATTCATTATTCTACAGTAAGGTTTGATTTTTAAATTAATTTGCATGTAAGTACTTGGGCAAATGGAAAGGATGAAAATATTAACTACCAAATATACGGATAACACTTTATAGATGCCTTTTTCAAGCATTGGCGCATTTAATTCTTACAACAAGGGTCTGAGGATGGGATTTTAAACTTCATTTTAGAGATGAGGCTCAGAGAGATTCAATATCTTGCCTAAGGTCACACAGCTAGTAAATGAAGACCTAGAAGCCAAACTCAGTTCTATCTATCTATCCATCCATCTGCCTATCTACCTACCTATGTACCTATCTCTCTGTCTCTCTCTTTCACACTCTTTTGCCATATCAAACTGAAGGAACAATATTATAAGTTTGATTCAGGGGCTTTTTCTAGAAAGGCTCTCCTCCTCCACTCCACATAACCTTGGACTAGTCCTGTCTTCCTTGAGGCCTCAGTTTATACATCTGTAAAATGAGAGGGCTAAGATGCCCAAGATTCCAGCAGGCAGCCCCCAATGAATTTTGGAATAGACCTTCTTTCTCCAGACTTTATCTTAGCTCTCTCTCTACATCTTTCCACCTTCAACTCTTTTATTCATTCCAACTGCCACAGAGGGTCTCTTTGGCCGTCATAGGGACATGACCTCACAGTCCTTGGGGGTCCCAAGAATCTCATGGATAAGCATGGTCTTAGACAACTGAACTCAGAGAGAAAAGGAAAAAGTTCTTCTCAGCCATGAATGGGACCAAGATGGTAGCTGAAAAGGCTTTTTACACCCAGGATCCTACTGTAAACTGAAGATCAGATGTCCAGGGCACAGCCTTGGCCACCACTCTCACTGGGTCATGTCATAAGACTGACCCGAATAACTTCAGCACCACCTCCTCCAGGACGTGTGTCCACAGACCCTCACCCCCTATGTTGAAAGGGCAACCTCCTCCTGCAACTGATAGGGCATGAACCATGCAGTATTACAATGTATCTGTGTAACAAGCTTACCCAGTCCAAGTGGAAGAGACGGTGTCTCACTCACATCTGTATTCCCAGTGCCTAGCCCCATGCTTGGCCCATAAAAACTACCCAGTGCACCACAAATGAATGAGCAAACCCCCTAGCTTAATGCCTCTGGGGCAGGAACCCCATCCACTTGCAACGTCCCACCATGCCTCACAGAGGGTCCTGCCCAGCAAAGTAGGCAAGCTTTGCTCCCAAGCCTTCAGATGAATTGTCTATCTGTCCGCACAGGAGGTGGGGAGAGCAGGGACTTTTCAGTTCTCAAGACCTGACAAGAATCTCTGCTTTGTTGGGCCTGCCAGCATCTGCAGGGCAAAAGCTCTCCCCTTTGGCTCCCAAGAACACAAACTACATGCCACCAGCTGACAAGTGAGAGGCCAGTTGGTCAGCTGCTGGTTCCATTTACCCAAAGCTGGGCGACTGTGTTTCTTCTGTTACTGAGTCGAGGGAGCCTTGGGACCAATGTGCGTGGGTATCAAAGCAGCCCCTGTGGAGTGCGACCTGGCTGCCCTGGCTGCCCTGCCTGGCTAGGCGGCTTGGAGTTCCAACCAGCCTGTTTTCTCTTATGAGAGCCCAGACCCCCACCCCTACTCCCAGATCCTGACCCTCAGATTGCAAGTGATGGCAGTGACCCTCCTCAACGTGGAATTGGGGGCAGCAGCAGGGGAGGGGACAAGAGGCTATTAGCAAATCAAAAGGGGAGAAAACTGAGGAAGGAAAACAGGGTGGCAAATTAAAGTGCAATTTCTTTGTTGTTGTTAAAAATCCAATTATAGGGAAATCTGTATTTAAATAAAACCATCAGGCCCTTGCTATGAAGTATCCCAGGGACCCTTAGTATAGGCAAAACCTTTTAAATCACGTTTTGTTTCTCCTGACAAGTTGGATAATGGGTACATCACAGTGATTCCCCCTTGCCCCATACACTTTTCACCCCGACGCAAACACACTGGGTTATAACAATGCTCTTGGTCTATCTTTGTCTCAGACATATTCCCAAGCGTGTTGGTTTAGGCTCTCCTTGGAATAGCCCCTCATCTTCCCATCTGTTCACCCATCCTGATGTACAGACATATCCTCACCTTCGGACCATTCTCTCCGCGGCTCGCTCGCCCTCCCTTCCCCGGTGCCTCTCTGCCGCTCCCGTGCACGCACACACACTCACGCGGAAACACACCGTATCTGCGTGTAAGCCTATGTGCCCCCTTCTAACTCAGTCCCCATCCGGAGCAGCGGTATCTCCCCATCTCCGCTCCGTCTCTCCAGACGGCGCACGCCGTGAAGCCCCGTGAAATACTCACCGCCGAAGCCGGTGGGAAACTTCATGAAGTGAGAATAATTTCCATACATGTTGCTGCCTCAGTTCATAGCCCTCCCTCCCGCGTCTTCTCGAGAGCTCGGCCTCTCCCGGCCCCCCGAGCGCAGCCGGGCTTCCTTCAACTTGGGCTAACAAGAGTGGTCATCGCTTCCTAGCAGCCCGGGCAGCTCGGGCTGGGCCAGCCCTCTGGGATTAGTCAGGAATCTGCCTCTAGATCGGAGCGTCCACATCGTGCGTTGAGCCGGCAGCAGCTGGTGCCTGTCAGTAATCACGCATAATGCCGCCGCCGCCGCCGCCGCCGCCACTCCTGCCACCGCAGGCGCTGCCGCCTGGGATCCTGTTGCTACTTTGATTAACTCGGGGCTGGGCTGCTGCGTGCGACTCTTCCAGCTCCCGCTGGTCCCCAGAGGTCCCTACCGGTGGCGCGATCTATTATCTGGGAAGCCAATCGATGGGTGACCGCCCCAGAGTAGGTCAGGAAAGGGGGGGAAGGAGGGGTGGCGGGGAGGGGGAGACTCTTTAGGTGCCTTTTCCTTGGCTTGCACCCCCCAAAATCAATGGGGTTTTGTTCCAATGCGTTTTCTCACTGCGGCTTCTATCTATCCAATGCACTGGGTGTTTGATCTGGGAAAGGGGTTGGGGGTGGGGGCCGAGAGAGAACAGAGCCCTTTCAGAAGCACGAGGCTGGCAGAGTGTGAGACTCCAACCCCAGCTTTGGAAAACTAAACTACAGTGGCCCTTAGCCCTGGGGGGGGGCCCCTCCTGCTCTGGTGGCTGGAGGCATTCGTCTGTGGTCTGACAGCAGAAGCTTGAGGGCAGTTAGGAGTCAGAGCTCCCTCACAGGGAAAACGTACAGGTAGGGGAGACAGGCGTGATGACCATTCTGTGCTGTTTCGCTGGAGGAATGCATTCTCCCTATATACTGCTGTCACCCCGCCACCTGTTCAAAAAGCACCATTGAGTCCTCTGATCAAAAAATCTAGGTATCTCTGTGATGTTGGGTCTGCTATATTGCTTTCCTGACAAGCTACTGCTCAGCCTATACTTGAACACCTCCCATAATGGGGAGCTCACTACCATTCTGTTCCATTTCTGGACAGCTCTTACCATGAGAAAGTTTTCTACTGAGCTGAAATCTGCCTCCTCTCTACCACTTCTCTGTACAGGTTCTAGGCTACTCCCTGGAGCCACACAGGAGAAGCCTGTGGGGTCTTTCACAGTGGGATCTTCTGCAAATTCGGAGATAAATCTTCCAAGCCCATGTCTATCTTCCCTAGACACTATTGCTTCCTTTATTTCATGGATCACTAAGTGTTCAAGTCTATTCACCATTCTATGAATGTCCTTCAATTTACAGAGATACCCTCATGGTAGGGAAGGGGCCTGACCAGACTTGGATACAATACTCCTGATATGGTCCAAATCTTCTCCTCATGGTGTATCTATTGGCAGAGCAATACGGGTGCCATCAGCACACCCACCAGGGGTCAGAGTCATGAGCTGAGCTTTGAGGGGCTGAAACAAGGCTGAGACGTTTCCTCCGGATACAGCATAGCCCCTAGACAGCCAGAGAGGCAGTCAATTAATAGGAGGCTCCACAGGGAAATAACTGATTCACATGGTAGGAGAACCCAGGACAAAAACTAAGAATAAAGGGCCAGAGGCAGGAACAAAGTCAGGATGACAAGGGAGGAGGGGGCCAAATTGGAGATCAAAACAGAATAAAAGCAGGTCAGGAATGAGGAAGGATCAGGCCATCACTGTAGGGAGTCTTTGAGCCTGGAGCCCCCTTGGCTGGTCACTGGTCTCAGAGCATCAGTTGAGAACCAATGTGGACACGACCAGTGCAGAATACACACGGAATACCATTTGCTTACTTGCATTAGCTTCTGGACAGCCCCACATGCTAACTCATGTTGGACTAACTTAATAAATCCCAGCCCCCACCCCAAGTTGCATTCTCTTTTATACACATTCTTCGTCCTATTTTGGGGCAACTGGTTTGGGAATCAACATGCAGTATCTTCCTATATTCCTCTGAAATGAAAACGTTTAGATTCATTCATCATCGCAGATCTTTTCAGACTCTGCTTCTTTTGTCCAGTGTTATTTTTTTATCCCTCTCCCCATATCATGACTTCTGGGGAGCTGATGAACTGCTTTCCATATTTTATCCAACTCATGGGTAAAAACGTTGAAAAGGACCTAGCCAGGACAACGTCTTACAGCATACTGCCAAGAAGTCCATTCATTAGTGCCACTGCCACTGCTCTGCCTCTTGCTAGTTTTATGGTCTGGAGAGGCTTTATCTAAAAAGAAGGCATTAACTCAGAAGCCAGCCTTGCAGGTACAAATCTCAGGTCCATTGCTTATAACCTGACGATATTGGCAGGTTACTGAATCTCCCTGAGCCTCTGTTACCACCTACCTTTGTTGTGAGGATTCAATGAGCCAACACATGTTAATCACTTAGAATGTACCAGATACATTGTAAATGTTCCATATATGTAAGCTATTTTGATGATGATGAAGATGATATAACTTAAAGCAAGTCACTTTACCTCGAGTTCCCTTTTTCTCATTTGTAAAATGATGAGCAGGGTTAGATGAGTTCTAAAATCCCCTTCAGTTGTCAAATTCAATGCAAAGTAATCCACCACCCATCCCGTAATTGTCCATTTTCTCCAGAGAAGTATCTGAAGCAAGAGTCTTACTGAAGTACAAGCTAAATATTCTATGGTACGCCTGTCAGTGAAGAGAATGAGTTGTTCCAACTCAATTGGCTTTTTGGTGAGCTGGCACCAGCAAGAGTTCTTCCAAGCACTCAAGAACCGTCCTTTAAAAAGCTCTCTGTAGCACTTTGTCCAAGGTCGATGTCAAGATAATCTGTTGCTGGTTTGTGGGAGACTCAATTTCTTCCCCTTGTGCTAAGTTAGCTACACTGTCTACTTCCTTTCCTCCTAGAATAAAAACCAAATTCCTTAGCCTGGCATGGAAAGTCCTCACCATCCTGTCCCATCCTACCTTTCGAGTTCTTAGAGGAAAGTATCCTGGGACAGTATTGTGAGCCCCCCACCCCCACACCGTCCAGCTGTGTGGCCTTGAGCAAGCTCACTTACCCTGGGGGTAACAGCCACATCACCGACAACACTGAGGTTCCTGAGTTTGGGTTTTGTTTTGTGGATCAAATGTGATGAGAGCGGTGTATGTGTTTTAGTTTGGTTTGGTTTGGAGGGTTTGTTTGTTTCACACTGTATTGTTCTATACAAATACAAGGAAGTAATGCGCTCTTGTTTTTCTTTCTTCCCTTTCTCTGATGGTTCCTCCTGCTCTGACCCTGTTGCTAACTGTGGGAGCACGCTGCGTTCATTCCAACTTCTGGTTCATTGTTCACGCCTGTTTACTTCTCCCAACGGTTTCTCCACGTAAATTTTCCCCACGTAAATGATAGAACACACAATAGGTGCTCAATAAATATTTTTGCATTAAAAAAAATGCTTGATACACTTAGATTCAAAACATCCCAGCCTGCTGTCCTTGTGTGATACCTTCCATCTGGCTTAACATTCCATAACAAGCCATAAACTTCGCCTAAAGTACAAGAAATATGAACGTGGCTTTTCTTTCTAATCCACATTTTTTTTTTTTTGCTTGGCACCACTGTGCCTTGTTTAAGACTATTGTTGGTATCACAGCCTTATCCTAACCTAAGCCCTTCCCAGACAGTCTTGTGTCTCTGTCACTCCAGTGTCTCCAGCTGGTCCTGAATTTTCATTAGGATGTCAAATTAAAAACCAAATGCTCTACGTCCATGGTGGGAATCAGCTAACTCATTCATGAGAATTCTGAGCTTACTTCATGTCAAGGCTAATTATTTACTTCTCTTAAATGATACATTCTGCTTTTATGAAAGCCATTAGTGCCTCTGAGTAAATGAAAAGGGCATGTGTTTTCAGTAGTAAGTTCAACACAGACGGCATAATATCTTATATTCATCCTGGTAACGAAAGGATATGGCTTTACCACTGATCTTAATTCTTTTTTTGTGTTTTGTTTTTGACCAATTGTGATAGAAAATGTGATTTTGCAGCAAACACAAATGAAAAACCAAAGTCACTTATTTCACAATTGCCAGTAGACATTAGATATAAAATGTAGATGGAAATATCTCCCCACTGATGCTATGAATTAATATTATTATATTTGGGTGGTACTTTACTTACTTGAGAACATATTAAGTTTCAAGTGTTTTCCCCAATATTGAAGAGAAATTCGGCAGGCTGTATTATCTCAATTTTTAAATGAGGACTTTGAGACCAAGACTGTGACAGCAGAAAGGGGAAAATAGCTACACTCACAAGTTGGATTTTGAATGTGGTCTCACAATTAGGCAGTGACAGAAATGAGTATAAGAACCAGGCCCCCAACTCTGACTCTTAGCCAACGTGTCTTGCACCAGACCATGACCCTCCTATTATTAACATGTTTCTATTTTATGTGTGTGTGGGCGGGGTAGGGTATTGTGTTTTTTCCTCTTTGCTGTCATTCATTCATTCACTTATCATTCAGCCGACACTTACTGAGACCTCAGTCGCCAAGGATACACTAAGGGACAAAACAGATAAAGTCCCTGACCTCATGGAGCTTATGCAGTCTGATGGGAGAGATGGATGTCAAACAGACAGTCATAGACATAAAGATGTCATTATAACCCGTGATAAGTACAAGGAAGAAAAAAATAATTGGATGAGATGAGAGACTATAGCAGGGGAATCTAATTTCAGTTGAAAGGTCAGTGCAGGTTTCCTTGGGAAAATGACAATTACACTCAGATCTAAAGGATGAGTAGGATTCAGCTGAGGGGAGAAAAGAGAAGTTGGGGGAGGGTGTATGAGGCAGAGGGAAGACAGGGGCTAAGAGCCCTGTGGAGGGAGTGAGCTTTGTGCATCCAACAAGCTGAGGAATAAAAATGTTCAGGTCTCTCTTCCCCTTTAGATGACCTGGCCTTCAAGAGTTCCATGGTTCCATTGTCTCACCCATGATTCGATGTTCACCTTGCCATGTCAACTGTGTGCTGCTGCAAAGCCTCCTTTCCTGGCTTTGTCTCTCCTTCACACGCTGGTCAAATTCAGATGACTTGCCATTTTCCCATGGCACCATCCCAGAAATCCATCTTCATACTGCTCAGAATAGCCTTCCCCTCTTTCTGCTCTCTGTCCAAATACTGCCCATTCCCCCAGGCCATTCTCATGGGGCCTTTTAGATGGCTCTCTGGTTGAATGATTCTCTCTCCTAGACTCCTGTTGTCTGTGGTTGGGACCACTCTCATGTCAATCAACATTAACTCCTTGTGTTATGATCATCACGAATGCAACTGAAAACCTGTCTTACTAGACACCAAAGCTTAAATCACCGTCAGCTTGGTCTGAGTCATTTTTTTCAGTAGCCCCAACAGTCTTTACAACAGAATCTAACACATAATAGAAATCTAGTAAATGCACGATCAGTGAATGAATAAGTTTGTTGACTATGCTGAGATCTCCTGATGTCAACTCCAGGACACACTGGACAAGAGGAGGTGACTGTTCCTAGGTCCCAACCGTTTTTAGACCCAAATATCATTTTCATGAGCTCCTTTTCCAGGAATCACAGACTCATGTGAGGACAGTGTCCACATCAGCATTAGTACAGTACATCAGTCTTAGTGACTGAGATCCTCTGAGGACAGAAATGAGATACCTAATTCAGAAAGAGTGCTGATTAGCTTTATATTCGAACTGTCTCAGCTATCATCAAACACTGAGCCATTTCCATACGGCCTGAAATGCGTCCAAAAGCACTCGCTGTATCTACAATGTGTCACCCATGGCTTAGCAACTAGTCACGTGTGTGTCGTCGCTAGTTACTCCAGTCACTGGTAAAACCAGCTGACTGAATTAAGTTTGCCTTAAGGGGGCAGTTCCCAAACTTGCCTGTGCATGAGAATCACCCAGGAAGCTTAAAAAATTACAGATACCTGGGTCTACCTCTCCAGAGATAATTCAGTTGCTCAGGGGCTGTGGTCTGTGTTTGGGGGTTGTTAAAAGAATCCCAGGTGATGCTAACTTGCTGGTGACTTTGGGAACTACAGGCTTAAGGAAAGAGAACCTTCCATCGACAAGAGGCCAGGAAGGAGCCATCAGCAGAAAATGAGAAGCCGCTTCCAAGGATAATTCCAAGAAACCAGTAAGATCCCCTTTGCCCATCTGCTAGTAGACACAATTGGGGCTTACGAACTCAAGGAGCTCTTACTTAGCAAGAGATGTGGTGGCTGTGGCCATCTGCTGTGTAGACTTGCATATACTGACTTGAGGTTTGCTGGCAGTGTGTTCTCAGCTTGACATGCTCACACGCCACCCCCTCTGCTGTCACAATCTTACTCATTAAAGGCACTATCTAAAGGCCGTTTCCTCTGTCAATCTTCCCTCACAAATAGTACTTCCCCTGCACTCCCCAAAAAAACTTGCTTAAATATTTATTACAGCGCTAGTTTAATTTCCCTTTGTATCATCACTAGCTGTTAAATTGGAATCTTCCTCCCAAGGGCAGGGAAAACCTCTTCTTCACCTTTACATTATCAAAGAATCCAGCATTTTTCTTGAAACACAGTATGTGTCCGATACATACTCATTGAATGGAGGCTGAGATCACAAGTATGAACAGAACAGGCTTTGTCCCTGCTCTCATGGAGTTTAAGGGTAACTTACAATTACCCTTAATTCCAAACTAAATAACATTGTCATAAAAATTTCAAGGTAGAAGGAACAGTTACAGAGATGCCTTCATCTCTTGGTTCCCAGTCAAGTGATGATCATAAAATCCTTCTCTGTCATAAACAACTCAACCACAGCTGCAAAGCACATGGGAGCTCTCAGGATACAGAACAACTGTGATCACGCTGAGAGAAGAACAGGGCTGAGACCAGAGGGAAACATCTGGTCCCTTCCAGAGAGAGGCCAGCCATGCAAATAGGGGACACTCTAATCCAGACTGGGTCCGGATCCAAGGAGTCCCAGCCAAGGAGGTAGATGTCAGCCCTGGACTTCAGAAAGGCCTGTTCAAGTCCCTGCAAGGGAGGGAAACACCCCAGGAGAGTCCAGCCCCCAGGAGCAGAACACTGTCACTCGGATTCGTTAGAGCCGACCCATATTGAGCTGGCTGTCGCCTACATGCACTCAGGTGTAGATCTGAAGGCTGCAACCCAATCGCACGCAGGCCAAGCAATCTATTTTCAGATCCCACTCACTCTTGGGGAAGAGGCTCTAAATATACCGTCCAGTGACTGCTGGAGGCCGACTATCATTGCTGGCAGCTGAGCAGGGCGGGGCAGACAGGGACGTCAGGAAACTCACCATTAACCTCAGCCCAGCCCCAAGGCCCTACCACTTGTAGAGCTATATTTACATAAGGGCAAGTGTCTGTTATATTTGACTGGGTTTTCACTTAACAGCCCCTGGGCATCGGCTTTGCACGGCAGTAAAAACCACTGTTCTGTCCCCTCCAAAGATCCACTGAGCAAAGCGTGTAGATGCAGCAAAGGAGAATTTAGGTGACACTGACCTCGTTCTGTTCTCAGCATTTAGATCCTAGGAAGGTACTGACACAAGCAATAGTAATGAAATCCCCCATGTGTACAACACCTGAGGGTCTACAACATGCTTTTGTAGCTTATTTATAAACAGGTACAAAATATTGTTTAAAAACAAAATCCAAGAGGGCTGCAGTCAGAAAGAATGCTGGATGTTAGATGTGAGAATTTATCTTGCTGTAATGATTTTTCTCTATAATGGGGGAGTCCTTTTGAGTTAGTGCTCAGCTGAGACATGGTCCTCTTACTGCCAAAAGCCAAACATTGTATAAACTCCTCTATTTCCAGGCAGCTGATCCCAAAAGGCCAGAAGGAGTTTAGCTGGAGAAGGAATTGAGTGAGAGCTGCATTAACCACCGGCATTCAGGTAACTCTGTCCAGTAGCAAAACTGCATAGAAATAACTAAAGACAGAGAAATCGTTGATTGGGGGCGAGGCGGGGGAGGGTGCTGCAGTGCTGCACAAGGAAGGTCTTAAAAGTCAGAATGTTTAGCAATATCAGACAGCATTTGAGAAATCGCTGTATTTAGTGAATCTGTTCGCCTTAGACAGGATAGAACCAGTTTCGCTAGTATGAAGAGAGAAAAAGCCAGGGTCTGAGACACTCCCCCTGCAGTGGGGTTGCTCAAAGGGGCGAGGCACAATCGGCATCAGACTCACATTGGGGGCCGTTACACACAGAGGTTTCTGGGCCCTGCCTGGATCCCTCTGAATCAGAATCTCTGAGGCCTGGACATGTCACTTTAACAAGGTCCACAGGTGATTCCTATGAGCAGTGAGATTTAAGAATCACAGCCTTACAGGTTGGTGTCTGAAGAAGGTGGCCAACTCTTAGCTGGGCACCCATGCCACCTTTCAAAGCGGGAGCTTTTTCACTGGCGCCTCCTGGTTACTCTGCAGGCCAGCATTAATGCCTTTTTACAACCCAACTGATTTCCTAAAGGCACCGGTGTACGTCGTGGGGCCAAGCAGTGGGAACTAATTCTTTCGGCTCTAAGTTCTGTGCTCGTTCCGCTCTGCTCCGCCTCACCTTGGAGATGCAATCCTTGAACTGTCCTAACTTCTGTCCCTGGCAAGCAGGAAGCCCAGCCTCTGGTCAGATTAAGGTTCTGGAAAATGGGTTGAGTGTAGGGGGGTGAGGCGGGAGTCAGGTGGTGCTGGCCTGCAGCTACAGGTCTTGGAAAGACTTGGTTGGGAGAGAGTAAGCCAAGAGACAAGAAATCGTTCGAAGCGTTTCGTATGCGGAGGGCCGAATAAGGAGGCACCGCCTGGCAAAAGAAGCCCCTGAGGATCTCCAGTGCGAGAGGACTGAGCTAGAGGAACTGAAGGACTGGCAGGAGAGGGGGCAGATCCAGGAGCAGTTTGCTGATGCAATGGCATGCCGAGAGGAAGGCTTTGCTGGCTGCCTATGACTTCACCCAGGAGCAGCTGTTAAGGATGCAACGCTATTTCTGAAATCGCCCAAACATCAATGACTCTCAAGGTGGAATTTCAGACGCATCAGCAGGCTGGGCGCAGATATTTACGGACTGGAGTCTTTCTGACGCCAAGTCGAGACCTCTGCGTGAGCTCTGTTGCCCCCTCCCACCTTGGCCGGTGGTGATGCACTCGGTCTAGATCCTTCGCCGGCCCCAGCCAGCCAAGATTGGAAGGACTGTGAAATCAGAGATGGAGAAGGCAGTGGCGACAGAAAGGACTTCCCCTTGACGTCCTGGCAGGTAAAAATAGCTCCTAAGGCCTTGAGGCCACCAAAAGCAATATCAGAAAGGGAGAAAGTTTCAATAAACCCAACAAGTAGTTCTTAAAACATCCATTATTTCCCCAGCTGTTTTGAGGGACAGGGTTATATACTCGCTACACTTCAGGGAGGGCTCAGTCATGCCTGGTAATTAAGAAAAGCAATCATGATGAGTGCTAAAAATGAATCACCCTTTTTCCATCAGAGGGCAGGCGACTGTTTTAAAACCTCCATTTGTTGATCAGTTTGCCTGTGGTAGACCAGAAAGACTCCGTGAGTGAGGTGGAGGGGCAGCCACCACCTGCCTCCCTCCTTGTCCATCCATCCTGCGCACTCCTGACACATTCATCCTCCTAATGCACAGCGCTGATGTGGCTCCTCAGACCAAATACTCTTAATGGCTCCCCTTTGCCTATGGAGGTATCTGC
This sequence comes from Camelus ferus, assembly GCF_009834535.1. Taxonomy (NCBI): domain Eukaryota; kingdom Metazoa; phylum Chordata; class Mammalia; order Artiodactyla; family Camelidae; genus Camelus; species Camelus ferus. Next base: position 14,913,453 of record NC_045716.1, on the reverse strand, counting down.
ACTGGGTCCCATCCAACACCTCCAAGCCTTCCAGCCTCCGCTTGCCTGAGCATGTCCTAGACTCCAGAAAAGCGCACAGCATACTCTTTCCCCCAACAAATCTTGCATGCTTCCTCATTCCCCGCTTTTGCTCAGGCTGCTTTACCCTCTGGGATGCCATGGTCCCAACTACTTATCCGCTTTGGCTGAATCCTAGCTTATTCTAAATGCACCTCTTCCTGATTCTCCCCAGCTTCTAGTCTCTCCCTCTCTTCTCTCTGTGCATCTCTCTGTATCTCTTTCTCTGTCTCCCTGCCCTTGAAACTCTCCCCCCACCGGCCCCACCTCCCAGCAGTGAGGACCTCTCTGTTCTGACCCACAACTAGCTCAGCCATGGGACCTTTGGATTTTCTCAGTGTGAAGCATTTCCACGACTGATACCCTTGAACTTGCTGCTACTGAAAACCCATCCCACATGCTCTTTACTTTCATCTCTTTAACTCATGCTGTCTCCTCAGCCTCCACCACAGACTTGGCCTAGTTATGATGAGGCAAGGGCCTCAGTCTCCTTCAGGGGTCTAGGAGCAAGGAGGCATGTCATCCCCCTTCTTGGGAGGTGGGATCAAATCCCTTTCTGTAGGAAGTTTTCCAGGTTGCAACCCCCAATCCTTCCACCCAGCCAAGGTCAGAGCCTCCGTTCCTGTGCTTTTGTCCTACATCCATCCTTCCTCCCTCTCCAACACATATCACAATTATAATTAAATAACTGTATAACTTCGTTTAACACCTGCCTCCCTCCACAGACAAAAGCTCCATGAAGGCAAAGCCTATGTCTCTTCATTCATCAGTGAATCTTGGGACATAGTTGGAAGGCAATAAATAGTTGGTGAATGGAGGGACAGCATTTATCACACGCTGTGCTGGATGACAGCTTGTGTGTGTGACACGTCTCATCCATCCAGCACTGTCGAAGAATATAGGTGACACAGGACTTCCTTTCTCCCCACCCCCACCCCCACCACTTCCAGCAGTGCCTTGTTCATAGCATGTGCCAAAAAGAAAGAAAGAGGAAGGGAAAGGAGAAAAGAAGGGAAGGGAAGGAGAGAAAAGAAAAAGAAGCAAGTGATGATGGGTCAGTAACATCACATTTGATTCAAAAGCAGCAGACGCATTAGTTCGAAAATTCAACGAATAATTATTGAGCGTCCATGCTACAAAAAAGAAGGAGAATTATTTGTCCGTCTACCTGTGTGCTTGTCTATCTGTTTGTCTACTGTAGGAGAAGTAGTTGTAGAGACAGCAGAGGGTCAGGTTTTGAGTCCTAGCTTTGCCCCTGAGTGTCTGTGTGACCTTGAACAGTCAGATCCCTCTGAATGGCAGTTTCCAGTACCGTCAGCCCCTAAAAATGAACGTGAAATTCTTAGTTCACAGCGATATTGTGAGGATTGAAAGAAGGCATGTGTTTGAAAGCCTTTTGTGAAATGTGACATGCGATAACGTGTATAATTAGCACGAGTGCATGATGAAAGGGAAAAGGCAACGGAGTGAGACGTGATTGTGAGAGTCTCTAGGCAGTGAGGTGCACCCCCAGGAGTGGGGCGTGAGGTCCAAGCTCCTGGGCCTCTCTGGCCCACCCCCCGACAAAGCCCCAAGCCTCCTGAGACACAGGTTCATCGTGTGTCAAACGGGCTCCGAGGCTCCTGGCTTCCTGGGAGGAACGGGCTTGCTAATAAAGAGATTGTTTTAATAATGCGAAGTACCGGGTGCTATGGTAACGGGCATTACATGATCCGGAGAAGGGGAGCAGCTTTTGATAAGAATAGGGAGCCTACAGATGTGAAAGGGGGGTGGGGACAAACCCAGGATGGGGGTGGAGGAAAATGCAAACGCAGACAGACACAGAGTAGGCACCACAGGCAACAAACATGGAGATTCCTGCCGCTCAGGGGAGCCTCTCCTGTCTGGGCCCTGCCAGCTGGAGGGTACCTTGAGCATCTCCAGAGTTTGTGTTCCTATTGCAACTTAGGGTCCCCCTGTGTACTTAAACTGGCAGCCCCCACATTTTTTTTTTAAGATATAAGCACATGCAAAAATCTGGATACAGACAAAATTTTGGTGATTTTTACCAGATAACTAGAAACACAAGATTTTGGTTTTTGGTTTTTGTTTCTTTGTATTCACCAATGGATGGCTTTAAGAAGTTCTCTTGTAACTCAGTTTGGCACGACCTCTTGGCTGTTGATGGTCTCCGTGAGTCTTACAAACATGGAGAACCAGAAAGCTTGCACACTTTAATAGAAGGCCAATGCCGATGCTGAAGTCCACATCACCAAACTTGATTGCCCTACTAAAATGCTACCTGTCCATCCGAGGACACGCTGCACGGTATTTTCCAGCACACTAGATGGTCAAGGAAGGGAATTCACGCCTAATGAGTCATCTATGCTCTTGTTGCTGGACTGGGTACTTTATCCACACTAGCTTCTGCAAGGGAGTCTGGTATCTGGGAGTCTGGGCCCAGCTTGTCACCAGCCAGCGGTGAGATCTTTGGGTTTTCTCAAAGAGCAGAGCATCAGTCCACGGGCATTTTTTACAATTCTGTTATTTAAAAAGTTTCCTCTTCTGGTTGTCCCTAAATGTCTTCTGTTTAACCTTTACTTTCTCTTTATCTTCTGCTGGATCCTAAGTTACGACTGAGGTCCTGAGACAGTCATGACGATGAAGAGACCTGAGTCCCTCCTTGGTTTTATCTCATCTTATGGTTTGGGCGACTTCGGTAAGATATTAGCTGCCTCAGTGGCAAATTGAGCGTTGCTATTTCTGGGTTTATTGAATACACATATGTGTGCGTTGTTGCCAGGACTAAAGGAGGAGGGTATAAAAGAGGAGGGATTTAGACTGGAAAACTGGAAGAGCTCCCTGACTCTAAAGGATGTGGGGTCCACTGGAATGTAGTACCGGGGCTAGCTAAGAATACTCTTTTTCTATGGATTTTTAAGAAAAACTAGACTTTTCCCTTCCTCCATTAGTGTAAGATCAAATGTGCCTGCAGGGAAAAAAAGGAACTGCCTAAGATTCCTTTAAATGTTTTATGTGAATTGAAAGGAGCTTTGGATTTTTACAAAAATATTCTTAAACCTGGAATAGAGCAGAATTTGAATAATGATTAACTCTGGGTCATGGAATTTTGAGATGATTTCCATTTTCTTCTGCAAACCTCTCGATATTTTGCAAGTTCTCTGTTACCTTTACCTATTAACCTATTACATTTACAATGAGAAAAATAATTAAAGTATTTTTAAAATTTTGAACAAAAGTATTCCTTAGTCTTCAGAATTGTTTGTTTTTGCCATCGGTATATCACAGATCACAGCCCCTTTCCTCCGTATGTTTTATTTCGTAAGGCAAGTAGCTGCAGAACAACGAAACAAACAAATGAAAGAAGCCAAGAATCCTTAACTCCCTGAAAAAGCCATAAGGTTGGAGCCGAAAACCAAGGTTTTGTGAGCATCCCTTTGGTGCAGTCCCTCAGGGGCCCCCTCACCTGAATTACATTAGACTATTTCATCCCATTAATGAATCAATCACTTCAGCTACCCTTCCCCTTCTTCTCTCTTCCATCCCCTCCCACCCGCGATCATTTAATTACCATCTGCTTTTCATGTCCTTCGAAAGTCTCTGAAAAGACACATCATCAACATTCTTGGGCCATTAAAACCCATCTCATTCCTCTTCTATCCCACTGATTTTCCATCTGCCTTCGTAGAGTAAATTGTGTATCTTGTGAAATCAGAAGGTCTGGGTTCAAATCCTAACTCTGCTATTTACAACACATATGACCTGAGGAAATACACTTACTCCCTCTGGGCCTTCATGCTCTCACCAAGGACACGTAGATGATCATTGTGAAAATGAGAGAGTTGTGAGAAGAGGAGAAGACACGTAAAAATGCATGTCGCAGTGATCATTGTATTGCAGGTTCTCAGTAAGAAGGAAGGTCTGCATCTGTTCTTATCTTGAGAGAACTGTTCAGCTTTAAAACTAGTACCTGGGCTTACCCAACAGGCCCACTGGACCCAATCTTTCCCAAGCAGAACCTTCAGCAGTTTGACCCCCAAGAGGCCAGGCTGACAAAGACAATTGACACAAGTCATAGCTGTCAACAGTCTGCCGTGATGTGGACCTGTGACCATTCTCAGCAGCAGCACCGGAGGCAAGCCGTTGAACCAGCTCTGCCTGCCGTGGAACAGCAGGAGGGTTCTCTTTGCTGAGGCTTTGCATATTCCAGTAGATTTGATAAACACAGTTTGATCAACTACCATATTCTACCACTGTGCTGGGCCGCAGGACAGAAAGAAGTATAAAAAGAAACAGTTCCTGCCCTTCCTGAGCACACGGTCTAATGGATAACGTTGCTGTGGAAACTCACGTTATGCTGCGCTTTCCTTTAGCTGCTGCCCTCGCTTCCCCTTCACAGCCAGTCTTCCCCAAGGTGTTGTCTAAACGGCCCTCCGCCACTCCCACCCCTGTCCATTTACTCTCCTTCCCTTGCTTCTCAACCCACATGGCCTGGCCACCACTCCAACGAGACCACTCTGTCCAAAGTCCTCAAAAATCTCTTTGTTTCGGATTTGAATTAATACGTCTCAGCTATTGTTTATTTGACAGCATGAAACACTGCTGACTTTTCTCTGCCCTTCTTGATGCATGCTCCTTTGGCCTCCCTGGCACAATTCTTTCCAGATCCAAGTGTTCAGAAGCCCAGGAGACATCTACGCTTGATGTGTCACCACCGTTTCACACCTGGCGTAACCCAACTAAACTCACGATCTTCCCTCCAAATCTGCTTTTCTTCCATCCCCCAATGGCATCTCTGTCCACCACGTTGTTCATGCCAGAAACCTAAGAGTCACCCATGAAACTGCTTCCCCCCTTGCTCCTTGCAGCGCATCCACCATCTAATCCTGTCGGTTTTTCTACTCATCTCTAATGGACCCATGTTGGTCTGTCATCTCCTGTTGCCTGGACTACTACAAAAATGTCCTAACTCCTTCCCCTCTTCCACTCTTATCCCCTCCATTCCGTTAGCCACACAACAGCCAGAAGATTTCTCTTTTTAACATAAATGTGATCATATTACTCTCATGCTTAAACTCTTTCAATGATTTATCATTGCACTGAAAAATAACCTCTCTTATTGTAACTTGAACTTCAAGGTCTGCATAACCCAGCCCCTGTCTACTTCTTTGCCCTTGATCACTGCCATAGATACACAGGACTCCTTTCAGTGCTTAAAACATGCCACACCCTTTCCTGTCCCCAGGGCCTTTAAATATGCTATTCCCTCTGCTTGAAAGACTCTTACTCTGCCTGGCAGCTCCAACCTGTATTTCAGATCCCAGTATGAATATTACCTCCTTAGAAAAGCCATCCTCCCTAAAACTTCAAACTAAATTAGATGTCCCAGCTGGACTCCCTCATAAAGCCCTGTTATTTCTCACCAGGTATGTTCAAAAATGTATATTTACCCCACTATATATACGATGTTTGGGTCCCTAAGACTATAACTGACATGAGGGCAAGCACTTTGTCTCTGACCTAAATAGTCTTCAGCTTAGGAAAGAGACCTGGTAAGAAAGCAGGGCTCTACACCCACACAGGGAATTCATGCTGGCTTCAGAAATTAATAAATTTACTCTTTCATTCAAAAACTATGAGTGGACTTCTAAGGGTCACTAGATATTTGAGGGGAAAAAAAATCAGCATCCTAAAAGAAACTTGGTGAATAAAAACCCCAGAGAAAACAAAATAGAAGAAAACTTTTAAACAATTCTAACTAGTGTGTTCAGAGAAATTCAGGGAGCTATTACATTCATAAAACAAAAATAGTTGCTATAAAAATAAAGTGTTCACAAAGCAAGAAGGAGTTATTGGGGGTTAAAGACAATTGTTAAAGAGAAAGATCGATAGAGTAAATGGAAGACTAATTCAAAGAAATCCTTCCGACCATAGATTAAAAAAGACAGATGGAAAATATCTGAGAAAAGTTAAGAGACTTAGAAGATCAATGCAATAAGAGCCATCCATTTGATGAGAGCTCCAGACATGAGTAAAGAGAAAATAAAGGGAGAAAATAATAAAAGAAAAAAGAAAAGAGGAGCTTACAAAAAGAAAAAATGCTAACTAGGTCCACCACCCAAATTTATCCCAGTTAAGGTTTAGAAACTCCAAGGACCAAAAAATAAATAAGTAAATAAATAAGTAAAATAAAAGATCTTAATAGTTTAAGGAAAAGACAAAACTGATTACCTACAAAACAACATTTATCAGACTGCCATCGCTAAAACCATACACTAGAGTTCAAAGTAGAGAGGGAAAAACCATCTTAAACCTAGAATTCTAGCCAAACAAATTAGGAGGTAGGGATGAGGGGCAGTGAGACACACTAAGACCCAGAAATCTGGCATCCAGCGCACCCTTCTGTGACAATGACCGGAAAGCATACTCCAGCCATGTGAAACAGAAATGTAAGGGAGCAGAGAATGTGGGACCCAGAAAGAGTGAAAGTTAAACGTTAAATGAGCTGAAATCCTAGAAAGATAGTACCTTTGAGAGCCTAGAAAGAAACCAAGCACATTAAAAAAGGAAGACAGAGCTTCAAGAACACCTTTAGGAATCAAGGAAATGTCCTGTGACAAGTAATTGGAATAAGAACCTGGATGATCTTATTGAGAAGGTTAAAAAAAAAAAAAAAAAAAGCACTATTTCATGAACAAAAATGGTAGTTAGAAATGCCAGGAAAAATAAAATTAGCAAAGAGCTGTGTAAGAGAGTCACAATCCAAATACACAAAAATGAAAACGTGATTCTGAGCAGGGACAAAACGTAGGAAAACAGAACTGATCTGACATTGATTCTGAGATCAGTCTCCTTTGAATGGAGGAGTTTTAACAACATAATGTTAAAAAGATAAACTGAGGCACATTAAAATTTTGAGGAGTTTGTCTGAGCAAACATCACTTTGAATCAGTCAGTGCTAAACTGAGAATGGGTAGGGGCCCAGGGCCGACAGGAATTATGGGAAAGGCTTTTATAGAGCAGACACAGAAGGGAAGCAAGGAGGTGATTTGATTGGCTAAGGCTTAAGCAGTTGCCTTATTTGGGAAAGCCTAGATGACTGTTCACGATTGGTGGCCTTAAGTTTCATCTTCTCAGATACAAGTGCACTTGCCGGAACTGGCAGTGGCTTGGATTTCAGGGTTCTTAGCAGGCTACCAGAGCCTTAGGGTCACCTCGGTCTAATGCCTCCTTGTTCAACTACTTCAGCAATAGAATTGCATCTATGGGTCTAATCATGCTACTTGGTTCTGAAGAAAATAATTACATAATCATAATGCAAATAAATAATCATTGATTGATCGAAATCAACATATAAACAAAACACAGAGGACCTAATGGTGATTACAGAACAGAATATAAATATCTTAAGGCAGCAATGTAAAAGTGAGAAAACAACTGACAGAAGTTAGAACATGGTGGGGAGGGTGTAGCTCAGTGGTCGAGTGCGTGCTTAGCATGCACGAGGTCCTGGGTTCAATCCCCAGTACCTCCATTAAAAATTTAAAAATAATATAAATAAATAAATAAATATAAGTAAATAAATAAGCCTAATTACATCCCCTGCAAAAAGTTTTTTAAAATAAAATTTTAAAGATTTTTTCAAAAAGAAGCTAAAAGCCGTGGAAGGCGGCAAATTCCTTACATTACAGGGCAGAAGCAGGAAGCACTGTCTGAGTTGAAATATCAAGACCTATAATCTTTTAAAAACATAAAGTTAAATTTATTATTTAAATTTAAATAAGTAAAGAACAACAAATAGCAAAATTAGGGCGAGGAAAACAGTTACTGCAAACGAGCTATAGTCTTCCTCTCTTACAGTGAAAAATCAGTAAACACTATTCAAAGTTGAAAAACCAAGAAAAAGACATAAACACACTTAAAGTTTGGAAATAACCACCAGAGGAACTGGAAAGAGAAGTAATTAAACACAGGAAAAGCCAAGGGAGGGGGAAGGGATACCTTTACTTTCCATTTTCTGTTCTCTGTTGCTCAAGTGTTTATTACCCTGTGCGTGTATTAATTAATTAGTGGGTGAAGAACATGCAAAATTAAATGAATAGAACGTCTGGGGTAAGGGAGTCAAGTGCAGAGCGCTGAGGGAATGCACATTTGAACAGAGATGTCTTATGAGTAATGCACTACCAACGTCGGACCGCCTCCAGGTGTCTCCCAAAGCGAGCACCTCTCCAGCTGTGCCTTTATTACACCTGCAACACAAACGCCCTGCAAATCAGAGAGGATGCCCAGCGTTGCAGGAGAATAAGGCCTAAAGATTTCAGCTGGCCACAGCAGAAGAGGAACCAATCACGTAAGGTGGCTGTAAGCTAGAAACTCTAGAGCAATGGCGGGCTGGACTAAGTCCTAGAGAAGAGAAGACACAGGAAACACATGGAAAGTGGCTCGAATTTTTCGTGTCTTAAAAAAGAGGCATTTTAGTTATAGTAATCTGTATCCACTAATCCCAAACTCCTAATTTATCTCCCCCCCATCCCTTTCCCCCTTTGGTAACCATAAGTTTATATAAAATAGTTAAACAACAAGGTCCTACTGTAGAGCATAGGGAACCATATTCAATATCCTGTAATAAACCATAATGGAAAAGAATGTGAAAAAGAATATATATACGTACATATAACTGAATCACTTTGCTGTATGCCAGAAACTAACACAATATTATAAATTAACTATACTTCAATAAAAATATAAATAAAAAAAAAGAAAGAGGCATTAGCCTCATTCTGAATTATTCTAAGGCAGAGCTATGAGGTGAATCCAAGTTTGTGGGACCCAATGCTGATTTAACTGAGGGGACCATCTTTATTTAAAATATTATTTAAAAACATAATATTTTCCATTTCTTCTCTTCTTTGGACTCCTTTCTGCGTTAGACTTTATAGAGCCTTAGTCACCAAGGCTGCAGTCCGCCTTGCAGGTGGATTTTTGTGAGTATGACATTGGGAAGCAGAAGGGCGAGGGGTTAGAAGCTGCACGGGTATCAGAGCTGTGGGGACATTCATGCATTGCCCCAACGCAGAAGCAGGCTCAAAGTCGTTGCACCCCACAGCCCCTGTCCTCCTACAGCTGAGACAATGGTCTCAGTAGAAATTCTTTTGTTTTAATACCGCACGTGTACCTCCCTGGGAACGCCAGTGCACACTGACAGGTCCCTTCACCCATCAGCGTGTTCAGTCGGTGGTGACTTTACCCTCCCCCCTCCTTACCTGCCTGGCCTCACATTCTCTCCACCCACCCTCTTCTCTCATCACCTCTCAATACATCTCTGCTCTGTGAACCCTTCAGCACAGACTCAGCCTTCCTCTTCTTATTACTTTCAGAAAATTCTGTAGGTGGAAAGAAATTTAATCAGTAATAATAAGGCTTTCTATTTTTAGAGCTTCTGTCTTCTGAGCAAGCTGAAGGATGCCACAGCTATAACGGAATCGGTTAAAGAGTTGAAGGGGTCTCCTAAAGGTCTTTTAGGGAAGTCCCCTGCCGTGAGGCAAAACTTTCCCGAATCCTGTCTTGGGGAGGCACTGGCCTCCCCTAATCTGACCCTGGAGTCCAACAGCACCATGTCTCAACTTCCAGAACCTCTCCCTCTGCCCAGCCAGAACCCTTCTTTCCAACACTGCCCGAGTTCCTCTCTCCCTGGAAAGGTTGCAGCAGACTCCTAATGTTCTCCCACCCTTAGTTTCTCATCCAACCAACCTCCATGCCACGAATCCAGTGATCTTTCTAAAACACAGCTCTAGTCATCCTTGGGATGCAAAGTGAGGGATGCAAAGTGTTATGGGAAGACAGTGGAGATGGTGGTTAGGAAAGGTGTCACAGGTTGAGACTCAGAAGATCACAGGAGGTCACCAAGAAGAGTGGAGGAAGATGTGCCAGGCACAGCACTGCCAATGAAGAGGTCAGGAGCCATCGTGCACGGATGTTGGAGGCATGGTAAGTAAAGCAGAGTGGCACGAGTGGCCAGGGACACAGAGAGGAGCTGGCCAGGACACATCAGAGGACAGGATGGGAAGGTGGATTGGGACTTTTTCCTGGTGGCAGTGGGGTCGTTGGGTGGTGAGAGCCACAGTGGAGCCCTTGGGCAGAGTTAAATTGAAAGGCTCTGTCTGATCCCAAGAAGAGAAGGGAGAGGATGGTGCTAAAGGGGAGTGCAACGCACATCACCATCTCACTGAGTACCAGGGACCCAAATTCCTTAAAGTGTCAACCCCATCCCCACCCCAGCCACCCCCTACATACACCTGCACCCATCTCCCCTTCTGCTGTGAATAATCCGAGTTACCTGTTACAAGTTCTAAGCCACAGGATAGTACAGAGGATCTCAGATTTGGGGCCAAGGCCTGGTTTCAAATCTCCCGTAAATGTTCAACCTCACCACCGTGCCTCAGCTTCCCCAGCACTAAAATGCAACAGAAACACCTCCTTCCTGGCGTGGCTGAGACTATCACAGGAAATGATGTCTGTGTAACACTTACGACACATAGAGCCCTGTAAATGCAATTTTAATATACATTTTGTTGTTTTCTTTGGGGTTCCCTCCATACTCCCCCAGAGCACTGGTGAGTCCTGTGTCCCCAGCCTTTCAGGGAGATGTGTGCAGACTCCAGTTAACAGCCCTTTTGGTGCCTCTCCAGTGGGGCTTTCCTTGGGTTCTCTGGCCTGAGTTGGATGATGCTGACACGTACAGAGTGGGTTAATGGGGACGATCAGGGTGTGTGTGTGTGTGTGTGCGTGTGTGTACAGGTATATCTGTGTATGTCAGTTCTGCTGATGACACAAAGTAAGGAAAGAGGAATCAAAAAGGCAAATGAATGCAAAGGAGAAGTGGTACCAAATTCAGCGGAGGGTTAAAGTCGATGAGAAGATGGAGGTCTGAGGGGGGAGGGTTGGGTCCAGCTCGCTCGGGCCTCCATCGCCAGCCCAGGTGGGCACACACGGAGAGTGGAGAAGATGATACAATGCCCAGCCCTCTCAGTAGACTCTCCCACTCTGGCCACTCAGGCCTGGATGGAGTCCTTCCCCCAGTGCACTCCCTCCAAGCTGCAGAAATTCTCGGGGCTCGGGGCTGGGCGGAGGGGGGCAACTCCAGCTGCTTCCAGGGATCGGCCAACAGTTTCCAGGGCTCCTGCCGAAGACAGACTCCCTGACCACATGCTTTTCCGTGACATCACTGTCAGTGACCTTTGGGGGCCAGAAGGGTGGGGTCCGAGGGGACGGGTACAGGCCACGATTCTCTGGTGGTCACAAAGGTTGGGATTGTGAGCTGCCCAGAGCTGGAGGGACGCCTCAATGGGGACAATGTCTCTTGCTGGACTGGGAATGGCTTCCCTGCCCTAGGATATGGCAGGACTATAGTGGACCTGTTGTCCTTGCTCCTTTTCTAGATTAAAAAGCACATTGTTGAGCACAGAGGCTGTGTGTGTGTGTGTGCGCGTGTGTGTGTGTGTGTGTGTCTGTGTGTGTGTCTGTGTGTGTGTGTGTGTGCGTGTGTATCTGTGTGCGTGTGTGTGTGCGTGTGCGTAGTCTCAGAAAATTGCGTTTTGCTTTTAGAACAAATGATGATGATGTGGAGCGGAAAACTTGCAATCCAGCCAGCAGAGAGAAGTGTGTTTTTGCTTTTCAGAAGCCTTGGGAAGGAGAGGAGGGAGGAGGGGAGGAGGAGGGGAGGAGGAGGGGACGAGGAGGGGAAGACTTCCGCTGATGTTTCAGGAGCACCAAAGAGCGCTGGAGGAGATCAATATGGCCAATGAGGCCAAAGCTGATTATAGCAAACACAGCCAACGACCCTGTGTCCACTTAAAGTAATAGCCCTAAACACTTGACTGAAATAACTCAATTACCTTATCGATTTGGGATCTCAGTCACCTCCCCCAACAGACAACACACACAAACACTACCACAAACCCATGCATCTTATTATTCCTCTTTTTGCTTCTTTAAAAGAAAAAAAAAAAACAATGTAATTGGCATGACCTGCTCCACCAGCTTAGAAAATGAATAAAGTTAGATCTGTTTCTTATCTGCGCATTAATCACTCAGGTCCCCACCTGCCCAAATTGAAGGATGGCCAGTAGCCTCTCTCGGGACCTCCTCCCCTCCCCCAAACTAAAGAGCCCCAGGTGCTCACTCAGCCCAAACTGGTTAGTGTAAAGAAATAATTGAGAAATCTGATCAGTTCACCAGCCCCCTCCTCCCCCTCATTTCCTGCTGTTGTCACTTCGAGCCCCTGCCACATGGTGCGGCTGATGAAAGCACACAGCCCCTCGCAGATGGATGTCTTACGGCTGCCGCACCGGTGCCTGGCTACCCCAGCCCGCACTTGGGCAGAGGGAGGACCAGCCTGCGAGCCCACTCACTCATCCACTGACATTCATGTGCGTGCACACTGCCCCAAAGCCCGGTCCTCCAAACCAGGACTGGAGAGAGGCTTCCAATGACAGCCAGAAGCAGCGCTGCCTGCAGATTTCCCCCTGGAGGCTGGGAAGCCTTCTGCCAGCAGCCCCCAGCCAGGGCAGCTAAACCCATCGTAAGCAACTTATACCGTTGCCTTGCAAGGCTCAGCAGGGGCTGGAAAGCTCCTCAGGTACCATCCAACCCAATATCCTTGTTTCACGTATGGGGAGAATGCGCAAGGTCGGGTGACTGTCCAACTTCACATGGCCAGCAAAGAATGCGCTGATGTGAGGTGGAGGTGAGGGGAGTGGAGTCTGGGTGCAACATCCGAAAGGCCTTGGAACGCATGTAATGGCGATCTCTTAGTTACCCATCCTCACTTTCCAGCAAAGCCACTCTGTTGCCAATGCCTGGCCAGCCCTGCTGGACGTCCCTGGAGAAGTCGCCTCTTCCTACCGCCCGGGAGGCCGCATCACCCTGGGCAAGCCAGGCAGGGTGGTCTCCCTGGACCCTTTTCCAGTTATAGCCTTTGCTTAGCCTATGTCCCTGTATTTTCAAACTCTCCTTCTCAACCAGCCCTCTTCTATCAATTCAAACCTTTCACATATTTTTTTTTAAGTCCTTTGTTCCAACATTTCTCTCCACCCTCCTCATCTTCCCCCATCCTCCTCCCCTCTGTCTTTGCCTTTCCCTCTTTTTTTGTTCTATCTTCCCCCACTTTCCTTCTCTCAAAAAAATTTTTTTTAATGGAGATGCTGGGGATTGAACCCAGGACCTCGTGCACACTAGCATGCACTCTACCACTGAGCTACACTTCCCCTAGTTCTTTTTTAATGAACACTCTGTCCCACCCCCATACTCACGCTCATGTCCGTCTTCCTCGTGCCTGCACTGGGTGAGAAAGGTCACAGCTTTCAGAGCTTCCTCAGTGGCCACATGGCAGTGTGCTGACCACAACCAAGACAGATCCTGGTGTGAAAAAGTCTGGTGCTCACTAAGCACTGGGAAGGCAGGAGTGGGCACAGGAGGGAGGGCAAGACCAGACTGCTGTCCCCAGAAATGCCCACAGCCCCACAAGTCCCCTGGTTGTCGGTGAGTACAGCCCAGATTTGCCCCATGTCCTGGGGATTCCAGGTGTCCAGCTGCCTGGGCAGAGGACACCCCAAAATCAGCTCATTAGGTAGAACATTTGTTCCACTGCTTCAGATGAAAAGGTCACCAGCACCTGTCCCTCCCTGCCATCTAACGATCTTTCTCTTTCTGAAGGAAAGGTGTTTATAGTGTAAGACCCTCTTCTTGATATGTGCATGTTCTGACCTTCACATCATCGCAAGAGCTTTCTTAGAGGTTAAACAAGAGCCTTTATCTTCCTGACACTGAAACTGACAACATGCTATTTACTGAGAAAGGGAAAGAAAAGGAACTGAAATTGACTGAGTCTCAGGCATTATTCTATGAGTTAGGGACACATGGTGAATAAGACTGACATGTTCCCTGCCCTCGTGGGGCTTATGTTCTACCAAGGAAACAGACAATGTGCATGTACACAAATAAAATCATTGTAGAAGGTAAGAAGAGTCAGGAAGGAAATTAACTGGGCATGATGGTTCATGACAACACCAGGGACTTGCTTAGGGCATGGGAAGGTCTCCCCAAGAAGAGGACATCTAAGCTGAGACCTGAACCATGGGGTTGAGGACAGGACTCATGATGGAATTTTAAGCCATGCTCACTACAAGCTAGTAATGTCTATGTTATTGTCATCTGCAATTTACACATCAAGAAATTGAGGCTCTGGGAGATAAGGTAACATATCTAGTGGCATGTTTGATACCAAAGCCACACTTTCTCTGTTACCATCCCTCCTTGGGGTACTTGTGCCTTTCTTCCGAATAATTAAAAACACCTGGGGAACTTTGGAATCCAGGTATGCAGATTCCAGCTGACTCTTTTTTGAGACCAGTGTCCATCCTGGTAAAGTATACACCTTGCTACACCCCGAGGAAGGTCAAGGCTGCTCTCTCAAGACTCTTGGAAGACAAGCCAGAGCATAATCCAGCACCCAGATAAGGCTATGAAAGGAGTGCAGAGCAGGGAAGATGACTGAGGTCAGACTTCTCAGGCAAGGAGCTCTGCTGTGAATTCTCCCTGTAAAGAAAGCATGATCTGGCCAGGCAGAGAGGAGTGGGCGACATTTCAAGGCATATATGTTGTGAATTCTTCCAGAAGAGAGCTGGGGGCTGTGGGAGGCTGCTTGGAAGAGCTGCCAGACATTCCCATGACCTGCCACAACATGCAAAAGTAGGGGCATGATCAAGACCAGGAAGCAACCTGAATGCCCAACGACAGATGACTAGATAAAGAACTTGTAGTATATTTATACAATGGAATACTACTCAGCCTAAAAAAAGAATAAGATAATGCCATTTGCAGCAACATGAACGGACCTGGAGATTGTCATACTAAGTGAAATAAGCCAGAAAGAGAAAGAAAAATACTATATGATATCATTTATGTGTGGAATCTAAAAAAATGAGACAAATGAACTCATTTATAAAACAGAAACAGACTCACAGATGTGGAAAACAAACTTATGGTTACCATGGGGTAAAGGGGGTGGGGATGGATAAATTAGGGGTTTGAGATTAGCAGACACAAACTACTACGTATAAAATAAACAACAAGGTCCTACATGATACCACAGGGAACTGTGTTCAATGTCTTGTAGTAATCTATAATGAAAAAGAGTATGAAAAGAAATATATATGTGTGTGTGTGTGTATCTGAATCACTATGCTGTGCACCAGAAATTGATCCAATGTTGTAAACTGTCTATACTTCAGTTAAAAAAAAAAGAAGCAGCTTGGGTCCAATGTCCTGCATCAGCCCATCAGTCGACAGTTTCTAAGTGTAGAGCTGGTGGTTCCGAAGTGCTGCACGAGTTACTGTGAGGACATTCAAAGAACATAGAACCATGATCTCAGCCCTGCAGGACTCGAAAACCTCCTTGAAGAGATGTACTCAGGCTTATGAAACGACTGAAGGGCACTTGCCCCGAGCAGCCCAGCAGCATGTTGGAAGCCACATGGTGAGGCTGTGAGGGAGGCCTTCCTGGAGGAGGCGGACCATGTTTTCAACGCGGGGAAAGAGCCAGGTTGGCAGAGAGGTGGCAGGGAGAACATTTCAGATAATGGGTGTGCCGTTTACGAGATCCCAAAGAAGGGCTAGCTGGACGAGGACGGTGAGAACACAGGAGATGGAGCTTGGGATTCTTCATTGGGTCAGGGAAGAGTGACTCACTGGAAAGTTCTTGAGCAAGGGAGTCCCAGGATGAAAGCAACACTTCCAAACTTAGAATAGTAATTCCTCGCTTGCATGTAACAGTTTGCAGTACTCAGATCACTCCACATACACTGCGTCAGCTGATTCTCACAACCACCAAAAGGAACAGAGTTATCGTTGCCTTTTGTAGTTGAGGAAACAGATGGGAGTTTAAATGACTTGCCTAAGATCACACATCTAAGGGAAGGAGCTAAAACTAGAGCCCCATCCATTGTCTGAGGACAGGGGAGCGTAGTGTCATGGAAAGGGCATGGGTTTCAAAACCAGGCAGATCTGAGTTCCAATGCCAGTTCTGCCAGTTACTGGTAAGCTGTGTGACCTGGGACAGGTTATTAACCTCTCTGAGCCTCAGTTTTCTCCTTATAAAAGTAAGAATATCTTAGATGTAGGTATGTTGTAAGGCTTAAAGTCATGATGGCTCCTGACACAGCAGAGGTCTTTCAAATTCGAATTTCTTTCCGCTTTTTCCTACTGCTGCCCACTCAGATCCTGAAAAAACCAAGTTATTAACCCAAGTTCCCTCTATCCCCAGTGGTGCCAATGAAGCTCTGGAGGCAACTGATTTCACCCTCCAAACAGGGGCACTGACCCTCCTTTCAGCGAGGCAACAGCCCCATCCCAAGCCACACAAGGGGTTGCATCAGCCAGAGGGCCCTCAGACAAGCTGCAAGTCCCACCTGAGAACAAGTTCCTTCGAGAGAGGTGGGCTGAGCACAGAGGGATGGGTGATTTGTGAAGCTGTCCGGCACACCGCCACCCTTCCTTGGTAGAGCAGGTCCGGATTAATTGTTGTTTTTCAAACAAACAGGATTTAAAAGAACAACCCACACAAGTGACTTCTTAGAAATTTCACCCTTGACTTATCTTTTGGAATAAAAACAATTTTTTTTTTTATCCTGTCAAAGCCCTTTATTCTTTTCGGAACATTTTCATATACAGTATTTCACTTGATCCTTAGACGCTGAAAGGGAGACAGGCGGGCTTTACTGTTCCCTTTGAACAGATGGAAAATCCATGGCTGAGAAGTAGGGGGGTGAGGGGGCCCCGAGCTCCCAACTCCCTGCCCGTGGCAGTCTCCCCTCCCACTGTGCTCAGTTCAGAGTCCAGACCCATCCATGGACGAGCTCAGCTCTGATGTTTGAAATCTTCCCCCATCCCACTCAGCTACTGAATCATGTGAGGCTCATAAAACTGGTGGGCAAGGGTGGGGAGTTCTGAAAAAAGACAGTTACCCTGGGCATGTTCTGCAAGTGTGCTGGACTCACCATGTAGGGCCAATGGGGGTCCCTAAGCGACCACCCCAAACAGGAGCTCCTCCTCTTTGCTGTCCAGACACCCACTCCAACCCTCTCTCAACCCGAGAGCCTCCAAAAAGTGAAAGATTCATTTGGAGTCAGCTCACCCAGGTGAGGAGCTAAGGACCAGAACAGGAAATGAACGCTTACATTTAGAAGCAACCCCTAAGTGTTCTAGGCCCTTAGACACAGCACTGAGCCTAACTGGCAAAGTCCTCTGCCTTCATTTGGCTTATATTCTAGTGAAAGGAGACAGCAACGCAAAAATGGACATGATCCAGAAGTGAATGAAGACGTAAGATAGGTGACGAGTGCTAATGTGAGAGCAGAGTGCTGCAGGGTAACGGGGCTGGAGCGCGCTGCGGGGAGGCAGGGAGGTGTGTAGTTACTATTTTAAATAGGATTGTCACAAGCTTCGTTGAGAAGTTGACATTTGAGCAAGGATTTGAGGGAACGAGGGAGTTAGCATATAGCTATCTGGAGGAAAGGCTTTCCAAGCGGAGGGGACAGCCAGAGCAAAGGCCCTCGGGAACAGGGAGGCGGCCCACGTGGCCAGGGCAGAGGGCACGGGGGGAGCAGTAAGAGATGAAGTCGGAGAGGGAATGAGTGGGAGCCAGGTCCAGGGCTCATAAACAGTCTTGAAGGACCCTCAGTTTTACTCTGAGTGAAATGAGGGACATTTGAAGGATTTTTAAGCAGAAGACTGAATGATGTCACTGTTAGCAGGCTCACTCCAGCTGTCCTACTGGGGATAAACTGTATGATGGTGGGAGGGGGGTGTGGGGTGGCAAGAGCAGAAGCTGAGAGGCTGGTTAGGCTGCCCCGTAAGCCGGGTGAAAGATGATGGAGTCTCCAACTGGGCCTCCACGAAGGCGGTAATAAGTAGTTGATACTGGCTGTATTCTAAAGGTACAGCCAGTAAGATTTCCTGAGGGGTTGGATGGGGGAGGGGTGGGAGCTGTGAGAAGAGAGGGTCCAAGGCAACTTGCAAGACTTGAGCTTGACTGAGCATCTGGAAGAGTGGCGATGCCATAACTGAGATGGGAAGACTGAGGGCGGAGCAGCTGGGTGCTGGAGATCAGGCGCTCAGGCCTGGATGTGTTGAGTTTAATTGTCCCTTAGATGCCCAAGTAGGTGGAGCTGTTGAGGTAGCAAGCCACTCAAGCCAGCTGCTGTATCCTTGCTAATACAGGCCAGGCCACAGAGGCAGCACCCACTTCCATTGTCCAGCCCCCAGAATGGATGGCCCAGAGAGGAGGGCTGCCTGCACTGGGTGCCCAGCTGTCCAGGCCTGCCCCATGGGCCACTATCTACAATGTGTCTGAAGGTCACAGGGCTCATGGCACAAATAAAGCAGCCTTAGGGAAGCATCTGCAGACTAAGGCTATTGGTATCTGGGTAATCACCAGGGACTGGTCCAGTCCCTGTCCACTCCCTGCAGACAGGGATTGGGGCGTTCTCATCTCTGCAGTGCCTGTGCCTGGCCAGATGTCTAGCACACAGTAGGCTCTTAATATTTGCTGAATGACTGGGCACAAGTTTTGCACTTGTACCTAATCTTTATTTCTTATCTCTACTGAGTAGGGAGGAGCATAAGAAAGGTCAGATGGGGGAGACCATGATCCACTCATTTGATTTGTCATTGCCCTCCTCTTGCTCTGATGGCAAAGAAGGAGGGAAAAGAGCAAGTGAGACGAGGACAGGCATCAGAACCCACTGCCCCATTTGTTTAAGAACATCTGGGGGTGTTAACTTCAGGGACTCCAGCATCAACACAGGCCCCCAAGAGGGAATGTCCGACTTTGAAGCCAAAAGGGGGGAAAAAATTGTTTTAACACATAAACATGATAAAATTATATTTTGTTAATAAGGTGCTAAATTGACCTAGGCATTCGTGTCTATGAAACTATCTTATATGACCATCTGCTTTATATTTTTGTGTCAAAAGAAGTCATATTTGTTGTCTGTCTGTTTGTTTTTTACATAAACACCACCTACGGCTAAACTCAGTGGTTCACATTGCATCACCAAAATAACTAATGCCACCCATACTGTATAGTTAAACACCCAACTCATGGTTTAGTCTGTCAGGGGCTTAGCTGGTTTCTTTAAAGCTAGCTGTGGGCCTACACCTCTCAGATAGTAATATTATGCTTAAAGGTTTCATTGCTTTCTTTCACAAGTGTTTTGAGTTTTCCTATGTGTAAGGCATTATGGAGGGTAAAATATGGTCCCCATTCATGAGCAGCTGATACTCTAGACAAGAATTACCAAAAAAAAAAAAAAAAAGGGAAAGTGATTGGGCTTAAGGACTTTGATATAACTGTTAGTTTGGTAAACAGTGATGTTTTGATAGGTCAGACATTGACCCATTGTCTCCAGACCAGTTTCCCAAATTAAGCCCTGAAAAGAAAAAGATTGAGAAAGGGGTGGGAGTTATTGGGAAATGAGCAATGAAATGGAAAGAGAGAGAGAGAATGAAAGAGAAAGGTTTGGAGGCGGGTGGTAGTTTGGGCCCAAGATGCCTCTGGCTGTGGTTATTTCTTGTGCTCCCAACAGCTGGCTGGGTGGATGGAGTTTGGGATGACTCACCATGTAGGAGGGGTGCTGAGGGAAGAAAGGGGAACGCACAGAGGAGGGGAGCCCCCTTCCGTCCCCTGGGGGCGTGGCTCTGCAGTTCTGTCTCACGGCCTCACACAGGCCCGCTGGCACATGTCCTTCAGGGCTAAGGAGCCATTGTACGGGCTGGTTTTCAGAGCCCCCCCTAAAATGCCCAGGGGCCTCACCCAAGAACCCAGGAACCTCAGTATCCTTGCTTACAAACCTGAGCAACCACAGGTAGAGAATCAACGAAAAGGTGAGGTATTCACTGGTTAAAACAGAGATGGTCAGACTGAGTTTTCCTCCCGGGAAGAAGGAAGGAAAGGAGGGGAGGAGGGGAAATCGATCTTGAACACAGAATCTCCTTTAGGACCTAACTGCAAAGACCCGTGTGGCCACGCGATCTGAGCTCCTCCCGCAGGCTCAGTGGGTTCCTGGCTATTGTGGACTGAATCGGGGTTCCCCTCCTTCCAAATTCCTGTGTTGCCGTCCCAACCCCCAGTACCTCAGAGTGTGACTGTGGAGATAGGGCCTTTCAAGAGATGGTTAAGCTAAAATGAGACTGTTCGGGTGGGCTGTAGTTTAATGCGACCCAAGTCCTTAGACGCAGAGGAGGTGCGGACACAGAGAGACGCCGGGGGTGGGCGTGCCCAGGGAGAGCATCCTGCGAGGAGGCAGCGGCCGTGTGTAAGCCAAGCAGAGAGGCCTCAGAGGAAGCCAGCCCTTCCAGCCTCCAGAACTGTGAGAAAATTAATTTCTGCTGCTTGAGCCACCCAGTCCGCGACGTTCTATCACGGCGGCCCTGACAAGTGAACGCAGGGAGGAAGGGAGCTCATGACGCCGTCCCAGTGCGGCGTCCTGGAGGGCTGTCGGCACCAGCACGTGCCTGTGTGTCACTGCCGTTTCCTTCCCGTGTCAGTCCTGACCCCAGACAGTCATTACAAGACGCAAATGTCTGAGCTTTTCCCACATACCAGAAGCTTCCTCATCTATCGCCTCACTTAATTGTTACTGCAAACCTGAGGCTCAAAAGAAGTTCACTGCTTTCCCCAAGGTCACTCAGTTAGGACATACTGGACCCGGGTTGGAAGCCCAGGGCCTTTGGTCCCAGGTCCTTGCTTCCCCCTGACACATCCGCACGGGGCTCCCGGGAAGATTTTAAAGACCAGGTGTGTTAGGGACTGCATCCCACTCTCTCTTTCGAAAGTCAGCTTTGTCCTTCCAGGAACAGAGTCACCCCTAACCCTTCACTGGAGTTTCTGTGTAAGTCCTGTGATGTGGAGAAGAAAAATATTAAGTCCTAATTCTATTTTTACCGGATTTTCCAAGCTGAATCCTTCCCTGGCCTGCACTATTTAGTAGCTAAGGGCCATACACAACCCCCAAGATATTAACTAAGGAATCATTTAAGAAAGCATGATTGCTTTCTGCATAACAGGCTACTTTTTCCCCCGCCTCAGCTCAGTTTGCTGAGCACAACTCTGTCTGGAACTCCTTGTCAATATCTATTTTTAATGGGATATACTTATAATTGGATGTATTTGTAACCTCTTCCTCATGGGCACTTGATTTCTTTCTGGAATCACAGAGGCATTGTAATAGATTGACTATGACAGCAGAGAAGTGACTAGAAACAGGTTGTCCCCTTGTTATGTGTGGAGCTTGGGAATCCTGGCTACTCCTGTGCCAGGTCCCCGCACCACCTTATTATGAAGAAAGCCATTCTGGTTCCTATTTCTACAAAAGAAGTGTGTCACTCCTGGGAGAGACAGGGCGTTCAGGTGATTTAAAGGTTTAGTGAATGCTGAGAGAAGCCTTCAGTGGAAACCCCTATGCCTTAATTCTGTTTGACAAATATTTATTGTGTATTTATTACATACTCAGCACAGATTCATTGCTTGAGACATAGTGTTTTTTTTTACCAAAATTACTGAACACAGTCGTCAGAGATGGAAGAAATCCCAGAGATGGTGTGGTCTGATCCCCTCCATTTAGAGATGAGGAACATAAGGCCCAGTTGGGGAAAGTGACTTGTCCAAGGTCAAACCATGGGTTCTTGGCTGGCAGGGGACTAAGGTCTTCCTGATTTTCCTCTGAGTCCAATGGTTCCAACACCCTGTGCAGCAGTGAGACCCTTCTGAGAGCATGGTGTCCAAGTGGGCTTACCGCGTTGTGAAAACTATGTGCACATCTGGAAAGGATCCACACGAAGTAACCAAAATTGACAAGGGATGGAAAACAGGTTTTTAAATGAAGTAGCAACGATTCCAGCTGGACACGAGGAAGCACTTTTTAGCTGCCAGGGTGATAAACTATCGGAATGAGCAAATCAAAAGGAAGCACGCTGAGAAATTCTCAAGAGGACAGGAGATAAGCATCTGCCTTTGATCGCTGGAGGGTCACCTGCCCCAAATCAGGCTGCTGCAGCAAATAATCTCTCTGTTTCACCCAGCTCTGTTAGAATTCGGTGATGATTCCAAGAGCCTTCTCTAAGACTCTGGCCAAAAAAACTGCTGTTAGTAGGTCCTGCATCAGTGATCTTACAATTTGTTTGAAATAGCCTCTTAAAACCATCTTTGCCCTCTGGGTTTTTGTTGTTTTTTTTTTTTAAAGGCCTTCCTATTAAACGCCTTTGTAAGGGGCCGGAGCAGAATCTAGACTGCCTGAATCTCAGGCTTTTGGGGTTTTTTTCTTTCTTGTTTTTTTTTTTAACCAGAGGTGACATGCTGAGGGATTAGAATCTTGGCAGTAACCACAGGTCCAGGCAAGCAAAAGGTCAAGTGCAGGGCGAAGTTAGCTGACAGACACCATAGATCTCCGCAGGCAGGGTCCTGAAGATCAAAGCGGCATTACCAAGCACAGCTGAACTCTGACCTTAGCGCCAAAGGCCATTTGCCTCCTAACCTTTTTACATAATCTAAATACAGGTCACCTGAAGTTCAGGAGACACCTCAGAAGCAGAACAAGGTCAGAGGCTTGACAACAGTCAGGCTAGAGATGCCCGGATGACCTTGAAGGGAGGGGTCACTGTTCATCTCCCCTTGCCTGTGGGGGCCAAATGAACACTCCAAAGTCACCCTGGGTGCACCCAGGAAGAAAGCTGGCGGTATTTAGGGGGCACCCACCCACAGTCATGAGAGACCCTTGTGTATACAGGAAAGGAGATAACGCCAAACAAAGGTTCCCATGTCTTTCATATATCTCTTCAAAAGGCATCTCTCCAAGGTCCCTAAGCAAACGTCAACAGCTACCTCAGTCCCTTGCCCCTGCTCCTCCCTCTGGGTCCCAGTGAGGTTGAACAGTAAGATACCCACTCCTGGGACAGCTACCTTCCATGATACTGGTCCCCACTTCTAAAACTAGCTTTAGCCAACCAACCTACCCTTTGAAACTGTACTCTTGCTCTGTTGAGAATGTATCTCCACAGTTGCCAAACATAAGAACGACAGAGCCTGACACCTTAGCTAAATGTCACTTACTGAAAGTCAGGACCAAAAGTGTGTCCATCGTGACAGAGTCAGAGGAGCATGTTAACATCTCAGGCTTCCCTGTGTGCTCCCACCCTTGCCTCCTCCTGGGCTTTCGGTTAACTTTTGGTGTTCAAAGATTTTTGGCACCCATCCTGGATGTTAGCAAAACAAGGCCAACCTAACAAGAAACCCCAGATGCTAAATCCATTTGTTTCCAGTGCCCCCAAAAGATGTGGGGGGAACTCACATGAAAACAGGAACCTGCTCCAAGGAGTCGTGAAGTTTAATTCATCTCACTGGACTCGAGGCCTCGTCCTGAAACCCCACATCCTGCCGGCGTCACTCAGCTTGAAGCCAGAAGTAAGCAGAGAGTTTAGACCTGATGAATTTTCCTTCCTTCGCAGGCTGTGCTGCCTGGGATTTCTGCTCAGAAAAAAAAGCTGTCGGTTCTCTCTCCTTCCTCCCCACCTAATCTCAGGAGATAATTGTTTCTGTATGGAGGAGTGTGCAGGCATGCACGTACGTGCACGCACGCACAAGAAGCACACGAGTCACAAATACTCAGGCTAGAATTTGGCAGGTCGTCAATTCCTTCTCTTTCAAACAACTGACCACTTTCAAGAGATTCCAAAGGCTGACTCCCCAACCTCCAGGTAAATGGTGTCCCTATTTATTTATCTCTCCTCGCTCACTTGAATCTCCACAAAATCTCTGTCTCCTTGAGGGCGAGGATTTTACCCCCAGTTATTTGGGGATCCCAGCCACCTAGGCCTGTGTCTGCACACAATAGGCATCCAATAAATGTATATTTGCATGAATTAAAATCTCTCCCTTATTCTGGAGACCATCCCTAGCTGCGAGAAAAGGTCTCTTTCCTCTCCTAAATGTCGTCAGGGTCACCTTTCCCCCTCCCAATGGCCAAGTCACATCTCTAAATCTAGGAAAATAAAAACAGAAATTTCCAAAATTCCTAGCCACATAGTACCTAGTGTTAACACCAAAGCCAAATTCTCTCTTTTCTTTTGCTTTCTATTCTTTTTATCTTTAATAATTATAAACATTTTATTTTATGATCTTTGTATATGATGCTATCTTTACTTTTATAGTCCTTCTATGTATTTTGCCTACCAGCCTTTCCTCATGGTGAATAGTTGCCTTGTGACTTGTGTTAGTGAGATTATTTTATTTTATTTTTAAACTATTTTATTGACTGAAAGATGCCTTAAGTTGCATAGTGCTTTACAATTTTCAAAAGTTTCACACATACGATTTCACATAATCCCGTAATAACCCTTTTTCAATCCCCTACCCCTGTATTGCCCCCCCCCTTCCCTTGCCCCACTGGTAACCACTAGTTTGTTCTCTATTTATGTCTGTGAGTCTAAAGCCAAAATCTTATTTAGCGCTGTTATCCCACAGGAAGTTGCTTCTCTTTATTGTGGTTTTACCACAAATTAAAAGCATAGTTCAACACGTAAGTTTACACAGGACCTTTAAGAAACGGGTTCTAGGCGGTGATCTGAACACCTGCGCACTGATGCTTGTCTCGGTGACCTTCTGACAGGTCGGAATGTTTACTGTGTTTGGGGCCAGCTGACTAGAGCACAGGATCCTTTACTGCTTCTCCATGGCTGCTCTGGCCCCTGATGCAAGAGGCCAGCCTCTGATATCCTAGAACAGCTCCTGGCACTTGGTCACCATTTAGTAAGTATTTCTTGATTTAATAGAATGAGTAAATGTATGAGTGAATGAATGTCGAAATTTTCGTTGCTGCTGCTAGAAGCTCCAGCACTGGTGAGCCCTGCGGGCTGAGTTCCAAGAGGCTGAGACACCACTTGCTTAACTATTGGGGCACCAGCTTCCCAAGCTGGAAATCGGGGCGCCTCGTCACTTCCCACCGCCATGGATCCATTCTGAAAATGTAGGCTCTGTCCCTTGCATCTCCTCACTCCCAGTTTCTGTGTCACTGAGGACTCTTGGCTGCATGAGACAGGAACTCCACCAGAATTAGCTCATATGGTAAGGGTCACTGTGAGACTTGCTGCATCCTTCTGGAGGAGTTTACTGCCTCTGTCTGGCAGCCCTCCCAGTACAGCTAGTGGGAGCAGCCCCTGCAGGCCTGGGAAGAAGGATGCTGGCTTCTCCTGTTACCAGCCAGCCCAAAGAGACTGCACCTTCGCGAGTTGCTTCCCCTACACCCAGTCAGTGTCATGATAAACTATCCTTTTATGAAGTCCTACTTCGTTATCCAGTCTGAGTGTGCCAGCTCTTTCCTGCTGGGACCCAGACACTGTACATCCACCCCCAACTCTTTCTGACCTGAAGTGAACAAACAAAAAGTGCCCAAAAGGGTGCGTTTAATCAGTTTCCTTGCATATAGCAGTTGCTCAATAAATATTTATTGGTTAAATCATAAAATCATCTCATCAATAATAAAACTAACTTCCATCTTTCCCAATTATAGGTAAGTAGACAAGCTCCCCTGAACTGCAAACGTTTATGTTAGAAGATGCAAAATTTTAAGACATAAGAATTTCATCTCAAGTAGACACATCATCCCTTTCTTACTAGATCCATCGTTCTCAACCTTGGCTGCACAACAAAAAAAACTATTATACCTGGAGTACTTTCATAGTATTCCCTGGACCCATTCCCTACCCCCCAAATTCTGATTTAATTAGTCTGGAGTGGATCCCAGGCACCGGCAATTTTTTTAAGTTCCCCATGTGGTTCTAAAGGGCATCTAGGGTTGCAAATCACTGTTCTTGGCAGCGCCCACCTTCTTCTTCACAGGGGTGGTAAATCTCTGCTTTAGCCATTACGAGGTTGAAAAGGTGAAGAAAAGAGTGTATGGACAATTGGAGGAAAAGATACCCAGCAAAAGTATTTCAAAATTATTTTCCCTTAAACATAAGTGTGTTGAATAGTGCAGCCATTATGAAAAACAGTATGGAGATTCCTCAAAAAACTAAAAATAGACTTACCATTTGATCCAGCAATCCCACTCCTGGGCATATATCTGAAGGGAACTCTAATTCAAAGAGATACACTATTATATCATAGCCAAGATGTGGAAGCAACCTAAATATCCATTGATAGATGACTGGATAAAAAAATCTTCAGTATATTTGTACAGTGGAATACTGCTCAGAGATAAAAAAAAGAATAAAATAATGCCACTTGCAGCAACATGGATGGACCTGGAGATCATCATTCTAAGTGAAGTAAGCCAGAAAGAGAAAGAAAAAGGCCGTATGATATCACTCATATGTGGAATCTAAAAAAGAAAAAAGAGGACACTAATGATCTCATCTACAAAACAGAAACCGACTTGAAGACATAGTAAACAATCTTATGGTTACCAGGGGAAAATGGATGGGAAGACATAAATTTGGGAGTTTGAGATTTGCAAATGATAACCACTATATATAAAAATAGATTTTTTTTAAAAAAGCAAATTTATGTAGAGCACAGGGAACTATATTCAGTATCTTATAATAACCTTTAATGAAAAAGAATATGAAAACCAATATATATATGTATATGCATGACTGGAACATTGTGCTGTACACCAGAAATTGACACATTGTAAACTGACTATACTTCAATTAAAAAAAATGTGTTGAGTAGATAAAATGAGATGAGATGGCTATAGCACTAAGGCCACAGTGAAAAAATTCAGAGTTCAGAGCCCTCTTTAATAATCAAGCGCTGTAGTTCTCAGCCCAAGCTGTTTACAAGACTCAGCTGAGGAGCATTTGAAAATGTTCATGCTTTGGCCCCACCTCAGACTAATTATATCAGAATCTCTGGGGTGGGGCCCAAATGACATTATTTTTTTTAATCCACCGGGTGAGTCTGATGTGGCCAGGACTGAAGACCATTAGTCTAGATAAGGCGATTTCTTTAGATGCTTTGAAATTTTCCTCATAGGTTGTCCCATTTTTTAACACAAGAAGAAATTCACTTTTTTTTTGTATAGAGACCAGAACACCATGAAGCCTTGTCTATGAAATGTGATTAGATGGTATTGTTGGTAAGCCTGGTTATGAATTTCATTGCAATGTGGCAAGTAGGGTGGGCTGGACAAAAAAATAGTACATTTCCCTGGCTGGCTGCTGACGTCCAGCAAAGTCATTTAGTCAGTAACCAGATGTCTTGTAGGGTAACAATGGCACATGTGTCTGGATGTGCCCTTGGCCAGAAATGACAGCTCTCTTGGACACATGGCCCCAGATGAAGTGAGTGTGGTGGAAAATATTTCTTGGGTAGATACGTATCCCCTGTGAGAGGTTTGTGGAGAATGTTTCCTGTTAACAAAGGGAATTGAAGGAGTTTCAGGGTTTCCGGAGGAGATGCTGGGCCAGCAATGGAGAAACAGTCAGGGAGCCGGTGTTTGACTCACTGGACCCACGATCACATAGAAAAGCATCAGTGCTTTGGTGAATCAATTACTGTTTGCCTTAAAATGCAATCCATTCCTTAAAGATACTTCATAAACTTGTATCGTGAAGCGTGCTTTTAATTTATGGTGAAACCACCATAAAGATAAGAAGCTTAATGTGATATATGAGGGCTAAATGAAAGTCTGGTTTTGACACAAACTAGCAAGTGATTTGGACAAGACAGTCCTTCTTTCTGGGCCTCAGATTCCATATGTAAAATTTGTCTAGCTTGGCGCTTCATAACCTCGGCTGCACAGCAGAAAGTTCAGGGAGGGGTTAAACCATCCCCACGTCAGGGTGGCTCCCCTAGACATTCTGATTTAATTGGTCTGGAGTGGGCTCCAGGCATCAGTAGTTCTATAAGATCCTCTAGTGATTCCAGTGTGGGACCAAGTTGAGAACCACCACGATGGATGATCCCAGTGATTCCCTTTTAGCTCCAGGCTCCCCGGACTTTAGCTTCCGGGACTGTGTGAGCTATTAGAAGAGGTAAGTAATCAGCGATTGATACATTTCAGAAGCGCACTCAAAGTGAGCTACGTTGCCTCATGGGCCACCATGTCTTTTCAAAAAATGAATATATCTAACAATCAAGCAAAAAATCCAAAACAGCTTCCAAAATAGATCCCTGCCTCTGACATTTTTTACGGGCCTGAGAAGTCGTCCAATGGTCCTCCCCACAGTGCAGCCTCGGTGCCCATAAAGAACTGCCAATTGCACACGTGCTGTTTTCAGTGTGCCGCTGAAAGTTTCCTTGATTCCACTTCCACCCTTCCCAGGGTCCTTTAGGCATTTGGGCTGTGGACCCACATACATTTTCACAGTTGGCCTTAAAGAGCTGATTTCTGTTGCAGTTTGGATTTATTGCCAGGTGCCCCCGACCCAAGTCCAATTTCCCATGGGCTGGCTGAACCACCAGCATGAAAGGACATTGATAAAATTCCAGAGCTTAGCTTCTCCAGCCATGTTATGTCAGGAGAACCAAGGCCATCTCAGCGTCCCAGGGTCACTGTGCTCCTGCATCCAGGAAGCCCACGATGGATGGCCCTGGCGTTTAATTTCAACGCTCTCCACTCCCTGATTCCAGCCGTGGAGAACAAACCAAAGTGAAGGAAAAAATAAAGGGAGCACTCATTCAAGGCCAGTTTTCAAAAAAGCAAGTAGTTAAATAAAAGTTCTGAATGAAATCAAATTTTTGGAGACACTGATTAAACTATAGAATTAAAACCAGGATAAATGAAGTTATGTCTAGACCCTCTGGGCAGTGAATCTCCAGGTTTGTACACTGAATTGTCCAGTTAATGGCTCTGACCTGCCTCTCCTTTTGGCTATGGTGACATAGCTTCTTGATATTAAAACTTATAAAAAATTGCTTTCCCACCTGAAGGCTGAAATGACAATGGAAAACCACCTTGGCAAACAACTTGATTTTTGGCTAAAGGGATTAGATTGATTTTGATGGAATAAATTTTATAGCCTAGAGAATTGTGTGCCTTCCAGTTGCTCCAGTTTTGTAAAAATGCAGTTTCCACCAAGACTTTGTACATGTGTGTGGAAGAGGACAGCCACCCAGGTCTTTAAGTTGGACTCTTCTAGACTTTCTGCTTGCCCATGTATGCCTCATTGTCAAGATAAAAATTCAACTTAATAAGACTATTTCTTGGGTTTTGTCATTATCCATCATTAAATTGGTCTAGATCCTTTGTACCAGAAGTAGAAACAAGATAAGATGGAGGCAGAGTGCCTGGGGAAAGGTCAGGAACAAGTTTAAATATGTCCCTCTAAGCAGGTCAGTGAGTGTCCCTGCTATCAAGCTACGACGCCAGCTGTCACCCACTATATCCTTAGCCTGGCCCCACCCCTCCTCTGCCCAGGGAAACTGTCTGAAGGAATCGCCAACCCTACAGAACAGTGAGCAAATATTACTTCCAGGACAGCTCCCCACCCCCCCCCACCCCCCGCCCAGGTACACAAGATGTGAAACACCCCTTAGAAGCATGGAGGCCAGGAATGGGCATGAGGTCACATTTGGGGAACACAGGCTGGTGATTTTTACAAACCAGATTAGCATGTTGGGTGCTTTTGGCACTGTCTGACCATGCAGCTCACTGGTGAAGAGCGTGGGATTTGATGTAAGACTAACCTTAGTTCAGTTCCCAGGTCCTCTGCCCTCTCACTTGTGCAGGTGATGCAACTTTCTGATCCTCAGTTTCTTCCTCTGTAAGATGGGGAAGATCTACTTACTTTATAGGATTATTGTGAGGATTATGGCAATGTGAATGCTAAAACACAGGGGGTACTTGAGAAATTACATTTTTTTAATTGAAGCTTAGTTGATTTACAA
The DNA here is from genome assembly GCF_009834535.1 of Camelus ferus. Lineage (NCBI taxonomy): Eukaryota > Metazoa > Chordata > Mammalia > Artiodactyla > Camelidae > Camelus > Camelus ferus. Next base: position 14,883,452 of record NC_045716.1, on the reverse strand, counting down.
TGTTTTAGGTGTATAGCAAAGTGATTCAGTTCTATATATATATATAGAATATATATAAAATATATAGAATATATATAAAATACCTATTCATTTTCATATTATTTTCCATTGCAGGTTATTATATGACACTGAATATAGTTCCTGTGTTATATAGAAGGTCCTTGTTGTTTATCTATTTTATATATAGTAGTGTGTGTCTGTTAACCCCAAACTCCTAATTTATCCTACCCTCTCCCCCTTTGGTAACCATAAGTTTGTTTTCTATGTCTGTGAGTCTGTCTCTGTTTTGTAAATAAGTTCATTTGTGTCATTTTGTTTTAGATTCCACATGTAAGTGATATCATATGATATTTGTCTTTCTCTGTCTGATTTACTTCACTCAGTATAATAATCTCTAGGTTCATCCATGTTGCTGCAAATGGCATTATTTCATTCTTTTTTGTGGCTGAGTAATATCTCACTATATATACACCACATCTTCTTCATCCAGTCGTCCGCTGATAGACATTTAGGTTGCTTCCATGTCTTGTACATAGTGCGGCTGTGAACATTGGGATGCAAGTATCTTTTCGAATTAGAGTTTTCATCTTTTCTGGATATATGCCCAGGAGTGGGATTGCTGGATCATATGGTAAACCTATTTTTAGTTTTTTAAGGAACTTCCATACTGTTCTCCATAGTGGCTGCACCAATTTACATTCCCATATAGTTATTTTTATTATCATTTATAGAACAATGGGTAAATTATCATTTACCCAGAACAATGCCACCATAATCGAATCTCTCCCTCTAATAGAAATTTTCTCGGAGCCCGATTTTGTAGTCTGGCTTTAACTTTTCACTAAGTGATTTTCACACTAAACTTGTACACTGAAACGGGCTGTGTGGCACAAAGCAGAGACATCCACTAGGGCTAACATGGAAATTGTCTGGGAAACAAGCAGGAGACACAGCCTTGAATGGCACTTAAGCCTGATTGACACTTCCTAAGGCAAGGCCAGTGTGACTCTGCTAAACATCCTGAGAAGCTTTTAAAAGAAAACCAAACAGTTTTATAGCTTTCAGAGACAAACAAAAAGCGACACCGGGTTAGGTAAATGTTACATAATCAGATTTCTTAGAGGTTGCCTTGGGAGTTATACTGGACTTGTGATCAGCACATCCATTCCTAATACAGAAGAGCCTCCAACATGTTAAGGTTAGATTGATGAAGGTTATATTCAAGTATTTTAAAGCTTTAAAAAAAAAATCCAGTTGATATGTCTGAGTCTCATAAGCCCTTGCTGCCTGGATGAAATAAAGATGAACTCCAGTTCCTGGCCAAATTAACGCTTATCTTCCTTGCAAAATGGGGATAGTAAGCTCACATTCTTAAAGGACTAAGATGAGGATGAAGATTGATGAGACCTGGAAAGCATTTAGCAGAGCCCTCAGTACAGAATAAATGCTCCCAGTCAAGGTTAAATGCTATTGTAGTAGCTGTGGCTTTGTTCCTGCTGCTAGTCAGCCATTCAACGGACTGTCCACCATAACTGTACTGGACACAGTGACTTCAGAGAAGACACTAGAGGTCCCATCCTTCAAGACACTCAAAGACTCCACGGAGAGATGGACGTGTAAATGCATTCTCTTACAAAGTGGCAACTTCTCTAAGATCTGGGCAAAGGGCTACGGGCACCCAGAGGGGAGCCAAGGGAGGCTTCAGAGAGGAGGTGATCTCTTACAGGTTTAGAGGAGATCGTGAGGGTGGAGCCCTCACAATGGGATTAGTGGCCTTCTAAGAAGAGGACGAGGTCCCAGAGCACTCTCTTTCTCTACCATGTGAAGACACAGCAAGCAGGCAGCCGTCTGTGAGCTAGGGAGAAAGCTCTGACCAGGAAGCGAACCTGCTTGCATCTCGCCCTTGGACTTACAGTCTCCAGAAGTGTGAGAAATAAAGTCTGCTGTTTAGCCACCGAGTAGATGGTATGTTGTTACCGCAGTTCGAGCAGACTGATCCAGAAGGCATGGAGGTCTTGGAGGTACGGTGGGTGAGCTCTGGATTACTGAAGCAAAGGTCACCCAAGCAGGGTGAGGAGAAGGGGCTGGAAAGATAGCTGGGGGAGGAGGGGTGCGGACTATGCAGGCTGGAAAGAGCAAGCCAAGGATTTGGAACTGCTCTTATAGACCTCCAGAACCCACAGATTTGGGTGGGGAAATGATGTGAATTGATGTTCTTTTCTATGAAGATAAATCTGGCGCCAGCGGGGGAAGATAGAAACTGGAGCTTAAAACCGCAGGAGGAGGGGCCTGTGGAGTGGAGCAGGGAACAGCCATACACAACTTGGTGGGGAGTAACAGCCCCATTCACTTCTCTGCACACTGGGCCTTCAGGGCAACGGCTGTGCTCAGAGCTGGTCAGCTGCCACCAGGCCCTCGTGGCCATGCAGCCCACCTGGAGAGGAGACACTTTGAGGGGTGAGGAGCAGGATTTCAGTTTGCTCTTCTGTGCAGTGACTAAGCTGAAGAGAGCTGTAATATTTAAGAACAAAGCCAGAAATCAGAAGCCATCCTTTTCACCAGTAAGGAAGACCGTTCGTGTGTCCCAGAAACGCCCAGGACGTGGACATTCTGATGGCTAAGAAGAGAAGATGGTATGAGAAGGCTCCCCAGTCATGTTCCCAACCTCATGTTCAAGTCCACCACCCTGGTTTATGCATTTCGTTTTCCCTTCTGAAATGTGCTTGCGGAATTATGTTGGGCAGCTGAGCTTCAGAAAAAGAACTCAATTCAAGATAAAGAACAGGATGGCCAACTGTCCTGGTTTGCCCAGGACATATCTAGTCTTAGCACTAAAAGTCCGCATCCTGGGAAGCCCCGCAGTCCCCAGGCAAACCAGGACAGTTGGCCACCCTACAGAGCTATGATAACATGATGCAAAAGACTGTGCTTTAGCATTTATGAATCTCAGAGCAAACAGATATGATTTTTACTGGGTGAAAAATGAGGTGATGATTTTTCTTCTATGTAATTTTAGGCTGCCATACATGAGAACACATGTAACACTCATTTCCTTTAATAAAGCCCAACATGTTGACCTACGAAAGACAGGAGGCAGGAAACTAATAAAAATAATAATAATAACAACTCATATACTGGGCACTCACCGCAGGCGAGCCACTGTTCTAAAAGCTTTACGTAAATTAAATCACTTGATTCTCACAATAGTCTTATTATCATCCTCCACATTTTACAGATGAATAAGTGGAGGCACAGAAATGACATGGAGACACATAAGAAGTGTATAACGTGGAACTGGGATTGGAGTCCAGGTTGCCTGGGTCCAAAGTCCATGCTTTCAAATATTTCCTATAAGTACGCGTATTTACTGAGTTCCTACTACGTGCCAATCATTGTGCCAAGTATGCTTTCCAGAAAGTATCTTGTTTAACCCTAACATTAACTGTAGTCTGTCTGGGTCTAGATAGGTTATTTATTCATTTTTTCTTTTTCAACTAATATTTGTTGAGCTTATGCTTGTTCAAGAATTCTAACATTTTTACAGGTGAAGGAAGATGAGAGTTTAGACCAAAGTAGTGACAGTGAACGTGGAAAATGGAAATGAGAGGTAGGATTCAAGAAAAATGTCTACAGTAAAAACATCAGAACGTGGGATTGATTGCACATGGTGAATGTGGGAAAACAAATAGTTGGAGATGACTGAGATTTCTTTTCCCTGAGTAACTGGATGGATGGTAATCCACCAATCAAAAGTAAGACTTACAACGTCTACTTTGAAGAAGAACATAATGAGTTCCTTTAGGAATGAGTTGTTTCAGTTCCCAGGGAGCAGACAAGGAGATATGGCCAGAAAGTCCTGGAAACACATCTGGAGCTTGGTGGCAATGGTTGGGAGCCTGTCGCCTAGACTTGGTGATTAAGGACACAGGTTATCAATGAGATTATCCAGAGAAGAGAACAAGACAAATGACAGATCCCTAGGAACTGGTAATGTTTCAGGGAAGAGCAGAGGAGAGCCTGCCAAGGAGGCTGTGAAGACTCGAGGAGAGGTGGGAAGAGAACCAGGAAACAAATGGTTGCCTGGAAACCAAGGGAGGAACAGGCGATGGCCAGTAGGGCCAGTGCTGCAGAGAAGACAAACAGGAAGAGGGCTGAACCAGATCATTAGGACCGGGGCCCAGTTTGGGACGGAGAGCATGGGTCAGAACGTGATCAGACAGCAGCAAAGGAAACTGGACTCCAAGTCAGCCTGCCCCGAACTTGGTCTCCTTACAACCCTCAGCCAGGAATAAAATCAACCTCAAAGCCCAAGGTAAGGCTAGCCTTGCCTCTGGGGAGTTAGGGACTCCAGCTGCCGAGTCTGAAAATTAAAGGAGCAGGGCAAGGGGGTGGGTGGGGTGGGGTGGGAACACAGGTCTTTGCTACCTTCACATTCATTTCCAAGTGCTCCCCCAGGCCAGAAGCCTAGCTCCAACGAGCCACCAAAACAAAACACAGAGCAAAAGCAAACGACTTTGTTTTTCCCAATCATTTCCTTCCATAGCGTAAGAAAAAGAAAAAGTCATTCTGCCCTCATGAAATTCCCTGTGCAGGTTTATGGCTGCCTGGACCTCTGACCCCAGGCTGGAGAATGACTGAGTCTTACTAAACAGCAAAACATGAAAGAAGAGAGGGAGAAGCTTTCCGAGGGTTTTCATTTTGTTTCCAAACCCAAATAGCTCGCCACTGACCTTGAAACTGTGGGAGATATTTTTCCCTTCGAGATGATAGAGAAAAGACAGTCATGACAGAGATCTGAATGGGAACCATCACATTCATGCGAACCAGCTCTGTTTTTAATACACGCCGGGGAGAAAGGGCAGGGGAAGTTATGAGCTGGGCCAAGGAGAGATAAGTGAATGCAAATTTGACCCTCATTCAACTCTGGGCAATTCAGCTCAGAAAGGACACATGTTATTTGAAATCAGATGTTTGACCTTTTTATGGGAGTTGCCCATTATTTCTCTCTACGCCCTTTAACTGATACTGCCAGGGTATTAGGCTCCAAAACCAGGCTCCGTATCTAAATCTGTGTGATCATCCAAGCATAACAAGGTCTCCCCACTAGTCCACCACACTTCATTTTTCATGTAGCAAAAGGATCAAGCAGAACATTCCAGTGGGGAGAGACACCGCCCCGGCCTCCCCCGTTCCGCCTCTTTCGGGCTGATAAACCCCCATCATAAATTTTGCCATGCCTCGAGGCTTCAACCTGTTGCCATTGGTATGCTTTTCTCTTGGCGCAACACCAGCTCTATCCCCTGAGATAAATCTGTTACTTGCTGAGTCCTGTAGGCTTACAAGGGGCAGGTGAAGGGGTAAGAAAAGCCCCAGGGCACGCCCTCCTCCGTTGCTGTTTGCAGTCCTCAACTTAGCACCTCTTTCTGGCTGTGCCCCTTTTCCTGGGTCTCGGCAGCCGTTCTGACCCAGAGTGATGTGGTATTTTCCAGTCCTCCGCTTCACCCTCTCCTCCCCTCTCCTCCACTTGTTGTCAAAGCAACAAGCTAACTCACTGGGAAGTTTGAGGAGGAGAGAGGGTGCGGTGGGAGCGATGGGCTGGGAGAAAAATGTACCGAGGTAAGAAAAGCACTGCGTCCTCCCGGAACACACTGATGAACGCTGGGCTGTATCTCCACGGCACATGCTCTCACTCGGGCTGTTGGACCCAGGACTGAGCTTTAGAACTCTTTCCCTTTGGCCTCTAAAGGTTCTCAGGCTTGGAACAGAAGGAGAGGGGAATGCTAGAATCTCAGGTTGGTCTCCACACCAGTTGGCACATGGCAGACTACCTCTCCACATTCATATAAAGATACAGATTGGCTCAAAGCCCTTGATCCAGCCTGGTCTCCATCTATTCTCCCCACTCGGAATGGGAAGAGAAGCTGCATGAAGCCTGAGGCTGCTAAGGTGTAGCATGGAACCGTGGGGCTCCTGAGCTTAATCCCAGCTCGCTCCAGTTCCAACCCTTTTCCCCCAACAAATCACTTTTTTCTGCTCATATCAGCAACGACTTTTGCATGATTGAGTGAATCATCCATACAGAGGAGCCAGCTTGGCTGTTGGGGGCTGCCAAAAGAGAAACCCCCATTTGATCTGGTGTTTTTCATCTTATTGACAACAGTTTAATTCAGTCAAGCTGCATTTCATCTTGGGAAAGTTTCAGACCTTGGAAGAAGGGGAATCTCGATGTTGCCTGCCTCCACTGGAAACTGGGTCTTGAGGCTCTGTTGATGAGTGTGTCTGTAGCAACCTCGGGGGCAAGAATACATGTTGCAGCAGTTGTCCCCAAACTTGGCGGGGGAGGGAGAGACAGTTCGCATCAAACAGCCATTTGGTTCTGTCTAGACTCTTCCCACAAATGCATAATTTTAGAGGATCCAATGAAGCTAAAATTGCTTTTCAAATATTTAAAGTTAATAGTAGATTATTTTATTTTGAGATTGTTGTGTAAGTTTCAGAATATCTTTGTGTTCCCTTAGACACTTAGAGTTTCTCCAAAAACCAACTGAGGATCAACTCTCTACCCCATAGGTCAGGGACTGACCTTAACAATGCTAAGAAGAACTATATTTTCCATAATCTGGGGCTATCTCTAGGACAACATATATGATATGTGTAAATAGGGCTTTGAACATATCCTCTGTTCTACACTATCCCAGCAACTCCAGCCTGGCGCTGCTCCTCGGAGAAGACTGTACCAGGGAGATTCAGGGCATTCTCAGGGAAAGAGGGGCTAGACAGAGAGAGATCTCCCTCTCATTCTTCCATGACATGTCTTCTGATAATAATGGCTAACATTTATCGAACTTTTATTATGTGCTAGGTACTCTTCTAAGTATAGTCACCAACTTAAACCTTACAACAACTTTCTGAAGGTGGCACTATAATTATCTCCATTTTACAGTTGGGGAAACCAAAGCACAGAGAGGTCAAGCAACTTGCCCAAAACCACACAGTGAATAAGTGGTAGTGCCAGGATTCTAGCCAAAGAAGTCTGACTCCAGAGTTCATGCTCTTTCCCTCCACAAACCAGAAACTCTCAAACCTGAGCATGAAGAATCAGCTGGAGGTCCTGTGAAAACACAGACTGCCGGGCCACACTCCCAGAGTTTCTGATTAAGTAGTTCTGTGTGGGGCCAGAGGACTTAAAGTTCTAGCACATTCCCAGATGATGATGATGGTGCCGGACCACACATTGAGAAACTGGTCCACGCTATTCAGCCTCCAGAGAAAACTCTTGGTAGGACCTTCTCTTCTTCCCTACACACTTCCTCCAATCCGGAAACAGGGCTCAATGAAAAAGCATCGGTTACACTGAGTAATCTCATGAGGTCAATCCATTAGCCAGTGTTTCAGGAGGCCTGGACAATTTCTTGGCACGTGATGGGCTTCCAGGAGCAGAATCACAGCCCCCTCAGTGGAGCCTCTCCAGGCTGCTGGCTGGAGATGTAGCCTGTGGGGAATTACCAGCCAGGCCTGGACCCCCTTCTTTTGTTCTGTTTTTACCCACTCTTTTATTGATAACACATTATCTCTAAGCAAATGAGTATTGCTAAACAAAAAATAAATCTCATCCATTTGTTGTAACTCCCTTTGTAGGTGTTCAAAAAGTTATTATATATCCCCGAGTTAATTTATAAGTGCATTCTCTTCAGTTCAGAGGCATTTCAGGAAAATGTGCAACCATGGAATACACATGTATACATGGGGAGAATCAAAGCAGAAGTGAAATAAAAACTGAGTCATTCTGTTAAGATGCAGGATCGTACTTCTACCGCACTTTCATCCTATTCTGTAAGATAAAAGAGTCTTTTCCTTTCTGGGGTAAAGACCATACACAGAAACACAAACTATAAGACAAACTCAAAGAAGGAACCACAACGGGCTGTGAGATTTACAGATTCCGAGAAGCTCTTCAGCACACTGAGATCCAGGAGTTATTTCTGTCTTGAAAGGGAATGCAGCATGATGTGGCCCACCACGTTCTCCACGTTAAATGCAAAGCTGTTTCCCAGGGCATTTCTTCAGGAAGTCTGCAAAGGATGTTTCAGGCTTTGCTATTTTACAAAATACGGACACTACAGGGTCTCACATGTCAAGGCAAATGCCTCGCCCATGGTCGGTTTGCAATGAATAAAGAATAAAAACACCCTTAGTTGTTTACCTCTTCACTATCTATACTTTGAAATTATATGTATATATATATAATTGCACTTCTTTCTGAATACTCTGTAATTCTGTTACCTTTGCTATTGCCCCTCCATCCAACTTAACTCGCTAAGTTGCATTTAATTTTCTAATGCTTGAAGGTTGTTATTAGATCATTATGGTAAAAATCATTGCATATTTTCTTTAAAAAAAAAAGTGTAAGTCCAGTTTTTCTTAAAAGATTTATCATTAAGCATTCTCATCAAATAATCCACTAATTAATCTTGGTCTCTACACTCTCCACTCTGACGTTTTTCAGTACCATTTTTAGCATAAGGAAAACCACTCAGACCAAGTGTCAGAAGGCTGACATTCTAGTCCTGTCCCCAGAGCTTAGTGACTGTGTGGCCTTCCTTCTCTCAGCCTTGGTTTTCTCATTTGTTAAATGAGAGAAAAGAAAACTCATCACATAAATACTCTGAGTTATTAAGAAAGGAATTAAAAAAACCTTAAGGAACAAATGTTAACTCTTATAATTATGAATTAAAATTATAATAAAGATCCTACCTAATGGTCATTGAGTTGTTTTCCTCCAGGGGCAGAGATGCATTTGTGCAGAATAACAGCTGTCTGATCCCTACCTGTGGCCCTGGGCTGCAGGGACAGGGTCACACTGAGGGGTGGTGGGTGGATAGCAGTGCTTCAGCAGAGCCCAGCCAAGGCTGCTCAGGTCCGGAGGGTGAATTCAACAAACACATCTACAGCATCTCTGGAGCACGGAGGCCTGTTGCATCTCAGAGCCAAAGTGCCAAAAAACAGGGTTGGATGGAGAACAAGAGACATAAGAAGAAAGACAGGGACTTGAAATGGGAGAAGAGGAGATAACTGGAAAAGAATTCTGGAGATGGAAAGCCAATACCCACAGCTGGACTTTCAAGACTTCACACATACTCGTCAGGAACAGCCAGGGCTGTTTAGAAGGATGCGAGCCAATCACAGAAATACTCTCACCTGGTTTCTCTTACAATTAGTGGCATGTGCTTGCAAGCTTGCCATGAAACAGGGAAGAACTAATTGGCCAGCCCCGGTTTCAAACTTGGACACACCAAGCTAGCCTCCCTCATGAAGCCCTCCATCTCAGGTGCTGAGATGCTAGCGTTTTGCAAGGTATTTGTTACTAGTAATAGCTGATGTGCTAAAGTTTGAAAAGGCTTTACACATTTATATGCAGGCTTTACCTTTTTATATACATCAGAAAAAAGTTGAGTTTTTCCCTACAATAGCTCCTCTCTCACGCACTGGTATTCCAGTGTGTTTCTTGAATTAAAAAGGGGGAATGGGTTAACAGCCAGGGGTCTGAGGATGACCCGCAAGAGTGCAGCATATGACATTAGGGAACACCATTAGTCATTGGGGGGATGGTTGGAAACCACTGCTCAAGCCAAGTGAGCTCAGTAGCCTTATGAAGATAACATGCAAGCCAGGATGGAGTAGCTGCTAAAGGCTGGTATTTCAGAGAATCTGGGGACAGTACCAAGACCCAAGAGCTCTATGCTCACAATGGCAAACAGTAGAATCAAGCTGATTATTAGAAGGTCTTCCCTAACCCTGGGCGAAAGAGCCATCTTGATGGTGGTCATAAATCTTCCTCCTTAAAAGAGTTCAAATTCTTAACTTTTTAAATAACAGTAGCAATCAGATGTTGATTCTAGAATAGACGGGTATTTAATCCAATTCTTTCTTTTTAAATGATCCATTTGCGATGCATGTTATTATTAACATGTGGTAGCCAGCCTCCAAGATGACCTCCCGGTGATCCACACATCGTGGTGTGCACACCCTAGTGTAGCCCTTTCCTACACTGGATCAGGGTTGGTCAGTATGGCCAATAAAATAAGGCATAATTGATGTGACTCCTTGCACTAGGTCATAAAAGACAGTGCTGCTGCTGCCTCGGCCTCATGGATCCCTTTTTCTGGGAGAAGCTAGTTGTCATGCTATGAGGACACTCAAACAGATCCAGGGAGAGTTCCACTGGGAAAAGGATGGAGACACCAACTTTCCAGCCATGGGAGTGTGTCATCTTGGACATAGATTCTCCCAGCCCCACTCAAGCCTTCAGATGCCTGCAGACTCAGCTGACATCTTGACTGCAGTCTCATAAGAGTCCCACTCAGCTAATCCATTTCCAGAAACTGTGTAAGATAATAAATGTTTATTGCTATTTTAAGCCACTGAGTTTGGGGATAATTTGCCATGTCACAGTAGACAACAAATGTATAACTGATGTGCTAATTACAAATACTTTTTATCATTCATTCCAACCAGATACTCAAGAATCTTTATTTTTCAAAACTTTTAAAGAATTCAATAAAGACTTGTTTCTAATTCCCCATAAGCATCCCAAAAGAGTTTCAAGTTTTATTGTATTTATATGAGTCTGTTTCCTACTTTGACCAATTGGTAATATTTTATCTGGGATTAGAGTCTGTTCCCCATTGATGGCCCCTCAGAAACAAGTCATCTAAAATCTGGTCTATGATATGTTTGTATATATTTCATGATGATATCTAGGCTACTGGGGATCATGAATTAATAAGTTATTTGTGCTGATTTTAAAAGCCACAGAATCTCATCAAAAAGAATTGATTTTATTAAAAGAGTATACTTTGCTCCCAAGAATTTGGTAAAAAAATTTATGGTACCAAGAGAGAATGGAAAACGTAGGTGACTCTGAGAGTTTTGGCCACCTGTGAAAATAGATCAAAAGATTTCAGAATTATTCTTCCTGTTCAGCGAAAATCGGGAGACAGAAAACCTAAAACCCAAACAATTCTGTCTCACCACAGGAAAGGTGTAAACCAAAAGCACTTTCAAAAGAAAAGTGTTCTGCTTAGGCCAACACAGCATCCTGCAAGACTGCAGATCCCATTTCCTAGGGCTTCATGATTTAGTTGGATGTGTGCGATCTGAGAACATCCGACGCAGAAACATCTGGGAATCAACAAGAAAAACATATTCTTAGGTTGATATAAACTCTGTTTAGATTGTTGCCATCCTGAATTATATGTTCCCCTTTAATTAGTACCAATAATCAAAAGCTAGCAGTATTTACAAAAGTCTTAGCTATGATTTATTTTTTTTCAAGAAAGAATTATACCCACCAATTGCAGATTAGAAAATAAAATAAATCAGACTGTAATCAAGATTGTAGCCTAAAGGCCTATGAAATATAGGCCATCCAGAGGATATTTACCAAATATTCCAGGTTGGTTTTTTTCCCCAAAATACTTCTAGTGTCCCTTATTATTGGATGTGAATTTCTTTTTTTTTTTTTTAACTTCTAAATCTTACTGAGGTATAGTCCGTTTACAATGTTACATCGACTTTTGTTGCACAGCATAATGTTTCAGTCAAACATATACATACATATATTCATTTTCATATTCTTTTCCATTATAGATACCTACAAGATATTGAATATAGTTCCCTGTGCTATACAGAAGAAATTTGTTATTTATCTGTTTTATACATAGTAGTTAGCATCTGCAAATCTTGAACTCTCAACAAAAATCCCCACATTTTTCACCTAGACTGTGAGGAAACTGTAGCCCAAAAAACTGCCATGTAACTTTATCCCCACTAGAATGGCTGTAAGTGAAAAACTGAAAATAACAAGTGCTGACGAGGATGTGGACAAATTAGTATCCTCATATGTTACTGGTGGGAATGTAAAATGGCTCAGCCACTGTGGGAAACAACTTGGTGATTCCTCAAAAAATTAAATATAAAAACATAATGAGTCTAGTCCTACTCACTTAACCCAAAGCTTTGAAAATTTGTGTTCAAGCAAAAACTCATGCACAAATGTCTATAGCAGCACTATTCACAATTGCCAAAAGGTGGAAACAATGCAAATGTCCATTAATCAGTGAATGAATGGATATACAAAATGTGGTATGTCCATACAGTGGAATATTATTTGGCCATAAAAAGGAGTGAAGTACATGCTGCAGCATGGACAAGCCTTGAAAACAGTATGCTAAGAGACAGAAGCCAGTCATGAAAAACCACATGTCATATGATTCCATTTATATGAAGTGTCTACAACAAGCAAATCTATAGAGATAGAAGGTAGATTTGTGGTTGCTTTGGGCTGGGAGAGGATGGAAGGATGAGTGGATGACAGCTAAAGGATATCATCTTTGTGGTGATGAAAATGTTGTGAAATTGACTGGTGATGGTTGCACAAATTTGTGAAAAACCATTAAATGGCACTCTTTTAATGTGTAGTATGTGATATATCTCAATAAAGCTGTTTTTTAAAAGACTACCATGTAGCCTGAGGGATTTCACTGAGATATTGGAGTTGTCCTATATCCTATTTATGGTGGTCATTATAAGACTCTACACATGTGTTACAATCCATAGAACTTTGGAACTATACTCCAAAAAGTAAACGTCAGTGCATATAACTTAAAGGAACAAACTGCTATGTACTTCGTTGAAATCATAAGCTGGGATCCATGGTCAACTTCAGGTGAGTCTGGTGCGGCTAATTAAAACTTCCTGAGAACACTCAGACCCAAAGAGCCAAGTCTGAACCAAGTTCCTTGGGTTGCATCCTGCAGCTGAAATCCAGACGAGTACAAAATCACTTCGGAGGGATTATCACCCACGTAGTCCTGTTTCCACTTCATGCTTAGAGCCGAGTTGTTCATTCAGTGGTTCAAGGTTTCCTTCCATGTCCTAGTGACCCTCGGGGCTTATTCTGAATTCTCCATTTCACACGTACCAGATACTGAACTTGGGCTGAAAATATAGAGGGGCAGGTGGGATGGGAAGAACGAAACAAGGTCACCATTAACATCCTGTGACCCTCTCATGGGTGCTAGAGAAGCCTCAAATCCTAATCATCAAAATACCTTCTGATCCTTTCAGTTCCAGGCACCAGCTCCAGTCCTCTGTGACTCTGACTGGAGAGTGATAAACTCTACAGTAGGGACCACATGCATGTACCTGAATATGCCAGGCTGTAAGGCACCCAGAGGTATGAAATTTCCTGAGAACAGGGACCACCTGTATTAACCTGGGATTAGATGCAGCAGCATATAATGGAAAGCCCCCAAATAACTGAGGCTTAAACACAAAGGAGTTATTCTCCCACATAAAAGGAGGTCTGTGAAGAAGGCAGTCTATGCCTGATATGAAAGCAACAGGAACTAAGATTCCTTCCAACATCCTGCACCATCATCCTCAGTGCATAGCTTCCACACTTATGGTCCAGGATGACCACTGCAGCTCTAGATACCAGATTCAAGTTCCAGCCAGCAGGAGGAGAAAGGGAAGAAGGGCAACATGGGCACACTTCCCAGCTGAATCAGCGATCTTTCAATAGCCCTTGCAGAGACCCATACAAAGGTTGCAGTTGGATTTCAACGACTAGAACTTGGTCATAAGGCTACACATAGGTGCAAGGGAAGGTAGGAAATGAAGCTTTTAACTGGGCACATTGCTGCCTGCAGTGATATGTTTCTGTTGATTGGGAAGAAGAGGGAATGAATACTGGGTCAACCACGCCAACCTTGTATCGTCCCGAGTGCCTTGCGCTGTCCCTTGGAAGAGCTCATTAAAGGCTGTTGATTTAATCTGCTTGTCGGCAGCCAGGAGGTCTGATCTAGAAGGGCTTTGCCTTCTACTCGCATTGACAGGTTTTCTCTAGTCTGGTCAATAGTACAGGGGCTAAGCAAATAGACATGGGTCTTTTCCCAGTCTTTGTGAATTAGGCAATTGGTCAAAAATATTGATATCTTCCCTTGGAAACCACAGCTATATGTGAAAATGAAAGAAAGTGATTTCAATTTTCTAAACCACCAAGACTTCTCAGGTTACAGATGAAAACTCACTGTGTCATTCTCTGTCCTCAGACTCAAGCCCATGATTCTCCCACCCACAGATTCACACAGACTGATGGAAGGCAGTTTCAGCTGTTGGAGTGTGGGGTCAAGGGTAGGTCCCTGATACGCCTTAACTGTGCTACTGGTATGCCCATTCTCGCCTAAGGGAAAGTCCTACATACATATTCACTAAGCGGCAGAGAGATAGATTCATGGACAAGCTCCTCTTGTCCAATCTTGGTAAAAATTTATTGACTATAAGGCAAGAAAAATGAGATGCAAAATGAGTTAACTGACTTGCCCAATTCTAGAAGCAGAGCCAGGACTAAAATTTGGGTCTCAGCTCTCGGTGCATTGCTCAAATCAACACAACCCAAGCTATTATTGAAGAAAAAAAAAAAAAATCTACCATTGAGAACCAAATGTTTGAGATTCTAAATATCTTGAATTGTTGTCTACACTAACCTAGTTATCCAGATAAGAGTCTGATTCTTGATTTCATCTTCCCTAAACTGTGTCTTGGCTCAGTCTCCATGAAGTCATCGGTTTAATTTAATCATTGTTTATTGTAGGCTTACTCAGTGATCAGCAATGTGCTATGAGGGGGATACAAAAGGATATGGCCTTATAACATTATTGTATTGTTAAGACATGTGACTGTGAATTAATGAGGCTAATTTTTAAATAAACACACTGAAGACTATATATCCATGTGAGTGGTACCTCACCTTAGGAAGCATTTAGCCCAGTGATGACATTATTGCTCAAAATGTTTTTAGAATTCACATTGGGGAATTCTTTTCAATAGGTGAACCAAATTATATTAAATGCCCAGAACAGCCATTGGGTCTTTTCGCTTTGAGAGTGGAATTTATCTTTTGAGAAAAGCCAACGTGATTCAGAGTCAAGTCTGGTAAAGCAGGTGGATGATCAGTTTGGGTTTCTGGTGACATTCTCTCAGCCCAGGGTGGCCTTCCATGATAGAATAAGCTTTGTGAGTTTAGGCCAGGGGTTATCAAGCTTCAGCACGCATCAGAGTCATCTGGAGAGCTTGTTAGAACATAGATTGTTGGGCCCGGGTTTCTGATTCTTCAGTTATGGTGAGACCTAAGAGTCTGCATTTCTAATAGGCTCCCAAGTGATGCTGACTGCTGGTCCAGAAACACTGGGGAACCACCGCTTGCAGACAGTTATTTTTGATTTTCTATAACAGAGCTACCCTTAATCTCTGTCTGATATAAATCATCCTTGCTCTGAGAACTCCTTTACTGACTCTCATGCTATGTTCTGGGTACTCTGGGGCTTTGCACATCCCAGGGACAACCGGACATGTGCCCATGGTCCCCTACCAAGAATTTACATCACTTTTACGCAGAGTCACAGAGGATGGAGCTAATGTCTGTGACTGAAAGGGCTCGCGAGCATTTCTGTGATTAGAACGTGATCCTTGCCCATCACCCAGGAAAGCGCAGGTTAGAACTAGAAGGGATAATTACCATCTAGTCCAATTCCCTCCAGCCCTACTCCTCTCATTTCAGAGCTGAGGAAATCAGGGCCTAGAGATGCTAAGTGAAGCGTTCAAGGTCACCCAGTAAGTTACAGAACACTTACGTAGGATCCATGAGAAAGTATCACAGTCCTGAGGATGACGAGATCGGGACCTCACCCAAGTCAGGACCAAATGCAACATGAGCTGCGTCTAATATGATGTATGCATCCGCCAAAGAACAAATAGTGCCAATCAGACTGCGTGTTTCTACTCTTTCCATCTTATAGTAACAGGTACTGGAAACATCGCTGTTTACCCCCTCTGTGGTAAAATATTCCTTATACATCAGTCTGCTCCATCTCCTACACCAAACCGGCGGGTGCAGATGACGGGCGAGGTGAAGGGAAGGTCAGCTAGAATGCACGTCCTCCCACTTCTTTAGTGTAAACACTCACTGTGTTTACATGTCAGCAGAGAAATGGTCAAGAAACCACAAACAGTTGATTTGGCTGACCCCCAATAGCGTCTTAAACATCGATGCAAAATCAACATCTGGTCTCAGCCTCTTTTCAATCTGGCACTAATTGATGGGAAGGCACTGGTGGTTTAGAAGTTACATGCAAGGAAGAGGCTGCCAGGGAGGTAAGGGGGGATGCGGGGTGGGGAGAAAGGCTGGAAGGTTCAGAGAACCTGGGGAAGCCTGATTTCTGTCTTATCTGCTTATTCTGGAATTGGCTGAGTTTCTGGTGATGGATTAGGGCTGCAAACCTCAGCCATATGGCCCCCAGTGCCCTGTTCCATTCACTCTGCCTCACAGTACCCTCCCCAAATCTGTGCCCCTGAAAAATACATAACCCCCCAAAGGAACTACTAATATCCCCTTTTTTGCTGCCATCAAGCTTTGCCCCTTTCCACCCTCAGAATCCTCCTGGAAACTTGCCTTCTCTAGAAAACTGTCTCTGATTAAACGGCCTACCTGCCATCCCTGCCACAAACTTTTAGGCGTAATTCCTGGCAGCGAGTTGAGTGATTCTTGAACGTGAGCATTTTATGGTCTCCTGACTTTAGTGATTAAAGTAGGTCTTTTATTTCCTTAGTGAGCTTTTGCTCAAGTTGCCCTCATTGCTTTCTCCATTCTTTCAGCTCCTCTTACCCCATGAGCTGCCAATTGTTTAGGTACCAGGAAAAAGCAGGCAGCTCAATACTCCTGAAGTGCCCCTACATCTTAGGGCTAAGAGGGTCTAAGAATGCTGTTATTTTATAGGCTGGGAGAGCTTGAAAAGATCGGTCTGGAAAAGGTTTGGAGAGACACCTTAAAGAACCCACAAGGGCAGGCATGCGTGGTTGCTATGGTTACCAGGCTCTTTGGCGGTCTATCCACCTCCTCCTAAGAAGGCAATCCTTCTCTTCAAGAAGCACAAAGAGAAGACACTCAGGCACTCAAACCCGATTCACCCCGAAAGCTGGGAGAGCAGTGACAGTCCCAACAGTTTGCCTGTCACAATGACAACAGCAAAGTTAGGGGTCACCAGGGCTGTAAGGGGAACACACGCGGAAAGCTGCTTTATGAATATTTGTTAAGATTAGAATGAGATTAAACAGCGAAGTCAGAGCCGATGTTCCCTGCACCCTCTGAGTTTTGCTCTGTTTTGCTTGGTTTCTCTTTTCTCTCGAACCAGAACTTACATCACCTCTGTCTGTATGGCACTTGTGTGACTGGCAGCCCAGCAAATGGACACAAACAGAGCTGGGGCAGTGGGGGAAATCATTGGGCTGGGAACCATTCAGGACAGTCTCTTTCTACCTGAGCCTCAAACTCTGGTTTGCCAGGCTCCAGATGGTGATCATGATTGTTAAAAAGCAAGCGTTATCCCTGTTAATGAGGATAATAAAACTGAACAATTCATGAGCACTGACAACATATGGAGCCCCCTGCAAAACACAGATTTACCCAGCATTATTAGGAAATGAGGTTTTTCCACATCAGCGAATTTTCGGGAAAATTAGGGCTTACCTCTTTAGCGTCAATATTTTTTCTGAAGATATTAACCATGTGGGATGGAAAGATGTGTCAGAGATGTAATATACGGTCCTACCTTGCCAAACAGTTTCTCGGATACTGCATACACCATTTTATCTGAATGTCTTGTTATGAACATGTTCCTGAAGCACAGAAGGGAGGTCTCTCCGTCCATAGCATATTTGGGTCTTTATTGAGACAGCCCACTTCGCCTTAGAGTCAGCTGGCGCCCTTTGATAGCTCAGCTGGCAGAGCGGAGGACTGTAGAGGTGATTAGAGTCAGCTGTATGCAGGTCTGTGCACTCCACAGTAAGCTCCTTAGGCGGGAACCAGGGCTTTTTATCCTTGACCTTGTATCCCCTACAGCCCTGCCACGTGAAAGGTGGTCCCCAGAAGAGCAAATCAGCACCACCTGGGAAATTATTAGAAATGCAGGCTCTCTGGCCCCATCCCAGACCTGCTGGGTGAATTAGATTCTGAATCTTAACAAGAGCCTCAGGTGATTCGCATGCACATTAAAAGTTGAGAAGTATTACCCTCCAGCTGTGCTTGCCAGCTTGTCCCTGACCAGTTACAACATCCTCATCTGAGGCTGCCGATTAGAAACATAGGACAGGGGGCCCTGTTCATACCCAGGAATCAGAATCTCCGGGGAATAAAAGCCAGAAATCTATTTTTCTCTCACTCCAGGGGTAATTCTTATATACACCGATACTAAAAGAGCATCCAGCCCTATGCTTTGCTCATAGGAGGTACTCAGTAAGTTTGGGTGGGTGGGTGTGTGGGTGTGTGTGTGTGTGTGTGTGTGTGGTGTGTGTGTGTGTGTGGTGTGTGTGTGTGTGTGATCGTCATTTCTGGAGGGAAAGAAACCTGAAGTCTGGCCGCGTTCCACCTTCGGTGCTCCAAAATCATCAGGGATAGAGGGCTTAGCCTGAGAACTCCTGCCCAAGCTCCCCTAGGCAAAGTACTTCCTCAGCATCTCCATCACCTCTTGAGGTTCCAGGAATCCGAAGATTCCATGGGAGCCCTCCTTGAATTCAGCTCGGGGCTCCGCGCTACCGCCGTCCGGGCGCAGCAGCGCCCCCTCTGGCAGCTGGTCCTCCGGGGTTTGGTGGGGCTCGTTCGCGCGCGGAGCTCTGGGAGCTCTGGCTCCTCTGCGCAGCGCGGCGCCCAGACACGCGGCCGCTGGTGTGATGCTCCGTAAGGACCATCGTCTCCTCCGATCCCTTCCAGTCCCTCGCCCGCTTCTCCCTCTGCTTGGCCGCCGCGACCACGCCGCCTCGGTCTCCCTCTCCCTCCGCCGGGAAGCCTGGAGCTCCGCCGGGAATTCGCCGACCTGGGGCAGGAATAGGATGAACCCCGGAGCGGAACCCAGCAGTGGACCACCGCTCCCTACTGTAGACCACAGCCCAGAAACTCCGCTCCCCGCGCGAAACCCCTCCTCAAAGGGTAGAGACTGTGGCACGGTGCACCAGCAGTCTTCCATAAATCTTTATTAAATTCAGTGGAATTCTTTGTTTTCATGGTTATCCTGTCTCCCCCAGCACTAGCGAGCTGACAGGTGTTAGTCCCTTTTGTCTAAGCAGATACAAACCCATTTCTGATTTTCTGACATCGTGGTTAAGACCTCTGGCTTTATTAAGTGAAAGAAGGCAGACACAAAAGGCACAAATATTGTATGATTGCATTTACATGGAATGTCCCGAATAGACAAATCCATAGAGACGGGAAGTGAATTAGTGTTTGCCAGGGACTGAAGGGAGGGGGAAATGGGAATGACTGCTGCTAAGTATGGGGTTTGGGGGGGGGGTAATGGGAATAAAATGTGGAGTTTAATAGTAATGATGGTTGCACAATCTTGTGCATAAAAACCACTCATAAATGTACATTTTATAAGATGGAGATGTGAATTCTATCTCAATTTTTTTTAAAGATTTTGGGCTTTAGAATCAGGCTATCTGAGCTTGAACCCGGCTGCTGCCACCTCCTAGCTGTTACCCTGGACAACATAATTTACCTCTTAGAGACCCAGGAGCATGTTCTGGAAAGAGGATGATAGGTTTGCTGTGAGATTTAAATAGGACAGTCCACAAAAGTGCCTGGAACGTCATAAGTGCTAATGACTGCTGCTGCCTTTGAATCCAAGAATTCTCAAACTTTAAGATGCATAAGAATCACCTGGGGCGCTGGATAAGATGAATAGCCCTTAAATTTTCAGATTTATCAGTCTGGAGTTCAGCTTCAGAATTAGCATTTTTAATAAAGTTACCATTCTGATACAGATGGTCTGGAAACGACACTAAGAGAAATAATGTTCTACACTTCCATAAAATGGAAAAAAAAATGATAATGTTTTTAAGAAGTGTTAGCTTCCCACTTAGGATGTAGAAAATTAGGGGGGGAAAATCACTCCTACCCTCCCCCTCCCCCGCCCCCCAAAAGTTGGACAATCTGCAAATTCACAACTCTTCTTGAACTCATCAGAGAGCTGGGACTGGAGGGTAACGAACTAACCCAAAATTTAAGGAAACTACAAGCACCTCCAAAGAGAGACAAATATGAGCACCTGATAACCTGGAGCAAATATAAGACCCGGCTTATAAAACTTAGCTCAAACTTTCAACAAATTGCTAAAGGCTGGGTTTAGACTGGCAAGAAGTGGAGAACCCCTGGAGACACAGACAATGGAGAATTATACACACTCTCACAGGCTCATCTCCAGAGACCTCACTGGGGACACCCAAGAAAGATGAAAGCAGAAAAAGAGTCTTCAGATAGTTTCCCCTGTGCTACAGGCTTGGGAGGAAGGGACTTCAGCCATGTGGGAAATACAAGAAGCTCCACCTGAATCCTTATCCCCTCTCTCTCCTACAGAGCAAAGCTTTAAAATGTTGGCCGAAGGACAACAAGCCCTGCCACTCTTAGGGCACTGGTGAAAAAGTCACTGTAGCTGGGGGAAAGGAAGGGGTGGGAGTGGGGCAGATTCCCTAGCCGTAGGAAGGAGCAGGAATAGGTGCTGGGCCCAGACTTGCAGCCAAAGTAAAGGACGACCACTGAGAAAGCACCACCCCCCAAGACCCAGAAACGCAATGGCTGCCTACAACTGAGACTTAATCAGACAGCAGAGAATGCTCCCTGCTGTTCCCTACCACTTAGTAACAAATGATAGTAGTCTACTGCTGAGAGAGGTACAAAAGCATGGAGAGAGACCCTCACTGAGGCACGGTGCGAAGGGAAGACCCAAAGCTGAGGGTAGAGCAGACACTGGGGAAATAAACCTTCCAGCAAACCAGCCCCCACCCATCCTAAATACAAGACATACCAGAAGTATTTGAAAACTGTTGTGTTGGAGGAAACCATAGCAACAACATCCCAAACTGACTCAACTTTTGAGTAGGCCAACTCAGTTCCCCACATTAAATGCTAAGAACAAGAAAAGGCAGGCCCATTTCTAGGTGCAACAACGATTTAACTCAGTCTCTACTATCCTACACAAGATGTCTGGCTTTCATCAAAAAATGACAAGGTATTTTACAAAGGCACAAGAAAAACAAAAATATTGTAACTAAGTACTCCTAAATCTTAGTGATGTAGAACAGTAAAAGTTTATTTCTTGCTCTTATTGGCCAGAACTCAGGCACATGGCCACACCCAACAGCAAGGAAAGCTGGGAAATATAGTTCAGCTCCGTGGAGAAAAGAGGATATTGATAAACATTTAACAAAACCCAAAGGAATGGACCATAGCATAGGTAAGTTTTGCAAGGAGACTGAGGTATATATTAGGTAATAGAAGGTATACGGCAAAGGAAGATGCAAAAGAAGAGCTTGAGACTCTGTCCAGTGAAATTATAGACCCTTGGGTCTAAGTCATTAGGCATAATGTCCACTCAATAGGCAGGATGATCATTATGGATTATGAATTTAAGAATTTAAATCTGATTATGTCACTCCTCTGCTTAAAAACCTTCAATGTCCACCCTAAGAGTAAATAATATGGATTAACAGTCTTCCAAAATGTATCCCCTGCCTATCTGTCCAACCTTACCTTCCCACTCACTCTTTTTGCTTAGCTGTAATGCTCCAACGATCTTTTATTATTTGCCCAAATTGTGAGGATCTCTCCTCGCATCTTGCCATTAACCATGTTATTTCTTCCATATGTTCAGAACCCTCTTTTACAAAACAATTCTCATTCTTTTTCTGAGACTTACTGATTCTTCAGTTCCCAGCCTAAAAATGACAGCTTCATGATAGCCAAAGGTCAGTCTAAAATTGACACCAAACCACAGATCCAGGAAACGCAGAGAACACCAAGCAGGATAAATACCAAAACATACAGCACCATACATCTAGGCATTATCATTCAAACTGCTGAAAGCCAAAAATGGGAGTTATTCTTGAAGGCAGCTAAAGAGAAAAGACACATTGCATTTAGAGGGAAAAAAGAGATCAGTTAAAGCAGACCTCTTGTCAGAAACTATTCAAGCCCGAAGACAATGGAGTAGCAGTGTCAAAGTGTTGAAAGAAAAAAATTGTCAGTCCAGAATTCCATACCCAGGAAAAGCATTTTTCAAAACTGAAGGAGAAATAAGAATCTTATAAGACAAATAAAAACTGAAAGAACTTACTTCCAGTAGACCTGGAACTACAAGAAATGTGAAAGGAAGTTCTTTAGGCAAATAAAAATGATATCAGACAGAGTCTTGGATCACTACACAAAGAAATAAAGGGCACAAAAATGGAATAATGAAGGTAAATACATTATTTCTTCAAATATTTTTCTGTTTTGCTTTCTATTCTCCTTCTGGGATTCCAATTACGTACATATTAGACTGTATTGTCCCACAGTTCTCGGGTGGTCTATTCTGGTTGGGTTTTTTTAATTCACTCTTTTTTTCTTTCTGGTTTCAGTTTGTGTAGTTTCTACTGACCTATCTTTAAATTCACTTATTCTTTCCTTGGCTGTTTAAAGTCTATTGATGAGCCCACTGAAGGCAAATGCACTAAGTAACTACCTAGTTACAAGTAAACTGATTTTTAGATAACTAGTGAATTCCTTGTTTTCAAATATTATTATGTTAAAATGTTATATTTTATAACAACCAATGGGAATTTCAGAAGTAGGAACCATAAGAATAAATAAGTAAAATTTGTGTATTCTTCAGATCATACAACACTGAGGGCCACATGTGTTACTTTACCAGTCTACATCTAGGGAGCCCCTGACAAAAGTCCTGGGATTCGTGCTCTTGATCACGCATGGGATAGTACATGCATTTGTCCTTGCATTTGTAACATGAAGACCAGTGTTCCAGCTTCTAAGATGCTACCAATCGGCCATGTAGCCTCAGAAAAGTTTTTTTTTACCTCTTGGTGTCCATGTTTTTATCCGTAAAGGGAGGGATGATAGTATCAATCTTCAAGGGTAGAGGATTACACTGTGAGGATTAAGGCAATGTCTACATGGACTGCTGCAATCTCACCAATGCTTTTCCCTTCCCTGTATCTACACCCTTTGCCAGATGACTTTACAATTCCTCCATCAAAGGGACTAGCATACATTTCCCCACACCTGGACACTGAGTTCAGCCACGTGACTTCCTTTGGCCAGTACAGGAGGCCTCGCATGTTTCTGCTTGCTCTCATGCCTCGACCATCACCTCTTCCATCACCATGGGAACACTCCTGGGTTAGCTTGAAGGAAAATGAGAGATATGCATGGATCAGAGCTGAATTGTTCAAGTCATCTCAGCTGAGGCCATCCTAGATCAGCTGACAGCTAGCTGACCTCCAGCTCTGTGAGCAAGCCAAGATTAGGAGAGCCACCTAGCTAACCGCCAGACATGTAAGCGGTAGACACATTGTTGTACGTCACTGGGATTTCATGGCTGTTTGTTACACAGCATCATTGTGGCAACAGATAACCAACAGAGTGTGAAATTAGGCTCCCACAGTCTGTAAAGTACTGTACAAATGAAAATTATAAAAGCTTAGAGGGCTATATATATATATATCTCCCCAAGGACTCCCTTGGTCTATGAGGTGTGAGATGTCTGTGAAAAACTCTCATTAGAGTCCCAATTCAGAGAATCATGGGATCAAAGCTGGAGTTGGAGAGAACTTTGGAAACAGTCTAACCTACACTCTACCTGTGTATGAAGCTTCTTCTTTTCTCAGCGACATTGATTCTCTTTTGTTCTTATCAACAGATTTGTTCCTTCTAGCACCTGTATGCTCTAACAGGGTTAAAAACTTCATCCCTAAAGCCGGCCCTCTCTCTAGCAATCCCTGCATGGACGAGCCAGGAGGCTGAGTACAGTTCCATCCTTCTCAATCCACCATTTCTCTGCCTTGGCATCTGTCGCTTATGCTCTGATCATGCTTCAACCATGCGGCCACTTTATAAACTAGAAGCAGCTAACGCATATCACTTAGCACATTTTCCTGCACGTTGCATTAATCTTAAAGACCCAGCTCAATGCACCCAAGGACACCCTCTCTGAATATACAAGGGCTAGTCTACAAAAGCTCATAATATAAGCATCCTCCTGGGTTTCCAAAGGAACAGAAAGCCACAAGAATAAACTGGAAGAGAAACCAAGCAAGCTGCTTTTTTATTTTCTAAAGGAAGGAATTATTCAGCCTGATTCAGGCCTCTTTCAGGCCCCTCACACATTACTATCACTGAACAAATACTGATTATTCTTCTTAACAATCAGGTAACCTGACTGAGATGGACCTTTTCTTCCCTAAAAGAAATAAGGAATATCCCAGGTCCCATTTCTGCATCTTAAATGATATCTCTACCTTACCAGCTGTAGGATCTGGTTTTTTTTTTCTTTTTTTTCTTTTTTTCTAACTGAGATGAAGAGAGGAGGTTGAGTGCCTGTCTAGAAAAATGACAAATCAGACATGACATACATATAGACCCATTACTTCTGTCATATTTCTCCTCTTAACTTTTCTCAGCAATTAAGGTTTCCATGAGCCTCCCACTCCTTTTCAAATCTGGCTTGTGAGGCAGTTGTAATTAAATCCCCTGATTTCCCAATGCTTCTTTGTAAAATAACTTTATCTTAGAAAAGTTCTCTTTTAAATTTCCCCAAACACCCTTTCCTGACTCGGGCTGTGATGGTCAACAAAATCTCTTCCTCCTTCTCTTGGGTGTCTAAGTTCAGATCAAGCACTGCCTCCTCCAGGAAGTCTTCCCTGACCACCTAACCCAGACTCATTTTAATGCCCTTTTTCTGGGCTCCTATAGTCCCCTATATATACTGCTATCACAATATTTACCACACTGTCTAATAGTCATCAATGTCCTTATTGTCTCCCACACTTAGTCCATGCAAAGAGGACAGGGTCATGCCTCAGTTGATTGCATTCATGGAGCTGGTTTTGGTAGAATTCTAGAGAAGGAACACTGAGTAGTGGCTTATCAACCTTTCCAGCAACTATTTTGTTCCCCTTGAGAGGACTCTCTGTGCGTTAAACCCCAAAACAGCAGCGCCTTTGTTCCTCCTTATTAGCATCACAAAGAGAATAAGATGCCATTATTTACCTAGAAATGAGCTTCATGGAATCTTCTGAAGTCATCACATTATCAAATCACCTTTGGGTACCTGGTATGTATCCAAATCTGTACTGAGCACTCTGGTAGGGGTTTGGGGGAAGGTAATAAGGAAATATAAAACTAGGTCTCAAACAACAAGAAATAAGTATCTACTTGATGACGTAAATATATGTATCTAAATCACTGACCAACTTTACATCAGAGCACATAAATGCCCAATTAAGTAACATAGGCTGGGGAGAAATTCAGATAGAGAGAAATTACTTGAAAAGGAGGAAAAGTTGGAAAGGTTTTCAAGGCAGCTTTACAAAAGAAGGTGAATTGGGTCTTGAAGAAGAGAGTAGGTAGGATCTGAGCAGAGGGGGAAAGAGTGGGTGTAGCGCCTGCAAGGAGCGGCATAAACACAGGCACAGAGGTGGGATCTGCGCTGTCTATTTAGATGCAGAGAATAATGAATAGACTTGCCCTGCGAGGAGGAAGGCCCTATGATGAGGAACAATGAGAATTAGGTTCCAAAGCCAGACCAAATTATTTTTATTTTTTCCCCCAATAAAAAGGACTGTCCAAGGCACCTACTTTTAAGAGGCCCCATCAAATCCACATCCTGAACAGGAGATGCGCACTTAGCAGGGAATGCATAGTCTTACCAGAACCCAGCCACCACCAATTACTCCTCAAGAGCACCAGGTTAACTCTCCATTAACCAAAGGCTATTTCTCTAGTCTGTGCTTTACCTAATTCACCCAACCAGTATAAACTGTATACCCACTATGTCCTGCTCTCCGTACTAAACTCCCTAAGTCACTAAAAAATGAAGGAGGTAGAGTTCCTAATTTCAAAAAATGTATTTTCACCTCTTTTTTCCTCCTCCATATTTTTCTCTCTCTTCCACCATTTCTTAGGAATGGTGTTCTTTTGGGGATTCCATCAAACTCCAGACCTGCTGTAGCCCTTCCTTGTTAAACATTTTAATCACACTGGTAGATTTAAAAAAGAGAAAAGAAGAAAACAAATCAGGAAACGATTTGGCTTCAGAGGTGAAATGGTTACTTTTTGAGAACCTTCTTTATGTTAGTTAGATCTACAGCTGTTCTCTCCTGAGTGGTTAAAAATTGCTTCTATCTGCCAAAAAAACTTCTTTTGCATCTTCCTCAGATGAGAAATAAGACGTCTCTCTTCCTGTCTAAATGAAGAGTTGAAATCGTGGCCACACCAAGATAGCACGGTCCAACTCACCTTTCTAAGCCTGACTTCCACCAGCCCCTGAGCCAGCTCCAGGACAGCGCAGCACACCTGGAAAACCAGCCCTCTCACCGTGCCAAGCCATGTGTCTCCCATCACATAAGGAATTCCTGAAATCCCACCCTCTGTGTGGTCCTTTAGGATTTCAGAGAAGAATAACCAAGTGCTTCCTGTCATCAGATACTGTCTACTTATGCAAGGCGTTGGCCACTTTTCCTGAGTGGTCATCACCCCAACCCCAACACAGATCCTGCATTCCCCTTCGCTCCTCACCCCTAAACATATGTGCCTTTGAACTGGACTTACTATAAATAGCCTACCTTTGGTCTCAGATGTGGCATCAAGAAACCTTTCTGTGGGTCCAGAAAGGTTTGTTGGGATGTAGGGAGCTAGCCCTGTGTGGGGTTGTTCTCGTAAGTGGATTGGGACGAGACTTCACCAAATGGGCGTTCATTCACACATGATTTTCTTGCATGATAACAACTGGAAAAACCAACGTTTCTATAGCATTTATAAAATGCTTTCTTATCCATGACCTCAGTTTTTCTCTTCAGGCTAACCCTGTGAGGTTGGATTTACATTATCCTCTCTTAATAAGGAAATGAAAGTTAAAAGAGGCTAAGTAATTTGCCTTCTGTCAAGAAATAAACGGTGCTAGGAAAAGTATTTGAGAATGACACTCTCTAGATTCTTCACCTGTCACCACGAAAATAAGTCTCAGGTAGATTAAAGAATTAAACATAGGGGGAGAAAAGCTGCTAACAAAAGGAGAAAATGCATTTGAAGATTTGCCTGATCTCTGAATGAAGAAATACTTTTCACCACTGGAAGAGATGGCGAAAGAAAAAACGTGATCCGTCAGTCTACATAAAAATGTAAAACATTACATGTCACAAAGCCAAATAAAACGCAAACAATAAACAGAGGGGAGGGGAAATTGCCTGAGAAACGGCCAGACTGTTGTGGCACAACTTTGTTCAGTCACGGCTCGGGCCACCTCTAGAGCACTGGGAGGCTGGTGTGGATGCTGAGGCCAGTCCCAGCGGAGGTCACAGCTGGGAGCCAGGTCTCTTATGAAGGGATGTCTGCACATATCAGTATCCACACAGAAAAAAGACTGCAAATGCACCAAAATGTTAACAGTGTTATGGAATTATGTATTATTTTTATTTTCTTCTTTATCCTTTCCATATTTTCCATGTTTTTGCAAAAAGCACAATAATCAGGGGGAAAAAGTGTTATACTTAGAAAAACAGGGGTTTTTATTTTCAAATGAGAATTATAGAGGGATTTCTTTTTTCCCTAATCTCTCTTGCTCTTATCCACACACTCTTTTGAAAGTGAGAGTTCTAATATATTCATAGTTTGCTTAGAGACATATTGTTTTCAGAACAAGACAAAGCTTTAAATCACACATATACACACAGAGCACCGTCTTCGGTTCACTTTCTGAAGTCTTTGCTTCCTTCAAGGTTTGTGAGGAAGTTTCCAATTTTTCTCTCAACACAACTGCATTGGAAGGAAGAAAAAGAACTTGGGCGGGAGGTCAGGGAGTTCACATTTATAGTCGGCTACACGCAGGGCTGGGCCAGGGGTCTCCAGCATCACACATCTGTGATATCATCACCACTCTGCAAAATAACAAGGTTCAGAGTCAAGTGTGGTGCTGCCCGTCTAGTAAGAGCTGAAGACGGGATTCACTCCAGGTCTGTTTGACCCCAAATCTTGGCTCATTCATCTACACCTCATTCCCTTCAATCAAGATATATCCATATCCTGCAACTCGGCAAATCCGGGGGAACTGATCACTGGAAATGCCTTGGCATGCGAGATGGAGCCCTGCCAAGAGCGGCCTGAGAGTCAAGGGACTGTCTTCTAACCTTGGCTGTGGACGAGGTACCAGATGACTTTGGACAAGTTTGTTTTCTTGCCCGTAGAAGGAATGGCTGGGAAGAGTGGTTTCTAAAGGGCTTTCCTGCTCTTCGCCTCTGGCTCCCTCGGCGTCCATTTGTCTGTGTGTAAATGTGGCTCTCAGCAAGCCAGAGCTGCTCATCGTGCTTCAAGGGGAAACAGAGGTCTTTAAACAGTTCCTTGTGAGTGTCTCACCCAGAACTACTGGTAAAGTCTTGCTGGTAACAATCTAAATGCCAATGGTAGAGACTTAAATAGGCTATGACACTGCCGTACAGTGGAATGCAACGCAGACATGAAAAATAATTGGGGGGCAGTTATCCAGCACTTTCTACACTGAATTTTCAGGATGCCACATTCTTAGGTTTTTCCTCCTTCCTCCCTGGCTGTCCCATCTCAGTCTCCATTGCTGGGTGTCCCTTCTCTTAATGCCAACCTCTGGATGTTAGAGGGACCACAAACCAATCCCAGCCTTCTCGCTACATTCTCTCTCTGCGTTCAGTTCCTGATGCACATTTGGGTCCAGGGTCTAAAATACCTGATGACACCCAAATTTTTATCCTCTCCAGCCCTAACCTAAAGCCGTGCCCTCCAGAATCGTACATCGTATTGGGACATGAAACAGCCACCCTGAGTATAACACACCTAAGCCAGGAAACAGCGATCCCCACCAAACTGGCCCCACCCTCCCCACAGACCCCCACATTTTAAGAAATGGGGAACATTCATCCACTCGCGCAGGTCACTTTGCTTGCTTCCTCTCACACGCCACATTCTGTAGGCTCTACTCACAAAATGTAAATCTACTGTTACCACCCTAGACCCAGCCATTGTCACCTGCTTCCTGATTATAGCGACAGCCACCTGGTCTCCATCAATTCCACTCCCACCCCTTGACTGCCTGTCCACCAGCACAACAGGCAGAAGGATCTTTTAAAAACATATCCCCTATTATCCCCTGGCCAAACCACCCGATGGATTCATGTATCACTTAGGACCTCATGGGCTGTGTCCCCTGCCTAACTCTGTGACCTCCTCTCCCATCACACCCCCATCTCATTCTGCCCCATCCACAGCAGCATCCTTCTGTTCCTCGAACATGCTAGGTACATGCTTATCTCGGTCTTGGTCCGTGTTACTCCCTCTACCTGGCAAGCTCATACCCCCACCCTCGGCATGGGTTATGAATCTCTTATGTTGTCTCCCCAGGCTGACCTTCCCCGGCCAGCTTATCCAACAGAGTCCCCATCATTTCTATCTTTATGCTGTTTTCCTTTTCCTTCACAGCACTTGTCCCTACCTGACATTGTATTACATAATTATCGTTAGCTTGTGCATCTTCTGGTATTGTCACTAGAATGTGAACGAGGGCCGAGATCTCGTCTTGTTTTCCACTGCTGTGTTCTCAGTGCCTGGAACAGTCAGTGCCTTGGTGGGCACTCAGATATATGCCTAAATGATTAATGAGTGTAAGTGCTAGTACAGGACAATCTCTGACACGTATGTCGCGTAAAAAACAAAGTGAAGATGACACTTAGACTACTCCGGGAAGGACGCACAGACTGTAACAGGGGGTTGCCTCTGTGAATGGAGTCCAGAGGAGGTGAGTAGGCGGGAAATGCAATTTTCATTGATAATTATCTGAACTGTTTGAGCTCTTTCCTTATGGGCACGAAATACCTTTTCAATTAAAAAAGAAAATCCCCTCTGGCTGGTCACATGTTCTAACTGGACACATTTTGCCTTATTGATCAGACTCTCCAACCTGCCCTATTGCCCCACCAGGGTCCTCAGATGTCTCCAGTCCACAGTCATTGCTCCAGACGGAGACCACCACATCCTCCAAGTTTTGGGTTAGGTTTGTTTTGCAGGGAGGAGGTTCCTAACCACCAAGACCAAAGACCAGAGTTTGATATCACATAAATATGTTATTCTGACAGGCTCCCCTCCCCTCCCAGGGAAGCTGAGAGCTTTGCCGTATCCGCGTTACATCTCCCCTGCTTTCCCGGTGACTCTCTGCTGTTCCAAACCCCCAGGCTGCCAATTCCAGGTTGCACCCATCTCAGAATCATGCATCTTTAGCTTAGACAGCGCCATCTGTAAAGGGCAACTGGGACGTGCCTTCCAGTAGGAGGTGAAGGGGCTGTTTCCTGCCCCAGTGCTTGTCCCTGACCTGGTCCACAGAACCCCAGCCCCAGAGACATAGCTCCAGTGTTTCTCACACAACCAAACGGAAGCCTAGAGTGAGGGACTTGCCCAAGGTCGCATAGTGAGTTTCTGACAGCACCAGGACTAATGGGTCTCCAAGTTCCTGGTTCTAGGCTGTTTCCAGCTGGATCGCCATGGGAGTCCACCCAGTTAGCCTGCCCCTTGGCCCCACGCTTAGCTTCCAGGAGAACTGGAGAGGTGGGAAGAGAACAGGTTTGTAGCCAGAGTTCCTTCTGGAGGCTCTGAAGGGGCACTGGCCTCTCATGGATTTTACCAGGGCTTGGGACCAGCTCCTGAGCACACTTGGGACCTACAGGGACACACTAGGAATTTCCTCAGATCTCAGCCTCCTTCACAGACCTCAGCACACACATCATTTCCCTCTCATGCACCAGAATCGGGTGCACTTTAAGTTGACTGCAAAAGTAGCTTAACTCTAAAAAAGAAAAAGAAAACAAAGTATTGCAAAAGCAGAGGACATGAAACAAAGCAACTGTTCTCTATGGTGATGCCCCATCACAGAGAGGAATGTCTGAGAAAACATCAGGGACATGGGATTCCATTTGTCATGGATTTATCCATCAGAGATTACACACACACTCTCTCTCTCATGGTCAAAATGAATGATAAGCTTTAACGGTTACAGGCCTTCTAGGGAGAGAATCAAGGGGCAGCTTCAGACGTAGCCATCATGTAATGCTCCCAAGAAAGTTCACTGTCAAGAGTTTCCCATTTAGCGTAGGGGGCAGTGATCTCATGCAATCCAGTGCTGTGTGCAGAGAGATTGCCTGCGTTGTGTGCGCTTTGTGTGGCTGTGTTGAAGGTCTATAGCCACCAAGCCGGGCCCCAGCCTCATCAAACACACACCTGGACTGTTTGGTCCAGGAACCTTGCCTGCTGGTCTCGCTGTGCTCAAAACAGCAGGTATCTGAGCATCTCGCTCTGCAGGATGGCCTTAGCCGAGCAGGTCTCCTGGAATGCTTCTGCGATGGGCTGTCACCTCTGACAGGACTCAAAAAGCTACTAGTAGCAAGCCAAATTCTAAGTCACCAGAAAATTAGTAACTATGACTGCAATTTCTTTGGGGGAACTTACATTATTGCATTTTTCTGTGTCGCTAATATACATTTTATTAATAACTCAGAACCATTATAAAATCAAGCAGAATTAATGGCTGCTATCTTTTCTGAACACTTTCCTATGTGCCAAGTGCCCTATTAATTATGTGGCCTGAATATTTCAAAACCACTGTGGGAATAAAATATGACTATCCCCATTTTACAGATAACAAAATGGAAGAGGAGTTCAGGAAGCTGCCAGTCACGCAGCTGATAAGTCAGGTCCACCTGACTCTAAATTTCGTGTTTTAAGCAGCACGTTATATGACCTCCCATCGCTGAGTATTTAGCGTGTGAATAAGATGCTATTGGCATCATGGAGGAAGGAATTCTTTGATGGCCTCTAACTCTGATCTTTCTACCCATTAACCAAAAGGGTATCCTTGAACCCCAGCTTTAGCTTCGTACCACTGCTGCCAGGTATACAAGGACAATCTTCCTTCAACAGGATGTTGTGAAACTTTTATACATAGCACCAGAAAAAAGATCAGGGCCAGATAATTCATTCACTTCAAAAACCTACGTAACATAGTAATATACACTATCAACAGGCAGTATAAGGCCATTAACTTAATTTCCTTCAACAAGAGAGTGATCAGGGCCTAGTATGAGCTAGGCATTATAGGAATATACAAATATTTATATAATGAGCAGGTCCCTGGGCCCCAGCGAGCTCACAGTATAGTGGGGAAAACATACGATTATGGTACATTGTGGTGGAATTGTCATAAAAGTGCAAAGTCCAAGAAAGCCAAGGGTAAGTCTGTCTGGAGGAATCCAAAAAGGCCTAGCATTTAAAACTGAAGGAGGAATCTGAACTGGGTCCTGAAGGGTGAAAAGGGACTCATAAAGCCAACAGAGGACAAAAAAAAAGAATCCAAAGCATAAATAACGCAGAGAGACTTGGAATGCTTGTGCCAGCAAGCACCTAAGTGGCTGGGTGGTAAGAAACCTTTGTGGGGGAGAGGGCATAGCTCAGTGAGAGCACGTGCTTAGCATGCACGAGGTCCTGGGTTCAATCCCCAGCACCTCCATTAAAAAAATAAATAAATAAACCTAATTACCTCCTCCCCACCCCACCCCACCCCCACCAAAAAAAAAAAAAAGACAGGCTTGGAACAGAAGTTTGGGTCAGATCAGAAAAGACCTGGAATAGCACGCGTTAAGAAGATGGAACGTCATCTGTCCACAGGGCAATGGTGAGCCATTAAAAAGTTTCTGAGCGGAGGAATGGAGCAATTAGAGAGGTTTGCTGACAAAGGAAGATCACTCTGGAGGCTATGTGACCAACAGATTAATAGGTATCTGGGTCTGGGCAGATTTGATGGCCCTGAATATTTAATTAAATGAATTCCCTAAACACGAAAAGCATGATACATTTTAATGTGTTTCTGTCTCTCTCTCTATGGCAACTAATCTTAATTATCTCAGAGCTCCGAGCTCAGGAAGATATCTCACCTGTTTATCTTCACAGGAAACAAGTCCAGGCTTTACTCTGAGTATTAAATGTGCATTTTTATAGGTTTAGGACTTAATTAAATAGCATTGAAATCCATATGCAGGTTATTGAAAATGAAAGTACCTGGAATTATGGGGGGAAAATATTTAAAAGTTGTCACATTGAAGCATTGTTATTAAAAGAACAGAAAACTCCTGTCGAAAACCAGCTCATTGTACCCAGTGTCTTAATGTGTTCAGGCTGCTAAGGGAGAAAAATGCCACAGACTGCGTGTCTGATAACAACAGAAATTTATTGCTCATGCTTCTGAAGGCTGGAAGTCGAAATTCAAGGTGCCAGCATGGCTGAGTGAGGGCCCTCTTCCAGGTTTCAAACTTCTTACATCCTTACATGCGAGAATGGGCCTCTTTTATAAGGTATTAACTTCATTCATGAAGGCTCCACCTATGTGACGTAATCACCTTGCAAAGGCCCCACCTCCTGATACCATCCCATTGGCCTTTAGGGTTTAACCATAGTACCCAGGTTGCATTTACTACAGGTAAATTCATGTCCTTTAGGTTGTTGGAGCATTTTTCCCCATGACATAGAAAGTCTGTGGAGGAAATATGACTCAGCCTGCACCTGCTGGTCCCTCCACACCTGCCACCCCCCACCGCCTCCTCACCCTTCCCGCGCCACGTGGAGGGCATACACCCAGCAGCCAACCCCAGTGTTAGAACCCAGTTCTGCCATGTGGTTTAGCTGGCTTCGAGAGTTTAAAGAAGTCAAACCCAAAGCAAAACAGATTGGAGTAACCACCCCAGAACAGGAGGACAAGTGGAAAAAGAAGCAATCTTTGAAAAGTCAAACAAAAGGGATGGACCCTGCATCGTATACGCTAGTAGACGCGATCTGCTGGTCATCCTCAGAGAGCACCCGGTTATCTGCCCAGCTCTGGCCCAGGCGCCAGGGATGCAAAGAGAAACTGGAAACAGCTCTTCCCCTCAAGGAGCATCTATCTCTTTTGACGCTTACTGCAATTCTGTAACTGCTTCATCTGTTCAGAGGAGGAAGCTGAGGCTCAGAGATGCTAATTCACTTCAAGGCCAAGGGTCCCAGGTTGGGGGTGAGGGGCAGGGAGGGGTTGAGAATGAGGCAATAAGAACAAGGTGAGAGCTGCTCACTGAATCACCGACTCTGAGCACAAGCTCAGGAGAGCACTGCAGAAGAAGTCCCCAAGCCAGGGGCTAAATCTACAAACGGGGACCCCAGAGGGGGAGGCAGAGCACTGTGTAGACAGGAAGCCATGCAGAACATTATGTTCCCCAAAGACCATCTGAGCACTAAAAGCACAATAAACACATTTTAAAGGACTGACTTCACAACTACAGTAAAGACACTGAAAAGTCAGTGTGTATCGTGGTAAATTCTGCAGCCTCTGGGGACACAAAGACCTGGGTTCAAATCCCAGCTCTGCTACTTAATATCTGCAAGCAGGTTGCTTAAACTTGCCATGTGTTAACAATGCATATCTCAAGGGCTTGTTTCGAGAATTATATGAGATAATGAAGCCAATGGGCTTAACATGGTGCCTAGCACTCCGTGAGAATCAATAAAAGTGAGCTAGGACACTTCTAACTCAACAAGCCCAAAAATGGAAGCATGGTTTGTTCTCACAGACCTGTTCCTTCTGCACCTGGATTCTCCACCTGCATGATTTCCACCTAATCAGGAGCCAGTCTCGGTTCCATTTTTCATTCCACCACTCTTCCCCATTTCTCTGCCATCTTCACCATCACCGCTAACATTTTTGGTGTATTTCCGTGTTCAGTGAATATGTTCATATTTCTATGATGCTAAGCTAAGCACTTTAAAAGATTTGTAATTGTACAGAGAACCACTTATGAGGAAGGCACTATCATTGCTCCCCTCTTGCATTTGAGAAAATTGTGACTTAGGTTAAGTAACTTGTCCAAGGTCATACAGCTAGGTACATTAGACAGTTTAATTACAAAATCCATATTCTTACACATCACACTCTATTACCTCCTAACCAACCAGTTACTAGACAAGCCCTATGAGATTCTCCTTTTTTGGTTCCTCTTGGTTCCACTTCTTGTCACTGCCCTACCACCACGATCCGTCCTGCTAAGCACAGGGAGTGCTGTGGGTTTTAGGAATGGTGGTGGGGGCCACCATCACCTGAATGCCAGGCTGATGGGGAAATTGGCCAACACTGAATCTCTGAGCCTGAGAAAGGGTGTTGCTGAGCTGGAAGCCACCCCAGTCAGTGGGGAGGGTGGACAGGAGGCACGGAGGCCAGGGAGGATGAGAGTGCATCGGTCTAGGTGTGAGGTACCGGGGGCCTGAAGTGAGGGGGTGGGAGTGGGAATGAAAAGAAAGCCTGGATGCGACAGACATTACCTCACCAGGCACAAATACTCCCGGGGCTGGAACGTGGTTTAATAACTCTGTTACTAGGGCAACAGCAAAAGAATCTATCTCAGAAGGAATGCAACGTGGACTGTTTCTACACGGAAGTGTGGCAGCTGTAAACTGGGAGAACATAGGTGACGGGTGGGTGGCCAAAAAACACAGCAGGACACGTGGACCAGGATTTTCTCATCAACATTTTCCTGACTTTCCCTCTAGGATTTGGGGAGTGGAGACACATTTGAAGCAAGCTCTCCAGGAAGGAAGAGAACAAGATCTATGAAGCAGAGGGTATTTAAGACCCATGACAGACTAGGACTATTTAAACCCCAAGCCTCTGATACTTAGATTAATTTAGGTTTATCTAAGGACACCCAGAAGGGAGAGGGGATCCCTTGCTCACATCTGCTCTCACGGGGGCTCTCGTGGAGAAGCGCTCAGATGGAGAGCATGACTGGCTGGCAAAGGAAGCAAAAGAATTTAATACCAAGTTAACCCATTGCTCAGGTGGCTATTTCCCTCCGACATGGTGTTACCAAGACTACAGCCAGGGCTTAAAGTTGCCTTCTTCAGTCTGCTAGGAAGCGAAGCACTAGGAAGATCTGCCCATGGGAGTGGCCCTGAGAGCCATCATGGGACCTTACACGGCCCACGGTACAGGAGGCTTTCTTCCTATGAGCCCCCTGGCTCTCCCCCCATTTTTCCTTTTGCCCCTTTCAGGAACAGCACGAGGAGATATCCCTATCACTCCGCTTAGCTCTGACAGCCAGAGCCTCCAAAAAATTAACAGCCTTTTAAAAACACTGGGAGGCGTGGGTTAAGTATAGCTCAGTGGTAGAGCGCATGCCTAGCATGCCTGAGGTCTTGGGTTCAATCCCCAATATCTCTGTTTAAAAAAAAAAAAAAAATTAAATTAAATTAAAAATTAAAACACTAGGAAAACTTGGGGAATTAGAGACATTGTCACCAGCCTCACACAGCATTGGTACTATCCTTTTCCATGGTGACCCCCCTGCATAGCACCAAGTCGAGAAACCTGTAGTCTGCCTGTAGTTCTTGTGCTCAGTGTTTTTACCCCCCACCTTACAGAGTTTCTTGAAAATATGTCCACCAGGAGTGCTGAAGGAGAGACAGGACTCTCTTGCCCTCAGTCCTCCCCCTGACTTCCCACGAGCCCACATGAGGTATAGATTAAGAGACCAGCAAAGGCCTTCACTGCCTTAGAATTTCAGTATTGAATATTGCTGTAAAGAGTAGGCCAGAGGGTAGGGTGGCCACACTGGATTATGGGCAGATTTCCACTAGAGTGGTTTTGAGACAGGAAGGGGCCAGGGCACAGCCATTCAAGGAACAACACAATTAACAATTAGCAATTAACACCAGAATGGCGAAAGATTCAACCCCCACTCGGCCTTGAGTCTCAAGATGGTGGGAGATCTGACTTCCTTGAGCTTCATTATACGCTCACTGTAACATATTAGCATGGTGAATAACATGCCCACAGGCACCACGGCAGTCCCAAGGCTAGCCACAAAAGGTCAAAGAGTGGGAAATGGCCAACTTCCTGGGAATCCCAGCCCCTTCCCCAGGCTAGCTAGACTGGTCCTTCCACTTATTAGTATATGAAGCCACTGAGCCCATAAAAACTGGCAACAAGGCGCCTCACCACCTCTGCCCTCTCTCTCTCCCCTCTGTCTATGGAATGTGTACCTACTTTTACTCTAGTCTGAACACCCAACCCCCACACCTCGTGGCCTTTCTCTTGCCTTTCGATGTATCTCTCTAAATAAATCCACCTTTACTCAACTGTGGCTCACTCTTGAATTCTTTCCTGAGTGAAGCCAAGGACCCACACTTGGCGGGGCACGTCCCAGGGGCTCAGCTGAAGCCTGGGACACGGCCCTTCTCATGCCCCACATCCATTTTTCCTGCATCATATGAGCACTCTCAGGGGCTTTGATAAGTATGCACTGCCCAGTGGTTTGCTCAAGGGATTCAACATGTTCTACATTAACTTTGAAGGAATTACTTACAGGAGTGGCTACATAGGGAATTTGAGTCACCTTGGGCATTAAGGAGTCAAGTATACGAAACAATCTCAAACTTCAGTATAAGAATTTAAAGCTAAAAAGCGTCATAAGACTTCTGAACAACAAGGAACACCAAAGTATAAATAGATCCTATGACAACAGTGGTTTGGATCTTGTCTGAAGTCAAGATACCATTCAATGCTAGAAGGGAGAATTTATTGCATGGATCCTGTAAAAACGATAATGAACATTTTGAGGTGTGTGCACAGGATGGAGTGGTAGACTTTAGTCATTAAGGGCTTGCACTCAAAAGTAGAACTTTCTGGACCAAATCTCGCTTCCAACACTCACCACCTCTGTGAATCTGGGCAAATGGCACCTCCTAGAGCTTCTTTGTCTTCATCTGTAAGATGGAGGTCATGCTACGTGACTCACTGGGTTGCTGGGGGATCACATGCCCAACACAGGGTGGATGGGAAATGGTAGAGAGTGCATTATGTTAAATCACATGCAATCTCTAAAACAACCCTGGAAAACAATACTCGTCATTCTTATTTCACCAAAAAGGAAACTAATGCCCCTAAAATCTAAGGCGTTTATCCAAAGTCACTCAGTGAGGGGTCGTCTCATTTCAAAACTCACACTACACCACAGTTGTCTCTCCTATGTTGAAATCCACAAAGACAGCCCACGCTCCCCTCCTGCATCCATGGGCTCAGGCGAAGCCATAGTGTGAATTTCAGGCATAAGGACTACTCACAGAAGACTAGACGTGAGCAATAGGATATAGATTTATTATAAGATGAAAATGTGATCCTATCCTCCCAAAACATTATGTGATTTCGAGGCTTCCCCTTGGGTTCCTCTGGATAATAAATGCTGCAGAAATAATAAATGCTGCAGAAATATATAATGTGGATGAAGCCTGACAAAAACAAAGGCATCACTGGGGAACATAGCAAATGGAGTGATTTTGTCTGGCCTGCACTCTGTAAGGGTCTAATCTCCTGAGCAGGAACTCAGGCAGCCTGAAGGGAAGAGAAAAAAGTAGTTGGCACCAGCTGATACTAAAAACAGACCCAAGGCTCATTATAGATGGGTAGATAGATGGATGGATAGATAGATAGATAGATAGATAGACAGACAGACAGAGACATATTTAGCCCTTAAGACCCAGCATTCCCAACATGGTTAGGGAGTATTTTTTCTCTCTAGGCTGACCTTCATTTTCATCTGCTTTCCATGGAACTTGCCCCACGCCCCGTACCTTGCTGCAAAGGGCTCAGACAATGTCAAAAGTCTAGAGTGCACTGGACACCATCAACAGCTCCTACTCAAATGTCCTTGAAATGTTGACATCCTTTAGACCTCAGCCCCCTAAATTCCCTGCCCAGGAAGCAGGACAAAGTCTAACCTGTGTGTCCCTAGGTTTCTAACCCCATGTAAGTACCAAGTTGAACACATTAGCAGTTTTAACTTAGCAAAATGGCACATGTATTACTTTCTGCTATTTTTCTCCTGAGCACTAAAAGTATGTCAGAACTGCATTTCCCTGAGCACTTGTACCCACGCATCTGGGTGCAATATTTACTGCCTAACATTATGGGCTGCAACCCCAGAAAAGCAATACTTGTCATCCTTACTTTATCTGTCCCTAGTGCTTGGGTCTTAAAGCTTCAAGCGTCTGTCCTCTCCCTGGGTTGACTGGGTCTTCCTGGAACTTGAAATTTGGGAGGGACCTTAGAGAACATCCTGTATTCTTCTACAGAAAGGAAATCAAGGCTCTGAAAGTCACAAAGTCACACTGCTTCACAGTGAAAGAAATCACTGTCTTGGCTGAGTCCATTGTGCCCTATGTCTCCTGCCCTTTTCTTTTATAATCTTTTTTAAAGGATTTTAAAATCCACCTGCATTTTGCATCATGAGAGGGCTGTTTGGAGGCACGCTGGTACCTAAGGGCAATCATTAGGCTGGGAAGTCAGCATCCCTCTCAGAGACAGCTAAAAATAGGAGCCTGCCCAAGACCAGACTCAGCGAGGGAGACTGACACTAGGGGCTCACCTGATACCCCACCCAGGCTACTGGAAGGACGGTCACACTGGCCACCCAAGGGACAGAGGCTGGCTGATAAAACAGCTGTGCATGCTGAGGGCAACGCAGCTGCAGCTGAAGCTGCACGAGCAGCCCCCTGGGAAGAGCCTATTCTGTCTTCGCAGCCACCGGACAAGCGGGGCTACGTGGTGTGATTAGAAGGAATAGAAATAAAGCCCCAGAGGTGTTAAACCAGTTCATCAAAGGCAGACAGCCTAGTCTCGGTTTTCCCAAGAGAGGATCCCGGAAATAGTAGCTTCACAAGATGCTCCTTGAAAAAAAGAAATTTTAAGATTCTGGGATCAGGTAATTCTTCCGTTCTCCTTTGTCTAATCCACTCATTCTCTATTTAATATTGACTCGGTCTCAAAATGAGGAACACATTTTAGGGATCTGGTCTAACCTGGCAAAACTGAAACTAGCCTGTGGGTATTCAGACTGCAGGACCAAAAAACACACAGCTACCTCAAGCCAAAGGACTATTCCTTGAGGTTAACCATTCATGATGCTCTGTGAAAATGGCAAGAGAGAGAGAGTGCCAAAGCGTGTCGGTAAATAAGCTTTAGCATGTTTTATCCACCTAAAGCTTTTCTAAGGGACAGTGCTTGTATCATGTGGCCTGAGCCAGAGGCTACTGTCTTGAGAAAGTCTACAGAAGGGGGCTGGAAATTAAATAGGGCCACCTGGAGACACTGATCCCCCAAGGAAAGGAAGAATCAGAGAGAAAGAGAAAGGCATGGAAGAAAAGGTGGGACGTCAGTAAAACCCCTCCATGAGCCTTGGTAGGCCAGTCAGTGACCATCTCCCCATCGAAAGGAAACACAGCATACACAGTCCCATCTGAATAAAGCATCTCCACCGTCAAAACACACCTTCAACGCAGTCCGCAGAAGAAATGATCACTTTGGAAATTAATTTTTCCCCATAGACTTCATGTACCAAATTTCTCCCCTGGGTAATCATATAAGATCCAGCCAGGAATTTACCTTTTTTTTAATTATAAGTAGAGGGTGACGTCTCTATCCGTAAAATCCTGCTTCAATTAGTACGATTATCATTTGGGTCATTATTTTAAATGTTTGGAATTTCTACTTAAATAAGGTCACTTTCAATTTGGTAAACACTCCAAAGTCATCATCTTAATTCATGGCCGGTCACCCTGGGAATGCTGAGTAAGTAAACACAATCAAGCATTAGCTAACCAGCCACAAATCCACTTGAGTTTATTAATTTCTCTCTTGGCAGAGAAACAAGAAGAGCGAGCAAACCATCAAAGACATTCACGCATCATTCATTCAATAAATATTTATTGCCTACCAGGTGCCAGGCTCTCTGCTAAGCTAAATATAAATGTCATTACTTTATTAATATTCACAGCTATGTTATGTATGAATGTTTTAAAGAATGAAATCCTCTATTTTCTCCAAAATATAAATTCTAACTCCTGAGATGCTTCTTCTTTGTTCCTGCCAGTATGCCTTCCTCCATAGCGTGGGTGACACAACCTAACCCTTAAACTTCCAGACCTTCCATCTCTCCCTCCGAAGACCCCCGCCTCCCACCATCCCTCAAGTAGTTAATGAATATAAACTCATACTAGAAGCGCCAGTGAGGCATTCACTATTTTAAAAGTCCTAGAAAATACAAATGGTAAGATGGATCAGATCATTACACTCAGATTTTTTTTTAACACATTTAGGTTTTGTTTTAGGGGGAGTAGCTTATACTTGTTCAAAAGGTTACTAAATACCGGGACATGCATGGAGTCCAAGTGCAGGCAGGATTGTATGCAAACTGGGAACAATCCTAAGAGCAACACCTTATCAGGGAATTTCCTTTGCGTCATTTCAAAGGAGCACCCCCACCCCCAGCCACTTGCTTATCTTCTCCGGGCAACACCCCCCAAAAATGGCGCCTCTCCAAACGCAATACCCAAAGAGGAGAGTCACGATGAGAACTGACCTCCAACAGGTCACTCTGCATATCTGTGATAAAAGGGAGTCGGATTGGAGGCTTTCATAGTCCCTCTATGGCCTGAGGAACACAGAGGGTCCAGTCCAACCTAATCCACCACACCTCCTCGGGGCGCTGATACCACACACACACACACACACACACACACACACACAGTGAAGCCATGCGCCCCCCCCCCCCCCGCCCCATGCAGCAGACCCCGACTTCCCCAGGGACAGCCGGCTTACCGAGTTACACAAATCACCCCCACACCACCCAGAAGAAGACTCTGGACTCTCCCGCCCTCAGCCGGGCAGCCTCCGGAGGCTGCTGACATCACAAAGGTGTCAACTGGCAACCTCATTGTCATGTGGCTCTCCCCTGGCTCCCCTTCACTTGCAAACGCAGGGAAAGGGTGAGACCTTTGAAAGCCGCCAAGCGGGCAGACTTCCAGCAGCAGTCTGGGAGTGAGCAATCCGGCAGAGCCACCAGGCTGGGCGGCGGGGCATCGGGCCTCGCGTTTCAACTTCTGTGCGGTTCTCCTGTAATGGAAAATTGCTTTGCACAAAGCTAGGGTGTTACAGTTCTTTCCAGAGCCCCTCCCCCGCCCCACCCCACCCCTCGGCAGCCTTCTGATCAGAGGGACAGCGCCCGCAGGAAAGTGGAAGGAGGGTAGTCGCCGCTTCTTACTATGCCCCTTGCTTCAGGCCCTGGGCCCGGGTGGTTACTCTTTTCCTTTGGAATGGGACTGGCATCAGGGTTAAAGTGTCCAGTTGATTGTCAGTGTCAAACCCAAGAAGTGATCTGCACAGGGATGCAATTAACTGAATACCCCCCCGACATCCCCCTGAACACCCGGAGGCTGTACCTGAGTGATAACAGAATCCGTTTCTTGCCAGCGATGACTCTAGGACTCCTCAGTGACCTTGTTTACTTGGACTGTCAGAAAAACCTGATTCAGGAGGTGATGGATTATACCTTCATCGGGGTCTTCAAACTCATCTACCTCGATCTCAGCTTCAACAATCTATCCTTGATCTCCCCATACAGTTTCTCCGTGCTTAGCAACCTGGTGCAGCTGAATCTCTCCAACAACCCTCGTCTGTTATCACTTAACAAGTACACCTTTGCCAACACCAGCTCTTTGAGGTATCTGGACCTCAGAAATACCGGCTTGCAGACCTTGGACCACGCTGCCTTCCAAAACCTCGTATCACTCCAGACCCTGTATCTGAGTGGAAACCCCTGGAAGTGCAACTGCTCCTTCCTGGACTTCTCCATCTACTTGATAGTGTCCCATCTGAACCATCCAGGTGAGGGCTTGGTTGGGGGTGGGGAAGAGGATGCGATAGCGTAAGAGGAACTGGTGCCAGGAAAGGTGAAGTCAAAAGATGGTCAGGGTGGGAGAAAAATCTGGGTGAAGCTGATTGAAAGCTTTCTTATTGCTTTGCAGGA
Source organism: Camelus ferus (assembly GCF_009834535.1). NCBI lineage: Eukaryota > Metazoa > Chordata > Mammalia > Artiodactyla > Camelidae > Camelus > Camelus ferus. The sequence goes on along the minus strand of NC_045716.1, from coordinate 14,840,405 downwards.
TCCATCCTTGGGTTGACTGGAGAGGCAGTAAGGATCAGTAGGAAAGGTTCTAGAATAACCATCCAAAGAACTCAGTTCTGCTCCTACTCAGCACTTACTACTTGGCTGCCCTTAGGAAAGTCACAGTTTCTCTGAGCCTCAGTTTCCTGATCCACAAAGTGGAGACAATAATATTACCAAACAGAGTTGTCATGTCAACATAAAATGATACGCATGGGGAGGGAGGAGGGTATAGCTCAGTGGTAGAGCGCATGCTTAGCATGCACGAGGTCATGGGTTCCAACCCCAGTACCTCTGTTAAATAAAAATAAAAATAATAATAATAAATAAACCTAATTACTACCCCCAAAAGAAACAAAATAAATTAAAATAAATAAATTAAATAAATGATATGCATGGAAATGATAAAGTACTGTAGCTGCGATATAACAAAGTAGTACACGGACCCTGAATTCCATGGGTAAATTATTTTAATCTCTTTAATTCAGTGACTGAATTTTTCCCAGGTCTAAAAGTCAATTCAATCATAGCCAGTAGAAAATACAATAGTGTGATATATAAAAGGGAGCGTTCAACAAAGATGCAAAGAGAGGTACATGAGCCACCTGGACACTCATGAGAGAGGGAGGAGAGGAGAGGGCTTTTGATGTTCCCTTTGTCTTCAGATGCTAACCTCGCAGGGAGGGAGAACGGCATGAATGGGTGGAGAGTGGGCCGCCGGTGCCCACTGTGTCAAGCCGGGAGATGCCAATTTTACAGGCAGACTCTCAACTTTTACCTCGTAGGTTTCCAAGCCAGTTGCTGCCATTCTGTCCCCTGTCCCCACCCCTCTGCCGTGGTCCCCGGGTCACTCCGCTGCCTCATTCCCTCTTCTTTTCAGTGACTTTACTGTCCCACCCTCGTCCTTCAACCCTGTCACTCCATCAATGTCACTGTCATCCAGGGAAGTCAGAGCTTCAGAGAAACATGAAATAACCCCTCACAGAGAGCCTGGGGCCTCTGAGATAATGAAACCCTACCAGAACCCCTTCTTCTTTGCCTCTCCTGGGTGTTTGTTTTGAAAATATTTTCATGCATCAGCTTCACAAATGTCCTGCTGAAGTTTCCACATGAGGTCCTGCCCATGTGGCAATGCTCTAGAAAGGTTCCTGACCAAAATGACAGGTGTTGGGAACTGGGGGAGAGGGAGCTGGGTGGTGACGGCAAGTAAAAACGTGCCCTCCTGGCTTTCCAATGGGCGTGTCTTAAAATGTCTTCCAGGCAGGGGCTGGGCTATGGTGCAGCAGGTGAGGCTCCTCGGATGCAGAACTGAAGGTGGCACTGAGAGTCAGTGTCTCCTTAAATTTTGCACCCTAGGCACCTGGCCATGCTGCCAGGTACTTGAGCTTGAGTTAGAATAAATCAAAAGGAACTAACTTTGTCAGACCATCTTCTCTTTTTTTTTTTTCATTGAAGTGTAGTTGATTTACAATGTTGTGTTAATTTTGGATGTATAGTAAAGTGATTAGGAGATAGATAGATACATAGATCAATAGATATTCTTTTTCAGATTTATTCTATTATATGTTATTACAGGATGTTGAATATAGCTCCCTGTGTTAAACAGTCCATCCTTGTTGTTTATCTAGTTTATCTATAGTAGTGTGTATCTGTTAATCCCAAACTCCTAATTTATCCCTCCCCACCCCCTTTCTCCTTTGTTAACCATAAGTTTATTTTCTATAAGACCATCCTATTTACAGTACTAATCATAAAAGAACACAGGAACAGTTTCTTGGGTAGCTTGACTCACCTCTCCAGAGATAATGTCTTCTACTTTTCTCAATGACTGGTGCTGTAGTGGTTTCTAGAAAGCTCCCTAAAAGAAGGTCAGTATTAATCATTCTCATGCATTAAATGTGGTACCCAAATAGGACTCTCCCCATCATTCTTCCTGTAACTAGCCCACGGAAGAGCATCATTTTCTCTTGCCCCCTCCCCACCATACACACATTTCCCTTGAGCAGAAACCACCAATTTGCCAGGAAGACTCCCTACCTAGCTGAAAAGGGTGCAGTGGCTTCTTCCCCAGTCCCTTAGCCTACCACTTCACCTCCCATCAAATCTCCCTTAATCAGAATTTTGCTTTATACAACTTTTATAAAGTTGTATCTTCTCAGAATTTTCAGGCGAATTACCTTGGACTCCTTGACTCCATTCAACCCAGGATCGAATAGCATTATAAACTGAGTCTGTTTCACTGGATGTTTTCAAAAACATCAGAAGTGGGTGTCTATCTTGTCAAGCCCATAAGCTCTTGAATGAAGAGCATGTCTTTTGAGGCAAAGTTTTCACCCACTGGCCAGTGGGACCACCTTTGCAGACACATGAATGCCCCCCTCCCCCACCTCCACCCTGGCAATTGCTAATCTGCCCGTCCCCCTCTGCTCGTCCCCCTCTGCTGTTTTGTGGCCTAGAGGAAACTTCTCAGGCCACTTGATGCAGAAATATGGTCTCATTGCTCCAGTTCACTATTATTATCTCTTAAAAACATCCCTGAGCCCAAGGCCAGGCTTAGAACAACCCATCTTTGTATAGAGCTTTGCAGCTACTGAATTTTCTTCATACATTCTGTCTCATTTTCTTTACTGGGTTTCACACCAACCCTTAAATTTTGTGCCTAGGACTGTGGAAGAGGCTAAGATGGGTATTTTTACCCCTACCCTATGGTTGAGAAGATAGACTGATCCACCCAAAATCACACAGCTACTAAATGGGGAGAAAATGGTTTGACGTTCTCTGATTTCAAATTCAGGTCTTTTTCCATGTGACTACCATCTCTTAAATCCTCAAGTTACATGATAACTATGATCCAATAAGTTACTTTGTTTATAAACATAAATTGTGTTATAAGCATATGGGCATAGCATCTAAATTTCAGCTTTACTTCCTATCTGGCTACACCTGGAACTCACACAAAATTATTTTCATTGGATAATAAGCCCAAGCCATCATAAACTCATTATAACATGCCTGCACTTCCCTTGCAAACCAATTGCACCCCAATCTATCCAAACTCTAAAAGAATAGACCTAATCTCAGTGTTCGCTCGCCTTTGCATCTTATTCAGTCTGGTTCTCCCTTCCCGTATATGCACAACCACAAACATACACATAAACACACATGCAAACACACATACATACTTACACATATACAAACACACAGCTATATCCCACATATATACCATACATATATACACACCTCCTCACATACACACTCACCCACATATTACATATGCATAATGTGCATGCACACATAAATGTGTAGCTACACACAGAAGACATATGAACTGACACACATATGCATAAAATTGAACACACACACAGTAAAATTCATTAGATACTTCTCTACCTTTTAGCCAGACCTCAACATAATGGATAATATTTGTTTCGCGTGATTCTTATGTGATGATTCAAGTCTCGTTAGGTCGAAATATCTTTGCTATTGACAAACACTCTAGTTGAACTTTCAACCTTAAGCCCATCTATTGGACCACATTTTCTATCAAAATGGTCATCTTTGGCATGTTCTAGAATGGAACCTACACATCTCTTTCTCATGCGTCCAAATTTCAGGGTATATGAAGAATTTGTATGAAATAAACCAAATAACCTTGTTGGTTATAAAGGAGAACCCAGCTCAAAGACGGGTTTCATTTTAGACCCAGGGAGATACTAAATCTTAGTACTGGGGGATTTGACCTGTGGTTCAGTATTGAGCTCAGGATGACAACAGAATTCCAGCATATAGATCCCTTGCAAAGTAAGGGACTTCCATGCTACCACTCAGCTCACCCATTCATCCATTTAAATATTTATTGAATGCTTATTATGTGCCAAACAAGTGCTCATGGAGGCAACCAGCCAAGAAGCCTGGGCTGTGTATGGAGACTCATATGACTGTGGAGCCTCTGCACCATGTGTGTCCCACGGTCCTGTCAGGCACAACAGAACTAACCCCACTGGACAGAGAGGGACAAGAGAGGTGAGCATGTGCCTGTGGGGATAGAGAAAGCACTTGGGAGAGTCTCAGCGGCAGGCAGTGAAGGACAGCCACCACGCGGGCAGGAAAGCCCAGTGTTTAGAGCTTAGGTTCTGGAGTGAAACAGATCTGGATTATAACCTTAGCCTTGCCATTAAGTATTTATAGGATATTAGATAAATTCTTAACCTCTCTGAACTTCAGTGTCCTCATCTTTCAAAAAGGTAAAACAATAGAACCAATCTGTCTAGGGCTGTCGTAAGGATGAAATGAGAACATTGATGAACTGCTAATGTGAACTGCCATTAGTGTTAAGCCTGGCACACCATAAGCCTTCATTAAACGGATGGCTGGCAGATGTAGGAAGGACACAGGGTACTAACAGAGCAGCCAACGTCAGTCGGGTGGTCTTGTCCCAGTCACTGGGACAAGTGGCGGACTTCAGGAGAGCTCAGCCGTATTAGAGGACATGCATCCTGTCTAGGAGACGTGACTGTAGGGATGCACGTGGGGATATAGACAGGAGATGGGAAGGTGGCGAGCAGGTCCCAGGATTTTAATCCCTGAGAAAATGGGACAGAGGGAGTCCTGGAGGGAGCTGGATATTAGATGAGTTATGAATACCGACGTTCAGACCCTGGGGAACAAAACCAGAAGTCCAAATCAAAGCTTAGTCTCAGCCTGGGCCATGAGACTAGGGGCTGGTTCTTCCTGAGTCACCTGAACCTGGAACTGAAGTTCTACCTTCCAGACAAGCCCCACCTGCAAGAAACAGGGGAGGATATGCAGACAGTTTTCAAGGGATGAGGGCAAGAAGGTCAGCTCGACTCTGGGGCAGACATGGCCTTGGGAGAAAGAAGTCACCTTCATGGTGTAATTTTGTGATCTGAACACTACCGAGCTGTACTTTTGCCCCAGTATCCCCCTATATGCTGCCTACCACTAGGCTAAAATTAGCCATTGGAGATTTACCTTTCTGGGTCCCAGAAAATGCCCCCATCTCGAAGAGGATCATGAAAAAATACATAAGTTCCTGGATGGAATAATGCAAGTGCCCCTAAGCTTTTATCAGCTTTCATATCAGAGGGAAGAGTGAATTCTTGAGAAATACAATTAGCTAAGATTAATTCTGCAACAGTGGGGAACCTTGAAGGAAGCCAAGGTCCGGGAAAGAAATGGAGAAGTCTTAAAATAAGACATGAGGGCAATAACATGTCCTTCCCTTATGTCACACTTTGGCTAAGTCCGCCCCTCCCCCCATAGAGGGGCTGCAGAGGAGGCCGAATGTTTTATTCCCCCTTTATTACCACAAGGCTGCAGCCAATAAGAATGTCAGAACTTCCCTACATGGACAAGAGATTTGATGCTATTATCAAAGGTCTTCATCAAAGGAAGCTCTCCAATGCTATACCCACCAGATGCACTGAACACTGCCCAGTCCTCAAACAGTTCATGTATTCACTTTCCAAACACAAAAACCACAGCCGAAACGGGGGTGGATTAAAATGTGCTGGTTGCCAGGATGCTCCGATCAATACAGAGTTAAAACAGATCCACAAATTCCATTTCCTTTTTGGCTAAGGTCAGCAAATAGAAGGACTCATTCCTGGCCGGAACTGTAATTTTCCAGTCATTAATGCTATTTGAAGGTGAGAGTGGAAATTGAGTTCTTCCCGGGATAGAGCTCCCTAGTGGGACAGGGTCGAATGCCTCTGAAGATGCTCTCAAAACCTCACGCAGCTCTAAGCCCCTGGACAGAAAAAACCTGGCCCCCTATCTCCCCTCCACCCTCAAAGTCCGGTCCAGCGCTATCCAAGAGAAGTTTCTGCAGCAGCAGAAATGGTCTAAATCTGTGCTGTGCGAAACAGTCCCCACTAGCCACACAGGGCTGTTGATCTCTTAAAATCAGGCTAGTGTAACTGAGGGACTAAAATGTTAATTTTATGTCATTTCAATTCATTTAAATAGCCACCTGTACGGGTTGTGGCCACCATATTGGTCAGGGAAGCCTTTTAACATAGGATGCTTCAGCTGGGACTTTGGAATCTAGCCTCCTCACTGGTAAGTGGATTTAGAGCGAAGCCCAGCATGAAGAGCCTCTGACATCCACGTCCAGTGTTTTCCCTCCTGCCGTGATATTTCCTTACTGTCAAGCACATCATAGTCCATTCAACGCTGAAACATTTATTGTATGTTCACTACGTGCCCAACGTTGTATTATAATGCTGGGATGCTTTGTCGCAGGGAAAGAAGTCATAATTCCTGTCTTTAATAAGACAATCTAGGGATTCAATAGAGAGAAAATGCAGTTGAAAGCCAGGAAGCCCTGCCCTGATCCCAGCAATGCCAGGGTGTGGTTTGGGGCAAGTCACTTTCCTCTCTGAATCGCACTTTTCTCTGAAATAAGGGAAAGGGATTAGATACTCTATAAGACCCCTTTTAGCCAGCATCTAAATAGAAGATAAGGTGCACTTAAATGAGCTAAGAGGAGAGCAGGGGTCGGCAGATGAGTAAGTGCAGGACGGGTCAGTGCTGAGGTGCAGGGGCTCCTAGAGATGCGGGCTATGGTCACGTAATTAGGAAATGCAACCTCTAACTCCTGCCCTCTGCCACCTCCTGTCTTAAGCACCCTCTGCTGGACTAGAACAATGCTTTCACCCCCCTGCTCCCAGGACTCAGTGCCCTGAACTTTCCTCCCAGGCCTGGTCTGCTCCGCCTGCGGTTCTCGAACTCTGATGAGCATAAGAGGCCCAGGCTCCCCGTCCAGAGAGGATGACTCAGTGAGCTCCTGGTGCGTGTGCTCCTTAGGTCGCATTGAGAAGCGCTATGACAATGGTCTGGGTTCTAGAGCTGCAGCGGCTGCTCCAAATAGTGAATCAATTGCTTTGCACTGAGGTGTAAAGAGACCGATAATATTCTGATACGTCTCCCTCAAGGGGCATTTGCAGCCTGATCGGGAACAGCCAGAAACAGTGAGAACTCAGAAAGTGACGGCTACTAGCAGGGACACGGGGGTAGTCTCAGGACAGGGGGTCCCTCTCCACCAGCTCTTAAATTATGGTCCTTAAGCAGTCCTGCTTGAGCCCGACGAGGGGGACCCAAGAGGAGACTGGGCAGGAGTGCCGCCGAGGCAGGGGGACAAAGCCACTCGGGGACATCTGCAGGGAGCAGATGGACTGGGTCATGTGCTGTCTCAGGTCCAAGTCATTCTGAGGGCATTTTGAGCAGAGAACATCTTAGTTTCATTCTGAGGCTGTTTCATCATGTATTCAAGGGATTGTAATGGGATAATGGCCCCATTTCAGTCCACCAAGTACAAAGTCATCTACAACTGTGCCAAAACTTAGATTTCCAGAATGAATTCAGGTCCTCACACTCTTCCACTATTAATGCTGACCCATCTCCTCCATCAGAGAAATTGCAGTAAAGACCAGATGCCAAAAAAGGGAGCAGCTGGGCAGCAGACATTTCCAAGGCTGTCAACTGCTCTATTAACATGTCTCTCCAACCTTATCATGAACACTGTGGTCTTATGGCTCCCTCCTGCTGATAGCCAGAGGAGCAGCCTCATGAGGGCAGTGAGGGAGCTGAGAGGGGTGCATCTGGGTCAGTGATTCCCTAAACCATCCAGAAAATTCGAGGAGGGATGGGGATAGCAAAGATGTGTGGTTTGGGAAGGATCCTGGGTGATTCTCACACCTCTCACACCTCTCTAGGTCAGCCCAGTTGGAATCCCTGATAGTGGGTGATGCAAAGTTCCCTCAAGTTCAGAAATGCCAGACCTGCATGCATGACCCATCTGGTCATCCAACACCACTCGGACCTCTGGAAGGAGGCAGTGCAAGGCTGGCCAGAGCAGCCAACCCTGATTTCCTCATCTCTAGAGATGAAGAATTCCCCAACCTAAAAGTAAGCCAGCAAAGGGTGGAGGCAGATAGGAAGAGAAAGAGGAGTACAACAATGGGGGCCTTTGAATGATTTTCTAGAGGGCATTCAGGGTATCCTGAGAAGTTTTGGAAGGCAGGCAAGTTGGATACAGCACTAGGAGGCTCCTGTAGGCACACAGGCAACAGAGGATGGCAGCCGATAGCAGCAGTGCAGATGAAGAGGTCAGACAGGTCAGCAGGAACTGTTTAGAAGGTAGAAGCAACAGGACTTGGGGCTGAACTAGACCCTCTCATAGTTCCCTGTACACCCTTTGTGACTTCTGGCACAATTCTCAGTAATTAACACATTTGTATTAATTTAATGTTTGTCTTCGCTGATAGACAGGAAGGTCTTAATAAGAGCAAAGAGCAAGTCTGAATCTTCAGAAAGATTCGGACACAGAGAAAATGCTCAGTAAATACTGAGTGAATAAAAAATAAATGAAATGTGGAAAATAAAGGAAAGAAGAAAATTGAGTATAACTCCCAAGGTGTTGGCTTGGACAACTGCAGCTTTTCGCTCAGAGGAAGGGCGGTGAGGAGGTTAGGGAAGAAGCCAGGTCCTGTCTTGAACGTGTTTGAGTGAGAGGTCTTTGTGCACCAGTAGGCATTTGGATGTTCTGACCTGAAATTCAAAATAGAGGATAAAATATATGTTTGGATATCATCAGCTGACTGGCAATCAGCAAAACCAAACAAAGGATGAGATCAGCCAGGGAAAGAATTTAGCATGAAAAGGTACCAGGACAAGGACAGAAGCTTTGGGGAATGCCAACATATTAAAAGATCAAGAAGAACAGAGAACTGAATGGAGTAAGGGGATCAACAACGGAAATATGACCCAGGGCTTTCCAGACAGAGGAGAGAGCAAGTGCAAAGGCCCTGGGGTGGAATGAGCTCAACATAGTAGGTGGTGAGTATGGCTGAGACAGAGTGAAGCCAAGGTCAGAAATGAGATAAAAATATCAGTCAGAGGTCAGATCATACAGGACCTACAGACCATGAGAGGCTTTTGATTTTATTCTAAACATGACAGGAAGTCATGAAAGGGTTGTGAGCCAGAAAGTGACATGACCTACAAATTATATACATGGCTTCCCCAGAGAGATGTAGAGGGGCTGTGGGGAAAGCAGGGACACAAGTCAGGAGGCCATGAGAGTTCAGGCAAGAAAGGATGGGGGCTTGGCCCAGGGTAATGGTCCAGAAGATGAGAAGAGGTAAGAATGGGGATATATTTTGAGGGTAGGACTAACAGGATTGGCTTCTGGGTTGAATTACAGGATATGAGAAAGGAAGGAAAGAGGACTTCCAAGTTTCTGCCTGGGGGACTGGTGAATGGTGCTGCCCTTCCACTACAGAACTCTTCAAAATTGCCCCTTATCCATGAGGACAATTGTCCACTATCTGGATTTTTCTGAGAAGATGGGTAGTTATTCAGCAGGTCCAGCCCTCGCCCAAGCTGAAAGCAAAATAGAGTTTTCCATTAGCTTCCAAGAACTGCCTGGTACCATCCCCTAGGCTTGCCGTGCAGCTGGCTCCCTTTCCCCATTAAACTGCTCAAGGAAGCCAGTAGCAGGGGTTCCCCAGGGTAGGGCTTAAGTCATTGGCTTCTTTTCCAGAGGCTTTTACACTTTAAGCCTTATTTTATCAGTGGAATGAAAGGTTCTATCTCCTGCTGACAGAATTCCGGGTACTGACAAGCACATAAGACTGCAATAGGAGGAAAAGATCTTGCTCTAAATCTTGCCCATATATACAAAACCACTTATACAAAAGCCCAGTCCTTAGCCTAAAGCACAGGGATAATCAGGTCAAACTTGCTGGATTTCAAGGTCGTTCCTGTAATGTTCCAAGAATCTATGAGTCAGGTTTAACCTTTACCAAAATATGAACTATTATCCAAGGGGGGAAAATAATTGTATCAGGTAAGAACTGCACTGCCAAAGCCCAAATCACCCAAATCTTTAAGGTTTTTAAGATGCCAAGGATGCTTTAGACCAGGAGTCAGCACATGCTTTCTATAAGAAGCCAGATAGTAAATATTTCAGGCTTTGTGGATCTTTGTTGCAACTATTCACTGTGTCATTTGTAGCATGAACACAGCCATAGGAAATAACATAAATGAATGGGCATGGCTGTGTTCCAACAAAACTTTATTTACAAAAGCAGGCAGCAGGATGGATTTGGTCCATGGGTTGTAGTTTGCTGAACCCTTGCCTATGCCATCAAGGGAAGAAAGCTGGGTGACAAGGAAAAGGAACTCCAGGTAGGCAAAGGTAGAAGCCAAGGCCAGGACTAGAACTGCTCAGAGGACCACGCATGAGGGTCAGAGAAGCTGGCCTTGCTGGCCAGTTGGCTTTGGTGCCGTTGGGCTGTTACACGGTCCAATCTAGTTTCCCCTCTAGGGAGACTTCTCCTCTGGGCCACCTATGATACAGCAGAATATAATAGTGATCCCTTCAAATTCTAATCAGGAACCAGTCCTAAATAAGAAAGACCAAAAACAAGAGCGTTTAAGAACTGCTATATGAGATCAGATTAGTAACTCACGCATCCCCTCCTGTATGCATTCAACAGACATATATTGAGCCTCCACTGTGTGTGAGGCACCAGGGGTACAAAGGTGGACAAACAGGGTCTCTGCTCTCGAACAATTCTCAAACAGGAACTGGGGGGTGGTAATAACTACCTCTGACACCGTGCCTGAAGGACTTGCATCCTCACGGCCATCCCATCTACACTTACACTCACTTCCTTCTCTGCAGTCTCAGAGGGCAGAAGAGGTGCCCTTTCCCAGCTCAAGGCTTACCCCTCCATTTGGTCCTGGAGACCATCTACTCCTGCCCCCTCCAGGACTTCACACCCCTTCGCTCGCTGAGTCCTCCCCAAACTCTCACTAGGTAAGCAGGGAGCGGTATTAAGCCTGGTATAGAGTAGTCCAAGGTGGCCCAAGGCCAGCTGGCCCATCGATGGTCTTCTATTTCCCCAGGTTCCCTCTCCTCCCACTGATAATTACATTGACCTCAAAGGATTAATAACAAATAATATTTAATTCCTTCAACACATTTTGAGCTCTAGTATGTATTAAGCACTATTCTAGATGTTGGGGACACAAGAGTGAACACTGGACTCAAGCAGGTTTTCTGAAGGGAAGGCATCCTGGGTTCCTGCACTAACAGGTGTTGTTCTGGGCCCCAGAAACTCTTGCTTCTCCATGCATTTGATTTTGGCAGACGGTTTTTCCACCTAGGAGCAACATGTCACATGTGGAACTAAATATGGGGGTAGTTTATTTTTCCTTAGGAACTATTTGTGGGAAGAATTTAAACATTAATGATACCTGTAATTGTACCTGGGCACTTTAACTGGGGCAGGTGCCCTGCACCCTTGAAGTAGAGCTGAGGAAGGGATAATATGGGGCTTAGTCACCTGATTGTAATGTGAATGAAAGTCTTGGGATTGTGCAGTACACAGCATATACAACAGTACCTGGTAGCCTTTTGTCAGGAGCAAGGAGATCAAGAAAGCCAACGAGGGAATAATTGATGAACAAGTTATTAATTCTGTAGCATGAGAAGAATTAAAACTACTTAGTGGGGTGGTCAAATTGGAGTTTAATTTTGTAAAGCACCTTATACAGTGCCTAGCACATATCAGACACTCCAGGATAAGCAGATGAGGCTATAAATTCTAAAATCATCATACCAGATTAGGAAAAGAATGTATGACGAACAAGCTAAAGAAAAAGAAATGAGGGGGAAGGGCTCAAGTGGAAGAGCGCATGCTTAGCATGTATGAGGTCCTGGGTTCAATCCCCAGTACCTCCATTAAAAAAATTAAAATAAAAAAAACAAAAAAGACCTAAAATTCTAAAATAAATAAAAATTAAAAGTGGGACAAATGGAAAACAAACAGTTGATCCAAAGTCTAACATTAAATGTTAATGGACTGATTAAAATACAAAGTTTGCTAGATTGGATGAAGAACAAAACCCAGTTACATCCTGCTTACAAAAATGTACATTAAATATAAGAACATAGAAAACTTAAGGGTAAAAGAATGGGAAAAAATACACAATGCAAACACTAACTAAAAGAAATTTGGTGCAGCCATACTAATGTCATCAAGCAAAGTAGTCTTTAAGGCAAGGGCATTACTAGAGATAATGAGCAATATTGATCAATGAGGAAAGGCTCAATCTACCAGGAAGAAGTAACAGTTATAACTTTGTATGCATCTAATAACATAGCTTCAAAATCTGTAAAGCAAAACTTAACAGAACTATGCGGAGAGGTAGACAAGTACACAATCATAACTGGTGACTTTAACATACTTCCCCAGTAGCTAATAGACAAGAAATAGGCTAATAGTGACTGAGACAATAGTTTTGAAAAAATCAATAAAATCAACAAAAAATCAAAAAAGATAAAAAGTCAATAAAGATATAAATAGTCAATAGAGACAAAGATCTGTATAAAACCACTCCCTAATTGACATACACAGAACAATGTACTCAAAGACAGAACACATTTTTTTCAGTGCACATGCAAGAATTCCTAAAATTGACTTTATGCTCAGCCATAAAGCAAATTCTCAATAAATTTCAAAGGATTGAAATCACAAAGAGTATGTCTCTGACCACAGTAGAATTGAACTAGAATTACTAGAAAACCCCCAAATATTTAAAAATTAATTCAGTCAATGAACGATAGCTCTTATTAACAAGAACAATAATAATCAGACATGGATTATGCCTTCAAGAGCTAAAAGTCTGTCTAGTAGGAGAGAAAAGATGCACCCCTTTCTGGCAAATAACCACCAAGCAAGGTAGAATGTGATAGATGCAGTGAGAATGATCCTAGGAGGTGCTGTAGGTGAGCTGGGAGTGGGGAAACTCACGTGTCCTCTGAGCTATGAGGACGAGGTGGCTGGGGAAGGAGTCCTGGGAAGAGAATCGTTTACACTAGACCTTGAAGGACAGGAAGGACTTGATCACCCAAAAGCTGGAGAAAGGGATATTTGCAAAAAAGAGCATCGATGTAACAAAGCCAGCTAAAGATCAGGGGGAAGTGTCCTAGAGGAATAACAGGTAGTTTAATTTGAGTGGAACGAAGGGTGGGTGACTGTGAGCACTGAGAAATAAGGTGGGAAAGGTGGGAGGAGGCGGATGCTGAGGGCCCTGAGTACCAGGCCAGGTGCTCAGGGGAGTCAGAAGAGGGTTCTGAGCCAGAGCGTGCCTGGGAAGAGCCCAGCTCGCCAAAGGGAATTCTGGCAGGAGTGTGTGGAAATGGTCCGCAGCTGGGAAACTGGGAACGGGTGGAGACAGACCTGTGAGGAGGCGAGGAGAGCTCCCACCTTGGCGGTGACAGGCAGTGAAGGGGGGAGAGAGAATGCAGCGGTAGAAAAACCCTCCCCAAGGAGACACCCACATCTCTCACTTAAAAGCAGCCTAACAATGCTTTAAAATCACTGCCTAATTGCTCCTTTCAAGGTAATGCTCCAAAATGGGGAAATAGGTGTTTAATGTTTAGTCTCATCTCTGCCACCCAAGCCCCAATTTGAAAGCCTAATTTTTTCTTAAAAATAGAATAAGAAAACCACATCCCCCACCAGGCACCCCTTGGCACACTCCAGATTCTCAAAATTCCACGTTTTCTTTTCTCAAACACAGCTTTCTTTGTATAGTCCCGCGTGGACTCCAGGCAGCTTGGGCAGATGACCTGAGCCCTGTCTTGCTAGAATTCCTGAAGACTGCAGGAGCCTCCCCTGCTTCTCACCAGTCCCACTCTTGGGCCTCCTGGGCAAAACCCCAGAGGTCCTCGAACCCCGGCAGACTAGAGAGAGGCCTTGAGGTGTAATTGTGGTCCTGCCCCTTGACAGCAACCTGAGGTGAAGGCCCAGGGCCCCATCCCTTTCCGGAGACTTGAGAGCCCTCCCGTGGACCAGGGTCACCCTGCGGGCTGCTGCCCCACACTTATTCTCAAGAGAGGCTGCTTCCTCTCCTTTCTCTGTAATCTTTGCAAACAGTGGATGTGGCAGCCCCCAGGCTGGCTTCCCTTCTCATGTCTACACCCTCCTCCAAAGACAGAGTCCTCAACAGCATCACAGACTTCAGACCATCTTCCTCAGAGTAATATACGACTTCACTGTAGGTACACTGACACAGAGTCGGGGTGCAGGGAATAGCGTCCAGCTTGGAGAGGACTTAGCGCTCAGCCTGGACAGCTCTCTCCAGCCTCCAAACCCAGCTGCCCCGTTCCCCATCAGCTCACTTCTGCAGTCCTTACCCCCAGTCCTCCTGCTTCGGGCTCCAGTCCAAACCTGATCTCCCTCTCTTCCTTGGTCACCGAGGACATCACTGCTTTCACATACCCTGGGGTTCCTACCCTGAAGTCTAGCAGAAGCTTCTCGCTGCACTAACTCCCTTCTGTGTCTCCCACTTCTGCAAAACAAGCCCAGATACCTCGGTCTGGGTTTTCTCTGTCTCCTGTCCCCCGCCTAGACCCTGCATGTTATCCAGAATCTGCTGAGACACAGATTCCGGTTCAGGAGGCCTTGGGTGGTGCCTGAGATTCTATATTTTTAAAGGGGTCCAAGTGATGCCAATGCTTCCCATCCACAGACCACACGTTGAGTAGCGAGGGTCCAGACGGCCTCTCCAGGTCGCCATTGGCCTCCGGATCCTGGGAGTTCTGCTGTTTCAGCACTCTGCCTGCTGTGTGTTTCCTCACAGATGACCAAAACGCTACGTGCGTGGAGCCCACAGAGCTGGCAGGGTGGCCCATCGCGCAGGTGGGGAACCCGCTCCGGTACATGTGCATCACGCACCTGGACCAGCAAGACTACGTCTTCGTGCTGCTCATCGGCTTCTGCATCTTCGCGGCGGGCACCGTGGCCGCCTGGCTGACGGGCGTGTGCGCTGTGCTCTACCAGAACGCCCACCGCAGGTCGAGCGAGGACGAGGGCGAGGACGAGTACGGGCAGAGGGTGGAAGTCAGCAGGAGGATTTTCCAAAGAGGGATGGAATCGGGCCACGACGGGTTCCCTCAGCTGATTTAGTGGCCAGGGGTTGCTGTCTGATAGAGCTTTCCCAGGGTCCCTGTCTTCTGTCTCGCCCTCCGCTTCCCACTCCTCGGAGCTGCCTTACAGACGGAAGCCTACTAGTAAAATGAATAAAATGTTTTGTGGCCATTTCGCAGGTTGATCCTTTCCAGTTCAACCAGCCCAAGGACGATGCCTTGAGCTCAGAAGTATGGCATAGAACAAAGCCTAGAGAAGCTGTTGGGTGCTTCTAAGTGCTGAGGAAGGCCACCCCAAAAGCAGGACAACTTGGGTTTGATGAGGACCAACTGTACCCCTAAAATAAGTGCTGGAGGGAGGGACAAGAGAAATACATGATGTGAGATCTGTCCTCAAAGAGCAACAATTCAGGGAGGGGTTGAGGATGGGAGTCAAGGTTAAGATGATCAAATGGAGAAAAACACAAGACACAATGACCAGAGCAGACATGAATGGTCTGTGTCTACGAGCTAGCTTCACACTTCACCTCACCATGATCACAGCAATCCTCGTTTATAGTGACACGAGTTTACAGGGAAAACATTGAGGCCTGGACAGGTTAAACAACTGACTGAGGTCACCCAAATGGTCAGTAGCCCAGCCTCCCAATGTCCGCATTTTTCCCTTTAAACGAAGCTGGCTTTCCAAGAAATGTGTAGCCACTTAACCAAATGTCAGCCTTGGACAAAATGAAGGAGGGGGGCACACAGAGGCGGTCACAGTTCACTGAGACCTGACCAAGTGCCCAGCATCTTACCAAGCTTCACACACATCTTCTTCCAAGGGTTAACCCTCACAACAATCAGGTCAGGTGGTCATCGTTACCTCATTTCTCTGACGCTCAGAGAGGCTAAGTAACCAGCTCAAGATCACACAGATGATGAGAAGCAGAACAAGCACTGAGCCCCAGGCTGCCTGACCCCAAAGCCCATGCTCTGTGCACCTTGACCTCCTTTCTCAGATGAAGCTCTAAGCAGAATAGCCACGTATACACTCACGTGGTCCTGCTCTCTGGGCTGCTTAGAAGAAGGGAAAAAGAGCAGAAGGCAGGGGTGGCTAAGCCCAAAGACCCATTCCAGGTTTTCCCTTTCTCTCCCCCAGGTCAAATCATGCTCAAGTTCTAGGCTCAGATCAAAGCCCCACCCATGAAACCCCCAACCAGACCTGTCTTTATCTCTACTTCCGCTGTGAATTGCATGCGATTCCCCCAAATTTGTTTGGTGTGATGGTCAAGAGCATGAGCCCTCAAGTAGGGGTCCTATGCTCAGTTAGGTCCTTACCCCTGTGGGAACTTGGGCTTCCTACTTGTCATGACCTTGAGGACAGAGACTGCCTGTCATTCCCTATGGACACAGCGCATAGGGTAGTACCTTATACAAAGTAGGGGCTCAATAAATATTTATCATTGCATTCTATTTAAATCCCAGCCCACCAGTCATTCCTACTGTGTTGTCCTGATTATGACGGGTGACTACGGGCAAGTTATTTAACTTCTCTATGCCTCAGTTGCTTCAACTCTAAGTGGCCCTCATTATAAAGCATACATCATATAGGGATATTGTGAGAATAAATGAATGTCAGTGATAATAAGATATCCTGGAATAATTTTAGACTTACAGAAAAGTTACAAAAAGAGTACAGACAGTTCCCGTATACCCCTCACCTGGTTTTCCCCAAAGTTCCCTCACATTACAGTTGTCTCCCAGGACATCTGTCAAAACTAAGAAACGGACATTGTCATGCTACCATTAACTAAACTTTATCTGGATTTTGCCAGTTATTCCCCACTGTCCTTTTTCTGTCCCAAGATTCAATCCAGGATACCACATTTGCACTTAGGATATTCTTAAAAATAACATTTATTGGGCATTTCTATATGTCAAGCATTGGTCTGAGTGTTTCTCTATATATCAACTCATTTAATTGTCAAAATAACCGTGTGAGGTGGATATTTTCATTAGATAAGGACACTGGGGCTTAAGTAAGTAGCTCAACATGACACCGTAAGACCAACCAGAAGTCAAACCAGCTCTGTCTGACTACAGGCTGTTTCCCCAAACCATGATCAATACTATCTCTCAGGAATTTAAACTACCAAGAAAGTCTTGGCAAAAGAAGTCTGAATTGCAGCTTTGCACAACAGCTTCTCCCCTAAGATGCCCTGGATATTTCCACACACATGGAAGAAAAATGGATTCAGCATCTACTCTGGCCCTGAGGGGACCACAGTGAATGAGCAGATTCAAGGTGCTTAAGGAGTTTACAGTCTAGTCTGGTGGAGACACAAGGAAATGGGTGATTTCAGGACAGAGAGGTAAGGGAAGGGCAGGCACAGGGTGTGAAAGGACACGGGGTGTGGGGGTATGTCAGTAGGTGGTAGGGAGCCTTGAGGCTCTTCCCTGAGGGAGACATCTAAGCTGAGACTTGAATGTTGAGGGGATTAGCCAGGCAGATTGGCAAGGAGTGTATGTGGGCAAAGGAGACACTCTACGTAACAGGAACTGTACGTGCAAACACTGGGAAGTGGGAAAGAGCCATCATTATAGCCAGAAAACAGTGTCAAAGGGGAGGAAGAGAGGAGAGGCCATGGGAGAGAGAGAAACAAGGCAAGACACTGAAGGGCCTTACACGTACCTTGTGTTACTCAGAGTTAGGACAAGTTCTGCTGCAGTAACAGATAAACCCCAGAGTTTCAGCAGCTTAGCACAATGAAGACTCACTTCTCACTCGTGTAAAGGCCAAGGTGGGAAGGGCAGCCCTCCTCCTTCCTTAGCTCCAGCTGCTAAAGCATGGGCCTCAGGTCCACTGCCGAAGAGAGAAGAGATGCAGTGGGCATGGAGCTCTTAACTGCCCAGACCTGGAAATGACACACGTCACTCCCACTCATATTTTGCATGACCTCAACCTTAGGGCAAGCAACTGCAGTCTGTGTGCCAGGAAGACAAAATGCTATGACTGATAGATAAAGTATGTGGTCTGGCGCACCATGGTCAGAAATTTGAGCTGTCCTCTGTGGACCCTAAGGTTCATTGGAGAATTTTAAGCATGAGAATCACAGTGGTCTAATTTGTGCTTCAGAAGGCTCTCTCTGAGGTGAAGAACAGAGCGAGGGAGGTAAGATGGCAAACGAGGAAACCTGCACATTGTAGTATTCCCGGGGAGACATAAGGGTGACAGTGCAAAGGCAGCAGCACTGGGAACCGAGACGAGGGATGAATTGCCATTATGTCAGAAGTAGAGTTGATAGGATTGCACGAGTGACTGGAGACGGGAGATAAAGAAAGAATGGGTTGGGGGATGGGACTAGGAGAAAGAGGAAGGAGCTAAAGAAGATGGCCAGATTTCTGATCTGGACAGCCAGGTGGCTGGTAGAGAGAACCATCGTGGTGTACTGGATGTAAATGCTGGCCAATCCTGAAGGCTGGAACAGGGCATGCGTGGAAGTCACGGAGGGGAGGACAAGGGTTAGATCCTCACTCTCTTCAGTGGAAAGTCAATAAACAGTGCCTAAAACTGAAAAATCAAATAGAAGCCACATAAGCATTTTCTTTTCAGATACGCCAAAAATCAGCCAAAGGAATTTCAAGTGTCTGCTTCTGCGGAAGGGAAAACATGGGGGGAAAGAATGGAAGATTGTTTTTCATAACAAATTTTGGAGAACTATGACTCTTTAAATAAACTATGTGCTTCCATATTTGATTTTCTTAAATTGTTGGGTTTTTTGTTTGAAAAAAAAAAAAGACTGGCTGGTCTAGGGTGTTGCCACCTTCAAGAAATGTCTCTAACCACCTTATTTATACAGGATGGGTAGCCACGTGATTTCAAAGGGCAAAGCGCCAGCAAAGGAAATGCTCTTCCCCCTGCCAGATTTCTCCATTTACCCTGTGCCTCTGAGCTTAATTCCCAGAAAAACCAGAGAGGATTTCCTAGGGGAGCCCATGTTTGGCTTAAATCTTGAAAAGTCATAGGATTTCACAGAGGAAGGAGCACTTCAGATGGATGGTGAGGGTGACAGCAAGGAGATATGACAAGAGAGATGTGTTCAGGGAATGACTAGTTCTGTTCAGCAGCCTGGAGGACAAACTGAAGTGACTCCAGGATGGAGACAGAAGATCAACCAGGTAGTTAAGGAAACCGGTGCTATGTTTCACAAAATCAGGCCCATGGACCGCCCATATCAGTGCTTCTAAATCCTCTGGAGGGGCGGGCAGTAATCTGCATTCTGATATGTTCTCTCAGTGACTCTTATACACACTGAAATTTGAGAAACACTGGTCAAGTGCAAGGAGATAAAGTTCTGACCTTGTGACGCTGTGAATGGGAAGGAGGAAATGGTCACTAGGCCTAGGACCTCAAAGACAGCAAGGGCCTCTTGGATCCAGATCTGGTCTCGGCCGTCAGATCAGGGTAAGCGGTCCTACTGCCTGCAAAGAAATGCAAATGCTGGGGGACCAGCAACCCCCAGCTCCTGCCCACCATCCCCTGTCATTTCTGGCCTCACTAAAAGGACCCAACATCACATGATATGGGGGGAGAAGTGCTAACTTCTAGTCTCAGCTTTCCCACTACATGTGTGATCTTAAAAGGCACTTCACTGCTTGGGTCTCAGTTTCCCCAAATGTAACATGAGGTGCTTAGACTAGATTACCTCAAAGGCCACCTCAAATCCAACCTTCTGAGAACAACGATGGATAATATCCAGAACATACAAGGAACCCCTGCAAAACAAGAAGAAAAATAGAAGAACCCCCAGCAAAAATATTGGCCGAGAATATGAATGGGCAACTTATACAGAGGAGAGACCCCCCAAAACTAACTAGCATGTAAAGAGGTGCTCATTAGTAATCAGAGAAATGCAAATTAAAACGACAGATGTTACTCTAGACTTAGATTGGCAAAAGCTTGGAAGCGGGGTCATGCACATGTTGGCAGGGATGTGGGGCTGTGGGACCCCTCATGCATTGCCGAAGGAAGTAGAGATGGGTACGGCCAGTCTGGAGAGCAATCTGGCACCACTTCGGTCAAATTGAGTGTGTGCCCACCCGACCACCAGCAAGTCCACTCACTCCTGGGTAGATCTCGCGCAGGAGTGATCACACAGCCTGTCGTGGAACACAACATGAAGACGTCCACTGCACCATCATGTGTGGTGGCAGAGAGAGAGGAGAGCGACCAGGTAAAGTGGATGGAGTGCTACAGAACAGTCACCAGCAACTAACTCGATGCACATATAGCAACGTGGGTGGATCTAAAACACAACGCTGCATGAACAAAGGGAGAAACACGATGAGAACCCTCTGTGACTCTCAAAATCCTCAAACCCCACAGTGAAAGCTAAAGTCCTTACAACATTCTACAAAGTCCCACGTGGTCTGGTCCTCCCGACACCATCACTCCCTCTACTGCACCAACATCACCTTCTCTCACTGTCGCCACCTCTCACTCCGCCCCAGCCTCGCTGGCTGCCCTGCTGTTAACACACGCCAGGCACTGGGGCTGCAGCAGAGCCTTCGTCCTGGCTGTTCCCTCTGCCTGAAACTACAAACCCTCAGAATCCCCTACACACACACACACACACAGCCCCGTTACTAACCTGCTCCATTTTTACCTTAGACAATGACAAAACGTAGTAATAAGTAAATTGTATAGTCATCTGAAAGGTAATAAGTACTGTCTCCCCACCCCTACCTTCACCATGAGAATGTGGGCTCCAGGGAGGGCAGGAATTTGGGGCTGTTTTGTCCCTGGATGCCTCTCAAGGCCTAGAACAAAGCCTCTTATAAAGGGGGCACTGATAAATTTTTGCTGACTAAATGAGTGATTGCAACGCCATATCACTTATGTACATTTTTTAAATTCACTTTTAAACACAATAAATGAATGACATTAAATGAATGGTGAGTGGAAATGAGGGTAAAGAGTAGTAGATTTAAAAAAAGGGGTGCCTAGCCCAAAAAAATGATGACATGGTGCCATTTATTGAGGGGTGTGAGTAATTTAATGTTGTGTGCCTGCGATTAACAAGGGAGGTGACAGGAGAGCGTCTACTCACCCCTTAACCCCCTCCCACCCCTCCCCCCAGCCCATGTGTTGAAGTTCCTTTTCCTGCCAGACCTTTGAGGAGCAAACAAGCAAAGCCCTGGCTGTGGGAAGAACCCTCTGCTTCGTCTACACAGCTGCTGTCTCTGAGACTTCAAGGTCTCACCAGCGCTGAGGACACCTCACAGGTAACAGCGTCCACGACTCCACCCAGCATCTCACATTTCCCCAAACCCAGGGCCCACCTGAGGAGGAGAGGTCTGGGCTCCACACAGAACAGCGCCCAGTGTTTTTAGAGTGATTTCCCAGCTCATGAAGCCTTTCCTCAACTTTGAAAGAAATTGCTGTCCCATTGGATGGACAAGAAAACCAAGGTTTAAAAAGGTTAGCAGTTGCCCTGTTTCACCCGACTAGTCCCTGGCAGAGCTGGCGTGTTCAGCCAGCAAGTCTTCCTGATGCCGTGCTCTGTGTTTTCTCTACCAACTTAGTCTCCCTCTCTGTACAGAGAAGACCCCATGTTAGAGAAATTAACAAAATAAAGTTTTCCCATTTGATTCTGCCTGGTTCCACTGTCAGCTCCTTTCTGTTGTTAACTGCTCTTTAGCTCTAGGATTCAAGCTCAAAACCTGTGGGTTTGACACAGGCTAACTAAAAGCTACTGCTAGGAAATAGGGCCAAACAAATCATCTACTACTATTAAGACTTTAAAAGGATTAGCCATTCCTTGCAAGCAGCCAGATGGTGGACACTGCACACTGGCCCTAAGCTCCAGCAATAATAGTTCGGATACTTCTGAGGGGTAGGGGAGGAGCCACTGAGAATATGGGGCACTCTGAAGACAATGCTAAATGCAATCAGGTTAGGAAAGGGCATGGGCTGGTTGGCTTCTTAAGCAGGAGAATTATTTAGGCCAAGATAAATGTTTAAGAACAATATAGTATGTTTTGTAGATATGTTCATTTGTACCTTCTTTTTTTTTTTAGATTCCACATATGAGTGAAATCATATGGTATTATTCTTTCTCTTTTTGGCTTACTTAGAATGATGATCTCCAGGTCTATCCATGTTGCTGCAAATGGCATTATTTCATTCTTTTTTATGGCTGAGTAGTATTCCATTTCATAAATATACCACAACTTCTTTATCCGGCTGTCTGTTGATGGACATTTAGGCTGTTTCCATATCTTGGCTATTGTATATAATGCTGCTATGAACATTGGGGTACATGTGTCTATATATAAAATTGATAAACAAGAACTTTCTACTGTATAACACAGGGAAATATATTCAACCTATAATGAAAAAGAGTATGAAAATGAATATATGTATGTGTATGTATGGCTGAACCATTATGCTGTACACCAGAAATTGACACATTAGAAATTGACTATACTTCAATTAAAAAAATTTTTTAAAAAGTGAGAAAAAAAAAGAACAATACTGTATGGTACCTGACTTGGGATCTACTTGGCTGCCACACAACGGACTATTTAAGTGATTCTAGGCTCATTTCCAAAGAGCAAATTGGATCAGAACTGGCTTAATCCTTTGATCTGGTCTCCTTCAGAAGTAGCCCATGGATTACAGTCTTTACCTCATTGAACTTGGCACCGTGCAGCACACGTGGCAGGAGCTCTGTGAAGCTCCCTGAGTTGCAGTCTCACTGAGGCCCACTCCGCAACAAATTTTCATCAATGCCCTGCAGCCCTGCAAGTCTACTAAGAAGACACTTAGGGATTACCAGATTCCAGTAGAAGTCTATTCGGGCACATCTTGTCTTAACCCTTCAACCCCACCCAGCGAACAACAAGTAAAAAGAAATTCACCATAATGATCAGCATTATCTACACAGTGAGGTATTTCCTCATGAGCTGCATGAACCTTGAACATATTATCAGTCATTCTCATTTTCCCTCAAGTTAAAATGGAGATTAAACTCTGGTCATGGCTCTAAAACTTTAAAGATTCTTTATATAAAGGACCTAAACCCTGTAATAATAAACATAAAAATTTGCAGGTGGAAGAGATATCAGAGCTCCCGTCTGCAAACTTTATTTTTATTAACGAAGAAATTGAAGCCTAAAGAGATGAAATGACTAGCTTAAGGTCAGGTGTTAAGTAACGGGAGGTGTTAAGTAACATTTGTCCCCGAGTCCCGTCTGAAAGGCCGGATTCCCGTATGTGGAATGTAAGGTGGTTCACGCTCTCCCCGAATTTCCCATTTTCCTAAAGCCTACTTTGTGCCAAGGAGAGAATGAACAGGGGTTGAGTCCAAAAGAGTTCTGCAAGTAGAGAATTTTGCTTTCTCTTTTGCACAGTTTTATTTAAGCTCAAAAGAATTTGAGAAAAAAAAAAAAACAACATTGTTTGGAGAGTAAGACAGAACTCTGGACCTCAGACCTCAAAGCCCAGGCGGAGAGTCACATAAGCAAACAATAATGTTACAAAATGCATCCTATGCACATAAAGATATGCACAGACTTTTTTTTAATCTCATAAAAGAGAAAACAACTCTCAGTCTGGAGAGGCTGGGGAGTGCTTCAACAAGGAAAAGACAGCTGAGCGGGGATTTCAAGGATGGGGGTCAGGGTCAGAGCATTCCAAACAGAGGGAAGCATGTGCAGAGTCCCCAAGGTAGGTGAGGGCGTGACACATGCAAGGATTTGAAAGGGGAGAACATTGTAGTTACAACACAGACAATCAGAAGTGTAATGCAAAATAAAATGGGAGAGACAGAAAAGGCCAGATTGTGCAGGACCCTGAGGGCCATGGGAAGGATTTAGGGCTTTATTCTAAAAACTACAGAAAGTCATCGAAGAGTTTTAAGCCAAAGAGGGATATGGCTAAGTTCGAATTTCTTTTTTTTAATGACTCTGGCTGTAGTTGTAAGTGCAGAAAACAAATTACAAGGGGAATGAAAGAATACAGCAGGGAGGCAGCTGGGGACACTGCAAGAGTCCCGGTGATAGAGGATCACAGTTGGAGGTGGGGAGTGTGAGGGAAGGAGAGAAGAGGCTGATTAGAGAGGCCCTTAGGAGGTAAAGGCAATGGAACCTGCAAATGGACTGGATCAGTGAGTGAGGGAGAAGGAGGAGCAAGGATGAAGTCTAGAGTTCAATGTGTACAACTGGCTGGATGGTCTGGTCCTAGAGGATACACTTAGAGTGACAAGCGTTGTATTTTGTTACAGTGAGATCTGTATGTCATTGGAATAGGGATGTCACATGGGCAGCTGGCAGTATGGGTCTGGGACTGCAAAGTATCTGAGCTAGATATGTGGAAAAAAGACTCCTCAGAGAGTAATCAGCTAAAGCCATGGTTATGTATGGGATCACCCAGAGAAAAGAGCATGAGAAGAGAAAGGGACCTAGGAAAGCTGACATTTAAAAGAGTCAAGAGGGATGGTCAGCAACAGGCTGAGAAAAATAAAAGGCAGGAAGAAAATCAGAAAATATTTTCTCAGACACTGACAAATTGTCTGTCAGCAGCTCTGTTTTTAAAACAGAAAACCTGAAAAAGCAAACCACCACAGCCAAAGGGAAAGATAAAAACAAAGTAGCCCAAATATTTCATGTATGTAATGAATAATTCTTGGATTACCAAGAATTGCCTCTATCAAAATTCTTGCTTGTTAAGGTAGCTTGTTTGTTCTTTTACGAAGCTCGTATCATGCTTCCCTTTAGATAAAGTATACTTCTCCACCAACTGACTTGGGTATATGACAATGGATGTGAGCCAACATGACATACACCACACACTATGTCCAAGCAGAAACTTTAAATACGCTTGTGTCTATTGGCTCCAGCTCTTTTGAGTGTTTGCCCTCTGCCATGAGAAGGGTGCACTTCTCCAGCCATGATCCTGAAATGAAAGACACAACAAGCAGGTCCTAATCCAGTGCAGCCCAACAGAGGCACAGTTAATTCAGTCCTCAGGTGACATGAGAAAGAAACAATGTATGTGATTTTTAACCACTGGGTTTTGCAGGCTATTTGTTACTGCAGCAAAAGCTGACTAATATATTTGCTCACAGTGAGATTACTTTAAAACTAAATCTAGTTTAAACTCCAGTAGAAAGAAGCAAAGTTACTCTTTATCTAGAACATATCATACCCCAGCACTAATAGGCTATTTCCAGACATTGTCTTGTTTTACTCCTCATGACAATTATTTGCACCAAATTACATGAGCAAACTGAGACTCAGATAAGTTAAATACATTTCTCAGGATCACAAAACTAACAAATAGTGGAAATGACAAAAATTCATCTGATTGCAAAGCTTATGCACTCTCCATATTGCAAATCCTGTTAAAGAATTTGCTAGAAATCAAACCTAGATCTCCGGCACGGTAAATGAGAAAAAACTGGCGAACTGTAAGAGCAGGCTCAACTTAAAACTATCCTCATACACATGGGGAGTTTGCTGCTGCTGTTGCCCGAGTAACCCGCAGGAGGACATTTGCAGCTCTGGATCTGAAATCTCACATTGCCACAGCCTCTATTTTCTCTCACCAAAGATATCACAGTTGAGAAAACGGAAGCTGTAAGGTGGAATTCAGTGCTCAAGTCAAGTCACGTTGAAAACTGGTATTAAAAGTTACCTTTTATCTCAATCCCTATACCCATGTAAACCAGATGACTTTCTGTAATAGCTCACTGTGGTCACCACTTATGAATTCAGCTTGGTTTTTCCCATATAATCCTTGGTGATGAAAATCACATCTGCCTTCCTGAATCTTGAGGAAGAATTAAGCCTTTAACATGTTAAGTAAGATAAGCAAGATACATTAATCACTTATCAGTGTCCATTTTTCCACTGAAGAGTTATGTGCTCTGCCTGGAATTTATTGTTGCTTTGTAGACCCCCTGATGAGACCTGGTGGAGGTAGTGGGGGTGGTGAAGTGTGGTGGAAAAGCAGAAGCTTTGAAGTTAAGCAAGTCTGGGTTTAAATCTTGCTCTGCCTCTTACAAACTCTGTGACCTTGGGAACTTGACTTTATCTCTCTGTGTATCAGTTTCCTTGGTGCAAAATGTGGGTGAAAATGGCTTATTCAATAAGCTGTCTGAACAGAGAAAGACAAATACTGTGTGATATCACTTATGTGTGGAATCAAAAAATACAACCAACTTGTGAGTGTAACAAAGAAAAGAAGCAGACTCACGGATATAGAGAACAAACGAGTGGTTGCCGATGGGGAGAGGGAAGTGGAGGGGCAAGACAGGGGTTGGGGAGTGGGACGCACTAACTACTGGGTGTAAGATAGGCTATTGACCATAACGATAAACATATAAACCAATGGAATGAAACTGAGAGTCCAGAAACAATCCCTTATATTTATGGTCAATTGATTTTCAACAAAAGCATCAAAGCAATTCTACGGGGAAAGGATAACTTCCAAAAATTGTCCTGGAAGAATTGGATACCCACGTGCAGAAAGATTAGCTTAGATTCCTACTCACACCATACCTAAAAAATTAAATCAAAATTAATCAAATGCCTAAATACGAGCTAAAACTGTAAAAGTTCTAGAAGAAAATCTAAAATCTAGAAGAAAACCTTCATGACCTTGAGTAGGAAAAGATTTCTTAGATAAGACATGAAAGCACGAATAAATACTAAGACAAACAAACCAATTTGCAAATGGGCAAAATATGTGAAGAGATGTGTAGACAAAGAAGATACATGAGTGGCAAATGAGCATTTGAAAAGGTGCTCAACACTGTTAATCATAAAACACAAACTAAACCATAGTGAGATACCACAACACTTTATACAGTCTAGATATAAGTTCCTTATTGGATATACGATTTGCAAATATTTTTCCAATTTTGTGGCTTGTTTTTTAACTTTCTTAATGGTGTCTTTTGAAGCTCCTAAGTGTTTAATTTGATCAAGTCTACGTTATCAATTTTTTTCTCTTTTTTGAATCATGCAGAGCCACTTTGGAAAACAGTTTGGCAATTTCTCAAAAAGCTAAACATAAATTTATCCTACAATCTAAGAAGTCTACGCCAAGCTATTTACCCAAGATCAATGACAGCATGTGTCCACACAAAAACTTACACATCTGTGATCGTAGCAGCATTAATCATAGTAGCCAAAAAATGGAAACAATCCAAATGACCATCAGCTGATAATGAATAAATAAAATGTGGCACACCCATACAATTTAATACTATTTAGCAATTAAAAAGGAACAAAATATGGATACATGCTACAACCGTGGATGAACCTCAGAAATATTATGCTAAATGAAAAAAGCCAAACCAAAAGACTACATGTTGTTATGACTCCATTTATATGAAGCATCCAGAAAAGGCAAAACTATAGAGACAGAATGCAGATTTGTTGTTGCCTGGATCTGAGCTGGGAGTAGGAATTGTCTGTAAACAGGCACAAAAGATCTTTTAGGAGTGACGGAAATATTCTAAAACTAGATTGTTGTAATGGTTGCACAGCCCTGCAAATTTACTAAAACTCATTGAATTGTACTAAAACAGATGAAGTTCACATTATGTAAATTACACTTCAGTAAATATGTTTTTTTCAAATCTTAATTGATTCCTTTGTGAAATATCTCAGACAAGGTGAAGGAGGAAGCCTGGGGAGTCTGCCTCCCTGCCTTGCTCCTTTCAGTTCTCCGGGAAGGACACCTGAGCCCCTCTCTCAGTGCTAAGAGCTATTTCCCCAGGAGCCTGGGGCAGCTGAGCCCAACTCCACTACCTTAGTGACTCTTAACCACCCCGAATCAGGCCTCCGGCAGCAAAGCTCACCTTGCAGAAATACTGTAAGAGTTATAAATACTTTAGGTCCTCGGGGAGCCCTGTCAGCTCTCTACTATGGCACCAGTGACCTAGGGCAAGGAAAATCCTATTTCTAGACGTACTGAGTGTGCGTGAGCAGGCTCACAAAAATAAACTGTTTCTTTCACGGCATAGTTTGGACCCATAAGATATCCATGCTGACTTAAAAGCTAATTCCTACAAGCTAATTGCAGCCCCTCACCCTAGAAAAACAGGATGAATGCATGAAATTCAAACTAAAACCCATTCACCAGGTAGAGGGACTGAGGAACTTGGTTTTAGAACAGGGCAATGTTCTCAACCTGGGCTGCATCATAAAATCATAAAACCACCTGGTTAAGCTTTTCAAGTGTATTAGTGGAGAAGAATGTTCCTAAATGAATTATAAGTGCCAATTAAAATATAATTTTGTTTGATCAAATTAATATTAATTGGTAACAGATTAAACACATAAAATCTAAACAAAAAACAACCCAAAAAACCCTACATAGTAAGCTTTAAAAAAAATATTATACCTGTGCGCCTCCCATCCAAAGAGATTTGGATTTAACTGGCCCAGAATTTTGCCTGAGTATCAGTAGAAGTTAAAGTTCCCCAGTGATTCTCCTGTGCATCCAGGGCTGAGAATCACCAGCTTTAGAAGGAGATGGATGTCAAAACAAGGTCTTCCATCAGGTACTCATTCAAGCCTTAAAATGCACTCTCTCTGAGTAAGGACCTTCTTCTCTCCTAGTAAAAGCAGCAACTGGATGGAGCCAACTGGATTTTGGACCTCAGGATGTTGTCATTTGCAGTATAGATGCTACCAATTTATCTCTGTTTATCCCAAATGAGTTCACGCTGGGCGTGTTGATCTCCACATCTTTAACCGTGACACCCAAAAAAAAGAGCTGATGCTGATAACGTAACTGGTGATGGAGAGGCTAAAAGAAAAAGGTTGTCTTTATTATCAGTATTCAAGGACTTTTCTCTATGGCAGGAACCAAGAATAAAACCAATTAGGACCTAGTGCAACAGTAACACAATATTAAATATTAAAGGCAATCAAGCATTCACCTCAGACATGAATGATCATGAGAATTTAGGACAGAGTTTCCTGCTGGCTTGAGTGGACCAAAAAAAAAAAAAAAAAAAAAGCAGAGCTCCTGCTGGGCCTTGCAAGATTGAAAGAATTTGACTTGGGGAAGTGGATTAACAGTGAAAATAATCACCAATAGCTCCAACAGCATTTACCATAAAGCAGCGCTCTCATTCAGGCATCGTTTTGTTTAAACCTCCAACCACTTTATGGTCCTCATTTAACAGGTGAGGAAATGAGGACTTAAAGAGATTAAAACATCTGCCCAAGCTCAGTTAGTGAGCGAGAATCAAAGTAGGCAACCTGACTCCAGAATCCAGGCCCCCAGGGCAAAGCAGAGAGACAGAAAGGACCCCATCATTTGTGTGATGCTGTGCAAGGAATCCACTATGCCGAGAATGCTGGGCCCTGTCACCAGGGTCCAGAAGAGAAATCTGCCTCACTGGGACAAGTCCGGGTCACCCATGTGGCCCTCACATCCTATGACCCTAAAGGGGAATATCCAGATATAAAACCAGCAGCGACAAGGAGAGCCAAATGGAAAGCAAACTAAAGTGGGATTTCCCTTTTTCAGAGACACAAGATGAGAAAAGCATCTGAATAGGTGAGCATGGCTGGGGAAGCGCAGGTCTGCGGATCCCCAAGGGGTGAGGTTTGCCAGAGGCTGGGAGAAAGGCTGAGAACCAGAGCTGGAAAAGAGTCGCTAAGCATCAGTCTATATTCTACCCGTCTAGGACCTTTCAGGATCCTGTAAAGGGCAGAAAAGCTAGGGAGGCAGAGACTAGGAGGAAAAAGTATACAGAGACAACATGAAAATGTATAGCAAATAACTGAGCATGCCTACCTTGGCTGAATTACGTTTTTCAAAGTGCTTAGTTATAATCAGAAGGTATTAGGTACTCAGTGTATGTTTTAATCTGGGGAAGATGTCTATGTAAGTGTGTGTGAAAGGCACACAGAACACCCGAAGGAGAGCGAAGTCTTGTTGGAAAGTCAAGGAATGGAGAGGAAAGAGAGAGGGAATATTAAATATGCATAATCTCCTCCAATCACTGGAGCCCAGTTAACAGAACCCTCAGACGAACATAGGAAGAAAGGAAAGAGGGAGGGATGAAGGCAAGGTTGGAGGGAGGAAGGAAGGAGGGAAGAAAAGAAAGAAGGAAGAAGGGAATGGAGGAAGAAGGGAGGAGGTGAAGGAGAAAACAAGAGAGAAAGGAAGAGAAGAAAGGAGGGGAGGAAGAGAAAGAACCAATTGCTTATGAGAAATTCATTTAAGGTGATGCTCATCCAAGTGTGAATCACAGACCATCTGCAACAGAATCAGCCAAGGTGCCTCACAACAAGACAGACCCTCAGAAATGGGGTGTGGGAATCAGAACCATCACAAAGTCCCCCAGGGCAACCTCACACACTCTGAAATCTGAGAACCGCTGCTCTGGGCATTGCTGTGGTCAGTCCGTGCACTCAGCCTCCTGCACCCGCTGCTACATCTTCAGTTACCAAACTGCATGGAACAGTCTCCCGTTCAGAATGGTGGACCCAAGGCGAGACAAAGCCCTGAGCCATCAGATGAAGATAAAATTCTATTCATAGAAGAACATGGTCTTATGGTCTTTGTTTGGAAGGAGGCAGATTCCTACTCAGATCCCAGTTCCACTTCATCCTAGTCTTCTGGATTTGGGGCAAATTATTTAAACCCCTAAGCATCAGGTTTCTCATCTATAAAAATCTTTACAAGATTTTGGGGAGGGAAAGTCAGATAGAACCCGTGTCTTTCTCTCAGCTGCCTTTTATTTGCTGACTTTTAAGACACGACATCCTAGAAGGAGTCTTCAAATGCTAACCCTAGTTAAATATCGAAACTTGAATGCCTCTCCCGGCTTTGACAAATGAGGAGAAATGACCCGTAAATACTTCATCTCTTTGATGTTACTGATTCCTCAGAACATTCTCCTGACATCCATGGTCTCCGAACATTCACACATAAATTCCTATCTGAAACACACACACACACCACTCCATGCCCTCTCATTCTTGTAAATTCATACTCCTCCTTCAATATCCTACACCAGCATCACCTCTACATTAAAACCTCCCCCAAATGCCACACCCCTGCCCCATCTCACCCGTACCTACTCACAGAACTGCTCACAGAACCCAAACGAACTCCATAAGAGTGATCTCACCGCATTATAATGACTCATCTGCTGGTCTCACTCCCCACAGGAAGAAATCCTGATTTCTTCCCCAAGAAAGAAATACTTATTAATCTTTGTAACCCTGGCACTTAATATCATGCCTAGTATGTAGCAAGTACACCATAATTTATCAAGTTCATGTATTCGATGTGCAAAATGTGAAATTTTGAGACTGATTTTTTTTAGAGTGTTACAACTTATTCATCCCTGTTGTTTTCAAAAGCTAGTCTAAGTCAGAGGGGAGAAAACCATCCAAACTCACACTAGTTGAGTTTTTTTTTTTTTTTTCAAATCTGAATCAGAATTACTCAGCTTGATCCTTCACCTTATTCATTAGGTTTGGCTCTGAATTACAAAATCCAATTTCTGAGAAGGATGATTTCCCACCATCGAAGGATTAAGAAGATCATCTCTGACCTTGAAGGCAATTCAAGTCAGTGCAGCGAACACTGATCAAAGATAAAGCATCGAGCTAGGCTCTGTAATTCTACAGAAAGAATACTTCCAAAACCACAGCATTCCTGTTGGAAACTTCCAACGAGCTGACCTCCTGGTTGGCTGACAGGCTCTTCTCTAGACCGTCTCTTGGTTCTGTCTTTTTGTCATAGTTCTGACACAAAGAGCAGGAATCACATGTCTACACCCAGGCACTACCCAAGCTTACCTTGCTGTCCCAACCCCAAACTGCCCCCTTTATGAATCACCATCCATATCCTTTTCCTGCCATTTCTCATGCCTGGGTTTGCTTTTTCATTTCAAACCATTGACGGTCACTTCAAAATTCTACTCAAATCATACCTACCATTTAGTGAGTGGCTCCATGTGCCAGGCACCCTCTTAGAGGTTTTATGTACATGCTATCATTTTAAATCCCAGCAGCCCTGTAATTCTGGTACTACCAAGTCTCCTCATTTTACACAAGTAATTTAGTAAGTGAAGATGCCACATGTGATTCCAAAGCCCACGTTCTTAGCCACAGAGGTACACACCCTCATGGGCTCCTTAAATACTCACACAATTCTCCGTGGATGAATTATGATTATTCCCATCTTAAAGATCATAGACAAAACTGTAGCCAACCAATGAGCTGAGAGGTGGAGGAATGGGCCTTGGAGACACAGTCAGGCCTTACTAATATACCTGTTGTCTTTCCAGTCACGTAGGGCATTACATTGCAACTTTAGTTCGATTGACTTTGCTTTTCAACTGTTGCTTGCAACCCAAGAGTCCTATTTGATTCAAAAAATGAACTCCACAGGGTGAGGCCATAAAGTCATGTGGATAACTTTTTTTTTTAATTACAGGTAAAATTTATTCATCCAAATGAGAGCAGTTCCTTTTAGTGTAATCATCTTAAGGGACATAAAGTTGCAACCCAAGGGGGGAAAAGGCTATGAAAAGATACCTCCTAAATTACAATATTAATCAAGCACTGGCCAGTAGTTTGGAATGAACAATGCACATTATTTTGCAAGCGTAGTTGCTTCATGCTGTGGAAGGAAGTAGCTCAAGGGACAGGAAAGAAAAGTGTTTGCTTCCACTCCTACTCAAACTACTGAATAGGCTGTTGCTCTGTCAGTTAGCACGAGGGAAGGCCATTCTGGACAGTGGAACACAATTAAGGAGGAATCAGCTTCCTACACCAAACTAATAGCCTTGAAACCAGCAGATAAAATACCAATTCTCAACAAAATCAGACCTGAAGTCCCCAGGCAAGTCATGTGCCAGAGTCTCCCTTTGGCCTCAGATTCTCCTACTCCCAGCCCTGCCTGGGCCGAGACACAGGGGATTCTCTCCTGGGACAAGGTCAGTGGTTTAGCTAAGGCAACACACGTCCATACCCCCGTTCATGACCCATGGCCAGCACTGCTGCCCAGACTGTTACACCAGGGGAATCGAGTCACAAGACCACACTCACCACAAGCTATGAAACAAGGGGGAAATTGCCAGAAAGTGTCCCTTTAGAGCTGTGCTATTTCTCTTCCTGTGACTAAAAGGATATTCATGGTCCTATGCAACTAGAGAAGGATCAGATTAGCACCAAGAAGAGTTTCTTGGGTTTGAGGAGAAAAGAGAGACTTCAGAAGTGCAGACCCTCAGAATTGTAATCTGAGGATCTTTGGCTCTGGCCCAACTGTGACCCCCACCAGCGGACTTAAGGAGATAAGGGAGAAACTTTTCTTTTGCCTATTTCTCTTTGGCATCGCTGAGTTCCCTTTGGCATTGTTGAGTTCCCTTTGGCATTGTTGAGGCTTGGCCATAACACATTGTTGACCTCTCTTTCCTTACCTAATTACATGTGAGAGAGTGGAAACCTGGACTGACATCTTGGCTTTTTAACTCACATAACACCCATAAGGCTAGACTAGCTGCAGAGACGCACTGACTCTGAAAGAAGACCCCAGCCTTCAAAGAGATCTGAAAAGCAATTGACATATTTGCTGCAATTTCTTCAAACGGCACCAAAGAAGCACGCCATTCATAATAGTAATAAATCTTCTCAAGACCCTCTTTCCCCACCCCCTCCTACTCTCTCACAGAGCACTGATGTTCTACCAAGTTCATGGTCTATGCTTCCCAAACACCCAACATTACCGGTCAGATCTCAGCCTGCATTTGCCATCATCCCCCTTCCCATTTCTCTTCCTGAAAGACCCCTCTTTCCCTCCAGCACTTCCCTGTCATTGCCACTGTAGTTCAGTCTTCTGCTCCCTTCTCATATGATTCCACAGAACAAAAGCAGCTGTCCACCTGAGAAGCCTTCCTTTGAGGAAGAAAGATTCTGAATGTGACTATGTTAAATTTTTTTGTCTTTATTCCATTTGCTCACTGAAATATAGACTTACATGTACAGAAGGAGGCTGATATCTGAAGTTAGATAATACAGATAGTCTCAGTCACTGTGTGTGACTTTGGGGCAATTAACCTAAACTTTCTGACCTCAGTCACTACATCTATAAAATAAGGTAACAGTGATACCTTCTTCACAAGGATATGGTGATGATTAAATGAGAAAATATGTCCTCACTGTTGCTGGGAATGTAATTTGGTGCAGCCACTATGGAAAACAGTATGGAGATTACTTAAAAAACTAAAAAGAGAGTTACTATATGATCCAGCAATGATCCACTCCTAGGAATATATCTGGAGAAAACTCTAATTTAAAAAGATATATGCACCCCAATGCTTACTGCAGCACTATTTACAATAGCCAAGACATGGAAGCAACCTAAAAGTCCATCAACAGATGAATAGATAAAGAAGATATGGTGTGTGTGTGTGTGTGTGTGTGTGTGTGTGTGTGTGTGTGTGTAATGGAATACTACTCAGTCATAAAAAGGAATAAAATCATGCCAATTGCAGTAACATGAATGAACCTGGAGACGGTCATACTAAGTGAAGTAAGTTGAAAAGAGAAAGAAAAATACAATATGATATCACTCATATGTGGAATCTTAAAAAATGGCACAAATGAACTTATTTACAAAACAGAGTCACAGACATAGGAAGCAAACTTATGGTTATAAAAGCGGACAGGGAGGGGGAAGATAAATCAGGAGTTTGGGATTCGCAGATACAAACTATTGTATACAAATAGATAAACAAAGAGCACAGGGGACTGTATTCAACAGCTCATAGTAACCGATAATGAAAAAGAATATATATGTGTATGACTGAATCACTATGCTGTACACCAGACACTAACACAACATTGTAAAATCAACTATACTTCAGTTTTAAAAAGCACTAAAAAAAGGAAAGAAAGAAAACATCTTTTGTCATAAGGAATAACAAGTAAACTATAAAGCGCTCCCTGAACACGATTCTCCACAATCTGGGCTAGAATCTCAAAAATTAGTTCCCTTTCCCTATGTAGTGAGCCACCTGATTCTGCCAACCTGTTTTGGTGCACTCCATAAAATGGAATCCAGAATCTTAAGACCATCAATTTGAAATCCAAATTTTTAATTCTCAGCCCCGGACTCCACATGAAATTTGCAAACCTCAGCTACCCATAGCACAACAGACACTTCTGATCTGATCCCTTTTTTAACAGACTCCTATTAAACTTTAGTTACAGGACTCAAAATCTCTCCCACCTCCAAGCTTCTAATGAACAGCAGCAAAAACTTTTGACACAGTTTACAAGAGAGCTAAATTAGAAGGGAAAAGTGTGTAGAACCCAGGACCAAAGGAACAAAGAATTAAGGAAAAGTCACCAGAGTACTTACGCAAAAATACCAATTTTATGCCTCCTAAAGTAAGAGATGAAAAAAATGTGAGCACATTTGGATCCACTGATTTCCAGTGAAAATGATTCCAAAGTAATCCCTTTAGGTTCCATGTGGGAAGGCGTCGAGGTGAGTCAGCCAGATTGGGTAAAAAGGTACACAAAGAAAGGGAAAGTGAAAGAAAGTGATGTGCAAACCAACAGACGTGGCACCAGGATCCTCTTTATCTTTGAGCTTAACATTTGGGATATGGGTACCGACGGGCCAGGTGGAGGGAGAACCAGACCGCTCCTGTCGCACCTACTCAAGAAGGGCAGTAGGGGTCAGGTGTCTCTCCTACTCTCCGCTCCCCCAGCATTGGAGGGACCGCACCTTTTAATGAAGATATGACATTTACCTTGTTCACTGTCCATCACTGGATAGAAAGAGGAAGATGGATAAGAAAGAACAGGGAGAAGCAGCTGGGAAGAGATTTTTAAAGACTATTGAATTGCTCTCTTTGCCAGCTTCCATACCAGGCAGATAACCAGCAACAAAGTTAACTCCCGTGGTCTTCTCTAATGAAGATATGCTGTCCTCTGTAGGATACACAAACTCAAACAGCTGGTCTACCCTGGAGAGCTCACAAATCTGAATAACTTTCTCTTTATGTGAGTTTCCCCTTAGATTATCAAAAACAGCAGCTTAAAAGGAGGTAACAAAACCTGGATTCCATTTTCAAGGAGGAATTTAGCTCTGCCCAAGCTGGTAACAGACTAAGAGCTCCAACTGATTGTATGATCAAATTATAGGCTTAAACTTGACATTGAAACCCAAATAAACAGAACACCATGAGGCATTTTCCATTGATCCGTCCTTTGAGTTCTCCTTCATTTTGCTTAACAAGCAGCGCTTCCACTTGTGGCTAAAGAGGAAAATACCCTCAAAGGCTAGAGAAAGCCAAAGAGACCTGTGCAGGATGGAAGGTTCAGCTATGGAAATTCCACACTCCAGATTGAATTTCACAAGCAAGACAGGCAGGCACCACCAAACTGAGCCCCGTGTCCTGGCTGTGGTTCCTAATTCTCTAATCTGGTTCTATCTGAGTCAAGGGAAAACTTGGAAATGTTATACAGTCACCAAACATGAAGGTATTTCCAAGGGATACAGGATGCCATCCCCAAGACGAGCAACTTTTCCTTTTCCCTTAATATTTACCTACCATCAAAGACATACTCTAAACATCATGACTGTGGAGGGAAATCACATGAAACATCACAAGAATAACCAGACCAGATGTTGAGATGCCCCTAGAGAACAGCATATTTTTCCCCAAATAGGAAAATGTAGTTCTTTAGAGCATGTATCAGGAATCAAATATCTGGTAGGGGGGAGGGTATAGCTCAGGGGTAGAGTGCCTGCTTAGCATATATGAGGTCCTGGGTTCAATCCCCAGTATCTCCGTTAAAAAATAAATAAATAACATAAAGAATAAAATAGATATATATAAAGTAAATAAAACTAAAAATAAAAAATAAATAAACCTAATTAGCCCACCCTACCCCCCCAAAAATCAAATATCTACCTAAGCCTTCTATTGCACTCATGAACATTACTCAAAATTAACTTTTCCCAAACCTAAGCTATGAGTCTGTAACATCCAGCTGAGAGGGCAGGGCACTTAGGAGGCTCAGTCCAAAGAGATGATTGAGAAGGAAATATCTAGAGACTGCACAGATCCTGACAGTGATGTCAGCTATCCATCCATTCAGTCAATAAATAAATACGCAACAAAACAAACCTCCTACATATAAACACCCATAAGTGATAAGCAAGATGAAGACTAGAAAAATAGCTAAGAAATAAGACTGACTTCTAAGGCAAAACTCGAAGTCAAGACACATATTTTTTTTAAACCCATAATATAAGGTAGAAAGCATTAATTGCCCTAAGAAAGGTACAGGTGAAGTGCCATACTCATGTGAATTCAGAGAAGGCTGAAATGATTTCCAGTAGAAGGGATCAAGAAAAGCTTCACCAAGAAAATAATATTTCAGATGACCTTAGAAGGATGGGTGAGATTTGAACCTGAAAGATGGAAGGAAAGTGCATGCAGGTGGAAGGACTGGCCTGAGCAATAACAGATCTAAGGAGGCAAAACACTGGAAACAAGACATTTTTCAGTCTGGCTGGAAAAGAGGCTTCAGGGCACAAAGTCCGTGGGGGGAAAGACTGGAAAAAAAACAAGCTAGAGCTATTCCACGGATGGCCTTCAGTCACAATTTGGAATTAATATTGTAAATAATGAAGAGCCACCGAAGGTTCCTGAGCTGGGGAGTGGCGTGGTGAGATTTCAGAAGGACTCGTGCGCAAGGTAGATTAGAGGAGGATACAACCAGAGGCAAGAAGACAAATCAGGATAGAAATACAACGGTGTGGGTAAAAAGCAAAGAACTGGGTTATCCGTGAGGGCATGAAAAGGAAGGGGTCGACAAGAGACATGTCATCGAGTTAAGGCCAACAGGATTTGGTCATTGGTGGTCATGTGGGACAAGGACATCCAAGATCACCCCAAAGTGTGCGTTCTGGATGCCTGAGAAGATAGCAATATTATCAACAGAAACAGAACTTAGAAGGTGACAAAGACTGTGGAACACCTAGGTGCTTACTGTGTTTGGTCATCAGCTGGAAATGTGGGGCTGGTAACAGGAAGACACAGAGAGACAAACCCCAAGTTTCCATTCAGTCCATGTCTTACTTTACCTCTGTGGTATTGGTCACTGTTGACCCCTCCCTCCTCAAAATTCTCCTCTTGGGCTTCTGGACAATATCCTTTCCATGTTTTCCACCTTCCCCTGTGGCAACGCTGTCCAAGGCTCTACAAGACTCTCTTCTACTACATGTCCTACAGTGACTGTGTTCCTCAGTCCGTTTCTCATTCTATATCCTGTCCCTGAGTGTCTCATCTTTGCCCATGAATTAACCACACCTCCATGTTGATGACTCTGTAGAAGGCAATGACTGAGCATACAGGTTGTGGAATCAGCCCGGCCTCAAATCCCAGCTCCACGATTTGCTGGACATGTGATGTGGGACAAGTCATGTACCTGGATCTTTCTTATCTGCAAAATGTGGTTACAGGGTTGTGAAAGAGGATTTAACATAAGGGTTAATAGAAAATTTGGCAACATAAGAAGCCCTCGGTAAACGGTTATTATTATTAACCAAAATTTGTAACTGGAAATCTAGATCTCCCTCCTGATGGCCAGATCCATAGAGGCAGCTGTCACTTGGGCAGCATGCCCCGAGGTCCAAACGTGAACTCATCATCTTTCTCACCTCCCGCAATCCTGCCCCTCTTCTGTGTTACAAACATTCATCCGATCATCTAAATTAGAAGCCTGGGAATCATCTCATATTTCTCTCACTCTCCTACTCCCCACATCCATCTGCCATCAAATCCTGTAAGATAAAATTCTAAGCAACTCAATGTAGCATAAAAGGCCCATCATTATTACACTCCAGCTTCTCTGTCCAAGCTCACTTCCCACCACTCCTTCTATTCCCAGTAAGTACACTCACATATTCTGCTCCAGCTTCAGACCAAGGTAACTGCCATCCCTCACAAACACCAACCAATCAAACACAAGCGTCTTTGCATATTTCCTTCCTCTGCCTGAATGTCCTTCTTCCAACTGCTTAGGCCCAGTACAGACAATTCCTATTTGCCTTTAAATACTCAGCTCGTGTCACCTCCCTGTTCATCCTTTCCTGGCTGC
Source organism: Camelus ferus (assembly GCF_009834535.1). Lineage (NCBI taxonomy): Eukaryota > Metazoa > Chordata > Mammalia > Artiodactyla > Camelidae > Camelus > Camelus ferus. The sequence goes on along the minus strand of NC_045716.1, from coordinate 14,801,290 downwards.
CAGTGGGCAGTTAGATGCCTTTCTTTCTGCTTCTGTAAAAAAGTATGCTCCCCTATGGTGGCAGTTACCACACTGGAATTATTGATTTGCTTGTCTCTCTTCTCCAGTAAATTGTAAGGAGCTTACAAGCAAGGACCTTGTCTTATGGCTCAACTCTCTCTCCCACCCCTCAATCTAGCACAGTATATAGACAGCACTTAGCAGGTTCTTCAGTGTTTTAATACATAAATGAATAGCTGGTGGGGAGGGACATAGCTCAGTGGTAGAGTGCATGCTTAGCATGCATGAGGTCCTGGGTTCAATTCCCAATACCCCATTAAAATAAATAACTAAACCTAATTACCTCCTCTGCCAAAAAAATAAAATAAATGAATAGCTGAATAATCAAACAAAATAAGACAATCCAAGGAGTTTCAGCCTTTTGTTTTTGTCAGCATGGTTAATCATAAAATTCATAATCATACAATTCAAAAGTTTTTCTGGTTTAGTCCATATCTCTGGAACAATAAACAATAGTTTTTCTATCTTATTTTTCAAGATATCTATCTTTCCAAGCTAATGGGTGGTTTCTGTTTTCTCCTTGGTGCTTTCCTGCATTCTCTAAATGTTTTCTGGTTAATCTCTTGATCCATATCAAATCAGTCATCTGATAAAAATCAGGAAATTTGAAGGAAAGCCTGAAAGAAGTTGAAGTCTGCAAATATGATTGGACTTTCTTTAATTCAGGTAGTTGAGTAATGTCATGTCTAAAGATGATCATTCAGAGTGCCAAATGGTCATTGCATTGGGTTTTGAGGACCAGGGTAGGGGATAAATTCCAGTTAATAAGATTAAAAAAAAAAAAAAGAATAATTTTTAAGCACATTCTTCTAATTCAAAGATGACAGGTCCTACTAAATGGGGGTGAGGGTAAGAAAATTACTTCTGAGTTATTACAGTGACCCTGCTAGGCCAGCATTTGATAATTATCAGCAGCCTCCTGTTCATGAAGGCTCTTACAGTTTTCATGCAGTCTGTTAGGGTCAGCCGCTCTACCCTCTCCTTCCCCACACCTGGTCCTTTGGTGACCACCTGCTGGAAAGCATTTCATCCCGCCATCACTCTCCCACGCCCCTTGCGCCAGACCCACCCACAATGGGCACCTTGACTTCGGACCTGAGCTGTCTCCCCAAGTGTCCGAAAGGACAGCAGCTCTGTGTCCTGGGCTTCCTCGAGCACTTTGGGGGCTGATATTGTATTCCAGTGTCCTAGACTTTTTGATGAAAGCTCTCTTCCAGATCGAGGGAATGAACCATAGATAAAAGAACAAAAAAGGAAACTGAAGAATCAGCCTGCTCAGAGAGCAGTGACTTAGACAATGGTGCCACCCATCGGTCAAAAATAAAAGTGCAACTGGTCTTTTCACCAAATTTGGAGTGATTAAACGGAACATTTCACGTGAATTTGGAATGGGCAGTAGCTGAATTTTTTTTTTATTGAAGTGTACTCAGTTTACAATGCTGTGTCAGTTTCTGGTGTACAACATAACGTTTCATTCCTACATATACATATCGAATGTTTAAATCATTAGTACTGGTGCTTTGACAATAAGGCTTTTATATTTACAACACAATCACAATTACAGTAGGCCTGTGAGCAGGGGCTGCAGCAGAAACTGAGGTTCTGGGAACTGGAGTAGGAAATCAGTTCAAACCCTAAAAGAGAGTGAAAGGCAAGAACGGTTGGACAAAGTGGCCCTAATTAGAAAAATAGCTGGAGGAAGGGAAGATAACAGCCCCGGTAGACTGATCTCCAGTACACCACACACTGACTGAACTAGGCAACTTCGCGTGATGTATCTAATTTAATCCCCACTAAAATCCTGCTGGACTGGCACTTCCGGGCTCATTACTAGAGTGGGAGGGGCCAGAGAGGCTACAGATTTGCATAAGCTCACAGCTCAGCCACAACAGGGCTGAAGTCAGGTCTGTCTGTCCTCTTCCCAAAGTCCATTCTCATTCTACCAGCCAGAAGCCACCTGTTCTCACTTCTCAAATTTGTGTAGGGCAGACATTGAGCCCATAAGGTGGTTTTCTTGTTTTGATCACGGTGTCCTGCTGGGGTGTCAGATAACGGAAGTTGGTGCTTTCGGTTTTAAAATTGAAATGTTGAACAGAAGGATGCATGTCCCTGGGAAATCTGGTGCTCTGGATTCTCTGTATCAAGGAAGGGACTCTTTTCTTCACTCTCTCTCTCTCTCCTGCCCCATCCCTCTTTCCCCTTTAAAATCCTCTGCTTAACTACAGATCCAGTAGCAGTTTACGGATGTGCTATCCAATTCAACAGCCACTAACAACAAGTGGTGGTTGAGCACTTGGAATGTGGTTATTCTAAACTGACATACCCTGTACGTGTAAAATACACACTAGATTTCTAAGACGTCCTACAAAAATAAAAATATAAACTATCTCACTAGTGATCTTTATATGGATTACATGGTGATGTGGTACTATTGTTGGATATATTAGGTTAAACAAAGTGTAGGGTTAAAGTTAATTTCACCTGTTTCTTTTTACCTTTTTGTGGGACTACTAGAAAAAAATTTGATTACATATAAGGATAACACTTTATTTCTATTAGAGAGCACTGTTTTAAAGTCATGCAAACATGCTTTCATAAATAAAGGCATTTCATACGTTAATTAGAACAAGATCATGGATATGAAACAAAATCTATTCCTTCCTTAGTTGATGGACAGAAAACTGCCAGCTGAGATTCAGTTAAGACAACTGTGATTATAAACCAGGAGTTTCACATCATGGAGAAACTAATGAAGCTTGATTTTCTCTGGCTGTATGTACAGGTGACCGAATTGTTCCCTAATCATCCCAAAGCTTTTACCCTACTGATTACATTAATAACAGTATAATTTACATACTAGAAGCATATACATAGAAGACCTATCAGGCTTAACAAAGAACTTCACATTCTTACGTTAAAGAAAGTAGAACCATTGCTGTTCCACTCAGAAGTGTGTTCCTAAGGCTGTGGAATCTTCTCACCCCCTATCTAGTTCAGCTCTTTTAAAATGCATGGAAATCTTATTGTGTCGCATCCAAGATTAAAGCAATTCAACCTCCAAGGCTCAATTCCAGGCTACCTCAATTTCTCGCCGGGTTTTACTTATCTCATCAAAAACAACCCTGGAAAAATGGCGCTAGAGAAATCTACAAGCCAATGGACCCTTAAAGATAGGACATATTCAAAAGGGATTTAAAGAACCAGTTCAGTCAATGGCTCCCATGAATGACAAACCATTGGTCCAAACCACATGGAGTTACCTCCACTCAGGGGTGACTTGGGACTAGAACATGTCAGCAAGGGTGAGCACCCACAGGAACGCTGCCTGCCTGCCTGCCCAAGAATTTTGAAGAGCCTCGTTTTGCCTTGGAGACAGGCTCTACGACCATCATGATGCTGAGTTTCCAGGGTCAGCAGGTAGAGGATGGACTAATTGATTTCTCAAGTTCACCTTCAAAACCAGACTCTGACCTTCGGCTCTCTGCAGAAAGGAACAGACCCAAAGAGTTAAACTGAAGTTTAAAAATGGCCTTGGTCTGAGGTCTCCTAGGAACCCATTTGAACAGCGCACGATGCAAACTCAACAGATATCTTTTGCCAGCTCTTCTCAATTTTCTCTGCTATGTGTGATATTTTCCATGGACGAGACCAGAGATGTTGGCTGTAAATGATAGTCAGATGTTTCAACAATTTTGTTGCTGAAACATGATAATTTCCAGAAGCCCCTTTTCTGTACGTGGTGTCCTTTGGTAAGACCCACCACAAACAAAATGACTTGTATGAGAAGAATGGCAGAAGATCTGGAAATTAACCAGGAAACTGGACCGTAACGTGCCTCAAACAAAACAAAAAATCATTAATAGGAAACAGGCCAGTTTTTAGGGGTCACAGAAAGACTATACCCTGGGTTCTCAGCAACTGGCTATGTTTCAAAGTCAGTAACCTCCAACTTGTCAGGGAGGATTGTGGTTAATGCTGCGAAAGACATGTGCTGAAAGGTTTCCAGTTGCCCTTAGATTCCTGAATTTCTATTCAGGGTATCATACCACACATGTGCAAAACAGAAAAGTCTGGTAAAATTTAAATGAGTCCCGCTGTAAGGAAACCCAACATATAAAATCTTAACTTATAAAATCAATACATTAGAAGGTTGTGATTTATATCAAAAAAGGATTAACTTCAATATTTTAAATGAAATTTTTCTTATCCAGATAGTAAGTTGAGTCACATGAAATATCCAATACTTCACTGTTTTCACCAAATAAAATCAAAATGCTGACAATCCCATGTGGTTCAATGTATACATTTCAATAATAACATGGGTGCTAGAAAAGTTTAAAGAGAGAATTAGGAATGCCTACTGATTTCAAAGTGGCAGAAATTTTTTTTAAAACTTTAATGCTTCTCAAATAACAATTCAAAGTCAACAGGAAAATATTTTGTCCAACATTTTCAATTTTGAGCTACATAATTTTTCAGTAGCATATCTATAGTACTACAGGATGTCGTCAGTGATAACTAAGAATTTTGGTAATGATTTGATAATGCCTAAAATAATAGTAATACAGTCCATATTGATACAGTTTCACATTTCAAAGCAGCCTTAATTGAAATGAATCTATTAAGCCATGCCCCCAAATCCTTTGTGAAAATGAGACAAAGATGGAAGAGAGGGAGCAAAAAAAGAGACACATGGACAAATTTTGATAACCAGAATATATACATCCAGTGCTCAATTCAGCAGCGCATATACTGAAACTGGAACAATAAAGAGAAGATTAGCATGGCACCTGCACAAGGATGACACACAAATTCATATTTTTAAAAAAAAAACTATATATATATATCTCCAAATGAGGATCTCTTTTCAAAGGATCCCCCATGGGAAGCCATATGTCTACTTCCAGGTGACATGACTACATTGCTCAGAATGTCTAGGGAATTCCTCTTGGAAATATCTTCAAAGCTATATAAGAAAACCAGTACATTACCTAATAGTCATATTTCTCCTTTTTTCTTCTTCTTCCTTTTAAATTCCAAACTGGGATCAACCAGCTATTAACCTGCTATTTCACAAACTTAGATCAAAATACTTTGGGGTTATTTACTAAAATCTGTACATAATTTGTCCAAACCCACAGAATGTACAACACCGAGAGTGAACTGTGCAATAAACTATAAACTTTAGGTGACGATGATGTGTCAAGGTAACATTGTTCATCAATTATAAGTGTGTGTACCACTCTGGTGAATAATGGGGGGTGCTAGGCATGTCTGGGGTCAGGCGGTACATGGGAAATCTCTGCTCCTCAATGTTACTGTGAACATAAAACTGCTCTTTAAAAATAAAATCTTAATTTGAAAAAAGGAAGAAATTGCATACATACATAAAAATAAAATTAAAACTATTTGAGAGAGGGAAATTGGTCTACACTGAGGGTATCCAGGAATGCCTGGTACATGATCCCACTTTCCTTTTTGTCTGCTTACTCCTCATCTTCTCCATGAGTTCCCTCCACCTCTGAGAAGAAAAAGCAGTCTTTTATGGTTAAACCAAGGCGATTAGGCATGGTGGGTAAACCCATATGGTGGGTAAATGTCGCTAACACTGGCCGACTCCAATCCCACTCTGAGTGACTTCAGTATATTCCTTTATTCTTTCTGCATCTGTTAACGTATCTGAGAATACGGCGGGGATTCGCGATGCAATCTCTCTACGTGGGAAGAAATATAAATGTCCGGCAAGCATATAAAAAACAAGCAGAGAACCTGGCTTTCTCACAGATGACGTATGCAAATAAGAAAGGGCTGGCTGACAACGTTTTCACCGTTTTTTTTCAACAGGTACCTTGACCCATAAAATAAAAGTATTTCTTATCCCCATGCCAAAGCAAGTGGATTTTTACTTTGAGGTTGACAAATAAGAATAAAAGTGACAGAAATGAGGCAGTCGAGGCTATCCTATCTCTCCTGTCAATCTGGAAAAGCTTGCTGAAGAAACTGAGGTCACTGTCCCTGGCATTCCGGGGTCCACTCCCGGCTCCGCGCTCCGCGGAACTGCAGGCCCCGCCCCAGAGCTTCCGCGTTGCTAAGGTAACGGGCCGCTTCTGAGATGCTGCCACCCACCCAGGGGCCCCCGCCCCGGGGCTCGCATTTTCAACCTGCTTCCACCGCAGCACAGATACGCAGAGAGTCTGCTCAAAGGGACCAGCCCTCTCTAACGTGCTCTCAGCGATTCACCAATCAGACGCTGCCACTTAAAGCCCGAAATTGAATGGTCAGATTCCCAGGGAGGGCAGGGTTGGAGAACAGAAACAGAACAGAAATGGGAGCTGCTTTTTGCTTGCCCTGTGAGATGGTCACTAGTCAGTAATGCCCAATGTTCCAGTTAGGGAAGGGGCTGGGACCCTTCGTCAGGGGTTCCTGTGGGGCTAGGAAAGCAGTGTCAGAGGAACCCAAGGAAGTGAGAGTCCCCTGGATGCTGGGAGCTGGGAAGGACCCCGCAGAGCCCACTCCTGCGATCACACGCTGCTGGATCCTGGCAGTACCTTCTGCCAGCATCTGATAAACCCTTCAGAGGAGGTGACTGGATCACCAACCCCAGGATTTGCTCCCTGGGAGCAAATTATTATTATTATTATTACTATTATTATTATTATTACCCCTAGGAGGGGACAGTTGCAGAAGGTTATATGAAAGTCCGTAATTGTGTAGGCTCAGGAAAGATTTGGGCATGTATGTAGGTGAAGTAAGGCTCTCAACTGAAGAAGAAAATGTTTTGTTTAGTTTTTCAGAGGAAGCGAATACTGTCAGCAAAAAGTGACTGCAGTGAGGTGACAGATATTCTGCCAGCCCCATTCTGCAGACCAGCAAGACCGCCTAGCAGGGAACAGGGTTTCAGGGAGAAAAGGAGGACAAAGACAACAAAAACGAAAAAAGGAAAGAAAGGGAGAGAGAGAGAAAGAAAGAGAGGGAAAAAGAAAGAGAGAGAAAGAAAGAGAGAGAGAGAAAGAGGAAGAAGGAGAGAAAGAAAAAAGAAAGGAAGAAAGAAATGAAAAGTCTAGACAAAGAAAGGAAACAGCTGAACTGGGCGAGAGAGAGGGTGGTAGAGAAGAAGCAGCAGAAAATGAAAAGTCTCTAAGCTTCAGCCCTGCAGATAAGATGACCGTATTTCCTGGTCCGCCGTCAGGATACATGAACAAGAGCTGCTGTACTTATGGAGAAAGTTGAGGTTGATTTAAATTAGTTCTGCCTCTGAAAATCCAGGATGTCTGTTTGTCACTCCTAGGGTTAATTGGACTCATAGGCTGGGAACTGCCCGGGCACTGGAAGGGTACAGGACTCCTGAATGCCTGGAGAAGAATTCTCATCCATCAGCACTCAGAGTGGGGAGATTACTGTCATCAAGAATATGGCCAAGCCTTCATCAGAATTATTGTAGATTCACTTCAGTGTTTTTCATCAAATGCACGTAAAACTTGAAATCGTGCTTCTCTGCTGTGCTCACCTTGTCCTTTTTCTGAAGGTGTGCCTGTTCTGAGAGGATAATAATGAGGATTTTTTTTAAGCCCTGCATGCGTGACATCTTAATACTTTTCAAATCCTTGTCTTACTCCATCCCTTCCTCTTCTGCCAGTGTGCCTGATTCAGCCACCCCGTTCTCACAGTGGCTCACTGAAGTCACTCCCTACAAGCTCGAATCGTTACTCTGTTTCTTACTTTTTTCCAAGCTTCTTTCTGATTTCCACAGAGGATGTTGTAATTCTGAACTTACTATGTAGACAGTCCCTTTTCCAGGAGCGTTTCTAACGCAAGGAAAGCTCTCTTTCCCACCATGGACATAACCAGTGCTGCTTACCTTGGGCTTCGACGGTCTTCTCGCTCTGTCTCATAAAACCAGCTTTACTGCCATTAATTTTCACTCCCTTGAGCAGCTCTGCTCTGTCAGTTCTCCTTTTGTCCCTCAAGAGTTTCTCTGGTTTCATTTTTGAATTTTAAGAGCTGGGATCTATCTTCATTTGGCTGTCTAGTATCTTGTTCCTCATAGGGCTCTGTAACTGTATAGCGGTGCGAGGGGTGTTGGAAACTTCAGGCTGGCTCTTTAATTTTCCAACAACTTAAGTGGCAGTTGTTCAGTGTCTACTATTTCCTGACTCTTCCTTTTCCCTTTTCATACAGCTGACCCACCTTACTGATGTTTTAAGTCACTCTGTCCTCTAGTATTTAGATGAGTCGTATCACAGGCTTTCAAGCCATTTGAGAGCACAAGCAAGACTGTTCACGTCTAGATCTTATCTCTGTTGTCCTTAAGTTCTCAGCATCACTTCCACCCTATGGGCAGGTGGTGTGTGTTGTTCTTTGATTTCACCTTGTATCCATCTAAATGGACCTCTGCGTGCTAAGCCTTGGGAAGAAAAAAACATCGAATAAGAATTGCCTTCCCCAACTCCTGCTCTTTCTTTATATGTTAAAATGTCAAATACTCTAGACTTTCCCATTTATTCCTGAATAGTCTGAGTGTTTGAGAGAGAGGTATTCGTTGGAGAACAAAAAGATAAGTGGAAACAGCTGAAGCGAAAGACCTCTCAAGAGCACCTGCTCAGGGGAAGCCGCTCTGGAGGACACACTACTCGGGTAGGATACACAGAGTTCATGGGCAGATCTGAACCCAGCGTTCTAAATGAATGAAGGTATGAGGGGGACAGCGCATGCTGAGGGTTATGAACACAAACTCCTGGGTTCAGATCCCAACCCTGGCACCTCCTATCTGGGTGACCCTAGACAAGTTTTTCAGCCTCAGTCTCCTTATCTGTAAAAGGGAGATGGAATGGTACCAACTTCTTAGGGTTGTTGTAAAGATTAAGTGGATTAAGTATATAAATTGCTTGGAATAGGTTATAAAACCACAGTCCCAACCCCACATCAGTTTGCCACCATGTGAGTGTCTCTGGCAGGACCATTCTTTGGGTAAAGAGATGGGGGCATAATTTCTCATACTTGCTTGTTCCTTTCTTGCCATAGGCCATACTTGGTGTGCAGGATATTAATTAAGCAAACAAGCTTTTGCTTAAAATTCAGTAAAAGCATCAGAATCTGTTTTCATTTCTAATACAGTACAAGGTTGAGTGTGAACCCTCATGCATTGATGGTGTAATTTCCCAACAGTAGTTCCACTCTGACCATACCAGTAGCAGCAGCAGCTTGGAAGGAAACACACCAGAACCTCCTCTATTCCCTGTCCCTCTCTCCATAGCTCTCAGAATTCCACAGTTTGATCCTTTTTGCTACCAAGGAGAGGCCAAAGAAACCAGTGCCCTGAAACCCATCACTGAAATTAAGTGTCGCTGGTGGGCACAACTCAAGTGACTTTGACTTTCAAAGGGAGGTAAGGATAACAGGAACTGAAAAGGGAGTAAGAGAAGTGAAGTATTTGGTGGGAACTGATAAGGTGGCCACAAGGTGGCACAGAATGACAACCAGAGTGCTCCCTCCCTCCCTCCCTCCCAAGTGACTCCGTTTTCAGTGAGGGCTCTGTTGCTACTGCCCTGACTCTCTTAAGTCTTATTGCCCTGAAAAAGCTCTCTTTGCATCTTCTTTCTTCTTTCACATTCCACAATCTGTGGTCCTTTCTCTTCCCTTAGCCCCTCTTTCCTTTGAAAAGTTCTCAGTTCTCATTGTTATAAGCAAACATGGGTTCCTTTCTCCCCCATTTGACCCTGATGGCTGGTCCTGTACTCAACAACAACTCCCTACTTCTGGAAAACGTGTATCTCTAACTCAAACTTTCAGTGGAATTTGAGCAAGGCACACAGCAGGGTTCCAGTGGGTTTAACATCCCACCAGTCAAACTAGGGTCCAAAAGGGCTGAGTAATGAAATGCTATTGGCTGATCTTATGTTACCTTCAAATTTTTCCTGAGCAGTATCTGTCTGAGTTCTTTAGATGATCTGATCTTCTACTGAGGACATAGATTGGGGCATTAAAATTAGGAGAGCACTGCCTCGCCGGATTTGGGTTAAAGCCATTACCAAAGACAAGTGGCTTAGGAATCAGGAAACCTGGTTCTAGTCCCAGCCCTGGCCCTTACCTCGTGTTGCTAGGCCAGTTACTTCATTCTTCTGAGTGGCTGTCTCGTTATCTACAAAGTGGGGATGATAACCACCTTGTAAGATTTATAACACCTGTAAAACATCTTACTCAATAAGTATTAGCTCTCCCTTTTCCCTTTGTGTGAGCAATGAAAGACTCCGTTAGATCTCTAGGCCCCTTCCAATGGAAATATTCTGTGTTCTGTCTTATCATCAAGATGACTGTCATAAATTAAGATTAGCAGCAAGTGAATTATAACATGTCTCCTGAGTTGAGAACAGGATTGCTCCATGCTTCTCTGAGCATTCTCCACCTCTCCTTCCTCTCCAAACCTTTTCAAGTGTTTGAAGAGGTATAGCAGTGTCCTGTCCCTCAACCAAGAGCCACGGGTGAACAGGGAGTGGCCCCAGCCTCAGGCAGAGCCACTCTAGAGTGGGAAGGCTCAGAGACCTCCCAAAGCGCTGTGTCCCCGTGAAGAGGCTCACACTGTGACGCTTCCCTCAAGAGCGGCTTCCTTTCTCTGCTCCTGTTACATCCTCTCAAGCCCAGAGATGCTCGACTGCCAGTGTCAAGGATGCTCTGGTTAGAAGCGAATGATTACACAAGCATCAGCTCTTCTTACAAACTGACGCCTGAGCCCAATGTGCCCAACCTGGAAGACACGCTGTACATCCCTGGAAGCTGACTGGAGTGTCTCTGAGGAGTCAAGAGAGGAGGGGGCCCAGAGTGGACGTTGAGCAATCAGACTCAGACAGAGGGACGTCCCTTCCACCACTAACAGGAGAGGGGCACCTAGGGTTGGGGAGGCTGACGGAGAAAAATCGAGCAGAAGAAAGAGAAGAGGAGATGGGAGTTGGAGGAATTCTTTCCTGACAGCCTTTAGTTTCTCAGTGAAGTAGAGGGGAGGCCATTCACTTGGTGTGAAAGGAGAGGTGGGAAGGAAAGGGCCTTAGAAGAATGATAAATGTTTTAAAACCTGTTTAAAATGAGGAGCGAGGAAGTAACTAACTAGGGACACATAAAATCTCCGGACTTATGTGAAACATGCCTAAGATTAGAAACCATCATATTTTGGGTTTCCTGAGAAGCAGACCTTGGATAGGGAAGGGCCTCAGCAGGATTCAGAATTTCTGGTCGAATTCCTACTTCTAACCCCTTACTCATCTGGAACTAGGCGTTCTCAGGAAGGGCCTTCAGTACATCTATCTGCTCTGTCAGTTTCAGTCCTTCTGCCCTCATCCAAATATCTTAAAAAAAAAACAACCCACTGATCTTGGCAAGCTGAGCCAATTCTCCAAGGCTTCCAAAGGAGGGCATGTCTCCCCGCTATACCCATCAACCCTCATCCCTCAGGATTCATCTTCCTTGGGCGTCTCTCATAGGTCAACACTGTCACCATCACACCAGCCTCATCGGTGTACAGCTCTCCTTTCCCACCCTAACCCAACACTTCCCTTTTGATTCGCTGGGGATCAATTGTCACATTTCACAGGGCCAATAAAAGGAAAGCAAAAGCAGATCAGTGGTTGCCTAGAGCCAGGAGTGTGGTTGGGGATGGACCCTTCTCATGCAAAGGGGCACGAGGGAAGTCTTTTGGATGCTGGAAATGTTCTATGCTTTCATTGGGTGGTGGGTACACAAGGGTATACATTTGTCAAGACTCACGGAGATGCATGCTTTGAATGGGGGCATTTTAATGTATGTAAGTTATATATCAATAAAGCTGATTATTTTAAAAGAGGGGTAGTAATCAGCCAAACATGGAGAGTGCATGCCATTAATCTGCCATACTGGACGTGGCCTTCTCTCCAAAGCCTTCAGGACTATCTCCCTGTGAGAGGAGGCAACTGGGCAGTCTCCCCTGCGTCCCAACACGGCGCACTGCAGTCTCTGCCCTGGCTGTCTTCCCCCTATCTGGGTGGATGGGGACACAGTATTGCACAAAATCATATAAACACGTTCCACTCCACATCCCTAAATTATTTGTATGAGGTAATATATGCTGGAGAATAGGCACTCAGTTACATGTTGAATGAAAGAATCAGTGGTACCAAGCTAGAGTAGATGTGTGACAAACACCCAAATAAATGCGTGAGATTGATCGATGGATAGATTGATTGTCTATCTATTTACTTATTTATTTTCACAGTATCAGTTTAAATGACTTCATCCATCACTTCCTTTCAGCTACTTCAGCCAGAATCAGAACCTATTCTACAAAATTACAGGATTAAAAAATATTATAATAGGTATTGGGTACCAAATTTTTAAGTACTAGCATAAGATATATGTAGCGGTTCAACTAGTCCTAAGGAGGAAAAAAAAAAAAAGGTTTGGGAAAGAGAAAAGGGATTGGATGGTTTCATTATGATTTAAAGCTCAGTCTTAGAAAACATTTTGAATATTTGAGACATTTCACCTTGATGTAAAGGACATGGCTTTATTGCTTTTTTTTTGTTTGGCAGTCAAGGTGCAATGCATCATGATCTAAGGAGGGGATGCAAAGATGAATAGGACACGGTTCTCATCATAAAGGTGCAAAAACGAGAAAAAAAAACAATACATGACCAACTAAAGATTAAATCATTTGTTTCCAAAATACTAACTGAAGTGTGTCCTGTGATATTCACGGTACTGCATTTTTTATGCAGTGAACCAATGACTTATTTCTATTGCGCTCCATTTTTTTATCATGATCTGGGTAATGGGTGCTACAAAAATTCTTCTTAAAGTTGTTAATATTTTATTTTGTGAAGTAAGTTTGCTTTATATATTTCTAAAACGTATTCATTTTCACACCACACGTGGTTTTCACTACTAGTTTAAATATGTAGCTCATAATAAAAGAGAAAAGTATTATCATATTTCCATGGCCAAATGCCATCCCAAATCACTCCACCAAATAGAAACGTTGTGATTTCAAAAGGGACGCACTTTTATCTGACTTTCTGAAAACTGATTTCATTGGATGACATACTCTAAGTAAATCGCATATGATTAAAATGCAGTGGTAATAATATTCACTGTGGAAGATATTCACAAAATCATTGAAACTCAGGAGAGCCTTTCATGCTTTGAGTGATATGTCCGTTGGTGCCAATTTCACCTGAAACCAATTGAATTCACTAATTCATATCTAAAAATAAATTTGGGTGATTTATTACTATTTAATCCAAAAAACACAAAAATACCAAATGTATTTGGTAAAGAACAGAAAATTGAGTCCTTTCCATGTAATTAAAAGAAGTATTATTTTTAAAAAATTATTTCGTGTGTGTGTGTGAATTTGCCTGAACACGTATACTAGGCTGCAGTGTAAAATCTACTTCTCACTGCAAGAAAGTGGTCAAAAAAGATTTAGAAAACATAGCCCTGGTTGTTTTCATGGATTGGACTTCATTAGTCTTGATTACTTATGTGATTGCTAAATTGAAATCTGGAGCTAAGGAGCAGACACAAGACCCTGAATTTCCTGCAAGGCTGCAGGCCATTTATCTTGAAAAATAGCCGATCATCATCTACATCGGTGTGAAAATTTTCAGTGGTGAAGTCTACTTGAAGAGCTGCTGCCGGGTGAGGAGAGTTTCCAGTTGGCAGGCCCGCCCTCAGAGGGGGCGTCCCGCGGACCTGTGGCGGCCTTGCGAACATCGCGTGAGTCTCTTTCCTCTGGGCGTTTTACACCCCAGGACGTGTGTGGGCCTGCAGACGCTGTTTCCCCTGCAATCCTGCAGGGCGCCGGACTCCCAACTCTGTGTCTGTTTTGTTTTGTTTTGTTTTGTTTTCCTGAAGTATTGTTGGTTTACAATGTTGTATAACTCCGTGCTCTTTATTTCAGCCCCTCCCTTATGCAACACCGCCTCTCCTTTTGAGGTTGTCCAACTAACATTTAAAAAAATGTGCTTGGTCATTCTTTGCTGTGTTTTTAAGTAACTGTATATTTATGGGTAAATAATAGAGGTTTAGAATTCAAGTCCACAAGCGGAAAGCCTCTCCTCTTTGTCCTCCAGCCACCACTCTCCTCCCCAAGAGGTTGTAAATGCCACTAGATGGTTTTTTGGTTGGTGGGTTGTGGGTTTTGTTTTGTTTTGTTTTGTTTTTTTGCTGAGTAGCAATCACGTCCATATTTTGAAGCTGGGCTGGGAAGGAGGTTCCTGAAAACTGGTTTTGCAACCCTTGGGCTTCCACCACCTGAGGGAGGAAAAAGGTTGGAGAGGGAGCTGGAGATTCGTAGATTAGGAGAGCGCTGCTGGGGTCGCACACCTGCACTCCCACACTGTAAGCCCCTGGGAGGCAGCGCTGGCCCACCTCTGGCCCTGTGACAGCACCACCCTCTTCTGATCCTCCAGACCTCTGGGAATGAATCACCACGTCCTTTTCCGTGAACGAGCTGGGCCCTGGAGAGGACGTGTGCCCTGGGAGCTCCCCCTGTGCCCGTCTCAGTGCCCCTCCTGCTTTTGACTTAGGATCTCTAACCGCATTCACTCCTCTGAGAAGCAGCAGCTTCATGTGGTTAACCCATTCTCTGCCCATTTGGCTGTTTTCTCACCACAATCCACCTCCCTCCTTTCCACAGGTGTTTCCACGAGACTGATGGACAATCCAGAGTCACCAGGATCACCTGGGCTTCTCACTGTCCCACTTCACACCCACGGGCATGAGGAGATCACTGCCCAGACTCTGAGCACCATGAGGGTCTGGGCACGTCCAAACTGGATCATAAAGCCAAGGGCAGAGCCTTGGGGACAAAGGTTAGAAAAAGAGCCATGGCCCAAAGCCTGAGCGAGTGACTGATGCGGAAGGAAGCTCACTGATAAACCAAGGGCACAAGGAGTGTGGTGGAGGGAGACGAGGAGCCAGAGCAGCCCCAGAGCAACGGGGCTCCCAGCAGAACGTCTGGGAGGCTCGGAGGGCCCACAGGCTGACCATGGCTAAATTTCCAGAAACGCCCTAGGACCAGCGTGGCTAAGCCCTGGTGAGAAATGTCACGGCAAGCCAGGATTGTGAAGCGGCATGGCAACAGCAAAGGGCCCAAGGAGTTTCAGCCAAGGGCGTGGGAGGCGGAGACACAGCTACTTGCTGAGAACTGCATGTTCAGTGGGGGGAAACCTCTCGGCTCCCGGGAGAGGATTGTTTGTCACCTGGTATCCTGAAGCTTCAACATTGGTGGCCCTGATGCTCAGTGGTCGAAGGCTTAGTAAGTGTTTGTAACATCCTAGGATGCCCCTGCCTGATCACAGTAGATTTGACTTCTAGAAGAGACAGTGGATTATCTGGGTAAGTGTTTCAATCCAAACGTCATGGTAACACACCTAGATGGGTAGAAGAGTTCTCTGAGACTCTGAGTGAGGGATGTAATCTGAGCCTATGTGATGGATCATCGCAGGGATTGGGGATGAAAAGAGCCAGTCATCTTGACCTACAAAGTATACCAGTCAGGCACACTCACCAAAGATGTACAGGGATGCTTGGGGCCTCTGGTGGACTCTGTCTATCCAAAAAGGTATAACTCAGTCACATGGTCACACCACCTATGAGGGAAGATGGGAAATGCAGTCTAACAGAGTGTTACGGACTGAATGTATCCCCCACAAAAATCTGTATGTTCAAACCCTAAACCCCGGTGCAATCATATTTAGAGATAGACCTTGGGAAGGTAAATAGTTGTAGATGAGATCGTGAGGATGGAGCACCCATGATGGGGATTAGTGTCTATTAGGGACTTAGAAGGTCATTATATGAAGAGGAAGAGACCAAGTGTGCCTCTCTCTCTCCCTCTCCCTCTCCACTCCTGTCTCTCTCTCTCTTTACCATGAGAAGGCAGCCAGGAAGAGAGCCCTCACCCAGAATCAAGTCTGGCAGCACCTTGATCACAACTTCTAGCCTCCAGAAGTGTGAGAAATAAACGTTGTTTACACCACCCAGTTTATGGTGTTGTGTTTTAGCAGCCTGAGCTGAATAGCAAATGGAGTAACAAAAGAAGTGAAGAATGAGTTTTGGTATACAGTTAACAGTCTCTGTCACACTAAGGAAAGTTACATCATGTTCATTATGCCCGAATTTAAGAAGAAAGGGTCAATTCCATTGCAGTTGACCGTCAGCAGTGTTCTCCACTTAATGGCACAGTGATCATAACATTAGACAAAAGAAAGAAAGAAAGAAGGGAAAAGAAAGGAAAAACAGTACAATATTTGGTTATGTGATGAACAATATCTACAAAGCCATCCTAACGTTAACACTGATTATTTGGTTTTCAAACTTTAGGCGCCAACTATTAATAGGACACTGGAGAGTTAACCATGCTTATAGAACAGAGGGCAGATCATCTTGATTATGGAAAAGTAAAAACATAGCTGAAAGATGTAGAGAAGTGGGAGAGGGGAGGAGTGGGGAGAGCAAAGTGTAAACGCAAATGTCAGATGTAGGGGTGTCAAGAAATACTGCATCTAGACAATGGAAAAGGTAATAGACGTGAGTAGGTCGTTTGAAAGAACACAGATGGTCATGGAAGCAGAGAGGAAGTTTATATAAATGTACAGGGTGGGGACAGGGTGATGAAACTCAGCTGTCATCGCATGCAGTCAAAAGGCAGTGTCTGAAACTGATGTATTAAGAAGGAGCATACACATGATAGAGTTAAGGAGGCGACTACCAGAAAAATCAAATGTAGAAAGTTCAGAAGTAGTCGCTCAGGACAGCAGGACTGGGTGGGGCTGGAAACCATTGCTTTTCTGTGGGACCTGATTTACTTAACAACTGTGCCTGAGCTATATTAATGACATTTTTAGACATAAGAGAGGCTTGGTTGTGATGCATTTGAGAAAGCTATCTATTCAAATAGATAGTATGAAGTATATTGTGTTATTTAAAGGCTTTTATATTTCCAGAAAACTGAGTCATTTCTTGAGGGTATGAGATAACCAAAGTTTTACTGCACCAGCTCCCATTTCTAACTGAAGGAGGTCACAGTCCACCTCCTCCCTGTCACCATGGAAAACTAGACACCTGCAGCTAGGTTAAATAAAGAATAACCAGATATTACTTCTATGTGGAATCTAAAAAATAATACAAATCCATGTATATGCAAGACAGAAACACACACACAGACATAGGAAACAATCTTGTGGTTACCAAAGGTCAGAGGGAAGCAAGGAGGGACAAATTAGGGGTATGAGGTTAACAGATACAAAGTACTATATACAAAAGAGATAAGCAACAAGGATGTGTTGTACAGCACGGGAAATTAATACTCATTATGTTTTAATAACCTATAATGGAATAAATGAGCAAAAATGCTGAATCACTATGCTGTACACCTGAAACTAATACGATAATATAAATCAACTATACTTCAACAACAATAACAAAAAGAATAACCAATCAAGTAGGCACTAGGTACACTGTTATTTGGAATGAAATCAGATTTTGCCCAAGACATTAGCCCTCATATCTATTGCTTATCTAGCTTGCAGTTTTATGTGTGTATGGAGCATTTCTTTCTAATCAAGAACCCACAAAAACATACCTTTGTCCCCCTGGCATCTATAGCCCATGAGCCTCTGTGTGAGATGGCCACATATGAATACTCCTTCCTTCTCCCACGGGACCCTGCTCAGGGTACTTGTGTTCTTTGTGCCTCTGCATCTATGTATGGTTTTGACTTTTGTGGTTCGGGGTGGGGGGGGGAATGTTCTGCTTAGTAAAACCTAAGCAGTGAGCAAAATTTAAACTTTTTATACTGGAGAAAAAAAAATAGACCTCAGTGAAACAGTGGAGAACCCCAAAATAGGCCCCAATGCATATGGAATTTTATTTCACAGTAAAGCTGGCATTTCAAGTAAGTTGGGAAATCATAGATCCAGGATTACTTGTGAGTGAGGCAGAGGAAGCTAGACTCCTGCTGCATCCCCTCATTTTGGTGCCTAAAATATTTCAACCTAAATTAACAAAGATTTAACATATATCCAGGTGTTGAATATAAAATAAGCCATAAAATTTCAAAAAGAAAGCATGAATAAAGGTGGGAAAGGCCTTGCTAAGAAAAATATAAAACCTAAAGCCTATAAAGTAAAAACAAAAAAGAAAGATAAATTTTGATACACAAAATTTTTCTCCATGGGGTAAGAGTTGTCTAAACAAAGTCCAAAGACCAATGTCTAATGAAAAAATATATATGTATATATTTACTACATATATGGCAGCATAGGAGTAATTTCTTTAACTTATAAAAAGCTTATACAAATTAAAAAGAAAATATGACACTCTTATGACAGTAGGCAAATGATAAGAACTGGCCATTTTCAAATAAAAAGTTTCAGCCATCAAATAAAATGAATAATAAAACTTACTAATTCTTATATAAGTGCAAATGAAACAGGAAATATCTCTGAGGTTGAAAAACATGTGAAGTTTGACGATGACCATTGTTGAAATGCAGAGATGCAGGCTCGGGGGCACTGCTGTGGGAGGATAAACTGATGGACTCTTGGGGACGAATATTTGGCTGTGGCCATCAATATTCATGGTAACGTTGATTTAGCATTTCCACAAATAAGGAGATAAACTATGGTTATATTTACCAAATCTTGCCAAGATAGTCTATGAGGTTGGGTTCCTTACAATGTTTGTAACAGCAAAAAACATTTTAAAGGAGGGAGAGGAAGAGAAGGAGAGACAACTAAATTGACCATCTGTAAGAAACTTTAAAAAAAAAAACAACAATTTAACCAGTGGAATCTCTTTAGAGCTGATTCTTATGTCCTTATGACACATCCTTCATTATTCTTTGAGCAATTTTTACCATCTGGCACATAAAATATATCTTTCAGGCTCATCTTGTACTTTTTTTTACCCCCCCGTATCTGGAATCAGCCATTTATCCAAGGATCCCTGGTTTCTTTTGGTGGAAATTAGTATTTAGAAACCAAGATGTGGCCACTAGTTATTCTCATTCCTACTGGGATTTTACTGCCTTTGAGTCCTCGCAGGAAATAGAACTAGAAATATGTGAATACACACACACAACTTATAAATCTATTTTTATGTCAGTTTATTTGTACGTATTCAAAACCGTGAGTTCACGCCGGTATTTCCAAATCCAAACGAACACCACAGGGTTTTGTCCAGCCTGTGCTTTTCCATACTTATAATTCCCTTCTCAGATTGTGAGAAGTCTGGATTCCATTATTCTCAATATATTTACTTCTTCAGTCAGTTCCCTGTGTGTAAGCAATCTCCTGGCAATTCAGGCTGTCTTCTTGGGCCTGACCGCCCCAACCACGCTGCCTGAGCAATTGGCCCAGTTCCACCAAACACACCAACCACAAAGGTCAAAGCCTCAGCGCTCGCCATCCTGGCCACACTGGCTTATCCTTTGATATTGGCACCACCAATCACGCAGCTAATTCCTCATCTCCACCTCTGCCGACCGCATTGACTGCACCAATCAAAAAGATAACATTTTTAAAATCCCAGATAGTGCCGCCATGCTTGAAATTGTTGACCGCTGGAGAAGGAAAAAGATTCCAGTGGAACAGAATAGAGAATCCAGAAATAGAGCTAAATAGGCATGGCATTTTTATTCATAATAAAGGTGTCATTTCTGATCAGTGAATTTATATGCAATCTAATCTAATTGAAGAATGTCAGGAAAAATAAGGCTGGATTCATACATAGCTCACTGTTTATACCAAAATTAATTACAGATGTATCAGAGATTTTGCCTAAAGTAAATCCATACAATTCCTGAATAAAGAAGGAATGAATTTATATTAGATCCTGAGTGGAAAAGGCATTTCCAAGAAAAACACCAAGCCAATGAGTTGCAAAGCAAAAGTTTGATAAATTTTTTTTGAAGTATTGTCAGTTTACAATGTTGTGTCAATTTCTGGTGTACAGCATAATGTTTCAGTCATACATATACATACATATATTTCTTTTTATATTCTTTTTTGTTATAGGTTACTACAAGACATTGAATATAGTTCCCTGTGCTATACAGTAGAAACATTGTTTTATCTATTTTATATATATTATAGTTAATATCTGCAAATCTCAGACTCTCAGTTTATCCCTTCCCACCCCCCTTCCCTCCTGGTAACCATAAATTTGTTTTCTATGTCTGTGAGTCTGTTTCTGTTTTGTAAATAAGTCTATTTGTGTCTTTTTTTTAAGATTTTACATTTGACTGATATTATATGGTATTTTTCTTTCTCTTTCTGGCTTACTTCACTTAGTATGACTATCTCGAAGTCCATCCATGTTGCTGCAAATGGCATTATTTTATTCTTTTTTTATGGCTGAGTAGTATTCTATTGCATAAATATACCACAACTTCTTTATCCAGTCATCTGTTTATGGATGTTCAGGTTGTTTCCATGTCTTGGCTATTGTAAATAGTGCTGCTGTGAACACTGGGATGGATGTATCCTTTTGAATTAAGGATATTGGGAGCTTGAGATTTGCAGATACTAACTACTCTATAGAAAATAAACAACAAGTTTATACTGTATAACACAAGGAACTATATTCAATATCCTGTAGTAACTTACAGTGAAAAAGAATATGAAAAGGAATATATATATATACATATATATACACATATATATATAGAACTAAAACATTATGCTGTACACCAGAAATTGACACAATATTGTAAACTGACAATACTTCAGTTTAAAACAAAAAGAGCAGTTCTCTCTCATTAGAAAAATAAAATAAAATGTATAGACTTATTAACCCAACAATCCCACTGCTAGGGATTTACCCTAAGGATATTCTGGCAAAATATGCCACAGTATCTCTTCAACTCTTCAAAGATATTCACTGCAGCCTTTTTCATAGTAGAGGGGGGAAAATGGAACCAACTGAATTGTCCACCAGAAGGGTCTGGTTAAACGAAGTATAGGTACATCCATCTGCTGTAAAAAAAGAAAAAGGCCACAGTTAAAGAGAAGAGATAGAGCTCTAAGGGCTAATATGAAATGATTTCTAAAGATTTTTTTATAGTGTTTAAAAAAAAAACCAGTGCATATGGTGGAAACCTTGTCATAAAAAAACATTTTTATATAAAGAGATGAATACAGATAAGCAGCTATGAAAAGTTTTGGTTCTTTTTTCAAACTTATGGAGGCTACTTCAAGGCCATCTGAAAAAACAGACATAGCAGAAAGATAATACTGCCTTTATTCTGTTCTTGGTCTCAGAGCTGGGTCCTTCACTGAGAAGGGTTGTTGGGCGTTCTTTGAGCAAGGCCAGTTTTATCTCTTGCAGTGTGAGATACAATCCAGAGATCTACCAAATTCTGGACTCTTATCTACTCTATCTGGTCCTTTTCTGCTTGAAAGCAGGTCTGTTCTTACCTGGACTTCTCTCTCTGTGATAATTCAGGTTCACGATCCCTTATCCATAATGCTGAGACCCCAAAACCTCTGAAAAACACATTTTTCTGAAGCTAATTTCTGTACATTTATGTTGGTGAAACTTGACCTAAATTGATTTGGGCTATTTGTAGTCTATATGTATCCTGCTTAGCATGAATGATCATACATCTCTCTGCAGAAATAGAAATGTGTTTGATTACGGGATGATGCCCCAGAACCTGCTAGGGTGTTTTGTACTTTATAATATACGCACTGTTAACTTTCTAAATTCTGAAAAATTCTGAATTCTCAAACACATCTGGCTCTAAAATGTTGGGACTGGTACCTTGCTAAAAGCAGCAAGCAGCAGCCAACTCAACCTAAAATTCTGGCTCTTTCCAGCTGCTTCTTCTACAGTTGCAGGCTCAAGAGGAACTTGCATGTGCCTTCCTGGTTCTCACAGTGTGGTACCACCCGTATTCCCCCAGCATGACAAGGATCTACAGCTCTCCACTCCCTCACTGCCTGCTGCCCAGCTGCTGAACTGATGCTACACATTTTGGATTTTTATTACAGTAGCACCCCTATTCCTGGTTCTAATTTCTGTACTTTTAGATTAGTCTGAACTGCTGCCATTAGTAGAACACCAAATGAAATGGCTCAATCAAAATAAGCCTTTATTTCTCACTCACGTAACATTCCGGAGATTCACGTAATATCCCAGGTTGGCAAGGAGCTCCCACCCATATAATCACACTGGGTCCCAGGTGGACAGCTGCTCTGCCATCCAAGGCTACCCTGGTCATCACCGTCTAGCTTGAGAGAAGGGGGAGAGGCAAGTACAGGCAGTCTCATGGGTCAGGTCTGGAAATAGCACGACTCACTTTTGTTTACATTCCATAGCTCACACAGCCACACCTGAGGACAAGAGAGATGAAGAAATGGAGCATAGCTGGACAGTCCTTGCCAGCTACCACTCATGAACAGCCGAACATTCCCAACCACACTCATTCTCGTCAGAGATAGGTTGGCGAGATTATTCTTTGAGATCCTTAAGGGTACAAAATATGGCAGAAATGGAAAGGGAGGGGTGAGCACCTGTTAAGTGCAGGGGGAGAATTTAGGGAAAACCTGGAAGGGAGAGGAAGGAGAGCAGCTGTGATACACGAGGACCATAACCAGAAGTGGGGGAGGAAGCTATTAGATACATCACTGTAATCTTAAGTCCCCTTCATGGTATTTGGGAGAAATGCAAAGAAAGCTCCAAAATTATTTTGAAATTGCTTTTTGATTAATGAGTTATTTATTTGGTGGCAACGTATCTTTGACCCACGATGTGTCATGGATTAACACGTGCAACAAGATGTTAAACTGGATGTTTTGACTGAGACACCATGTATCAGATACCAAAGTAATTAGAGAAACAGAAAAGTATAAGCAGGTTTCCAAGAACCAGTTAAACAAAACCAGTTAAACATGCACATCAAAGGTACAAAAGAGTTTAGGAGGCTGACGATTAGAAAGGATGTAGTAAAAGGATTCTGTATTGAAGTTCCCATCCACCGCAAGGGGAGTTGGTGAGTTGTACCTTCCCTTCACCTCAAGCACCTTCAAGAAGACCACTTTAAGAGCTTAACAGTGTTCCCTGGGGTGGAGATGGAGGATGTGTTTATCGGTATGGAGAATGAAAAAATGGGTGCAAGGCCGGACTGAGCTGAATGCCAGCCTACCTCCTCAGTGCGGGTAAATGATGTATGAGTGTTTCAAGGACCACGTGTAGGTCACAGCAGGAGAGGGAGTGGGCCTGGAGCTCTTCTAAATTCTGACCAAAGAGGGTCTTCTAGAAGGATGATGGGAACCTTACTGAAAGTCTGACCACAAGACATCACAGGGAAACCAGAGGCCGAGGGAATATCACATATCGCCTGCATCATGAGAGTGCCAGCAGAGACGACTCGGACAAAGCTGGAGAGTCAGCCACAATCACCTACCAGTCGCAGAAGGTTCTGGTTCACTCATTCATTCAACAATAAATATTTATTGAGCACCTACTATGTGCCAGAGAATGTTCTAGACCTTCTAGCATTTATCAGTGAACTACTGTGGAGCCTACATCCTTTAAAGAAGCAGTGGAGGAGAGAAGACAAACAATAATGAATGGCAATGAATATCTAAATTACATCATATGATAGATATTGATAAGTGCTATTGCGGGGATGGAAAGCAGGGTAAGATGGGAATTGTATACGTTTAAATGTATACATACATAAACTTTATACTTAAAAATTTTTTTTTACTTTTTCACAGGGGAAGGATAATGAGAGTTGTAATATTTTTTAATTTTAAATTTGTAGTAACTCCAAACTTACAGAAAAGTTTTAAGAGTATTATAAAGAATTCCTGTATACCTCCTGTGTGTATACATATGAATATACACAGGCGTTTATGTATTATCCATCTGTTATCAGTATGGCTCACAGATTCTGTTTAATGAAGGATAATTCATTACTATCCTTATTTACATTGAATATCAAATTTTTCTTAGCACATCTTTACTTTTTAGCACAACAAGATTTTCCAGACTGCTCTGGGTTTCAGCCATTTTCCCCAAGAAGCCCTGGTTTCTCCTAGTGGGGAATGAATGGTATTTAGAAATCAAACTAAGACCTGGAATCAAAATAAGACCTGGTCCTAGGTGTGTTCTTTGCTACCTTGATGCCATCACTTTTTCAGCAGACAAAGCTATGAGTATATGAATACAGTTCTGACTTCCAGAACTGTAAGAAGTAAATTTCTATTGTTTATATAAACCGCCCAACCTGTGGTATTTTCTTACAGCTGCCCAAACAGACCATATATATATTCATTTTTATTTATATGACAGACGAATGCATGTTTTCCATTTTCCCAAGAGGAAGAAGGGTGAAGCTGAGACAATCATGCTTAGTTTATTCTTCCCGGAGTCATCAATCAGGTAGGTCATTCCATCTCCGGCAAGAACTTGCACGGGCAAGAGCAAAGAGGGAAACCAGGAGCCACAGTAACTGAGCTCCCTTCACCTCGAAGGAAAGGAAGCATGGTGATAAGTGTCCTTCGCTGATACTATTTCCCTAGTGAAAATACATCATTTTTCTTTGAGTCTCCCCTCCTGTTACTATAAGCTAGTTCTCTTAACAGCAAACTGTCTCTACTTCTCCCATCTACTCTCGGCTGCCCAAGGATTTGCCTCCTTTAGTTACACCATTTTTTACATCATCAAACTCTCTCCTTATTGCCTTATTTAGGCCACTCGTCATTTCCTGCTGACCCTTTATTTTTCTGCTTTCCTTCACAGCCAAACATGTCAAAGAGCAAAGATTTGTCTGCACACTCTTCTCTCTACTTCCTGATCTGCAGTTCCTTCTTCAACCCACCTTCAGTCAACTTCCTTCCTTCCTTCCCCATCGTTCCTTGAAAACTGCTCTTGCTCATGTCATTCATGACATGTTATGCTCATATCATTTCTCTTTCCAAATCTTACTTGGCTTTTCAGCAACATCTGACAGTTGACGCCTCCTTCCTCCTCTGTCCTTTGTAACATCACCCTCTTATCTCATTAGTAATGACTTCTTACCTTCTTGTTCTCCTTTGCTAGCTCCTCCTCCTCTACCAAACTCTAAATGTTGAAGAACCCAGTAGTAGGGACCTCTGTCCCAACCTCATTCTGTTCTCTCTACATGTTATTTTAAATACCATCCCTATGTCCTTCATTTCCAAAAGTGTATCTCAAGCTCAGACCTGACAGCCAGACTCCTAGAGTAACTCTTACCTTCACTTGGATGTCTAAGAAGTATCCCACGACAAGATGCAGTGGCAGAGACTAACTAATTGTTCACCAGATTCTTTTCACCTTGAGCTTCCAGCTAAGCTTTTCCTGGCTTCCCAGGCAGCTAGATGTAGCTCTAGAGAAGGGCGGAGTCACAAGACCAAACGAGCTTGGATTCATGAATAAATGCATAAGACATCACCCACTGAATACCTATATTGAACTATTTTATGAATAAGGAAAGAAAAAGCTATTGTGTTCTGTCATTGCTATTTTGAAGTTATTTGTTCAACAGCAGTTAGTCTATCCAGACTACTAGACATGTCAAAAACTTAACTCGACTCCCCTACCCAAATTCTTTCCCTTACCAATCTTGTCTACCTTGGTAATTCCTTGGTAATTGATGCCTCTCTCCATTCTATTGCTCAAGACAGAAAGCTTTGATTTCTTTCTTTTTCCTACCCACATATCCAGCCCACAAGCAAGCTCTCTTGGTTCTCTTGGTATTATCCCAGTTTTGCTAAAATAACAAACCAACCCAGACTCACAGTGGATTACAGTAAATATTTATGCCTCACGCACAAGTCTGCAGACTGGCTGTGCTTGTGCTAAGCTTGGCTGACTTTGTTTGGCTCCAGATTGCAAATCAGGTTTGGGTCTGCAAGCCATGTGTCCCATTCCGGGACTCAGAGTAAAGAAGCAATGGCTTCCTGAAACACGCTCTTTTCACGGTGGATGGCAGAAGCACAAAAGAGGCAACAGAAATTGTCCATGCCTCCTACAGCTTCAGGTTGAAATCACAATCTGTGATTGCCTTGTTTTTATTGGCAATTTCTCCTATTAAAATGTAAGTTCTATTACTGCCTGGCATCAGAAAAGAACTCAACAAATGCTTATGGAATTAATGTTAAACGAGAGGATTCTGGAAAAGCAGTTTGAGGCTATAGACTGTTAAAGGATCTTGACATGCGTGTATGAAAGTCTGGACTTCATCGTAAAGGTATGAGTCAGTCACCAAAGAAGAGGTCTGCTTTAGCAAGGTAGCTGTGATGGTAGCTGGGTGATGAATTTTCAAAAAGACTACAGTTAAAAGGTTACTGTAATTTGACAATGAATATATGTATGTTCATGTATAGCTGAAAAATTGTGCTCTACACTGGAAGTTGACACAACATTGTAAAATGACTATAACTCAATAAAAAAAAGTTTAAATACATAAATAAATAAAAGGTTACTGTAATTGCCTAGGTCAGAGGAGACTTGCGGCCTAAACTAGGGCAAAGGGACTAGAAAGGAGACTGTTTTGAGGTGCCATCAACAAGAATCAGTAATAACAGCATTTATTAAATGCCTCCAGTGTTGCAGAAAAACGTGTTACAGCTCGGTGTTACAGCTCAGTTGTGATAGCAGCCTGGATCTGCGCAAGAGTCCAAGCAGCACTAGGAGAGCTAAAGAACTCAGGTTTATTATGCCAACAGGCCCAGAAGAGTTAACACTTCAAGCTCCAAACCCCACTTGTAGGTTTACACAAGCCTTTTATAGGCTGCCAGTTTTACATTTTGCAACATCATGTGCAAATAAAGTATAACAGAAGTTGACCAACCAGGAACAAGCGTTGTAGAAATAGACCAATCAGAAGTGAGCTCCATGCAAATAAAGTACTACAAATGGGCCAATCAGAAGTGAGAGTAATAACCAATCAGGAGTGAAGGAAATAACCAATCAGAAGTGAGCTCAGGGAACCAATAGAATTCTACGTGTAAGTTAGCTGCTTTAGAGGTAAAAAGTGAGATAAAGCCTCTGGGCGAGGGAACCTGACGGTGCTAGGAGGAGAGCAGCGGCCCTGCTCAGGAGTCCTGCCGGTCTTTTTATGGGGCTTCCCGCCTCACAATAGGCGCAGACTCTGCTATCTTTACAAGAGCCAAGCAAAATAGATACTGGTATATTAATTTTGCAGATAAAAAAACAAAACAAGTTTCAGAGAACTTACATAATCCCCCTCCCCCACCAGAATCACACAGCTAAATAATTAATGACTCTTGCTGGGGAAGGTAATGAACGTGGTTTTGGTTACCCTGCGGGTGAGAAGCCTGTAATACAGTGAGTGGTTCTGCCTGAAACAGAAACGAACTCCGGCTAACTCACGAAATAGGGTATTTCTTGGAAGGCTGTGGTGCTCAGAGAGTCAGTGGTAAGGCTGGAGGGACAGGCTTCAAGAAAAGGTCAAGAACCCAGGGAGTTTCCGACAGCTAGGCAACAGGACTAGCTCTTCATGCATTCATTTAACAAATGGTTATTGAGTGCCTACTCTATGCCAGGCACCTCAGGGCGTGACGGACACAGCTGTGAGTAGACAGATAATATCCTCACCTTCATGCAACTTACATTTGAGCGGGGGGGGGGGGGGGGGGGGCACAGGTCATAAACAAATTACTTAATTAAATCCAAAAATATGTCAGTAGAAAATAAAGCAAGGAAGAAGGATAAAGGATGCCTTGAGGAGAGGGAAGTTGCCATTTTTAACTGAGTGGTCAGAAAAGCCTCTCGGAGAGTTCTGGTCCAGCCACTGATGTAGCCACATGAATGAAAGAGAATTCCAAATGTCTGCTTGTTGCTGTCATTCTCTTGAGGGTTCAGAGTCTTGGGAGTAACATCTGACTGGCACAGATAAAGGCATGTGCCCACCCCCTTGGCTCCTCTGAAAGTGGGAAAGAGGAAGAATTGCCCTTCAACTTCTATATTGCGATAAGCGCGATTTTCAAAGAAAATACAGAACATGAGGGATTTTTCCCAAAAGAGGAGAGGGTTTGGCCGCTAGACAACCCAAACAGCCACGGGAATGGATGTAACCAACAAAAGAGAGTCAAAAAAGAGACTTGCAGGAGAGAAGAATGAAAAGAAGAAATAAAGGACAGTGCTTTGGAGAATCTTGAATACATTTTAAGATGCAGGTTGATGAAGAGGAACTAGTAAAAAGGAGAGCAGAAAGAAAAGACGAGGAGAGCAATGTTTGGGAATCCAAGGACAGAGAGAGCTTATGAGGTAAATGAGAAGAGGGTTAGAAGAAGACATTGTAAATGGGAAAAGAATCAATGGTGAATGAAGTAGGGACAGATCAACCTCTGAGCCAAAGTGTTCACATCATAATTCATGTTGTTGTAAAGGAACTTGCAAAATATATTATCCTGTATCAGAAGAAATATAGGACTTCTGTGCTGTCTTCATTTGAACTTCATAGTAACCTTGGGAGAAAGGTCTTATCCCCATTTGGAGATGAAGGGAAATGATGTGCAATATCCAGTGTTGGAGAAGATTATAAATCGTTTCCTGGTGTGCATCTTGTTAACAAAAAGAAAAGACTTTAAAATGTTATATAGTCTCTGATCCAGAAATTCCTCTTTAAAGGAATTTAGCCAAAAGAAATAATCACAAGCATGCATGCAGATTTAGCTAAATGTTTGTACACTGCTTGTAAAGAATTGAAAACAAGCTAACTCCAACAAGAGGGGAATGGTATGTCCATGCTATGAAATGATGTGCAATCAGTACAAAATAATGTTGCAGAATGAACTCATCAGGACTTTAAAAGTGTTTATAATTTATGAACTGGGAAATGCAGACAACAAAAAGTATATACTGTATGAATCTATTTTTGCATGTATGTGTCATTTCTTGTGGGGTTTTTCCTACATATTTTCTAAATTTTCTACAATAAATATTGCTTTTATAATGCAATACTTAGATTATAAATATAATAATAAATTATTTAAATTATAATTCAAAAAAAATTTTAAGGAATGTCATGCATGGTTAAGTTCTTGTCTCTGGTCAAACAAGAATAACTGGGAAAAGGGCCAAATATATGCTCCTGTCTCTTCCATCATGCCTTCTACCAACTCAGGCTGCCTTTTCTTATACAGAACAGCTGCTCTAATGAAAATACCATGAGCTGGGTAACTTAAACAGCAAACATTTATTTCTTGAAATTCTGGAGTCTGGGAAGGCCAAGATTAAGGTGCTAGCAGATTCAGTGGTTCATACTTCCTGGTTCATAGTTCATAGCTACTTCCTGGTTCATAGATGCGGTCTTCTGGCTGTGTTCTCACACAACAGGAGGGCCAAGGTAGCTCTCAGGGGGGTCTCTTTTATAGGGACACCAATCCCATTCATGAGGGCTCCACCCTCATGAACTAACACCTCTCAAAGGCTCCACCCAAGAATACCACCACATTGGGGATAAGGTTTCAACATATGAAATGGGCTTTGAGAGGGGAACAAAGAAGTAAACTATGATGACACCTTCAGTCTGCAGAAACAAGGGAGGGAAAGTCCCTCAATACTGTAGAAATGCTTTCCTACTTTCTTCCAGTGTTCAGTGAAAACCAGTTCTTTACAACCAACATGCCAGAAACCCTAAATATAAAGCCTTCTTGGGCTGAAGAAGATGAATGCGTGAGAATGGTTGGAAGGTGCTGAAACAGCAATAATAAAGATTTTACAGCCCCCAAATTACCTCCAGATGTGTGGATATGACAAACTAATAAAAAGGAACACCCAGCCTAGAGCCTTCTAAGATCTGGATTCCAGCCTTTCCAGACCTGGACTTGGAACCATGGGCTCCCAAGCACACGCTCCCAGAGAGAAGTACCGCACATAAGAGGCACTAGGGGAGACCCAGATGTGGGGATCCCTAGCAGGATGTGGGGTGTCCAGAAGAAAGGGGTGCGGACCACACTTAAGACATGTAAAAGCGGGAAACTTTGGTCCTTTCTGCGTGCCATCGGCTGAGTTCACAGCACTTAGAAGGAGGCTCCAGTTCTGCGGGCCATCGGCTGAGTTCACAGCACTTAGAAGGAGGCTCCACTTCTGCGGGCTCGGCCCTGCCTGCAGGCCTCACTCAAGACCTCACCGGCCCGAGCCCGGACTAGAGGGCCTAACTGGGGCTTGTATTCACTATGGAAGGTCTGTGGGTCCCCTAGGCGGTGCCGTCCTGTGCCCAGACAGGGGGACCAGGAGGGCGGGTGTGGGCGAGGATGGGTGCGGCCACCATGCGGACAGGGCTCGGTTCCAGCTCTCGGCAAAAGTGACAAAAAGATTAGTTATGGGAAAGTACAGGCTCTAACATCCCTAAATCCTTTCACCCGGTGTGTGTCGCAATCTAAGACACCGAGCACCTAACGCACGCCAGGCGCACCTGGAAAGCGACCAGGCTCGGGCGCGCTCCCCCTTCCGCACACGCGCCGCGCAAACCGGGGCCCCGCCCTCACCGCAGAGCGCCGAGAAGCCAGCTACGGTGGCTCTACAGGGGATAAATTACTAACGTGCTACCGCTCTGCAAACTCAATCCAAATAGGAACTGGCAAGAACAGTTTTAAGAAGGCGACCAAGGTGGCATTTGCAGAAAGGAACAGATATATAGATTTAGTTGTGGAGGGAGTAAATCCGTGGACAACCGTGAGGAGGAAGAAACTGCGGCCTCCGCCTCAAAACCAGGTCCCCAGAAGTGGACCCAGATGGCGCTCTCAGGCGCCCGGAGCCCCGCCTTGGAGGCGTGGCCTCGCGCTGCCCGGGGCCGGGGCGGGGACTGCTGCAGGCCACGCCTCACTCTGCCAGAGGCCGGGGCTCCGCGCCTACAGTTTGCTGCGCAGCTGCGGTCTGCACCAGCAGAAGGTGATCCAGGTAAGTGCCCGCACCTGCCGGCAGCGAGGAGCGTGGGCCTCGGGGGCACCATCTTCTGTGCTGAGCACCGCCCTTATCTCTGCCATCCCGAGCTGAATAGGGACTCGCTTTCTCTTTCTCCCGTCTTGTCTGTAAGTTTATTTCTGCCTTTCCATCCCCTTTGACCTCCATCTGCCCTGCATTCCTCCAATGATGTATTGGTTTGGCGCATCTAGGCCGGGCCGGCCTCACAATCAGCGAGATTCTCAAGGTCAACCCTTCCCCATATCCTTCCTCTCCGCTCCCAAGGCTGTGCAGACTCGGGGCTCCTTCTTTGGACCTCCTGGAGCCCACCCGATCTTGTCAACTGCATCTCTGCTGCACAGGATGGGCGGGCGAGGCACTGCAGGGGAAGTTGGCAGCGCAGGCCTGATCGGTAACAATGGTTTATTTAAAGTGGCCTGCGAGCGCTGCACTAGCTGCGGATGTGGATGTGTTGCTAGGGACCTTCCGGGAGGGCCGCCCAGGGAATTGTGTTTGTTTTCCTCCTGCCTCGTAGAAATGTTTGTCCCTGTGTTTGTATTGGAACCTACAGAGCAGGAGATGCCGCAGGAAAGGAAGCGAAATCTTCATTTAGGTTCTGCCTTGGATTTCAGAGAATTTTCCTCATCTAGTGTTGCTGCAGGGAGCCCCAGGGCCATAGCGGTGGGGCAGCTGCAGGGCGGTGGAAGGGGCTGGATACTCGTTGGTGAGTCATTCCTCGAAGTTCTAGCTTCTGCTAATACTTTCCTTGGGAGTCACGAGTTTACCGCTACATTTAGTTTAAGTGTCAAGTGAGTGTGGGAAAGGAGGTGAAAGAAAAGCAGAGACAGGAAGGTGGATAGGAAAGGAGCTACGGGCTTGTGGCCTTAATCCCCTAACAGGAGAAAAGGAGTTCTGGGGAGAGGGACATTTACTGCTCTGCAGATGTATGGCTCTTTGCAGGTGCTGTGGACCTGGGCGTGGTCATGTTGAATTGCGGCAGATTTTGATTCCTCTGTGCGTGAGATCTGGAGCAAGGACATCTCTTGGGAAAGCTGTAGATTACCGGGAGCCGGCAGTTTCTGGAAAGGACCCAAGGTTATTGGTCAAAATTACAGACAATTTTTTTAGTTCAGTGAATTCAGTAATGGAGCATAGTATCTGAGTCAGGAGATCAAGAATGTTTATTCTCACAGGAGTTAAATTTAACTGAGCTAAATAAGCTTACATCTAAAATCCAAACAAATACTTTCACCCCGGGAAGACCGTCTGTTCGTCTGTTAAGCTTCCCTCTGACACAACGTTACAGAAATAGAAAACTTTGTCAAGTGATTTTTTTTTTTTTCTGTTACTGAGGTTACTATATATAAAATGCAGATACTAGTAGAGATACTGTGGCCAGCTATAGAAACTGCACTGCAGGGGCTTCCTTAGGTTAAGAAACAAAACGGTAGAAGAGCAGTCTTCCCTCTTATTTAGACTTAATCCTGCCGGTTTAGATTTCGAAAGGGACGCAGTCCCTGAAGGGGAACCTCTTAACCTGGAGGATAGCAGAGGGACTGAACCTACATGGAGAAATCTGGAATGAAATGGATGACAAATCAATATGCCAAAAAGT
This sequence comes from Camelus ferus, assembly GCF_009834535.1. NCBI lineage: Eukaryota > Metazoa > Chordata > Mammalia > Artiodactyla > Camelidae > Camelus > Camelus ferus. Next base: position 14,768,682 of record NC_045716.1, on the reverse strand, counting down.
AATTTTGTGCCTGCACAGCTAGCTCTATTTAAATATATTGTTCCCTATATTTCTATTTAAATATTATGAATCTGTATTCGGAACACTGTTGCCAGCCACAATTGACCATGAATAATTTGGTATTTTTAAAGCAATATTTGTTTAAAAGAATATACTGCGAGGGTTTTTCCAACTGATTTCATTAATACTGCTTATGAGCATACCACACTCTTGAAAAAGAAGAATTCAGCACTTAATCGGTAGTTTGCCACTATGTAAAGTAGAGTTTTTGAGTTTCCTTCACTGTCCCATATAGTGGCTACCTACCTATCTTCCTTGGGGAAATTGGACTACCTTTCAAATACATTTGCAAATACCTTTATAAAGATTTCAGCGTTTCAAATCATTACCCTCTGAGTTCTTTCTAGAGTCGACCTATTCATTAACTGAAACTTGTGTTCTAATATTTTGGTGCGTGAAGTTACTCTTTTTGTTTGTTTGTTTGTTTTATAGTGATCTTTTATTTTACCTGTAGGCTAAGAAATGTGAACGATTGTGGCACAGTTTCCTTCTAAGTACAGACCAGCATGAAGAGTGAGACCCCTGTTTCAGGCAGGAGCCAACAACTCATGCAGTTCCTTCATTCAGTATATCTGGTTGCCTAGTGGGGGCCTTGGCAGCTGCTAAGAATTAACTAGAGTCCACCCACATGTCTTGCGGTGGAAAATCCAAGTGGTGTCCATGTGACTCATTAGAGATTTTTTTTCCCCCTCTTCTGGAAGTCAGGGCTTAGTTTCACTATGGCCCTCGGTTCCTATGTAATGCTAGTTAAGGGACAGTTTGTGCGGAAATCGTGATATAAAAATGAAGTGCCACTTCCTGTGTTGTTTTGCTCCTTGCAAACCTGGGTACCAGGAAGATTGGAGGGTATTTTTCCCTTCCTGTCATCTCTCCTCTCTTGTCATGCTGCAGTGCTGACACTCATTTAAAAAAAAAAATCCTTTTTGGACCTGTTCCAAGGTTTTTTTTCTCCCCCCTTCCAATTAGAATGATCTCAGTCTTTAATCAGTCACAGCCTTGGAGTTAATGATTAGCTTTCTATTCTTGTTAACATATATAATGCTCAGGAGAGGGTCTGGAAAGGTAGAAAAGTTTTAAAAGAGGTCAGGTGTGGTCAGACTTGTTCCCCAACCTCGTTGAGAGGCAGTATAGCCAAAGGTCAAGAGCACAGACTCCGGAGCCAGACTGCCTGGCTCTGGGTGAATCCAGGCTTTCTCTGTGATAACTGTGTGACCCTGGGCAGATTACTTAACCTCTCTGATGCTGTTTCCTCATTTGCAAAATGGGATAATAATATATTATAGGGATGCCATAAGGATTTAAATGAGTTAATATGGATGAACTATGTGGAACTGTGTGACACAGTTAAATAATATATATGCTGATAAAGTATTATTAGTAATCACTGATTTCTCGTACCATTCTTCCTCTAGTCTGTATCGCTACCCTTTGGCCAACACTGGTCTCCTTTTTCTTCCTTTCCTGTCTCCACACCTATGTCCTTGCCATTTTATCTCCCTGTGTCCTTGCTCTCGCATCACTGTGTACGTCCTTCAGAGCCTTTATCGCAGTCTGTTACCTTCCCCATCATGATCCTGCTAAGGTGTCTCCCTCCATTTAACTCTGTATTCTGGAGGGTCAGGACCGTCCTTCTCAGTCTTGATCATCGTCGTAGCCCTGCCCCTCACGTGGTACCTGGCATTCAGTAGGGGATAAATCAGGGAAGGAGTCACTGATGCAATACTGAGGAAGGTGGTAGGTGTGGACTGAAAGTGAGCATTCTATCTCGGTAAAATGGTTTGTCGTCCTGCACTGACTTTATCAGATCAGCTCCCTTGAATGAATTTTTATGAAGTTTTTATTTTCTTCCTCATTCCGTGACTTTTCCCCATTCTCCCCCCTGTCCTCTGAGATGGGTGCCTTCAGACCGTGGGAAATATCCTGTGGTCTGTCCCTGGGATCACATCTCCTGGGAGGCTCGGCTCCAGATGGTCCAGCGTGGCCCGGGACTTCTGGGTGAGGTGTCGCGCCATCAAGGAACTCTCGCCCATAGGGCATTTCATGTCCAGAGTTTGTTTGGGAAAGTTTGTTGTCACGTAAACAGGGAAACCTCGTATTTGTTCTGTCTTAAACTATTATTCTTAGATTCCTAAAGAGCTGAATTACCAGTTTTTCCCAGAGGAGGCTCAGTTCCAGTTAAGGATGTGTGTTTAGTGCCTTTTCATGCAGAAGTCAGACTCCAGAGAAAAAGAGAGCAGGTTATTTGCTTATTTGGCCTTAGCAGAGTTTGTGTCCATGCAGGCTCCTCCCACATAACCAGGAAACATTCACTTGAACTTGAGTATCAGGCCGCTCCTTCCCTCCCCCTTCCCACTCCCGCCCAGCGCGGTAATGTATCCATTGTCCTGGGCGCTGACAGTTCACCAGAGTGTTGGAATTGGGGATTAAAATGACATGTGAAACTAGAATATCTTATACGACCGAGCTGTGGCTATTTAACCATAAAGCTGAATATATTTGGATTATAGGACATTTGTCTCTTTAAAAGATAGCTAACTTATAGTTCACTTTCCACTTTCCAAGTGTTCTGCCAGCAACATTGATGAGAAATGAAAGAATATGAGAAACTGAGATAGACCCACTGTATGACCTGCCTCTGCTGTTTGCCTCACTTGAGTTAATAAATAATCAAGGGCTAGACAAATAATGATCCGCCTGTTCCACTAACTTTTCATTTTTAGCCTTTAGAGAAATACCTTCTAAATATGCAACACAATAGCGGGGGGCAGTTATTTTTCCTCACTTGGTTATTATTTCTTAACTGTCCATGCACTCTTTTTCACGTCTAGTTGTCATTTGAAACTTTGATACTTAAACAAATTTTATCATCTCTTTGATGTAGAGGTGATCAGACTGGCATTTTAAAAATGTCAGATGGAGCCAAGAAATCCTGTGACTCTCCTTTTTTCTCTCTCAACATGGAAACAGGGAATTACTTTTGGGGCTGCTTCCCTCTAGGTTCACAAATTTCTCCATTTAGCTTTAAGTGGGCTCAGCTGCCCTGCCGGGAGATAATTTTGAGGACTGTTCCTTTGTAGAAACATCTGGAGGCAGAAGTGAGGCTGGGCAGCTGTCTCATTAAAAGGGTGCTTTAAGCAGCACAACCTCAGAGGTTTCGGAATGACATCCCAGTTTGGGGACTGATGGAAGTCCAGTTGACATAATCAAGACGAAGCTCTTTAAGTTACCATCCTTGTGTTATTCTCATGAAAATGCTGAATTTTGCCATGTAAAATAAAGGAGCATATATAAGGAAGATTGGATTAATAGCACAGGCAGCCAAATAAGGATTTTAATGAAATTTGGGGGAATGGCTCCAAGTCAGTCTGTGAATGCATTAGCACCATCCCATCATGATGCATTGAAGAAAAAAAAAAAAAAGACTCCACTGAGAAATTACAGTATGGTTTGAGCAGAACTATCTTGCACATGGAAGTAGGGGTTACCGTTCATTGTCCAAGCAGGCTTTTGTTTATCTGTTTGAGGACAAAAGAGAGCTGAAAGTTGAAATCCTCTCTTCTTTAAAACATTTGATTGATTTTCATTTAGTAAAAGATAAATTGTTGTTACTTCATGGCCCAGAAGTTGTAAATTATATTTGAGGCAAGTGCCCAAGTTAAAAAGCCTGCCCTTTGCTCCATTTGTACAGGGTTGACTGTGCCCCAGGGAGTTTCTCTTGGCAGCCAAGAGAGTGTGGAGTAAATGGTGAAGGAGAGCTTCACCCCAGGAGTGTTCTGTTGAACTTAGTTCCGGAAGTTCTCTGAGTAATCCTTTCATAACTGAAGGAACCCCTGCCCCAGTGAGATAAGGCAGGAGGTGGCAGAAGCAGGAATTTGAAGGAAAGGTTGAGCCAAATGTGAGCACTGGAGTAGTCAGTAGAATTCCTGGAGGAGAGTTCCGTAGCCAAATAGCATAATGGAGCTCCTGGTTGCTAACTCAGGTGTCGAGCATGTCTTCTGGGGTGAGACCAACACTGCCTCATTTTAAGTCCAAGCTCGATCACTCCTAAAAGGAGATTTTACAATGGTGCCTTATTGCTTTAAAAAAAATCTACTGGGTGTCTACTCACTGGCTTCACCCAAGAGTTGTTTCCCCAAGTACCACTGCACCCACCATGCTGTCCTGTAGACCTCAAGGCTCCACTGGTCAGCCGGGCGCCAGGATTCTCTCCCTAGAAACCCACTGTGGCCTGGGGCTTTTCTGCTGCCCCTTGTCCCATACCGCACCTGCTTCAAAATACTGTTCTTAGTTTTTTTTCTCCCAACCTGATATGTCCTCAGAAAGTCATGTTTGTCTAGTAACAAATATTTTGATAAGTTAAAAAGTTACAAATAGAAGTGCTGCTGTTAAAAAATACGTATTATAGAAATAATTCGGTTTCTAAAGTGTTCTTGAAATAAGCAGACATCCAAAGGCAGAGCCTGTGGCCAGTGAGGGTCCATCAGGAAGAAAGGCTTCGCGGAAAGGAGTAGAACTTGCACATGGGGCCATATTGTCAGGACTGGACAACGGGAGCAAACTTAGGAGGCAGAACTGCCTGAGATGTATTGCCTCACAGTTCACTTGTCTCTTAACCCTCAGTGCATGGGCTTCTACTCCTGCCATTCCCCTAGAACCTGGCCATCGCAGGGTCCTCCTCACCAAAGCCAAGAGCATTTTCTTGGTCTGTTCGTGCTTCTTGGCAGAGGTGTCCACTTCCCCCTTTTCAGAACTGTTGCTTCCTTCCTTTTAGGGTCTGTGCTGTTCCTGGTCCCTTTTCATACCTGGAAAGCTTTTTCCATGTGTAGGAGTTGAATCCACACGAGGGCTCACCTAATTAATAGTGGTGGGTGTTTGCTTGGTCAGACACCTTTCCCTTTGGGAAGTGATGCTTCTTCTGCTAACACTTAACAGTTTTATACCTTTTCTTCCTCTGCACCTCCCATCTTAGTCCTGGAAGGAGAAGCAGGAAGCAGTGACTGTTAAATGGCATTTGAAGTCCCTCTCATAACTGGATCTGTCCTCTCTAACCTTATCCCCTACTGTTTCCCCCATTCACTGGGGGCCAGGCGTTTCCTCCTCCCACCCCAGGGCCTTTGCACTTGCTGTTCCCTCTGATTGGAATATTCTTTTCCCCATAATGTTGTGTGGCTGTTTCTTCCTCGTGCATGTGTCAGTGCAGATGTTGCCGCAGAAAAAGATCTTCCCTGGGTGACCCCAAGAGATAGCCCCTGCCCATTGTCTCTACACCACTGCCCTGTGTGTTCTCCATAATAGCCATCACCCTCGCAGGTTGAGTTTGTTGGCCTATTGGTTGTCAGTCTTCTGTCGTCATTAGAATGTCAATGCCTTGAGATCAGGGACTGCATCTTGTCCATTGCTGTACCCCCTCCACCTAAACAGCACCTGGCATCTAGTAAGCACTTTGCCTATTGTGGTTGAATAAGTGAATTAAGTGTTCTTGAACTCATGCCGTCCACACTAGGAAACTAACTCCACTCTAGGAAACTAACTTCTTATAGACTCATTATGCTGTCCACTTAGGAATCTTAAGTAGACCAGCCTTTTGCCAAATTTGAGTCTATCCCAAACACTATCAGAACTAATTTCTAAGTCAGAGGACAGCATTGATTTGGAGAAAAATCAGTATCTCCCTATTTAGGAAGTAGTATGTATGTGGATAGATGTGTACACTTGCCACTATGTACAGTATGTCTTTGTGTTTGGACCAACGTTTATTAAGTGCTCATACCAGATGCTTATCTAGTTTATCTCACTGAACTCCTCAAACCATCCTGTGAAGTAAATAGTATTCTTCCATTTGGTAGAGAAATGACATTTCCAAGCTCCCAGAGGCAGGGTCTGAACAGAGGTCTAACTCCAAGATTCCCACTGTCTCACCCCCCATGGGTTTTCCCTCAGGAGAGGACAAATCATAAACAGTATTCAAGACTGTTAGGAATAAAAATATTCCCCAAAATCTCTCTACTGTGATATAAGTGGCAAGAACTTTCTAAATAAAATAAAAACTAATTTCTCTAAACCTTCCCTTTCATGGTTTCTCAACTGAACTATTTTCAAGACTGCCAGGAAGCAGTTAACTCTATGATTACTAATAAGAGAGAACAGAAACTCTTCTGTCCTATTTCTGCCTTTCCCCAACCTGTTTAGTTTCATTTTTGTGGGGGGATTTTGCACTCAGTTTCTGATCATTACTACGAAGGGAAAAATCTGGAGTTGGTTACTTTTTTTTAACTTATTTGCCTGTTTCCCCAAATAGAACATGAGCTTCCTGCGGGCAGGGACCAAAGTCTCGGCTTGTTCACCTCTTCATCTCCAGCACTGGTTCAGTGAGCGGCACATAGTAGGCACTCGATAAACTTGAACAAGTAAATGAATGCACACTTAGCCCCACGCAGGAATGAGCGTGTCTGGCCACAGGGAGGGTCTGAATGACTGCAGTTTGCTGATTTCCATAGTCAGCCCTGGAAATCTGCTTCCTCCTGAATACTCCTGCTTTTCAGATAATATATTTTAACATGGCTGGCTACTAACAGTTCAGAAAAGGAGGGGAAGGGGGGTTGGTTATAGCTAAGTGGTAGAGCGCATGCCTAGCATGCACAAGGTCTTGGGTTCAATCCCCAGTACTGCCATCAAAAAATAAATAAGTAAACCTAATTACCTCCCCAGCTAATAATAATAATAAAATTTTTAAAAAGAAGAAGGAAATAAATGTAGGTCTAAGCTTGTTTGCTATTTTAAAATGCTAATTATAAATTATAAATTCTTAAATGTATTTCAATCACATAGCCAACATCCCCTTTTATAACTGAATCAGGGCAAAGACAGCTAACAGAACATTGTCACGCATAATATAACCTGATACATAGCATTTGTCGAGTACTTACTGTGTGTGGTGGGTGTTCAGAGACAGTGTCTCCACTTAGTGTCACAACAGCCATTTGGGGTGGGGTAGGTGCTATTTTTTCCAATTAATAAATGAGGAAACCAAGGCGGCTGAAAGATGTCAAATAATTTTCCCAAGGACACACAGCTAGGAATGTGAGAACCAGGTTCGGAACCCAGACAGTTTAATTCCCTGCAAGGCTGTCGCTGCACTGTAGCAGATAAGTGAGGATGGATTCAAGCTAGAAGTCAGGTCTGATTCTTTGGTTCCACCATAACATACTGCTGTTCCTCTGTCTCCTCAATTACTAATTGTTGTCAGACCATTTTATATAACTTTTTTAGTATGCATGTGCTTATTTGGGACATTATAGAAAAGTACAAAGGAAGATCCATAGTTCAGCCATCTAGAAATCACTATGCTTATGATTTTGATATTTTTTTCTTCATTCTTTTTTTCGAATGAGAAAACGAAGGTATACACTTTTTGTCTTCTTTTTTTCAACAAACATGCTGTTTAGTAAGCCTGTTTCAACATCTTTAAGGTTTGTACACACCATTTTTTTAATTCTTTTTTTTATTGAAGTGTAGTTGATTTACAGTGTTAGTTTCATGTGTACAGCAAAGCGAGTCAGTTATATATATTTTTTCAGATTCTTTTCCATTACAGCTCATTACAAGAAATTGAGTATATTTCCCTGTGCTATGTAGTCGGTCCTTGTTGTTTATCTATTTTATATATAGTAATTATGTCTGTGAATCCCAAACTCTTAATGGATCCCTCCCCTTCTTCTCTCCTGGTAACCACAGCTTGTTTTTTATGTCCGTGAGTTTTATTTCTGATTTGTACACACCAGTTTTTAATGGTTATATAATATTCTGTTTTACCATTGTATTATTTAATTAGCCCTCTTTGTTTGGACATCTGTACCATTTCAATTTTTGCTGTTATAAATAGCGCTAAAGTGAATGTCTTTGAACCAGATCTGTTCCCATTCCTGGTTATTACCTCAGGATAGATTCCCAGGAGAATTAATGAATAAAAGGTAAGATCAATGTAAAGCATCTTAACTGCCTGCTGCCAGGCTGTCCTCCAGATGGTTCTGTTTTACACTTTCCCCAGGAGCATGCAATATTGCAAACTAAGTACTTTTAATTAAATGGGTACCAAAATTAATTTTTATTTATAAAAGTCATAAATTTTAATCTCGATAGCTGATGTGTGATTAACCTTGAAAACTGCATGATGATTAACAAATGCTGTTATACAACCAAATGAGTTACAGAGTAATCTACAACAGCGATAAAAGTTCGGCTGCACAAGGAACGTTGGACTGAGTGCTGTGTGTCTAGTACCATGTAGAAGGCAAAGTCCAGGGCAGGGCTCCCACCCCCAAGAACCTTATCTTGTTGGGTTAATATAAGGGTTGCTGGTGACACGGAGCACGTATATAATCAACAAATGGTGGTGTGCAGCCCAAATGAGTGTTCACACCAGAGAGAGGTTTGGTACCACTTATCAGCTTCTCAAGCCTGTGCGCCGGGAGCTATCTGGTAACTGCGGGGCTGGCCCAGCCTCGGGTGTGGCTGGGGCTGCCTGGGATGTGGCCATCGTGAACTGAACTGCCTCCCCTATCCCAGTGCAGGCACGCGCGCCCACACCCATGAAGGGGGGCAGGAGTGTCTATCCCTTTGCCCTGAATTCCTCAGAAAATAAGGATTCAGCAAGTGATGAAGTTCTGTCCTTTGTTTTTTGAACCCTGAGTGAATTAAACTGATTCTTTCCTTAAAGGACAAGCCTGAAACGTTTTTCAGTCCCCATTGGTTTTATGTTTGGTGACAGAGCTCTCCGTTGTGTTCTGCCCTCCTTTCTCCAGGAATTCATACATCCAAGTTGCTTCCATTGCTTCAGTAGATACTTTTGAAGGGAAAAAGAGAAACTGGCATTGCTTAGCAACACACTTTATGCCAGGCACCGTGCCGGGTGAGGGACATTCTCTCAGCTGGAGGGGTCATTGTGAAAGCCACCTGGACCTTCAGCTTGCTTCGTTTATTCCGCAGCTTCCTATAAGCACATGCTCCGTGCTTGGCATGGAGGATGCCAGACCCTCCCACCTGGGAGCTGAGCAGCTGATGCATTTGGCTGCGCTCTCTGTTCTAGCCCTGATCACGCCAGCTGGGAGGTGCTGGAAGAGGTGGCGGATGAAGCAGGATTCCTTACCCAGTCAGAGTGCAAGGAGGTGTCAGGGAGCGGGGAACAGGCTTGGCTCCTCCACCTGTGCTGCTGTGACTGTGGCTTCTGCAGTGAGAGCCTCGGGAAGGGCCGCCTTCCTCCTCCTGCCCCTAGCACACTCGCTGTTTCCTGACTGATTACTCGGTCCTTTGCAAACCACCCATGCTAGCGTCAGACTCCGGGTCCCCCTTACTATAAATTCCCTGCCCTTCAAGGCATTGTTCCTGGCTCTGCTTGCCCACAGCCAGGGCCCTTTTCCTTCAATACCTCTCACCCTAGCAAAGTGAGGGGAGTCACTTTGACCAAAATACCCAAGAGTTTAACCTCCCGGATTGCATTTATACTTTGGAAGAGGAGCTTAGTAGTAAATATTAATTTCTAATTGCATATTTTTGAGCAGTCGGTTGCCTTTCTGAGTGTTCATGGCCTGCAACAAACATCTAAAGAGGGTTTGTCCTGCCACCTAGACTCCCCTACCCAAGCTCTGACAGATCAGAAGAGAGAGGCCAGTGGCTCAACCACCAAAGTCTAATGCCTTGCCTGGCTAGTTGGAGGATTTGGGGAAGAATTTTTAAAACTGCTCCGGCCTTAGCATTGCCTTCTTCTCTCTACCTGAGCCTCCGTTTCCTTTTCTGTCAAATGGAGCTTATGGGATTTTTGCAAAGATTAAAAGTGAGCTGAAAAGTCTGCACTAACACGAGGGGACTCCAGGCTGTGCGGGAGCCCAGCCTCCTCCTGTCCAAAGGTGAGGTCTGGGCAGACTCTCAACTTGCAGACTTTGACCTAAACCGGATATGCTCAATTATATCATTCTTAAACAGCTGGCTTTTGACAGAGTGAGAGGCAGCTTTAAATGGCCTGATTGGCCCAAATGTTTTGAACTCCAGGGATGTCAGGTCATCGTGTTTATTTTCAAAGAGGTGTTCGGTGTTGACTCCATATTTTTTGTTTTAATAACTACTACTAAAAAACTTCCTCCCTGAGCTGATTTTCTAAACTCTGGAAACGTCTAATCCTAGAAGAGAATGAGGGCAGGGAAGCTTGGAGGGCAGCCAAAGACTCCTTGCTGTGTGTGGCCACACAAGGTGGCCTGGGAGAGGCTGGCCTGGAGGTGATTCCAGTGTTCAGTCATGAGGGTGGCCCTTCCCAATGTGTGTCTCCCTCCCGGAGGAGGAGACGGTGGGTGCCCCGGTAAAGGAGAAACGGATGAGAACTGTTGTGAACCATGGTGGGGGACAGACAGGTTTTAGGACTTTGGCCTCAAATGTTATTTTGCAGACTTGAGGGAAACTTACTTTTAAAGAACTGAGCGGCTTATGAATGAATGAATGAATCAGCAAATGAATGAATGAGCGAGCTGCTTGCCAGCCCCACATTCCACATTGCGAAAGATGCTGTCATCCCAGTGTCAGTTCAGCTCTGCATTTTCAAGTGGGATTGCAAAGGGAACATTGGAACTGAATTGGAATCTAAATTTGAATCCCAGCTCTGATACCTTCTCTTTTGGACCTTGGGAACATTACTGAACTTTTGGGCACTCTTTGGAAACAGTGATAGTACCATTTTGTTGGGTTGCTAGTGAGAATGCCTAAAAAAAAATACTATATATATATATATATATATATATATAAAACTATCTGTCTCTATATATATAAGCTTTTTCAGATTCCCTTCCATTATAGGTTATCACGAGGTACTTGAATATAGTTCCCTGTGCTGTGCAGTACGACCTTGTTATTGGCTTTATATACAGTAGTGTGTATCTGTTAATCCCAAATTGCCAATTTATCCCTCTCCTCCCTTTCCTCTTTGGTAACCATAAACTTGTTTTCTGTGTCTGTGAGTATATTTGTTTTGTAAATAAGCTCATTTGTAGATTTTTTTTTAATTGCACATATAAGTGATATCATATGATACTCGTCCTCTTTCTGATTTTCTTCACTCAATATAGCTGCCAGCCTGTGGCAGCCGTGCACATGATGGCCAGCAGCTAAGGATCTCTGGAAGCACTAGAGCTGTTTCTCCATGTCCTGCCATAATCTGACCTTTTTAACACCTGCTCAGAGAGGTTGGAGGACAGCTCTAACCTACCTTGACATTATTAGGGCTTCCTTCCACCCACTGCATTTTCCTCTTCTTGATACCCAGTCCCTCCCTCCCTCCCTCCCTCCTTCCTTCCTTCCTTCCTTCCTTCCTTCCTTCCTTCCTTCCTTCTTTCCCTTCCTTCCTTCCTCTCTCTTTCTCTCTCTTCCTCTCTTCCTTCCTTTCTTTTTCTTTCTTTTCTTTCTTTCTTTCTTCCCTCCCTCCCTCCCAGGGCAGGACAAGAGCTAAAAGAGCTGAAATTGCTGAATACTGAAAAATGCTGAGATTAGCTTTCTCTCCAAACATTTTATTATGAAACTTTTCAAACACGCAGAAAAGTTGAAAGAATTGTACATTGAACGTCCACGTGGCTGCCACCCAGGTTCTATAATTAATGTTTTGCTGTGAGTTTATATCATCATTTTGGATGCCTTTTAAAATAAGTTGCATTGCAGGCATCAGAACCTGTCATGGGGTTAGCCTGGAAGTGATCATCTGACGAACAACTTGGGTTCTCCGGGAGCTGCCCAGAGCCACGCTCTGCTTTCAGAGCACTAGAACTGATCCCTTCCCTACATGCGATATTTCTGCCACTGAACCAGCACGTGCCCCTGGATCGGAGGGGGACCCTAAGGTTCCTGCTCACAGTGTCCCCTATGCCAAAAAAACAAAAAACTTGGAATCACTGTGTGCTTAATACTTTATGTCCTGTTTCTCTTTCCCTCTCCATCTCTCTCTCTCATAATTTAATAAATTCTTTAGCATTTTGCCTCGTTAAATATTTTTTCAAATTGTGATGTTTTTAGTGGCCATACTCTTCTGTGATAGGATACTGCAATGGCATGGATAAATCTCACAAATGCAGTGGTGATCAAAAGAACGCAGATACAGAAGAAAACATACGATATGATCGTCAACTTTTCTGTGTCTGTGTTGCAGACTTGAATAATTTTTTTAAATTTTGCTGTGTGGTGTACAGTAGTATTTCTAACTACCTCTTAGAAACATCAATCACTCACACCTCTTTTTGATCTATCAGGATACATTTGCTGGTAACGAAGCATCACCCTCCTGAGGCCCCCTGCGGGGCGGTACCCTAATGTGTTCTTCCTTCCGCAGAGCCAGGATGGCTGTCCTCTCTAAGGAATACGGTTTCGTGATTCTGACGGGTGCTGCCAGCTTCATCCTGGTGGGGCACCTAGCCGTCAACGTTGCCAAGGCCCGCAAGAAGTACAAAGTGGAGGTGAGTGGGAACACGGCAGCGCCCTTGGAGGCCTGTCTGGGGCCAGAACTGGTTCCCAGTCATGGAGGGAGAGGCGAGGGGCTAGTAGTCAGTGGTGGCAGTTTCAGTTGAAAATTCTGCCCCTTTCTGTCAAGGAGGCAGCAACAAATATAGGGCCCTGCTGGGGAGTTATTTCCATCTTGTTTTTACTTTTGTCTCTTCTGTAGAAGGACCAGGTGTGCTTTTGGCTGGCGCTATTTGCTAGGAACAGTGTTATTTCCTAAACAGCATTAAACAGCAATCGTTTCCTGGTTCGCCACTTTAAAATGATGTCTCCAGGGGATTTTCCTGTTTCCCAGGTAGAAAAGAAGTACGTGCTGCTGAGGTTAGCCTACGCTGGGACATCAGACATAGCAAGGGGTCTATTAAATGTTTCCTTTCATTCTAGCCGATCTAGAAGGGATAGTTACTGAAATTGTCCGTGGTGAGCAATTTTAAATGTCTACTTCTGTTTAGCAACTATTAATTAGGCTCCCTAAGTAGAGCTCCTTATAAAGTTTTTATATCTAGTCTCTTGTTTAAGAGACACATCCATTAAAATTCTTACACACTCAATTTCTGTTCTCCCATTAAGGGAAATCTTAAAAGGACGTGGTATTTGATGGCTCTTGGGAAGGAGCTGTTTCTCTAATGGTATCTTTGTAATGCATCCCAAAGCCACCAGTGATGGCATAACGTCAATGAAAAGCACTGAGTTTGGCACAAGCTACCTCCATCCCTTGTAAGGCACAGACTACATTCTTGTTACTGGATATTAATAGACACAGACTGAATCTGCCTCTGAGACTGGAGACCTTTGTCACCACAGGTATTTAAGCAGAAATGGAATGATCCTCTATCGACGTGATGACAGAAGATGCTTTGGATAGATTAGCTATAAGGTTGATTTTAACTCTCCACACCAGAGGCTGCGCCTGACCCATTTGATCACATGCACTTTGTTTTAACAGTATCCTACCATGTACAGCACGGACCCAGAAAACGGACACCTCTTCAACTGCATTCAGCGCGCCCACCAGAACACGTGAGTGCTGGCCCTGCCGGGCACCAAAGACGTCTGCAGGAGGGGCGTTTTCTGTCCAACATCTCAACCCTTGGTTCTCTATCTGCTGAGTAATAGTGATGATGACAATCATGGACACACATTAAAAGTAACATTAAAAAATACGTATGTGAACAGATTAAATATTAAGCAAAATTAAGAGTTGTTAGGATGGTGGGGTCCCTGGATAATCTTTTCAGAAATGTCTTTAATGTTGCATTTTTCTACTGTAGCACGTGTCCCCTCTAAACTGGTACCGAATCTGCCAGCTTAGCGGGTGAGAGGCTTTGAGCTCTGTAAGGAAATCTACTCCAATTCGCCAAGACCTTCCTTGTCAGTTTGTTAGATTTGATGTCTTTGAAACCCATTGCGTTCTGAGTTACCTCTGATCCCAAGCAGAGCAGAAGATGGCTCTCAGTGGCTGGGGCTTTTCCCTCCAGACACTGTTTATTTTTACTCTCAGAGTTCTAAGTTGGCAAGTAAGAATGTCAAGGTTCTTAGTTTTATAGAGACGTACTTAAATAGGGCACTTTAAACAAACAAACAAACAACAAACAAACAAACAAACATTTCTTTCTCTCTGTTCCAGGCTGGAAATGTATCCTCCCTTCTTATTTTTTCTAGCTGTTGGAGGTGTTTACCACCCGGTGAGTTTTTCCAGCGGGCAGGGGAATGGTTCCTCTAATTGGATTTAATTCACTGCGTCATCAGGGAGGGAAGAGGAAATGAACATTTAATGAATATCTTCAGTGTCTAGGCACCAAGTATTTAAAAGAATTTCATTCAGTTACTTCTTACAAAGATCCTCAAAGTAGGTAGGATTTTCCCTGTTTTTTTGCAAATGAAGAGAAGCTGCTTGGATACTGTGTAACCTTCTCAAGGTCAAATAGCTACAGAGTAGAATAATCAGAACTTGAGCTCAGGTCTGTCAGATCCTAGATGGTTCATGTCCATTGAGTTTTCCTTTCCCGTATTTATTCATGCAGCAAACACTTACTGGACACCCGAGGTTATCGCAGCGGACAGAAAAGGCAGACTCCCGCTTCGTGGAGCTGACTTTTAGTTGGGGGTCACAGACAAAAAGCAGTGCAGGGACATTATGTAGCATGTTTGAAGGTGCCACGTGCCACAGGGGGAAACAAAAGAGAGTGCGGGGGGCGGGGTGGACAGAGTTGAGTGGGATAGTCAGGAGGGCCTTGCTGAGAAGGGGACAGTTAAGCAGGAACGTAAGGGAGCAGGTGCCCCTGATGTCTCCAGACATCTCCGGGCAGAAGACGAGCAAGGGCGAGGCCCTGAGGCCGGAGCCTGCCTGGTCTGTTGGGTGCGCAGTGAGCAGCGTGGCTTCAGTGGTGAGCAGGAGGTGAGGGTCCTGTAGCTCGCTGTGGCCCTCCTGGGCCTTCTGGGTCTGCATTACACCTTATCTAGATAAAGCAAGTTTACCTCAGCCTGACTGGTTGCCATTCACGTCTTGCCTTGGACAGAAGGTGTTTCCTTTTCAGAGGCTGGATTTCCCCCTTCGATGAGTTCTGACCAAAGTGCTGGGCCTTCGCATTTCTGGTTCTGAGACTCTCATAAGCTTGGGATTTTGTTGTCAGCTGCCAGAATGGTCCAGCTATAGTTCATGACCTCGAGATCTGGTTTGTTTGTTTTTTTTTTTTCCAAAGAGACATCTGCTGCTCTCTTGGAGAAGCTGTTTCTTTCTTTTGCCTCTAAAGAGCCCCAATCCTAGCAAGTGACTAGAGTAGCTGGTCTAAACAGACCAGCTGGTCTCCCTAGATTAGGTATCACCTCGTTACCGAGTCCAAACTCATTCTGCTGGCTGCACGACAGGCCAGTAAATCGGGAGACGAGGTATTGGAGCAAGGAATAATGACTTTACTCAGAAAGCTGGCAGACTGAGAAGATGGGGGACTAATGTCCTGGAGAACCGTTTTCCCCAAATCAGAATTCAGGCTCCTTTTATATAAAAAAGGAGAGGGGGCTGGTTGGTTTTTGCAGACTTCTTCCTGTGGGAATCCTTTGTTCTTGCAGCTGTCCTCTAGGCCAGGTCATGATGTTCCTGTAAACTTCCAACAAGACAAATGTTATTCTCTGTTGTGCAACTTTTTATCTCTATATGAATGGAAAAAAGTTACGCCCTTAAAGGTCAGAGCCTTGAGAACGGGCTGTCCTGTATGTTTCGGGCTATAGGCAACATTCTTTTACAGAAGGAGCAGAACCAGCATGACTCAGCACAGAAGACAGAGCACAGGGTTAGAGCCCAAGGAACAGATCTCATACGGAGTCAGACTTGCTGATATCCACCCCCAGCCCCCCATTCCTGCTCCACTTCCCTAGATCCTGTTCCTTGTCCTTCATTCTTTAAAATAATCTAAGATTCCTCTAATACTGTTCCTGGGTTGATGGCAATTATGCGACATTGTAGTGAAGAGTGACCTGGCAGAGCCTACGGACCTTCTAGATAGTGATTTATGGGCCTGGGGGTTTTATTTTTAGTTCTTTCATGCTCCTACTGAACTTTCCCTAAAATCATCTAAACAAACCAGTAAAACTCCTAAAGTAGTATCCTCACCCCCACTGATGCCACTGCCTGAATTGGAAGGGCCCTCGGGGACAGTGACTCGCCGTGACCCACATCCTCACACCCCCCCTTGTTCCCATTCTCCTCTGCCTCCTTTTGCCCAAGTGGGTCACCCCAGGATGGCACCCCAATGGAAGGATTTTCCATCTTGCCTAAGTCTTTACTCTCTTTTCTCAAGGGTGTTGGGAATGGGGACCCCTCCCTGTCCAAGACTACATATTCTGGGGTTCACAACATGACACACCCTCCCCACTTCTAGGGGAGCCCCACACTTCTGCGTGGGCTCAGCATAGCCTCTGAGCCCTCCCGGGGTGGGGGGGACCTCGCAGAGACAGTGCAGCCCACAGCAGCCAGAGCGCACAGCCTATGTCCTGTTCACGTGGCTTCTCCCCTAGTCCTGACTTCCAGTCGGTTTCCTCTCCGGGGTTCCCCTGCGACCCCCGGGCCTGCCTCTCCTTCCCCTGTGCGCCAGTACACCGAGTGCCCCAGGGCAAGCTGGGAGGTTGCTCGCATCCCTTCTACCTCAGAGGCACCCAGCACTCACCTCCCAGGTCCCTGAGCAGTTCATAGAAGGACCCGAGAGCCTTGATTTTCCTGTAAATCAACTTTGGTAGAGAGTATTTTACCATGTCCGTGAAATTGTTAACTTTTTATTAAAACACTGTGTGATCAGTCTTAGATGTTAATAAAAATCTGCCTGTTCCTTGAATACAAATACTAATGTAGCCCTTTTTCTTTAGCGTATAGTTTCTGGCTTGGGCTTGGCCTGGATTGTCGGACGAGTTCTTTATGCTTATGGCTATTACACAGGAGGTAAGTACACACTGACACCTGCCAAGGAAGCAAATTTGACATCTTATGCTACTATTTTTTTCTGTGTAGCGGGGCTTTAAGAAAAAGGGAAGTAACTTGATATTTAGGTAAAAAAAAATCTGTTACCTTCTTTTGTTTTCCTAACCTTTGAATAGGAATGGAACTTAATTTTTCTTGAGCATTTTCAACGTGTCAGTTGCTGTTCTAAAAACTTTGCACGTGCTACTGAGCCTTACAATTCTATGACCTAGATAATATCATCCTCGTTTACGGATGAGGAGACGGCGAGACTTAGAAAGGTTAAGGCGCTATGTCATAGAGATACTGGGTGCAAACTAGAAAGCCAGGATTCAGAGCCAGGCGGGCCTGACTCCAGAGCCGCGCTCCTCATCACCGCTGTGAACGGTGTGCCCGAGGGAGGAGGCGGGGAAAGACTCTTTGACTCTTCCGGCCGTACTTACCTCTTGGAAGAGGGAAACATGCCAAAAGGTCCCGGAGCAACGTGTCTCTGATTATTATCTGATAATTTGTTTTAAGGTCCGATACTGCTGTGACGTGTTACTCTGCACGGGCAGTGTCTGCCATACTGGCAGCTTTAGGCTGAAGAGCTGGCGGACCTCTTGAGACCGGATAACCCCAGAGGTCTTGATAGGAGTGGCTGGTGGGTCTTGACAGTGCTGGCATTCAGGAGCATCCCCAGTGACTTCTGCTCTGTCCTCTTTTGCAGAACCCAGCAAGCGGAACCGGGGAGCCCTAGGCTCCATTGCCCTCATCGGCCTGATGGGCACAACTGTGTGCTCTGCCTTCCAGCATCTTGGTTGGATTAAAACTGGCCTGGAGAGCGGGTCCAAGTGCTGCCATTGAAGAATTATAGGGTATTTAAAATCTCTCATTCGTTCTGAGTGACTTACTTTCATTTCCAGTTAGTTTTTTTTTTTCTAAATATAATAAAAACTTAACTTGGCGTCAGCCTCATACCTAACCCTGACTCTATCAACTTATTTCTTTTTGACTCTTTATCTGAAATACAAGTAGCCTGTCCTGCTAGAAGAGAGAGGGGCCGTAGGTATTAAGCACCCCTTGTCTCCCTGCCAGAGGATGCTTACTTAATGTGTGAGCTGGTTTTTTCAGTAGCAAGTTGTTTAGTCTGCATGCAGTCATTTTTTCCTCATTTCTCTTTCTGTGGTTGATTTCTGGTTCCATGCTGTTGTGGTCAGAAAGATACTTGAAATAATTTCTATCCTCTTTAATTTGTTTTGGTGTCCTAGTATGTGGTCTATTCTAGAGAATGTTTCAGATACAATGTCCTGAAAAATCTCAATTTAGTCCAACTGTCCTATTGTGTCATTTAGGATCTCTGTTGCCTTATTGGTTTTCTGTCTGAAGAGCTGTCCAGTGATGTCCACTGATGCCAGTGGGGTGTTAAAGTCTCCTGTCACCGTATTCCCATCAATTTCTCCCTTTGTGTCTGTTGGTATTTGGTTTATGTACTTAGGTGCTCCTACGCTGGGTGCACTTAT
Source organism: Camelus ferus (assembly GCF_009834535.1). Classification (NCBI taxonomy): domain Eukaryota; kingdom Metazoa; phylum Chordata; class Mammalia; order Artiodactyla; family Camelidae; genus Camelus; species Camelus ferus. The sequence continues at coordinate 14,750,145 of NC_045716.1, read as the reverse complement.
TAACGAGAGTAATATCCTCTTCCTGTATTGATCCTTTTGTCATTATATAGTGTCCTTGTCTGTCTTCATGGCCTTTGTTATAAAGTCTATTTTGTCTGATACGAGTATTGCTGTCCCCACTTTCTTGTCATTTGCATTTGGATGAAATATCTTTTTCCATTTTCCATCCCCTCACTTTCAATCTATGTGTGTCCTTTGCCCTGAAGTGGGTCTCTTGTAGGCAGCGTGTATTATAGACTCTTGTTTTATTATCCAGTCTGCCCCTCTGAGTCTTTTGTTCAGAGCATTTAGACCATTGACATTTAAGGTAATTCTTGATAGGTATGTATTTATTGCCATTTTAAACTTTGCTTTCCAGCTGATTTTGTATTTCTTCTCCAGAAATTGGAGACTCTTGGGTTCTGAGAAGTCTTACCAGGTCAATGGGAAAGACTGTCTCCTGGTGTGTGCAGGAATCTTGATACTTTGGGGACCTTTGGAAGAGAGGAGCCCACCAAGGCAGAATCCAATGGCGGGCCTTTGGCATAGACTTCCTGGCCGTGAGAGGCCTTTTGGGAATTCAGTCTTAGACACCTGAGGAGTTACACCAAAGCCTATGTTGTCAATTGACCAGACTTATTCTGCAAACAAATTCGTCTTGATTTGGCTGTGTTTGGTGGAGATGAGGCTCATTTCAGAGAGAAAAATATTATGTTTTAGTGGCCTATTAAATTCTAGTACTGTTGATTGAGGTCTAGATTCATGAAAGTTATGGTGTTAGCCACCCTTCTGCCCGGATGTTTAGGAGGAAAAGAAACTTCTCTAGTGAGGTTGTCACAGAGTGTAACTACTCACGATCTGTAACATGGCTTGCTTTAAGTCTGCCACTAAAAGCACACGTGCAATGTTTGTGTAACAACTCGGCTTAATTAATAAAATATATAGCTTCTGAAATGTTTCCCCACCACCATACCTCTGAGCTTGTTCACAGTCTCTGATCAGTTTTCCCCCAACGTGGACAATTAGGCAAACATAAAGGAGGAGGCCTAGCACCAAGAGACACGGTCTGGACCCAGAGCAGGCAGCATTCATCTCGGCTTTAAGGGACATATACTTTGGCCTCTCAAAAGATTTGTAATCAAAAGGGGAAATGATGGAAAAATCATCACACATGGAAGTACAAGAGGAAGTCGTTCTTGCTTATTATAACATGGTTTAACTTAATGACCGGAGTAGCCTGTTTCCTGGCCTTTGAAACCTGCAGGGCACATCTGCTTTGGCCGTTGAGGGGACTGAATTTGAAAGTCAAAATGTAGCTGTCGCTCAGACATCGAAGGTAAAACTAGGTGGCCACTGTAGGTATTTTTGGACATGTTCCTGTATTACTGAAAACTTGAGTTTTCCAAACTCTGTTATAGACCAGGACAAAAACCACAGGCGGGTAGGCTATTATCTCAGACTGTGGTTCCTGCTTGTGTTTCGCTTAAAGGTCGTGATCTCCCGTGTTGTGCCTGTTAGATGTCTTACATTTTGTCCCCAGCCTGAGCAGAGGAAATCTGTTCGAGGACTGAGCAACAATGGCCTCGTTGCAAAATGAGTCTAATTGCTGGGTCTGCAGCGAGACGCCTGTGTTGGTGTCTTCCTCTGGGCTTCCGTGGAAACTCCCCCTGGCTAATGCGACCGTGGGGGGACAGCTGACAGTGAGGTGGGAAGACTCTCACCATCTTCCTGTCCCACATGCAAGTACGTCAGAAAGGACTTCTGTCAGCAAACATTACAACACCTCATATGCTTTGCCAGGGTGACTGCCCGTGAGACCCCAGGCTGCGCTGTAAGAGGAGGAGGTGGGCTTCAGGACACACAAGTCCAAATAGTGGGATTAACCATTGGGTCCTTCATGAGTCTGCCACTAATGGCACTCAACATGGGGTGACTGCTAACTCCTCGCTAGGCTGCCATAATGTTTCTTCTAGAGCCAGGGTCTTCCCCTCCCCATGGGGGTGACTCTGGGTTTGTGAAAACCAGGGGTGTCCTTACCCTCCTTGTAACTGTACAGGGCGCTGCTGCGAGTGACTCCCTCTCCACTGACCCGGTAAGCGCTTGGCTGCAACATTTGCCCACATCCTGGCAAATGACTGTTCTTAGCATCCTGGGTATCTTATTCTTGATACTCTGGCTGCGGCTGTCTGTACTGTATGTTTGGAATCTGGCTGCAGTGCACCTCTACATTCGTGAGTCCAAGGACATGGCAGAAGAGGGGTGGGCCAAGATTGTGAGGGTCATGCAGGGTGTGCAGGGGTGAAGCGTATGGTCAGGCCACTCAAGATGGCAATTCTCTTGCTCTTTGTATATCCCCTGCTTCATCTACACCCTACTCACATGACTGACCTTCTTACATGGTCCCACCCCAGCCTATGACTGTTCTAATCTTTATCTAATCTATGATGGCTTATCAAAGGAGTGGTGAGGGACGTGCCCCTTTGCTAGTCTGCCTGATAACTCATGAGCCAGCCTGACCTCAATTCCCCCTATAACTGGTAACCTCCCCCTCCCAATCCCCCCAGGAGCAGACTGCCGCCATGTCCTTGCCCACCTACTGCCACTGTGAGGTGTTGCTCCAGGACCTTGCTTCAGACACCTAAGATCCCCATCCATTAAACCACTGACATCTGTATCACTGACTCCGGGCTCTTCCTTCAGTCTTGAAGATGGGCAAGCACAGGGCTTGCAGGTCTGCAGGGTGCAGCCCCACACTCCTAGATAATCTTGCTGGGTAGGGCAGCCTAAGTTACAGGTTTTCCCCTTTCGGGACTTTGAATATATTTTGCCATTCCCTTCCGGCCTCCAACGTTTCTGTAGAGAAATCAGCTGATAGCCTTACGGGGGTTGCCTTGTAACTAACGCTATGTTTTTCCCTTGCTGCCTTTAGAATCTTCAACTTGGCCATCTTAATTATGTCTTGGTGTAGGTCTGTTTGGGTTCATCATGTTTGGGACCCTCTGTACTTGGATACATCTCCTTCCTTAGGTCTGGGAAAATTTCAGCTGTAACTTCTTCAAATAAGTTTTCGATCTCCTTTTCTCTTTCTTCTTCTGGGACCCCTCTAATGCATAGACTGGCATGCTTTGTATTACCCCATAGGTCCCTTATATTGCTTTTTCTGTCTCACCTTCTGATTGGGTGATTTCCTTTATTCTATCCTCCAGGTCACTTATTCCTTCTGTGTGATTCAGTTTGCTATTTACTGCCTTAGCTCAGTTTTCATGCAAATGAATTGTCTAATTTTGACTGTCTTCATAGTTTCTAGATCCTTGTTACAGTGATCTGCATTTCTTTTGACAGCTTTTCTTAATTCCTTCAGTATTTTTATTATCTCCTTTTTGAACTCTGGGTCTGTTTCATTATTTGTTCTTACAGGGGAATTTTCTTATTCTTTTCATTGGGAGGGGTTCCTATCCTTCATTTTACTTGTATTTCTCTGACTCTATGAATTTAGGAGAAATAGTTATGTACTGTGGTCTTAAAGGGCTGTTTTTTTGTGTGGGAGTGTTCCTGTGTAGCCTGCATCAGTCTAATATTTCGTAGAGAGGGCTATTTTTAGTATGGATGGCTGTCATTTTTTTCTCCATGTGCTGGCTGTTATCCCCTTGATGTGGGGTGGTCATTGGTGTTTTGGTGACCAGAGCCTGCCCTGGATGTTGAGCAGAACATCCTCTTCACTCGGTGGCTGTTACAGCCCTGTCGGGGACAGGGTCTGCTCCCTAGTTGCTGGAGTAGAAGCCCCTAGATACAATTCTGAGCTGCTGTATGAGGCAGGCAGGACTGGGGCACTCCCGCTGGGAGAGGAGCCACTGAGTGTTCCTCTTTAGATGTGTACCAGGAACTGCCCTGTGCAGTGTCCCGTCACCCACTGCACACACTCACAGAGTACACTGTCGTTGGCACTGCCCTCGGCCCCGCCTCAGCCGTGGGGATGCAGGGAGCCTGCCCGGAGGTCCCCTCAGGCACTGTGCTCTCACAAAGCCTCCGGTGCAGGTTCACTGAAGTCCAGCACCTGAATCCACCCTAGTCACACAACTGGACCCGATGGGGGAGTTAGGGAATCAGCTCTGACCCCAGCCCCACCTCCACAAGTGCACACCACTGCTAACGCTGGACTGCCCCAGCCACAGGATGCCAGGAATCTGCTCAGGTGTCCTGCAGACGCCGCACTTACAGAGCCGGGACGTAAATCCCCAGAAGTCACACAGACACTGGGACATCGATTTCAGCCCTGCCCCCGCACGTGGGCAAGCCACCAGTGCCTGCGCACTCCCCGAGCTCAGAGGGGCAGACCTGCGCCTGGGAGCATGCGGGGAATGAGGCTGCTTTGGGCCAGCCCCTCCCTTTGAGTGCAAGTTAACAACGAGGTATCTATGGGTGATCAGGACTCTACCCTGTGTACACCTGAGGTTACGGCCCAACCACACTCCAGTCCCTTCGGGCTGTCTCCATGCAGCCAATCCTAGCCCACTCCCGGGGTCTGTCCGCTGAAGCCCGAGTTTCAGCACCCAGCCCCTGCTCGCACCAATGTGCGCCTCGGGCTGGGGAGTGCAGCCAAGTGGCCAGGACCATCTGTGCTGGTCTCTGTTATGCCCGCCACTAGCTGGCTGCTGTGTTCTCTGAACCTTGAAAGCTCCGTATCTGTCCCCGCAGACATCCCAGCCAGTGAAGGAGGTTCCCAGGGTGAGGGAACCTTTCCTTTTTCACAGCTCCCTCCCAGGGGTACACACAGGTCTCATCCTGATCCCCCCACCCCCTTTCATCCTACCTGGTTACAAAGTGGTCTTTAGTGCAGCTTTGGTTGTATGAGATCTGCCAGCATTCAGTGGGTTATTTTGTGAGAACTGTACCATGCACAGGTAGATGTGTTTTTGATATATTTGCGGGAAGAGGTGAGCTCCAGGTCCTTCTGTTCCATCTTGATCTCTGCCCGTCCTTACTGTATCAAGTTCTTGGGGATCAAACGGCAGGGCGTGCAGTGCCGTTCAGTGTTCCCATGGCCAAGGGCCAGCTCCGGTTCCAGGTCCAGGTGTTGTAGGCAGCGTGAGAGCCACCTGCTGGTGAACCTTCATCCATCAAGTTCTCTCGTGAGTCTGCCCCGCTTCCTGTTTCATCCCTATAGCGCTTGCCTCCAATGATGCTCTAGCTTTAACTCAATCGGAAACTAAGCTCCTCTAGTTCCCTCTCTTGAGCAGCGCTGTCCAGCAGAACTTTCTGACATAATAGAAATATTCTACATCTCCACTGTCCACAACAGTAACCACAACCCATGTGTGGCAAAGTATTCAAAATGTGGCTAGAGCAAAAAGCCGAATTTTCAGTTAGTTTTAACTGTATCTGAATAGCCACACGTGGCTAGTGGCCACTGTACACAAAGGGGACAGCAGTGAAGCAGTGCTTCTCAGCCTGGTCTGTCCCTTCAAGCCTTTTAAGAACCCAGATGAGCAGGCCATACCCCAAACCCATTAAATTAGAATCTCAGTATTCTGAAAGCTCTCTCCGGGTACTTCAAACATGTGGCCAAAGTTGAGAATCACTGCTCTAAAAGCAGTGTTGGGCAAACTAGAATCACCAGGGATCTTGTTAAAATGCAGATTATGATTCACAGGCCTGAGGTGGGAACTAGGATTCTGCACATCAAACAGGCAGAAGCTGCGGGTCCCTGGGCCACACTGAGGAGCAAGGCTCTAACCCAGCCCTTCTTAGTCCATTCACTTCCACAAACACGGAGTGCTCCCCACGGGTGCAGTGGCGTGACAGTTCTGGCTTTTAGAGTATTTGCCTGTCACAACACGTAATTAGATGCAGGTCCAGGAACAAGGTAACAGGTTAATTCTACGTGCCAGCCTGACGGGCTGGGGGGGGGCCAGACAGCTGGCAAAACGCTATCTCTGGTTTGTCTGTGAGGGTGTTTCCGGAAGTCATTAGCACTGGCACCAGTGAACTGAGTAAAGCAGAGGGCCCTCTCCACCATGGGTGGCCATCATCCAATCCGTCAGGGCCCAAACGGAGCAGAAGGGCAGAAGAAGGGCAAATTTGCCCTCTGCCTGAGCTGAGACGTCCGTCTTCAGCACTCCCGGTGCTCAGGCCTGGACGCGGACTGAGTTACACCCCAGCCTTCTGGGCTCTCCAGCTTGCAGACAGCAGATCGTGGGCTTTCTCAGCCTCCGTGATCAGTGTCCTATCAAAAGTCTCCTCTTGTACATTTCTAATCTATTCTATTGGTTCTGTTTTTCTGGAGAACCCTAATACCACTATTAAATGTAAATTATTCCCCTGAGAGGAAGAGAAGGGGCAAGGTGAGGACCACTGCCACAGCATGAGACGTCGGTGATCTGACGGCTCTTTAAACACAGACACTGCTTACATCAGGGGCTGGGAAATACGGACCCTCAGAGCCTGCACGGCCACCAAAAGTGCAGTACAGCAACTAAAGCGTGCCCGTGTGTACTCACTGCAAAGAAGGTCAAACCCTCTGCCCTAAACACTCAATTTTAGCCCTATTCTGTGCCCTCCTAGAACCCTGAGATGTTAGTTTCAACACGTGAAAACTGAAAGGCTGGACAGTGTGATTTATTTAATTTCCGTATACTGCAGTAGCATCCAGGTAAGCTGTACATTTAAAAGGTAACTCATCCGTCATGAGTACAAGCTGTAGTTCAAGGACTGGAGGTGGTTCCCGCCACCACAGCGCTGAGGGGAGGCACAGTGCTAGCTCTGGCAAGGCGGTGTTCACACCCAACTGACCCATCCGCTGGCCAAGCCCTCTCTCTTCTGACTGTCGGTCTTCGCAATGGAATGACAAGGGGGCATGGCTTAAAAAATGTCAAGGAGCAGAAATCACCTCAACTGACTCGACCAGGAACCCCTGAAGGAGCAGGTTCTTTAAAGCAAGCTGGAGAATGAACCTGGCAGCCGGTGGACTCTGTGGACGAATAATCCTGGCCCCTCCCCCTCTTCCCCAGAAGCATGGTAGAGGCTCTCAAAGATTTCAGAGAAACTGGCGGAAAATCACTGATTTCTTGATTAGCATCTAAAAGGCACTTATGCACATTTTTACTTAGGAAACTGAACAATGAAGAGTGACACTGAACCATTCTCTAATCCTGAACACCCAACGTCCTGGATCTAAACAGCAGGCGGCTGCTCCGCCTGCGTCAACAGAGCCGGTCCTCATTACTCCGAGCCCAGCCACGCTCACTGGCTTCACCGCCTGTTTTCAAAAGGCAGACTCCACGTCACCCATCTCCACGCACACCGTCTTTAGTTGTGAATAATATTCAATTGTCACACGGCCATTCTCTCTGCCGAACCCTGAAAGGAAGAGAAAGGGTGAGGACAAGACAAGCCTTTGCCGCAGCCCCGTCGCAGGCACCGTCAGAGGCAGGGGCGCTCACGGGGCTGGGGGGAGCACAGAGCCCCAGGTTCCGGGATCAAGGCCTCAACTGCAGGCATTAGCTGCGGAGCTAGACACGGGAAAGGTGACCCACTGGCCTTGAGGGACGAGGATGGGGAAATATCATTTCTCACCAGCCGGAATCTTAACTTCCAGTATCTATCTACTAGTCTGGGTTAAGGTCTAAAAATGTTCAGACTTTCTTATTCAGCATAAGAGCATTCTCTGCACCTATCAACCTGCTGCCTTTGAAAGTCGGTGCTAACCTGAAACTTAACTGTACACAGTAGGCCGATTAACCTTCTCTCACACTAAGTCTGTAAGAGCACCCACCACTTACACCCTGCCCTCCCTTAGGTCCTCAAGTTATTCAAAGTCCAGACACTGCCCAATCCCTAGTAGATGGGGTTACGTGCTAAAAGGACAGCCTTCCGTGTGCCCCCTGCCCTAGACTGAAGGGGGCGCTGCCTCCGAGGGGCAAGGCCCAGTCCCCCAAAATGCACATCTCTGGGGGCACCACTCAAAAGGTGACGTACACCAAGGCCCTGGTAGTCTCGCTCTGTCTTTTGTTCCTCTCCAAATCCTCTCCACACAGTTGGCTGGGCACGTGAGGCCAGCTTTCCGGCCCTCTCATCCCATGCACTGATGTCCATGGGCACTGATCCAAAGATTCAATTTCACTGAGGCCTATGCTGCAGATTCCAAACTTTTCCCTGCACTGAGGGTTATGAATTATCAAAACAGAGCCTGGGTTCCTGCTCTGCATTGGGGCCTACGCGTACAGCTCCTCCGGGTACCTGACAGGCACAAGGATCCTTAGTGATGTATGGTTAGGGAATGCCAGGAAAATATCGAACAACAGACCAAATAAAGCTAAACACCCACCATCTCATCATCACTCACCCGTGTTTATACGTTTGCCAACACCATGATGGCCGTGAGTATCTGCCAGGAGACTAGGGGTCAGACTCTAAGAAGGTGCCTCTACAAAGTCCAAGCCAATTTTCAGAAGACCATGGGAAATTAGTGAATATTTATAGGCAACCAACGCCAAAGAAAGAACTTCAAAGTAATGGCTATGTTCCTGATGCCGCAAATCTCCCCCTAACAGACTGGACTTATAAATTTGCCATGTTATGGTAACACGTTTGATTGATGACTGAATACATGAAATGAATGGGCGGTGGCTTGGGGACAACATTCCTGTATGCCACGTGGTGTAGTAATAATGACTATGACTGACTGTTAAATGTAGACTAAGGGATTTTTAAATACTTTGGCATAATAGAGAAAACAAATTAATATATACTGAGATATTACTTTAGAGACACTTCACCTAAACTGAGTCTAAATCTCCACAGCGGATGATGACAAAGACCCCGATGGAAGGTCTAGGGGTGGTTTTATGCTGACACCGATCACAGACTGTGAGGAAAAGCAGTCCTACAGAAGAGATAAACCTTTCTCAGAACCTCCTGGAGAGCTTTTGGGAAAAAAAAAAAAGATCCTTGGCTTCCATCCCTAGAGACAGATCCAGTGGGTCTGGGCAGGACCAGGAATTCACATATTTTCCAGGTGATTCTGATACACAGACAAGTTCAGGAACCGGGGCTGTAAGGACTGAATCGCGGCCAGCGTCTCTAGAGACAGGGGTTTGCTTTCCCGATTCCCAGCTCCTCACCTGACTTCTTGTAGCCACCAAAGGGCAACTCCACGGGGCTGACGTTATAGTTGTTGATGAAGCACATTCCAGCCTGAAGTTCAGCCACCACCCTGTGGGCGCGCTGGATGTCCCTACAAAGAGAAAAAATGCACTGGTTACTCAGAACTTCGTGTTACTACTTTAACAGAAAAAGTTAGACCCCCTGCTTCAAAGGGTCTCGAAATATTGCAAAAGTCTTGTTTCTTCAAAATGTGTTTTAAAATCTTGTGCCATCCAGGCAAAACAGACAAGGTTTTGGGTGTTAAAGTCTCCTTCAAAAGCATGCATAAAAGCAGCAGCAGCAACAAGGGAGCCGAAACAATTCAATGGGGGAAAATAGTGTTTTCAGCAAAAAGTGCTGAAACAACTGGATACCCTGCACGCAGAAGAATGAAGGTCCCTTTCTTCCACCATACACAAAAATTAACTCAAATGGCTCACTGACCTAAAATGTCAGAGTGAAAATCATAAAACTGTTTGAAGCAAACAGCAATAAATCTTCATAACCCTGGGTTAGACAAAATCTTCTTAGACATGATACCAAAGCTAACAGATAAAGAAAAAAATAGAGTAACTATCAAAACTTTTAAAATTGTGTGCTGCAAATGAGACTATCAAGAAAGTGAAAAGACAACTAGGAGAAGCGCAAATCAGAACTATGAGACACCGCTGCACATCCACTAGGATGGTTAAAATCAAAAGAATACACAACAGCGAGTGCTGACTAGGATGTGGAGAAACTGGAACCCTTATACACATTGCTGGTGGGAATGCAAAATGGTGCTGCCACTGTGGAAAACAGTTCAGCAGTTCCTCAAAAAGTTAAACATAATAAAGTTACTATATGATCCAGCAATTCCACTCCTGGGTATATACCCAGCAGAAACGAAATGTACACACAGCCACAGAAAACCACATGCAAACGCTCATAGGAGCATTAGTCACAACAGCCAAAGAGTAGAAACAGCCCAAATGTCTACCATTATTTGAATGAACAAACAAAATCTGGTATATCCACACAGTAAAATATTACTCAGTAGTAGAAAAGAGCCAGTCATGAAAGTTCACACACCGTCTGACTCCACTTAGGTAAAATATTCAAAATAGGCAAATCTATAAAGACAGAGAGTAGATTAGTAGCTGCCAGGGACTTGAGGGGAGAAGACGATGCAGAGTAACTGCTCATGTTCCTGGGATGATGAAAATGTTCTAAAATTAGATTATAATGCCAGTGGTACATACAACTCTGTAAATATGCTAAAAACTACTGAACAGTATGCTTTAAATGGGCAAACTGTATAGTACATGAATTATCCCAGAAAGCTATTTTTAAAAATAGGAGTTACCCTCCTTTGTGATTGTGGCCTTTCTCTGTCTGTCAAGTGGCTAAGCAGAGCAGGAGGAAGAGACTTAACCCACTCAGTCCTCAAATCAAAAAACAGCTCCTCGGAGAGGACGTTCAGGGCGGTGGAACTGCTCTGTGAGATACCACCATGGTGGAAACACGTCCTTACACACTTGTCCAAACCCACGGAATGAACCCTCATGTAAACCGCGGACCTTGGGTGGAGGTGATGTGTTCACGTAGGTCCATCAATTCTAACACAAGTTCCACTCTGGCGGGGCATGCTGACAATGGGGGAGGCCACGCATGTGCTGGGGGCAGGGGTATTTCGGAAATCTCTGTAGTTTCCACTCAGTTCTGCAGTGAACCTCAAACTGCTCTAAAAAATAAAATCTACTAAAAAAAAAAAAAAGCCCCTCAAAGAGAAGCTCTTATATTAGATCCTCGAAAGAGACTGGGTCTTCTTCCCCAGGATCCTGAATACAAAACTACAGAGAAAAAAATTACCTTGTGTATCACCAAAGAAACAGCAATATCCCAAGTGTGTAAAGCACCCTTAGAACACAGCCTGCTGTTGCCAAAGACTAATCAGAGTTTGTATATAATCAAGCAATTGGCAATCATTTTCAAAGAAATTTTACTCCCAAATCATTTTTTGCTTTTCTAATAGGGGTTAAAGTTTATGTACAGAGATGTTAATCACAACATTACTTACAACAGTTAAAATTGGAAATAGCGCCCTAAATATAGAACAATAGAAAAAAAAGGCCCACATGTGTTACAATGCATTCCAATTAGGGACTGTTATAAAGTCACTACAAGTTAAGTTTTTGAAGAATAGTGCCCAGTATTTATATGTCAACACATTTCTAAATTCTTTGACCTGTATGTTTTTAATAGGCACCTAACCTGACACTTACATAGAATCAGAACTCTAAACATTTACTAAATGAATGAAAGAAAAAGGATAGAATTTTCATCAATAAAGTTTATAACTTAATTTAAACTCAACAATAGGGTTCTGTGGCCATTCAGGGCTAACAGAAAAATGCTACTTTTGACATCTTCTGGCTTTACCTGAAGCAAACAGAAAATGTGGATGAAAATGCAGTGAAGACAAACTCCAGTGAGGGGTTAAGATCAATGAAATATCTAAGCAGGTACCGCACCCCATGTCTTCAAAGCTGCCTCGGTGTCCTTCCCCACCTACCTGGTGAAGACACCAGCAGCCAGTCCAAAAGTGGTGTCGTTGGCTCTTTCCAGAACTTCAGCTTCAGTGTCAAAGGATAAAATGGACATAACTGGTCCAAAGATCTCTTCTTTCACACAGGTCATGTCATCTCTGCAATTAGCTACAAACATTATTTTAAAAACAAACAAACAAACAAACATCAGTGAAGGAATTATTATTCCTGGCATCTTAAAACTTCTTATTCATAGTAAACAGTGAAATACATAGCTTTAGAAAAATTTCAGTGTGACATTTCCTTTCTTCAGAAATCAGAATATAGATCAGAAAATCCTTTCTTTGTGACAACTTAACATTATAGATTGAGGAGTCATAGCCTTTGTGTTCATTCTAAACCTACTTTTTTAAATTCATCGTAAGGAAACAGCTAACGCGGTGAACAAGGGTGCCTGTGCAAGGACTTCCATCACAACATTCCTGTAACAGTGGAAACTGAAGGTAACAAACTAAACATCCAGAACAGACCGGGTGATCGCGGGACACATCCATGAACTTCTATGTAGCCTCTAAAAGTCATGCTTTTGCTGAAAATTCAGTAAGTCAATGCTCATGATAAAGTCATTGGAAAAGGCACAAACTGTATATATTGTCCCAATTTCTGTTAAAATGTGATACATGATTTATATTTTTTATACTTTTCCCCATTTTCTTAATGACTGTGGTATGATGAGAATTAGAAATATTTTTTAAAAAAGAAAACTTAGTAGTTGGCTTTATTCCTTTGGTAACTATGTAAGTTTAAAAAGCTAAAGATCTAATCTGTTCTTAGAAACAATAATTAGTACATATATGTAAACTAAAAAAAAATGTGCAGTATATTGTATATATGTATTTACATGCAATATAATGTGTATATGCAGTCGAACTGTACTGTCTACATAATAAAACTGAAAAAAACCCCACAATATAAAAACAAACAAATTTTTGAAGAGATGTTTATATGAAAATGTACTTAAGTTTTTAAGTGGCTAATTCCTTAAAATGATTAAATTCACACTTGACATTTTAAAATACGCATATATAGCTAAAGAAGTTCATATATTTAGATGTACAATCCTGGACCCCAGGGATTCTCAAGACAGTGGTGCTCTTATCTGCGCTGCAGCTGAGGGACAGCTCACCTCAGTGCCAGTGATCACTGCATGGAGGGGGAGAGGTGATATACATGTAAACCATGTGGAGGCAGAAAACAGCTTGAGAACCGCACTACAAACACCAGCTCTCCACCAGCCAAAGCTAAGCGCCAACTGTTTGCATATCTACAAAGATGAGGACTCTGAAAGTGGGTAAGAGGTGGATCAGAGCTTGCATAGCACACAAAGAACAGCACTCTGCTCATCTGTTTGTGACACTCTACTCTGGGGACACCTGAACTATATTCAAAAATATATTAAGTAATTTTAGGTGTACTTAAGGATAGTTTATTACGTTCCAAGTCTTTAAAAACTACTAATCCATATATAATTTTTTAGGGAAATCATTAGCCAGACTATTAATTACTGAAGACAATTCACTACCCAACAGTCCCAGAATAGAGTTTATCTTAACGCAGGCTGATAACACGGTACGGTCCTGTGCGCAGTGAGTTCTCTATTGGAAAGTCAAAGAGACGAGGGGATAAAGTAGCAGCTGATGTATGAGAGAAGGAAAGGTTTCTGCCCAAAATATAACACTCAAATCTCAAGTAAAAGAATCTGAAGATTAAGGCTCTGGAGTCATTCTCAAACTTTAAGGTGTATAAAAATGAACTGGGGACTTACTAACACGCAGATCTTAAGTTCCCAGCCCCTGAGAGGTACATTTGGGGGGTTTAGGGCAGGGATCAGGAATCTGCCCTTTTAACACATTTTCCAAGTGATAATCTGGGGACCATAATCCAGGCTTTCATGCTAGAATGAAGTTAAGCTAGTTATTAGCTCCCTGTTCTTTGCCTGGTTCACAGCTTGTTTAAAAATAACTTTTTTTTTTCTAATTGTAAAATACACGTTCTCTGTAGAAAATCTGTAATATTCAGAAATCCACAAAGTATAATAAAAATCACCCATAGTCCCAGCATCCAGAGAAATCCACTATTAATATAATGATGCAGATACTCCGTTCCTTCTTTTTCTCACGTGTGTACGTGGTTTTTAATAGATCTGGGGTAATACCATACACGCTACTGTTTAATCTATATTTTCTATTTAAAAACATATCATGAGCTTTCCTTCTTAATAACCACAAGCTAATCCATGGCATGGACGCTAAATTCACAGCCTTTAAACCTCAGTGAGTCTTTCTCTGGCAAGGGCTAAAGGTTAACCTGCATCAAATATTAAGTGTTGAAAAGTGACACCACTCTCCATTTCAGAGACAAAAATCAGCTGAATCGATCTTCAAGATAAGGTATAAGGAATTATACAACATAATTCCACCTATATATAGTTTTTTTTAAAGCCACAAAAACTAACAATATTTTATAGGAGGTACTAACAAACATAAAGTGACAGAGAAAAGTACATGGCGCCACCACCATCCACCACAGGGTCACCCGGCAGGAGGGAAGGACAGTGGTGTGGGGGCAGTGGGATGACCACACACTTGACTGTCCAAACCAGGAGAGTTTTAAGATTGAACGAAAATGCTAAAAATCACTATATCATGTAATGTTTAAAATATTAACATATCATCTGACAAATTGGTTTTATTATATTGATGACCTGTAGTTCGCAGAAAAACATTCTTCACCAACTTTCTTGAGAAATGAAATTCATTATTTAATTTTTAATCAAACATGCACTTTCATTTTTTTTGAGCTCCTCACTTCCAGAACAACAGGTGTAGACTCAGAAAGTCCCAGGTAAACTAATTGAGACCATCGTCCAAGAGGAGGGGACAGGAGCCTTCAAAGGTAATGGAGAACGTCTACTTCTTAAATATGAGTAGTGGGGACAGAGTTTGCTAACCCTTGCCTTACACCATATACATAGTTTATAAACATTCTTTTCTATCTGACATTTAATTCAAATTTTCTAAACGCGAGTAAGAAGATGCATACTTAACACACAGGGTCTCATGTAATACCCCTCCTTTAATTTGGGATCTTCAGGTACATACAGGTCTCCACCACATAACACTTTAGCACCCTGACAAAAAAGAAAAAAAGAATGTGTATTTTATGTTAAACGTACAACCCCAATATGCATTCCCAAAATGTTACCTACATCCTCAACAAATGCACACCTAGTCACTCCACTGCAGGTACAAAGCAGAACACGGCTCCCAAACGGACAGGACCACAGGAAAGGGGCGCACAGCAAGCAACCCAGGGGTAATCACCCTCCCCCTCATCATCTCATCTCCATTCGTTTCTCACCTGCTCCTTTGCCACTTTAACAAACCCAAGGACTCGCTCCAGATGTGGCCGGTTGATCAGAGGACCCATCCTTGTATCTTCCAGAAGGGGATCTCCAATTTTTATCCTTTGGGTCTGTTTCACCACTTCCTCTGTAAATTTATCAAGAATATCCTTCTGCACAAATACCCTTGTACCATTACAACACACCTAAACAACAGACACAAATTTATATGTAGGTAAGGGGGAAAAAAGGAAAAGGAAAAAGAAATATAACAGCTTTAAATTTAAGAGACAGTATACTTTCTTTAAAGGTTAGCTCCATTTCTAAAAACTATCACCAAACTGAACAGGATCACACATGTAACTACCCCACCCACAAACTATCTGCCCTTTGAGATAAAAGTTCCATCTTTGTTTTTGTTTAAATTCCCTTAAGGCAATTAATAGATCCATCTGACTCACAGTGGGTGAGTGAAGGAAGAAATGACCCGTCAACTTTAGAACACAGAATTTTAACTACATCCTCAGGCTAATGACAAAAAGAACTGAAAAATGTTGAACTCTTGGTAGAAGGTTTATTTTTCACAGTAGTATAGGTTCACAAATCTGAAACTATTATAGCATATTCTAGGACTGAGCAATTACATGTATTATGAATAATGGAAGCCCAATGTCTCACTGTCAGAGAAGGAAATTATAAATATGGAAGGGAAGAGGCTAAAATAAACCTCGCAGTATTGGAACTATTGGAAATATCTGTAAAAACTTGTAATCATTAATACAGATGGGTACAAACATGGATGTGTGCATATACATACATACACAGATGCCAAAAGTGTATTTCCTAGTTTTGGCTTCTGAGAAGACCCACAAGCAATGATACCCCAGTAGAAATGGGTACACCTGGCATCCAGATCTTGGTTTCTAAATACCATTTACCACTAAATGGAACCAAGCATCCGTAGACAAATGGCTGGCTTTAGAGCTCTGCCAGCAAAGCACAAGATGTGTCTGGGACACCATGATGTGCCAGGCAGTAAAAAAGTGTTAGAGTCAAAGAATAATGAGGACATATCAAAAAGTCCCAGATAGTGGCTCCCACCAGCAGAATCTGCAATTATTTGATCATCAAAATAGATAATAATAGTAATGGGTCATAACCCACAGAATGAGGTAAGAATCCATGGGTCCATGTTGATATAAGTAAACGAAAGAAAAGCAAACAAGGGAGAAGAGAAAGTTCTTTCTTAAGTAAACATAGGGAAAAAAATAGAATTGAAAAATCACCATTTGGTGACCAATAGAAAAAAACATTTCCAGCAAACATCAGAGGGTGCTAACAACAGTGGGTCAAAGTCTGATGAAGAACAGTCTCACTTTATCTCCTACAAGATACTTATTAACCACAAAGGAAGAATCAGGAACTTTAAAGACCCACCTCAAGCAAGTGATCAAAGCCAGCACCACCACTGGAAAACATGCAATGATGAAAAACATGGAAAACATCATTTTTGTGGTGTTTTTTTGCCAAAAATATATAACCTGAATCTAACTTAAAAAAAAAAAAAACAACCACCCAAATGAGGGACATTTCACAAAATAAATGGCTGGTACTCTTCAAAAATATCACGGTCCTGAAAGGTAAGAATGCCTTTAAAACCGTTGCAGATGAAATGAGATTAAAGAGACATGACAACTAAATGCAATGCATCTTCCTGGATTATACCCTGGACCAGCAAAAAAAAAAAAAATTTGTTTTCTTTTGCTAAAAGGATATTAGTCAAACAAATGGCAAGTTCTGAGTAAGGGCTATAGATTGACTAACAGCACTACATTAATATCCAGTTATTAATGTTACAAGTACATTGTGCTTATTTAAGAAAATGCACTTTTTTTTTTTTTTTAAGAATACGCAGAGGTTAGGGACTGTCTGCAGCTTCCAAACAGTTTAGGAAAAAAGTAATCATATGCGTATGTATGTATAGACAAACAGAACAGTAAAACAAATGTGATAAAATGCAAGCATTTGAGGAAACTAGTTCAAAGGTACGTAGGAATTCTTTGTAAAGTTTGTGCAACTCTTCTGTAAGTCTGAAGTTATTTCAAAACAACAAGCTTAAAAACATGCTGTGAGATCAAGGGGTGGAGATTCCTTTTAAGCCTTTTCCAGGGACAGGTACACACCTCGCCTTGTGTGAGGAAATTGGCCATCAGCGCCCCCTTCACGGCATTCTCCATATCACAGTCTGAGAAGATGATCAGGGGAGATTTGCCTCCAAGTTCCAAGGTAACAGGTTTGATTCCTTTGGCTGACATCTCCATGATCTTACAGAACAAGGACAAGAGCATTCAGAAGTTGAACGCCAGTAGGATTACGTGCTAGGTTAATGAGACCCTGAACCTCTGAAGTCATTCTGAACCATGCATGTCTGGCCACCTTGTTCTTCTCAATATATTTTGTCCTTCGGCTACTTGAAACATGTTTTTCCAGAACACTGAAGGGAACCCACAGAACTGCACCTGATGTGCTGAAGAGGGGCGTTCATTTAAAAATACTGTTGATTCACCTGACTGCTGGGGGCAGAAATTCTTCTGTTTCACTGTTACTGTGCTCAAGGCTGACAGGGCTCAGAGCACAAATTAAGGTTAAAACAATGAATCTGAAATAAACTGAGAAAACTTTTAATGAAAAAAAATATGAAAACGAATATATGTATGTATACGTATGACGGGGAAACTGCTGTACACCAGAAATTAACACATTGTAATTGACTATACTTCCGTTTAAATAAATAAATAAATAAAATGAAATAAACTGAGAAAATGCTCTTCCTTCGGAGGTGGCTGCTACATATGACGTAAGTCACAAAAGAACACAAGTAACAGCCCAAGGCCTGCCCCTGAGACACAGGCAGGAGAAGGCGACTCCCGTCCCCACTGGGCCTGCCACCAGCGGGCTGTTCTCATCACCCTGCATGTGCCTCCTTCCCTCAGACATTGGTCCAAAATACCTCCAGCCTCCCTCCCAACACAAGCTAGGTAAAATCAGAGGCCAAGCCTCCAACATGCAGCCTGGGGAGGGCTGACAGGGCCATATCCGCATGGCATCTGTGTTCACCTACTCTGGTTCTAGCTTCACCTTTGAGCCGGTGGGCACACTGCCGGTGAAGGAGACTTTGGCCACGTCTCGATGCTGACACAGAAGCTGGCCTGTGGCGGCCCCTCCTTGCACCACATTGAAGAGCCCAGGGGGCGCGCCAGCCTCAGTGTAGATTTCGGCCAGCAGCAATACAGACACAGGCGTGAAGGGAGACGGTTTAAAGATCATGGCGTTACCTGCGTCACCGAGGCACAGACAGAGAAAGACACTTTGAGACTGAGGATCCTCTGAGGAGGGGGCTGGAGGACAAGTCAACAACTCGGCTTCCTGTTTCCCCTCAAATGCTGAGCCAAAAATGTTACTCGTAAGTAAACACATCTTGTCCTTCCCACTTTGTTTTCTCTCATTAAACAGAACCCAAAGCACACACTTGCAGTCTCAACCAGTAATACCTTACACTTGCATGGCTAGACCCTTTCTCATGTATTATCTCATTTAACGCTTGCAACAGCAGTGTGAAGAAGCTATGATGAGTCCTATTTTGCAAAAGTTGAAACCGAAGACCGGAAAGGTTAGTTAAGTTGATGCGAGTCCCCAGAGCTCATACTTCAGTTCCGTTTCTCCTCTCTCACACAGGAACAGGCAGAAAGAACAAGTAGAGGCAACAGGAAAAAAGCTACCTTTCAACACAATGTCCTAATAGTAATGCTTTTCTAACCAGACAGTTTTCGCTACAATAGAATGTCTTCTTTTCCCACAGATTCTTCTATTTAAACTGTGTGAGAAAACTTTTTGTCAATCAGCCAAAGCTTCTCTGATGGAAGCCTGGTTTATCATTTCTCTTAAGACACAAATGAAGATGGAAGTTTATCTTCTGCTTCCTAAATGAAGTCATGCTCCTAAGGGTTCCTCTATATAGAAATCCAGGCCCAGGATTCTTGACCAGAAAGGAAGAGAACTCACAAGTAACACAAATCTAATTCATTTGACAGTTTAAAAAAAAAAAAAAAAAAAAAAAAGACCCCCAAGACCAGAATTAACTTTCTTCCTTTCCATAAACAAAAATAAATTAAATAAAAATGAGAATAACATAGACACCATCTGTCTACCTAATGCAGAAGCTCCCTAAGAGGCAGGGCAGGGGAAAAACCGTGTCCTCTGAGAGGGGGGCTCACAGGTGGAGGAACGATGCACTCTTACCACAAGCCAAAGCTGGAGCCGACTTCCAGCAGGCGATCTGAAAGGGGTAGTTCCAGGCTCCTATCCCCACACACACCCCAAGTGGTTCTCTTCTCGTGTAACCGAAGGAGCCGCCTGGGAGCTGGATATGCTCGCCTGTGGGGGAAGGAAAGGGGAAGAGGATGCAGTCCGCTTGTCCTAAGACCTGCCTGGCCCCTGGACGCACCCTGCCCAGCCAGACCAGCCCCCTCACGGCTCCCAGCACGCCCGGCTCGCCCTGCCTCCACCCCTTTGTTCATATCCTAGCCCTTGGTACACTGCTTCTGCGTACTCTCTGCATAAAGACTGCCATCTAACCTTCAAATTCACATTCATTCAATTTAATATAATTCTCTAAAAATTTCCTGGGCATTCACTAGATAACTTAGAGGAGGAAATGAAAGAGAAATGGGGAAACACTTGGCAGCTGAAGAGTCTGAGGACCCTGAAACCTCAGACTTCTGGCTCCCCAAGGCCCTCTAGGGTCCTGCTAAACCAGCCACCGTGAAGCGGTGTAAACTTCCTGAACAGCTTGCTAAATAGGCGAAACCAGTAAATATGATGCGCTCAACGACTCTTGCAAGAAGTGGTTTTTCAACAACGTGGTCTATAACTTAGGTACCAGGAGAGATGCTTTATGTACATCATCCCGTTTAATCCTTATAATAACCAAGAAGATAGGATTTATCATCTCCACTTTGAAAAAGGAAAGATGAAGTCATTCCCCGGGATCACCTAAGCAGAGAGCGATGAGCCCAGGGTTTTAACCCCGGCCTATCTCAATCCCCAAACCTTTACCCTTCCCCACTCGGCTCCACTCTCCTGCCTCCTTGCCAGCCAAGCACGGAAAGCCAGGCAAGGGCTTACCGGCCATGGACGCAGCCAAGCCTGCATAGTACTCCAGGCACTGCCAGGAGGTGTCGATGTCCCAGCGGGCCTCAAAGATGGACTTGCCGTTGTTGATGGTCTCCATGATGGCGATTTCATCCTTCCGCTCCTTTGGGGAGAACAGAAGAGCAGATTTAAGACGTGTTACCACACACCTCCACATATTCGACACTTAGAGCAGAATTCACTGCCCAATTTTTAAAAATGGGAACAGCTTGCACTTTCAGTGAAAATGAAAGGAATGGCAGTGTGACATCTGGAAGAGAGAGAAAGGCTTATTGCTAAGAAGCAGCTGTACTCTTCCCCTCAACTTAACTGTCACAGATTCAAGATCAATACCTCATTTCAAGATCAGTTAGAAAAGGGATGTTTTGAGAAATATTATATATGTATGCCTGTATAAATATGTATAGATACGTATGCATGTGTTTGCGTGTATAGAGTAAAAGAGTACAGTCCTTAGGAAAATTATACAAAATAGCCAACACACAATGGACATTTAAAAGGATATACATGCACATGGCTTGAATTCACCCAAAGAAAAGCAGCATCTTAAAATCGTAAGATAATTATTTTCTGATACTCAGTACTCATCAATTCTCTTTTTTTTTATTTAATTATTTTTGTATTATTTATTTTATTTTGGTGGGGGGATTAGGTTTATTTCCCTTTTAGAGGAGGTCCTGGGGATTGAACCCAGGACCTCATGCATGCTAAGCATGCGCTCTACCACGGAGCTAAACCCTCCCCTCAATTCTCTTTTCAAATACTGTTTCCGGTTGTAGCTTACACAACTTAGAGGTGCTAGAGATGGCCCAGGGATGAAAGAAAAGGTTTAGGAAATTAGATCTAAAAAGAAAAGCTAAGTAATGCTCTTTTTACCCCCCAAAGAAGA
Organism: Camelus ferus; assembly: GCF_009834535.1. NCBI lineage: Eukaryota > Metazoa > Chordata > Mammalia > Artiodactyla > Camelidae > Camelus > Camelus ferus. Next base: position 14,728,994 of record NC_045716.1, on the reverse strand, counting down.
TGAAAAATTTAAATATGTAAAGAAATATTTACTATTATGGGTCTAATTTAAAATAAACGATAGAGTCAAAATCTGAACATACATAAAAGACAAATCAAACAACTGACATGAAGAAGGATTCTTACTAAAACTGATAATCAGAAAGGCTGACCAGAAGCAAAAAAAAAAAAGGCAACAGAAATTAACACGAGTATCTACCCACAGTACAAATCTCAGAAAAGATGGAAGGAGGAATATGGAAATCAGTATGAAATACGGGAAGGGACAGTTTGGTAGTGATATCTGGACGTGTTCTATTTCTACAAAGATCAGCGGGATAAGGTGCTTTGACTCATTCATTCCACATTCATTACTAAGGAAAAAAGGATAGATCCAGTCTCTGCCCTCAAGGAGCTCACTTATGAAAAGGGAAGTTAGTAAGTTCTAAATTAATTTTGCAATTACTGAATAGACACATTCCTTCACAAAAAATAATCTGTTCACATTCAGACATGGTCTGAATTAAACTACCTTTTAAACCAACAATGCACCCTTTCTTCCCCTGATTCTATACTCACCAAAACAACTTTTTAACAATTAACTCGTTTTCCAGTTACTAATACTGGAAGGAGGGTACCCAGGAGGACAGCAAGCATCAGTTCTGAAACTAGGTACAAATTATCCCCCTGTCTTGGATCTGCTGCACATGATTAACGTGAAACATGCTTTAAAAGGCATCGTTAACTGTAAGTGACTTCAACTTCATTTGTAGAATGTAAGAGGGCAACCAGGCCCTAAAGAGGAAGTAGGTACCGGTTCACTACTCGGCATGAATGCACTGATGAACCAGTACATTACATTTCAAACCCGTGAAGAAACATTAAACTGGCAAAGTGAAATGCTGCTGGCTTCCACGTTAACACAAGCGTGAACAGACAGGAAGTAACCTGTGACTATGGATGAAAAGCCTTAGAATATTACTGAGAAAGGAAGTTTTATTCTCGTAAGATTTTTTCTTTCTTATCCTTTTTTTTTTTTTTTTTTTTTTTTTGGTAAACAATGAACAAGCAATTCGCTTTAAGGACTGTTTGAAAGTTTCACCTCAAAGAGAAAATTCAGTTTACTGGCTGGCCTTCTGAGATTTTTCCTGTCTTATTCCAGCATTCTCTACTTTCACAGAAAAGGTTATTTCTAAAAGGCCATGATGAGATCTTTTGACACACCTTACAGAGACCATCAGAAAAAAAATCTTTGACGAAAACTACCAAGGAGTCCAAGTGGGTATCTACCGATAGCTGATACTGCTTACAAGGAAATGGGATGTTTGACCCTCGTGCAATAAGAAGGGCAGAGAGAAGGTGAAAACAATGCAAGTTTCCTGCCCCTTCTACTACAAGAGCCATCACAAAACAGAACTGCCCACCACGACAACGAGCAAGTATTTCTTGGGAAACGCGTGCTTTGTATCCACCCCATCCTCCCCTCCACCACCCTGCTTCACCCGAGACCTGACCAGGGGACCACTGGGAAGAAGGCAGAGGCAAAGGGCAGGAGCCCCACCTTTCTCCTTCACAGACAACACCCTCAGCAGGCCCTGCGTCCAGCTTTTATAAGAGAGCCACGCGAGCAAACCCCCACCCCCACTAAACTGCCCCCTCCCCTTGCTTCAAGGGGAGGAGCTGAGCAAAACTGTTGCAGGCTTTGCAGCCTAACAGACCAGCTCTCACACTGCCTAGTGACACCACCTTGAGCCGGTCTTCCCGGGTTTGCTGCCTCATCTGTCAACTAGTAACAAGTAAAATAACCTCAACATTCCAGGATGTTTTTGACAATTAAATACAATTATGTATGAAAAGCACCTTTAATACTTCTCAGCCAGTTTGGGGATCCTTCACTCTGGTCCCCCCACCATCCTGGTGTGTGCTATACATTCTCCTTATATCCAACCATTTTTCCCTTTCTACCTGGGGGGGGGGGGAGTGCCCACGGGAGGCAAAGGTGAAAGGTCATCAGTTATAGTCTAAGGCTCACACCCAACATAATAGAGATTTCAAAAAGGAAGAAAAGGGAGAGAGGGAAGGAGGAAGCAAGAGAGAGAGGGAGGCCATTTGCTCAGGGACCTGAAGAGTCTCAGGGGGAAAGAAAGCAATAAACCAATCATAACAATGCAGCTGACCAAACGCTACAGACGTTAAGTCCAAGGGGCAGAAGACAGGCACAGCCCCAAACTCAGCCTAGGAAGGTGCGGAGAAGTCTTCCAGGGTGGCCAACATGGAGAAGCCGTCACAGGAGCACAGCATCCCGGCGCGTACGGGGGCAGGGGACGTGAGCACGCACGTGGCAGAGGAAGAAGGGCCAGCAGTGCACGGCTGGGGCTCACGGGGTGCGAAGAGGGGAGGAGATGAGGTGGAGACGAGGGTTGGTCCTGAAGGGCCTGACGGGCCGTGTAATGGAAGGGGAGGGCCAGGATCAGAGGTGCACTTCCAGGCAGACCCTCAGGGGGCACGAGGATGACCACCTCACCCAGGTAGAGCTGGAGGCAAGTGCATAATCCACACACACGATCGTTCCTGCACGTAAATGGTGTTACCATAGTTTCAAATAACATTTTCTCTCTTCTTTTAAGCCAAGTAACAGCTACTTTCATTAGGAGACTCCAACTGAGAAATGACTAGAGCCTACCAGTAAGATTTATGATCTGGTAAAAAGCACCAAAGATTCACTGTGAAAGGGGGAACATAAGACTCACAAACATACCAAAACACGTTCATTTCACTAGGAGTCAGGAGGCTTCTGGCTCCGGTGGAGTAACAGGAACCAGACTTAGACTCCGTCGTAAGCAACTAAAAACACCAATTAAGATACACGTACAACAACTTTCAGATACTGGGCATCAGGCAGCTCACGACAGTGACCCCGAGAGAGAGAAACAAATGAGATGAGTCCTGCACCTGCTCCTGCCCGCTGCCTGGGGAGAGCTCTCCATCACAGCGCCAGGAGGAGGGGCCTGGGGACAGATACTCTGCGTTGAGGAGACAGGTTGGGAGCTCGGGGAGTCTGTGATGGCTACAGTCTGCAGTCTGAGGACGGCAGAGAAAAGAGCTGCACAGAAGGACGACCCCAGAAATCTGCAGAGTCCCCCTAAGTCTTCACCTGAGAACTGATGAGAGTGAGGAAACCACCCAAGGCTGGGGAAAAAACTGAGAAGGTGAAAAAATCCCCAGAACTCACACAGGGCCAGAAGTAGTTCATGTTCCTACCAGCCGGGGGGAGTAAAACCTCACTAACACACAGAGCATCAGGCCAGGTGTTCAGAAGGGTACTCGGCAGTGGGGCAAAATGAGCTGCTCTGGCCACACCTAACAAAGGATAAAAGCAAGCCTTGCAAAGGTTAAACTGATTCCAAGTAACTTCATTGTGTCCCAAAACAAAGCTCTTCAGTATTTTTTTAAGTACAAGAATATTCAGCATCCGACAACATAAAGTTCACAATATCTGGTGATAACAAATTATCAGGCATACAAAACAAAGGAACGTTATATAAACACCCAACCAGGAGGGAAAACCAGTCAACAGGAACAGATCAGAAAATGACAGATGACAGAATTAGGAGACAAGGATGTTGAATGTTATCCTAACTAGTCACGTGTTCCAGAAGGCAGAAGAAAACATGAGCATGTTAAGGATAAAGGAAAAAAAGTCATTTTATAATGATAAATGAGCCAATTCTTTTTTTGCTTCTTTTTTAAAATTTTTATTTACTTATTATTAGTTTTTTGTCTTTTTTTTTTTAAGTCTTTTTTTTTTTAATGGAGGTACTGGGGATTGAACCCAGGACCTTGTGCATGCTAAGCATGCACCCTACCACTGAGCTATACCCACCCCCTAAATGAGCCAATTCTTAGGAAGACATAAGAACCCTAAATGCTCATGCATAAGGAAAAAGTGAGGGACAAATTAGAATAATAAATTATCAGCTTTGAGTTACCACTTTTGGTTTATCAAATTAAAAATAAATTTTAATAGCAGAAAATATTTTGTTGGGAAAAAACTCTCCCTGAGTGTTCTGACATTACTGCATCAGGCTTTCTGAGCAAAGGACACTAGCAAGCTGACCGAAAAGCAAAGGCCTTGGAAGGCAGAGACAGTGTCTCCCTAAAGACAGAAGTCTCTGGAGAGATGTGGAGATACAAAGTTCTCTACTTCTGGTTCCTGGAGACATCTGCTTACATACCAAGGTAATAAATCTGGTGACACCGGAAGGTGTCCCCTTAACCCTGGAGATCTGTTTAATGAGGAACCTGTCTCTCTCCAGAGGAGAGGACGGGCAGATGTGCCAGCAGCCCAATTTTAGGGCTCCTCTCCTGTGGTGCAGCCCACTGTGTGCAACAGGGTAACATCTGGCTCTCACGGCATCACCCCAAGGGGACTGGAGCTCAGAAAACTAGTGCTAACATATTGCTCTGGCTGCTGCATTTCGCTATAATAAACTGTCACTTTCCCTAATCCAGAAAGCCTCCTGTCACTTGTCAGGATACACATAAAACCTTGCAAGTAGAGGAACTCTCCCACCCTGTTTCCGATGTAACACAATGAGGAAAAAACCACCACAGTCCTATCACTGAGAGATATCCTTGATTCAAATTTTGGGGTATAGTCTCTGAATTTTCTAATTTTCTGTAATGAGCATCTAGTAATTTTGCTTTTTAAGACTGTAAAAAAGCTGAACTTTGCATTCTCAGATGGGAGCATCTATGAATCTATGAAATCTTCCCAGGCAATTATAGTAGAAAATAAACCAGAAAAAAGAAAACTCAACTTTAAAAAAACAAACAAACAAAAAAACCAGAAACAAAAAAGAAACGTGAATTTTAAGAGTCATCAGAGGAAAAAGTAAAAAGAAACAAGTCCACAGGGTTAAAATGGAAAAGAGGCAGGCTCTAAAGAATACCTTACCGCTCCAACAAAGAAGGAAAAGAAAACCTTTCAAGGGAGATGTTACAAGGAGCCAAGAGCCAGAAGGGAATTACCGAGTGAAAGCTTGCCGTACATGCCAAGGTGAGCATATGGAAATGTTTCTCAATTTCGTTATAAAGGTAGAACCTAGTAGTGCATCCAAGTCTAACTGCAAATCATCAGAAAGAACTTGCAGAGCAATGCAAGAGGACTTCTCTGGAAGAGAGTACATTAAAACATACCCTTATTATCCTGGCAGCCTCCAAAAGGATTCGGCCACGCTCCATGCCAGATTTTTTACTCCATATTTTAAAGGCAGCCTTTGCATCCTGAACAGCCAAATTTACTTCCTTTTCTCCTGAACATGTGAAAGTAGCTATCACTCGGCCTATGAATACAGGGGAAAGTCGGTGTTATTGCAAATGGTTGCCACACATTTTTTTTAAAGTACTGTGTATCCAATTTTCCTTTTAGTGATCCACTTCTTAAGAAGGGTTTGAACTTTTGAACTAGTGACCACCCCTGCACCAGCAGTTCTGAACTCTTTTTAGGGGGTCACTGGCCCTTTTAAGAATCTAATCAAAGTTGCAGGCTTCCCTCCAGAAAAATGAACTTAACCACCTTACAGAATTACAGAGACCGTGCATCCCTTGCCTAACACACCAAGAACTATGGGCATGTCCTCAATTGGGCAAACCTCTATTTGAGTTTACTGACATTAACTTCTATCAGTTATTTCACAATTCTCCTTAACAATGTTTGAGAATCTCAGTGATCTTGCAAAACCAAAGTTGAAGTGCTCTGTCTCCTGGGTTATGAACTGATTTTAAATCATTGGCTTTTCTTCTATACAAGTCATATAATACTAGTAGTATTTGATGAGTATGGTTAATAAACAGAACATCAAGAAAAAACAGTTCAAAAAGCAAGAATTTTTTTTTCTCCAACATAGGAAAAAACCCAACCTCCTTTTTTTTTTACTTCACTGTTATTCTCTATCCCAGGCAAAATATGAAATGATGTTTTTCTAGACCTTAATCCCAAGGGTTGTGACTGACTCTACCAACAAGAATTCTCTAAAATAACAAGTCAGCAGTTTCTTTTCCCCTCCCACAAGAACATGTGAAACGGCTTTTTCCAGAGACTTTCACAAACCTTCAATTTCTGTTTCAAGTTTGAATAGCTAATTGGTAGAGGCAGTGGCTAAGGTCCGCACACTGCAGGCAATTGAAATAAAGGGCAGTGTTTTTTTCTTTTGTATCAATATCGGGGGGGGGGGGGGGGGTCAAGAGCTGTTTCCTCCTACCTAAAGGAGAGCCTGATCATGCCTGTGACCCCTTCCTGCCCTGAAAAGTCGCTGCTCTGTGATTTAGTGCAATTGGTCAAACCTAAATTCTCCAGTCCCTTGCAATCCCGTTTTATCCCTTTGGCTACACGCCATTCTGGCTTGCACAACAATTTACATTTTTCTCCCCTACAAATACTGCATTAAAGCTCAGCAAAATAAACATAAAACAAAAACAAAACAAAAAACCTTTTCCTCATTTGCTTCGTGATCTTCTGAGTTCCCAGGGCAGACCCAGAGCTTGGCACACATTAAGCACTGGATAAAGGCAGGAATTTTCTTCCCTCCCCCTGTTCTGATTCGTGTCTAGAAATACTTTAACACCAGGGGCTGGTAACAAAGTCCTCATTCTCGCTCATTAGGATCATCTGGGCGCGCTCCTCCATTTTGGCACAAGTGTTTCTTTTCACCCCCGTCCTTCTTAGAACTCTTCTACGTGCACGGTTGAAGACCTTACTGCAGTCCTAGCTTTAAAAATCAGTAATAACAACAACAGAACCTCACACATTGGGCTTTGTGGACTCTCCGTTCAGGCCGTTGTAAAAGTACTTCAGACGCCACCACGCAATTCGCCAGCTTTTTCAGGTTCCTACGACTCCCTTCCCTCCCGGTCCCGCTGCATTCGTGTTTGCAGAGCACCGTTAGCTGCCTACACAAACAACTTTACAGTCTACACGGCCACCTGCCCCCGTTCAATAAGCGTCTGCTGAACGCACTAAATGAAGGTTGAGGGCGGTAAAATAGGTGCACCGCTGCGGCGGCGGGGCGTCCCCCCGCGCCCGAGCCTCACCCCAACCGCGGCCCCCGCCCCACCGCCCGCGGCCTGCCGCCGGGTCCCCGTCGCGTTACCCGTTGCTGGCTCGAACGCCTTCTCGGTGCCGGAGGCGTCCGCCGGATCCACGCGGGCCCCGCCGCGGTAATTAAGCGGCTGCGACACGACAAAAGTGCCAGTGCTCATGGTGGCGACCGGAGCAGGCCCGAGAGCGCGGAGAAGCAGAGAGCGCGCCGCCCTGACTGCTCCGAGAAACATGGGGGCGGGCGCAGCGCGGGGACGGATGTTGAGGGCGGCGGGGAGGGGCGGGGCCGAGGGTAGGGGGCGGGACCTGTGGTGGGAGCGGGGCCGCGGGTGGGAGGGGCCGCGGGGAGGATGGGGCGGGGCCGCGGGAGGGCCCCCTGGAGGCCCCTTAACCGGAAGGACGGGCGACACACCAGAGTCTTGCGCACACGCACACACACGTGCGCGCGCGTTTTATCTCTCTTTTCCAGATCAATATTTAGTAATTTGCAAGAATTTTCGGGTACATCACTGCCTGTAATTAGCCAAGGATCCTACTCTTGATCCTTCCGCCTAAAGGAAGCGGAAGGTTGGAGTGCTAGGAATTATACTTTGGCGATTACTTCACTCCCAAGACTGTTTCTTTATCTGTATAATAATACGTTTTAAAAGTTATTGTAAAGACCAAGGGGAGGACTGTCAAGGAAACATACGACATTGTGATGTCAAGCTGATTTTTAAAGTCTGAAAGCGCTGTGTAAGTGCTATTACCGACAGGGGCGCGAGCAGAAGCCTAATACCAGGGTGTAAAGAACAAAGCGCTGGTGAAAGGGTGTGAGAAAAAAGGCTCTCTCTGCACGGCCACTTGGAGGCACTCCCAAGGGCCCATCGGCTAAGGGATCTTACACAAAAGCAGCCTTGTTCGTTCTTCATACTGAACTCCCAAGCATCCGCCGCAGAGACTCTCATGAACAGAAATTAACTGGCAGTTTAGACATTCCATTATTTCCTGCAGGCTTGTTTCTCTTCTCGGGACTGCAGTCTTTCTCCATGTTCTTTCCCTTACCTACCAGCACAATATTAGGGAGGGTGATTTTCAGGTTTGAAATAGAAATAAATTACGCTGGTCAACTTTTTCCAGAACTCTATGCCAATTTGTTAACCCTCTCAATTCTACTGACATTTGCAGGTCTTTGTCCTCAAATAGAAACACTCAAACATAGAGCAGTGTTCAAACATAGAAGACCTTGGAGCCAAACTCAGCTACTACCTTTATTATTGGCCACTGGAAACAGAACTGAAAGATATTAGGATTCCTGTAGATTTCTAGGATCATTGGAGCAAGGATGGTCATTTGTGTGTACAGAGACCATACATCTCAAGGGATTTGGGGGGGGGGGGTAGGCAATTCCTATTTATAATGTTCTGCCCCAACAAATGCATTTTGACACATCAGATCATGATTCTTGATATTTTAGACACAGGGCCATGACATCTGTTGATATCATTCACAGATTATAAAAATGACAAACCTTTGCCAAAGTATCTAGCTGTTCCCCTTACCTACCGGTGCTTTTATTATTAGTGTTATTAATATATTACTGTTCACACAACCCAACACATAGAGCTTTATAAGTTGCAAAGCCCTTTCACATTTACTTTTGCACTTAATGTGTTTCATAACTCTGGGAAAGAAAAGGAGACTAACACAGATTGAGCTAGGAACTCATACAGGGTACTCGCATGAATATCTCAGTGGCAATTCTGCAAGACAGGGTTTATCATCCTTTGTGTAGATGAGGCAACTAGCTCAGAAAAGTTGTAGTGCCCCCCACACACACCTCCCCGGAAGGAGCTAGGATGGGAGTCCAGCGCTGTGCAAGTCCAAAGCACATTTCCTCTCACTACACCAGATCCATATGTTGTCCCATGAAGACTGCCATCAAAATCCACTCTTATTCGGGTGGTCATTTATCAAAAAAGAAAAAAGAGGATTTTGAAACCCAGCAAGCTGGCCCTGGGGAAAAGATTTAAAGGACCTGTTAAGTTTCCTGGGAGGAGCTTGTTATTGTTAGCAATTCTCCTAAAGCAGCTGAGAAGCCACAGAGGGTGTTGGCCAGTTGTATAGGGTCAGGGGGGAAATATAAAGAGAAAGAGGGGAGCACATGGAGCGAGAGGAGTGCACACTCTGAAATGGGTGTGCAATGGAGGGCAGCAGTAGAGGGAGAAAGGCCTGAAGAGGGAGGGATGGGACCCTGCGAAAGAGGGAGGAGAAAATGCCTACCTCACTATTTGCTTACAGCCAGACCTTGGGTACCACAAAGACGCCTCCATAGCCTTATTTCCTTCCCCAGAGAACTGGAGGTGAAGAAAAGCAACTCGATCCTCTTCCCCCATCTTCAGGACTCCCTCAGGAGGGAGCCTGTGGAATCCCATGCAGAGTCCCTCACTCCCCACTCACTCCCCACGTCATCCAGCTTCCAGGCTTTTGCTTTGGTCGAGTTTCATCATTAGTAGCAGTCAATTCTTGGGCACACCCTCCAGAAGGAAAAGAGAATGCCTTTAGGGAGTAGCCAGTGCTTAGCCCATCATCTAGAACTACATTAAAAAGAAACGTACACACTATTTTTCCCTGGATACAATAATATGTCTGTGACTCTATTCATTCTGTCAGTGAAGAACTAGAAAATCATCTACACAAACAGATAGAAAGCGGAAAAAATGATTCAGTGCTTGCCCACATTTACAGGGACTTTCTCTTATAGTAGTTTACAGATTGAATTCCATCTTAAGCCTTGAGTCCACACATTCTTCATATGATTTTCCCACTCAAGAGTTAATAGGTTTCCTGATCTAGGTACACTGACACTATGATTAGGTCCTTAATGAATATTTGTTGAATGAGGAAATGAACAGTAATTCAGTCAGAAGTGTTGCAGATCTGGACTTTGACATACCACCCTGATAAGGATGTTATGGGATGTTAGGCATCTCTACTTGGAGAATCCAGTCTTTTCCATTTTCAGCATATTTTTCAGGCTATAATAGTCATATGTTCAAACATAGGTCTACCTTGTAAATCTCAGGTAGTATGAAAGAGGGTGTGTGAAGTTGGTCTAAAATTGGAAAGTGCTATAAAATTGCTTTTATATTATCATATTACATGCTTTTATATTATCATATTACATGCTTTTATATAATCATATTACAGTCATAGTTTACAATGCCTTTCTGGTTTGTTTCTTTTTTTTTTCCCCAAATGAAAATCAGAGTCATTGACTTTACAGTTTGTTCCTAGAGTTAATAATCCCAGAACACGGAAGACCATGGACCTTACAGAAAAATTTAGAATCCACCTGTATCTGAGAATGCAGAGTTATACAGGAATTATTTCAACTCTTTGAAATGTATAAGACACATCAGTGGTTGTGTTAGTGGGTTTTTTTTTCCTAGAACATAATAGAACTTTGATTATTTGCATGTATATAATATGTAGTCAGTTAAAAACAAACTTTAAAAACCTAAACAAGGACCTCTCTGTACTATTCTTCCAATTTCTTGACTCTCGTATTTCAAAATAAATGGTTTAAAAATTAAACAAGGAATACAGGCTCATTAATAGAAAAAAAATTCAGAGATGTTTTTAAGACTATTAAAGCAATTTTTTTCACCACCTAGAAACAATGTTAATAGTTAACCCCCCACTAAATACTATCAGACTTTACAATGTTTTACTTTATACTATCTCGTTTATTCCTCAGAATGACACTATAGGGTAGGAACTATTATCCCCATTTTACAAGCGAGGAACCTGAGGTTTGGCAAAATTGAGTAATTTATCAGATATTAGTAAGAGATAGAGCTGAATCTGTCACTGGCTTAACTATTTTCTGAGGACAGACCTAGAAGTAGAATTTCTAGGTCTAAGGGTATAATTGTTATTAAAGCTTTTGATACCAATTTGCAGGAAACCTGTTTTAAAGTTAGAGGTACTGAGGTATATGGTTTTACAATAAAATGCATTCATTTCAAAGGGACAGGTCAGTGAGTTTTGACAAAGGTGCACACCCATGTAACCATCACCCCACTCAAGATAGGTTAAGCCGTTCATTTTTTTACTATATGAGTGTGTAGATTTTAATCACCATTGAGCCATGTAGTATATTTTAATTACATTCACTTTCTTGAGCAATTTTTTTGTTTTTCCCGGAGTTCATAATTGTTCTAATTTCTATTTGTTTAGTTTTTTGTGAATCCTTGACTGAATCCTTCCACACCCTCTAGCAGCTCTGTAAAACCATGCTCCACACACTTTCTTCATGGTCAGACCTATTAGATAATGTGTTTTGTTTCCCTTGAAGAGATCTGTGTTGAAGCCTTTTGACTTCCTCGTCTACCCTGGACTGGCTGCGGTCTCAGCCTGCTGCCCAGCTGGGGCCCCGGGGCTTCCCTTTGCTGTCATCTTCAGCATCCATTCCCTGTGCATCCGCCCCGTGGCATCCTCTGCTTCCTGTCTATCATGGCTTCTTTTTTCCTCAGTGTACTTCCTTATTTTAACAAAGCCACTTTCTGGTAGTAACTTTTTGAGAAAGGATACAAGGAAGGTAAGTCTTTGAACATTGCCTGATTGAAAAATGTTCATTCTCATCTCATACATGATTCATCAATGATCTAGGTGGGGTTAAGGTAAGTACAGAATTCTAAGTTGAAAATAAATTTCATTTAGAATTTTGAAGATAACCCCCTTAGCATCTTCTAGTTTACAACGTTGCTGTTGAGAAGTCTGGTCTGTAGGCAGTTTTTCACCTATAGGCAATTTTTCAACAAGCATTTTTTTTTTTTTTGAGGACCTGTTCTGCACCAGGTATTGAATTAGATGTTGGAAAGTACACATATAAAAACAAACAAACGGCGGGAGGGATATAGCTCAGTGGCAGAGTGCATGCTTAAGCATGCACGAGGTCCTGGGTACAATCGCCAGTACCTCCATTAAAATAAATAAATATATATATAAACAAACAAACAAACAAACTTAATTACTTCTCCCCCCCTAAAAAAATTTTAAAAACTGTGAACAAACTAAACTAAACTAAATAATTAAGAAAAAGACACACACAAAAAAAGATGTTAGAAATATACAAACCTGAGTAAGCCTCGCACACAGTAAGAACTTATAAATAGCTGTTTGTGTAGCCAGCATCCAAGGTGGCCTCAAACAATCCCTGCCTCAAGGTGTTCACACTTTTATGTAGTCTCCCCTCAAACCATACTGGAGTTGGTCTCTGACCAGTAGAAAATGGCAGAAGTCATTCCAGGATTAGGTTATAAAAAAACACTGCAGCTTTCTTCTTGGCCACTTTCTCCCTCTGATCACTTGTTCTAGGGGATGCCAGCTGACATGTCACGAGATGGCTGTGGAGAGGCCCACGTGGTGAGGGACTGAGGCCTGTTTCTAACAGCCGCGCCAGTGGGATTGGAAGCAGACCCCCCAGCCCCAGTCTGCAGATGATGCCAGCTCCAGCCGATGGCTTGACTACAACCTCACGAGAGACCCCAAGCCAGAACCACCCAAAGAAGCTGCTCCTGGATTTCTGACCCTCTGAAACGGTGTAAAATAAAAATGTTTGTTGTCCTCAGCTGCTAAATCTTGGGGTAATTTTTTATGCAGCAATAGATAACAAAGACACTATTGAATTAATTGAGGAGGTTACGGTTCTCTTGCCCTCCAAAAAATTGGAGCCTTGGCTTTTTTACTGGGCCAGTGTCCCCTCCTCCTTCACTGTGTCACGTGCACCCCACCTGAAGCTGCAGGCTCAGTGGAAAGGGATGACCTTCCCCCATAGAGAAGGGCCATTCTTCCATCAAGGGTCTATGAGTACTCAGCCATAAAAAAGAATGAAATAATGCCATTTGCAGCAACATGGATGGACCTGGAGATCATCACTTCTAAGTGAAGTAAGCCAGAAAGAGAAAGAAAAATGCCATATGATATTGCTTATATGTGGATTCTAAAAAAAAAAAAAAAAAGGACACAAATCAACTTACCTATAAAACAGAAACAGACTCACAGATAGAGAACAAACTTATGGTTACCACGGGATACAGCAGGTGGGAAGGGATAAATTGGGAATTTGAAAATTGCACCTCTTGGGGAGAGATGGAAATGTTAGGTATCTCGACTGTGGTGGTGGTTTCATTGGTGTATGTATCTATCAAAATTCATCAAAGTGTACATCCAAAATATGTGTAGTTTACCATACAGGAACCATACCACAATGAAGGTGTTTTTTGAAAAAGGGTCTGTGAGTAGCCACACTCTCCTGCCAGTGGTCCAGGAGGGGAGCAATCAGGTGTTTGGATTTGTCTAGGGTGGAGGATTGATGGAGCAAGGGAACAGACGGCCCTCATGAGAGTGTCATTGAATGATAACTGCACTGGGTTGGTAAGAAAAGGAAACTAGAAAAAGAGAATGATGGGTAGAGATTAAGGCTCTAGAGGTTTTCAGAATGTGGAAGAGCAGGTCTGGTGGGCACACAGACATGGGAGAGTTGGGAGGATAATAGGGAGTGTCCAAATGTGATTTCTGTGTTCAAGATTTCAGAGTTTTAGGTGGTGGTTAGCTCAGTTCATGGGAATGAGTTGGAGTGAACTGGAAGGGAGCTTGCTGCAGTGCAGGGTGCCCAGGAATTGTAAAGCTAATAGATAGGACACATAATACAGCAAAAAGAACAATGGCCACCATTAAATCTTGGCTCTGTCCCTTAGTAACAAATGAATGGGAACACGTTGCTCAGCCCACTCAGCCTCTGTTTCCTTATTTATTAAGAAAAGGAGAAAATAATGCCTATCTGGTAGGAACAAGGTGAGCAGACAGCATATGAGGCGTACGTGGCACAGCGGGCTCAGTGAGCGGCAGCTGTCATTATTGGATGGGTCGGCTCTGCGGATCTTATAGATGCCTGGAGGGACGGCGCAAAAAGGACGAAAAAGGGGAGAACAGGCCAGATGATGAAGTCCTCCGTGAAGCTGAGGAACAGACTTGCAAGTTGCTAAAGGGGAGATCGTGATCTGAGAGATTGCTGAGAGGGTGGGTCTTAAGAGTTCTCAACACATACACACACACTCACACTCTCTCTCATACACACACAGAGAGAGAGAAAGAGAGAAAATGCTAACTATGTGAGCTATGTTAGGAGATGCACCTGTTACTTAGCTTGATTATATCACAATGTATATTTAAACATCATCATATATCTTAAATGTATACAGTTTTTCAATACAGAGGTTCCTTAAAAAACTAAAAATAGACTTACCATGTGATCCAGCAATCCCACTCCTGGGCATATACCCAGAGAAAAATAAAATTCAAAAAGACACCTGCACCCCAATGTTCATAGCAGCACTATTTACAATAGCCAAGACATGGAAACAACCCAAATATCCATCAACAGATGACTGGATAAAGAAGATGTGGTACATATATATAATGGAATACTACTCGGCCATAAAAAAAGACTAAAATAGTGTCATTTGCAGCAATATGGATGGACCTGAAGATCGTCATTCTAAGTGAAGTAGCCTGAAAAAAGAAAGAAAATGCCATGTGACATCACTTATATGTGGCATCTAAAAAAAAAAAAAGACACAAATGAACTACTTATTATTTATAACTTAGGTGATTGATTTCTTGAATATGTGTAAGCACATTTGACTGTCCTCTATGATTGGATTACCGCATTCTGTTGATTCTTACTTTGTGGTTGGCTTTATTCCTTTGATAACTATGTAAGTTTATAAGGCTAAAACTCTAATCTGTTCTTAGAAACAATGATCAGAACATATATGTAAACTAAAAAAAGTGCAGTATATTGTATAAATGTGTTTACATACAATATAATGTATATGTGCAGTCAAACTATAATAATTCTACCTAATAAAACTGAAAAAGGAAAAAAATGTATACTTTTTTCTTTGCCAATTATACCTCAGTAAAGATGGGCGGAAGAGGGCGGAAGACCTGAGAGAACCCAGAAGATGTTAAGCCCCTGACCGTGGTACTTCTGTATCCACCAGCCTTATGTCCTCATTTGAAGTGGTGTGGAGACTTCTCTTCCGACAATGATGGAATAACTGGGGCCAGGTTCATCTTCCTGCCTTAAACGACTAGAAAACTGGACAAAACAGAGGAAACAATGCTTTACAGATATTGGACAGCAGGTAACATAGGGCAGGGATCTCTGAGAATGAGCCCTTCAAATCTCCCAGCTCACTGCCTAAAAAGAGTTTCACAGCACAAGAAAGGGAACCCAAAGAGAGCCCACTCATCTTCCTGAATTAAGGAGACATCACTCAGAGTAGCTAGAAAGGAAGGAGCTGTACAGAGAGAGAGCTTTGGAGATCTGCAGGGAGTCCCTTGATTTGAATGAAGGCTGTGTGCTGATCCATGTTACTCAGTAATGAGGAAGCTACCCAGGGCCAAGGGAAAACCCACCAGAAAGGACAAGGCAGAAAAAAAAAATCCCTTGGCTCACATAGGACTGGAAATCGTTTTTCCACCAGCCAGAGTGGAAAGACCTTAAATTACAGGGTATTGTGTAGGGTCCTCAGAAGGACATTGCCTCAATAGGGGGGCCAAATTAGCCCTAGGCTAGTGGCTGCTCCGGGATTGACATAACAAAGCATAAGCAAGCCTCAGAAGAATCAAGTCAATTTCAAGTGAATTATCTGTGTCCCGGAAAAAAAACCCTCAAAATATTTAAAGGAATACAACAAAGCCCTGACAAAGTAAAATTCACAATGTCCAAAAGCCAATTAAAATTATCAGGCACGCAAAGAACCTGAAGGAGTATCAGTCAAAAGAAAGACCCAGAAACCACGTAAGTGTTAGAACTATTAGATATGAATGTTAAAACAGTTATTATAAATGTACTCCATGTGCTTAAGAAGGAAGAGGAAAGCATGAAGGTGAGGAGAGGGAAAATTTGGAAGGTATATAAAAGACCCATATTAAATTTCTAGAGACAAAATACATTAACATCAAAAATTAAACATACACTGTATGAGATTAACAGGTTGGATATTGCAGAAGAAAAGATAAGCAGATTTGACGACAGCTGTAGAAACTCTCCAAAACTAAATACACAGAGAGAAAAAGACTGAAAAACACAATGAATAGCATTAGCAACTGGGAGGCCGTATCTAGTGACCTACCATGGATGTAACCGGATTTGCAGAAGCTGGGCAGATCGACAAGTGGAGAGAAAAAATATTCGAAGAAATGTGGTCAACATTTTTCCAGATTTCATGAAAATGATACATTTACCCACCCAAGAAGTTCAGTGAAACTCAAACAGAAGAAATATTAAGGAAACGACACCAAAACACACCCTAATCAAACTGCTGGAAACCTGTGAGAAATGGAAGTCCTAAAGAAGGCGTTAGGGAGAACTATTCAGCTTTTGCATCCTGATTTCACAAATTTGGGAGCTGAGGATTTGTTTTATTTCAGCAAAACTTTTTTTAGGCCAGGCTTCCTGTGGCTTCCTCACGGAGATTCTCACTTTACAAGCTCACAAGGCATTTAATTGTCTTGCTTCTCTCCAGTTCCAGGCGCCAGGGGCCGGACCCTGGGTTCTTTTCTAGACAGAATCCTTAACTGTTTCAGTGTTTTGCTTCCTTGCCCTGAAGCTTCTTCTTTCATGCTTTCCTCTACCTTCTTAAGTTAGTGGCAGTTGCCTTGAAACCATCTGAAACAATTGGGTGAAACTGAGCTGAGGTCTTTGTCTGACTGGGATGGCTTAATGGGAAACCTCTGAGCGGTAAGTCTCGTTTCTTTCTGACAATGGTAGTGAAGCAGCTGCCTTTTCGATGTCCTCAAACTCCCAAGGTTCTGGGCTCTTTATTCCCTTCTTCTGCTTGCAAACCAGTGGATTCTGGTCTCAACTCATCTCTTTTCTTGTCATACCTTGCTAGAAACAGTGAGCAAGCAGCCAAGGCACACATCCTGACTCATTCCAACCACGTTTCCTAGGAGAACTGGCACGACAGGGGTGTGCCTGCCTTTCAAGTCACCGCAGCACCAGTCCTGCCAAGCCTTTTGCTATAACATAAGAGAAGACTCCATCTTTTCAGCCAGTGATATCAGTTCCTAACATCCTCTATGTGCATCTACTAAGCCAATGCCTATACTCTAGGTGTTTCTTTTAAATAGCACTCACTCCACTTCAAGGTACCAATTTCTCTATCAGTCAGGGTAGGTTAAATTAGCTTATTAAACAAATACAAAATGTAGTAGCTTGAAAGGAGGCGGAGGGTAGAGCTCAGTGGTAGAGTGCACACTTAGCATGCACGAGGTCCCGGGTTGAAAAACACGAGGCTGTAGCAAAGTCTAAGCAAAGAACAGGGGCTGTACAGGACTCGGTGGAGAGAAAGGGGGTAGCAATGAGGAAGCCGGGTTTGGCTGGATGGAGACGGGCACTAAGAGAATGGTGGGGCGACCAGCAGGATAAGGGGAACCCTACTAGGACCACCTGTTTCTCTTTCTCCCCTGTTTTTAAGAATGTAACCATGTCAAGGAAGAAACAAACTTTTTTGTTTTTATTGTTGTTATTGTTGTTGCTGTTTTTCATGGAAGGATATTGAGAGGCTTGGGGAGTGGCAGGAGAATCCAGGAAAGGAAAAAGGTAATAATACCTGCCATGAGCCTATGAGGTCTGTGCCTTCATGCTCAACAGGGAGCCTCCCATTAGCCCTATTCGAGCACCCATTCTGGAATCCTCTCAGTGTGTGGTCCATTCTGCCTGCCTCCTTTCTGCTGTACCCTGGACAAGCGGCTCCAAGGAACACAGCATCTCATTCCCTTGAAGATCTTGCAGGACCAGTACTCACCACGAGGTGGCACACACATATAAGCAGTAGGTTGAGCGGACAGAAGAACAAGTTAGACAGCTAGAAAAAGCAAACCCATATAGTACAGGTCTTCAACAATGAGGTCCACGGGTTCAAAAGTCTGTTGCATATTTTAAAATCTTCACCACCAAGTGGCTTTTTCCAGTGCCCTCAAACTTGAGGCTGGATGCTTGGAAAGACATATCTCTGCACCAGGTGGCAGCAAATAGCAAGATACAGAATCAGAGAGGCTGACGACCCACCAAGGGCCAGGTTGCCCCCGAGGCAGCCCAATTCTACCTTGAATGGCCCCTCTGAATCGTTATCCCCACCTCTTAAGATTTGTATCCTACCCGAAGCCGTTTCTCCCTTTTCCCAGGCGTACAGGTCCTGGATTTTGTTCCAGTGTCTAACTCACCACATTAACTAGGGCAGAGCATGAGTAGATGAAGCCAACAGGGTTGTCTTACTCCCCTTGGCACTTATGGGCTTGGGGATGAGCATGTGACCCAGATCCAACCAATGAGCACTGGAGAGGCTGGGCATCACCTGGGAAAAGATTTCCCAGCTCTTAAAAACAGTAAGTCTCGATATAATAAGAGCCCTCATTCTTTCTCCCGCTAGTGAGGAAAATAGGTTTGCCTAAGCAAGGAAGAGGTTTACCAGAAAGTCAGAGAAAGAGAAATTTTTTTTTTCTCAGTGGGTGGTGGTCGGGGAGAAGCAGTGAAAACAGGGGGAGGGGGGTGCTCCCAAGCATGGATTAGCTGAGCCTGAGCTGTGGCTGTGGCCCTCTTCCCACCCTTCCTTCCTCCATCTCCCAGTTCTCCCCAGGTGGGGAGGGTGCTGCCAGAGCCCCAGGCAGCCTCAGTGCTGATACAGAGGAAGCTGAGCAGGGGCCCAGCCCCCCAGAGCTCTTCTTGCCCCCCTCCCTTGTTCTAGTCCCTTCTAAGGTGCACAGAGACCCAGCTATGCGACCCCGGCTAATCCATGGGCCCAGATGCCACACATGAGCTCCGTGACTTATTTAAGCTACCTCTTCAACCTTTAAACAAATCCAAGTGCCTCTCATCTGAAAATAACGGTCCTGGGGGGAGGGCAGAGCTCAGTGGTAGAGCGTGTGCTTAGCACGCAAGAGGTCCTGGGTTCAATCCCCAGTACCTCCATTTAAAAGAAAAATAAAGTAACAGTCCTCTTCTACCCTACCCACTTATCTCTCTCTCTCTCTAGCTGCAGACCTCTCTCCCTCCTCCCTTCCAAACCAAACCAATGGGAAAATAGTACACCTGCTGTCTTTACTCCAGCTCACATTCACTCCTCAATCCACTGTAACCTCTCTACCACTCTAACGAAATTGCTTTGGATAAGGTATTAATAGGATCCATATTGCCAAATCCAAAGGCGGCTCTCCTGACCCTTTTATGTTGACTTTTTTGGACACTATTGACCATTCACTCATTTGTTCAGCAAATATTTGTTAAGTCCTGACCATACACCAGGCATTGTTCCAGGTGCTGAATGTACATTAGTCAGTGAAACAGTCCCAAATCCCTGTCTTCATGAAATATCTACTCTGGTAGGAAGAGACAGGCAATCAGGTAAATTAATAAGAAAATTATATGGTACATCAGAATGTGTTAAGAGAAAGTGTTATGGTACATCAGAAGGCGTTATAAAGAAAAGTAAAGCAAAAAAAATGATAGAGTGCTAGAATGATCTGAATGTAGAGTGTTACAAACATAAGGGCCATCGAAGGCCTTACTGAGATGACCTTTGAGCCAAGACCTAAAGGAGGTGATGAAGAGATCCATGAATACATCTATGGGGGAGACTTTTTCAGGCAGAGGAGAAAGTAAGTGCAAAGGCCCTGAGGTGGAGTGTGCTTGGAACATCCTGGAAGTCCCTATGCCAGGACCAGAGTGAACGGCAGAGAACATTAGGGGTTGCTGTCAGAGAGTAAGGAGGGGTTGGGGTGAGGAGGAGAGTGGGGAATGAACACATCTCATAGGGTCTTGTAGAATCTTTGAAAAGACTTTGAATTTCACTCTGACTTGGGCAGTGTTATGGGTTGAATGTTGGGAGTCATAACCCCTGGTAACTCAGAATATGACCTTATTTGAAGATAGTCTTTGCAGAGATAATCCAGTTAAAATGAGGTCATTCATGTGGGCCCTGATCCAATAGGAGTATCCTTTAAAAAGGAGGAATTTGGACACAAAGACAAGACACAAGGAGAACACTGTGTGAACCCTGCAGTCATGCTGCCACCAGCCAAGGAACTAGCAGACGTTAGGAGAAAGTCCTGGAACACATCCTGTCCTAGTGTCACAGGGGGAACACGGTCCTGCTGACACTGAGCTCGGACTTCCAGCCTCCAGAACTGTGAGACAACGAAGTTCTGTGGTTTAAGCCACTAAGTTTGTGGTGCTGTGTCATGGCAGCCGTAGCAAACTAGCAAACGGGAGCCAAGGGAGGGTTTTAAGCAGAAGAGTTACACGATCTGGCTTACTTTTTAAAGCAATCACACATTGTTGCTGTGTTAAGAATAGAATAGCAGGGGTGGGGGAGGGTATAGCTCAGTGGTAGAGCGTGTGCTTAGCATGCATGAAGGTCCTGGGTTCAATCCCCAGTACCTCCATTATAGATAAACAAATAAACAAATCTAATTACCTCCCTCCCCCCCCAAAAAAACCCCAAAACAAAACAAAAAAAGAATTAGAAGAAAATAAAGAATATTAATAAAAATAGAAGAGCAGAATCAAATGGGCCAGTTAGGATGCTAATGCAATAACGTAGGTAAGACGTGGTGTAGGACGGGGTGGTAGACCAACGTGGCAGAAGTGATGAGAAAGGCAGAGCCAACGGAACATGCTGATAGATTGGGTGTGGGGACTGTGTCTGTGAGCGAGAGAGAAGAACAGAGAGTACCCACTTCTTAAAATATTAATTCATCTTCAGCTCATAAAGCCTCCCTTTCTCCTGGGTTTTCTCTTTCTTATTCTATGTAGGCATGTCTGCCTCTGTTTCTTCTGTAACTGATCATGCTCCCCAGGATTTGTTCTTCTTCCTTCATAATCTGTAGGTTCTCCCACAATCTATAGGTTCTCCTCATAGATCACAACCAACCCTAAGACTTCATCTTTCACTTGTGTTCTGATCACTCCCAAATACGTAATTTCATCTTTGATTTCCCTTCTATGCACCAGAAAGACATATCCAGACCCTATTATAAGGGATTCCCACCTAGCTACCCCACAAGCTTCTTGCACTCACTTTGTCTGAAATTGGACTCAATATGTTTTCCCCAAAGCATGTGCCTCCTCTGGCTGTATTCCCATCAGTGGAGCTGTCAAGTTCAAAGGTGGCTTCAGCTTTAGGCACAGTTAGATCCAGGAGCTCAAACAATGTCATCAGCATCTTCCCCCGCCCACCCCCACCTCTCCTGTGCCACTACTGTATGTTCACTGGATTCATTCTCTTGTTCTCCACATTTAGCAGGAAAGAAGGTTAATGGTTCAAGCTTATATACTTACTGTAGCTTTTGATCCGAAAGAATGAAAGGCCCTCTCTTTCCAGCACCCATGTATCAAACATTAGAGTAGTTCCTGATTGGTTTTGTTTGGCCCACATGCCCAGCCTGGAGCCTAATCACGGGGCCAGGAGGATAGAGCGTTTTAATTCACTAGTCTTGGTTTATATGCCCCCCTTTTAGGAAGAGGGGACAATGTGGCTGACAAACCACCTGGAGTGCAGCAGGTGAGGTTCCCTGAAGGAACCTGTTGTCAGAAGGAAGAAGGAATGCCAGGCAGTCAGCAACAGCAGATACATGAAGTCACTCTGCCATATTCTCTCCCAGTGATTATTTAGAATACTTCAACTTTGTAATTATGTGTTCATTTGTCTGACAATTAATTCAACACCTACTTCCCCCACTGGGGTGGGACTTGATGAAAGTGTAACTCTGCATATTTTTGATGACCACAGTACCCTGGCACACAGTAGGCACTTAATAAACATTTGGATGGATGGTTCCTAACCTGTCCAAAGGCTCACCTTTTCTAATCTCAGTCCACCCTGCCACCAGAGTGAGCTTAAAATGCAGATCTCATCATGCCCCTTCTCTGCTTGTTATCAGTGACTTCTTGAAGATTTCAAACTAAACTTCTTGGCTTGTCATGAACTGGCCTCATGGCTTACCAGTTCCCCATGTACCCCCAGTGCTCCAGTCAACCTAAACTACCTACTCTTTCTTGACTCTTTTTTTTTTGTACATTATTCTGTCTACAATGCTTTTTCTTCCAACTTTTTCTCAGCCAACTCCAGTAAATCTTTCAGAATTTGGCCCTTGTCACCTTTTTCAGAAACCCTTCTTGAGCCTGTGTTCGATGACTTCCTCCAGCACTGTGTTCATCTCTGCTTGTCACACTTGGTTCGTTCAGACGCTGCCCCCACCTCTCCTCTAAGCTCTTTGAAGTCAAGGGTTCTGTCTTACTGATTTTTGCTGACCCGTACCCCTCGTTCTCCCCAAATAGCATCGACGGTTTCCTTCTCTCTGTGGATCTGCCTCTACTGTAGCATGCACCACAACCACTAATGCTGCTCATCTCTGCTCCTGGAGGGTACTGACTGTGTACTATTAGCACCTAGCCTGGTGCTTTTGGTTTGCTCTGATGTAACTGAGAAGAATCACAATGGGGAGGCAACAGTCGCATTGTTACAACTTTTCAGGGTTGAGTCTTACCAGAGTTACACAGATTATGCCTGTAGCCATGTGATTTTTTAAGAGCAGACCTAATAGTACTTTATGTTATTTTGAAGTCTTCTGGGTGTTTTCTAAACCTTTGTTGTGCATCCATAAATCCTATCTACTAAGATAAGCAGGAAATTGGTGTATTATTGTTTATTGGAAGATAAGATTTTTTAATTAAATCATCCTGTGGACAGGGGTACAACCAAGACTAGAAGGAAAGGAAATCTGTTCACCTGCAAGTGTAGTTCTTTTTATCAGCAAGATTTTACCAGATAAAGCTAAAGCTTTTAGACAAATGAACTTCAGAAAGAAAATCTTCTAGCTACAACCTGGAGTCCTTTTAAATGGATGATTAAAGCGGGAGAAAGAAAAATAAATTGTCAAATGATTGCTCAGTATATATAGAAATAAAACAAGTGAGCATTTTACTATTCAACTGTTTCTAGTAACGTTCCCTTGTCATTTACGAGGTATGTATCTATTTTTTTAAATTCGTTTTATTTTTTCAATTTTTTCCTGAAGTATATAGTTGATTTACAATGTTGTCTCCGCTTCTCATTTCATCTTAATAACCATTTTGTGAGTAGCAGGAATTATCATCCTTTTTTGTTAGATAAGGTAACTAACACTAGTAGCTACGCGCTGTCACTTGTTTGAGCAGAATCCTGCTCAACTCACTTTTGTGGCCACTGTACCCCCAGCGCAGGGTCTTGCACAAAGGTGGTGCCCTGTGTGTGGCGTGGCGGACAGGTGAATGCACGTATGTGATTACATCCTGACACGGACGTCAGGTTCTTGGTTCTTTCTGGGATTCCAGGAAGTGTCATTTCAGCATATGTGAGGGAAAAAGTCACACTTTGGCTAAATCCTTTCTAGAAATTTGATTGTTCTTCATTTTTAAGAACAAATTATCGATTAACATAATACAGTCAAAGTCTTAGATGAGTTTATGACATCTAATTGGAGCAGTGTTCTCTATTGCCCCAAATCCAGCTTTGGCCAAATCTCCTAATTCAAGTTCCAAAGAGATCTCTCTCTCTCTCCTTTTTCTTCTTCAAACTACCTGGTACCACCCATTAGTATATGGTAAAATTAGTGGCTTGTGACCAAAATTTTTTTTTTTGTAGATACAGTATTTTTATAGATTAAAATTAGAAAAATTGGTGTGAATGTGGAGAACAAACAAAACTTTAGAGGGATCTCTTCAGCAAGTTGACTTTTCAAATGTACTATCACATTTTTGTGTTTTAAATACCACCCCTGAGTCAAGAGATAGAAATGGAAATAGGGAAGTGGAATTTCCATTTTCCTGCCCAAGCTGACATTACTGTTTATAACTGAGTGTTCTCGGAGCAGTGTTACAAAAAAAAAAAGAGTGGAAATGCCATTTAAAGGATTTGACCAAATTTTTTGAAAAATAAAAATAGTATGAAATTATCGAAGTGCGTACAGGAGGAAAACATGGTTTCTTGTCTGGGTTACAATAATGAAATGTATTCCTTACCATGGGCTGTGGTCAAAAACATTTCAAAACCACTGCTCTGAAGTTACTGTCCCATTCTGCTTAAACATGTGAAATTTCCTCCAAAATGGAACAGTCTGTCACCACCTCAAGCAGGTTTCAGGCTTTTCCAACCTTCTTGATATGACCTGTTTATGATCAAATTGACTCTGTCCAGCAAACAGTTGCAGTAATTAATTACAAACCTAAAAATCACTTGTGTTAAAAAATGGCCTTTGCTTGTATTCATAAGCAGCCAGATGGGCTTTGGATGCAAATATAATTTTCTGGATTAATACATGTGTTTAGCCTCCATCTTCAGAAAGCAGCCATTCAAAACACCATCTCTTAGTAGACTTGAGTTTATTTTCTTCCATATTCATCAGGTGACAGCTAGACAATTTCCTAATTGATTTAATAATTTAACATTTTCTTCTAAGATTCAAAAAGTCTCGTTAATATGTACCATTCAGATGATGAAATAGGAATGTGGGGAAGTTTTTTTTTTAGAGGGAAAACAGTGATAGTCATTTAACCGATCCTCCCTGGGAACCCCAGCTTGTCTTACATGAAGACATTCTGCACACACGGTAACAAGTCCAGGTAGGTTTCCAGCTCAGCAGTTTCACAGTAAAGCCCCAATGAGTCAGCCTACTGGGGGCTACAGCAGAAAGAGCATGGACCCTGAAACCTCAGGATCTGGGTTCTTCCTGGTTCTGCCACTTACTGTGCTCCTGGATACATCACTTAATATCTCAAAACCTGATTTGTCATATATAAAAATCAGGATGATAAAAAACCAGTATCCTATCTACCTTATAGGACTGCTGTGTTTGCAGATCCAATGCTTTCAATATGCCAGGCATAGATCAATTGCTTTATATAATCCATCAAAGACACTAAGGGAAAAACCCATTGAGCTCATGTGACTGGGATCAGAAATTTGCAGGTTAATCTAAAAACAGAATCATGAAAAAAATTCGTATGTACTTCAGACACTTTTATTTTAACTTAAAGGGAAAACACAACAAATATGTACCCGTTCACTTTTGATGTAGGGCCAAGGCTTCTTCCTTGAATAAGAGTCTATTATTTGGAGTCTCGAGTTTTTTTGTTATTTTTTTTTTTTAATACCCCAAACCCAAAATGTGTCCCCTCTTTTTTGTTTGACTGTTTCATCATGACTTGCTCATTTATTTCAAAGAACTCTTATCTTTGTTTTCCATGCATAATTTTTAGCAGAAATACAATAGAACCGAAAGTTGGAAAAATTTAAATAGAATTTACGATGAAAATTCCACATTTTGTGCTGCTGCTTCCCTAAAATAAAATGTTTTTAAGACCAAAATGTATCACCTCTGATTTCCAGTGCTGATTTCTTTAAAATGGAGTATGAACTAAAACACTACAAGAACATGAGGGCTGAATCTTTCTAAATTTTTATTACCTTTTTCAATCTGTTATTTCACCCACATACAAGTCAAAGCAATAATTTTTAGCAATTTGCTTTTATTGAGTCATTCCAAACCATTCAAATTGGTTTTCATGGACATAATTGTCTTTTTTTTTTCATTCATATTTCATTAATTTACATAATACTTAGTCTATGTATATAATTAAAATTAACCAATAGAACAAGTAATGTTATCCAGTCCCCTGGTGAGAGCTCAAGTACGTAAGCGTGGCTGAGCGTTCAGCGTGCCTGGGCATCAGTCAGCATGCTTTGCAGAGGGAACTCAGGGAATCCAGCTGCACTCAGATAAACTGGGTGTTGGATAAGGGAGTTCTGACTGGAATAGTAATCCCATTATCCAGATGAGGCAGAGGGAGGCTTAGAAAATTCAGAGATCTGCCCATTTAAAAAAAGTGACTCGTATATGAAAGCTAAAACTGAGATACAGGGAAAAGGAAGCCAACACGGCTGCATAAAGGTCAGAGAAAACATTTCTGAGGAGATGCCTGAGCTGAATCAAGAAGGAAACAGGAGAAAATCAGGCAAATAAGAGGAAGGATAGTCCAGGCAGAGAAAACAAAGGTAGTAAAGGCTAAAAAGAATGAAAAACGCAGAATGTAAAAATCTGCTTCACTAGAAAGCAGGATGTATGCGAGACAGGGGTGGGAGAGACTGGAGATCCATGCCAAAGTTTAAATTTACCTACAGGCTACTGGCAGCCGTCGGACAACTTCCCTTGGAGAAGCAACACAATGACATTTATATTTTTAAAAAGAGTATCACTTTTACAGGATGGCTGACGGAGTGAAGCTGGGAGAGACCAGAGTAAAGGTGGCTGGCTACCTGGGAGGCTATTCAGGCAAATGAAGGGGACAGCCAGGAGGACCTGAATGGGTTCGTGTTTGCGATGTCCTCCCATGGTATTCTTTCCCCACTGGGTGTCCTCCCTTTATTCAAGTGTGGGGAAGAACAAGAGGGCAATATCACGGCAGGAAATGTTTCTGGTTTAAAATAAAACTGTTTCTGCTAATACTCTGTACCTGCCCATCTTTCCACACATTTGAGAGCTTATGAGTGGGGTTATGCCCATAAAAGAGGTATGATAATTGGTACTTAGGTGCCCATGTCTACGTAGGATTAAATATGCTTTTATGTGAGCTAGCCTGGAAACCTATTAAAACACTATGTGCCATTTTTTATAAGGTAAAATCAAAGAACATGCCTTAATGAAAATAAAATCAAACAAATGTAAATGGTGGCATAAACTCACCAGATAACTTGAAATCTCAGTAATTTGTGAACCCAAAGTGGGATGTATTTTAAAGACTCTCCGTCCCCCCGCCAAAAAAATACTATTTTCAGTAATCATATTGTTGGTAGTAATGTTGGTGTTGACAGTCTCAGACTTTTGATTGGATATTGTGGGATTATGCTAATGACTAATTACATGATATTCTATCATTTCTGGCACTAAAAACTGGAATTCTAAGCATGTGAATTAAAAGAGACACAGGTCAAAGAAATCAAGGAAAAACTCTGTAGCCCTGAATTTAAGTGAGAAGTAGAGTATTGGAATAGATTCACGATGTATTTTATCTTAAAACAACAACAAAACATATATTACCTATCTTAGTCCACAAAAAAGGCCTCGAAAGCTAGCAACCTAGTCTCAGTGACCATTTTACTGCTGATTGTGATCTCCAAATAATTTCCCAGTAAAACAACCCAGGTCTTCTTGGAGAAAGTGTTGTTTTCAGGTCAGGCAGGAAATGTGAGATGGCCCTGGGACATCTTACCATCATCATCATCATCACTTGGCAAGGATGCTACCAGTGAAAACTACGGTCAAGTCAAATAGACCCAGGAGCCAACTTAAAGAGCCCCTCACTGGCCAGAAATGGGACAACCTGAGCATCCACAAGAAAAGCAACTTCAGTGAACTGAAGTGAATCAGGTATGTTTAAATCTACAAATTGCTAATAACACACATACTCACACACATTGTTCACCACTGGAGATAGGAGTGAACAACTTATTTTGAAAGCGTTTATTCTGCCTTTCCTAAAAAATTAAACATTAGGTAACCAAACAGTAGATGAAGGGAAGTTTCTACCTATAGAGGCATTTTTCCTCATAAATGAAGGGATGCTAGCATTACAGTATCACTTTTCAATCTCCAATGAATTAGTAATTAGTAACTAGATTAGCGAAAGCTCCTACCACTACAAAAAGAGACAACCAACCAACAGTGTGTAGAACAGTCATGCAACCAGCAAAATCCAAACTGAGGGAAACCCGACAGGGTCAACAATGCAGTTTCTTCAACAAATAAACTGCAGGAGGGGGAATGAAAGAGAGACGGTGGGAAGTAAAACGTGAGTGGACTTCAAACAGGCCAACATCAGTGTCACCGTGGGATCTGTTAGAAATGCTAATTCTCAACCTCCGCCGCAGACTCAGAATCAGAAGCTCTGCGCTGGGGCCCAGCAGTCTCGTGTTTTAACAGGCCTTCCAGGTGATGCTGACTCATTCTAGCTTGAGAACCACTGCGACAGATTAGCTTTACAACACTTATCAACCAACTGCAATAAGGTTCTTACTTAGTGCCTGATTCCAAGAAACTAAAAAATTTTGACATCTATAGACAATTATGCTGTCAAGGGATTGTCAATTTTTTAAGTGTGAAAACAGTATTAAGATTATATAGATATATATATTTAAAGCCCTGAAATACTTATGAATAAAAGATACAACGTCTAGGATACAGTGTCTTTAGAATAATGCAGGAGGGGAAAGAAGCAAGTGGGGGTAGACAGAAGACTGGCCGTGACTTAATAATTGTTGAAGATGAATAATCAGTATCTGGGTATTCTTTATACTATACTTTAAAAAAACACTTTTACTGATTTTTGAGGTTTTTTTCCATTCTAAAAAGTTTAAAAACTCAAAGCAAAAAGTAACTTCAAACAAAATAAAAAACTATAACTTAAGCAGAATTAATCCCTGAATGGAGAAAGTATATGGTGCCTTTACTTAGACGGCAGTACTGAAATTCACAAAATAAGTTTAAGTACGTTGAAAAAACCCTACTACACACTAGCATGTGACACAGGATTTTGATTTGGATGTAAGGGAGTTCGAATGCTCATCAACCCACTGAAGTCATTTTAAACCCCTGATCCTACTGAAGAGAATGACTTACAAATGGGAGAAGAGGGAACACAATCTGGTCAAAGGCATCTGAGCACACACCTTTGCTTTCCAGCTTTCAAACTGGCTTAGATTTTGAAATGTTATCTGTTAATAAATTCAGGTTTACCTGCATTTTTTAAAAGTTTACAACTTAAGTATACAATGAGGACAACCTGAGTGGCCTAGTGCAGATATTAATGTTTGATTATTTTTAACTAGAAAGGGGTCAGTCTATCCTTTACGTAAGCAAAGTAGCCAAATTATGTGTTTTGAGAGCTATTCAGAGGCTCCTCTGGCTTGAAATGTCATCTCCATTAATTCAGTGATGGTCTGGATTTAGAGTCATCAAAATGACTCGTCTGGAAAATTTTACAGGAAAGTAATTAACAAAAACGAATTGTGAGGCTGCAGTAGCCCTTAATATCTCCTTGAATTTACACTCTTGTGATGTGATAGCTTTATTTCCTCTGTAATACATCCTTGCTATTGTGTCCTTTTAGGAAAAGGGTGAAAGGATGTTACCTTTCCTCCTTCCTTCTCCCTTTTTACTTCTCCCTCTGATTCACCCTCTTCCATTGAAACACTTGCTGAAAGCTTCAGCCATAGGAAATCTGATTAGGAAGCACCAGCTTCAAAACTGAAGCGGGCGGGTAGTAGGATGAACTCTATACTTTCACTTCAAAAGCGTAATGGCAGAATTTTGAATGTGGTTCCTTTTCTTTTTATGCTTTGTTTTAATAATTCTACCATTTTGTCATCATTGTTGTCATAATCATTTCCCTCACTGTCACCCTTTTAATTATTATTTTGCCTGGAATAGTTAATGACACGGAGAAAAGACCATTAGAAGTCATCACCATCCATTATCAGGCATCTTTTCTGACAAAGGTAACCTTGAAATAGAGACTCCGATTCCATTTCATCTGCTTTTAATGAGCCCCTCTGTACTCCCACCCACACGAGGGGTTCAGGGAAACAAGAAACAAAAAAAAAGACAAAGCCCCAAGTTCAGAGCTCAAATGCTCTAGCCGGGGAGATGAGGGAAGGTGATGGGAAGACACTCACCACCACTACACGGAGAGTACAAGAGAACATAGCATCTGAGGGCCTGGACGGTACAGCTTTAGACTGCTTGCGTTCAAATCCTAACTCTGCTCCTCCCTAGCTAAGTGAGGCTGAGCAAGTTACTGAACCTCTCCTGCCTGCTTCTTCATTTGTGAAATGAGGGGGAGAACAGTCATTATTAACCTTATGGGCTGGTCTTGAGATAATCCTTCAACTGGATAATCCATAAAACATTTAAATGTATCCATTTATTTAATCAATTTTGGTGTTGACCATTGTTTCTTATACCCCTCATCTTCCTCTGGTTTCCTTTTTTGCCCCCTGAAGCGTATCGCTTAAAAATTCAATGATCTTGGATTACATAGCTCTGAAAATCTTGTCCCCAGTTTTGTCCCCAAACTTACGGTTTAGCTGTGCATAAAATTCTAGGCTGCTAATTGTTTGCCTCAGCTTTGAAAATACTATCCCACTGTCTTCTGGACTTTGCCTTGAGAAGTCTGCTGTTGGTTTAACAGTCGTTCCTCTGCAAATAAATGCATCTTTCTCACTGACAGAACACATGCATCTAAGGACACTACTGATAAATGTATATATTTGTCACTAGGGTTAACACGCCGCACAAGATTCCCAATTGCGTGGATCGGGGGAAGATCGTGGTATAAGCATCCTCTCACCCGTTACAAAGGAGCATGGCAGCACTGAAGGCCATTGTGACTACAAGGACGCGCCGTAAGATCAACCACGTGTAACTATAACCTTGCCTCCAGGGAGTCTGCCCAAGAATCCAATAGATTGTACGAGGGTACGGAAGAAACTGCTGAGGACCCTCATGTTTATACTTCCATGAGTTATTACTTTCTTCTCCCCTCATTTCAATAACAGGACAATTCTATATTTTGAGCATAAGAGGCGAACATGACAAAATAGTACATTTAAAACATTGCCCCTTCCTGGCCTATGTTTACCCTCCTTATGGTTCAGGGGATTTAAAAACATGTATCTAGAAAAATGGCAAAACAAAACAGATCTCTCCTTGTAGATGAAATAGCTAAAATTTTGGCCTCTTTATTGATCTCAGGTCATACATTTGGCTTGGAAAAAAGCACACAACAAATAGTTTCTATAAACTAAATGCTTCCTCCAGATCTCTATGCGCGTGGAGAGCCAGCTTCCCTGGGACACAGCACAGAGCACGCACTTGAAGGTCGATCCCACAGAAAATACTTGCGTAAGCAAAACAAGAATTTGTTTCTCATTATATACACACATCTGAGCGTACCTAATCAACACAACTGTTTTTAAAAAAAAAAAAATTAATCTGTGACCAAAAGCACTATCGAGTTTGCTGGGTGCCATTCTCATTCGAATCATATCCAAAAAGTCTAGAAAGAACTCAAAACTAGAAAGTGGCCCAAATGCTAAGGCTGCCTATGGCTCTCGCTGAAAAATAGTTGCCGGTCTGATTTGAGTGTCTAAAAAGAATGACAGGAATTATCGGGCTCTTCCTGATTTCAAGAGAACTTCCCAGAAGGAGGTGGAGGGCCAAGAAAGCCACCTGCCTGCTTGGTGGCCGCTCGTGAAGGGGCAAGGCCAAGAATCTTCTGGATGTTCTGTGAAGAAAACAATAAAAATTGGGTTTTAATATGAGATATAGAGAAAAGTGTTTTACAGAGACCTTATAGACAGAGAAGACATACAGATAAAAAGTACCTCTGTGACCTAAAATAGGATGATTACCACTGTGCTATTTTTAAAAGGTCTACGATGCTGTGGAGATCACTGAACAGTAAAAGCCCTCTTACCTGATGGGACCCTGGTCTACTAACTAAAGAAACTGATTTTTTTCAAGTGGAGAATCATAAAAAAAGATAATTTTTTATTTCAACACAAGGCATATAAAACATATTCAACTTAGCTGCTATTTCTTGTAGCAAAGCCTTTTCTCTGAATAAAGGGTCTTATGGCTGAATTTAGTCATTATTGTACCATCTGAAGTTGAAACTAAACCAGTTTCAACGTCTTCAAAGGTGTGAGAGATTTCAGAATCTTGCGAAGCAACCTGAGTCCAGAATCCTCCTAGATTTTTAGCATTTCCCCTCATCTATTTCAGTTGTCTCACTTATATCTAATTCACTAGTTTTTCTTTCAGAAACTCAGCTTTATTAAACCAGTTTTCATAAAAAAACAACTATTTTTATACTCAGATTTCATCAGTTAATAACATTAAATTACATCACATAAATACAACAAGTAAAACCCAGCATAAACAGTTTGAGGGTAAACACAGCTGACTCTTGACAAGGCAATGACTCAACTTGTGGGAGCCGAGAGGTGCAGGCGTACTAAAGAGCAGTCAGGAGCGGACAGTGTGATCTGGGGAGGGATCGGTGCTTGAGAAGGGGAAGGAAGGGGGCTCACGAGCAGAGATTAAGTACAGGTCAGTTAAGGTTTTGTGCAGCAACTGTAAGAGCGAAAAACCTTAGAGATCATCTAATTATTCTTCCTCAATTCTTTCATTTTATATTTGAGAAATTCTAATTAAAACTTGGAAGAGTAGAATGGTTTGTCCAAAATTACAGTTAAGTGAACAGCAGAGTGAGAATTAAAACCTATGTGTTTTGAGTTATAATGTAAAGGATTCTCTTCACACTACTTCCTCTGTTAAAGTTCTGATCTTTAGAACAAACTGTATGCCATGGTAGGCAGGTTAGCTTGTATGCATTCACTTACTCAACAGTTACTAAGTACCTGCTGTGCATAAGGTACTATGAGAATGTCCATATCCATGCTTCTTACGTATACTCTCCCCTGAGCCTTTATCATTAAGAATGATGATTGCTACAGAGGCGAGTGTTTAGATTTCTGAAATAGTACTCTGTCAGAATTTAACAGAATATTTAAATATGAAGGCACAACTTTAAAACTCATTTAAATTATATGTACCATAAAATATTCATTCATTCATTCACTCACTCACTCACTCTCAATACTATAGATCATGCTTTACTTTAAAAAGAAATCCGGGAAGGGGTGGGTCGAACTCAGTTGGTAGAGTGCATGCTTAGCATGCACAAGGTTCTGGATTCAGTCCCCAGTACCTCCATTAAAAAAAAAAAAAAGAAAGAAAGAAAGGAAGAAAGGAAAGAAAGAAAAAAAGAAAGAATGAAAGAAAGAAAGGAAAGAAAAGAAAATAGAAACACAGAGAAAGAAAAAAAATAAAAAAACAAGAAGAAAAATCAATCATTAGTAGCTCAGATTACTTCTCCTCAGTAAAGCTGAAGACTGTTTTTATTACTTTCATAATAAAAATAGCTTCTTCATGGCCCCCTCTAAAAATTCACTGCACGAGGCATTAAGAAGACCAAATGATATAAAGTCACTAATTTCCCAAGTTCTTTTATTTAATCACTAAGTATTTACTGACCACCTACAAGTATGCTGCATTAAGCAAGGCATTGTGGGAAATTAAAGATAAAATTCAAAATAATAAGACATGACAGAAATAGCTGCTGATAAACACATTTGTCTAGTTAACAAACACAGTAACACAGTCTAGACAAAATACACAAGGCATCACAGCTCAGTTATCCTGTAGAGACAGGGGGTCAGTTAAGGGAGTCCTTATCATTTTGGAAATAAAGACCAGTGTAAACACCTCTGATGCCCTTTAAATTACAGGTTTACTATCATTTAAGGAAGACAAATGAAAGGAAAGTAAGAAATACTCTGAAGGGCAGGCCAAAAGGGTAGACTGTTGACAGTCTCAATACGAATTGAAAACATGTAAGTGACTGCTGGACATAGGCCAGGGCTCTAGATGGAAAACAGCCCTAACGGCAACAAAAACGTTAAATGTTAGTAACCAAGGCTGAAGTTCATGGAGATACAGGCAGTTCTATAATGTGTTCTCCTTGTGGCTCCTGTCACAGGCTCCCTTTGGGAACACTAAATCAAATTTATCACTGGTACATTACCCAAGTATTTGTATTTTAATGTCAAACGCTCTGCATTCTCTGTCATAAATCTTATCCTTTAGTGAAGTTCTAAGTAATCAGTTTAAATTCCTAAAATCTCACAAATGAACCCATGATGATTTTTCTTAGATAAAACTCCCCCGGATTCCCCGTCTGTGAAGTCTTCTCCTCTCAAACACAGGTGGGAAATAACTGGTGGTCTCAAGATGCAAAAGACGTAAGTAAAAGAGTAGAGGTCACTATTCTGTCCACAGTGGTAATAACATCCTATATTTCTATGCACTTTAAAGTTTGCAAATAGTTTTAAGGACTAGGTCTTGGTCCATAGTTGTCTTGCTTTTGAGATGACAAAGCTGAGGCAGAGTGAGGATATAAGTCAGGATGTGAACTGATACATAACTCAAGGCAGTTTTCCTCTACTAAACCACAACTTTCTAAGGGACCTTCATCTTAGGAGTGATAAATCTTGTAGCAGGCCTGGCCTATAAAAAATTCACAATTATGAAGACCATATATGAGCATACCATAGAAAAAATATGTTATATTGTTAAGTGAATTAATGCATATAATTCAAAACCCACAGGCACCAAGAGTGAACACTAATGTAAATTAGGGACTGTGGGTGACAATGATGTGTCAATGTAGGTTCATCAATTGTAAAAACTGTGCCATTCTTATGCAAGGTGTTGACAGTGGAGGAGGCTGTGTGTAAGTCGGGGACAAAGAGTAGATGGGAAATCTCTGTACCTTCCAGTTTTGCTGTGAACCTAAAACCGCTCTAAAAAATAGTCTTAAAAAACGCATACAAAGACTACAAGAATATATGGAAAAATAACAGTTGTATTAATAATAGTTGTATACCCTTTTCTCATTCATTGCCTCCAACTGTTTGCAATATTGCTAAAAAGGACAATTTAAAATGAAGATAAATATTTCCGTAGGTACCATCTCAAAGGACTTTACATGTATATTCTCATTTAATCCTCACAACAACTCAATGGAGCAGCCTTATTATTATCCTTCCATGAACATAAAAGAAGGAGATCCAACTGCTAGGCTGTAATTCAACACATACTTGCTGAGCTTTACACTGTGGGGCAGGTATGTTTGTATTTATTACCTCCTTTATATCTTTCAACAACCTCATCCATTAAACTTGACCTGACTGCTCTCCTATGGTCTCTCAATTCTCCTCCAGTTTTTCAGGCCTTCTTAATTAGCAAGATTTAGTTTAGAAATACGTATTTTGCTAAAAGACAGGAGTTTTAACATATTATGGAGATGATATGGAAGAACACAACAGAAATGCAAAATATAAGGTACGGTAAGGTTTTAGAAAAATATGAAACAATTATTTTGGATTTCTGTCCAGTCCTATAATAGGGTAGCAACTGAAGACTGTATGTCAGAAGGGAAAAACAAAGGAAAAACATTTTCCCGTAATCATGCCTTCTATTGGCAGGAAACCCAGAAAAATACCACTACAGGATTTGCGTTCCTTCCTCCCTGTAAAGGATAAGGACCGGTGATCAAGAAAAGGAAGTTGTTGGTTGCTAACTGGATATTTTGGGAAGACTCAGGTCACTGGCAATAAACACATTCTGCTAAATTTTATTCCTTAGTCATTTAGCTAAAATAACTCAGCCATGGCAGTCTCAGCTCACTCTCTGTTAGTTTCTCTGGCATCTGGTTACTAGCCTTCGCTTCCAATTGATTACAATTACCCATCAAGTTCCCATAACATAATCTTTACTTTATCCATAATGCTGTGTGTAAAATCCAATCACCTTAAATGGCCCCATCCAATAATCCCAGGATTTTCACATTGTATCTGAATAGGCTGATTGGGAGAATGGTGTACAGATTAAATTTTTACTGAAAAAAAAAATGACAGTACAACATGGGTATAGCTGAAATATTACTGGGTTAGCCTTCAGGAGACTTATTTCCAGTACTGGCAAACTAAGGAAAGAAAACAATAAGCATTCTCTTTCACTTTACCAAATCTCAATTTTCCTTATGTTTAAAAGAAGGGGGCTCATGAGATCAATTGTTTTCAGACCCTTTAGCTACAGAATCCTTTCTTTCTTTTTTTTTTTTATGAGAATCCACAGAATGTAGTAATCCAATCAAAAGGACAGTCAAATGTGCTTACACATATTCAAGAAATCAGTCATCTAAATTATAAATATTAAGTAGTTCATTTGTTTCCTTTTGTTAAGGATTCCACATATAAGTGATATCATACAGTGTTTTTCTTTCTTTTTCTGGCTTACTTCACTTAGAATGACGATCTCCAGGTCCATTCATGTTGCTGTAAGTGGTACTATTTTATCCTTTTTTGTGACTCAGAATCCTTTCTTTAAACAAAATCTCACTTAAAACTCCAACAAATAAAACAGAAAAAACAGTGTTGGGAACCTGAAGCCCCTTGCTGGGCCCTTCAAGCTTCCCCAACAAGCACCTTCAAGGAGCCACAGTCCTATGGCTACGAATGTGTTTATATTGCAATAAATTATATTGCAGACTTTAACATATATTCTCCAGAGTGGAAATCAAAATTCTGAAAAGGAGGATGAGAACATAAATCTGCACAAGAGTAACTCCACTTCCTTTGTAAAGCTGAATGACTATTTTCTGTCTGGGACTGTCCAAAGGCCTCTTTTGTAATAAAGGTCTCTTTTTTGGGGGGGAGGGGGTAAGGGATCAAGTGACAATTTCAATCTCTCTCTCTCTCAACCATATTTCCAAAGAAAATTTCCCTATATCTCTTATTTATCCCCTATTTAAGGATCAAGTCAAGGAAAATGTTCTGAATTTTAGTTAAGTACAAGAAGAAAAGATGCTTTATTCTTTTAAAATCTCATAATGGATAGAAGAACCCAGCTGGCACTGTGTAGGGTATCTAAAACTCAGAATGAAATTGCAGCCTTACTAGTTTGAAGAACCAAAGGACAGGGTTGAGAGCAGCCATAACAGCTGAAAATCAAGGGGGAAAAATCCTGTAAAACTGAGAGGAGTTCAAAATTCTACATCTAAACCCTGCCCACATCTCTGGCTGACTCAAACTATGCATGAGTGAGGTTGCCTTCAAGCAGCCCAGCTGAGACTAAAATAAGAGACTTCAGGTGCTGCCTACCACAAAGGAGAAAGAGTTTGGAGTTCCAATGCTAAGTTAATTGCCCATTTAAACAAACAAACAAACAAATGAACAAAAACATTCTTTTAAAGAACAACAAAATCCAGAGTCTCTACAGCCTATCAGTCACAATGCCCAAGATACAAACCAGAATTACTAGACACAAGAAATGGAAAGAGGGAAGGGCATAGTTCAAGTCGTAGAGCACACGCTCAGCACTCAAGAGGTCCCGTTCAATCCCCAGTACCTCTTCCAAGTGGAACTCAGTGAAGAAACCTAATTACCTCCCTCTCAGAGAGAAAGGGGAAAACATGACTCATGCTACAGAGAAGAACAGGCGACAGACAGGGTTCAACCTTGAGATGATCCAAATTTTGGAATTAGTAGACAAGGTTTTCAAAGCAGTTAAATAACTATGCCTAAGGACATAAAAGAAAATATATTCATAATAAAGGAACAAGTAAGAAACTTCAGCAGGGAAAGAGAAAAACCAAAAAGAACCAAATGGAAAATCTGCAGCTAAAAAATACTATATGAAAATTTTAAAATCATTGGATGAGCTAAGGGTTAATTCATATTAGAGCTGAAAGAGGAGTCCTTGAACTTGAAGACATGTTACCAGAAATTATCCTATCCAAGGAACAGAGAGAAAGAGACTTTAAACCAAACTTAAAAGGAAAAAGCCTGAAAGCAGACAGGGAAAAGTGACACATCATCTACAGGTGTACAAAGATATGAAGGACTTCCATCAGAAACAGTAAGAGGCCAGAAGGCAGTGGAAAGGTACATTAAACAGCCAAAAAGATGAAAACAAAAACAGTCAACCCAGAATTCTATATCCTGTGAAAATATCCTCCAAGAATAAAGATTAAAAAAAAAGAATAATGATAAAATAAATATTTTTTGATAAATGATTAAGAGAATTTGTCACTAGCAGACTTGCACTATAAGAAATACATGCAAAAAAAAAAAAAAAAAGAAAAGCAAGCAAGCAAAAAAAAAAAAAATCGCTTAACGTTGTACTGTGAGGTAGAGACATTAAGCAGTAACATGCTTCATCTCCTGTTATATCCCACCAGTCACTCTGGACTCAGTGGTCTCTATACTCACCACATACTTTCAGGCCTCCATGTTTTTACTCACACTGCTTTCTATGCCAAGAATGTTCTGATAAGACTGGAAAAGTCCTACTCATCCTTCAAGATACAACTCAGTTGGCCCTCTTGTACAAAATCTTAGTTTCTTAGAACTAATCCGTGTAGCATTTCACTTCCATAGCATGTTTTTCCCTCCTATACCATTCTGAACATGCACACATGCACAAAGGGCGTCAGTCACACGCTCCTCTTACTCATGGGTCTGTCTGCCCACAGTGATTGTGAGTTCCACAAGGGGAGAGAAAATCAGTTTTTGCTCTTGTATTCTTAGCATCAAAGAATAATTCCTGGCATAGTATAAGGACTTGAGTCATTCTTCAGCAACAACAGGGATATTCTAAATAAAGCCTTGAACTCACGTGCTGAAACACTTCACAAAAGGATCAGATGAAGATGATGCCTGAATAAACTGTTCTTTTCACTCGGTAGTTAGCTATCACTTTCTGAACCCATGCATTCTCCCCCTGATCTGAAGTGAAGTACTACTGCTTGCAGATGAGCTATGTCAAAATTAATGAATTAAGTTCTAAGCCTTAAATAAAGTGACAAAAATAATGATGAGGTGCAGGAGACGGCAGGCATCTATCTGGTCCTTCTATCATTTTGATGACTTTAAGATATACTGGCATGACATAATTAAACTCTCTTTCTATGGATATACAAGCCACATCAAATTTTTTTTTGCCCTAGTAAAGCCAAAAGTGTGAGAAAAAAATAAAATTTACTTATTTCTATCACTGTTTTGAGCACATATACCTGTTGAAGGAGACAATAACAAATTCTCACTGATACTTTTTCGGATTACAGTCATACATCCATAATGTGGGTGACAAAAGAAAAAAAAATTCTTTCTTGCACTTTTCCTCAGAACTACTCATCTTTCTCGCTTTCAAAAAAAAAAAAAAAAAAAAAAAGGGAATTCTGTTCATAGCTTTTACTGTCATATAAATTTATAAGAATAGACCAGTTTTCCCTTGGCTGTTTACCAGGTAAGTTTGCTTGGATTTTCACTAAGATTTAGAGCACTTTCTATAGAGATCACCATTTACTCAACCCACTACAGACTCAAAAGAAAAAGAAAAAAAGCAAGTACTTGAGTTTTGGAGTTCAGAAAACTTCCTTTTATTCTTAAATTCCATCACTACCTTGGACTAATTTAACACCTCTGATAAAAGCTGGCAGATCTACCATTTCCACTGCTACAAATTCACACAAAGGAAACAGCAGTGTGAAGGTCAAGGCAGCTAATCATTCATCACTCAACATTAACGAAGTAAACAAAAGGGGAAAGAAAAAAATGAGGAAAGGTAATTAGATTTGTTTTCAGTTAATATGACATATCACCATGTTTTAATCTGTGGAAAGAAACTTTGTCCTATCTTGGACTGGGAAACAGAGATTAATTTTTACAATACCCCAAGGGTTGGGGGCAGGCACTAACTGGTTAAAGAAAGTATCACCTTAAGAAAAACTGCTAATGTTCTATCACTGTCATCTGATTATCATAACATGGTAATGTGGTGAGGCTGTACACTGAACCCCACTAAGACCCAGACAGGTTATAAGATTTTCCCAAGGACGCTTAGCCAGTAAGTGGCAACAAGAATCAAACCTTGGTGTTTTACCTCCAAATACTGTATTTCCTTAACCTTACAATGCATTCCTACTCTATCCTCACCATTTTAAAGTTTCTAAAGTAGGAATATGTCTTAAAACCTATTATA
This sequence comes from Camelus ferus, assembly GCF_009834535.1. NCBI lineage: Eukaryota > Metazoa > Chordata > Mammalia > Artiodactyla > Camelidae > Camelus > Camelus ferus. The sequence goes on along the minus strand of NC_045716.1, from coordinate 14,689,100 downwards.
TGATCCGTATAGTATTATTTCTGCTTTTTCTTGAACACTCTAATGGTGAATCATATAATCAATAACATACTAGAATGTGAAAAAATATGTAATAGATGAAAGCCAGACCCTCAAACACGTCTGTGAATTAGTAAAATGTCATAAAATTGCCTTAGTTTAGGTTTAAAAATAATCTGCCTCTACTCTGAATGATCAGTATAACAGAAATAATTTTAAATATACTTCTACACTCCATATTTGATAATGATTTTTTTAAGTGAAGCTGTAAGTGGGGAAAATTAACCTTTTTATTTCAAAAAAAAAAAAAAAATTTAAGTTCCAGAAGGCAAGGGCCATAATTATATGTCAGTTTTGTCTGCAACTGTCTTTTAAGCACCCAGCACAGACCCTGATACATGTATGTGTCCAATTTTGTTAAACGAATAAATGAACAGAGGACTCTATTAATGAATTATTACTAATGTGATAATAATAAGTTCTTTTAAAGATAGGGGTCAAAATTACTGGAGCAGATAGATACCCTTAATTCAACGTAACATTACATCTCTATCATAATAAGGAGGGCATGTTATAATTATCAGATGACAATGATATAGAAAGTTAGCACTTGTTCTAAAGGTGATACTTTTTTTTTCACCAGCTAGCACCCCCATCTCCCTGCCTCTGGGGTATTGTCACGAAAGGACTAGAGCTAGTTGGTTTAATCATTCCATTACTCACATTTAGTAAAGGAAGTGGATTCTGGTTAATACTGTAGAGGTGTTATTAACTGACGTATGTAAATGTGGTCACAAATAAAAGGAGTTAAAAACATGAATTCTGAAAACCTGCTGATGAAATAATCTACTCTTTTCAGCAAGTAAACTGTTGACACTTTAAAGACTCTAATAAGAGAAATGCTCCCCATTCTCAAAAACGCTCTGTTCTGATTTACTATAAGACTTCCCCACTAAAACAAGCAATGCCATTCCCTCATTGCTGGAGGTTAACTTGAATAAAATATACTTTGTTTTTACATGTTTAGCATGAACATCAACCCTGAGTGAAGGAAATTACGTTTTTCACTCATTGAAACAAAAGCATGAGAAATTACTTGTATCCTTTTAAAAATGGTCTCAAGTTGGTGGTGAACTAAAGCCTTAAGATTAACAGTACTGGGTAAAATGGAGTGTAGCTATGGAAAACAGTACGTTGATTCCCCCCCCAAAAAATTAAATATAGAACTGCAGTATGACCCAGCAATCCTACTCCTGGGTCTATTTGCAAAAAAGAAATGAAAACAGGAACTCAGACATTTATACATCCATGTTCATAGCAGTGTTACTCACAAAAGCCAAAAGGTAGAAGAAATCTAGTGCCTTTTTGACAGATGAACAGACATTCCATACTACGTATATACCATGTCTGGTTTATCTATTCACCCCGAAAAAGGAAGGAGATTCTGACACATGCTACAATATGGATGAACCTTGAAAACACTACGCCAGTTATAAAAGGATAAGTATCGTATGATTATACTCATATGAGGTCAATCAACTTCACAAAGACAGAAAGTAGAATGGCAGCTGCCAGGGACTGAGGAGGGGAGTGGGTAATGCAGAGTTAATTAATAGGCACAAGATTTTCAGCTTGGGAAGACGATAAAGTTCGCGAGATGGATAGTGGAGATGGCTGTACAATAATGTAAACTGTACTTCATGCCATAGAACTGTACAGTTGAAATGGTTAAAACAGTAAAGTTTATATCTATCTTATCATCATAAACAGAGATTAACAGCACTGGAATTACTGAATACAGGAAACCAGAAAGTAGTTTCTAGGCATAAGAGAGACTGCCTTGAGAATTCCTCAGGAAAACTGCTATCATGAGCAGTCAGCTGACAAGTTTAAACCTTGAGACTCTCCAGGCATGACACACACATGTTCTGACCCACTCTTCCATATTCTTTCACTCTAGAGGTTCAGAACACACTGCTTAGCCTGCCCTGTATATTTAACACCAGCACATTCCAAAAGACCTGATTATCTAAACAAGGTGTGAAGAACGTAGGAGTGTCCCTAATTAAACACTTGCCACTGGATCTGAACAGACTTTCAAATTTCAGAGAGGAATTCAGCCAAGCACTCTAGAGAGAATACTCAGAGCAGGCTGCTGACAGGGATTCAGCAATTCAAACACACACCGCATTCAAGAACAATCATTCACCGCACTGCATTCTTTTCACCCTCTGGCTTCTTCAGTCTTTGAAAAAAGGGGTAGGCAACCTTTGATCTCAAATGAATCCATGTTTTTACGTTTCCCCTCACAAAAATCACGTAGTAGTTGGCAAAGTACAAGAGAGCAAAGAAAGAACAAATAAGGTACACTACTATCAGCGCCAAATGGGTCAACTCATGCCTTAAATGCGAGGCATGAAACCAGAAAGTTCTCAAAGAAAACAAGGGTGACTTTCTTTACAACTTTGGTGTAGAGAGGAACTTTCTAACCATGACTAAAAATCCAAAAGCCATAAAAGACTAATTAATCTGACCAAAAAAGAAAAAAAAACCCAGCAAATAAAATTTTGCCTGGACAAAAACCATTCTAAGTAAAACTGAAACACAAATAACCATTTGCAAAAATTATCTGCAACTTACAGCATACAGAGAGGGCTAACAGCTAAAAATTAAGAAAAAGACCAACAACCCAAGAGAGAAATAGGCAAAAAGCATACAATCTCTCGACCACCAAAGAATGAAAAAATATATAAACAGCTCTCAGACAAATAGAGACGCTAGATGCAAATGCAAATTGAAACTACAATGAGATATCGATTCTTATCTATTAGATTGTTAAAACCCCAGAAGTCTGATAATTTCTATTGGAGGTTGGGGAAACCATGAATTTTTCATGCATAGCTCTAGGGAGTGAAAAATGGTAAAACCCCAATTTACCCAGTTTATAAGTTTATACTTTGGTGACGCATCCACTGTTTGTTTAACATGTGCTTTTCAGGTACATACTATGTACCATGCATAGGAACTATAACGGATATAAAGACAATTAAGAAATTACTACCTTAATACAGACATGGAAGCTTATCTATGAGATTGTTAGGTGGTTTAAAGGGTGGGTTGGGACATACCTAGAAGCATAAAATAACCTTTGTGATACTGTTTTCTCTTTTTTGAAAGTTGCACGTGTCAGTAAGTAGATACATCAGTATTAAGTATTGTAATATTGAGGAGACTGTTTCAAACTATTTAAAAAAATTACTACCTTAAAAGAGTTGGAGAGGAAAGGAGAAGAAAATAGATGAAAATTAGAAGCAGACAAAAATAAACAAAAAATCCTGTAATATAAGGCAGAATATGAAAAACTGTGATGGAAACTTGAATCATTCTATTTAGTTCCCTCAACTTTACAACCCAAAACAAACAAATAAAAAACCTAATTCATATGTTCTCCTAAAATTACTTTATGCTACAGTGCATATCTGAAACCAAGTGACCCATTTCCTTGCCTGAGAATGACCTCATTGAAGAAATCATAGTACAGTTTATAATCTGAAAGCCTCATATTTTGACTGTTCATGTCGCAGGTATCTATAGAGTCAACTGAGATGTAACCTAAGATCCTAAAAAGTAAACAAAACGACAAAACAAAACATGGAAAGAGCAAGCTGATAAGCATTTTAAATCAAAAAAAGAAGTACATATCCCCTAGTAACACTTCAAATGCTCAGGTGTTTCGACTGGATACAAGTTCATAATCCTCCAGTATAAAAACTAACAACCAATAAAGAACAGGTACAGAAACTATTTGCAGCTAATAAAACAAAAATTATAGAAATAGGTCATTTCAGTGATTTTCCGAAGATCTTTAATATCTCAGAATACCTACACTATAGCTCTATATATTCTTCTCTTATTAATATTGGTGCACGGAGCCAGGCAAGCAGAAGTGAAAAATGTGAGTATACATCCTCATTGGCTGCAAACAAACACATGGGATTCTTTTGTGTTTTTCTGCTGCCCCTTCCCTACCCCTGCCCTTTTTTGTATTCAATACGCAATTATTTCACTCAGCCCTACCAGTCTAGTATTTGTGGATGTTCCTACTTCACAGCGCATGGTGTACACTCTGGCCCTCAGGGGTTAGCATAGCTGGTCTGCTGCCTGTTTTACTGGAACACAGCCACACTCAGTCACTTGCATATTGTCCAGGACTGTTTTCATACTGTAATGGCAGCAGAGTTTGTGACAGTCTCTGCCTGAACCTTCAGGGATTAGCAGGCTATGGCTGGCCTGCTGCCTTCTTTTTTCCTTTTCTCAATAAAGTTTTACTGGAACACAGCCACACTCATTCATTTACATATTGTCTAGGGTGCTTTCATACTACAATGGCAGAGTTGAGTAGTTGTGATAGAAATTGTACGGCCTGAAAAATAAATACAAAAATATTTATTATCGAGATCCTTACAGAAAGTTTGCTGACCACCATGGTAAATGACCATGGCATTCCTGGTAAAATTAACTGCTAGACATACGCCTCACCAGACTTTCTGAAATAACTGGAAGGAGTTTAAAGACCAACTTGAGCTGAACTTTCTGAATGATCATTCTTAACATTTATTTCATTTAAAAAAACTCCAGTTTCAGATGGTGACTTCTAAGTACCAGTGTCCAGGGAGCAGTATAAATGGGGCATCTAAAATGACTACTGTAAAAAAAATAATAAAATAATAAAATAATATAAAATAAAATGACTACTGTGAGCCATCACAAATAAAGCAGTAACATCTGCATGTAATTAAAATACAATTGCTCTTTGTCGCTTAAAATAGAAAGTATACATCACTGCATTTTATTAACATTTCGACCCCAGCTTCAATTTTAAAACTTCCTATTTAAATAATCAGATTTAAGAGCAATAGTCTACATATCAACGGACCTCTGTCAAACCAACAAAGAGATCTGTTGTCACTGTCTTGGCTTCCACCTTTGGATAAGCCAAAATGCTAAAGCATTTCACAAGGTGCAGTACACAGCTTGGCTACACAAGAATACAACTTCCTGGCGGACATACCAACTTGAGGCCCCACAAAGTCCTCAAGCAGCAAGTCTTCTAACCAACCTACTCCTCTTTCCTCTATTCCCATCCTTCATTTGGTCACCAAAGCCGTAATGTGGGCGTCACCTTAGTTTCTCCTTCACATTAAATCAATCACTAAATTCTACTGGTTCCCCTCTATGTATTTCTCAACTTTGTCCCCTCCTTTTCATCCCTCTCATTGCTGTAATAGCTTAGAACATGATTTTTTGCTAGGCTACTACAACAGTCTTCTGACATTTCCACATCTGGGCATGTCCCTTTCACATTTATCCTTCAGAATGCAGTAGGCATCCCAAAATGATTCCAAAAAGCCTTGAAACTTAGTTGCATTTAATATGCAGAAGGTGGGAGGCACCCAGATAGAAGGGAGAGCAGTTCACAAAAAATGAGTGGCATGTGGAAACTGTCAGGCAGGTCAGAATGGCTGGAGTGCTGGATGAGATGGGAGATGAAGTATTAGGCAGTAAGAGCATGAAGATCTTTGAGAACTTCAGGCTATAATTCCATCTCCTACTTATTCCCACGTGCCAGACCAACCAAAACGCTGCTGTCACAGACAGTATTCAGAGGAAGAAGACGAAAGACAGCTGTGAAAGAATCACTTATGGAACAAACATTGAAAGAATCATGGTCATACTTAATGCGTGTGCCAACCTCCCCACTGCACTACCTGCTGAATGACAGTATGTTCAAAAGCTGAATAATGCCCTGGAACATAGAGTTCCTGAGCCAGTGCCTTTAACCCCTCTTACTTGCTAAAGTCCCATCTCAGAAGCCACTTCACTCTTTCAAACTTTCTGCCTGAATCTTCCCCTACTAACTGAATGTTACGTCTCTCTCCCAGGCTCTCACACCCCTATACGCCTCTATTCGCTCTCACTCTTTCACTACGAAAGTCTGATCATCATGTTGCTCAAATGTAAATTCCAGACTTTATCTCAACTGTGAACAACTTAGAGTCACCAAATCATTACGCTTACTTGTGTTCCTGAAGAGCCAAAAGGCACTGGTGTATAATAAAGGAGAAATGACAATAGGAAGACAAAATCCTACTCTACTTTTCTATTTAGATAATTGCAATAAAGAAGAAACTTGAGAGCTCTAAAAATAGGATGTGGAACCATGTTTGGTTTTATGGCTACTTCCCATCCCTAAGGATCAGTAATCTAGACCTATATACATTTAAGACAGCTTTAGATGATACACTGGAATTCTAAAATAAGCAACTGGAAGATCTCAGTAGCAGCAGGCAGACACTTTCAGTATGACAGAACCAAACACTAATTTAGGATAGAAGAGCAAGGAAGGACATATACATTAAATAGTGGATGTGGTCACTCACCTGTCTAATCGACATGGTACAGAGAATATACAGGAAGATGAAGGAACAGTCTGTGGTGTCATCCCCCAGCAGATTTCGATGAGACAGTCCTTGGATGTAGGAAAGTGGAGTGAAAGGGAGTTTTGCCACCACTCTACCATCAAATCTAAAAAGGAAAAAACAAAGAATTGTTATTTTTGGAAGACTGACAAGCTTCTTAGTTCCAGAGGAGAATCTGGGACAGAAATAGAACTTCAAGTCCCTTGATCTCTAAAAAACAAAGAAAAGGTGATATTCTGAAAAGAGACCTGGAGTACCAGAATGTACGGAAAGACCTAGATTTTTTCCATCGATCTTTTTCTAAACTAGTGGTTCTTAATTTTTTTCAGTATCAGGATTCCTTAACACTCTGAAAAATTATTGAAGACTCTAAAAAGGTTTTGTTTAGAGGTTATATCTATCAATATTTACTGTGTTAGAAATTAAGACTGAGAAATGTTAAAATATTTATCAACTCACTTAAAAGGTAGAAATATTCATTATAAGTATTTTTATTAAAAAAAACTATATCCCTATAGATCCAATACAATCTCTATCAAAATTCCACTTTTCACAAAAATGGAAAAAAACAATACTAAAACTCGTATGGAACCACAAGAGATCCTAAACTGGCAAAGCAATTTTGGGAAAGAACAAAGCTGCAGGCAACAACTTTTTGATTTCAAACTATATTACAAAGTTACAGTAAACAAACCAATATGATACTGGCATAAAAACAGGCATGCAGACTAATGGAGCAGAATGGAGAGTCCAGAAATAAACTCACACATATAGAATCAACTAACATTTGACAAACAAGCCAAGAAATACTCACAGGGGAAAAGGATAGTCTCTTTAAAAAACAGTGCTGGGTAAACTGAATATTCATAAGCAAAAGAATGATACTGGATCCCTATCATACACCACTCACAAAAATTAACTCAAAGTGGATTAAGGACTTATATATGAGACCTGAAACTGTAAAACAAAACAAAGAAGAAAACAAAGGAAAAGGCTCCTTGACACTGGTCTTGGCGATGATTTTTTGGATATGACACCAAGAGCATAAGCAACAAAAATCAACGAATGGGACTACATCAAACTAAAAAGCTTCTGCACAGCAGAAGAAACAACAAAATGAAAAGGCAAATTATGGAGTGGGAGAAAATATCTGCAAACCATATATTTGATAAGGGGTTAATATCCAAAATAGATAAGGAATTCGTACAACTCAAAAGAATAATAATCATCATCATCATCATCATAATCCAATTAAATAGAAGGTATTCTAAACAGAAGGGCAGAGGGGAAAAAAAGTGGGCAGAGGATCTGAATACATATTTCTCCAAACAAGACAAACAAATAGCCAAAAAGTACATGAAAAGGTGATCAACATTACTAATTATCAGGGAAATGCAAATCAAAATCACAATGAGATTTCACCTCATGCCTGTTAGAATGACTACGAACAAAAGAATAAGAGAAATCAAACGCTGGCAAGGATGTGGAGAAAACCCTTATGCACTGTTGGTGGGAATGTAAACTCGTACAGCTACTATGAAAAACAATATGGCTATTGCTCAAAAAATTAAAAACAAAACTATCATATGATCTAGCAATCTCATTTCCAAGTATATACCCAGAGGAGTTGAAATAAACTACTATCTCAAAGAGATCGGCACTCCCTTGTCCCTGAAGTATCATTCATAACAGCCAAGATACAGAAACAACCTAAGTGTCCATTGACAGATGAATGGATAAAGAAAATGTGGTGTGTATATATATATACACTCCATGTACAATGGAGGTTTTTTCAGACATAAAAAATGGAAATCTTGCCATTTGTGGTAACACAGATGAAACCTCAGGGCATTATGCTAAGCGAAAAAGTCTGACAGAGAAAGACAAATACTGTATGATATCATTTATACGTGGAATCTGAAAAGGCTGAATTCATGGAAACAATTAGATTGGTGGTTCCAGAGGGTAGGGGGTGGGGGAAATAGGGAAACACTGGTCAAAGGGTACAAACTTTCAGTTTTAAGATGAGTAAGTTCTGGGGATCTAATGTACAGCCAAGTGGTTACAGTTAATACTGTATTATATACTTGAAAGTTGCTAAGAGAGTAAATTTTAAGTGTTCTCACCACAACAAAATGTTATTTACATGAGGTGAAGGATCTGTTAACTTTATTGTGGTCATCATTTTGCAATACATATGTGTATCAAATTATCACTCTGTACACCTTAAACATACACAATGTTCTATATTATATGTCAATTATATTTCAATAAAGCTGGAAAAAAGCTTTTAAAAAAAAGCTTATGTCCTGTAAGTTATTCATTTATGTGAAACTGAACACTTACTATACATGAGACCTTAAGGTAGCCACAAATATGAGGGAAAAAAAGTCAAATCAATTTTTCTAGGAGACTAGAAGTTTGCCATAGGAATAGCTTATGTGAACTGGTGTCTAACCTAATAATGAAGAGTTGGAGCGAGAAGGAAAAAGGTGTAAAGAGAGGGATGGCTTATAATAGGCCAACTATTTCTTTAAGCGCACTTTGTGCAGTTTCAGACGGCAGGACCACTGCTCATGAACAGGAGAACAAGGAAGCATATTTTGGCACATTAAAAGGAACCACTTTCAAACCCTAAAAACTACTCAGTAAAACTGTATAATCTAAGAAAACATCAAGCCCCTCATCATCGAAAATAATTAAAAAGAGGATGGAAAATTATCTGCTAGAGGTATTATTGGAGGGGTTTCTGTACTGACACAGAAATAATGGGTTAAACGACTTTTAAGATCTCCTCTGATTCTGAGATTATAATGTTTCAGCTTTATGGAAATGATGCAGGAAGAGAAGCCAAAGAGAAGTAAATCGCTAAAATCAGTGCCTTCTATTGCTTCTCTGGCAATCTGGGAGTTCAAGTCCTTCCTATCTTAGCCTAACCTGAAGCTTTTTTCTTGTCAACAAATTTTAAAACTAAAATAGATATTAGAGATAATGTATTCCAGTCTACAGATGGTAAAGGTGAAACTAAGAGAAATTATGCTGAAGAATGAATAGTTATTGTTCAATACAATCAAATACGTAGTAGACTTTTAATTTCACATGCCAGCTTATAAAAACAGAGATACAGCCTTTAACTTCCAGGTGCTTGCAGTAGTCTCAGACAAAAGAAGTATGCATTTTTTTAAATGTACGGGGCACAAAGACCAGAATAAAAACACGAACACAGTCCAGCAATTGTGCTCCTCGGTATCTATACAAAGGAGTCGGAAACTATGTTCATACAAAAACCTGCACACAGATGTTAACAGAAGCATTATTCACAACCGCCAACTGATGAACCTATAATGGCACCTCATTATCACCCAAAGTACACAGTTCACATTAGGGTTCACTCATGGGGTTTTGTTTTGTTTCATTTTAATTGAAGTATAGTTGATTTACAATGTTACGTTAGTTTCAGTGTACAGCATAGTGATTCAGTTATACATATATATATTCTTTTTCATATTTTTCCATTATATGACTTTATTTACAAAACAGAAAGAGACTCATAGAAAACAAACTTATGGTTACCAAAGGAGAAAGCAGAGAAGGGATAAACTAGGAGTCTGGGATTAGCAGATAATAATTTGGGGTTTTAATAAATGTATAGCAACATGTGTCACTATTAAGTATCATACAGAATAGTTTTACCTTGAAAATTCTCTGTGCTCTGCTTATTCATCCCTCCCTCAAACCTAATCCTTGACATACACTGATCTTTTTACTGCCTCCATAGTTTTTGCCTTTTCTACGATGTCATATAGTTGCAATCAAACAGTATGTGGTCTCTTTAGGTTGACTTCTTTCACTCAGTAACATGCATTTACAGCTCCTCCCTATCTCTGCATAATCAATAGCCTATTTCTTTTTAGCAATGAATAATATTCCACTGTCCAGATGTACCACAGTTTGCTCGTTTACCTACTGAAGAACATCTTGGTTGCTTCTAAGTTTTGGCAATTAACAATAAAGCTGCCATAAACATCTGCGTGCATGTTTCTGTGTGGACATAAGTTTTCAACTCAATTGGGTCCACTTTCACTTCTTATTCTGTATTATTCCATATTGCTTCAATTTTTCAGAAGTTATTTGTTATCACTAGTATAAGAAAATCATTTTTTTAAACTTTGATTCTGATATACATTCCTGGTTGTGCTCTACTGCATAAGCTTTGGGACGCTACCTGATACACCATAAGCAAATCATTTCAAATCATCAGAGAAAATATATATTATTTATTCACTACCTGGTATTGACAATGGCTAAGAACTTTGTAAAGTTGGAAACTAAACACCAAAATAAATTACAGATGAAACAAAATTTAAATATAAAAAACAGAAAGTCGAAAAAAATTATATAATCTGGAATGAGAAAGGCATTATTTATATAACAGAAAAAAGAGTAATAGATTTGATATAAAAATTAATATTGTCTATATATCTCCAAAAAGAGTTTAATAATTTCAATACATAAAGAATTCTTGTAAATAAAAAAAGGAGGGAAGAACATGAACTAGAAATTTAGAAATGGAAAAATATAATAAGTATATGAAGAGATGCTAAATCTCATAAAAAATACAAATTTAAAAAAAATTACTTTTCAACTATTAGATTTTCAAAAATTAAACCGATACATAATTCCCAGTGATACCAAGCATACAGAGAAAAGCCGCTCACCAGCACTGAGGGCAATAATCTAAAAATATACATTAATAAAACTTTTGTGGAGAACAACTTCCATCAAAAATTTTACCCAAGCAACACTTCTAAGACATACCTGAGGGAAAAAAAAGTATATACTAGTGTATATAATTCCTGTGAATATCTATGTAAAGATTATAGAAGTTAGGATACATCCATTCAATGTAATACAGACACTAAAAATGATTATGTAAGAGCTACAAGTACTGAATCTAAAAAAATTATCACAGGTAACTACAGCAGGTTACAAAACAACCATTTTGGGGTATAAAAACCAATATATACAAGCGTCTAAATGTTTGTATATAGACAGGAAAAGGACAAATCTTGAAGGACATGCACTCCTAACTGAGGAAGGCAGAGTGATATTCAGTTTATTTTTTCAGTGGAGGTACTGGGGAGTGAACCCAGGCTCTCACGCATGATAAGCACATGCTCTACCACTGAGCTACACCCCACGCCCTCTACTTTATAGTTTATACATTTATATACTATTGGAATTTTTCCAGCAAGAATGTATTACCTCAAAAATTGGAGGAAAAAAATGTGATAAAAGAGGTTCCATTAGGGGAAAAATATGACACTGGGAGAAAAATATAATTCAAGTAGATGTCCCTCCCATAGATCAGACTTTCATACCATAATATGTTCACAAATAATATTAAAAAAGGGAATCACATGAATATAAGGCAGCATTACTACTGTTAGAAATTGCCACCGTTCTTTCTTTTTTTTTAATTGAGGTATAGTTGATTTACAATATTACATAAGTTTCGAGTGTACAACACAGTGATTCACAATTTTTAAAGATTATACTCCATTTAGTTATTATAAAGTGCTGGCTATATTTCCCACAGGTATTTCTTAGTCAATTTCATTAGACTCCATCTGCACGTAAGACTAAGGAATAAAATCAAATGCTGAACTTTAAGCAAAGCAGGGATTCAAATCCGTTACCGTCATCACACAATAAAGCCAAGACCAACAGGAATAGCTACACACACACACACCACTAACTTATAAAAATATTATTCAAAAAATCAGACTATGAGAAAAATAAGAGGTAAAGCATCAAATTAAAAAAAATACATATATAGATGAGTACTTAACCAGCTGCACACTGCCCAGAATGTGACAAATTTAAGAATATTTGTTGTACCAATGGAACTTACTAGATAACTATAAAGTCTTTCAGTGTTTGGTCTACTTGGTAATCCATGGTGATATATACCCAAGAAATGAGAGAAAGCATGGCAGTGAAAAAGAATACTGAGTTTAGAATTTTAAGTTAGAAATTATGAGACTTCTGGATACCCTGGGGAAATTATTTAATCTCCCAAAGGTCTTTTTCCGCTCTAGAGGTCTATGATTTTAGTAATCGTTAGTTAACTGGAAATTCTGTATTAAAACCATTTTGGGCAGTCTCTCTAGTCCCTCACCTAGGTAAAAATAACCACTCCCTTCTTTCCCCTACTACACAGACAGACACACACACACACATACACACATACACACACACACATCTACTATAACATCCATTTATTTGTTTATCTGTCTTTTCTTCCCATAAAATTTTGATATTACTAAGGGCAGGAACACAGCTTACTTGTTATATCCTGATACCTAGCACAAGGCCTGGCACAAAGTAGCCCTTAACAGGTGGTGAGAGAAGGACAGACTGGAGGTGGGGGCAGGGGCTGAGTACCAGGAGAGGCAGAGGGACAGACAGAAATGAAGCAGGGAAGAACAGGAGAAAGGGAAGGAAAAGAGTGAGTGAGGACAATTCTAATAGGTGTGGGATAGTTCAGGTGAGCTTTGAAAGGTAATAAATGACTGCCTGTCGTCTCTGGATATCTTCCTAGCTTCTGTCAAGAGCAGGACCACAATTACTCAGGTCTGCAACATGCTAGTTTAGACAATAGTAATTTACCTTATCATTCAACAAAATTATAGTCGTTGAGACTATTTTAAGAGTCAAAACATCTTTATATGACTACCTTCATTCTGAAGCAGTATGCTCCTAAGTAACTTAAAACTCAGAGGAATATTAAATTATTTTTAGAGGCCCATAATACCTTAGCCTTTGCCTTATACATAAGGTATCCTCAATATTAAGAGGGTGAAAAAGTCATCATATAATTGTATTCTATCAAAATTTAACTTCCTTGATTTTGATAATTGGATCGAGGTTAAGTAAGAGAATATCCACGTTCTTCGGAAATACAACTTTAGCAGTTACAGATAAAGGGGCATGAAGCCTACAACAAAATCTCGAATGATTAAGAAAAATATACAAATAATGTATGAATGAGTACATATATGATACGGAGAAACAGAGAAAAATAGAAAGAAATGAGGGCAAAATATTCACAATTGTGAATCTGGATAATGAATATACTGTTCTTGCAACTTTTCTATAAATTTGAAATATCAAAATAAAATATTACTAAAAAAGTTTAAAGCTCACATACACACACACACATAGAGCAATAGTTAGATTAAAAGGATACAAAAGGATACTCACATAGAATTAAACATTCCCATTAGGGCAGTAAAGCAAAAGCCAATTGCAAACATGGACTTCATTCGAACCTGGAAGGAGACCAACAAATTGTCATTTCACGTGAAAGACAAACCAGCACTAAAGCATACCCCAAAAGTTTTGGTTTCATGTCCTTTTTAAAAAGTGCTCCTTGGCAAAAAGCTATTTATTGGCTAACCCACCCTCTACCTCCAAGGCTTCCTCTCCTTGCTCCTTTCTGATGAATAGTATTGAGGTGACCATGTGACCCAATTCCAGCCAGTAAGTTATAAATACAAGTACTAGCCAGGACTTTTTAAAGGGACAAACTTGAATATATATATTCTTTAATTACATAAATTTAAACTGGCAGACATTTAAACATCTGTGATTAGAATTTTTTTTTTTTTTAACATTTTAAAGGGACAAACTTGGTCAGCATCCCTTTAGGCCTTCTGCCCGGTCTTCTTGCCCAGAATGAAGAATACGATGCCTGACACAAAAGCATCATCCAACAACCAAACGACTGTAAACTAAGGCAGGCCAGCCTGACTCCTTAATGACGTTACTGCGATGCCACCCAGCCCACGAGGACTACCGAGCCCTGCACTCCTTGAGCAAGTAGCAAAACCATTACATGTTTAAAATATTGTTTGTTAAATACCCTGTTACTTGCAGCTAACTTTTTTTCTTAATTACATATACCATAAAAATATAAACAAACCAAAGATCATAAAGATGTAAGATTAACAGTTTATCAGCAATTTTTATCCCTTGTTTCTGTAGTTTTCAAATCTGGTCTCATGAACATGTAGTGATTGTGAAAACAGAATAGCTTTTTTAAAAAAAATGCACTTCTAAATTATAATCTTTCTTAATAAATGTTTCGAGAAATAGAAGATAAAATAATACAGCAAAGGTCTCTCTGTAAGCAAAAGACAATTGTTGCACAGTTCACATGTCCTGTGTTAAATATCCAGAAATTAAGCAGAAAAATGAGTCAAGCCACATAATTAGCCTACCTATGCCTCAGAAAAATAGGCTTGAACAAACACTCCTCTTTATAAATAATGAGTAAATGGCTAATAAAATCACTTACACTTTATGATGTGCCTGGCCCTCAGAACAAAAGACTTCTTAAAGAGCAAAGGCCACAATGTAGGCCATCTATAATGCCAGGTCACCATAAAACCAAAGACTCAGCAATAACGTGAGGAAGAAAAAGCAAATAAGCTATTTCATTTGAAAACATAAAGGGAAGCTAATAAAAACTGTGTTAAAAGGGACAAATTATGACCTCTGAGACAGCCTAAAAAAGCTATTTATATTACCAACATGAAGCTTCAGCCCAGAAGCATATTTTCATGTCTACTTGGCCCAGGAACACTCATGACACTATAAACGGCCTGAATAAACTATAAATTTCTGAAAAGGTAAGTGCAGTGTACTTGATACAAATCAGGGTCTTTTGTTGAAAAACACATGGTTTATGATGAAGTTATATTTAGGACTCTTACCATTGATAAATCTCTGTTGTTATTCTTCAGTTTCTCTTCTTGCCTCTCTGCAAAGAATCAATGAACCGGTTAATACACATAGCGCTGAGCACAAAGCAGATGTTAAACTGTCACTGACTGTGACTACAAAAGCCCTCCGGCCTTGGTATCATTTAACAAGATAAGCTGCAAACCTGGAATACTGTATGCTTTGTACTAACAGAAAATTCAAATGCTGCAGAGCACCAAAAGATTTCATTTTAAATTAAAAATCTTTAAAGTTTAATTTTTTTAAAATTACCTCTAGCACTAAGTGTCTTAATTCTATACATTAAGATACACTCTTATATTACATCAATGGAAAATGTAACTATAATGACTGTACTTAGGTTTCAAATATTAATTACCCACTTCTCAAGTTTTTTCCCTCTTTCAGTTTCTTTGAGAGCAGAGTCTAAAAGTTAAAAGCCAATTAAGATGAACTTAAGATGCAAGTTCTTTCCTATTACAGTCTACTCAACTGAAAAATAAGCATAATTTCATAGTTCAGGCACTGAGAAAGCTAGGAAACTTGACAAATACCGCAAGGGAATTGTTATATACACTGAAGTCTCAGCTGTACATTAATGCCCTTAATTTACTGTACTCCATCAACATAAGGGACTTCATGGTTGTATCTATGAAGCAACTGAAGCCCAGCGAAGGAGAAGTGACTTCTCAGAGACCACCCAAGTCTTTTATGGCAAAGGCAGGACTAGAATCCAAGTTTCCCGACTCCTAAGCCAATGATCTCTATACATACTAGGCTACTGCTTTCTCTGATCATGTATTTTTATCACCAGGATCAATTTATTCAACAAATACTTACTGATTACATACATATATATGCCAAGCACTTTTCTGAGCACTAGGGATAAATGAATGAATAAGACATACACAAATCCCCACTCTCATAGAAGATTATGAAATAATATAATACCGTCCAAATAAAAAAAATATCCCACTGGAATACATTAAACTGGTGTGAGGGCTGACAAATTCAGGCAGGTAAAGGAAAGGGAGGAACAAGCACAGACCCACAGGAACTGCGGACTGGACTGCAGTTTCCAAACAGTACATGGTGGGATGAATATACGACCCCTTGTCCTGAATGTTCCTGTCCAGTGTGTTCTCCCTGGGAGGAAAGAATACAGGCAGGAGAGAGTGGGGATGGTGAAGATATATGGAAGAAAATGAACAAAATGGGAGTTTGAGGATTAGGGTAAGAGATAACTAGAAGGTAAACAGACATAAAACTAGAAGTTCTGGGTTAAAGGACTACCACTGAGACATCAAAAGAAAAGGTACAGAAAAGCATCTGTTAGAGACCTTGGCACATCCTTGACTCCCTAATGTCTCATCCAAACACCAAGTCTTATTAATTATACCTCATAAACACTTGTGAAATCAACCTCCTCTCCTCCTTACTACCACTTCCTCAGTTAGGATTTCTAACATAACTTACCTATATTATTTCAAGTCTCCTAACAGGTCTCACTACCTGCAAACCTGTTCTCTCAAATCCATCTTTCACATAAATGCCTGTCAGATGTACCAACAAGGCAAAACTGAACAAAATCAGGATGCTCCTCAGCTTAAAATCCTTCCACGCTTTTTCATCCTTACAAGATCATGTTCCGGTATCACTTACAAGTCCTGTATCTGGCCTCTGCTTACTTCTGCAACCACATTTCCAACCACTCTCATGAAATTTTATGTTCTTACAACACCAAACAACTTCAAGTTCCTCTATCCAGGATGCTTTTCTCTTGAGTCAGTGTTTTTATTCACAAAGTCTCTTCTACCTTGGGTGACCAACTGTCTCAGTCTTCCCCAGACTGTTCCAGTTTTAGCTCTGAAAATCTCACATCCCAAGAAACTCCTCGGTCCTAGACCAACTGGGATGGGTGGTTACCCTACTTCTACCTAGAATGTTTTATCCCACCCCTATCTGGCCCTTTCCTGGCTAGCCTGTACTCAACTTTTAAGCCTCAGCTTTTGTGTCACTTCCTTTTGAAAATCTTGATTCCTTTGGCAATACTGTTCTAAAGAACTTTCTACGATTACGAAAATATCTATAACTATGCCGTCAATACAGTAACCACTAGCTACATATAGATACTGAGCAATGAAATGTGACCAGGATGACTGAGGAACTAAATTTTTGACTTCATTTAATTTTAATTTAAATTTTAAAACAGTCAAACGTAGCTAGAGGCTGCTGTATTGGACAATGCAGTCTTAGACACTGGCTTAGAAGTCCTCTATTTTGCCTTCTTCATCTTTGTATCCTCAGTAACTGGCATGTAGTTAGTTGCTCACTACTGAGGTATATGCTCAATATTGCTTCATGAATGAATCGGCAATATAATAAAAGCTGATCTGAAGATAATAGTACACCAAAAGTCCCTTTCCAGGGACAGCAGTCCTTCACGATAAAGCTGGTGGCCTGAATAGGCACATAAAGCCCAAAAAGGCTGAAAGTAAACTAAAGTGACATAGTTTTTCTGAAATTCTATTCTACTCCCCCCACCTTTGGAAAGATTTATTTATTTATTGAAGTTCAGTTACAATGTGTCAATTTCTGGGGTGGAGCACAATGTCCAGGTCATGCATACACATGCATATATTCATTTTCATATTCTTCTTCATCAAAGGCTATTACAAGATATTGAATATAGTTCCCTGTGCTATATAGAAGAAACCTGTTTTTTATCTATTTTTATATATAGTGGCTAACAACAACAACAAAAAAAACAAAGTTTAATACCCAAACAGAAACTGTAACCGTAAGTAGCATCCAGGTAGACTATGTATGCATGGCTTAGCCGGAATAGAGCAGTACAGGTTTACAACACATTCCAACACTACTGTATATGGTTTTTAAGGATTTTTCAATTCACATTGCTATTAAATGCCTATCGTATATAAAAAGTAGGTTTCGCTGGTTTCAAGTAATCCAGAAATAAGTTAATGTTTACTTGGCTTTGGAGGGGGTGAAAGAAACACAGGCAAGTTTCTCAGATGTTTGCCTTCACTCCTGACTTGCTCTCATAGACTCACAGCACAGCACCATCAGCTACACAAGATCTAGGTAGACGGTACAGCAGAAGTGAAGACTAATTCTTAGCACAGGTATTTTACTCATGGATGAATAACAGGTGACTGTGTCTGAGGTGACCTGAAAAGTGTACGTTATATGCTCGCAGTGATTTCACTTTTCAATAGGGACCATTTCCAGTAAAATAGAACAAAAAAGGTATTATATAAAAAGGTAAAGTTGGTTTAAAAAAAAAAAAAACCCTCTGTAAAAAAAAGGAGGAGGGGAGCAAAAAGTAGAATAGAATAAAGGAATAACAAACTAGACAGGTATATTTAACAGGGAAATATTATACACTTGATCCTTGAACAACATAAGCTTGAACTGCACGGGTCCACTCACATGTAGATATTTTTCAAAAGCAGTACTACAGAACTACACAGTCTGTGATTGGCTGAATCCAGGGATGCAGAGGAACACCGGATATGACGGTTGACTGTAAATTATACACAGATTAACCCCAAAGTTGTTCAAGGGTCAACGACACAAGCAAAGTTTTGTCTGAAATGAACCTGATCTTTTTAATTGGTAAGAAATGCTGAGATGCCTCAACTGGCATAAACACTATAAAGAACTTAATATTAAAAGCCCTAGACAATGTAAGGGTCTTCAGAAATCCAAAAATGGCCATTTGGGAAAGAGCAAATCTAATCTAATGGAAGTGTTACCAATAGGGAAGCAATTTCAGGTACTCCCCAAGTTATGAACAATAAACTTGTAAAGGTCTCCATAAAGCCACAGTTAGCTTTATATGCTCCCTTCCTCCCCCCAAATGAATGATGCCTTTAAATAATTGCTAGAAGAAATACATAATCTAAAGTTTTTCCATTTTCATTTTTCTTCCTTCCTAGCTTAGTTAACTACATCTCAGATGCTCCTATTTGCTCACTCTCGCTACTCATGTTTTTTACCTTCCTTTTTTTTTTTTTTAGGTCTTAGAAAATTATTAAATTTTTTATCTCTCTTCCATTATGACTACCAAACCCTGACTCTAATAACTGCTAGACAAAGATTTGTCTTAATTATTCATTATCATTATTTTAAAATATAAGGTTCAAGTTTTGCAAGGATATCCTGTTAGACACAATGAGAAATGAAACGTTTGAGTTCTTAAAAATATTTAAAACATCCTCTTAGAGTTTCTCTCTCTCATATTCCAATCAAATCTACTTTCCTTTAAGCCTCAATGATTTAAATTAATTTTTAAATGTCATTTCATATCCTATTTTGCTTTTAATCACCAGCAATACCAAAAAAAAAAAAAAAACCCAAAACAAAACACAATACCAACCATTGTCCCTAAATATAAAGTTTTTATGTTACATTATGGGTTAAATAAGCTTATGAAGACTGATCTGTCAATACAACCACCATGTAATACATGGTTATATGAGAATAATCCAATTTCTAATAAACTGCATTGAAAAAGTATCTTTTTTTTAAAGAAGCTGATTTTCCCTTAACAAGAAACTTTGTTTCCCCAGGTGAATAATTTCTGGGAAAGCTACATTAATAGCTGAAATAAGTGCCAACCATTTATTTTGAAATGATGACTTACACTGTTTATTAGCAAGAACTGAATATTTGAGCATAATGCTTCATGTAATTAGAAGAATAGTTTTGACCGAGATGATGCAATAAATGCTAGCTATTCCACTGCTTGAAATGCTTAACTTCCAGTACCCCAAATAGTTGAATTCATTGAAATAAGTATAAGTGGCTGGCTCTCTCTATCGCTCTGTTAGCCGTTAACTGTTAGTGGTTAACTAGTATAAATCTTCTCAAAAAGTTGTCTCTTGGTTCCAAAAAGGTAAGGAAGTCATTGTCTCAGTCTAATGTTACTTCCATCTTGGTAGTGTGTTACTTACAAGTATAGCTAGTGAACTTCTCTCCTAAGGTTCACTCAGCACCTCCTAAGAGACAGCTCAACATCTAGAAGCTCAAGATTCCCAAGATGCCCGTGCTTCCCAATCCATCTTTCAACTGTTACTTTGACTCAGGAGGGTGAAAATGTGTGTCTAAAACCTTCTACACCTTCCTTGAAGATTTAGAATTTAAAGGTGCCTAGTGCTGGAAATAAACAGCATACATCATTCAGTGTTCACTTGTCCTGGGTGAACTATTTTTTTCTATACACCATCCAGAACCTCAGGATTTAATACAGAGGAGAACCATAACTTAGTCCCTCCATGTGGAAGGAATTCTATGCACTCTCTTACTACTGAACTTTTGGAATACAACCTCTATGAAATTTGAGGAAATTTCACAGAGAGAAGAAACTGGAAGTATGAAGAAGACACATTTATATTCTAGAATGATATACTATCTCAGATGACAAAGGGAAAAATTAAAATTCTAAAAGGGAATACTCAATTAAAAAGAGGCTACATTTTCTTGTAGCTATTGGAATAAACTAGTAGCAATGATGACATCCATTCTGACCACAGTGAACAAACCCCAAACCAATCTATTACACATTTTTATTTGACAGCATTAGGCTTTGTACAACAAAATAATATAATTTAACTAAGAAAGGAACATGTCATCATTTACTTTAGTCAATAACCATTGTTCTTTCTGTCAAAGAATATAAATCAAAGTACTCAGGGGGCAACTGGGTAGTCTGATCCAACCAGTGGTCTGGGAGATGGAGAACATTTTCAAACAAGGAAGAGATGATCAAATTAGCAGATGTTTCTCTATAGATTAAAAGAATTAGGTATTCCATGGCAGTTCTATATTCTGAGTTGTCTTGAATGGAAGACTAATTATTAATAACATGCCTTCAAAATTTAATGTAGTTTGGGAGAAGTAAAATTTAAATGAAATGACTGTTACAGTCTTCTTTTATGGAAAATCCAAATAGCATAGACAAAAGGCCTAGAATGAATATATAAATCCAGGGCCCCAAATAAATTAAATTTCAAAAATGTCCTCCCATCTTTCCAAGTCACTAAGAAAGGAGATACACACCCATTCAGTGAAGCTTCAGAAAGCCTGCCCTCCCTTCCCTGGCCACTTCCTGGGGATATCTGCCTCTCACCATGGTCCTTGCTGAGGTTCAACCTTACGAAAATTCCTAACACCCCCTGCCCTGCCACTACTATCCCAAAAGGTAGACAATCCATAGGCTTTCCCATGACCTGTGGTGTGAAAAGATGAGCTGAGCTCACTGGAATTCCTTCTTTCAGGAATTTAGACCAGGAAACCTTGGGAAAGCAAGTCATTTAACTGTGGGAGCAGAAACAGACAAATTATAATGTAGCACTGCCTCTCAAATTTTAGTTTATTTAAGAATTACCTAGGCAGCTTATTTAAAAAGTAGGCAGCGGGATCCCACGCCCAGAGATTCTGCTTCCGTAAAGTCTGGGAGTAAAACTCAGAACCCTTCACTTGTGACAAGCATCTCAAGCAATACTGACATCGGCGGCCCAGAGAGCACATCATGAGTAATACGGATGAAGAAAGGACCACAGGACACAAGCCAAAGTTAGGTGTGACGAAGCCCAAGTGGAGAATCTGAGCAAAGGGAAAGTAAGGTTGCATAGTAACAAAACTGTAGATAAGGCCAATCTACAGAAATACATTTAATTGGTCTTATAAAGTTGTTGGTGATGAACAGCAAATCTGACAGCGGCCAGTGCAAAGCGGGAGGCAGGGAGAGGGGAACCATCATTTCAGACACAGTGTCAACAAGATAAAAAAAAAATCAATTATTTATGAGAATCACTGCTTTTCTCGAGGCTGAAAACTCTAGAAAGTTTCCATAATTTCTCATCAAAGGAGTATTGTCTGATGTTGTTGGTAATGTTCTCAAAAGCATTCCATAGTAGTACTACAATAAGTTGTATCTGGCTGAGCTTTTCATGACAGGCCTGACAGTGCAAATGTCAAGGCAAAAATAGAGTAGAAGCAATTTTATGAAATCCAACTTAATACAAGTTTAGGTTTACAGATTTCTGATAGTCTGGCTTAATTTAAGAGTAAAATTTCTAAATCTATAGGATAGGTAGGATGTTTGTCCTTCAAACAACTCCTAATAAATATTATGTCTTGTAACGCCTGTTAAGATTGCTTTTTCCTGATAAGATTTTGATAAGCAACTCTTCATAAATATCATTTCTTTACCTTCTGATGACATTCTGCTGAGCACACAATTTAAGGTTGCAATCCATGTTAAGATAATTTGAGTTTAGATACTTTGTGTTGTCAACTTAAGGGCAGAGGGTAATGTCTCCCCCATGTTTATATCTTCCCTATCCTTTACAGCAAAGCCACTTGAAAGAACTGTCCATGTTCCATGTCTTCACTTCCTCACCAAGTATTATCTTCCTAATCTATACAATCTGGCTTCTGTCCCCCATTATGCTACTGAAAGCCTTCTTGCTAAATCACCAGTTATCTTCGTTTTGCCTTTGAGATACTTAACACACACCTTCCAACCTTTCCTGCCCCCTGAGAGTCTCCCCTCAACTTCTGTAACACAATTCCTTTCCAACTTCTCTGGCAATGTATTTGCAGAGCTCCACTTCTTCTGGGACCCTTTAAATTTCTATGTTTCCTCAAGACTCTCCAACTCAGCCCTTTACTTGTCTTACTCTATATCGTCTCCCTGCGTGATCTCATTTACCTCGTAGACTCAATTACTATTTATAAGCATATGACTCTAAAATCTATTCGGAGCCTTTATCTCTCTGCCAGCCCCAAACCATACATCCAACAAAAACTTTCCACACTATGTCATCCAGGCACTACAAATCCAACATGCTCAAACCTGAAATCATCCTCTCTTTTCTTCCCCAGCCCAATCTGTTACTCCTCCAATACTCCCTCTCCTAATGAGAAATCTGGGCTTCTTGCCAGACCCATGCCTCTCTCCATACCCTACATCTAAAACATCAAGTCCTGTTACATCTACCCCCTCTGTATCCACTGAATCTGTAACACCTCTTCATTCCCACTGCCACCACCTAAATTCAGGTTCTTGCCATTTTTATGTCTGGGATACTTAAAAAGCCTCATAATTTCCCTACCTCCAAAATGATCCCCACTCTGATTTATCCTCCAAACTACTGCCAGAGTTGTCCTCCTCAAAATCTGACTTCAAACCTCTGTCTAAATCCCTTAATGGTAATGGGAAGCCTTCTGGATACAAGTTAATCTCCTTACCTTGGTTTATTTAATAAGGACCTTTATGAACTAGGCCCTACTTACTTCTCTAGCCTTGTCTGCCTGTACTTTACACATATTTTCTTTCATTTGTTAAACTATAGTTTCAGACACACACCTTGCTATTTGATCCTCCTCTGCTTTTATATATGCCTAGCCTTTGCCTAAAATATACAAGCCTTAAAAATGTGGATTCAAAAGCTATAAATGAGCAGGTTCAAATCCCCTCTTTACCACTGACTTAATTCCATTATACCACTGGACATACAATTCTGAAATCATTCATGACACTGAATGACCCAGAGCAAGTTATTTAACTTAAACCTCAACTTTCTCATCTCTGAAAATGAGGTAACATCAGTCACGACCACATACAATTAAGAGAATTAAAAAATTTGTAAAGTGTTAACCTGTGTGTTGCAGGCGATAAGTACTCAATAAATACCGACCAGAATTTTACTTATTTACATTTTTATTTAGCTAATTCACACTAAAGCCCCAAGGTTCAGCTAAAGCGCTCTCTTAAAGAAAAATCTGACCCCAAGGTTGGTTTGACTATTCTTTCTCTTTACTTTTATAAACTCAGAATGTATCTCTACAAAAGTATTTACCGCACTGCACTGATCTGGTTTCCTTCTCTTAAAAGACAGAATTTTCTTCTACTTTGTTTCTCCAGTGCCTACCGCAATGACTAACACACAGATTAGATGCATAGTAGCATCTTGCCATGGAACTAAATAAGTGGGCCATTTAGAAAACATGATACTGCTACACTATATTGAAAAGCTTTAACCAGAACAGGACACTGCTACAGTCCAGCCTGGTAGAGTCTCTCCTGGGATTTAACAGCAGTCACCTAGTTGCTGAACCAAATACACAGTTTTACAAATTTTTTCCTGATTTCAGAATCAGAAAGCATCATAAGGTATAAATGCAAATCATATTCCAGTCATTTATAAATTGTCTTTTTGGAACAGAATTACAATCTGTAATTAAATTCTAAATCACACCGAAAAAAACAATGACATTCACACCAGGTAAAATTACTCGGCAGAAAATTTCCTACGCCCTAGTGGATTTCCATCACCAGTCAGTTCTCAGTAAGGAAGCCATGGCAACAATAAACACAAGTAACTCAGACTTAACTGGAAATAATCATCTCAGATAAGAAGAACAATGCGCTTTACAAACTATGCCAAAAACTCTCAGCCAAGTTCAAAAGCCATGACTGTCAACATCATTCTACTAAAACTGGAATTTCAAAGCTAAGGGCAAAAGGAACAACTGCTTGAACTTGTCCTACAAAACGGTGAAGAGAGAGTAAGATGACGTGTGCAAGTGCTCTGTAAGCCATAAACCATACAAACACAAGTCAGCACTATTAAAAACTTTACTGTGTTTTCATCATCTAAGAACTCATTTTTCCCCAAGAAAACCTGAATTTTGTGTATACCAGTAACTCATCTTACCTATTTTCTTCTTTTGCTGTCGCCCAGCTGACTCTGTTATTGTTTCCTTCTTCTTTTCCACTGTAAACAACATAGGAACACAGTTAAAATTAATTATGCCTTACACTAGAGAAACAAAGGATGCTTTATCACAGCTAAACCAACAAAAGAAACATAAGAAAGTTACACACTGGCTTTGATCATGGGGGTGGTTAAGTTCACTGGTCTTGTTCCCACACCTGCTGACAGTAAAGGGAGACACAATATTCTAAATGTAAAACAGTAATATCATAGGCACCATTAATCAAATACCCATTTTGTCAACACAAAGTCATAATAAAAACTGAGATGATTTTCAGACTGTTACCTGAGGGTGATTGCCTCAGGGAGAGTCTAAGCACAATTTCAGAATTCTGTTCTCTCAGATGAATTAACTGTAGTTCCATTCTCACACTCACTAAAGAAGGTGAGAATTCATTCAGTTATTGGCTGCCAAAGTAACTGGCACGGTTCTGGGTAGATAAAAAGATAAACACAATCCTTGCCCTCTAAAAAGAAATCTAGTGAGGGCAGATAATCAAATAACAATTATAATATAGAAAGCTGGCACGACAGCCACATGCAGAGTAGGAAGACCTGGGGAGCCAAAAAAGCTACAACCAGCTTTTTCTGATGCTTTTGAATTAATATGATGATAAGGTAACAGTAAGCTTTTGAAGCCAAATAGCGCAACATGTTTCATTTTATATTTACTATCTTTATTCACCTATGAATGGACAAGCAATAAATACATCAAAAATTACTTTCATTTATGTTACCTGCTCTAATATTATCTTAGGACACTTCCTTTACTCGCCAGTAGTACAGTACACGTATTATTTCTAGAAGTTGCATTAGAGAGAACTGGCAGGTAGGAATCTTTCCCTTAGCACATTAAGTATGCTGCCTGAATTCTAAAAGCTTAATTGGTGTTAGTCCTTTATCAAAGAGATGGAAAGTTCTATTTAATCTCACTGTTACAAATGAAATGGTAAAGTTCTCACTAAAATAAAACATGAATATATACATTGGGTGTTTAAGTACCAAGTACTGTTCCAGGTAGATAAAAAGATAAAATATACACAGGGGGAGAAAGAGAGAAATTTAGAATGAACTACTAGTATGAGATCATAAAAGGAAATTAAGTCAAACTCTACAAGATGTTATAGAAATAACATTTCAGAAGACAGAATGGACAGAAAAGTTGATGCTTTACTCTTTATCATTATTAATTTTTTTCTTTATCATTATTATTAACCAAAGAAACAAAAAATATTTCTTTCCCACCCCAGAAGGACTATAACACAACTACTTGGCATTTAACCATAACTGCATAAAAAAAAAAGGGCAAAAAAAAAAAAAAAAAAAAAAAGCCAGAAAGCCAGAAAACAGAAACATAAGATGATACTATGAACATTAACCTGGTCTTCTAGCACACTGGATTGAGACTAGATCAATCTTTTCCAGGGATAATATAAATTAATCTAATTTTTTTCAACCTCATAAGGTTGCAAAGAAACTCTTTTTCCTAATATTTATTCACCATCATCTCACCCCATAAGAAGAGGTGGAGATGTTAGAATTGACAAAAATAAAAGATGTCTACTCTAAAACGTATTTTTGCCCATGACCTGGTATTGCTGCATTCTGAATTCCATAGCTGTCAAACAGTTTATAATTCACTCTAGAAGTTTTATCCCATTTCACTGTAAACAAAAGAAACATTTCATACTTCATAATAATTTGCACTTAATAAATGCTCTCAAATTATAAGAATCCAATTACATACAGGACTTTAATCTTTCTCATTTACTGAAGTGCTCTTTCACTAGTCTAAGTTACAAAAGTAACACAATGAAAGAAGACTTACTGATATTTACAGCACACTCGTAAGTCTACAGACCACCTGAATCAAACAACTTGATACCTTCGAGAAAGCATCTTAAGTCAAGGTCCCACTACAGTAGGACAACTTTTTAAATAATACCAGCATTGGAGGGAGATGGTATAGCTCAGTGGTAGAGTGCATGCTTAGCATGCACGAGGTCCTGGCTTCAATTCCTACTACTTTCATTAAAAATAAATAAACCTAATTACCTCCCTCCCTCCCAAAAAACGCCCATAAATAAATAAATAATAATACCAGTATTCTTCAAATAATGCCTAGGACCAGGTCTGCACAAGAAAAGAAATCTACATCTAATTCTGATTCAAATCTATTTGTATTTCTTTACATTCCTCAAAACCCTACAAATTTCTCTTGCCTAGATCCTGACCAAATTTTGAACAGAGAATGTCAGAAGGGGTTATGTGTTTGCAATTAAGACATCTGTTCATATATATATACACATACACACACACACACACACACACACAAACTAGACACCTGTTCAGAGAGGGAATTTACCTTATTTCTTCCTGTTAAATATCCCCCATGCTAAATATAACAGCTATCCATTTAATTACAGATATCTAGAAGACAGGTATTTATATCTATGCCCCTCCATTCTGTACTGCACTCATCATGGTAAACTCTACATAGAGCAAGCAATCATATGCATCAACTGATTACATAAATGAAAAGAACACATGCTCACTGAGTTTTGATAGACTACCTAAAGTGGAGGACCTG
The DNA here is from genome assembly GCF_009834535.1 of Camelus ferus. Classification (NCBI taxonomy): domain Eukaryota; kingdom Metazoa; phylum Chordata; class Mammalia; order Artiodactyla; family Camelidae; genus Camelus; species Camelus ferus. The sequence goes on along the minus strand of NC_045716.1, from coordinate 14,661,438 downwards.
AGACCATAAGAAATGCCATGAGACATTCCAATCATCATCAGCCTACTTCATACTTACATTCAAAGCAAGCACATCAGGCAATTATATTAAAAACTACATTAGGGAAGCTTTGCCTAGCAACTATATTACTTTGAATTTAGGTGTCAAGTGAAGGAGACTTAATTTATTTCTATAATATAGATAACTAGAAACAAGGCAATTACTTATGGACACTAAAGAAGCCCAAAATCTATAGAGGAGATTCATATTCACTTAAGAATTTAAGGTATGAGAATATTCATCCAAACTTGAAGCTAAATGTGTTGTGTATTTCAGAAGACTACTCCACGATACATGTGACATGAAGAAATGTGGATAAGGCTGCCACTGTGTGCTGGCTAAATAGTTTATGATCATAGAACAATCCTCACAAAGAATATATATGTGATGCTATAGAGATAACTTATTCTTCCATCTATTCAACACACTTTTCTCAAGTATTGAATCTTAGCCAGGCAGTGTGTTAAGTGCTAGAGATACAATGGCCTTTGCCCTCCTAGAAATTATAGTTTAGTTGGGAAAAGGACATTATTTGAATAATAATAATCATATACAGATAAAACTGCAATTAAGACAAATTCTCTAAGGGGAAGTATATGGATAAATTAATGCCCATGATAGGAGATCTCACCCTGTTGGTGAGACTAAATAAGGCTGTGAGATCTGAAGAATGAGGAGGAGTTTACTGGACAAAATAAGAAGGGAAAATTATTCCAGGTAGAGCAAAAGCAGATACAAAAACTCAGCCCCAAAGTAGGAAAAAGCAAGATTAGTCCAGAGGTTGGAAAAAAAGCCCGAGCGGCTAGAGAAGAGAGAGCAGGGAAAAACATGACATCGATGTAATCAGAGGGGCAGGGAGGGAGGCACCAGACCATGCTGGACCCAAAGCAATGGGAAGAAATTGCATGTTTTTAAGAAGGGCAAGTAACACAATCAGATCTGTGTTTTGAAAAATTACCCCAGGTGTAACTGTAGAGAATAAATTTGAGGGGCTGCACATAGACCAGTGAGGATGCTATTATAGATCAAATGAAATGTGATAGGAGTTTAGACTAGGTGGTGATGGCAGAAGTGAAGAGATGTATAAAGACTGAAAACTCTTCAGGAGAACAACAGTATCAGAGCTTGACAGTGGACTGCACATACAGGGCGAGAGAAGAAAGTATTCAAATCAACAAATATTTATTAGACATTTATCACGTGCTAGTCACTGTTCTAGGTGTGTGGGATACACCAGTGAATGACGACGATAAAAAAAAAAAATTCTGTCCTAATGAAGCATTTATTCTAACAGGTGAATAGGAAAAAAAAAACCAAAAACACAGAACAAGACAAGACAGATGAGGCACAGAGGTAGAGGAGGTGGGCAGACTGCAGTTTTAAACAGGGTACTCAAGTTAAGATAAACTGAGGTGAGCTCTGAACAAAGATTTGAAGAAGATATGAGGGTCAGCCAAGCATTTACCATAGAGAAGAACATTCTAGGTAGAGGGAACAGCCATTAGAAAGGTCCCAGCAAAGGAGTGAGGCTGATGTGTAGTGAGGAACAGTAAGCAGGTCAGTGAGGGTGGAGCAGAGTGAGAGGGGGAAAGAATATCGAAGCCGTAACAGGGAAAGCTCTGTAGCCACTGGAAAAACTTTGGCTTTTCCTCTGAGTGAAAATGGGACACGATCACAGGGTTATGAGGAAGGAAATGATCTGACACACTTTTTTTTCTGATGCACTTTTAAAAGGATTAATCTGGCTGCTATCTTGAGAACAGACTACAGAGAAACCCAAACACTTGTTGGAGGCTATTACAATAATTCATGCAAAGGATGATGGTGGCAAGGACTATGGTAGTTATCAGTGGAAGTGATGTAAAGAGGTCAGATTCTGGATTTTTCTGAAGGTAGCCCATCAGTACTGGATGTGGGCTGTGAGAGAAGAGTCCAAGGTAACACAAGGATTATGCTCTGAACAATACTTAAGATAGAATTATCACTGGCCAAGATTGTGAAGGCTACAAATAAAGGAGGAGTGGAAGTGAGGATCTAATATTCTATTTGGACAGGTTGGGTTTGAGATGTACATGAGACATTCCAGTGGAATTAACAAATTGATATTTGGATATATGAACCTTGCATTAAGGAGAGAGGGCTAAGGATGTAAGTTTGCAGGTCACTGGCAAATAGAGCACATAAATGAGTTCACCAAAGGAGTGAGTAGAGAGGAAAAAAACAAATTTGGGGTCATCCTCAATAACACAAGGTCACAAATAGGAACCAACAAGTAAATTGCAAAAGAATGACCAGCAAGATGAGAGCAAAATCAAGAGAGTGTGGCATCCTGGAAGCCAAATGAATAAAGCATAGCAAGATTGCTGGCATGCACCACTGGAAACAAGGAAGTCCCATTCACCAAACAGAGAAACCTGGAAAGGGATCACATTTATGAAAATAGAGATAATGGGCTTGGTTTTAAATATGTTCAGGTGCATCATCAACACTGAATAAGTAAAGGAACAGTAAATTGTAATTTAAAAGGCCTGAGCTTAGTTTGTAATTCTTTGCTCTGTGACATTAATATGTTATTTAACCTTTTTGAGCCTCACTCTCCCTTTTTATAAAGAGAAAACAATATTTATACAACTGACTACAAATGGTTGCTATGTGGATTAAATGGGATATTGTAAGAAAGAAAACTTCAAACTCTTACAAAGACATAAAGAAAAGTGATAGAACACAAAAAGTCAGAGGAATTTGAAGATGCAAAAGCTAGATTTCATCTTTATGAAGCAGAGAAGGCTGAAAAATCAAACCGATAAGGAACCATTCACATTATATCTCTAGCAGCCTCCTCAGCTGTATCCTGTAGAATTTGTTTTATTTCAAGGACAACAGACTCGACTCATACTTAACCTTGTCCTCAAATACTCCAGCCACCTCACCCAACTGAAAGCTGGCTTATCCCAGAAGACACTACTTACGTTGATACCAATCCTAATGGTCTGTTGTTCTCCAAACACAGCTTACTCATTATAATTTCCCTATTTTTGCACATAAGCTATTTCCTTTGCCTTGAATTCCTTCCATCTCACTCCTTATCCAAGTTCTAACTATCCCTGAAGGACTCAAGGCTATCTGCATCACAAAGGCTTCCATGGCCCCTCACAACTGCATGGGAACTCTTCTTTAGAACCACCACACCACATAACAATTACTGCTCCTGTCCCTTACAGCCCGGTAGTTTGTATTATACATTTTGCATAAAAGTCTTACATTTCTAAATAGACTTCAAGTCGGATTCATCTTTGTATTCCTATAAAGTTTTTACATCAGTTGGTGTTCCTAAAATATCTACTGTGAACTCAGTGAGCTTGATGTGTTGAAACTATTTCTAAAGGATGTTGCCGTACTCACATTTTTTACTCTGTTTTTCCACTTCTGCCTTCAGTCTCTTGTACTTGTCTGTCCTGTAAACCAGGACCCAGGTTATACCTGAAACATTGAAAGCAGCATGCTAATAGGGAAATGTCTGAAACGGTCACAACAGCCTTTATTAGTGGTCACCATTGGATAAGAATGGATTTCAACTTTTTCCTGTACATCTATCGATAGCTAACTTTTTTCAAATGTGAAAACAACTGACTCTTCAACCAAAACTGTGACATGATACGAAGGTGTCTCCAAACACGCAAGTGAAATCTACCCTAGACCAAAGAAACCTCGGCAATCGATTCCACACGATCTCTCCCGACCCAGGAGTAGAATAAACCCCTGCCCCCACCCTTAACAAAGGAAGCAAGGCTCGCGACCTCTCCCGTGGTGGCGCGAGGGACCCCGGGCCTAGGAGCGTTCCCCTCGGGGACTGATCAAACGTCAGAAAAGCAGCCGCTCTCACCCTCGGCAAGCAGAGCCGTGCACACGGAGATAAAAACGATAAGCAGCGTGTCCGCGAACATGGTGCTCATCTCGCGCTTCGGTCTCTGCACTCCCACCCGCCAGGGCGGAAGCGCTCGAGAGCCAGGAAAAGTGAAGCGAAAACAACTTTCCTAGATTTCACGACCACCAAGCAACACACCGACTCTGACAGACTGGAAGCCGCACTTCCGCTTCCTGGGCGCAGCGCCGGAAGTGATCGTCCCGGCGCGCCGTCTGGCCCCGAGAATCCTGCGGAAATCGAGCCGCAAGTCTCCGGGGCTGATGGGCTGGCGCTCAGGCCGAATCTCGCGAGAGTTGGAACTGGAGCAGCTGAGACCGAGTATCGGCGACGTTGACTTCGTTTTGGGAAGTGATTGCGCCCGGAGGTGCGGCTGCGCGACTTCTTTTCGGCCAGGATCCACTTGTTTGGACTCGTCCACACTTCTGCCTCAGGCCCACCTCTATGGCCGAGTAGATAGTTTAGCCTAGGTTTGCGTAAAGTGGGGAGACTGACTTCCGCAAATACTTGCTGAACGCCTCTTTCGATGCCAGGCCACGGATCTGGGACTGGGGACGCGAACATCAGTGAGTCGTGGGCCGCTGGCTTCCAGTAACTCACGTCCTAGCACAGGAGGGAGACTTGTACATGCGGTGTGATTAGGGTTTTAATAGAGGTACGACCAGAATGCTGCAATGACCCAGTTGAGGGGGTGGTCAGAGAAAGCTTGTGAAAGGAATTGAAGCAGTGACTTCAAGCAGTCAGTGCTTTTGGAGAAAGCAACGGTCTTTCTAAACAAGTGAAAGGCAAATCACGGGTGCTTTAAATACCTGTTCTGTAATTGAACAGTGAGTGGTGTGTCTGGAGAAGGGGCCCTAAACTCAAATGCATACCGTGGTCAGATACAAATAATCTTACACAGGCTGGGCATAAGAAAATGATGGGAGGTACTATGAGGAATAAGGGAGCACTAACTTTGTGTGAAAGGAGCAAGTGATAACACACATCCAACCAATTTCCCTCGGGGAATGAGCATCCAGTTTCCAATATCTTCCCACTTTTCAAGAAAATCCAGAAATCCTGACTTTCTGTGATATTTCTGAAGTTCAGTTTATAAATGCTGGTAACTCATTAAAATTTTAAAATACTATATAGGTTAAAGAAGTTGTCTCAGCAGCTTGATTTCAGCCTCTTCAGCTTTCCCAGACTGATTATGTCTGTGTGTGTATGTAAATCTGGAAGCTGGCTGAACTGTCTCGCCTTGACATGTACTTTCTATCGTTGGTTCTTTTCTCCTAAACTCCAACATAGATTATTTATAGTTTTCTCATAACACTATTTTTGGCCTTTATTAGTTATATGTGCATTTCTTGTCTTCTCTTGAGTCTTAGTGGCAGTGACCCTCTCTCCTTTTAACAGAGCTTCTGTTAAAAGGAGAGCTTCTAATTGAGCTTCTAATATGTGTCAGAAACAGTGGTGGGCACTGTAAGCTTCAGAGCAGGTGATGAAGATACTATTCCTGACTTCTTTGGAAGCTATAGATTATAATAAGATATAATAGAGGTATTCATAAAATGTTATGGGAGCACAGACAAAGGCAAGACTGGGTCTTTCTGGAGGAGTTGGGAGAACTTCATCACATTGAACTAGACCTTGATTTGAGTAGAAGTTCAGATAGGGTGGTTTTTATTCAACTTTGTATCACCCATGAATAATGTTGAGGTGCAACAGAGCATGACCTTTGAAGTCAGACCTGGTTTTCAGTTCTCACTTTGCCATTTAATTGAGCAAACTGAGCAGTCCTTGAGCATATCGCTTAACAGCTTTGAGCCTTTTTTATAAAATGGTGACACCACCACCAGCTTCATAAAATTGTTATGAAGGTTAAGTTAGAAAGAGTATGTTATAAAACATTTAAAGCTGTTCGCGGCACAGTTCATTAAATCCAGCCTGCTACTATTGATTGTAAGATGCACTATTATTTTATATACTACTAAGAAAAAACTAGTTAAACCATGACACATCATTGAGTGTAAGATGCATCCCATTCAGAGGTATTAAAATGTTGGGGGGGGATGGAGTCTTACAATCAGGGAGATACAGTAATAAAAAGCATTTCAGTTACTCCTATGTTAATGTTTACTACAGAACTGTAGACTGGTAGGATAACATTTCCTTCTCTAGGGCAACAATATCATGGCCCTAAGCCCCTTACAATGCTGGAGGCAAGTTCAATGATATCTTTACTTTACTACTATCTTTACTACATGCTACCAGGTGGGTATCATGTCTCTAAGCTTTCAGTTGTACTAATTTTTAGTACATAAAAAGGTCACAATAAATGTTAACTATTATTATTATTGGTTCTTATTAAACCACCTAGCACATAATCCTTGGATGAATTTTTTTCTCATTCTATTCGTTTTCCCTGTGACCTTGCTTTCTTCAGTACCCTCAGTTACCATCTATCTATTGATGATTGATAAAATAATATCTATAGCCTAGTTTCTTTTCTGATTTTCAGACCTAGTATCTAACTGCCAACTGGGCATTTCCGTCTGGATATCCCAAATAGAACCTAGCCAATTCTCTCACCCAAACTCCAATTCTGTATTCCTCCCTTATTCTCTTGATAAGTAGCACCATCATCTACCTGGTTTTTCAAGCCAGAAATACAGAAACTATCCTTAATAACACCCTCTTCTTTGTCCTACATGTCTAATCATCAAGTTTGATAAAGTCTTCCTCCTTCTTATCTCTTTTTTCCATGTCTTTCAATCTTCTTTACTACACTTTATTTTAAGCCATCATTGCCTCCCTCTGTAATACAGCCTTCTAACTCTTTAGTCTCCAGTTATACACGCAACTCTGCCCCCTTCCAGGCCATTCTTTTCATGTAGCCAATAGTGATCTTTCTCAAATACAGAGATGATTAGATACGGAGAATTTGGAAGAGGAAGGACTTGAAGGCAGTGGATATACTTGAGGAGATGCACAAATCTCCTGATACTGTACACTACAATGTGCATTTCATATGTGCATTTTTTAAATCAAAGATTTATAACTTTCATCAAATTCTCTAAGAAGTTTATAAACCAATAAATGTTAAGAATTATTTATGTTGAACATTTGAGAGACTGATAAAAAGTATTATGCTTGGTGTTGTAGCCAGTTAGTCCTCAAAAATTTTCTACTACAGTACTCCTTAGGAGCAGAAGGGAGAGAATAAGAGCCTAAGATCTGGAGTAGAGCCTGAAGTTTGGAACTTTATATTTATCCTAACGTTATATGTGAATTTCACATTAAGGACCTCATATTAATGCTTCCATATCAAAAGATATTCAACCTCATTAGTGGCAAGGGAAGCTGCAACTTAGGGTGACTACATTCAGTTTGCAAAAAGTTGGGCCATCAAATTGGAAAGGAAAAATTTAAAATTAATCTTTGTTTGCAGATGACATGATCTTATATGTAGACAACCCTAAAGAGTCCAACACACACAGAAAAACAACTATTAGAACTAATAAACAAATTCAGCAGAGTTGCAGAATACAAAATCAACACGCAAAAATCAGTTATGTTTCTGTAACAATGAACAATTACAAAAAGGATATTAAGAAAACAATTCCATTTACAACAGCTTCAAAAACAAAATGCTTAGAAATAAACTTATTTAAGGAGGTGAAAGATTTTTGTGCAACAAAACATAAAGGAAAGCTGAATGACATTGGATTTGGTAATGATCGATTAGATATGACACTGAAGCATGGGCAACAACAACAAAAATAGATAAATTGGACCTCATCAGAATTAAAGGTTTGGGCATGAAAGGACACAATAAACAGTGGAAAGACAACTAATGAAATCAGAGAAAATATTTGCAAATCGTATATCTGACAGGGGATTAAAATCCTGAATATATAAAGAACTTTTACAACTCAACAACACCAACCTAAAAAAACTCAATTCAAAAATGGGCAAAGGACTTGAATAGACATTTCTCCAAAGAAGATATACAAATGGCCAATAAGCACATGAATGGGTGCTCAATATCACTAATCATTAGGGAAATGCAAATCAAAGCTACATGACACCACTTCACACCCAGTAGAATGGCAATTATCAGAAGAAAAAAAAAAAAGGCCCAAAACCAAAAAACAAAACCAGAAAATAACATGTTGGCAAAAGTGTGGAGAAATCTTGGAACCCTTGTGCATGGCTGGGGGGAATGTAAAATGTTGCAACCACTGTGGAACATAGTATGGTGGATTTCAAAAAAATTAAACATAGAATTACCATATGATCCAGCAATTTCACTTCTGGGAATAGACCCAAAAGAATTGGAAGTGGGGACTTGAACAGATATCTGTATGTTCTAACAGCATTATTCACATTAGTGAAAAGGTGGTAGCAACCCAAGGGTCCATAGATGGATGAGTGGATAACCAAAATGTGTATATACATATATATGTATAACATATATATAATATATATAATTTAGCCTTAAAAAGAAGGAAATTCTAACACATACTACAACATGGATGAGCCTTGAAAACATTATGCTAAGTGAAATAATCCAGTCACAACAGGATGAATACTGTGTAATTAATTCCACTATATGAGGTACTTAGAGTAGTCAAATCTATAGAAACAGAAAGCATAACGGTGGATACTAAGAACTGGGTAGAGGAGAATGGAGAGTTATTGCTTAATGGATACAGAGTTTCAGTTTGGGAAGTTCTCGAATTGGATGTGGTGGGTGATTGTTGCACAATATGAATGTACTTAATACCACTGAACTGTACCCTCAGATGCTGTTAAAATGGTAGGCTTGATATTGTGCATATGTTACCATAATTTAAAAAAAAATTTATGTTGGACCATATCTAGAAGATACAGATCAGCAGCATCTCTTAATCATTTTTGATGGGTGTGTAAATTGGTACAGCCCCCTTCGAAAGTTTGTCATTACCCTGTAAAGATAAACATTTGCATACCTTTGGACCTACTATTTTGCTCTTAGGTATACACTCAAAAGAAATTTGAACAAGTACCAAGACATATACATGATTATTCATATGAGCATTCTCCTTAATACCAAAATCTGAACACAATCCAAATGCATCTGCAGGTAGAACAATAGTAAATTAAATTAGGATATATTTATATAGCACTCCAAATGAATTTGCCACAGCTATAGCCATAATATGGATTAATCCTAGCAATATAATATTGAGTAAAAAGAGTCTGTAAGAATTACCTAAAGCATGCAGTAGACTTTTTATAAAGTTAACAACTTCTAAGCACCCCTAACATTAGTTAGTAATATAATTATCTGTGATATTAAAAGGAAAAGCAAGACAATTATTATTTAGGTAGTGTTACCTTGAATAGGAAGAGGCTGGGTGATGCAATGGAGTGTCAAAGAGGTGATTCCAAGTGTAAATTCATGTTCTAGTTTTCATGTTGGTGGTGACTTCATGGGTATTTGTTGTATCATTTTAAATGAGATGAACGAATGGTTGAGGAGCTTGAATGAATCAATGGTGAAAATGTCATGAGCCAAGAATAAATAATGAATCTAATTCTCTGCATCTGAGCTCAAAACTATTTTTTCTTTTTTGCATTCAACTCCATAACAGTTTGAAATAAATAAAGAGAAGAAGCAGGGGGAAGTAATCTTTTAAATTACTTGCCATCAAGTAAAAAATGATACTCTAGAAAAGGTGTCCTATTTCTCTTATGTCTTCAAGTACCCTCTGATATTCACTGCCACTGTTGCCTGGGCATTTAAGCATCCCAAGTTTAGAAGATCAGTGATAGTGGAAAGACAACAAAATACCTTGAGCTTGGATGGGAATTTTACAAAATAAGCAGTATTTCTTTTCTTTTTTTTTTTTTAATTAGTCTGGCAGCTTTACATAGGATAGATTCATTTGGGGGAGAGATTGCAGTCAGGAAAACCGAGTGTCAGGCTATCATCATGATACAGTTTTCAGGTGAGAAAGCCCCGAACTAAATAAGTAGTATCAGCAGAAATTGAGAAGAAAGAAAATCCAAGAGAATTTTGAAAGATGAAATAATAATTCTTAGAATTAAGTAAAATGAGGTGAATAAGAATACTGCAATAATTCTAAGGTTTCTATCAGAGGCATTTCTAGGTTTTATGTGATCTAAAGCTTACACAATTCTTGGGCTCTCTTTCTGAGAAGGAATATGGAATTAAAGATTGAAACTAGGTATAAAAATAAATACTTATTTTTTTATTTAAAAGGGGTCAGTGCAAGTCAGGATCGCAAAAATTTATGTTTCTTTCATTAATTTCATGGTTAAGTCTGTCTCTGAATTTAAATCTGTATATTGACAAACTTGACATGAAATGTCCGGGAAAGTTAGCCTTTTAAGAGAGGAAAATATAAAAAATTAAGTTTTTACAATAAACTTCTATACTATTAAGAGTTAGAAGGGGCCTTTGAGAATGCTTAAATATCTAAACAAATCCACATTCCTTTTCTCATGAGTGAGTCTGGGCCATCTTTTTTTTTTTTTTTTTTTTGAGTTATAGTCAGTTTACAATGATATATCAATTTCTGGCATACAGCACAATTTTTCAGTCATATATGAATATACATATATTCATTTTCATATTCTTTTTCCCTGTGAGCTACTACAAGATCTTGAATATATTTCCCTGTGCTATACAGTATAAACTTGTTTATCTATTCTATATATACCTGTCAGTTTCTACAGTCTCAAACTCCCAGTCTGTCCCTTCCCACCCACCTCCCCCCGGCAAGCACAAGTTTGTATCCTATGTCTGTGAGTTTGTTTCTGTTTTATATTTAAGTTCATTTGTCTTCTTTTTTTTTCCTTCAGATTCCTCATATGAGTGATATCATACAGTGTTTTTCTTTCTTTTTCTGGCTTACTTCATTTAGACTGACATTCTCCAGGTACATCCATGTTACTGCAAATAGCATTATGTTGTCATTTTTATGGCTGTATAGTATTCCATTGTATAAATATACCACAACTTCTTTATCTAGTCATCTGTCGATGAACATTTAGGCTGTTTCCATGTCTTGGCTATTGTAAATAGTGCTGCTATGAACACTGGGGTGCAGGTGTCTTTTCGAATTAGGGTTCCTTCTGGATATATGCGAGTCTGGGCCATTTTAATAGAAACCTAAAATCTGAGGTGACTTTTCCCATTGAAAATACACAGCAACATGCTTACTCAGTATTCCTATGATAGACTACTATTGGCCAATAATCCACTCCTACTTACTATTTCAACTCTTACCCTTCACCTTAGTAATTCACTTTGCTGCCAAAAAGGCACTGATTTTATTCATGGAAAAACATAAATACTGTAAACAATACTACTAAATGTTCATAGCTTCGTTTCTCTGACTCAAGGCTTTTTCAGGAGATCAGTCTCAAACTGACCTATATATCTAGCACAGGGCTTACTGGTAGATACTATAAAATATTTGTCAAAGGGATGAAATGCATGTTCTACATACAAAACCACTCCACCAAAGCACAGGGAAGTTTTAACGTAACATTCTTGTAGTACAAATCACTTATTCTCTCCTAGGCATAGGGAAATTCTTCTCTACAGGACAAATAAGACCTTTTTCACTCACTTCAATATGATTCTCACACATTTTCCTGCGGTCTGTTCTCAGTGTTCTCTCCTGAACCCCATGCAAATAATTCATTCCATAATGTTCTGAACATAGAGGCCAGCTGGCTATTTCAGGTAAAATTTCCTAAGTGACTATACCATTGTGGTTGTACCTGTATCTGAGGTCTGATCTGCAACTTTGGAAGTTCAGAAACTTCGTGATAAGGATTCATATGAAGGTGATCAGATTTCTATGAAACTAGATCGAAAGAAAGTGACTTTATCCCTGGCATTTAGACTAATGCCACATTGTAAGTGCTCAGTAAGTGTTTACATTAATGAGTAAGTAACAGGCAATAAAATGAAAGTTTGTTGGAAATACAGAAAGTTTAGTACAGATATATCATAAGACTTTGAAAAAACTGGAAAAACAGGCAGGACTTTGAATTGCAAGTGAAACACAGCACAAATTTTATTCAAAAGACAGTAGGGCCTTTGAAGATTTTAGAGGCAAAAAAAAAAAAAGTTACATGATCAAAGTGGTGCCTTAGGAAAACAAATTTGGCAACACAATTCAGAATAGATGGCAGATTAATTAGAAGACCATACTGATGTCTAGACAAACAGAAAAAAGAGCCAGAACTAGGGTGTCAGTGAAAAGAAAGATGAATGCTAGAGAAGCCAGGAAAGTCATTCATGGAGACTAATTTAGCACAGCTTGGAGAATAGAGAAAAGAAACATGGCAAAAATCATTCCGGTGTTTCTAGTGTGGCTGATGGGAAAATGGATTCATAACAAAAACCATGTTATACAAACTCAGATTGGTCTTGTATGCTCTTTACAATCTTTATATCTATCCCTTTTGCTAAACCCCTATTCCACTCCCACTTTAGAATCTTTCCCACCTCCCTCACATCTTTTATCACGTTGGAGCTCATCTCATTTCTATTCAATAAATTCACCTTTTTCTTCTCAGAAGTTAAAGGTAAATTTCCCCTCTTCTCTCTGGGTTTCATTTGGGATGGTTTCCAGTTGCTTTATCTTCAAATTCGCTCATCATTCTTCTGCAGTATCTAATATGCTCTTATTTCTACATAGCATATTTTTCATCTAAGACATTATAGTTTTCACTTCTAGAGTTTGATTTGTGGGGTTTTTTTTTAATATCTTCCATGTCTTTACTTAGCATATCCAGTCTTTTTCTAGGTTCTTGATCATATGGAATACAGATGTAGCACTGTTTTATGCTATTTTTAACTGTGCCCCCATCCCAAGATTCAAGAATCTCGACTAACCCCAAGTAGGATCAGTATAAGAAGGGGAGCACATCAAGGCACATTATAATCATATTGCTGAAAAACGCTGCTGATAAAGAGAAAATTGAAAAGCAGTAAGAGGGACAAAAACATACATTATGTACAGAGAAAGCAAAGATTAAAGTGACAGCAGCTTTCTCATTAGAATCGAGGCAAGTCAGAACATAGAACACTTTTAAATCTGAAAGGAAAAAAAAAATCTGATTCTTTATGCAACAAAAATACTCTTCAAAAATCAAGATAAGATAGAGATATTTTCAGACAAATCTGAGACAGATGGTCACGAAAATATTGTATATAATAAAAGAAATGTTGAAGTTCTCCAGGCTGAAGGAAAATGATACAAGATGGAAAGTTGGATTTATACAAAGGAATGACGATCCCAGAAATAATAAATATGGTAAATAAAGTAATTCTCATAAACAAATTATAATTTCTTTAAAAGGTATCTGTTTAAAGCAAAAATAATAACGGTGTATTATGAGGTTAATAACACATGTAGCAGTGAAATGCATGACAATAGCAGCACAAATAATGAATGTGAGAAATGTAACTATACTCTTTATGTATACTTTTATGACGTGGTATAATAGTACTTGAAGATAGAGTATAATTTAAAGATGTGATTGTAAACTCTAGATCAACCTCTAAAAAACTAATTCAAAAATACAGCTAATAGCCAGCAGTGGAAATTTTGTTAATAAGGGGTATCAAATTGATCTGCAGATTATGAACCATCCTTGCATTCTTGGAATAAATCCCACTCGATCATGCTCATGGTCCTTTCAATACATTGTTGAATTTGGCTTGCCAATGTTTTGTTGAGGATATTTGCATCTATGTTTATCAGGGACATTTTTTTTTCTTATTTCAATTTTTTTAATATGAGGGATATTGACCTGTAATTTTCTTTTCTTGTGGTGTCTTTGTCTAGTTTTGGTATCAGGGTAATTCTGGCTTCATTAAATGAATTTGGAAGTGTTCCCTCCTTTTCTGTTTTTCAGAAGGGTTTGAAAAAGATTGCTACCAATTCTCCTTTAAATGTTTGGTAGGATTCACCAGTAAAGCCGTCTGGTCCTGGACTTCTGCTTGTTAGGAGATGTCTGATTATTGATTCAGTCTTCTTACAAGTAATCAGTCTGTTCAGATTTTTTTATTTCTTCTAGTTTCAAAGTTGGTAGGTTGCATGTTTCTAGGAATTTATTTTTCCTTCTAGGTTATCCAATTTGTTGGTGTATAATTGTTCACAGTGCCTCTGGTATTATATTTGTATTTGTGTGGTATTATATTTGTATTTGTGTGGTATTATATTTGTATTTGTGTGGTGTCAGTTGTAATGTCCCTTCTTTCATTTCTAATTTTATTTACTGGGGTCCTCTTTCTTTTTTCTTGGTAGGTCTGGCTTGAGACTTGTTTATTTTATTTATCTTTAAAAAGAAAACCCAGCTCTTAATTTTATTGATGTTTTCTATTCTCTTTTTGGTCTTTATTTTATTTATTTCTACTGTGATCTTTGTTATTTCCTTCCTTATAATAAGTTTGGGCTTATTTGTTCTTTTTCTAGTTCTATGAGGTGTAAACTTAGGTTGTTTACTTGAGATCTCTGTTATTCCTTAATGAACTTTCCTCTTAGAACTGCTCTTGTTATATCTCATAAATTTTGTTATGTTGTGTTTCCATCTTCATGTGTCTCAAGGTATTGTTCTCTTTTGATTTCCTCCTTGACCCATTGGTTGCTCAGTAGCATGTTAACCTTTACATATTTGTGGATTTTCCAGTTTTCTTCTTGTAATTGATTTCTAGTTTCATACCCTTGTGGTCAGAAAAGATGCTTGATATGCTTTTAATCTTCTTGAATTTATTAAGACTTGTTTTGTGGAATATTATATAATCTATCTCAGAGATATTCCGTGTGTGCTTCAGAAGAATGTGTATTCTGTTGCCATTGAGTGAAATGTTCTGTAAATGCCTGTTAAATCCATCTAGTGTAACATAGTTTAAGTGCAATGTTTTCCTTACTGAATTTGTCTGAATTGTCTATCCATTGTTGAAAGTGGATTATTGAAGTCCCTTATATTACTGTGTTGCTATTTCTCCATTCAGATCTGTTAATATTTGCTTTATATATTAAGGTGCTCCTACTTGGGTACATAAATATTTACAAATGTTATATCCTGGGTTTGGATTACCCCTTTACCATTATATAATGACTTTTGTTTTTTCTTATTATAGTCTTTGGCTTAATGTGTATTCCATCTGATTTAAGTATAGCTACTCCTGCTTTCTTTTGGATTCCATTTGAAAGGAATACCTTTTCCCAACCCTTCACTTTTAATCTGTGTATTTCCTTAAAGCTACAATGAGTCTCTTATTGGCAGCATATAGTTGGGTCTTTTTTTTTTTTTTTCCAATCTACTCAGACACTCTATGTCTTTTGATTAGAGAATTTAGACTTTTATATTTAAAGTAATTATTGGTAGGTAAGGACTTACTGTTGCCATTTTGTTCATTGCTTTCTGGCTGTTTTGTACTTTCTTTGTTCCTTTCTTCTTCTTTTGCTCTCTTTGTGATTTGATGATTTTCTGTAGTGGCATACTTACTGTTACCTCTTTGTTGTCATCTTTTGTGTATCTATCACTTTTGCCTTTGGTTAGCATGATACATAAAACATATTTTACTGTTCAGTTCTTTTCTATTCAAATCATTTTCTTGTGAAATGCCAACTTATACCCGTACCCTTGTGGGTTTTCTCTTCTTCAATTATTAACTAGTATACTTCCATAATAGTCTTATCTTTGTTGGTGGCTTTGCTTACAATGTGAGCAATTCTTCACTATTACTTTCCATGATTTCTTGAAAGTCCTGCATCTTTTGCAAGAGATTGGCAATTTCATTTTGCAAACAATTTGGAATGAATTTGCAAATAGGCTAATGGGAACAGAAAGATGTTACATGAGGAGCGATGTTAGATGACTAATTTTATAAGTGATTGGTAAATATATAGCAGGGCAACTTTTGCTTCTTCGTGCAATCCCTTAAATGTGGGGACTTCTAATAAGACCTTGACTAGTAAAGACCCCCTTTAGGTATTTAATAGGGTTGTGGTGAGTCTTATATGAAATAATGCTCATGAAGTGCTTAGTATTTGTTCCTGGCACAAGTAGAGTTGATTACTTAATCCTTCGTGTTGCCACTATATAGCATAATATCACACCGTACGGTATTACAACTGCTTAATTGTTTGTGTGAGTGTATTTACTAACAGTCTGTGACTCCTGGAAGGTAGAAATGGTTTCTAATTCATCTTTATACTCTAAATACCTGAAAAGTTCCATATACTTAGTAAATATTCAAAACATGTTGAATGAGTAAGTGAAATAATGAATAAATGGATATCTCCCTCATCTTTTTCCTGTTACAATAACATATCTCAGAATATCTACTTAGCCTTCCTCAAAAGTAATTTCCTCTAGGCCTTGAAATATTTTGTTTTGTGCCTTTAACTTAAAATTTATTTTTTTTACTGAGGCAAATATCTCTGTGCTGATATGGAATGTTCTCCAAGATACAGTGATAAAAATAAAATGCAAAACACTCTGTAGCATATGCTAGGTTTTTTTTTAATTGGAGGGAGAATACACACATATATTTGTGTGTGTGTGTTTATTTGCTATGTGCACAGACTATCTTAAGGATACATGAAAAACCATTAGGAGTGAATGCGTTTGGGTAGTAACATTGTGAATACACATGGTAAAGATTTACTTTTTAACTGTATACTCTTTAGTGTTGCTTTATTTTTTTTTAACCTTGTGGATATATTACCTAATAGATATAATTTTATAAAATTTTTTTTACAATTCCTAAAACCTAAAATAAATGATAAGCAGGAAATTGGAATGATGTTGGAATATTACAAAATTCAGGTTAGAAAAGTATTTAAATATAGGTTTGTTACATGTATATATAGAAGTGTGTAAAAGTACAAGTTTAAACATTTTTTTCCAGGTCTTCATCTCCCTGGAGGCTTACATATTGCACATTTCAAGTTGTCCTAATGACCACAGATACATAAAAATTGGTTAGGATTTAACAGATATACTTTTTATTTTTTTTAAATGATTTCCACTCTTTTCCATATAATTTGGTTCTTCTGATGGAATCTTGCACCTCTGGCCACACTAAGCTTTATTTCTGTGGCTTTTTATTCCATTGTGGGTTTTACTGTATTCTTGGTCTGTATGATTTCTTCCTTCCTAAAGAATAGCAGACTTTGTCAGTGCCCTGCCAACCCTCAGGTCTGACTGTTGTATTTACTCCACCAGCTTCTAGCTGCCTGAGATCATCCAGCATCAGGAGCCTCTGCTCCTCTTGTGAGGTTACTGGAACCTAAATTAGTTTGACCTTTGAAAGCAATTTAGCCAGATATAGCAAAGGCCTTAAAAATGTGCATACCCTTTGATCCAATAAGAGGAAATAATCAGATAATTGGGTCAAGAAGTATATTTAAGGATGTTTTCATATCCCTACCTAATTGAAAAAGCAGAATATCTAAATGTTAAAAAAGAGGACTGTTAAATAAATTATAACAAATGTATGCAATGGAATACTGTTAAGTACTTAAAATGATATAAATGTGTATTGGTTGCATTGAAAGTTCACAATATATCATGTGACTATATTGGTTCATTGGTAATTGTGTTGGGACAATCTTTGCTCCTTAGTGCAATCTCTTAGCTGTGGGTACTTGGCTAAGGAGATCTTGGCTAAAAAGGACCTTTGTCTAAAAAAAGTTACATATATATATAAAGCACAGAAAAACATCCAGAATATTGACAATAACTTGCAATTTATTGTCAATATTCTAGACCTTGAATAGGGTGGCAAATCTTTATTAGCTTATTAAATAAATAATGAGGGTCAATGATGAGAATATGTTACAAAATAAGGGTTATGGTTATTTCAAATTTGTGCAGTTGAAATCCACTAAAAAAAAAAGTAAAGAAAGGAAAGAAGGAAAAAACATCTAGGAGGTTACACATGAAACTGTTCATGAGAGTTATTTCTAACTGGGACTTCAAGGGTGATTGTTTTCTTTCTACTCAAAGAGTTTCTAATTTGTCTATAGTTCTACGTTACTTACAGAATGGAAAAATAATAAAAGTCAAAAAAGTCAAAATCATTAAATTTAAGATTAAAACATATTCAACAATAACAACAGTGAAACTTTACCCTCTTAAATACACAAAAGACTATTGTCTGTATTGGCCAATTATGTTCATTTGTAGCGAATGCGTTACACGGATTCGTGGGGTATTCCATGTAGAACACAGGAGAAACATTTCTGTAAACAATGGGCAAATCCCATTGGATTTGATTCATTTCACCTATGTCAGGCCACTTTTGCACAATACTTGGAGAAAATGTCAGGTCGTTTACTTATAAAAGGAAGGACGCAGTGCCCTACCTACTAGGAAAGATGAAGCCATTTGGAGAATATTCCCTTGAGTTGTGAGGTGTTACTGACATGAAGGTGCTTGAATATAGCTACTTTTTTAGGGAAAGGAGAATTTCTAAATGCTATTACTTAAGTTACCTTGCCTTAAATAAAGGAGAACTACTTTATTTAAGGAGATGTAACTTATTTAAATTTTCAGAGTTTCAAATAGTGAAGTCAGAGGTTATTTTAAAAAGTTGAGGTTGCTCTGGGACTTGGTTAGATGTCTCTGCTTTATCTTCTTTGGTACTTTCCCTAGGACCCCATCTTATTGTCATGGCTTGTTCCAGTACCTGTCTTTGTAGATTGTAAGCTCAATAAGAATAGGAACAACATTTTACTGGCCCATAATAGGAACTTAATATCTAGTGAAAGAATGTATAAATGAATGAATGGATAGAGTTGTGATTTAGAGCTAGGTACTAAACGGTTGAAGTTTTAAAAAGCACAATGATGAGGGTTCCTTACACATTGATGGAGAGGTGTGGGTTACATTAAGATTTAAGATTTTAAGGTGAAATGTTTACATTTGTAGTTGACACAAACCAAGGGCAGTACATGAAATGCCAAGATAGAAATATACTACTATTCATGTATAATTGAAAAATTGTGCTCTACACTGGAATTTGACACAACATTGTAAACTGACTATAACTCAATAAAAAGTTAAAAAAAAAAAGAAATATACTACTAAAAGTTCCTATGAGGTGTAAGAATGTAGAGAAAAGTGGTAGATAAGCTACAATGTCATAATTATATCAATTCAGAGCTGGGAGGGAACATAGAACATCTAAAAGTCAATCCCTTCATTTAATAGATGAATAAATTAAAGCCAATACAATTTAAATAACTTACAAGGTCACATAGCTCATTATTGATAATATCACACCATGAGCCAGGTCTCCTGACTTGCTGGTCTAGTTCTCTGTTCACCAAACTTAAAGATTGACTATCCCTTAAACCAAGGAAAACGGAAGTCAGAGACAGTCATCTTTTATCTGAACATCCTGGTCCAGACTACTTCTTCAACCACAAAGAGCAACAAAAATAAGGGGTCATCAGGGACCGCATGGTAAAGGAAACAGAAAAGTTTACATCTGTAACATTGTATGTAGTTCTGTGCTCACATCTGGAAAAGAGCTTGAAAAGAGCCATAGGAGGAAATGTAACTGATCTGAGAGTTGGAAGAATAGGATACAAACATTCAGACGTTTCAGCCTGAGCTGCGAAAAGAAAATAATTATTGGGACTGGACCTGGAACCTTTGCAGTTGTCAGTGAAGAGGAAAATGAGACCCTTCCACAAAATGCGCCATTGTCAGATATTCTGTCATGAATTACATGACCCACAAGACTGATCCAGTATGATAATTCCGAAGGCCCTATTTACAAACCCCCCTTTCTTTTCAACTCCCACTTGATCCCTAGAAATGCCACCACCAGAGAGGGGAAAATGAACGCCTAGCTGTTGTTCTCTCCGGTGACAGTGGTGCTTCACTGGTCAACAGGCTGAAACTTATTTGGAGCCCCTCCTCTGTTGACCCTCATTTCATTCCAAACCCTGGATCGTTGGGGATGAGAGACACTTCTTCACCTTCAATCATAACTGTCAACTACTGATGTCTTTTATTCATTTTCTCTTTTTGGCATCAACAATAGTTTCATGCCCGTGAATATTTTCCGGTGTAAGTATGTCTTGATTTATAATTGCCATCATGGAAGCGGTTTTTAATGAAACTGTCAGAGCATTCAAAAGATAAGTGTTTTGTGCATCCAAAAATAAATAAATTATCTCTCTGTTTTCCATCTTTGGTGTGTTCCATTTCTTGCTTGAAGTTAATCAGATGTCACAGTCTTCAGCTTTCTTTTCCTGAGGGTTTTTTTTTTTCCTTCTTTTATATTCCCTTTTGTGTTTAACTTTTAATGTTCTCTTTTCCCACATATTTTTTAAAACTCTGATATTTATTTTCATAATTGTTTGAAAGCATAAATGTCTTAATGATATTAATATGTGCGTTTTTCATTAGATAGCAGAAACCAACCAATTCTGCCAGCAAGGAATTATTCTTTGCAAAAAATATGAACACTAAAAACTGAATAATAAACTAACCAGGTAATAATGATTATCTTTAAGGGAGGGGATTGATAAGAACTTTTGCATTCTATATAAAACTTGTCTACATCGTTTGATTTTTATACACTAAACATCTGTAACTTAAGCCAGAAAATAATTATAATAAATTATTAATAACTGAATATTAAACATGAGATATCTATCTAATAGAAAGCTGAATTCAATAAATATCTTTCTCAATGTAAATAGGTCTCTTAGGACTTCTTTCAAGCTAAAAAATCCTGTTTATGTCCCTGCAGGAGACAATTTGCTGTATGGACCGTTGCTTACTATAGACAAGCATTTCTCATGGTGAGCTCCACAGAACATTAGTTCTGCCCTTTGGTACAGGCATACAGAAAAAAAAAAAAAAAAGGATTCTGGTTTGTTAAGTTTGGTAAAACACTGGTTTAAACAAACATAAGTAAGTTGCTTTACTGCAGTATTTCTCATAGTGTTTAATATGCTAATGCACATCCCAGAAGTTAAAGTGGGAATAAAATGTAGTACATGGGTTTTTCCAAACTTATTTGTTCCCAATACCTTTTGTTCTGTCCAGAACCACTGCTCCAAGGCACATATTTTGGGAAACACTGCTTTAGGGTGCTCAACAAAGAGTTCTTTTCATAGTAATGGGTACAAAGGACTCTACCTTCTTATCACAGGATTTATCAATATCTCAAGACACACTGCTCATTGCACATCGTTTTTGAGCCAGATCTAGAATATTGAAGATATAGATTTTTCAAATATTAAACTAACCATATATTTTTTAAATAAACAAAACTTGTTCATGATGGATTATCTTTTTTAGTTATTGATGGCTTTGGTTTGTTAACATTGTGCCTGTGTTCAGGGTTTTTACATATTATGCTTCAAAGAGAAACTAACATTTCATTTTCCAGTCTTGTAATATGTTGCCAGGTTTTGGTGTTATAGTCCTGCTGGCCTCATGAAATGAGTTGTGAAGTGTTCCATCTTTTTTGTTTTCTCTGGTAGAGTTTGTGATATCTTGGTATTAACTCTCCTTTGAATGTTTGGTAGAAGTCACTGGTGAATGGATCAGAGCCTGGAATTTTATTTTGTTGTGTTTTATTTCATTGGACAGTTTCCAATTTTGTAAGAGAATCTCAGTTCTGCAAAAGGAGTCAGACCCCATTCAGTGTAGAGGATACAGCCCCAAGGCCTCACCAGCAATAAGTAGTGGACTTATTTGGGTGCAAGGGAAAATGCTTTAAGCATCTCTGCCAGCTTGGTGATGAGGTTCTGGTTCAGAGCAAGTGGTAAAGCAGCCAGAGATTTAACAGGGCAATCCTGGAAATGAGACAGGGATAGGATAGCTGAGATAAGCTTGTCATATATCCTTGGCTGACTGGGATACTATGCATGGACAGAGGAGACCCAAGAGATCTCGGAGAGCCTAGCAAAAAGTAAAAGATGAGGGAGACCTGAGGACTGGCTGAAGCTTTGAATGCATTCCCCAATCTATACATAAATCAATCAGCAGAGGGTGGGAGCCTAATTGACTCAAGGTATTTGAGCACAATCTCTGCCCAAAATATTGACTGACCACTAAGCTATGCAGTCACAGACGCAATACCTAGGGAGCCAGACCAAGCCAACACAACAAACTAACAAACAAAAATAAAAGAGCAGAGACATCAGTGGCTGCACATGAGGGAGACAAATTTGGCAGTTTAAATCTAGGCATGTTATAAAACAAAAGCCAAAAAAACCCCTGACAACTAGCATTTTTATAAAATGGAATTCAGAGTTTCTATATTATCTAAAATGTCTAGTTTTTTATAAAAAATTACTAGACATGAAAAAATTACTAGACATGCAAAAAAAAAAAAAAAAAACCCACAGGAAAGTTCTATCCATATCCAGGGGAAAAAAAGCAATTAGAAGAAACTGACTGTGAGTGGAACCAGCTTTTAGCTTTGGCAGGCAAGCACTCCAAACCAGCTATTACAAACATGTTCAAATAATTTTAGAAATGCTAACAATAAACCAACAAAAAGGGACTCCAAATAGGGAAATAGTATAAAAGAGAACCAAATGGAAATTCTAGAGTTGAAAAGTGTAATAACTCAAAAGAAAAATTCACTAGATGATCTCAACAGCAGATTTGAGATGACAGAAGAAATAATTGGTGAATTTGAAGATAGACTACTAGAAATTATCCACTCCAAAGAACATAGGGGAAAAAAAATAAAGAAAAATAAACAGGGCTTTGGAAACCTTGGAGTCAAGCATTCCAACTTAAATGTAATGGGAGTACCAGAATGGGAGAGAGAAAGGAGTAGAAAAAAAAATATTTCAAGAAATAACGGCTGAAAACTTCCAAAATTTAATGAAAAACCTTAACTTACAGACCCAAAAGTGCAATGAAATTTGAATAGGATAAACTAAAAGAGAACCACACCTAGACACAATGAGGCAAATTTCTGAAAGCCAGAGTGAAAGAAAAAAAATCCTGAAAGTAGCAAGAGAAAATGACTTATCACATATCGATGGAAAACAATTAACAACTAACTTTTCATTAGAAACAATGTGGGCCAGAAAGACAGTGGAATGACATAGTCAAAGGACTAGGGAAAAAAATACCAACCTCTTAACCAAGAATTCTTTTTAGTTGTTGTTAAAAGAATTTGGTGGGGGTGGGGGGGGGTGGGGATTAGGTTTATTTATTTATTTTTAATGGAGGTACTGGAAATTGAAGCCAGGACCTCATGCATGCTGCACATGTGCTCTACCACTGAGCTATACCCTCCCTGACTTAAACAAGAATTCTATATCCAGTAAAACCTTTCTTTAAAAAGGAAATTCAAATAAAGACATTACCAGATAAGCAAAAACTGAGAAAACATGTTACTGGAAGACTTATTATACTGTTAGATCTACTATGGATTGTCAGGCTGTATAAAAAAGCAAGATCCAACTATATCCTGCCCCTAAGACACTTTAGATTCATAGACATAAATAGGTTAAAATTAAAAGATGGAAAACGATATACCAGGCAAACTGTAAACATAAGAGAGGTGGGGTGGCTTATTAGTATCAGACAAAATAGGCTTTAGTGAAATGGAGCAGGGCCCTGTGGGGTCCTCCTGGGTACAAATACTTTCTGTGCCCCCCATTTCTTGTATGTAGGAAATAAGTTTCATTCTTTCAGCCTCCTTGACCTTCCCTGAGTTCCAAAGGGCAGATTCAAACAGTTGTTAATCAGGGAAGGGAGGGGATGCAAAGACGAGGGAGGAACAGCCAAGAAGCAACAGTGCAGCGATCACGCAGTGTCCTGGTTCCCCCTCAAGGAACAGACATAATAATACCTTTGAGCTCCTCTGTAGGAACCAAGGCCCTCACTGAGGCGGAGCATGAGGTTACTGGAACACCACCCTGTTACTTCACTGCCAATCAACTAGAAGAATGTCTGCACGCAGGTGAAAATAATGAAGACTCTGACCCCCTCCCACAATGATTCTCCCTCTAAAAACTTTCATGGTTGAGCAGAATTGTCAGAGTTGTTTTTTGGACACGAGTCTGCCTTCTCTCCAGGTTGCCGGCCTCCTGAGTGAAGCAACCTTTCCTTTTCCAATCAACACTTGTCTCTTGAGTACTGGCTTTCGAGCAGCAAGCAGCCAAGCCTGAGCTCAGTAACATTAGGACACAGACTATTCCTAGTGATAAACAGGGACATTTCATAATGAAAAAGGATATGTATATGATATACGTTCACATATGTGTTACATACACATAGACATATAAAGAGATGGGTATGATATTTATAACCACTCATAAATGTATATATACCTAACAAAAGAGCTCCAAAATACATGCAGTGAAAAGTGACATAACTGAAATGAAAAATGGATAATTCAACAATTTTAGTTGGTGATTTCAAAAGTTCACTCTCTGTATGTGATGGCCAGGAGAAATGCCTCAAAGAACTCCACCTGCAAGGGACATGACTGACCAAGAGCCCCAGCTAGTGTGCTCTGAAATAAACTGCTGCATTTGTTCCCTAACCATGCTTCCCATAGGTGACTGGCAGCCAACTGGAATACTGAATATCACTGGACTACTAAGGCAGGCCCATCCCTAGGAGAGATGAGGCTCTTCTGATTGTTAACTTCAACATGAGGACTCCCAACAGCTTGGAAAGACTGAAAGGCTGAAAAACAGAAAGGCTGAAATGTTCTTAGTCTGTACTGTGGTCCAGGATGCTTCTGCCCAACCTTCCCTACCGCTCTCCCTCACTCAGGGTCAGGCCTGTGTTGTCATCTGAAAGCTCTTTCTTCCAGACTTTTTCCAGCTCCTTCTTTCCTCTCACAGCCATTTCCCCTGATAAATCTTTTTGGGTTTAATCTCAACTTGGCAAATACTTCTTAGATGACCCAGATGAGCACAAATGGTACCAAGCGTGGTCCAAGGAAACAGGTGGTCAGATAGGGGTTTGGGACTGGCTCACCTACTGCCCGGCATATTAAGAAGATGCCATCCTGGTTGGGAAGTGGGACATGGCACAAGGTGGCGGCTCAGTTGCTGAAGATATCACTAGTGGTGACCTGGGAAAATGCCCTGGTGGAGGAGAAAGCTGTGGCAGATACAATGTTTTAGGCCTTTCAAAAACATGGGGGACCAATGTCTACAAAGAATGGACTTGGATGGTTGCTGCTAAGCTGTAGTGATATGCTTCTGTTAGCAAGCAGTTAATGGTTAAGCGTGAGAGTCAGGGAACCTCTGGGAGCTTACAAAGAGGCCCTGATCCCTTGTGCAAAGGGGAGGCACATTTGAGCAGCAGGCTGAAGACCTAATTGTTAGAGAGGCTCAGAGCTCATTAGCTGTTTGCATTGGTCAGTCAAGGCAGGAGTAATTAGAAAATATTAGGGCCTTGGTGATAAAAACCTAGGATCCTAAAATATGGCTGGGGACATCTGAATGGATGCCTTTGAGGATGCTGCCTCTGTGAGCACCATGGCCCTGGACCCTCTGTGCTTGCAGAGGTGGCCCACGGTCCCTAGGAAGAACTAACACTTCTGCTCTGCCGGTAATAGGTGCTCTCCTCTGAAGCTGCTCTTACCCCTCCCCCTCCCTGGCCACCAGGCTGAGAAGTGAGGCTATGTCAGGCCTGAGTAAATTATACTCAAAATTCTACTTGTGTGTGTGTGTGTTTCCTGGAGGAATCTCTTGCTTTTTTTAGTTTTCTTAGTCTTTGACTAAAACTATTTCTGAAACACGAGGTTCCATCCCTCAAAGCCTTAGGCCTCTCTGCCACCAGCAACAGCTGCAATTTCATCATGAAGCAGAACTGAACTCATTTTCTCTTCTAATGACCTGGGGAGAGTTCGTTTTGAGATACCAAAGGAACTTTTCAGCAACATACCATTTGAACCCCGAGCAAAAACTCATCTGCTGAATCTGCAGTCTCATTTGGCCTCCAACACCAATTGGCACCACAGCTCAACAACCTGAGGACAAACAAACCCACCATCCTTGGCTGAGCCATCAGATTAAAGGGAGCGCCTCCCCTGAGACTGATGCCATCAGCTGTACCATCCTCTGCTTTTCCTGTTGACAATTACCAGGGCTGGGGCTGGGGTGAGGCCAGGAAGGTGTTGAGGGCAAACCTGTAAGGAAGACTCCATTTTAAGCACTTGCCCTGTCTGAGAGTCAGAGCCTCCTTGGGTTTTGCACCCTAGGGGTTTCCCTTGTCTCACCCTAGTCCCAGCTCTGCACATCACCCACTATAATGCATCCATTATGGTGTAATGGACAGAGCATCAGCCCCAGGGTGGAGGGGTAGGGGGAGGGGTAGATGTAGCTTATTTACAGAGAAAGCGACCTTGGCGCTAATTGAGAAAGGTGAAGGAAAACACTGCAGAAAAGTGGGCTGGGCTGGGTGGTGGTCTGGTGATAGGAAAACAGGCAAAGGGTCAGATACAGGTCTGGGATGAGACCTGGGAACAGGAGGAAGCTAAATGGCTTAGAAGATGGAGCGTGAAGACAATGGGGATGGCCAGGAGCTTGCTCTTACTGGGTGCTGGGAGCTGGCTGGACAAGACAACTGAACTCCTGACTTTATTAAGTCTTAATTTCATAGAATCCCATTTGAAAATCTGGTTATAAGGTAGGGAGAGAAAATCAGAAAATCTCTATAGAACTCAAATCTATATGTTAACTTTTTCAAAGTCTGGGAAGATTTCTTGGGGCATATGAGATTTCGGAAACTGGACCAACTACAGTCTAAGGGCCCTTGTATGAATATTATCTTTCTGAGGAAGGGGAAGGGCATGTGGGCAAAAATCAATATACTGAATTTAAAAAAATTAACAACTTGCATTTGTGTACTGTTTTATAGGTTACAAACTCCTTTGACATTGTCTTTTTAATTCTCAGTCTTTTCTCTGTGCCTTTGCCATTTCTGTTCCCAAGTCTGAAAAATCTTTCTCCTCCTAGACTGCTGGTTGAGAGCTATTTTTAAAAACTGATTTATTGAGATATAATTCATATACCATGCAATTCACCAATTTATATGATTCACTAGTTCTTATGCAAAAGTCGTGCCACTATCATGACAATCACTTTCAGAACATTTCCTTTACCCTGAAAAGAGATCCTGGACCCATTAGCTGCCACTCCCCATTTACCCCTGACTCCTCCAGCTGTGGGCAACCACAGAAAAGTCTCTCCTTTGATTAGTTGTATCTGCACACTCAGGCTAATTTCATTCCCAAATGTTAACTAGACCCGAAGTTGATCAGACATATCTGGATATATATAAACAATTCTCACAGATAACCAAGAAAATGTATTTCCTTGAATCTTTTCTAGCTCTGGATTTGTTTTTTTCTCAGTGGGAGGGGAAGGCAGGCAGCTGGAAATCACTTAATCTAGAATCTGCTGTGTAATTGCTATGTTAGGCTCAAATGTGATCTGAACATCCCTAGCTATGGGATTTGGTGACCAGGCTCCCAAGAGAGAATGACACAGCACAGGGAATAGCACAGGCAGCCTGCTTGGCTTTATAGAGAGTAAAGACGCAGAAGTCCTTGTTGAGGTCACCAGTGCTGAGAATATCCTTAATAATTTAAATGGACAAGAGGAATTTCCTTATGTGAGGGTGAGCCAGCCCTAGGGGCAGAAGAGGGAAAAGCCCACTAGTCTACTAGTCTTACTCCTACCTCTCTTCCCTGTGCCCCAGCAAAGGCTTCCTTTCCAGCCCTTTAGATGTCTTTTCTCATAGAACACTTACATAGGGTCTGTAACTGTGCCAAGTACTATTTTAAGTACTTTCAATATAATAATTCATTTAATACAATAATCCTAGCATGTAACTGCCATTATCATTCCCATCTAACAGATGAGATCCTTGAGCAAGGGAGATTAACTTGCTCCTGGGACTGCCTGTGGATGCAGAAATCTAGTTCCAGAGGTGGCACTGCTCTGAGTCATCCGCAGCTACTGCCTTTGTAACCAAGTGCCTAATTGCCCATCTCTGAAAAAACAGTTCAAGTAAACGTATTAACAAGTCCACATGACGTTAAGTATTATATGAATGTTTCCACAAGCCCTAACTCCACAGGAACCTCAACGTTTGGGATTCCAAACCATGGTTAGAAAGGGCGTTGATGTTAGGAAGGAGGGCGCCCCTCAGAGGAGACCTTCAAGTTACCCTTCTCTAGGAAGGACTTCAGAGTCGCCTGTTAAGGACGACGGCGTTTGGGGGTTTCCAAGAGAGGAAATATTTAAAGCCAGCGGCTGACATACTATTTTGGCAAACGGGAGGGGAAAAAAATCTCATTTTCGGAACACAAGTTTTTAGCCTGGATAATGGGTAAATGACATTAACTCTTTGTATCATTTTAACTGTCCAAGTTTGTTCGAATTTTGCCTCTGAAACCTGGAGGCATCCCCTCCTTTACTTGATCTGCCCTTTTAGCCTTTTAACCCTTTTGAAATGGGTGGTAGCATACCAACTTAAAACGCAGTGGCTCCTTTTTTTTTTTGCCTCGGTCCGCCGCAGATGGTCCGGGAAAGGGTTAACCGGGCGGATGGGGAGGAGGGTCGGGCTCACACCTTTCCCAGAGACCTCAGGCGGCGGCGGCGGGGCCCGGGAGGGGCGGAGGCTGGGGCCAGACGCCTCGCCGCCTCTGCCTCGGCGAATAGCAGCGCGCTGCCCGCCCGGATTGGAGCAGCAGCATCACGCTGACCTCTGCCTGGGATGTAAACCGGGGCCGGCTGCTGCGGGCAGAGGAAGGCTCTCGGCTCCTCCGGGGAAGCCAGCCCCAGCACCGGGCTCCGAGCGGCGCGCAGGGAGCGGCGGCAGCCTTGAACTGGGCAGCGCCCAGCGGCGGCTGCGGGAAGCGGAGCGAGCCCGGCGCGGGCGCGGGCGTGGAGCGTGCGTCCGTTCGCACAGGCAGCGGGAGGAGGGGCGGCGCGAGCCATGGCCGGGGACAGCGAGCAGACCCTGCAGAACCACCAGCAGCCCAACGGCGGCGAGCCCTTCCTTATCGGCGTCAGCGGGGGCACGGCCAGCGGCAAGGTACGACGGGGCCCGGGGGCCGCGCTCTCTTCCCCTCCGCTCGCCTCCCGGGCCCGGGCCCGGCGGCGGCGCATGTGGCCGGCGGCCGCGGGCCGTGTCAGTTGCTGCAGCCACCGCGTGGCCCGCGCGCCTCCGCTCCTGGCCGCGTTCCAGCGCCGAGTCTTCCCCGCGCGGACTCCGGGCGCCGCGGCGGGGGGCCGGAGGGCGGGGACTCGGGCCAACGAGGTTCCAGGGGTACCCTGGCCACCGATCACGGGGCTGGCCCCCTCCCTCTCGTTTTTCCCCCCCCCGCGGCAGTAACTCGTGGCCGGGGTCCTATGGGGGAGGGGCAGAGAAAGCGGATGCTTATTGTTTTGCCAGTCAGACGTGGGAAAGAGGGCTTTAAGCAGGGTCCTCCAAGAGCCCCCGATACCCCCGTCTTCCCCCCCGGCGTGGCGCTGATGTGCTCGCCCAGCAGCGCAGCCCGGGTGCCAAGGGCGGAGCGAGCCGGCTAGCCCGACCGCGAGGGCTGCGAGAACGCGCGAGGCGGCGTCCCGGGGAAGGGGAGCCCCACTTGGGCTGGACGCGGGAGCTGGGGATTGCAGGGGTTTCCGGGTAAAATCCTGAGAGCCAGATAGGCGAGATGACATCAATGAAATGATCATAGTCGGGGCTTCTCTCTCTCTCTCTCTCTTTTTTTGTTATAAGAGGAAACGCGGTCCGCTTCAATGAGAAAGTTGTTCTGGCTCCAAGCTCTTCGAGGTCTGGGGCACCCGCGTCTTGGATCCACGGAAAGAGGTCGTCCTCTGGGTGTCTGACTTCTCTAGGATCCTTCCTTCTGTCTGTCTTTTTTTCCCCCCAGTAAGACAAGAGGAGGCTAGGGAAATGCTTCCCTAGCTTTACCGTGGGCTTTTTCTGCAGGTGGAGAAGGGTGGAGTCCTCCCAGATGTTTCTTTGCTCTCCTGCAGGTTAAGATGTGGCTACTTGTTTCCTTCACAGTTTTAACAGTCTCCAGTTCATTTGGTGCGCGGAACTCCTCCAGGGGAGCCTGCGGGAGATGGGTGCTGCGCTGTGGGTTTGGCGAGGCGGGATGATGCCTCCTAAGGCTGGGGAGAGCAGAGCAGGAAGGCTGGTTGGCGCCATGAGGAGCGAGCCACGAGGTTTTCACTCCGGAGCCGACTCCGCCGTAGCCCCTCCTCCATTTTGGTTGCACATTTCCCCCTCCAGGTCTGGACTGCTTTGGCGCATGGGGCCCGGACTCGGCAGCTGGCGCTGGGTGACTTCTTTATGGATTAGTTAATCTCGTCGGTGGCTCCCAGGAGTAAGAATCTGCCTGTTTTAGGCCCCAGAAGTTTATGTTGAATTTTTTCCCCGGTTGAATGCATTTTTATTTTTAATTTTTTTTTCTTTTGGTAATGTTCTCTACGAGTACTATTACTAGTAAGTCACAGCCAAACCAGGATTCCGCCTCTTTTAGGAAGTTTACCTGTTCTATTATAATTACCTCACCTCCCCATCCCCCCACCCCTTCCATAGCATATTCGTGTTGCGTGGGACCTTTTTTTTTTGGTGGTTTTTCAGGGCTGTATTCCCGGAGCTCCTAGCACGATGCGTGACATATAGTTGAGCCCAAATATTAACCTGAGGTCCAGCCCTCCTAGGGGGAAGGAGGCAGATGGGCATAGCATTTGGGAACAAAATGACCTTGGTAATCATCTAAGTAATTGACTTACTACAGAGATGGAAACTGAGATCCTAAAAGGTAAAATAACTCCCTTCTCCTCATTCTCGTGTGCGCCTCAATTATCAACTTGTTCTCAGTCGATAATCAGTATAAATTTAAGTGTTATTTCGGTAACGTGTCAAGTAGGAGCTAGTAGTGAGCGGTTAAGGGAGAAGCTAACTCCGCTGTCCCTATTTCTCAAGGAGGAAGCAACTACCAAAAAAGTGTCTTTTCATACACTTTTTAAAGCACGTTGTACAGCTGCGGCACTTACAAATACTTTGTCATTGTTTAAGATTATTTGATAATTGTTTGGTTCCTAAGAAAGCCCAAGGGAGCACTGAATGGACTTCTAAAATTCCGTACTGTAGTCGGTTTGCTGCAATTATGTCTTGATTCTATATTTGTCTTTCTTGCCTTTCTTCCGAGGAATGTGAAGTTTTTTTTTCTTTTAAAGGATGGTCAGCATCAAGAAACTGGACTTTCTTTGAAAGCCTCAAGCTTGAACGTTCCCACAGTACAGGGGGTCTGGAAGCAAGGTTGATACTTTGCCTCCCTGGGTATTTGCATTGGGTCTGTTAAAGGAATTTGGGAGGAGGCACAAGGCCTAAGAACATCATCAAAAATGACACTTTTACAGCTAGAAGGGACCTCAAAGGCCCTGGATCCCAGTACTGAATCTGATGGCTTGTAGATGAGAAAACAAACGAATTCACATCATACAGTTAGTGGTGGAGCTGGAACTAGCCCTGTGCGGCTCTGTCCTTGCTGTTGCCTTGTTTAAGAATTGATGTTAAGGCATACGCAGAGAACCAAGTTTACATCTTCAACGTGGAAGGGGGCTACTTGGAAATGGCTACAGAATGGTATCAGAGGTACTTGACCCAAAAGCAAATGGAAATGCAGATTGCTTTGAACCCAGTGGCCCCATAGTATAGATCTTGAGTGATTTCTCCCCTCCTCCATTCCTTCTTTATAAGAAAAGACAACTCCCTGTTGAAGTGCTCTTGAGAACTCTGATTTGTCTCCATGTTGTGGCTCCCCTGAGTTATAAGCATTTTATCTTAGGCTAAATTGTTTTGGTGCTAGAAGGCAAAAATAGTGATAGCCGGTCTGTATATCACATTTTTTTTAGCTTGTTTTAAAAATGAAGATGAATTAGAATTCTAGAGTAAGCTTTGCTAGGCTGCCATGGCAAATCATTGTTCAAAACTCATCTTAAAATTGTGGGTTTAGAAGGTAATTCTGATCTGTAGGTTAAAAATCAAGTTCTCGTATTTCCTCCTGGAGGCCAGGTCTAGAGAGAGCCAGGAAGTAATGGGGAAAAGAAACTAGTTTAAACTTCTTTACCTGCGTAAATATCCATGACTTTAGGTGCCATTCCCTCTTTATTTTTGCTGTTTCTGCCCTTGTGACTTCTTCTTTGGCCAATTGAAATAGCTTCTCAATCTGCTCCTTCCCACTGCCTGCAGAATGGGTTCTCCTTAACAGCTCTGACTGTGTCACTGTCTTTGGAAACCTTTAACGCCTCTCCATTGCCCAGACTACAGGTCAGATACTTCAGCACAGTGGAAATCCCCCCAGCCCCCAAATGCGGTCCCAGACTGTTTATTTTTCCACGCTTGTCCCTTTCCCCCACCCCCCAGTGCACACAGACAACATCTGTGGAACTGCTTTCACTTATTTATGCTTTTGCTTCTTGTCTTCTCTCTAATCCTTTTAGGCCTTCAGTTCTGTCAGTCCTTCCCCGAGGGAACTTTGTTATCCATTTCCTTAATCAGAATAATTTTTTTGTCTCTAACATCCATCCTTTCACCACGTTTTGCCTAGTGCTAGGGTTATTGGTTGACTGCCTCGCCCACTGTGATAAAAGTTCTGTAAGAGCGTTTCCTTATTTCTGCCATCGTGCCCATTACAGTGTTTGATGTGGTGTGGGTATCTGACATGTGCTGAACTGAGTTAAGGCAGACCACAGTTTATAATTGTCCCCTTATTCTTATAATTTATAAGGCTATTTGGATTAGAATTTGAAGCCATGGTTGAAACCATACGTAACTGTACTCTTGGTGTTGAAATGACCAAACAGTGTAAACCCCCTTGAACCAATGTGGTAGGACACACTGGTATTGCCTAGTTAGAGCCTAGTGTTTGTTTACTGTGTACTAGATAGGCATTTTGTTGAGTGAATGTCATTATGCAGAGACTGTATTATGTGCTTAGAGTTGAGGGGAATATAAGGAAATATGAGAGAAAGTCTCTGTCAGTATTTTTTAGTGACAAGCTGTTTAAACCACTTTCGCCATCAAGCCAATTTATCATTAAAGCATTTGATTATCTCTTCCCTTTGAAGTCAGGCAGGTGTCTTCCCCGTTGATGGATAACAGTGGAAGATGAGGTGAGCAGAATTAACTTGCCTGAGGTCATGCAGCAGTGATAGAACGTGGATTGGAATCCAGATTTTTCCCTTTTCTAAATCTGTTGCCTGTTTTGAACTGTCTCCCCAGCAGTGACCAGTCCTCAGAGGTATTTGGAGGGAGGTGGGTCAGACTGTGTGTGATTAATACAGACCTGGAGAAGAAAATGGCAGCCCTCTCAGTGGTGGGGGCTGTCACCTCAGATCGGCTTCACCATGAGTCAGCATCTGCCTTTGGAGCGCTCTGGAACGTGCCCTGGACCTGCCTCGCCTTGGCTCCCACTGTCCTGTTCCTGGAACCTCAGCAGCCATCCCCATCTGGCCAGATGGCTCATTCTACACCCTCGCTCCATCAGGGGCTCCCAGAGCCTTGGGACTGCTTTGGTCCCTCTGCATTTTGCTCAGAGCTGACCTTGTCAGCTTTGTACTGCCCCAAGCTGCTGCTCTGGCCCTGCAGACCCCCTGCCACTCTCCCCTTTCGTCTCTTTTCCAGCCACATGCCCTAGCTTGGCCCCTTACAAGTCCCCTCTGCCCAAGGCTCTTCGCTCCAGCTGAAATTCCCCTCTGGTTGATTACTCCAGCGCCTAGCAGTGCCTGCTAGGAGGAAGCCCAGACAGCCTCCTGTGGTTCCTCTCCTGCTGTGCCTTTGGTCAGCTACCACCTCCTTTATTTCTTGTTGGAAAGCCTTTGAAGTGTGGTTTCTGATGCGCGCGCTGTCTGGTGTCACCTAACTCCTGCTCTCTGTACCTATAGCGCTGGCATAGGTCTTCTGCCTCTTTGTTGAGTCTTGCTCTCATGAGGTTCTGTGATGGAGACAGATTGTATTTGGGAATTTCATGGCTGAAGACCTGACCTTTTTTTTGCTAGTGGGATCTGACATGGTGCTGTTAGAACTGCTAAAGATCTCTGAGGTCTTTTAATGTGTGTCTCACTTTTTTTAATCAATAGAAAAGGCTTGAGGGAATATTCCATGTGTGTGCATGTGTATATACATATGCTTTCTTTTCATTAAACTATTTTTATCATTAAGCCAATGTATCATTAAAGCATTTGATTATCTTGTCATAATTATAATGTATCTGTATATGTAAGTTATATATGTATAATCAATACATAATTAAAAACAAAAAATTATCACATAATTAAAAGCAAAAACATATAGTTAAAAACAAAAAACAAAATTAAAAAAGAATTATGAAAAGATGAAGAAATGAAATAAACACTTAAAAATTGTGGTTTCTTTAATGGTATAAAACCTTTTGATTCTTTTACTAAAGTATTTTTTATTTGTGACTAAAATTTTTTTTATTTTTAGGAAGCTTATTTCAAATGCGTGATTCGTGCATCTTGGATGATCTTGGTGATCTTACTCTTAGTGATAATATAAAGCTGAAGATTTGGCTCTAAGTTGTCTCATGAATCTTGATTTAATGACCATATTTGAAAAAGTTATTCCCTAAAATGATCCAAGTACAAGAAACTCATCATTTGTATTATGTACCAAATCATGGTAGTCCCATCCCCCAGTTATGCAGTGACTGTTGTTAAAAACCAGCAGGAAAATTTTTATCTTCTTTGCTGTCCCTCAGCTATTTTTGTAGACCAAGGTGTTCCACTTAATGCTTTTTAACTAGTGGACTCAAAACCCACTCAGGATCCTCACTTGGAATTATTTGCAGGTTTTTCCAAGTTTTCTGTTTATGAGTTTTATAGGCACACACATAGTTTTTGGCAACTAAGTTGTCTAACAGTGGAAACATTTTCAAAATATTTTTTTAACATTGACTTTGATAATTTGATTTTAATACACATACTGCTTTTCTTTCAACCTTACATAAAAACAGCAAGTCAAAAACTTTACTTTTGAAAGTAAAATATTTCCAAATGAACAAGTAGCTGCAAAATTTACGTGAAAAAAAAAGGAAAAGACAGAATTTTCTAGAAGACAAAATAAAAGTTGTAAAAGTTGTCAGATTTTGACAAGACACAGGCATCAGCATTCAGTTCACATACACGCAAGAGGTTAAGTCTAACATGAGAGTTCATTCAGAAAGCAAAGTATTTACCATCAACAAAAGTACCATCAATGGACTGTTTAACCTGAAAAATAAAAAGAATCATAAAACGTAGGAATTCTCAGGCCTGTCTTAAGCAGTAACCTGATTAGATATGGGGGCATTTGTTCTAAAATGAATCGTGTATGCTTGAGAATTTTGTATGATGATGGAAGACGGTGATAATCAAAAAGGTCAGTTTGCCTTGTCACCTGGCTATTAAAAATGATTTTTTCATAGTGCAGGTTTCTTTTAAAAAGCAATTATTTTCCCACGGTGACTCCCTGTGAAACTGCAGAAAAAGTGTCAAGAGTACCTCTGTCCCTCTCACACTTGCTTTAGTGGCCTTGCACGCCCTATGTCGGAAACTCGAGTTCCCTGCGAAGGGACCTGGAGTACCCTGCGGTGGTTTTCAGCAGTGCCTCCTCTTCCCGTCCCATGTGGTCCCACACTTCGTTTGGGTAGAGCATTCATTTCGCAAGAGTAGTGACAGAGAAGATTCTACCACTTGCCTTTTTGTATGACTTGGGGCACGTTATTGTAGGGCTTCTGTTAAGAATTTTGCATGCTGTGTACATGGTGGAAGTGTAAGACTTTTGTGTGTGGAGCTGAAGTTATGCGTCTTTATTGCCTTAATCAGTCTGTAAGTGTGCTGTCTGATAGTCTGGCAATTCCCAACCTCCTCTCCCCTTGGCTGAGGAACTGCTTTGTCCTATCTCAGTAAACATCCTTTGTTTGTTTGCCTGTCCTGTAGGAAGTCCAGAGTTGTACAGATGTCTCTGGGATCGCCTTCTCCCAGATGGTGGAGGCTGAGTTTTGTCTCTGCCCTGTGCAGGTGGGTAGTCTCTCTCAGGCTGTACAGAGAATGAGTGTAGTGGAATGGGATGCTCAGAGTGCTGACCTGGGATTTTGGACTGTGGTCTTTATACATGTTTGCATCCACTTCTCCTTAGAGAATGTTGGAGAATTCTTTATTCTTTCACATGTTTAGTGTTTTTTTAAAATACACATGCACACACACATACATACATATATATATATATATTCACACACATACATTCTTTTTCAGATTCTTTTCCATTATAGATTATTACAAGATACTGAATGTGGTTTCCTGTGCTATATAGTAGGCCCTTGTTGTTTATTTTATATATAGTAGTGTGTATATTAATCCAAAACTCCTAATTTACCCACCTCCCCCTTCCCCTTTGGTAACCATAGTTTATTTTCTATGTCTGTGAGTCTATTTCTGGCTTGCAAATAAGTTTATTTGTATTTTTTTTTTTAGATTCTACATATAGGTGATATCATATTTGTCTTTCTCTGTCTTACTTCACTCATCCATGTTCCTGCAAATGGCATTATTTCACTCTTTTCATGGCTGACTAATATTCCATTGCATGTATACACCGCATCTTCTTTATCCAGTCATCTGTTGGTGGACATTTAGGTTGTTTCCATGCCTTGGCTATTGTAAATAGTGCTGCTATGAACATTGGGGTGCAGGTGTCTTTTCAAATTATAGTTTTCTCCAGATGTACGCCCAGAAGTGTGATTGCTGGATCATATGGTAGCTCTATGTGTAGTTTTTTAAGAAACGTCCGTACTATCTCCATAGTGGCTGCACCTGTTTACATTCCCACCAAGAGTGTAGGAGGCCCCTCATGTGATTTTGACATCAATTTATTTTTCATCATGAGTAAAAAGTAGCAAAGGATGTAATTTCTGATATATTCTAAATGTTGACATTTTAAAATATTTATTGTTTCATTCTTTTAAATGTATCTGATGGCCTCTAAATACTGTAATAATTTGAATTATCCATTTGAAAAATACATGAATAAGCTTGTACTTGAATCAGAAATGCTAGCTTTTCAATTTTTCTCCTTGAAACCATTTTCAATTCCACTTTCCCCACAAAATGTTAATTTATTTTTATGCTTGAAAATCTTTTATTGAACATCCTGTCATCCTTCTGCAACAAGAATATGTATGTACATTGGAATGATTTTTATTTCCTGTTCTCATAAATCTTTTCAGTGTTCACTTCTTTTGGATCACGTTACTACAGTTATTAGCATAAATTAATCAGAACAAGTAGGTATCCGTTTTGATAAGTAAACACAGAAGGTGGAGTTTTGTTGGAAGGCAACTTGATGAGATGGATGGCACTCCCTCACCCCATTATTTTATGTGTTGGTGGATGATTACTATTACTACTCGATGCTAGAATAAGATTTTTTACTGTATAGATATAAACTTTGAGAAACTTTGTTGATATAAGTAGATGAGAATGGAAGAACTTTTGTTATATTAAGATCACTCACTTTTTGTCTTTTAAGTTATGTCAGAACCTGATGCTATCTTTGTGAATAAGCTAGCTTGCCACCCACCTCCTTTGATTTTGTTGAAAGCAGAAAACTGGAAACCTGCAGATTTATAGAAGGATTTGTTACCCACTTATTAGGTGATTCCCCCCTCCTTTTTTTTTTTTTTTTTTGGTTATCCTTTTTTTTTTTTTAACTTTATTACATTTTTGTGGGGGGGGTAATTAGGTTTATTTATTTATTTAAATGGAGGTACTGGGAATTGAACCCAGGACCTCGACATGCTAAGCATGTGCTCTACCACCGTACCATCCTCACTGGTCATTCACTTTTCAGTATCAGCTTTAGTATTTCAAATCACCCTTTTATGGCCACTGATTTGGGAAACTTGGGTTCCATTCTAGCTTTGCCAGTTACTTATTAGGTATATTCATTTATAGAGAAGAAGGTCCTTTCAGCCCTTGACATTCCACAATTCTGTAAATTGCCTTGAATATCCTGTAATTGTTTTTTTTTTTTTTTTTTTTTTCACCACTAGTCACACATACCAAGTGCTCCGAACCCGCCTAAGGCAGAGACTGACATCTTGCCACTTGGCAACACCTGCCTGAACTGGATTCCTCACAGGTCCTGGGACCATGTGTGCTTTCTCTCACTCCTTGTCCCTCGAGTTCGTCCCTCTGCCCTCCTTCCTTTTCCTTACCTGGATGACCCCTGCTTATCTTTCCATGCGCGTTCTCTCTCTCAGGCAGTCCTCCTGGCATGGTTCGGTGTCCCTCTGCAGTCTTGCTGAAGCATCGTACCAGATGCTTGGAATTCTCCCCCACCCAGCGTGGACCTTGCTTCATTAGGCTGTCTTCCCCTCTAGACTGAGCTCTCAGGATCAGGGTTGAGGTTTTCCTCACTGTTGCCTGAGGCTCACACATGGGCTAAAAACACTTTAGGTGGGTTCTCAATAAATATTTGTTAAATAACCAGGTATTAAGGACCTTTTTCTCAAGCTCTGTAGTATCTTCACTTGGATGTAGAACAAGAGTGTCAGTAAGTCTCATATTTAACTCCTGACCTTCCCCCAGACATGCTCGACCTGCATCCTTCCCCATCTCCATTGATAACATCTTCATCCTTCCAGTTGCTCAGGCCTAAGACCTTGCAGTCATTCTTAACTGCTCTCCTTCACTTGTACCCAATCCGTTAAGAAATCTTGCTGGCCCTACCTTCTTGCCTACCTGTCCACAGTCTGACCACTTTCTACCTCCACTGCTTCCACTCTGGTCCAAGCCCCCAGCACCTCTCAGCTGGGTTATTGCAGTGGAACCCTGACTCATCTCCCTGACCTACCCTGTCCTGATCCACCCTGTTCTCATCACAGCAGCCAGAGTGATCCTGTCAAAATGAAGGCTGGGTAGTAGTTCCCCTGCTTCTGCTCAGAACCTTGCAGTAGCTTCCCATCTGACTCCCAGTAAAAGGCGAGAGTCCTTCCAAAGACCCACAAGGCCCTACAAACGGGCCTTGGCGTTGTGTTCATTGTGCACGGACAGCACTTCCTTCAGACATCTGTGTGGTTAACCCTTTCATCTCCTTGGTCTTTTTTTAAAATTGCACACAGTAGGTGCTCAGATATTTGCTGAATAAATGGGTGAAGAGTGCATTACTTTCTTGCTCAGTTTCTTCTTCTAATACTAGTTTTCAGCACTTAAACCCAGTTGCTTTGGCTGTTGCTGGGAGATCATTGTCCCTTTGCTGGTCACATTTGTATCTCCTGTTGGGGTCCCTTCACCTGGATAGGATTGTGGCATATTGCCAACCACAGAGTTTGGTGTAACTATACATACTACATGGCTTAGGTGCTTGATTAATGGTGCATTTGAAAAAATATGCAATCAACCTTAACATCTTGCTGTCAAGTTCTTACTAGTGGTGTCACCTAATTTTGTTTAACGAAATGCTTGTTGATATGAAATGGATCTTTACTTTAACTCGAGTCTTCGAAGAGTAGATCTTTTATACCAAAATGATGATCTTCTCTGTCTTAGAGGAAGGTAGATCCGTCATCTTTAGGGGAAAACGGTCTCTGCTTTGGGCAGCTTGCATTAGTCTCAATCTCGAAGCATGGATGGGAGTTGGGAAGGGGCTGAGCAGAGCTGTAGGGTGGGAGAACATGGCAGCTTTTGGGGTTCTTCTGAGCTTTAGTGTGGCTTGTTAAGGAATAGAGAATGTCCTTACTGAACTGGGGAGACTCGACATGGCAAAGACACTTTCCAAAGCTGTATGTGTAACCTTGAATTGTCCCTCTGGGATTATTTAGTGTTCTTCCTTTCATCAACACGGGTGATGTATACTTACATGTATTACAGACTGCAGTTTCTGCTGTAAAACAGCAGTGTTAAGATCTGAGATGCTGCCGTTCAAAAGGTTTTCTTGACAAAAATGCAGACGCTCTGTAAACTGAAGCAGTTACGGTCTTTACTCTTCTGATAAATTTATGATACACTCGATAGTAAGAAGTAGTTCTGAGCAGGAACAGAACTCAGAACCCAGGACGTATACCCAGGGGCCTCGGGTAGCCTGTCCCATCTGTGTGGCTCATGGCTTGGCATCTCTGCCGACAGGTGCATTGGAGTCAGCTTTACCCAAGCAGCTGTGGCGTGATGGCCCGTTTTATCAGTAGAGGTTTTCTGAGCAGCCGTTTCTGTTCTATGGTATATTGTTGTCTGTGGGAACTTTCTCCAGAAGGTGAGTTTGGGGAGGATGGTTGGTTCAGAAACCTGCTCTTTTCAGGAGGGGCGCATGTCCTGAGGACCTTTGATTTTTCTATCAAGGTAAAACATCCTATTTTGGTTAGTCAGTGGCTTCATTTTTCTCTGCTTTTTTTTAGTAGAGAAAGCAAACCTTTGAAAGTAGGAGGAGCAGACTGTTGGGTGAGACACAGTATTTGAGTAAGAGAGGCAGAAAGTACTCTCCTGGAAGGCGATGCACGTGGAGCCCTCCTTGTCTGACTCTGAAGGACACACGCTGGCCAGAGCCTGTGCTGGATTGGGTTCTGGAGGGACATGATCAGGGGACATCACGCTCAAGGTAGAAAAGACTGTGTTTTGGACATCTGAGAAGAGCTAAATCCCCAGCCTGCCATGTGGCTCCTTTTGCAGGTCTCGATGGGGTTCAAGGTCTTTCTGGCCTGATAGAATCGAAGCTTTATGATGTCTCTCCTTCATGTACGGATTGGAGTGGAACTCCTGTAAGTCCAGACAGCTCGATGGGTGGGAAAAACATGCGCTTTAGAGTCAGCCACGCTGTGTTAACATCCTAGCTCCACCCCTCCTCATCTGTCCCTTCTGGACCCGTTTCTACATTTGTGAAAAGAGATAACGTCTTGTTCGGAGAGTTGCTAGGATCCCATGAGAAGGTGTGTGCAGAGGTACCCACATTGCAGGGGGCTGCTTGGAGCCACCATCACCCACGTGCCCGTGGGTCTTGCTCTGCGGCCGTCGTGCTGTCACCGCAGGACCTTTGGCCGTTCCGCTGTCGCTTGTA
Organism: Camelus ferus; assembly: GCF_009834535.1. Taxonomy (NCBI): domain Eukaryota; kingdom Metazoa; phylum Chordata; class Mammalia; order Artiodactyla; family Camelidae; genus Camelus; species Camelus ferus. The sequence continues at coordinate 14,620,364 of NC_045716.1, read as the reverse complement.
ACCAGCACGGCTCCCTGGCACATCAGCCTGGCCGGCATCCAGGCGCGGTGGCGTTGATAGCAGTGGGGACCCAGTAGGGCAGTGTGATGCCCACTTACTAACATGATGCTGTTTCCTTGAGGCTGTGGCCTTTCTTCTTTGCTCACAAAGCCACAGCGCGTCAGATGGCGGCCCCTCTCTTCTCCGGCTGGCCTTTCCTCGTTCCTTTTCTCATCACCAGCTTGCTGTAGGGCTTACTTAGCGATTCTGTTCTGACGTTCTTAAGTTGGACCTTTTCCTGAAAAGAGTTAAGTGGACTTGTTTTATAAAGGGTAGTTAGGGGAAGAAAAAGCAGTTTATTAAATAACATGGCTTTTTTTTTTTTTAACGCTTGTCCTTAAAAATAGAACACATAGGAACGTGTATAAAATGACAAGTATGTGGTTCAGTGAATTATCACAAAGTGACCACATCTGTACACGTGCCCTCGAAGTCAAGAAATAGATTGTGACCAGCACCACGGAAAGCCCTCGCCATCACTACCCCATCCCTCAGCTGTCTCTTGCTGGCCTCCTGGAGACAAGGCAGCGTTTTACAGCTGTAGCGTTACCGCGACTTGTGGGACTCCGTCTCCTTTAGGAGACACATACATACATATGAAAATAAGGCCACTGCAGTTCTCACCCTTGTCTGCCCCCCAGAGAAAAGGTCACACCTTCCATTCCTTTGTTCTTCCGGTAAATGTTTGTTGATTTCTGACCAAGTGCCGGACACACTGTCAAGTCCTGGGAATACAGCAGTGATTATGATCAGATAAAGCCCTTCACCACGTGGCGCTTCCGAGTCGAGGTCTGACTCACCAGTGCTAACCCGGAGCCTAACCGCGTGGTAGGTGTTTAATAAATGTCTTCCAGACCCAACTAAATATGTTCCCTTTACTGTTCTCCTGTGGCATTCACCCTCTTGGGCTGTGGTCAGCCGTTAGAGTTCCGACTTTTTTTTTTTTCCTCCATATTGTCTTTTTAATTTTACTTATTTTTATTGAGATAGAGTTGATTTATAGTATTAGTTTCCTGTGTACAACATAAGTGATTCAAAATTTTTATAGCTAATACTGCACTTAAAGTTATTATAAAATATTGGCTATGTTCCCTGTGCTGTACAATATATCCTTATAGCTTATTTATTTATTAAAAAATTTTTTTTGGGGGGGAGGGAGGTAATTAGATTTTTTAAATTAACTTTTTAATGGAGGTACTGGGGATTGAACCCAGGACCTCAGGCGTGCTAAGCATGTGCTCTACCACGGAGCTATACCCTTCCCTTGGGTTATTTATCTAATACATAGTAGTTTGTATCTCTTAATCCCTTACTGTTATCTTGCCCCTACCCGCTTCCCTCTCTGTATCTGTGAGTATCTTTTTTTTTGTCATATTCACAAGTTTGTTTTATTTATATTAAACTTAGAAGTGATAGCATGTATTATTTGTCTTTCTTTAACTTATTTTTACTAAACTTGATGCCCTCCAGGTCCATCCAAGACTCTTGACTTCCAGATTCCAGGATCCTGGACTGCAGGTTGTCTATCTTTGTATTCCTAATCTTTTGCATAGAAAGGACTTCAGTCTGATTATTGAAGGTGTGACAGGTGTCAAGGAAATGGTGCTGTCGGGGGTTAAAAGGAGTTGGAGAGTGTTAATGGCTCTGGAAAAGCTTTCCTTGCTAAAATCACCAATAATCACTTGGTTCCCAAGGCCCGTTAAAGCCACTGATTCCTGAGCTTACTTGTCGGTAACATTTGACAATGACCGTTTCCTCTGGAGGAAGTGTTTTTGATTTCGCCATCTGAGGCTGGCTGGCTTTCTCCCTGTCTCACTGTTCCTTCTCAGTCACCTCTGAGGGTTCTTTTTCTGCCTGGGAAGGTGTCATGCCTCAGAACTCCCTCGTTGGCTCACTGGTTTTTGCCCTCTGCGTTCTCTGTCTCCTCCATTTGTGGGTGACTCCCAGGTTATTTCCTGCTCTGAGTCCGTTCCTGGGGGTCCTTGCCCATTTATCCAGCTGTCTCCTGGGCACTGCCCTTCCTGTTCCAGGACCAGGTTTATTCGGAACTGGCCCACTAATACCTCACCTCACCTGCTCCGGCCACAGATACTGCACTACTGGTGTTTTCTCTCCACACACACGCACAGGACAGAAACCTTGCATCATCTCTGTCCCTCTCTTGCACTCCTCCATCCTCCCACGTCCGTCCAGGCTCCTGGGCTCCCACCAGTTCTCCTGGTGGAACTTCTCTTGAAGTTACCCACCCCTGTCCCCCCACATCCATCATTTCTTGCCTGAATAACTCTCCATTGGCTGATTTCCCATCCGCCAGTCTAGACCTCCTTCAAGACATTCTCTACGTTGTTGCTGGAGTGGTCATGCCCATTAGCCCCTTGAAGTTTCAGTGGTGGTTCTTCACCTTCAGTCTTGCTGTCAGCATTGCCCACCCCCCAAAGCCTTATGGCGTGGTCCCTCCAGCCTTACTTCCTGTCTCTCCTCCTACTCCATGCTTGTCCTTTCCAACCTGGTTGTCAGCACCCAGATCTCAGAGAGCTCACCTCCACACCTCTGGACGTGTCACTGCTTCTGCTTCACACGATGTCCGGTCCCCTCCCAGGAAGGTGTCCTCTGTCAGTCCACTGCACTCTGCATTGCGGTTCCCATCCTGTGTTCTCCTCCTTCTCGCGTGCTGTGCGCTCTTTGTCTTCCCAGCAGACTGAGTTTTAAAAGCGATGTCTTTCATCTCTGTCTGCTATGCCTAGAATATCATAGGTGCTCAAAATACTTGAGTGAATGTAATGAGGGTCTTTTTTGTTTTTTGTTATGAATGTGGGGTTGGGTTGTGTATGGGTTCATCTGGGTCATTTTGTTTTTTTTATTCTAACATCAGAATTTGAGATCTGAAAGGTGAATCTCAGATTTTCACAGTAGTTTCTCCACAGAGCTGAACATTAGACTAGTGCTGGTAGGAAGTGTGTTAGCAGGAGGCACACTTGTTGGTTCTCGCTTACCCTCTGCCCCGCCTGCCATGTGAGTGTGTAGGTGTGTGGAGGGAGAGAGGAGTGGGTGTGGGGATGGCAGATGGACTGTGCACTGATGTTTCGGAACATGGGACTAGTGCAGAAAACTTCCGATCTCATGAATTTAAAAACTACTAGTTTTTGTCAAGTCAGCTTTAAACGAACCCTGCGGTTATAGCAAAAACCATTGCTTATCTGTTGGGCTGTTAGGTACAGACATTTGAGTTTCAAGAACTTACTTGGTGACAGATATTTTGACGGGTGGCACAGGCTTTTAATTCATTAGAAAGGACTTTTGTAAGTTTTTTTTTTTTTTTTTTTTTTTTTTTTTCGTTGAAGTATTGTCAGTTTACAATGCGTCAATTTCTGGTGTACTGCATAATGTTTCAAACATATATATATATACATACGTATATTCCTTTACATATTCTGTTTCATTATAGGTTACTACAAGATATTGAATATAGTTCCCTGTGCTGTACAGTAGGACCTTGTTTTATCTATTTTATATATAGTAGTTACTATCTGCAAATCTTGAACTCCCAGTTTAATCCCTTCCCACCTGCTTTCTCCCCAGTAATCATAAGTTTGTCCTCTATGTCTGTGAGTCTGTTTCTGTTCAAAGTTTTTTTATGAGAAAGAACAACTTTTATTATCTTTGTCACTTCTTTTCTTAATCAAAAGTAACATGCTGATGAGTACACAATTCTGACTGTACTCAAAGCCAGTATTAGATTGTACCCTTTAAATGGGTGAATTATGGGCTATTCGAATTCTATCTAAATAAAGCAGTTTTTAAAAAGTCAAAAAAAAACCAGAAAGTAACACATGCTCTTGTAAAAAACATCTGCATAATAACTGTTGGAGTGCCTGTCGTCACTTTATCCCATTGCCTTTTTTGCCCTTTTGTGCCTTTATTTTCTGTATATCAATGAATATTATCTGAATTTATTTGTGTGTGTATTTATTATCTATTTTTTTCAAAATGCTTTTTACAGATAATAGCTAACGTTTTCCTGAGCACTGACTATGTGCTGTCCCAAGCGTTTTATACGTACTAACTCCTGTAATCCTTAGAGCCCTGAGGGGTAAGTTACTGAAATTATCCCCAATTTCCAGGTGAGGAGATGGTAGTACAGAGAAGTTAAGTAACTGTGTCAAGTGCCAAAGCACCGTGTGGTGGGGTTGGTGTTTAAATCCAGGTAGCCTGGCTCCAGAGTCCAAAAACCCGCTCTGCTCTGCTGAGTTTCAGTGTCCGCTTGGCAGGGCAGGTGCACCTGCTTCCAGCGTGGCGCTCTGCTCTGGGTGTGTGGAATGAAGGTGAATCAGACCAAGCAAAAAACGAAGATAAAATACTTCTTCAGCACCCTTCCTCGGTGCAGTTTGGTGGTTTTCCTCATAAAGACTTTTATTTTCAATTACAAGCACACACTTATGCACAGATATAGTCCTTTTACCTAAATGTTACCCCTCTTGGGAAACTTTTTTTTTTTTTTCCACCTCCATGACTCCTTGGGGACCATGTCCCTTAAGATGCAAGATTATCTTAGCTGTGTGACAATTAAGACAACTGAAGTTGTTTTACATTACCTAAATGTCAGTCTCCTTGAGATGTGGGAAACATTTTAGCCTCATCAGCAATATCCTGGTGAGGGGGTGCCCCTGCAGGTGGCAGCTGCGACCTATTTTGTGTTGATGCATGCTGAAAGACGTCACCCCTGTAAAGAAAGTTAATGCTGCTAAATCAGAGGATATACCTTATTTGGAGGTTTGAGCACCCTGGTGACTGACTGTGGTCTTTTCCTAGTTCCTGTGATTGTGCTGATGAGAAAAAGGGACTGCTTAAAATTTTTTGTGTGTGTAATAACAGCATTTTATCATAACATTTGAGAGGTTTTAAGTCTTGCCTTCTCTTCTCTTCCCCTTCAGTGGGAGCAGAGGATTTCCCTGTAGGGCAGTGGCTCTTAGGTTAGTCTGAGGCCCTGGGATGGGCTTCCAGAAGGGCCTATCAGTTTCTTAAGCTGTGTAGAATTTTGTTAAGCGTGCACATTTTGCTGGAGCTGCTTTCCATCCCAGAAGTGAGCGTGAGGACTCAAAGAGCCCTTTTTGATGTGGGATGTAACACACTCTCATTCTCAGGCTGCAGGGATCCTGGAGGCTGACTTGATACAGAGATCAGGAATGCTTTTTTCTTGTCTGAGAAAATGAGGTGGGTGGGGATAAAACTCTGGAGAGGGCAGTTTGCACTTTTCTCACTAGGGCACAGAGATTCTTACTAACTGAGTGAATGCATTGGCTCAGCCTGTATACAGGGGGCACCTGATCAGATTAAATAAACATTTGGTGTGACAGCAGTACCATGCCTGCTTTTGTCCTCATCAGAACCTTCTAACATGTAGTCTGGACCTAGCTCACAGCCTCCTATTTAACTGGCTCTTCTTATTTCCAAATGCTGCTGCTTGTGTGCAGGTACATGATTAAAAATTTAACCTGTATATTATTACTTTCGTAAAAGTTAAAGAAAATGTGTCTGGTTAAAAAAAAAAGGTGAATAGCCTCAGCTCTGCTGTTCCCTAGTGCAGTGGTCTTGGGCAGAGTTGTTTGTTGTGCCTCATTTTCCTCATCTGTAAAATGGGTACCCAAATGGTGCCTACCTCTCAAAGGGATGAAGTAATACATGAAATCATACAGAAAAGGCAGCTGAAGTGTTACCTGGAGTATGGTAAACAGCCAGTAAGTGTTAGTGCTTGTGAAGGTGATGATGACAGTAAGGGTAACTCCATCCATTTATAGTAAGACCTGTAAACCCAAAATAAGGGGGCCTTCCTTCTTGACTCCATCCCATTTCCTAGAGACAAACACTTTCAACTCTTTTTGGTTGTTTCTTTTTTATCTGGAGTGCTATTTTCAGTGCTATTTTCTGACGTCCCCTCTCTCAATATTAGGCATTCCTTTTTTTTTTTTAATTGGAGTATAGTCAGTTTACAGTGTTGTGTCAATTTCTGGTATAAAGTGTAATGTTTCAGTTATACATATACATACATATTTGTTTTTGTATTCTTTTTCATTATAGGTTACTACAAGATATTGAATACAGTTCCCTGTGCTATACAGTATAAACTTTCTGTTTATCTATTTTATATTTAGTAGTTAGTATTTACAAATGTGAATTCCCAATTTACCCCTTCCCACCCTCTTCCCCTCTGGCAACCATAAATTTGTTTTCTATGTCTGTGAGTCTGTTTCTGTTTTGTAAATTCATTTGTGTCTTTTATTTTAGACTCTACGTATAAGTGATATCATACGGTATTTTTCTTTCTCATTCTGGCTTACTTCACTTAGAATGATAGTCTCCAGGTCCATCCGTGTTGCAGCAAATGGCATTATTTTATTCTTTTTTTATGGTTGAATCGTATTCCATTGTATAAATATACCACAACTTCTTTACCCAGTCATCTGTTGATGGACATTTAGGTTGGTTCTATGTCTTGGCTATTGTAAATAGTGCTGCTGTGAACGCTGAGGTGCATGTATCTTTTTCAATTAGAGTTTCCCATGGATATATGCTTAGGGATTGCTGGATCATATGGTAAATCTATTTTTAGTTGTTTAAGGAGTCTCCATACTGTTTTCCATGATGGCTATGCCAAACTACATCCTCACCAACAGTGTAGGAGGGTTCCCTTTTCTCCACACCCTCTCCAGCATTTATTGTTTATGGACAACAGTGATGGTCATTCTGACAGATGTGAGGTGGTCCCTCATTGTAGCTTTGATTTACATTTCTCTGATCATTAGTGACATGGAGCATGTTTTCACCTGCTTGTTGGCCATCCGTACATAGGCAGTCTTCATTGGCTTCCTGTTGTAGGTGATGAGGTTTTAACTGACACTTCCCCCTTCCCTCCATGTCTCTTCTTGTAGTATAATTATATCAAATTTTGGTTAGGGTGACATTTAGGTTTGTGCATTGTTGTGGTCTTATAAGCATTGTCCACTGCTGAGTTGTGAAACAGTGTATGAGAGTGTTGGATTTTGTGGAACATTTCAACTGCTATGTTGAGTTGAACGAAACAAATGGGGTATTGTTGATGGCTCTTAGCTATGAAGTTAAAGGTCATCATGTGGTTGCTGACCGTTAGGATTTATTTTTGTGACTTGCTCATTTTTGTCCTCAGATGTTCAGTTTTACCTCATTCGTTTGTCTAACCATCCTGGAATCTTAGAGGTTGAACTCCCAGAAGAAACATTAGACTTTAGATAGACTGAGAGTTTGGAGCAGACAAAGATGGTCTGTAGGTCTGTCAACTTTTGGTACCTGCTGCCCTTCAGGTCCTTAGTCTTAGGCTTCAGAAAAGGGAAGCACAAGGGGGTCCACCTAGGTGGATGTGGGTTGAAATGAGCCCAAAGTGGGAAAAGGCAGAATCCCAATATGATTATGAAAAGTGAACAGGAATGATAGTAGGAAAGAGCAGAGTCTTAAATGCGCACTCAGCGGAAGGGCTGGACAGATTCTCACAGTTGGAATGTCAGTGTTGATTTACTTTTTCATGGTACAGCTTACCCAGGGTCGGGGCAGAGGATACAGACAAAGCGGGACTTGTGGTTTTGTGGATCTCAAGTGTTTACCAACGAACCAGATAGAGGAGGTCAGGTGGTGCGATGCCTCCACTCTTGAGAATCCAACCTGGAGACAAAACACTGTCCTTGTGCAGTACGTGGAGAAATTGCGGGTTCTGGACCCAGGAGGGGATGGGGGAAGCCCAGTACCCAAGCCGAATTTCTCTTTGGAGCTGCAGTTCATGAAGTAGCCCTGAAGGGATCCTGGTCTGGGGCTTTCTGGCCACTGAAATTGAGAGGGAAGAGGGCAGGGCAGGGTGATGGGGCTGGGGAGGTGGAGGGGCCTGGGGAGGCCAGCGCTTGGGGACTAGTGATGGTTTTCTCCAAAATGGTCAGGTCCCGCATTGGGAGAAAAACTCGAGATTAATTTCTTCTTAAAACAGAGTTCCTTTTCTCATCTTTTGCTCTAACCTTTCTGTGTTGGGGGTTAGTGACCAGTTTTGTAGGGGGGAGTCTGGACCATCGGTAGATGCTGGACAAGCTGGTTTCAGCTAGGAATGCTTGTCTCTTGGGAAGAGTAGCAGAGGGTTTTCTCGTTCACAGTGGTTTTTCTTCCCTTCTGTTCTTGGTGGGGTGCCTATTTCCACATTTTTCATCCGGCCTTTACCAGACTTTGCTGAATAGTTAGTTACTAGCAAGATATAAGCCTTTGTAACTTGGTCATCTGCTACATAAAGTAGGTAAAATTAATACCACCCATTCCTCAGAGAAATGGACAGGATCAACAGGAAAGAGATTTGACTGGAGTGGCCTGGAAATGGTATGGAATAGCCCGGAAAGGAACCTGAGATCATGGCATGTCCCAGAACAGTCACCTTCCTTTGGTATAAGCTGAGGGGACCTGGATTAAGACAGCCCTTAAAGTCCCTTCCAGGTTGCATAGTGTGGATCTTTGGAAGGGGAAACACAAGATTCTGTTCCCTCTGTGACCTGTGTCTCATCTGTGGAGCTTCCCCAGCGTACCCAGGTATCTCTGAGATCGATCCGTCTCTCTCGCCCCTGGAGAAAGCACTGTGAAAGGCGGCGTGATGATGGTTCCTGTCTCTAGTGTATCCTTCTGTCTCCCGGCTTCACCCACAAGCACACAGATTCCCAGGCTCTTTCCTTTGTCTTAGTTTCTCTTTGAACGTTTGGAAGGGAGCTTTTCTTTGGTGTCCCTGTTTTTCTTTTCTCCCTGGATCTGGGTGCGGTTCTTAGGGGTGACCTCAATGCCCAGCCTGGATACCTGGTACAGTCTGGCTTAACTGGGACATTCTGAAAAGTCCTTTTAGCGAGTGATGAGACTCACCGTCAATTCAAGCTGGTACAGCTCTGGCTGTGGCTTGAGTCACATACCTCTCAAAGATCAAAGCGCGGTCTTCCTCTTGAAGGCTCTTGATCCCAAGGCCGTCCGCCCCCCAGGGCCCTGGCTCTGGTGTCTTTTCTTCCAAGTTGCCCCTTTTGTTGTGAGTTATATGTCATGTGAGTATCATCAGGGTCCCAGTCCTGCTTCTGTGTGCTCTGAGGAGCCACCTTCCCATAGAGTTTTGCAGAACCGCATGGATTATAGAGAACAGACTTTAAAGCAATGGATTGCCATCAGGTTTTTGGACTAGCACCGGGAGAAATGAATCTGCTGACAATGTCTCTCCCCTGGATCTGATCAGAGATGGGGGCGGGCAGAATGGGAAAATTCAGGTGTTGGGGAGCAACTTAGCGTAGAGCAGACCCTGAACTTACCAGGTATATTTCTGAGGTGTTTTTCATGAAAAATAAACAAAGCATGACAAATAGACCAAATAGTTGTGTTCTTAAAAGTAGGCTGAGTTTGAAGTCTGCCTGCTAAATGCTTTTCCCCTCTCCCCTCTCCAGTGGGGGTGTTTGCAGAAATGGTCTTTATTCAAAAAGGAATTGCCTCCTTCCCTGAATGTCATCCTTGGTCAAAATGCATTTCAAACAGAGAGCATTTCTTCTCCACTCCCTCCTCTGTTTGGTGCCTATAACCTGTGAGGATGATGGAAAGTATTTATTTTGGGCCTGTGGTGATTCAAGGTGAAGGTACTAGTGACCTCCTGGAACTTTTTCATTCCCATCTCCACACCCGAAGTGTGTCTCCCTTCACCACTGGGGACAAGTGAGTCATCTTCCTGGGAGCCCTTAACTTCACAAGCACAAGGCTCTGGGTAAGGAATCAGGGCTTTTGGAACGCCCGTTTATGGGAGCCCTTGTCTATAGTTACTTGAATGTAAAGATATCTTCTTGCCAAGTGCCTTCTTTAGCAGTTTTGGAATCTTGGGCACTGACCTTTCACCAGTCTTCTCCCCGCGGACTGAGCTGTCAGAACCCTCCTGCTCCCTGGGAGCTTGAAGGTTGGGGTCCCATTCGTGTCTCCCTTCATTTGGGGGTTCCAGCAGTGAGGCAGAATGGCCCTTGAGAGTTCCTGGGGGAGAGGTCGGGGGCAGTCAGCCAGTGGACGCTGGAATGGCTTTCCCCCAGGCACTGTGGACCGTGAGTTCATAATCCCACCCCATGCCGAGAGAAGGGGCTCCCTCTGAAGCCACCTGTGCCACAGAGAGCAATGGGGAACAAATGGCTGGTCCTAAGATATGCATTCTTAACTTCATTCAGGTGATTCCCATGCATCCCATGGGAAAGAAAACTGGTTTCTCTGGTTTCCCTCTAGGACTTGGTCACCTGAAAAGTGCAGATGACTGATGGGTAGTGTAAGGCCCCCTGACCAGCCCTGACCAGTGCAGATGGGCAGCGGTGAGCCAGTGGCCTTTCCCGTGACCTATGTCCCCTCCCTCCCCCAGCCCTAACACCTTCTCTTAGAGTTAAACTGTACGTTGCTAACTCAGCCTCTTTTTTTTTTTTTAAATGTATCTTTTGAATTTCTTGAGATTAAAAAAAAAAAGTCTGTATTTTCCTCTGTTGACGTCCTGATTTTTGTTTACCCCTTCACTCTGAAGCACTCCTTATCCTCCCCGCTTGGCTCTTACCTTCACCATATCTTTTCGAGTCCGTAAATAATACCTTACTCTCTTTTTTCCTGTCTTATACTTCTGTTTTTCCTACAGATCCCCAGTACTTCTTGGACCCCACTATAGGAGAACATCATTGTGAAGATTTTGACTGGGTTTGGAAAGTTAAGTTGGTCCCTTCTGAAGGTGTAATTAATGGTTTGCTGGGTACCTTGCACACAGGGACACTGAAAAGAGAAGGGACAGAATCTAAAGTGTCTAGCTGGGGAAAATGATGATTGTCGCTTCTTCAGCTTGAATGGCAGGTGGTGCAGAATGTTTGCCAGGCTACGTTTTTTTTTTTTTCTTTCTGTTCTGAATTGTTCTTCCTTGGAGAGTTGGACACTTGTGAAATAAATGGAAAGGATGTTCTTTATCTCTGGAATGATAGAGATTGTAATTGGCAGGGTCCACCCAGCTCTCTTCGGGACCCCATGTCTAAGGCCTTAGTATGTGGCTGTTAGTTACAATGAGTCAGGCTTTCTGAATTTATTCCATAAACGCCTATTCCAAGTCTCTCTGAATCTCCATTTATTTTGCAGCAAAAATGTCCCAAAATAAGGCACTTATATATAGCAACCGATCCTCTACTTCCTTGCATCTTGTTTCAGAACAGCTCACGGTTGAGCACATTTCAGCAGGCACAGAATCCGCCACAGCAGGAAGTAAAACTGTTTTCACATATGTATTCAGTCACTTCCCAGTTTTTGTGCTGTCTGTCTCAAGCTCCTTCTGTCCTGTCTGCCTGGGACCCACGGAACCTCTGTCGGCCAGGTCGCACATCCCAGGGTTTCCATAGATGTCTGCACACGGGAGGGGTGTCGGAATACATGCTGTCTGAACCTTGCTATGGATGATGTGCTGGGAGCCGCTGTGTCTGAGACCCACGTGCGGAAGCGGGGCTACCTGTGATGTAGAACTTGGAGGTTCCGGGAGTGCGGGCGGGAGCAGAGGTGAGGATAGGGAGCTTGTGCAGCCAGCCCGGTCGGGGGGAGACTTGGAACTCTGTTTCCCTGTCCCCGGGGAAGAGTCTCAGAGTAGAGAAGTCAAAATACTCTCCATCGCTCTCTGCTCAGCCTCCGGGGATGCCCTGGTGCCGGGCAGCTGACCTCTGCGATGTTTTATCCTCTCTGTAAAGTGGAAAGGAATCTGCCTTGTCTCTGGCACCCAGATGTCATGAGAATAAAATGTGAAAATAGGTATGAAAATGTTTTTAAATTCTAAGAAACTCTCCGTGATGAAATGACATATGTCTTCTACTGTAGAGGGTATTATGTATTATGTGTTCTGAACAGTGTTACATTGTACAGAAAATAGATACCCAATCCCACTTAACAATAGGTGTAAAACTGAGGCTCAGAAATAAGTGTCTTCCCCAAGCGCACACAGCTTGTCCGTGGCGCACTCAGCGCTTGAATCTTCTCTTTGAAACCTGGTTTCTACAAAGCTGATTGGGGCCCATCAAAGCAGTAGGCATCTTACAGTACAAGGAACCATCTGATATATTAATTTCTTCTGCAAACATTAGATGCCTGTTGTATCTCTAATACCTGGCATTTTAGGTGTTAGATGAGTTTTGTTTGTTGTCTTTTACATGTTTTTCCCCCTAAGTAACTTGTAATGATCTTTAAAGCATTGGGCTTAAATTTTTTTTTTTCCCTTCCTCTTTTTAACCACTCCACCCTTGGTTCTTTTCTGTTTTTGTTTTTGTTTTTTTAGATTGTATTTTTTTTAAGGTAGAGATACTGGGGATTGAACCCAGGACCTTGTGCGTGCTAAGCACACACTTTATCACTGAGCTATGCTGTCCCCTCATAGTCGTAATTTATTAGTGTCTGTTTGTTCTGCAACTGGCCAGAGGCGTGTCTTTAAGGAAAAGAGACTTGGAATGACATCAGTAAGTGAGCTAAGAGTTGTGACATGTGACTGTGTCAGCTTGCTTGTGTTCAGTTGGCCAGGTGGTGATTTAACTGTTAACCCTCCTAACTCTTCAGCTTTGGGCCCATCTAGGGGGAGCTGGAAAGCTTTAATAGATAAGTTAATTGGAAAACACTTCCAGAATCAAATGTCACTCCTTTGGCAGCTCCAGGTGTCACCTGGGACCAGCATTTAGAACCTGAGAATTACGGATGTGCCTTAAATGCACCCCTCACAGGCTCTGTGGTTTTCTTTTAAACATTTGGCAACATGTCGATGGAGCGGAGACTGAGAAGGCATCAAACGTGCCGTGGCTTCATTCTCTGTGGTGAGAACGTTTCCTAGGGGCTTGGGAAAGCATGTGGACTCTGAAGAGTGACCAGAGTCCTCTCACACCCACTTTCTTGAGATCCTGAGGTCAGTCACAGTCATGTAAGGTAGATGGTAGCATTCATCCCTCCTTCTTCTTTTTTTTTTTTTAATTACTTTAAATTTTCTTTTCTTTTCCTTTTTTTAACGGAGTCACTGGAAATTGAACACAGGACCTCGTGCATGCTAAGCATACCGTCTACCACTGAGCTACGCCCTCTCCCTCCCTCTTTCTTTTAATACATGAAAAACTGGGGTTCAGAAATGAAAATGTCTCCCCAGCTGTCTTCCCCAGTCACCCAGCAGGTGACAGAGCAAGTACTGAACCCTCTGCTCACTGAATCCTGGTTTATACCAAGCTGACGAGGCTCCGTCAAAGCAGTAGGCAAACTGGTCCTCTGAGCACCACCTGAGTCATTCACTGATTCAGCCAATGTTGAGTGGCTGTTGCATTCCTAGGACCCGGCATACAAGGATGAGTAAGGCAGTAGGAGAGGACAGACAACTGACACAAGCGATGACCGTGCAGTTGGGTAAGGAACAGGGATGTGGGGTGCAGAGTAGGGCGGATCACACAGGGGAAGATGCAGGGGTGGGGAGCTGGAGAAGGCGGAGATGGGAGGTGACGACTGAGCTGGAGCCGGAAGGATGAGAAGTTTGCCAGATTGGAAAGGGGGTGGGGACACTTGCAGGGTGGCATTCCAGACAGAACTGGAGGGCTGGGAACAGCAGTGTGTGCTCACACCGGGTACATAGCAGGAGCAGCCGTTGGAGGCCAGCTTGGCAGCCCCGTGTGCCAAGTGGAGGCGTTTGAATGATGTCCCATGGCTGCTGTATCCCACTTGTCCTTCACCTGATGCTCTGGCTGTCATCTCACTGCCATTCTGGTCACCCCTGCCCCTTTATCTTCCTTTCTCCTTTTTACTCTTCCCAGCTTTTGCCTTAGGCTGCCAGTGTCTGCCTCACATTTTAAAGGGTTAGATGCTCTCAGCTTGGAGTGATTTCCCTCTGTCTCTGTTAGAGGGATGGAGAGAGTGGTTCAGAAGAAGTTCTGAGGATCTTGGCCTCTAGAATCAGCACTCTGAGAAAGTGAGGGAGGTGAGCATGGTAGGAGGACTGGAGAAAGGCTTGTTCCTTCAGACAATTATAAAAAATACCCAGTTAGGAGATATCAGGTATGTGCCGGAGGTAGGCATGTGAGGCACCACTAGCATTATTGAGCATCCTAGCACCTCAAGATAAAAAGCTGCCCATTTCCTTCTGTTCTGAATATGTGAGGTTCTGGTCCTCTGTTTCAAGGGAGGGAATGGAGACTCAGAGAGGTTGAGTAACCTGCCCAAGATTGCTCAGCCAATAAGGGATAGACCCAAAGATTCACACATGGGTCTGTCCAACTCTTCCTGCGTGCCCTGTGCCTGTGGCATGCCGTCAGTGGGTCTGGCGGTACTGCCCTGGGTGTTGTGAAGAAGATGGCCGTGGTTCCCAGTCTGCTCCCTTGGCAGCCTTGCCTCTATGAGCTCGAATTTGCTGACAGATGAACAAGCCAGCAGCAGCTGTTCTGATAGGCCTGAGAACTTGTCCCTGGAGACAACGGCTGAGTCCAGGAAGGTTACGCCAGGCCTTGCTGCAGAAGTGTCTGGACATGTCGCAGAATCTGCTGAGCTCGCGGTGTTTGTTTCGTATCCCGTTCTGCCAGGTTACAGGTGATGCCGGCACTGACTTCCCATCTGGTGCTCACCTCTCAGCCCGGGAGAGGTCCACCTGCGGGAGGGAGCGCTTCAGTGACTTGGCCACCTGTACCTTAGGAATGTTCCCTTCCGTTCCTTTCTTTAGTTTGGAGAAGGTGTTCACAGTGGCCGAGCCAGGGAGCCTTCCTGCAAGAACAGATGAGTTGCCAGTGAGGCAGGCAGCGGTGATGGGGAGTGGCCAGGCCTTCCAGCGTGTTCAGAGCAGCAGACATTGCTGTGGGAGCCCATGCTGTTCTCTGTCATCGTTCTCAGGCTCCGGGGACTGTTTTGTTTGCAAAGTGAGTGTTGGAAGGGATGGATAAGCCATGAATCCAGTTCCCTAGATTGGTGTCTGCTGGGTTTGCTTTTCATTGCTACAGCCTGTTTAAAAACTCTATGGTTTGAAGACTGAAAAAGGTAAGACCAGCTCACTGTACTGTGACACTGTTGACATAGGGACAGGAGGGCTGTTATGAAATCTACATATGTTTAAGTATCTAAATCTTACCCTGCATTTTAGACCCAAAACACACCCTGTTAACAGGATCAACTGGATTGAAAGTGAAAGTCCTTTCCTAAACTCGAATCTGGGGAGAGACCCTCACCTCTCTTGTGCAGATTTTGCCCTCCCTGCCCACCTTGCCTCATCGAGGACAGCAGTCTTCCCATCCCACTGCGCACCCGCCCGCCCCGCCTCCTTGTGGTGACCAGGTCCTTTCTTTTGGTCACTCCCGTGGGGCCAAGGCTGTTAGCATTCCTCCCTCACAGATTTGTTTTTTTACTTATTTTTATTTATTTTTGGAGGGGGATGGTAATTAGGTTTATTTTTTAACAGAGGTACTAGGGATTGAGTCCGGGACCTCGTGCATTCTAAGTACGCACTCTCCCGCTGAGCTGTACCCTCCGCATAGCTCACAGCTTTGAATCGTCTCACAGCAGCATCACATTTGCTGTAGCACAAGCCCCTGCTGTCCCATAGGAGCCCTGGACTTGCATCAGCACCCGAGTGTGCCTTCATGTGCGCCTGGGGCACTGCAGGGTGGATTTGAGCTGTTTACCTTGTTCTGCTGTGTTTTCAGGCTGTGTTGACTGCCTGCCTTTCAGGATCAACTTCTTAGTTGTTGTTTTCCCCCACTTTTGTCCGCATCCATCCTCGAATTTGTCCCCAAGTCTGCACACCACCACTGTTGAGCTGCCTTTTTCTCTATTGAAGTCTTTCCACTATCAATAAAAGAGGAGGGGACTGTGTGGCCTCCTTGTGGTTACGCGTGGTGTTTATAGAGAGTAAATTCTTAATCTTATTTGATATCTATTTTCTCATTCCCTTGTTTGTTCTTATTCCTGGGATCTTGGTGATAAACTCCAAGAGAGCAGGGATTGAATCTGTATGACTTGCTTTACTTTACCAGGCTTAAATAGGTGCTTGAAGCTGTTTTTTTGTTTGAAAAGAAGAAAAAGAGAAGAAAGCAACTTGTCAGATATAATCTGTGTCTTAGCATCAGTAAAATGAACTAGCTGTGGTTTATTGAATACATACATGCCAGTTAAGATAGAAGTCCCCTACTTAGCCATTTTACAGATGAAGAAACTGAGGCTGAAGGAGGTGAGCCACTTTGCTCAAGGTCACCCAGCCACATTCGATTTCGAACACAGATCACTGTAACACAAGGCTGTTTTCTCTTCACCATGCTGTCTTGCCTCCAGGGAAATAATACCGATTTCATGAAACCGCTTTTAGGTTTCAGTAAATGATGTTATCATTTTCAGTAAACTGATAATTACTAGGTAGCCCTTGGGAGATAGGTGTTCTGATGGGAGACCCTCATCATTTTTTATTCTGTAATGATTGCCACTTGAAAGTCCTTGCTTATTGAAAAGCAAGCCGTAAGTCCTTTTATCAGCCTCAGTAGAAATACTTACTAAATACTTGACTGAAAACAGTAAAGTCCCCTGGTAGGTGCTCTCATCGGTTTCTGTTCACATGCGTAATCTCTTACCCTCTGTTTTCCTTTCCTTTTGAGTAGTCTCAGGTGATAGGACTCTCAGAAACTAATCTTGTCACCTGCTTCGGAAGGACCATCTCTTTCTGCTGCTTCACAGACACTCGAGGAGTGGAGTGGCCCTGGCGGAGATAGCCAGGGCCAGGATGGGGCAGCATCCACCTCGGAAAGCACCTGTCGGGGGGACCTACTGTGGAGCACAGGGAACTGTGTTAATTTCCTGTAATAATATATAATGGAAAAGAATCTGAAAAAAAAAATGTGCATGTATATGTATAACTGAATCGCTTTGCTCTACACTAGAAACTACAATTGTAAATCAACTACACTTTAATAAAAAACAAAATCCAAAAAAAAAAAAGAAAAAGCACCTGTTGGGCATTAGTGTGGTGCCATCACCGCTGCTTGGGGAATGGTGAGTTGAGAAGCCTGGAGGCATGAGGTTCCTTGAAGTAAAGATCCCAGCCCCCCTGGAACCTTGAGGTTAGCATGTTTCAGAGAGCCTGGTTTCAGTCCCAACACTTGGGAATACTTAATTTTAGAGAGAAACTATCAAAAGAGTATTCCAGACACCCCTTTGTTTCTAGAAGGAGCAGTTAGGGAATGGAGCTGCTGCTGTCTGACACTTGTGTTGGCTTTTTTTTTTTTTTTTCACTACCTTACTAGCACACTCCACTGGGTGCTGGCTGCTGGCTGCTGGCAGTGACTCTGCCTCCATGGACTTCAGAGCCACCAGGTAGGGTCTGGTTTCAGCTCACAGGTCCCAGGTCATTGCCCAGTGGCCTTGAGAAGACAAGACACTTACATCCTTAAGTGAAGAAGAAATAATGCCACACGGAGGCACTCAGCAATTGTTAGTCACCTTCTCTTTGCCTTGACACCTGGAAGGGAAGCTTGTCAGATTCATGGTTAAAAATAAAGAGTAAATAACCTGTCATTGAGACTCTCCCTGGATAGAAAAAGCAGAGCTTTACTGAAATTGGGGACCTTTCTAGGCATTTGGCTATTTAGAGATAATTTTACTGTCTGGTTCTTAACTGCGCCCAGCTGGATCTGGAACTTAGGAAACAGGTAATTATGTGTGAGCCCATGGACCCCGAACAAAGAAATGTCCAGCTATTAGGAAGTCCATTTAGAGGGCACTGTCTTCTCGTTTGCCTGGTGCCCAGCTGTGCTAGAGAATAGCTTTGCAGGTCGACCCTAGGAAGGATGCATGCACGTGAGGCCTCATCTCTGGGGACACACAGAAAACTAGTGCGGTTGAGAGGTCTGGAGGGAGGTGCACAGGTTGTATGTTGGAGAGCAAGCAGTTTCTGTGAGTGGCATGAAGAAAAAAGCTTCAGGAACAGGTCTTTCTATGTCCTCAAGCCCCAGCCTTTGCTCAGTCGTACTGGTGTTCGTTTTCACTTAAATCGTAGCATTACAGCAAAAATTGCTTTCTCTTATTTCGTAGACAGATCACAAGCGTGGGTTCAGTGACATTAGAAGCTAGGCCAGGAACCCAGGCCTCACTCACTTGTATGGAAAAATGTGTTCTGCTTTTACACAGCCAGTGAACTTTTGGATGGCAACGTGTTTTTAAGTTGGGGACCGCTCATCGGGTATTTTGTAAAGAAGGAAACATTCTTTTTAAGCCAGAGCCTTCTATGGGTTAAAGGGTAGTCATTGGAACCAGATGCTAAAAAAGCATGCTCAAAATCAGTTTTGGACTTGCTCTTCGGGTGGTTGAGCCTGAATAACCTCAAATAGGGTGTGTAGAAATGCAGATGTTGGTAGTGGAGTCATTTAGAGCCTCCCAGTTGCTGGTTTGCAGGCTGGTTTGTTCTGGGATAAAGATTAGGGTCTCTGAAGTGTCTATTGAAAACATATATGGTATGTCAGTTGCATTACATTTTTGTTAAATATGGCAGTCCCCTTACGTGTGTTTATAAAAAGTCATTGTCACTTAATTTTTAATAGTTCCTCCCTTATTTTTCCAGCAACAGGTAAGTGACCCCTCATATCAGGGTCCTGGATCTGCCACCTGTTTTTGTGCATTCTTTGGCTTTTGTAATGGTCAGACTCGGTGCCAAATGAGAACGGGAAACCACAGAATTTTTTCCATCTCTGCCGGAACACTACCTGTCCTAGTGATAATGGGTTGTAAACCTTACCACGAGTGCACAGCTTTCCTTTTTAGCAGTCTTTTTTAAAGTAAACAGACTGATTTTTTTTTTTTGAAATAGAAAAGAGTATCATTTTGCTATTTTTCTGGGTATCAGCATCTCGCATATGGGAGTTTGGGTTAGACCACTTTCTGCTTGAAACTGACCCCTTGGTATTTAAAAAATAATTAAACTAGTGTAAAGAAGAAGGAAAATGATTTCTACTTCCTTTTCCCAGACCTGACCATTGTTGAAACTATTATATTTCTTCTGGACTTTTATATATATATATATATATATATATATATATATCCATGGAACTTATTTTGTTTTTGGACAAAATTGAGAAAAACATCGTCTTTTAAAACTTAATATATGCTGAGCATTTTCCCATATTACCAAAATTTTTTGCAAACATGGCTTGATAACTGTACTACATTTTATGTGCAGTGTACCAAGATTTAATTAACAAACCTCATCTCCCCATTGTTGACTAAGTAGGTTGTCCTTACCTTTTGTGCAATGATGGACATCTTCATAAATGTTTTGTTCGTCTTTAATTATTTCCTTAGGATAAATTCCTAGAAGTCAAATGGTAGGTGAAAAGGATGAACATTTTCCACACTCTTGCCGAACTGGGAACAAAATCCTCAGTGCTTGCTGTTTGCAGTGCTGTGAGTGGTTTCCCAGGACAGCTGGGTCTCTGATGCAATGTGTTGCTGGGGTGGCAACGCAGTAAGGCATGGTCAGTGCCACAGTGAGAGCCACAGTAGGAAAAAACGGGGAAAACAGTTGTTCCTTGCATTCTTTGCTCTTGCATTTTTTGGGGGGAGTGGGGTGAGGAGTTTCTTTTCAGAAACTCAGCCCTGTTTATATATTCCTTATGCTTTTCATGTAAAAATTGTCTTTAAAAAAAAAAAAACAAAAAAGCCTCTCTTGCACACAAAAAAGCGAGCTACTGACTTTTTATTCTGTTTCAGTAGGAAGCTCTTCAAACAAAATGCCCACCATGGGAAGACAGCAAAGTTGAACTAAAGGGAACACACCTCGATCATAGCCAAGGACCCTGTGAGGGAGCTTGGAATAGGGAGGAATGGTTAACTAGGATAACCACGGCCGTGATAACTAATTACACAACGCTCATCTAATCAGACTGTACTTCTACAGTGGTGGGAGGACTCAGGCCAGGATTCTTGCTTCTGCAAAGGTGTGAGACCAAGCCTGATGCTTCTCACCTACTTAGCAGGAAGATCTAATTCTCTTTCACTGACCTGGGTTTTGTTCACAGTTGTTGTGTGGCTGGAAACCAAGGATGGGCTGCAGAAAACTGAGTGGTTGGCTAGTATGAGGAATAGGGGGAGGAAGAAAAGGAGGGGTAGAGAGCAAAGGTACTTTCAGGGAGCAGTCTTTGAGGTCTTCCTGGAAGAGGAAGTTAACTGGGAGATTAGAGTATATGCTGTGTTTTTAGCATGTATCGGAAAGTAGGCACCTCTTAAGAGCTTGGCTTGAAGTTGGTAACTAATAATGCAAACTATATATATATTTTGGTTAAGTATTAATGAGGTCATTGGTTCTATAACTGAAAAAAGGGTTATGTGACAGAGTGTGTCTCCCTCCTACCCCAGTCGTGGTTTCAGGTGCTACTTTTTAGCTCTCTGAACCTGAGCCTGGAAGACATCTTGGTTTTAATCTTGGTTTTAGACTCTACCTGAGAAATGTGACTTTGGTTCAGGATACTTTTATTGAGGGCTTGGATAGGAGTACAGAGATGAATGAGATAAGACCCTTGCCCGTGATTTATGCAGTTTAGTGATAAGACAATAATAGTATAAGCAGATGAGTTTTTGCTGTGGTTAAATATACATAACTTAAAATTTACCAATTGAACCGTTTTAAAGTGTGTGGCTCTGCAGCTGTCAAGCACATGGACGTTGTCCTTCATCCGTTACCACCATTCATCTCCAGAACTTTTTCATCTTCTCCAGAACTTTTTCATCTTCTCCAACTTAAAACTCTGTAGTGAATAAACAGTAATGTCTCATCCCCACCCCACCCCACCCCTTCCAGCCCCCAGCCCCTGGAAACCACCCTTCTGCTTTCTGTCTCAGTGAATTGGATTACTCTGGGTACTTTTATAGGTACATCAGGAATCATGCAGCACTTGTCCTTTTGTGATTGGCTTATTTCATTTGGCTTAATCCCTTGAGGATTATTTTAAGGCTGATCCATGTAGTAGCATGTGTCAGCATTTCCTTCCTTTTTAAAGATGAATAAATACTCCATTGTACAGATATATAACACATCCTGTTTATCCATTCATCCATCAATAGACACTGGGTTGCTTCCACCTGTTGACTATTGTGAATAATACTGCTTTGAGTATGGGTGTACAAATATCTATTCCCTGCTTTTCAGTTCTTTTGGGTCTCTATCTGGGGGTGGAATTGCTGGATCCTATGGTAATTCTATGTATAGTTTTTTGAGGAATCGCCATACTGTTTTCCGTGGTGGTTGCACACATCACAGTCCCACCAGCAGCGCACAGGGTTCCAGTTTCTCCACATCCTCCCCAACACTTGTGACTTTCTTCTTTTAATAGCTATCCTGATGGATGTGAAGAGGTATCTTCATAGGGGTTTTGGTTTGCATTTCCCTCATGATTAGTGATGTGGAGCATCTTTTCATATACTTACTGGCCATTCATATATTAGGAGAAATGTCTGTTTACCTCTTGATCATTTTTTAATCAATTTTTGTTGTTGTAAGAGTTCTTTATGTATTCTGGGTACCAATCGCTTATGAGATATGTGATTTGCAAATATTTCTTCCATTCCTTAGGCTGTTTTTTTACTATGTTGATAGTGTCCTTCGATGCACACAAGGTTTTAATTTTGATGAAGTCATCTTATTTATTTTTTCTTTTCCTGCCTGTGCTTTTGGTATCATATCTGAGAAATCATGGCCAAATCCAGTGCCATGATGCTTTCTTTCCTCTTGTGTTTTGTTCTGAGAGTTTTATGGTTTCAAATCTTATGTTTAAACCTTTGATCCATTTTGTATATTGTGTAGGGTAGGGTTCCAACTTTTTTTTTTTTTTTTTTTTTTTTTGCCTGTGAATGTTTAGCTTTCCTAATTTTAATGTGTGAAATAAGATGCTTAGCTGCAACTCAAAGGAATTACTTAACCCCAGTCAGTGATTCAAGACTCTCACTCTGTCGTGGGGAGACAGCACAAAGTACGGGAGGCTTCCCTGAGGGAACTTTCTGTGGACCGCTTCCTAGGAATCTGCAGGAGCCATTTCAAGGAGAAGGGGGAAAGAGAAGGAGAGTATCAAGGTAAGATTAGAAACACATGGTGTTTAATGCACTTCTTAATTTACTATCTTTAGTTATATATGTATTCTTTATAGGAGGCTTGTTTGGGCTGAAATTCCCCATTTGTCTTTAATTTGTAGATTTTGCTTGTTTGTGTTTGGTGAGGATGTATGTGCTTACTTTAGCTATTTGTCATCATAGGGGAGAAACAGAATTTCACATTCTTTTTTGGGGAAGGGGTTGGGGGGAGGTATTTAGGTGTATATATTTATTTATTTTTAATGGAGGTACTGGGGATTGAACCCAGGACCTCGTGCATGCTAGGCATGCACTCTATCGCTGAGCTGTACCCACCCCTCCGGAATTTCACATTCTTAACAGAATACCCTGTGTGAGGTGGGAAAACGCACCTCATGTTTAAAAGAAGATAACTTTGCAGGTGGTGTTCGTCAGTGATCTACCCCAGACCTGCTGCTGATTTCTGCTCTAGGAGTGGTGCCACGAGCTGATCCTTCAGAACGTGTGCAGCTGTGGGCTGCACCTGAGGGTTGAAAGCAGAGCGTGATGCCTCTTTCCGGATGAATTCCAGAGGGACACAGCTGCAGGTCTCTCTGTAGCTCTTTGTATGAGCAAAGGAAGCTCCACACAACCCACTCCCTCAGATCTCATTTCCTCTCAGTTGTTTGCCCTCTGTGCTCCCTGGGTGTCTGGCCTGTGGGTTCAGGGTTCCGAGAGCTGCTGGCCTGCAGCCTTCCTGTGGTCCTCCCTTGATCTGGTCGGGATCTTGGGAATTGAAGGCAAAGAAAGGGCCACTGAGAAAAGAAAACTTGGGGGAATTTATCATAACCTTCTGCATGAAGAAGACCTTTTTAAGTATCACATCATAAAAAATATGACAAAGTTCATCAATTTAACTACATAAATAAAAATGTTCCCCAGGCACAGGGAACTGTATTCAATATCTTGTAAATAACCTTTAATGAAAAAGAATATGAAAACAGATATATGTATGTACATGTGTGACTGAAACATTATGCTGTACACCAGAAATTGACGCATTGTAACTGACTATATTTCAGGTTTAAAAAGTTAAAAAAAAATGTTCTTCAGGAAACATCACTTTTTTTTTTAAAGTGAGACAGTTAACTGGAAAGAGTATTTGTGATAACAAATGAGAAATAGTTTTCTTAATAGATATAAAGAGCTTTTCAATAAGAAAAGACCAATAACTCAACAGAGAAGTGAGGATACAATAGACTGGTTTCAGGAAAGGGAAAACAGAAGGCTTTTGGGCATATAAAAGCTGTTTATCCTTACTTAAAATAGAAAGGTAAATTAAGCAGGTAGCGTTCAGTTAGATATTAAGAGTATGAGGAAATGAGTGTATGTAAATCTTGATGGTGGGGGGCTGTCTGGGCTTATGTATGGAAATTTAAAAAATACAAATTCTTTGCCCTAGCAGATCCACTACTAGACATTTATCCAACAGGTATATAAATGTACATATTCCTATTCGTAGGGCTTGTTTTAGGAAAAGTCGGGCACGCTTAAAATGGGTGATAGCTTCGGTTCCTTCAAACAATGGCAGGGGTTTGAAGCCCTGTGAAGAGGAGGTGGTCTTAACTGTACTGATGGGATAATCTTCAAACTCTTACACGTGAATGAAGGTACAGATAGGGTTGTGTGTTAGCGTTTGTTTGAAAAGTTTGTACACGCTCGTGTTTTCATATGCAGGGACCACCTCTCCAAGGATGTACATGAAAACCGTAAACTGTGGCTGCCAAGAAGGAGTCAGAAAGGTGGCTGGGATGTGGGGTGGGAAGGAGATGGACTTTGCACTCTGTCCTGTTTTGTACCTTTTAGATTTGGTACCATGTTGTAGATACTGCCTCTTAAAAAGCTAACTGCCTTGAACACAAGGGTAATTGAGATTAGTAAGTAAATAGAAAAACCAAGGTGAGAACCACAAGAAAAATAAACCCAGAATTTCAGCTCAGGTTGTACCAAGATTTAACAACAGAGCTGGGACAAATTATGGAATTCAGGGCTCGAGAGACAGCCTGGTTCTGTGTGGTTTTATAGATATGAAGAAAATAAAATGAATGGGCGTGAATCATGATGAAGTCTTCAATTGAGTTACAAAATGAAAGGCCTCGCAATGGACTGCTTCCCAGAAATATTTGTTGATGTGAAAATTTAATGGGTTTTAGAGGTGAGAATAATTTTTATAGAGCATGGGTTTTGTGTTAGCCTCTGTCTTATGGATAGTATCTCATTACCCCTTAGAGCCCATCTGTGGAATAGCCATCATCCCTCGCTCTTTTTTTTTTTTTTTAAATATTTTATTTATTTACTATTGTATCATTTTATTTTAGTTTACCTTGGTGGGGGGAGGTGATTAGGTTTTTATTTTTAGAGGAGGTACTGGGGATTGAACCTAGGACCTCCTGCACGCTAAGCATGTGCTCTACCACTTGAGCTATACCCTCCCCTATCCCTCACTCTTTACAACAAGGACAGTAATGGTCTGAGAGGTTGAGTTGCCTGACATATGACTGGTGCAGGTGGGTGTGGTTGAGTTGGGAATCAAGCCCCAGGTCCTGTGTGCCCAGCCTGATTCTAAAGGACCTATTTTTTTCGCCTTTGCGAACTTTGTGGTAAGTGTGCAGTTTTTGTTCATCTTGACCTTTTTTTAAAAAAAAAATTATCTTGCTCAGAAGTGTAGGGCATTTCTATCAAGACACAGAATGGTACTTTTTAACACATCTGCATCCTAATAATTGCTACTAATTTTGAAGACCCTGAAGCACATGGCTGGGTCTAAAAGCAGCTTCTTGGTTACCAAGGAAACTGTAGATTTAACCCAGTGCTGAGTATAGTTTCTTTTAAGTATAGTTGAAATCTTTAAAAAGTTGGTGGGGAGTGGTGGGAATAGCTCATTGGGCGTACACTTAGCATACACAAGGTCCTGGGTTCAATCCCCAGTACCTCCATTAACCGGAACCCCCCCCCCCCAAAAATTGGTTAGCATGTCTGACAATTATTAACCAGGATATTTGATGAAGTAGACACATCTATATGCCAGCCAGTAATAGTTTATAGAGAGAGCAAACGGAAAACAACAGGGAAAAGATTATAAAATGAAATGATACACATCTTTATGGCATAAATCCTCTGGAAAAAGAAAAACATTGTGTCCAGGAGTAGACATAAATAGAAGTTGAATAACATGCTCATATTTTCTGTGATTAAAAAAAATGAGGGAAATTGAACTCACCCCTTAAAAAATGACGAGTGTTATTTGTCTCCTAGGGCCGCAGTCACACATTATCACACACCTGGTGGCTTAAAACCGCGGAAGTTTATTCTCTTAGGTTTGTGGAGGCCAGAGTCCACATGGGAGGGGTTGGCAGCCTTGGTTCCTTCTGGAGGTTCTGAAGGAGGATCCATTCTCTCCTCGCTTCTGGTGGAGCTGCTGGGCTTAGGGATGCATGGCTCCAACCTCTGCCTTCATCTTCGCGTGGCACTCCTTCCTGTCTCTGTGTTTCCTCCCTTTCTGTTTCTTACAAGGACACTTGTCACTGGGGTCAGAGCCCATCCAGTCCAAGGATGATCTCAATCTCGAGATCCTCACAACCTCAGTTACGATCTGCAAAGACCTTTGTTCCAAATAAGGCCACATTCTGAGGTCCCAGGGTTTGAGACATGGTCAGTATCTTTTTTTGGGTGGGGCCACAATTCAGCCCACGACAGTCTGTCTTGATCCTCCAAAATTAGTGTCTGTCCCATGTACAAAATGCATTCACTCTGTATCAATTACTAATTAACAGTGGTTTGTGAGTAAAAAAAAAAAATTGAAAGGCGAGAGGTTGAACTTCTGATATTAAAAAAAAACAAACCAGTCGCAGAAGATGGATGGCCGTTAATTTTTTTTTTTTAAGATGAACTCTTTTTTTTTTTTTTTTTTTGAGGTAATTGTAGATTCACATACAGTTGTAAGAAATAATGCAGAGATTCCTTCGTACCTTTCCTCGGTATCCGCAATGGATAATACCTTACAGAACACAGCCAGGGTATTGATATTAATAAAGAAGATGCAGAACATTTCCGTCACACAGGATGCCCTCCCTCGTGCGTTGTCCTTTATGAGCCACTCCTTGCCTCCCCCGCGTCATCCCTCCTCATCCTTCATCCATGTCAGCCACTGACCTGTTCTCCATTTCCCTAATTTTGTCATTTCTAGAATGTTATATATAAATGGAATCATACAGTCTGTGACCTTTCGGGATTGGTCCCCTCTCCCCCCATTTTTCCCCTCCCCTTAGCATCATTCCCTGGAGATTCCCTGCAGGTCATCATTCAGTCCTGTCAGTTGCCCAGTGGCGTTCTGTGGTGTGGTTGCACAGTTTATTTTAAGCATTCACCCCCTGAAGGTCAACATCTGGGTGGTTTCCAGTTTTTGGCTCTTGTGAATAAAGCTTCTATGAAAACATATGTGTACACGTTTCTCTATGAACATGTTTTCATTTCTCTGGGATAAATGCCCAGGAAGGAATACAATTGCCAGATCATATGGTAGTTGCATGTTTAGCTTTTAAAGAAAGTGCCACATTGTTTCCTCAGGAGGTGAACCATTTACACTTTTACCAGCAGTGTATGAGCGATCGCTTTTCTCCCCATTGTCACCAGCATTTGGTGTGTTCACTTTTTTTTTTTAAATAGCCCATCAGAATGTAACATTTATTTATGTATGTATCTATGTATTTTATTTATTTTGAAGTATAGTTGATTTACAATGTTGCATTAATTTCTGGTATATAGCATAGTGATTCAGTTATACATGTGACCATATATATATATTCTTTTTCATATTCTTTTTCATTATAGGCTATTACAAGGTATTGGATATAGTTCCCTGTGTGTAGGACCTTGTTGTTTATTTGTTTTATAAATAGTAGTTTGTATCTGCTAATCCCAAACTCCTAATTTATTCCTCCCCTCTTTCCCCTTTGGTAACCGTGTTTTCTGTGTCTGTGAGTCTCTTTCTGTTTTGTAAATACGCTCATTTGTGTCATGTACTGTGTTTTAATTTTTGCTGTTCTGGTAGGTATGCAGTGAAATGTCATCCTGGTTTTCATGTGCATTTCCCCCCTGGGTAATGACACTGAACATCTTCTCACTGTGCCGATTTGCCATCTGTGCACCCTCTTGGACGAAGTGCTTCTTCACATCTTTTGCTCATGATCTAATAGGAGGGTTTGTTTTCACTGTTGAGTTTTGAGAATGTTTTTTGTGTATTACATACTAGTCCTTTGTTTGGCATGTACTTTGTGAGTATTTCCCCCTAGTCTGTAGCTTGTCTTTTCATCCTCTATAGGAAGATTTTACAGAGCATGGTTTGCTTTTGATGAAATTCAGTTTATACGCTTTCCCTCTTATGGGTCATGCTTATGGTGTCATGTCTAAGAACTCTTGGCCAAGCTCTAGATCCTAAAGACTTTCTCCTGTGTTTTTTCCTAGTAAGTTTTATGTTTTACATGAGCCTGTGATCCGTTTTGGGTTAATTTGTATATAAGGTGTGAGGTTTTGGCCCAGGTTCTTTTTTCTGCCTATGGATGACCAGTTGCTCCAGCACCATTTCTGCAAAAGGCTGTCCTTTCTCCACCGAACTGCATTCGCACCTCCGTCAAAGTAGCTGGAGTTACTTGTGTGGGTCTGAAACAAAAGTCTGACCTGTGTCTGCCGATAGTTGCTCCCTTTTTGCAAATTAGTGAATGAAAATCATTCTCTTCGAAGGGTGTGTGCTTTAACTCCTCTTAATGCCGACAGTGGATTAGTCCAGATGATTCAGGATGACCTTCATTGCGGTAAAGTCACCATCCTTTATGGATAGAGTAACACGTTTGGTATAGCTTTGGGCAGTTCTTTTATTTGTTTATTTTTGATTCCAGTAGAGTTTGGGGGGCCAAGGAGGAGGTCGATGAAAGATGAACCCATCAAAATCCAGAAGGGACGACTTGAGGGAACGGAGTCTGTTGATAGAAGATTCGCTCCCCTTTCTTCAGCTGCTGTAAGGAATGAACAGGAAGTTGGGTTTTTAAGGACAGTAAAGGAGACTTTCAAGAAGGAAAGGGAAGTGGATGCTTGGCACATGCTTTCAGTCCCCCCTGCCAACTTCCCTGTGCTGTAGTTAGACACAGGTGCTGAAGGAGACTTAGAAAATTAAAAAGAAAAACAAAAACAACTTTTCATAGCCAGATAGTCTCACTTCTGGTTTCCCATAATTTGGAGCAGGACTACTGGGAAGAAAGGGTTAACTCAAATACACTTTGTACAACAAAGCACTCTTGTGCTGTTAAATCCACATTAAATGTTTACCCGTGTGTGGCCTTCAGTTGGGAAAGATTCAGCCGAGGCTCCAACTGGCACATTGTGCTCGCCTTTATCCATTCAGTTTTCTAAAAACAGGGTGGTGGTGGGGGAGTCAACTTTCTTTTTGTGCCTCTCTCCCAGAAGGACGTGGGCCAGGATTTCTGTAACAGGCATGTTCTTCTTGCTTAGTAAGCCAGACTGCAGCGAGAGTGTGGGTGGGTTTCGGCGCGCCTGCCATGTCCAAAGATGTCATCTTTTCCTCGGTCCGGGGGCTCAGTTTGCTGGGTTTTACCATCTCAGCGGGCCTCCTGTTCCTCATATAGAAGGGGAAGGATGGAGATCCAAGCTCACTTGCACTCACGAGGCTTTAAGAATTGACCGTCCAGCCGGCCGCCTCATGCTCCCACCTTGTGCAGAAGGCATCGTAAGGAACAAATTCATCAAAGCCTGCAGTAAGCCTGGACGCACTCAGTTTTGGGGGTGGTGGTGATGGTGATGCCTTTTTGTGTTTTTCCTGTGGGGAATAAAAGGACGTATCCACAAATTGCACATTCAGGCTCACAATTCACAAGAGGAGGCTGAAATCGATCATTGTTCTGTACTGAATAATTGTAACGCCGTTGCGAGGCCCCATCAACACTTGAGTACACGCTCCGTCCCTAGACTTGCCTGATGTTTCGCCTGTGTTTGGTGGCAGCTCTTAACCAGGCTGTGGGTGAGACTAGAACTTGGCTCCACGTGAGGAGTACGGGCACCCCTCCCTCTCCTTTTTTGCTTAAGATGAGGTAGGAGAACTGCAGCAGTCATTTCAGACCAGGTTGCCTTCCTGATTCCCCCTCCATGTTCCCTGGTATCTTTTACGTGCTGACGGTCATAGTGGTCCCCTCCGCCCCCTGTTTATATTCTTTCTTTTCTGCTCACATATTTGCTCCTATTTCTGTAACCCTCATTGATCTCTTTGTTACTTGGTAAGAGAGTAGGAATGTTGTTTTGATTCTTACTGTGTACTGCTTTCTAGCAGGGTTTCACCAGCTCATAACATACCAGCCAGTAGCACTGCATCTGTTTTAACGTGGTGAGATTTTAAAGAGTTGGCTCGTTTCTGCTCCCAAGCACCTGCGAAGGCTCACCTGTTTCCAGAGCATCCATCCCAGGGCCCCTTAATGTGTAGAGAGTCTGTTTTTTTTTTAATTAAAGTATAGTTGGTTTATAATGTTGTGTTAATTTCTGATGTACAGCATAGTGATTCATTTATATACATATAAATGAGTTATAGATAATAAATATATAAAATATATAATATGTATAAATATATAAATAAAAAATAAATAGTAAATACATATATATTCCATTTCATATTCTTTGTCATTATAGGCCCTTACGAGATATTAAATATAGTTCCCTGAGCTATAGAGTGGGACCTTGTTTTTTTTTCCCCATTATTTCTTTTGGAGGAGGAGGTAATTAGATTGATTGATTTTACTGGAGGTCCTGGGGCTTGAACCCAGGACCTCCTGCATGCCAAGCCCGTACTCTTACCACTCCCCTCGGACCTTGTTGTTTATGTATTTTTTGTACAGTAGTTAGTATCTGTAAATCCCAAACTCCTACTTTATCCCCCCCTCCACCCACTACCCCTGTTTTCTACCAGAGAACAAATTGCAGAGAATCCAAAGTTACTTCTCTTGCTCTTTCCCTAGTGAAGTATTTGTCAGGAAAATGAACCTCTAAGGAAGTCCAGCCAGCCTGTGCCGGGCAGAGCCCACAGGGAGGAAATGACAGAGCCTTGCCGAGAGTGCTCTGTTTCTGGCAGCTCCCCTGTATCCGTTGTGGGTGCTGCACCTGTCTGTAGTAGGGTCACCGTGGCTCCTGGGGAGAGAAGAGGTTTCCGTCCCCTTCTGACAAAGTGTCAGCAGGGGCGTGTGCGGTTAAGAGCCGGCACCCTGAAGCCAGCCGGCCTGAGTTTGAAGACCGGGTTGGCTGCTCTCCAGCTGTCTGATCTCGGGCCAGGCCACTCAGTCCACCGCTCTGTGCCTCTGTTTCCTGCCGTGTCAGATGGGCATAAGAACACGCACCTCACAGAGTTGTTTGAGGATTAAATCACGTAGTAAATGTGAAGTCCTTAGAACAGTTCCTGGCATGTGGTGCGTTCTGTGCGGTAGCTCTTGTTTGTCATCCTTCAGTCGATTCTAAATCAGTTGAATTTAAATTTGTGGTTTCCAGGGGGGAAAGGGGGGAGGGAGGGATAAATTGGGAATTTGGGATTGGCAGATACACACTGCTATGTACACAACAGATAAACAACAAGGCCCTACTGTACAGCACAGGGAGCTACATTCAATGGCTTGTAGTAACCTATAATGAAAAGGAATCTGAAAAAGAACATACGTGTATATATATGTATAACTGAATCACTCTTGTACACCAGAAACTAATGCAACATTGTAAATCAACTATACATCAATAAAAAATAATAAAAAAGTTTAATAACTTTGTGAGTAAGTGTTGTTTGAGAGGGGTTTCTCAGTAGGGGCTCGTGACTCTAAAGAGAACAGAGCCAGCCGTGTAATTTTATGAACCCAGAAGTGAATTTTTAAAATGTCTTTCCTAGGAATAGAGCCTAACAAGATTGACATTTCACCAAAAAGTCCTGGGAATATGTTTATTTTGGTGACTGTTAATCAACCAGAATTTTTCTCAGGTGCAGGCTAACATCTGGGTTTTTCTAGGCTGTGCTACGTTGGCAGTGACAACATGGATCAGGAATTAAAATTGAGAGCTTCTGCTGTGGGAGTTTTTGATCGAGTACTGCTTATAGTCTTCTGGCTTTCCCCTCCCAGATACTGCTTCCTCTGTGGAGAGCTTGGCCTGCAGCACAAGCAAGGTGCTGAAAGATGGGGAGGATGTTTAATTCCACTCTGACACATCGGAGTAAATACAGGGAGAGAGGGTGGCAGGTGGCAGAGAGGTGTCCAGTGGCCTGGGGACATTGATTGGTCCAGGCATAATACTCCTCATCTCACCATTTAAAATTCACAAAGAAATTGCGTGGTTGATGAGATGTTTGTGGCACCTGTGATGGATAAGGCAGCCTCTTGACCCAGGACTGGAGAATTACTCCAGCTTTCAAGAGGACATTTACACGAAGTATACTGGGTATGTGGGTGTTGATGTTAGGATTATTCAGGTTGAAAGTGACAGAAAAGTTCAAACAACAGTGTTTAAACAAGAAAATTTATCTCATTCCTGTCTCAGTTCTGTGGTCATTTGAGTCTGTGGCTTCTTTATTTAATCTGCTCCACTACCCTTAGTATGATGCTACAGAGTGGTTGCTTGAGCTCCAGCCATCAAGTCTTCATTCCAGCCAACAGGAAAGGCTGAGTCAAAAGGGGACCCTTATCCTTTAAGGAGACTCCAGGAAGCTGCCACTTCACACTTCTGCTTATCTAAATGATCAGAACTTAGCACAAACACAAAACACTACAAAGGAGGCTGGGAAATAGTGGCCCAGTTAAAACTCAGGGACTGAGATCTAGATATATAACCAAGTGTTGCCTGGGTATGTTATGTGCTTTAGGATGAAATGAGGAAGGCAAACTATCATTTTTGAAATTTCCAGGTCTGAAGGAAAAAGAAAACTGCTGGGTCATCAATTCCTGCATTTCCTGTGGTAATCCATTTAAACCACATGTTAAACGTGAGCCCCGCAGGTGCCACGGCCTGCCAGATCCTGGGAATAAAAGCTGAGTCACAGCTGGTCCTGGTTACTGGATTGACTTGTGGCTGCTGTTTGGTGTCTAAGAGCCTTTTTAAGATTATATAGCCACTTAGTGAGTTTCTGATTTAAATCTTTGTGTGTGTGTGTGTGGTAGTAATTGTACTATAGCTAGGAGAACCCACTTAGCCGTGCGAGGGTTCTGGGGTCATTCGTGGCCCCAGGGCTGGATGGTCCCGGGGGAGCACTGAGTGACACCTTCCTGTTGCTGCCGCACAGTCAGTGGGTTTGACCAGGAATCGAGTCAACAGGTTTGAGCTTTGTTGTGTCTCAGGGCAAATTACTGGGGCTTTAGTTTTCTCCTACTTGTAAATTAGAGCTTCTGGGCTGCATGGGGAGCAACCCCTGCCCCCAGAGGAGTGATGTAATGTCTGGGGGCCGTGCTGGACACCATACAAGTTAGTGGTATGTTTCTTACTTAATGATAGTGACAGGGAGAGCTGCTGTCAAGAGTAATTGAGGTGACTTGTACACAGTTTCAGAGTGAAGGAGTTTCATGGGGTCTTCCTGCCCGAGGGGGCCAAGCGTCTGGCCTTCTTGCACTCTTGAGCTGGTGGGTGGTGCGTTCAGGGCAGGTGTTAACTCCGTTCTGAAGGCTGGGGAAGGAGTGATGAGTCAAGGCGCCTCATCTGGAGCTGGTTGGCTGTTTGAAGCCCTGGTGGGTGTGATTGCGAGGATTTCCTCCATCCGAGTGCTGCTCTCTCTGATTCTGCAGTAGCCCACTCAGCGGGGCAGACCACTTGATAGGACTGAAATGTTAGGCAACATGGCCCATTCTCTTCTGTGCGGGCACCCATGAGAAACATCTGCCCGTTCCCCTGGGGACACAGCCAGCCTGCAGCCCTCCACAGGGCTGGGCTACCAGCTTGGGCTCCTGTATGAGAATCGTTTTAGAGAAATATGCTTCTGATAGCAATATAGGAAGCTGTGGGGACACAGCAGCTGCCCTGTTGAAACCACTAGCTGGGAGGGCCTGTTGATCGGCTGTTGTCCGCTCCCGGGGCTTCCAGGATGGGCAGTGTCTCTGGGAAAGGCGTCCGCCCTTCTGGTCAGCACATCTGGTAGACTGGCCTAAGTGTGAAGTCCAGTGTGGGCATGTTCTCAGAATTACAGCATGGGGAGGAATCTTAAAGTCATTGTGAGTTGTTCTCCATCACCAGAACTGCTGGTGAGATTTAGTCCTACCGGTTTTTCCTCAAAGAATATTCTGGGCCCCCCCAAATTACTGGCTCCTATAATGCTGGATTCTTTAGAACATAATCCAAATTTAGTTTCCAGATACCTTAAATGTGTGTGTATGTGTTTCTCTAGGTACTTTTTTCCCATTTACTTTAACTTATTTTTTAACTTTTATTTTTGTGGGGGAGGGGGTAATTAGGTTTGTTTGTTTGTTTATTTATTTATTTATTTATTTTTAATGGAAGTACTGGGGATTGAACCCAGGACGTTGTGCATGCTAAGCATGCGCCATACCACTGAGCTATACCCTCCGTCCCTATATGTACTTTTAACTTCTTTTTGGTATATAAATCACTTGCCCGCTTTGAGTAATATGAAATTCTGTGAAATTTAACATAAAATGCTGACTTTAATGATATAGTGGGACAAAACAGTATTACATTTCTAACCAGTTCCCTCCCTGTTCTCTGAAAGTGGAGTAAATTTATGGGGAACATTGAGGCTGATGCCAGAGCTGCTTCGGTTCTGGAACAGTGAAAAGAATTGTGCGTTTGGAGTGAGGTCTGTGGTTTGGGATTCAGCTCCATGGCCTTGAGCAGGTCATTTAGCTTGATTGAAATCACTAAGCTTCAGTTTCCTCATTAGGGAGACAAATAAGATACAATAATGTCTTGTAATAGAATTAAGGGAGATAACATCTTCAAAACTGGCATACAAGTGAAGAAACTGAAAACCACCTTCACTGATTCTTCCATATGATTTTCTCTCTTTGTCAAAAAATAACCTCATACTGACCTGATCTTGACTTTGTGTTCAGGCAGCAACCCACAGTCCTAGGTGGCTTATCACTACAACCCCTCCCAACTGGCACCCCCCCAACAAATAATGTGCTAGGAGTGACAGGGACAGAACACATTCTGGATGCTTTGCATCACATGTGGGGAGATCATGCAAAACTGCATTTACCTCCAGCTTCATGGTGGTGCCAGTTTGCCTGTGAGGTGCAGCTGGAAGGAGGGTGGGCTCTGGAGTTGGGCGCTTGGGTTGGAGTCCTGTCTCTACGGCTCCTTGCCTTGGGTAAATCACTTCACTTGTCTCCGCCTTAAGTAGAGTGGGTGTAATAATAATGGTCGTCATACAAGGCTGTGATAAGTAAATGAGATGATTTTAAAATGTTGAGCCCAGTATCTAGCACACAGGAAGAAACTGCCCCTTAAATGTGTACTCTTGTTATAATAATAATTTTTAATCTTTTAACCATCTTGTATTAAAGTATAGCTAATTTGCAATGTTGTGTTAGTTTCAGGTGTACAGCAAAGTGATTCCGTTAAACGTGTGTGTGTGTATGTATATATACATATACATATATCTGTTCTTTTTCAGATTCTTTTCCGTTATAGGTTATTATAAGATACTGAATATAGTTCCCTGTGCTATATAGTAGGCCCCTTGTTTATCTGTTTTATATATAGTAGTATATATCCGTTAATCCTAAACTCCTAATTTATCCCTCCCCACCAATAATTATTATTATGTATATTGTGGTAAATGTATATTGTGGTAAATGTACATAATATAAAATATACCATCGTAAGCCATATTTAAGCATAGCTTTCAGTAGTGTTAAGTATACTTGCATTGTTGGGCAGAACTTTTTCATCAACTAACATACCCATTAAACAACTCCCCATTGCCCCCTCCCCTGAGCCCCAGCATCCTTCATAAGGAACCAGGATTGCATGATTTTGTAGCCGAGTCATTTAATTTGGTTTCCACATCTGCGAAGGGTAGCATGTGTGACTTCTAAGAGCGGTTATAATGGAGCACTTGGCCAAGGGCCTGACACCTAATAAATCAGCAGTTAAAATGTTAGCAGGCGGTGGCGGTGGTATGTTTGTGGAAAGAAGGCCTACCAGTTAGGTCCTTGAAAACACGGTGCTGAGACACGCAGCTGTGGCCCAATGGAATGGCCACCTTTACTCTTAATAGAAAATGTGATGAGCGCTGACTTTGTAGAATTGTACCTGTTGTATGTTCAGGTCCTGATTTGATTGGCCATTGGGAAGGTTCTGCCCTAGGTGTGCCTGGGTTGGAGAAATGATTGTTTATCTGCAAAATTCAGTAGTGAAATTTCTTTCCTTTTTTTTGGGGGGGGGCAGTGGTGGCCTTACTGTTCTTATTAGAAAAACACACACATTTAATGGGTTTGAACTATAAACAAAAATACCATTATTTGAATAACCTGATAGATCATATACATCCTGCTCCATAAATCCCTTCTCACTTTTGTTCTTTGGACTTCTAGAAGGAATTCTATCTCCTAGTAAAGGCTACAGTTATAAACATTACTCTCTTATAGCCTTCGGGTATAAGAAGCAGATGGAAGTTAGGAAAAGGGAATTATGGGTCTATACATGATTAAAAACTTAGAGTTTATAATTGCGTAGAACCTTGGATTCTATTGTAGCATTTTCATTTTTGAATCTAGTTTGTTATGTACAAGCTTTACCTTCCTGTGAAGATTTTTTTTTAGTGGCACACCTCTAGTTCCAAAAATCCGAAGTACCTTAAAATACTTTTTTGTGTTAATATGCAAAAATGTCATAAAAGTAAGAAAACTTCCTAATTATCAATTGAGTCAAAATATTTTTCCTCCACAGACCCCCTCTTTGGTAGTGTATTTCGCAACTTGCACAACAGGACATGTGCAACGTAGTTGAATTTGCACTGACTTGTGCAACAGGAATGGCCAGTTTTCCTTTATGCTCGGACAAGTCAGATACATTCTTTATAAAAAATTGTAGCTTTTAAAAGTTTCCTGGTTTTTCCCTGTTAAAATCAGTTGGTAAAGTAAGTTCAGGGGTCAGGCTCCTGAGACAGACCAAGAAACCTCTAACCTTGCTCATTTTTTCACCTGTTGTAATTAGGTCCCCCAGTTCCATAAGGGGCCTGAGTTACAGCTTCTAGAGGTTTTGTAATGTTGACATGCTTACTTTAAGTTCATCTTTATAATAAATGAAAAAAAAAAAGAGAGAAATGAGTTATTTGGTAAATACAGCCCTTCACGATCTCATTCTTTTGAATGCACTTGTCTTTTTTCCTTTTTTTTTTTTTTAACAAAGGGTGTATGTTTTTGGAGAGAAGAGGCAGATGTGTGTGTTGCTAGCAACACAGCACAAAGCATGTAGGTTTGAGTTCATCTGGAACTGGCACCCCCCACTCTAGTTGTTGCAGGTGTTGGTGCTGTTTGTGTCCCACGTCGTGACAGCTCCGTAATTGGGACATGCCTCGGTGAAAAGGCTGCCCAGTGTACCGTGAGGGTGATGACGTCCACGCCTATGGATGAGAGCAAAAGAAGGCAACAGAAGTAGGGGGTGCAGGCCCCGGCCTTGGCCTTACAGCCGGCCAGCCGAGCTCCCCGCTGTGGTTTTTGATTCTGCTGATGTGAAGAGATGCGCCGGGGCTGAGAGATGTCGTGTGGAGCGCAGTCCCTTTGTGAGCCAGAGGACCCTTCGGCCTGTCGGCACATCATCCGTGTGCCCTTTCCCCACTTGCTGCTGCCTTTTTGGATATACTTATACCAGGGCTCAAGCAAGGAAGAATAAAACCGTGTCACGTTTTATTAGTGGCTTTATGGAAGAGGAGGTAGAAATGACTGCCCTGCTCCCCCGCCTTCACTGCGGATACCTGAGTGTAGTAAGTTGTGTTAAGGAGGAGATGTTTGGGGCCCCCAGACTTCCTTCTCAGCCGGTGTAGCCGCCCTCCCCCTAACCCATCATACAGGAGGCGGCCTTTGGGTTCTTCCTTCCCACAGCCCTGGCCCAGGGCATGCGTGTCAGCCCAGTGCCCGGACCTCCCTCATTCCTTGTTGTTCTCTTCTCTCCTTACAGTCGTCCGTTTGTGCTAAGATTGTCCAGCTCCTGGGACAGAATGAGGTGGACTATCGTCAGAAGCAGGTGGTCATCCTGAGCCAGGATAGCTTCTATCGTGTCCTCACTTCAGAACAGAAGGCCAAAGCCCTGAAGGGCCAGTTCAATTTTGATCACCCGGGTGAGTTGGGGCATTGAAGGGGTCTGTGGTGTGTGTGTGTGTGTGTGTGTGTGTGTGTGTGTGTGTGTGTGCGCGCGTGCGCGCGCGCTGGTCAATTGAAGAAGTTGCTTAACCTCTCTGAGTCTTGATTCCCATCCATAAGATGGAGGACCAGTAGGAACCTTGCAGGGTTGTGGTGGGGCTTCTGTGAAAGAAGGGATCTTGCAGCATCCTGTCATTCTTGGCTCTTTAAATACTGATCGAATCGGTGTCTGGACAAGGGTGACTTGGAGAAGCCTGTTATTACTCAGGATGGGCCAGATGCGGGCTAGAGCACGTGGCTGGTTCCTCTGCCTCCTCTGATCTGAAGCAGCCGTTTCACATCATCCAGCACGTGTGTGTACACGATTTGTGTGTTCAACTCACTGACGGGCAGGGAGGGAGACGGAGGGTCCAGGATGGCTGCCTGAATGACTTTTGCCTGGATGGTCCCAGGTTGGCACACTGCCCTCTGGCTGGTTTGGGTTTCTTATGATTGTCGGAGTCAACACTTGCTGGTGTGATGCTTGCTGCATCCCTCTAGTCGTGAGGATGCTTTTCAGGTGATCACATGCTGGATTTAGAGAGGGGAGAGAGAGGTCCGAGGCCAGGGATAGGACAGCAAGGCAAAACAAGGAGAAACCCACTTGGCAGAACTCCTTTATACAGTTTGGTTTGAGACCCAGGGAGTTTGCATTCTGCTGTGGGTAGAAATCTGGATTTTTTTGGATGGTGGGGGGCAGGGTGGGGGGGGTGCTTCTCTAGGGTGTGATATGCATACGTGAAATAGAGGTGTGTAGCGATGTGTGTAGTTCATCATTATAGAAGTCATTTTACAATTCAGAAACATTTTAACAGTTTGATTTCCTTCAGATGCCTTTGACAATGAACTCATTTTCAAAACCCTCAAAGAAATCACCGAAGGGAAAACAGTCCAGATTCCCGTGTATGACTTTGTTTCCCATTCCCGGTAAGTGAGCTGCTCTGGGCCAGGGATTGCTCCCCAGGGCTCCCCAGAGCACCCCCGACTTCTCGAGTCCCAGGCCTCTGCCTCCCTGCTGCTGGTGCCCGCTGCAGCCTGTCTAACAGGGCGGTGGTGGCAGTGTGCCTGCGGGTGTGGTGTGCATGGGGGTCAGGAGTTCATCCAGGCGCTGCTTGAAACCGTCCGATCACGATCATCAGGTTTAGTCCACTCTGAGATGGGTTCATGAATTTGGGCTCGGGGACTGCATCTTCGTCCTCATCCACATCCCCGAGCTGTCGTTCCTGGAGTGAGATGTCAGGGGGCGGGGTGGAGGAAGCACAGAAGAAGGAAGGGAACAGTTCTTTCTGCTCTCCGGGTTGACTTGGGGTTGGGCTGCACTGAGAAGTGTGAGGGCACTGAGCTCCCCAGAGATTAGACCTTCCAGAGGGCTTCTCCCTCACATCAGACCTGTCCTCCCCGTTTGTCTGTTTCATGCTCCTGATTAGTAGAGGAGTGGTTTCGTCCATGGCATCTTCCTTCCCTCTGAGGGATGGGAAGGGGCTCCTGGAGGACTTCCCTCCTGATAGGCAGACCCCAAGCTCCTTCAGAGCTGCCCAGAGCTCTCTGCTCACGTGGCCTCCTCCGGGACCTCCCAGGCACACTCTGAACACCTCAGCCCCAATCGTGTATTGCACCACGTGTCGCTTCTTCATATTCCTGGGCTGGTAATGGCTCAGCAAGTGTTTGTAGCTTTGGGCTGTTTTGAAAGTTTCTCCCACCTACTTTTTCATTTTCCTTCCTGGTTCCTTTATCCTATTCCCTCTTGGGTTGATTTTTTTTTTTTTTTTTTTGTAATGGGAAATAAGCTCTCATACTTCTTTTACTGCCGAATGTGTCTATAATTAAAAGCCCAATCTTTATCTTCTCGTGCGTCCCTTTAGTACGGATCTCAGCCTTGAATGAAGTATATGCTCTTCTCGTGAACTTTCTCAGAGCTTGAGGGTATGGTAAGGATTTGGGTGGAGGAAGAGGGAAGACAGCACATTGTGATAGAAGGCAGGGCTGCTTTGGTACTCACCTTCATCCCTCATCAGAATCTTTTGAAGTACTTCCTACCGTGGACCCGATTCTACTGTGCTGGAGATTCAAAGAACAAGATACGCCATGGTGTTGCTTTCGAAATGTATAGGAATATCAAATCACTGTTGTGAACCAGGAACTAGCATAGTATTGTAGGTCAATTATACTTCAGCTGACCAACAAATAAACTCACAGAAAAGGAGATCAAATTTGTCACTATTGGTGGTGGTGGGGATGGGGGAGAATTAGATGAAGACAGTCAAAAGGTACAAACTCCAGTTTTAGGAAAAATAAGTACTAGGGATGTAATGCACAACCGGATAAAAATAATTAACATTGCTGCTCATTATATATGAAAGAGAGTAAAGCCTAAGAGTTCTCATCACAGAAAAATTTTTTTCCTATTTCTTCAATGTTGTGTCAATATGAGATGGTGGATGTTCACGGTACCTAGTGTGGTAATCATGTCATGATGTATGTGATCAGACTATTGTGTTCTACACCTATACAGTGTATCATTATGTTGTAAACTGATACAGTGCTATACAGTATGTCAGTTATATATCAGGAAAACTGGAAGAAAACATAAATTAAAAACAGAAGTTAAAAAAAATGAACATTATCAAGTATGAGAAAAGATCAGACATTACTTCTAGAAATGGAAAACACAGTGGCAAAATTTTAAAACCCAGCAGACATATTTAGCAGCAGACTGGGCCTAAAAAACACAATTCAAACACTAGAGGATTGATCTGAAGAAATTATCCATGAATGTATTAAGGAAAGAAAAAGAAAACAGAGAAGGAATTAAGAGACATAGAATACAGTGAGAAAACCTTAAAAATATTTAACCAGGAGAGAAAAAAGAACAAAAGCAGTATACCTGAAAAGAGAGTAGCTTAATTTTTTTCAGAACTAACAAAACTCACCACATCCATAGATTCAAAAAGTGTTACAAATCCCAGGCAGGATACGTAAAAAGAAATACACAGGTGAGTTCTAAGTTCTTCTCTTTGGAATTGGTTAATATTCCATTGTGACTTAACAGTTTTTGTGCCTGCTACAGAGGTGTTTTGAAGGTTTGTACGAAGTTGTGTGTCTGTACAAACACATACATGCTTGCTAATTTCCATTTCCTTTCCATTGTCTGCTTCATCAATGAGCTTTTTTTTTCGTTTTTCATTTTAGGTAGAATTGTTACAATTTGACTGCACATAGACAATGTATTGCATATAAATATGTATATACAATATACTGCACATCTTTTTAAAAAATTTACGTATACGTACTGTTCATTGTTTCTAAGAATGTTAAGAGCTTAACTTTTTAAACTTACATAGTTATCAAAGAAATAAAGCCAACCACAAAATAAGAATTAATTCAAAAAGACACACATACCCCGCTATTAACAGCAACATTGTTTATAATTGCCAAGATACGGAAGCATCCTAAGTGCACATCAATAGATGAGTGGATAAAGAAGATGCAGCATATATGTGTAATGGAATACAGTGCACCCGTAAGAAAGAAGGATATTTTGCCATTTGCAGCCCTTCATTCACTTTTTTTTTTCCCCCACTTCAAAAACCAGAATTTTATGACTGGCATAAACATTTCCATTCAATCAAAAAGAACAAAAATACCTAGAAAGAAACTTAACCAAAGAGGTTACCTATACTCTGAAAACTGTAAAACATTGATGAAGGAAATTGAAGATGATACAAAGAAATGAAAAGATATCTTGTGCTCTTCGATTGGAAGAATCAACATTATCAGATTCAACCAAAGCAATCCACAGACCCAATCCAACCCCTTGTCAAAGTACTCACATTTTTCGCAGAACTACAACAAACAGTTCCAAAACTTATATGGAACCATAAAAGACCCCGAACTGCCAAAGCAAACTTTCGTAGATCTTTTTTGTTATTTTCCTCTGTCTTTCTTCTTTTCGTTCTCTTTTCTTATGGTTTGATGACTAGAGAAGTTCCTTTAACATTTGTTGCAATCAGCCAGCTTTTAAAATACAGAAGTTAGAAGTCTCTCCATTACAAATGTGGATATGGTTTCTCCTGGTATTTATATCAGCTCAATATACTTCAAAGCTATGCGGTTAAGGAAATAAAGCTTCATGACTTTAAAAAAAAAAAAAAAAAGAAAAGAAATACCTAGGGTAAATCGATGCTTTAGCCCAACCCCACTCTAATGAAATCAGAGCCCCAGGCGGGTAGAGTCTAGGTATATATATATTTTTAAAGCTCCCCAGATGATTCTGTGTGCATCCAGAGTTACACTGCTGTCCTGGAGAGTCTCCTAACTACTAACCTGTTCTGCTATCTTTTCTGCTCTGTATTTTGCTACCTTGGTAGTTGCTTCAACAGTGCTGCCTTAGAATGTCGACAGGAACCCAAAAGTCTGAGCTAATCAAGAATCAAAGCTTGTTTATGGGAAGGAAGTTCAAAGGCATCCTCCTTGGGGGTGGGGTGGGATGGGCAGCCACTGTTGACCTCCCTGTGTTTGCACTGATAAGGCAAGGTGCAAACCTTCCTATCATCTTAAGGGCATTTTAGAAGGACTGTTTGTTTGGTTTTATTCACAGATGTTTGCTGCTCTGCCGGTCAGGGCAGTAGTACACCTTGCCGTGGTACCTGGTCACTTCCCGTTCAGTGAATTTTAGGGGAGAGGCAGTAGGTGGAATGCAGGGTAGTTTTAGGACAGCAGCCAAGCCTGAGAATACAAGGGAAGCTGAGGCAGGGCGGAGTTGGACCCCAGCAGGCCCCTGTTATCCGTT
This sequence comes from Camelus ferus, assembly GCF_009834535.1. Taxonomy (NCBI): domain Eukaryota; kingdom Metazoa; phylum Chordata; class Mammalia; order Artiodactyla; family Camelidae; genus Camelus; species Camelus ferus. The sequence continues at coordinate 14,578,007 of NC_045716.1, read as the reverse complement.
TGGTTTCACTTCCCTTGCTTTTGAAAAGTCTTGTTTACACTGGTGTCTGCCTTGGGCCTCCCAGCCCTCGGGTGGATGGATGAGGTAATGTAGGATCCTGCTGCACTGATAAGGGAGACTGTTCTAGGAGTGAGACGGAGCCAGACGGGGCAGGATGCTGGGAGCATTGACTTGCCTGTAAATCCTTCCTCCTCTCCTTCTTATCTAAAGCTTTATTTTTCCCTCTGCCCCTTCCTTCTTCCTTCCAGTGGCCTCAGGGCTGGGGGAGGGGTGGGGCTCTTGGGAGAAAATTGCATTTCTGGTTTTGGAAGTTCAGAGTGTTAGGTCCCACAGATGCCAGGCCTGAGCCCTTCCTGGAGACCACATGTGCTTTTGTCTGTCTTCATTCTTCCTTTAATAGCAGGTCTTTTATTCCCAGGAGAGGGACGCCTGCCCTCCCTTGCTGCTTTATGGCCAGAGCTCAGGAAACCTTTGCCCTAGTTGTCCTGGCCCCCGTTTTGGGGTCTTCAGTGGTGGTTTCAGGGCTCTGTGAGGCTGTGTTAGCTAAACCCTCTCAGCCCCCTTTATGTCGAAGGGGGCAGGACCCTAGACTCCCAGGCAGCTGCCCTTGCTCCTGTTTCCTCTTGCCTGGCACCACCCAGCCCATCATCCTGCCCTGTGGTTTGCAGGAAGGAGGAGACGGTCACTGTCTACCCCGCGGACGTGGTGCTGTTCGAAGGGATCCTGGCCTTCTACTCCCAGGAGGTACGAGACCTGTTCCAGATGAAGCTTTTCGTGGACACAGATGCGGACACCCGGCTCTCCCGCAGAGGTGCGTCCCAGAAAGCTTCTGATGGCCCTGTTGGCGGCCTGTGACAGGCCCCTGCCCACCATGAGACTGGAGCCCCAGCTTGCCCCCCGGCCGCTTTGTGGCCATGTGGCCCAGCCCAGCTGAGTCAGTCCAGCCCCAGGATGTTCTGCTGCCCAGGGATTCGGTGACATTTGAGAAGGGATTAGTCACTTACTGTTTTGGATAACGAAAGGCTTGTGAGGTCACAGAGATGAAAAAAGAAGTTTACGTGCTGCTTTGGCTAAGGGAGAGGTTTGGTTAAACACTCAGTTCCTTCTGATTCCGCTCCCCCCACCCCCGGCATCATAGTCAAGATGGGAAATAACTGCAGGACATCGGGGGGCAGGAACACCCTACGCCTGCAGCTTCAGGCGGCTGGGCCCACCAGCCTGCATCTCACCTTTTGCTTTCTAGAAAGTTCTGTGGTGGTTTTGTCACTGTCCATCCAGCTCGGGAGCAGTAGTTCCCTCTGCAGGCCTTTACCAGGTGGGCACCTGTGTGCTGAAGATGCAGGGCTGCTCGGGGGCGAGCAGGGGAGCTGGGCCCGTGAATTCTGCTCTGCAGGACGTGGAGCCGAGACCTTGCTTCCGTGGGAGAGACCAGAGGCTTCATGGGGGAGGCAGGGTCTGGACTTGGATATGATGTAGAATCACGATGTAGGCAAGTCAAGGAGGTACATGGTGCAAACATAGACACCTTGGCTCGTTCTGAGAGGCAGGTGGCTGGAGTTCGCAGGGCTGTGAAAAGAGACTCCAGAAAGTAGCTTGGGGCAGGTTGTGGGGACTGAGGCTTCTGATTTGGTTCCTGGTGCACAAGGAAGAGCTACCAAGCAAGGGGTTTTGAGCAAAATTGCCTCAGCTGCCTATTGGAAGGTTATTCTGACACAGGACTGTTTTCGCTGATCTGGACGACAGGTAGGGCTGTCATCCGCAGGTGGTGGGAGGGGGGATGGAGACCTGGGGAGAGATGAGAAAGGTACTAGCAAAGTGAGAACAGCCAGACCCAGCCAAGGCAGTGGGGCGGGGGTGACCGAAGGAGGCATGAGAGGTGACTAAGGCTGCGAGTCCCCATCGTGCGGAAGGGGAATGACGCGGGAAGCGCCTGGTTTAGCTCCTAGTCACTGAGCAAACCACTCACAGATTCAGATTTCGTAAGCTCCAGCCCAGAGCCTTCTGACCTCAAAAGCTGAAATTTTCTCTCTTTGGTTCATGAAACAAATGTGTAGTTTATCCAGTTTAGCACTCTTGTCGTAAGAACAAGAATAAATGGAATCAGCAGAATCTAGAGAAAAGAGTTCCTGGGTTTTGGCTTCCCAAGAAGTAATAGGATCCACACTTCATTAGGTCAGGAGAGCTGGACATCACCTTCCAGGTCGGGTGGGGAGGGGGAGTAATTGGACAGAAAAAAGGAAGGAAAATTCTAGTCGAGCAGAGCCTCCTGCTAGCTTTGTGACTTTGGTGGCTCCTGTGACCTCCCAGGCTTGGGGTTCTTTTTAACGGGTAGTATGAGGGAGACAGGCCTATTTTTTAGGGTTGCGACACAGGGCAGGGAAGAGTTGCATGGTCTTTTTTTGACAGGTCATTGAGGCTGGAGCCTGACAGTCCCTCATAGCTCTGACCTCAGGGCTTATCACCTTGTCACCTTCACGCACCAATGCAGGTTCAGCCTTGGCTAACCTGCCCAGGTGTCCGTGTGAGCTCGCCAGATTTGGGGAGCATCCTTGGGGAAACGCTGGAGTCAAATGACCTGGACTTTGTTTAAATCCTGGTTTCCACATATCGTAGATGTGTGACCTGGGGCAGATTATGTTTTAACCTCTTTGTACCTTATTTTCTTATTGGTTGATCATCTACTGATTAGTTAGAACTCCTGGAATAGTTGTGACGATTAGTGATAATGCAGGTGAGATGCCTGGTGGCGGCTTTAGTGGATGAATACCGATGTGGTAGATCAGAACTCCGCTTTGCCTGAGGTGGTAGCTGGAGTTCTGTTTTCCTGAGTGTTCTGTCAAGACTGGTCTTGTCCCCTGGAGCTGCTGACACCTGGGCTGACACTGTCGTTAGTCTAGCAGGTGGTACTGAAGTCCCAGGGGATGCAGTTCAGCTTGAAGGAGGAAGGAGTGTAAGAAGTTGCACAGGAAATGAATGAGAACCACATTGTGTGCAGTGGCAGCGTCCTTGGAAAGCAAATGAATCTTAGCCTCTGATTCTGACAGATGGTCTATGGGGTAGATTAAACTGAAAACCCTCCCTCCCTTTCCTGTACTGGGATCCTTCTGTGAAATGGGGAAGAGACTTGAGCTGATGGGGGCCCACTCTGGGGGTTTCTTAAGGCCTGTTCTGCACCCCGTAGCTTCCCTGATGTCTCCCGGGGCAGGTTGCTGCCTCTCAGGTCTGCCGTCTTCTCTTGTCACCCCCTGCTTGAGTCACTCCAGTTGGACTTCTCATTCTCTGTCCCCGTTGGGCAAAAAACCTGCCTGGCATGTGCCTTGTGGGATGGGAGGGTGCATGGTAAGGGAGAGGGAGGGAGAGTTAGTCGGGGGCTGTGGGGCATGCAGACATTCCTGGAGACTTGAGTGAGTTCCATGGTTTTACCCGTCCGTGTGTCACACTCTCCTGGGCACGGGGCCCTCACGTTCCGAGTTGACCCTCACGCGGGAGGGGTTCTGCATCAAATCTCACAGCCTTGGAGAGACTGACCTCCTTCCCGTGTGGCCCCCTTGTATTTCCAGGGAATGGGTTTCCTTCCCACAGAGCTTGCCCTCACCTTCCGTCTCTGTGTGAATTCCCCCGAGCCCGGCCTTGAATTCAGGGGCAGGGAAGACCTGAGATGAGGGAGCCTAGGACTGCTGGCTCTTGGTCTCTCTCCCGCCGTGGCTCTCTGTGCCCAGTTCCCACGGAATTAGGGCTGCAGTGGGCGCCAAGATAGTCTGTTCTTTTACTAGAGTCACACATCTCAACTAATTTTTTTTTTTTTAACATTGGGTGTCCAGTTTTTTTTAAGTTAAAACTTTTTTTAACTTTAAAAAAATTAATTTTTTTTTATTTTCAGGGGGAGGTCATTAGCTATGTGTATATATATATATAGCACTGGGGATTAAACCCAGGACCTCTTGCATGCTAAGCACAAGCTCTGCCACTGAGCTGTACCCTCCCCACCTCAACTGATTCTCAAAGTGAATTGATAGCCATTGAGGAATTATGTCTGTTCTGGGTCCTTCTACATTTTGTTCTCAGCTTTGGCTGCCTCCTCACTAGTACATTTGGAATGGCTGAGTGCAAGCCAGGCAGAGAAAGGCAGGCCTGTTGTCGCCTGCCCATTACCCCGCTGCGGAGAGGGCCTGTCCTGGTCCAGCAAATGTGCAGGGTCAGAGTGATGATGGTGAAGCCAGTTTTGCGTCTCTGGAGTTTCCGGTCTGGGCCGAGACCTTGTTCTGACTCAGTCCTTGGCTTGGCCTCATTTCCTGGCTGTGCCTGAGGAGGAGGGCAGCTCAGTGCCGTGAACCTGGCTGGCCCTGGGTTGTCCTTGGCTCACGGAGGGGTCTCGGTCTCTTTAAGGTGATAATTGGATGGAAGGCCCTGAGGAGCAGGGGTGGGGGATGCCTTCTGGTTTTGCCTGTTCCCAGTGTCCGGGCAACATTCGGACCTGCTTCTGTCTCCTTTTCCGAGGTGGAAACTGAGATGACTCCTTCCTGCCTTCCCTGTTTCTCCTTCTCCACCATGTCTTCCCAGGTGTTTGTGTCCTGCCCTCCCACATCCCTCCCTACCCCTCCTCCCTCCGATGGGTCCAGCCTGCTTACCTGAGTTCATAGTTCCTCTCTGTGCTGGCCTGCTCTGTCAGGGAGCCGTCGCTCTCCCGAATCTGCCTCAGGTCCTGTTGTCTTCATCACCATAGAAACTCGGGTTTATTGAACACCAACTATGTACCAGCCACCGTGTTGAAGAGTTTGACTGTCTTCGTAAGTGACAGCTTTGTGAGGAAGTTACGATTTCGGTCTCTGCTTTACAGTGAAGGAAAATGAGATTCAAAAAGGCCAAATGACTTGTTTAAGGCCACAGGGGTAGCACTTAACAGGGTCAGGATTCGAATCCGGGTCAGGCTTGCGCCACCGGTGGGGCACGAAGCAGCTTTGATCCCTGGAGCAGATGCCGCGTGACTCACCGTCTCCACCCACTTTCTCCCTGGCCTGTTTCTCGCTCCTGTGAGCTCCTGTGATTTGACAGGTGACGCTCTCAGGTCTGCAAGACCCAAGGTTGCTGCAGGCCTGGGCTGAGGGCAGTGGCAGAGCCGTTTGAAAGGGGAGCATGCACGCGTGTGTGTCCTTCCGGTGGGGGAGGATGGACGGAGGGAACTTCCCACGGCGCTGCGCCGAAGCTGTCGGCAGCTGTGTGCAATGCACGTCTTGCGAAACAAACCAACCCAGCATCAGGCTCCTGCAGGGCTTTTAAGTAAAAGCTGCCTAAGTGCAGGCGTGTGTTTGCTTTTGTCCCAGCTCTGATACCCTTTTGGTCTGGCTTCCTTTTTCCTTTGGGCTTTATCTGGCGACGTGTGAAGAGCTGGAGGCCACCCGGACTGTGTGTTTTGGCGAGCAGGGCTCGTTGGCCGCAGAGGCTCGTGGGGCTGAGCCACGTGGCAACTCTGGGGCTCCTCCTTGGCTGCGTGTCCCTGGCAGGGCAGTGGCGGCAGCTGGAGCCGGGCCCCGTGCCCAAATCCCTGAGAAGACTGCTTCCTGGCTGGGCTGGGCATGCTGTCAGCAGGGTTCATGAGGCAAGTCCTGACGAATTAGGGACCAACCAGCTATGTTATTGCCAGGACTTCTGGGGGAAAACCTGGTAAATTGAGGAGCTGGTGGAGAAGTCAGGTGGTGGCGGTGGTCTATTACCTAGCTCTCTGGAATGTGGTTTCCCTGACGGTTTTCTAGCCATCTGCTTGATCTTACAGACTTCATGCCAGCCTGGATCATAAACGCAGACTCTCTCTGTTTTCTGCCCCGTCCACATGCATGCGTGCCTCTGTGTGTGTATGTGTGTATATGCACGCAGATGTGCGTGCCTGCGTGTAAACACAGAAGTGTTTACAGACGCGGCTTTCTGGAAATTCACTCCCAAGTCTTCCCTATGTTTACGGTGGGTTTCATCCCATGCTAAATCTCTTACCTGAGAAATGGTTGAGAGAAGCCGAGGGGCCACCGCAAATGATTGTAGATGGATTTGATACCCTTTTGGGGTGAGAGGGAAAGATTCAACAGTGCATAGTGTCAAGATGGAAAACATTTGGAGGGAGGGGCTGTTTTGATTGAGAGAATCAAACTCACTGCTGAGTTTAGGGGAACCTCAGGCCCAGGGAAGTTAATGTATAGTGGCAGAAGCAGGATTCCAGACCCTTTTCTGTTTTCTGACAAAAGACTGCTAAAAGCAGTGTTTAACACAGGTCCCTGAGTAACACCCCCCTAAGGAAGAAGATGGTAGAAGATGGTGAGTTTGGGTCCATTTGGGCTGCTTCACAGCTCCGGCCCACAGTTTCTTACATGGTTTTCTCATCTTTCACTAAGTGGTCTTCTATTTGCAAACCTCTGTGCTTGAGATGGGCAGGAATGGCTGACCACAGCTGTGCCCTCAGCCTGACTTCCACCTGCTTTAGGGGCTTGAGTGTGGGTGGGAGCTGGCTGGGAAGAGGTGGCCCACAGCAGATGTGCCAGCCTGAGCTCAGGTAAGTGCTTGCTAGGGGCTGGGATCAAGGTGGGCAAAGGAGACGTCTCCTGGCACCACCCCCGCCTTTTGCCAGGAAGCCCCACCACCTCTCTGGGCCCAGTCTGTTTGCTTCCTGTTACGAGCTCTCCAGGAGCATCCTGCTCTTCTTTTTGTTCACAGTGAAGTTTTTTTGGGGTCAAATGTTGCTTGTAACCAGAAGACTACTGGCCTGGCCCAGACAACCTTTGCTTTGGAGAGCCCTTTGTCATGGCAGATGTGTTGACTGTGGCAAGATGTGAACTTGCATCTTGTTTTTCCCGAAGCTGCTGCTGACCAGCTCTTGGTCAAGTCTCACAGGAATCCGGCTGATGAATCATCCCGAGTACTCGCGCGGCCTGTATGATCCTGGTCGGCCTCGGGAGGGGCGGACATGTGTTGGCTCAGGCACCGTTTTTTGGATTTTTGTTTTTCCTTCTCTCCTAGTATTAAGGGACATCAGCGAAAGAGGGAGGGACCTGGAGCAGATTCTGTCTCAGTACATTACATTCGTCAAGCCTGCCTTTGAGGAATTCTGCTTGCCAGTGAGTTGTGTTCTTGTTTTCTTGTTGAATTTAGATGTTAAAATTTCAGCTGTACAGCAGGGAGGGTATAGCTCGGTGGTAGAGCGCATGCTTTGCGTGCATGAGGTCCTGGGTTCAATCTCCACCAGTACCTCCAGTAAAAAAAAAAAAAAAATCAATCTAATTACCCACCCCCCCAAAATTCTTTTTTAAAATTAAAAAATGCCTTCTTCTAAAAAAAAAAAATTCTTAGCCACACAAATAAAGAGATGTCAGTTGATCTCCCAGCTGGATCTCTCTCCGAGCACGCCTCTGTCCTCACGTCCCAAGAAAGGGCCACCTTTGGTGCTTTGTCCCTCCACTGTGATCTCCGGGAGATCTGTCCTGCCACTCTTTTTTGGGGGGTAGCCTTTCAGGTTCTGGCTGTCTGGTTCCAGCATACTGTCCCCTTCTTGCTTGGTTGGGCTCATGGTGTGAGACCCTTTACCAAGGGTGCGTCATATCTAAGGATAGACTCGGCCACTTGGATCTTCAGAAGATCTGTGGTGGTTGGGGTGTTGGTGCAGGGAGGCAGCAGCTACAAGGTGCTGTCTTCTGAATTTCTTCTGCCACGACTTTGGAGCCCTACTTTGAGCTGCTCATGGCCCCTGTGTCAGTTCCATTCGGAACATGTGCCCTGCTGGAACGGGCTTCTGTCCTGCTCAAGCACGGGCTCACCAGGCCTCCCCACGGCTGCTGGGAACTCTCTAGTGAGGTGGCTTTCAGAGAAGGGTGGTTGAGTCCAGGGGGAATTCTCAGCTTTTAGGGGACACCCCAGCTTCCTGAGGAAAGACAGGTGAACTGGGCAGGTGGAGGGCAGATGTGGGGGGTAGCCTAGCTTTGGAAGGAGAAGTATTTAATTCAGGAGACTCTTAGACCTCTGTCTCATCTTCTCCAGCTTGGCCAGACTACGGTCTAACTCCCTAAGGATTTAGAATCAAGCCCTGAGAGAGAGGAGAGAGGTTGGGTCTTAGTCTGAAATTGGATACCTTTAGGGAGACGGGCATCTTGGAGGGTATTGAGAAGAGGTATCGAGTGAGGCTGAGTGTGGGAATTTCTCTGCTTCTCCTAATAATTAACTTTTTTTTCTTTCTCCTCTCCTGGAAAAATACGGTCCCAAGCCATCTTTGTTTCTCTAAGTCTGTTACTAGGTTTTACGTCAAACCAGACTTGGCTTGTGTTTCAGATCAGGAGCAGGTGGACTTTATGAGTCAGCCTGAGTAATCCTGAAGCCCTGCTCACTGTTCACGTCCCTGGTGAGGACGGGGTTACAGAATTAGGTTTTTCTGGGAAGAGGGCAGAGGGAACATTGTATCCACCCGTTATCTGTGTGTCTGAGGACCTCTCCTGCTCTTTTTGATGTAATAATAAGAACACAAAGTAAACTTCTTATTGGGTGTAAATGAGAGTCAACTGCCAATTCCCTGCTGTGAACTCAGTTGTAAGGGAGCTCAGAATTCTACGTGAACATTTTCTGGGTGGCGTCTGCTACTTCACACTGTCCAGCCACTCTGCTTAGGGAAGAGCAGGTCATTCCTGGGAGCTTGGAGCTGACCAGTCACCTGCCTCGTTCAAGTTGGGTCAGAGCCTGACTCAGAGGCACTTCAACAGTCTAGCTTGGAAGCTGCACAGAGTAGAGAGTGTCCTGAGGCATCGTTTATATTGTCTCACCAGGACACAGTTACTTGTAAAACGGTCCACGAAATCTCAGTAAACAAACAAAATGTGCTTCTTTCCTTTTGTTTTCTCTTGTTTTCTTTTTTCTTTTCTCCCTCCCTCCCTCCTATTCTTTTTTTCACTGTGTAATAGAGCCAGTGAAAACAGTCATCAATGGGGATGGCTTTTCTTGGGTTTACCCTTGTGCTAGATAAACTGGTGTGTGGAAGTCCAAGGTGAGCTGCGCCCCTTTTCAAGTTTCAGTTTTACCAGTTGATACTTCTCCTGGTAGTGAAGAGGCAGTTACAGATTTGGTTTCAAAGACCATGTTTACAGTGCAGGTTGTAAGCTGCAACAGTATTAAATGTTAATGAGAACTCAAGAAAAAGCTGATTTATTATAATTCAGATAAAGTGGATAACGGATAGCTGCCGCCCTCCGGGGTTGGTAGGAGAAGGCTGGTCCTTTCCCCGTATTCTCTTGGAGAGGGGCGTGGGCCAGCCTCTCTCTGAACTTCTCTTTAACATGTTGTAAATGTCTTTCTCCACAGACAAAGAAATACGCTGATGTGATAATTCCTAGAGGTGCAGATAACCTAGGTGAGTCCTTGTGGGGTGTTATCCTGCGGGGCGTGTATCCTGCGGGGCGTAACGCCTACCCTTTGTCAGTTAACACTTCGGGGCAGGATATGGTGACTCAGCAGGGCTCTGTAGATGTGGCTGACCCAGTAGGCTGCCGCTGTGAGCCAAAAAGGAGTTTCTCCCTATATGCCTGGCCCTGGGAACAGGCCTCTGTAAATACGCACGGACATAAATGGGGACAGACGTGAACTTGTGCTTTTCTGGCAGCGATCAGAGGGCAGTAGACCACCTTCTACTGTCATTCCTCGTGGTGACACCTGATACCAAATATCTGAAGCCATTTTTAAGCAAAAGCAGATTTCCTGCATTTAAATTAGAATGAGCTGCCCATCCAGGTAGCCTTCCCTAAAGGGAGCTCATTGCTACCATGAGTGCATTTATGCATTTGTTTTCACTTGTCTGGGAAGCAGGAGTATCTCTGGACTCGGGTGTAGTGGGGCAGAGTTGATGTGTAAGAAGACCTTGCCTTCTCATTTTCTTTATAATTTATTTCCATCTTCCTCCATTTAGAAAGTTTATTTATATATTTATTTCTGCTGAGCCATTTGGGAGTTAGTCAGAGCAATGACTGTCTTGCCATTGCTCTGACTAACTCCCAAATGGCTCAGCAGAAGACAAGGCCATTTTCATTTATAGCCACAGTGCTTATCACCCCCAGGAAGCTTAATTTTGACTTAATCTCCTCTAACCCTCCTCAGCCTTTTTTTTGTTTTTCATGACACTGACATTTCGAGGAGAACAGGCCTGTTGTTTTGTAGAAAGGCCCTCTGCTGGGGTTTGAGATTGGCTTCGTCTCACGCAATCTGGAGACAACCACGGGAGGGGCACGTTCTTGGTGCATCACCTCAGAAAGCACTTGAGGTTTATCCCATTTTGGGGGATGTTAATGTTACCCATTTGCTCAAAGCGTGTGATTTATTTCTAAGGCCAAGAAGAGAGAGCCCTCTCTTGCGTTATCTTTGGAGGAGACAGCCTTCTGTGGGGTGGCTCTCCTTTGGGGTGGGGAGCTGGTGAGTTCCCCAGGGGAAGGGTCTCACAGCTGATTGACGGTGTTGGAAGGAAGGCAGCCCTCACATCTACAGACTTTGGGTTGATGGCTGTCATGCGTCCCTGCCGCTGATCAGGTCCTGAAAAGAAGCGCATTCATTAAGGAAAGACTTACTATGGCCTTAACTGTCTTACTCTAAGAACTCTCCTGGGGAGCTCATCACAGCCCCATGAGGCTTGGGGAGTTTGAGTGACAGGTCCACGAATGGCAGAGCCGGTCACCTGGAAGTTTTTAGCCTCCAGTCCCTGTGTGCCCTTCCACCCAAACAGACACACAGCCCTGCGCACATGCTCCCCCGTCTCCCCGCGTCCCTAACAGTCTGCTGGTCTCTGCCCCACAGTGGCCATCAACCTCATCGTGCAACACATCCAGGACATCCTGAACGGAGGGCTCTCAAAACGGCAGACCAACGGCTATCTCAACGGCTATACCCCTTCACGCAAGAGGCAGGCCTCAGAGTCCAGCAGCCGGCCGCACTGACCCCCGTCTTCTCCAGACCCCGGCCCCTGTCTCCAAGGGACCAGGAGGAGGGGTCAGAGGCACTGTTCATCTATACATATGGTTTCCTATGACATTGCTGTATTTAAGAATTTAAGAAAACACCATGGAGATGATGAAATGCCTTTTTTTTTTTTTTTTTTTTTGGTACTTGGAGCGGCAAAATGAAACAGAACTTGACCCTGAGCTTAAACGACAAACTGTGCCAACTCCTACTGGTGATGCCTAATTATGAATCCAACGTGTAACCAGTTATAAATATATATATATATATACATATATATATAAAAGGATCTATTTTTGTGTAAATGTACAAATACTGTACAGCTGTTTGCCGTAAGTATTCCGCAGGAGGGCCTGTACTTGAGTGTTTGGGGCCTGGAGCTGGAGTTTCCCCAGGGGACGCTGTCCTTCGTGTTCCTGGTGGGGCTGGCTCCGGCGTCCGCGTGGGAGGGAGGTGGGGAGCGGAGGCGGAGGCTCACGGCCCTGAGTATCTATGGACCGCGTTGGAAGTGGAGTTTGCAACCTTTGCTCGCCTCCCCTGCCAGATGCCACCTTTTTGGAGCTGGGGTGTTAATGAGATGTGATGATGAGAGATAACTTTTTTTTTTCCTTTTCTTTTTGAGTTGAAACTCAAAAACCAAACTCAGGGAAGAGGCCCACCGAGGTGAACAAGTCTTATGTGTTTTCTTCTTGCCCTCCGCCCCACCTCTGGCTGCTCTGGCAGCTGCCAGGCCCTTTCTTACTCACCTGCCTCTCGGTCTCTCTGAAAGCCAGGGCTCCCCATCTCTCCCTCCCCAAGAGGGCTTTGATGGGATTGGGCCCCAGTCGAATGGGGAAGGAGGGAGTGGAACTGTGTCTGTCAGAGTCTGAGGAGACGCCGGGTCCTCCTTTGTCCCCCAGAAGTCACTGGTCAGATTCCTTGTGAAGTGCACAGTGGACCCTTGCGGTCTGGGCTTTGGTTGAGGACTCCTGCTGGCGCCCCATCACAAGGTGGCGGGAGAGCTGTGCCGTGTAGGGCATAGTAACTTTGGTTCCCCAAGACCCTGGGGTTGAGCAGTGAGGCGGGGGTAGCAGGGACTAGCAGCATCACAGCCACGCGGATTCATTCATTTACCGTACGTGACGTCAAATGGCAGCCACGGGGCACCTAGAGGCAGGGAGGAGCAAATAGCATATTGAAGTCACAAGTTGGAGTCTTACGCTGAAAACGTTTAGAGTGGAGAGTCCCTGCTTTTCCCGGGGCCCCTCTTGGTGGAAGCTTCCTTCTTTGTAAGAAGTACAGGTTCCTGAATGTTGCTGGTGGAGGGGTGGAGGAAACCGGGGCACCAAGCGAGACGGAGGAGGTACGATGATAGTGCTCTGAAGCCTCACATTAACTGCAGAGGAGCCGGACCCTTTTCATCTCAGCGCCTGGTAGGCGACACCCTTAGTTATTCCCTTGTGACTGCTACGGCCTGAAGCGTTTTGGGGACCCCTGCTTCTTCTGTTGCTTTCATAGCCTGTTGGAGCCATTCGGATAAATCTGATGCTGTTACCTTCTTCATACCGAACTGTCTGTCTGTACGCTCAGCACGCTCTGACTGGTATCCCCTTCTGTGGACTCCATTCAACTCTTAACTCAGTTTGGCTGTTTCAGAAAGTCAAACCTAATCCCCAGCAGAGATTTGCACCCCTGAGACATTCAGGAGACGGTGCGCAGGCTCTGGAGGGAATGAACCCCTGAGGGCAGCAGCCACCTGGCTGGAGCAGGGACAGGCTCCCTGGTGCCTGCTCTGAAGGTGGGATGGCCGAGTTCCGGAGTGTGTGTTTCATGTCAGTATTGATTCTCTTTCTAGTCATACCTTGTGCGGTTCTGAGGTGAAGGGTAGATGGCAGGCCTGGGTTAGGATCCTGAGGACCCGAGGGCCTCCTGCCTGTGCTCAGGGGAAGCCCATCCCTGTCTGGGAGAGCCTCAGCCCTTCAGTGGGTAGCACGCTCCACGTTACTTGAAGCTTCCAGGTGCCAAACCATTTAGTGCCTTGGCTGTCTATCCCACTGCCTTGGAAGATGGATTCTTCTCATCTCTGAGCCTTGACTTACTTAGCTGCTTCCTCATCTACTCGTGGTGTTGGGACCAAGCCTCCAGTGTCTCTGAGTAGCCCAGTCCTCGCTGGGGAAACAGCTCCGGGGCTGCTGCCCTGCCTTTTGGTACAACCACCGCCAGTTCTTGCTGTCGCAGCTGGGCCGCGCGGGTGACTCCTCTGGTTCTGTGACACACTACGTCTGGGGTGAGGACGGAGCAGGGTAGGAAGCTCTGCCCCTACGTGGCGACCCCAGCATTTAGCCAGCTGAATACCTGAACTTGAGCTTTCTCTGTGGCAGATCCTGGACTTGGCATTTTGAGAACCAGTGTGTCTCTTATTCCACTGGAGAGTCAGGTAGAATCATTAGGCCAGAAACCACGTGAGTCACCTGGGGACTGTCTGCTGCCCAGCGCGGCAGCTCGGATGAGCACAGTGGGGTCATGTTGGTTGTGTTGCGTGCACAGCAGTTCCTTGGCTTCAGAGCTGCCCAGCGGTGCTTGCTTCTTCCCCGCTGCCCAGGAGGTGTTCGTGGACCAGGTGTTTAGGAAACGAGCGTTGTATCATGGGAGGGCCTGGCCCTGCCCGCTTCCTTGCACTCATGGAACTCCTGCTGCTCTGGGTTCTTCCTGGGCGGCCTGAGACCAATAGGAGCCCAGAGGTGGGAGTGCGTGTAAGGAAGATGGAAGCATTGTCACCTCAGGCGTCCCTTGATTTGGGGTGGGTAGGGGAGGCCCTCGAAGGGGAGGGTTAGGCAACAGGTCTCCTGAAGAGCAGGCTGGGGAGGGTGGCAGGGAAAGGTCTCCAGTTCGCCCTTCAGAACCAGCCTCTGCAGCAGCCCACTCTGGTCTTGGCTGCAGGGCGGTCATGGACGCTGGCTTCTTGCCTCTCCTGGGCTGGCTGGGACACTTGTATCCGTGCCCAGGGTGGGTTGCCAGTCTCACAAGGCCGCTAGGTCAGGCTGCAGGCTTGTGTGCCTCTCAGAGCTGTCGGGGAGCAGGACGGGCTGGAGCCCAGCTGGTCTGTGTGTCACCTCGTTTGGTGTCCTTGTGTAGCCTCCTCAATGCAGCAGTCTTGACCTGCGCTTGGGCCCAGGGCCACTGGCGGGCAGTGGTAACCTCTTGCAGAAAACGTTTTCCTCTGCCGTGGGGTCTCCCACCTGCCTGTCAGCGTGGGTGAGGCAGGCTAGGCGGCTCTGGGTCTCAGAGCGGGGCTTCTCTGCCCCTCCGGGCCTTCCTCCGACCTCAGGGTGGAGTGGGGAAGGTCTCGGTGTCTGAGCAAATGGGGGTGAGTCTGGAGCTGAGTCCCCTTTGATCTGCAGCCCTCCTCAGGCAGGTGGCTGGTCACAGAGCAGCGTCCCAGCCTCTCTCAGAGGCGGTGAGTGCCTCACTGGTCCTGCCTCAGGAACAGGACGAGTAGGTAAATAAGGACTTAGGCCTGTTTTTCCTTTCAGACGCTTGTACTTCCCCCTTTACTTTCTGCTGCCCTGCCTTTATTGTTAGCAGTTACAAAGTGACCACATGCTATGTACTTTGCTGTAAATAAAGACTGAATGGGAAAGAACCAACGCTTGCCTTCTCTGTGGTGCTCAGGCCGGAGGAGCTGGGACTGGGGCCAATGGGCTGACAGGAGGGTGGCCCCTCCAAGCCTTTGCCGGGTGGACGCGGGCCCGCGGCCTGCTGTCGCTGAGCCTCCCCGCCCCAGCCTGTGCCCAGGCCTCCGTGTGCACTGAAGCATCCCCCGATGTTCCCTGAAAGCCGGGCCGAGGCCTCTGGGACGTGCTGGCGCCGCTCCCACTGAGGTCTGGTTCCTGCAGTCTCCTTCCTCTCTGCCCTCCCTTCACCATCCGTTCCTCAGCTTTTACAATAAAAAGCTAAAACAAAACCCTCTAAGTAAAGAAAACTTCATTGAGATTGGGTGGAGGAAAGTTTACACTATGACAGTGTGAACAACTTCAGGTTGCAAACACAGACGTATGTACATTCGTGTGTGATGACCCTGAATGAACATAACTATTTAGTTGATGTCCAGACATCCATCGATGCAGATAATCATCCACCTCCTTGTTTTCAAAAGATCTAGGTCACCCACCATCGATCTTAAAAGTTGGCTCTTATGCTCTTTGTAGTACCCCCCCAGTCCCCACCCCCCAACCTCTCCACTCCCCAACCTCTCCACCCTTCTCAGCTCACCTGTCATTCCTTCACCCACTGCCTCCTGAGCACCAATGACCTTCATACAGAGCCGCCTTGCTGTTTCCAGCCACTTGTTCCAAGGACAGATACAAACCATCAAGGAATTCAGCAGATCGAAAAGAACTTGCATTTAAGAGGAACGCACCCTCAGAAGGCTGCTGTGCTTTTAAAGAACACTTAGGTGTCTCTACAGGACTGGTATTATCAAACTGGACCCTTGCCTGCAGGCAGATGGAGACCGTGAGTCAGAGTGCCATGCAGGTAGTGGCTGTGTGAGCGGGTTTCCTCTGTGCCTTGTCCTCACGTCTCCCCTCTCTGTGGACCACCTTTGGAGTTGGATGCTTTGCTTGGGACTCCGCTCATTTCTCAGAACTGAGTTCTGCTTCTTTGTAATTGGAGGAACAGCGAATCCTTGAGTGAATTTGCTTTCTCCCCACCCATCTGTTGCGACATCCTCTGAGCTACCTTCTGCCCTGCAGCTGGGAGGCACCCGTTTGACGAGCGAGGGCTGCCTTAATCAAACTACTCGTCAGCTCAGATGAAGAGAAACCTGTTAGGACCTGCCCAAAGCTTTCAGAGACGGGAGAAGGAGGAGACCTGGGATGCGGAAGAGTCTGCTTTGAGAGGGTGGGACCACAGGGGCTGATTTCTATCATCATCTGGTGCTGGGGGATATTTAGATTTCTACCTTAAAGCAGAGTTTAAACATTATTTGCTAAAAATCCAGAATGAAGTTAACCTCCTTGCTAAATCTTTGGCTATATGCACATATATGCTTATATATCTTTTCAATAAACCATGAACTAAATATAATTTAAAAAAAAAACGGCAGAGTCAGTTTGAGCTAGGACTAAATCCAGACATATCTTCTCAAATGAATAGATGGAGGTGAAGGGTAGAAGGTGAAACTGCGTCTTGCACAGACTTATTTTTCATACAGTCCGACCCATGCTTGGCAACCCCTTTTACACTTGGACTAGATCAGCAGTGTCCACGATGTGTTGCCCCAGATGAAATGGCCTGGGGGGGGGGGGGGCAGGGGGTCAACGCAGTGTCTGTTGTGTGCTGGCTGCCCCGGGCTTGGAGAGGCCGGCATGGCCTCTGCCTGACACATTCGCATGCCCCGTGGCGTTTTTACCTGACAAGCCCAAGATGCTCTCACTAAGGGGATTAGAAGTTTGGATGTGTCCAGATGCCCCTCTGTCTGTGAATGCCATGTGCTTTCTTTCTAGTTCCTGAAGTTCCCAACTTTCGTGATAACATTCACAGACTTCAAACTGGCCTGCAAAGTATGTAAGGAATGTGATCCTTCTCCAGTTTTACCGAAGAGAAAACGGATTTAAGTAGGACAAGCTATGGGATGAGCATGCCTGGTGCGTGCCTGCCCTCTAGTGGTGGGATTCAGTTCTCAACAGGAGGGTTGCGGGACGTCATTTCCTTGTCCACCATGGTTTCTAAGCGTTGTCAGAGGGCCCTAGAAGTCTAAATACTGATGTGATTTCTTTATTTTTTTTTTTTCTTTTTTTCCCTGGGATATCTTTATTAAAGTCTTCCTTAGGGCAGGCAGGAGCATCAGCTCCCACCTCTTGGTTTCTCTGCTGCCGCAGTCAACTGCAGTGGTGCTCAAGCTGTCCATCATCCTCCCTGGGACCTGATAAAGATGCTCTTGTGACCCAGTCCTGAGAATGCTGATTCTGCAGGTCTAGGGAGAGAACAAACTACAGGTGAATCGGATGCATGGGAGACTTGAAAACCAGAGGCCTTGTGTTTGTAATCATGTAGACTGTTTTAAATCTGTGGTGTTCACAGCACGGAGGAGCCCGTTTCTCCCCAAAATGTCATCTGTGCTGTTTAAAGTCCCTCCCTGCCTGCATGGAAACTGGAAAGGGGGGCGTTAAGGCTCGTTCAAGTCCAGGGCTGCCCTTTTAGGTTGTAAGGACCCCCCCCCCCCCGGGCCCGCCACCATGGAATCAGTAGACATTAGACTATGTCTACCCTGGGAAAGCTCCTAGGAGGTCCTGGGAGCAGGGCAAGTGTCTAGAAGTTATCTAGTCCAGTGCTTCAAGCATGTTTTAATCATGGAGCCCTTCATGAAGTCTTCCCTGGAGTCTCAATGTAGAAATGGGAAAGCAGCTTCTCCTTTGAGAATCCTCAGGGTTTGCTTGAAACCACAGGAGTCCAAGCTCTTTATTTGACAGATGAGGAAGTGAGGGCCCAGAGGCAAAGTGACTGGGGCAAGATCCTACCATGGGGCTCTAGGTCTGCAGTGGACTTGATTAGGGACTCAGTAAGTCCTTCAGAGCTCCTCTGGGGAGGTGTCAGCGGCAGAAGTCGGGATGGCCCACTGCTATCGGGGTGACTCTTGGGCAGCTATGGGAGGAAGGCCCTGGTAATGCACACTTGGTTGTTGGAAGGCAGGAGAATGAAGAGAGAGAATCGAACACCTTTTAAAAATTACATTTGGTGAGTCGGGTGTCAGCTTGAGCTCCCTAAAAGGGATTCCACCTTCTGCTAAATGATTTCAGGGTCGTCTGGCTTCAGCTAAAGGGGAGGCAGCGCATTGGAGAAGGCACTCCGGAGTTGACAGACCTAGTTTAAATGTTGACTCCTTCACATAATGGCCTGGGCAGGCTGTGCCCCAGGGGTAACACCCCTGATTTGCCCAGACTGTTGAGTGAGGCTGCCCGAGCGTCAAGTGCCCAGGGAGTGATGGCTAGCTCCGTGCTCTTAGTAGTTGGGTTGGACGGGTGAGACCGAGTCCCTGGAAGGCCTTTTTCTTCTCTGTAGCCCAGGGAAGGATCTGTAATTAGATTTCTCTATAGGTGCTGCACAAGCCCTGTCCCCAGGCCAGCCTCATTTGGTGCCAGAGGGGGGTTTAGCAAAACCAAAATACGGTTTTTAAAAAATTGAAGTTTGGGGGAAAAAAAGAAAAGAATCTGAAAAGAATACATATATATGTAACTGAATCACTTTGCTGAAACTAACACAACATTGTAAACCAACTATACTTCATTAAAAATAAATAGATAAAAATAAGCAACGAGGATTAAGAAAACAACAAGCAATAGCTACCACCCATCACGGTGAGGAAAAATTGAATGTATATACGGAGTCGTGACAGTACTCAACTGTGCAGAGTTACGGGTAGGAAAAAAAAAGAATTTACAGTGAGGAAGAGAGGACTTCTGTGATCATTTCTTCCTCCACCTTATTTTCCAGACTTGTCTGATTTTTTTTATAATGCCTACATTTTGTTTTTTATATAAAAACAATAAAGCTATGTTTGAACATTATAAAAATGGAAGTTTAGTTGATTTACAATGTTTTGTTAGTTTCTAGTGTACAGCAAAGTGATTCAGTGATATATATATACATAAGATTAACAGATACACATTTATATTCTTTTTCATATTCGTTTCGATTACATGTTATTACAAGATATTGAATGTGGTTCCGTGTGCTATACATTAGGACCTTCTTGTTTAGTTAAAATATGGTAGTATCTGTTAATGTCAGACTCCTAATTTATCCCTGCCCATTTATCCCTTCCCCCTTTGGTAACCACAAGTTTGTTTTCTATGCCTGTCTCTTTCTGTTTTGTAAATAAGTTCGTTTGTACCCTTTTTTTTTTTTTTGATTCCACATGTAAGTGACATCATACTCGTCTTTCTCCGTCTGACTTACTTCACTTAGAGTGATAGTCCCTAGGTCCGTCCGTGTTGCAGAGACCTACGCAGCAGGGTTCAGAGCTTCAGCCCCCGGGGCTGTGGGCCTCCCAGACTGAGATCCACCCATTTCTGGGCCTCCTGTCAACCCTGACACCTCCCCTGGTGTGAGGCTCTGAGATGGGAGTTGGATTCAGGGATGGGATAAGGAAGGAAATCTATTGTACGTATTGTTTAGCAATTTAAAGTGGATCCAAATACTTGATGGTATTTTTTTTTAGAACCTCAAAATGGTTTTTGGTCTTTTTTTGTGCCATGGACCCTTCTAGCAGACTAAGGACCCTTTCTCAGAATAATGCTTTTTACATATATGAAAAAACATCCAAAACACATCAAAGGAAATAAATTACATTGAAACACAGTTATGAAAGTATAAAACCAAACCTGGGATACAGTAACATATGTGCTTTATTGACACATCAAATAGCATGATCCACTGGCAATGTTTTGTGGTAGTCTAATAACTACCACAACTGTGTCGCAGTAATGAACCTAAGTGGTATTTTGAAATTCTACAAAAACTGTAACGTGTTATGAAAATAACTCTGATTTCTATGGCTGACAAACAAGTCCAACTGCAACTAACATTCCTCAGGTTTGTTGCCTTACATTCATAACGGAAGGAGTTGCCAAAATTTCAGTTAGAGGCTAGTGAAAATAAAGCTGCAAATTTTAAAGTTCATAGACCACCTGAATTCTGCCCAAAGCTTCTGTCCTTAATCCTTAGATTAAGAACCCCTGGCCTAGATCCAAACCTTCCAGGTCACCTGGTGACTGAGGTAGACAGAAGTGTCTGCTTTTGCTGTGTGTCTTGGGTGAGTCAGGCTCCAGCCACAGCACTGGGCTTCTCGTGTGATAGGAACCCAAACATAATGGAAAATGTTCTTGGAACGATATTTAAAAGAGTAAAAAGAAGGTGAAATTAATTCTTACATTATATTTTATTTAATCCAGTATATCCAAAATACTACTATTCTAACACATAATCTATGTAAAAATTATTCATGAGAAAGTTTGCTTTTTTTTTCATACAAAGTCTTTGCTGTTCGGTGTTTATTTCACACTCAGTACATCTCTATTTGGACTGGACACGTTTCGAGGGCTCCATGGCTCATGGCTACTGGCTGCCTTATTGGACAGCACAGATCAACTTAGAATTATATTGTGTCTGGACCAGGCAAGGGCCCCAGCTGAATATTCTCCTTTTTTTTTTTTTCAAAGGGGATACTGGTGCCCAGAGAGAGACGCGATCTGTCCAAGATCATAGCTGGTTAGCTAGAGAGCCAAGACTTAGTGAGGCCCTGGTCTAGTGGTCATGCTGCCCTTCAGAAAAAATTACCTTTTTCCAGCCCTGGGTCCTGAAGGCTTTGAGTCCTTCAGGAGAGGCCCACATGTTGGAGCAGTAAGGGGCCTGGGACCCCGCTGAAGAGTGATACCAGGAAAGCAGCTAAAGAGAGAAAATCTCAGGGGGAGTAAAGGGCTCAAGGGAGATTGGGCAACGGCAGAAGGGGGTCACTTCACAGCAGGAAGAATATAGGTTGGTTCAGCAGTGCATGAGGATAAAATGGTATATTGAAGGTGGATGGAAATTAGAAGGAAACTATCAGTAAGGAATGTAGTGAGGCAAAATCTTTGAGATGATTTTGAATAGATGGGAGCACATTAAAAATCCATTTATCTCACAACGGTCAAAAGGAGGTGATTGGAAATGACTGGTAATGAAAAGAGAAGAGGGGGAAATCCCAGAATCTCCTGGTTCTTTCCTAAAAATAGATCAGCGAAGACACCAGGGAGTCATCTTCACCACAGCTCAGTCACCTACCTCTGCGCTCCGGCCAGGTACTGTGCGTGTGTGTAATACGTTGTCTGTCCTGCAGGGGGAGCTCCTTGAGAGCCGAGAGCATGTCTGGCTCCTCTTAGTATTCCCCAGTGCTTGGCATGGCGTAGTTCTGCCACGGAGCAGGTGTTTGACAAAGTTTTGAAAAGCAAAGGGGAATAAAATCGTGAGGGGGAGAGACCCTGCATGCACTGCAGGATAGGCACAGAGTCGGGGAACCTCCTGTCTGGTCTCAGCATCCACTCTTTCCTTGGGATGTTGGCAAGTCACATCACTTCTCCTGCCGGTCCTCTCCCTCTGAGAAATGAGAGCACCCTCTCTGCCCTCCTCAACTTAATGGTTTCGTAGAGCACGTGGAAGAATTGCGGTAACATGAATTAGAAACAATAAACACTGTCATGCGAACATAACATGTGTTATTTATTTTCAGTGGAAAGTGTAACTGAGCCACAGTGGTATTAAGAAATTACCAAGTTGGACTCAGACCAGCGGGTTGATGTGGAAAATAAGATGTCTGTACGTAGCCAGAAAGGAGGCGAGAGCAAATGAAAACAGCGAAGTGGTTTCGTGGTGTGAAAGCCTGTGTCAGCCACTCGGAGAGCGTGGCTTTGGGGCGGTGCCTGTGACCTTACAGGAAGCACGAAGACCACGTTCGTTTCTCTGGTCAAAGTGTCAACCTGTCACGAGGTCCAACTTTCCCAAAGTCTGACAAGTAGCTCACCTTACCAAGCATCGTTCAAAGAGGCTCTGCCAATTAGGGTTAGTTTCAGTTGCAAATAACAGAAAAACAAACCAATTATACTGCCCAAATAATTGGCTTTAAGCAAGGTAGTTAATTTTTCCCTTAAAAGAAGCCTTGGAATAGGAAGCCCAGGGCATATACTGTGGATTTCCTGGCTGCTGCTAGCATATAGAAATACCATTGATTTCTGTATACTGGTCTTTTATCTTGCAGCCTTGCTAAACTCACCAATGTTAATACTATTTTTAGAGTAGTTTCAGGAGTGAGCAGAGATAAAACAGTGGTTCAATCTACCACATTCAACCAGAAGTTCTTATTTCTGTGTCCACCTTCATCATCTCTACAGGTTTGGAAATTACACGTTGTGTTTTTCCTACTTTAGTGATTATTGTGTAACATGTATGCTTGACTTGAAAAAATCTCTAATCTCCTACTGAACAATATAAGAGCTTTGGAAAACCTTAACTCTGATCACGCTGTCTAGCTTACATGTTAGTGTTGCTAAGTGTTTTATTTCCACCTGGTTTTTATATCCTTTAAGTTAGTTGTCATTGTTTTTTTAAAGCATCATTATTGTTTCATGCTGTAGGTGCTTGTTTATATTTACCCAGAGTTTTATTAATGCCTTTGTTCACTATGTCATTTTGTGTTGTTCTTCATTCTGGATTCAGTTTTCCTCCCAAAGTACATCCTTGATTGATTCTTTCACAGAGGGTGTTAATGGCATGCTCTTTGTTGGAAAATGTCTACTTTCACTTTTGAGTAATAATTTAGCTGTATATTTCCTTTCAACATTTTGAACAATTTTTTTCTACTTAAAAAAAATAGACTTCTCTTTGTCTTTGATGTTCTGCAGTTCGCCATGAAGTGTTTCTAGTTTTATTTATCCTGCTTGTGCTTCCTGAGTGGCCAGATCTGTGTGTGTCATATATTCTAGAGTGTTCAGAGCTATTATATTTTCTACATGCTGCCTCACCTTTCTCTCTATTCTCTCCCTCTGGATCTGTAGGACCCTTTATTCTTTCCTCTAAATCTCTTTCATTCTATTTTTTTTCTCTTTTTAAACTACATTTTTGCCAAGTTTCTCAGATCTATTTCCAATTCGATTATCTCTTCAGTCAGGTTCAGTCTGCTGTCTAAAACTTATCCATTGAACTTTTAATTTCATTGACCATATTTTTAGCTTTTAGAAAAACTATTTTATCTTATTACAAATCTGTTTGTTGATTTTTCTATAGTGTTTTATCCTTATGTTTTCAATTTCTATTCTTGGCCCCTATAAAAATTGTTAATTTTCTTATGTATTCAACTATGCATTAAGCACAATTTTTTTTGGTATTTTATCTAGAATTTCTAGTATTTTATAGCAAGAGTGTTTTCTGCTTATCTGAGTCACAATAGTGAGGAAAAAAAAAAGGTTCCTATTTTTTTTCAAACTTTTTCTCCAGAAAAGTTCTGCTTTGTCTACAGGGTCAAATGTGACTTGGAGTTCTAAAACATCCACTGTTGTAAGTATGTGAGTGTGCTGGTGTGCTGGGATGCCTGAATGTGGGGTGCTGTACTCCAAATTAAACTGTAGGCGCTTTAAGTTCAGGAGCTGTGAAATGCGCTTTTCTCGTATCTTCATGGGCTCCTGCAGAGTACTTGTCCACATAATCGATGACCATCTATTTGACTTTTGTTTTGGAGCCAGGCACAGGGCTAGCATGAGATGCACACATATTTTTAAAGGGTGTCATGGAATCTGTCCGAGTCGTTCCTAACCGGAAGGGTGTAGATGTGGCTCTGCTGCCAGATTGGTCTGGGAAACTCAGCTCCACCTGTGGGCTGTTTCTCCTCGAACTGGCCACGAGATGGCGAGAGTGAGCCACAGCACAGTCAAGTCCTGCTCCAGCCGTCAGAGCAGCTGGAAGACGACAGTCAATTAAAAAACATTGAACATCTCTCCTGTGCCAGACACTGTGCCAAGACTTCTGCCCTCAGGGACCTCATACCTGGCCAGTGGGCACTCATGTAGAGACATAAGGCTTATCCAAGGCAGGATGAAATGTGCACAAAGGTTCAAGTTCCTAGACCCAGGGAGTCTCAAGGAGGAAGTTCTTCCCTGCAGGGCGGAGGTGGGTCAGTCCACGAGGCGGAAGCCGCCAGGACCGTGTCACCCCCTCCCAGTCTCCCCGCCAACCTCTTCTTACAGCTGCATCGTGCGTACGTAACTCATCATCGCCATCGGGGTTTCCTCCTAGGCCTCGCTTTGCGGTTGGTTGATGCATGCGGTTGTGTGACCCTGGGTTAACCGTTCTCTAAGCCTCAGTTTCACTTCGGGATCACAACATCGGTCTTTACCACCTCCCAGAGCTGTCGCATAATTAAGTATTAAAGGTGAAGATGCTTTGAAATTCCCTAAGCGCCAAATACTTAGGAGGATTAAAATAACCGTTCACAAACATTTTTCTAAAACTCCTTCAAGGTTAGGCCCGCTTGGGCATTTGTTGAATGGATTAGAATGTAAGCTTTTCCGGAAGAGGAGGCCCAAGCTGGTTGATAAGAGCCAGGCTGGTTCCGGGCCAAGGAAACAGCAGTGTCACTGATGTGCTGGGCTGAGCCTCGTGCTCTGATGCTTCCTGGGCCTGATGCAGCCTGGCATCAGAGAAGGGGGCTCTCTCGTAGCAGTGCCTGTCCCAGGCTCTGTGGGAGGGACCTACCTGCCTTAACCTGGGGAGAGGGGCTGCTTTCCTTCCCCCAGCAGGGGCCTTGAGGAATATGCCACTGGGCTTGGAGTTGGGCTGTAAAGGCTGAGTGAGACGCCGTCCTAACCCCTGAAACAAGCTCCCAAGGGGAAAAGCCCCTGTCATGTTTCAGGACCAATGTGATAGAGGAACCTGTGGTTCGTGGGGGCTTTCCCATCCCCACTCACTGTTGAGGGAAGGGGACTGACTCCTCCATTCGATGGGAGATTCCAGGTACCTATCCATGCTCCATGGGAAGAGGGGAGAGGAGGACAGCCTGGAGACAGGTCACCAAGCTCATCTTCCTGCCACACCCAGGAACACCCTAGGGGGATTCTTGGGTCCCTCTGCCACCAGAGTCTATTTTAAAAACAA
This sequence comes from Camelus ferus, assembly GCF_009834535.1. NCBI lineage: Eukaryota > Metazoa > Chordata > Mammalia > Artiodactyla > Camelidae > Camelus > Camelus ferus. The sequence goes on along the minus strand of NC_045716.1, from coordinate 14,553,383 downwards.
TGTGTTAATCGATTTGGTCACAATCAGTGTTTTTTACAGAAACAGACTCACAGACATAGAAAACAAACTTATGGTTACCAGGGAGGGAAGGGAGTGGGAAGGGATAAACTGGGAGTTTGAGATTTGCAGATACTAACTAATATATACATAAAATAGATAAACAATAGGTTTATGCTGTATAGCACAGGGAACTATATTCAATATCTTGTAGTAACTTCTGGTGAAAAAAGAATATGAAAATGAATATATGTATGTTCATCTATGACTAAAGCATTGTGCTGTACACCAGAAGCTGACACAACATTGTAAACTGACTATACTTCAATAAAAAAATATATAAACACACACACACACACACACACACACACACACACACACACACACACACACAAAACCAATCAGTGTTTTTAAAACTTCAGTTAAAGTGAGATTTCCATGCAGACATTTTGAGGGGTGTGTGTTTAGGGAATGGGTGGGGGTGGGAATGAGCACCAAAAGAAAGTCTTTTTTTAAATTTATTTTTAAAGGGGAGGTGACTTTTTAACAATCACCTCTCCTTTTTTGGGGGGGTGTGGGAAGGTAACTAGATTCTTATTTATTTATTTAATGGAGGTAGTGGGGATTGAACCCAGGACCTCATGCATGCTAAGCATGTGGTCTACCACTGAGCTATACCCTCCCCTAGGAAACTGTGTTTTAGAAGAGCTTTTGCTCCGAGATGATTCTAATTAGTTCTCTGCTGTTTTAGAGATTTGTGCATTCCTGCAAAGATGACTCAGTAAGCAACACCACCATCCAATTTACTAAGAGATATTTTATAATACAGCTTCTGGACACACTCAGACCTGGAGACTTTTCTCTTGGTTGCATTGTGCGTGTGCGTGTGCGTGTACGTGTGTGTGCGCGTGTGTGCGCGTGAGCGCGCTGGCCAGGACAGATCCTACAGTCAACATTATCTCCTAATCTCCTAAATGCTCCCTGCATCCTGCAACATGCTAGGCTTCAAAACTCCACCAGGGGGCGTAAATGAAATTTCTCCTAATCTTTTCATTCATCAACCGGGAATCTAGCCTCTGCTGTACGTCTGTCACTGAAATACATTACTTTGTTTTAAAATTCACTTGACTTCTGTGAGGTGGATTATATTACCCCACTTTACCTAGAGGGAGCCGAGGTTTAGGAGAGGTTAAGTAAATTACGCCGAGTCAGCAATGCGTGGAAATGCTGGAATTGGAGTCTGTGTTTTCTCGATCGCAGAGTTTAAACACCCTGCTGCCGCCTCTGTCCTGCTGTCCCAGAGGCTGAACTCTGGCCTCCCAGCCTCCCCGACCTGGATATCTGTGCAAGTGCTCCTACTGCTTTCTGCTAAGCTAGTCCTCGCGAGTTCCCTGCGCCCCTGACCAGGAAACGATTATCTCGGCCACCTGGCCTGGGGCCTCATGTCCCTATATAGCATCCCTTCTTAGGACAGCATCCATCATATCTGCATTTAAAGGCCCTCATCACTGACGCCTCCGACTCCAGCTGCAGCTTTTTTTTGTGGGGGGGGTATTTCTTTCTTTTTTTTTTTTCTTTTTAAACTATTTTTATTTTAAAGTTTTGGGGGAAGGGAATTAGGTTTATTTATTTACTTATTAATGCAGGTACTGAGAATTGAACCTGGGACCTTGTGCACGCTGAGTCATACCCTACCCCCAAACCCCCTTTTTTTCTTTCTTGAGGTGCACAGTGTTGTGTTAGTTTCTGGTGTAAGCATACTGACTCAGTGATACATATGTATTCCTTTCCATGTTCTTTGTCATTATAGGTTATTACAAGATACTGAATATAGTTCCCTGTGCTGTACAGCAGGACCTTGCTGTTTACCTATGTTATATATAGTAGTTTGTATCTGCTAATCCCAAACTCCCCACTTATCCCTCCCCTACCCACCCCAACCAACATGGATGGACCTAGAGATTCTCAGACTAAGTGAAGTAAGTCAGAGAGAAAGGCAAATATCATGATATCGCTGTGGATATATGTGGAATGTAAAAAAGTGACACTAACGAACTTAATTATAAAACAGAAACAGACTCATAGAATCCGCAGTTTTTTCCACTGGCTCTGTGGCTTGGCCCCAGTCTCCCTTCAGGTGGCTCCTCGAAACTCACAGCAGCTGAGAGGGAAGGGGTCTTCTCTAGACAGTTTGTTTCCAACCAGCAGTCCTCTGGTCAGGCCTGCCAGGGAAGGAGAGCGGGGCCCTGAGCGATGCTGCCTGGGGAAGCCAGGACCTGATCCTGTCCTGAGTGAAAGGACAGAAGACTAAGGTTTGCCAGGAGGAGAGCGGACCACAGAATCCTGTATTAAGGATTTGGCTGAGACACGATCAGGGGTGAAGGGGGCAGCCCATGGGTTAAAGCTGGTGTTACTCAGGGCTTTGGAAGAACCCGAACTAGTTACTTTCTCAGCAAAGTTTATGCTTAAAATTTTTTTTCCTTATATAGACTCTTTTTTTTTTCACCTTTTAAACTGAAATAAAGTAGTTTTTTTTTTTAAGTCTTCTTTTTTTAATGGAGGTACAGGGGATTGAATCCAGGACCTTATGTATGCTAAGCCACTGAGCTACACCATCCCCTTTTATTTTTTTGTTTTTGTACCAGAACATAGACTCGGGGTGAGATGGGGGAATGGAGGCTGTGTCCTATTGTCCAGTTGACAAACTGGAGTCTTTTTATTTTATTTTGCCATCACTATATTGTTTCCAACACATTCTCACAAAATAAAACTCTCAGCTTTGAGAATATGGTTAAATCTATTCAAGGACTCTGTCCAGGGCTATTGATTTGCTCCTAAAGGTTAGACTTGTCATTAAATCATATTTTCTTGAAGATGGGATGTGGGGAACCTCACTGACCTACAGTCTATCCTGTATCCATGTCAATGAGCACAGGGAGGGGCTCCCTGGCCTGGGTGCAGGCGGCTCCCACACTTGTTTCCAGAGTTTGCTGTAGAGTTGTCGCCTGTCTTTGGGTACCACTAAGGACACTGCAAGGAGAATGGCACAGAATGGAGAAGGGGATGTGGCTGAGGAAAACAATCCTGGCAATGGTGTGCAGACCCAGCCAGAATGTGCCCACCAAGAGCCCTGGCCTCAGGCGTCCTGCTGTCCCAGGTGCAGATCTCAACTCCAGAAATCAGTCTGTGGAGTCAGAAGTCAGGATGGCGCTGTGCTTTGGCGAGGAGGGAGAGCAAGGGTTTGGGGAAAGGGCCAGAGAGGGACTTCGCAAGGGTGAGATGCTGTTTCTTGACCTGGGTGGTGGTCACTAGGTGTATTCTCTCTGTGATACTATATCTGGCTATATGCTTAGAATTTGTAACTTTTTCTATCTCTGTTATACATCAATAAAAATTAGATTTCATCTCTTACTAAACGATCTTGGTCAAGTCACTTAAGCTCTCTGAGCCTGTTTCCTCATCCCACAATGGGGCCGTGGTGCTGCCTGCCTTCCGGAGTTGGGAGGACCAGGTGAGTGAATGATTTGAAGCTCTCAGTGTAGGGCTTGCTTGGAACATTGCTCAGTGGATAGTAGTTGTTCTTACTGTAGCTCCTGATGTTCGGGCCACACCAGGTTCTCCCCACACGGGATTGCTTGGAGTTTACACCTTTCACACCTGCACGCCTCTGCTCACACACTGTCTTCCCCCCATCCTGCTCAGGGCACACACTGAAGACCTTTTCCTGGTCTTTTCCCCTTACTCCCGGCTTCATCCTTCCCTCCTCCTCCTGTGTCCCCCAGCCCCTCTGCCCACCACCAGGCTAAGAGCATTGTGCCCTGTAAGGTACAGTGTGGTCCGCCAGCCAACACCTGGCAAGCAGGTGCTCAGGAACATGTATTGAAACGAAGCAGCACCAGCCTCTTGGGGGGACATACAGTGTGGCTCCCTGAACGGGGGAAGTCTGAAGTGCCTCCCCTGGAGTTGTGCCTTTGTTCCACCATCTTGCGTTGAAGTGGCATGCTGTGTTTCCACTACTGGGGAAATGTCATCTGAAAAATACACAGCACGCGTTAGATAGTGCATCTGGCCTGCCATCTTGACATGGGGAGAAGCAGGGAACCAAGGATGGCTGCGTGGCTGGTGTTGGGCCTCCAGCCGGACATCGTGTGTTATGCTTGTGCCACCAGAGCAGAGGTCCCGGCCAGGGTCAGGGGAGCTGCTTCCAGAGCGGGCTCAGTGCGCAATCCCTGGTCACCTCCCACAGCACACACTCACTCTCTCCTTTCTGCTCTGGGGCTCTGGCTTTCCTTTTCTGCTTCTGGGGATAAAACCCCACCTGTTGTCTTCGCAGGTGTGTTGTGAGAATCACAATCCTGTTGACTCTACCTCCGCCGTAGATCTCGAATCCAACCACTTCCCGCCGTCTCCACCGCTGACCCCCGTACAAGCCACGACTGTCTGTCAGATGAGACACTCCAGCTTTATAACTGGACGAGGATTCTACTTCTGTCCTCGCCCTTTGCAGCCTGTTCTCCCCCAAACAGCTGTAGCCACATTTAATGAATGTAAATCAAATCAAGCCGCCTCTTGTTCCATAATCCTCCAGGTTCCAACGCATTTACGAATAAACTCCAAAGTCTTTCTTGTGACCAACAAGGCTACACACTCGCCTCGCTTAGAGCCCCCAGCTATAAGATCCCTCCACCCCCTCCTCCTGCTCTATTGCAGCCATCACATCTTACTTGCTCGTCCCTGATCCCCGCCCTGCTCCCTTCTCAGGAACTTGGCATTGGCGGTTCCCTCTGCCTGGAATGCCCTTCCCTGATACGTTCTCTCTCTTCGTTGGCGTCTCTGCTGGATGTGATGCTCGGAGCAGCCATCCTTGACCATGTGCCTATCCTTTAACCCTGGCTTAATTTTTCATGGAGATTGTCTATGTCTGCACCTATATCCACCTACCTATCTTCCCTTCTATAGGGAATTCTTTTGGGTCTGTCCCCTCACTAGAATGTACGCTTTTGTGGGCAGGGACTTTGGGCTGCTTCCGGCCATGTCCTCTGAGTTCAGCAGGTTGTGTAGCTTACGGACATGCTCAATACGTATTTGTCAAACGGGTGAATGGATGATCCGAGGTAACACATGGGGAATCACCCTGAAAAGTGGAAGCGTTACCGGTAGGTTAAGACTGTTGTCTGCTGCCTCCACCTCTAGTGGCAGGAAAGCCGCTCACCTGCTGGCTGGCAGTGCGAGCCTGGGATGCAGAACCAATGAACTCAGGTTCAGAACCCAGCCGTGCAACTTAGCTGTTGTGTGAGCTGACGCAAGCTTCCTCATCTCTGCGGGCCTCCGTAACAGGTGAGAGTCACACCAGCCTCAGGTCTCCTGAGTGATTTTGGGGGATAAAAAGGGCACACCCCTTGGCCCGGGGTGCCACGCACGAGCTCAGGAGGGACACATTAGGGGTACATTAGGAAGGACCACTGGCATGGATGCAACCCATGTTCCCTAGTTCAGCTCTACCAATTAAACCGATTTTAAAAACCCACTGTTTCATTTTTGTCTTTTTTCTTAATTAGTTTGGAGCCCAGGAAGGGAGGACGGGGATATTATTTATTGGCCCCTGAATGACTGATCTTATTTGACCTTCACAAGAGCTCTGGGAGATGGGAAGGTCTTAGTTTCACCACCCACCCCCCTTTCTCAGGTGAGTAAACTGAGGCTCAGAGATGCCGTGTCCTGAGTTAGTCCACATCATTAGCAAGGGGCGGAGCTGGGATCACACCTGCATAGCTGAGCTCTGAGCCCTAGGCCCTGTATGTCTCACCACCTGCAAGTGTGGGTGAGCTGTGAGATGCCATGAGTCAGGGGAGGGGACGTGGAAGACATGACTAGCAAGTGTGCTCTGGAGCTGGTGGGAGCATGGTAGTCAGAGGCCCTGGGTCTGAGACACAGAAATCCAAGGCGGGTTTGGGGACGGGAGTGGGGTGAGGCAGGGTCGGGTGGCCCAGAATTAGAAGGAAGGCAGCGGCAGAAAGGGCATTAGGGACCCCTCCTGAGCTGGGGAAGAGCCGAGGGGGCCCATTAGCCGGAACCCTCGCCTAATTAGGAGCCCCAGCTGAGGCTGAGATGCCCTGCTGAAAAGAGGCAGGCAGGGGGCCCTGAGCCCTCCCCATCACGAGGAAAGAAACAAGCAGCCTTGGTGGGAAGGCTTAGGTAAGAAATAGAAAAATAGCACTTGGGGAATCAAAAAATTTTCTGGGTCTAGGAAAGGCCTTCTTCTCTCTCAGACACGTCTCCCTCTCTCCAGTGCGGCAACGTGGGGATGGCTGTTTCAGTGCCAGAGTCTGGGGGGCTGATGGCTTAAGCCACCACTCACCAGCTGCTGGGTGGAATGCTGCTTCAGCTGGCCAGCCTGGCTTCACTCAGCCCTCAGGGCGGAGCTCGGAGAAGCGGCCCTCCAGTGGGGCAGCTGTCCTGAGTCAGAGCTGGCTGGTTTGGACCACGTTGCTGTCAGATGAGGTGGCTGCCTGGGTCTGCACTGTGATTCCTGTTGGGGACACCAGCAGTGTTTTCATTCGCACCATCGGCAGGGGCTGGGCCTCTTTCTCTAATTGCTTCATCTCCATTGTGAATGAAAAACACTGCAAACTACATCAGCAAAGAAAGAACGCTGAAACCATCGTCATCAGCCGCTGCCGCCACCCCCCAGTGAAGGCGAGCCTGCAGCCCGGCCTCTGCAGCCGCTCGCGGTGGTGCACCCTGAGGGGACTCAGAATAAGAAAGGACAGGACACTGGCCCTAGGTAACTAGGTGCTTGTCAAAGGAATGAATTCAATGAGCCCAAGTGTTTGCTTCCTCCCATACATAGAAAAGCACTCAATTCTTTAACTTGAGATGCCTGGTTTTCTTTAGGTAACAAGTAATCTTTTATGGTTCCAACTACCCGGTCTTTGTTGTAAAGCTCCTCTATATCCTAGGTCCTCCCCTACCTCTTTGGAGCAGTACCTCAGAGCCATCTGAGGGGCTGTCATTCCCGCTCAAGTCCTCCCGCCAAATAAAACATAACTCTCAACTTCTAGGCTGCGCGTTTATTTCAGTCGACACCATCCCATAGTCTCGGGCTTTGCGGGGCTGGGAGTGACAGCGAAGGAGTGGATCAGTGCAGATGTCAAGGGAGTCCTCGTGTCTCCAGGCTCCTCCACCCCGGATTTTATCAGCACTGGTTCTCCCACCTCCTGTGGGAAGTGATGGGCTTGTGATTTTAGACTCAGAAAATGCCGGCGGGTCTTCTGTCAGCTGTGGGGCCCTTGGGGAAGCTCCTTAAGTGCTCTTATCCACAGATTCTTCATTTGGAAAAATTTGTCTCAATAATGTCTACCTCTTAGGGTTACAGTGACCTAAGCAGTCCCTCATAGATAAACAAATACCCCCCACCCATCTTATCTTTAACTCCCTGCATTTTCCCACATCCACAGATTTCCACATCCATTATCCCCTTGGGTTAAGAAATCATCTCCAAGATCGATTTATAGAAAATACTTAAATTTATGTTTAATGAATCAGGGTTGCAGGAGGGGCAACACTGGTGAAGGTGCAACCACTGACCCAGGCCTGGGGATAGTGGATCACATCTAGTTAGCCTTAAACAGCAGGAAGTGGGGGCAGAGAGAAAAGGACACAAGCTGGGTAAGCATCAAAAGTGCGGCTAGGAAGGCCTCGGCCCCTGGGAGAGGTCTCATCTTGGGAGGAGGTAACAGGGAGAAGTGGCCCAGGTGGGGCTCGAAAGAGGAGTCGTGATGGAGGACAGCAGGCAGGCTCAGGGCAGAGGTGGGCTGAAGGGCACTGGCCCATTGAGCTGAACCAGACGTGGGGCCTGCCGAGGTTCTGGACCATCCTGCTGTGTTGACAGTCTTCTAGAAGAAGCCTTTACCCAGAAGGCACTCTGGCTCTTGGCCGTCCTGGGGCAGGGCCTGGCAGTCTGCTGCAGGGCCAATCACTCACCCCTCCCGAGGGCCACTGTGTCCCCAGTGCCCAGCACTAAGCGGGGCCTGTCCCACATCGCTGCACAAGACCCAGGCCTGCTTCCAGGAGCTCCCTGCCCAACAGGAGCCTGTTTCAGACACCGGCCAGACTCCCCTCCTGCCTGGTCACACTGAACCACGTTGTCTCCTGCCATGTACTGTTCAGGGTGATGAAGTAGTCATGATGAAACCTTTAATATTTAAAGCTCCGGGAGCCACAGCCCTGCACCATATTGAGCTAAAGATAAGTCATCCCGCAGAAGGCCTCGCTGGCCTCCGTTTTCTCAGCTTCAGCTGCCTTGCCTGTAGCAGCTTTTCTCTGTGAGCAGATTAGAGGCTGCACTTGACAGCTCTCTTAGGGGGAGGTGCCCCCGTTCATCTCCTCGGGTAAATTCAACAGAAAGTTTTGAGGGCCTACCGTGAGCCAGCAGGGCAGGGGTTTTGGTCTGTTTTGTTCACTGCTCTGGCCCGATGCTTAAAATGGCATATAATAGGGGGTTGATCACATGTCTCACGCTCAACTCTTCGCCATAGCCCCGTGGGGTACTTGTGTCATTCTCATTTACGGACTGTAAACCAAGGCTTCGAGAGGAGAAGTGTCTTGCCCAAGGTCACACAGAGAAGTGGGCAAGCGAGGAGGTAAGAGCACACATAGCCATTCCCAGGTCCCCTGATTAATTGGGATATTTTATTCTGGGCTGTTTTATGGGGAGAGGGCAAAGGGGTTGGGGTGGCTTGGTCGCACTCTGCTATCTCATGGGCCTGCCAAGACGTTATCCTAGATGGACAGCCAACGTTCACTGCCTATTAGCTGAATGCCATGGGTCTGACTTTTAATGGGTCACTTGTAAGCAACAAAAAAATGGAGGGAACAGTAAAACTGGGAGTAGGCTGTCCTCTCAATGCTTTGTTTTGAACTTCACAATGAGGACCGTCCTAGTTTCTCTTGAAGGTGGATTCACGTAAACATGAGACCAGATGTCTCAGGAAGAGCCTTCAGGATGGAGTGGACCCCCGTCCACCTTCTTAATGCTGCCTAATCTTTGGCTCTAACACCGTCACAGGCGAGCCATGCCTGTCCCTACCTTGGAATCCACAAGTTCTGACTGCAATGCTGCCTCCTGTGTGTGGGAAGTGGGAGAAGGCATGCCAGAGATGCAAGTGTCTGAGCCATCACCAAGACCAGTGGTTCCCTAAGTGTGACCCGGGACCAGTAGCACCAGCATCACCTGGAAACATGTTCTAGATGCAGAGTCTCAGGTCCCACTCCAGACTCACTGAATCAGAAACTCTGGGGAAGGGGCCCACAGTCAGAGTCTTAACAAGCCCTCTGGGTGATTCTTACACTAAGTTTGATCTAGACCAGGGTTTCTCACCCACAGCACTATTGGCATTTGGGGCTGGATGATTCCTTGCTGCAGGGGCTGTCCCGTGCATTGTGGGATGTTTGGCCATGTCCCTGGTCTTTCCCCACTAGATGCCAGCAGTACCTGCCTTCCAGTTGTGAGACCCAAATGTATCTCCAGACGTGGCCAAATGTCCCCTACGGGGCAAATTTGTCTCTACCTGAGAACTATGGATCCAGACCCTTGCTTCTCAAAATGTGATCCGTGGTCTGGTAGCATCAGCCTCAGCTAGGAACTTGTTATTAATGAAGGCTCTTAGGCCTCCCATAAAATCTGCTGAATCAGATTCTGTGTTTTGACAAGGTCCTCAGGTGTGTGTCTGCAGTCAGAGACTGACGAGCACTGATCTAGACTGACCGCCTCATTGGACAAATGGGAAGATGGCCTTCGAAAGCCAACAGCTCGTCCAAGGTCGTGTCTCCTGTTTCCTGAGCTCTGAATGTGCCAGTCGGGGGGCTTACTTACCATGGCTATTTCTGAAGTTAGGAGAACTGCCTGCCTGGGTCTTAAGGCAATGCTTTTTTGGGGGCCTCAGTGGTAAGGGACCAATAGCATGGGGTCAGAGCTTTCATACACTCTGGGGAATGGCTGTCTCTGTAGCTGCCAGTATATACAGTAGTTTGTAGACCATCCCTTAATTGGGACTGGTCTGATGATTGTCTCATGATTAAATTGGGTTGTGAGTTTTGGGGGGAAGATCAGAGAGGTAAAGTGTCACCTCTCATCATCTCACAGGGTAGGGTTTAGTTACCGCAATAACTAATTATATTTTCCTGAAAACAAAATGCTCCGATGCCCCACCACCCGCTAATCACCAGCACAGCCACTTTCCTCTTGCCTTGCTGAAGGCAAAGCAAATCTTGTGTAATAAAGTGCTTTTGAACTGTTCCAGCCTCTCCTGCCCGGAGTCTCCCATGGCCCATAAAAACTAGCCAGGCAACGGTAGAGCTGAGGTTTGCTGCCAAGTCCCACCTTTCTTTTATTAATGGGGAGTGATAGACACAGCCCTTCTCTAATGCGCAGCCAACCGCTCAGCAGTTTTCCTTTTACGGTTCCCACTTCTGATCACCGCACCACCCTAATTAGTCAGGGTGACAGCAGCCTCCTGGAGAACAAAGACAGAAGCCACCGGTGGAAGCACAAACATGGAGGCAGAGAGACGCGTGGGAAAGCCCTCCGAGGAGCGGGGTCTCTGCGTGGTCCTTTCTGGCCAAGTCTCTTTCGGCCCCTGGATCAGAATCTCATCTTGGGTGTGACATGAACCACCCAGGGAAATCTTCCCAGCAGAACAGATCGTTGAATTTTGGTGAATTTCCAAATACTCCAACAGCTATTCCTTGTAACACTTCCCTGCTCACACCCCACAAGACAGACAGATAGACAGACAGACAGGTACACACGCACGCACACCCCCCCCTCCCTGACTGGCCTGCCAAATTTTACAAAATTTTCCTTATTGGAAGAAACTCCACTGAATTAAGATAGTAAAGGTCTTTGTTTAAGGGCAAATATTGTGAAAACGCAGAGTGTTTTCTCTTGCTGCTGGAGCAAATTACCTCAAACTTCTAGCCTAAAATGACGCAAATTTATTATCTTACAGGCTGGAGGTCAGAAGTCTGAAATGGGTCTTCGGGGCTAAATCAAGGTGCTGGCAGGCTTCCATTCCTTCTAGAAGTTCTAGGGGAGAGTCGAATTCCTTGCCTTTTCCAGCTTCTAGAGGCCGCCTCACTCCTTGGCTCGTGGCTCTGCCTCCCCTTCAAGGCGCACTGATTTTTCTCTCTGCTCCATCGCATCTCCTGTCGGACTTTGTGGTCTGCCTTATGGGGACCCTTGCGATTATCCTGGGCCCCCTCAGTGAGTCTAGGATTATTGCTCCAATCTCAATATCTGTACCTTAATCACGTCTGCAAAGCCCTTCTTGCCGTGGGAAGTAACATATGTTCTGGGGATTAGGATGTGAACATTTTGGAATAGGTGCTGTATTTAGCCTACCAACCCTATTTACCTCCTGTTAAATGCTAATAACAACAATATTTATTACAAGCACTAAATTGTGAGCACGCAACGAAATGTTGCATGCCATTTGTTGGGCACAGGTCCTGGCCCATCGGAAGCCTTCAGGAACTGTTAACGTGTTATTATTACTGGAATAATACATAGACTTACTCTCTGTCCTTGACACTTCGGTGTTCGTTTCAGCAGCCAGTCATTTGGAAAGGCCAGGAGGTGATCAGAAATGGAGCTGGTCTGGTTTTTTGTTTGTGTTTTTATATATTTTTTCTCTTTAAAAATTTTTTTTATTGAAGAGCAGTTGATTTACAACGTTAGTTTCACGTGTACAGCAAAGCGATTTAGTTAGACATATGCATATATACATATATATTTTTTCCGCTTCTTTTCCATTATGGGAGTGGGTATGGTTTATGGTGGGAGTTGGGGTGAGGAACTGGGAAGGCTGAGAATGTGGGCATTGTCTAGGGCAGGACAGATCCAAGTGGGGTGTTGTCACGAGCAAGCCCAGGGCACCGCGAGTGGGGAAAGGGAGTGTGCAGGGGTGTGTAAGGAGCACCAAGAGGAGGGAGGTGGAAGGGACCACGGGAGAGAAACATCATTTACTGTGACCTGGCTCTAACACTTTTTCTTGGGGCTCCCTGATCCTTTAATTGGCAATGGCTCCTGCCACTTGTTCCTCACGCCTCTGCAGCGCCATTTAAGCCCTGCTCTCTCTTCAAGGTCTGACTCAAGCATTACCTCTTCCAAGAAAGCCTTTACTCATCATTTCATAACCACGGTCATTTCCTCTCCTCCAAATGCCAGGAGTGCTTAATTCCAAGCCGCTGGTGTGGCATGCCCTCATCCAGTTTTTAACAATCAGATCATAAAACGTTTTGCTGCGCTTCTGTGTTGCCTGCAGTGTCTAGCTTGGTGCTTCGTTTGCAGCTGTCAACGTTTCTAAAAATTGAACTCCTCCCCACCCTCTCCTGCAATTCTAGCATCAGCCTGTGATTTCTCTTCCTCTGTTTAAAGCCCCTCTCCTTTTCCAGTCCTCTAAGCATGAAACCTTTCAGTCTGCATTTTCTGCATCACCCATAACCCAATGGTAATAACAAAGTTTTGATGATTCTTTCCTCTTAACAAAAAGGTGATCTGTGTGCTTGAGTAGGTTTGGGGAAACGCCGGCATAATTAATGGTAAAGACGGTCCTGGGAATTGGGACTCTGGAGTTCTGGTCCTCGTTTCTACCTTTAAGGAACCTACATGACCTTGGGGAAGTGCCCCCTCTCCCCCAGCCTTTATCTTCATTTTCCTTGTGTGTAAAGGAGAACACTGGGCCACATAGTCATGTAGATTCCTTTGAGCTCTTGCGGGCTTCCTTTCTGTGCGTTGAGGCCTCATTCTCAGGCCTGTTGACTGCCCCCCTTATCCCTGCAGGAGGTGAGAGAGGACAGAGCTGTTTTTCAGACATCTTAAGTCAGACCCAGGTGTCCTCTCTGCAGTAGATGAAGTTCCTGATTATGGAGCAATTTGTTCAGGAGACGTTGGCGATAATTAGCAAGAGAAGAGGCAGGGCATCTGGAGTGGAGTTTTTTAGTCCCTTACACATTGATCAGTCAATTCCATAGGCACTACATTAGGCTGGCTGGGACTTAGTTTGGGAAACTAAACTCAATGGCTTCATGGCACTCAAGAGAGTATTGCAAGGAGACAGGTACTGGCTTAACTTTACCTGGGAGCTGCTGGATGCCCAGGAGGCATGGCTGGCATGCTGCTTCTTTTCCCTTTCATTCAACATTCATTCATTCATTCATTCACTCAGGAGAACATTTTTGAGTGTCTGTGACCTATTGTCAGCAACAACAGTGACTCCATCACCTTCCCTACCCAGTAGAAGCTTTTAACACAGTGGAAGAGACAGAGGTAGCTGATCAATAGCTGTTAGTACGAAGCAGAATGCGGAATGTGGGAAATGAGGCGTCCACTTTGGGGAAAGGGAAAGTGAGCTCCGAGCTGGCTGGGGTTTGTGCTGCCTCCAGGATGCACAATGGGGTGAGAGGGTACTTGAGGTGGAAGAGGTGACATGCACACAATTGCCCAAAGTGGATAACGAGCTGGCAGTTTTCAAAAGTGGACGATGCTTGATTTTGCCTGCATCATGGCAACTTATGTAGTGTGAAATGGGATTAGGAAAAGAGGTCAGGTTCAGCTTGTTTGAGGTTTGAAAAGATATTGGATTTAACTTGCTGGCAATGGGGAGCCGCTGAAGTTTCTACTAGGCAGAGGGTAGCATGATGCATAGAGTCACACATTAACAAAACATTAACAAATGAGAAGGCGTGTACTCCCATCCTGTTCTTCTGAGATAAAACCAAAACCTGCATGAAAGAAAAAGCATCATCACAGAGTTTCCCTTCCCCATTGTTTCAGGTTCCAGGTTCCATGCCGCCATTTCTGAAATCCCTAATGATTCCCCGGGCTGATGGGGTGCAGAAAGGTGTGACAAGAAGCTGTTTTCTTCTAATCACTCAGCTGCCAGGTGCTACATGCATCTGGTTTAGGAAAAACAAGCACACAGAGATCTGTTCCTCTGCGTTCCCTCTAGGTGGCTAGAAACATCCTCTAAAATGGTTAAATGGAAAAAAACAGAGAGAGAAAGTCAGAGAAAGCATTCAGGAGTACTCAGCTGCTTAGCAGTGTATGTGGCTGTTAGAAAAGCTTTCCTTGAAGTGTGTGCAGGGAAGGGGAAGAGCCTCACCCTTTTGTTGCCCATTTGCCAAAGGTCTGATGGAGATTCTGGAGAGTGGGGGTTGAGTAACGTCCAAGGTGATGAAAAGTCAAATAACAACAACAAACCCAAACCTTGTTTAGCAACGCAGGGTCCTTGGGATGGCAGGTGTGCTTATCTGGGTGCAGTTTCCTCATTTGCCTCTCTGTGTGCTGCTGATCATAAGAGGAAAATGATGCAAGGACAGGAAAACGGAAGATGGTTGCTCGCAGCTGGGGACGAGGAAAACTGACACCTGTCCAGCAAGCCCTGTTCTGGGTGCTCTGTGTGATGCCTCATCATGTCTGGATGAACCAACAGAGCTGGCTGACACAGGGTGCCCTGGTGGGTACAGAGGATCACATGATGTGCCTGGAGACCTGCGGGACACTGATGAAGGGTGGTTCCTTAGCCCTAAAGAACCACCACAAAGGAGCAGTGAGTTAAAGTTGCTCAAACCAGAAGAGAGAAAAATCAGAATTCGTTTAAACCAGTGAGTTTTAAAAGCTTGGATGAGGAGAAGTAGTAATAATTTATCAGAGTTACCTGGAGTTTTTGCAAAAACATTTAGCAAACATTTATAGAAACATTGAAACACATACTGAATAAACAAGAGTGGCATCACCAAAGATGACAGAGTCAGGAACTGAAAAACTCTGTCCCTTGGGAATGATTAAACTGGCAAAACCTGTCAGAATCAACTTTTTCAGAACTCTGGAATCTACTAAAAAACTTACGATAATCAGGGAATGCTTAATATTCCATGAAACAAACAGAGTAAATACTTATAAACGCTCTGGGGGAAAAGACCAAAGGTAGGTAGTGCCCCTAACAGATGTGGAGGGTGCCGGATTATGCCATCATAGGGTGTGACCGGTGACAGCGGTGGTGGCACCAGCAGCAGTAGCAACAGCCAGGGGCTTCTGAATGAGGAACACGTAAAGAAATGCTTGGCAGGAGATTTTAGAAAGGTTTAATTCCTCCGAGCCTTTTCTTATGCCATTCCCTTGTCCTGTATCACCTTTCCTTAGAAGATTGCCTCTTACACATTCTCAGTGTTCCCGACTAGCCCTGATAACCTCCTTTTTACTACCCATATGCATTTCTATGATGATACCAAATCATACTAAAACTTTAAAAGTGTTGGTGTCCTAGAATAGATTTAAGCTTTTTGAAGTCAGCATCTGGGTCATATTTATCTGGGTATTTTTAGCCTCTGGATTCTGTAAGCACAGAATACATATTTTAAAAATAGGTTCATATTGCAAGCTTACCTTCCACCCTAGTCTATGGGCCATTTCACGGACTAGGACTTCATCCTATCACTAGAACAGTTGTAATGCAAGAGCATGGCATTTGTCACAAGGGGGGCTTAATGAGACCATGGGTCTGAGTCAGTTTTGATAAGGTTTGTGGTGGGTGGGCAAAAGTATAGCTAATTTTGAAGCCTGATGCACTCCAGTGAAATATAAGCTCCCTAAAGGTAGGCACAATCTCATTCACTGTTGTATCTTCAGCAAAGAGCCAAGTATGTCATAAATACTCGCTAAAGCTAGAACTGCCCCATCCAAGGCCAGTTGGGAAATGGCTTTCCATGGTGCTCCAAATCCAAGGTCCTTATAGTTGTCCTGCCTTCTCCCATCACATACACCATTGTCCTCCCTGGAGAACTTAGGGTAGTAGTGTGTATGTCAGTCAAAAGCTAGTTTCCCAGTTTGGGACATGCTTCTCCCAGCCAAAGAGGAGCCTGCCCTCCCAGGCTGATAAAGGCTTTTATTCCATTTATCAAATTGTAACCATTCTTTATCTTCCATTGGACCTCATTTGAAAAGTTCCTTCCTGATTTTCTCTTCCCACCCCCAGCCCCTGTAGCAGGGAGTTGGCTCTGAGGCAAAGCCAGAAACAGCCTTTGTGGACACTGGCTGAGTAGGGCAAATAAAAGGTGGTGAAGAAGTTATTTTTGGTCATTTATGGTTGAGAAGTGTCTTGGCCTGCATTTTCCTAGGAAACAGAGGCTGGGAAAAAACTTACAAGTTCATGCTCCAGGGGGGTCTCAAGAGTGCAATCCCAGGGAAGTGACAGTGAGGGGAAAAGGGGAATGAGGCAAAGAGGAAGGGAAGGCAAATACAAGTTGGTGTGTCACCAAACTGGCTACAGTTTACCAAGTAGCATAGCTATGGCTCCATCAGATAGGTCTCTGGAGAGGCTGTACAGAAAACTGAGTCTGGTAATAGTCTGTTGGGGGGAGGAAGGGAGAAGAACTGATCCACTGCCTTCTTCCTATCTTCCTGCTGTGATAACTTAAAGTTCTCCCCCATGGGGCCTTAACTCCTTTGTATTCCTAGGTTGTGTTACCTGGGTCCTGTGGGGAGCCACTGGGGAAGCCTGATCCTAAGAGACTGGTGGTGACATAAGCCAGTGTCGCACCCTCCTTCCCTGTCTACCTGCAGCAGGAGCCTCATGGGCCAGCCAATCAACGTGTGTATGCACAGGGGCTTAGTGGGGTTTGGTGGGTCCCCAGTGCAGGGAGTGCAATGCATGGGGCAGGAGGTATGACGTGTGAGATGTACATCACCAAGTTGTGCTTTGAGCAACGTGGGAGACTGGAAGTGGGTGTAGCAGTGGGGCCAGCTGACCCTACAGGTGGAGGACTACAATGATGTGGCCTCTGCCATGGAGACAGTATTGAAGCTCACTGAATATTTCTCCAGCCATGGCAAGCCCTCCTTTCTGTGGCCTGCAAGAGTACAGTTGTGCCAGGCAGCTCTTCTGGAGGATCATCACTAATGCTGAGTGATAATCCATGGCCAAGCTCACCTCAGGGTCCTGCATAAGGGATAGGAGCTTAGGGGGCATGGTGAAGGTAGGAAACAGAAATACAGAAAGCAGTGGGGGACTGGGTCCTTTAGAGAGTAAAGGATGCAAGTCTGGCGTTGGTCCCTTGTCTCTTGCTTATGGATTGTAAGCACCCTGAAGCCTGGGGCTGTTTTCGGATCCTGACACTGAGTGCAGCATCTGGCACACAGTAGGGACTCTACAAACAAAGTGAGGAGGGGACAAAGTGAGTCTGCCTAGGAAAAAGCCCTCTGCTTCTTACTACACAGCACGTGGGCAGGATACACGCCTCCAGGGCAGTTGGAGACCTGCCATGGTTTCCAGAGCCAGAGAGGGAGGGTTGTCCCAGTGCTGGTGGCTGCCTGTGTGGAGCTGTGATTTACAGGATTTTATAGCCCTGTTTTCGGATGTTCCCTCACTGTTTACTGCCCTGCTGCTAATAAACATTTTGTCATAAATGATAAACAGGCCAACTTGAGGGGGACGTGGTAGCCATGTTTAAATAGAGTTGGTGTTCTGCAGAACACCCAGCACTGCCTGTGGATTAGGTAGCCACAAATTTATTTTTTAAAGTCTGTCTGTTTCTGTCATTTATGTGACCGGAATCCAAGAGGAGCAAACTGTAGTTGGGTTGGAAATCTCTGAAAGGAACGGGGCAGCAGCGCTTGCAGGGAGCTGTCCAGGGTTCTGAGATGGGGAATTGCAGCGGCTGTCAGCAACTGCTGGCCATTTCTTCCCAGGAGAAAACTGCCTTCTTGAGGGCAGTTTTCCTGCGGTTCCAGGGCAGCGGAATGCTACAGTGCTCAGTGCTTAGTGCTTAGCTGCTTGGCTGGAATGTGACTTGAGACAACTGGGAATAGCTTGACTCTCACGGTACAGAAACTTCCCCTAGGATTTGTATTTCTGAGACAGAGCTGGTGCCATGTGCTGCCAGCCTGTGGATTCAGTCTTCTGTTGGCATCCTCTTGGCCCTTCTTCTCCCCCCTTTTCCTCCACCTCCTCTTGTCCTCTCCATCGGGCCCCTCTTTTCTCTACCATATCCAGCTTCACACCTGCTCCATGCTGCAGGGCTGAGATGGGAGAAGGGCCAGGAGGCAGCAGCTGCTAGCAGGTGGGTTTTGTGTTGTTCAGGGTGGGAGGAAAGAAAACAACCAAAGGAAAATGAAAAGCTTCAAAGAATCTGGTAATTGGGAAGAGGCTGGTTTGGGCTTGCCAACTGTGGATTCAGACAGATGTGAGGCAGCTGGTTAGCTGCCTGTTGCCCACGACCTTTGCAAGAGTAATGAGGAAAATGTAGAGATGTCAGTTCAGTTTATCTTGGAGAGGCCACAGGCCTCAATTTCTTGATTTGAAGATTTTATTTGAAAATGGGAAGAGATATGCTTAATTCTGATCTCATCTGGAATGGAGAGAGAAAGCCCTATGGTCCTGGCAGGAATTTGGAGCCCCAGGAAGCAGAGTTCCTTGGTTTGGGGCAACACTTGGCAACCCTCGATGTGGACCAGAGCCTTCTCTGGATCTGAAGAGGGCAGTCAGGTTGTGCAGTAATACTTCAAAGGCCTGGGCTCTTTCTTCTAGGGCAGAATCAGCACACTTCCAGAGGTGGAGGCCAAGGTTCTAGCCTCTTCCAGCATAAGGGGAAGTGACTGTGGTAGCAGCTTGGAGGAGGCAGGAGAAACCCCAAAGACCTACCCCTCCTACTGTTAAAATATTGTTCCCACAATTCAGGCAATTATAGATTCATCTGGGTGGAAAGTGTTCTTTTAAAATTTAAATATTCCCTGGAAGGGCTAAGACTCACACTTAAAGGCAGAGTTCCCAGCATTATTTGTGCTGAGTGGCTGAGGTTCTGGGACCTCTTTCCAGTTGGAATGGCCCACAGGATTCAGGGGAGAAGGCAGCTGCCAGCCATGTCACCTTCATTGGCACTGGGACTTCTGAGATGCTAGTGAGTGCTAACTCCTACCTTGATCCTGGAAGCAGACTGAAATTTCCGCAGCGCTGGGGACTCTGGAAAGAGGAAGTGTTGGCGGCTTCTGATGTTCTCTTTTCATGTTTTGGCAACAGAGTGTAAGAACACAGACTTCATAATCACAAACTCATGTTCAAATCTCAGCTTAGTAGCTAGGAAGTTGACCGATCTTCATCTATCAAATGAGAAGAAAGTTGTCACCCCTAAGGTGTAGTGGGATTTGCTGAGATAGAATATCAGAAGACCTGGCACACAGTAGGCTCATGCCAAGGGTTAGATTCTCAGCAGGAAAAAGAAATCATACTCTCTATCAATAATGATAATTTTCTTCTCTCCAAATGCATGCGTCTGATTTATGTTTCGTGTCCTATTGAATTGTCTAGCACTTTATAAACAACATAGTAAACCATAATAGGAACAGTGGGTATCTTTATATTGGGCCCCCAGTATTTTACACATAGATATGGCAAATGGAAATGGAATCTGTTTATCATGTTGAGAAACAACCTGTCTAGTCTCAAATCTTATAAGGTTGTTTATTTGAAATGCATTCAGATTTTATTAAAAGTCCTTCTCACACCTGTTGAAATAATCATATGCTTTTGTCATATGTAACTTGTGATACAATACATTCATAGATTTCTTAGTATTGGACTGTCCTTATATTTATGGGATAAACTTTGCTTCACCATTGAAGATGAATGTTTTAATGTGCAGAATCTCACTTACAACATTTTAACTTGTCCTACCCTCTCCATTTTTTCCCTCCCAACTCCATATAGCAGCCAGAACTATCTTTCTAAGGCATAAATCAGATCATGTCACTCTGCTGCTTAAATACCTCCAGTGGCTCACCATGGTAATGGGAAGAAAATAAAACTCCTTATCATGACCCGTGAGATCTTTTATTATCTGATCTCCACCAAGCTCTCTCTCTACGTTCCCCCTCGTTCCCTAGATCTCACAGCACTGGTTTTGAACCAGCCTCACTCTGTCACTGGGTGATGTTCTTCTCTGAGCTACCTCTTCCTCATCACTCATAACGCAACTCAAACGTCAGCTTCTCAGAGAGTCTCTACTTGCGCTTTTTGGTTAGGCAGCTCAGCAGTAGTTCTAGATCACATTATCCTATTTTATTTTCTTCTTAGAATTTACTAGTGCCTGAAATTACCTTATTACAGTTCTTTGTTTATATGCTGATGGTCTGCTTCCTTCCACTAAAATATATGCGCCTTGAGGGTGATGATTTCTGGTCTATACTGGCCACTGCTCCTAAGAACGGCTGCCTGGTGAATAACTGTGCTCAGTAAACAGACTCACAGATGAAACTGGCCTCTGACATTCTTTACCTTTTCATTTTTGGTCCTTGGTCATCTTCCAATAATTTCAAAAGCCTTAATTGGATTTCTTCTCCTCCTTTTCTTTGTCTGGGATCACCTTACACAGCATAGGACCTCAGAGGAGTGTGGCAACTTACAGACTATTGAGCTCTCTGACTTACTCAGTGCAGGAAGCCCCCTGTCCCATCCTGGAAGATGACAATCCAACCTCTTTAGGACCTTATAAGAACTCAAATGAGTGTGGAATCGCTCTGCTTCTAGTCTTACTTTTCAGGGCAAAGTTGATTGCAATGGGGAGGCATGATGACATTTTAAGACCAATGGTGGGAAGATACGAGGAGAACCATAGGTTCTCTTGTCAAGTAAGCAAGGTGGATGTCTGGCTTGAGTGACCGCTTATCTTCTATAAATGTTTTTGAGCTGTGGAAGGAGGCAGCACTGATCACTGGTAGCCAACGATCCCTGGACCGGAGTGGCTGTGACAAGTGCCCTATTGTATTTTCTTAGCTTAGTCTAGGGATTCCTGTCCTTACACACAGATACACAGTTTCCTTTCCTTTCTTTCCTACATTTATTACATCTTTCCTTCTTTATCTCAAAATCATTTTATTATTTATCCATGGCCCTTAAGGCCTTTAGGGCCCTGAGGAAATTAGAAAAGAAGTAAATAAACAAAGAAACAAACAAATCATGCAAGTGCCTACCTGGCTCTGCAAAGGCATTTCCCACTCGGTGGTGTAATTATTGCTGGTGTCTCTGTTTCTGTTTTTCCTCTAGACGGTGAGCCCCTGGGTGAGGGCTGGTGTCTTATTTGTCTTTGGAGGCTCAGGACTATTTTAGTCACAGAGCAGGGGACGGATTCATGTTGGTTAAAATGGATCATCAGTGGCATCACGGAGTGTGTGTGGCACCCCAGACAGGATCTCCTGCTGGTCAGACTAATGTTTGAACTCTGAAGCTGCTCCCTCCTGCTTGTGTGATCTTGGGCATGTTGCTTTAGTATTTCTGAATTTATTATTTTTTTTAATGTAAAATGGAGATCATAAAACCTACACCTTACAGGTTTTTAGGGAAGGTTAACCAAAAAAATGTTTGTAAAGTGCCTGCACTTAGTAGGTGCTCTGTGACCGGGAGCCACAATATTAATATTTCATGTTCTCCTAAACCTCTGAGCAGGCTCAGTTTATTTATCCTGGCTAATTATCACCAGCAAGGAGGCTTCCCTACCCCCTCATCGGTCGTAATTACTCCAGTGAAGTCATCTGCAGGGAACGGAGCTACCATCTGCTCAGAGGCCTCCCAGGCTGGGCTCTTCTCCCCATTCTGAAGCCCGGGAGCAGATGTGGGAGGCTGAGCAGGCAAGACTTCCACTGCTGCTGTTAGCTGCTGAATTTCTGGAATCTCTGCTAACAGCTCGAATCAGAAAGCTAGAGCAGCTGTATATTTCCTTGGGGCCTGCCAGGACTTTATATGTATGGAAAGCCCCCCTTTTTTTGTTCTTTCCTCCCTTCCCCAGCAACATTTAAAAAAATTACTGGCGTTTTCTTTCAATGGTGGTGATATAGGAAAGAGGATTGCTGTGTGGGTGTGAACTTCTGTAGGATGAGGACACCAGGGACATGGGGAGAAGAGGGTAGGGGTGGTGGTGCAGGATGGGGCCCAGGAAAATAGTTTATGGGGCCTTCCAACCTTGGCCTCCAGGAGATACATGGTGTAGGAAAAACAGTAACAGGGGGTCAGGAGGTCTGGGATGAAAAACCAGCATTCTCATTAAGGGTCTGGGACAATGGGCAAGTCACTTTACATCCCTGGGACTCAGTGTCCTCATACCTGTGATGAGGGGTTAGTCTAAATGACTTCCAAGATTCTTTTAGCTCTGAAAGCCAATAATTCTCTTTCTATATTTCTGGGTCTCTCTCCCCATTATCCCAGGATTGCATGCCTGATCCTATGCCGTGTTCCCTGGATTGGTCCCTGGTTACGAAGTCTCCTATGAGATGTTAGATGATGGAGGCTTACATCACCACATAAACTTATTTTAGTTTTCCAAGGGGCATTTCTTGGACAGACACAGTATTTTCAAATGCAAATGATAGAATTCCTAATGTTGGAATTTCAGATAATGTACCGGGAGAGGGAGAGACTGTGTGTGTGTGTGTATGTGTGTGTGTGTGTGTGTGTGTGTGTGTGTGTGTGTGTGTGCGCGTGTGTTTATGTGTTTGTGTGTGTGTGAAAGAGAGAGAAAGAATGAATCAACCAAGGCTGGAGGGGCATGGTGAGGAAGAGGAGCCCTTGCTGACCATCACTTAGATCTCGCCATGGTCTCTATGTAGGGCAGCCGTGAATGTCCACGTGTGCCCTGGCTGAGGCTGTCCTGTAACAACGACGGCTGCCACTTACTGAGCGCCTGTTGTCTACCAAGTATTATCCAGGCTAGTCTCTAACCCTCATAAGAACCCTGCACGGTGGGAGTTACATCATTTATCACGGACAGTTCAGCTGTTCTCAAGTAACCTGGAGGTCCATGATGTGTAGCAATCTGCAGTATTTCAGAGGCTGAGTCCGTGTTGTGCTGGGAGGCTGGGTGCAGAGGGAGTTAGCTGGTGGAGGGGAGCTGCTCAATGCCTGTATCTCAACCCATCGGAAGTCATAACTCATGGAATGATTACAGCTTAGTGTCAGTGAAAAACGGCCTCTGAAAGGAAGCAACAACTAGTGTTGAGGAGGGAGGTGAAAAGAAATTAAGGAGGGTTAAGATAGTGGGCCAGAAAAAAAAAAATTGAGATTAAAGACTGGAAGGTTGAATTTAGTAGTGGCTCAGATTTATGATGTGCCTGAGACAGCTCACCATATTTTCTGTATAGAATAAGACAAAATGACTCATGAGAACTGGTTTAGGGAGTGTTCCAGCCTGGGCAAATGATGTTCGTCAGCTGTGATGTGTTAGGGGCTCAAAGTAAGGGTTACATGGAGTGTGAGTCACAAAGACCAATGAGACCACAAGCCCTGTTCTCAAGGAGTTCACAGTCTTTCCCTGCACAGACAACAAATGACCAAATATTCTAGAAAATTCTGTAAGGTAAATACCCATGAATGGAATACTTAAAGGGCTATTGGAATTCACAGTATGACTCATCTTCTAACTCAGGCCATCAAGGAAGACCTCTTGGGGGAGGGAGTTACTAAACTGGATTTTATAAGGCTGATTGGATTTAGATGGGAGGATGGTATTTCAGGCAGAAGGACTAGCCTGCGAAAAGGTCTGCTTGTCAGATGGTGCTGGATATGGTTGGAAGATGGTAAACAGACTCATTTAGCTAGAATGTAGATTCATGTGGATATTATGAGACAAAAGCCTAGAAGAATAGGTACTCCGATGTATGGGAAGGCCTTAAACGCCAGCCTAAGGAGTTTAGATGGGCTGCTATGCTGTAGCAACAAACAGATTGAAATCTCTGCAGCTTAAATCAACAAAGCTTAATTTTATTTATTTGCTTACTTATAAAATCTTTTAAATTAAACTGTAGTTGATTTTCACTGTTATTTTCAGGTCTACAGCAAAGTGATTCAGTTATACATATACATACATATACATATTTTTTATTTTCAGATTCTTTTCTAATATATGTTATTACAAGACATTGAATATAGTTCCCTGTGCTATACAGTAGGTCCTGGATTATCTATTTTATATATAGTGTGTATCTGTTAATCTTCAGTCCCTAATTTATCCCTCCCTGCCCTTTCCACTTTGGTAACCATAGTTTGTTTCCTATGTCTGTGAGTCTGTTTTTGGTTTGTAAATATAATTTGTATTATTTTTTAAGATTCCACATATAAGTGATATCATATGATATTTGTCTTTCTCTGTCTGACTGACTTCACTCAATATGATAATCTCTAGGTCCATCCATGCTGCTGCAAATGGTATTATGCCATTCTTTTTTATTGCTGAGTAGTATTCCATTGTATCTATCTATCTATCTATATGATATTTATCTTTCTCTGTCTGACTGACTTCACTCAATATGATAATCTCTAGGTCCATCCATGCTGCTGCAAATGGTATTATGCTATTCTTTTTTATTGCTGAGTAGTATTCCATTGTATCTATCAATCTATCTATCTATCTATCTATCTATCTCACATCTTCTTTATCCAGTCATCTTTTGATGGACATTTAGGTCGTTTCCATGTCTTGGCTATTGTAAATAGTGCTGCTATAAATGGAATGTGGGTCACAAAGACCAATGAGACCCCAAGACTCCTGTTCTTAGGGGAACCCAATGGTGCATGTGTCTTTTCAAATTATAATTTCCTCTGGATTTATGCCCAGGAGTAGGATTGCTAGATCATATGTTAAGCCTATTTTTAGTTTTTAAAGGAGTCTCCATACTGTCCTCCATAGTGGCTGCTCTAATTTATATTCTAGCCAACAGTGTAGGAGGGTTCCAACAAAGTTTAATTTTAACTCATGCTACAAGTCCATCTCAGGTCAGCAGGGAACCTGCTCCCTGTCCTCCTCAATTTGAGCTCATACCAGTGGAGTTTCCATGTAGAAGGCTGTAATTTGCTATGGTAGGAGGGAGAGGATGTGAACATTTGCATACCAGCTCTTAAAGGCTTCCACCCAAAAGTAAAACATCACTTTCACTTAACTTTTGTTGGTCAAGATAAGCCATATGGTCATGAGAAAGGGAGAGAAGAATAGTGCCACTCTGGACCTGGAAAGAAGAGAGCTCGGATACTGGTGAAAAGAGCACTCGATGGCTGCAGTTAGGGAGAACACGGGGTGCACTTGTAAGTTTTGTGCAGGAGAGTGACGTGAAACCTATGAACTTCCTAGGTGCCCACTTCACATGCCCACTCTTGCCTGTATCACACTGAAATGGTCTGCCTCATGTTGGCTTCCCTTCTTGTCCCTTAGTGGCCCACAGATAGGATGCTCAAGTGGGATTTGTTAGACAAACGAATTTATTTTTTGAAGGTTGGATTGGAGGGAGGGGAGATTGGAGCCTGGGGAAGTCAGTTAACGTATTTGTACCAGTTAACTTAACAGAAAGAAAGAAAGACACTCTCCTCTGAGTTTTCCCTGCTTTTTTTTATCGGGAAACATTTTGTCATTCCTAGCGTACATGACCATCCGTGTTGATAATTAGAATGAAGCAAAAATACTTATTTCCTGGAAACAGAAGAGAGCTGTTTGCTCCTCTTGTCAGGCTCTTCCCTGAAGGGTCTATGCCCAATTTCCCTTTGAGTGAAACATCTGGGGACTGCTCCCATCCGGTTTGGTGTGTCTGGGATGCTGGCCTCTTTGCTAGTCTCTGGTTTAATGGGCACATGAGTCTAGTAGCTTCTGGCTCCACAGAGATTGATGTGGGCAGCTCTGGCAGTGACAATTCAGGAGATCAAAGTGTGTTTTGAAAACTGCATTGCTGCTGACAGCCCCAAGCTTGATTAGATTGTGCCTGGATTAAAGGGCCCTGATGCAATTAGCTGCTTCCCTTCCTTCCCCACCCAGGGTGGGCAGACGCTGCCATGCAAGGCCAGATGGAGGCAGGGGTATAAATCCCCTCTCTGGCTCTGTGGAGGGTAATTTGGTTTCAGTCGAGGCATTTGTCCTGATTGGGCCGCCTGTGTCACCGTCTGTGTTACCGTCTGCTTCTTGGCAGCCTGAATAGCATTCTAATGGTTCCACTTGGCCACAGAGAATTTTTGGTTAAGGGCAAAGGCATGGGTAAGGCAATCTGGGGTCAGGAGTCCAGGCCAAGGGAGGAGGTGATGAAGGGGAGATGGCAGGGAAAGGACAGTGGGGAAAGGAGGGTTGCAGAAAGCTTAACTCACTCCAGATGGGTTGTGCCAATGGCCTGTGGACCTGAAATGTCTGAGCCACGTGTGCTCGGCTCAGAACCTGAAGATGTTAAAGTTGCATGAAGGAGGAGAAAAGATAACCTTTTTTTTTTGAGTAGGATTGCAAATGGTAAAAAACCACACACCCTGGCAGTAAGAGACTCAGTTCTAGTCTTACCTCTGCTTGCTACTAGCTGCTTCATCTTGGGCTAGTCATTTCATATCCTTGGCATGTGTTTCCTTCACCTGTAAGACAAGACAACTGGGCTAGATGAGCTCTGAAGTCCTTTCTAGGGCCAGTATGCTGTGAATCTGTTTGGAAAGTATTAGTTGGGTCTGCAAAGCCCTATTTAAAAAATGTACCCACACATCACTGGAACCAGTTTGTTGGTCAAAATCACTACTTTGGGTTAAAGCTCAGTATCTCCATCTCTAAGTGGGGATAAAAATAGAATCTACTCCATAGAGTCACTGATAAGTTTAAATTGGGTAATAAAAGAAAGTGCTTAGCATGGTGCCTACTCTAGAATAATGATCGAATACTG
Source organism: Camelus ferus (assembly GCF_009834535.1). Classification (NCBI taxonomy): domain Eukaryota; kingdom Metazoa; phylum Chordata; class Mammalia; order Artiodactyla; family Camelidae; genus Camelus; species Camelus ferus. The sequence continues at coordinate 14,526,673 of NC_045716.1, read as the reverse complement.
TAGCTATTGCTGTTGGTGTTATTACTATTGTGTGATTGTCCAACTCTTTGCACCCATTTGATCATATGACTAGTGAGAAAATATGCATTGAGTTCTCACGGAGCATCTACAGTTGTGTCCAGTACCCTAGTGGCACTGGGGGAATGCAATATATAAAAGTTACCCTGTTCTCTCATTGGGCAGATGAGCTAAAAACAATGTGAAGCACTTCTATTGCATCAAGAGGCAGTATATACTCAATGCCTGAGGTCAGTAATGTAGAAGCTCAGAGAAGTGTTGGAGAATTTGGAGAAGGCTTCATGGAAGAAGAGACTTGAAATACAAGCAGACTGGTGGGGAGGATGGAGTGGACGTTTCAGGCCAGGGGAAGGGCAACGAGGTGAATGGAGTCAGCATGGTGCGTGGGGTGTAGTCATTTCTACCCCATATATATAGGAAGACTCTTCTTTCATTCCTGATGGTGGACGATGTATTCTAGTCAAGGCTCCCAACTACTGTGTTTGCATCTAACCTTGCAGGGATCTGAGGATGTGTGCGTGCGAAAACATTTGTAGTCTTGGGTGTTGCTGATTTAGAACCAGACAAGAATCAGATGACTCCCTTCCCAGGGTCAAATCTTGGCTAATCCTTTATCTACAATAAGATCGAAGTTCAAGATTGAATCCTAACCAAGGGATTGTTAGAGGGTCTCACTTCTCTTTTACTCCTTTTCCAACCCAGCATTGAGCAATCATCAGATATTATCTGCGCTTTCTCCAGGCTTCTGTTGAAGGCAGAATTTTCCGATATGTGAACAGTCCCAGACTCTTGGAGGCAGATCTGGAAGGTTTTTTCCTACAGCTCAGCTCACAGCCAAGTCTTGTGAGCACAATCAAGACCTTTTAGTGGTGGTGGAGGAGATGGGGGGAGTGGGAAGGGATGTGATCCCTTTTAGTAAATTTCCTGGAACAGAAATCACAGACCTGTCGTGACACCAAATTATAAATCTCTTTCCTCATTTGGAATGATGTTAGAAGCATAAAGATCAAGCCAGCCTGATTCTAAATGAAGAGGCTTAAAAGAAATTTTGTCATTGTTATATTGTCTTCATTTTCTGAAATGTCTCTTCAGGAAGGGCATCCTTGATTCTGGTGTAATTTACTTAAGAACAATAGACAGTCACGTTCATCTTAAATTCCATCTGCTTATAATAGAAAGTGAGAAAACAAATTTGGTGATGTTGGAGATTCTTAGGATTTTCCTCAAGGCTCTGCCACTTTTCAGGTTCCAGGCAGTGAGAGTAGGAGGCAAGGGTTGTTCAGCGCCAGGTGTCAGTTTGTGTGTGGGCTCTGTATTAGGTACCCAGAGTGGGTGGATCTCAAGAGGATCTTGACTGTGGCCCTGAAACCCGAGTGGAGCTGGTGATGGGGCTGGGAACAAGCTGGGAGTGGAGGTGTTGCTGGCAGGTGACTCAACAATAGTCTTAGTACAACCTCCACTTAGGAGTTTTTAATTCTCTAATAATCACTCCAGCATGGTACCTGCTCTATGGAGATGCATGGTGTAGGAAAAACTTCCAGCCAATATTTTTTCAGGATGTACTATATATTGGGCACTTCTCTAAGCATTAGATCTACCTAAACACGGCAAGCCTAGTTCTTGCCCCTCATGGAGCTTACATTTTAGAAGAGACAGATAGCAAATGAGTAAATGGAAAAATTAATAATATTCTTGAAGACAGACTCACAGATATAGAAAACAAACTTATGGTTACCAGAGGGGAAAGTGGGTAGAAAGGAATAAATTGGAAGTTCAAGATTTTCAGATACTAACTACTATATATTAAATAGATAAACAACAAGTTTCTTCTGTGTAGCACAGGGAACTATATTCAATATCTTGTAGTAACCTATAATGAACAAGAATATGAAAACAATATATGGATGTATATGTATGACTAAAACATGATGCTGTACACCAGAAATTGATACAATATTGTAAACTGAGTATACTTCAATTAAAAAAAAAAGATTCTTGAAGACTGCTATAGATCCACAGAGGAAAGGAATGGAGTGCTGTGACATAACTGTGTCCCACCATCTACTTATAGTTCCTTCTTCCTCATCTCCAGGTGATCAAATTGCCTCAGGCTATACCGAGAAAATAGAAACTGTCAGATATGAACTCCATCATCTTCCTGCCACTAAACCTAAAAACATAAATACATCTTCTTCCTCCATCTTAGTGATACAGGCTGTATCTCTTTTCCCATTAAAAGCCAGATTTTCTGCTATTCTCTGGATCTCATCTCCTCTTGTTCTCTCAAGGGTTGCTTCTCTTTGATGATTCATTTTCTCTGCAGCATCAGCAACCTCCCCCTCTCTGTTGAATCATCCCTATACTATACAGGAACACTAATGACTCCAAATCTGAAAAAAACCAAAAACCAAAAACCCTCTTCAATTGACCTCACTTTTCTATGTAGGTACTATAAAATTTCTCTGCTTCATTTTATACCCAATCTTAATGAACAGGTCGTGTATATTCACAGCTTCTTCCTTTCCCACTCAATTCCACCACTCACCACACTTCTTCAAATTAACTCTTGTCAAGGTCATACTTCTTTCTGTCTGTGTTGCACTTGATCTCTTATTACACTGAAATCACTCTTGAAACCCTCTCCTCTCTTGGATCTGGTAACACCACTCTCTCCTCTTACTTGTTCCTTGCATCTGTATTTAATAGCTCTTTTTGCTCTACCTGACCTCTAAAGGCAAATGTACCTTAAGACTTGCCTGGGGTCATTCTCCAGTATTTCTCTGAATTCTTTCCCTAAGTAATTTGGTCCAGCTCCATGAATTTTAAAAGATATCATTATCTACCAAAGATGATGACCAAAGTGGACTTCCTAGCTCAAAATTCTACTTAAAGCTACAGAATTGCCCTACTTCTGATACTTATGTGTATAAATGGGACACTTGACAGTTCCCTCACCCACCCTATTGGCCCAGGCCATCTCATTTAGCACCACCATCCACTTAGTGACTTAATTAAAAACCTAGAAGTTATCTTTGGCTCCACTCATTCCTTCTATCTCTAAAATAAATCTTGAAACTATCTGTTTCTTCCCATTTTTAATGCAATGTCTTAGTAGAAGAAACCATTATTTTTTTTTTTTACTGAACTTCTGCAATCACCTCTTAATGGGTCTCCCCATTTCCAGTGTTGCCACTCTTCAGTCATTAAAAAATTAGTACTTTGATACAAATGAAAATGAAAACACAACCACACAAAATTTATGGGACACAGCAAAGGCAGTGCTAAGAGGGAAGTTTATAGCGATACAGGCCTTCCTCAAAAAAGAAGGACAATATTAAATAAATGATTTAACCCACCAACTAAAAGAATTAGAAAAAGAAGAGCAAAAAACCCCAAAAGGCAGCAGAAGGAAGGAAATAATAAAGATCAGGGAGGAAATAAAACAGAGATTTAAAAAAACCATAGAAAAATCAATCAAACCAAAAGCTGGTTTTTTGAAAAAGTAAATAAAATCGACAAACCTCTGGCCAAACTCATAAAGAAGAAAAAAGAGAGAGCACAAATAAGCAAAATAAGAAAGGAAAATAGAGAAATTACAACAAATAACACAGAAATACAGAATATCATATGAGAATATTATGAAAAACTATATGGAACCAAAATGGATAACCTAGAGGAGATGGACAAGTTTCTGGAAACATACAGTCCACCAAGACTGAACCAAGAAGAAACTGACCACTTGAACAAACCAATCACTAGAAATGAAATTAAGTTAGCAATAAAAAACCTCCCTACAAATAAAAGTCCAGGACTGGACGGCTTTACTGGGGAATTCCACCAAACATACAAAGAAGAACTCATACCAGTCCTTCTCAAACTCTTCCAGAAGATTGAAAAGGAGGGAATACTTCCACACTCATTCTATGAAGCCACCATCACCCTGATACCAAAATCAAGCAAAGACACTACCAAAAAAGAGAATTATAGGCCAATATCACTGATGAACATAGATGCAAAAATCCTCACCAAAATATTAGCAAATAAAATCCAACAGCACATAAAAAAGATTATACATCATGATCAAGTGGGGTTCATTCCAAGGACACAAGGGTGGTTCAACATATGCAAATCAATCAATGCAATATATCACATCAACAAGAGAAAGGACAAAACCCACATGATTATCTCAATAGATACAGAATAAGCATTTGATAAAATTCAACACCCATTTATGATAAAAACTCTCACCAAAGTGGGTATAGACGGAACATATCTCAACATAATAAAAGCTGTTTATGACAAACCTACAGCCAGCATAGTACTCAACAGTGAAAAACTCAAAAGCTTCCCACTAAAATCAATCTGGGACAAGACAAGGATGCCCACTAACACCACTCCTATTCAACATTGTCTTGGAAGTCCTAGCCACAGCAATCAGGCAAGAAAGAGAAATAAAAGGGATCCAAATTGGAAAAGAAGAGGTAAAAGTGTCACTATATGCTGATGACATGTTACTATATATAGAAAACCCTAAAAGGTCTACACAAAAACTACTAGAGCTGATCGAAGAATTCAGCAAGGTAGCAGGTTACAAGATTAACGTTCAAAAATCAGATGCATTTCTTTACACTAACAATGAATCAACAGAAAAAGAAAATAAAGGAACAATTCCCTTTAAAATAGCACCCAAAGTAAAAAAAACACCTAGGAATAAATCTAACCAAGGAGGTGAAAGAATTATACACAGAAAACCATAAACCATTGATGAAGGAAATTAAAGAAGACTTTAAAAAATGGGAAGATATCCCATGCTCCTGGATTGGAAGAATCAATATCAAAATGGTCACACTGCCCAAGGCAATCTACAGATTTAATGCAATCCCTATCCAATTACCCAGGACATATTTCACAGAACTAGAAAAAATCATAATAAAATTTATATGGAACCACAAAAGACCTAGAATTGCCAAAGCATTATTGAAGAAAAAGAAAGAGGCTGGAGGAATAACTCTCCCAGACTTCAGACTATACTATAGAGCTACAGTCATCAAGACAACATGGTATTGGTACAAAAACAGACATATAAACCATTGGAACAGAATAGAGAGCCCAGAAATGAACCCACAAACTTTTGGTCAACTAATCTTCGACAAAGGAGGCAAGAATATACAATGGAATAAAGACAGTCTCTTCAGCAAATGGTGTTGGGAAAACGGGACAGCAACATGTAAATCAATGAAGCTATAACACTCCCTTACACTATACACAAAAATAAACTCAAAACGGATCAAAGACTAAAACATATGACAAGCTACAATAAACCTCCTAGAAGAAAATATAGGCAAAACATTATCTGACATACATCTCAAAAATGTTCTCCTAGGACAGTCTACCCAAGCAATAGAAATAAAAGCAAGAATAAACAAATGGGACCTAATGAAACTTACAAGCCTCTGCACAGCAAAGGAAACCATAAGTAAAACAAAAAGACAACCCACGGAATGGGAGAAAATTTTTGTAAATGAAACTGACAAAGGCTTGATCTCCAGAATATGTAAGCAGCTCATACAACTTAATAAGAAAGAAACAAACAACCCAATCCAAAAATGGGCAGAAGACCTAAACAAGCAATTCTCCAAGGAAGAAATACAAATGATCAATAGGCACATGAAAAAAATGCTCTATATCACTAATTATCAGAGAAATGCAAATCAAAACTATGATGAGGTATCATCTCACACCAGTCAGAATGGCCATCATTCAAAAGTCCACAAATGACAAATGCTGGAGAGGCTGTGGAGAAAGGGGAACCCTCCTACACTAATGGTGGGAATGCAGTTTGGTGAAGCCACTGTGGAAAACAGTATGGAGATCCCTCAAAAGACTAGGAATAGCCTTACCATGTGACCCAGGAATCCTGCTCCTGGGCATATAACCGGAAGGAACCCTACTTCAAAATGATACCTGCACCTCACTGTTCATAGCAGCACTATTTACAATAGCCAAGACTTGGAAACAGCCTAAATGCCCATCAACAGATGACTGGATAAAGAAGTGGTGGTATATTTCTACAATGGAATACTATTCAGCCATAAAAACCAACAACATAACGCCATTTGCAGCAACATGGATGTTCCTGGAGAATGTCATTCTAAGTGAAGTAAGCCAGAAAGAGAAGGAAAAATACCATATGAGATCGCTCATATGTGGAATCTAAAAAACAAAACAAAACAAAACATAAATACAAAACAGAAACAGACTCATAGACATAGAATACAAACTTGTGGTTGCCAAGGGGGTGGAGGGTGGGAAGGGATAGACTGGGATTTCAAAATGTAGAGTAGATAAACAAGATTATACTGTGTAGCACAGGGAAATATATACAAGATCTTATAGTAGCTCACAGAGAAAAAAATGTGACAATGAATATATATATGTTCATGTATAACTGAAAAATTGTGCTCTACACTGGAATTTGACACAATATTGTAAAATGATTATAATCCAATAAAAAATGTTAAAAAACTTGGGGGCTTTTGGGATTAGAAGAGGCAACTGATTCTTAACCCAATGAATAAAACATAACACTGGGGGAAAAAAACAAATTAGACAGCATCTTGACCCCAGTTTCCAAATATTCTAAGGATTTTGTAGCATTTTGTTTCCAATCTTTGCCCATCAATTTATATATTATCATTGCTCATTTTGAGTCCTAAACTTGTTTTTTCAAGTATAGTGTGAGGTAGGGATCAAGACTCATTTATTTTCCTATGTGAGTATATATCTAATTATGCCAGCACCAATTTTCTTTTTTTTTGGTGGGAGGAAGTTATTAGGTTTACTTATTTATTTATTCTTAGAGGAAGTACTGGGAATTGAACCCAGGACCCCACGCATGCCAAGCATGCCCTCTACCACTTGAGCTATACCCTCCCCGCAAAAAGATGAAACAGATTTGTGGACCACATTAAAGAACACGGTTTTGGCCTGTACTGTTTGTTTTATGAGGGGGAGGTAATTAGGTTTCTTCATTGATTTCTGCTTGGAGGAGGTACTGGGGATTCAACCACTGACCTCTTGAGTGCTGAGCATATTCTGTACTACGTGAGCTATACCCTTCCCTCTTCAGTCCTAAACTTTTTAATCCTATAAATAAAAGTATTGTCATTATCTTATTTAGAGATAGTGTTTGAATTTACCAACATGTTTACCGTTTTCTTTATTCTCCATTCTTTTTTGCATCTCAGGTCATCTTTCTGGATCTTTTTCTTTCCTTTTCTTTTGAAATATGTCATTCAGAGAAGTTTCTTGGTAGTAAACAGTTTTTGTTTGTGTATAAATATTATTCTTTTACTCTCTTTCTTTATAGATAATTTTGCTAGGTACATACTTTTAATTATTAGTTATTTTCTTTCAACAAAATTAAGTTGTAACTCCATTGTTTCTAATTTCTGTTGTGGTGGTGGTGAAGTCAGCTGTCTTTCTAATGGCCATTCCATTGTAATTAATCCGTCATTGTTGTCAGACTGCTTTCAAGATCCTGTCTTTAGTTCTTGTGTTACACAGTTTCACTGTTACATTAGGAGTGGATTTTATTTTTTTTTAAACATATCTTGGATGTTTCACTTCCTGCATTTTGGACCTATACTGTTTATTAGCTCTATTAAATTTGTAGAGTCTTAAATATTGCCTCTCCTGCCTTCTCCTTGTTTTCTCCCCCTGGGATTCCAATTATATATATGTTATATTTTCTCATTCTTTTCCCAATACCGCCAAAACTTTCTTTTGTATTTTCATCCCCTGATCTCTCTTTGCTATATGCTGACAATTCTTTGGCTATCTTCTAGTTCACTGATTCTCTCCTAAATTGCATGTTAACTCCTATTTAGCCTGTCCATTGAGATTTTGATTTTATATTTTTCATTTTTAATGGTTTCATTTGTTTTTCCTCCAAACTTGTTTCTTTTTTCCTAACAGTTTCTTGAGTTCTCATCTTTGTAATTACATCTTTTATTTCTTTAAACACGTTATACATCACTATTAAAAATATATATTCACATCCTTGGTGTTCCTGGGGATCTAAATCTACTGATTCTTGTTTCAGCTTATTCTCATTCATAGTGGCTTCTCATGTATTTAATACTTAAAAAACATGAGCTCATAGTGTGATCTTAGTTTGTAGGCATTCTTGAGGCTCAACATGGGGAAACTTCCTTCAGAGATGGTTTGCTTTTGTTTTTCTCAGCCAGTGGACAAGAGTTGCCCTCAAACAGGACCACTTAAGCACATCTAATGGATATGAGTTCTCAGCTTAGCTTTCCCACCTTGTTATTTCAACATATATCAAAATACCCTCAGTAATCTTGGTATAAGTCAGTTACACTTTCCTTTTCTGGCTGCCAAGAAGTCCAGGCTGGTTCCTTGCCACCCACCTTAGTTCCCCTACTCTGAATCCTTACTGCTTCAGCTCTGGCCTCCCACCTCAGTGACCTTAGTTTTCAATCATTTCAGACCAAGATCACTTTCATATGTGTCTATCTTGGGGAAGTGGCATCATTTTTGAAGACCCTTTCTTCCTTCTGTGAGATCTCTGATGACTTAGAGAATATATTCTCATCTATTTGGTCTCATCGTGTGACGCAGGTAAGTCTTCAGACCTCCTTGTTAGTCATCCCTCTTCATCATTATTTGCACTTGTTATGAGTGATTAACTCATGGGTCCCCTTGTTCATAGACATTCAGAAGTTTCCTGTTGCACAAGTCCGTCCACAATTCTTACTCTGTGGCTTACAAGGCTCAGAGGAACTTGCATTGTTTGTCTCTTCAACTTTACTGCCATTGACTCTCCTTCTTTGTCTCTACCTCCAGTCATCTTGGTCCTTTTTAGTTCTTAACTACCAAGCCCCTCCTATCTCTGGGGCTTTGCACAGTCTTCCTTTGTTTATAAGCATCTCTCTCATGCTCTTTACATAATACCTCCAATCTCAGTTTAAATGTTACCTTCCCTCATCACCTTATCTATGGTTTCATTTATTGCTCTTCATCTAAGTCTTTTGCTGGTGGGCAACTTTTTTTGTATAGATGTTTTAAATTGCACTTTAGTTAAATTTCATAGTTTTTTGTTTTTGTTTTTGTTTTTGCTTTTGTGGTACATGATTTTGTGTGTCGTTTAAGAAATGTTTTCTTAGCCTAAATATATATATTTTCTTCTACAATAAGTCATACATATTTTCTTTTAAAGTTTTGCTTTAAAACTTTATCTGCAATTTTTTCCTGTGCCCACTAAGCCACTGGGAAATCCCTACTTACAGATCCTCCCAACTGGCCCATGGGCAGCACTCCACACGTCTCACTCACATACCCCACTCCTCATTCTGCAGCAGGCAACCTGTGTGCACGCCCAAAGATGGCAGGAAGGGTAAGCTTAGGAAGATGGTTAATGAGCACATGCAGAAAGCAGGCCTGAATCTGCAGGCTGGGGAGGGCCCACAAACTTGAGCTGTAGTGCTGCTTTTGGGAAAAGCGAAGATAGGCTGTCAGCACTAGGCCTGGTGCATTGCAGTATTGAGAGTAAGCATACAAGCTTACGAATTCTTCCATTAAAAAGGAGCAAGGAGTATAAAGCAGGTATATCCATAGGCGGTCTGAGAAAGCCTCAGAATATCTAGTAGGGCTGAAAAAAGATATTTTTCCCCAGAAGGCCATTAGTAAACACTGGAGGAGGTGACTGCTACTATACATGTGAAGTCAGCAACACTAAACTCCAAGAAACATGAAAAATGAAGGAAACATGGCACAAGAAATAAACCTCCATATACACAATCAACTAATGTTTGACAAGGGAGCCAAAAATACTCAATGGGGAAAACATAGTCTCCTCAATAAATGATAATGGAAAAATGAATAACTAAATGCAGAAGAGTGAAATTAATCACTCATCTTACACCACTCACAAAAATCAACTTGAAATCGATTAAAGACTTAAACATAAGACCTGAAACCACAAAATTCTTGGAAGAAAACATAGGGAAAATTCCTTGAGTTTGGTCTTGGCAATGATTTTTTTTGGATATGACGCTAAAAGCACAAGCAACGAAAGCAAAAATTAATGCCAGACTGTATCAGACTAAAAAGGTTCTGCACAGCAAAGGAAACAATCAAAGAATGAAATAGAAACCTATGGAGTGAGAGAAAATATTTGCATATCATATATCTTATAAGAAGTTAATACAGGCATACCTTGAAGATATCGTAGGCTCAGTTTCAGACAATTGCAATAAGGCAAATATCGCAATAAAGTAAATCACACAAATTTTGTTTCCCAGTGCACATAAAATATATGTTTACACTATACTGTAGTCTGTTAAGTGTGCAATAGCATTATGTCTAAAAAAGTGCTTAATTAAAAAATACATCATTTATATATATGTAAATTAAAATATATGTGCAATTAAAAAAATGATCTATCAAGTCATGAAAGACATAGAAGAAACTTAAAAGACATATTACTAAATGAAAGAAGCCAGTCTGAAAAGGCTACAAACTGTATGATTCCAACCAAATGACATTCTGGAAAAGGCAAAGCTACAGAAACAATAAAAAGATTGTGGTTTCCAGGGGTTTGGGGAGAGGGAGGGAGGGAGGAATGAATAGATGGAGCACAAGGGAGTTTTAGGGCAATGAAGTTATTCTGTGTGATACTGTAGAAGTGGCTGCATGTAATTATGCATTTGTCAAAGCCCATAGAATGTACAACATCAAGAGTGAACCCTAATGTAAACTATGGACTTTGGTGAATAATAATGTGTCTCCCGTAGTGATTGAGGTACAATGTCAGAAAAGCCTAGACTGTCTCTTTTTGGTTACGGAAGTTAAGTGATATTGTGGGTAATATAAAGGAACCATGGTCAACTGAGTTTGCATTTTGTCCACTTGTGTTATTCACTTTTTGGGGGTATATAATGTTTCTATTAAAACAATAAGGTCACATTATGGAGACCTAGGGAAAAAAAAAGATAATAATTTGTCCATGTTGGTTCATTGATTGTACCAAATATGCCACACTGACAAGGGATGTTGAGGGTAGGGGAGTATATATGTGTGGGTGGGGAACTCTGTATTTTCTGCTCAATTCTGTTGAGAACCTGAAACTGCTCTGAAAGAATAAAGTCTATTAAAAAATACATTATTGCTAAAAAATGCTAACCATCATCTGACAACCCAGGGTTGCTACAAACCTTCAATTTGTAAAAAACACAATATCTTCAAAGTACAATAAAACGATATATGCCTTACCGCAAATGTATAAAGAACTCATACAACTTAATAGCAAAAACCTAAACAATCTGGTCAAAAAGTGGGCTGAGGAACAGAATAGACACTTTTCCAAAGAAGACACACACATGGCAAACAGGAACATAAGAAGGTGCTCAACACGGCTACTCATCAGGGAAGTGCAAATCAAAACCACATTTTCATACCTGTTAGCATAACTATCATCAATAAGGCAAGAGATGACAAGTTTTGGCAAGGATATGGAGAAAAGGGAACCCTTGTGCACTGTTGGTGGGAATGTAAGCACTATGGGAAAAAATATGGAGGTTCCTCAAAAAATTAAAAATAGACCTACCACATGAACCAGCAATTCCACTCTTGAGTATATATCAAAGGAGATGAAAACAGGATCTTGAAGAGATATCTGTCCTCCTATTACTGCAGCATCATTCACAGTTCCAAGATACGCAAACAACACAAGTGTCTATCTATAGTTGAACAGATAAAGATGTGATATATACATACAATGGGATATTATTCAGAATGAAATGCTGCCATTTGTGACAACATGCTAGGTCCTGGGGGTAAATAAAGAGAGAGCATTTTCCTTGCCCCTTCAGACTCAGAGCCTGGTGAGGAGCCAGATACCTACTCCATGAGGTAGAATGAGATAAGCTTGACAATATAGATGTGAGTGAAGGGCTACAGGAGCCTGGGGGATGTGGCTGTAGGACTAGGAGTTAACTGTGGAGGCGACACCTTCTGCTGACTAATGGGGAGGGGAATGAAGCAGGCATGGCTGTGCTGGCTTGGCAGGGAGACTGCCCAGCCCAGCAGCTTCAAGGCTAATTAAGTGAAGAATGATGCAATTCATTTGTTTGCTTCCAGCCCAATAGGACTTGGTCAGCATGGAAAACCAATGAGTTTAAAATGTCTCCACTTTGTGCCTGCAAGTTGATATCAGCATCTTCCCTCCGCCCTGAATGCTGCTGTTGAAATGTGATGTTACTTCGGTATTTTTATGTGCATCACTGCGGGGTGAGTGGGTTTGCAGCAACCCACAACAGAGTACGGTGGTCACCCTTGGATATGTGGAAGTAGAGAGGGAGGTGGGGACATTGAAAGGGTGGCAGGAAATGACATGGTTGGATCTGTTTATATAGATCATTGCAATAGCGCCTAGGGGACGAATTAGAACGGACAGGACAAGAGGCAGGGGGGCTGGGGGTTGGGAGAGGGGGGCATTGCAATTGTTCAGGAACCAAGGAGAGCAGAGGTAAAGAAGAAGAAACTCTTCCCAGGAGAAGTTGATAGGATCCAGGATCCTATTTCATCCTTGGCAAATTCACAGCAGAAAAATTAGATGTCAGCTCTTTCATTATGAGTTTACTGAGTTTGCTGAATTCGAACAGTTTATTACCAAATTCTGCTTTTTAACTTAACTTGAACAATACTTTTTTGAATGACAACAATGTGCTAAACCCCAAGTGCATGATTTTTGGGGTTACAAAGATGAAGACTACATAGACCTGCTGCTGGGGTTCCTCTGTCTCATCTGCTCTGGTGGGAACAGATGTGTGAACTACCAGCACAGCAGAGCAGGAGAAACGTGCCCGTGTTACGTTCCATGTGCTGTGGGAACCCAGGTCTGACTTTCCAGTGGAGTCAGGAAAAGACTTCATGAGCTTGAAGGATGAGTAGCAACTTGCTAAATGATGGAATGGAGCAGGAAGGGCATTTTAGAGAAACAAAGGCACAGAGGTGTGGCAGCATATAACACGTTCAGAGACTGATGTAATGATTAACAGGTGGACTCTCCAGGCTTGTGTTTAAATTCTGGATCTTCCAATTCTAGACCCTGAGCATGTTACTTAACTTTCTGCACTTCCACTCCCTCATCTTTCAAATGTGATTATTAAGAATACCCATCTCATATTGCAAAAAGTGAGAAAGCTTGGTGAAGAAAACCTTATCTTGTAGGATTGTTACAAGGGTTAATAATACCTGTAAATTATTTAGAACAATGCCTGGCATGGGGCAAATTATCAATAAATGTTGACCGTTATCATTTGACTTAATATTTAGGAGTTAAAAGAAGAGGAATGGGGGGTGGAATGGAAGGTGCAATCATTCCTGCTTTCCTTAAAAATATTCATGGATGTCAAATAATTTAGGAGAGAGGGCTCCTAGGGCCAGGAGAGGCTTTAATAAAAATGCAGATGTTAAATCTATTCTATTGCTATGGACTGACTTGTATCCTTCCCACCGCAAAGTTGCATGCTGAAGCCTTAACCCCTAATGTGATGATATTTGGAAATAGGGCCTTAGGAAAGCAGTTAGGGTCAGCTAAAATCGTGGATGTGGTGCCCTCATGATGGGATTAGCAGCTTTATGAGAAGACGGAGAGAGAGAGAGAATAAGAGAGAGAGAGAGAGAATAAGAGAGAGAGAGAGAGGTCTCTACCATGTGGGGACACAGTAGAAGGTGGTTGGCTGCAAGGAATAAGGTCCTCACTCCTCACCAGTAACTAAATTTGCCAACACCTTTGTCTTAAATTTTCTAGCCTCCAGAGCTGTGAGAAATAAATGTCAGCTGCTTAAGCCACCCAGTCGTGGCATTTTGCTATAGCAGCCTGAACGCTCTAAAACTGATTTTGCTACCAAGAAGGGTGCTGTTGTAACAAATGCACATGGAAGCAGCTTTGTCACTGGGCAATTAGTAGAGGCTGGACAAGATTTGAGATGCATACCAGAAATGTTAAAAGCGATTCTGGTGAGGTCTTAGACAGAAACCAGGGCCATGTTGTTGGAAACGGGAGGAAAGGCGATCTAAAGAATTTGACTGGACTGTTTTCTAGTGTATTGTAGCAGGTAGAATTTGCAAGTGATGAAATCAGATATTTATCCGAGGAGACTTTTAAGTGAAGCATTGAAAGAGTGGCTTTGTTCTTCCTGAATGTTTAGAGTAAAATATGAAAGGAAAGAGGTAAATCAAGAAGGGCTTGCTCAGCGAAAAGGCAACAGAACTTGAAGATTTGGGAAATTCTCAGCCTCGCCGTATTGCGAAGTGTGAAAGCTTGGGAAGAGCACATTCCGAGAGTGACTGAACAACCATTTGATAAAGAGACCATGGGTGTGGCTCTCGCACTTACCTTGGTATCTCAACAGAAGCCAGGAACAGAGATGCAATTAGACCAGTGGAGACACTACCAGTTTGAATTACAAGGGATGGGAAAAAAAATGAGATGAAATGAAGGACGACTGTGGGACTTCTCAGACCCTCTAGAACTGGACCACAGAGCTGTTCAGCTGTGAACACGTGCCGTTGTTCAAGAAAAGGAGGAAGGACTCCCGAGATGATTCAGAGATGATCAGGGTCCCTGCCTGTGACAAGTAAGTGCCTGCTGTTTAAGCCACCCCGCCTGTGGCATTTTGCAGTATTTTGTCACCGTGGCTTGAGCAGACTCATACAATTCTCTAAGACTTAGAGGAGGGAATTTGAACTCCCTAACAGCTGGTGAAACCTGGGCTTGAATTCTGGGCATTTTCAGTTTATCCTCTGGAGCAAATTAATTACTTACTCGCAAATTGCCACATGTCAGCAGCTGGATCCAAACAGCATGTTCCCCTGCAGAGCCAGCCACTCCTCATTCTTCCTGATTTTAGGACCAAGGCTTGTCTCATACATACATTGGAGGGAAATAATAAAACATGGGCCCCGATGTGGTCTGTGTTGGGTAGACAGCATGTGTTGGATATTTCATTGAGCCTTCCTTTCAGTCAGTACAAACAAATGGTACCCACCCTTATCCCTCACAGTCTGATGATCTCTGTGCAGGGGAAATGCTGGACCAGCTTGAGATCCCCAGGGCCTCCTGTAATGGAAAAGACTGAAATATGCTGGGACTATTCACTTAGCTGACTTGTACAATTATCTGTCTTTTGGGCATCCTGTTACCCAACTTTCTGAACTATAATTTCTGCTTTTGGGGGAATGAGAGGATGACCACTTTAGGATTTCTCTGTGTCTGTCCTTATACTAAGAGGTGTCAGTGACCAGTGAGAGCGTCTTTCCTTCCGATTACTCCCACTTTCCCACTCTAGACTCATCAACGTCAACCAGATCTCACTAGTGACATTGTTGGTGAAGGGCATTCCCCGCACCCTTTCTCTACTGGGTCTGGAGCCTGGAGACATAACACTGATTCAAAGAAGCAGGAAGTGTGCCACACACCCCCTCTGCTCTCTCCCAGCCAGGCACTGTGCAGAATAATAGTAGCTACCAATTTATTGAGTATTTGTGTGTGAATGGACACATATGTGCGCACCAGGCTCTAAGCACTCCATATGCTTACTCTCATTCAATCTTCCCAACAAATTCATGGAATAGGAACTGTTGTGCCCAATTTGCTGATGGGGAAGCTGAAACTCGGAGATTTTAAATAATGTGTATGAGGTGATTTAGCTAGAGAGAGGCAGGACTGGGACTTGAACACAAGTCTTTCGGACTCCAGAGACCTCTTCCTTAACCACTTGGATGTTTGGCCTCCCCTGATGCTAAAGCAGCACAACGTTTGGTCCTCATCCACAGGGACACTGTGTGCATTTTTATGGACTGTTATAGGGTAACTATTTAGGGGTTATTATAAAGGGAAGCATTAAGTTTAACTTGAGACTGAGGAGACTCAGAAAATAAAGAAATGCTTCTAGGTACCTGCAGGGATTCTTGTGATGGGAGCAGCATTATACTGTTAAACGTGGCCATGGGTTACTTCTCAGAGAAGGGGCTTGTGACCCAGGCAGATGCCCCATCAGGTGACTACTGAAGAAGGAAATAGAAGTATCTGGGTGCCCATGTGGCAGTCTGACTTCCTCTTCCAGACAAAGATTCAGTTTTAGGAAAGTGGAGTCATGGAGTAATAGAAAGTCCTTAGTGATCATTTGATACACGTCTCAGTTTATAAATGATGAAATCCTTGGCTCAGAAGAGGTGGCCTCTGAGAAGCCACATGGTGAGTGTTTGGGGGACAGCTGAATTAGGGTGAAAAGCCTGAGGAGAGGAGCACCCCGGGACAGGACTGCAACCCAAAGACCCTCCTCAAGTGAGCAAAGGGAGGCTCAAGAACCAACTGGTCAGTGTCCCCTGGGCTGGCAACCAGCCCTCTTGTGAAAGATAGCCCTTTGCTTAGGCAAGCTTGGCGTCTCCACCCAAATCTCCAGATGTGTAGATCAGAGGAGGGGTGGCAGTTTTGTCAACTGTGAAAGAGGATCTAAATTTTAGAGCCACTCCCTGATCCCCCATAAGCCTTTCAAACATTACTCTGGGGTGAAGGGATGATGTGTGCTTGTGTGTGTGCATGTATTTGCACATACCCATATGTGTGTGTGTAACGTCCCTGCATGTGTGCCTGTGCAAGTACCTCTGCGTGTGTGTGTGTGTGGTGGTGTGTGTGTGTGTGTGTGCAGGGAATCCTTACAATCCAGGTTACAATCCATAGCACAGAGACATAGCTCAAAGAATCAATTCTGTGTGCAGAGAGGTCTGTGTTCAAACTTTTGCTTTGCCACGTGCTGTGTGGCAAGTTACTTAACCCACAAGACTTAGCTTCTTCAACTGTAAAACCGAAGTAACAACACTTGCCTCACAGAGTCGTTATGCAGACTCACTGAGACAATATACAAGACCCTTAGCACAATGGCTGTGTATTCAGTAAATGGCTTTATAGAAATCTCAGCTCAGTGATCACAGGAAAGGTGTGAACTGTCCATTTGAATCTCAGCCACAACTGCACTGGGTTGGAACTGACTCTTCTCCCCTCAAGGGCTCACAGTCAGGTGTATAGTTAAAATTCAAATAGTACAGGAACGTGAAGAGTGAAAGGCTAGGTCTCTTATGCCTTAACCAGAAAGAAACTGTGCATCCACCTGAGACGTTCTGTGCAGGAGCCACGTCTGTCCTTGGGTGCCTGTCTCTCTACATCATTATAGTATCTTTTAGAATTTGAGTAGAGAATATTCACAGAAAACTTTGACACTAGGCCAGCCCTGAATAGCTGCCTATGTTTCCCTAGGGAAATGGTATTCAAAGAACAGGGAAAATCATCTTCCTATTTTTCTCCCAATAGAAGGATCCCTGGGGCTTCCTCCAAGAGCAGCAGACATCAGACTTTGGGAAAAGTTTGAGGAAAAAAATCCAGGCCCAGGGGCCACCCCAAATTCCTGACCGTCTCCGTCTTCCTCAGTATAGTAAGGCCAGCGTGGGCCTAGAACCCCAGGTCTGTATGGGAGTCTAGCTGTGTGGAGACAGTCAGAGAGGAGGGCATGGCTTAGAAACACATGAAGTAGAAGCAAGCAGGATCGACAGGCCTGCTACTCGGGGCAGATGACGGAGGAAGATGGATGGACTCGTGGGAGCGTTTTTGGAGACGGCTATAGATTTCCCCTGACTGTAATTGTCACAAAACGATAGGAGGTAGGAACGAGGTGGTTGTACACGTTACAGATGATGAAGCGGATGCTTTGGGGATGTGAGGGGAATTTGCAAGTACTGTCCTCAAGGACACCTGACCTGTTGTGCCTGCTCTGAGCATCCCAGCTGCTCACCACTTACTCAGCAACTGAGAATGTTGGGAAGAAGGGACGGGGAAGAATGTGTTTGGCAAGAGAACTGGCTTTAAACTAGAATTCAGGGATAAGGAGAAACATGTGAGCCTAACAGTTGTTAACCGTGGTGAACAAGTGTTCTGACATTGAAAGAAGAAGAGTGGAAGTGTCCAGCTATTCTAAGGCAGAAGGAGAGAGTGAAGTGTGGCAAGAACAATATTAAGACTTCATGTATGGATCTAGTGATGTGCAGGGTATAGGGGATGAATAAAGAAATGCCAACATTTTAACACAAAGTAAAATGACAGAAAGATATGTGACAGTGTATCAGCACAAAGAGCCTGGAGGAGTGGGCGTAAGTGTGGGGTGGGGACAAGAAGATGCCCGGGGTGGAGGGGAGTTAGGTAACCACACAGAAGGGTCCTAGATGAGCTCAGATATTTAAAAGCCTTGCATAAAAGTTCGAAAGATCTCCAAATAACCAAAAAAGACAAGAGAGGCATAGATGTATACAAATAGTGTTGATTAGGTAAAGCCCAGGATGAGATGCAACTTGAAAAAAAAATTGTTACGGAACAAAAAAAAAGGAAGTTACCTTTGAAGCAAGATGCTGAAATAAGGACTGAATGATGGGCCCATGGCTTGGGGTAGATGGGGTAATGTTAATAAATGACAGAGAAACAGCCCTATTTTGCTTCTGTCTTCTCCCATCAGGCAGAATGACCTTAAACCTGGAAAGGGTAGAACAAACATGATTAAGAGGGAACTGAAATCTGAGATAGGGGAAGAGACGGTACGAAGCAGCTCTAAATGAGTTCAAGCCCAGATGAATTACTTTCAAGGGAGCTGGAAGAAATTGCAGATGTGGCCACAGAAATGCTGCCCTGAACTCCACCGAAGAATCATGGAGAATGGGGGAGGGGCCACACAACAGTGTGCTGCTCTCAAGGGAAAAAGGTAAGCTCCCACGGCTTGGCATTGATACCCAGAAAAGCCCCAGATATCATGAAGTAGAAGCAGATTTAGGCAGAGGCGACGGCGTCCCTTTGGAACTGGCGTGCATTCATTTAAAACAAGACAAGACAAATCAAATTAACCGCATTCTCTCTTTTTGTGATGGGGGACTAGGTTGGTAGAGGGGATGGACAACGTGGGCAAAGAGGTTGATGCTGTTCCTCGGAATGAACCTGTGGAGGAGAGGAAGGATGTGAAGGATGCCCCCAGGAGGAAGCAGGCTGAAGGCACAGTCACAGAGTGTGTTGGGGAAGGGACTGATGGAGCTGGGGTCTCGGAGAAGGGGTCCACGACTGACTGCCTTTCCTCCCCACCTGCGTTATGAACAGATTGAGACAGAAGAACAAAACAGTAAGCAGACAAGACCTACCATATCACGTTTATTACTGGTAAAGGCTAATTTGGAGGACTTAGCTTAGTATAAGAGCCAACTCTACCCCTCAACTAGACAGACATGTCCACTCGGCACTGGTGGCATGGACGAGGGCAGGCTTCCTGGAGAGAAGAGCAGATCTTGTGTTCTCTGTACGTGGCTTCCTCTCAACAGAGTAAAAAGTAGCCGAGGTGAGAGTGTCCAGTCTGTTCCTCCCAAATTCACCGACCAGATTCATCCACCTTCTCCTGGAAGGAGCAGTGAGAGGTGGGAGAGGGCAGGAGTGTCACAACTACACATGGAAAGAGACAACGGAAGCCGGAAGAAGCGTTGCCCCCAGCAGATGTCATCCTTTGATACTGGACCAGTCTCACTGTTACCTCCATTTACCCGTCTGCCTCCTGCACCAACTACCTCCTTCAGTCACTTTGAGGGTCCTCCATAAATATGGAATGGATAAATTTTTTAAAAAATATTACCTAATTTACTTTTTATTCTTGGTGAAACCTGTTTGTTCCTAGTTCTTACTTGCCTCAAGGCCTCCTGTTTATTAAATCAATGGTAGTCATTGTCTATAGAGCAAGATAAATAAGTCCTAATCAAAGGAATCACTGCTCAGCTTTGTTTCAAAACAGCATTCTGTTTCAGATTGGAGTTTCAGTTCATAGCAGAGACAGGAGTCTGAAAAATGATTTGCAAGAGGCAGGCTGACAAGATTTGTTGGTATCCAGAGTAGTGAACTTGAGCTATTTTTATTTACTCAGTTTGCAAATTGGGTAATTGGACTTGTGTTTTTTTGTTTTATTTTTTTCTTCACTCAGTGCCAAGGCTGGCCGGGTTAGCTTGGTTGAAGGAAGCCCTTCGCTAAGACCAAGGCAGAGAATTATGTTCTCATGTACGTCTGCTGATGGGGACGTGGGGGGAAGCTAACAAAACAAAGCCTTTACTTCAGTGTCGTATCCAGTTTATGGTGGAAGCTTTATGTCCGGGTTGGAATTCAGGCTCTGTCGATATGACCTTGGGGAACCTACTTAATCGTTACAGGTCTTCATTTCCTCAGCTATAAAGTGGTGACAGGAGCCTTGGCTCCCTTTACCTAGCGTCAGCCTGCCCACATCAGCAGCTGTGGCCACCATATAAATCCAGCCCTGAACTCCAGCTTAGGGAGCCCTCCAGATGTTGACTCCTCGCCATCCTTTTCAGATGCTCTCAAGTGGAAGGTCCCCTGGGCCACTCACCCCCTTGGCTGCATATCTCCATTTCTTGGCTAGCACAGTGAGATTCGGTGACCTTGCCACAGCCTGTCATTTCGTTCAGGCAAGACACCTTTGTAGAATACCATATCAGGCCCAGGATCTAATGAAGCTGCTTGGACGCTGTCAGCCAGGCCACCAGAGCACTGCGGGCTGGCATCCTGAATGTGCTGGCCTCTGTCTCTTTGGGAGGGAGGTCAGATGATTTAAGGATTGCCATGAAGAGTATATGCGATTTTACAAAGTGCCCAGCGCCGTGCTTGGTATACAGTGAGGACCGAAGAATATTAGTTCCCATTCTTTCCTGGTTACCTTCCAAGGGGCTATCTCGGCGAGAGAAACGTTTTTCAAGAGGAAGCAGAGAGCTGTGGGGAAAGGGCCAGGCAGGCGGAGTGCTGCTCTCTTTATCCTAGCTGAGATTTATCTCATAATAGCTGCATGGCCCACTGACTGCTTAGTCACTTAATCCACAGTCACCTCCATTAGTCACTGCTCCTGGGCTAATTCTTATCACAGTTATAATTCCTTTAGTTTATTTTTAAACCCAGTCTTATTGCCATTGGAAAAGCAAAGTTGGAAGCCAGCAAAGCCAAGTGAGCAAAACCTGCAGGGGAGAGGAAGTCTCAGGATCAGATGGACCTATCAGTGGAGAATTTCAGAAGTAAAGACAGTGTTTTATTAGGTGGGGGCTAAATTGAAAAGTCAAAGGAAGACAGGCTAAGGTTTGGGCTCAAAGAATCCAGCAGGGTAAACACCTTGGCT
The DNA here is from genome assembly GCF_009834535.1 of Camelus ferus. NCBI lineage: Eukaryota > Metazoa > Chordata > Mammalia > Artiodactyla > Camelidae > Camelus > Camelus ferus. The sequence continues at coordinate 14,505,377 of NC_045716.1, read as the reverse complement.
TGATGAAGGCAAGAGAAGGATCTGATGGAAGAGCCCCAGGCCAAGCTGTTTGTTTCAGTGCAGTCTTTCAAGGCGGACTCACATGGTAGGGCTGCAGAAGTGATGCTGAAGGATGTCATAGGGTTTCTGGAAAGCCTGAAGAGAGGTGTTAAGGGTGATGCCTCCCAGGCAGTGCTGGCTTCATGGGCGTGAGACCTGTGTGGTCACACAGGACCCTACTCTCAGAAGAAGCAGGGCTCTTGGTTTCTGCTCTGCTGTCACTGTCCTGAAATTCTTAATAATCTTATCTTTGAACTTGTGTTTTGTAAGAAAGCCTGACAGAGCATGCATGCAAGCCATGGAGATATTCTAGGCGACATGCGTGCGAGTATAGGCCAGGCCTCCAACACAGCAGACAGTGGGCAGCATACGTACTGAGTAGTTGGCCTGAGCATCTCCCATGCATGTCTGGGGCGTCCAGGGCACTGCTGGGCACGGCCCCTTGGACCATATTGGCAGTGATGATGGTGGCAGCAGCAGCAGTAGTGATATGGCCATGGGAGAGAGGAGGAACTCCATGGGGGCCAGTCCTGGAGTCTATTGTGGGAGACTGGCTTGCCTGTCCATCCCTGGAGTCTGTCCCTATGCCACTTGGACAAATATTAACTCTCCAGCCTAAGTGCCAGGACAGGAACGGTAGGCATAGGCAGTGAACTTTGTCAGCAAATTATTACAAAATATAAGTGTACACATGAATGTTGCAATAAAGCATATATGAGTTAGCTATAATTCTTCAAAGAGTTTAGAATCTCTGGGTTTGAAAACTGCTGCATCACGGCGAAGTAAACAGGCGTAGAAAGAGAAATCAAATTTAAAGATCATCACATTCAATAGAAAAGAACACCATTTTCGTATGATGCTTTGGGTGAGCCAATTACTAATGAAGACAATTTAAAAATTAACTTTGCTTGAAGATGCAGCCACATAATGTATATACAGATGTTTTGAATGATCTAAAAACCATCTTGCCACTTTTGGTTTCTTGCACATCTCCACAAGTTAGAGGAAATGTCAGAGGAAACATTAAAATGCCATTGCATGAATTTATATTTGAAATTAAATTCAGACTTACACAAAACTTAGTTGTTTGAAGAGTTAAATCTTTTTAGAAAAATTGTTTTGCAAGAATCATCAGCTCCAGATGCACTAAAATTTATATTTCAAAGTAACTTATCAGAAATTGATCCCAGTGTTGTCACAACCTATAAAATACTCTCAACAGTTCCAGTAACATTTGCATCAGCAGAAAGATCCTTCTCCAGGTAAAAAATTACCAAAAACTATTTGCAATTTTGCATTTGTCAAGGGAGAGATGCTTTTGATTACATCAACTGAAAATGAAGTCACTAAAAGTATAAATTTTGAGAACCTAATAAATAAGTTTCCAGAAAAGCCAGCCAGAAGACTCTCGTGGTCAATCAAGATATCACATTAGTAATGTATTATTATTTATTTTATTATGTAAAATTATGATGAGATAGCATTTTTGCAATTTATAAACTTGTTGTGATTCATGTATCACCATCATACCAATGACGGTTTGTAAGTAATACAGTATTTTTGAAGGAAAAAGCCTTATATTTTAGTCCCTTTAACTGTACTCACCTCTGCTTTTAGATTAAGGGCCTTTGCACTGGCCCTACCAATTATATAGCTAGCCCTGCTCTAAGGACTACTTCTTGGCTAGTTTAAGATTCATGGTAGATAAGTGATAATTTTTCTTACCTGCTTTGATGAGAGCCTTGAGTGGATTCTTATAAAAGAGAAAGCTCTGGAGATTATGTAGTGATAACAGACTTGCACCAGAAGACAAGCAGTCAGAAGCCGACTCATTCACTGGGGACTTGCCAGTCCCAGCCTCGGGCCTGGCACAAGCTCAATGACCATTTGTCGAATGGAGGTGTTGCGAATGCCATCGTTAAGAGTTGGGGACTCAGAGTTTCAGAGTATCAGCAAGATGTTCAAAGTCACAGAGCAATCCGGGGGTCTGAGGTGACTGAGGCAAGATGAAAACCAAGGTAGGCTGATTTAGTGTAGGATTTTCAAGCTTGTTCCTCAGAACACTCTTTCCGGGGATGATAACAGGGTTCTCATAAAATTCGGGGTCCAAAGGCAGAGCAGGTGTGGGAAACACCAGATTAAACAAAAGTAGGTTTTGTTTTATTTGGTTGAACTACAGTGTTGTCTGCATTGTTGACATCCTGACCTGCACCGTGACCCTCTAAGAGAAGGATACGCTGTGTAGTCGCTCCTCAAGTTGATAATCGTGGGATCTTCATTTTGTGGGGGCTATTCCTTAGACACCACCTGGGAAACGGTCATCTGGCTTCCAGGTGGGATCTCTAATAAATAACTAAAAAGTGATGCTGAAATCCTTCAGCAACCAAATTCTGGGACGCAAGCTGGAGTGCAAGTTCTGCCCTTGATTACGGAGTCAGGTAACAAGGTATTGGGGGAATGAGTGTGGATCTGGAACCTGGGAGCCTAATTCCTCTCCTCTCTTTCTTAGCTGTGTGATATTGGATAAGCCACCTTCCCTCTCTGAGTCAGTTTTCCCAAGTATAAAATGGTAATAATCAAATCTCTATTCTGGATTACTGGGGGCTTACAAGTGATAATATACGTGACACAGACACCTGACACATAGCTGTTCAGTGAGTATTGGACCTCAGGTTCCTGCAGTCAGCCTATTTTCGCTAGTAGAAACTTTGCTAATGTTTCCAAAGTGAGAGAATCATGAATTCAGATGAAATCTTTCAAGGAAACCAACCTAGAAAATGGGTATAAATTTGTATAAACCATGCTCTTCTGGGTGGGAGGCTGAGTGCAGGGAAATTTTCCATGACCTCAACTTCTGTATCCGCTTGTCTGCTTGACAGTTCCATTCCGATGCCTAATAGGCGCATCAAAACAGACCTCTTGATCTTTTCCCTCAAAGTGGATGCCTCCTCCAGTCATTCCCATTTCATAAGATGATCCGACTCCCCACCCAGCTGCTTAGGTCTCCAGTCCAGGAGCACCCTTGATTTCCTCTCTTTCGTCACTTCCCACATATGTCCGGCAAGCCTTGTCAGCTTGACTGCAAGTCCATCCATTTCTCACCATTTCCACCACAATCTCCACTTTCAAGCCATCATTATATCTGACCTCATGTAGCAGGTGATGTTGGAGCCCACTTATATCCCTCGGACTTTACATCTCAGCGCCTGAGGGCTGCCCTCTTTCAATCTTAAAAGGCCACTCTGCCCACCTGTAACAGGCTGGAAGCACTGGGGAGGTAACAACTTCTACCCCCAAACAGCAACCTCAGTTTGGAAGTCTATGCGTAAACCCCCCAGCTCCCTCCCCTTTCACATGGGACTATTCTGAGGTGTGTTTTGAAGCATTTCCCCAAGTTTCTTTGCAGGACTAAGCTCCAGTCTCTCACTATGGTATGTGGCTTAATAACACACCTTTTGTTGCTTGCTTTCCCTTCCTTGTATCCCTTCCCCGCACTCCTACCAAGGTGTCCCCTGCATCTCCTAAATAAACAAATTACACTTGAATCCTTGTCTCAGGGTTCACCGCTGGGGAAATTCAAAGTAAGACTCTGGTTTTCTGAAGTAGCCTCTTCTCTCCTACAAATCCTTCTCTGCACATTAGCCAGACTGAAATTTAAAAAATATAAAGTGGATTGTGTCTTCTCTTCTTATAAACTTCTGCTCACTTTCCCCTCCACTAAAATTAATATCCCAAATCCTTGCTATAGCTCACCATGGTACAGATTCTGACCCCATCACATACCATTCTATCTTTCTTCCGCTTTCCTCCAGCCACACTAGGTAATTGTTTGTATCTTGAATGTAACCACCCACTCCTGCCTAAGGCCGTTTGCACTTGTTTCTTGTACCTGGAACATTGACTCCAGGACTTCGGGGGCCAAGCTTCCTTTGAAAATTCCAATCCCAGTTCAAATATCATTTCCTTTAAGACGTCACTCTAACATAGCCATGCCTACAGTTCATTACAACCTTTGCAATTATCTTTTTTTTAAACATTTTTTATTGATTTATAATCATTTTACAATGTTGTGTCAAATTCCAGTGTAGAGCACAATTTTTCAGTTATACATGAACATATATATATATATATAGTCATTATCACATTTTTTTCTCTGTGAGCTACCATAAGATCTTGTGTATATTTCCCTGTGCTATACAGTATAATCTTGTTTATCTATTCTACAATTTTGAAATCCCGTCTGTCCCTTCCCACCCTCCGCCCCCTTGGCAACCACAAGTCTGTATTCTATGTCTATGAGTTGGTTCTTTTTTTATATTTATGCTTTGTTTGTTTGTTTTTTTATTTTTGGTTTTTTGTTTTTTTTTGTTTTTTAGATTCCACATATGAGCGATCTCATATGGTATTTTTCTTTCTCTTTCTGGCTTACTTCACTTAGAATGACATTCTCCAGGAGCATCCATGTTGCTGCAAATGGCGTTATGTTGTCAGTTTTTATGGCTGAGTAGTATTCCATTGTATAAATATACCACATCTTCTTTATTCAGTCATCCATTGATAGACTGCAATTATCTTGATATTTGTGTATTTATTTCTTCTTTACCTTCCCCTTCTATAAGGGCCCTGCTGATAGGACAGGAACCTTGTGTGTCTTGTTCTTTTTACCTCAGCACCTAGAACAGGGCTTAGTACTTAACAGGGACTTTGATATATGTATTTGTTGAAGGAATGCTGTATGTACAGTAGAATATCTCACTTGTCTTCAACTGTGTCATACAATGTTCCATCTGTTAATAATTACTGTTTGTATTAATTATTACAATTATTTTACTTAAAGCATATTTAATAATTGGAAATAATAAATGATCACTAAAAATGATGAGATTCACTCACCCAACAATTATGGAGGGTCAGAGATGTGTAAGGCATGGAAGATGTCAGATGGATGAGACAATCTCTGCTCTTTCATGGAAAAACTTGTGCTGTAATTGAGAAAAAAGAGCAGAAGCTGTTTTACATCGAACAGCAACAGCACAGAGTGACTCCTCTCTGAGGATGATTTTCAGTTTTCCCCGGCACCTTCACTTCACTTTGGTCGTTGAGCCTCATGATGGTGCTATAGGTAGCCTCATTCTTCAGGTGAGGAGACAAACTTACAGAGATGAAGAGTCTTGCCACAGCTCATACAGTTCTCAGACAACAGTGCAGCTGGAACTAGATTTGGGGATTCCAAGACCTATGCTCTTTGCACTGCCTCCCGCTGTATTTCCTGCTTGTGCACAGCCTGGGCACAGAGCAGATGACCACCATGTGCTTGATGATGGGTGGAAGGGTGCTTACTCACCTGAGGGGGAGCATCCTCCACATGGGAGCCCCTTGGGTGGCTTGGCCAAGAGACACTACCAGCTGCTGCCACTTCTGATGGTCCAGAATTACATGGTCACTGTGGGAGGCAGTTGGCTTCTTGTAAAGCAAATTTACTACTGATAATGAATATTTGATGCAGGTGCACACCTGCTAAGTAGATAAGTTATGTTTTCATTTGTCGTTAGTTGAACCCATTAATGAAATACATTGGCTAAATAAATAATATGTGTAATCCGCTAATGGGCACTGGTGACTAGAGGAGTAAGCCAATCTTAAACTGACAACTGTTAAGAGACCCAACCTGTTTAAGGCATAGATTTGTTCTATTTGAGGACAGGGAATTAATAGATTTCTCCTTGGTCATGAATAATAGATTAATCTTTGCTTGACAAAGTTAACTCTGTGAGGTAGCATTTGTCTTTCTACTCATTGCTTAGACAAAGCCCTGCCACATATTTACCTGGGCTGAGAATGCAGTATTTTTTGTGAACTGCAGTATTTTTGTGAATTAAGTAACGTGCACTGCAAGGCAGGGATGAAGGGAAGAGAGCGTGGAGAAAGCACCAGGGAAGAAGTCAGGTGGGGTTAGAAAGGGCAGTTTGGCCCACTGATTACGAGCTAAGAGCTGAAGGTGAAGATGGTGAGTGAATTGAACTCTTCTTGAGGGGTGGGAGGCCGCAGTGGAAAGTCGGTGTACTACCCAGAAAGAACCAGCATCTCTCTCTGTGTGCTGCTCTCTTCCCTATAGGCCCTTCGAACTTCTCTAGGTAACTCTCCAATCAACCTTCTAGTGCAGCTCCCCATCCCAGGGTCTGCTCTGGATTCTGTCCTGGGTGCTCCTACTCTGTTCCTTACTTCCTCTGTTGTAACACGCTTGCTTACTCTTCTGCCCCAGGACCTACCATTGTGCCCTGAACCCTGGCACATGGTAGTTGTTCAGTTAGTGATTATTGAACAAATGGTGAAACAAATGTGACTTAGGGAGACAGAATGGCTCTCAGGCCAGAATGAGACCTGATGAAAAGAACTACAATATCTAAAGAAAGAAGAGGGCTGGTCAACCTCAGAATATTAATAAAAGGCAAATCTTAGAACAGTGCCCGATCAAGTAGCATCCAGGAAAGAAGTGCCTTAGCCACTGGAATTTTGCTTATTCTGATCCCATTAAAGCAAGGCTGGGTCTAATTTAGAGATATAAAAAAGGGTTGCAGCCAATGAGTTTACAGCATTTCCAGTCACATGGGTAAGACACTGCTGTGGAGGTAGGTGCCCTAGAAGCGACCTTAACCTGCTGCCCTTGCTCATTTGGTCCGCCTACCACCCTCCTCTTATCCCACCTCCAAACTTACCAAATAACTCCATCTGTGGATTGGTTTCTCATATAGGTCTGCTGACAGGTCCTGGGGGCTGGGGTATGCAAGTCCATGGAGCTGGTATAATTTCTCTTGTAAGTGAATTAACTTACATTCTGATTTTATATATCAGCCCTGTTTCATGTGAGTCTGACCCTGAGAGATGAATCTGCTCTCACTGTACTGACGAGTCACCTCCCAGGGCCAGAACCCAGACTGTGGGTAAACTCACTAAATTAATGACACATTCCCACCCACTTCCCACTGTTGACTACGGGAACCTTATTGGCTTTTTCCAAGGAACACCCTGACTTCACCATGTGCTGATAACTTATCATCTATTTTTGAGATTTCCATGAAGAGTAAGGCAGGGACTGGGTGCTCAACTTCCTTTTTACCTCTAATAATATGACCTGCTGCTGGGCTTACAGTTATTATTTAATGGAGACTAAATGAATTAAATATCCCTGTGGTGTATGGGATGCCTTGGAATGAGGCAGTGCCTCCCTCGGGGTGACTGGTGAGGACATCTCTGGCGTCTGTGGACTGAAGTGGGTCCTCTGCAAGGTTTCATATGGGGTCTGAGATGCTTTTTGCTCACTCTCAGGGACCTTGGGAGGGTTCTTTGGGGCTACAGTTGGGCTCTGAGCCTCAATTTGAGAAACAGTGGTCAGAACTAAATTTGTTTCTTGTGACTGGGAATGAAACCATTTGTATCCTTTTAAAATAATCCTTTGATGAAACTGGAGGGCATTATGCTTAGTGAAATATATCAGGCAGCGAAAGACATACACTGTATGTTATCACTTATGGGTGGAATCTGAAAAACAAAGCAAACTAGTGAATATAACAGATATAAAGAACAAACTAGTGGTTACCAGTGGAGAGAGGAAAAAGGGGTAGAGGCAAGATAGGGGTAGGAGATTAAAAGAAATAAACTACCATGTATGAAATAAATAAGCTACAAGGACATATTGCACAGCACAGGGAATGTAGCCAATGTTTTATAGTAACTATAAATGGAGTCTAATCTTTAAAGATTTTGAATCCGTATGTTGTGCACCTGAAGCTAATATAATATTATAAATCAACTATACCTAAAAAAAATCCTTTGTATCTGTTGTATATGTAGAATTCCCCCCATTTTATGCCAGGAGAAACTAAAGCTTAAGTTTACCATCACCATGATCATTATCAAAAAGTCCTTGGTAGCAACTGTTTTCTGCTCTGAGTATATGGAAAATTTCACACTGCAATCTCTACTCTAGCAGATAGACCGTATTATGTCAGACAGCGGCAGCAGACTGGATATACTGACCCAATCAATGTATGGATGTTACACTTCATGGATTTTAAGATATACCTTTTTTTTTTCACATTTATTATCTCTGAAATTGAGATAAGTCTTAATAATCGATGTCATGTCATAGTTTAAATTGAAAACAATTTGTCTTTCTTAGTGTTATATAAAATTATGGCATCTCGTAATTAATGGTATCTTAGATTAAATGAAATACTGAGGGTGAATTGTTACAGAGCATTCTTGGTTGAGGAAAAGGAAAGGATTGGAATTTTTTTTTCTCGTTTTTGTCCTTTGTACATGAAATATTTTTCCTGATGGGGAAGAAGATAATTGTCTGAAAGGAAGAAATACCTCCCCAAATAAAATTAAGAGGAAGGCAAGCACTGCTTAAGGATGAAATGTGCTGGCCTTCCTGCTGCCATGGCACTGGCCGGGGAACGCCAACGCTGCGCTTACATGGTCTCCCTCTCCAGGTATCACCTGGGACCTTTCCCCCACTTCTTTCACTCATAAACCTTACCTCTCCTATCTCCAGCCCTAGAGAATGAGCAAATCTGAGCAATAATTCCTCAAGTCTCCTCCATAGCAGTGACTGCCAACGATCCCTGCTTTATCCTTTCCTCTTCCCTCTCCTGTCTCACGCGCATTTTAACAATGGCTTACTGGAGTCATACTGCCCCAGTCCAAGGGAGCACCTCTCATGGTGGAAGTTACAGGCATCAGTGACAAGCCGGTAGAAGTCATGTTTTTAGTTTATAGCTTAAAGTTTATATAGTTTACAGTTTAAGCTTCCCTCAAATCACACCATTTTTCAGTGGAGCTCAATTTTTATACTACTTTGTGGTTTACAAAACATACATCGGCAAATATTTTCTTATCAGAGGCTTGCAAAACCTTATGAAGTAGGTGGGGTAGAATTTACCGCCATCTTTCAGATGAGGAAGAAAGAGTGCAGAGAGATGAAGTGGTTTGGTCAATGACTCTCAGTTGGCTAATGTAGGACAGAGGACCAGAACCCAAGTGCTCTGATTCTGGGGCCATTGTTTCTCCTTCTAGGAAGCAGACCCCTTCATATAGCTGCCTATGACCAGATGGGCTTCCAAGAGGTCCAGACAGATTACTCGGAGCCTGCTAGGTTAGGTCAGGTGCTGGTCTTTATCTCAAGAGCCCTGGGAAGTCATTGAGAGATTTTAGGTAGGAGAAGAAGAAGAACAGATTTTTGTTTGTTTTTTAAAGAGTTAACTAGGTGCTGTGGGGAGAATGGATTGTAGGAAGGCAGGAGTGGGAACACCGAGGAGGCAGTAGATCAGGGAAGAGATGATGGAGCCTGGTCTAGTGCATAATAACAATGGATGCGAGAGAGGTGGAGGGGACTCTGGGAAAAGGTGGCTGGAGGAAGTGTCCTACTGCCTTTCTGTTCTAGTTCTAATCCAACTACCAACTAGAGGTGTAGTGTTCTGGGAGTAGCGCTCAGCCTTCTGGGCAAGACAGGAGCCTGGAGACAGGGGAAAAGCCGTGAGGCAAAAAGTAGAGTTACTGCAGGGAGCTTGAGCCTTGGAGATCTACTGTCCGTCGAAGGTCAGGGCCAGCACTATGCCGTCCTGGAGCACACGGTCCCAGTAGGTCCTGATGGCCTCCCTGCTTTCAAGGAGCTGAGCTAGGACTGCAGCATGGACTGGGCTCCTCGGTCCCCAAGAGCTGCGGTTTTTGTTACTGGGGAGAGGGACTGCAGAGAGATTCGCGCAGAGGTCCCAGCAGGTGAGAGATGACCTGTCATCTGGTCAGAGGCTGCCGTGCCATCCAGTGCTTCTGAATGCTGCCATTCTCGGTCGCTGGAGTGAGGCTTCAAGACCGAACAAGCCAAGAGGTCACAAAGCAACATGCAACGAACCCAGCCACAGAGAACAATAATAAGCAGAACGTTCAGAGAGGTAACTGCATTGGAATAAAACTGCTAGAGGAGATGTTGGATCTTACTTAAAAAAATGGCACAAGTGCTTTTGTGTCATTTTTTTTTTAGATTCCCCCTATAAGTGATACTTATTTACAAAACAGAAACAGACTCACAGACATGGAAAACAAACTTGTGGTTACCGAAGAGGAAGAATGAAGGGGAGGGATAAATTGGAAGCCTGGGATTAGCAGATGCAAACCACTGTATATCAAATAGCTAAACAACAAGGTCCTACTGTACAGCACAGGGAACTATATTCAATAGTTTGTAATAACCTATAATGAAAAAGAATATATATATGTATATATATCTGAATCACTATGTGTACATGAAAAACTAACACAGCATTGTATATCAACTATATTTCAATAAAAAAATTTAAAAAATAATACAAATACTTACGGAGAGTCACACAACATTAAAAAAAAAAGACCTCCTGGAACTAGGAAAAAAAAAGAACAAAACCAAACAATAGCTATGGTTTTTAAATTAAAAATTTAAGGAGGTGATGATCACTGTTGTAAACAATATTAATGCCTAGAATTTCAAGTGGCAGAAATATCTTAGCACACAGGTCAAAAATACAAAGAGACAGAAATCACGAGGGAAAAATGAGATTTGGAGAGGAGATACAGGAGACTTAATATGTGAACATGAGGAGTCCAGAAGAGGTGAACCTTGGAGAGTTTGATGACTGATGCAGATGGTAGTTGATGGAGAGGAAATTTCAAGAGTGTTTCCTTGGCCTCTGGTTTGGACAGCTGGGTGGACAGCAGTGCTGTCACCTAAAACGGACTGACCTGGAGGATAAGTGGGTTGTGAGGCAAACCAGGCAGGTGGGGGGATGATGAGTTCAGCTTAAAGGCATTGATCTTGAAGAGCTTATGGACACAGAAGTGGAGACATTGCGTATGCAGTTCTAGAGAAGAGATGTCTGGGATGGAGATAGAAAATTGGAAACCATCAACCTATAATGACAATTGAAGTAAAGGGCAGGGATGAGAGTGCCTAGGGTGAGAGGGAAAAAAAAAACAAACTGTTGGGACAAAGGTGGCAATGTGATCTTTCTCTTCTCTCCCTTCCCTTTTTACTCCCCACTCTTGTCTCTACACTGTGCCTGCCTTCCATATCCTTTCTTATTTCATGACATGGGACTTGGTGGGGACGGGGAGGGAAAAGGGAAAGAAAGGAGGAAAGAGGGAGAAGACATGAGGAAGAGTAGTGGGAGGGATACCTTAAAATGGAGAAGTGGTGTCAAATCTGCCTGAAGAGTTACGGTGTCCATCACCCGAGCAGAGAGCTGCGCCACGAGAGGGCAGTCTATCGAGGGAGCAGCTTCTCAGTGAGGCTCCACAGCTCTCTTTCCTGAGATATAAAGGGAAAGGCAGAGCTAGAATTTATTGAGCAACTGCTATGTACTGGTCACTGGATATACTCTTTAACATTCACATTCTCATTTGCTTTCCCCCAGTGATCTTATAAATAAGGAAGATGAAGCTCAGAGAGGTCAATAAACTTCCCTGAAAACTGGACTGGAAAGTAGAAAAGGTGGACGAATCTGCGTAACTCCAAAGCTCTTGCTTTTTCCACTCTACCATTCGCCATCAGAAGACTCAGATTCTGACCCATATGACTTTATTTGTATTTCCACTAGGCTTTTAGTATTTCGGGACATTCAAAGATTTACCTTCTCTCTTCTCCAGTGCACACTGCCAGCCTGACCTTTCAGTCTGGGTTGCTCTCTGGTTCTCCCAGCTTACCGGCCAGCTCAGACAAAGGGAGGAAAATGAGCTATCATTCATTCCGGGAGTCGAATGGCTGCTTCCTTGTAAATACTGAGAAAAATCAATCCTCTGTGAATTAAAGTCTTTCATCAGCCACTAGCCAGATTCTAAATCATTGATAAGAGGGAAAACCTCTCAATTCATTGATCAAAATCCTGAGGCTTTATCAACTCAGAACGAAAGCGGTAACTTCTGGGACAAGACTCAGCAGTTACTCACTCTGAGAGAAGAAGCCGTTCTTGCTTTCTGCATGGAAAGTGCCTGATATTCTCAGGACTGAGATAGGTGACATTTCTTCCAGCTTCATTTACCATCAAAAAAAAAATTAAAGTAAATATGAAGCAACACTAACAGGGCTTCCTGTAAGTAGAACACACTGTAACAGATGCTAGAGATTCAGCAGAGCAGTAGGTGAACCCTAAGCCCCAGATTTCTCAAGGATCATCCAGATTTAAAATAGTCACTTATGTGGCCCTTGTCCATACACTGAAGTTTGTCAGAAACTTTATCCTGACTTTGGTTTGGAGACTCAGGTTATTATAAGCATGTCTTTATAGGCTTCTTTAAGGACTTGGCAATTATCTGAGGGTGACTGAACGTCCAAAATACACACTAGGTAATTCTATTTGATTGAACAAAAGCTTAAGGAATGATGGTTAGCCATGTTTGTATTAGATACTAAAATCAGAGGTGAAAAAAAACATGTGGTGGGTCTCTGTTTACTGCCCTAGAGCGGGCAGACAGGGAAGGAAATAGAAGCTGAGCTTCCAAGTAAAGACAGGAGACCGAGTACACAGATTTATCTCCTCTCCCCCAAGACCCCTTAAGATAATAGTAAAATCTCAAGAAAATGATAATCTCTCTACAATGAAGAGAGTGAAAGATTTCAACACTTGCTGGAAGATGGAAAATAGGTGAGAGAGTGGTACCTGGCGAAGCAGAGGAAAGGCTGGAGTACAACGAAGAAGCAAAGGCAGATGCCAACAGGCCCTGGAACAGGGACATCAGGTGTACCTGTGTGTGTGTGTGTGGGGGGGCAGTAGCATGTGGGACTAAAAAGAGAGGAAGCAATTGAAACCATGTATGAAACAGCCAACCTCTCCTTCACTCCCTGCACTGAACGTCTAGCATCAAGCCATGTATTCCCTCATCTCAGGCGAACAAACAAAAACAAAAAATGCGAACTGCCTTTAAAGAGATTGAATGATCTACATAGCACGTCAATACAGGAACTTCCACTTGTGACTAATAGGAATTCTACAGAAGGAAAGCAGATAAAATTGAGAACATTGTCGAAGACACAATAAAAGCACATTCCTAGAGTCCAAGAGTAGATTCTCCACGTGGAAAGAGCCTGCCACATCCCCAACACGATCAATGCAAAATGACCCAAATCTGGATGTATCATTGTGAAACTCAAAACTCAAGGATGCTCCTAAAAGCTTCCAAAGAGAAAACCAATGAAAAACAAACAAACAAAACAAACAAGCGAACAACAACAAAAAACCCAGAACATCCACAGGGAACTAAGAAACAGCCTGACATGAGCCTTCGTGTCAGCAGTATTGGATGTTGGTAGTCTATGGAGAAAAGCCTTCAGGGTTCTAAAAGAAAAAGAATTTTAACCTGAAATCTAACCTCAAATGTGAAGGTAGAATTATTTTTAGACTTGTAAGAACTGAGGAATATTATCTCCCATGCACCTTTTCTCAGGAAGTTTCTTGAGAAGGCACCACATCTCAATGAACAGCTAGGCTAAGAAAGGACAATGTGCAGGATCCAGGAAGTGGTGGATCCAGCCCTAGAGGGTGGCTGTTCCATTCAGCTGGCCTGGGGTCTGGCTCAGGGGATTGCACTGAGGGAGGCATTTTGAGGGGAAAGGTGGTAATTGCATAGCATGATTGAGGATTCATTGATTTTCAGCATTTTTTTCTGATGCATCAGTAACTTAGTTGAATCCAAGTTTTGGTATGTAGTATTTCTACTTAAACTATACTCTGATTTTCATTGTGATTTCCTCATTAGTTACTTAGATGGTGTAGTTCTTAATTTCTTAACACACAGAGACTTCTAGTAATCTTTTTGTTATTAACATCTGGTTTAGCTCCTTTGTGGGTAAAGATACTCAGTTTGATTTCTGTCCTCTGAAATATGTTGAGACTTGTGCATATGGCTAATTTTTGTAAACGTTCTGAGTGTGCTTGAAAAGAATGTGTAGTTTGCAGTTTCTGGGTGCAGCATTCTAAATATGTCAGTTAGGTTAGGTGTGAAACACACGTTCACATTTTCTGTATCCTTACTGGTTTCTGTCTGCTTGTTCTCTCATTTCCGAGAGAGGTGTATTTAAATCTCCCCCTTGTTTTTATAGATTTGTTTATTCCCTTAGTAATTCAGTCAGTTTTTGCTTCATTTATTTGGAGACTAAATTATTAAGTACATGAACATTTTGAAAGTGTTATGTCTTCCTGGTGAATTAAGCTCTTTATCGTAATGAAGTATCCTCTTAATCTCTGGTAATGCCTCTTGCCTTACACTCTGTGATAGGGCTCCCCAGCTTTCTTTGAGTTAGCATTTGTATGGCATATCTTTCTCTTTTATTTTTCTGTCAGCCTCTCTGTTTCCTTCTGTTTTACATATGTCTCCTGTAAAGAGCACATGGTTGTGTTTTGTGTTTGTATCCAGGTGGATAATCTTGCCTTTTAATCAGAGCATTGAGTCTACCTATGTTTAATGCAATCATCAATGTATTTGGGTTTAAATCTCCCATCTTAACTCTGTGCTTTTCTTCATCCCACCTGCTTCAAGCTTCTACTTTCCCTTTTCTCGTCTTTCAGATTGAGTTTTAAAAATTCATGTCCCTCTTATTAGCTTTGAAGTTACACACTTTGATTGTCCTTTTATTGGTTACCTAAGGGTTTATAGAGATTATAATATGCAGCCTTGATTTAGCATAGTCCACGATTAACTGGCATTTTAACCTGTTTCTTAGGAAATCCTGAGACCTTAGGCACTTAAACTCCATTTGTCCCCTTCTGAATTACACCCCATTGTTGCTGTATCTCAACATATATATTTTAAGCTCCATAGGACAGTTATCATTGGTTTGTGTAGCCGATATCACACACAGAGTTTACTTCTTCTGTCCTCTTCATTTCCTTCTACCCCTATGCCATTCCGTCTGGGATAAATTTTCTTCTACTTGAAACACTCATGTTAAGGTTTCCTTTAATACAAGTCTGCTTGTGACAAACTCTCAGTTTTGTTTGTCTGCAAATACCTTTACCTGATTTCATTTTTTTTCTCTGCCTCCAGTGAGGACTTCCCTTTGTTTCTCTGGGGCATCTGGGGGCCTGAGCATTTGGGGATCACCTTAATCCAGTTTCAAGGGTCGAGATGATTGGGAGCTGAGCCACTGAGGCTGGTCCACCTCACAGCTCTTTGAGGTTCCAAACAAAAGTACAAGAGGTTTATGTGGCCCTCTCTGTCAAACTTTGTTTCGCTGCTGCCTGTTGGCTTTAAATTTCTCTGAAATTAGCAAGTGTCCCAAGGGAGACGTGTTGGTGTCACTTCTCTAAATTCCATCTTCTTCTGGATCTTGGCTGTTGATTCTTCCCTATCTTGTTTGTTCCCCAGTATTTTCAAATGACTTCTTTCCTTCCTTCTCCTTCCTCTCTTTCTTCCTTCCCTCCCTCCCTTCCTTCCTTCCTTCCATCCTCTCTGCCCTTGTGTGCTCTGTGCCCAGCCCCATGAGAAGGAAGGGCACAGGGGGCTCACAGTTGAGAGGGAGAGACATTAATACAGGAGGGTCATTGCTGTCAGCAGAAAAGTTAAATCTGTGTATGAGGTGTCTCCAGTCATTGTAATTCAATGTAATGACAAGGGTAAAAATAAAATGAGTAGAAGCAGAGAGGAAGGGATGGTAATCCTACCTGAGGACATTAAGGAAAGTTGTGACGGAAAAGTTCTGGTGCATAAAAGAAATATTTCCCAGTTACCTGGAAAACTCTCTTACGTGTAGAAAACCTAATTTCTCAAGAGTATTCTATAATTAAATCATGCCTAAAACACACAAATGTTTTTTGTAGAGATCATTTATGTTTAATGAATATTGAATATTGATTGATCTCCAAATTGTCAGGCACAATGCTAGGCACAATTGCCACCCTGAAGAACTTAGGGTCTAGTAAGCAAGACAAACCCAAAGGAGATAATTCCATATATATAACAGAATGATTGATGACAAGACATAGCTTTTGTTGTATTGAATTATTCTTTATAAAGAAATATTGGTCCCTGGAGCAGAACATCCCAGGCACCAAAAACCATTTACAAGGGAAGGCAGATAGCTTTGTTATGCAGAACGTTGCAAAGTCCTGTTGCTCACATAATGGGACTTTTTTGTTTTCTTTCAGAACATTTTCATTTGTCTTTCCAGGCTTCTCAACCTTCTTATGAGCAAAAAAAAAAAAAAAAAAAAAAAAGAAAGAAAAGAAAAGAAAAGAAAACAAAGGAATCTCTTATTTTATGGGCAAAAAAGAGAAATGGTAAATCTTTTATTTTAAAACTGATTTCATTTAAATGGTTTAAGATGGATCATTTCAAAATAGAAGATCTGAGTTACAGGATGCCAAATGTGTACCTAGCTGGGGTACAAACACTCTGCATCTTTCCCCTGGTCAGAGGGGCTGATTCTGTTGGCCTAGCTGTAAGGTCACAGTTAGACCCAGATCACGCGGTGGAAGAGCAAGTCTCAAGTCCCGGCCCTGCCACTTAATTGGATCTATGACCCCAGACAAGTCACCTATGTGATTGCCTCCCCACACCTGACTTGTTATCTAACAGGGAGTAGACATTCAATAAATGTTGAATCAAGCATCTCCAGGTTTATTTTCTACACCTTGAAAGTGGGCACAAGTGCTGTTGTGAGGATCAACCAAACAAGAGGTGCAGGTGGCAAAGCTTGTAAAGGGCAGTCCAGATCTGAAAGCGACTTGAATCCACTGTCCGGTCATGTCGTAACTTTGAGGTTGTTTCCTTATTCCTAAATTGAGTATGAGCTTTTCTGGCTTGTAAAGTGAGGCTGCTTCTTGTTGCTGCTGGCTGGTTGGTTGGTTGGTTTTTATTAACTTTGGTGAGGTTCCTGGTATGTTTTGATGGGGGGATGTTGAAGGAAATAGCGTACTCTTTAGAGCCAAATGAAATGAATGGAAAACAAATCACTTCCACGGGCAGTCTCAGTGAGGACTAATGAAAAACAAGGGTCATCTTTGATCCAATGATCATATTTTCTCCCTGGGCCTAACCTGATTGCATCATCGAATGTTCTGGAGCCCTCCTCACTTAGTTAACTGTTACGACCCTTTACTTATTGGCTTCCAGATGTAATTATGGTCTCATCCCCATAATGAAATGAGAGGTTTTAACTGAGTTAGCCCATCAACAGCCCCTGATGAAGCCTGACAGATCTCTTTTTGGACTATAGATTCATGATAACATTAAGGCCAGAGCCCTTTCCTTTCTCCACACTTACTTTGCTGGGCTGGGTGAGTGAGGAGGAAGCATTTATGACATCCGCAGGGTCAGAAAGGAAGTAGTACCACTTATAGGTCTGCCTCCTAGAGACTCATACTGGATCTAAAATTTTGGAAAATCCTTTGTATGGACTGAGCTGCAGGAATCAGTCTTCTGAGTAGGTGGGTGTAGAGGGTCTGGTCTGAAGACAGGCAGGAGGGAGGAGGCTGAGCGGTCCCGTCTTGGAGTTCCCCTGGGAGATGTATGTGGGTGGCTGCTACCCTATGCCGTTGGTGAAGATGAAAGTCCCTTTTATGAATGCAAAGTCCTGAAGGGCCACCAATCAGGAGTCAGATTCCTAATAGGGCTGGTATAGGGGATAGATCTCCCAGCACCGGGCCAGGAGCGGGTGGCACTTGTATGCACTGGGGAACTCTGGGAGTGCATGTGGCAAAATTGAGGGCTGGAGCTGGAGAGCCCGAGTGGAGAGGGGCTGCCAAGGCAAATAAGCAGTGGAAGGGCGGTGGGAGGTACTGCTGAGTCTACCGTCTGGCCTTCTCCTTCCACAATTTGCTCCCCTTCCACAGATGCCAGTGCTTTTCAAGGGTTCATGGAAACAGAGGGAACCTACATTCCAACTGTCAATGATGCTGATGAAGCGTCCTTCATCTTTCCCAAGTCAGTAAAGTCATTCTTCTTTAGCTGAGCACACTCTGTCTTCCAGAAGGTTCTGCTAAAGGCTTGACATACCTTATTGTGTTTAATAATTATTACAATCCTTTTGAGTTACTTTTTGCAGATAAGGCGGTTGGAGCTCAGAATGGTTAAGTAACTCACCCATGCCACACAGCTCATTTCCACTTGATACAAGGAAAAAAGCCCCTTATTCATTCATTTATTCATTCCACAAATTGTCCTTGAGATACTATGTGCAAGATAGAAATGACTAAATGCTTATTGCCTGTTTGTTTTTCAGACTTAGCTTCATTTCTTTCCAATTTGTTCAGCTAGCCTAAGAGCTCCTAGACAGATAGTTATTAGCATTATTTTGAGAAGCCTCCAGGGAAAGAAGTTTCTTATGTTTTCTTGGTAACTTGAGTTTCCTAGAACTCCCAAGGATTTCTTAAGGCTAACTGAAGACGTTCTCGCTACAACTGAAACCAATTCCTTGTGAAGAGGTAGGGAACAGCCAGAGGGAACACTGAGAACAAACTGTCCTAGAGGAAAAGGTAGACACAGTATGATGGGGCCACTGGGCCAAAGAATATTCGTACTATCTGACACCTTCTTGTTCTCCCACGTTGCAGGAGAGAAAATGGGCCTAGGGAGAATGAAGAATTTCTCCAAACGTCTGAGCTATTTTGTGGCACAGCTAGAACCAGAGTCTGGGGCTGCTTATTTTCAGGGAAATAAGAATATGGTGATCGAAGCTGAAGCTTTGAAGGCAGGCAGATGGGAATTCCAGCCCTGGTTCTGCGTTTCCTAGCTGTGGGATTGGGCAGGCTTCGCAATCTTGTATATCTGGTGCCTTGGTTTTCTCATCTATAAAATGGAGCTGATATCTCCCTCACTGGGGTGTTGTGAGGATTAAATGAGATCCTTAAGGCATCGTAGGGGCTCAGTTGATATTATTTCTTTCCTTACCTTGGACCCAGTCTTTTTATCAACTGTATTAGTTAATGTAACAAATCACGTGAAAACTCAGCAGCTTGAAACAACAATGATTGTTTATTATCTCTAGTAGTTACTGTCGGTCGCAAATTTGGGGATAGCTTGGTTGGGCGGTTCTGGCTTAATGGTCTTTTATAAAACTCCAGTCAGAGGTCAGCTGTGGCTGCATCATCTGAAGGCTTGACCGAAACTGGAGCATTCATCTTCAAGGTGTCTTGCTTACATGGCTGGCAAGCTGGCACTGACTGGCTGTTGGCTGGGGGGGGGGGGTCTCAATTCCAGACCACATGGGCCTCTCCACAGGGCTGCTTGAGTGTCTTCACAACATGGTGTGTGAGTGAGCAACCCTAGAGACCAAAGTGGGATCTGCAATGTCATTTATTATAGATTAAGTCCAGAGCCTTGGAGAGCACACATTCTGCTGTAGTCTGTTGGCTACACAGGGTCAGACCTTATTCTAGGCAAGGAAACCGCAAGAGGGCCAAACACCAGGCAAGGATCACCGGGGGCTGGCTGGCACACTGCATCATGGATGAAGTTCTATTTCTGGGTCCACAGTTGTGCCAAGGTGACTTGTCTCCTCTTAACTTCTTGTGTGTTAAGTTGGTTGTTTTTAACAGTTACTCCAGGCTCCTTGAGGCAGACAGGGTCTGTGCCCTCCTCGAGTGTCTTCTGGGGTTCTCAGAATGCTGTTTATAATTAGCCAAGCAATAATCCCCACCACTGAGCTAACTCCAAGGCTCATCTGCTTGCTTCTCTGGAGGTTTTTAAATAGGCAGGGATGTGCTAATGACACAGTACGTTATCTGTCTGTTACCGTTTGGCAGGCAGCGTGGAAATGTGACTTTTTTAAGGAGGAGTTAATCAGTATTAAAGCAGCTCCTGTGGCATTGTCATGAAGCAGGTGTCAAAAGTCTGCCTTGTGAGGCTGGGCTTCCAGAATGCCTGGGGCCTGACAACATGCCCTTTGAGTGGCTGTACGGCATGACCTGGGGGCAGAGGTGGGTGAGACTAATAGGAGACGTCCCTAGAGGTCCTAGAGCCCTGACCCAACTGAGCTCATTATTATTGGCATCTTCCCACTTCCTCTGCACTTGGAAAGCGTTGAGTCTTCTCCCGAACTCAGCATCCTTCTCAAGGAGGAAGCCTGGGAAGTGCAATTGTTGCTAATGAGCTGATAACTCTCAATCTATACATTTACACTACCTACTGTCAAACCTAGTTCCTGAGCCCCAGCCTAGCCACAGCTTATTTCCATTTAGATGTCCCCAAATCATGTTGAAAACTGAACTGGTAACTTTCTTCCCACTCCATGAACCCTTCTGTGTTTTCCACCTCCATGAATGGCACCACCATTCCCCTGTTGCCCAAGCCAGACACCCAAATGGAAGGGCATAGGGATGAAGAGGGAAGGGTAGGAGGATGGGAGCTTGAGTGCCTGGCCTGAACCTCAGCTCTGCCATTGACATGCTGGGTGGTCTTTGGCAATCGATGTCTCAGTGTCTTCTTTAGAAGCAGAGATAAAAATAGAAACAATCCAAGAAAAATAGAAACAACCCCAAGGGGGTTGTTAGGAGAATTAAATCAGATAATTCATGCCTGTCATATAGCAAGAGCTCAATAAATTGCTGTAAGTGTCATTGGGCTCTTTGGATCGGTCTCCCTGAATAGTTCCTGAATTCATCTGCTTCTTCACATTTGCTACCGCCCAGCGTGGGTCACCACCATTATTCAGCTGGACAAGTGCTTCCTGATGGAATCTCTGCAGCTGGAGCTATTTAAAAAGTATAAATATGAGAGCTGTCATGTCCCTGCTTAAACCCAACCCCTTTGTTCTTAGGATTTGGGTCTAATGCCTTGCGTGGACCAAAGGGCGTGCAGGCTTTGCCCCTGTCTGCCTCTCCAGCCCCGTCTCCTCCCTCCCCTTGCTGAGTTTCTTCCAGTTCCTCTGATGGACCATGTTATCTCTTACCTTCAGGCCTCCCGCTTTTCTCTCTTCAAAGAAAAATCCCCCCTGACAAGCCCATTCTTGGCACTCACCGTAGAGCTTATTGTTGAAAAAGAAAGGGAGAGGCAGGTAGAGACGAAATCAGATCAAGGTGTTTTATCTTTTCCTTTGAAACGACTCCTAGGCCTTCAATAGACCAAGGGTGGGGGTGACACTTGACTCCCACGTGTCTTCCTTGTCTGAAGAGCTGTGGATGGAGGATTATTTCAGGCAGAGCTAGAGTTTTCCCAGCTGTGTCCTGTGACCCCCTCCAGGTCTGCCCCTTTGCCTGGCCTCTCGGTCTTTTTCATTTTTTAATCTCAGTTACACATCACACCCTTGAGAAACTGTTTCCTGGACTTGGCCAGCCTCCCCTCCCCTCCTCCCTCAGCCATGCTTGTTAACTTCCCCTTACCTTCTCCCACAGTCAACTAAGAATTGTTGAAATTATGCGTCATCTGGCAGAGATCAGGCTCTCCTCTGTACCCTCAGGGTGTACATAGTGATGGGTGCTTAGTGGATATGTGTTGAATTAACGTATGAATGGTTTGCTACAATTTTTCAAGTCTCTACAGTATCTATTTATCTGTCTATAAATATATATATTTATATTGTCTATAGTATAGTATTCTGAGTATCCAAAAGACCACCAAGACTTCCTCTTAGCTAATATTTTACTCTTATTTCAGAACTGGGTATATAAACCAGATTCTTAGCTTGAATGCGTTTGGCACTTCCTCGAAAAAAAAAAAACATGCAAAATTCCTATGTCCGCTTGAGAAATACTTACTGAGCATTTCTTATGCACCAGAAGATATTGGAGATGCAACGTTGAATATGACACAGTCCTAGGCTTCCTGTTGTCACGGAGTTTTCAGTCAGGAGTTAAGTGAGGTATTGAACAAACATTTGTGGAATGAATGAATAAATGATAAACATGAGTACTGAATCTGAAAAAAGCAAAGATTTAAACATTATTCATTGGAGGCATCTGAATGTGTGTTGCTACAGTGCACTAGGAAATCTATCTCCAGATTCATTTATTCATTTTTTCTCTTGTCAAGTTAGTTGCTAAACATCTATTATATTTTGAGTATATGAATAGTTACTGGTTTCTGGATGGGAGCCATTAACTCCACCAAAAAACGTGGAAAAATATCGTGGGCTTTGAAGATCAAATGAAATGTCAACACAAAAGAGCTATTTGCAATTTAAATGTGAAGTCACCGGGCTTTGTATTAAACTGGCCACGAAATCAGCCCTGGGAACTCCTTGTGAGAAGATTAGGCTTTAGTAGTTTTGATAAATTATAAAGGCAGTACAAGTCTGGGGAGCCCCTAATTTGTTCGCCCTCCATATTTAAGGTCACAGCATCAATCCGTACTCGGGAAGGAGTGCCAGACCCTTGGGCTTGTTTGTAAACCAATCGGTTTTCACCTACAGATCAGTGATTTTTTTAACTGTTTTGAGCACATTCCCTTTGGAAAATCTGCTGGAAGTCATGAACCCTCTCCCCAGGAAAATGTGGGCCCAGCATGCTTTACATTCAGGTCTAGGGACTCCAGAGACAGGGTTGAGGACCCTGGATGGAGCCATGTGTCTGAAGCCACATGGTCCTCCAAAGGTTGCTCTCATTAGTCTGGAGATGGAACTTGTATGCACATGAGCGACTTCATAATGGGATCGAGTACCCAAGGTGTCTTTCAACATCTGTCTGGTTTAGTTCCTGGAGCATTTGTGGGGCACCCCCTGGTAAGGGGCAGTAGCCCTGGACCCATGCGTTAACAAGGAAAATTTTTCCGCTGTTTTCTGCTTTGCTGGTGGATCTTGTTTGCTGGAGTAAAGAGACCCAGAACAAAAACCTGTGAAAGGGCTTATCACATGAGTTGCAGTGCGTCCTGGTTCTCTTCTTCAGAGCATCGCCCCGACAGTTCATCCAGGCTTGGCGATGGGCAGCACGGAGGTTGGGGCTGGGCTGGGGAAAGGCCGGCAGCTGTGGCTCCAGCTTCTGGTCTCTGAATGGCCTCTCCTGCTGCTGTTCTGCTCCCCATTACAAGGGAGGTGGGAGCAAGAAAACATCATCTTTCTGTCAATGTCAGCAGAGCTCTCAGGGCCTCAAGTGCTGAGAGTCTTCATTTGCATCACTCTGAACCATGGCCCTTTTCTCCCCAGTGACCTGGCAAAGCTTCCTGGAAGGGCTGAGCTAGATGCTCATTTGAGGGATTCTCTGTTTACTTTGTCTCCATCTCACCCTGGGTTCCTTCCTCAGTGGCATTAAGTGGGTGTAGGGACGCATTTCCCTCAGGTCCTCAGAATGGTGTGGTTAGATGTCAGCCCAGCTCGTTGGGTCATTGTCTCAGTCAAATCAACCAAGTTCTGGCGGGCTCACCCGCATCCGGGACAGACACCACAAATGTGCCAGGAATGGGTCAGAGGTTCACAGACATGTCATTGCTTATTCAAAACCCTGCTTGCTCTGTGCCTATTTGGGTCTGAGCCCTCTTGATGTCTTTCTGTTTCCGAAACCCCTAGGAGTTTTCAATGCTGATTCAAAATGCATGGTTGTTTTGGCGACGTGCTGCTCCTGGCAGACACTCCGACACCTCCCTCCAGGCAGGAGGACCTCCGGCCAGGGCTGGCGAAGAGCTGCTCCCAGCTGGAGCCACCGGGGTCGAGGCCTGCGAACATGCCCACCCGGGCCGTGCCAGCCCGAGGCTCTCACTCACAATTCACCATCTTCGCTTCCCAGGGTTTGACAAAAACCCAGCTTTTACACCACCAGCGTGGCATGAAACTGGCTGTTGGAAATATATTAGCAGCTGCTGTTATATCCAGCTGGCAGGGTGCCAGGGAAGGAAATTAAACTTTGCATTTCCCCAGCTCTCCCTCCCCACTTCCTGCTAACCAATCGATTCTGTTCCGAGTGCGCCTGAGAGTGCCAATTCTTGCCATTTGCCAGAGCGATGGCACTTGGAATTCGCAGTGAATCTGGATGCCCATTTAGCCTCTGCCAACCCACTGCTGGGCTCTGAGAATTCTAATGTTATTCTGCGGAGAACAGTTCTCGCCTGCCCAGTGTTTGACCCTTAGGTGAGTGTAGCCCTGTGGAAAGATGGAGAGGCAGTGGTTGCCAACATCCCAATTTGACTTTTCAGTGATGGAGAGGAAATAACTGATAAAAGTCAGAAAAGTGATACATGTCAACAGTTTAAGAAATCAGTATGTGAATAATAAATTATGGTTCTATTTAATCGGTGACAGCAAAGCTGTAATCTTTCATTCAGAGAGAAAATAACAAATGTACTGTCTTCTTATGGAGCTAGCTACCACTACCATGCCCAAGGAATCTTTGTCTCTCTTTTCTCAACCATTTTACCCAGACTACCTCTTGGCCCACATCTTGTAGGGGCCACAGGAAGGTGGAAGGCCCCTTCTGGGGAATTTACCATCCATTTGGGGAGATAGCATATTCATTTATACCTGTAACACCAGGCTGTGATAAACACTCGTCTCAAGAGAAGATGTATCTACAATGAACATGGGACACAGTTCACACCCATTTATTCAGAAAACATTTACTGAACCCTTGGGATGCTTCCAGAATGATTCTTGCATATGAGAGTCAAAGATTAAAAGTGTAAAATGTAAACATGTAAAAAAAAAGTTTCTGTCCTCAAGGAGCTCACAGTGAGGAGACAGGGAAAGAACATGCCTTTTGTAGAGGCGACTTGCCATCAAGTCCTGCCACTGCCTCTTACCAGCTGAATAACCCTGGGCAAGTTACTTTCGCACTCTGTTTCCTCATCAATAAAACGGAGACCAATCTCAAAGGGATGGTGAAGATGAAATGCAATAAGGTGTGTAAAGGGTATTGTAAGTAAGCAGTGAACACTGGATAAATGGGAGTTATCCTGGGCCACCAGGTGGGATGAGAGCTGGGCAGGCGGACTGAGGCCTCCTGGTTTGGACATCTCATCACAAGACCTGACTCTTCTTTTGGCTAGTGGTTTGGCAGACCTCTGCAATCTCAGTGCTGCAAACCTGGAGCCTGGGACTTACTACCTCTGTTTCTTTGAACCTGCTGGACTGGCCTTCTGGGGGATGAGTCCTTTTATCAGTAGAACTCACCTACCTCTCTTCCCTGACAGGCATCTGGAACCCTGGGTGGTCCCTACCAAGGTGTGGCATGAAATCTCCTGAGAGCCTTGCCCCTTATTTATTTGTTCATTACTTATAATTTTTATTCTGGAAAATTTCAAACACATATAAAAGCAGAGAAAATAGTATTAACGTACCTTCATGGACCATCAGTGTCAACAGTTATCAATACCTATCCAATCTTGTTTCATTCATAGCCCCACCTACGCCTCCTGCCCCCTGGATTATCTTAAAGGAAAACACTTAAAAAAATAAACAAAACCCCTACAGTCACAATACCACTATCATACCTAAGAAATTTCAAAAAATAATTTCTTAATATTAGCAAATCTTTAGTTGGAGTTCACTTTTCTTTGTTTGTCCCCCAAATGTTTCATGGAGCAGATTGCTTTAAATTGGGATCTGAACAAGGTTGTATTTTGTAGATGTTTTGGTGCATGTATGTGCTGATGGGAATTATCTAGGAGGGAGGGGGAAGTTGTTGATGCAGCAAACTGAAGGGTATTTTCAGGGCCAAAGTGCTCCAGTGTATGCAAGGTCCAGAGCAGAAGTAGAGAAGTTGACTTTAGAAAGGGGTGGAGATACTTTTCCATCTGAACGAAGGAGGAGGACGTCTGTGTGGCTTCAGAGGAAGGTACGTGGGAAGGTGAGGTGATTCTTAGCTGATTGCTTCTATTTTCTCAGTTAGGTATGAAGAGGATAAGGGATTTGCTTTGAGCTGGGGAGAGTCTGAGAACTACTCTGAACCATCTTCATTTGATAGATAAGGAGAGCCAGTCCCCGGGAAGAGATTAGCCCAAGGTTCTGTAGCTGGTTAATGACAGGCTTAAGAGCAGAACCTAGATCTCCTGGCTCCTAGGCCAGCATCCTTTTTACTAACTGTTGACTGTTAATAAACAGGAGAGCACGTGGTTTTCCTGTCTCCCTCTAGTGATGTTTGGCTGAGCTCTGGTGGGAGAACAGACTAATGGGGCGTGTCCCTGGGGATTGTCATTGCTGTTCCCACATTGGTTTGAGTGAGTCTGGATGTTGGGTAGCACGATTTGAAGCCAAAAGCTTGGGCAAAGAAGGGACTCAAAATCACGGAATCTCAGACTTAAAGAGGCACCTCCAAGCGGCCCTCAAGACCCATGCTCATTGCTAGAATATTCCCCAGGGCATCCTACAGTCCTCCAGTGAATGGCTGTCCACTACTTTATGATCATGTGCAGTGACCTGGGGCTGGCCACCTCTCAGGCAGTGTACCCTACAGGGGAGCGTCTTTAACGTCAGGAAAATGTCAGGCTAATGTTGGGCTGAAATCTGCCTCCCTATAATTTATACCCACTGAGCCTCATTCTGCCTCTGGAGCTACCCGGTTAGACTCATCCCTCTCCTCCCTGACAGCCCTTCAGTTACGTGGAGCCGCCTCTCAGCTCCCCCTGCTGGGAAGTGACACTGCTTCTGAGCCGTCCCCAGAACACAGCCCTCACCCTGGAGCGTGGAGGACTGGGTTCTCTTGAGAGCTCAGTTTTTGTTCCTTGCTTTGTGGCATCCAGGAAAATAAACTCTGCTGTCTATTCCATTTTCTATTTCTTAAAAAGAAAAAAAAAGCTTTCTCTTCTCATTTTCAGTGCCCCGGGACTCCAATCAAAGCTGTTCAGTACACCCCATTTCTCTTCCGAGAATTTTGCCTGCACCCTTGCATGTGCCTCAGGCACGCAGCCCCGGGCCAGCTTGCAAGAGATAGGCTCCCCCCTGCTCCAGAGTCCAACAGGGAGCTCCAGGGCCTCAAGTCTCAGTGAGGAGTTCCTCCTCCACCAACTCACTGATCAACAACTAATAGGACATCTTTGGATGGGGGGATGTTCCTCAATGTGGCAGACACAAACGTGGAAACTTGACTGGAATCCTTACACTTATCCTTCAAATTTTTTCCACATATCAAAGCTCAACTCCAAACTCTGTCCACCTGAGAAGTCTTTTCAAACTACTCTAACCTACATTGACTTCCTCTCTCTTGGGAATCTTAATCCCAACAGCAGTGGCACATGGGTAGGTGCCCTATGAGGAGGAAGATTCCATTGTTTAGTTGTGGCAACGGTGATCATAAAAAGCAGACCTACCTTTAGCCAGTCTACTGTTTCAAAATCCTCTGGGCACATTGTGCCTGCTGATTGCTTGCACGGGGATGGATGCTCCAGCCCGCCCCACCTTGGTATGCCACTGCTTCACAGTGATCCGAAGCTTGCCATGTAGTTCCTCTGATGGTTTCGTCATGAGCCTTAATTTTCTCCCCCAGCCCAGGGATAAGCTGATGATGGTTGGGATAAGTCTGACTGTTTTTTACCCACCCCTTCTGAGCTTGGCACAGACCTGGGCACATGATCATTGCTGAACACGTGACTACCTAATTTTGTGAGTAAATAATTGGAGCGGTTCCCTGTTTCCAGCAACTCCACAGCAGGGTGATTGTGGTTTTAATCTTTTCCTTTGAAAGCATCCCTTCTGATGGGCCTCATGGAGGAGAGAAACTGGGGTGGGTGAGCATTTTTGTGTACGTGAAGGAAGAGCAGTGAAGCACACGGGGCAAATCTCACACCTGCCACCCCCGGTTGCGTGAGGAAGCAGAGCTGGAAGGATGTCTGTGATTCTCCAATTTAATCAGGGGCGGGAATCAGACTTTTCTCCTTCTCTCATCCCCCTTCTCAGCCTCTCCTTCCTTTTCTAATTACTTTGATGGGATTTCAAAGACCAGAGCATCTTTTTCCTGACCTCAGCAGTCCATGTGATTTTATTTTGATTTTGCTTTGGCTGAGCCCTTGACCTGTTAAAATTATTTTCCCAAAGTGCCTGCAGTCCCCAGTGCACACAGGCTAATTATCTGCAGCGCATGCACAGAGTGACCTGTCAGCTTCTGATAGATCTGGGGCTCCGCAGCTCTCATCTGTTGGTTGGGTGCTGGGTGCTCTGGCTGGACAGCTCTGAATCACTTATTCAGCGTTTTGGCCTGTGGGTTGTTCAGTAAGGGCCCCAACCCTTATTGAGGCTGGCTGTCTTTGAGTAACATCCAGTGACCACCAGTTAGCTCTTCCTGGCTATTCATTCCAACCACACGGTGGCTAGCCTGCTTCCCGGGAGTGAGGCCACCATGGGAAATAATTTCATTCAATTATTTATTCAACTCATTCCTTCATTTCTTCAACATCTTTTTTTTTTTTTTTAAACAGGCTTCGTTCAGTTTATTTTTTTGCATTCTTCAACGTCTTTTGAGACCCTCCTATGCGCTAGACATTCTGCCAGGAGCAATGTGTCTAATTCAAAAATGAATGAGATATGGCCTCTGCCCTCAAGAATCTTGGTCTCAGTGAGGAAATGACAAGTCCACAAGGAAGTGTTACGTGTTATAAGGAAGGCACAGATCCAATGCTCCCGGAGCTCAGCCGACAGGAGGGGAAATTTGCTTTTAAATGGGAGAGTGGGGAAGTCTTCTTGGAAAAGGATATGGTGAAGCTGGCCTGACAGACAGTTTAACCTGGACACCAGGGAGCAGGAGGTGGGAGAAGCCCAGTGAATGAATGATTCTGCAGGGCCCTTCTGAGGGCCACCCGGGATCCTGGCTTCCCCAAGGCCAGCTGCAGGGTCTCTTCGGAAAATCCTTGCCAACTGCCTGTTTGCTGGCCCCAGGCCTCACTCTCTCCCAAAGCGTGCAGTGACCCTCGGAGGCCGAGGGTCAAGGTCACGTTCATGCAGTGTCACAGGCTCATGGCTCCACTTTCTTCTCCTTTCTGGCTCATTGCACAAAAGCTGGGAAAGTTCTCCACGCCCAGCGTCTCCCACCTTCTCACTCCCTCCTGCGTCTTCTCTAAGCACTAGATGAATCACTTTAAAATGTCATAGATGCTGTCACACAGACTGAAGACCTGCAGAAGCCCCCCTCACTTGCTCCTGGACCTGTCACTTGCCAATGCTATTTCTCATCCTTGTTCATTTGCTTAAGCTGATCTTCTCATTCCTCTGAATCTTTACATCCTTCCAGACTCAGCTCTCATGTTGCCTCCCCCTCAACCTGGGCTGTTATATGACCCTCTCAGTGACCCCAAACAGCAACACATTAAAATTACCTGTTTGTATTTGAAACTGTGTACTGTGTTCTCTGAGAGCAGCAACTCTGCATTTTCCCATCACCACTGCATACATGGTAAGAGCTTAATTGGTGTTTGTTGGGTCAAGACGCAGGCAGGGTACTCCCTAAAGCAGATGCCTCGGGAGTATATGTGGAGAATTCGGATGCAGGATTGAAGAGAAGGACTTGGCAAAATTTTCTTAAAGCTGTCGTAATATTTAAATTATGTCACTGCTCTGGCCATATTCTGGCAAGCCAGAAGGCTCTGGGAACGCACTCAAAACTGCGAAAGGTTTAGGGGATGTGATGGGAGGCAGCGGTCTATAGTGGCCTATAGGCCTGGGGACTGGGGAACCTTCTGGGTAAGACCGTTCTTTGATCCAGATGTGTGGCCTTTGTCAAACCCAAGCCTCAGTAGTCTTCAGGAGGTCAGGGGTTCTCCAGGTGTGGTCCCCAGACCAGCGGCATCAGTCAGCATCACCTGGGAACTGGCTGGAGATTCAAATTCTCAGGCCCCACCCTAGACCTACTGAATCAGAAACTCTGGGGCTGGGACTCAACTATCTGTGTCTTAACGAGTCATCTAGGTGACTCTAAT
The DNA here is from genome assembly GCF_009834535.1 of Camelus ferus. Classification (NCBI taxonomy): domain Eukaryota; kingdom Metazoa; phylum Chordata; class Mammalia; order Artiodactyla; family Camelidae; genus Camelus; species Camelus ferus. Next base: position 14,475,548 of record NC_045716.1, on the reverse strand, counting down.
ACATGCTGAAGTCGGACAACCTCTGGACCAGCTCAGTGTTTCTTAAATTGCACTCTGTGTAAGAATCACTGGGGGTAACTTATTTAGAATGATAATTCCTGGACCCCATCACACAGGTACTGATTTGGAAAGTCAGAAAGGCCCAGGAATCTGCACCTTTAACAAGCACCCTGGGAGAGTCAGAATCCATTTCCAGATCACAGATCATCAGCACTGCAGGAGATGACCGCTGAGGCCCCTGTGGCAGCAGCCGGCCTCTGGTTCTGATTGGCCACGAGCTGTTGGTACAATGAGTGGCAGAGAGGCGGGCCCGGGAGGCAGGTGCTCAGCTTGCCTTTTGATTGGCCGGGTGAGGCCCTTGGGGGAACAATGATGACTGTGTTGTGGGATAGAACTCTGGAAGCAAAGACGCTCTGTACCTGAAATGGGACAGTCTTTCCCCAAAATCGCCCAGAGTGGTACCCGGGGTGGGGGTGTGTGTGTAGCATTTCTGCCCCTTTAAGCACCTTGTAATTTGCATTTAAAAATAGAAAGAAGCTCATGAATAATTTGTGAGTCATGAGCAAACCCCTTCAAAATACAGTCATGAATAAAATATCCTGCTTTGCCTCCTCTAATGGCACCGGCCTTTGATGTTTTATTGATGGCTCGCCTGCCCTGAGCGCTGCCAGGATCCGGGATTAATTTATGGGATCAGGCCCTCGACCCTCCCAGGTTGGTGGGCTTGCCCTCGCTGGCTGGCTGGCTGGCTTACACATAAATACACCGCCCTGTTTTAGACAGACCGAAAGGGCTGCCTCAGAGCCCTGTGGAACAGGGAGTGTAATTATAGATCTGCGGAAACCTCTGCACGGCCCCACTGAGAGGGTGGACCTAAATCACCAGAAGCCCTTGTCTGCAGCAAGGTGAGTCTTTAGGGCAGGTGCAAGTATGTCTCCCTTTTTATTACTTCCTAAGAAGCAGGGAATGGAAAGCAGACATTAAGGGGCTGTAAATAATAATCTCCCAATGCAGGCACCGACCAAGGTTCTGGGGGCCGTGCTCCATCGGAGTGGAGACTCTGCCTGCCCAGGGGCCCTGTGTGGGAAACACAGGCAGAAGCCCCCCTGACGGAGCTGTAGAGGGGGGCTTGGTTTTGCGTCCACCTAGGAAGTTGATAGGCCCAGGCACCCGCCAAGGACCCTTGTTTTCAGACGGAGCCCCCAGAGCTGCCTGGGGTATTTCCCTGTCTACAAAGGCATAGGAAATAGTTTGGTGGAGGTTGGAGGGTAACTTTACGGCTTTTAAAATTCAAAATACTCGTATACTGTTGGTGGGAATGCAAACTGATGGCAGCCACTATGGAAAACGGTATGGTGGTTCCTTAAAAAACTAAAAATAGTCTATGGCCACACCACCCCAAACTAGCCTGATCTCATCTGATCTTGTAAGCTAAACAGGGGTGGGCCTGGTTAGTACTTAGATGGGAGACTCCCTGGGAATACCAGGTGCTGCAGGCTTTAAAAATATTTAAAAATAGAGTTACCATATGACCCAGCAATCCTGCTGCTGGGCATACATTTGGAAAGGATGAAAACTCTAAATTCGAAAAGGTACATGCACCCCAGTGTTCATAGCAGCACTATTTACAATAGCCAAGACATGGAAACCACCTAAATGTCCATTGATAAATGAATGGATAAAGGAGATGTGTGTGTGTGGGGGGTGTGTATACACACACACATATCTACACAATGGAATATTACTCAGTCATTAAAAAGAATGAAACAATTCCATTTGCTGCAAAATGAATGGACCTAGAGATGATCACACAAAGTGAAGTAAGTCGGACAGAGAAAGACAAATATCATATCACTTACATATGAAATCTAAAAAATGTTGCAAATGAATTTATTTGCACAACATAAATAGATTCACAGACATAGAAAAGAAACTTATGGTTACCAAAGGGGAAAGGCAGGGACAGGGATAAATTACAAGTTTGGAATTAACAGATACACACTATTATATATAAAGTGGAAACAAGTACCTACTGTATAGCACAGGGAACTCTAGATTCATTATCTTGTAATAACCTATAATGGAAAAGAATCTGAAAAAGAATATATATGTATTCTATATATGTGTGTATAACTGAATCACTTTGCTGTACACCTGAAACTATCACAATACTGTAAATCAACTATACTTCAATAAATAAATAAACAAATAAGTAAATAAACTAATCTTATAAGAAAGAGAAAGCCCATGGATGATAAAAGATACTGAGTTAGTCTCTAAGACACTGGATGTCCGAGCTGTGGCCCAGAGGTGACCCGTCTTCCCAGAGGATGATCTAGGAAGGCTGGGAATTCACTTTGGGACAACAGACAGCTGAAGTCCTGGGACTCCTATGGATTGTTGAAGGCTGGGATAGTTTTGGGGTGGGAATGTGGGGTCCTTACAAATGTCTTTTAGCTTTGCTCTTGGGTCCCGTCCCCAGTTTGTTGAGAAAGATAGCTGTAAGAACTGAGAGCAGAGTGAACATTTTGGGAACCTGCAATGGGGGCTGTAACAGTGGGGACAGAGCCCTCCAGAACCTCAGCCCCCTCCGTGTTGATAACTACAGTCATCCCTGTGCGTCCAAAGATGACTACGCCGAGTCTGGGGGAGACGAGAGGAGCCTAGGAGCAGTAGGGGCAGTGGCAGAGCAGCTGAAGGCATTTGGGTTGGGGAGTGGGAGCACCTCGAGAGCTGGAGACAGCGCTAGTTGACAAGGAGAACACGTGAGCACCCTTGGACCCTGACTGCCCACTCCAACCCCTTCTCCCTACTCTATGACTGACCATGAGGTCCTGGGCTGGAGTTCCCAGGCAAGGTCTTCTATGTAGAGTAGGACACTGATCCTGCTTAAGATGCAGAAGGAGGGAGACTGAAGCCATCAGAGAAGCACAAGCCCTGGGGGAAAGAAGACACTGGGGCAGACATGGTTCATGATGCCTGCACCCCTTTCCAGTGAGTGAAAACAGCAAGGCGATCTGGATAAAGTGGGTTCTGTCCTGTTGGGGTTGGGCAGCACCGGTAGTAGACCTTTGACTGCCATCTGCCAAAAAATTGTCACGAAAATACACAACCCCCAGATTATGATGTAAAGACACCTCTCAAGCTGCCGAGTGTACAGTCTGCAGAACCACACACGGCAGCCCAGGGGGAGGTGGGGAAGGGGCTCTCTCACCACCACCCCAGGTTACCCTTCGGGGCCAAGTGCGTTTTAACAGCATCAAAGCCTCCTGCAAAAGGAAATCGTGGCATTGCCCACTGCGGGTAGGGATAGGGACTTTTTAGGGGGTGTCCTAGTCCGTTTGGGCTGCTATAATGAGTTCCATAGACTGGGTGGGTCATAAACAACAGGATTTATTCCTCACACCTCTGGAGGCTGGAAAGTTCAAGGTCACGGTGTCAGCAGACTCAGTGTCTGGTGAGGGCTGATTCCTGGTTCACAGATGGCCGTCTTCTTGCTGCGTCCTCACGTGGAAGGGACGAAGGAGCTCTCCAGAGTCTCTTTTATAAGAGCAGTGATCCCATTCATGAGGCTCCACCCTCATGACCTAATCACTTCCCAAGGGCCCCACCCCTTACTACCATCACATTGGGAATTTGGATTTTAACATATGAATTTTGGGAGGACACAAACATTCAGTGTATGGCATGGACGGGTCCCCTGAGGCTCCTAAGAGAAGACCATGCATGTGTCATTATGTCCCCCTGCACAAGAGTACAGCCTTGGGTATAGAGATCTGTGCTGCTGATTCAGTTCATGCATTCTGCTCCTATTCATACTTGGATCAAAGGTTAATTCCAGTCTCTGGAATTAATTAAGTCTCACAGTGTAGAGTCAATATTCTGGTGTAAGAGTGTTGGTTTGGCAGATTTGAAGGTGAATGCAGAAGTGTGTGTGTGTGCGTGAGAGAGAGCAAGAGAGAGAGAGTGAGAGAGAGAGAGAGAGGTAGGGGCAGAGGAGCTGTGGATGGAGGCTTGATTAAGAGATACTAAAACATGAAGGAGCACACAGGAGGTGAGAACAGCTAATTGCTGTCTTGTCCACACCGCCTGGGAGACAACGCAGAGTTAGGTATTGCTGAGGCTCAGGGGAAGCAACATCCCAGAAAAGGCAAGTGGGAAAACAGGAAGTGTGTCCACGCGAGAGGAGGGAGGAGACTGGCTCCACGTCCTCGTCTGCTTCTCAGTCCATATTAAACAGAGAATCCTTTCTCTGGAAAATTTCCCCTAAGCTTATCCAGATCCCTTTGCTCAGGATTTATACAGGAGGCCAGAAGGTGGCCTGACAGGGACTCTGCAGACAGAGGGCTGGTAGTTTAATATAATCCTGCCACTTCCTGACCGTGTGCCCTGGGGTGAGTGACTGCGTGGGTGAGCCTCAGCTTTCTCACCTGTAAACCTGTGAAGTGGTCATTCCGTTTCGTTGCATGGATGTAGTTGGGGTGAAACGAGGTGTTTAAGCAGTTGGCACTTAATAAGCTCAGTAAGTGTAGTATCCAATGCTTCTTGAAAAGGAAATACATAAGAATGGTATGAATATCACTGTAAGATGTGGAAAAAGCTATATATATTAAATATGATGAATTATAAACTTTTGAACAGCTATTGCACATACATAGCAACAAATCAAATGCAGCAAAAGCATATTCTGTAGGAATTAGGTCTCCTTACTCTACTCTTAATTTCCAAGCCCCTTCTCCTAAGAGATAATAAGGTTCCTCCCATTTGGAAGAGCTGTTTCAGACTCTCCTCTATTTCACTCTTGTGCTTTGATCATCTCAACCCCTGAGATTTTTTTTTATGTGGCTTCTCTTGCCTGGGAGCCAGTTTTACAGAAAACATGGTTTGAAATGTCTAACGAGTAAATAAGCATTCTCCACATTCGTTCTACACAGGATTTGTTTTCTCACACCTTAATGCCCCAGACAAATACACCTGCCTCTCTGGCACCCTGAATGGCCACTAGTGCGCATCTGCGTGACAGCTAAGAGGCAGGAGCAGAACTGTGAGTGTACAAGGTGTGAAAGACAAATGCCACATGGGGCTGGGCTTCCGTGGGCATTGAGGGGTCTGTGGTTGCACCTGCCTTTTCTCACCAAAGTGCGATCTTTGCTGGTAACTGGCTCCTGCTGGTGATGGAGCATTTGAGAGTGAGCCCTGGACTTTTCAAGTTGCAAATGCCTTGGCTGAAATCTCACTTAGGCAAAAGATAAGAAACCAAAGCCAATGAAAATATTCTCTTTCCCTCTGGGCGCCTAAAAATGGCATCGATGTAGAGACGTGTTTGGGTTTATCCTATAGACACTCAGTGCCAGTGAGGGGATCCCTCAACAGCATCCCCACCAAGGAGGGTCTCAGCCACATCACTCCCCTCCGTCATCTTTCCAAGTCTTCATGAAGACAGCTGATTCCAGCTCCAGGGGGGCCCTGCCCCACCCCCAAGGATGTCAAGTCTCAAGCCTACGGGGAACAGGACAGACTGACTGTTTCAGGGGCCTGATGCATCTTCCTAGAGATGCAGTGGGAAAGGAAAGCCCCTCTGAAAAGGAAGTGCTCTGCTCCATGTAGATGCTCCCTCCACGTGGCTGCAGTAACTGCCCTCAGAGCACTAGGCTGTAAAGAAAGCTGTGATCCTGGAATTTCATAGCCATTCACTCAAAGAATAATCGATGCTATTTAAGCAATCAGTTTATGTGATTCTTGTTACAGCAGTCCAAACCAAGACAAGAGGCACGTGTATTTTCTGAAATGGTTCTGAAATCAAACAGTCCAAGCCCTGTGCTTCTACAAAGGGAATATGCTTGCCCTCAGGGGGGAAATGTTTTCTAAAAATAAGCTGCACCTTTATTGAGCTGCCAAGTATTGTCTGCTCTCTTGTCCCCACGGTCAGGGTGGGAGACTTTAGAGCAACAAGGAAAGAGAATAACCTCTTTGTCCACCCTCCCAGCTTGGAGGATGCAGAAAAAGTGTCCTCTCCCTGCCTCTGCAGCTCCTTACCATCAGGATGCCGAGAAAAGCTGGATAAAACCATCCAAAAGACAGAGAGACCTTGATGAGCCCAGGTTCAAAATGGAAGTAGGCAAGTCTCATTTTCACGGGAAAGAATAGAGCATGAACCAAGCTAGACGGCGAAAGAACTCCAGGAATAAATATAAAGGATGTGGGAAATGCTAACATCATGATTATCATTGCTTTCAAGCCAAAAGTTCATGTCGCAGAGGAGACAGGGACACAAAACAGTTTAAATTGAATCTATCTGCAAAATCCTAGAACCTGCCTTTGTCTCAGCCTCGCAGCCCACTCTGGGGTGTGGCAACTGTTCACGCTAGTGAGATTATCTACCTCGAAGATGATGGGAACCAATTATTCTCCTATCACTGGGGAAAGACAAAGAGAAATGGCCTCCATCTGAAGCTGGAGGGATTCCTTGTTAAGATTCCGAGAGAGTCAAAGATGGCATCTGGCTGAGAATTTTTCTTCTCTAACTTCCGTCTCCCACCCCAAATAGAGGGGCCCAGACGGCAGCAGCAAACGCAGCAGGCTGGAGAGTTTGTCCCGGGCAATCCTGAGTTGACTCTGGCTCTTTTTCCCAAATTCCAAAGAATTACGCTGATGGCTCAAAGGACAACCCCCACACACCCTGCCAAATGCCACCTCTTTAAGAGAGCCACCTGCAGAAGGAGCAGTGCCCCTCAGCGGATGCCCACAGTCAGGCTGCATTTTGAGGTTGTCAAGAGACGGCAGGGCGTCTGATTTCTGGGGTGTTTAGTGACGGTCACCTGTTTCCTCAGTGTCCAGTAAATTACGAACATTTATTTCCCACAGCCCCAGAGGCTGGATGGCTGGGTTCTAGTGAGGGCCCTCTTCCTGGTTTCTCCACATGGAGGAGAAAAAGAGAGAGAGGGTGCTGGGATTTTTCATCTTTTCATCCCTTTGTAAGGGCACCAGGCCCATCCTGGAGGCTCCTCCCCTATGACCTCATCCAAACCTAATTACCTCCCATAGACCCCATGTCCAAATACTAACATTTTGGGGATTAAGGCTTCAACATATGTATTTGCAGGGGACACAAGCATTCAGGCCATAACTCCTCCCCTCCTGTAGTCTGCATCTTCTGAGCTTTCCCAGAAGCTGAATTCAGTCTTACTTCTTAGCTTAGACTAATGGGCTCAGTACCAGCCACCTGTCAGGACAATGTGACACTTTCTGTTCACTGGTGGGCATTCTCCAATTGCTGAGATAACCAAGATAACAAAGAGGAAGCAGAGGCCTGGAAAAGGACAATAAATCCAACTGGTTGTTCCCAGCCACAACTGTACTCCTGGGATCTGCCACACAAATGTCCTTTCCTCCACACCGAGCGCTTAGATGCTCCTAACAAGGACCATGTACCAGTGCTTCTTCAATGCATTCAGTGTGATTTTGCTGTTACAGAACACCTTAGAAGTGGGTTGGTTTGATTCCATTTGAATCAGATAATTAGTTTACAGACAGAAAACATATACTGTTTTAATTTGTCCAGCTTGAGTAAGAATTGCTTTGGGAGTTGTGTGCAGCATGCTATAAAAATAACTTTTTAATTATATTTATTTACTTAATGAATCACGCAGATAGTAGGTAAGTGGAGCGTTAAGGCAGCCTGCAGATTTGCCCCAAAGCATCCCATTTATACCGTGCCTTATGATTTATAATGTAATTTCAAATCCTGTCTTATCTTATATTTGCAGGGAATTTTTCAAGGTTTTGTGCACATAGTAAGACACAATGCTGGGTCTCAATTTTGGATCTTCTGGCTTCATGTCTTGTACTTTTTACAAATGCATTGAGAAAATCATATAATGGAGTCAAGAAAGCCTTATTGGAATTCTCGCTCTGACACTTGGTAGCCATGTGCCCTTGGGAAAGTCACTTAACCTTTCTCAGCTACAGTAAATGAAGTCTTCATGGGTTGCTTAAGATAGGAGACAACAAACCTGAGACTACTTTGGAATGTGTAAAGCGTAGATCTCAAGCCTTACGTGGAACAGAATACCTGCTAATGCAGAGATTAAATGGGGTCCCCGGAGAGGCTGTAATTATTACTGTTGTTGCTATTAGCAGGTGCAATTGACTGCTGCTTCTCGGTATCTATCCCAGACAGAAAAACCACCTGGAAGCAGACCTTCTAGAACTCTCGATCCCACTTACCTGTTCTTTCATCTCCCTCCCCTAGTACTTCTCACACTTGATACAGTTTCCTTATTTATTGTGAATGTTGTCTGTCTTCCCTCCCACCAGAACGGAAGTTCCAGAAGGGATGGATTTTTGTCTGTTTGGTTCTCTGAGGAATGCCAGGCAGCTAGGATTGTGTCCGGCACACGTTGATCACTTAATAATCATTTGTTGAAATAATAAATCTTTTTGCTCTGCTGGTCAGTCCAGAAATCTCCTGCATGCTTGCAAACGTGGGCTCCCAGGGACGGGGCACGGGAAAAGCACATCAACTTGCAAAGGGACCCTGGGCCTTTCTGTCAGACAGGGAATGAGAGCCAGCTCCTCCTCCCTAGGCTGGAAGTTGCGACAGTCACTGGGCTCCCCAAGAGGCTCAGACCCAGGCTCAGAACAGGAAGAGGGGTGAGATCACTGACTCACGGATGGCAGGGCTCAGGTCATTGACCCGTGTGTAACACAGAGACTTGCTTAAACATTTGCAAAGAGGGTGATTTCAGCTCAAAGCAGTCAGTCACTGTTCTCAAAGAAAAAGGATGCCAGCAGAGCTGGGACTGGAGGCCCTTCCATAATCTACTTTGTGCTGAAATCAAAGCTGTACCAAAGGGACAACTTGTGTCCCGAGCATCCTGGACGTCTTTGGCCTCAGGTAGTGGGAAGGGAAGGCAGGAGGAAGGGAAGGCAGGACTGGGTCAATGTGACTCTATTCTTTCTGTTGGGGGTTTTGACTGTCTCTGTGATGAGTTCATGGCCCAGCATTCCTGAGAAATTGGGGGCAGGTGGGCTGAGGAGCCTCAAGAAGGGACTACTGACCTCTCTGCTAACAGGACCTAAGAAAGTTCAAGTAACCGATTTGAAAAATAAAAGAAATGCAGCCGTATTTGTGCTCCAAGTTGATTTGGCAGGTTGTGCCCTTTTTTCACAGTGGTAACAATAAATACATAGTTTCAGTTTGAATATTCTGTCTTCGCTCCCCCAAATTTCTTCTTTAAGTGTATATGTATCAGTGTATTTTTTTTTTAAAAATCAGACACATCCTTGTTTCCTTTCCCAAACCATTACAGAGTTTAACACAGAACTTTATAGTTCTTTTTACGTGAGAAAGAAATACTACTTATATTTTTAGTTTGCCTCAATTGTCACTACGTTCCTCAAACCTCCTTCACACGTTTGAGTGGTACAGGTATCCCCCGTTTTTTGTTAAGTTCATTTTACGAATACTTCGCTTTCGTGAAAGACCTATATTAGCACCTGTTTTTGCTAATTGAAAAAAAAATCTGAAGAGGATTTTTGCTTTAAAAGGCGAAAAGTGAAAGTTCAGCGTTTCCTTTGCAGGAGCCAGAGGCACAGTGGCACCGCCAAGCTCCTTCCCTGGAAACTATGTGCAGCATGTCAGCATCAAGCCGCCGTGGCTCTGGGTTGTGAGCATCTGCACTTTATCTCGATTTATTTTGTGCATCAGTTAGCAAGATGTGTCCTAAGCTTCTTTGATCTACACCATTTTGGTTAATGAAAGTTTTCATCAGAACAACCTCCTTTCAAATAGCCGGGGAGACCTGTGTTCGCACATGCATACATACTTGGTATGTTCAGCCATTGCCAGGGCACTGTTTATTTCTTAAATTGAACAAACTAGGAAAAAAAGAGAGGAAATTGACCTTTCCCAGAGAGTGTACCTTAGATCATGCTTTTGAATGGAAAAGATGCTAGAATTCCTTTCCTAAAATACGTCTACAAAGCTGTTGCCCACAGCACTGAGCGTGTGCTGCAGACGTGGTAATGGTGGTGGAGGGGAGGGTGCCGTAAATTGAAAATATGTATGTTTAAAAATGTGCTCCCCTCACCTCATGACATGTAAGATAGAGAAGTATTTTTTTTCCCCAGGAGTGGAAACCGTTATTTACCACTTTTTATTTCAGTATCTGGGTCTCCTTTGTTCCTCTTCCTCTTCTGAGTGGTAGTAGTGGTGGTGGTGGGGTGTGTGTGTGTATGTGTGTGTGTGTGTGTGTGTGTGTGTGCGCACGCGCGCGTGAGACAGGGAGAGAGAAATAGACAAAAAGAGAGAGAAAATATGAACTAATGACTCCCAGCCCTCTCAAACCTGCTGACCCCACAGAATGGTCACATCTCTTCTTTAAAACAGCCATGATAGATCTGAACAAAAGGTCCAGCAGAGGGAACAGCTGTTACCTAGATGACACCAAGCACTTACCAGCCGGGCGCTGGCTTCCAAAGCAGAAAAGCAGGGTCGGGGTGAGGCGGCGGAGAGAGGCAGAGCGGGGCTCTGATATGCTGGGTCCTCAGGTCCTCCCACCTCCATCAGGTTTTCAGAATCCGAGTACAGGTCAAGAGCTCCATCCCAACTACACGTCCCACTCTTGCCTCACTGCAGCCAGACCATTCAAACCTGCATCTCTGAAGGAGACGAGGCAGTATCACAGAAGCCTTAACTGCCTTCAGGAGCCCAGACTTTTCTAAATATCTTGTTTCAGTCAGACCCTGGGTAGCAAGAGTTAAGCTAAAGGAAGATCATTCAGCAAAAACCAAGTGGAAACTGGTCAAAGTGGGCTCCAAGGAGGAGTGGTGGTCGGAGGAGATGGAGGGGCAAAGTGTGCCCTCTGTGTTTCTAGAATGTTCTCCTCCCCCAGTTTCACAGCACCAAGTCACAGACTAGGATAGCCTATCATCAGGGAGGAGGGCGAGGCCCCCTTTCTGTTCCTTACCCAGTGTCATTCAGCTTCTTTCTCATCTTAGACTTGTCTTCTGGACCAACTCTAACTCAGCGCTCTGCCTTAGCCTGCCAGTTTTCCTAGCTGGGTTAGGACTCCTGCATCTGCCCTCGGAATGTCCCAGGGTTGCATGTTCCTGGGGCCTTCCCTGGGCTTTTTGGAAAACCAGGCACTGTGTCTTTAAGGACCAACTTAAAGAGAAAAGATACTTTGTCGTTGTTGTTGTTGAATACATACTGTATTTAACATTTTTTTAATCCCAGAGAAGTGAAATGCGACATCTGTTTGAGTTTACATTAACATCCAAAGACTGACGACTCAGAATTTCCTAATGAAAGTCATTTTTAAGGCACTCTGCAGAGCCAGCTTTCGTCTCTTCCTTCATTGGGTTTTTTTTTCCTCCAAACTGTAGCAGAATACCTGGTTTCTCGTTCTTCGAAGTGATACACACATGCTCATGCTTTTAACCTGCTTTTTGTCCTGACGACACCGAAAAACAGCACAATTCCAATCAGGAGACAGGGAAGGAAGGACGTACATGTGGGTAGGTGGGTGAGGAGACCACAGGGAGGGCAGACAAGAACATCCATGAACTGGTGTGGTGGCAGCAGGAAAAACAGGGAGCAGAAGGGAAATGGAACAGGGTGGGGTGGGCTAGATGGCTGGCAGCCCGTGAAAAATAGGCTACATTTCCCAGTGAGGTTTAAATTAATTTAGCTGGTTCCTTTTTTTTTAATTTGTAAAGATAGGGCCAATATAAGGGAGGTGTCTCAAAAGGATGGAAATTGTATATAGGTTAGGTGTGCTTGCTTGTGCTCATGCACTGAAGGTCTGACTTTAGCAAAAGGTATGATTTGGGGCGGGGGCTTTTAAACGTTCCCCTCTGAAAAAAAAATAATCTCCCTTACTGGCCCACTACTGTGCCTGAAATTCCCACCATGAGAGCCACTCCTTTGGATTAAGGCATTATCTGTAGCCCCTATTAAAGCATAAATGTCATCTGGGAGGGGTAACACTCAACTCTTTAGCAGCCACTGACTGATCTGTCTGTCACCGATCAGAGAGTAGGACCCTGAGAAATGGGACGTAGGGTGGGGACAATGTGACTAATGGGGAAACAAGGCTTGGTGATCAGGGAAACGGGGGGAGGGGCAGGCTGGGCAGCTGAGGGTGTGTGCAACATAGTGCTTGCCCCAGGAAGTTTCTCCAGTGGGAGAGATGGGGTAGAAAAACAACCCTTCTCACATCACAGGCTTCTTAGGCTGTGTGTGCACATGGTATATAACAGTGTGTAGATACTACAACACTCCGTGTGTATATCTGACACAGAATTCACTTGGGCCCCTTATGAACATGCTACATCTCTGTGGATCTCTATGGATTTTTATAGTGTGTACATGTACATATGTACACACACACACACACCATATTCACACACACATTTACTCACACTCAGAAGCGGAGATCTTGTAAGTATGATGTGTGAGCTATCTCTTCTCAGCCATCTGGGATTTGGATGCAGCCCAAATCTCGGGGAAAGGACTGGCTTGGGGCAACGTGACTCCTTTCTCTGTTATCAGTAGACCTTCATTCAGTTCAGGTGACTCTGCAGAAATGGCCAAGGCTTGGGTTATGAAGACTGAGCATGGGCCTTCCTATCTGGATTGGGATTTGGAGATGTAAGTGCCTCCAGCTTTGGAGTTTGGGAGCTTGGAGTGGGGGTAGCTGTAGAGAGAATCTGGAAAGGGGTAGGTTTCTGCTCATGGAAAAGATGGAAGTCATTTAAAAGCAGCCCCCAGGCTGGGTGCAGGTACCAGCCTCCGAATTCAACTGGCAGAACCTGCCAGCTCTCTGGGGATCTGCTCAGGTTGGTTGGCCTGATGGGGAAGGTTCAGTGGGAAGGGTTAGAAATGGGGAAGGTTCAGGGCTGGAGGAATGGAAAGAGGACTTGTCATTCCTCAATGGCCTTTTCCTATTCTTGGTGTTGAAGAAAGATTGGGAAATAAAGAATGAAGGATGTGGATGGTGAGGAGGGGCAAAGGAGGGAAGAAAGACACTAGAAGGGCTTCTCAACCCTAGTCTCCCATTAGAATCATCTGGGTGACTTTTTAAAAACACCAGTGCCAGGCTCTACCCCCAGAGATTCTACTGTAATGAGCTGGGGAGGGGACCAGGAATGTTTTGGGTTTTTTTTTGTAAGCTCCTCAGGTGTCTTTAATGTGCATGTGGCATTAGCTAAGAAGACAGCACCAGAACAGAAGGAGAAGTCTAGGTCTCAGATGATCAGGCTGGAGCTGACTGGCCAAGCCCCACCATGCACATGAAGGAGAAGGGGAGGACTGGTGTGAGGGTCGCAGGGTATGGGGAAGATTCTTAGAGCTTCTATCTGAACAGTCAAGCCTCTGCTGATGTGAGTGGCTTTATAGTCTCACTAGCTGGTGGTTTCTAACCTCATTTCTGGTTGAAAATCTGTTTGAGGTGGAGGTGTTTGGGCACAGGGAGAGAACCTCCCCCCCTCCTTATTTTCTGTGACTTCAAAGAGGAATAATTCACTGTGTCCTATGGGGCCAAGAAGACAAATTCTGGGGCTGGATGCTTCAAAGATGGGAATGGATTTTCTGCTGTATAATAAATACATACTTCATAAATCGGTCAATCAATCAGCAAGGCAATAAATAATGTACACCATTCTTGCCCTCTTAGGGTGGTTCTCCCCTCACCCCATTGGTCCTAGTGACTGACCCTTTGCCCTTGGTCACCTGAAGGCACCCAGCTTGGCCATGTAGGGGAAATAGAACAGCTTTGGCCTTGGCTTTCCAAGGATCAGAGAAATCTAGAGAGAGTATTAACATTGGCTACCCACATGAAGAAGGGAGAAAGAGGGGAGATGTGTATTCCCTTTGTTTCCCACCTGGAACTGTAGGGAAGGAAGGCAGGTTTTGGGAACCAATGCTGGAACATTTTAGATACCTGAAGTCCAAGCTGACCAGCTCTTCATCCTAGCTTCACTTAGTGGATTTGAGATCTGGAGGGACCCACTCTTTCCACACAAAGAGATACAACAGGCACAACTCCCACCTCAACACAGCTCCCCAGGAGCCACCCAGCCAACCCAGCCAGCCCACAGGGAAAGCTGCATGGCACACGGTGGGATGGGAGGGGGTACGGGTCACGGGATGAGGGGATGGGAGGATGGCGAGGAAACAAGTAGGATGGCACCCATGTTAGTGGGAAATCAGCTATCCAGGGCTTCAGCTTCTGGAGTTCCCAGCCACTGCTCTTTTCCTCTTTAGTCTCTGCCATGTGGTTCTGCTCCTGGGTGTGCCTTGTCCTACTAGGTGACCTGTATGTGGACATGGAGACATGTAAATAAAACGGGCATTAAGGCAGTGACCAAAGAATGTCATTCCATAAAATCAGATGTTCAAAATCTGGGCTCCATACATAGATTGCAAGGGGACAATGACCCTGAAATTTTATGCAAAATTGTAAGTGCTTATTTCCATATGCATTGCTCTATCAAGATGGTCTATAGCATTTGTGTGTTTCTTAAAAAAGGATTAAAAGCTAAAATAACGCTAAGGGATTCTAGATTGTCTAGGGATGTATCTCATCAGCAAGGCACAAAAAAATCTACAGAAATGGGTGGGAATTCCAGATGCCCCACCCCACCCCCATGGCCTCGTTTCTCAGCATCCAAAGGCACAAGGTGATTTGCAAGAACCAGAATCCCTGTGGCTTACCCAGTATTCCTGTGCAAGACGCATACTCCAACTGTGCTAAAACTTCTTGAATGTGAGTCTATGTTATTCAATTCGAAGTTGTCAATCAGTTTCTCATTAAAAAAGAAAAATTGTTTCCACTATTTTTTGGTGTGGGTACTTGTATATATTGCTTTATGTAAGAGCTGTGGTCCTAAAGAAGAAGTAGGTGAACTGAATTTTTAAAATAAAAAGGATATATTTGAATGTACAAAAAAAGTTGCTCTCAGGAGCAACTCATTGAGGAGCAAAGGAAGCATTGGACATCTTCCTCTTTCTTCTCTGATCATGTTCTTTATGTTTTGCATCATTGGATTGTTGATATACTGGGTTTGCTTACAGGGATGTACTGCCGTGATGACACAATGAGTTTTTAAATTACAAATGAACACTGTTGCATTTTCAGGTTGTATGTATAGTTTCAGTTTCAGAAAGTAAACCGATCCAAAATTCTTACATAGATGGTCAAATAAACTCATTCCAGTTGTTTGAAGTTTGTAGACAACCCCATGATACAAATGGGGACCTGATAACCTAGAAGCCATTCTAGAAACTGTCCCTCCATACACCCTGTGCTCTGGAGTAGCTGTCATACTCTATTATCAGTGAATGCCAGTTCTCCTTCCTGCCACGAGCGACTGGTCAGAGGCACTGATTGTGCTAGGCTCTGCCAGCCTTTTGATGTCTCGCACGGCACAGAGTGAGACATGATGGATGACGGGGTGGGGAACCATGTGAACACATGTGCGCAGAGGTTTTGAGACAAACTCACAGAGTCAGTCTGCTGCTCATGGACCACACTGAAGAGATGCCTGTGTGCAAAAGTCACATCGTCATGATGACTGCTTTACATGACCATTATATTCATTATCATATTATTCACATTGTATTAATTCTACAATAAGGGTGCTTTTGGGTTGGCGTAATTTTTGTACAGAAAATATCTTAACTGCGTGGTTGAGCTCCATCTCTCAGTTTCCCCAGGGCAAAGCAGGGTAAGTTCAGAGCCCTCTGTCAATGTGCTCTCACAAGCCTAAAAACTTTAAGGGGGTGACTGTGACTCTAAGAACAGGTTTTCCCATTTCACAGTTGGAAAAGAGTAGGTGACCTGCAGAAGAGGACCTGCATGATAGTCAATTCAAAATTAGGCTTCCGGGGTCTCAGATTTCCTGGTTCATGAGACCATCCTGAGCATTTGAAATAAGCTTGGGAAATGTCTCCTTTACTGAAGAGGAAAAGACAAGATTGTTCTGGCTGCAGAAAGTTTGGAATCTGACTGAGTTGAGAGCTGTGTATTCTGTCACAACAAATTCCCTATTTCCTTTCTGATAAACGTGCCCAAAGAAGGCATTGCTTGCTGTTTGATTCTGTGAGTGGCTCTTAGGAGCAGGTATCTTCTTGCTGTTTCAGAAGATCCACGAAATTCTTTAGGTGAGAGAGTGGGTGAGTCTTTAGTCCCTGATCTCTGTGTGTGTGTATGTGTGTGTGTGTGTGTGTGTGTGCATAAGACTGTGTGTGTGTGTAAGACTGTGTGTGTACGCATGCACACTGTGCATGAAGCGGTACGTGGGGTAGTGCCTCAGTCCTTGTTCATCTGATATGCATATGCAGAGATCTTCTTTCTTTCCTAATTAATTAGAAGTAATAGCTTTCTATAGTTTCTGGTACGTGAGGGAGCGAAGTGGGAAGTAATCTAATTGGCTGTCTTGCTTTCAGAGCCCAGTTTAATGAAATAGTTCTCAGCTTGAAGTGCATGTATTATCTTTCCTGTTATTTTTCCAATTAACATTTCATTGGATCACGTCTGGGTGGAATATTCTAATTGGTTTGAAGGGTGGGGGTGACGGGATGAGAGCAGATGGGGAGATAACCAGCTGCTTCTTTCATCATCAGAGCCTGTGTGTGTCCTGATGTGGCTGTAGGTTTTCCCCGGTGCCTTTCCTGGGAAGAGCTCAAAGAGCTTGACAGAGTGCCGCCTTGTCCCCTTAGCCAACCTCACGGAGCCCTTGGGCCAGAAGCTCAACGTCCCCTCACAGGCAGACTGAGGGAGCACTTGCCAAGGTTCTGGGGTTCCTGGCGATGTGTGACCCCAAAGGGGAAAACGCATGGCTCCCAGAGTTTCCTGTGAGCATCACATACCTGCAGACTCTGGAACATAGCAGACGCCCCTGTACATACTTGTAGAAAGACTGAGTGCCCAGAGGGGTCTCACAAATACCCTCCCATACCTGCCCTTCTTGTGAAGAGAATGATGCACAGAGGATGGTATGAAGCAGGGCTGGGGCTGGGGTGAGGCAAAGCAGGCACCTAGGGCAGACCCTGAAGGGGGCTCCCCCACTGCCCAGCAGGTGCAGAAGCAGTGTTTGCAAACAGGAGTGAGTGCCTTCTTAGAGTTTCCAGCCAGACATCCTGATTGGTTCACACTAGCTCTGGGCCTGGCCTGAGGCAAAGCATCCCATCCTCCTTTCTGACTCCTCCCCGTTCCCAGTGATGCCAAGTCTCAGCCAGTCCGAGGCCAGCCCCACACTCAGCTCATCTCTCCATTCAAACGCTTCCTGTGCCTGTCAGAGCCCCCTCACGCTCCCCAGGGAAGTCTGCGTGCAGCGGGGCCACTGCTCTCTGTCTTGGCCCTCTCCCCTCATTGCTGTAATTCAGATGCCTCTTTTCCCTTCTCTCAGGCATTACTGCACCCAGCATTCAGCTGTTTTAAGGGTCAGGTCGCGTTTTCTGGGTTGGCCAAGGACAAATGGGAGCCTGGAGGCAAAGAGTCTCCTTTGCGTGGCCACATGGCCTGCTGCCCTGAAGCCTGGCTTCATGCTTGTCTTGGTGAGAAGAGCTAGCAGGTTCTCTTCAGGGAACCACTTTCCAGTTGGGCCTAATTGCCTCTCTGCAGAGAGCCTGTGGCTAGGACCCAGCTGGGAAGAAGGCACAGACTGGGGTGTGAGAGCAGGGGGCCTTGAGAGTAGCCCTGAAGCAAGCTGTGTGGCTGGTCCAGGCGGGGCCAGGCGGAATGGCGCCACAGCAGGCGAGGCAGGCAGAGAGAGGGGCCGTAGCCAAACACGCCTCTAGTGTGCTGAGACAGCCTGGGGATGGAAGGCAGCGTGGGAAGACATATTTCCTCTTTTTATGTGCACCCACATGACCAAATATATAATGTTTCCTACAAACTGTGGAGTCCCAGCCAAGATCCAGGGCATCAGAAACTGTGTAGGGGCAGACAGGTTAGTGGGGACCCACATAAAAGTGTATATATGCATCATAATCATTATTACTTTCCCCACTGTCTGGCCTGAGCCCATGACAGGAAAAATGTAGCTGTCCCCGGCTGGCTTCTACAGCAGGCTTAAACTGGGCAAATCGTGCTGGGATTTCAAGTCTGGCCCAGATCTGATCAGCCTCTTTTCCTTTCCAAAAGGCCTCTTGGAGTTCCAGCTATAACTTCTGCCCAGGGCTACTTTCTAAAGGACTATGCAGTGGGTCTCCTTTCTTTCCTTAACTGCCAGGGCCCAGGCCTCTCCATCAGGGTGTCTAGGGGCAGAGGGAGCTCAAAGCCCCCACCCTCTCCATTGGCAGGGAGAGTGGGCTTCCCTGAGAAGTCGATGGGGCTTGAGGACCTGCAACCAGCCCTGGGCCCCATGGTTCTACTGACATGACAATACCTTGTATCAGGTGGCACTTGAGACATTTTGGAGTGTTTCCAGGCATCATCCTGCTGTGCCTTCCTGACTGTGACGTTGGCTGGCTGTGTTAGTAGCTCAGATAACAAAGGAGGAAACTGAGGCTAAGATGAATTACATGATTTGCTAAAAGTCTAGTCCCCCAGCTGGGTTTAGAAGATACCAAGTCATGCTGAGGTCCTGGGCTCTGGCCTGCTACCTCAGAGCACGCAAATGGGCCTCCCTTCCAATGTGGAAGAGAAGAGAAATCACCTGAAGGCACAGAGCCTGAGGTGGCAGAACCCAGACTCTGCAGGAGAATTTCATCTGTGCATCCAGAGATTGGCGAGAAAAGAGTCTCTTTCCTAGTCGGTCAGCCCTGCCCACAGAACAGCAGTGGCCGGACAGGCAGAGAAGGACGCCTGCATTTATCTCACTCGGGAGAAAGTGCTCCGTGAGAATGGAGCAAAGGTGTGGAGCCAGGAGACTGAAACTCAAGTCCTCAGAGCACCCCTGATATTAGCGTGTCCTTGGACAGATCACTTGACCTTCAAAATCCCTCATCTATAAAATGGCGATATAAAGCAGGTCTTACAGGATTGCTGAGAATGAAATGACCAAATATTTATGTCTGTGCTATGCAAACCACAACATACTAATCAAATGGGAGTTATTATTAATAACAGTAAGAACAGAAAGATTGGACTGATACTAAGATTTTCTGTCTTGAATAGAGGTGTTTTCTACTCTATGAAAAGGAAAATAAAAACCTCTGCAAACTGTGAAGCACTGTACATCTCAAAAGAATTGTTAGGGGGACTGAGGTTAGTTAGTGATGGGTTAGTTAGTGGGGGAAGCGTGGCTGCCCACGGTGAGCAGCGGCACTCCATCTCCCCAGATGCATTTCTGTAAAAGAGTTTAAGGATGGCCAAATAACCTCGGCTGTCCTCTGGCCACTGAGCTGGCAACTCTACTGAAGGCCTTCCATAGGCAGATGTCCTACCAGGGAAACTGGAACCAGATGTACTCAAGATCTCAAAAGAAATTAATGGCAATAAGACTCTGGGGTAAAAATATCTATGTGCACTGAGCTTGCTCACTCTGCTCCCTTTCTATCTAAGGATCATTTAGGCTTAATTATAGAGTTCAGGCATTCATTGGGTTTTTGATTAATTTTCTTTTCAGCTTGAAGCGTGTGTGAGTGTAGTGGGTCTGTGAGTGTGTGTGTTTACATCTTTCTTTGCAGTTCCATTGGGAGTTGGCTCTGGCAATGTTTAATTGTGCCCTCAGTTTTAACAAGAACGTCCAACGTGCCAAATGGAGCTTGGAAAGCCATTGTTTCCAGTGCTTCCGCCCCACGGGCTGCTCCTGCCGCACTGAAGGACAGCGGGTGGTGGGGCCTCGCTCAGCTGGGACCTTAGCTGCGGGGTGCATGCATGCTTTCCTCCTCCTTTTGTGCTTATGGTGTTTCAGGGAGTCTGAGACCAGGAGAGCAGATTTCCCACTCCACTAATTACCAGTACTGTGCTGAGAGCTGCCGAGTGACAGACAGCTCACCCACACTGCAGCCCCTGACAGGCTTTTTTTTTTTTTTTTTTCTGGGCAAATCTCCCTGGGGATTACATGGTTTTCTGCATAAAAAAATGGTGTTCGTTCTCTTGTTTTTAATATGCCTACTTAGTAGATTGGTAAGGACTACATGACTGTGTAGGTGAAAGTTACATGCTTTCCTCCTTCTCTTTTGTGCAGGGGACAACTGGGGAGGCACCACAGTATAGTGTATTAACACAGGATTCGGGGCCAAGCAGCTCAGTTTGAATGCTAACTCCTGACATTTTCTATTTGTGTGCCTAAGGGTAAGTCACTTAACCCCTTAGGATCTCAATTTATTGTCCGTAAAAACTGGGGATAATAATAGTAGTATCAACAGTAATTACACTCATAAGACTGTCTGGGGATGAGAAAATGCATGCAGAAGCCTTTTGTAAAATACCCCATAAATCATAGTTCTTTTATTTTACTGCTCAGAATCGCTGCTGAGAACACGTTTTGACCTGTGAGCCATTCCTAGCACCAGGGAAGGGCGAGTTGCAAGAAGACCCATGGAATGGGAGGCAGAGGAGGAGCTAGCCTCCAACCTCCAGGTGCTGTGGGCCAAAGCAATGACCTGGGGGTGTAGAATGCTGCACAGGGCCCAGATTACGAGTTTTATCTCAAAACAGCTGACACAGATAAAAGGGAATCAGGAACAGTCTTTTTTTTTTTGGACATAACCATAAGAAGGATTTCCCCCTATAATTTAAATAATGGATTCAATTGTCTCTACTGCTAAGAGGGTGAATGGCTCAAGGACTGGTGACAGTGTTTTGGCTAGAGACAAGGGGAGAACTCTGGGTCTCAGGTAAGTGTGACCATGCCGTGAGGTGAGATATGGGAGACCGAAGGTCTTCTCTTGGCTCTGCTGCTAATTGTGATCCTACTAATTATGTGACCCTGAATAGATGAGCTAATAAACCTCAATTTCCTTGAGATCACGGAATAGAAAATCTCAAAGGTGACTAAAGAATCTACGACCTGATGAAATGCTCTTTTCCACACAGGAATTAAAAACTCTTGTGCAACCAAGAAACGGCTGTGTGCATGTGTGTTTAGAATCTAAACATAGTCTGAAGGCCACCCAGCTAAAACCTAATCAAGGCACCACACGAGCCCCTTTAAACTGATGGCATCTGGCGGGCAGACCCAGGGGCTGTCAGGGGAAGAAAGGCCTGATGGGAGGAAGGAGCTGACCCCAACAGAAATTTCAAGGTAAATCCTCTCTTGTTCGAGAGTCTTTCATTTGGCAATATCCTGACTAAGCTGAAAGGTGATGATCTAAGGGTGACAGAAAGAAAAGGGATCTTTTCCTTGTAAAGCAACTATAACTTTAAAATGATAGGCTGGAGGGCAATAGAGCATTCTGCCAGACTGATTCCAGAACTGAGAGACCCAACTATAGAGTTCTCAACAGTATCACTGACAATAATCATAACATATATTTGCACAGTGCTTTTAGCTTTTATGAGCACTTTCCCATCTATTTTTCTCCTTTTTGTCATTATTACATGATTTTCCAGAAAACTGGCCTGGGGTCATTTCTCTTAAAACTCTGAAAAGTGTGAGTTTTCAATGGGAACAAATTTAGCTAAGTATGTAGCACCTTGCTTTATAAACACAGGTATGTCCTCGAAAAAGTTATGCTATATGTAAATATAATTGTGTAAGTCATATCTTATTTTAATGGGCAGAAATTTTGTGTAGGATTTTGTAATGTAAAAAATCATTTTTCTTTAGTCTTTTGTTTGTTACTATTTTAGATTTTTAAATATCATGTTGTCTTAAAGTAGGGCCACATGGATTAGAGTCCAAGATCAGTATCCACACTCCAGAATTCCATAAGGGTGACATTTAATTCAATCACAGAGAGAGACTGCTGTTTCCTACGTCAGCATGGAAAATAAGCAGTTTTCTATTTAAACTGGGGAGCTCTTTGGGGCTACCTCTCCCATAAAAAACAAGGAAGCATGGGAAAAGACAGAGGAATTCAAATGTAACAGCTGAATTATTTCTAAATGGAATGTCTCCAGGTCTTCTGTGAGTCACCGATGTGTCATTAATGTGCTGTTATAAATAGCTCAGCTTGCCATCAATAACTAATCTATAAGAGAGTAGCTGGTGGCTGGGGTGTGAGGTTAACACTCCATAATTTAGAGTGGATGTGTTAACCCTCTCATGTAAATAAGCACCATCCCCTGGGACTAGAACCTGAAATATATTAAACTAAATTGAATTTTTAATAAAAGTAGTAAGCAAGTCCTCCTGCTCTTCCTTCTCCATCTTCAAACTCTGATAAAAGACAGATCATTGGAGCCAACCATGGGATTTTAGTAATTATACTGAACCTCAACTCTCTCACCTCTGAAAGTAGGCTGGCCCATAAAATCCACAATGGTATTGTGAGAATTTATAATTATTTTGCATGGGGGGTTTTGAACAAGGAGGTATGTATGTATGTATGTATGTATGTATCTATCTATCTACATAGCTATCTATCTAAATTAGCTCTATCAAGAATAAAATAAAAAGCTCTGTGGTGATTTAACCCAGAAGAGCTGGAAAAATCCTTATTGTAAAGACTGGAAACTTTAAAAGTTTTATACTGGCCTGACTAAAGGAAATATGGTCTCTCATCTTTATTGATTGGATCTCAGCAATACAGTTTTGCTTAATGTGAGTAGCTCAGAATTTCATTAAGTGCTCTGAAGTTAAGCTTTATGATGCACTTTCTCACAAATTCTTAAGCAGTTAAAGTTGAACTTCTGTGAAACTGAGCTAAAGTAAACATATATATACATATACACAGTGTGGGTACTGTGTATACATAAAGGTTATAAGCACACATGCAGATATTGCTGGCAAATCTGCTAGTAATTATGCTACATACATCCTGGCCTGTGTGCTTGCATGTGTGAATGTGTGTGTGCATAATTGCACACATGTGTGCATTCTGTGTGTTCAAATAATTCAGAAACTAAAAATCCCCAAAGAATAAAAATACTATTCTTACTTGTTGAAATATCCTTGAAACTCAACATGGGTTCATGGCTTATAAACAATTATCTTTTTGTAAATTTAGGGCTGGTTTTTGGAAACAGAACAGGCAGCTGTAAACAAAAACACAATTCAGGCTTCACTAAAAACACAGTGAAAGCCCCAAATATGACAGCTACTGCAGAATACAGAAACTATCTATCCAAATACTGTGATTGAGGATATTTTGAACAATCAGTTTGAAAGAGGTGGGTAGATGGAACCATTGAGAGTCACCATCGGTTAGAACCACCGTCAGCACCTTGGACAGTTCCTAGGAGGCTCTCCCTCAGAATGGAGCCCATATTTCTGTCTCCAGTTTTCTAAGTGTTTCTTTCATTCCAGTGAGTGTGCTGACGATCTGATGACTAACTAATACATGAACAGGTATATTTTGCAGTAACAAATTATTCCTTCCTCTTTCCATTGCCCATTCTCTTCACCACCTGTCTTTCATTCCACCCCGTTCCCCGGCACCCTCCAGTCGGACAGTGGGACCGTCTGTCTTACAAACACCTGCTGCAGATGTTTTCGCTCCTGCTTCTAATTGGTTCGGAAGCAGCGTTTCCCACAGGCACTGTTTAATTTCGTTTCCATCCCCTGCATCTCACAGGAAAGAAATGGTCAATAGTTCAGATAAAAGAATCATCCTGGTCAGCTCCAAAATATGGCTACTTGCATGGTAATCACAGCAAGTCTGTCAAATCAGTGATTTCTTTATTCCTAAAAGGGAGGGACTTTTCCTAAGGATAATGGTTCTACCACCCAAGGAGCAGCCCTACTCTTCACAAGCGGCTGCAAAGGCTGGCAAACCGCGAGGTCTGCTTTGGCTCAGAAACTCAGTTTGGCTCCTGCCACCCCCTGGCAACCTCACTGCGTGTCTCAGTGGCATGTGCTCCACACACAGTCAGGCCAGTCTGTTTCTACTTAGGAGGGATCACAACCAGAGGTGGCCCCCGCTTGGGCCTCCACATGAGGACCTGGGCATCGTTGGCATTGGGTTTCACTAGTGCATTTGGGGGGATGGGTTCCATCCGGCTCAGGATTCGGGGCTGCTCCTGCTGAGTCCTGCCCACCAGCCGGGCCCGTTGCCCCAAGAGCTGAAGGGGGTCCACCTCAATGTCCACCCTCATCCTCCACTTGATGGTCTGCAGAATGATCTTCTCTTTCGTGGAGGTGTTCATGGCCACCAGCCAGGTAGTGAAACTTTGGTCCCTCTTGATCCTTGTGAGCAGCGGCACATTGCTGTCACTTACTGGCACTGCCCACGTCACACTGGGGTAGAAATTGTCATTCATGCTGACGGAGAACCTGGAGATCTTGTTGGTGGGGCCAACCAGGGTCACAGTTTCTGTGGTGTTCCCGTACCAAGGGTAGCTCACCCCATCTGAGTCACTGATGGCTTTTACTCTCCCTTCCCTCAAGTCAGGCAGTTCCCAGCTTGACCTGGCAAAGCAGAAGAGATGCACAAGAAAAGAAGAGGCTGAATGAATTTTTCAAAAGCTGGAGGGGTGCCCACCATTTACTAACACGGTCAATTTGGGCAAAATAGGAAGTTCAGAGGGGAATTCAGGTCAAAAGGTATACACTGAGCTGTTTCAGGATTAAATGAGAACAAACCAAACCAAAACAACAACAAAAAACCAATTAAAGTTAAATTAAATTAAATTAACCAAAACAAGTTAAATTAAACCATAGCTGGTCCAACTGGAAGCAAAAAGCTCAAAGAGACATTTGTGAGACCCACAAAGAGGCACCAACTAGTTGGAATGGTGCAACTGAAATGAACTGTTTAGAGGCATTCATTTACAAGAACCACTTTCTCAGGAAGTATGAATGTGCATAAGGTTTGTTAAGAAAAGGCAGTGGTTAAAATTTGATGTATTTGGAAGGAAGCATCAGTTGGAAAGGAGGGCAAAAGGAGGTAAAGTTAAAGGTTATACCGATTTCCTAGGAAATCCCAGTAGTAGAATTTCTACTCAACAAGAGGTTTGTTTGTATTCCAGTCATTGACCAATTCAGCACTTAGATAACATAGGCATAGAAACTGATAAAACAGGAAGATAATGATCACCACTGGGAAGCCACCTCAATGTGCAAATTGTGCCATAGGCTGCCATACATAGTCTCTAACATGCTGTTCTCCCATATTTGAGTCCTGCCTGGAAGTCTAATTGCTTAGTGTAGCAAACTTGCCATTCTGGGCACTCTGTTACTCCTACTCCACGTGCCCTAATCTTAGCTCATGTCTTTCCCCCATTGCCATGGACCACTGATCCTCCTCATCATTCTTATAGGTGACGCTTATTGGTCTGTTCCAACCACTGTGTTGAGTACTTTAATTATGTTATCTCAGTTAATGCTCAAAATATCCCACAAAATAAACAAATTTTTATTTCCATTTACACAAGAGAGTATGGAGGCTTTATACACTGAGGGTTCTACAGATTGTTAAGAGATGGAGCTGGAATGTTCACCAGGAGAACCCTGGTTTCATCCATTGCTTTGATTTATGCCACTGCTCTACTGGAAATCCCTCAAGTCTGAGGAACGTTTTCTTCCACAGCCACAGACACCCCAGGTCTGTATCATTAAGGGAGGGTTTGATTTTGGAAGCAGCCAAAATTCATTATGAATTAAGCATAGTGAATAGGGAGTAGGTTTTTTTTTTTGAAAATTTGCTTATTTTTATTTCTTCTATGTAAAAGGAGTATCAATGTGCATTTCAAGGTGGTGGCTCTTTTAGTTTTTATTTTTGCAAAAAGAGTTATGCTTATAAACTGAATGACTGGTTTATGTGGCTGATTTATCAGCTTTGATAGTAGTTTTCAAAGAAATCCCATGATATGATAGCACCATTGGAATCACTCTATGATCATTTAAGAGGACTACTTTGAATGGGATACTGGAGGCACTTCAAATTCCACATAGCCCAAACCAAACTCACCATCTCTGCCATAAACTTGGCCCTTTCCCCGTCTCTGTTGCAGGTGTTGGCCCACTGCTCACCCAGTCTGACAGGCCAGAAGTGAGGGTCATCTTCAGCTCTTCCTCTGCCCTCTCCTAGACTGCAACAGCTATTCTGTTACTGCATTCTGTGAATTTTACCCCCTAAGTGATGCTTGAATTTACTTCCATTTCTCCATCCAATTCTCACTGCCCTCGTTTAATCCAAGCCCTTAGTATTTCCTACCTGGTCAACTATAATGGTCCATAACTAGTCTCTTGGCATCCAACCCTGTTCCCTCTCAAATTCATCTTTTAGGCTGCACTGGTGTTCAAATATGATTATGTCCTTTCTATACCTAAAACCTTACAAAGGCTACTTTACATGGACATCTCTGGTATCACCTACAGGATAAAATTCAAGATCTTAATAGGACATATGTGGGCCTATGTGATCTGGCCATCCTGTCTGCAAACACCATGCTGTTTCTCACATCTGCCCCTTTGCTCATACTGTGCCCTCTGCCTGCACTGCTCTTTCTTCTCCTACTGTCTCACTCTAACTACTCAACCTTTGAGCATCATTGCATGCAACACCTCCTTCAGAAAACCTTCTCTTCTGTGCTCCCACGCATATATCCAAATCTTTACATGTTCCAGATTATAACTATCTGTTTATGTGTCTGTCTTCCCCACTAGATTATAATTTCCTTCAGGCTTGGGGTTTTGAGGTTTTTTTGGGGGGTGTGTGGTAATTAGGTTTATTTATTTATTTATTTATTTTTGGAGGAGGTACTGGGGATTGAACCCAGGACCTTGCGTATGCTAAGCATGCACTCTACCACTTGAGCTATCCCTTCCCCCTTGTGAGTTCTTATTTTAATCCTTAGTGTCTAGCACATTATTGGCACATAGTAGACCTCAATGAATCTTTGTTGAAGGAATAAAATAAATGTTTATTTGAATTGTTTTCATTCCTATATACCTGGAGCTTGGTAGGGCTTGCATACAACAGAGCGCTTTGTCACAGTTTTACACTTAATATACTCACTCACTTAAAATAAAAAACCTAACATCAACTATTCATTTAGGATCTATTATTAGATTAGCATTATTATTAACACTGAAAGTTACATTATTTATTCTTGAGGGAGAAGTGGACAATTCACATATAAATAAAAATGAAGGAATTGGTGAAAATACATGTATTTAGTGACTATTCATGCTATCATATACCCACATATAAAAACGAGTGACACACTACAAGTGATACAGGAAGCCAGAGACAGACATTCATGTAAGGCCATGTTAGTGGGAAAGCTTTGTGGAGGAAATGAGGTGTGGAGTGTTGGGATTAAAGGGAGGCACTCCTAGGTGGGAGGTTCTGTCACAGGCAAACATGTGACATCAAGCATGAACACGGAGGGATCCCCTGGATGGGGAATCTGATTTCATGGCTGTGAGTACCATCTATGTTCTGATGACTTCCAAATTCCTACTTCCAGTCCTGAGCTCCAGATCCATATACCCAACTGCCCACTTGCTAACAACTTTATTAGAGTTACTCTTGCACACTCTCTTGCATTCCATGTACTTGCTATCAGCAAATATTGTTGATGCCACCAAGATATATCTAGAATTCAACTCCTTCTCATCACCTCTATCACCACTACCCTAGACCAAGCTAGAGTTGTCTGTCCTGGATTAACGCAATAGCCTCCTAACTGGTCTCCTTGCTAACACCTCCACTCTGCTGCCCCAGTCTATTTTCAGCATGGCAGCCACAGTGATCTTGTTAGACATATGTGCAATTGTCACTCCTCTGCTCAACATGTTTCCACAGCTCCTAAACTACTCAGAAAAAGCCCAAGTCCTTAAAAAGACCTAAATGGCCTTACAGAACCTGTCTCTCCATTTCCTTTCTGACCTCATCTGCTTCCCTCTCCTTCTTGCTCATTCTGGCTTCTGTGCTGTTCACTGAGCATGTTAGGCAAACCCCCACCTCAGGGCCTTTTCACTTACTGTTCGTTTCATCTGAAATATTCTTCCCTCAGGACCCAAAAAGCTTGCTTCCTTGCCTTTGTCATTCCCTGCTCAAATATTACGTTCTCAGTGCAATCTTTCCTGACAGCCACATTTAAAATTGCAACTTTCCGACCCAGCCTTCCCCATTCCCCATCTCTGCTTTACTTATCTCTGTAGTACTGTCTAATATACTACGTAACTTATTTACTTTGCTAATGGTCTATCTCTCCTCATCCCACTCCCTAAATGTAACCCAAAAGAAGGCAGGGACTTCCTATGTTTTATTCACTGCCATCCCTCCAGTACCTAGAACAGTGCCTGGCACACAGAAGGAATTCAAAATTATTTGTTGACTGAATAAGCATTGAACTGATCTGAAGTGAACTGATCTGAAGTGGGAGGAGACTATGAATTTCAGGTGGGATGCTGCTGCTTCTGTGAAGTTGCAAAGTTTGGTTTACAGCTTAGGAGAAAGTCACGGCTAGAGATTTAAATTTGGCAACTCTCTGCATGGAGAGGATTAGTCAAGGTAATGGTGACG
This sequence comes from Camelus ferus, assembly GCF_009834535.1. NCBI lineage: Eukaryota > Metazoa > Chordata > Mammalia > Artiodactyla > Camelidae > Camelus > Camelus ferus. The sequence continues at coordinate 14,447,014 of NC_045716.1, read as the reverse complement.
AATGAGGTCTCTGGGGATGAAAGAGATTTTAGGGGGTTTGTCTAGATGACCAGGAGACAAGGGGGAGTCTGAAAAGCAGAATAGCCAGTGCGAAGGGGGAGAACTTGTTTCCAAACCCAAGAGAAGTTCAGGGAGTCATCAGTGTCAAAAGTTACGTAAATGGAAGAGAGTGGGGTTAAGAAAAAGCCATTGGATTTACTAACTATCAAGAGAGCAGTAAAGATATGCTGGTGGAGGCCATTGGCTAACGAGTGATGGAAAGAATGAACAAACACAAGAAAACATGGAGAATTCAGGTCGTTCCTTCAAGAAGCTGGGCAATGAAGGGGAGAAGAGAGATGAAGTAGGGAGCCGATCAGGCCAAGTGGCCGAAGGCAGGATTTCTGGAGCCAGACTGCCGAGGCTTGTAAACCTGGTGCTACCACTGACTCGCCCTTTCTATACTAGTTTCCCCAACTGTCAAACAGGCATAATGACAGGGCTTGATGTACTTGGTGTGAGAATTAAGTAAGACGATGAAGGGAAGTATTTAGGACAGCGTGTGACACAAAGTAAGAGACACTGAAGTTTAGGTACCAATAAGGAACAGAGATGGGGCAGGATTAGAGAGAAAGGAGGTGAACAGTCAACGAACCCTTCCGCGTGCAAGCACCTGACAAGAGTAATCATGTGAGTCAGGGATTCTTGGACACTGTTCTTACATGGGGAAAAGTGAACGATGCAAAGTCATATAGATGGGAAGGGGTGGTGCCAGGATTTAAAGCCAAATTTCCCTGACCCCCAAGCCCTGCCTTTTCTACTGCACCACACTTATGCGAAGGGCTCCTTTGAGTTCTAAATCTCAACCCTCCTCCCTTGAAGTCTTTGGTGTGGCAAATGGAGGAAGCACTGAGACTGCCTCAGGAGGTTTGGATGTCAGTCCCAAGGTAACAGCTGGCTGACCTCAGGCAAGTCACTCCTGTCAGCCTCAGGCTGCTTATGTGTAAAATGGGGAGAAAAATAACCCCTGCGGCTTAATCTCAGAGCCATTACAAGGAGCAAATGAAGTGACGATCTGTGAACAAGTGCTTTGTAAACTATAACACACTAGGTCAATATTAGTTCTTATCATCTCATTCCCCTCCTTCTCCAACAACCGTTCTCCTCACTGTGATAAACACAGCATTTTCATTTTAGACAATCAGCCATTGACCCAAAGCTCACAGCTAATGGACTCGCCAAAGCAGCTAATAATGAAAACATCGATTATTGCAACCTTCATGCTTTCTGCATCACACTTTTAGAAGAAAGGGCAAATCTCAATCAAACAAGCTCATGTCAATCATTTTATTCAAATAAGGGGTCCCTCAGTTGAGGTCCAGGCCTCTACCCAAACCCGGCCAGTTCTCCCAGGGTCAGAGCAACCTCTCTGAAGGAGCTTCACTTTGCTTCCACTGAAGCCTCGTGGTTGTCAAGGAGATGGGGGTGCCAGCAGCAGCATTCCTGAAGGCAGGGAGTTGGGCAAGTGTTCAGGGCACAGCTGATGGAGTGTGGGGTGGGAGTCGGGGGAACCACAGATGGAGGGGCTGATGGTTTCAAGCCTGTAGAGCTCCCAGGGGATGCTTTGAGATCTAGGATGGTGCTGCCCCTAGGCCTAGATACGAGGAGCCCTGCCTGGCCCTAAACATTGGGCAGGGAGTTTGTGGCACCAAGAGGAAGTGCCCATCTAGAACCTGTGCCTCCCCTTCTAGACCACCCTCCTAGTATCTGGGATCCAGCTCAAATGGCCCCAAACTTGCCTCCAGGTCCTACACAGCCCTTTTCCCCAGTTCATCTTCCTAAGGGAAGTCCACTTCCTAGCACACTGTGTGTCTGCCCTTGGGTCCAAGGCTGTTTGTTGGGGTTATGCATGGAGTTTGGACATACATCTGTTAGGTGTCCACATGCATATGCATGATAGTCTGTTTCTCAAAATGCTACAGAGCAAGGGGAAGGAAGAGAAATGGAACCAGGGGCTGAAGATCCTGTGCTGCTACATCTGGCACAGAACTTGGAGGAGCCCAAGAATTCTAAATGTGAACCCAGCTTTCCAGGTTGTTATGAAGATATTTCTGTCAAGGTCGGAGGATAGAACTTAGCATTCCGTGAGTCTGACTTTTACACTCAGATTCTGTTTGTTTGACTTAAAAGTAAAGTTAATATTTAAAAATATGGTATGTGGGCCTTCATTCTTCCCCTGGACCCTAACAAATGTTAGGGATGGGTAGAGGTGGGAGGTGTGCATCCACAGCTCTGGGACCATGGACAGCTCCAGTCCTGACGTTTCTTTGGGTATCTGTGTTTTCACTCACATCCATTTAGTCTTTGCATGCTAAATGCTTTCAGAAACAGTGCTGCACCCACTTCTTACATCCACAGCATGAGGTGGATCTCATTCTACTTTCCGATACACAGTAAGGAACTTGCTCAAGGTCACACAGCTAGTGCTGGGCAGAATTAAGTTGTGAACCCAAGACCTGATTCTAAATCACGCATGTCCCCTACAGAGACTCCCTGGTACTAAGTTAGTGTTTCAAGGGCTCTGAAAAATAACAGTAACAGTCTTGGATGGTATTAGCTGGCACACACTGCTATCACCGTACCTGTTCTTAAAATGCTAAAACATTTTGGGTACAATTGTTAAACAGACACTGCCCCCCGCCCCCACCACCAAGACCATCCTCCCTGGCTACCCAGGTTCCTCCTTGGGCCCTGGTTCCTTCCAAAATCCAACAACTAAAGGGTGAGTGCCAGCACAGCAGAGGACCTTGGAGACCCTGCCTCAGTTCTGCAGCTGGTTCAGTCCTGGGCACATCACAGGCCCTGTTCTGAGAGTCTGGGGCCTCAGTGAGCCAACTCTTAAAGGAACACTGACCACCATGTGAACTTCGCTGCACCTGGATGGTAGAAAAAGAGGCCCCTACCTTCTCTCTTTATGTCATGGCTCAAACTTGCAGAGTCAGGAAGGTGGAAAGTTTAGTGAAGGAGAACACCACGCTTTCTGAGAATTCAGGCTTTTCTTCTTCTAGCACTGAGAAGAGCGATGTGCCCAAGTCCCAGGAAGCCTCTCGCTCAGCAGTGCCCAGCATCTTTCCTCCCCTCCAACCAAACCACAAGAGGTGCTGGAAACAGCAGTCCATGGCAGCCAGAGAGGTTGAGAGGGAGTGGATGGCGAAAAGTCCCTTTGGAAGGAGCAGGAAGGACAGGGCTCAGGGCTGAGGTGGGAGGTGGGTGGGGGGAAGCAAGAAGGGGTGCAAAGCCCATGCCCTGTGTCACCCGGGGCGTCACAAAGCCTGCCGCCCTGGGCAGCTTCCCAGCCTACTCAGGCACCAATCCCAGCCCCAGGGCTGGCTCTCATCCCAATTCTCAGATGGCCTGCACCATGATTACAGAGTAAGTTTTAAAATTAGGTTTTTCCTCATTCTGCACTGTTTATGTCAGACTCTGAGAAGCCTGTAAATACCACCCTCCCACCTCTCCCTCCACCCCCTTCCTTCCTGACCACATCCTTTTCTTTCTGGCACACAGGGAGGCATTTTTTCCCCCACAGCAGAAAAGACAATTTCCAGCGTTTTTAGAGTCATCAGTATTGGGCGAGGCTCCATGTTTAAGTGAAAGGCTTCTCTTGTCAACCACCGTCATGTTCTGTTTAGACTGGGTTTCTCCAGCACTGGAGACAGCTTCTCAGTATGTATTTACCCTTCACCACTTAGAGGTCAGTTCACTCTTAGAACCCCCTGTCCTGGCTGGGTTCTCATAAGCCTCTGCTGGCTTTTCCTATTTGACAGCCCTGAGGTCTTGGGTCGGCGGCCAGTTTTCTGGGTCATGTCTGAGAATGGCTGGCCTCCGACTCCAATTCTGAGCTTCCTAGAGTAAAGTGTCTCTCCCCACACAGAGAGTCGTGGGCTGGGGCAGCCTTACCCACAGAGCATCGTCATGCACGCCTCCGGGGCAGGAATGCGGGCCCAGGCTGTGTCCCTTACAGAGCTGGCCAGGCACGGGCCCTGTGCTAGGCATGTGGGGGTCTGTGCCCAACCTCAAGGAGCTCATAGCCTTTCTGAGGTGACAGGCCAGACCTCCTGATGGGTAGGAAACCAGAATCTGTTTTTTCTATCTGTGTGGCCACCACCCTGCTCCTCGCCATTTCTCCTCTCTCCAGGACACTGCAGTGATCCCCTGGCTTGGCCCCCATGTCCAAGCTTGCCCTGCCCAGCCATAAGCCACAAATGTGGTTTTTAAGAACTGTAGTCAGATCATGCTCTACCTCTGAAAATGCCTGTGAAGACTTCTGTACTTGACAACACGCACGCTGCCTTATCAGGTCCCTGCCGGTTCTCTGGTCTCATCTCCACCACTTCCCCTGGCCCCTTATACTCCAGCAACATCGACCTTTTTCATTCTGGAACAAGCAAAGCTCTTTCCCACCTCTGGCTTTGGACTTGCTGTTCCCTTTGCCCAGAACCCTCTTCCCCCAGCTCTTTCAATGCTTGGCTCCATTTCATCCTCAATTTGCAGCCCAAAGTCACCTCCGGAGAGGGGCCACCTGACTGTGTGCAAATTTCAGTGTGTTGCGTTTGTCTGTTTCCACCCGTCTCCCGACCAGACTGTGGGCATCTCGAGGCTCAAGCTGCTGCAATGAGTACGGCAAGTGTTTCTGGCAGAGCAAGAAGGGCTGACTAGGGAGGTTAGTTCCAGAGGGTAACAAGGGAAATGAGACAGGAAAGGCAGGTCTAGAGTCCAGGGGAGAGGCCTGATGTGACTGCCAAAGGTATGTGAAGGGACGGGATGCAGACACATTGGGACCAGTGTCCTGGGGGCTCCTGGCTTGCAGCTGAGTGTCCTCCTTCTAGTAGTGGGCACTGCCTGTGAGTCCAGCCCCCCAGTTGCTGGGAGAGGCCATAAGGGCCAGGTGGTGAGGGTGCACAATCCCACTGTGGCAGAAAACTGCATCCTCAACTTCCATGCCTAGAAGCAGACAGATGGACAAGAGAAGAGGGAAAGTGGACATGTGTTTTTATCTTCTTATTTTGGAATTCTGCTACTACAGGTAGAATCTTAGTTAACATTGAGAAAACACATCATTGGATGGAGACACCAAAATGTTCGGTGGTTATCTAGGAATTTAAGATTACGGCTATTTTCCTTCTATTTTTATCTTGTACATATTCTCATTTAGAAAGATAATTTGTATTTATTTTGCAATACAAAGTGATGAGTTGCTTTACAGGATTGCATATCATGAGCAGAAAGCATTTTGGGGGAAGGAAGAAGTGGCAGCATAATGTAGGTTTAGCCAAGTGGGCAGGCCAAGGGGTGGCTGGAGGCAGTGGAAGGAGCTTACACCGGCCTGGGTGCAGCTCTGGACAGTACCACCTGCTGGCCACACGGCTTTGGGCAAATGGGCCTCCTGGGGCTTTAGTTTCCAGCAATAATGAGAATGATAATAAAACCTACCTCAAAGGTTGTTTTTTGAAACAAATGAGAAAGTCTATGCAAAGCAACCCCGACAGTGCCTGGCACATAGTAGGTGCTTTACCAATGGGAACTATCATTACGGAGATTGCTCATTTTGGGGAGAATGTCGACTGGCTGGAACCCAAGCATTTTCAAAGGATAAGAGCCACTTCCTCCTTTTACGCAGGTGTCGTGGGCACCTGAGTATCTCTCTTCCATCCTGACCAAGTAACAGGAAGGCAGATGGCCACACTTCATTACAAGATGGGGACACTGAAGGAGAGAGAGAGATGCTCCATTCATGACACTCACCAAGAAAGATGCACACCACATATTCATTTCACAAGGGTTTTTGAGCACCTACTTTCTTCCCAACACTGAGTTAGACTTTGTGGATAACACAGAGGACATAAGACATCACACCCTCTGACCCTCAAGTTTTGCATATGATTCCATGGGAGAAGGGCTTCGCGTCTAAAAACACCTGCTCTGGAAGCGACTAGCCTGGCCAGAGACCACTCTCTAATGCTCTTCTGGGATGACTTTGCGGCTACCTTCTTCAGCTTGGGCCCTTTCACCCTCTATTTTCTCATCTATAAAACTGAGAGTGTGGAATGAAGAACCTCATGAATAAGGCTATGTCTAGCTCCTATATTGTTTGACCAAAGACCTCTGTCCTTGTGCTGATGGGATTTTCAGAGCCACAAAGGTAGACATTCTGGTTTCAGGAGAGAAATTCCCTAGAGCTCCTACTGGAGCCTAGAATCTGGGAGCTCCTGCGACAATGGAAGCTCTCTGATGCTGTGAACACCCACTCTCTTTCTTTATATTTTTTCCTCTTGTTCCTTGTCCTTGACTGGGAGGAGGCATGGTTCCCTTATTTCTTTCTGTATTATTCTAGTGGGATTCCTAGTATGGGATCTTCTGGCGGATCCCTGGAGGAGAACATCTTGAGGTCCTCCCATTTACCGTGTCTCTGAGAGCCAGTCTCGCACTGCACGCTCGGCAGTCTCATTGACTCTTTTAGCACAGAACATCTGCAGCTTTAACTGTTGTTCATTGAGACAAGCTAGTTTTCTGTGGGCTAAATCTAATGGCAGTAAGTGTGTCTGATGAAGACAATGTGAGGAAGGTTGGCCAAGGGCCCTGGGCAGGCTCAGGGAGGGGACAGCACTCTGCCATCTGGACCTGGCATGGATGGAGGCCGGGGCCAGAACTCAGAAGTCTTCTTATTGGTGGGCCTGGACAGCATTTGTGATTTCTTCTCATCTGATTTGGGAACCATTAAGGATAAAGATTCTTCAAGGTCAAGGAGATTTTGGTAAGGACATGATTACCAAATCCTCCCCAAGATGAACAGGAAGTCACTAGATATTTACCAGCTGGATAAATAAATGAATGAATGAACCAGAGCAGGACTCCTTGGGGACAAGTGTTCAAGCAGCCACTTACTGGTATCAGAGAGCATTCTTACCCTTTCCTGCCTCTGGTTACAAAGGTCTCAGCAACCCAGTGAGAAGTGACCATGACCTGGACATGTCTGATGTCATCTTGTTTAAACCTAGCTCCTCTGATCAGAGCTGCCTGAGGCTCATCGATCCCAACCTGGGGAAGAGAGAAGATGGCCCTCTTCCACTCCCGCCCACCCATCAGCTAGCCACGTGGAAGGGCCCACAGGTCTGTGACTGCTTCGAAGGACTAGAATCAGGGTGGCAGACAGAGAGGTAGACAGACCAGCGGAAAGGCTGATAGACCCTGATCTAGGCCACTGAGCCAAGGTTGGGGCTCAGGAGTCACCCAAGGGTCTGGGTACCGGGAGTGTGGTCAGTGCAGGTCTGGGGTGGGGGTTCTTTGGCCTCAGCAGCCTAGAGGGGCCTAAAGTCTGGAAACCAAGAGATAAAGTCAAAGTCAAAGATCTATTTACTGAAGCAACAAGAGCAGGGGAATCAGACTGAGCAAAAGAGCTGTGGTGACGAGGTTGAGAAGATCCAGGCAGACAGAGGACAGACTCTCCAAAGTCGGGTATTATTAATCCTGCTGCAATAAGAGCCACAGATATTTATTGGGGGCTTACCATGTGCCAAGCATTCTACTAAAGGCTTGACACAGGAACTTCAAAGGACACACTATTACTCTCTCCACATTTTTTTTTTTTTTTTTTTTTTGCATAAGGGAACTGAGGCTCAGGTTAAATCACTCGGCAAAGTCACAAAGCAAGTAGGCGGCCCCGAGCTGGTAGGAACCTGACTCTCTGGCACCTGGACCCACCTGTTGCTCAGAACCAAAGGCTGACTTGGGTCCCCTAACCTGATTTCCCCACCGTCCCCAAAAAGCTGGTTCTCTGTATAGGTGACACTACAGCTGAGAGGAGTTCCCAGAAGAGGCAGGAGGACGGGGCTCTGCCGGGCTCTGGCTGCTGGGAGCGGCCCTCTCTCACGGGCACAGGGCGGGGTGTTGGGGGAAGACTGAAACAGCATCAGGAGAACGTGGGAATGCCCGTTCCCCTTCTCCCAGCTGCCAAGTACTTCTGCTGCTTCTTCGGGGAGCTCCCAGTTCCCACCAGATAATGGCCAAGGAGGGAGAGGGGAGGCGTGGGGAAGGGTCAGCTTCATTAGGCTAAGCCGAGGAGGGAGGCAGACACAAGGTCGCAGAAGGGACCAGGCTGAGGATGGAGGTGGAGTCATCTAGCCTCACAGACTTTTAAAATCAGAGTTTATCGTTTTCATTAACTTTCCACTGCGTGTTCTTCACACGCCACGTTTCACTGCATGCTGAGCAGGGCAGCAGATGCGGGGAGTTACCAGCAGCAGCGAAGCAGGGGGGAGACAATGTGCGGATGCCGGTGGCAGCTCAGTGTGCGTCCAGGCAGCAGGGTGATGAAAATGGTTTATTAGATAGGTCCCTGCTTGGCACACAGAAGGGGCGCCTGTGTGCAGGGAGTGGAGGTGCACACAGATGTGAGCGCAGAGGACTTCACATGGGTATTTCCACACTCTCTCCCACTAGAGGGAGAGAGATCCCACAGCATCTAGGCATGTCCAAGCGCTCTCCCCCACCACAGGCACATCCAGGAGGGGTGTCCTCCTTGGGCTAAGGTCGAAGTAAGTGCATCACACACTTGCTCTCCTTGAATCTGTAACAACAGTACCAAGTGTATTCTACTATTACCACCCCATTCTGCAAAGGGGGAAACTGAGACACAGAGAGATCAAGTGACGCCTGGGATCACGTGGCAGGGAAGCCATGGAGCCAGGATTCGCACTGGAGCAGTCGCTTCCACGGCCCCTATTTAAGGACTCTTAAATAGGGTCCCTGCTCTCCAGGGACAGAACGACAGTATCATTTCTTGACCTCCTACTATGCTTCAGTCACCATGCTAGATCCTTTGTCAGCTTGTTTGGTCTTCATAACTGTCTTTATGAAGGACTTAGAAATGCAGCAGCTTAGATGGAGAGACGTTAGGTAACCTGCCTATATCCTCCCAGCTCCGAGGTGCCGGAGCTAGGATTTAGCCCAAGAAAGATCCTGCACTCTTTCCTCTAAACTCGCTGCCTCCCATATAACTGTGTTGTGTTTTCAACTTTAAGAAATTATGATACAGCTGGCCCTCGGTATTCAAGGGTTCTGTATCTGCAGATTCCACCAACTGCAGATTGAAAATATTGGGGAAAAAACTACAGAAAATTCCAAAAAAGCAAAACTTGAATTTGCCATGTGCCCTGGCAACTATTTACGTAGTATTTACAACTATATACATAGCATTTATATTACATTGGTTATTATAAGTAACCTAGAGATGATTTAAAGTATATGGGAGGATGTGTGTGGGTTATATGCATGTATTTTATATAATGGACGTGGGCATCCCTGGATTTTGGCATCCTCTGGGGGCCCTGGAACCAATTCCCTGTGGATACTGAGGGACAACTGTATCGATGCCTCCTGCCTCCATCTGCTTTGTCTGTCGATTGTTTGATTAATTCCTTTAACACGTAATTTTTGAAGTCCTTCTGTGTCCAAGGCAACATGGGGGAGGGGACATAATGCCCACGGTGACCTTGCTCCTGGTGGGTGTGATAACCTTGATGCATGAGGAAGGTGAGGAGTCCTGCTCAGGCCTGAGAACCTTCTGGGGGTGCTGGGGATGGTGGAGGGCCCTTGTTCTTAATATTTTATTCTTCTTGATGCTATTGTAAATGCGGTTGTTTTATCAATTTCCTTTTCACATAGTTCACTTATCAGTGTATTAAAATGCAACAGATTCAGGGAGCGCTGATGTCTGCTGCTGTTTCCTTCCGCACCCTGGGGAAGACGGCTCAGGAGCTGGCCTGGCTTGGATGCTTCAAGCCACTTGTGCTCAGGCTGTTGGTCACCTCCATCAAACACCCAGGGGATTGGCTTTTGCCCTGAGATGTATCATCTCTGCTCCGATGATTCTGGCGTCAGCCTGAGAGCCAGCAGGGGAGCTGGCTTGCAACACACGCCTCTGGAACCTCACACTCTTTAGATGTTCAGTCGAAATCAGGAGCTTTACGACTCCTCCTTTATCCGGGAGCCCATCAAACCCGTGTGGGAGCTGCTGTGGATCCAGAAGGAACACCAGCATCACAAACCTGCCTGGCCCTTTAGCTCCCCCTGTTCCACTCTGTCGTCACTCTCTTCCCAAGGAAGTTTTCTCTCTTGTGCAGACCCTGCTGGGTGGGGCAGAAAAAGCACTGCGAGTCAGAAGATCCAGGTCCACATTCCTGGCTGTCACCCAGCTGCTTGACTCTCATGAGTTACCCTGTGACTCTCCCAGGCCTCAGTTGCCTGAGATGTAAAATGGACATCATAACACCCCTGGTGGAGCCACCATGTGGTCTGCATGAGAAGCAGGTGGAACGTTAGGTTTTATGCCCATTACAACTCCCAGGCTTTGTCAATTAACTTCCAGCTACAGCCAAGAAATTTCCACACTGTGAGCCTCTGTGAAGGGTTTCTTGGCCAGTCTAGCCCACCTGACTTCTGGAGGGTGGTGTGACTTCTCCCCAGGTTCAGGGGCAGAGAAAGAAGATGCTGGATTAATCTAGGGTTTGGCTTGGCTAGGTAGGTGGCCTTCCCAGTTTACGACTCTTCAAAGGCTTCCCATCACAAGTAGGATAAAACCCAGACCCCCTCACTTGCTCCACACAGCCTGGCCTAATCTGGTCTCTGACTCTCTCTCCAGCATCATCCCACAGTACACTCCCCATGCTCTCAGCTCTCCATCCCTGCCTCAGGGCCTTGGCATATGCTGTTGGGAAAGCACTTTTCCCCACTGTTTACATGGATAGCAGAACAAACCTTAGCTCTAAGTACAAGTATTACTTCCTCTGGGAGCTTCCCTAATCAGCACACATCCTCCCTTCCCCAATGCTGAACTCATCTAGGTCTCTCTTATAGAATTCTGTTCTTTTCGTGATTCATAGACCACACTGCTGTTTGCAATTACATATCTGTGAGTGCATTTATGATTTAATATCTGTCTCTTCATGTGGACTGGAACATGTCGGCTCTGATTACTTTTATAGAGCCAGTACCTGCCTGTCTGGCACACGGTGGCATTTTATAAACACCTGGAAGGAGTGAACATCTGCAGAAGAAGCAAGAGGATGGAGGATACTGGAAAGAGAGTGATGATGAGATGTGCCTGAGAAGTAAGGAGGCAGGGAGGAAAGAGTGGGCTCTGGAGATGGAAGAATGAGTCTGGTGGAGTGCTTGAGAGGGACTGTTTGAATTTAAGATGTCAGAGGAGCAGCTTTGAAGGATGGTCTGTTTTGCGGCTCCCAGAATGGGTACATGCTGCCTCGTGATGTGGTCTTGTGCAGTTGGGGCATCCAGAGAGCCCCAGGAGCTGGGAAACAGACCGGGAAATGGGAGAGGGAGGGCTCCGTGGAGGGGCCCACGATGCCCACGACCCTGTCGCACGGGGCAGCCCCGCCCTCCAGGTGTCCAAGGTCAGTTACACGAGGCTCCTCCTGTCCCCTCCAAGGCCTACAATTCTTCTTCCCAGTGTCCACTTTTTGACTCTCACATAGGTTGAAAGATGGCAACCTGAAAACTGGGAAACAGGAAGCCCTGTCCTGCCTGCATCACTCTCTGGGGCTCCTGAGCACAGAACCATGGGGGTAACTCTCCATTTTCCAAGCCAGGACCATCATAACCATCACAGCCCATTCTGCCCCAGGGGCCAGGTAGACCAACACCCCAGCCTCTGAAACTGACCCTCAGGCAGCAGGAAGACTGGGCTGTAAAGGCAAAAGTCATCAGGAAGCAGGTGCCGTGAGCAAAGGAGGTGGCCACTGTGATGATGACAGCAGGCTAAGAGCCGTCCACGTTCACAGGTTAAGTCCATCCTTCTCTGGCTACAACTAGCCTCACTGAAGGGGATCAATCATCAAAATCAATAATGAAGAAAAACCACCCTAGAGATCTGGCTCATTTCACATCAGTTCCATGATTTCTTGAACCCTTATCATGTGCCTGGCTCTGTCCTGGGACATCAGAGGACGTCAGGACTCATAAGACAGGGTCCCTGCCCTCAGGGAGTGTCGACAGTATTTGGGGAGGACAGACTCAGAAGCAGATCACTTCAATACAATGTGGGATATTTGGGGACAGAGACATTTGGGGACATCAGGGGGCAGCAGCGGTTCGGCTTGGGAGAGGATGGTGGTGGTGATAACAACAGCCATGGCTGAGGGAGGGCCTCCCTTGTGCGGGTATCGCTCACGGCCCTTCACATGCACGAGCTGATTAATCCTCACAGCCATCCAGTGAGGTTGGAACTAGCCTTGTCCCCATTTTAAGTGGGAGGAACTGAGGTCTGGGGAGGCGAGGAAACTAGATTAGGGTAATGCAGGATTTGAATGCAGGCCAGCTGGCTCCTGAGTGGAATCTGGATAAGGAGTGGATAGCAACAGAGGAGGCAGTGTGGACGATGGGCTTAAGGCGTCGCATGGACAGAGAGGGTAGAAGAAATCATTTTTGTATTACGTGAACATAATGGGCTGAGAGTGAGGGAGGACGGGGCTGAGAGTGAGGGAGGACGAGGCTGAAGGGGAGGTGGTGGCCTTGACAACTGTCCCCCGGGGCTGTCTAGTCAGGGCGGTGCAGGTAGGTGAGGTCTGAAGCATGATTCGAGGGTCGTGTCCCCTCCTCCTGCCATGGAGATGCTCCACAATGTTTGGTGCCTGAATGAACGGGAAAGTAATCACAGCCAAATGTCGCCTCAGCATTTTCCTTTTCACAAAACACTCCTCTTATAAATGAGCTCATTTAATCCTCACGATAATCCCCTGAAGGAGACAAGTGCCCTCCACGGTGCAACAGGGAAACCAAAGCTCAGAGGGCTAACTGATTCTTCTCAAAGTCCAACAGTCAGGAAGCAATGGAGATAGGTCTTGAGCCTACATCCACAGTCTGTGTGTTTTCTGCCACACTCCCTGCTGCCGTCTCGAGGCAAGCTGGCTGGAGAACCCAGAAACTCTGTGGTTGACCCAGTTGAGCTACCATTTTTCTGAAAGACAGAAAGGAGGGGAGCCTGATTTATTAAGAGCCTATTTTTCTGAAGAATTTTCCAGAACTTGGCTCTCAGGGAGAAGATCTGTCCAAACTGTCTGTAACATACTCGGTAAACACGAACCAGCAATAATTAGCTAATGAGCTACCATCGATGCTAATTATCTGCGCCAAAGGAGGCGAGCACTGATGAGGGGGATTAAAACGCTGGGGGGAAGTGTCCCTTGGATGGTGGGGCCATGGCCCTGCTTTCCAGCAGGGGTCCCAGGCTGGCCTGCCCTCCATGCAGTCTGCACTCCAAGTCTGCATGGTGGCCCTAATCCCCCCCCTCTCAGGGGTCTGGTTAAAGGGGCCCCTCCAGGTGGTCAGTGGCTCCATCTCCCCTCCTCCTCCTGCCCCAGTTAGTCCTGCTTGGCCTCTTCTCTTCTGCAAGGCTCACTTCCGGTTCTCTGCCTAGTCTCTGCTCATGGGTCTTCACGCTTCAAGCTTTCTGTTCTTGTCACCAGGATGCAGACCTTGCTTCTCCTTCACTCCACGCTCCTCAGCTGCAAGCCATCCTTGCCCACCCAGAACTCCGGCCCTGATTCTTGGGACCCTGGGCCATGGGCTCCCCAAAGTGAATTTTGCATACAAAGCAGTTTTTTTTTTTTTTAAAATATATACCCAGTTCCTTAAAGTGGGGCACGTCTGTTTGTGAGAAATGACCCAGAAAAGGTATTGAGCAGAAAGGGGTGGTGAGAAGACACGTCCAAGTCATGTCTCAGGTCCAGTAGTGAACAGTGGTCGTGAACAGCAGGAAAAACATTAATTTTCAAGCAGCTACCCTAAGTTCCCGCCCTTTCCACTCCTCTTACCAAGAAAAAGGGGGACCTCATGGGGATATCGTTACCTTTTATTTCCTTTCCCCTGGGCCAAAAGTAGAAGGAAAGAGATGGAAATGTCCCTCCCTACTGGGCGAGGCCCGAAGGGACCCAGAGCTCACAGACTCCCTCTGAAGTCAAGGGCTTGCCCTGCTTTCCATCAAATAGCTTTCTGGCCCTTCCCACATGTAAAGACTGTAAGAGACTGAACTTGTGCCACGTGAACAGAGGACAAACGCATGAGAGAAAAGTGTGTCAGAGCAATTCCTGGCAGAATAAAAGAATCCTCACCAGCAGAGACTTCTCAAGGGCCCGGCAACGGCAGACAAGCGGGTCACAGGGAAAGGGCTCTTTACTTATTTTATTTAAAGGAAGCGCAAAAATGAGCAGGTGTAGATTAGGCGCGGAGGTGAGGCAGGCATTGATTTTCAGGAAAAATCTGATGCATCCTGATTGGCTGGGATGCTTTAAGGACAGGGCTGCTGGGAAGGGAAAATGCATATCTTGGGAGCGATGACTGTGCACAGGGGAGAGGTGCACAGTTCCCTGGCGAACAGGGAAGGGGGACACACAGGGAGTGTGAATAGTGTGTGTGTGTGTGTGTGTGTGTGTGTGTGTGTGTGTGTGTGTGTGTGTATGGTCTGGAGCTCACTGCTTTATAGAGCCAGAGGTCCAGCAGAGAGAGGGTAAGCAGGAAGCTGTGATGCAGGGCTGCTCTCGAGCAGGGGGCACTGAATTCAGCCCCAGAGCAGAAGCCATCTGAGGGGGACTATGTCTACGGAGATGCTCACGCCCACAGCCAAGAGGAAAATGCTGGCAAACGAAGAGCAAACAGGACTGGTGGGAATGAAAGCCGAGTTGGTCCTGATGGAGTGGGAGGCTGCAGCTGGGAGTAGGGGACGGAAGGGGAAGGCCACCACTGACCTGCTGTGGAGGGAGGGAGAGTCCTGTGCTCCCCGTGGGAGTCAGTCTCCACGCCCTTGCCGGGGACCCCCCCCCCCCCACCTCGGCAGTGTGCATGCCACGCTGACATCTGCTGTCTGTCAGAACACTGCAGCAGGCATTTTTCCCATCAAGGTGGACCCAGCGCTGCCCTTGGCCATGCTGCACTGAGGCTGCAATAAGTCTGTGGATTCCTGCTGTCATGTTCTGTCAGGGCAGATTTCCCTCCGCTTCAAACAGTCTGTACTTAGAAGGCTGACGGTGCAGGAGTGTCCTGTATATGCGGGGACAGAATGTGCCTTCATCGTTCTGCAGTGAGCGCTCTGGCTCTGTACGGATGCTGCCGTGAATTGAAATGGTCACATATTCTGGAAGGAGCCCTGGGAGGAGCAGAGGATGGATGGAGCCAACTAAGGCTGAAGGGTGCAGGGGAGGGACAAGACAGGGCTTCTGTTGCAGTGGCAGCAGTGCCCCAGCAGTACCAGTTACTGTGGTTTACACACCCTTTGGCATGCCAGAGGGTGATACGTTTCTTCCTTTAATCCTCAAAATCACCCCTCTGCACAGTGGATATGATTAGACCCATTTAATATATATGCACAAGTTCAGGGAGCTGAAGCAACGTGTCTAAGGTGACGAGTCAGAGGGGGCAAAGCTGGCAGGCTGCTCGGACACTCAAGACGCCCCGCCTCATCAGGCAGGGGGAGCCCTCAGGGCCCCAGGGGAGCAAGCTGGCACGCCTGGGGGCTCAGGGGGCCAGTACGCAGGTGGCTGCCTTTCCCTTCCCTTCCTCCCCTTTGACCGTGGGAAACTCAACGCCCGGGCCCCTCCTGCTGCCTGAGTCCCCTCTGGTGGCAGGCCGGGTCCAGGAGGACTTGGGCGAGGAAGGAGTACACAAGGATCACAGGTGAGACCAGGAGGCTGGGGAGGAATCTGGACAGGGAAAAAGAAGCGGGAGGCGCAAGGTAGAGATAGCGGTCGAGGTGGCCAGTGGGCGGGAACCAGGGCAGGCAGGCAGGAGAGCTCATGGAGATGGAGAGGGCAGAACACACGTGGAGGCAGGCCTGGTATTGGCCTGAGGTTCAAGTACATCTCGGGGCATGGATTCATCCCACACCTTCCCAGTTCCATGGCATGAGCTGTCAGAAGCCACCAGCGGCGGGGAGGTTAGGGGCTACACCACTGTTTTCAATAAGCAGAGTACAGCCGGCACCACCAGACACAGACCATCAGGCGCTGTCCTGGCAGAGAGTGCTCACTCCCTGCCTCTGCCCTAGGCCTCCCGAGCCCCCAGGGGTGCCCAGGCTTCCTCAGTCATCCCTCTCTTCACCCCTTCCAAGAAGGGGGCCAGGGGAAACGGGCAGGAAACTGCCCAAGTGATAGATGCAGTAAGTAAGGCACAGCCCCTCCCTGGAGAGGGTCTTCGGGCCTCGTGCAGGCTAAAGAACCAGAAACTGCTGGTTGGGGGAGCCACTCCACCAGCAGAGAGAAGTGAGGTGCTGACTCCTGAGGACCAGTGGCGGTTAGAACCAACACAGAGATAATCAGATCCTAAACGCAGCAAGCTGCAGACAGAAACGTAATTCCCCCGCTGGCAACGGTAACACCTAAAAATACTGAGCTGCGGTTCTTGCAGGAATGCTTAACGGCCCACATTCAATCTAGAATGGCTTCTGGATTATGGGTTAGAGTAAATAAAGAAGATCATCAAAGCAACATAACCATAGGTTTTTCGCTTAAAATGACATCTGGTACCAACATATTGTCTGTCTCTGAGAAACTCAAATTGCCGGTCGTCCCGGGAGCCTCTTTGCTGTTCTCAGCAAGTTTTCATCCTGACCTGTTCTGACTGGTGGGAAGAAGGCACGTTTGGACCTCCAGCCACTCTCTGGGTCTTTTGAGTTCCTCTCGCTACCCAGGAGCCACTGCTGGGAGGGGCGGTCGCCAGTCAGCACGTGGGGTGGGGGGGCAGCTCTGCTGGGGGCGTGAGCTGGGTCTGCACTCATATGCGGGCTGGAGGCTCATCCTGCTGGCCGGCCCCAACAGCCACACACACAGACCCCCAGCACCCCATCTCTCCCCCAAGAGAAACAACATCAAGTGCACAACTTCCTGATGGCTGATCAGTGGTTGAATTTTCTTTGGAAGGAAGGAAAACTCTCTCCACGATGGATCTAATTCCCGGTTCTACAGTGTACCAGCCATGCGACCTAAGGCAGGTTACCTAGCCACTTTATGCCTTCAGTTTCCTCATCCAAGATGAGGACTCAGGAGAATGTCTCCGACTGTCCTGAAGTCATCGGAGAGGCCTGCTTCAGTGCTCTCATATTCTCACTCAGCTGGCCTCCCTGCCCCGAACACCCATGGCGGCAGGTCTGCCTGCACCTCACCGCGCACTGACCTTTGCCTCGGGAAATTCAGCCTAGTCGCCAGGGAAACCAGGCTGAAGTCCTAGGATCAAGAGATGATGAAGAGCTGTCTTCTAAAGGAAAAGAGCCAGGATTGATCACTGGCCCTGACCATGGGTATCATGAAATCCTGACTTCACATCCTCCCTCTGCACAGCTGGGCATCTTTGAAGAGTCAGGCAGTAAGAGACTGTAACTGCTCTTTTACTTCTGCTGTTTGGGACATTACTCATTATCTTTTCTTCCTGGGGCTGAGGCCAAGGCAGGTGGTGAGCAGTCGCTGGCTTTTCCTCCCATGAACTGCTGCCCAAAGCCCAGCTAACAGTTAACTTCTCTGCTCTTTTCTTGCTTGCCAGTCACGGACGCCACTGAGCACATGTCATGTGCACGCTAGCTAGTGGCGACGTGAGCATCGGGCACTTCAGATGCCAGAAAGCTTGAAGATGGGCCACACAGAGAAAGCTAAGGAGTCCTCAGTTTGGGAGGGTAGAGCTTGGGGTCCCCAACTATGAGAGACACAGCTTCTGCTATGTCATCGGGCAGAGTGCTGGGAAGCTGAGCACATCTGTACCCGTGAGGAGCGAGACAGACTGGTATGATGAGATGGGTGACCTAGGACAAGCACAAGTTCGGAGCCTCACCTTCTCTGCATGTAATACTGAGAATTAAGACGTTACGAGCATGAGCATGGGCTAGCACTATACGATCAGGCTTTGGGAGGTCCTGTGTCCTATAAATGTCATCAGGAATGACCGAGAAACCTGAAAGGTCCCTGCTGAGCACACATGAAGAAGCACACCACAGTTATGAGAAACCAAGTGACCAGGATGAACTGTCTGCTGACTCTGACGACCAGACTTGGAGGGTAGAAAGCGTTGAGCCTCTGTGTGAAGACAACAGATGGGGTCATTGCAGGTAGGGGTCTTCTGACTATCCCACCAGTGCTGGCCTGGACCAGACTCATCTTTCGTTAGTCCCTTGGATCAAGCAACTATGGGATTCAGGTAGCTAAGATCTGTCTAAGGAATGCACTTTTTAATGCATCTGCTCTTTTCTGCATCCAGGAGATCCCAAATGTATGGAGTTAGTTAAAAATAGGTACTTTCTCCAGGACTCATGGGCAGGAATCAGAAGGATAGGGTTATACTGGGTTTCACGTTTATTCTCGGCAACCCAATAAATGGGCCTCTGCTCTTAGAGCTTGGTTGTCAAGTCAAGACACTTGACATGAATAATCTCACCAATGTAGAGAGAGAGAAAGCTAGACATCTCAGACAAGTCCAGGGCTACTCAAAACAGAGGCTGGAACAGCTGTCACCCAGCAAGGGCATGCTGACTGGTGCATGTATGGTGTCCCTGCTGTACCTACAGTCTGTTCTGGAAATGTAGCCAGTTTCTTGCTCTAGTTACAAGTAACTGGGAATTGTCACTTCTTTTTGGCCACCGGAAGTGGGAGAAATGTCCAGCCTACAAGGTCCAAGAATATGTCTTGATAACAGAAAACTGTCAGGTGGTTACTAGACTAGGACGTCTTCTGCTCAGGGCTTTTGTGGGGATCCAGTGAGCGTGGGCCATTAGGAAAGTTCGAAGCACAGTTCCTAATACACAGTAAGTACTTGGTAAATGTTCAATATGATCTAATTTCTTGTAATATTTAAAATATAACCAGCCAGAGAGTAGGCCTGCGGGCTTCCCAGAGGCTAGTTCATTACCTATGGCTTTCCATTCTTTATTGCTCTCTGGCTAACTTTCCATCCAGGGTCATAGTGATTTTGCCTAAGAGAATATAAATTGAGTTCAGTAAGTTGCATGATCCAGGTTCTCAAAGACTTGATTAACATCAGGAGACATTACTCAGCGCCAGTGCCATGGCCTTCCCTGGCTATAATTCTGCAATCTCATCTCCAGAAGCAGCCAGGCCTCCCTGGCATTGCTGCTTCTGCCCAAATTCGTGGGGGTTATCTCTCCACTGGCTCTGTCTGCAGTTCTCCTCCAGCTTAGTCATGCCCATCTTCAGAAGGGATTTACTAGGGATTAGCTTTCTTATTCATTTATCACATTTCTATTATAACCATCCTCACAACCCCAGTCCCTGGATAGACATAAAACAGACAGAAAGGTCGAGGGAAAATATAAAGCCAGGCCCAAAGCAGGGTTCTATGTCTTCTCTTCTGATCTTCACCTCACTTCACCCAACTTATAAAAAAGCACTAATCAGGTTTCTCAGGTCAACAGTCTGAATTATCTTAGAAATCTCTGGAGCCTGAAAGGGTACTTTCCCTTAGAATCCTCCTCCAAATGCTGTCAGACCAAGCCCCAGGCCCTCAGCCCTCATGGCACTGCCTCAGATAAGATATCTGAGGAAAGGCCTGGAGGGAGACGTTAATTCATGGATTTCAGTGACAAAGAGCAGAGTACACACTAACGTCCCACATCGGCCACTCCTTTCTGCAGATGCCTCACTATTCAAGAGTGGCTAGAATACACTGGGGGCTCTGTCATTCCAAGAGGCAGGTGTTGTCCTGAGCTCCTGCCCCCAAACCAAGAAGGCTGGGGATGCTACAAGGCCCTGGACCACCTGTGATTCCATGAGTACTTCCTACAGCCAGACCCCCGCTAAGTGCTCTGTACAGTCACTTCATTTCATCTTTGCAAAAATCTTATGAAGTACATACTAGGTTACCCCCACTTTACAGATGTGGAAACTGAGGCCCAGAGAGGTTATGTAATTCAGCCAAAGTCGTATCGCTAATAGATGCCATGATGGGACATGAACCCATGAGACTCTAAAGTCTGTATTCTTGGGAAATCCACTTCATGTGTATTGTTAGAGATGAGAGATTAAAAGCCAATCTGGTTTCTAATTAAAAAATAAAATGATAGAAACATACTCTAGCGAATCAGGCTGGGCTGTGCCCCATCTGATGATCATTCAGCCTGAAGATGGTCAATGGCCCCCAGACCCTGCAAGTCCCATCCTGGCCCAGGTGGGGAGGTGGGTGTGGGTGGGTGGGCAGCAGATAAGCAAGCTGGTGCTCATGACAGCCCCCTGGACTGGTTTGCTGTCCTCAGCCAGGACTCCTGGTCTGAGGGCCCTGGATTCACAGCCCTCTCCTACCAGGGTCCTGCCCCCTACAGGCTTCCTGGGAGACAATGTGGTTTAGGGAAAAGAGACGCTTTGCAGGGGGAGAAAACTGGATCTGAAACCCCATCTCTCTCATTTGTTGCTGGATGTTCAGATGACTTCACTGAGCCAGCTCCGGTTTCCTTGTCTGGGAAGCAGAGCTAATCGCTCCATCACAGTTACGAAGATTAAATTAACTGTGCGATGAGCGAACACAAGGAAAGCCTTTTAAACATTAGCAATTAAGTGTATAACTAAATTTATTTTCACCAGGGTGTGAATAACCGTTAGGGTTCTTGCAGCTTAAAGAATGCTTGCATTTTAAAAGGGGAATTTGATAAAACAAATCATGCTCAACATGAGTGGGTTGCTAATGTGGCATCAGAAATTCAGGATTCCCACTGACTTTCTCTGTCAGACCTGGAGGACTGGAGTCCCTCATCCCCTGATTCAGATGTGCCATTCTAGCTGGCCTTCCGCTCACTCTCACTCGAGTGGATTTCCTTGAACAGCCCTGCACAGAAACGAGTTGGTGTTTCCTGGTACAGAGGAGTTGCTGAATGGTGGGGGCGGGGAGGGGTAAGGAGATGGGACCTGCATTCCGATGGGAGCAGCTGTGAGATCTCAGCTCTCACAGCTGAGATGGGATGGGCAAGCTGGGGGAAGATGCCACCTCTGGCAGAAGCAGCCATCAGGATCCAAACGTGTAAACCAAAGAAGGTCAAACACAGGCCTAAAGGAGGCAGCCCATCTGAACCAGTAACACCTCCTACCGTGCTGGGATCCACCACCCCGCGGGTACCTGTTGGCCTGCAAATTCCTTGTATAACAAGATACAGGACAGCAAGTAAATCAGATAGACACCGTTTATCCCCTTAATATTCAGCGAAAGGTCTCCTCTGTCCACACTCTTATGTTGGGCACCTTTGGGAGACATGCTGTATGATGATGAAAAGTCATTTCTATTGCACATTAGAATTTTTGAGGTGTTCACACATGCATTATCTAACTGAATTCTTGAGACAAACTCTGCAGAGCATAGGATAATGTCCATTTTGAGGTTGGAAAACTGAGGCTCAGGAAGGGTGCCCTGGGTCACAGTAAATGGCAAAGCTCAGGCTAAAAGCCATTTGTTCGTTCATTCATTCATTCAGTCACAGAGTGGCTGGGATTTTTCATAACTGATTTCTGTGTACGTCTGTCATCTTTTAGAAAAGACTGGCTGTTGAGGCCAGAGGATCCAGCGTCCTGTGAGCGGGAGGGAGGTCTGCTTGGTTGATGTGCTCTTCCGGCAAAGGTAGCTGTTCTCCTGGACACAGAAGGTAAAAAAGTGAACTTTTACCCTCTTCTAACTGTGCCCTCCCTTCTGCTCATCTCCTACTGGTCCGGAGACCGATTACACTGGGGAGACCAAGGCAGCCCAGTGTTCACCAATCACACCTGGCAGTGAGCAGCCACTTAGCACTCTCGTTTCAGCTCCACAGTATCTCCATGAGGAGGTGTTAAAATCCTACTTTACAAACGAGAAAAGTAGGAAGTGGAAGCAGAGGGCAGCCCCATCCTCCCACTGCCCTGCAGGTCACCCGGAGCCCTCACCTGTTATGGGTCTGCCCACCACCTTGCATTTCTTTCCCTTCCATCCGGGCTCTAGTTCACCCAGACTCTGATTTTTTTCTCTCTGGGGCTACTGCCATAATTCCATTTGACATTTGTTTAAAAATATGTACATATGTAGCAAGCACTAGCAGTGTCCCAGGCTCTGTGCTGGACACTGGGGAGAGAACAAAGAGCATGAATCAGTGCCTGCCACTCTGCAGGCAGGAGAACAGGGCAACCCGGACGCGAGGACGGGCGCTGTAGCAGGGACACGTCCAGGTGCGGGGTAAGCGTGTGGCAGATGGACCCGGTCCAGCGGGGGGAGGTGGTGCTCACGGGGCAAGGGAGGCTGGGGACCTCTGTGATGAGCCCCAGTCAACCATCTTCCTAACAACCCCCTTTGAGGGTCCTTTTGAAAATGAAAACCCAAACAAAGCCAGTTCTCTTCACAAAACCCTTCCGTGGCTCCCTATCACCCACCGAATGAAGGACAGGCTCCTTAGTGAGACTTCCCAAAGTTCTCCATGTTCTGACCTCATCTCCAACTAGGTCTCGATGTATCTACATGTCTGTCTTCTCCAGAATGGAAGCATCTTGAAGGCAGGGACTATGTCCCATTGGTTCTCTGTGCTCAGAGCCCAGAACAGGGCTACTATGTATTTAGGTACGAGATCAATTTATTAACAGAATGAATATATTCCTAAGGTCTGAGTGACTGTCCCCAAAGGGGAGGTCAACTCTGCTTTCCCTTGGATCTCCTGGTAGGAATGGTCCACGCTCCCTGCAGTTTTGGTCATTGTGGGGAGGAGAGAAGTTTAATAAGGAATGGGACACGTGACTCCTCTGGGATGTAGCTTCACATCCCTATTTCCTGATCCCAGCCCCATGGAGAGTTCTTCCCAAGTCTCGACCCTGGATCAGTTGACACGTTCCCTGAGCCAGAATCCATGGAAACTCCTTTGTGTGACTGGTCCCTTCCCCTAGCCCTCTGCATTCCATCCTTAGGAGCCTGGCCCCCGGCACAGGGCTCTGCACACACCAAGCATTTAGAAAGTTCTGTGTGAACATCAAACAGCCTACACTTCACACCAGGATGGGGTTTATAATAGAGACAAATTCTCCTGCACTAATTTTCAAGGAGAAAAGAAGAAATGCACATCAAGCAAGAAAATTGGGTGTCTGGGAAGGTTTCCAGCCAGGAGATTTCCAGCAGGACTTGAAAAAAACTGTAGTCCATCCTGCATTGTAACAGAGTCAGGGTGGAGCGGTGCCCTTTACTCCTCTCCCCTCAGTCCTGTGCAAGTCATCTTGGAGGACACAGAGGGGGACATGGGGCCTGCCCAGGAGAGCATCACAGTGTGGATTCTTTATTTGAAAAGAGACAAGAGTGTAGCTTGGCTTCTTTGTATTTTTCTCCCCCTAAAACTCAGAAACCATGGCTGTGCCAGCCAATATCTTAGCAGAGTTAGGCTGCCTGACCACGTCAATCTCAAGGGCTCGACTCCCAGGGAGATAGTCTGGTCTGGTACAAATTCCCCTCAGCCTTCCCTAATTGTTTAGCATAGAGATGGAGATTCTCAAATGTTTGCAGGGTGAGGGTAGAATAAGGAATGAGAGGTTAGGAGGGGCATGTGGTACCACCGTGCTCTCAAGATTTAACAAGAAAGCAGCTTTTGGTAACTTAACATGAAATCGCGCGGTTTGTTCATTCACTCAACAGACGTTTCCTGAGTGCCAGAGATTTCTGAGCTCCGAGGTCAGAGCAGGACAAAACAAAGTTCCTGACCTTGGGGAGCTTACATGGTGGGGAAAACAGACAATAAAAACAAACAAACAGGATGAAGGTAATGAGGGATGGGGCTGCGTTTTAAGACAGCAGTGCAGGGAAGACCTCTCTGGGCATGTGGTCCCACTGACATTTTAAGCAAACTCCAGAATGAATTGAGGGAGCGAGCTGCTTGGATATGTGAAGGCAGAGGGTTCCAGGCAGAGGGGCCAGAAGGGCAGAGGCCCTGGGGCGGGGAAACCCTTTGTGTATTTGAGAACATCTTGGGGAAGGTGCAGAGAGGTGAGGTCACGGAAGTTGTGGACCCAGAGTGATGCAGATCCCTTGGGCTCTGGAAGCCATGTTGAATAGACTCTGGGTATCTGTTGTGCATCTTTTATGTGCCAGGCCTGTCCCAGGACCCGGGGATACAATGATGAACGGCCATGGCTCTCACTTCCCTTTCACACAGCTTACGGTTGAGAGAGAGGTGACAGACAGAGAGAGGTGAGTCCAGGACCCATGGTCAGTACTGAGAGGGCACTTGGAGGGGCTGAGGGCTCAGGAAAGGATTTCCAGAGAAGATGACACCAAAGGTGGCAGGAAGAGTTGTGAAATAAGCCGGAAGTCAGCTGTGCTCTGCACCCAGTTTTGCCCATGTGTTATCTCGGTCAAGTCCCTTGGTCTCTCTGAGCCTCTTCTTCCTTGTGCATAAAATGGAATAATAATACCCGATCTCTAAAGAGAAAACAAGGTCATGGGTGTGAAAATGCTTTGAAAACTGCAAAGCCCTAGACAGATGCAAAACACGAATATTACCTCCGTGCACTATCCTCTCTTCCTAAACATTCTGTGACTGTATGTGTGAGCCCACAGGCTCCTAGCCTCTCCCCCTCCTCTTGGAGCCCAACCAGAGCTGGTAGCTCACTCTGGGAAGATCTAAGCCAGGCTTCCCAGCCAGGGGTCTGGTTGCATCCTGTGGACTGCATCTGTACTGTGGCCATCGGCGGGGCTACCGGAGCCACCACCCTTGTGGCATCTGCTCCAGTGGTAACTGGAATTACTTACACGCGTGTACAAACCTCTGTTTGCTTCTAGGCTCTTTGTCTTCTCCAACCAGAACCAAAGATGGGACCCTGATCCTGCTCCCCAGGCCCCAGATGAGAGATGGCCGCCCTGCACTACCATTTTTCTGTATCTGGGAGGGAGATGTTGCCAGCCACACACGCCAGGCTTGGCTCTGTCCAGAGATGCATTTTTCTGGAGCAAAAGGCACCCAGCCAGGGAAAGAGAAGAACCTGCTCTCTCTATCAAGAAGGTACATCCAGGGAGTAAATTTCCATCTGTGGACTGGCAAGGTCACAGGTTTAATACCAAACAACCCCCAATGAATCTTAGAATAAAGGGTAATCCACAAATCTTATCCCACAGTTAAGTAGCTCTTTTTCCCTAGGTCTCTTCAGGAAGAAGTCTCCTGTCAATAACCCCAGACTTTATGTATTTCATCTTCCAATGAATTTTCTTCAACCAGACTTGTCCTGTGGAAAACGCACCCTCCTTAGCTGAAATGCCCACTTTTTTTAAAAATTCTTTTACATTTTATTTTCAATGTTATACATGTTTGTTAATTTTTATTGTTTTTTTTTCTTTTTTTTTTTTAAGTTTATTCATGTATTTATTTTTAGAGGATTTTAGAGGATTTTAGAGGTCCTGGGGATTGAACCCAGGACCTTGTGCATACTAAGCATGCGCTCTACCACTTGAGCCATACCCTCCCCACCGAAATGCCCATTCTTGATTCATGGGGGCACACTGGTTGGGTTCAAGTACTGGTTCTGCGACCCTGAGCACCCCTTGGGCCTCGATGACTATCTGTAAAATGGAGGATGAGAACAGATAATCCCAAGTTCTCAGGACCCTTCATTTCTAACGGCACCAACCCGCCGTCTTGTCCTGGCTGAGGGGTCACCATGTCCCTTGACTTTTATCTCGACCTCTCTCCATGGTCTCTCTCTGCTTCTCTTCCCAGTGTGGGGAAAGACACAAGCCTTTGGGGGGGGGGGATTCCTGCCTAATTTTGCACTTTGTGGAACATGAAGTTTGCTACTGGGGCTCAGTAAACACTACAGCAGAGTAACAGACCCCCAAATAGCACGTTTTTCTTTGTTCCTTTAGATGATCAGCCATCACCACATTGGCACTCGCGATACCGTGTTTCCTCATCAGCACCAGCTGCTGCCTCTCTGATAGGCCAATAAAGTAAGTATCCATTTATTCCCAGCCAGGAAGCATAGTTTATTCCAGTCTTAACAGCACTGATTTTTCTATGGATATATGCTTTCACTAGCATAGATTTCTGTTGAGAAGGCAGTTGGCTGTTTTATCCATGGCGGGAATGGCTGAACTGTGAGTATACAGGTATGCTGATGGCACTGGGGGTCTGACTGGGCTGGACAAGAGTGGGCTTTAAGTACCTAAGGAGTCATCATGGATTCTAAATGTTTCCTGGATGAACCGGGGCCCAGGGGCTGGACACAGGAAGAGTTTCTGGACATCTGGGAAGGGCACAGGGGTTGAGCCCAGTGGGGTTGGAGAGGCAGAGCGGGGAGCGCAGCTGGGATGTAAAGCTAAGCAGGTGGTCCTATGAGGGCAGGAGTGCCCACTCCAGACGTCTGGGCTAGGGTGGGCCAGCCTGACACGAGGCAGCTGGGGAGGGCGGATGGGGACCCAGGGACAGCAGGCCAGGTTTTGATTAGAGGGAAGGAGGCAGTACTGAAGTGGTCCTTTGAGGCAAACCTCCTGGACTTGACAGGGGACATGCAGCTCCTCCGTGGGGGTGAGGGTGGAAGAGAAGGTAGGAGTGGGGAGCACGCACCTGTGGGATCAATGGTCGAGTCACAAGGAAGCAGACTCTGCCTTCACTGAGAACTTGCCGACAGCAGGAGGGGCCTGGATGGAGTGGGCTGTCTCCTGAGGTGAGGACTTCTGTGCAGATGATGGGGAGTCAGGGCTCAGGAGCTCGGTAGAGCGGCTTCCAGGGAGGAGCAGGTGGTGACATTCCATGATCCCTAAGGCCCTTTAAGCTCTAACAGTCTGGCATCCTATGTGATTTTTAAAAAGTACAGAGCAAGATAGCCATCTAATGTGCAATTTCAGTGAATCACATAGCAAATGAAAGGGCCAACAATTTCACGTTCTTATGGGTCTGTGCCTTCACAAGGTAAAACGTGTCACTTTATTGTTAGAAAGAGCCTTCCTGGATATGTTTATTACCTTGATGGTTTCATGGGTATGTGCACAGGTCCAAACTTATCAAATTAAATATTAACTATGTACAGTTTTTTTTTGTATATCGATTATACCCCAATAAAGCTGTTAATTAAAAAAATTGTGAATTAAAAAAAATATGGCCATCTAATCCACGGTTGGCTACAGCCTGCTGCCTGTTTTTACAAATAAAGTTTTATTGGAACAATGCCATGCCCATTCGTGTACATACTGTCTGGCTCTTTTCGTGCTACAAGGCAGGGCTGAGTAGTTGTAAGAGATGAGTAGTGATCGTATGGCCCATAAAACCTAAAATGTTTATTATCTGGCCCTTTAGAGAAGAAGTTTGCCAGCCTTCAGTCTAACCCAATCCCCCATTTTACAGGTGCAAACAGAGGCTGACAGAGGTAAGTGCCTCCCTTTAGGCTGAGCTAGTTGGTGACCGAGGTGGGACTAGAACCCTGACACCTGACACTCAGGCCTGCGTTTCTCTGCCTCGGCTCGTAGTGTCCCAACCCTGACTGCTCTGTGCATGAGCATCTCTTCACATCCCTCCACATTCTTATTTCACAGACCCAGGGCCCAAGGGGCAGAGGTGGGCTGACCGGCCCATGGTCACTCCACCCACCTGCCAGCCATGTGATGACCCTACAGAGCTGGCTCCAAACTGCTGCTCCAAGAAGGCTGAGGCCTTGGGAGGCAGTCAGAGCTTGTAAGACAAGCACTCATCTGGCTTCCCCAAGCCCCTCTCAGCATTAGCATTCACCTTCTGTGATCCAACCAAAGGACGCGTTTACAACTGTCTCAAGTTCAACTTGAAAACCCTTTTCACAGGTTTCCAGGGAAATTACTCCAAGCAGCCCTGATGGGTTCAAATGATTTTAACACACCCAGTTGCCTTCAATTCCTTTGGTGCCTCTATTACAAACAGCAAAACATATGAGTACCTGATATTTACCTTCTTTTGAAATAAGAAATTCCAAAGGAGACAATGCAAAGGGGGGAAAAAAAGTCTTATCTACCCACAATCATATTTAAAGGAACAAAGAGCCGATCGGAGGCCCAGGACGGCAGGATGGGCCTCCACTTTCCACGTGGAGATCTCCCAGAGCAGTGAGAATCAATCAGACCATTAGAATGATCTACATTTGTCTAGGAGAGTATGAATCGAAAGCCAATCCCCACTTCCACCCTCCTCCCAGCTGCCTCCCTACGAGGGCTGTTTCACTCCTCCTGGCCATTGTAAGCCTTTAAATGTTCTGCATTTCCACTTCTATGACACATCTCTCTTGGACAGACAAGAATGAATATTCATGCAAGAGATTAACGCACATCAGCAGTCCTAACATAAGTGGTCAAGAGAATAAAGGACAAGGGTTGTAAGTGGCCACATGAGACTCCCCAAGCCTTGCCAAAGCGATACATTTGACATGCTTGTGGTTCCTTGGGCCCACAGAGCTCCTGCCAGCTCCGACACCAGATGAATTTCCAGGGTGACATCTCCCAGCCACGGAAGGAAAGCTAAGGATGAGAGCAGAAGATGCAACAACAGAGGCAGCTCTGCTTTGCGGCTAAGCCAGTAGATCTACTGTTACTTGTACCTTTGAACCCTGCCCCTCTCAGTGGAGTCAGCTCTTCACAACTTAAAGAGGAGAACAACATGTATTGTGCCAGGTACTGGGTGGAGTGCTGGGAATCAAAGATAAATAAGGTCCTTGTTCTCACGTTGATTGAGAATCTATCTGTGCTGGGTCCTGTGCTGGGGTTTTACATGTGCCATCTCTCTCTCTCTCTCTCTTTAAATGTGAGGTATCTATTATCGATCAATCGACTGATAGATTGATCGATTTATTTATTTATTTATTTATGGAGGTACTGGGGATTGAACCCAGAACCTCATGCATGCTAAGCATGTGCTCTACCGCTGAGCTATTCCCAACCCTCCATGTGCCGTCTCTTTAAATCCTTGCACAGCCATAAGGTCAGCATTATTATCCTCATTTTACACGCGCAGTACCCACAGCTCAGACAAGTTAAGTAACTGGTCCAAAGATGCACAGGAACCATGTGGTGGAGCTGGGCTTTGAACTCCTTTGTGTCTGCACGTTTTCCATCATTCGGTGCCGCCTCCAAAACCTGGGGACTTTCTTTCACCGCAGTTGCTGGATGACTGTGCCTCACCCACTTAGTAGGTGCCCAGCAGCTGCAGGAACATGGCTCGAGGAACAGATGCATTGGATTTACTGCACATCATGTTGGAAGCACAGCCAGTGGAAACACTGAAGGTCATCTGGAGAGGGGCAGGCAGAGGAGGGAGATGTGGGGAGACCAACCTGACTGGTGTGGAAATACAATTGTTTATGTTGGTGTGAATGATGTGAATTGATCTTGGCTCATGAGAGTGCCAGATGTTCAGACAACTGTGCTCAGTCAGACCCCAGGGGCTCCTGAAGAGGGGTCCCCAAGGGCCATTGCCAGGATGCCGAAGGTAGCAAAAACACAGGATTCCAGCTGAATCTGGAGTGAGGTGGGCAGAGACAACAGGAGAAGCTAAGAGCTATTTCCAAGAGAAGTGAGGTGGGGAGGAGGGGACCTCCACTGAGAACTCGCAGTTAACCAGGGTGAATGGATGCATGTGGACGAATGCTCGAGGCAGGAGGGGTCAGCTTAATTCCATACCCCTGGCCGAATCTGCAGATACCATTTGTTTTGTTGTTTACACCTCAGTTTCCAACACCTCTGCCTTCCATCTGTCTGGCTATGGTCAGCAGAGGGAGGAAGTGATACGGTCCCACATCCCTTCCAGGTGCTGCTGCCCACAGCTTCAGCTCAGAGCAGCCGCTCTCCATCTCCCTCTTCACCACCACTGTTATCACCACCCCCAACCCCGCTAAAATTTTCAGGGTCTGGGGCAAGAATTTAAAAAGCCCATATACCATATGAATAAATATTTAAAAGTTATAAATCGAGCCTACAAATTGCTCAATAAACTATGTGTTCTTCTCCTACCTTGAGAACTTTATAGCCTCACGTCTGGAAGACCAGATCTGAATTTAGAATTCTCAGACTCCACAGAGTTCTGCTGGACCACGGTGGCCAGGGATGGCACTCACACGGATGTGGGCAGCATGGCCCATGAGGAACCACACCCACATCATCAAGGGCCACGGGGAGGCACAAACACACAGGTGCAGACACCGTGGTCCACAGGGGGCTGATCACACCTGGGCATGGACGCTGAAGTCCACAGGTCCAGGTTCCATCCAGACCATCACTTTCAGTCACTGGGGGCCTCTGGGGGTTCACAAGGCAGTGGAATCCACCCTCAGGAGGCAGACCTGGGGAAAAGGTCCACAAGAGTTCTGGAAGCAGGTGTGCGGCTGTTTCAACAGGGATTTCTGGAGTCCTGGTACCTGAAATTTGGTCTAGAAGGAGGAGTCTGGACATGTCTTTTTGGCCCTTCAGAACTCCGTACCCTATGGGGTACAGGGCCCTCTAAAGCATGGGGCCCGGGACAAAGGTCTAAGAGTGGTAAGGACCTTCACTGATACTCACTGAGCATCAGGTACTATCAGTTGTCCTAAGCATTGTACGTGGGTTAGTTAATTCTTACAACTCTGTGAGGCAGGTGCCATTATTATTGCCATTTCACAGATGAGGAACGTGAGACACAGAGCAGGTAAGCAACTTGCCCAAGGTTACAAGTGATGGAGCAGACTTTCTGGCTGCAAGTCCTCACTCCTATCCACCACCCCATGCTCCTCCTCACATGGCTGGGCCCACCTTTGGGGCCCATAAGGCTGACACAGCAGCTCCCCAGGGAGATGCACAGCCCTTAAGACAACTCCCAATCAGGCACTATGGAGCGCCTACAGTATATTTGTGGCCTATATTCCTGAATGTTTGGAACACCTCTCTGTCACATCCCTGCAACTCTGACTGCTTTGCTGAATCATAGATTAATTTCCAGATCTGTTCGGTGGACTTGCTGAAGCATCGTTTTGAAGAGCTGGAACTGACTTAGAAGATGGATTTTTTTTTTTCTTGGTCTCAGCCAAGATAAGGAATAGACTCTTCCCTAAGGAAGGGGATAAGCATGGTCTGAGGGCATTTGTGGTTTGGTGTCATAGCTGATTCCCAGAAGGCGGCTGCTTCTCCACAGGACACAGATCTGCCTGAAGTGTGCGAGGTGGAAAACGCCCAGATGAGCATGGTTCCTCGCAGCCAGTGATCTAGCTGTTGTTGAGCTAGGGGAGAGCACAAACCAAAGAAAACAAAACTTCTGTACCTCACCTTGGTTCTCTTAACAGTGCAGTCCACCTCTACTTAATGTGATGCTAAATGTGAAGGAAAACAGCATCAGCTTGATATTTACATATGCCTGTAAAGTACATTATCCAACGCTACGTCAGCCAGCTCGCAGCTTAGATAATAATAGACGTCGGAATAGAGAGAACAGCAACCCACTCTCAGATGTTTAAAAAAAATCTGTCTAAAGGTGAGAATCACCAGGGAGCTGGGCTCAAATCATCATTTCCTCCCTTAGCAGCTGGGTGGTATTGGTCCATCATTTGACCTTCCTGAACCTTGACTTTCTCACCTGTAAAATGGCATAGACAGTATCTACCAGGAACATTGTGAGAATGAAATGAAATGATGTCTGTAAAACCTCCGGTACACAGAATGTACTTTTTTCCCTTCTTTTTTGGTGGAGTGGGCCGTGCACAGCTATGGGAGGCCCTCTGCTACGTGGGAGAAACGTGGCCAGGCTGGGAGTCCTGGGAGGAGGGTACAAAAGCAGCAGAGGGCAGAGCCTGCTTTTGCTAAAGAACTGCTCTAAGGAATGTGGGCAAACAGACCAACACATTTAAAAGAAATCCCTGGGCAGTGACAGACAGCAGAGCTCTGGGGACCAGACTCCATACAGCAAGGGGAGTGTGTTGAGCAGACAGGGTTTGCTGCAAGGGAAGAACAGAGTTTCTCGCTGCCTCTGCTGCCTGCCACATCCAGGCCTTGACTTTCAAAGCCCGGCCAGGCCTCCCACACACCGCACGGTTTGCAGCTGGTCCAGGGCCTCAGGGGCGGAGATGCGGCTGACAGTTGGCGTCTGGCCCCACTGCTCTTGGCCAGCTCACGAAACTGCCTCAGTTTTCTCAGGTGGGCTTGTTGGCTCCATTCCTACTTCCATTACCTCAGGTCAGACCTTCGCCACTCTTCTCCTAGATGATGACCATTGCCCGTTAACTGAGGTCCCATCTCCAGACTTTCTCTCTAATCCATCCTCCACAGTGCTGTCAGGGGGATGTTTCAGAAAGGCCCAGTTGACCCCAGTTTAACACCCTTCAATAGCTCCTCACTGCTCGGAGGATGAAACCCCAGCTCCTTGGTGTGGTCTGTTAGTCAGGCCTTTTTCATTTGCAAATGTCAGAAACCAACTTGATGAAGCCTAGATTTTAAAAAAAAGGTTTGCTGGCGGGATAGTGTGAAAGTTCACAGTATAGAAGGAAAAACTGCAGGAACCTGGGCAGATCCTGGGTCTGAGGGGCTGGGCCTGGGGTCCACACCATGGGTGGGGAAGATGCCTTCAGTCGCCCAGACACACGCTGCCAGCAACAAGCCATGAGGGGCAGTGGACTCTTCCCTTCTGGCCCAGTAGAAATCCCAGGGGACCATTATGATTGGCTAGCTCAGGGCAATGTTGATGTCCCTTCATAGTGCTTGTGGCCAGTGGAACGGGGAAGGTGATGGTACTTGGGCCTAGATGAAGTAGGAAGAGTGGGATCTGGGCTATAAGGAGTTAGGAGAAGGGTGCTGACTGATAAAATGCCCCATGTTCGGACCCTGCTTCAGCCTCATCCCTCCATGTCCCACCGGGAACTTTGCACAGTAGCAGCACTAGCTTCTCTGCAGTTCCTAGCACACTCCACTACGGCATGCTTATGGTTTCCAACAGCCCTTTCCTGCAACATCTTTCTCCTTCTTTGCTTGGGTAATGCCTACTCATCGTTCCAGAATCAGTTCACTGTCGCCTCTTCCAGGAAGCCCTCCCAGATTAAAGGCTCTCTGGGGGCTCCTAGCACACCTGTGTGTCTTGATAGCACTTATTACAGAGTAACACTAAACAATAATAAGGATGATAAAAACAAACATATACTATTAATGACATGCCAGGCACTGTTCTAGGCACTTGACATACCTTAATTCTTTTGCTTCTTACAGTAACCCAATGAAGTCGGCACTATAATTAGTCCCCATTTTATGAAGCAAAGAAACCAAGATATAGATAGTTTATGTAACTTCCCCAAGATCACAGAGCTAACAAGTAGCAGAACCAAGTTCAAAGCCAGAACCCGTAATTCTGAGTCTGTGCTCCTAACCACTGCCTCTAGAAATGGCGTGAAGAGCCTCAGTTGGCCTTGCTGGGCTGGGAGCCCTCCAGGGGCAGGGACGGTGACATCCTTCTACTTGCAGTGCTGGCTGAGCTGGCACTCATGAAATACTGTCTGACAGAACTCAACAGAACTTTCCCTGTTGGGTGACAGGAGGTGGGAGGAGGAAGGAGAAAAGGCTACTTGGGCCCCTGGGAGCTGAATTTTGCAGGGCTCTGGAAAGGATGGGGTCTGAGGGGGTCTGGCCCTACATCACCTGGAGACATGATATTGGGTGGGGGCGGTAGGGGGAGCACAGACACCAGACACGCTGGCCAGAGCACTGCTGTCCACCAGGCCATTTCTGTAGGATGTCTCTGGCTGACTCAGCCACACTTTCTTTTTCTCCACCTGGTCTCCATATTCTTGAAGCAAATTTGGCTTCTATGGTTTGCTGAGACTTGTCTAGGGGCACCAAAAAAGGGGCTTCTGCACTGAGCTCTCGTGATCTCAGTTCTTTTCCGTACATACCTGAAAGGCCAGCACTGGGTTGTGCTGTGCTGGGGTGATTCCTCCCCAGAGCTGTGGCTTTCCTCAGTTCAGCTGCACTTTCCTACAGCTGCCGGACCCACAGGCAGGTAGGTCTCAGACTCACCGCCTATCCTTAAATAAGCTATCAAACGCTCCCTAACTTGGTTTCTCCACTTGTGTAACAAAGCTGACTGATAACCTGCCCCACAGGGTCATGGAGCTTCATAAAACAGCCTATTTGTTTCCACTGGGAAGGTGGGTGGCAAGGGGGACTGCACCCATAATGGACGGGTCATGGAACATGGTGTGGGTTTTCGTCCAGTGGGACCTGAACCCAACTACAACCCAACAGCAAACTAATCAATATGAAAGTCATGATACAACAGGAGCAGGCTTTTAGTGAGTCCTTGTTATGGGTCAGGCTTTGAGCTAAGCCATTAACAAATATGATCGAATTTAATCCTCACAAATCTGCATTAATCCTTTCAACAGTATGACTGAGCCCCCGTAAACAGGCTCTGTACTGGGCACCCAGGACAGCAGTGACAGAACGAAAAGCTTTGACTTGTATAGAGACAGCAAGCAAGAAACGTAATAAACACATGAAAAAGACAAGGCAAACCATGTAGTAGGTTAGGGGGAAATACTGTGGATAAAATAGGAGAGCAGGTAAGAGGGACCAGGAGTGCTGGGGGTGGTCCAGGGAGGTCTCATTGAGAAGGTGACATTGGAGCAGAAATGTGTTGGAAGTGAGGGAGGCGGCCAGGAAAATCATTCTGGGCAAAGAGAACAGCCAGGGTGAAGGCCTGACGGTGGGAGTGTGAGGAGGTCAGTCAGGCTGGAAAGGTGTGAGGGCGAGAAGGATGAGGATGAGAGGCAACGAGGGGCCATCTGAGGCAGGGCCTTGCAGGCCATCAGACGAGTACCATTATCAGCTCCACCTTACAGGTGAGGAGAGTGAGGCAGGGAAAGGTTATGCCCAAGGCGACGTGACCTGCAAGCACTAGAGCTGGGAATTGCCCCGCCCTCACCACATCCGCAGCCCACGTGCACATCCCAATACCACGTGCCCCTCTCCACACATGGCAAACCACGAAGTTTCGTGGTATCCTCTCACGTCAACCAGGTGAGTCTGGGCAGGACACGAGACTCAGAAGTTTCTGAACGTGGAAGGAATCCTAGAGATGTTCTTTCCAATTCTGGCGTTGTGGAAGGAACAGGAGATTTGAAGGCTGAAGCCTGCATGCTGTTGCTTGCTGGGGTGACAGGACATACAACACATGACAGGTACCCTTACCTATAAAATGGAAACAATCACCCCTGCCTCATAGGGCTGTGTGGATTAAATGAAATGATGTATGTACCAGCGCTCTGAAAAGTGCTGACAGTTCCTCTTTTTTTCCCCCTCCCTATCTCCTTCCCCAGCTTCTTGGAGCTGCAGTCAGTGGCAATCTGTCTCCGAGTTCAACCCTACCTCAGACAGAGACAGGGCATGTATTGATCGCCCCGAAGTTTCCCTGGGCCCCCCTTATCGGTTCGCACACATGGCTAGTCCACTTTCCTCCTACCTCGGTCTGGGGCTCCTGGGGTCCCCAACCTTGAATCTCCGCAGCCCCTCTCCCAACAGCTGGGGCCCTACTGTGTGTGCTCCCAGCTCTGTTTACACGGTGAGACACATAGTAGGGGCTTGATAAACGGTTGTTATTGTTATCAGTAGTAGAAATGGCACTTCCTACCACCAAAAATCTCTTGCCAGTTTGAACAGACACTGGCAAAGGAAAACTGGATGATGGAAAGAGGAAGATAAATTTAGTCCACAGATCTGTCGGAACAGCTATTTGCACACGTGGGGAAGTCCGCGAAACAGCTGCACCAAGATCCGAGACACACAGACCGTCTGCTGGGGTAAAGCCGCGGGCTGAGGACCAGACGGAGACCACACCTCACCTGCGACCGCCCTGGTCGCTCAGGGGGCAAAAGGACCTGCAGGGAATTCCCGAGGACGCACCTGTGATTATCTTCGAAATTAAGCAGCATAAAACGCAGAGCCTTCATACTGGGCAGGGCACTCTGCTATTAGATAAAAACAACCTGGCAAGTTGGTCTTCCCGGTATAAGCTTTACTCTGGGACTATCAGAAAGCTTGTATAAAGTAAAAGCCTAGGACACAGGAGTCAAAGGAAAAGTGTAATCCGAGAAAAGGAGAGCTCAGCCAACAAACGTTGTTTTGACACCCTCATTAGACTTCTTATCAGGAGCTAAACTTTTTTCTTTGCTTCTCATCTCCTTTTATCCCTTTATTTCTCCAGTTCATCCACTCATCCATTCATTCCTCATTCATTTATTTACTCATTATTTTATTCATTCCTCAGTCACTTACTTCATGCATTTATTTTATTCTTCCTTTATTTGTTCCTTACCCGATGACAGCCTTAACTAACAGTGAAATGGACCAGAGGAACCCTGCAGCGGGAGGAAAGAAAGCAAAGGTGACAAGGCAAACCATGTAGTAGGTTAGGGGGAAATACTGTGGATAAAATAGGAGAGCAGGTAAGAGGGACCAGGAGTGCTGGGGGTGGTCCAGGGAGGTCTCATTGAGAAGGTGACATTGGAGCAGAAATGTGTTGGAAGTGAGGGAGGCGGCCAGGAAAATCACAGAAGTCACCAGGTGGCAGGAGCCTGGGCTGGCGGTCAGGGACTGGGTTCTGGTCCTTGCACTGGCACACAGGAGCTGTGTGGCCCTGGACAAGTCATGCACCTCTCTGCACCTCGGTCCCCTACAAAGCAGGATCTTTTTTTTTTCAATGGCGGTACTGGGGATTGAACCCAGCACCCGGTGCCTGCTAAGCATGTGCTCTACCACTGAGCTATACCCATCCCCTCCCCAAACCAGTGTCTTAATACTTGGGCTAGTTTCCATTCATGACAGCTAACGGGGCTAATGTGGATGAAAATGCTTGATCAATTGTGAAAAGCTATCCACATGTAAGGCACAGGTTCTTTGATCACTAGCTGGAAAGTAGAGGGGAGAAGCATTCACTGCTGGCTCCCACTGCCAACATCCACAAACCAGAGCCAGGGAACCTGGTCCTCAGGCCTCTTCTCCCACTCTTCCCACCGGGAGCAAACCTGGCATGGGGCTGTCAGCAAGATCGCCTTCTTCCCTAGGGCAGCCCCACAGATGCACGGAGCATCCCTTTAGCGGGTTAGCAGGTAAGTATTAATGACGAATATGTATGCAGGGTGGACGATAAATAGGTGTCCTGGGAGCCATCCCTTTGATTGTCCCATCTTAGATGCATTTTAGGAACTCAACATCATAATTGCAGAGTGTGCTGGAATAAAATAATAAAAAGGGCGACGGGTGCGGAGGAGGTAAAGGAAGTCTCATGAGTGGAAAAACAACCCAAAAGCTGGGTCACCTGCAGAGGGGACAAGATGCGAATGTGACAGAGGTGTCCCTGGGAAAGGTCAAAGCTTTCTGTGGAAACGTAAACATGGGGATACCTGCTCACACACTCAAGGGTCCAGGCTCTGTTTCCCCCCGGGTGAGTGAGCAGTGGCAGGAAGCCCAGCTGTACCAATTCAGGCTCAGGGTCCCTGCTGTGGGCACACTCCTGGGTATATAGATTTAGAGTGTCCTGGTGTATTGTTAGAATATTAGGGAAAAACAGCATATGGCATAGGCTCTGCATGCAATTCTGCTCCTGCTGTTGACTTAGTTAATTCCAAACTCTGATTCTTTCTGCTTATAAAAGGTGCTTTGCACAGGGACTCAGGTCCCAGTTTGAGCATCTTTTCTTATTTTCACTGAATGCTATTTTTTGAGGGCCACATAAATAGTCCCCCCAAAAATGATACATGGATTTGAGAAGCCCGTCTCAACTGAAAAAAAAAAAAAAAAAACCAGAGCTTTGAGCAAACAATTGTGTGCTTTTTCCCACAGGAAGTGTGTGAGACTGTGTCAGGCATGGATGTGGAAGGATTCGGGAAACCCACACATTTAATGCTTTTTCCTGGCCCCTCTCCAGTGCCCAAAGTTCTCAATTCCTGGTTCTTCCGCCGTCTCCTCCTGGTCTATTAATGGAAACCTCTTTCTCAGGGATCCTGATTCAAAAAATCATAGTCCCCTCCACCGCCTACCCTTCCTCCTTCACCCCCTACAAGTCCTGTTGTTCCTCATTGTACTTTCTCCTCCATTTCCTCGTCCCCACTCCAACCAGTCACTCCAACTGGTCCCCTTAGTCATCTTGCACTTGGTCTCTCCTCACTTCAGCCTACCCCCAAGACATTACCGCCAGGCCCCTCAAACGCAGCTCTGACCATGCCATCCCACTGCTCCGCGACCTTCCACGGCTTCCCACTGCCGTCCAGCCAAGTTAAGGACAACTTGCAAACCTGGCATCCAGGGTCCTCATAAACTGGCCACAAGGCCTCATCTCCTGCTACCTTTCCTCTAATCCTCCGTGCTTCTCTTCTCTTGATCGCACTGCTCTGTACTGAAATCCCATTCCACCCCCAGGGTCCACCCCAAACATCACGTCCTCCAGGAAGCATTTCCTCTCTGCCACCCATTTCCTCTCTGTTTGTACCCTGTGCATTCCAGTTAATTTCTGTGCTTAAATACTCCTCCCACTAGAATTTATCATCCACGAAAATAGGCGTGGCTGCTCACCTTTCTGGGTCTTAACTTCACACACAGTCAACATTAAACACAAGGAAACTTAGTTGAATTGCACGAAGTAAAACCTGCACTTATCAAGTTACTTGCTGGATCATCTAGGGGTCTGGCAGAGAATATGCTGTTACTTCCTGCTTCTACAGAATTATTGTCAAATCACAGCAGATCAAAAGGCTAAAACATGACGATGGCAACTATAATGTCCTGTTCTTGCACACACTGCTATTTAATGTACCTGGATAATCCTATGAGTTAATGCAGTGGTTCTCAACTGGGGGCAATTCTGCCCACCAGGGGACCGTTGGCAATGTATGGAGATGCTTCTGGTTGTCATAAGAGGGAAATGCTACTGGCATCTGGAGGATAGAGGCCTGTCATGGTGCTGAACATGCTACAATCCACAGGGCAGCACCTCCCCACCCCCGCCAAAGAATCACTTGGGCCAAAATGTCAACAGGGCTACTGCTCAGAGTCCCTGAGTTAATGTGAAACAGGCATTACTAACCCCATAATTCAGATGAAGAAACTGAGGCACAGACACCTCCCCAGGAAAACACAGCTCTTTACATGGCAGAAATAGGCCTGAACTCTAGGTTTCCTGATGCCCAGCCCTGTGTTCTTTCTCCTAGACTATGTGTCAGTCAGCATAGCCAGACACCACGGCAGAAACTCAAAAGCACCAGACCGGATTGAGATGCTATTATGAAGCCAGGTAGTTGTCAAAGTAACTACAAGGGTGTGGGCCACCCCCTCCCCTGCTCCAGGATGCCTTTCTATAGCTCCTCCAAATTAAACAAGGCAGTGGGAGGCAATGCCAGCAACCCAGAGTGCAGCAAACCCCCATCCCAGCAGGCAGGGCCAGACTGCTCTAGGGTTTAAGCTCCACGGGACCATGCTGGGAAGGGCATCAGGGAGGGGAAAACACCTCTCTCCTATCAGTGGATAACTGAACCCTCCAGCAGACATGGTTTTGCTGAGGCCAAAGAGCATCAGAGCCAGTTTTCCTCGCTCAAAGCGCTGTATGAAGCCTGGGAAGCGGCCCAAGGAGCGTCGATAGCCAATGCTGGGAAATCCTGCCTCAAGGCTTGCTACTTGACTCAAGTAGCCTGAATTCCTTGACTCAAGAGCAGAGGGGCAGCACGCTGGCACGGAGGGGTTGACAGACACAGACGCCACTGTTTCTGAGCACTTGGGCCCACATCTTGAAACCCCGCATCTGCAGAAGAGCAGTGGGATGGAAAAGGGCTGAGGAAGACCGCTGGGGAGAGCAGGAGACTTGGGGGCAAGAGCGCTTCCTCGAGTATCTGCAGGGCAGCCACGTGGATCTGCGAGAAGACTTATCTTGGGGGCTCTTGTGGGCAGAACTGGGATTCAGGGACAGCATAACGTTAGACAGATTTGGGATTACCACGAGGAAGGAGAGAGACAACTGTACAAAACTGCAGGAGGTTCCATGTCATTGGGATTCAGGGTAAGCTGGGTGACCTCTAAGGGATGTTGAATAAGTTCCCAACTGGATACCTCCAAAATCCTGTATGCTTTTGAAAGAAAAAGCAAGGTTATGTGGCAATGTGCTCACTGTAGGGCCTAACCTTAGCTGCCCAGGATAGGAGATGTGACTTGAAAAAGCCCTGCCCCCACGTAGCAGGAGATGTTCAGCTGAACGCAGAAGACCTACGTCTTAAATTCTGCAGTCACAGTGACGTATACGCATCGCTTTCGCTCTGATCAAAGCTGTTGACTTCTGTTGAGTAAGACTTCTGCCTCAACCTGAGGCTGAAAGTCAGGAAGGCCATAAAATCTCACGTAAGGACAGTTTTCCTAAGTTTTAATATCTGTGTAATAAGCTATGAAGATTGGGCATGTATTAGCTGCCATTATTATTGTGATAATGTGAATTACTGTAATAAAGTGAATATGGTATGTTCAATGATATCATTACTATTATGTAACATGGGGATTAGGCAGTTCTCATAAACAACCGAAGGGTGTTTGATTTTTCTGTTCTCTCTCCGTTATTTAGGGGGGTGGTTCCAACTCTCCTCTCCCCCAACACTCACGGGGTGAAGAAAATGACACACTGAAGTTGACTGACAACTGCCTGAGTTCAAAACCTGGCACTGCAATTTAACATCGTGTCCTCAGGCAAGTCACTGAATTTCCCTGCTGCAGTTCCCTCGTCTGTCAAATGGGGATGATACAACTGCTCACCTGCAGAGGGTAACTGTTGAGGCTTAAATGAGATGTTTGTAAAGGGCACAGTAAGTGTGGGCACAGAACGTGGCTGGTGCTGCCAGCCGTCATTACAGAGGGCCTTCCCATCTGTCATCTCCCTTCCCCTTATACCACCATAAGGTGCAGTCAAGGGAGATTGCTTCCCGTCCCTCCAGTGCTTGACTCCCCACCCAACAGTTGTTCCCTTTTGCCAAATGGGTCTACCTAGTTAGACAAAGATTCTCACGTGAGGATGAAGGCACCAAGTTCAGAAGCCACTTGCTCCCAGGTGTCCTCTGTGAAGGAACCACTATGAAGTGTAGCAGTATTCATCAATTAGGTGAACCAGTAGGGTCAGTTTTGTTGCTAATGGCCCCAAAGGACTATTACATAAACAGTGACTTGAATTATAATGCCGGCGCATTGGTGTGATGAAACAATGCTTCAATATCTGCTGGCTCTCCAAGATGAATCATGATAAAAGTGGTAAGGGCAGTTTGTAGGGGTGTCCACTGTCCCACTGATGCCTTCAAGGGTACAGGAACAATCTCTGGGGCCAGTCTAAGGTCATCAGAAGTGCTGGGGATCTGCTGGGCAACTGTACTTCCAACGATGAGGGAAGGTATGGGTTGTTTATTAAATTGGCAGGATCCTGGCAGGAAAGGGGCATTGCTGACTCTGGGAATGTCAAAGTGATAAGCACTCTCCTTCTCTCTGAGAACAGGATTTCTGCTACGGTCTGGACCCCAGCGTTCTTCTCTTGGCTTTGTGTGTGGTGAACAAGGGCTGAGCTTTGCAGAGCAGAGTGTCCTGATCCAGTAGCTGCATATAATGCCTGAAACTCCTAATAAGGCCTTGGTCTTTCTCAGGAGCACGTTATACGATCTTTCAGGAGAGGACACTGGTTGTTCTTGTGTAACTTTAGGTTTACAGTTATCTTTCCCAAAGATGTACGCTAAAGGTACAATGTCTTAAACAAAAGAACCTGTAATTTGCATAGTCTACCAGCAGGTGACGGT
The DNA here is from genome assembly GCF_009834535.1 of Camelus ferus. NCBI lineage: Eukaryota > Metazoa > Chordata > Mammalia > Artiodactyla > Camelidae > Camelus > Camelus ferus. Next base: position 14,405,228 of record NC_045716.1, on the reverse strand, counting down.
GATGTGACCCAAACTCCAAGATGTCTGCTTCACGTGAGGCTCTTTCCCCAAACTCCCAAGTGTGTAACTGTTACTTCCACTCAAATATTAAAATACATGCAACTTTTACACAATATTAATCAGCAAAGTTGAGCGACCTTAAATTAAAAAAAAAAACATAGATATAACATGGAACGCTGAATCTGAGTTTTACTGGTTAGGAATGTTTTGTGCTGCTAATCTCATGCCTATTTAATCAGAGCAGTCTTTGCACGGCTGTGGGCTGCAGGCTGCACCCTTTCCCAGGCTGCTTCCTTCAGTTGCTTCTCCTTTCCTGACGGCTACTCAAAAGGAGCTCGCCATTATCATCATCCTGTTCTGGAACTCCCATCTCCTTTCTCTAAACACTATGATTTACTTGGCCCTTATTCTATGCCAGGAACTGAACAAAACTTTATGCCATTCGTCTCAATTCAGCCTCACTACAACCCTACAAGTTCCATTTTACTATTTCCATTTTTACCACCGGAAGCCTGGGCTCTGCTGGTGACTGAGTCACATCTGAGCTCAGATTTTGCCTGACTCTCACACACATTGTGAGCGCCCCGCTCTCTCTCTCTCACTTCCTGAACCAGGTTCAAAGAAAAGGAAGTTACGGGGAGTTTCCTGATGCTGACGTGGGTTTCCTTGCACTGTCCCTTCAATGTTCTTTTCCCATCAGAAGGGGGAAATTCTATACTTCATCCTTTTTGAAACATAAGACACAACACCACCCCACTCTTCTTCTAGGCACTCCCTGGATGAGTGTGCTTATCATATGTATTTATAGATTCAGAGCATTTTACCACCCAAGGAGCCTCGGAGGGGATTTAATTGGAGTCCTTTTCCTTGAGATGTGAAAAGCGAGGCAGGAGAGCTGCAATGACACCCCAGGGTCAAGCAACTAGTTGGTGGCAGAGGCAGGGCTGGGGCTCAGGGGTCCTGTCTTGCGGCTGGGCTCTAGTTGGGCTCTAGGTTTTCCAAATCATTTCAGAGAGTTCTGAAGAAGTGGCTGATTGAAAGAGATCAGAACATCATCAGAAACAACAACAAAAAAAAAAAAAAAAAAAAAAAGAAAGAAAGAAAAGAAAGAAAGAATAGAGGTTAAACTGGCTTAAAAGAATGGAGCGTAAGTATTTAAAACACCTCAGTGGGTCAGATCAGCATTCACCCCACCTCAGCCAGAGCCCCTGACGGTGGCGTCAGAGAGGGTCATGGGAACACACAGGAGACTCGTCTATAATGTTAACTTTACATATTTAGAAAATGTTCCCTAACTTCCCTTTAATAACCCAATTTATATCTGTCATCCACGACTCTCTAGAAGTTCATTCCTGGAAGCTATTTATAATTTCAGCCCATACTGTTTCTAGGAGTAACGATTTTCACACATTCTCTACCTACGGAGTAAAATACGACTTCCTTTTATTTGGCCTAAAACTATCAAGCTCCCTGGCTGTGCTCAGCAGGCCGGGATGAGAAGCCATTAACATCTTTCACCTGAAGAATTATTTTAAGAGACACTAATTAAGTCTACAATGAAAACAGGAATATTTATTATGCAAAAACATTAATTAGGCCAATTTTGAGGTCCCTACAAGTTTCCTGAAAGAGTTCAGTCCACCTGCAGAGCCCTACTTTCTCCAGATTACTTCCAGGTAGAACCTAGTATAACAGGAATCTTCTTACGGCACCTGCGTGGACACGGTTTATGTCTGCCCCAGAAGGAAAATGAAAACAGTAAGTCTGAGGGCAGGAGTAAATAATCTATAACCAGGGTATTACAGTAATGACCTCTTAAAAGTGCATTCTTTGGTTTTGCAAGTTCAAAACTCTGAAGACAATTTCTTTCTGAACAAAAGTATGTTGGGAATGGTTAGCGGACTCCAATATCTATAAGCTGGGAGGTGGGACAGCAGGAAACACCATCTTGATGAAGATTCAGGTTACATTACCAGAATCCTCCTAGATCACTATTTATAACAAAAGCATGCATTGCCCCTGGTCTGTTTCACTAACAGTAACAAATAAGCTTCTTTTGCTCCTCTGTTCAGTCCAAAAGCAAGAGACATGTTGGGTGAAGACATTCTCCTTGAAGATTCAAAGAAAGGGCAGATAGGTGGCACTCTCTTGAGTCTCCTTTTGCGCCCAGGGTTGGAAAGGGATGGAGAGACAAGCCAGAGAGAATTCCAAATGGAACATTTTTCCATCGTGGTGTCAGGGTTCTGGGTTACCAGCCCCAACCAACACAGGCACAGAGTGCTTCTCACTCCACACCATGGTGTCTGATTGGTGGGGAGGGGATTTTGGTGTCCAAATGTGTTTCTCTTGCCTCTAGATAGATTTACAATCTGTGTGCGTTCCACAGAGATAGTGCAAAGGTTAACAATCTGAGGTATTTTAGAATCAGTACAGACCAAACCCGTTTTCTCAAAGTTGGTTTCTGATGTATTAAGAAGAGATCTAGTCTCCCAAACCCCAGGAAATCCCCAGGGGTTCCTGCCTTTGCAAGATGGAGCAGAAGGAATGTACAAATGTGGCAAGACTCAACACTGAATCTTTTCAAACAGTCCCTTTAAGGGGGACTTGCCACTCACCAGTATTTTAAGGTGGGCTGGCTAAGTACAGTGTCTTAACAAAAGCTGCCAGTAATTTGCTTGTCTATGAAACCAGCTGGGAACGAGCAAAGGACACAGAGGATGAAAAGAACAAGGCTCTAAGAATTCTAATGCATGGAGGGTGTCAGAGATTTAATAAGAGTTCAATCTTATACCAAAGTCTGAATTCACAGCATGGCTTTTTCCAAGAAGTACCAAGTGCTTTAAAGATGACACGTTAATCTTCCCAGAGCCTGGGTAATGGAAAGCCTGAGCCTGCAGGGACAGGGTGTGGGGCTGGGGAAGCTGACTTCTAGCTGTGTGCTGGCCCCCGAGAGCGGCTCAGTGACGTGGGTAATAGGACAGCTGTATCCAGACGCCTCATCTTTCTGCCCTGACGGCTGCTGCTGGTGCAGCCAATTCCTACTGCCAGTGTTACTGCAAACTGTGACCCCTTACTTGTCACTCTCCTCTTTATAGCAACGGAATTTTATCGATAAGTAACAACCAAAAATATAAGAGCCAAAGAGCAGATAAGTGAGCTAAAGGGTAGCAGGAAGATTTGCCAAAAGAAAAAAAGCAATGAGCTTATGGAAAGTAGCGCTATGTGATGGACAAATCACCTTCCGTCCATGGCCCCGGGCTGCCTTGCCCACAGTTGGGGGTGTGTCTGCTCCAGACAGGCTCTCTGTCCTTGAGCAGGAAGAGGATCTAGATGCCTGGTGGGGGGCTCAAGTTCCTAGCCTGACCCAGTATGAGTAAGCCTCTACCCCACATGCTGGTACAGCGCCTGGCACACAGCAGGTGCTCACTGAGTGTCTGCTGAGTGAATGTACATGTGCCACACTCTACAGTTTAGCCAAGTGCTTGCTCACCTTATCCCCTTCACTTCTCATAACTACCATGCGAGGTAGGTGCTATTTCACCCTAGGTAAACACGAGGACACCAGGCTTGTAAGGGAGAGAGAAAGTGCCTGAACCCAAATTGTCTCATTGTTATTTTTTTCTAACAATCTGTAGAAAAAGAATGTTCCAGGCTGACCTGGTGGAAATAGCATGGGCTGGAAGGAAGGAGATCAGGTTTCTATGCCCAGAATGTTAGCCTAGAAAAGAACTTGGAGTTCTGAGTGGTGGATGACAACAGTTTCATTTTATGTGCTAACTCTGATTTTCAGCAGTGGCTGCTGGCCACCTGGGAGCGTGGTACTGAGGACTCTGGGGCTGTTCAGGGTGGGTAGTGTGCTGTGATCGATTAGCCATGGCTGTCACAAGTACCTGGGGCTGCTCAGGGCAGGCAGTGTGCTGTGATCGATTAGACATGTCTGCCACAGGCACAGAAAGGACTAATAGGACCAAAAAATGTTAGCTATTTGCCTTATTTCCTTTTTCTAGTCTACCTATTTATTTTATAGATAATAAAATAAAGTTTATCAGAAAGTTAATGTATTCAAAGTCACACAGCTGGACAGTAGTAGAGGTGAAATTTAAAGCCAAGAGTCTTGACTACAAGTCCAGTAATTTTTCACTACATCATACTATCCTGGTCCCAATACTTAGTTTTAGCTCCATAAATATGGATAGATGAGTCCCCTGTGATGCATTTCCTCACTTGCAGATTAGAGGAGATAATTCCTGTTTTATCTATCTCACAGAATTACTGAAAACCAAATGAAGTGCCAGAATCCCAGAACTTTAAGCTCCCAGGCCCATGTTCTTGCTACTGCACCGTGATGCTATCAATAGATACGAAAACACTGAAAGGCATAAGCAGCCCTAAAAATGCAGAGTAGTATTATGGGAAGTGAGGAGTCTGGAGCCCTAGATTCTGCTTCAGCTGCATCTGCTCCACACCTGCAGGCTTTCTCTCTACAGCCCCATGTGCAGGAGCTCAGGAAGTATCAGGCTGGGAGAGAATCAAGGCTAACAGCAGAAGCAGATCCACTCCCTGGGAGGTGGTTAGTCCCAGATAACGTTGCAGAGGAAAGCATGGGGCTGGAGGCAGACGTCCATCCTCTTATATCCGTCCCATCCCCTCCATCCTGCTCTCTGGAGTAGACATCCCAGACCTAGTCAATGAACGTGAGCTGTGTGATTTGGAACCCGGGACACTGAAGGTAGACTCCTACCTCCTCAGAAGAGGATAGTGGTAGCAGGGCTTACAGGAGGAGTGAGGCTGGGTTTCCTGGGTTTTGCACTGAAGGGTTTCCTCTTTGTCTCTACTTCTGCTCCCTCCTCACTCTCCTCATTGATGGCTCCATCTCCACCTCTCCTACTTGCTCTCTCCTTCTCCCCTTCCTCCTGACTCACTCTCATTGGTTCTTCTGCCAACTTGCCTATCCCCTGTGCTCCTCTTTCTTCAGCCTCAATATCACAGAGATCTTAAGAAAAGGCCACCAGCCCCCACCCCCACCAAGCACATTTGCGAAGTACTGGGTTTTGGAGCCTATCATAAAAACAGCCACTGCATCTACCTTGTCTGTCTTAGAGGGAGAGGTGCCACAGGGTAGAGGTCCATGATTTGGCCTAGAAATGTTAGAATACAGAGAGATCACTCATTTTAACTAGCATTACACCCACAAGATTGCAGCGCTAAAAGGAACTAACAAGGTCTAGTCTAACCAGCCACTGGAAACAGATTCTAAGTATTAAAAGTACCCCTGAACATGGTGAACTGAACAGCTCCCAGGCAGCCCATTTTGGGGATCCAAGAAGCTCCTACCCAGTACATCTATTTTGTTTTTGGATTGTCTCTCCTCACTAGAAAGTAAATTCCACGAGGGTGAGGATTTTTGTCTATTTCATTCATTACTGTATCCCTATTGCCTAGAATAGTGCCTGGCATATGGCAGGTGCTCAGCAAATAGTTGTTGAACAAATTAATAATTGGCCTTGTTTTTAGCCATTGGGGCCTTCTGAAAGAGTCTAATCCTTTTCATCTTCCGTATGACAGTTTCTCAAATGCTTCAAGACAGTTGGCATGTCCCCGAGTCTTTGTCCTCCCACCTTAAGCACTAACAGTCCCTTGAACATTGCATAAAGAATATCCAGACCGTTTGCCATCTTGGAGGCGTTCTCTGAACGTGCTCCAGAGTCACAAAGCAGCAAGGGAGACACTTGAAAATTTTCTTAACTAGCCCATGCTCTCAATTTACAGACAAGAATATGGGGCCCATAAGGTACAGCAGCTCCGTCAGGAGGAGAGACTTGGACTCAGGGTTTTATTTAGTAGCAGAGATGCCAACATCTGAGATAAGCTGTATGATGCAGGAACTCTGCAGGTAAAGCAAATCCCAGACCAATGTATTTCCCATCTTTTTGATGCTGTCCTGTGAGTAGCATACACAGGTATCTCCAAAATGAAACCAGGCACTATTGTTTTCTATGCAATCAGACTCTACATTCATTCAGCAAGCATTACTGAGAGGTCAGTGTGTCCTATGAACCGTGCTGGGCTTCAGGGCTACAAAGTTGGGGGAAAAGTCTCTATACACTTGACATTTACAGTCTAGAGGAGAAACACAAGCAGACAAACAAGATGGCCACAGTGATATAGGGGAAAGCTGACAGGGAACAGAGAAGGAGTCCCTAAGTCAGTCTCGGGGAGGTGGGGAAGGCTTCCTGGAGGAGGAGGTAGCATTGCAGCACCAACAAGCACCACCAAGAACCACCAAGATGTGCCAGGGTCTGGGATCGCCACTGGTTTCAGACTAAACCCTGATACACATACAATATGCAGCTGGCAGAGGGGGCTGCAGGGCTGGTCTTAAGCAGGCTAGCAAATGGCATGGGTTACTCTCCGTGTGGACACCATCAGCCAAGCCCGTGTTGTCCCAGAAATATCACAGTATGTTCTTTCAACTAGAGAGCTGAACAACCCCGTCACTGTTGCTGTCTCATGAAAGTCCAAGTTGGGCTGCCCCACTTTGAGTGTGAAAGTAAGAGGCTAGATTCTTCCAGAATGCAGAGCCAGGGCAGGAACCTCCCTACCACCACTGCCAGAGGCCCCTGGAAGGCAGGGTGTGATGTAGGTCATGCAGGATGTAGGGCAGGGTGGAGACAGGTTTCTCCACACCTTTTTGGAGGGCTACTTTTAATGAGCCGGAAAGAGAATTGTAGAGCACATATGTTTCTGACACCCCACAGCAGGGCCAGACTCTTCCTAGCTAGAAGATAGATAACCTTTCTCAGTGGTGACTAGGATATTCCAGAAGCAGAAATGCCACCCTCCTATCGCACCTGCCGCCCACAACCCTCCTCTAGCCTTCAAATGTGCAGATCCCACATTCATTCTTTCATCCACAGCACAATCCACCACCAACACGTGACTCCTAAGAGATGCCCCTGTGTCAGTGGGGAGAGAAGGCTGACTAGCTGGGAGAAAGCAGGAAAGAGCAGAGGCCACAACCAGATGAGCAGACCCACCCCAGTGGAGCTGCCGCCTGGGAGGATTCGGATTGGACGGTGAAAGTGGATATGTAAATTAGGCTCCAGACATTACTGGGGGCTAGAAACTGTGATTACACATCTGGGAAGCCAGGCAGCGTTACAGAGCTTTGGGTCTTCAGGAAAGGATAACCTTGGCGACTAATCAATCTAAAGCTTGACTTATCTGAGCCAGAGGAAGGGGAGAGGCACCATCGTCTCTGCTCCAGGGAGGGACTGAGGAAACTGCTGATCCTTCTGTCATAAGTCATAAGGTGTGCCTCAGTTTCCCTTATTGCAAACAGTGGGTGAAGTTGCTGATTATCAGGAAACGGTCTGCTAAGGTTTCTAAGAAAACGCTTAATGATAAAACACAACCAAGAGACTTTTTGGGGGCGGGGGCATGGTTTTTATCAGTTCTGACCACCATCCTCTTTACTCTCAACACAGTCCTGTGAGGCAGGTATCTTATTATTAATGCCTCCATTTTCCAGATGAAGAGATGATGGCTTAGAGACACTAGGCAGCTTCCTCAGAATTCACGGCCAACCAACGGCAGAGCTGTGACTGCAATCTGGCCTTTGGACACCAAAGCCCAGGCTGCCTCTGTAAGCGAAACAGCTAAATTAAAGAGGCGTTAAGTGTCTACAAAGGGGACACCTTCGTTCAGTCTGTGATGCTCCCCTGACATCGAAGGCTGGGGCAGTGAGCAAGTAGAATGTTCACAAAGGGCTCGCCCGCTGTGGTCCAACAGAGGTACATGACCCACGGGGCAACAACGTGTCAGGTGCACAGAGATGGTCTCTACCCTCAGTGGGACAGATAATCCAACGTGCAATTATGTCACAGTGAGACAAATGCTTGATGGGGCAAGTGCCCCATCGCGAGCAAACCAGGTTTGGGGACCTGGAAGTCTCTGTGGGTTTTACTCCAGTTATTGAACAAGATCCCCCTTTGCCTGAACATCTGAAGACATTAAACAACTGAAGAAAGTGAGTGGAATACTAAAAACTGTGCATTTTCCATGTAGTTTCAAAAAAATTTATTGAAGTATAGTCAGTTTACAATGTATCAGTTTCAGAATATGAAAAGGAACATAGGTATGTACATGTATGACTGAAACATTATGATGTACACCAGAAGCTGACACAACACTCCATGTAGTTTTGAAACACTTTGTTTAAGACAGAGTATCTTAAAGCTACTGCAGCTGGGCCTCTATTAGGTACCTAAATATTTGTTAAACAAATAGATGTAGGATCTTCACAAAAACTCTGCAATGGAGGCATGTTTATCCCCATTTTACAGAGGAGGAAAGTGTGTTCCTACTAGGACATGATGGGAAATATATATCCATGTGGGGTCTGGTAAAGGCGACCTTCAGATAAATGGCAGCCACTGCTGGTTGTCCTAGCTGCTTCTAGAGGCAGTCCATGACAGCACGCATTGTCTTTTGCAACCACACTGATGTAATCAAAGCTGTACAAGCCAGGGACAGACTGTACAAGCCCAGGGACAGATTGCAAGTGCCCCCAACTCTGGAGGAGGGCGACTGCTCTGGGCTGGATGGTGTGGAGAAGGGGCGGGGGCAGGCTGACAGGTGCTGGACTGGTCCCGCAAAAACATGCTGCTCTCTGCACTCCTGGCAAGACAAGCCAACTCTGAGAGGTCCTGGGTTTCCCTGCTCTAAGCACAGTTCCTCTGTGATCAGACTGGTTACCAGGGTGATGGGCACAGTGGCAGCCAGCCCTGCTTTGACCTGGGGCATGTCTGCATGGAAGAGGACAGCTGCCTTGTAGAGGTCCATACCTAGGTAAGTCACTAGGGGACATTGTGCAATGGAAAATAATTGTTCGCGAGTGGAGGGGTCAGGCTGCACTTAAACGAGGTTCTAGTGTCCCGAACAACTTGGGGCTATTGCAGCTTGGGACTCTATCCCCCGAAATTCACTTCCAACCTGGAATCTCCCAGGTGTCCGAGTCTTTTGAGTTGACCTCTAGCACCCAGGACTGGGAAGACTGTGTAACTGAGGAAGGACGTGGGGCGGCAGCAGAAGCCGTAAGTCCACGGAGAGGCTCTCGGCTAATGCTGGGCACTGAGATACAGGACACTGGCCCTCTCTCCAGGGGGCTCGGGGGGTCTAGCCAAGGACAAGAGGAAGACTATTTTTATACAAGGGCTGACCGTAAAACAAAGAAACTGGTTTTGTTTGTGATTTCAGGAATCATTATCAATACTTTGGGTTTGTGTATAGTGTTGTTTATCTCAACTGAATCGTAAGTTCCCCAAGGGTGCAGCCTTGTCTTCTAAGTCTCTGACCCCTGACTTCTAACACATGAAGGCATTCTAGGTCTTTTCCTATGGAATGGCAACTGGTTGCATAAAATTGGTTAATCTTAAATCTACTGAGTCCCACAGGCTTAGAACGATGGACTAACTGAAGGGTTAACTGAAAAGGAATTTTGCTCATATCCTGAGAGAGGCAGTGGGACATGCATAGCACAGGGCTTCTCAGGTCAAGGAGCTCAGTCCAGAGAGGACCACGGTTTGGCCAACAGTGCAAGAGGTCACAGAGCCCTGGTTTCGAGTGTAGACTCTGGAGCCAAGATCATTTGGGTTCACATCCCAGCTCTAAAGAGCTATGAGATTCTGGACAAATTACTTAATTTCTCTATGTCTCAATTTCCTCATCTGTAAGTGGCCGTAATAACAGTGCCTAGTTCATAGGCTTGTTGTGAGGATTAAATGTGTTAAGACAAATGAAATATCTAGGAACGAGTAAGTGCTAACTATTAACACATGGTAGAGGCTGGGACGGTGGAAGGGAGGGACGGCTAACCCAGACTAGGGGAGGATGCCAGGGAAGGACCTCCAGGGAGATGACACATCACGGCTGAGAACTGGATGTAATTTGGTGTGGCTCTGGCTGAGGTACCACGGAGAGACTGGCAGATGAGATGGTGAGACACCTCTGGGTCCCTAAGGGGGAAGGCTTGAGTTTACTTGCTAAGGAGTTTGGATTTTATCTTGAAGGGCTTAGGAGGGGAACCTTATGAGGCTTTTAAGTAGGAGGGGACGACCTGATCAGAGTTATACTCTGAGATGCTCACTCTGACCGCGACGCAGAGGATGGGTGGGAGAGGGGAAGAGTGTGGAGATGGGAGGCAGGGAGGCCAGTTAGGAGGCCATGGCAGTGAGGCAGGTGAGAAGCTGAGGCTTGCACTACAGGACTGGGGATGGACTGAAGAGGGCAGACAGAGCTGAGAAAGAGGAGTTAAATGAATCCTGTTACATAACAAGACTGGCAGATACTAAATCACCAACAATAATAATACGTATTGAGCCCTTAACCATGTGTCAGGCCCTGTGCTAAACAGCCGGCATAGACCATTTCATTTAGTCCTTACCTGCACCCTACGAACCTCACAGGGGTGCAGTGGGCAGAACGTGGAGGGAAGAGATGCCCTTGGGGACTAGAGGACAGTTAAGACACAACCTACTAACTTACCTTTGATGAAAATAAAAGAGATTATATCAAGGAGTAAGGAATGATAAGGCAGCCAAAACAGTTGACAGAAGGCACCAAAGAAATCCTCAACTCCAATTAGTGGGTCTAGAAACCAGGGTTCCCAAGGGATAAAGGGATTGGTGGGTCTCGACTGCTAATTATTCAGGAAATAAATACCAAAACGTAAAATTGCCTGCCAGTCTGTCAAATGTGTGCGCATGTGTGCGTGTGCGTGTGTGTGTATGTGTGTGTGAGAGAGAGAGAGGGAAAGAGAGCTGGAAAAAGGATATGTTTTCACAGATGCATGCATGCTGAGGCATTTGGATGGGAGGAAAGAGCTGTGAGTAAGGGAGGGGTCTAGAAATGGGTCTCATCCTCCTTATGAATGATCTTGGTGTGGGTGTTGCCGGAATGAAATCAACAGATGGCAATAAATTTGTAGGAAATGAAAAAGGCATTTAAATCTAGGATCACAGGAACCCTTAAACTGCTTCTGTGCAAGGGAGGCATATGAACATTAAATATTTCCTGAAGGATTAGCTCAATTCTGAAAGGTGGGAGGCAGGGACAGGGAGGAGGAGGCTGGCTGTCCTCATGATGGAGCAGGAAAAATCAGAGTGTAATGGGGCAGGCGGAGACGGAAGCAGACAGAGATCTCCCATTCATCTTAAGCTGTGCTGACTCTTGACAGACAGGGAGTGGGTGGCTGTTTATCTCTCAAACTTCAGCTATTTTCTTCAGTAACAAGGTGTAAACTAACTTTGCTCAGGGCAAAATCTTCAGCTGCAAAGGGGAAAAAGCGCGTCAAAGGTATAGCGCCCCCAGGGGAAGGAGACACCTGCCAGTAAAGCCCCCTTTCTGTTCTCCACTATGGTACCTCACCCAGAGGCTCCTCCGGGAATTCATTCATCTTTCTATATATATATTAAAAAAAGAGCAACTTTTTCTTCCAACTCCCTGCCTATGAAAGCAAAGAATCTGGGCTTTGTTTGAAATAGCCAGAGAAGATGGGGAGGGTGCTGGGGGAAACTCATCACCTGTTAGACTTTACTCTCATTATAAAGGCACACATCAGCCCCTAGTTCCCTGGATGTCAACTCTGCCTAAGAAGACAGGTGGCAGGATGCCCTCAGGTTGGGTTGAGTCCATTCTAGTCAAAGTGAAGGATGAGCCACCTAAATGGCTTGGGAAAAAAAAAAAAAATGCTGAACCTCTGTCTGACATCCACAGCCTCAGGAGGTGAAGGACCACAGACATCGCCATCCCTGCCTCAGAATCTCATCTCTTCCATCGAGGTCGTTTCTATCACGTTCATCTTTCCCAGTCAGAGGTGCTTCCTAGACATGGAACCAAGGCAAGATTATACATGTTGGATGATTTTCCACCTGCCTAACTCCCCTACCCAACCTGTATGAATGGCAAAAAAAAAAAAAAAAAAAAAAAAAAAAATCATTCCAGAGTGCATCTGGCAACCGGCCTTCCAGAGCATCCTGCAGGTTGGTACCAGATGCCATCATGGCACCAGCACTTTGCCTGTGCTCTCAAAGGAAAAGCAGGCTTCTCCATGGGCAAAGGAGGGTGTGGAAAGGCCTCAAGGAACAGGACGCTCACCTGTTCTGGACTGTGTGGAGGAGGGGGAGGGAAGAGTCAGGTGTCTTCCCCAATTCCCTTCTAGCTGCTTTATGACTTTGAGAGAGGCCACAGAGCACTATCTTAGCAAAAGTCGGCAGAATGTCCAGGCTTCGGTCTGTACATGATCAAAGACTAGCTCAAGTCAGACACATTCGCGGCACCCAGTGGGGCCCATCTGTGCAAGTCTTCCCAGTGAGAGGGGACTGACTCTCTTGCTCGGTTGGTTGCACATTAAGCGGCTGCTCAAATTCAGAACCCGGAAGGCCAGTAGGATGGTCAAGTGGACAAACAGTGCATAATGAGCCAGAAGACACCTTGTGAGTCTATGTCTGTGCCTTCTGGCCTTGGACAAGTCACCCAACCTCTGAGTCTTTGTTTCTTCATTTGCAAGAGAAACGTTACTTCCTCTGCCTTTACTCCCGTAGCTACTGTGAGGCCCAAAAGAAACGTTACGAGCAAAAGCACTTTGTAAGCTTTTATTACCAAGATGAAGGATGGTTATTATTAACATGACCTGGAAGGGCCAGATCTTCCCCGAGGACAATTCAGGGGAGTGCTCTAGGCCATCAGTTTAGAGGACTAATGTCTCAGAGTTACTGCCATCGCCGTCTTGTTGAAACGGCTTTTGACCTCAAGGGCCAGTTTCTACCTTCTCCATTCAGGGTTTTATGGCACCTGGGACTGCAAAGCACTGGGTTTATTTAGGATCCTGTCGGAGTCACTGTTTCTACCTCTGAATTAACCTTATTGATTATCGGGTCAGGGATGGCACATTAAGCTGGAACTCAAATTCAGAAGCCATCAGGCCAACAGGATGGCTAAGTGGACAAACAGAGGGGAACGAGTCTCAGGGGGCATCTCCGTCAATCTCTCAAGGAGGCAAAGAGCCTCCTGAGCACTGGCGTTCGTTTCACTTTGGCTCACGGGGGCTGGAATCATCCTGCGCTTCCCTTTTTTGGAAACGTTACTCCTTAGCCTTCCCCCGTATTCAGTGCTCAGGTTCAGTTCACGACTTTGTGGTAACAACCTACAGCTCCTCTTTGCGGGTCTCATCTCTGACCACCAAGCACACACACAGCCATCAGGGTTCCTGGATATTCTGAGCTCAGAACCTAATTCCAGGACTTTGAGTTCTGGGTCTTGGTCTCACCTGCCTGGGGTTCAGGTGAGATCACACGTAGCAGGAGAGGAGCAGAGAGAACCTCATCCTGGGAGAGGTGGTTTGGGAAAGAACAAGTGCAGTTCTGCGAGCCACCAGCGGACACGGGGAAGGGAAATCTGCTCACACCCAGGATGGGAAAGGCTGGCTGTGTGTGCGGTGAGGACAGCCAGCAAAGTCCCTGGGGACGTTGAAGGTACCAGCTGGCGTCTCTCACTGCAACACTGTGGTTTCAGAGATAAGGAGCAGATACAACGTGGGGAAATAATGCCCAGGTGGCCATCAGTGAGCCGGAGGCACGGGGAGGTCTACTCGAGGCTGCTGCCCAGTCAGGCCAGACCTTCTCTGAGAACAGAGTCCAGGGATGAGCAAGTTAGAACCCATGAGGATGCTTTAGGGAACAGGACACAATTCTTCCTGGAGAAGGCTGGATGAAATGGCAACTTACGGTGGTTATCAATAGGGGTCCTATTGATCTTTATGAGTCTACGGGGTTTCCACTGCTCTGGGTGGGCTCCCTGACCACAAAGCTTACCGTGGACCCAGCGCCATGCCAGCACGTAGGTGCTCAAGAGCACCAGCTGGCGGGTATCCAGCTGGATAAGGGGCTTCTACACAACCACGGCAAGCTTTTCTTCAGAGTATGAAAAATTCCCCAGCGTGGTTCCTGGCACATACTAGGTATTCAGCAAATGTCTGTCCACTTAGCAATTCGTTCACCCATTTTAAAAAAAAGGTAACAAAAACATACAGTGCCTGTAATGCATCAGGCACTATTCTAAGCACTTGGTAAACGTGAATGTATTTAATCTTCCTAACAGCTTTATGATACAGGAACTATTCTTGCCCCCTTTCATAGATGGGGAAGCAGAGGTCCAGAGAGGTTAGTTAAGCTGCCTGAAGTCACCCAGCTAGTAAGTGGTGGAGGCAGGATTTGAACCTATGTCCAGCAGCTGCAAGGTCCGTGGTTTTTATGAATCATTTTTTTTTAATTTCTAAATTTTTACCGAAGTATATTGTTGATTTATAATGTTGTGTTAGCTTCTGGTGTAGAGCACAGTGATTCAGTTATTTATATATATTCTTTCCCTTATAATCACAGTTTTTAATATTACGTTGCCTCCAGTCAAAGAGGAGTTACGGGCAATGAGTTTTCAGTGACCAGCGGCTCTGAACCCCATGCCCTTCTCCACTGTGGCACACTCTTCCTGCTAATCTAAGGCTTCATCTTTAATAACAAATACAACAATGAGTCTCCAGTTTTGTGGTCCACCCATGTAGAAACTCCAGATGAATGCAAGGTAAGATGGGAAGGGTCTAGAGAATTGGTAACATGAGTCAAATCTTCAGCACTGTTCTTTTAAAATCTTCAGTACTGTTCTTTAAAAAAAAAACAAAAACCCTTTTTGTTTGTTTGCTTGTTCTTTCGTTTTTGTTTTTGCTTTTTTGGCTTACAGATAAATCTTGAAATACCTTTCATATACTTGCAGTTTGGTAAAAATGTTTGCAATCGTTTTGTTATGAGAGGATGAAATTATTTGGTGTTCCCAGCATCCTCAAGCCCTGCTTGGAACCTTGAGGTTAACTTTTCTCTTTTAGGTGAAGCAACAAGGTACTAATAATGATGTACTAATAATGGTGGTCAGAAGCACAGATCTGGAGTCCTCTGAACCTCGTGTTAATTTCTGGTTCTAGCACTGGGAGTCTGGGCAGTGATCTTTCAAAAGCCACAGTCTCTTTATGTGTGAAATTGAGATAGTATAAATTTAAATGAACTTTAAATGAGATATAGTATGTGTAAAACACCTCATGTTCATCTTGGGCCTGTTAGTTGATGAATCAGTGATGGATATCTGGGTTAGGAAAGGACCTACCCTAACAGTCAAGTGGATGAGACACAGCTCAGATTTCTGATGGGCACTAGATGGACACGAGGGAGGGGACAATTCTACCACTTGGAGTCAGGAGGCCCAGCTGACAGTCATGGTTCAAACCCTTTCTGCCCAATAGAACCATCTACTGGGCTAGGACATTCCCGTAGACAGCCATTCCTCTATGCAGTGTGTGTCTCAGAGAACTGATAAGCTTTCGTAAACAATTAAATTCACTGAATTGAATTGTTATAAAAGACACAGACAGGTTTTAAAATCAACGCAATCCTTCAAGGATCTCAGCTGGTCTGCCACTTAGCTTTTTGGACAATTCCTTTTACCTCTTTTTAGTTTTGGTTTTGTATTTTGTTTTTTAAACCTATAAAAAAATAAAGGGGTCAGACTGGGGAATTTGAACACCTTTTCAGTTTCTAAAGGTCTATCACCTTCTCT
Source organism: Camelus ferus (assembly GCF_009834535.1). NCBI lineage: Eukaryota > Metazoa > Chordata > Mammalia > Artiodactyla > Camelidae > Camelus > Camelus ferus. Next base: position 14,389,568 of record NC_045716.1, on the reverse strand, counting down.
TTTTCCAGTATTAGCTATCTAAAGGAAGCAATCAGTGGGCAATCAGAGGGCAAGTGTGACCGCTTCCTCACCAAGTAAGCCTACCAAATCGCTTAAGTGTACTGAGCCTCAGTTTCCCCATTGCATAGACAACAACAATATCATCTCCAAGTGTGAGCGTGAAGTTCAACAGAAGTAATGTACATGAAAGCATTTTTGTAAACGCTGAAGTGCCAGCCTAGCTTTTTGTCATAAAAGTCCAGCTTTATGGGGCCCCCACCACCTTGAGATCACCACATTCCTGAATAGCTCAAGTCAGGAACCCCCACCACCAACCCCACCCCCAGAGAGAGTCAGCCTGTTGAGTGCCTGGTGATGCCAGGCATGCACGCCTTCTTGGGGGTCCCTGGTCATGCCTTCCAAACAGCAGACAGCTTTGCCTCCCCGCCACCCTCCCTCTTCCCGTGGGTCCTTCTCAGAGCCATCTGGAAGAGATGGAGGCAAAACAAGTTCACCACCTGCCAGACGCCAAATGCCACTGCAAATAAGCCTGAGGGGTAGGGCCCAGGGAGGAAGATGGGTAAACCTGGAGCCAACTCGAGTCTCTGATGCTACAGAGAGACACCAAGGATGGCTGTGCTCAAGCAGGGCCCTGAAGCTTCTTAGGAAAGGAGCTTCTCCAGCAGAACATTCTGGTTTGTCAAAACAGACTCAGGGCCCTGGTGTGTATAGATGGGTGGCTAATGTTGTAGTCACACAAAAGAGTCGCTTACAACACCTCAGAGAAACTGGGTCCACTGATGCAGCAGTCTGCACCTATCAGCTGTGCCCCATGCACAGTGGCGCTCTTGCCAGACTCTCGTCCTTGGTGTAGACCCAAGCTCCTCACAGCGCCTTGGCTCTCCTCTTCACTCCCAATGTCAGAGTGCTACGACCCCTCAGCTCTTTTTATCAAAGGGCCTTGCCTAGCCAGGCTGCTTGCTTTTGCAAGATATTCATTCAAACCTGAAAACGCAGCCACTAAAAGCTCTGTCTTCAGCTGAGGAACAGAAGACTCTGATAAGCAAATCATAACGTGGTAGATTAAGTATTTTGAAAAATCCTTCATTATAAATTTCTTACAGAATCCACGGTTGAGCTGGCAAAATAAATCCCCAGAGGTCAGCAATGAAGAGGAGACTGAAAACCAAAGAGACAAACAAGCTCAGCCTCAAAACGTATAAAGTAACAGGGGCGAGCGAACTCTGCAGGAAGGGTCATGAACACACCAGTAGAGAGGTAAATTTCAACAGATTTCCTCAATAATTGATAGCTCGAGCAGATGAAACTTGGCAAGAGTATAGAACATTTGCATAACACAGCTAACAAGCTTGCTCTTATGGACATAAGAAATAGTGAAAACACATTCGCTTAAAATATACATAAAAGCCAATCGGATGTTCAGAAGTTGGATGGAGCGACTCAGAACAAGGATTTCTGAGCTTGTATGCAAGGTGATTTCTGCCAGGGAGAACCATCTCAGTTCTGTCCTGGGTCATGCAGATACCACAATGCTGACAAATAGAGATGACATCCAAAGAAAATGAACATCTGAGACTGGAAATGATTGCACGTGGGGTTGTAACAGCTCTGGAGTTCACTGCTACCTTGTAAATTGGCCTGTGCTCTTGAACTGTGGATTTATACTTAGCCCTTGACCTGTCCTAATGAAGACAGTCTGACCATCCCACCCACTTCTTTCTCTCTGGCTACTCTGCTTCCGTTTAACCAGGGATATTTCCAAGAAAATACTTTTTCAATGTTTTTGCTCTTTCAAGATGGCATGTCAACATTCCAAGATGCTTTTCTTTTTCATGGGAAGTCATAAACACTACAGTGTAATTCTAGATCCCAGTTCTGAGGTCCAGGCATTTCAGGAAGTACCAGATGTTGAAGGTAAATCTTGAAGAAAAAAAAAAAAAAAGCTCTTCTCATCTAAGTAGGGATTTCTTTTTCAGAATAACCACCCAAACACACCCGTGTTCTGATCTGGAAGCACCCCTACTCTTTTTGGCTCACTGGTGGTAGTTTGCCCAACTGTGGGGGCCCCTGGCCTGACTCCTCAGTCTTGACTTTGAAGACATTGATACAAACCGCAGAAACTGTGGCCCCACGTGAGTGGAGAGGAAACCATCTTAAACCCCATGTGGTCACAAACAGTCCCCAGGAGGAGCTGAGCCCGAGTGTCTCCACTTTTACGCTGGATCCAAGCCCCCGTTTGACCATTTGGCTGAAGAGAACCGGCTGCTTCACGAAAAAGTAACTGTGCGTGAGGTGGGAAGCCCCATAAAAAAGACCAGCAGGACCCCTAGGCGGGGCCACTACTCTCCTGCCAGCACCATCTGGTTCCCTGGCCCAGAGGCTCTATCTCACTTTTTGCCTCTGAAACGGCTAACTTCTAGGAAAGTGGAGCTCACTCCTGATTGGTCCATTTCCCTCACTCCTGATTGGTTATTTCTCTCCCTCCTGATTGGTCCATTTCTACAAAGCTTGTTCCTAATTAGTCAACTTTTGTTATACCTTATTTGCATACAATGTTGCAAAATGTAAACTGGCAGCCTATAAAAGCCTGTGTAAACCCACAGACGGGGTCCAGAGCTTGGACTGTTAACCCCTCTGGGACCACTGGCTTAATAAACCTGAGTTCTCCAATTCTCCAAGTGCTGCTTGGTCTCTCGCCCGGATCCAGGTTGCTGTCACAACTGAGCTGTACCACTGAGCTATAGAACTGAGCTGTCACACGCTTTTCTGCAACATGCACAGACCCTAAGGTTGACAGACAGGGTTTCCGTGAAAACTTTCTCATGTAGACAAATGCTGCTTTCTCATGCGGACACATTCCCCGCTTCCATTCAGCACTGCGGTCTGGTAGTTTCTGCGGGAGAAAGGTGCCCTGAGCACTATATCTGCACCGAGACCCCTTTCTATCAGCCTTCCTCCGGGCTCAACTGTCTAATTATGCCGCAGGTCCATCTCTGAAAGCCTTTTCAACGGTGATTAAGCAACCCCACAGGTATCCAGACGGTCTTGATTCCCTGTGCGATTTGGGTTCTGCAAAGACCACCTCTCCCGGAGACATCTGAGAGAAGCCCTGGCACTGGCCAGGGCGGGAGGATGCCTGCTCGGCCGCAGAGGGCCCACTTCAGCGTTCCCGGCTCCTGCCTACCCTTCCATCTCAGAAGCCTCTCAGCTTGGGCCATGCCGCTTGGCCACCTGACTAGGGGGCCACCTTATATTAGCGGGCTTTTCCACAGAGAAGACACTGGAAGGTGGCTGTTCTCTGGCATTGAGGGTGGGGTGAGGGCAGCTGTCACCTTTGCTTGGACCCCCCAGGACACCCAGCAGGACAAAAGGTCAAGAGTTTGCCCTGGCTTGTCAGACAGGAATTAGGCTACGGTGGCAGCCCTGGGTCCTGTCCATTCCCCATCAGTCATCCTCTTTCCTGTATCTTAGGTCTGCTCTGACATCCAGGGCTGCTAAGAAGACAGGGCAGTAAAGCACGCTTTTAACCTTCTTTCAAGGCCCCTTTTTCTGCTCCAGACTGTGCGCTGACCAGCCCTGAATACTTGTCCAGTTGATCCCCTCCTCTCTGCCCCCACCCACTCTGGGGACGTCCCCGATGCTCCAGTCCTAGCTGTGGTTCAGCTTCCTCACCAGAACTCTAGTTGAGTTGTCCCTTTAAATTACAAGTAGTTTTCTTTATAGATGATCCCTGGCTTTTGAAAGCACAATCATGAGATGAAAGTGGAAGCCCAGGGTGGGCTCAGAGGGTTTGAGGAGGACAGAGTGGCTCGTGGCCGCCCCCTCCCCCCCCCCCCGCCCGCTGCAGCTCCCTTGGCATCTGTGTCTCCCACCTCAAAAGGAGAGGGTGAGCCTGATATGGAGGACCCAGGGGGACAGGGGGCCTGGGAGCAGGTATCCGGCTGAGGCCCAGCAGCTTGAAAGAGTACCTGGCCTGACTGAGGAAAGCAGAAGGTCAGAGGGCAAGCAGGGAGACCCCGAGATGCACACAGAGATGGCACAAGCAGTGGGCAGAGTCTTCCCAAATACTAAAGAATCAGGCAGCCAGGCTGATCAGACAGGTACAGGGAGCCCTGAGAGGTACAGGACTTGCAAGAGGCGACGCCAGGTCAGTGGGAGAATGGGGAGAGGCCCAATGAGACCAGGAAACCTTAAGGTGCCTCCTCCTCCAGGGAGGGCCGCAGGTAGGTCCTTGGTGCAAGTTTTGAGAGGGATGGCCAAGGTTGGATCAGGACTGCGTATGGGGAAAGGAGATCCCCTGGCATTGCCCTAGAGTTCCAGAGTCTTCCTTATGAGAGGCAGTCTGGAGTGGTGCAAAGACTATGGATTCAGCCAGCCAGGGAGAGGTGACAGTCTGCTGAGAGGCACAAGCTCAGCCCCCTCTTCAGTCCTTCCTCTAACCCACACCTCAGACCCCAATGAGGGCAAAGCAAATTGTGTGGTAGCCCTGACCTGCTCCTCCCCACCCCCACCGCCTTCAGAGTAAACAGGCACAGCACCGGCTCCCACCCCTATGCTAAAATGTATCGAGTTTCCGGAAAATAAAAGGAAAACAAATGGAGAAAACCCAACTAAAAGCCACAACAGAAACAGAGTCTCCAGGCTGCTAGGATCTCCCTCTCAGACTCTCCCATCTGCTCTGCTCCACAGGGGCCGCCCAGCTGAGCCCTGCTGTCAGGGGAGGGCCCTGGCCCCCTCACAATCTGTCATCTCTGACACCACTTGGATCTCATTTCTTCTGGAGCTGCCAGGGGCCATGGAGCTACCCTGCCTGTTTGTGGGCAGGGGGCCAGGGGCCCGGGGCCCGGGGATGGTCTCAGCACCTGGGCTGGGGGTTGGGAGGATGTTAAGGGGTGGAGGAAGGGGTTTCTGGGTTGTGGGCACCCAGGCTGAGTCTCAATTTCCAATTTCTCCATACATCCCCCCTCCTGGGGCCGTCAAGCCCTCCCATTTCCTGCCATCTGTGATGGGCGTCTCTGGGGAGCCCCTTTCCTTTCTGGCTTGCTAATCACTGTCTATGGACTCTGGGAATAGGCCGGTCTCTCTGCTCCTGGCAACCATGTAGATATCCCCAGGGCCCATTTGAGTTCCTCTCTGTGCTGTGGACAGCCTGCTTCTTCCTGTACCCTATGCTGCTTCCTCTCTTAAGCAGGTAGCCTATCTCTGCCCACAGACTTGGCTCCTCAGTAAGCAGGGTGGAGGGTGGGGGTGTGGTGGGAAGATAGGAGGTGGTGACCCTTGATTACTGCTTTACAGACTAGGGGTGTCCCCAGCCTTGACCCATGGAGTGAGCCTCCTGGTCCCCCTCAGGCTCTGGCGTGGCCTGGTGATGAAGAACACAGGCCATGTAATCTGGATCTGAGTCCTGGTTCCAGCACTCATTAGTGTCACTGCCTCTCTGGGCTTCAGTGTCCCCATCTGTAAAGTGAGCGGCTAGGCTAGATGACTTCCCACGTGGCCCTAACATGCCCAAGTCAAGGATGACTCTGTGGACCCACTACTTGCTTTTTTCTGGCTGTTTCTCTGCTCTGTCATCTGGACTCTGCTATACTGGTAGCTGGGAGGGTAAAGAGCCCTGACCTGGGTGCTGGGATGGTCCCCTGGGTCTGACCCCAAGACCCCGATCTCATTAACATCATGTGCTGACCAGCTGAGCAGACCACCTGGGAGGCAAGGAGGCTGGCTATTTCCAATGTGATTTAAACCCTTTGTTTCCAAGGTCTCCTCAGCAAGGACAAAATCAAGCACTCAGGCAAAATCCGGAGTGCTCCCTACTGGCCCATTTATTCATTCACTGACTCTGTCATGCAATCATTTGGCCTTAATGCAGCAGTGTAACATTGCAAGGAGTCACCGGAACTCTGGTTTCTGATCCTGGCTCTGTCACTTATGAGCTGCGTAATGCTGGGCAAGTTACCTAACCTCTCTGGGCCTTGATTTCATCATCTTTAATATGAGGAAAGCATGGCACCTGTCTCACAGACAGTGCATAACAAAGCATTTCAACAAATGGTGGTCGTGGTTAAGTTGAGCAAGTTGCTTATGGGTTCATGGGGAGACAGGCAATGAGCAAAACTGCCCACTCCTTAAAGTGCACACGGACCCCAGCAAAACACAAGCTCCCTGGCTCCAAATGCAGGAGTTTGAGTTTAGTTTTTGGGGGCACAAATCTTTTATCCTTCCTAAAAAACAAGGTGAAGGTTGTTTATGGAAGTTTGAAACAGAGTCTCAAATATTTCAGTCACTTAAAATCTGTTCTTGAAGTGAGCTCTGCTGGTGGTGCCTGGGAGGAGGAAGAATGAGCTGGCTACATCCTGTTCTCTCATAGCAGGCTTGTCTTGGGGGGTAGGGTATAGCTCAGTGGTAGAGCACATGCTTAGTGTGCACAAGGTCCTGGGTTCAATCCCTAGTACCTCTATTAAAAAAAAAAAAAAAAAGACTGGGCTTGTCGGAATCCTCAATACTCTCTGCACCCCTATCCCAACATATATGGCTCCTGATCTGTTCCCTCCCCAAGTCGAGGGCAAAGCAACATCTCATTTGTCTGTTTCTGGAGGTTCCTAGTCTTGCCAAAGGCTGTCCCTGTCACCACTCATGCCCACCAGCCCTGACCTCCTTGGCCTGCCTGCCCCCTCAGGATGCTGCAGAGCTTGCTGACTGAGGATGCTGATTTATTGCTTCCCATTAGCCAGAACTTTGACAGCCTCTGAGCACCCCAGCCTGACGCAGACCACATGCCAGCCTGAAAAGGTCAGGTCCCAAGAGGGGGCCAGCCAGAGGCTTTCCGAGACAGGCCTGTCACGGTAACCCAGAGAGGTGCCAGCAGGTGGCACGCGGCCCTGCTTATTTTGTCTTAATCTGACAGCCTGCACACTTCTCTTTGCTTGTGTTGAACACACTTAGATGTCCCTATCTACCCGCTCATCTTCAGAGGCTGTAAGTGATGCCCATGTGCCGAGAGACCCCGAGGTGCTCAGTGTACACGGCTCTGAGGATGGCCTCTCTCACCCCCACCTCCTGTCCTGGGTTGGCTGACCATGCACTTGGCACAGGAAGGCACCAGGGCAGGAGTAGGGAGCCCTGATTCCACCAGTGCCTGCCAGGGTGACCCCAAGCACATTATTTACCTAATCAACTTGCTTATCTAAAGTGGGAAAAATGGTTGCCTTAAATAGGTTTCATAATTATTTGGGGGTGAACTATATGAGGTTCTCTTATGAAGAGCCAAAATTGTGAAATATATATGCTAAAACGTATCAAAAACACATCGGAAAGACTATATTAAAAATAATTTCACGCACAGACTATTTCAGGTGTGGGTCTCATCATCCACCCAGGCTGGAAAGTCAGACCTTCCTGAGCATGGACAGCGTGGCTTACGTGCTCCAGTGTCGCCCCAGCCCCGAGTCCTTGGCTCTTCATCTGGGCCTGATACTGACAGGAGGGCCAGGGGGCAGGGGCGAGCAGTCCTCACCAGGACAGGGCTGAGTTGCAGGCACTGCGCCCAAGGACTGGGAGTGGCCCAGGTCTTGGATGCTGCCCAGAGTTACAGCTTGGAGGGCGACTTCTGGGTAGGACAAGGGGTAGAAGCTACCACCTTCCTCTGAGCATGAATGGAAAACAGCCGTGGTTCCGGGTGTACAAAGCGAGACTCTCCTCTCCCCTGGCCCTGAGTGGGCCTGTGTGGGAGCGGCGACTGATGAGTAAGGGACCCCTCTCCGGAATGTGAATGCTTCTCTCTGCCTGGGGAAGCCGCGGGGCCACCGCTCCCTGTCCCTTGAGGTTGATCCAGAGTCACTCTCTAGTAATAACAACAGCCACACTCTAAAATAATAAAAAAAACACGTGCACAGTGTGCTACCATTTGGAGAGCCCTTTCACAGCTTCCATCTCACTTGACTTCTGACCCCCAGTCAAGGAGACAAGACAGATCTTTCTGTTGTCTATTTACATGCATGCAAATTAGACACTGGATTATTAAGGAGTCTGCCAAAGGTCACAAAGCTGGGAATGGAACCCAGGTCTTCTGACTCGATTCCCTGTGCTGGGGAGCCAGCAGCCATTTCTTCAACTTGTACAGTGAACAGTTCCAACTGGCTTGTATCAGGGCCACCGAGGGAGCAGGGTCCACACAGCTAACACAGTGGCCTGGGGGGGCCTTGGAAAAAGGACCAATAGTACAAGAATTCCTGGGAGCCAGCAATATGTCTGATGGTAGAGCCAGGAGTCCAGCCCACCACCGGAAGGGGGTCATCTTTCTCCTAATCATCTGTCCAAACAGCAGTTGTCTGGAGAGTTTGAGGGATGAACAGACTCACAAGTCCAGAACTGAGTGGTCTAGGTGATGGTCTGCTGGGGCCTGGGGCTGCCCTTCTGGGCTGACATATGGCCCGTAGGGAAGATCCTGGAGGGGGTGGCACGGGGCTAAAACCCACAGTGCAGACTGGCCAGCTTGGGGCAGGGAGGTCCCTAAGAACTGAGGAGGCACCCCCCTGCTCCCAGGGAATGAGCTTCTAAGCGATGGATGGACCCAGTCCCTTGCCCTCTTGGCCCCACCGTCTCACAAAGATTCAGCTCAGCCACTTACTAGATGCACGGTCTCAGGCAAGTCGCTGTCCCCACCTCCCCCTGACATCCACTCAGCCATAGGTTATCAGGCATAACAGGGAAAGGGGGAAAGGGGGCGTTTGGGATCTTGCATCCCACACCAGATTCTGCATTTCCTTACTCAACTGCCAGCCTTCTTTAACCTGGCCTCCCAAACATGTGCCTCCGCTGCCCTGTGGAAGGTCGCCGACATCCTGTAGTGCAACACCTCCCAGCTCATGTGTCCCTGCTTTCTCCATACTGTGAAGCCGTATTTTAGCATCCCAGGCTCTACGAGCCGCATCTTGTTTTTCCCTCCCATGTACTTCTCCCCTTCTCTTTTCTGAATCATTTGTTTCCTCCTACCCTCTCCAACTCCAGAGTTGTGCTTTATCTCCAGTGAGCTTAATGCTTCCTGATAAGACCAGCTAATCCTCTGCTGCTCCTCTTTTGCCGAGATGGAGAAGATTAGAGGCAAAGGGTTAGGCTGCCTCCCCTTCAAGGGCACTCAGGACTTTAATAAGGGAAGTGGATCCCGCTTTCCCATCTGACGCTCTGGAGACTGGAGCGGGGGGTGCTCCCAATCGTTTCTGGTGAGGGCCAGCTCTTGCTACTTCCAGATCGTGAGGCCCCTTACTGGGGGTATAATGGGAATGGGGGATGGGTGTTGACGCAAGTCTCCACTGGGAGGCAGAGGAAGTGACAGGCGTGAGCCCTGTGTTAAGAGGCATTGGACCTGGTGGCACAGTGAACCTAGAGATTCATCAGGCTCCCTGGACAGATGAGCCAAGCTGGCCCTCAAGAGCAAGATGCCAGAAGGAGGCATCTCAATGACCAGTGAGGGCCATGCTCAAAGCCATGCTGCATACACAGCCGTGAACAAGTCATGTTTGTTCTGGGGGCAATGACCTGTTGGGCAAAGTATTTAAGCAGTGGCTCGGGCCTCCACCTCCAGAAGTCCTGGGGTTCAGGCCACGGGTTAAGGATGCAGGTGGAAATGTGCTATGACAAGGTTTCTATGTCCTGTCTCTTTGGGCAGACACTGAATGCCACTTTGTAGCAGGTGGCCTGAGAGCGAGGCTTCACTGTTTGCTGAACCCCACTCCCAGTGCACAGAACACTGCAGGGAGACAGAAGTGATGGACATGAGTCCTGGACTGAGGAGCAGCGGACTTGGTGGGACAATGCAGAACAAAATGACAGCAAAGCACAGCGGAGTTTAACTGCTTATGTGCTGAGTGACCGCTGGCATGCCTATAGAGTTCTAGACCTTTGTGGGGTCAGCCCTAGGTTTAATCTGAAAAGCTTATTTTGAAGGGAAACGTAATTTGTTGAAAAGGCCACAGATTATGAGAACAGAAAAATGGCTCCTTTATTTTTATACAATGTTTATTGAACATCTGCTATGGGCCAAGCACTGTTCACAGAGAGTAAAATGGATACATTATCTGCTTTCATGGAGCTTATAGGCTAGTAGATGAGGGGATGTTAAATAAACATACAATTATATGCTTACTAATAGTAACAAGTACAAGAATAGTGTGTTATTCAAGGGAACAGGAGAGCCCTAATTTAAACTGTGAACTCAGAGCTGCCTCTCTGAGGAGGTAACAGTTGAGACATGAATGAGGAGTAAGAATTTGCTAGAAAAGCATGGGCAAGAAGAGCGTTTCAGACAGAGAGCAGCCTGTGGAGAAGTTCTGAATTGTGGTGAAGCTGGTTCCTTTGAAGAAATGGAAAAAGGCTGACCAGGCTGAAGAACACAAATTCAAAGATTGGGAAGAGATTTTTCAAATTTTACCTCAATGCAATGGAAAGTCATTAAAGGGTTTAATTAAACAGGAAAACAGCAGCGTTTATGCTGTTAACATGTCACTCTGGCTGTCGTATGGGGGACAGACTGGAGGGAGGTGAAGAATGGAGGCGGCAAGTTTGGGGAGAAATCCTCTTCTGGAGCAAGTGACAGTTGATAGTGGCATGTGCTAAGATGGAAGGGGTGGACGCAGAAAGCAGTGGCTGGATTAGGGCTATCTGGGACACGGGATCAGGAGGGTTTGATGGTGAACTGGATGTGTGGGGAAGTATCTAGAGTGACATGAAGATTTTCAGCTGACGCAACCCAGGAAGTGGAGGTATTTTATTTACTGAGATGGGGAAGATGGCGGAGGGGCAGCTTTTGGGTGGGAGCAATAGCAGAGATCAAGAGTTCAGGTTTGGATACATCAAGCTCAAGATATCTTTCAAGACAGCAAGTGGAAACCATGCGAAAACACACACACCGATACTGCAGGTGACTCCATATCACAGAGACCAGCTGCTGCCATTGGGATGGAGGAAACTACCATCCAGCCAGTATAGAATGAGAAATGTCTCGATGAACCGTATTTTGAAATCAGATATAGAAACAGCCAGGAAAATAGCATGAAGGCTAAAGGATGGAAGTGATTCAAAACCCAGGAAGCTTGTCAACTATGTGGCATACTGCTGAAAAGGTGAGTGTGTCTCAAAAGTAGCTGTTGGATCTGGCAACATGGAAACCACAGATGAATGGAGCAAGAAGAAGTATGGAATGGACAGAAACCAGCTTGGATTGAACCGAACAGACAACAGAGGTGGGAGGGTATAGTCCAATCCTGAACAACATTGGCTCTGAAGGAGGAGTAGAGACAGTCAGGAGCTGTCTCCTGAAGGAGAGGTGTGAGCTCTGATCTCCTCAGATTTCATCCAAGCCTAGGATTTCCAAATTCTAGACCATCAACCCTGAGCTGATCAGAGAGTCCCCTGACAGCTCTGGGAGACAACACACTAGGTTCAAAGGGAGTGGGAAGGGCCTTTAGCCATTGCTGGATCTCCCCCTTGACCTCAGTTTCACCTTTGACCTTGGCACATGAACCCCGTTCTTTGTTCCAACCTCACTCAGGAAATCTTGGGTACTGGACTCTAGCATTCAAGACTGTTCCATCATAAGGGTCTTATGCCTCTACTGCAAAGTTCCTGTATGCCCAAGAGGTATGGAGAAGGTATGCAGAGCCTCCTTAAAATGTCTGGTTACAAAAACCCCACCTTAGCCTTCTCTTTTCCAGATCATATTGTCCTAGGCTTTCCCCAACAGACCCTTTCAGACCTCATCTCCCACTGTTCTCCTTAAACGTTCTACCACCTACAGATGCCCCCTTAAAACATCTTATATTTTCCCACTTCCATACATTTGCTGCTTTTCCCCTCTAGCGCTAGCCCCACTTCCTTGCCTGGCTGAATCTCATCCGTCCCTCGCATCCAGCTTGAGTCCTTACACATCTAGAAAACCTTACTTGGGCCCCTGCCCCTCTCTCTCTGGCACTGCTGCATTGCTTGGGAGCACTGGCTTTTTCTGCACGTGCCCCTACCTCTTATATTGTAAAGAAGTGAAGTTGCATGCTTATTCCTGTTTTCTTTGCTGCTGCTGGTTATATTGGAGGCACTTGATAAATATTTGTTTATTGATGGGTTGATTGAGAAAATACTCCATCCTCCCTGAAGGATGAAGCCTTGCAGCAGTCTGAGAGGGACTGCATGAGCAGGGTTCACCAGGGCCAAATGAGAAAGAAATGTTACCACAAGCAATCAGAGCCTGCTTCCTATAGAATCACTGGAGCAAGTTCCAAGTCATGTGAGTTCAAGTTCAAATTAAGCTCTGGCTGTCCTGATCATCAACTATTTCATACGCTCCTTTAGAAGCCTACTCTTTCTCAGAAATGTTGAGAACTGAAACCACAAAAGCTCATGTTTTCTTTTAAACCTATAGATAGAGATTCCTTGCTATTTTACGTCGCGTATTTCCTCTGGCACAGTCTCTCTTAAATGTTGAAAAGGCAGCTTTCTAACCTCCACCCTCTCATTATATCATGCTTCATGTAACAAGAGCACTGCACCGGGGTGAAAATTCAGCCTGCAGTGTTTTTTCCACTCAAGGTACTGGCTAAAGTGGACATAATAACTAATAGACTGCTGTGACTTTCATGCAATATGAGTTTCCATTAAAAAGTTTACATTGGCAAAGTTTTCAGGGCAGAAACGTTTTGTGGAACTTGGTTCAATCAACTCTGGGCGCCAAAGTGGCCTTAAACACATAGCAATCATTGCAGCCATGAAGAGACAGGTAGACTCTGGACATAGATCTATAACAATATGCTTTATGGATTCTTGGGGACTATTTTTGCTCCCCAGTATCAACACGAAAACCAAGAATCTCAAAATACTGCAAGTGGCAGTTTAAAGGCAAACCTTTGTTTCCAAATCTCAAAGGCAAGAATTCAGCAAGGAAGGGCCAGGGAGCACGCATCCCTCAGGGTGGGCACTGACCCATGCCCACGAAAGCTGGTTCCCATGCTGACACATCCTCTCACAGAGTCCAGGAAGTTCAACTACCATGTCTGTGTATACCTCTCCTCAGCGTCTCCTGAGGTAGGATATATTTTCTTTTATGGAATGGAAGATTTATTTGCTTTTGAATTACTAGTTTACAGGAGATGTGAGGCAACAGAGAGTCCTGGCTGGGCAGTCTTGGGCAAAGCGAGGCTGTTTCAGCTCAGTCCCTCCCAGCCTCCTCCAGAGGAGCTCCAGGCTGCAATTACTGCCCCCCAGCAAAGTTGCACACTGCCATTAGGGCCAGGCCAGGAGGACAAAGGGGAGGGCACCCTTGCTCTGTCTAGGGCTTTCTCTGACTTGACTGAAAATAGGTTTCTTTAAAAAAAAATCTTTAAGAGACACGTATTCAGATATATAATCATTCTTTTGAGGGTGTGTCTGTGTTTAAATGGCATGATTCACCCCCAAATAATATGTCCCCCATTTCTCACATCCAGCTGCCTTCCAGAAAGACAAGTGCACTCTCTGTGCAGAAGCACAGAGGAAACTGGTCTGTCACACATCTTCTCCAGGGAGGCGCTTTCTCCAGCATTGATCTTTTATGCTTAAAAAGAAAAGTTCCAACTCTGCGGGGTGGGGGTGGGGGTGGGGGTGGGAGTGGGGGGAAAAAAGCGACCTGTCAAAATTCCTTTTAGCACCTCTGACTAGTGTTAACTTAGATGCTCTCAGAGTGCAGTGAAAAGCCTGCAGACTGCTGTTAAAAAGATAGTTTGACCTTTTAAAATGGAAACTCCCCCACCCTATACCCGTATTCAATGGATGAACCTTGGGAACTCTAGAGTTGTACATTAATTAATGCAATGAGGCCGACTTTCCAGAAAAGGGTTTCCCTATAGGCTGTGAGCTAATTAGGGTGCTCTAGACCTACATTGTAACAGCAGGTAGCAATACATGCCCCAAACCTTTTTAGCCATTGTTGTTAACTGCTCAGAGTCCACTTCGGAAAGGAGGCTGGCAGGAAGTTATGAAAATTTAGTAAATAAAAAGTCTTGGATGCGACTGTCAGCAGCCTGCGGTTGCTGGGCAGGCTGTCGGCCCCTGGCGGCGAGGAGTCGCTGCGATCCCATGTCTCCAGCGCAGCCGCCGAGCCCGGCGCGCACGGAGCGGCGCTGCTGAAAGAAGTTGGAGAGCTCCCAGCTCGCCGGCAGGATTCGGCGGTGGGCGCTGGGGAATCCCTTCCAGCGCCGCAATTAGTGAAGTTTTGGAATAAGTAAAGACCCTGGACCGACAAGAGACCCACACTTTTCCTTGAGCAAAAGAAACACATCGCAGCGCGCCAGCCAGAGGCTGCTCGCACAAGGCCATCAGCCCTGCTTAGCCGGGACGCGACCGGTGCCTTCCCGCTCCCTCCACCCCAGAACTCATCCAGAGGGCGCCGAGCCAGAGAGGCGGCTCTGCCGGATTTGCGGTTCCGGATACAAACGCCTCCAGGCTTCCCGGCCCGGGGGTCAAGGGCTGGAACTCAACAGTCGAGGGGAAAAGAGCAGAACCACCAAGTCCAGCTCGGACGCCCGGGACCTTCTCCTCCAAGCCCGCTCGGGTTTCTCCAAAGGACGCGCGGCACAGCCCATGCGCCCCCGGCACTCCACTCCACTCCACTCCTTTCTACAGGTCTCCCCAAACTCTTCCTGGGAAGCCCCACAAAGCACAGGCGGCGTCCCCGAAACTCCCAGGGCACTCGCCAGCCACCCTCACCTCCGTCTCTCGGACTCTCCTTATCGGGTTCTTCCCGCCCGGTACCGTTCTCGCGTTCACGGGAAGTCAGAGGCAAACCACGAGAAAATGCCTTCGCGAGGAGCCTCCCTACACACACCCGCCCTGTCACTGAAACAAAAGCGTAGGGAGGAGGGAGGTGGGAGAGGAGGCGGGAGGAAGGTTTCGAAAGAGGATGGGGCATTAAGAAGGAGCTGGAGAGGAGGGTCGGGGTGAGAAGAGACGAGGGCCAGGGACCCCGTTCCGGCTCCGCGCGGTCGGTCGCTTACATGCCCAGGTCGCTGTAGGTGTTGAAGAACTCCATCTGGTTGCACGCCTGGATCCAGCCCACCACCCAGGTCTCGTGGCGGGGGATGGGGGGCATGACCACACGGGCCGAAGCTTTGAAGTAGGGGGTCTTGTAGCGCAGGACGATGGGTGAGGTCTCCTCGATGCGCGTGGGGCACTGGTCGATGGTGGCGCACACATCGTACACCACGATGTTCTCGCGCCGGATCCGCGCCTTGCAGGTAATGCTTTGGATACAGCCCATCCTGCCGCCCGGCGCCGGCGCGGCGCGGCGTGGGGCAGCCGGGGGCGCCCGTCACACCGGCATGGCGACGCGCCGCCCGCTCCGGGTCCAGCTCAGCCCGCGCCTAGGAGCGGGGAGCCGCCGCCGGGCATCCTCCGAGGCAGCCCCCACCTCTCGCAGCCGTGCGGGGTCCCGGCTGCCCCGACGCCCGCCTGCCCCCGCCCACGCCCGCCCCCTCTCTCCGGCAGGGCGCGCGGAGCGTGCGCTCCTAAGAGGCGGCGGGCGCCCCCGC
The DNA here is from genome assembly GCF_009834535.1 of Camelus ferus. Taxonomy (NCBI): domain Eukaryota; kingdom Metazoa; phylum Chordata; class Mammalia; order Artiodactyla; family Camelidae; genus Camelus; species Camelus ferus. Next base: position 14,374,020 of record NC_045716.1, on the reverse strand, counting down.
CGGCTCCAGGGCCCGCGCGGAGGGCAGGGAGGGGAGCTGTGCTGCGAGGAGTGGTGCCCACCCCGGGCCGGAGCCCCCCGCCCCTCGCCGGAGAGGAGGAGGCGGTAGCGGCGGCGGCATGGAGCCGGGGGAGGGCGGCGGCGGCGGCAGCGCCCGGTCTGTCTGCCTCCGCGGCTGCAGCAGCAGCAGCAGCCGCCGCCGCCGCCGCCGTCGCCGCCGCCGCTGCATGAACCTCTGCACCGCGGCTGCCCCCCGCGTGCAGCGCACCCAGCGGCGGGCGAGCGGGCGGCCCGAACGGCAGGCGGAGGCAGCGGCGGCGGCGGTGGCGGCGGCGGCAGCAGCAGCGGAGACTCGCACTCCCGCCGGCCCCGCCCAGCAGCTGGGCAGCGCCGACAATCCTCTGTCCGGCCGCGAGGGGCTGGGGGGCGCCAGGGGACTGTGGCCCAGGGTGGACGGTCCCATGGGCTGGGCCGCCGGGGACGAGATCCGCGGAGGAAACTGGCTGTACGCCATGAGTTTTGTCCCTCTTCGGCTGCCGTCCGGGTGGGGGGGGCACTGTGTAAGGGGGGGTGTTTAAAGGGCCGCCAGCGCCGGGGTGGGGCCCGACACGTGGGGCCCGGGGCGGGGCGGGGTGCGGTGGGTGGCGCCCCGGCGGTGGGCGTGGGGGCTGTGGGGACCCGGCCTGGGTTGCGTGGTGGGGCGGGGAAGGGCGTGGCGCTGTCCAGAGGCTGGGTGGGAACCTGCGAGTGAATGTTCCGGGCAGCCTAAGGGTTAGGGGAGCAGCCCGTTATTTATAATGTAGTTTTGTTACGTTAGAGTTCGGCTTGAGCTCCCCCAGTATTTTACCTTGAAGAAGGCTGAAGTCTGGGCTCCAGTTCGGTGCTAAACGCAGTGGATTTACGTCTTTCCTTGGCTGGGTTTGGTCTGGAAGCTTTTCTTCAACCGCTGTTGGTTGGGAGGGTACCCGAGGATCCTTCCGTGCCCTAACACCATTACCAAAACGCCGAGAGTTTCGATTGAAGCACGAGCTCAGCTTTTACTCATCTCCTGCCTTCATCCAAATCTTTTCCTTCTTAAAAAACACTCTTTCAACAAACCCCTACACACTGGGGAATTAGAGCAGTAGTGGATTTACCCTAAACACCGCATTTTTAGCGTAGCTACATCCCGAGACAGGTTGTGCCTTGCACGACTGTCTAGCTGGTTTAGAATACTTAGCAGCCTTCTTGAGGTTACCCAAGGTAACCTGTAACCTGCTAAGTGGGGGGGGGGGGGGGGGAACTTGACAACATTTTGGGAACCAGGCTGGATTTAAATCGTAACTGCTTAATGATACAAGTCCAGGATACCCATTTGTAGTAATCCATCTATCCTACAGAAAGCCCGGAATCTCAGGGACCTATTCGTTTCTTTGCTTCTCCAGAGCACTGCCTGAGGACTGGCACGTAGTAGCTGCACAACAGTCGTCTGTGAATGAATGAATGAGTGAATGTTACTGTCCTGTGGAAACTGCCACCGCAGATCCTGGACGCTGTGTACATTATAATGCCCTGTGTCTGATATTGTGGTCTCATATGCCAAGCAGAAAAAAAAATAGCAAATGCGCTTACTGGACATTTTTTTTTACATGTATATTTCCAAAGCCAATATTTTCTCTTTAAGTATTTCTTCCATGATCGTCGAGCATTTGCTGGATCAGGTGTTTAAGTGTGAAACATTCTGACTAACAGGCTGCCCAGGAGGCTGGCTAGAGTTAGTCTTTAGCTAGGACAGATGTGATGAGTAATTTAAAAGTCAGTTGAGATCTAAAAGCACTCTTCATAAAGTTATTTTAACTTTCCTGGCACCTCAATTCACTTTAGAGTTAAGAACAACAACAAAAAAGCAGTTTTTGCCCTTTGCTAACATGCTTCTCTCACTTTACCACGTAGCCCCAAATCTCAATCACTGGTCGTTTCACTCAGCAAACACTGACTGCCTGGCAGAAGCCAAGCATTGTGCTAAGTACTGGGATTCAAAGACAAGAGCTCCTGGATCACTGGAGAAGATAATCTTGTTAACAGGTTGTTGCTGTAAACTGTCATAGTGTATATTCAGGACCATGAGAGATTTACACGAGGCTCTCTTGAAGTAGTGGCATTTGAGTTGGATCCGGAAGATCTGATAGAGAAGAGTGAAAGGGTGGTGTAGGATGAGAGCTGGGCAAATGCAAAATGCATAGAGGTATGAAAGAACACAGCATGTTTAGGGAGATAAAAAGCTCACAGTCAGTGCAACTCTCAAAATGTTCTGTGTAGACCATGAACATCAGTATCACTGGCCAGGAACCAGTTATTGATGGGACCATGTTTTGATCTTCAGTGGAAACTAATGAATGCAAGATTTGAATTTTGAGAAAAATTACTCTCTATCAATTTGGAGGATGGAGGAAGGATAGGTTAGAGGCACTGTGTCAGGACATTGTGATGACAGATGATTTGGCCCTGAGCTAGGGCAGTGCCATGGGACTGGAGAGGCCTGACTGCATTTGAGAGTCATTCAGGATGTAAATTGATTTACTTGGTAACTGATTAGATGTTGGGGAAGAGTCTAGCCAACTCTGAGTTTTCCAGCTTCAGCAGTTAAATACATGTGATCCTACTAGCCAAAACAAGGAGACAGAAGCAGAAGCAGATTGAGGATGTGTGTTGTCATGTTAAGTTTGAGGTACTTGGAGTATATTTTGGGGAAGGGGCCAGAATTTGAGTTTCAGCAGATTTTAGGTTCCAGGAAATAGACCAAGAAAAAAGCATTCAATTGGAGGAATTTAGTAATCTTTGTTGATTTGAGTTCCTTGCTGGGCTGCAATTTTGTGGATAAATTTCATCCTTTATTTCCTGGTAATACATGCTAAGCCTTCATAAACAAGGAAGGGCAAATAGTAGGCTAAATTATGGGGAAAATCATACAAAAGAGAATATATCTTATTTTTCAAACTTAAAGTGAGACCACGTTATATCCAGTGGAGTGCCAATAAAATATAACTCATTATTCACAGACTTGGACCCTTGACATTCTCAAAGGGTTCATCTCTGACCTTCATGAGTCTCCAGAATCATGAATGTCACCATGACATATAATTTCCACTATAAAGAGCAGTAAAGTGTAACTGAAAAATGTAAGGGATTTTTTCCCCAACTCTTAATGGTTCTATAAACATGGGACCAAGGTAATTTCTAAAGCTACTTAAATAAATTTTGCCATTAAAATAAACTCTTTACTTCATTACATCTGTACCTTATAAACTCCATATTTCTCTGACTCTGCAAAGAAAAAGAGTTAATCACAGTGTGAGAATCACTATATAGATGTCAATGAGAAGAGAAAGGCTAAGCTGTGCTGGGACACAAATGCCAGGTGTTAGGTGTGGTCCACTCACTAGTAAGTGGCTGACAGGTACACTCTGGCCTCCTAGCTGACCATTCACACTTGCGTCTCAGCAAATTACCTCACGACAGGGAGGTTTCAGATCACTCAATGGAGACAGTTTTCATCCATGAGTATTCTACCTGCAAATGCCAGTGGGCCACTGCAAGTAGCTCAAATGGAAAGTTCTCAGAGTACAATAATGTATCTGTGCAGCTCTAAGTGTCTCTTTCTCTCTTGGCATAGGAAGTCTCCCCTGCCTCTCTTAGCATCACGTACCTGCCTCTGTTAGCACCTTTCTGGCTGTTTCACAGTTGTTGCTCACACTTGTCTCCCTCAATACCGTACACCCCTCAAGGAGATGTGTCATCATGCCCTGTTGCCCAGCCTAGTGCCTGGCACCTGCTCCATAAATGTTTAAAGGACTAAATTTATTTTTTGTTTCCTATAACTCAACTCCATAGCTTAACTGTGAGCACTGTCTCCTTACCTATGACCAACATATAATTTTATCCTACTTCTTTCTGCATCGTACCTCTTCGTCCTTCCACTGTCTTTCCCCTCAGTGTCCGTCCTTGATGTAAAAGCAATGCCCTTTATCTTTGAGAACTATACACCATCTCAAGGGTTATCAGTCCTAGGCACCAAGAAATGGAAAAACTTCAGTGACAAGCCCTCGGTGACAATCATTCCTTGTGAATAACTTCATTCAAGTTTATTCTCGGCACAGCACAACTACTCCTTTGTTCTTCAAGCTTCTGATGTTCTTGTGCATGACAGAGCCCCTCAGTTCCCCGAGTTAGAGCCCAGGACCGCACTCTCCAGGACGCTGGCCTCTGAACCCACTTTACAATCCACTCCCTCAGCCTCCGATGACCCCACGCTCCACTCCGTCTTTCCAGAAGCAGGGCGAGCTCTGACTTTATTTTTTCCTATCAGTTGACTCATTACTCAATTTGTCAAGTGAGCTTGTTGGAAACTCTGGGTCACAAAGGCCTATTTTCTAGTTGACCTTGGCAAAGATTTTCAGAAACTGTAGAACAGGCTACCAAAAGTTGTGGAGGAATTACCTCTGGAGCTGCTTAAAATGGAGAGAATTTCTTTCTCACTTAGATGGTCTGAAGACAGGCGAGAAGTTAAATGAATCCTCAAGGTCCAAGAGAACAGGGGGGAGCTCAGGTGGTGGAGTGCATCCTTAGCATGCATGAGGTCCTAGGTTCAACCCCCAGTACCTCCTTTAAAAATAAATAAACTTAATTACCTTCCTCCCCCAAATAATTAAATAATACAATAATAAATAAATAAAATTTTAAAAAAGAAAAAAGCTATTTTTTTTGGAGGGGGGTGAACTCCTCCTATCACCTCTTCAAGTCAGGGTGACCAATTTCACTTCCAAGCTAGGCTGAGAAGCTTTACATGAAGAGGACCCTGGCAATGGACTCAGGCTGCTTGGCTGAATGCGCTCAGCCCAAGACGTGGCAGCTGCTTCAAGTCGCCAATATTTATCAAGCTTTTCTGACCGGCCTCCTGTTACATCAGACTGCAGAGGCTACCCTAGTTTGTGAGCTATCCTGTTGAAGGTGACTCATGCCTGTCTCTGCCACAGAGTCCTTCTCTCGATCCTTCTCTGCAGGGCTTGATGCTCTTCTTTTAATTCCATGATTCTGCAAATCCCAGTTCTCCTCTTGGCTTCTGACTCCTTTTTGCTCTTCCCCTCCCCCCTGGGTAGTATTTCCTAAGGGTCCTTCTTCCCCTGCCTGAACTCCCTCGGAGTATTTACCCATGCTGTTGGTTTTCACTGTTATTTTCCACGATGACTTCCAAGTTTGTCCCTCCAGCGTAAACATTTCCTGAACTCAAGGCCAGCGCCTCCATCTGTCTACTAGATGCTTCCATGTGGACATACCGCCAGCTTCTCCATCTCAGTGAGTTGACACCTCTCTTCCTGCAAGCCAGTGTCTCCTCCTGACCACCCCATTTCCAGCTGAAGGTCCTTCTCTCTCCACTTTTGCCGCTCTCCTCCCTCTTAAGGCAGAGCAGATTTTAATCATGATTCCCCCTATTGTAGAAACTTTTAGTGTTTTTCGTTACTATCAAATTTACTGCATGTCTCTTGACTTGGTGTTAAAGTGCTCCGGGATGGAACACCTAGTGGCTTTTCAAGCCTTCTTTTCCTTCTACTTCCAACGTACCAAGCAGGTGACTCACCATTGCCTCAGCAGCCCTCCTTTCTTCTTCTCTGTCTTTGTTTAGACTTGCATGTTCATATCCTATCCTGCTCCATGACAGTGATTAATAATAGCAGTGATATTTGTCGCATTGACTCCTGCCTAAATCTGTGAGGTAACATCGTTATCCTCTTTTACCGATGGCGGTGCAAAGAGACTAGGGGACTGCCCCAAAGTCACAACTAGCAAGTGGTTGGGCCAAGATTCAGATCTCTGTCTGACCACACATCACGACCCCTTGACACTCACAAGAACTTCTGCGAGCACTTCAGCTAGAAATGATCTTTTCAACCCCTGAACTCCTGCTCAGAATATACAGTGGTCACTGAGTTATTAGTACATGAATGAATAGAGTAGCAGAACTTTTTAACAGCTTTATAGAAAGATCAAAGGAGAAGGAAGAGTCAAGGATAAATCCAGATTCCTAGGCTAATTGCTTAACAAATGATAACATTATTGTCCAAGTGAAGAGTCACATGGGAAAAGAAGAGTTTGATGGGTTGGGGGCTACAGTGATCTTGGTTCCAGGAAATCTGAGCATCCAAGTGAAGATACACTGTAGGGAAGTCGCTGGTGGGTGTATCTTGTTTGAGTTATCATTTTAGAAATTACACTTTAGTGCAACTCCTTCTTTCTTTCATTTCTCCTTCCTCCCCTTTCTATCTCTTACCATCCCTCTTTTCCTGTCTTCCAGAAACATCACGGAGCCTTTTCTTGGTATCTGGTATCATGATGGTGCTTAGAGACAGTGAAGCATGTAAGATACTGCATCCTGTTCTTGCTTTGTTCGTAGCACTCACACTTTTAAAAATATTGTTTACTTACATGTCTTTCTGATGAACATATTATCATCCTCATCTTGAGTTTGTGCCTTATATTTAATTTGCCTTTGTGTCCTCAGTGTCCTGGCATGTAGTAAATGCTCAAATAATGTTGAGTAAAGTGTGGTCTGGTGTGGATAAAGGTGAAAGTATTTCAGGTTGAGACCAGTGCTTTTCAGATTATAATGCGCATATTAATCCCCTGGGAATCTTGTTAAAGATTCTGATTCAGTAGGTCTGAGAGGGGGCAGAAATGAGATTCTGCATCAGGAGTGGCTTCCAGGTCCTTGTTATTCAAAATGCGGCCTGTGGACTGGCAGCATTGGCATTCAAGTTGAGAAGCATGATGGAGAGCGAGCAGCAGGAAATTTAGTGTGGCTGAGCACAGCACCAGGGAGGGTAGGCATGGGGACTGGTGAGGTCAAAAAGGGAGGCTGGGATCAGAGCCCATGGCTCCCTGTGTCTACATGAGACAGAGGCGAGTACAGAGTTGGAAATCAGACATATGTGGGTTCTAATCTCAGTTTTGACAAGTCTCATCAGTACAATGCCAATGTCCCTAACCCTCATTTTCCTTGTCTGCAGCATGAGAACCATGTCTCCTTCACAGCGCTGCTGTGAGTGTTAACTAAATGTAAATTCTCTGGGTCAATGCCTGGCATATGGTGGGTGCTCAATAAATGATACTGAGCACCATCACCAGGGTGGGTGATGGGCAGTGTGAGTCTCGGGCAGATGGAGGAAACACCATTTCTGCCTTTAGGACTTTCCAGAGTGGATGAATCTCAGGGTGGATGGGCATTCTGGCTACTGTGCCTCTGTTTTCTGTTTTGATTTCATGACGGGAGGGGATAAACTGTAAACGGTGGCACGGCTTGAGGCCCCAGGTGGGATTTCCACTCACAGGTAGACCCAGGTTGGTAAACACCCTCAGCAGAGGGCAATTGCCTTCTCTGGATTTGCTTTGGCCTCAAAACTGCATTTCTTCTAGACACCTTTCCTTCTTCTCCCTTCTCACCTCACCCTTGTTGGGTTGTCCTGCCAAACCCCAACTAATCTTGGATGAGGTGTGTTCGACTGTGGTTCCTCCACGTGGGTCAGATAGCAGAGTTTAGATTAGGTCTGTGCCGCTCGATGCTGGAGCAGCAGTTCAGTGCCGTGGTCTATCCACGTGCACTCCTTCTCATCAGGGCTGGCTACTGTCCAGCTCTTGTGCTGTGGGGGAGTCAGAGCCCCCACTATCCTCCAGCACACCCCTCTCCATCTCCTTTGCCTCTACTGCCATTCAGGGCTCATGATCCGGAGCGCTGGCCTCCAGAGCAATCTCCACCGGAGCAGAGGAAGAAAATAATAAAATTCCAACTTTTGTGTGTGTTTTATTAATTCCCCTATCAGTGCTGTGGTGCTGATCTACATAATCCCTAAACTAACAGGCAAACCTGTATAACGACGGATCTAGACAATTGCACTTGCTTCTCACTGGTCTCGTCTCAATCCTGTCTTCTGCGTTACTCTGAGGATTCTTTCTCAAACACACTTCTCACTGTTCAGTGGCCGGTCTAAAACCATTCATTCATTCATTCATTCGTTCATGTGCTGAGCAGCTGCTGTCTGTCAGGCATTGTATTAGGTGCTGGACTTATAAAGATGAGTAAGATGCTGCCTTTGCCTTTACAGAATCCAGGAGACTGGGCTCCCTGTGAGCTCATGCTCCCCCAGGTAAGGAAAAAGACATGACAACCTGGCCCCTCCTGCCCTGCAGCCTCCTCTCCTAGCTCTCGCACTCACATTTAGCCACTTGGAGGGGACTCACGTTGCCCAGTTTTCACCCCTTGCGTTTTTCACTTTCACATCCCGCCAACATGTAAGCTCCATGAGGGTAGAAGTCTTTGCCTTTTTGTTCACTGTTGTATCTCAGATGCTCAGCACAGTACCCAGAATACTGTGGGTCTTAATAAATATTTACTGAATGCAAGACTGCTCAGCACCTGCAATGTCCCTCTTCTTTGAGGTCTTTTTACTCTGACAGATGTCTTTCTCGAAGCCAACTCCTTTCAGGGCTCAACCTAAATGCCAGTTCCTCAGCAGTGCTTTTGACCTTCTAGACCCAGTGAGGGCTCACCGTTGTGCACCCATAAAGCCGCCTGTACCCTATCCTCACAGCACTTATCATACAAGGAATTCATCATGCCTGTGATTATTTAATCATGATCTGCTCTCCTCGTTAGAGTATAAGCGCCATGAGGGTAGGAACTATGGTTTAATTTTGTCATTGCTGTTTCCCCAGCCTTGAAAGTGGTTGTTTACGAAATACTTGTTGAATGAAGTGGGGGCTTCATCTTGGTAACTTGCCCAGTATCCCTGTCCTCCTGGAGGTGTTGTCCTATTTCACCCTGGACACTCCCTTGCCCCCTGGGTGGGAAGGATGTCCCTGAACTCCACCCTGGTGGTCGAACCCTGATCCTTGCTCACAGACTTCCCTCCTGCTGCCTGCCTTCTCGCTGCTCCTGGATCTGCCCCACTTTGCCCCTCTGCTGGACACATCTCTCGATCCATTAGGGACTCTGGTGTTGAGGGCAGGCCTTCCTGACACTGTGCTGTCCCTGTGGGACTAGACACATTTCTCTCAGCACCTGCTTTGGGATCTCCACCTTAGTGTCAGGTCGCAACCCTCCTGGACTGCCCCACCATCCAGACTACGTTGAGGACACGTGTCTGAAATACAACAGGAGATGGTGAGAAGCTGGTATGTGTATCCCCAGGGACTGATTGCATAAGGGAGCTCTAATGCATGCTGTGTTTACTCAGAAAATTCAACCTGGGCCTCAGTCCAGGCTAAATAAATACAACACGAGGGTAAAACTCTTGGTGAGCATTTACCATTTGGAGTAAGTATTTTTATTACCGCTGGAAACTATTGATTGATGAATGGAAAGCAAGACCAAATCACATTATAATAAAGGGAAAGAGCAATGAAGGAAGAAAACAATGCAAAAGGGAGAAAGAAAAACAGAGAGCCTCTCTAAATTGGGTACTGTGTTTACTGGAACAGAAACTAATTTTATCTGTATTGCTCAGTAAGTATGGCACACAGTGGAAACAAAATAGCATTAGTGTTTACACTTCCTGAGGCAATCGGAGACAACACCCACAATCCTATACCAACATGAGGCAAGTATCAAGCAGGTCACACATCACAATTCCATTTCACAAACACCCCACAGAGCTGGGTGGAGAAGGCCATGCCTTTCCCCAAAATGTTTGAAGCACAATTGATTGTATCTTAAAATACGCCCACAGCCTGGCACTGGGAGATTTACTGGAATGTCTCAGGCTTTGTGTCTCTTTGTTGACAGAGGATTGAAAGTGGTATCATCTTGCTAGTCTCAGGCAGTCACATAAAACCTTTGAGCCTCAGTTTCCTTGTTTGTATCTGTAATTCAAAAAGATGATCTTCATGGCTATCTCCAGATTTCCTCCTGGTTTTGTTTTGGGAAACACGTTATTATACTGCTTGGGGCAAAAGATGAGACTTTGACAACAGGAACTTGAGACCTAGTAAAAAAATGTTAGTTGGTTCTCCCATAGAAATAAATACAAATTTGGCTGATGGGAAGAGAGTGGTGCAAAGGGAAGATGGAAGGAGGAGAGAGCGGGTGGCCCACCCAAATAGGTAGGGAGACCTACACATTAGTGGAAGGAGATCTAATGTCCAGTTTTAGAAGATTTGTGCTATTTTTGCATGTAAAAAACCCATTCCTCTTTGTCCCCAAACCTTTAATATAGTTTTCCTTATTTACAAAGACATTGTGTTTGTGTATAAAATAAAGAATAGGACTGAGTTCTATGTCTGGGTGTTAAAAGGCAAATAACCATGTAAGTTAGAATGAGACCAGAGCTGGAAAGTGACATGAAGTCAGAGTCAGAGGAGGCTATGAAGATGTACACCTCCTGGAATTGACAGAAACCTTGGAAAAGTGAATGACTTTTCTGAGGGCATAGGCAAGCATTTGAGCCAATCCAATGCTGCTTTTCTCAAGGAGAAGGAAGACCTGAGTGTACCAGGTCACGTGCAAAATGGCAAAAGCAAACAAAACACAGGGGCAGAAATCTTTGCGAGCACATACCATTGGAATAAGTAATCCTTTTTATTACTGCTGGAAACGGCCCTGCCCTGTTTACCTTACGTGGTTGTTAAGGGCTGAGGAGGGCCATCAGTTGGCTAGTGCAGGTATGTGAATGTTGATCACTTTGTGAGGTACTATTCTCACTATTACTGTTGTAGGGGGGCTTAACGCCCTCTCTGCTTGTGTGCTTAGACTTTATGACTTAATTTTCATGCTGGAAGGCGTTACACAAAGGTTATTGTTTGTTCTTCTTGATTGTCAGAGACCAGAGGCCACTCCGCAGGGATGGTGTCTTTCTAAGCCTGCTGTCTGTGGTAATAACTAGAGCAAATGCAAAGCTGAGAAATGTGGCAAAGGTATGAAGAGCAATTTCTTCCTAAAAGAGGAAGAAATTAAAATATGACATTAAACAAATGGGGAAAAAAATGAATGATCAGTGGGCGGGAATTCAGCTCCTTTTCCAGATGACAGAGAGTAATGGGGCCTAAAAAGAGGCAATCTAAAGGAAACTCTCAAGGTAAGGAACAGAGGCAAAAGCCAAAGAGATTTCACCTTCTATACCCGTTTCAGGGGGATGTGGAGACAATCGAGCAGAATGTGTAAAGCAGAAGATATATAAACAGAAATGACAAAACTCAAAAATACAGACTGGGAACATTAGTGTGATACGATCTATGTCAGACAAAAATAAAGGGGTCACTCCAGACATGTCAGACTGGGGCAGTGACCCCCAGTGCTCCCAAGGTGGAGGACACCATCATCATGGAGCTGGCAGGCTGTGTCTGGGAGAACAGATGACTTCTAAGATGTAAAACGGGGAAGGCTCACTGGGCTATTTGGCTTGTCTAGATGTACCTATTAAATTTCAACTCAAACATTCTCTTTCCGTTTTTAATAGTGTTTCGGGAACAGAAGCAAAGGAAACTGAGTGTTTTGTTGGAGGTGAAATCAATGCCTAAAATGTCTAGAGAGCAGAGGGGCATGCTACAGGGCTGGGAGACTTTCAGCATTTCTTTACCTGTGGTAGAAGTCATCCAGAGGGCAGGCATCTCGGAATAGCTCAAAGACTCTGATAATTTTACTTCCTTCAGGCAGGGGTGGACAATGGTGGCATATGCTCAAAGGAGCAGAGTAGGGAACTGTCAGCCAGAACGGGAGTACATCTTATGTTTTTCCAGTAGCTCATACCATAATCTTAGGTGAATAATTTATCCTTCCTGAGCTTCAGCTTTTTCACTGGAAAAATAGGATTAATTCAAATCTTCCTCATTGCCCTCAAATAGAATATTATACATGTAAATACTTTGACATGGTGGGGCTCTGAACACATGTAAGTCAGATGATGTAATTTCGAGTGGAGAAGATGACGTGTTTTGGAACACTTCCAAACCCCTCTAAGGATCCTTTCTTCCTTTTGGATTAGTTCTCTCTGTCCCCTAGAACACTAGACTGTATCTCAATTGTCAACTATTCTCTACTAAGGTGTTTAAGGATCAATGCTGTATGAAGGGTCTCCCACATGCCAGGCACTGTACTAGCTAGCCACTGAGGATCCATCCAAAGATGAATTGGACACCATTCTTGTCCAGATGGAACCCACAGTCTAGGAAGAACATAGTAATTATAATAGAAGAAGTCCTATGATAGAAGTCTTAATAGCATTCTGTGGGAGAGAGAGGAGAGATGAGGAGGAGGAGCCTGAGGCAGAAGGGGAAGCTTTCTTAGAACACAAGAAGGTATCTGTTCTAGCATGTGAAGGAGGAATAAGGGTTCCCCATTGAGAGGACAAGTGAGGGCAGTGTTTGCAGGGGGATAGCTTGAGCAAAGGCATGACCATATGGAGTTACTTTATATATTTAGGAAACAGAAAGAAGTCTGATGCTCAGATAAATCCTGAGTTAGGGGTGGAATAGGGAAAGATGGAAAACAAAATAGGATGGGCTGCTGGGGGCCAGGTCTATTAAAGGAATTTGGAACAGGTTGGAAAAGCAATAGAGTGTTAAATCATAATAGCTTTCTTGGGTTAAACCCCATTTGATCATGATGAATTATCTTCTTTATATGTTGTTAGCTTGGGTTTGCTAAAATTGGGTATTATTTAGTGTTTATATTTTGTGGTTTTCTTAGTTGTAATGTCATTGTCTGGTTTTGGTATCCAGATAATGCAGGCTTCATAGAATAAGTTGGATGTGTTCCCTCTTTGTAGTGTTCATTTTCTATTGCTGCTGAACAAATTAAAACAGATTTAGTGGCTTAAGACAATACAAATTTATTATCATACAGTTCTGGAGGTGAAAATTCAAAGTGAATCTTACTGGACTAAAAATCAAGGTGTTGGCAGGACTGAGTTCCTTCTGGAGGCTCTAGGGGAGAATCCATTTTCTTGCCTTTTCTGGCTCCTGGATGCTGCCTGCATTCCTTGGCTCACAGCCCCTTCTTCCATCTTCAAAGCCAGAAGTGTCGTATCTTCTAATCTCTCTCTCATTCTAACTCTCCTGCCTCTGATTTCACTTACAGGGACTCTGGTGACTACATTGGGCCCACCAGTATAATGAAGGGTCACCTCTCCATCTTAAGATCCTTAATCACAACTACAACGTTCCCTTTGCCATGGGAGGTAACAAACACATTCATATTTTTCCTACTTTTCTTCAATTTTTAAAGAAGAGTTTGTGTAGAATTGGTATTTGTTCTCCCTTAAATGTTTGGTAGAATTTGCCAATGAAGTCATCTGGGCCTGGAGTTTTCCTCATAGGGAGATTTTTAGTTACAAAAGCAACTTCTTTAACAGATTTAAGACTATTCAAGCTATCTATTTCTTTTTTGAGAGGGCTTTGGTAGATTATGGCTTTTAAAGGAAATTTGTATAATTTCATATCAGTTGCTAAATTTGTTGGCATAAAGTTGCTCATAATATTCCTTTGTTATCCTTTTAACTCTGTAGGATCTGTTGTGATACACACTCTCTCATTCTGATATTTGCTATTTGTGTCTTCTTTCCTCTTTTGTTCATGATCAATCTGTGTAGAAGTTTATAAATTTTACTGATATTCTTTCTCAAAGAACAAGCTTTGTTTTCACTGATTTTCTCTATTGCTACTCTCTTTTTTATTTTACTGATATAGACTATCATTATTAGCTTTCTTCTTTTCACACTAGATTTAATTTACTTTTTTTCTAGTTTCTTAAGGTTGCATCTTAGGTTACTGATTTGAGACCTTTCTTATTTTCCAGTGGGTGTTTAATGCTATAAATTTCTCTCGAGCATTGTGTTCATTGCATTTTATAAACTTGACACGTTGGGTTTTCATCTTATTTCAGTTCAAAATAATTTATATTGTCCCTTGTGATTTCTTCTTTGACCCATGGTTTATTTATATGTGTGTCATTTAATGTATAAATACTTAGGGAGTTCTAGATTGATGGCTTTTTCTTTCAGCATTTTAAAGATGTTGCTCCATTTTCTTCTGACTTACATTATTCCCCAAGTGAGATCTCCTGTCATTCTTACCTTTGTTCCTCTACATGTGATGTATCTTTTTTTTTTTTTAATCTCACTGTTTTTAAGATTTTTGCTTTATCATGGGTTTTAAGCAATCTGATTATGATGTGTTGGTAGGCGTTTTGTAATATTTCTTTTGAAATTCTTGGGTCTGTATCTATAGTTTTCAACAAATTTGGGGGAAAAAAATCTTCATTATTTCTTCAAATAATTTTTCCTGCATATTCCTTTTTCCCTCATTTATGGCCACCAATTACACATACGTGGGACTACTTGAAGTTCTTCTACAGCTCATTTATATGTTGTTTATTTTTAAAAACATTCTCTCCCTGTATTTCATTTTGAATGTTTCTATGGTTACTCCTATTTCTATTGATTAAACTCTTCTTCTACAGCATCTAACCTACACTTATTATGATTGTATTTTTTCATCTTAGATTTTTTTTCATTTATAAAAATTAACTTTGGATCTTTAAAAAATACCTTTCTTGTCTCTCCTTATCATGATCATGATTTCCACTATCTTTCTGTGGAATGTAATAGTTGTTTTAATGTCTTTCTTTAATAATTCTTTCATCTGGATAATTTCTGGGTCTGTTTCTATTGATTGGTTCTACTGATTTTTATCCACATGGATAATATTTTCGTGTTTGTTTGTATGGCTGATAATTTACCTCTGGATGCTAAGCATTTTACATTTTATGCTTTTGGGTGCTGAACTTTTTTGTACTTCTTTAAATGCTTCTGTGCTTTGTTCAGGATGTAGTCAAGGATCAAGCAGTTTGATCCTTTTGAGGCTTGCTTTTAAATTTTGTTAAGTGGAATAAAGCAATCTTTTAGGTTGAGATAATTTGACAATATTCTTTTGCATACTTCTCCCTGATACCCCGATATGTTATAGGTTTCGCTACTGTAATTTGGGGGAACACAAAGTATTCCCAGCCCTGCATGAGCTTTGGAAGTCGTTTCTTCTGCTCTTTTCTAATGTGTCTTTCTCCTACTTCTGCAAGTTTCCTCGTGCATAAATACTAATCGGTATGGAGCCAAAGAATCAAGGGAAACCCTCTGCAGAGATCTAGAGTGCTCTCTGTGTGCGTTTGTCTTTCCTGATGCTTTGCTCTGTGAACTCTAGCTGCCTTGGGCTTCCCAAACTCCCAACTCTATCTCCTCAACTCAGGGAGACCCATTTGCCTAAGACTCCTCTCTCTGTTCTTTGTCCAGGAAACTCTTTCCAGGTATCCACCTGGGACAACCATAAGGCTCCCCTTCTTCGTTTCTTCTCTCTCAGGGGACTGTCTTTTATTGCCTGTTTTCCAACGTCTAAAGCCTGTTACTCCATGTACTTTGTTTTTTTAGTTGTTTAAGGAGGGAGGGTAACTTTAGTCATTTTTACTCCATGTTGGTTGGAAGTAGAAATAGACATAAAATAGCTTAAGATGAGATTGCTTAAAGATTTGACTTTTTAAGAAGATTTAGATCCAAAAGAATAATGCCATCATCATGAAAATCTAGAGCATGGAAACCAAGAGTATGGTAGGGAGCAAAACTAAAATCTGTATAATCAGTTCCACCCTGCCTCAGGTCAGAAATTCACACTAGACCCTCCCGAAAGCTCTACTAGAGCAGGACACAGAAGCCCTCATCATCACTGGGTGCTGGGCATTGGTTTTACCCTTGGTTCTAGGAAACCCACTTGCCACAACCTGCTGGAAGTTGATGAAGTCATCAGGCAGGGTTGGACCTGGGTCCCTGGTCACAGTGGATTTTCCTGGCTTCCTTGAAGACTATTTCTGCCTGTGTTTCCAAAGAAACAGGCCTGAGCCTCACAGGGCCTCCTAACAACTCAACCCTGAAACTCAGGACTGAGAAGTGAAGCCATCTTCCCAGTGTCTCACTTCCACTCACTGGGATCAAGATTAACTCTGTAGCAGCAGAGTTATAATGAATGACCTTCATTTCTTAGAGTAACTCGGGTCTCTTGGGTGGAACAGGTCTCCTGGGGATAAGGAATAAGAGTTGGGCAGCTCCCTGTGCTGCAGGGGAAACTGGTGGCCTGGATGGTTGGGCATCCCTGATGACTGCCCTCTGGAAGCAGACAGATGGGAATAGAGTTATCTGTAGGTGAAGCCATTCTCGCAGGCCAATGAGTCTGGCTCTTTTAAAGAGTCTGGCTAAATGGCCTAGACGATCTTTTCCTTATATCTTCTTGGGACTCAGTATCACTTCCCTTCTGGTTTCTTTTAATTGAGGCAGAGTCTTTGGAAGCCAATACTGAGGAGGTGCAGCCTGGTGGTCCTGTCAAGGGAAGCTCTCGCCTCCTTGAATGATCATGAAAGCCTCTTCCTCAAGGAAAATTGTGATGGCTCCTATAATGATGATAGATTATCGTAGGGATGATAAATGCCAGGCACCATCTCAGTACACTTTGCTTAGAAGACCCTGTGACTGTAGGCTGTATGCATATGTCTGCTGAATCAGCTGTAATGCCTAATATAGGTCAGGATACACAGTAGTCACACAGGAAATGCTCACTGAATGAAGCAGCAGAGAGAGTTTTATAGTCGTCATGGGCTTGGAGATGGATGCATTTATTGAGCTCTTCCTGAGTGTGTGGCACACGAAACTGAAAATGACATAGGGAGTTTTCCAGTCTGGGGCACAGAACTATAGTACAAAGCAAAAAGTTGTAATAGCTACAAAAGCAGTGATTCACAAAAGCCAGGAGGAAGAGAACCCTTAATTTTAGCTTCTTCCTTAAATAGTAGCCATCTGAAGATAATGTTGGTCTGTTTTCTAATCACATATTCTGAAAGCCTTCTTATGTTTGGGGAATTTTCCACATTACAAGTCTCCCCTCCCCTGAGGGAAAGCCGGGAACTAACTTTCCCAGCCTTTCCTGCAGCTGGGGTATGTATATTCACAGATCCAAGTTTTAGCAATCAGATATGCTGTTGGGAACTTCTGATTAAAAAAGATTAGAGGAGGCAGGGGCTGTAACTCATTTTCTGATGAGGAAGACTATGGGGACTTGGCTATTGGGACCAGCAGAGGCTGAGTTTTAGGCTTCCAGGGCCCAAGGTCAGGGGTGTGAACTGTGTGTAGTGTCCCACCCCTCAGTGGGGTCTGCTCAGGAGCCATCCACAGTGTGGTCCAAATATTGTCTCTGGTCACATTACCTCCAAGGTTGGCTTTCTCGCCCTCCTGGAGATTTTCTGAGCTACCCAGTATCATTTAATACATTAACTTTCTACTTAAAGTGGTTGGAGGGGGTTCTGTTATTGTGGAAAAATGTGTTACAGCTCAGTGTTACAGCTCAGTTGTGACAGCAACCTTGACCCGGGTAAGAGACCAAGCAGCACTCAGACAGTTGGAGAACTCAGGTTTGTTACACCAGCTGGCCAAGAAGAGTTAACACTCCAAGTTTTGGACCTGTCTGTAGGTTTACACGGGCTTTTGGGCTGCCAGTTTACACTTTGCAACATCATATGCAAATGAGGTATAATAAAAGTTTACCAATTAGGAACAAGCTTTGTAGAAATGGACCAATCAGGAGTGAGGGAAATAACCAATCAGAAGTGAGCTCAGGGAACCAATAGAATTTTAGGTGTAAGTAAGCTGTTTCAGAGGCAAAAAGTGAGATAGAGCCTCTGGGCCAGGGAACCGGATGGTGCTGGCAAGAGAGCAGTGGCCCTGCTTAGGGGTCCTGCCGTTCTTTTTATGGGGCTTCCCACCTCACTGTTATGTGTATCTGAGAACCTGACTGAAAAAAACTCTCCATTGCTATTTGGTAAAGGCCAGCGCTTCCTGTTTATGTAAACTCGAAGAGAACTCGTTTGTCTGTTTTGTGACTCAAGGTACAGCTTCCCAAGAGCTGCTGGATCAGAATGAGCGAGTGGGTCCCAAACTACCCTTGAAGGAGTGAGCACACTTCTCATTTCTGAAAACATCCTTGCAATTTTTGCACTCTAAATACTCTTCTGCTTGCACCCCCCATTTTTGGTTAGCACACCGGATGCACAAGCCTAAGATGGGCAGTCATCCCATACTCTTCCTCTCTCTCACCTCCAAGTGACAAACTTTCGGAATTTGACCCTGTTATTATTGCTTAAATTATCACCCATCTCTCCATCTCCACTGCTCCTTTATTAGCTTAGACCTTCAACTATTTTATTTGTCTCCCAGTTCAGCTCCCCATCTCCAGCTTCTTCACATTTCAGGCCATCTTCCAAGCCACCAAATTTAATTCTTCCGAGATAAAACCCTTCAGAGGCTCCCTTCTTGTGGACTAATGTCCAAGCTCCCTTGTGATCTTCCTCAAGAAAACCATGTTAAATTCACTTCCTGCCGTGCCCTCATCACCTCCCGTGTCTAGCCACCCACCAGTCTCCAAGCACCAGGTTCTCCTAGCTGCATCTCAATGTGCACTGATCTCTTTTCTTGAAATGTCCTTTGTCACATTATGCATTTGGCATACTCCTACGCATTCTTCAGGATTTAGTGAGAATGCCACCAACTCTGAGAAATGGTTTCTGCCATTTCCATCAAAGTGTAGCACTTATTTTTCCTGTGCTCCCAGGCTTTTTCCATCCTTCTAATATAGCACTTATCACATTATTGTGTTTATTGACTCCTACGTGCATCTTCCGACTAGACGGTGAGGAGGCGAAGAGTAGGGGCAGAGTCCTCTTCATCTCTGCATCTTCAGGGTCATGGACAGGGCCTGGTACTTAGTAGATACTCAGATGGTGCTTATGAAATTAGCCAATTAATTAATAATAAAAGCAATTGCAGGAACGAATCTTGAAACTAGTCTAAAACATTGGCAACCTGCATTGCTAAATAGAGGCTGTTATTAAAGTAGTAACATTCTAGGCACTCTGGCTACAGCTGTCCCCTCTCCAATGAACCATATGCATCCCCCAAGGGGAATCTTCCTGCACAGGCAGCTAAAGGCAGACCCAGAAAAGAAAATGAAGCACCTGCTAATTTACAAACACCTAGGTAGTTGGAATAGTAATTAACTCAAAGCTCACTAATAGTTAGGGAGTAATTAATAGCTAACTGTTGGCATTTGACAAAATGATGTTTTGCCCTTTTTCTACCCAACCAATGATTTTAAGTTGAGAATGCTCAAAGTGGCTTGAAATGGGAGGAAATCATTTCAGACACCACGTGTATTTAAAAGGCAGTGCTGCTGGTGGGCGTCCTTCATTGCCATCATTAACCACAATGGGAGCAGCTAGCGTTTACTGAGCCCCTGCCAGCCAAGGCAGAGGGACAGAATTGAAGGCAGGCCTGCTTCCACGAAAATCTCTCATACGAAAGCAAATCACAGTTGCAAAGCAAATGAATTTAGAGGGAAGTGGGTGATCATTCAGAATCCAAAGAGATTCTGTGCTATACATGAGGGTCTCCCACAGGGTTCCTTTAAATTAGGAAACTGCTAGGGGGCACTTAAAATATCATTGAGTTTATGAGGAATCAATTAAGAATTAATTCTTTCAGTAACCAATCTATTGCACAACAGGAGGGCAGCTACCTTCAGAACTGCTCCTCCAACCTTTGCCTTGCCTTCAGCCTTTGTCAGCAACCCTTACACAGCAACAGTGTATGAAGGAAAACACATAGACAGGGTCAGGATACCTGGGTTTGAGTCTGACTTTTGGCTATGCTGGTTCAGCCTCAGTGTTCTCACCTAGAACTGGGGCCAGCAGTCTTGGGAAAAGGATTAAAAAAGAAAATGAGTTTGAAATAGCCCATGACCTGAGTGGTTGTTCACTCATGTATTACTTTGGTAAGGCTACCATAACTAAGCACCACACACTGAGTGGCTTAAACAACAGAAACTTATTGTCTCATAGTTATGGAGGTTAGAAGTCCACGATCAAGGTGTTGGTGGGGTTCTTTCCTTCCGAAGGCTGTTCCATGCCTCTCTCCCAGCTTCTGGTAGTTTGCTGGCATCTTTGGTGTTCCTTGGCTTCTGCTGCATCACCTCCATCTCTGTCCTTATCATCATACTGTGTTTTCTCTGTATACATGTCCATATGACCACGTCTTAACTAATTACATCTGCCATGACCCTATTTCCAAATGAGGTCACATTCTGAGATACTAGGGGTTAGAACTTGGAACATATGAATTTTGAGGGAACACAGTTCAATCCATAACAACTCTTATTGCCCTGGCCTTAAGTTACTGAAATGACAGACACGTTGTATTTTTTCTTGGTAGATATTTCGCTTTTTTTTTGGCTAAGATGTTGCCAAGTGAAAGGCATTTTTATAGAAACAACACCAATCCACTTGCCTCCTCATTCTATTGGCTAGAACTAGTCACATGATCCTACCTAGATGCTGGGGGACTGGGAACACCAAGAGATCACGAACGTAGAAATCAAGGCAGAAGGGGAAGTTTAGGAGAGAGGAGACTGGGCGGCAGCTCCAACAGCAGTTTCCTTCTTCCGGACAGCCTTTTATGCCTTCCCTCCTAGGAATAGGATTGTACTCTCCAGGGATTTGGTCACCTTCTCCTTGCCACACTGAGGAGTACGAAGGAGGTCTGGCACTCTATTCTTATCATGACTCACTTCTTGCAGGAAGAAAATTTCTCACACCCAGCGGAGCCATCCTTCTGTCAGATGGAGAAGGCTTTCTGCCTCGAGGGTTCTGCCAAACCAGCCACAGGAACGATGAAATCGGTCATTTCCTCCCAAGCGTGGTTTCCAATAAACTTCAAAAAAAGCTGACCGATGCTATTGTCCCATGGGTTGTCTTATCATTGGATTGCTGGAAGTTTGGAGGTCAGAGGCTGGACAAAATAATTTGGGGAACTTTAAAGTCTGGTACACACCTGTTTTGTGATCTGGTCTCCCCATAGTGATCCTTGGGTATTGGGGTAAATTGATTGTAGTAATGACCGAATTTGTTCCCACCTCTGGTATCCAGGCATTTGATAATGCCCTCTGACACTGACTTCTGGCATAGTTGTGTGTCTTGATTTAACCAAAGGGAGCTTATACATTGGGGCTGGTCCTCTTGCTGCTCTTGCAACATCTGCTGCTGCCACCAAATGATGAAGTTCAAGGTAGCCTCCTGAAGGAAGAGATACCACATGGAGCAGAGATGAGCTATCCCAGCTGAGCCATCATAGACCAGCCAGCTGCCAGCCAACTCCACAGCTGATCACAGATGTATGAGTGCCTAGCTGATATGAGCGGAGTCTGGCTCCAGGCTGGAAGAACTACTTAGCTGCAGGAGGCCCAAACTTCAGACTCTCAAAACTGAGCTAAAACAATGTTTTTCTCTTATGTTTTGTTGTTGTTGTAAGCCAGTTGGTTTTAAAGTGTTTTGTTATATAGCAAAAGTTAACTGACACAGATATTTTCCTAAGGGTTCTTCTAGAGTCAGTACTACTGATGAGATCACATATGTTGGGATTTTAGGGACAGTTTTTCACCTAGCCAGGTGTAATTTGGGTGATCTGGGCTAGGAGGTGGGATCTATTACCAGTCGTGCTTTGTGCACTTTGAGAACACAGAGTTTGGAGTCAAACTGACCTTGATTCAAATCATGGCACTGTGTCACTGTGTAGTAACAGCTGTAATAACATCAAAATCTCAGTGGCTTCACAACATAAAGGTGTATTTCTCTCCCATGTCACAACCCATCTATATATTTATATACTTAGTGTCCCATACATCTGGGATAATCTGCATAGCTGGCTGGGGACTGGCTTGTGTCTGCTCTACATGGTATCTGGTCCTCCAGCTGGCTAGTTTGTGCTTGATCACATTCATGTATCTATGTAGAGAAACGGGGACCCAGGATCCTTCCATCTAGTGTGTCTTCTGAGTCCTCTACTGGATCCTCTGCATCCAGCAAGAGACAAGGAAAGAGAAAGAACATGGAGAATCTGGTGAGACCTGTTTTAAGGGCCAGGGCTGGAAATGCCATAAATCACTTGCCTCCTCATTCTATTGGCTAGAACTAGTCACATGATCCTACCTAGATGCTGGGGGACTGGGAACATGATCCAGCAGTGTGTCTAGGAAATAGAGAAGACAGATATTGGTGAGATGTGGAAGTCTCTCCCATGCAGCAATTCATTAACTAGGTAACTGGGGAAGTTCTTTGACTTCTCTGTTAGCCAAATAGTCCCGTGTGGGTTGTGCAATCTATGCAGAAGTAGCCTCACTCCAGTCTGTGTCTTTTCATTCTAGTCTGTGGCCATTCACACTGGGAACTAAGGTTGTTTAGTGCCACATCACTATGCTGTTGTTTTTCAGAATCAGGCCCCCTCTGGCACACCAAGAGCGGTGCAGTGGGAATGGTCTACCCCTGGGTGTAGGTAATGAATAGGCGCATTTTCTGCAGAGAAATTCCTTTAAATTATAAAACTAACTGAAAGTTGGTTTGTTTCTATTTATTGCCTTATGTGAGCAAATAATAAACAAAATACTCCTTCCTAAAAGAAAAATTGTTATCTAAGAGCTAAACAATTACTGCATTACTGTTGAGCATTAATGATATTATGTAGCTAGAATTGGCCACTAACACACAAGGGCCCCATGGCACACTTTGGTTTTAAGAGTACATTAGAGACGCATTCGGATTTCAGACTCACTTGAGCATATTTCAAATGTTCATTCTAGTCACTCTGTTTCACTGTTTTAAACATTTAAACACAAAAACTACAAGTGGTCACATAAGATGACAGAGCTGAAGTAACCCAAGTTCTGCCTCACCATCTTCACAAGTGTCGTTTATTTCTACTTTACAGCTTAACTGCAAGAATATCTAGTACCACAGGTGCTGGAGACACAAGCTGCTCCCAAAGGGAGCTTGAACTGTTCAAAACCATTATGAGCTCATTGGGCATTCACCAAGTTCACTTCCATGTAGAATATAGCATCTACTTAAAGGATAAATGTCTTAGTCAGCTTGGGCTGCTATAGAAAAATACTACAGACTGAACTTTGGCTCTAGATTTTCATATCCAGCCATTCAAACACCACTCAAATGTGGTCATAATACAATCTATGGACCGGGAGAAAATATTTGCAAATGATGCAACTGACAAGGGCTTAATTTCCAAAATATACAAACAGCGCATACAACTCAATAACAAGAAAACAAACAACCCAGCTGTAAAATGGGCAGAAAGCCTATCTCCAAAGAAGACATACAGATGGTCAGTAGGCACAGGAAAAGATGCTCAACATCTCTAATTATTAGAGAAATACAAATCAAAACTATAGTGAGGTATCACCTCACAACGCTCAGAATGGACATCATCAAAAAGTCTATAAATAATAAATGGTGGAGGTGGTGTGGAGAAAAGGGAACTCTCCTACACTGTTGGTAGGAATGTAATTTGGTGCAGCCACTATGGAAAACAGTATGGAAGTTCCTTAAAAAACTAAAAATAGACTTACCATATGATCCAGCAATCCTACTCCTGGGCATATATCTGGAAAAGACAAAAGCTTTAATTTGAAAAGATACTTGCACCTCAATGTTCATAGCAACACTGTTTACAATAGCCAAGACATGAAAGTAACCTAAATGTCCATAAACAGATGAATGAATAAAGAAGATGTGGTATAATGGAATACTACTCAGCCATAAAAAAGAATGAAATATTTCCATTTGCAGCAACATGGATGGGCCTAGAGATTATCATACTAGGTGAAGTAAGTCAGACAGAGAAAGACAGATATTATATGGTATCACTTATATGTGGAATCTAAGAAAAATGATACAAATGAACTTATTTACAAAATAGCAAAAGACTCACAGATGTAGAAAACAAACTTATGGTTACCAAAGTGGAAAAGGTGGGGGAAAGTAATAAATTAGGAGTGTGGGATTAACAGATATATACCACAATATATAAAATAGGTATACAACAAGGATTTACTATATAGCACCGAGAACTATATTCAATATATTATAATGACCTATAATGGAAAAGAATCTAAAAAATAGTATATATATGTGTGTAACTGAGTCACTGTGCTGTACACCTGAAACTAACACAATGTCATAAATCAACTATAGTTCAATTAAAAAAAAAGAAAAATACACTCACTCCTGCAAATATCATCTCAATATGGCATCAGTTTAATGTCCAGGATATTGTCCACTAAGTCAGGTACTGGTGTGTATGGGACTCTTTGAGGGAAGCCACTTATATGCACCTTCTTGGGTGCAGGAACTAGTGAAGAAGAACAAGTTATCTATCTTCTCCACCCCACCCCTCAAACATATGATAGTGAAAGAAACAAAAAACATCAATGGACTCCCCTGTTCAAAAAAGTGAAATAGGGAGACATGAGCAGAAGCTGATTTATAGCAATTCTGAAATCCAGTGTGGCACACAGCCCAATTTCTCTGACTCGAAGCAAAGGATATTCCTTGATTAAGGCACAGTTTAGCTTTTTAGGAATGGTTCTCCTCGGCTCTTGGTTTCATCCTCTGGGCTCTGGCTCTGAGTCATGCTTTCTTCTTTTGTCACAAGAACGGCCCATGTTTGTAGCTGCATAACTCTAAGCCTGTTTCCTACCTCTTTGGAAGGCAGGGGCCCAAAGTGAGGGCAAACTGTGGTGGCTAGTCTACAAAAAATGCACAGTGAACCATACCTCCTGTTCATGTCCTTCTGTAGTTCTCTCATTCATTGAATCTGGGCTGGCCGTGACCTGCTTTAACCAATGGGCAATGGCAGAAGGGAAACTGTGCCAGCTCTGAGCCAAAGTCATAAGAAGCCCTAGCAGTTTCTGATTTTGTAATTTGGGGGCCTCTGAGCCACTAATGTGTAAGAAGTCTGGCTGCCCTGCTGCAAAGACCACACATAGAGTCTACATAGAGAGGGAGAGACTTTTGAGACCGTACAGAGAGGGAGAGAGCTCACGTCATCCCAGCATCCCAGTTGAGCCTCTAGATAAACCCATGCCAAGCTGCCATCTGATTGCAAGTGCACCAGGGGACCCAAGTGAAACCACCAGAAGAACTTCCCACTGAGCCTAGTCAACGTTTGGAACTGTGAAAAATAAAGTCATTGTCACTTTAAGTCATTTAATTGGGATGATTTGTTATAGGACAGCAGATAACCAAAGCACAGTATGCCTTCACTGAAAGTTATTTAACTATCCATCTGTGGCTGATAGTGTGTTAGGTGAAGTGGGTGCAAAACTAAATAAAGCATTGATTCTGAACTCGACCTCATTTATATGTTTGTTAATGAAAAATTTTTGTAAATGGAATTATTTTAATTTTTGTTTTAAAAGTGAAAGATTCCTGTTTAGCATATACCTACAGGGAATCCTTTTGTAAAAAGGAATAATCACTCTGAGATTTTTCACATTTTAAATTTTTTTCGTGTTAACGTTTTTAAATAGTGAACCACTCCAGAGCTTTTAATAATAGAATTTAATTCAACAGATATTTTCTGAGCACTTACTACATACTTCCTCTGTATGTTTAAAAAATCTACGTTGAAATTCAGATGCTGTTTTCCACCTGACGTCTGTTAGCTTGCATGGGGCTTATTGTCCCAGGTCACTCAGGGGATCCTGTTTTTGTCTATTAGCATATATTCTTGTTACGATCATGTCTCGCCTGGCTGTTTTCTTATTGCTTCAGCAAGAATTACATTCAGTTTCTAAATGACCTAATTAGCAGCACTTTTTCCATTTCTTCTTTAGAATTCTCTGTCTCCAATTGGACTCCCTCTCCATTACTTTCTTTTCCTCCCAGAGTTTTACTCAACATTCTGCTAACAAGTTCATGTCCCACACTTGCCCCTCCATGGATTGCTTCCCAGGCATCTGGAGACTTCCTTACCTTAATTATTGGGGAACAATATCTCTTGTTGGTCTTTCCTTGCTAGACTCTGCTGGCTCCGAGTTTCCAGCTCTTACTTCTCGTGTGTTTATTTTTCACAGAAATAGAGACCATAAAGCAGAGAGAAGCCTGGAGCTCATATAATTTTATGGATGATCGAACTTTGGCCAGGGCCAGTGACTTGTTCAAAGAACCATAGCCAGTGAGTGGCAGAGCCGGGGCCAAAACCTAAACCAAGAAGTCCTGGCTTCACTAAAGTAACGAACGCACTATCAGACCACATCAAACTAACGCAGACAGACTAACTGATGCTTGATTAATCAGTTTTACGTACAGTTAATTAATGGGTTTTAATTATATCTTGATTTTCAGTCTTGGGCTAAAACTGGGGGAAAATAAGAGAAAAGAAGAGACGTGAGTTCAGTGACTTCAGAAGCTGTAAGGGGTACAGAAGAAATTCGTATTATTTTTTATTGTTTAAGATTTTGATGAATGCTCTTGAGCCTCTCACTAATTTATTTAATAAACATTTATTGAGTATCTACTATGCCCGTGTCTGTATGCATGTGTATGCACACACACATACACACAAGTTCCTTCGATCCTCCTTTAAGGGGACACTGTGTGAAATAGTGTCAATGTCCTCATAAATGTCTTTATGATACGTACAAATTTCACACCCACAGCAATGTGTCTCAGGTTTATTGCTTTTTTTTTTTTTTTGGAAAATGGACACTGTGATTCCTTATTATAGATAGTTTATCTTCTTAATTATTGCCATGTCCCCAGTTCTTAGAACCATCTGATCCTTAAATATCATAGTGGGGGACCTCAAACTCAAATGCCTTCCAGGGTCGTGCAGTTAAGGTAAATACGTGAAGCAGGTTTGGTGTGACACCAGCAGAGTGCTGGGGGCAGTGGCAGCACTGAGACAAAAATTCCCATTTAAAGGGAGCAGCTGCTGACTCCATGTCAGGTGATTTTTGTCATGTGGGAATTCAAGGGCCAATATTTCTAGAATGTCTGTATTTTAAAGAGAGGTTGGAAATCTTTATTGTATATGAAATCTCCTGATTTTTAAAATGTTGCTGATTAATTAAAAACATTTAAACCTCTGTGTTGGCCAAATGAAATATGTTTACCATGTTCAAATCTTGGGCATATAGTTTGCTTCAGCACCCAGGTGTGTGCCTTCTCCATTGGCAGAGACAAATAGCAAGATCCAAGCCTCCCAGCCACAGGACTCTCTCATTTCCTAAGAATTCTGGAAGTGAGGGCTCAGGGGCAGTAGTTCTTATTCACTGACTCCTGGAGTGGTCAAACAACCCACCCAATGATTTTCCTGGTCAGTTTCCATTTAATGTCATTGAAAAAATCAGAATCCCTTTCTAGAAGAAATGAATGGGGAAATAGTCATCACTTTTACAGAGACCCAAGTAAGGGACTATCTTGCCTTTATTAGTTCAAAATATATTAATTATTCTATTAATTAAATTGTACTTTTGGCATGCCACCCAATGAGCGTGTTAGACACCTTATCCTACATGGGCCACACTAACACAAATCTATACAACATCTTGAATCCTATTTCTCCAAAGCCAATAATAAGTACCTGGTATTAGCACCAACTGTTCAGTTTAAGGTCCTCACTAGTCTCCCAAACTTCAAATCTAATTGCCTGCTCTCATTGCTTGTCTTATTTCATTTGCTCACTTGTCAAATATTTATAGAGTGCCTTCTAGGTGTCAGATATGCTTTAAACACTAAAGATATGGCAGTTAATCACATAGACATGGTCTGTCTATTCTCCCATGCAGCTTACCTCTATGAAGGCCAGGGAGACAACAGTCATGTAAATGTATGAATAAATAACATAGTTTCAAATAGTTATGATTGTTATGAAGAAAGTAAAATGGGATAAGAGTGACTGAGGACAGCTTTTACTGCAGAGTCACTTGTGTTGAGACCTGAATGGTGAAAATCTGAAAGCAATGCAAAGATACGGAGGCAGAGGGTTGCAGTCAAGGGAAACATCTGGTGCAAATTCCAGTCACAGGAACGGACTTGAAGTGTCCAAGGATCAGAAAGACAGCCTGTGGCTGCAATGTTTAGCCTGACTTCTTTCCAGCATTTGCATTGTTTACCATCCTAATGTTGAAAGAACTTACCTAGTTCTACATATTGGCGTCCTTTGCTGGTTCTCTCCAAGGTCCTGAAGAATGATTGTGCCCTTTTTTGGAGAGCTTATCCACTTCTAGAGTTTCACCTGTGACCTCAACTTTGTCCCACACTTGCTAACTTCTGAATTCAGGTAACTTTTATATGCATGGAAATGGCAAGAAGACTTGCCACTCTAGAAACCAGAAAAATTTGCATAGTCTGGAAAGATATGTCCTGAACTAAAGCAATGGCTGAAGTAGAATCATTGGTACCTGATAGCCTATTAGACATAGGTGTGTGGATGTGCATGTGTGTTATGAGAGTGAGGGAGGATGATCCCAAAGTGTCAGACTTGAATCAATGGGTAGAGGGTAATGCCATTCACTGAGATTCAGAAAACAAGAGGAGAAGCAGGTTTTGTTTGGGTGGGTAGGTGGATACAGGTAATGGAAGGTAAGGCAGAGTAGAAATGGAGTTAAGAAGAAATCCCCAAACCTGAAGGTGGGACTCCAGCCAGAGAAGGTCTCTTTCTGTCATCTTAGATTGGAACTTCAAATTAAACGTTGCCAAGTAAATACAGTTACAATGGGAATATAGTTCTATAATACTATTGAATGCCATTATTCCTCTAAATTCAGATAAAATAATTTTACAAGTTGATCTAGACACTTACCCCTAATAATGAAATTCCTTCTATTAAATCAGAATGCTACAAGTCGTGTAAGTTAAAAGTTGAGCCAATTCCCTGGAAAATTCAGGCTAGAGCTGTTTGATGTCATTTCAATGTTCCCTCTGTTCAACTAAGGAGATTTTATAAACACAATCATAAACATGATCATTGGCTTTCAAGAATTGGAACATAGTGACAGACATGGCCAACGGTATATCCTGGCTAAGGTTCACTAATCATTACACAAGATTTATTGGCACCGACTCTGTGCCAGACATTATGCTGGGTGCTGGGAATGCAAAGATGAATGAGACATAGCCCCTGCCCCTAAATTATCAACAAATCATACCTGGGCTGACCATTCTTCTTCAAATTAGTGATTCCTTTTTATAACGGATGGATACTGTCTTTTAAGATGGTTTGTGTATCAAGAGCATGGGGGACCAACTTGTGTTTACTCTTTTACTCTTAGAGTGCAAACTACCATCTCACCACAGAGCCCTGTGCTGCCAGAAGACTCATTGTAGGTCACTTGGAAGAGGAAGGAAGTCTAGTAGGGGTCAAGACCTGCTACAGTTATTATTTTAAGAGTTTGTTCCACTTGGAAAATAGTTTCCTTGATTATTCCTTATGCATCCTCTCACCTGGCCCTCTGATAAAGCAGCTTCAGGGCCTATGTCCTGGCATTTTGATGGAATAGGGTTATTTTCTTTACCCTGAACACCAGGTGCTGCTGGCTAAAAGCAGCAGAGGGCTGAATCTCCTCCCTTAAGGGTTCTGGAAGCTCTGCAGCAAATTTGGCCACTGAGCTACCCAGGCTTTGTTGTTTTCCTTCCTAATGGGATTTGTGTGTGTGCGTATGTGTGTGTGTGTGTGTGTGAGAGAGAGAGAGAGAGAGAGAGACAGAGAGAGGGAGAGAGAACGTGCTTCAATGTCCTCATTCTCAAATAGAGGTGGTGTTCTCTGCCTTAGTTATCTCACAGTATTGACCTGAAGGTAAAATGAGATAAAATAGGACAAAAATATGACTGTGCCTAGAGAAAATGAGTTGTGACATTTAAGAATATTACTAATTTGTGGTGTTAAATCAGTGTTACTCTGCATTCCTGTGAAAGAAAGAATAATCTCGTTGTTAAGGACACCAGTCCTTTGATTTGGTTTTTGCTGGTGTGATCTTGGCAAGTTACTTAATCTCTTTGAGCCTCAATTTCTTTGTCTATATCCCTGTTGTGTCTAAGAGAACCGTGCAGCTCTTTTCAAATGACTACCTGGATCTTCCTGGGATCTACAGAAAACCAGAGATAATTGTAAAATGGAGAGACCTCATGTGCCCAAGACAACAAGCTGCTGGAGGACCCGGATTTTAATTCTAATG
Organism: Camelus ferus; assembly: GCF_009834535.1. Taxonomy (NCBI): domain Eukaryota; kingdom Metazoa; phylum Chordata; class Mammalia; order Artiodactyla; family Camelidae; genus Camelus; species Camelus ferus. Next base: position 14,343,892 of record NC_045716.1, on the reverse strand, counting down.
CTTTGGTTAACTAGCTGGACGACCTTGGACAGACTCTTTGTTTACAGTGGTATTAGCATTTTTGCAATGTGCAGATGGAGAAGCTGGGGACATGACTCATCCCCCCAAGGTAATGGAAATCCTCGTGTCCCCCACCTTTAAAACCAACCAACCAATCAATACTCAACCAAACATTGCAATAAAAGATTTTTTCTTTTTGGTCATAGTCAAGCTTCTTAAAATGTTGTCTACATTAATTTTCCTCACCTTTTCACCTGCATTCGCTTCTTAACAAAGCATGGCAATCTATCCTTGGCCTCTTGCACTCTATTACACCTGCTCTGGTTAAAAGACCTTTTTATTAACAAAAACCAATGGCTATCTTTCAATCTTCACCTTCCTTAACTTTTGGCCGTGAAAAGAAGGCAAATGACCTTCATGTGTGGGAAATATATTTTAAAGTTTGAGTCCAGGCGTACCAAGTCTCGATGCTGAAATCAAACTTGCCATTTAAAGGAAGTTTGTTCTGCTGGAAACATCCCATATTCAGATACAAAATGTGAATTATTCAAGTAATCAAGGAAACAAGTTCTACTCAAATATCTTACTGTGACACCAGACACCGAAAAGCGTTATCTGATGACAGGAAAATGATCAGAGCACAGAGCAATCTGTTGCTTTGTTCTGATGTGAAGTGATGATGGCAAAGCAGGCACCTGCTGCTATTTGTACCTGATGGGTCCTCATACATTTCAGACCATTGTCTAGTCATCCTGCTTCGGTCCAATCACAACCTATTTGTCCTGTATCCCATACCATTAAGACCTTCTTTGTTAAGGAGCATCTACAAAGACCCAGGCAAAATGTTAAATAAAGGTAGTCCTTTAAATTACAACACACATTTTCAAGGTTTAATTTCAGGCACATTGGAAAGTGGGTGCAGCAATATTTTTGATCAGAGGAACCTTTTCCAAGCCCCCTTGCAACCTCATCCTGGAGTTGGCTGCATTTTAATGGGGCATTTGGTGAAGCTGCTACCTTGAGCTGAGTCAGAACATTGCAGAGAAACTATCGTTCTCAGAGGCTGTCAAGATGATTAAATAGGGCTGTTGTGCAATAGGTCCCAAACCATAGCAGCAATGGAGTGGAGTAAACACTGGGCTGGGAATCAGGGGAACTGGTGTAGTCTGGTTCCGTGACTTTGGGCAAGTCTCTTCCACCCTCTGAGCCTGGATATTGTCACTAGTAAAAGGAGGGGCTGGCCTAGATAATTTCTAAGGTTGTGTCCAGTTCACTGACTCATTTTAAAAAAATCTCTTCTCTCAACCCTTCAGTTCTCCTAATTTCTTTGACCTGTTTTTAACTTACCTGATTTTACCGCTACTTTCCGAAGTGATTACTTCTTATCTCTCTGCCTCTTCACTTACTTTCTGACTAGTTCACTCAGATACAGCCACAGGAAGCATGTATCTCATAAGCAAATCATCTCCTCTGAAGACAGTGTATCTCTACGCTATGCTCACAGAGGAGCAGTTACATGGTAAATTTGGGATGTGTCCAGAATATTCAGTCTTATAAAGGAAGGCTCTTCAGCTTGAACTCTTGGTCCTTTTCTAAGACTGTTCACTGATAACTTTGTACGAAATGCCAGCTGGGTGGCAAGATTTGAAACCAGATAATTCGACTAGACAATCAGGCCCTATGGGAAGTAGAATATAGCCATCCTGTGCCTTTGCTCTGATAATTACTCTCTCTAAAGGTTTTCAAACTCTAAGATTGATGAAACTTTTTACATTTTTTCCCCCTTGCTCTAGTTCCTCAAACCCAAGCTGACAGAGGGCCAGGGCGTGGGAAGCAATGGTGACTCATCATTTAAACATGTCAATAAAAACCGTAGCCTTCTTTCTTGGGGCTCAATTAAGGCTCATACAATAAATTTCTTAAAAAGATTCACAACTAGAAATACTGTGAAATTTCAGAACAATAAGGATAAAAAGAATATCCTCAAAGTGTTCCAATAGGGTTAACATATAAAATACAGGATATTTAATTAAATTTGAAGTTCAACTAAACAATAAATAATTTTTAGAATAAGTATGTTCCCAAAACTTCCTTGTTTATCTGAAATGCAAATTTAAGTCAGAGATACTATATTTTTACTTGCTATGTGTGGCAATTTCATTTCCCAAAATAAAGCCAGATCACCCAAATGTCCCATCAACAGCAGTGGATGGTAAAAGGCAACTTGAGCAATATTTCCAAAATTCAGAGATATTAAGATTTTCAACCTCAAATCCCATGCTTACCCAACTCATCAATGAAGCATAAAAGAGAAAGAAAAATATTTTAAGACATTCAAGGGCTTGGAAGAAAAGTGACTTCTCAGAAAGTTATTGAGTATGTGTCCCAATAAAACCAGTAAGTAAACCGAAGAGGAAGACATGGAGTACATGAAAGTGTGACTCAGGTTCAGAAAGGCAGTGAAGAGAGTTCCTAAGTTGGCAGGTATTCAGCAGAACTAGGGTAACTGGTGAGATTCTTTGACTGCAAATAATAGAAAATCCAGCTCAAATTAGCTTTAACAAAAACACGACAGGGAGGTCTCCCAGATTGATTTAGTTGTTCAAAGATCAACAAAGATCCAGGCTTTTACCATCTTTTTACCTTGTCATTCCTGGTATTAGCTTCTTCCTAAAGCTGCTTTTCCTCCTGGTCACCCCTGGCTGCCAGAAAGCAAACTGAGCAATTGCGTCAGTGTTCATATCCAGCAGGAGAAAGACTGGCTTTTCTTTCCCATTAAGTATCTCCTCACATCTCCTTGGCTCAAACTGGTCTATTGGGGATGCCCACCTCTGGCATAGTCTCTAGCAAAGGAAGTGGAGTTGTTTTGACTCTTTCATTCAGTGCCTACTGTGTGCCAGACACTGTTTTCAGCACTGGGGATAAAGCAGAAAATAACAGATAAAACTGCCAGACCTCTTGGAGCTTACCTCCAGGTAAAGAGATGCTGAGCAGCTATGCTGTAAGATGATGTGTGCTAGTGTGATAAATAAAGCAGAGGAGGGGGTAGGAAGTGCTGTAGGGTGATGGAATTTTAGAGGAGGTGTCTGGGAACATCCTCACAGAGAATGTGAGTCGCTTCTCAGTATTTAGGTCTGGGATGGAATGGATCTGGGGAATCACCCACACCGTCCATTGCACCTGCAGAACACACAACCCAGGTTGAAGCAGGAGGACAGAGGGAGGTCTCCTGGGGAAAAAAAGGAGACTTTGTAGAATACCTGATGTAATGGAAAGTTTAAAAGTAGTGTTAGAATCAAAAGAAACAAAAACATGTGTAAGAAAGAAATTATACTTATAGAATACCACTTGACTCCTCCAAGCGTATGCTCTCACAGTTACAATAAAGTAAATGCTGTTATTAGTTTTCAGATTTTAAAATGAACTGATAGAGAAAGCATGGAAGATTTAATTATAATTACAGAACCAAATGAAAATGTTATCACCTGGAATGCTCTAAGGCTGGAATGCCAAAGAAGGAGATAACAGAGCTAAAGACAAGGCTAGGAGCACCCACGTTCTCATTGTGCCCACGGGGCTGCTAAGAGACAAACTATATTTGGTGGAATAAGAAATAATGGTGTATGTTTATTACCTAAAATTTTAAAGGTAACCAAATAGAGAAATTAAGTATGTGTTATAATTATATTGGGAAGTTGGGCAAGACAGGTGGGACGTGATATAAGTGAGCTAAATCTTGTAGCAGCAAGTTGAATGTCTAAAATGGACAAATTCAGACATAGTTCATAAACTCCTGTATACTGTAGAACCAGAGATGAACTATGGTATTTCTATGTAACTACAGAATAAACAAGTTAAACTTAGTGGGTTGACTTTAGTTGAGTATAAGCGTGAGGGTGAGAGTGAAGAAGAGTATTGTTTTCATTATTAGTCCTTTGGGAAAATTTGACTTTTGAACAGTGATGTTTAAAATATCCAGTCTTCACTTTAGAAAAATTTCTTTCTGTACTCCTAAAAGTGATACATACTCATTATGGGAAATTTAGAAACAAGAGAAAAATTTCCAGTATTTAGAGGCAACTCAAAATATTGGCTTATTTTCTTCTACTCTTTTAAAATCAATTATATGTATATACATTTGTGATTGTGTGGAGTAAGGATACAACTTGATGAATTCAACTTTGTGACTCTGAACTGATTAGGGTAGATTCCATAGATAATTTGTAATTAAAAATCTCCCTTAGGATTGAAAGCAAGACCAAAACAAATATGATATTAAAGTCTTTATGTGAAGAGACCTTTGACATTAAACAGTAGCAGTAAAATTAGTCTGTTCACCAAGCAGACTAGACCTCGGCAAACTAAGATCAAGTTCACTCTGATGTTAATCAGGGAGTGAGAGCTATGAATTGCCAGACAAAATTGCAAGACAGATTTGTCTAATAAATGAAGGCAATTACATAGATACCTTATGTAATTAAGACATGGTATTCAGATCCTGCCTTCCTCACTGGCCTTGCCTCCCAGCCCTCCACAACCTTCGCTCAATGCCCAAGCCACTCAAATCCAGTTGTACATCACAAAATGTACCAGGTTTCTTTTTCTGCCTTTGTGCTTGGGCCGTGCTGTTCCTTCTGCTTGAAATACTCTTTGCAAGCTATTCAGCCTGGAAAAATGCTACAAATCCATTAAGTCTCAGCTCATATTCTCTCTTTCCTGTGACACCATCCTAACTTCTTCATGGATATATTACTGCTTATTTCCTTGTGCTACGAATAAACTTTATCCATGCTGTGACTAGTTACAGAGCTAAGAGTAAGTGTTGTGGGGTCAGACTGCCAGAGCTCAGTCCTCAGCTCCACCTCTGACTGGTCATGGGAGCTTGGATAAGCCACTTAACCACTTGGAGCCTCAGTTACTCATCTGTAAAATGGCATTAATAATTATATCCCCTTCAGTGACTGTGAGAAAGATTAAAAGAAATAATACAAGGAAGGCACTTGGCACAGTGCCTGACTATGGTAAATGCTCAGAAACATTTGGTATTATTTGTTGCTACTGTTGCTGCTGTAATGGTTGGCTTGATGTCTAGCCACTGAGTTCAGGGACTGTAACTTTTCATCTTTACATCTTCTGTACCACTGTAGAACTTGTCCTCGTGTCCTTGAAAGCCTGTAGACTGAATGAATGGACACATGAATGATTTACAGAGTGAATTCAGCTGCCTTTTTATCGTTATCATTTTTAGGGATAGTAGTTCCAAGAATGGGTCTCAGAGTCACGCAAGAAGCTAACCAACATTGATTTGGGGAGCTAATTTTTTTTTAAATTAAAACAAAGAACCACTTCCTGAATACATTTACTGTATTATCAGCCCTGAGATTCACTTGAAAGATGTGAGAGGCCTCAGCAATGTAGGACCTTACTCTTCTTTCTTGTAAGATTTCTCAAAGTCACATGGATACTAGTCCTTTTGGTCAACAGAAACTGAGGACTAATGGGATAATGCACTTCAAGGAGGATATGAAGAATTCTTAACCACAGGTGGGAGGATCATTAAGGTACTTTTTTTTTTATTATCTTGTGAAATGTCTCTATTCATGTTTTCTACCTGATTGCTTCTCTTCTCTCTCTATAGAATTATTGTACCATTTAAGCCGAGGTAAATTTAATGCCCGTGCAGTTTGTAGGGCTAATTTGTAGCCTGGGTACTAAGGGTGATTCTGTTCTGTGCTTTACCCTAGAACTAAGCCTCCTAAAGCCCCACCGAGAGAACAAGGAGATGCTTTACTCCGCCTGCAAGAGAATCGGGTTCTGTTGGTATTTTTCAAGTCTGCGCCCTAGCCAGACACTCCGGCAGTTACTTGGGAGTATAATAATATTTGTCCTGCTTATCTGCAAAGGCTGCTGGAAGACTCTAGTGAGCCGTTTTATTAAGTACAGAGTGATCTACAAATATAAGCATTTTTATTGTTATTAAAGACACAGCTCATCTTCCACTGGAACGTCTGGATAAAGGAATGTTGGTGCGATAAAGAGCTGGAGCTAAAGAGGGAGAAACACTAAAAAATCTAATTACTAGGTACCACAAATAGAGTGATTACTTGATTAATTAATGATAGGGGCCCTATGTTTAGGGCCTTTCAGTTGAATTGGCATCAACTCTCTTTGCCTATCAGGATTGGTTGATTTCTGCCAATGAGTAACTATCAAACCACCGAGGCCTAACTGACGTGTGATTAAAGTGGACTCTGTTAATTGTATGGCTGAGTTTTATACAGGAAGCTGTATCCTTGATTTTTCTCCCTTAATTTCCTCCTGTTTAACTGTTGGTCATAAAATAGTTTCAAATATATCTGCTGAGCACGGAGAGCAAGTTTTGCAACTTGAGAAGTGCCTGAGTCAGTCTGGGCATTTCATGTAGTAAAACAGACTTGGGGGAGCTCTTAGGCTGTAAGATGGATTGCTGCTTGGCTTCCACTCTCAACGCTGCTGGCTCCTTTTCTGCAGCTGCTCACTGGCGCTGGATCTCATCTGTTACCATTAAGCCCATGCGTAGCATCAGTAGTGGCGAAAGGCTCAATCACTTTCTTTCTGACAGCTCATCCAATGTCCCTACTCAACCTTCTTCTAGACAGATGGCGATGATGACATCTGCCAGTCTAATCTTCCCAGCATCCGTTTACCCTTTTTAATAGCACCTGATTTTCTTTTGGGAACCTGGCCTGGCCTCCCACTCCTTCTCTGCTTATATTCTCTGTGGTACAAGTAGAGCTGATCTCATTTCCCTTGCTCCGAGGCTGACCTTAGACAATTAGAATCCCAGTGATGGGTTCAGGGATGGGCATGTGACCCAAGCTGGGCCAATGAGAGGCAACCCTGGGACTTTCTTTAGCAGGAACTATTGGGAAAGGACAGCTCTCTTTTCCCTCTTGAATTTTTATTTATTTATTATTTTAAGTGAAGGTACTGGGGATTGAACCCAGGACTTCATGCATGCCAAGCATGTGCTCTACCACTGAGCTATACCCAACCCCCACTCTTGAATTTTCAGATTGGTAAGACTTTTCAGGCCTAGAGTTTCCGGTCTCTTTGCCACCTACAAAAAAAGATTTCAGTCAAGAATGGAGCCAACACAGAGGAAAGGAGAGCCCAGAGATGGAGAGAGAACTCCTGCTGGCATTGTTTGAATATGTGGATTCAGTCTTGCCTGAGGACAAGCCTGGACCTGTGCTTTTCCATTATGTGACCCAGTTTGCATAGATTTGTACAACTTATAACCCAGAGTCCTGACCCAAATGATGATGCGGATGCTGAACATCTTTCTGCCTCAGCATGTCATTTTTCTACAGATCCTTAAGAAAAATTAGAATGAGGCAGAAAGAAGTCAGTCTGCAAGGAATAAAATTCAGAATTTTAAAAAATATATACTTAAAAATATATATATACACACACATTTTAAAAAATACATTTTTCCTCCTAGAAGAAGTATGCTTGGGTCCATTGGACATTTCCTTTGATGCTGTTAGACAGCAGTAGTTCTGTGATATCTCCCTGGTAGGAGAATGCACTCACTCAGTGGGGGACACCCTGTCATTCATTTGTTCATCCAGTGATGAGTGTCTGCTTCTGCCAGGTGATAAGAATGCATCCGGTGAACAAGATCTCTGTTTACCTGACAGAGATTGCGATCTCATTGATTTTAGTGGATCAAGAATTTAGGGTGCATGGAAATAAAGGAAATCAGAAGATTATGACAATTCTCATTATTGATGTGTGGTCCCACCTGGGGACAGAGCCTATGATTTTGAAGGTGTGTTGATGAGATGCTTAGTTAAATATTTCTGCTTTGATGTTCATTTTATTCTATGACGACCCTCAGGTCTTTTAGTTTTCACTCTCAAAAAGAAAAAGTTTTCTTAAAAAGGAAATTGAGGTAGCTCAACAATTAGAAGGTTGTAAGGAACCAAAAATACCACCCATTAATCCTATTACTCTAAAGCAATTGGGTTTCTTTGGGGCTAAGATTGTTGTAGATTCAGGGCACCTTTACTCCTGTTTATGTGGTTGAATGCATTTTGTTTTCCCCAGCTCTGCTTGTATCAGATTGTATCAGAGGCCAAAGTTATATTCCCCAACTCACAGAGGGAATAACAAACGGAGAGAAGGCAGGCGGACTTGTCTGGGTTGTCACAGATGGAGGCTGAGAGAGATACTGATCCACTCTGGTCCTTCCCAGCCCACACTGGGCTAATGTGCCTACCCATTCACTCGTCCCCTTGCATCCCCACTGCCCCAGCCCTGGTTGAGGTTCTAGTCAATGTAACTCAGGGATGTGCAACTTCCTCCTGATTGTCCTTCCCACTGCCGCTTCCACTAACGTGTTCTATTGCACAATGCTGCCAGAGGAATCTTGCTAATACACAGCAACGAGTAGGTTACTCCCCTGACCAGAAACTATCATTGGTTCTTTTTTGCCTGCAAAGCAAAGTACACATTCTTTAACCAGGTTAGCAAAGCCCTGCACAATCTAGCCTCCATCTCATGTCTTTCTTTCCATGACTCTCTCGCTCCATTCCCAGACCCATTGCTCTGGCCCAATGCACCATTCCCCAGACATGCCCTCTACTTGTTCATACCTTTATTACTACTATTCCTCATCCTGGAATGTTTGCACCTCTGTGTCCCCAACTCCCTGAACGTTTTCACTTATTGAATTCCTACCTGTCCTTCCAGGCCTGGAGAAAAAGTCCCCTCATCCACAGAGCTCTCAGAGCTCTCCTAGATAGAAGTCACTCTTATTGTTATGTTTCATTTATTCATGCAGGTTTTTTTTTTTTTCAAATTTAGTCTGATATTTATTTACATACCAGTCTGTTTTTCCTGGTGGCATGCAAACTCCTAAGACAAGGAACCTCACCTGGCTCTTCCTTGTGACTCCCATCTTGTGTGCTGCTTTGGAAGAGAACTAAAAAACCTTAGCTGAATGATGAGTGGGTTCTTTCCCAGCTTGAAAATGAGGCTAAACACCCCATATTTTCTCTCACCACTGAGCCTTTGCAGAGGCTGTTCCCTTTTTGGGCTGTGCTTCCACCCCCCTTACATCCCCCACTGTCTAGTTCACAGCCCACAGTGAGAAATACATTTTATATTCAACCCACTGCAAATATTTCATGAAATAATAATAACCTTTGTTACCTGCAATACATTCTGATCTGTTTGTTCTCCATTCTATTTTTTCCTGTTCTTTTCTCTTCCACTATCCTGTAGTTCAGTCTGTTATTTCATTTCAAAACACGGTGGTGGTGACACACTTATTAATTTCCTTAGCCCACTCATAGGTTACCAAAAGCACTGGCCTAGATAATTCCTACTCATCTGTCAGATCTCTGCTCACATGTTGCTGCTTCAGGAAGTTCTTCTCCTGGCCTCCCAGGCTACCTTGAGCCCCTGATAGAGAGTCTCACAGCCCCCTCTTCTTAATCACAACTTCTTGTGTAATTGTTTGGGTGTCTTTTTTTCCCCACTAGATTCTAAGCTTCATGAGGATGGGATTTCTTTGGTTTCATTTTTTCCGTCATCATATTCTCAGTGCCTAGCATGTTGTCTGGGACCCATCTGTGCACACTAAAGTTTTGCTGAATAAATGAGCTGGGTGTTTTTAAATTGGGGGCAGAGGGGCTTACATAACCAAATTTATGCTTTAGGTAGATCACTTGGGCTACACACATTTCATTCTTCAAAGGACAAGCAAAGTTGGGGGAGGTGTTGAAGGGTGGACGACTTCAAGGAGGAGAGGCAGGGAGATTAGTTTGGAGGCCTGTATAGAGGGGATTTGAACTAAGGGACAATCAGTGGTGCTGAAGAACTGGGGACAGCTCCATGAGATGGCTTGAAAGGAGAACTGAGAAAACAATGATCTGCTTTCGGGGTAAATCCAGTTCTTGAGGACTTTTTCTGTCACTGTCCAGAAGCAGGAAGTCTCCCTTCTGCTTACGTGGGTCCCTCCTGGCTTGATGATCTTCCTGACCTGGGGCTCCACATCCTGGGAGGAAGGTGGTAAAGGAATCACAGTCTCTGTTGGATCCACTGCTTTCCTGGTCCTCACGGCCTCATCCCCTGGGCTGATTATACTGTGACTCTCTTTATTTTCTCCATTGATGTTAGTTTTAAGCCAATTAAGATGGGGAGGGATTTCAAGTAGGATTGTGTCTTTATTGATCAGCTTCACACTAAAGCCTTAGTTCTTAATTAAGAGGAGTCCATTGCTCTTATCTACAGACACCAAGCCTTCTGAGGTGACCTGACCCACAGGAGAGGAAAGGCAGGCTCCGGCGGCATTTAGTTTAGAGATGCAGCCCCAGCACTGATCCCTCAGCACCCAGCACCCAGCACCAGCTCTGGGCTGGCCTATGTTTTTTGGCAATAGCTTTGGAGCCCAAGGCTGTGTCTCCGCAGTGTGACTGAGACCTCCCTTGGTAGTGGATGTGGTGTTCGTGCCTGTCATGAGGGTGCAATGCCCCGTGGTTCAGACTGTCTGTGATTGTTCTAATTTGGTTATTAAAACTGCCAAAATAATGACTAATGCAACTGACAAAAATATTTTTGGTGCACTGTTACATCAACCAATTGACCACTGGCCTCTATCAGAGCTGCAAACTCTAAATGAAGCAAAAATCAGCAGTCCATAGGATGAGGAGATATTTATCAGTGGGCATCTCATGAGGAGTTGTCTCCTTTTTCTGGGGCCATGCTGTGTAGAACAGGAACACTCTGGCCGTGTTTCTGCCAGTTTCCTTTCCTCTTCCCATTCTTTATCTCTGTCTCCCTCAGATAAATACTTCTTCCCTTCCAGGTTGAATATGTATTGAACCAGTTCTTCTTAGATAAACTGGTTTGCATTTTTCTCCCAAGATAAATCTCATTTTATTATGTGCTGTCCATATTTCTAATCTGCTGTGTCCATTTATATTATCACTTGGCCTTGCCTGAGGCTTGGCCTACTTCTCAGTTCAGTGTTGCCATGACTTCAGAGTGGCCACAGAGTAAGCCAGGAGCACACTTCCTTCCATTATGGAGAAAAGGTGGGGAGAAGAGGAAGAAAAGCCAATGAGAAGAAAAATAACCATCTGTTTACTTACTGAACAGGACAAGCTGTGATTTTGCACAAATTTTGCAGAAAGAACCAGCTATATCGATAGTAATAACAGCAAAGAGCATAATTTGAGTGTTTTATGCATATTAACTCTGTCAGTCCTTACAACCATCCTCTGAAGTAGGTACTATTATCATCTCTCTTTCAGTTGAGGGAACTGAGGTACAGAGAGTTTAAATAATGTACCCAAGATAAGTTGTGCTAACACAATTAACAAGTGATGGAGACTGGATCTGGTGACGCCAATATAAATTATACATATTTAAGTTTTAGTAGCTTTAAAACTTTTTATTTCTAAGTTCAGGTGTCAGATACATAGCTGACTTCAGTATCTGCTTGGAAAACTTATCCGTATCATTTTCCTCTACAATTCCAATGACCTACCCACTCCTGGGGCATTCTTCCTCACTTCTCTTTATGTTACGATGATCATGTATGACATTTGTGTGTGTGTGTGTGTGTGTGGTGTGTGTGAATGTAGACAGATACACAAATATATGCATAGAAAGCAGGTGTTTTAGTCATTGCTTATTTTATAAAAATGTGATCACATTATGTACAGAGCTATGCAATTCATCTTTCTCATAAAAACTGATGGGAATTCTTTAAAGGCAATTGTTAGGGAATAAATTCATGCTTTGTAATAGCTGTATCATATTTCACAGTATTAATGTACTATATTAATCCAAATATCCCTGTATAGATCTACAGTTACTTTGTTTCTATAATCTTAACTGCAACTTTAATTGTAATAATTATTGTGTTGGTATAAACAATGTTATAATAAACATCCTCAAATGTGTATTCTTATGTACTAAGAATTGTATTTCTCAGGAAACCAATTCAGTGGTTTTTTAGAATATTTAGATTTATGCAATCATCACCACAACCAATTTTGGAACATTTTTAATCACCCCACAAAGAAACATCATATCCAACAGCAATCACTTCTCATTCCTCCCTAGTCCTCCATCTCTAGACAACTACTAATTTACGTTCTGCTTCTTTATATGTTAACTATTCTGGACATTTTGTATAAATTGAATCATACTATATGTGATGTTTTGTGGCTACTTTGTGCTCTTGTGTGCTACTTTGAATATAGTTTACATGTATTTGTTAGAGTCTGTTTTCAATCCTTGTGTGTACATACTATATTAGTCAGATTTTTTTCCCCAGAGAAACAGAACCAAACGGAAGTAAATGAAGAGATTTATTATAGGGTATTGGCTCATGTGATTACAGAGGCTGAGAGATCCCATGATCTGTCATCTGCAAGCTGGAAGTCCCTGGAAAGCTGGTAGTAGTTTGAAAGATTGAGAGCCAGACAGTTGATGGAATAGATTCCAATCTGAAGTCCTGATAATCAGGAGTGCTGAGGGCAGGAGATTGACACCCCAGTTCAACAGTCAGACAGAGAGCAAATTCAATGATCCCCTGCCTTTTTTCTCTATTTAGGTCCTCAATGGATTGAATGAAGCCACTCACACTGGGGAGGGCCCTCTGCTTTACTCAGTCCACCAATTCAAATGGTAGTCTCTTCTAAAAACATTCTCACAGACATAGCCAGAAATAATATGCAACTAGCTATCTGGGCATCCCATAGCCCAGCCAAGGTGACACATAATATTAACCATCATGTATGCCTATGAGTGAAATTGCTGGGTCATATGGTAACTCTAATTGTTTTAGGAACTACCCAGACTGTTTTCCAAAGTGGCTACATCATTTTACACTCACGTCAGTAAGTGTTGTGAAGGTTCTGATTTCTCCACACCCTCCCAGAACTTGCTATTATGTCTCTTTAATTATAGTCATCCTAGTGGGTGTAAAATAGTATCACAATGTGATTATAAAAAACCCTTTATATATATATAATATTATATATATATAAAGTTTGGTCAGTTTACAATGTTGTGTCAATTTGTGGTGTGATTTCGATTCCCATTTCCTTGATGACTGATTTTGTTGAACTTCTTTTCATGTATTTACTTGTATATCTTCTTTGGAGAAATGTCTGTTCAAATCCTTTGTCCATTTTTAAATTGGGCTGTCTTCTCCTTTATTGAGTTGTAGGAGATCTTTGTAAATTCTAAGTACTAGTCCCTTCTTAGACATAAGATTTGCAAACACTTCCTCTCATTCTGTGTGTTATCTTTTCACTTTTTTTGATGATATAGTTTGAAGCACAAGGGTTTTAATTTTGATACATTTTTGACACAATTTATCTATTTTGTTCTATTGTCACTTGTGCTTTTGGTACCATATTTAAGACGGCTTGCCTAATGGAGATCACAAACATTTACTCACATATCATCTTCTAAGGGTTTTTAAAATATACATATATTTATTTATAATTTGTCATATTTCTTAATTTTATTACAAGAAAACAGAATAACATTTCTGCAACAAAAATTGAAACATACGATTTGACAAGGACAAGTGTTTTTATGAGGAGAATAGAACATAAAATTGGAAGCTAATATTTGCCTCAGAAAAGCTGAGTATTATAGTGGCCATATCCATATGCAAGATGGAAGAAAAATTATTTGAAAATGCAAGAGTTTTATAGCTTTAGCTCTGCTGTTTAGATCTATAATCTATTTTGAGATAATTTTTATATTGTGTGAAGTAAGGGGTTCTACTTCAGTCTTTTGCATGTGACTGTTCAGTTGTCCCACATTTGTTGACAAGACCATTCTTTTCCCATTGAAAAGACTTTGATGGTAAATTTGAGGCTGTATTTCTGAATTCTCAATTCTAGTCTATTGATCTATAGTCTATCCTGTGACAGTACAAGAGTATCTAGATTAATGTAGCTTTAGAATAAGCTTTGAAATGGGGGAGTGTGAATCTTCCAACTTTGGTCTCCTTTTTCAAGATTGCTTGGCTATTCTGAGTCCCTTGGATTTCTGTATTTTGGGTTCTTTAATCTTTAGGATTAAGACAATCCTAAAATAATTTTTACAAAGAAGGCAGCTGGGATTTTCATAAGGATTGCATTGAATGTGTGGATCAATTTGAAGAGTATTCCCAACTTAAGAAACACTAAGTCTTCTGATCCATGAACATGGGATGTCTTTCCATTTATTTAGGTTTTTAATTTCTTTCAGCAATGTTAGGCAGTTTTCAGGGTAAAACTTTTACACTTCTTTTGTAAGAATTTTATTCTTTTGATGCTTGAGTAAATGAAATTGTTTTCTTATTTTTTTGTATTGTTCATTGTTAGTGTACAGATACACAAGTGATTATGTGTTGATCTGGTATTTTGTAACTTTGATGAATTATTATCTCTAAAATTTTTTGTGTGACTTCTTTAGGATTTTTCTATATTTAATAACATGGCATTTGTGAATAGAGATAGTTTCAATTTTTCCTTTTAGTTTAATTGCCTTTTATTTTATTCATTACCTAATTGCCTGGAGTAGGACATCTAGTATAATGTTGAATAGAAGTAGTGAGAGTGTACATCTTTGTCTTGTTCTTGATCTTATGGGGAAAGTTTATCTATTTGATTTCTCTTTTCAAAGAATCAGCTTTAAAATTTGATGTGTTATTTTTTGCTTTCTGTTTTATTTACTTTAATACTTAAACACCTTTATGATTTAACAAATTGGAATAGAAAACTTCCTCCACCTGATAAAGAACATCTATGAAAAATCCACAGCGAGCATCCACTTTAAAATTTCTTAAGTTATGCACTAATTGTCTTTAATTTTCATCTTTAAAAATTTATGAGTACATATGGGTATATACATTTTTTTCTCTGTATACAGAGAAGGTCTGAAGGTTTTGGTATAAAGTATATAAGTTACTACTATATCATTTATTGCTTTCTTTATAGTTTATATTTCCTTTTGGATTTTCTGTTTGATCCAATTATTAGCCAGGAAGGTATTTCTTATTTCTAAAAGTTAAGATCTTCTTTATTATAATGAAAAGTAAAATGAAAAGATTACTTTCTCATTACTCATTTCTTTTTTATTGACTGAAAAATATAGACTGTTAAATCCTGTTAAACTACCTTGAATTTTTTCAAATAATACATTATTTGTGGATGAATACATAATTGATTTTTGTTAATATTCCAGTGATATAAGAAAAAAATGAGTAGTTTTTGTTTGGTGGATTTGGGCTCTAAATATAACTATAATTTGAACATTCATTTCCTCAATTTCCCTGCTGTTCTTTTTACTGGATCTGTGTAAATTTGAAAGTGGTATAATGAAGTCTCTCACTATATTTGAAATTTTATTAAAATTTCCATAAATTTCTAATAGTTTTTTCCTTAAGCATTTAGCTGCTATAATTGCTTTAAGCACACAGATTTATGACTCATTCTGTCTTCCTAAATTATGCTGTAAGCTTTGTCTCAATACATAATAAGCCCTTGTTTTCCTGCTTAGTATTTTAAAATTTAAATTCCACCTTGTTTGATATTATCTCTTATCTTTAAAAAATAGTTGTTTGTTGCTTATTCTTTTAATTAATCAGATGTTATCTTTACTTTGTTTTAAACATATTTATAGTAAACAATAAATGCCTACTCATCTCCCTTCCCCACTACCTACCCTTAAATTGAATAGTCTCTGCTTTTTAATGGGAATTCAGTCATTTCACATTTATTGGAATGTCTGATGTGTTTGACTTAGTTTCTTTCATTTTTATGCTTTTAAAAATTTATTTTATATAAAGGAGAAGAGACAAAGCCTCATTCCTGTATTCAAATAAAAAAAAAAAAAGAGATACTCCCCACTCCAGTAGATGGAGCTTAATTCTTACCATCCCCCTCCCAAGGTTGGAGACCTACTGACAATAGAGTGGGGAAAGAATAAAGATCATTTTAAGTGGAGAAACCTGGCAAACATTCCCTTCACCAGTGATGTTACGTACATGTCATCTATCACCTGATACGATGTGACAAAAAGGGTATTTCACTTTTGTGGTGGTCTTTCCAAAAACCTGTAACCCAGTGTAACCATGACAAAGTGTCAGACAAACCCAGTTTGGGGACATAAAAAGTTATTTTACATTGTTAATTCTTATATTAGTGGGTTTCTTCAAGATGATCTTTATTCCAGTCCCCACACTGCTTTCCTTGTTAGTCTGAGAGTTCTACTTTGCTTTCTCTCTTACTAATGCTTAATTCACTTTCTTTACATTAATAACCAGATACATATGTTTCTTATATTGTTTGAAAACAATATGCTAACTGTTTCCTCCACCAAGATGCACATTTGGCCCTCTGAGACACTTCATCCCCAACTTCACTCCATCCTAATAAGATGAGAACTCTGGAAAGCTCGTATTTCCTCCTTCTTTCTTTCCCTCAACTGCTGGATTTTGCTACTTCTAGGTTTTTAAGTAGCTTTCATTTGGACAGTAATTTTTTGGAGTATATATCTTCTGTGTCAAGAGACCTTTTAGAACACATTATATTTCATATGATGCAGCTCATTGTGACACATTTAAATTCAATTATTCACATATTATTGCATAACTCATGGTTATTATCTCTTTTCTTTTTCTCCTTCCCCTCAAAAGTATCTGTTCTAGCTCATTTGTTGTTGCTTAGAGTCCCATGGAGACTTTTCTTTTAATGTGGCTGGTGGGATTGAAAATTTTAATTTTAACTTAATTTGAAACATCTTTAATGAGCTATAATTCATCTAAGGTGTACAGAGTTTAGTGGTTTTTAGTATATTCAGTCACGCAGCTATCACTACAGTATAACTTTAGAACACTTTCACCACACCCAAAAGAAACTCCCTGCTCCCTGCTACTTACCCATCCCATCTCTCCCACCCTCACCAGCCCCAGCCAATAACTAACGTATTTTCAGTCTCTGTAGATTTGCCTATTCTGAACATTCCATATAAATGGAATTACACAATATGTGCTATTTTGTGACTGGTTTCTTTCACTTAGCATAATGTCCTTAGGGTTCTTCCATGTTGTAGAATGTATCAGCACTTCATTCTTTTTTATTGTCAAATAATATTTTATTGTACGAGTATGCTACGTTTTTACCCATTCATTAGTTGAAGGACATGAGAGTTGTTTCCAGTTTTCGACTATTATGAATAATGCTGCTATGAACATTTGTGTACAGGATTTTGTGTGGACAAGTGTTTTCATTTCTCTTGGATATAGACCAAGGATTGGAATTGTTAGTCATATGGTAACTATGTTTAACATTTTGAGGAACTGCCAGACTATTTTTCAGAGTAGCCGCACCATTTTACATTCCCACCAGCAATGTATAAGGATCCAATTTTTCCCTATCCTTCTTAACAGTCATTAATAGGTTTCTTTTTATTTAAATAAATTTTTTTGTTATAGCCATCCTAGTGGTTGTGGTTTGGACTTGCATTTCTCTAACGGCTAATGATATTGAACTTCTTTTCATGTGCTTATTGGCCATTTGCATACCTTCTTTGAGAAATATCAATGCAGATCCTTTGCTCATTTTTAAATTGAGTCATCTACCTTTTTAAAATATTGACTGAAAAGAGTTCTTTTTATATTCTGGATGCAAGTCTTTTGTCAGATAGATGAGTTGTGAATACTTTTTCCCATTTTATGGATTGTCTTTTCACTTTTTTCACAGTGTCTTTTAAAACAAACATTTTTAATTTTGATGACATCCAATATTTCTCTATTTTCATTTGTTGCTTGTGGTTTCAGTGGCATGTCTAAGAAACCACTGCTTCACCCAAGGTCGTAAAGATTTACTCCTATGTTTTCTTCTAGGAGTTTCATAGTTTTAGGTCTTATATTTAGGTCTATGATCCATTTTGAGTTAATTTTTATATGGTATTAAGTAGCAGTCCAACTTCATTCTCTTGCATGAGGATATCCTCCTTGGAATCTATTTCCTGAGATGAATGAGAACGGTGATAACATTCTCTAATTTCTGGTATGTTCCCATGCATTTTCCTTTTATTCTAATGAGTGAATAATCTTGGCTGGGTGTAGAATCTTGGTTGCAATCTCACAGCATCTGGGGATGTTATTTTCCTATTTCTCATCTTTTAAGGTTGCAGCAAAGAAATCTGATGCCATACTCATTATTTTTTTTCTTTATGGAGCTTATGTTCTTTTTATTTGAATATGTTGCAGGCTTTTTTGTTTTTACTCAAAGTTTGGAATATTACTAGGATATTCCTTCATGTATGCCTTTCTCTTCAGAGAGGTTCTTGTTTATTATAACTGTTATTTCTCCTCTTCTGGAACACCCATGACTCACATGTTAGGTCTTCCAGATATAGTCTCCATGCCTCTTATATTTTCTTTCATGATTTACATCTCTTTATATTTTTCCTTTTTCTAAGTTCTAGAAGATGGTGATGTTGCTGTGCATATGCTGCCCTTGAGTCTCCTTAAGTACTCATCATCTTCATATTAAAAATGTTGGCATTTTTCTTCAGCAGTTCTATTTCACTGTATACGCGTTCAGTGTCTTCTGATGGATGTTTCTCTCTGACAGGCAGGTGAGAGACACTTCAGCCCCCTGACACTGTGGTCTGCTTGTTTAAGCCCCTGATGTGGCAGCAGCCCCAGCAGTGGTGGATGTCAAAGCTACCCTTCTCACTGTGGGTGAGGGCAGTGGGGGGAAGCTGGCAGATTGCAGGGCCCTGGAAGAAGCCTCCTTGCTCCCTAGTTTTCTCATGCTTCCTAACGTCTAGAGCAGGGAAGACTCAGTCTACTAGTCCTATCCTTCTCGGTCTCTTAGTCCCTGAAAACCCAAGCTACTCCACCAGGATCCCAGCTCTCACTCTGATCCCCTGCTTATGACCCCACTCTGAAGCTTTCCAACTCCAGCTTCCTGGGGTCCTGCTAAGTCCATGGTGAGAAAGTTTGCACAGCTTCTCTCAGAAGACTCCACAGTACCCAAATCTTTACTTGAACCTGCTGTCCACAGGCCCCAGAAGCCATTAGAAGTGGGAGAGGCAGAGAGATTGAAGGTGTGCCTGAGGGAGGGAAGGAGTTCAGATCATCACCTTCCCAGGACTCTCTGCAACAGATTACACAGCTTCAATTTCAATTTCTGATTTATTTCTCTGGCTCCTCAAGCAGAATGTCTTCTCTTAGGCCTGGGCCTGAGTCCCATTTGTTTTTATACACCCAACACCTGGCACAGTGCGTGGGACATAATGGACTTGCATTAGCTGTTTTTGGAATGAATTAATGCAAATGTGAAACTGTAGTGAATGACTTGACCATGCCTCAGGAAATCCATCTAGAGCCTAGTATTGCACACAACGTCTCTGACCCTGGTAATTTAGGCAAAGGGGGTTTTACTGGAATGATATTGAGAGAGCCCAAGAATGGAGAAAATCTAGAGAACTAGACCTAGAAATGGGCAGGAGTCAAGGCATCACTTGAGGGCCAGGAAACCAGACGTCAGGACTAATCAAGTAGCAGGAACATTATGATAAGGGTGAATTACTGGGTGAATGTTCTCCAATTATTTTTTTCTATGTCTTTGCATTGCTCACTCACTATTTAAAGTCCTGGGAGAGAGCCTGTTAGCCGTGCTGCTGTATGACGACCATGGCAGGAAGGATTCGATCTATTGGCTTCCAAAGTGGGAGCCAGGCATCTTACTTTCCCATCCCACAAGGCTACCCACAAAGAGGAGAGTAATCTTCCTAGGGGGACAGGAGTGTGTTAGGAAAGGGAGCATAGTGTTGGGCGACCATGAAACAACATATGCTCCCGATGAGACAATATTTTAGAAGATAGATCTCTGATTTCCAAAGTGGAACAAGAGATCCCTCTCTGAACAACACCCTTTCTCCCTGCTGCTGGAGCCCCTGACATCACTGCCAAGTCTGGAGTGGGGGTCGGGGGTCAAAGGCTGATGAAACTGCTACCAGATTCCCACCCTCTGCCTCCGTTTTCCAGTCCCTCCTCTTCTGAAGCGGGGCCTGTCCCCCTGGGAGCCAGGGGAATTCCTGGAACTGGTCTCATGGAGGCGCAGATGGGCTCTGGGTCCCTACAATCAACCCCATCTCTTCCTCTTTTCTCATAAAAACAGTGTAGGAGATGACATTTAGGTTCTTAGATTAAGCAGGCTTTTGTGGGTTGGCTTGAGATGCCAGTCACTAAAAAGTGTTACTAGTTTCCAAGCAACCTTCCTTTCTCTCTGTCTCCCTTTCTCTACAAATGTTTATTGAATGTCAGTCTTTGGAAACCAAAATAGCCCCTTCGTGGAACTTACAGTCTAGTGGGAGAAAACGGATGTGAAACAAACAGCCACATAGCTAAGCATGTATTTGCAAATCGGTTCAGTATTAGACATAATAGGTAGAGTGTCATGATAGGGACCTAATTTAGATGGGGGAGATATGAAAAAGCCTCTTTGAAGAAGTGACAAACTGAAGACCCAAACATCCAGGAAGATTGTTTCATTCTTAGACTTCCATCTCATGGCAAAAAATTCTTTGTCTTGTCATCCTCAACCATGGGTGAAATTCAGGTGTGTCGTTTTGTTGTTGTTGTTGTTGTTGTTGTTGTTGTTGTTGTCACAGTGATTCAGGGGGTACGACTGAAAGTTTGTGTGCAGAAGCAGAAGTGCGAATCGTGATTCTATGTAACAAAGGACTGTCCTGCTCAAAATGCTGACAGCACCTTCATCTGAGAAAACCCTCTATAGGCTGAGGTCAGTGTCTCAGCAGCCAACTCCATCAGGAGAGCTGTTCCTTAGCGACTGCTGCTCTAGAAGTCCTGGGCTGGAACCAGATTGGCACAGCTTGTGTCCTCTGTCCACCCCCTGAACCAAGCACAATGGCTGGGGATGAAATGGTGACTCAGAGTGCGGAAGGGGTTAATCTGCCAAGGGAAATAGTGGCGCTGTCAGCAGAAGAAGGGGAACTGATGCTGGGCAGGCAAAGTAGCTCTTGACCGTGGCACAGGTGAGAAGGGCAACAGAGTAAGATGAGGCTGGGTGGGGAGGCAAGGCGGATCATTCAGGGCCTTGTCAAAGATTTTAGACATCTCTTCATTACCCTGGGAGACCACCAACAGGTTTTAAGCAAGGGAAGAGGGTGACAAAGTCTGTGTCAAACTTCAGAGCCTGCACATTAAAGGTTTGGTGGGCCTCTTGCCCAGACCTTCCTCCATGGAAGAAACACTCCACCTCCCCTGCCTCTCTCACCTTCTCCTTTCTTACATCTTTTTTTAAAGTATAGCTTCCATTGTCTTCTACCTGGAAATAAAGGACAAAGGCAGAATTGTGCTCTGGGAAAGCACTGTTCTTCTACTGGCCTTTATCAAGTATGGTTTTATGAACTGCATCACATTTCAGAATTTGCCTTCTGGTCTGGAGACAAGAGTTGGAAATGAGCGAGTGTTCTTATCCCAGGAAGTCATTGGTTTAATCCAATTAACTATCTAGTGGAAAATCTCTCCATCACAGCAATGCTTATGCTATCATGGCCAAGTCCAGGGCATTGCCAACATATCTTTGCAAATTTCATTAGCAGTGGCTAGTTCCGTTTTCTGCTAAGTCATTAATGAGTTTGTTAAACGAGAGCCAGTTCTAACACCAGCCTTCGACATGCCCCAGCGGACCTTTTGCTTCCAACCAGACGTAGTTCCCATTTATCCCTGATTACGTAGTATTTTCACCCTGCCAGCATCCCATTTAGATGAGAGCATTCAAAAGCAGGCCAATTTTTTTTAATTTGGAGCACAACTTCCATGGAAGTGGCTGTCAGATGTGTTTCTGATGCCCACATAATGTCGCTGTACTCCTGTCACCTGCTCATTCTTCCATTCTGGCTCTTTTCCACGTCCTCCCATTGCCATTCCCCTAACAGGTTTTTTTTTTTTTTTTTCAATTGTAGTAAAAGGCACATAACATAAAAATTTACTACCCTAACCATTTTAAGTGTACAGTTCAGTAGTGTTAAGTGTATTTATATTGTTGTGCAAGCAATCCCCAGAATGTTTTTATCTTGCGAAATTAAACTCTATATGCATTAAACAACCACTTTTCTTTTCTCTTCCCCTAAGCTCCTGGGACCTACCATTCTATTTGCTGTTTTTATGAATTTGGCTACTCTAGATACCTGATATGACTGGAATCAGACAGTACTTGGCTTTTTTTAACTGACTTATTTCACTTAGCATAACGTCCTCAAGGTCCATCCACATTGGAGAACGTCAGAATTTCTTTCCTTTTTAAGGCTGAATATATTCCACCCTTTAGCTATTGTGAATATTACTGCTATGAACAGGGGTGTACAAATATCTCTTCGAGGCCCTGTTTTCAATTCTTTTTGGTTACATGCACAGAAGAGAAATTGCAGGATCATCTGGTAACTCTTAGATTTTTTTGAGGGACTGTCATACTGTTTTCCGTAGTGTGTCACAATTTAACATTCCTACCAATAGTGCCCAAAGTTTCCAGTTTCTCCATATCTTTTCCAACACTTGTTATTTCCTGCCTTTTTGGTAATAGCCATTCTAATGGGTATGAACTGACATCTCATGATGGTTATGATTTGCATTTCCCTAATGATCAGTGATGCTGAGCGTCTTTTCATATGCTTGTTAGCCATTTGTGTATCTTCTTTGGGGAAATGCTTAAGTCCTTTGCTCATTTTTTTAATCAGGTCATTTTTGTTGTTAAACTGTAGAAGTTTTTAAAAATATATATTCTGGATATTAACTTTTATCAGATATAGGACTTGCATTTCTTCTATTCCATAGGTCACCTCTTCATTCTGTTGATTGTATTTTTTGATACACAGAAGTTTTAAATTTTGGTGCAGTCTCCTAATAGTTGTTATGATTTTAGAAATTATCCTGTTACCTGTAAAAGTTACCATTCTGTGTGCGTATCATATTTTTTTCCTCTATCACCCAGTTCTGATTCTTTACCTGTATTAGGATTAGCATTTCTGAATCATAATGGTTGATATCAATTTCCACAATGTGCAAAAAATCCTAGTAACAGCTCGAAATAAGAAAAATAAGAAAGTGGGGTAGGTCGTTTGTCACTTTATTTGGAAAAATTAAGAAGTGGCAAGGGTTAGTGAAGATGAACTCTAATAATGATCATTAACACTGTGTAGCATTTTGCAGCTAATCATTTCTGTTTTCCCATGACCCTGTAGAAAAGAAGTCGTAATTCCTATTTTACAGGTGAGAAAACTGAGAATAAAGAGAGATATCTAGCTCAGCTTTGCACAATAAGTATGCACGCAAACGCCATAAACATTTTTCTGTTCTGTGCCAGGTCTCCAAAGAGCTATTTTCAAATCCTTCTGAAAATAAACTGGATTGCCTCTTACCTCCTTCCTCTCATTTCACCCTGCCCTGCGTTACAAAATTGAGAATAGCTTACCTATTACATGCAGGCATTAAGTTGTAAGACATCACATGCATTAGTTCATTCATTCACACCTCACTGTGCAAGGCAGCCTCAGGCTCAGAGAAGTTACAGAATTTTGCCCAAGATCACACATGTAGGAAGAGGTAGAGCAAGGATTTGTACACAGGCCGGTCTGATTCCAGAGCTGCCTCACTTCAAGTTTAGATCATGAAAGAGAACATGAACCAGCCATACTCTGCTTAAATTGTCCTTATTATGAAGTATTTCAAAAGATCTTTTTATTGACCCATTTAATTTGCTTAGACTTTAAGTCCCCTTTCATTTGACCTTTGTTATAGAAAGGAGATGTAGTCTCTAATCTCTGGTCTGCAATGAACTAGTTATGAAGCTTTAGACAAGTTGTGAGCTCCTCTCAGCCTTGATTTCTTCATCTGAAAACTACCCATCAAATCACCTACTTCATGTGGTTGACTTGAATAGTAAATGAAATCACGTATGCGTAAGTGCTTAGTGCATAGTAAGCACTCAGTAAATTCCAGCCGTTATTACTAATTTTATAAACAAATTTGACCCCTATAACTGTATACTCTTATCCTAGTTCTTAATTTTTCCTTGCCAAACATGGTGCATAAGAAGAGACATAGTAAAACTTTTTTGCTGGAAAAGTTTTTAACTATCGACAAGTTCTGTATCAGTTAGGACCTGCTATAGCTGCAAATTATAGAAAACTCTAAGCAACACTGCATTAGACACACAGAGCTTATTCTTTCACGTAAAAGAAGTCCAGAGATAGGAAATGCAGAACTGGTATGGCAACGCCACCATGTCATCTGTCTTTACTGTTCCATCATCTCTAGAGCATAGCCTCTAACTTCAAATTAACCTAATGGTCCAAAATGGCTGCTGAAGCTCCAGCCATCATGCCCATATTCGAGAAAACAGGAAGGAGGAAAAATAGAAGGATAGAGAAGGCACAACTCCCAGTTTTAAGGAGTCTTTCTGGGAGTCACATATACCACTCTCATTTGCACATAATTGGCCAGACTTTAATCAATACTGGCTTTATGTAGCAGCAAGACAGGTTGGAAAATGTCATCTTTTAATTGGTTTCATTCCCACTCTTTTTAGAATTCTGTTACTAAGAAAGAAGGGGAAAGGATTATTGGGATGGTAATTTGCAGTCTCTGCATTAGAGGCAAAAATGGGTGCTGACAGATGTTTTAGAGCAACTGTGTTCCTTAGATTCTGGGTTGCTCATGAGCCTGAGGGAAGGACAGACTCAGAGATCTCTGTTCATGTGTTTAAAATATTGGACTTGCATGGAAAGTTTTTTTTTGTTAAAATGTTTCCACTGCCTAAAGTAACTGCAAACCACCATTGAAAGCAAGGGCAATGCCACTGGATTCAAAACAAGACTGAAGTAGGAACACTATATAAAGGAATGGGGAGGGGATATACTGGGATGTATGAAAAACAGAGGAGCATGAGGTAACAACAAATTTACCCGTGTGCATGTGCCTGCAGACAGCCAGGGAGGCGATCACCTTGATTTGTTGCCCTGCGCTTTGGAAGCTGTATAGAGAAGGGTGGCTTCTCTTTCTCTTGTACAGATGGCTATACCCATGTTTGATGTTGGATCTGAACTCATGTTATGAATACATTGGCTTTAACCCCATGTCTGCAGAACTGATGAATTGTTTTGATCAATGATTCCAATGGCTTTTCCAGCCTTATTTTGAGCAAGCAAATGTTTTGGGTTTTCTGAGGTAAGTTCTGAATTCAAATTTTCTGTTCCAGCAGATCCACAAGGACATTTATGCTTGTCAGATCATGTGTTCTGGTTTCTGGGACTCTGTGCTCTGCCAAAGGATTGATTCACTCTTGCCCACGTGTTCTTCAGGCCTAGCGCATCAGTAGATAGTTGATAAATGTTTGTTGACATTAATTGCTACTAATCAGGCAATGCAATTGAATTTCAAAGTGCACTGGCCCTCACTCTGAAACTGTCTTCAGAATCTGTGTGGCAAGATCACCTTATAATGAGGTCAGTTTTTTTCCTTCAGTGGCTAGATTTTTTAGAGGGATCCAATATGGAGTCCCCCAACGTAGAAGTCCATTCGAAAGAGAACAGGGCTTGGAGGAGGACTCAGGTGAGGGAACTCTGCAAGCAGTTGCTTGATAAAAGGCTCAGAAACAATCCTGGAAAGCTTTGGAGCACTTTCCCAAGCCTGCAGGGATCTCTGGTCACTGTTCTCTGGGGGGAAAGCATTCTGAGCTGCATCCCACCACTGACAAATCTATTTTTGAAACCTACAGGGTTCACAAGTCCAGGATTGCTTGTGACCCTGGAACACCGTGTTGTAAGGAAGATCAGACATTAAAATGGGAATTGGGAGAATAGTCTCGTTCTTGTGGGCATGAGTGACTCTGGAGCTTAACTCTAAAGCCTTTGTGGTATAAAGTGGTGCTTCAAAACCTGACTGTGCCTCAGAATTGCCCAGGAAGCCTATTAAAGATGTGGAAAGCTTGGATCTCATCCTACAATACTCTGATTCCGAGGGGTTGGTGTGCAGACTAGACATCTGTATTTTTGACAAACTCCTTGGGTGGTTCTGAGACAGTTACTGGTGAAAAGATATACATGAGGAGAGCCGTTTGCATGAACAGAATGGTGCACATCCAGTGGCGGATGTTGCGGAACAGCACGGGCTCTGAATGAGAGGACGGCACCAGACGCTGGGGCAGTCAGTACTTGTAGAATGTACTTGGTGAATCAGTGGGAAAACTGGAGATCTTGGAGAGGCTAAACTTTCAAACTAACTTAGGTTACACAGGGCATGAGACTGCCCCCCAAAGGACAGAAGAGATCCCGAAGGGCTGAACTAGAATGGGGAGGAGGCAGGAGTCTTGTTGGAGCATTTGGGGAAGATGGAGATGGGGATCTTTGTGGGGCTGTGGGAGGATGTTAGGAGGAGAGATGGGTGAAAAGTTTCTGCTGTATGTTTTGCAATGTAACTGTCCTTTTGCCATATCTTTCAAGACTTCGTTAAAGACCTACATAAGTTATCAAGTTGTTGGGTTTGGGTTTGAGTTTATTTTGAACGTGACACCATGCTGAGACTGGCCTATAGGCAGCCCGGTTTTATTTAGGTCATAGATGTAAAAATACTGCCCTTGGGAGATTATTGTGAGGAGTTGTGGTACCCTATTTAACATCCCTATCGAATAGTAGATGCACAGGAAAAGGTACTATTATTGGATTACTAGTATCTACTGAGAGCCTACTACGTAGCGCATGGTGCACTAAGCACTGAGGGTAGGAAGGGGAATGAGGGGCTCGCAGTTGGTGTCAGTTAATTTTACCATACGCATGGGCTCCAGAACGCTCTTCTGTAAGAGTCAGACATTGTCAGGACCTGACGTCATAAGCTTTGCAGAAAGCCTATGAGGACTTGAAGCACATATTTAAGAATCTGGCCAGATTCAAGAGTGTCTGAGCTGGAAAGGGGTTTAAAGAGCATCCATTTCATTTCCCACATTTTCCTGATGAGGAACTGAGGCCTGCAGAGGGGAAGAACTTAGGACTGTGATAAATTGTTATGATTTTATTAAGTGTTTAAAGATGCAGTCATTATTTGCAGGGCATCTCTAGAAATGATTGCAACATAACCCTTCTTAATAGATAGATAGATAGAGCATGAAGCATAAAATGTCAGTGCTGAAATTTTCCTAAGGATCACCTGGTTCAGATTGCTTCTTTTACTAATGAGGAAACTGGGGATATATTTTACTCTGTTTACTGCTGAGTCATATCCTGCAGGTGAATGCATCCAAGCAATATTTGGGATAGGGGATTGGTAAATGATAGTACCGGAGTTTTGAACATTTTTTTTTCCAGAATAGAGTTGATAAACTGCTGCTCAAATGTATTTCCTTTGCTTCCATGACTAGCTGGTTTTATTTGACCACATAGCTACAAGTCATTTGGAATAAAGAAAGGCAAAAATGTATAGATAACTTATAACTATACATAGACAAAGGTTATACGTATAAGTTAGGATGAACTTTAGATACAAAGTGAAGGAGGGTGGGGGTATAGCTCAGAGGTAGAGCATGTGCTTAGCATGTGTGAGGTCCTGGGTTCAATCTGCAGTACTGCCATTAAAAAAAAAAAGGTAGATGCAAAGAGACATAAAGCCTTACGACGGCTTAAGCAACAAAGATATACAACTATCCTTGCAGCAAGAAGTCTGGAGTCCAAGTTTGATATGTAGGCTCCAGCTGTATTAGAGACTCAGGTTTTTAAAAACCTTCCTATTCTGCCATCCTCAGCATATTGGCTTTTTTGCCCATAGGCTGACAAGCCTAAAATAAGTGTCTCAACTCCAAGCATCATGCTTTACAACGCGTTCAAAAAAGAAAAAATGCAGCGGACCATCCCAATCTATGTATTTATCATGGAGCAAAACCCTCCCCAGACACCTCCAGCAGAATTTTGTCAGTCTCACAGCTGGATCTGTGTCACATGTCCACCAGTCCCCAGCAAAGAGAAAAAGAATTGCCCTGCATGGCTAACACCAGCCATAATTCACCTCCTTGGTCTGAAGGAGGGTCCTTCCTTCTTTGAGATGTTGCTTCTCAGACAATGTGAAAGTCTATAAACTAAAGACAAGGCTAAATATAGCTATTGGGAGGGGAAAAGAGGTATGTACTATGTTATAGGTGAGACATAGATCTTGAAATTTTTTTTTTTTTTTTGGTGTAAAGACTATTTTCTAGGTAGATTAGTAGTTATAAATGTGGGCTTTAGAGTCAGAAATCCTAGGTTTGAATCTTGGCACCTGTACGTACTAACCATTATTCAGTTTTCTCCTCTATAAGTTATGGTAGTAATAGTACCTACCTCATAGTTTTGGGAGGATTGCTATTATTGTATTATTATTATTATTATTATTATTATTATTATTATTATTATTATTATTATTATTAATTTTGCAAATAGTGAGTTGGTAATATTGTATGGTTATTAAGTACTGCAAATAGTGTCAAGAACATAGTAAGTACTCAAGAAATCTTAGCTGTTTTTATTCTGGAACCATTGGTTCTATAAATTTAAATTCTGTTCATCTTCATTCAAGTCAGAGCCATGAAAGACCCTCCCCTGTTCCCTAAGCCTGTGGCTGTACTTTTCTAAAAATAAAACATAGTATCTGGGATAGATGAGTCCCCTCCTTGGGTAGAGGGGAGGGGCCTTCTCTTTTCCAGTCCAGGAGGCATAGGCAGAATTTTGCCGGTGCTTCTTTCTGATTTTCAGACTGCTCTAGAGTGAATCCTATTTTAAAAGCTTGCTCAGGCCCAGAATCCATTTGTCTGATCTCAAATTGGATGTTAGCCTGTCAGGTCCAAACCAAAACAACAATGCAATTTACCTTATCTACGCTACATTTCTGGCTCCCAGAGTGTGGACTTGGCAGCACCTCAGATCCCAGGACGCCGGGGCACACAGCCCGCTGAGCTTTCTTTCCCAGGCCCAGGAAACTGAGCCGATCAGGAAAATCTGGAAATTTTCAGAAGGCTAGCAAATCACTGCCTCCATTCAGCTTAGGAGATCGACGGGAGGGCCTGTCTGCTCGGAATCCAATCCCCAGCGTTCCACGTGGATCTGACAGGAAGTGGAGCTGGTTATCAGAGGAGGAGCCATCACCACTTTCTTTCTCTACAAGGTGGCAGGTGGGCAGATCTGCTCAAGGTTCTTCTGCCTGTGGTGCCCCCCTTGACAAGCTTTGGTGCAATCGGTTGCCCAGATTTTACTGCCACCCCTTATTTATTCCTGAGAGTCTCCCTGAGAGTTCTCTAAACAAACAACATGTCCCTTGTAAGAGACTCGGCACTCAGAATTGATGGTCTGAAGGTGGATGCCTTCTGTACCACAGATGATAATGGGCAAACATCTGGCCTCCCACTGGCGGGAAAAGGAACACGTGCCCCTCTGCCTTACATACATACAGATTCCAGTGTAAACTCTACTGAATCTTACATGAAGCTGTTTTTACTGACCTTGAGAAAGGTCACGAAGCTAGTAAACTTGGGTGTTGAGTGATCATCTTGGAAACTGGGAAAGACCAGGCCAGGAAATATATATTTTTACTGGCTAATCTATTCTTCCTTGATTTCCCCTCCCTTTTTTTAGTTTTCATTTCTCTACTTTTTGGTGGCCTGATATTTTTCTTTTCCCTCTTATCTCTGCTAGTTCGGAAAATAGGGATTATATTTGTATATTTTTTAGTGGTTATTCAAGAAAGCTGTGGCCTTGTCCTGCTGTGACACTGTCGGTTTCATCTTGTCCCCTGATCCCAGAACCTTATGTATGCTGTGACTCCAAGCAACAATTTGTTGTAGCTTTTCTCAGCTTCCTTCCAAGGGTCGGGAGCCTGGGTTCAAGAAGTAACCTAGGTTCTGGTTGCTCTGATTCACCTGAGGAACTTGACTTCTGAGGAGCTGACTGGGCCACCTCTGCCTCCTTCTGCATCCTGGCCCAACAGGTGTGCTTTAGTTTCCTTCACTACCTCAAATTTCTTTTCTATTTCTGACCAAAACAAATGCACCCCTCTCTGCCTCTCTTTCTCTGTTTCTCTCTTTCAGTCTGTCCTTGTTGCACGCTGGTGGCTATTGATGGTGCTGAAAATATGATCTTCCAGTGTCATCCTTACTGGAAGTCCTTGACTTGTAATAGAACCACACAACCCATCTGCCTCACCCACATCAGTAGACAGACTGCCAGCCTGCTGGGGAGCACGACAGGGCAAGTCGTCAAATATTGGTTCACGCTATCAGATACAGCCGTCTCGAACTTGAGCTCCCTCAGAATGCAGGTGTGCAGCATAGGGGACCGTCGCTAACTGGGGAACGCTTACCCCACCTAAAGCTGCTACTTAGCATCAGCTGATTACTGCAATGGGGGAACGAAAACACTGTATCGTGGAAATATCCAATTTTTTAAGAGAAAAAATTGTGAACAATTAAAAACGTATTTTTAACATTTAGAGAAACTATTTGGACTCTGAATTGAAATCCCCTAGGCTCTAAATGTTGACCATTGAGTCTGTGTGAGCTGACACAGACACATGTGGTGGTCAGTGTGGCCCATGTGCTCCCCGATGTGATTTGTTAGCTGATGTGTTTGTTGGTGCCTTCAGCCTCCATGATCACATCTGCATTTCCAAAGGTATGGTACTTGCCTTACAGAACTCCCTGACATTTTAGGTCCTATATAGAATTTTGGAAGAAGGCAACTATAACTTTTGAATGACAAACAAAATGAAATGCTCTTCTGTTTGTTTGCATCATTGGCAAGAATTTGGAACACTGTAATTGGAGATGGGGGACTAAGCACATTCGGTATGAAAACTGGCCATTGAGCATCAAACTCATGGTCACGCAGCCTTGGGTTTGAATGCTGGCTCCTCTATTTTCTAGAGGTTTGATTTTAGGCAGATTACTTATCCCCTCTGAACTTCACTTTCCTGATCTATCACGTGTGGAAAACAATGCCTGCTGTGGGTTAAATGAGATAATATGCACATGTTGTGGAAAAACGTTACAGCTTGGTGTTACAGCTCAGAGTTACTGCTCAGTTCTAACAGCAACCTGGATCGGCGCTAGAGACCAAGCAGCAGGCGGAGAGTTGGTGATCTCAGGTGTATTACACCAGCGGGCCCACCGAAGTTAACCCTTCCAGCTCTGGACCCTGCCTGTAGGTTTACACAGGCCTTTTATGGGCTGCCAATTTTACACTTTGCAACGTCATATGCAAATAAAGTACAACAGAAGTTGACCAACCAGGAACAAGCTTTGCAAAAATAGACCAATCAGGAGTGAGCTCCATGCAAATGAAGCACTACAAATGGACCAATCAGAAGTTAGGGAAGTGGACCAATCAGAAGTGAGAGTAATAACCAATCAGCAGTGAAGGAAATAACCAATCAGAAGTGAGCTCAGGGAACCAGTAGAATTCTAGGTGTGAGTTAGCCGCTTTAGAGGCAAAAAGTGAGATAGAGCCTCTGGGCCAGGGAACCGGAGGGTGCTGGGAGGAGAGCAGCGGCCCTGCCTAGGAGTACTGCCGATCTTTTTATGGGGCTTCCCGCCTCTCACAGAGCAGAGTGCCTGGTATGGAGTGGGGTTCAGTAGTGGTGGTTATTATTAGCAGCCCAGATCCAGGCTTCTGAGATACTGAACTGATTTGTGGCAAAACCTGACCCGAACTGATAAAAAGCTGATTATAATCTTTATGTATCCTTTTTGGTGTGAATATTTGTAAGTTTCACTGAGCAAATATTAAAATGTTTGATTACAGGTGCTACCCCAGAACGTCTATTATTTTTCTAAAATTTGAAAAGTTGTGAATTTTACAATATATTTGATTCTACAGGTGTTGGCTAAAAGATAAAGAATCTGTAGTTGCAAGGATATATCAGCAAGTGGAGAATGACACAATCAAAACTGAACCCATAACCACAAAACTGGTGGAAGGTGAGAGTAAATAAATGATTAGAAATGGGGGCTGGCGGTTAGGGAGGTAAATTTGGGAGGGCTTCCTGGAGGGAGTGGCCTTTTGAGCCTGATCTCAGGAGAAATGAAGGAACTGCGTTTGGTGAAGAGGCAGCAAGTTCCAGGAGAATACACAAGATTGTTGGGTGTCTTTCAGAGGTTCCTAGCAAACCAAACTGCTTTTAAGTCTATGCAGTGTCTTGGAGAGTGAGTTACCACCTATAGAGAGATGCACCTGGGGACTTGACAAGGAAGAGAGTTGCTGGTAGGGAGGAGTGTGAAGAATGGAGTGAGAAGACCCACTTTATGGTGAAATGCTGTTGGAGAGAAAGAACATTTTGAATGGCCCCTGAGGAGCCCTTTGCCTGTCTAGGCTGAGGACCGAGTTCTGCTCACTCACAGTTCTCTTCATATGACTTCTCCATATGCCAGCAAGCTATTGCTACATTTAAGTATGCTTTCCTGGAGCTGGGACCATGGCAAGCCAACATTTCTAAACCACACATCCTTGATCTTTCCCCACTCTGCTTGTCTGTTTTTAATGAACTGAAGATGATACTGAAGAGATGATCTGGCTGAGCGGGGAGTTGCTGTGAACAAGGGAGTAATGAAACTTGGTTTATGTTTCAGAAAAAGCACTCTGCTACAGTGTGGGCTGGAAATGGGCAATACGAGACACAGGAAAAATACATGTCTTATTTATCACTCTCTTCCCAGCACTTAGGACAGTGCCTGGCACATGCTTGTGTAATTAATTTATTAACAAACATAATGCCCATCTTGGCACAATCTCCTCCCCAGCATGGAAAACAGAGCATTGATGACCCATTAAAAGGTAGCACTGGATCTGCACTTCCTTTACCCTGTGGGAGCAGCAATGGTCAGAGAACAAGGAGGCTCTGAAACAATGTTTTACATTTAGGAACAGCTGAACTGCTCACATACCACTCCTGTTGTCTACAACTGTAGGAGGGGAGCTAAGGGGAACCGCAAGAAACAGAAAAACACTAAGCACCTCCTGGGACATGCAACAGTGAGGGGTTAGCTGGTACTACTGAGAGTAGCTCTGGTCTCTGAGTCCAGTATGGAATCCCCAAGTCTCTCTAATGAGAAGATACTTTTATCTTCCTCAGTGTTTTCTCTTCCCTGAGGGGGACTGTTATTCCAGGCAGATGTGTGAGAGTTGAAAGGATGAGTCACTGATTGTTGGACAGGATGCATGCAGGGAAGGCACATCGTGAAGGTGCCTATGGTAAACTCCGTAGATTTTGGAGAGGAAGGGGCAGAGTCATTGTTTACTTAGAAGTGATAATTTGCTGGTTGGAAATTACTGGTTTGAGGCAGACTTATTAATCTAGCTCTGGTTTATTCAGTTGTTGCTTACCTGAACTTCTCCCCCACACATCTGCAGGATTGATGTTACTGTTCTTCCAATTATATGTGTGCTTGAGAGGGCTGCCTTATTGACACGTTGGGGTTATGACTGTCCAGCGGCCCTAGGTCTCTGTCCAACGTCTCTGTGCCTTGATCTTGGAAGTCCAGCCCCCAGAACTGTGAGAAATAAATTATTGTTGAAGTTCTCTGGTCTGTGAAATTCTGTTATAGCAGCCCAAACTGTCTGAGACACTCAGACTTCTAATTCTTGTCCTCTTGGATCTATGCCTGCTCCCACTGCCTTTGTCTGAAGGACCCTGTAGAATCATTGCCTGAGGCAATCCTGACAGATTGAAAGCCACAGGAATCCTGGCCTTGGGGGCCAAGCGTTAGAGTGAACAACTGTCCTGGTTTGCCCAGGACGGAGGGGCTTCCTGGGATTCTGGACCTCCAGTGCTAAAACTGGGAGAGTCCTGGTAATCAGGAGGGTTGGTCACCCTACTGACAGAACATATGCAGGACCGTAGTACCCCTGCTCCAAGAAATGATCCAGGGTGACAGAGAAACATATTTTGGAGGCTGTCATCAGGGGAACAAAGGGGGATTACTAGACTAAACTGAGTTTTTCTCTGGGGCTCATATTTGCTCTTTTTCCTGAATGTAGAACAGAGAGTAAGAAAGCTGACCAGTGGGGGAAGGCAAGTGTCACAGCTGGGACAATGGTTACTGACACAATGGCCCTGTCTCTTCATTTCTCTGCACAAATCCCCGAAGGTTAGTCTTTTCAATGACCATGTAATCCAGAGATCCCCGAGTCTAGGCAAATGGCTCATTTATTTCCAGCAGTATTTGAGACAATGAAATTCTAGCATAGTCAGGGAGTCTGGGCTGTCCCTTGGAAGGGAACGTCCTAGGACTTGACCTGTTTCACCAGGTTTGGCCAAGTGTTTAGAATGGGATCAATTCATTTCCTCTTTGGAATCGATTCCATGCTTTGCCGGGGAGAGAGGTCTGCCCTAGATTGCTGCACAAGCATTTATGCTATTCTTTCTTTATTTATTTCAGACTGGGAAAGGATACCTATTAGTGATAGGAAGAATAACATGTACAGCCAGTTGTGTGCTGGAGTTAGCGTGTCCTGGCTCAGAAGAGCCAGTTGTTAAATTTTCAGGAAATCTGAGAGCCTGTTATTGAAAAGTAAACTCAGCAATTATTAAAATTACATTATGCAAACTTACAATTAAATCATATTAAAACAAAAGTGATAAATACTTAAAACTCATTACTTCCTAATTATTTTCCTATTATCTGTGTTCTCAGGATTATATGTACTTATTGTACCTGTATGACAGAAATTCTCAGTAATGGAATGTTACTGTTCATCTCTTCCCAAATCTGTGTTCACTAGTGTCAGGGTGGTAGCTAAAATCAGCCACGATGGGAGAGACACCATCAATCACAAACACAACCAATCAGCCTCTTGCCTTCCGAGAATCACTTATTAAATATATACCAGCAAGCCACTTTGTAAAGTCATCATCCATTGAGGGCTTGCTATGTGCCTAGGCATAAGTCCAAGAACTTTGTAAGTCAGTTGATCACTTTTTCAGTCAATACTGAGTCATCACGTACAATATGCCAGGTTCCATTATTAGTATATTATTATTATTGGCCAATATATACTGAGTACCTGCTGTGTGCCTTGCACTCTTGTAAGTGTTTTACATTTATTAGCTGCTTAATCCTTGGGCTAACTCTTGGAGGAGATTCTATTATTGTCCTCGTTTTACAGATGGGAAAACTGAAGAACTGAGAAGTTGAGTAATATTCCCAGGTTCACACAGCTAGGTTGCAGCCCATATTGAAACCCAGAAACCTGGTTCTGGAGCCCATGCTTTTAACCACTAAGCTCTCCTGCCTCTTGTTGCCTCAAGGTACCAAGGATACAGCAGTGAACAAGCAAAGTCCTTGACTTCATGGGGCTTACACTCTGGTGGGTAGGGAGGTAGGTGTTAAACAGTAAACATGTAAATATGTTGATGACAATTGGTGATAAGTTCCATGGATAAAAATAAAGCAATGTAAGGGTAATAGAAAACACTGAAATAGGGAGGGTACATTACTTCATTTATCTCACATTTATTGATTGATTGATTGATTGATTTAAAACATTTATTGAGTTATAGTCATTTTACAATATTGTATCAAATTCCAGTGTAGAGCACAATTTTTCAGTTATACATGAACATACATACATTCATTGTCACATTCTCTTTCACTCTGAGCCACCACAAGATCCTGTATGTATGTCCCTGTGCTACACAGTACAATCTTGTTTATCTATTCTACATTTTGAAATCCAAGTCTGTCTCTTCCCACCCCCCATTCCCCTGGCAACCACAAGTTTGTATTCTATGTCTATGAGTCTGTTTCTGTTTTGTATTTGTTTTTGTTTTTGTTTTAGGTTCCACATATGAGCGATCTCATATGGTATTTTTCTTTCTCTTTCTGGCTCACTTCACTTAGAATGACATTCTCCAGGAACATCCATGTTGCTGCAAATGGCGTTATGTTGTCGGTTTTTATGGCTGAGTAGTATTCCACTGTATAAATATACCACTTCTTCTTTATCCAGTCATCTGTTGATGGACATTTAGGCTGTTTCCCATGTCTTGGCTATTGTAAATAGTGCTGCTATGAACATTGGGGTGCAAGTGTCATTTTGGAGTAGGGTTCCTTCTGGATATATGCCCAGGAGCAGGATTCCTGGGTCATATGGTAAGTCTATTCCTAGTCTTTTGAGGAATCTCCATACTGTTTTCTACAGTGGCTGCACCAAACTGCATTCCCACTAGCAGTGTAGGAGGGTTCCCTTTTCTCCACAGCCTCTCCAGCATTTGTCATTTGTGGACTTTTGAATGATGGCCATTCTGACTGGTGTGAGGTGATACCTCATTATAGTTTTGATTTGCATTTCTCTGATAATTAGTGATATTGAGCACTTTTTCATGTGCCTATTGATCATTTGTATGTCTTCCTTGGAGAATTGCTTGTTTAGGTCTTCTGCCCATTTTTGGATTGGGTTGTTTGTTTTTTTCTTATTAAGCCCATTTATCTCACTTTTAATCTACTACTATCTTCATTCTGCAGATGAGGAAATTGAAAATCACAGTGGTTAAAACCACATTGAAGGATAACACAGCTGTTAAGTGATGGAGCTGGGATTCACACATACAGCAGCCTGGTTCCCAAGTCTGTGCATATTTCCCCTACATGCCTGCTTCCTTCTGCTTCTTGAAGTTCCCAGGTTATCAGACTCTTAGTTCAAGCTTGAGTTTCCTGTGCAAACTCAGCTCAGTTGGACTCTGCCCTGTGTCCATCCTCCTTTGTTTCTCTGTCCACCAAAGCCACATGAGGGGATAAATCAGTGTTCAGCTCACAGTCATCCTGAAAACTGGCAGGACCAGGGACCCCTGAGAAGCCTGCATGAATGAAAGTAACATCTCCAATTTGGAACCAGCCACATGGCTCTTCTCCACGTTGGTCACCAAGGGGGTTTTGTCTGTGAAAACAGACTTATTGTGGCTAATACAGGTCGCAGGTGGAAAGGCCAGGGACTGACGGAGTTTAACTGGATTCCATTAGCACTCAAAACAAGCTCAGAGAACAGGCATTGTAGGGGCTCGTGGGAACTGCTCTTTCAAGCCCCCTACATTGCCCCACTGGAAATACTGTATTTAATGTCAACTTAGTTTGACCTTTAGTCTTGGTGGCATTTACTAATTCTGTGAAAGCAGCCATTTCTCAGTTTCTCTGAAGCTTAATAGATCATCAGACCATTAGTTAAACACAGCGCAGTTTATGCAAAGGGGAAAGTCTCTCAAATGTTTCACCCACAACTTGGAAAAATATATAGAACAACTTCTATTATTTTGGCTCATTTAAATTTCTGATGCCAGGGGAATCAAAAGAAAGTGGTGTTTTAACTATAGTTCAAAGCATCAGTTTGACATCTTTGGGAAGCTAAGAAAAGCCAGAGCTCTCAAAGTGGGTCTGATTCTTGGGTTGGAGGAAAGCTCTCTTGTTACAAATATTTCAGGGTCCCTGATCATTCAGTGATAGATAGCCACCAGGTGTATTAGTTTTTCATTGCTGTCATAACGAATTATCACAAATCTACCAGCTTAAAATAACACTCATTTATTATCTCACAGTTCAGGCAGAAGTCCAAGGGGGCTCAGCTGAGTTCTTTGCTTAGGAGTTCATAGTGCCAAAATCAAGCTGTTGCCCAGGCTGGGCTCTTATTAAGGGGGAACCTGCTTCCAGGCTCACTCAGGTCACTTGCAGAATTCGGCTCCTTGTAGTAGTAGAGCTGAGGTCCCAGTGTCCTGACTCTTAGAGGGAGGTTTTCACTTCTGGAGGCCACCTGCATTCCCTGGCACCTGCACCCCCATGTTCGTCGCCGCATTCCTCACAATAGCCAACGTATGGAAACAACCTAAGTGTCTGTCAACAGATGAATGCATAAATAAGAGATGTTGTGTATATGGGATATTAGTCAGCCATAAAGAAAAAGAAATCTTGCCATTTGCAACAACATGAATGGATCTAGAGGGTATTATACTCAGTGAAATAAGCCAGATAAGAAAAAGAAGTACTGGATCACCTCCCTTATATACATAACATTGTAAAAAGTTGAACTCCTAGAAACAGATAGTAGAAGAGTAGTTACCAGGGGCTGGAGGGAG
Source organism: Camelus ferus (assembly GCF_009834535.1). Taxonomy (NCBI): domain Eukaryota; kingdom Metazoa; phylum Chordata; class Mammalia; order Artiodactyla; family Camelidae; genus Camelus; species Camelus ferus. The sequence continues at coordinate 14,305,722 of NC_045716.1, read as the reverse complement.
AGTCGGGGAAATGAGGAGATGTTGGTCAAAGAGCACAAACTTCAAGTTAGAAGATAAATAAGTTCTAGGGATCTAATTCACAGCACGGTGACTATAGCTAACACTACTGCATTATACACTTGAAAGTTGCTAAAAGAGTAGATCTTAAATTTTCCTCCCACAAAAGAAAAAGAGAAATAGTAATTATGTGACATGATGGAGGTTTTAGCTAACTCTAAGGTGGTAATAATTTTGCAAAGTACATCAAATCAACATGTTGTATGCCTGAAACATACATAAATTTATGTGTCAATTATATCCTCAATAAAACTGGGGGTAAAAAACCAGAAATGGCAGATGGAGAATCCTTCTCACCGTTCAAATCTTGTGACCTTTCTGCCAAATCTCTTCTGCTGCTGGCTAGAGAAAGTTCTCTGCTTTTAAGTGCTCATGTGACTAGACTGGTCCACTTGGATTATCCAGGCTAAACTCCCTATTATAAGATTAGTAACCTTAATTACACTTGCAAAGTCCCTTTTGCTCAGTATTGTAACGCAGTCACAGGTTTGGAATTAGGGTGTGGGCAATTTTGGCAGAGTGCATTCTGTCTTTCATACTAGGTATCCCCTTGGTTCCTGTGGGACTCAGACACTTGGCTTACAGGATTCTGGAGGCAACATTGTGATGGTGCTTTGGAAGCTGAATATGCCATCCAGTTGTGAGGTTTGGGACCTGTCTTAGAGGTGAGAATAAACAGATGTGTAGTTAGAAATCAGGTTCATGAATTCTGAGTGAAAATGGATATTTCCAATTACAATTTTCTGCCCCTTAATATGACAACTCCTTTATGGACACGCATCCATTTAGTTTCACAAGTATTTACTGAGCACTTACTATGTGCCTGGCACTATTCCAAGTACTGAGAATATAGCAATACAGAAGAGACAAAAATCCCTGATCTCATGAAGCTTACATTCCAGTATTTGGAAGCACAAAACAAACTCAGTGAGTAGTTCATACAATATATTAAAAGGTAAAAAATATGAAGAAAAAGAAAGTACAGGAGGGGGATAGGGCGCAGCCTAGTGATTTTGGGGTAGATTGCAGCTTTCAATGAAGACGGTTGGGTAAGACCTCACTGGGAAGTTAAGAAGTCTTCCCTCTTGCTTCCATCTTCTGAAAGAGATTGTAGAGAATTGGTACAATTTCTTTCTTAAATGTTTGGTAGAATTCACCAGTGAACCATCTAGATGGGCCTGGTGCTTTCTGTGTTGGAAGGTTATTAATAATTAATTCAATTTCTTTTAATAGATACAAGACTATTCAGGTTGTCTGTGTCTTACTGTGTGTGTTTTAACAGATTGTGTATTTCAAGGGATTGTTTGATTTCTTCTAGGTTATAGAATTTGGGGGCATGGAGTTGTTCATAGCATTCTTTTATCATCCTTGTCAATGTCCATGAGTTCTGTAGTGATGTTCCCACTTTTATTTCTGATATTAGTAACTTGTGTCTTCTTTCTCTTTTTCTCAGCCTGTTTAGAGATTTACCAATTTATTGACCTTTTCTAAGAATCAGGTTTTGATTGTGTTGATTTTCTCTATTGATTTCCCATTTTCAGTTTTGCTGACTTTTTGCTCTAATTTTTACTATTTCTCTTTTTCTACTTACTTTGGATTTAATTATTCTTCCTTTTTCTAGTGTTCTAAGATGAAAGCCTATATTATTGACTTAGATCTTTCTTCTTTTCTAATTATGCTTTCAGTATTATAAATTTTCTTTATCTAAGCCCTACTTTTGCTGCATACCACAAATTTTAATAATTTGTGCTTTCATTTTCATTTAGTTAAAATATTTTAAAATTTCTTTTGAGATTTCTTTTTTGACCGATGTGTTATTTAGAAGTTTGTTATTTAATATCCAAGTCTTTTTGGATTTTCCAGTTAGTCTTTTTGTTTTGGATTTCTATTTTAACGCCATTGTAGCCTGAGAGCACACATCATATGATATTTATTATTTTAAATTTATTAGGATGTGCGTGTGACACAGAATGTAGTCTATCTTGGTGTCTGTTTCACGTGAGCTTGAGAAGGATATGTATTGTGCTGTTGTTGAATGAAGCAGATTATAGATGTCACTGTCCAGTAGATTAATGGTGCTGCTGAGTTCAGATATGTCCCTACTAATTTTCTTCCTACAAGATATGTCCATTTCTCACAGGGGGGTATCAAAGTTCTCCAACTATAATAGGGGATTCATCTGTTTTTCCTTGCAGTTCTATTAGTTTTTGCCTCACACATTTCATGTTCTGTTGTTATAGGTGTACACACTTTAAGGAATATTAAGCCTTCTTGGAGAACTGACCCCTTTATCATTATGCAATGCCCCTTTCTTTCAGATAAAATTTTCCTGCTCTGAAGTCTGCTTTGTCTGAAATTAATATAGTTACTCCAGCTTTCTTTTGATTAGTGTGTGCATGGTGTACCTATCTCTATCAAATTACTTTTAATCTATATGCATTGTTATATTTAAAGTGGATTTCTTATACACAACTATTAGGTTTGTTTTTTGATCCATTCTGACAATGTCTGTCTTTTCATTGGTGTAGTTAGACCACTGATATTTAAGGTAACTGTTGATACATTTGGATTAGTATATACCATATTTTCTATTCTTTGCCCTTGTTCTTTGTTCCTATTTTTGTCTTGCACTCTTTCCTGCCATTTGTGGTTTTAATTGAGCATTTTATATAATTCTATTTTCTCGCCTTTCTTAGCACACCAATCACACTTTCGTATTTACATTTGTAGTGGTTGCCCTAGAGTTGGCAACCTATATTTATGACTAATCAAAGTCCACTTCCAGATTATGCAATACTGCTCTACAAGTAGTGAGGTGTCTTACAATAACAAAATACTCACAATTCTTCCCTCCAGGCTCTTGTATCAGTGCTGTTATTCATTTCACGTATATATAAGCTATAATCATTGAATACGTTGTTATATTTTTAATTGTTAGATTGTTAACTAATCAGAAAAAAATTTTTAATTTTTTTTCTTTTACCTATCCCTTCTCTAATGTTCTTTATTTCTTTATGTGGATCTGAGTTTCTGACCTATGTTGTTTTCTTTCTCTCTAAAGATCTTTGCTTCTTTTTTTCTTTCCAGCTTTATTGAGGTAGATTTGACAAATAAAACTGTAGTATATTTAAACTGTACTTATGATGATTTGATATACATATACAATGTGAAAGGATTCCCACAATCTTGTTAGTCAACACATCCATCATCCCACACAGTCACTTTTTTTTTTGAGAGAGGTGATGAAAACGCTTAAGATCTATACTCTCAGTAAATTTCCATTATTCAATAGAGTAATATTAACTATAGTCACTATGTTATACATTGGACCCTTAGAATGTATTCATGTTATAACTGAACATTTGTGCCCCTTTTACCAAATTCTCCCTATACTTTTTAAAAAACATTTCTGTCAAAGCATAATCTAGTGGCAACAAATTCCTTAAATTTTTGTTCATCTGAGAATGTCTTTCCTTCTCCTTTACTTCTGAAGGAAGATTTTGCAGAATGTAGAATTTTAGATTGGTGGGAGTTTTCTCTCTCAGTTTTTAAATATTTCACTCCACTCTCTTCTTGCTTGGATGGTTTCTGAGAAGTTGGATGTGATTGTTACCTTTGCTTCTGTATAGATAAGGTGTTTTCCCTACCTCTGGCTCATTTCAAGATTTTTTTCTTTACCTTTGATTTTCTGAAGTTTGAATATGATATGTGTAAGTGTTTTTGCTTGTTTGGTTTTACAATTTATCTTGCTTGATATTCTCTGAGCTTCCTAGATCTATGGTTTGATGTCTGATATTAATTGAGGGGAAATTCTCTGTCATTGTTGCTTCAAATATTGCTTCTGTTCCTTTCTCTCTTTTCCTTCTAATATAACCATTAAGTGTATGTTATACCTCTTGTAATTGTCTCACAGTTCTTGAATATTATGTTCCCTTTATTTCCCCAGGGTTTTTTGTCTTTGCTTTTCAGTTTTGGAAGTCTGTACTGACATATCCTCAGGCTCAAAGATTCTTTCCTCAGCTGTGTCCAGTCTACTTATGAGCTCATCAAAGGCATTCTTCATATCTGGGACAGTGTGTTTGATCTTTAGCATTTCTTTTTTATTCTGTTGTTGAATTTCCATCTCCCTGCTTACATTACTCTTCTGTTCTTGCATGCTGTGTACTTTTTCCATCAGAGCCCTTAGCATATTAATCACAGTTGTTTTGAATTCTTGGTTTGATAATTCGAACATTCCTTCCATATCTGGTTCTGATGCTTGCTCTATCTCTTCAGATTGTGACTTTTGTCTTTTAGTATGCCTTGTAATTTTTTCTTGGTAGCCAGACATAATGTATTGGGTAAAAGAAGCTGCAGTAAATAGGTTGCTAGTGATGTGGTGGTGATGTGTGTAGGGAGCAGAAGCATTCTATAGTTCCATGGTTAGGTCTAAGTCTGTCAGTGAAGCTGTACCTCTGAAATGTAAGCTCCACAAGTGCTTCTCCTTGTGTAGGACAGGATTTCTAGAGGGGGCTAGAATTGTGTATTTTGGAAAGTCAAAGGGAGCTGCAGTTGGATATTTTCCTTCCCCAAGGTCAACTGGGATCTGATTAAGCCCCAACAGGTAAGGTTCTGGTAAAATAAGTCCCCTTGAGAGCACCCCTGGAGGGCAGTGGTTTGCCCTCTGACATAGCTTCTCTGACAAATCTGAAAAGAGTTATGGATTTTTTTTTAAATTTGTTCAGCTTTTTATTTGTTGTTAGGATAGAGTGACAACTTCCAAGGTCCTTACATACTGGACCGAAAATTGGAAGTCCCTATGACTTTTCCAGGTAATCGTCACCACAGCTCCATAAAGTGGGGTTTGTTAGTTCAATTTCAAAGAAAAAGTCTGAGGAAGGTTAAGGGACTTGTGTAAGGCCACCAGTCTCAGGATCTCACAGGCCCTGGTAACAGGAAGTTCAGAGAATTTGTGATGTTAGGGTATAAGGGTCACTTTGGGATTCAACCCCTGTAATCCTCTGATGTGGGACCAGAGAGACGATATCCCTTGCTTGGGGCCTGGGGTTGGGAGTCCTCTTCCCAGGGTCACTCAGGGATAAATCCCCCCTCATTAAGAGAGAAGACAGTCCCCTAACCTGGCCCCCTTAAGGAATTTTTCTGCAACATCAGAGGTATGGTGCTTGATGAGCAGGCATTCAGAAAGAAGCTGTGGAGCAGAAGAGAGTACCATTCAAGAGCCTAAGAAGCCCATCGCTATCCCTGTCGGCCCCCAATTCAGGCTCCTGGAGTGGGTTCAGCACCTGTGCTTGCCTCAGTCAAAACCTTTGATTGTCATTCTCCTGTAGGGAGCCTTGGACAGAAACTCCTTGCACTCCTTTTATGCCATATTGGAATTAAAAAGAAAACAATTTGCATTAATGTGTGCGACCAACAGATGGGCAATTGAATGACCCTTTCCGGGCAGCGAAGGTGGCCCAGGGCTAACGGTTACTAGTCCACATTCCAAGAGCACAAGGTATATTTTTCAGTCTGGCCAACCAGACTTTGATTTCTTCCGGACCGTGCATTGTTATGCAATTCCTGTTGCCTTGGAAAGCTCAGATGATTAAAAGAGTTTATGTTTGCCACTTCCAAGAATCCCTCTTGCGACTTAAGTGATTCATGCACCCAAGTTTTGCAAAGAGGAAAACAACCTCATTGTTATTTGCTCTGTTAAAGCCCTCAAGTGTTCAGCTTATTATTTTGTTATCTGGTAAAAGGCGGGAGTTCATCTCTGATTCTCTAATCTTTTCCATGGGGAATTCTTATGGGATAATAAAAATTCCTTATTTAACTAGTAGAGAAACAGCTGCTGCTCTCATCTTTTCTCCTTTTTTGGGAGGACTGGAGGGAGAGACACTGTTGGTCACATGCTTGTATTCTCATGCCATGTAGCAAATTTCAGGAGAAAAATGGACAGAAGGGAAGTCAGAGTGATAAGACTATTCCTCTATCTCCAATCCTTGCACCAGAACAATAACACAGTTGTGGAGACGGCTAACTGTCCCCTAGCATTCTTCTCCTCCTTCATTTTTCCTTTCCTTTTTTTTTTTTTTTTTTTTACAGATTTTTTTTGAGTTTTACTTGTACTCATTTGTGTCTTGTATTTTGTTCTTGTAATATTATCACCTGTGCAGGGCTGTGTATCATCACCACAGTCAAGACGGAGAATAGCTCCGGCATCACAAGAATCTACAGTGTTGCCCTTTTATAACGGCACCTCCCTTCCTCCTGTCTCTTTACCTCCTCATCTCCCCATCACCCCCCTGCCCTCTACTGCCGTCCCTATTCCTGGAAACCACTGATCTCTTCCATTTCTATAATTTTGGCATTTCAAAGATGTTGTGTAAATGAATCCTATGATATGTAACATGTTGGGATTGACATTTTTTTTTAATTCAGCATAATTCCCTTGAGATTCTTCTAAGTTGTCATGTATCAATAATGCAATTTTTTATTGTTGAGTAGTATTCCATGGTGTGGGTGTATCACAGTTTGTTTAATCATTCACCCACTGAAGGATATGTAATTGTTTCCAGTTTTTGTCTATGAACATCTGTTTACAGGCTTTTAGGTCAACAGTGTCAGTTCTTTAGGATAAATGCCCACGAGTGCAATTGTTAGGGTGTATAGTAATTGCACGTTTAGTTTTATAAGAAACTACCAAGTGGCTTATACCATTTTATGTGCCTACCAACAATGTATGAGTGATCCAATTTCTCCACATCCTCACCAGCATTTGGTGTCACTCTTTTTTGTTTTAGCCCTTCTGATAGGTTTGTAGTAGCTCCTTGTGGTTTTAATTTGCATTTTTCTAATGGCTAATAATGTAGAGTATCTTTTGTGGGCTTATTTTCCCTCTGTATATCTTCTTCAGTAAAATGTCTATACATATATTTTGCTCATTTTCTAATTAGATTGCTCATTTTGGGGACAATTAATTATTTGTTGAGTTTTGAGGGTTCTTTGTATGTGCTGGATAGTGATCCTCTGTCAGATACATGGTTTGCAGTTCTTTTTTCTCTTAATGATTGAACTTTTTGGGTTTGAGCTGGGCATCTGGCTACTTTTCCCAACCTCTCCTGCAGCAGATGTGGCCATGTGGCAAAGTTCGGGCCAATGAGATGAACGCAGTAATCATACGTGCTATGTCTGAGTCATCTCCAATGAAAGCAAAAACAACTTGTTCTGAACTTCTATTTTCTCTCCCTTCCTGCAACATAGCCCTTGCAGTCACCCAGCTTCAACCATGCAGACAAGGACTCTGCCTTAGAGCAAGGTTGGCAGGCCTTATGTTGAGGGACAGATAGTAGATAGTTTCAGTTTACGGGCCATATGGTCTCTGTACGAACTCTTCAACTCTGCTGTTGTAACACAAAAGCAGCCATGGACAATATGTAGACAAATGGGCATGGATGGCTGTGTTTGCATAAAATTTATTTTTCTTAAATGGCGATGTGCTCGTGGACTTCAGTCTGCTGACTCCACTTTAAGAATCTACCTTAAGACGAGCCACAGATAGCAGGAACTAGATCCCTGAATAGTCACATGGAACCATTACATCAGGCTGAATTGCTAACGTCTAGATTAATTCATGACAAAGAAATAACCTTTTTTTCTTATTTAAGCCACTTTCTGTTAGGGCCTCTTTGTTGTAGCATCTCCACCAATGCCTGTCTAGTAGCAATGAACTTGACATTCACTGGGCATTTGCTATGCTCGGTGTACAGAGATAACTCAACAGTGGATTATCTACAGGCCTTGCAGAAAAGCTATCTATTTTGGGTCTGTTAATGAGCATGTTCAGTTTTTGCCACTTTGTGACAATGTACTGTAGGGGATGTGTATGGCTATGGGAAGTTGTGAGCTCTGCTAATTTGCTGCAGAATGCTGGTGTGTGACAGATTGTTCACAGTTATCAGCCTCCCAATTTTCTCTATGGAATGGAAGTTACTGTGGTTAAAAGTTAAAATCAATACATGTGAATGAGATGACAGGACCAACTCTGTATGCAAGGTGGGCAGGATGTCCTTTTGTTAATGAAACAAAAGAGTGGTTTGTCCTAAGCTATAATGACTGGTTGCTGCAGAATGAGAAAGAGGAGCAAGGAAGACCAAACCTAAATGGATACAAAACCTCATAGAAGATTTGTAGAAAGGAAACTTTATGTGTTGTGGTCAAAGCTAGCTCAGATTTGATAGGTTTCTTTGTAAGATTTCAAAAAGGACTTTTAGTATCAAATATTATGCTGATGCAAAACTGGGATTGTTTTATCTCTGTTAAAATGGCAAACATTTTCTTGGATCATTAGTCTGCTCTTAATATGAGGTTATAAAATGTTACTCTTTGCCTTCACAAAGGTTTTGTGTCTAAACACAGTAACTTTTTATGGTTTATGTTGATTTTCATATATCCTCGATGATTTAAGAAAGTAAAACTTCTCACTTAGGAAAGAGCTAAAGTTCTTTACAACCATGTTGCCTTCAATGTTTATTTTTTAATGTTTTATTGTCACTTTGAAATGAGAAGCAAAATGATGTGTCTCCAGCACCCATGATCCAATTCTATCTTAGGTGTTCAAATCTCCTAGCAACTTTTGATTTTTGTCTTTCCAAAATCCAATTATAAATAATATCTTTCGCACTTAAAACGGTCTTTGAGATTTCCCAGAGGGCCCCTAGAAAATCACATGGAATTTGTTCTGTCACCCTGTGAAAAGAGAGGTGCTAGAAATAATAAAGTTTAATATGTTGCTATTGATGAATTGCAACCAGAGTTGTCAAATCAGTTGTCAAATCAGAAGAGGTGCTTAGCTTCCCCTAGGTTAAATTTGTATGGGTGATATTATTAATAGAAATAACTCAGATTGTGTGTCATACAGGAGGTTCCTAGAGATTTGTCAGTGCCCTTGCTGTCTATAATGTGTTCCTATTTATCAGAGTCCTGGTTCTTCCCTTCCTTAAGTTAGACAACAACAATGTAGCGTCGGTCATATTTTCAGTATTTTTTTAAAATGTTAACTTTGTTGCAACTTCACTGTTTAAATTTAAATCTAGCAACTTCTAGGGCAATAGTTTTCAAGTGGAGCTTTATTATCTCTGGAGTTTTATTAACATCACTTACCTATAGAGCTTTATTAACCTACAGATATTTAAGGCCTACTCCAGGCTTACAGAATCTCTTTACTTGGTATTCATTATTTATTCTTGACAGTTTCTAACTAAACACTTGAAATCTTTATGGTGCATTATAATATGTTAAATATGAAGACTTTGTAAGGATTTTGTTTATATCTATTTTTATAAATTATATATAATATTCACTCTTTGAAAATATGGTTAATCATTATATTCATTGATATTTTGTCTAAACATTTTGTTGGATTGAATTTTATCTTGTTTTGCACTGAAACAAATTCTTTTGTCAGTTGCATTATTCTTGCACAAACATCTTTCATGTCTTTCACCTTTGAAAGTCACAGGTAGATATACAAACTCTGTCTTGTTGGATAGAGATTTTGTTGGTTTCTCTCCTACCCTCCTGGAGAAACCTGGACTTGCTCCTGTTACCTCAATCAAATTGGTAATCTTTACCAAATTTTTAAATCCTTTTAATTTCCTTCAATATCTTTCTACAAGCCTCCAAACAAACTTTTCCAATTTTCCTCCCTCCCACCTGGCTTAGAGTCTCTGAGAACTAAAACCTGACTGCCCAGATCTCCACCAGGACTCTAGGCTGTCCTGTAGCTGGCTCTTTTCCCTAAGATCTGAAGAGGCCCAACAAGCTGAAACTCAGCAACTTGCCATAAACTTCCAAGGGGCTCAGCACTGCAGCAGACCCTGCACAGGCCAGAATTCTTCCTGGACAAGCTGTGTCTGGACCACTAAGGGAGTCCAGAGAAATGCTCAGGTCTTACATGCTCTTTTACAAGAGGTAACCAAGACAGTGGACAACATCACTAACAGCACAGACATCCCAGCTAGAGAACCTCAAGAAACTCAGAGAGTAGAGCTGAATAACCAAGAATTTTTCCTCCACCAACCTCTTGGAACCCACTGGGCTGGCTACCCTCAGAAATCAGCTCCTGGTTCTTTAATACACACTTCAATACCAATATTTCCCTTTTTATTTTAAGCATCTCTCTTTCAAGATGCCTGATCTTCAGAACCCTAAAACAACTGATCTTCGCCACCATTTCTCAACAGATGGCTCAACTGGTTTTACAGGAACAACATCTAACAGGAATCCTCAGGGACATTTCCTAGCCCCTACTTTGCCCTCTCAAGAGGTTTATGATCACTTCTGAGTTGTTCAGCAATGAATGATATTTGTCTTGAAAAAAAAAATAAGGGGGTTCTGATGATGTTAAATTATTTTCTGAGCCTTGTGCTCCCAGAAAGTTGCAACAGCTAAGAAATCCCCCTACCCTCTTGTGTTCCAAGGAGTGGCTAACCACAAAGGAACACCCTACCTTTGTATACTCCAATACCCATTTCCATCCTTCCTCCTGACTCCCATAAGACTTGTTGATGACTCTCTTGTTTACCTGCTTTTACAAAACCCGTGTTCCTTTCCTTTTTTTTTTTTTTTTGAGATGTTTCTCATTAATGAGCATTCTCCTTATTGCAATAGCCTGAATAAAATCATATCCTTAGTTATCTGGTACATTTTGTCTTGCACACTTTTCTTTCCTCTTATTTCTATGGTTGAGTTCTCTCAAGTTGTTCACCTCTATGAACCTCAGTGTCCTCATCTATAAAGGATTATTACTTCCACTTCCAATAGGTCTGAAGATTGAATGAGATCATGCAGGGAAAGAATGAAGCTAGTCCAAGAGCAAGTGGTCAATAAGTATTAGTCCTTCTTCCTAGAGGAAAACGATGTCAGTGCAATTGGTGTCCACAGTGGAAGCTGATTAAAAGAGAGGGGATCAGTCAGAGTAACCTTGTCTCCACAAATGGGGAAACAATTCAGAGCAGGTACTCTGACACTCACGTGAACAGCACAGAGCAGGAGTACCATTTCAGCTGGGGCAGAAACTATAGCACAAATGTATGTTGAAAGCATGTCTTCCTTCCTTCTAGAAAGTAGATATCCTGTTCCATTTGGATTTGTATGTGAGGGGAAGCCTGTTGCACATTAACAGTGATTTTGTTAGAAAAACAATTTACCAACACAAGCCAATGGCAAAGAGCATCTTAAATGGTAGCCATCTTCCCACCTTCGAGTGGCTGGCTGGTTAGGTACCCACAATGTAGGTTTACTAAATATTTCCAGGAAGGTCCTGATGATTCCATCTGGCAAGCAAGAGTGCCAGGGGTGTGGGTTGTGTTCATTCCTCTGACCAGAAGAGCACAGGCCTAGGGACAGTAGGTGACATTTCTGATGGTGCTGTATAAGGTTCTCCATGATTCTCCCAGGTCTTTGTGGAGCCCGCTTTGGGCTGGCTGGCAAAGGCTGACAGCTTCTAAACACATTTCAGGATTACAGGAAAGGAGAAAAACTGAAGAAACTGAACACTATGTGGAAGTTTACAAATGAGAGACAAAATTGCCTCTTGATGATTCAATTGGAAACTCAAATGGCAGGAGTTAGCATTCACGGGATCCCCGTTTTAGATACACAAATGCAAAGTAATCAGAAAAACACTTGCTCCTGAAAAGGGTTCACCTTGGTGCTCCACACTCACTCTGCTGCACGCACGAAGTTGTAATCAGCCTGAATGTAAAATGAGCAAATTCTCAAGAGATGGAGATTTTAACCTCTGAGAAAGTGAGGCTGTGTTTGAGGACCTCCACAGAATTTGGCTAGGTTATTTGCTGCTTTCTGTAACTCACCACTCTGTGGTCCTCAATGATGTTTTCTCTCCCCATAGTTCCAATTCTTTCCTCCCTGCCATTGCCTTTTTCATTTAATTCTCACCCCATCTGAGCCAAATTATCCAGTTAGCATAGTAGGCACAGTGCCTAGGGCCCACAAAACAAAATAGGTGTAAAAACACATTTCTTTTACAATCAGGAAAAAAACCCAAATTTTAGGTCAAAGAAAATGTTTTAGTATACAGTATTAATATATTTATCTTTATTCCAGTGCATGAAATATAATTTTAAAAATTGTTATGGAAGAAAGGGCCCATGGAAGCACACGTGCCTAGGGCCCAGGGAACTCATAGAACAGCCCTGAGCATTCAGATTTGTTATTTGTAAGTGCTCTCAAACCCTTAGGGACACAGAAATTAAAGCATTACACTTGTTTTCTCCTACAGTAAAGCCAGCACGAACCACAACTAGCTTCCAGGCCTCCAGCCCTGGGTTGGGAACCCCTGCGGTTTGTAAGTAGCATCTCATACCTTCAGGTTTCAGTCTTCCTCCTGGCTCCAGGCATGGGGTCTTGGTGTCAGCAGCCGCCCTCCAAGGTCTTTGGAAGCTGTCAAGTTTCTGGTGTCAGTGACCATCAGGAACCCTGATTTGAGTCTGATAGAGAAACCAGAGTTATGACTAAACTTACTATTGTTCCAAGAAAAAAATCAAGGCACGTAGTCTGACGGATTTTCTTTCCCATTTTCATGAATTTAAATTTTAACATTTATGTAACACTGTCTCTAAAAAGACAGTCACATAATTCACAAATGACCTTTATGACAATAGTAAAATGATGTGAAAATAAATACCAAAACAGGCAAGTAGAGCCTATTTCATTAATCCCATATTTGAATATTTAATACCTGTGGGGCCCAGGAGGCCCAGGACCCAGGGGCACAGGAGGCAGCAGTCTTCTTCCTTCATGAGAGCAGTGCCATAGGTTGTAGTGAGAGCCTGGTTTCTCTTCCTTATCTTTTTTCGAGGCGCACAGTAGCCTGGCCCAAGAGTAATGGTAACGAGCATTTGGAGACTCCTACGATGTGTCACATCCTTTCGTGAATTACATCTGAACAATCCAAACACTCTACAAAGTAGATATTAACGTTTTTCATTTTATAGACCAGAAGAATTGGGTAACTGGTCAATGACATAGAGCTGGGGGAGTGGTGAAATTCTGATTCTGCTCAGCCTGACTGGAAAGGCCCTGGGGCTCAGATGTTTACTAGTAGCTGTGGGATGTTTACTGGGACATTCAAAATTCAGAATGGAAATGAGCTTTCCAGGCAGGGGAGCCATGGGGTCTTGACAGGGGCCCGGAGAGACCCTCTCCTTAGCAGATGGCTCCCTCAGGCTCCTTAATTTCCCTATCAGGCCAGTTCAACCCCAGATTCCAAAGGTTGGGTCACACAGCTCACTTGCCTCAGCTGCCCCTCTCTCTGGAGCTTCTGAGTTCAGCTCAAACCCTCACCGCTCCCCAGAAAATCTTCTACAAGGACCTAGCCCACCCTGGCCTTTCCCTTCTCCAAATTCCTGCTATCCTTTTGAAAGTGGAGGAATTTATGCTTCATACTATGCAGGAAGAAAGATCAAATTCACACCCTCCTCCTGGGTTTCAGTTCTGAGCGATCTAAAGTAACAGTGAAGGAGGGTGTAAACTGTTCCTGACCATCATTCCTCTCTTTGTTGACACCCTGATCTGAAATCAGCTTTCCACCCCTGAGAAGGTCTCTGGATACTCTATCAGCTGACACCCCCAGCACACTGAGATACAATGTAACTGCTCTTAGAGATCTTAAGTTTCCTCTTTTCTCTCTGGGTTCCCTGGGAACACAAGAGCTCAGTTTGAAAACTATTTTGCAACCTGACTAAGGAAGGTCATTTAATATAGGACCATTGGTAGCAAACTTCTGGAGACTTCCTGCAAAGTCTGAATGTTCAGAAACCTGTCAGCGATTGAACATGGATGTGTGAAGTCAATTAAGAATCAAGTACGTGTTGGTGGGAATATAGTTTGGTGCCACCATTATGGAAAACAGTATGGAGATTCTTCAAAAAACCAAAGATAGCCTTACCATATGATCCAGCAATCCCACTCCTGGGCATATATCAAGAGGGAACTCTATTTGAAAAGATACATTTACCCCAATGTTCATAATAGCACTATTTACAATAGCCAAGACATGGAAACAACCTAAATATTCATCGACAGACAGCTGGATAAAGAAGTTGTGGTGTCTACTCAGTCATAAAAAATAATAAAATAATGCCATTTTTAGCAACATGGATAGAACTGGAAATTCTCATTCTAAGTGAAGTAAGCCAGAAAGAGAAAGAAAAATACCATATACTATCACTCATGTGGAATCGAAAAAAAAAAAAAAAAGGACACAAATGAACTTATTTACAAAACAGAAACAAACTCACAGACATAGAAAACAAACTCATGGGTACTAGGGGGTAAAGGGGGTGGAAAGGGATAAATTGGGAGTTCTGAGATTTGCAGATACTAACTACTATATATAAAATAAACAACAAGTTTCTACCATATAGCTCAGGCAACTATATTCAATATCTTGTAGTAACCTATAGTGAAAGAGAATATATAGGTATATGCATGACTAAAACATGCTGTACATCAGAAATTGATACAACATTGTAAACTGACTATACCTCAATTTAAAAAATAATCAAGTGCAAATTTATGTATTCTCTGGTTCTTTTCATGTGTTCTGTTTAGATCTTATCAACTAGCCTGTAAAGTTTTGGTGGGCATGTAAGCAACTCTATGGGAAACCAACCTCAGGAGAAAACCACTTTAAAGTGCCCTGTCACTTTAGCAAAGCTACATTGTCACTAACCTTATATCAGGCATCCCCATGCTCTACTCAGCTCCAGCCCTAGTACACCTTTCAAATCTCCTGATCACTAATTTCCCTAACCTGTTCATTCTTTCTGTAGATCAAAGAAGTAGAAATGAAGAGTCAGTAATTTACAGATGGCCAGATCTCTTCTCTGGTTTCCCCTCCAGTAATCTTGTGAACAGACTCTGTGAACAAGATAGCATCTAAAGAAAGATCACAAGGAGTCAACAAGCCTGCACACAGTGGAAGATGGTTACAAGTTTGATCCCCGATCTCAATGATTAACTGAGATTACTTTCCCTTTTCCTCTTGAAAAATTGGCATATTCCAAAGTTATACAGAACTAATTTTTAAGTCCTCAAGTATCAGATCTTGAACCATGGCAGGTGGGGGAGAGACATGGGGAGGGGATAGTGGTAAATAATTCTAAGCCATCCTGCTTAGAACTCAAATGCGGTAGTCAGCTCACATATCATTTTCTCTCTTTTTAACACTTGCTTATTTTTAAATAAAAAATATGAGTATGGTACAAAAGTAAAAATATTCAAAAAGGCTGATAGTAAAAGGTAGGATTGTCTCTCATTCTTGTACCTCCTACCTACTTTCCTTCTCAAAAGGCAATTGCTATTATCAGAATTATGATACACAAGAGTGTATCTGACAGTCACATTCCATGCATATGCAAAAATGTGTAAGTGTTTCCTCTTCTTTAAAATAGCAAATGTTCTTTGGTGCTCCTATATTGGGTGCATATATATTAATGAGTGTAATATCTTCACCTTGTAATTCTCCTTTAATCATTAAAAATGTCCTTCTTTATATTTATGGCTTTTGTGGGAGGGGTAGACTGGGAGTTCAAAATTTGTAGATACTGACAGACATATGTAGAATAGATAAACAAGATTATACTGTATAGCACAGGGAAATATATACAAGATCTTGTGGTAGCTCACAGTGAAAAAAAATGTGACAATGAATGTATGTATGTTCATGTATAACTGAAAAATTATGCTCTACACTGGAATTTGACACAACATTGTAAAATGACTATAACTCAATAAAAAATGTTTAAAAAAAAAGCAAATGTTGGCATTCTGAGCTGGTTCTTTTACACTGATCTTTTTAATCAAGCAATATATAATATCTTACAGGTCATGCCAATTCATATTGAGCAGTTTCATTCATTTTTGAATAGCTGTATAGTATTGAATTATAAGAATGTATCAATTTTTTTTAGGTTCTCTATTGGTAGATAGTTGGCATTCTGAGCTGACTCTTTTACACTCTGATCTTCTTTATTAAACAATATAGACTATCTTGGCGTTCATGTCAATTCATATTGAACAGTTTCATTCATTTTTGAATAGCTGTATAGTATTGAATCAAAAGAACGTATCATAATTTTTTATAAGTTCTCTATTGGTAGATAGTAAGATAGTTGCCAAAAGATTGCTTTTACAAGCAATGCTATAATGAATAACTGTGTACATATCATTCATATGTATATTTGTATGCATGTGAGATAAAGTTCTAGAAGTAGAGTTGCTGGATAAAAGAATATATGCTTTATCGTTTAATGAATATTGCCAAATTGCTTTCAATAAGGATTCTATTAACTTACCTCACCACCAGCTATGTAAGGAGAGTGCCTGTTACTCCACATTATTGCCAACATAGTATTTCCAAACATTTGATTTTATGTTATCTGGTTGGTAAAAAAAAAAAAAAAAAAAAAGGCTAACATTATCATTTCACTTTTCACTTCTTTATGAATGAGGTCAAGCATCTCTTTACTCTTAAGAGACGCTTGTAATTCATTTTCCCACTCACACTCTGATTTTTTAAAAAATTGGGTTGTTGACCTTTTATTGATTAATACAAGTTCTTTAGATATTAATTAGCCTTCTATCTGTGATTTCAGTTGGACTTTTATTTTTACTAGTTTGTCAATTGCCTTTGACTTTTTAAGCAGTATTTTTTTCAACACGAATGATTTTATGTAGAATTTATCAGTCTTTTAAAAAAATCTTTCTTTTTACTTAGGAATGTCTTTTTTACATCATTCTACCTTTTTAATGTTAGTTGATGTGTTGAATTTCTTTTAGTTTTATCATTACTCTGTTTTCTGAGTTATGAATTTCTGTTTTCATCTGTATTACTTTCTTCCTTTGCTTTTTAGACGTTTTATTATTCTTTTTTTACTTTCTTGATTACTTTACTTTTATTCCTTCATATTTATTAATGTAAGCTTATTTATGTGTATTTTCTTATTTATTATTAAAATATTATGTAAGCATAAACTTTTCTTCTTGTTTATTAATATGATTATACATTTTAGAGCATTGCTAATAGATTGACACTGTCTTAACTATTGTTGTTTTGTTGATGAAATGCAATTTTACTTTTCCTATTTGAACTAATAGTTGTATAAGGGAAAGGTTTTCTTATTTTTTCTAGCTTTGCTAATTGATTTTTAGTTCTGTTGTATTGTGGTCAGATAATAATGACTATACTCTTTCTACATTTTGGAATGTATTGATTTTTGGGGGGCCTAATAAATGGTCAACTTTTGCAACTATTTTTGGGATGTTGTAAAAATTATGGTCAATTTTCACTACAGAATGCAATTACACATATTTTAGAATTATATATTACATATGACTTATATGACCCTAAAATTTTACGCACACATACACATACACACACATACACCACACTATTGCATCAGTCAGAGTTCTACAGGGAACTAGAGAAAGAGATTTGTTTTAAGGAAATGGCTAATCCAACAGCAGAGGCTTGGCAAGTCCAAAAATCTGCAGGGTAGACCAGTAGACTGAAGACCCAGGCAAGCATTACAGTTTGGGTCCAAGGGTAGTCTGCTGGCAGAATTCCTTCTTGTTCATAGGAGGTAAGTCTTTGTTCTATTAAGGCCTTCAACTGATTAAACAAAGCCCACCCATATTATGGAGGGTAATCTGCTTTACTCAAAGTTCACCAACTTCATCCAAAACCACTTTCACAGAAACATCCAGAGTAATCTTTTACCAAATATTTGGGCACCACATCAACCAAGCTGACACATAAAATCAGCCATCAGAATTACACAGATTATGTCATACATAGTATACAAGTATATACAATATATACTTTAGAGTTTTATGTGTTTTGTTCTAGCAGTCTTTTCTATTTCTGTATCTTTATATAATACACCAATCTTCTATTTCTGCAGATAGTATCTTGACTATTTTCAATGAGGATACAATACTAGTGATGAGATAATAATGATGACACTCTTTCTACACTTTGGAATATACTTCCTCGTTTTCCTCTTACCCTCTTTCTTCCACACTATTCAATTTCCCTTTCTATATAATTTTTTCAGTTACACTTCCTATTTTCCCACGTATGTATATGATTTTGTCTAGCAGCTTGAGATAGTATATTTCTTACCTAACCATAAAAGATAAATCATAATACATTATCTCTACCATTTGTCTTCACCTGCCCTCCTAAACTTTGCTAGTTGTTTCATATCTACATTGTACACTTGCCTAACATTTCATTTTGTTCTGTAACTCTAATGTCAACATCTGGTTGAAACTATGACCAAGTTAAGGATTCAATGCCCATTGATGTCTTTTACTGCAGTTTCCCCATTTAATTCCTAACTGAATGAAGTTTGTCCTCATGCTTTCTTCAAGAAGGACTCATGGTAAGTATTCTCTGAGTTTCAGCATGTTCAGTAGAGATTTTCATGCTGTCTTTATATTTGAACTAATTTTTTCAGGGTATGAAATTCTTGGGTCACATCTTTCCTCAAGGACCTTGAAAGCATTTATCACTTAACTGTTTTATTCCCCCATCACTTAGCCATTTATCACTTAGTCTGCTTATCGTTTAGCTTCTTTTTTTTTTCTCTATTTAGGTGACTCAATAATTTTTGTCTATTCACCCAAAAGATTTTTTTATCTTTGAAGTCCTGTAATTTTATCAGATTATCTCTGCTGTTTGCCTTTTCAACAGGTACAGCCAAAATTTCTTTAATTATTGTTAAATTTTATTTAACTGTATCTTTAAATAATGTTTTTGTCCTTTTATTTGGATTATATTCTTTTAAGTCAGTAACTATGTATATCTTTACATTTCTTTTTTCTAATTCTCCTTAAGCATTTATTTACTTTGATTTTTAAAAAAATGTTTATCTCATTTTGTTTGCTGTTTCTCTGTCTTGTTCTTTACATCTTTACTATGTTTTTATTTTATTTTATTTTATTTTATTTTATTTTATTTTATTGAAGTATAGTCAGTTTACAATGTTGTGTCAATTTCTGGTGTACAGCATAATAGTTCAGTCATACATATACATACATATATTCATTTTCATATTCTTTTTAATTATAGGTTACTACAAGATATTGAATCTAGTTCCCTGTGCTATACACTATAAACTTACTTATTTTATATATAGTAGTTAGTATCTGCAAATCTTGAACTCCCAATTTATCCCTTCCCACCCTCTTCCCCTCCAGTAACGATAAGTTTGTTTTCTATGTCTGTGAGTTTGTTTATGTTTTGTAAATAAGAATAAATTCATTTGTCTTTTTTCTTAGATTCTACATATAAATGATATCATATGGTATTTTTCTTTCTCCTTCTGGCTTACTTCACTTAGAATGACAATTTCCAGGTCCATCCATGTTGCTAAAAATGGCATTATTTTCTTCTTTTTATAGCTGAATAGTATTCCATTGTATAAATATACCACAACATCTTTACCTGTCATCTGTCAATGGAAATTTAGGTTCTTTCTGTATCTTGGCTATTGTAAATAGTGCTGCTATGAACATTGGGGTGCATGTGCCTTTTTGAATTAAGGTTCCTTCTGGATATATGCCCAGGAGTGGGATTGCTGGATCGTATGATAAGTCTATTTTTAGTTAAAATGGTAATTAAAATCTCAGAGGGGGCCTTTAGATAAGGATCCATGGCATCCGTGGCCAAACCAAGACATGAGACAGGGTGGGACAGAGCTAGCTCTGATCACCCTGGAAGTGGCCAAGACATGGCACGGTGGTTAAAAGCTTATGCTCCAGAGCAGAACTGCCTGGGTTAAAAACTCCCTCTGCCATGGGCTGACTGTGAGGCCCAAGAAGGTATTTATTTCTCTGTGCTTCAACCCCCTTGGTTGTAAAATGAGGGTGACAGTCATCACTCACCTCAGAGGGTTGTTTCGAGCATCAGGTACAATGACGCGTTTGAGCACTGTGATTTCTAAATCTTAAGAAAACATCTACATGTTGCAAAAACAACATTGCAAAATGACTATAACTCAATAAAAAATGTTTTTAAAAAAAAAAAAAAGAAAACATCTACATAGTCAGTGCTCAGTAAGTATCAGCTGGAATCATTGTTCTCTCAGACCGTTGAATCATCAGGAGGTAGAAGATGTTCATCTTGGTTGCCATTACATTTCCTTCATTTCTGCATTTTTGGTCAAGGAATGAAGTTTGGTCTTTGTTCCAATTCAGCCATCTGGCAGTTCCTGTTTGTCTCCCTATGAGGATTCCGCAATAACTGATTATGGGGAGGACTGATTTTGACCAAATCAGGTATAATAAAGGCCATCAAGAAACTACTTAAATTCAATTTGTGATTTCATCTGCTCTCTTGAAGTAAATGATGGCTAATAGAGGAATTTAAAATTGGTGTGCGGAAGAAGTTACAAAGATAAATGCTGGCTGCAGCTAAAAAGAATAAAAGTTCATTGTCTTAGGGCAAAATAGCATAAAGTTGCCCAAATATTTTTATTGCACAAATGCACTCCCTTTATTGGAAGTGATTGGGTAATGCGATGTTTTACTTCATTGAAAACAGATTCCCTTTAGAAGATAATTTCCTCATTATCCTCAGAGGCTCTGGAATCTGCTATTAGATTCACAATTCAATTTTGAATGACTTAAGGGAATGAAACCTTTATAACTTTTCTTTCTAAATTGTAGAAGATCAAAGGATGAATGCCCCCTTTAAAGTAATTTATTATTATAGCATATCACAGTCTATAACGCATTTAGAAAGTAATGATTTTTCAATAAATTTAACTTATTGCATTAATTTTTAAAAGATTTTTCTTTCATGAATTACCATTTCATCTTTTGGTTTTCATGTAATTACAGTCAGGTCGATTTATTTTAGACTAAAATCACAGAATATTAGAGCGACTGGGCACCTTCTGGAGTATCTCATTGAATTCTACAATAGCCTTATGAGTTAGGTGTGATGTTCCCTCTTTATATATGAAGAAATTGAGGCATGGATGGGTTATCCAGCATCATGGTGCTGGAGGGAATCTAAACTCAGCTCGGTCCAAATTCTAAGCCTTTGTTCTTTCTACCATAAATGCAACCCACATACTTTTTTTTTTATTATGTGGGACCTAGAATCACCTAAATTTTATTTATTTTTTATTCTTTTTAACATTTTTTATTGAGTTATAGTCATTTTACAATGTTGTGTCAAATTCCAGTGGCAACCCACATACTATTAAAGGACTTCTAGTGACACCCCATCCCCCATCACATGACACAAATGAAAAAAGCCTAAGGCTGCAGAAAGTGAAGGGAACTGTTATGGATTCCACTGTGAGCTGGCGACAGGATGGAGGTTTGTTTGGTGGCACACAGATCTGGGATGTCCTTCTGCCATGTCCTAGTGAGGTGAATTTAGATAATTTATTTAATCTCTCTGAGCTCCAGTTTTCTCACCCGTAAAATGAAAATAAACTTGTATCACAAGGATGCTCTGAGATTAAAAGGGTTTATTATATAGAGAGTGCTTAGCACTAGTGCCTGGCACGTGGAAAATCATAAATTAGAGGAAACTGTTTTCAGTAACACCGGTAATAATAGCAGGAAGTAGAACCTAGCTCCCTGAGTTCTGAGAAAGGACTTTCTCTAATTTGTTATCACTCTAGTTCCAATTATATAAACATACCAACTTTATGACTAATATACTTTATCCTATTTATTTCTTTATGCATTGATTTAAACAGATCAGCCTGGCTTTAGGTAGCATTAACTTGCAGATGGAATGTATTTACATTCTCCATGCACTGTGCATTCACATAGATTCAGCTTGATGCTACTCTGTCTTGGCACTGGCCACTCGTTCCCCAGGCTTCTTGAGAAATTTGGAATTGAGCTTTTGCTCTCTGCAGCCTGCCGGACCCCCACCCTGCTGTTCCTGCTCATGAGTCAGCTATGGCAGGTCCAGGTTCATTACCAATTCCCCGGGCTCTCTGGACGATGGGGCCTTGCTAATTTGCCTGCATCCTAGCTGCCCGAGCCCTCCCCCGTTTTGGCAGCCGCTGCCCCCACAGCTTTCTGATCTTATCGCAGTGGCTCTTAATTGTCCACTGCTGCTTCTCTGCCTTTTTCTCTGTGAGTGAAGCTCAGCGTGTGGATCATTTTGAACTAATCGTTTATTTAATATGCCTCCCATTTGTCCGTGGGCTTACATCTGCACCGTTCTTGCCTTCTATGCTGGGGCAGGTCTACAAAAAAGCCTTTATTATTCTCCTAATCCCTTTTGTGTGTTTTTTTTTCCTGTCCTTATCTTCCTCTGTAAGCTTTTCCTGACTCAGCAGATTCTTACCTTGCTCCCTTCGATTTTCCTAAGTACAAATGGTTGTTTAACCCCTTGGTATCAGATGCTGTATTATAAAGTCATCGAAGTCTTTCCCATTCTTCTCATGCTCCTGCTTCCTCTCATCTGACATTAATTTTAAAAGAATTCACTTAAAAACACAGTCAGGGAACTAAGGAGAGTGCACAGAGGCTGCTTCTCTTTGCATTTGATGCTTAATATCTATATCTACCCTATATGTATACCATCTACATCTCTTCTATCTCTAGATCATCTGTATCTGTTGTATATGTATATCCTCTACATTGAATCTGTGTATGTATCATATACATCTATTCCATGTCTACATATTCTACATCTATGTCTATATCTACACCCGCATCTACACTGATATCTGCATGAAACTTTGATGTGAAATGTGGCAGCCTGGGAGCAAGCTGTGGGAATGGTGAGTGTTCGGGAAATCAGGAAGCAGCTGCCTATATCCACAAGCCCCACAGCAGGACCTCTAGCTCCCAGGCTGTGGCAGAAAAAGTAAGGTTGTCATCCCTAGTCTGGTCCTCATCAGGTTGCAATATTGCTCATAAACCCTCTGGCATTTCAAAGCACAGCAGAGATAAGAAACATACTGTCCCGAAATGCCCCCTCCACCTCTGCCAGGAAAGCCCTACTGGCTCTTAAAGACCCATTTTCATCTCAAGCCTCACTCCTCCACGAAGTACTCCCAGATGGGGTCGGAGAACCACAAAGGCATTTACTATTTGACTCTCGGACTTTGGCATTGGGTCAGGTTGTTCTGCTTCTTACTGCGCACTCTTTTCTGTTGTGTTTCTTTTCATGCCGAATTGTTTAATATGCACAGCTTTTTAACTCCTAACACATTCAACAAATGACTTAAAGGCTGAGCTGTTCATGTTTAGGCATCCTTCACCCTTTCGTTTTAATCTACTGCTAGATTCTTTAGCATGCATTAGAATGCCCTGGGGACCTGAATTAGAAGGATCCTGGGTCTTTTCACAGCCCAGCTGAGTCAGAAACTCCAGGTGTGGGGACCTGAAATCTGTTATTTAAATGCACTCTTAGGGGCTTATGATGTCAACCAAAATTTGCTAAAAACTACTTTTGGAGATGCTAAAACAACTTTAAGATTTCTCTTTCTTTCTATTTTCACTATCATCTTACTAAACCAGGCCCATATCACCCAAAACACATATGCACGCATGCACACACACACACACACTTCTTTTTTAAAAAAATTTACTTTTGAACACATAACAAATATTAATCGGTACTTAATATGCAGCAGACACTATGGCAGATGTAGAGAGGAAGAAGCCATGATCATGAGGAGTTTGCAGCACAGAGAGGAAGACACACACCCACATCACACACTTAACTGAGTACAGCCTATGAACAAAATTGTGACTAAAAAACTAGCCTGTCTCAAGACCTGGAACACACGGATTACAAAGTACAATTTTCCAACTTATCCCAGGAATGGCAGGCTCGAAGATAACTTGTCTTCATTTTCCGAGGTAGGGGTGATGCATCCAATCAAAAAGAATGCAAAGGAAGGACATCAATGTGTCGTTATTTTCCGTTGGACCAGCACTTCCTCCATGACTCAGATCCAGGCATATCAACCTGCATTTGATGCTATTCTAAGTGGTCATTGACTGGCTGAGACCCCTTATCTCGATATATGGCCAGGAGAGAGAACTGTCATCACGACCACTTGGGACCCAGGCTTGGGGTAGATCGTCAAAACCTCTGTTCTCTGGTCTTGGGAATGAATTCCCGGTATAGCGACACTACTGATTCGTGACAACCCGTTAATACATGAAGGTTGGCAATTTTTACTGACCCCTCAGCATTCTCATTTCTCAAAACAGAGCCTGTCATTTCAGAATATCTAACACTTGAAAACAGCTTATTGTGGTGGTGTCATGGCAACAACACCAAAAAAGGCTTTCCTCCATTTGTACCAAACAAGAACTAGAGGTGTTTGAAAAGCGCAGAAACAGTCTGTAGCTCAGGACAGAAGACATTTACAGAAACGGAGCAATTCCTGCCCCTGCAAATTGACAGGGTTGGTTTCTCTTCTCTGTCTCTTGTGCTTGTGAGCCTTGGAATGTGGCAGGAGCTTGGATCCAGGGTGGCTGGCTTCTCTGAGCCATTGTTTTCCCAGTCTGTCCATCACATGAGCATTCTTTTCTGGTGATGTGAGTGATATTGATGCAAATGCCTTGGTTATGGGTAATAGTTTGGTCTGACAACTGCTCCTTGATCCCTGGGTTAACACTATGTCTAAGTTGCACCCGTCACCTCTGCGGGTGGCAGTCACCTTTGCAACATGGGAGGTTTACATTAGATGGACGTGTATTTGCCAAAGCTGGTTGTACATTAGAATAGTCTGAGAGAATGTTAAAAATGCAATTTCCAGAGACCTATCCAGACCTGCTGGTCTGGCCAAACCTTCTGAGGAAGAGACCCAGGAAACTGTCTTTTCAACCTGTTCTCTTGTGATTTCAGTGTAAGCAGACCTCTTCCTGATGCTGAGAACCATTGGCCCAGATGCTCCCCAAAGCCATTCCAGCTTTGCGTTCTGTGGATTCAGGATCCCACAGCCAGGATGCACCCAATTACTCCTCCCTGACTCTAAGCACCTCCCCATCCCCTCTCCCCTCCACACAGTCTTTCTTTGGTGACTCTTTTGGGTACTGGGAGGTCTAAGAGTTTTGTCAACGTTCAGTGAATGAGCCCTCTGCTCCCGCGTATGCAGGTGGCCCATTAGCACCGCTGTCAGACTGCTGAGTAATGGTGACTTTTCCCAGAATAATATGCTGCCTTTGTATAGCACTTCAAGGCTGTTTTCGGGCACTTGCACACACTTTCATGCAGGACTGGAATCATGAACCATTTCTGTCTGTTTCACTGTGTGAGTTGGAATTTGCAGATCGGACAACGACTAGAATGAGGCTGACCTAGGAAATCAGTAATGAAAAATCAGACAAGGGCTTGGAAGCATTTTCTTTCTATAAATCATCTAGTCCAGGGTTTCATGCTGAGTAAAGCAATCTCCTAGTCATCCAGGAGAGCAAGATTTATGCCAAGTAAGAAAGAATAGTCAGCTGATTTCCTATCTGTGGACTCCTTGAAGGGTAGAAAGAATAGAGACAGGGAGAAAAAAAAAAAAAAACTACTCTTGAACTGGTCAATTTTGAGTCACTGTTTCAGTCTGATTTAATCACCCAAAGCTAACAATGCTAGCAGAGGCCACCTTTACAAAGTGAAAATTAGCTAAAATCAATTAAAATGAAGCTTGCTTTGGCAGGAGGGAGCTCCCTAAGAGATGGTGTGTGAGTGTATTGCTGATAGAGATGTGGCAAACACCTAAATGCAATTATGGTGACTGAGGTGTGTTCACGAGATGGACAAGTTTCCCCAGAGAAGCAGAACCAAATCAATAGCGTTGTAGCCTGTCTGAGTGAGCAGTGCGGTCTGCATGATGTATGGAAAAGAGAGGTGGGCAGAAAAGGTTTATCCAGGTCTATCCATGAGATGGAAGGCCTGTAACTGACAGTCACAGGTGATGTGGTCACTCAGGGGAGCCCTGTGAGGGGAGCGGGGACAGATATTAAAGCAACATTACATTATATTTTATATTTATACATAAAATGTATTAGCCATGTTATTGCATTTGCTGAACACATGTTATATGTCAGGACTTATAGATGCTAAAGTGCTTTAATAGATTTTTACATTTAACCTTTAAAATATCCTTGTGACATAGGACCATCATCATCTGCATTATGATGAGAACATCAGCCTCTAGTTTTCGAAGCCAGTCGCTTAGCTGGTAAGTGGGAGACACAGGTTTTGAAGGCAGCTCTGTGTGCTTCTAAGGCCCTCTCAGCCACTCTGCTCTCCTGCCTCCTGGCACTGCACATCATGCTTTTCCTGAAATATGTTCTGGACTATCTAACTCCTAGTTGCTGGTTCTCTGTGCGTCAACTTAGTACAAAAAACTTGGTACAGGGAAGGGAGATGTTCTGGACGTGGGTGTGACCATGATAAAAGGTTACACAGGCATTTAGTTTATATATTTATTATGAAGGCATTGGAGCTCAGTGGTTAAGAGTTTGGGCTCAAAATTGGAATGATCTGGGTTTTATTCATGGCTCCATGGTTCTGCAGCACTCTGCCTCTAAACAATAATATCAAGCTGATTCTGGGATTCCAGGGCCTTAGGAAGCTCAGGGGTGGGAGTGAGAGGAGACCAACATTAAGCCAGTGAAGGCAACATAGTAAGGTAACTGCTGTGGTGGGGAAATCACAGGGTTTTGTGTATGTACAGCCATCAACCTTAGTCCAGGGTGGGAGCAACCCCTTTTAACAATGCTAAAATGGCATCCATGGTCTCAGTGCCCTGATTGGGGGAAGATAAAAATCAGCCCATTTCATACATGGAAAAGATGAGGCAGGAACAGTTTACAATCAATTTATATCTGTACAGTTCTGATTCAAACTAAAGGCTCTGTCAGGCTGTTTTTCCAATGAGAAATATTGTTCTTTCTCTTGTAGGATGATGATCCCAGGAAATACAATGCCAAGAACAGGGCCACCAGTCAGCATCAGAATGAACAAGGAAAATCCTCTTGAGGCAAAGCTGTCCTGGCAAAAAAGGCCATTTCCTAAGTGCGGGAACAGGTGGGAAAAATTACTTCCTGGGTCACCGGTTACTCAGTGTTCTCTGGGACAGCTGGTTGATGCTGAGAGGGAGATGCTCTCTGAGAGGAGCAGAGGTAGGTGGATGAGTTCCTGGGCCTTTAGGAACTCCACCCACACCCACAAGCATTTGTCAGTGTTTTACTGAGCACCTGCTGTCAGTCTCATGATGGGTCCACCCTGGGGGTCTAAGGGTGAGCAAAGAAGACACACATGCAGCCCTCAAGGAGTTCATGGTTCACCCAGGGAGAGACCCCTAAGCCTTGAGTTACAAGGCAGAGAGCTCTGGGTGGACGCGGGGTTTGTACAAATGCGTCTGAAAGATTAGTCTAAGGAGACACCTCTGAGCAAGCGGGCTGACTTCTGTTCAGGGAGCGCATGCCATTCCTCCTGAGACATGGGGATGGGGCATGCGAGTTAGCAAGAGTGCCTGGCAGGCATCATGCATCCTGGTGCAGTATAAAGAGGGACAACTCCAGGCCATGCAGGGCAGCCTCATCTTGACAAAATGATTGCCCAGGAGACAGTCATGGAGGGAGAAGCTTTCCATCTGTGATCTGCAAGCACCTCTGCTCACCCTGAAAGGAACCACTGAAATGTGTGAGAGACTCCTGCATGAATGCGTCAGTGTTCCCCAAGGCTGAAGATACTGGGGGTGGGGGTAGGACAGCAGGTCTGTATCCACATCTATATCTACATCTACTTCTATGTCTATATAAAACCAAAGCCAACTTCTTTGGTCTGTGCACACAGAGTGGTCCCACGCTCTTCCATATAATGGGTATGTAAATTGCCTCTCTTTCTGAACATATTTCCTGGGGGGTGGGGGATAAAATAAAGCCCGAGAGTGAAGCAGAAGTGAGAGCTCTCTTATTGCTCTCTGAATCCGCGTTACCCAGCACAGCATAAGGTGTGTGTGCAGCAGGTTCTCAAGGCTGGATGATCTATGTGACTCAGTGAGGCCTCCAAGAGCTCCCCAAACACACTCCACACTAACCATGTCCATCCTGAAATGTCCATGTTAGTGCCATCTCATTGGCAGGGTGTTGTTCCAGAAGGATTTGATTGAAATGTGTGCCTCCATCCCTGGCCTGAGGTGGGGATGTAAAGGGTAAAGTGATGACCTTATTTTCCATGAACAAGAATCTCTCTGCCCCTCCCTGCCTCTACCTTCCTTTTCCTCCCATCTCAGATTTGATGCTGAACTCTCTTGTCTTCTCAGGAATGACGGTGACTTTCCCAAATCATCAGCTGCCTCTAGATTATCTCAGGGAATACTCCTGATGGTACCGTCCATCCTAAGACCTTTCTACCAGGCACCATCGACCCTTTCATTTTCATGGGTTCCTGTGGAACACAATTATAAGCCTCAAGAAATTTAATTGTCTTGGAGCAAATGAAAAAGGAACTACAGTTTACTCTTGTATTTAGTGAGAAAATTTGCAAAAAGAATAATCCTGTTGACATAAGTACTTAAGAATTTTAAGTGCTGTGTTGGTTAATATCTTTCTTAAGGATATAGAGAAGGGCAAGTTGGAAAATATTTACACTCTGGTGTGTGGGGAGCACAGGGAACAAAAAGGCCAAAGGACTCTTACCAAAAGTCACTGGTCTTAGTTATAATCATGTTATCATGGTTATAACACCTCTCTTTAACTCTTAATGATATGCAACAGGAGATTCTCTGTGATGTTTAATGATGAAATTCTGCTTTAATGTTTCCTATTTTCAAACCGTTACCAGTTGCGACAAGAATAAAGAACATTTCCCACCTGAACTGTTGGAAAGAAAATTGTTAAGCTGTGGTCCCATCACCTCCAAATACTCTATCATTTCCTACAAATGAGCATACTCTCTAAAACCTTAATTCATGCATCACAATAAGGAAGCTAAGATTAATACATTACCATCTAACTCTCAGATCCCCAGCTGCTCAATAACATTGTTCACAGCAAAAGGATTCAGTTCAGAATCACACATTGCATTTGATTGTCACGTTTTTCAGTCTTCTGTTTAGAGCATCTCTTTTTAGACTTTTCTTGACTTTCAATTCCTTAAGTTTTTTTAAGGGCTAGGCCAGCTGTTCAGTTGCATGACCCTCAGTTTGGTCTTGGTCATTCTTCCTGCTTAGATTTAGGTTTTGCATCTTTGACAGGAGTGTCACCGAAGTATCACCTCATAGTGGCTACTCCCTGCCACGTGGATACCTTTCCTACCCAGCGTGGTGTCTGACACCTCATGGCAGGCTGCCTCTCCTTGGGGCTGACCTCCTTATCCACTTGGATGCTGGGCTTCCGCCCTAGACTATTCCTTGGCCCTCTGTGTTGATGGCCCTGCTTGGCTGCTGATTCCCAAGCCACGTCTTCCTATCTAGACACTTTTCTCAATGTTTTTGAACTCTTACTTTTTACAAGCGGCTTCCTCCTGAAGCGTTCATGCCCTTGTCACAATTTTCAGGCTCTGTCATTTCATGCGAGACTGCACTTCTACGTGGATGCCCTCCGCATTCTTCCTGGGCTCTGATACCTCATGCAAGGCTGTCCCCACATGTGAATGCCCTTCTCACACTGCTTGGGCTTCCGCATCCCATGTGGGTCCACGTTGCTGCACAAACACCCTGCTTGAGATTTGATGCTGCACTGTGTCACTGAAGCCATTCCTTATGCCCATCCAGTGTGGACACCCACCTTTCTCTGCTCCACTTCGTGGCATCCAGAGCATTAGTACTGAATTTTGGGGGGCAAGAGAAGAAGAGATGAAGAGAAATAAGAAGTGTTAGAAGAAAAGCAACCACCAAGTTTTATCTACAAAGTTTTTGTTTAACCACTAGGAAAGTAACTTTAAGCTATGGAGTTTGTTAAAATCTTACAAAACATGTTTCTTATAAGAAATTGCATTTGTTCATTTAATCACTTAATCAATTATAGAATAAATTGGATTGAATACTGAAATTGCTCCTTGTAACTATGTATGAACTCACCAGCTCTCTTTTAATTAATACTCCATCCCTATATTAACTATGTAAGGTCTCTTGAGAGCCAGAAACCCCTGATTCTATGTCTCTTTCTGTCCTGCTTGTATGTCCAATAGATTCAGATCTAAAGACCATCTTAAGCTTCATACTGCATAGTCCAGAGTTGATGATTCTTCCAGTATTAAATTATAAAATAAATTTCTCACTTAGGATTATACTTTTACAATGGTCCTGATACTGCTCTAGAGTTTGGGGGATGTGCTTTTAGGGGCCCGGGAAGGATAGCTCATCTTCAAGCAAATTTCTGGCTTTTTATCAGTTTTACCCATTGAGATTCTCAATAAGAATCTCAAAAATCCTTTGAGAAGAGGGTTTTATGTAGCTTACCCCTTTTTAGCATCCTTCCCAAACATGCGCACATGCACACACACTCAAACGCACACAGAAAGTGACTGCTTTAACTGAAGTCTTTGTTCTCAGTTTAAATGTGAAGCCCTCATGTGGGGTTATTTTTTAAACCTTTAACAGACATGTTTTAAACTTTAATTTGAATGTGTTTCAGATTTTTTTCTGCGGAGCAGAATTTTTCTTCAGTGAAAGGGAGTGTGTATATGTCAGCTATTGCCACAAATGCGGTGTGTTACTCATTGCCCTCAAATTTAGCTAAGAACGGTCACTTATCCTCATCTATCTGCACGTTCATTGACCTAGGCTGCCCTTGGCTGGGGGGCCTGTCGAGTTTGCTTGGTCTCTCTGACACTGGGGATCTGCTAGGGCCAGCTTTGCTCTGCCGTGTGTCATTTTCCTGGGCTCAGCAGCCTGGTCTGGGGCCAGTCTGAGTAGGCTCTTCTCAGCTGGGGAGCAGGGAAGCTTTAGCTGGCAAGTTCTTTACAGGTTTCTGTATGTCTGGTTGAGAGAGCACTGAAAACTGGCAGTGGATGCAGAAGTGGGGTCAGGTGGTAAAGAATCAGGAAACAGGAATGAAAAAGAGTACTGCCAGGGTTTAACAACTGCACCTAGAATGTTGGCTGGTTTAGATTCTTCTTAATTTTCTATATTTTCTCCTTTGATTGAGCTGGTAAGAACTCCGTGGTAGTTAGCCCCTCTTCTTTCTGAAGGCCTCTCACTGTTCAGGCTTGTCACAATTCAGTTTATCAGACTGGCATTGGGTAGTACTTAACTGGGTGAATGAATGAATGAATGAGGGAATGACTGATATCATGACTTCGACATGATTGACCCTCCTTCCAGGTGTGGGTACCAAGGCTGTTACTGTAATGTACCTTCACAGGATGAAATTAGGAACCAACCCTGCTCTAAGATCTAAAAGATTAAAGACTAAAATTTTCAATTTTAGTCCCTAAATTCTAGGTATCATTGGATACTGCCAAATAATGATTCTTAAGTGTTCTAAGACAGCCACGATTTCTGTTAAATTTCAAGTTTATAAATCTTTTTTTGTGTGATAAACTGAATTGATGGGATGGTAAAGCAGATTGATAGAGACAGGAGGCAGGTGAGATGAAAGCAAGGGAGAAAGACTCCAAGAAAACAGTCCACCTCATTCTTCTAGGCAGCTCTGTTCTAAACAAACCACCAAACACAAACATTTGTGGGCATTTGTGAAATACACATTCTTCTCTTGTCTTCATTAAGGGAAAGATGCTGGGCGAGCAGTGGAGATTAGGGCCGGCACCTTGGTCCCAGCACATTGATACTTTTTGTTTGTATAGGGCAGCTGTTCCTATTTTAAATCACTTGTTATTTTTCAAGAAAAATTTTACTAATATTTTAAATTAATTTTAAGAGGCAGAGATATGAGCATTGTGATGTACTGTGTCATTGTCCATTCAAATAATGACCATCATTTATTAAGCACCTTGATATGCTGGGCACTGTTAACTGTTTGATATAACTTTGCTTTACTCTCTAAAACAATCATACAAAGTAGGCATTATTTAAAATTCTCAATTAATAGTGGAGGAAACTGAGGTTTAGAAAAGTTTAGTAACTTAAGGTCAGTCAGCTAACAACAGGATTGATCCGGTCTACAATTCATGCCAGCGACCCAAGCAGCATTTTCTTTCTTCCTTCTTCCTTCTTCTTTCTTCTTTCTTTCTTTCTTCTTCTTTCTTTCTTTCTTTCTTTCTTTCTTTCTTTCTTTCTTCTTTCTTTCTTCTTTCTTTCTTTCTTTCTTCTTTCTTTCTTTCTTTCTCCTTCCTTCCTTCCTTCCTTCCTTCCTTCCTTCCTTTCTTTTCTTTCTTCCTTTCTTTCTTTCTTCCTTTCTTCCTTCCTTTCTTTCTTTCTTTCTCTCTTTCTTTCTTTCTTTCTTTCTTTCTTTCTTTCTTTCTTTCTTTCTTTTTTCTTTCTTCTTTCTTTTTTCTTTCTTTCTTCCTTCCTCCCTCCCTCCCTCCCTCTCTCTCTCTCTCTCTTTCTTTCTTTCTTTCTTTTAAAATTGAATTAAAGTCAATTTATAACGTGTTAATTTCTGGTATACAGCCTAGTGATTCATATGTATATATATACACACATACATATATATACATATATTCCCTTCATCTTTTTCATTATAGGTTATTACAAAGTATTGAATACAGTTTCTTGTGCTATATAGTAGGATCTTGTTTTATCTATTTATATACAGTAGTTAGTATCTGCAAATCCTGAACCCAATAGCTCTCTTTCTAATACACTCTATTGCATTGATTTCTTAATTGGGTTGGTTCATGAGTACCTCCCACCCCACTACCCTCCCAGCATCTTCTCCCAGAGAAACCACCATGCCCATGGCTTACAATGCATGCTCTCTGGTGAGTTTAGTGTCTGATAAAGGTAAAACAACAGTAACCAGAAACAGGTTTATGATTTGCCTCCAATAAGCAAATTGTTAACGGTGATGAATTCTCCTTCATCATACCAAAGGCAGGGAAGAGAAAAGGGGCTTATGCTATTGAATAAAATATTCAGATCAGATACAGGAAATGACTTTTACTCAGGTTTGTTAAAACCCATCATGAGATCGCTGGAAAGTTGGTAAACATTTTCACTCAGAAGAAGCGTTTCAGACCTTCTTTCTCCTTCTCTTCTTCATATTCTCCTTTTCACCACCTCCTCCTCCTTCTTCTTTCTATGGAATATTTGTTTCCAAATAAAATCTCAAAAGCAATTCCACCCATCTATTCACTCATTCAACAAATAGTAAGCACCTACTATGTGCCACACACTGGGTTAGACTGAAGACACAGTGGTGAACAAAGGACACCTTGGTCCTCACGTTTGGTTACAGGCTGCTGCTCTGGTTGAAAGGTAGGCTTCTCCGAACTGCCCCAAGTTGGCCTTCTCTGGGGAGCACCAGCTCTCTGCAAAACTTTGTGAAAACCACTCCCTGGATAGGCTCCTATAGAGGGGACCAAGAAGCCAGCCCTAATCTCCACTGTTGTCCCCAGCATCTTTCCCCTGATGAAGTCAAGAGAAGAATGTTTATTTCACAAATGCACACAGATGTTTGTGTTCGGTGGGTTGTTTAGAACAGAACTGCCTACAAGAATGAGGTGGACTGTTTTCTTGAAGTCTTTCTCCCCTGCCTTCATCTTGTCTGCCTCCAGGTTCCATCAACCTGCTTTTCCATCCCATCTCCGAGGCAGCCGCCAGTGCTATCTTCATAAAACTTTTAATATCTCCCTCTTGACTTCTTAATAAAGTTCAATCTTTTAAACAGGCATTCAGGGGCCTCATGATCTACCCCAATCCTCTGCCTGTTTTCCGGCCTCATTTCCCTTTATATCCTTTTGTGTATTCGGCAGACTTTTTCACTGATCACCTGCTCGATCCCCAAACAAGCAGGATGTTCATGCCTCCTCACCTTTGTTAGGCCCAGAATGCTCGTTACTTCCTCCACTAATCAAAAATCCACGCAACCTTCAAGGTGCAGCTCATTTGCAGCTTCTCCCCAAGGTCTTTCTTATCCCTCCACCAGAATTAATTGCTTCCTCCTCCGTGCTCCCACCGCCCTTTCCTGGACTTCTGTTTAACACATTTTTCTGTTCTGCTTCATCCAAACATGATATGTTTACACATCTATTTCCTGCAACCCACTCAGATACTCAGAATTAAGATCATGGGTCCATGACAGTTCATCATTTTTCCTTCTGGTGCTTGAGTCAGAAAAGGACCCCACAAAGTATCTTACATTATCACATCAAATTCTCATACTAGAGTTCTAGAAGGTCAGGTATGGTCACAGAGGTGCTAATGACTTCATTTTTAATTTTACCTTCAAGAAGTGTGCTGGAACTTGGTGTAAAACAGACCTGGGGTCCAATCCCCTATCTACACTCACTCAGTGAGCTAGGGTGAATCATGTAATGTCTCCAATCCTCGGTTTTCCCTTCTGAAAATGGGAATCAAATCTTACCTCAGTGAGTTGTTATGAAGATTAAGTGGCATGACAAAGGTTTAACGCAATGCCTGTCGCATAGAAGTGAATAATAAATTATAGCCAAGATTAATGTTTTTCTCCTGGGAGAAATCCTAGCCTACGTGACTGAATTCCTACTGGGTGCCAGGTGCTTGTGGGTTTGCTTCATCTGTAGTATCTCATTTAACCCTGATAACTACCCTTATGAGGCGGTGCTACTGCTTCCATCCCCATGTTCCAGATGAAGAAACTGGGAGGTCGGTAGCTTCCCTGAGGTCATGTAGCTAGCAAGGAGTGCAGCTGGATGAGCACCCAGTCGCTGGACTCTAGGAACCATGGTCTTCACTATCGATGCCATTTGCTAGATTGGAGAAGTCAAAAAGAAGGTATAGTTTTAATGGAACAGGTAACATCACCCTTACTCGGGATCCTTGAGAAAATTTGTCATTATGTAGGCCACCCATACAATCAGTGGGAACCTGCCAGCTGGATGATTTCTTCTGGTTGTGCAGAGATAAACATCAGAGTGTAATCATTGCACTAAACAATCTATCAGATTCTCTGCCGAGTCTGTTCTTTCAAGAAGATTTTCCTGTCTTTTAGGCTTTCAAATGGCTCCCTGTGTTTTTTCAGCTCTAATATTTTGAGGCCTCATCCATTTCCTCAAAATCTCTCCCCAAAAGAGGGGGGCAAAGTGAAACCGGCTCTAATTACACGGTACTTTCCACACGTGTAGATTGCAATAATCAGCTCTAAAATTCCATTTGGTTCCCTGGGAGTCAGTGTGTGATCTATTTCAAAATGAATAAAAAGGACTCTTTTTGAACCATTCATCTCTTCTATTTGTCAACATCATAATTCCTATGGTTTGTTATCTGACTCACACTGGGACTGGTTTAATCTGAATTATACATGTTCTACTGTGTTGCTATGATTTAGCCAAGCATGATTTTGTTTTATACTTTTATTTTAAATAAGCCTATTCCCCAGGGACCCTAACAAGAAAAACCCAAGCCTTTCTCCTCTCTGAAACCTTTGGATTTGCATATTTCACACTTTTTTTTTCTTTCTAGCTAATTCTTTGTTTCCTCTCAAACCAGAGACTTTAGATCCATGGTGACTTTCGTGGTTGGATTCTTGACTTTTCACAGCGCCGAATCCAGGAGTTTTTCTCCTCCCTCCCTCGGTCCCCCCTCCCTCCCTTCCTTCCTTCCATAGCTTTATTGAGGTCTAATTTACATGCCTCAAACTCCACTTGTTTTATATGCACAGTGATTTTAAGTAAACGTTCAGTGTCCTGCAACTCTTGTCACAATCTAATTTTAAAACATCTCCATCACCCTAAGAAGGAACTGGCAGGCCCATGCGCAGTCCCTCCGCATTTTCCACTCCCGGTCTCAGGCAAATACCAATTTACCTTTTGTCTCTACAGATTTGACTTTCCTGAAACTTTCATACAAATGGAATCATATAATATGTGGTTTATTGTGTCTGGAGTCTCTCACCTAGCATAACATTTTTGAGGTTAGTCCATGTTGTAGCACTTATTATACTTTGTTCCTTTTTACTTTTGAAGAGTTCCCCGTTGCATGAATATATCACATTTGCCTTATCCATTCACCAATTGATGGGCATTTCGTTTGTTCCCCCTTTTGGCTATTACAAATAATGCTGCTTTGAACACTCATATGTAAGTCCTCGTGTGGACATATATTTTAATTTCTCTTGGGTAGATTCCTGTGAGTAGAATTGCTAGGTCATATGGTAAATTCATGTTTAACATTTTAAGAAATTGCCAAAGTATTTTATAAAGTAAGAGCAGCATTTTCATTTCTTTAGCAATGTGTGAGGGTTCCGGTGGATTCACATCCTTGACAATTGTTGTTATTGTCTTATACATTGGTGAGGTGTTTATAGTGATAAAAGGATGGAAAAATGGGACTAAGTATAGTTCTAGTTGCAGTGCTCCTATTGTAAGTAAAGCTGAGCATCTTTCCATTTTAAGGGTCATCTGCAAACTTTTAAAATGTGAACCTCATATCAGCTCTTTTGTCCATTTTCCATCTAGTCTTCAATCTTTCTCTTTCCTTCTTGATTTTTAATTATCCACTTTAAAAACTGGAGGGTATTTTCTTCATTATAAACACAGTGTACGCTCATGTTAAAAGGTTGAAAACAAAGGTAGGAAGTGAGACTTCAAATTAGTCAGCTGAGTTGACTGCATTTGTTTTCATCCTGTCCAAAAAGTCCACCAAAGTGGTTGTGAAATGATTTTTTTTTACAGCAATTAACCTGGAAGGACAAAAGAACAGAAATCAGCATGTTTGCAGAGATGGAAAGCAGGTGGAGGAGCGCTCACTGACCAAGCAGAATGGAGAAGTTATACTCAAGTGCCTGTAGAGAAGGAGTCTGATGAAAAGGTACCCCAGAGAAACTCAATACAGCAAAGGGCTGAACTTTTGGGGGGCCTAAGAGAGAATGGATGGTTGAAAGTGCTTTACAGGGAGGTTAGACCTTCCCCCAAATTCTCTCACCAACTCTGTACAACCAAGTGACTAAATGGCTCCTGCAATCTGCCCCTCCCCAAGTGAGTGGGAGACCCTAAGGGGCAGGGCGGAGGGGAGGGGCTAAACAAGGGAGAGCAAGTCTATTCCTTGAACCAAGGAATCCTCCACACCACTTCCTCTTCCTCCTAGAACATGCTGAGCCCTGCCAAATCATCCTCCTCTGCTCACTATCCCTAGGCAGGAAATTAAAGAATTCTTCTGGGGAGAAAAGACTTCCATGCACTGACATTTGGGATTCCCCCAGTGAAAACCTGCCTCACTCCTTGGTCACCCCATTGAAAAGTTTAACAGCTGACAATCACCTCTACCCCAAATTAAATATGAACACAAAATAAAGGATCATCAGATATTTGAGGAATGCTTTAAACATAAAAAGAGGAGCAGGAAACAGCAAAGAAACAAACAGGGGGCTGGGGAAGAACCCCTCTGTAGAAAACAAATAGTTCTCCAGGGAACAGAGAAATTTCAACATACAAAACCACAGAGTATCCTTATAAACATAAGAAAAGATATTGCAATTACAAGTCAAATACAGGATACTATGATTAAGGAACAGAAAAACAGAGCTTCTAGAAATTAAAAATATTATAATAAAAAATTTCAGTCAGTAGAAGGGCCCTTGGAAATATCCCAGAAAGAATTATAAATCATGAAAGAAATGAGCAATAGCAAGAAAAAAAAATTGTAAGATTGACTCAAAATGTCTCCTAACATCCTAAGGTTTCCAGGGGAGACAGCAGAGAAGCATAGAAGGAAAACATCTGAGAAACACAATCTCACAATTGAAGGGCTCGTATCTTCCGTTCGAATGGGCTTATTTAGTACCAATTTAATGAATAGGGGGGAAAGGACATATAATTTTGAAATTTTAGAACATTAGAGATAAACAGAAGCTTCTAAAGAGAGGAAAAGTGTGGGTCTCCAAGTCAAGAATGGCACTGGATGTCCAGTAGTGGTATGGGATTCTGGACATCGCTGGGGAAACCCAGCTTTCAGCCTAGAATTCTGTATCTGGTCAAACTTTTCATCAAGGATAGAGGCTGAAGATATCCTTAGATATATAGAGCCTCTAAATACTTATCCCCAAGCATACTTTCAGAAGCTACTTGAGGATATTTTTCAGCAGAAGAAGTGAGGAAAACAAGAAAGAGGGGCACTGCTTGGCCAAGCAGTAAAGTGTGTTTGCATCATCATCATCATCACCATATAATTTCTATTTAAATAATAATTTAAATATAAGTATTTAGGGACAATAGGGAGAAGGAAGGTGTTCATATATATCTTTAGATGACTTTAAGGGTTAAATCTTCGAATAGTAGGAAAAGAAATGAAGAAATACAATCTAAATTGGATAAACCAAGACATAGAAATAGGAACATATTACTAAATACACTATTTAGCATATGAAAAATACTATTTAGAAGAAACAGCATGAGGGTTCAAAGTGACTGACATGGACAGTGGGACTGACAGGCTCGTGGGTGTTGGTGGCAGAGGGTAAGGGACTGCTGCTCTTAGACCCTTGGGCCCTACCTTGATAAAAATAATATAAATAACTTAAAAGAAAAAAGTTTTGGGGCCAAAAATAAACAAGTACCATGACAGAAACAGCAACAAAGCAAAGAAATTAGGTGAAAGAAAAATCACTAATTGTCACACTACCCAAAGATAAATAGTGCTTACATTTAGAGCAGTTTTTTCCCACCTTTTCTTTATGGAAAGGTTTTCGTTTTGAGCTTTTACATAGCTGTGTTCATACAATTGGCTATTCTGGTTTTCTTAATCTATTATCATGGCAAAAACATTTTCCCATGATCGTATTAAAATTTAAACATATTTACTTTACTGTACACCTGAAACATTGTAAATCAACTATATGTCAATAAAAAAATTAAAAAATTAAAACGTCCTTTGAAAGGGCTGCATGATAGCCTAATTGGGTGGCTATACTATAATTTACTTTTTTTAATTGAAGTAGAGTTGATTTACAATATTATCCTAGTGTCAGGTGTACAACATAGTGATTCAACATTTTTATAGATGGTACTCCATTTAACATTATTACAAAATAATGGCTATATTTCCCTGTGCTGTACAATATATCCTTGTTGCTTATTTATTTCACTTTTGTCAGGGTCATTTGTCGTTCTTTCTGCCAAAGTGCCAACGTTCTTGGGAACACCCTCCAACTCTCAGCTGGGCAACTGCTCTTTCTCCCCCTCAACTGTGTGCTTCTAGTGGGGGCTGCCAACTGCCAGCCCAGCCCTCTGGCCAGAGTCATGAGAACGTGGCCCCAGCCTGGCCGGCCCAACTCCTGGGCGTTTTCTAACTGGAGCTGGACTGAAGAGATTGATGTGAGGATGTAAGCCTGGAGCAACGATGTGAGCTTGGACTCCCAGGACAACAAGCCTGAAAGCATAAAGCACAGGGGAGCAGAGATGAGAGAAGGGGCAGGAAAAGGAATCAACAGCTGGGGCAAGAGGGGAGAAAGGGAGGTAGACGAAAGAAGTCAACCTGACACCATTCGAATTCCTGAACCTAGTGATCCCGGAGGCCACTCTTACTCTGGCCCTTTCCGTAACTGGTTACATTAGCCGATAAATACTTCTTTTATACATGTTATACTCAAGATAGGTTGAATTTGCTTCTATTGTTTTTAAATGAATGAGCCTTCACCAAAGTGACTTCAAGAACAGAACGTAATATTCAAGTTATTTGTAGCAAATACTTAATAAACACTTATTAAACTGAATCAAATGAGTGCCCCCAGAAGCAGAGTGGTACAGTGCAAAGAGTATGGGCTTTAGAAACTGGCTGACCTGTGTTTGAATTATGAACCTGTAAGAACTTTGGCTAATTGTTTCATATGTCAGAGCCCCAGTTTCTCCTCTTCTTTTTTCATCCTGATCAGCATTATAATCTCTAACATTTGTTGAGTTCTTTCTCTATAGCTCACACTATGCTAAATGCTTTGCATATGTTATCTAATGGATAAAATTATCCTAAGGGGCAGGTATTTTTATTATTATTATTATTATTATTATTATTATTATTATTATTATTATTATTATTATTATTATTATTATTATTATTATTATTATTATTATTATTATTATTCTGTTATGATCTGTGAAATGAGGATTCGATGAGATAACCAATATAAAGCAGTAAGCCCAGACAGTAATGATATTTTTTCCTCCCAGTTTTTCCTTTCTGCCTTAATCCTG
The DNA here is from genome assembly GCF_009834535.1 of Camelus ferus. NCBI lineage: Eukaryota > Metazoa > Chordata > Mammalia > Artiodactyla > Camelidae > Camelus > Camelus ferus. The sequence continues at coordinate 14,265,368 of NC_045716.1, read as the reverse complement.
CCTCTTACCGCTTTGCCAGTATTCAGAGTTATGGCCCCTTCTCTTTTGAATAGATTAATCTGTTTGCTTTTTGTGAACATAACTTGTTAGTCTTTGTCTTTTTTGCCTTTTTACTTGTGAATTACTCGGTGTGAAAAAAATGCTTACTAATGACACAAAACAACACAAACGTAGAACTCAACAAATGCAAAAGCATGTTATGTTCTTGCATGGGAAGACTGAACATTGTACAGAGGTCCATTCTCCTTAATTTATACAATTAATCAAATTCAAATAGAGGCAATAACAAAGAATTCTCTCTCTCCTTCTCTGGAGTTGGGCAAGTTGATTCTAAAGTCTATGTGGAAAAATAAACAAGCGAGGGTAGCCAGAAAACTTCTGAAAACGGAGAGCCACGAAGAGATTTTAGCCCCTCTAGGTAATAACGTATATTATAAATGTCAATAGTAAAAACAGGGTAATAATGATGCCTAATGGGAAAGCTGACCTTAACACAAACTATAAAGTTTAGCAACAGGCCTGATTAATAAAATAATTTAGTAGAGTAAGTGGTGAAGGTGGTATCAATGTCTGAAGTTTGACAGCACACTCTGTTGACAAGGCTGTGGGGGTATAAGCTGACCAGAGTGCCATACAGCATAGACCCCTGTTCCATGGATAGAAATTTGCTAACATTTACCAATATTACTAATGCACGTACCCCACATCTGGTTAAGTGCACTCATACAAAATGATGGGCATACAAAAGATATTCATTGTAACATATTTGTAAGAAGAACTCCAAATGTCCATCAGTAGGAGACCGGATAAATAAACTATGAATTTTTTCGGTGCCAAGAGAGTAGACATCATCACAAGAAAAATAAATTTGTAACTATGTGTGGTGATGGACATTGACTAGACTTACTAAGGTGACAATTTTGCTACATATACAAATATCAGATCATTATTTTACACCTGACACTAAGGTTATTTGTCAGTTATGTCTCAATAAAAAATGAACTATGGTGCAACCACACAGAAGAATAATATTCAGTTTTTTAAAAATAGAGAAAAAGGTATCTAATTACTTACATGAAAAGAAGAAAGTGAAAAACTCAAGTACAGAATAGTGTATATCATACCTTACATGTTGTATAAGAAACGTGGAATAAGACTGCAGATTTGTATTTGTCTGTACCTGTGTAAAGAAACATGAATTACTAAGAGTAGTTACCTGTGTGGAAAGGGACTATCTGCTGGAAGGAAAGGCACATGAAAGATTTATCAATGTATATTTTATTATATTGATTTGGTTTTTTGAATCATGAGTTTGTATTACTCATTCAAATTTTAAAAAGAAGTAAGGGTTTTTAAGACATCAAGCAGTGAGTACTTACCATGTGTAAGACACTGGGCTAAGCCTGTAAATACAGCATCTCATTTAATCCTTACGACAGCCCTATGAGATTTCATTTTAATCTTCATTTTACAGATTTATTTATCCTTTCTATCAATCCATGTCCCTTATTTCTTTCATGTCCTAGCTCCATACTAACTTCCTGCAGTCTCCCTGGGTTATTTCCACCCAACTCCAACTAGCTGTTGGAATCTCTTTAGCAGTTAAATACCTAGTTCACAGCATACTCTTTTAACATAACAACATCCTTACCTTTTACCTGTACATGCTCCGTCTCTCAGACTAGACTGTAAAAACCATACTGTACACCATAGTTTCCTCATTTGTCTTCTCAACTCTAGTGCTGACAGACACACTGAATCAACACTCAGTAAATCACAGAATATAAAATAGGACTTTTATTTGTGTCGGTCCATGTACACAGTCTCTAACTGAACCTCCCTAACACCCTGTCAAGCAGGTTTTATTATCCTCATTTTACAGAAGAGGAAACTGAGGTTCAGAGAGACTCAGAAAGATTAACCGGGAGTCTTATCGAGGACATTTGACTCCGAGATAAGTGCCCTTTTCATCACAACACAGCCTCTATTTAGCTTTTCAGAAAATACCTGGTCCAACCACATTTATTGCAGGAGAATGTCTGAGTCAATTACCTAGGAATGAGGACACAGAAATAACTCAAGGATAAAGAAACCTTTCCCTTTTTCACTCATACCAGACAACACTAACTGATTATACAACTTTTCTTCTGGATCTTGAAGCTGTTTCACATACCCTACAGTCTTTCTGAAAACCAGGTTCCAGCTCCACAATCAACTGACCTTAATCCAAGATGGACACCCAAGAAGAAACATACTTGTCATTTGAGGACTAGGTGAGAGCTGGTACCTCGCTACTCAAAACGTGGTCCTCAGACCACCAGCATCAACATCTTTTGGATGCTTGATAAAAACACAGGATCCCAGGTCCCATCTACAGAATCTGAATCTGTATTTTGATATCTCCACTTGATTCTTATGAGCACGATGTTTGAGAAGTCCTGCTCTAAGATACTGTTCAGTGACAATTCTAAACATTTAAGACCTTGCTCCGTCAGACTTTCCCCAGATCTGCTGGTTCTGAGGGGCACCTATTGAATGTATCTAAAACGTCTTCCAGGACATTTTAGTTTGAATAAGAAGTTGGTACTATTTGAAGACCAGATACACAAACAGTTACAAACTGAGAGAAATGAGGAAAGTCAGAGCTCTCTTGTTTGGCTGTTGGTGAATCTCTCATTGCCTGGAGAATTGTTTTCTTCTTCATGTTGATTGTACAGAGGTGGGACATTCCTTCCCTGGAGCTCCCAGCACCACAGTAAAATGGAATCCTAGACTGCTCTCCTGGGCGTACTGGGGTTCTAGCTAGCCTGGCTCAAATTCCTCGGAGGAGGAAGCACCTTTGCCTGACACATTATCTCTGTGACTAACAGTGTGTTCACTGCCTATTTCTGTGTTCCAAAGGCTACTGCAATGTGAGTCAACTTTACAGCTTGTGCACTTTGTTGACATTTTAAAAAAAAATTCCTTCTATGTTTGCTTGTTGGCTATAATTTATGGCATGGGAGAAAGATGTTTCTGATCTCAAGAAAGGGAATCGTGAAGATTATTCACCAGTGGGGTGCACTAGAAAAGGTTACAATTGAACTGGAAGTAGTCATTTTCTGTACTTTCCTTTTAAAAAAGCCATTGTGGGTTACTTTTCCATTTTTATTTTAAATGTGTGTAATATTTTGTCTAGTCATAAAAGAAGAGCATTTTTATTTTGAAAATCTGGAAAATTCAGAGAAAGATATGGGGACATAAACAACAACTCTATGTCCAATACTTAACATTTTGCTCTACTTCTTTCCACTCTTTTTGCTGTAATATGGATCTTTTCTTGCTTGCTCCTCTCTGCAGCTGATAGTGGGGAAGATTATTGTAAGATCTCTTGTTTTGTTATGCCAAGGGCAGTGATTGAGTTCCTTCATGGAGGACAGCAGAATGAGTCAGCCAAAGTGACACAGATGCGACTTAAATGGAGACAGAACTGGACCATCTCCAGAGCAGCTGGGCCTTGCATCTTCTTCTGTCTCTAGGACTTCAGACAGTGGTCCAAGCTCCAGACCCTGTGGGTCCTTCTGCATCATGTACTCACGTCTGAACCTCCACAGCTGTGGAGGGATTCTCCATGACACTCTCTTAGCCAGAAAGATATTACTCCCACAAGATGGAAGGTTCTCTTGCTGTGAAAGGGCTTGTTTCTCAGTCCCAGGAGAGATAGGATATACATGTCCTCCATTCTTTGGATGACATATGGGCTTATAGGAAAGGACTTGGAATTCAGGGCCAGGAAGTCCTGGGTTCTCATTCTAACTCGGTCACTTAGCAGTTTGATGATTGTTAGCAGTGTCATTTAAGTTCTCCAAGTCTTAATTTTCTTAACTATGAGATGGCGCTACTAAAACCTACCCTACAGGGTCATTTTAAGGATTAGATATGACGGATGTTCAATGCTTGTGGCTTAACAGGCACTCAATAAATGGCAGCTACTTACCTGTTGCTGTCTGTCCCATCAGTCATCTCTTTGGTAGGCTTGTGTTAAGCCAGCTCTTTTAATTTGGCTTCATGCTCCACTTTTCTATGTCTATGTCTTTTAAACAAATTCCTTCTAGAATTATAGAATCCCAGAACACCACCAGTGCTCTTTAAGATTCCAAATTCTCTCTCTCTCTCTCTCAACATATATTTTCTTGCTAGGGGTAAAAAGATTCAAGGGAAGAATCAAGCCTAACCTCTGCCCTTCGGAAGCCTTTAATCTCATTGGGGAGACTAGACGTAGACACAAGATACAATTAGAGGATAATAAAAGAGAATGAGAGCACTGAAATGTGCTGAGTTTAATGCTCTATGCCTCTGTCTGCTTCCGAATTCCATTCTTGCTTTATTAAACAATATCACAGTGCTGCTGGCGCATGTTGAGTTCTACACCCCTAAGACTACATTTCTCTGTTGAATGTGCACATAAGAAGTCAGAATGTTCTATTGTGTATAATATTTCTGCAGCATATTATATTTGGGCATTTTTCCCTGAGCGTCCTCCACGACACTTTTCCCCATCAAATTTCACCATTTGCAACTGATAATTTTCTATTTTTTTCTATAATGTTCTTATAACACAGTGCACCAGCTTCCCAGCAGAGGTATCTTGGACTAAGGCTCTTCAAACAGCTGTCCTTGCCTGCAGTGTCTGACATTTCCACACCTTCTCCCTGTACTTGGAATTTGAATTTCTAGGGTACTGGGAATGGAAGGGAGGGAGGGATAGATCCTACCTACCATGTCCCTACCCTGGCAGATGAACTTAGGCGTATCTGTTCTTATCTCAAGGCTTTGCTTTTCTCATAAGGGGAAGGCAGCTACTTGAGAACTTCTGAGACAGACATGTTGTGATTCTACATACAAATTTTTGACGTGAGTGATTTTGCCAACAATCAGGTCTGTCATTGAGGGGTGAGCACCTGTTCTGAGAAGGGGCCCAGCACAGCTTTCCCTCTGGCTTTCTTTGCCATTGAAGGACAGGGCTGTTTGTGGAACTGTAGCTTTTCTCTGAAGATGGTAGCAGGACAATTCTCAGGGTCCGTCTCACCTCCTGATGTGTCTATAACACAGATCCAGTAGACTAGCGGGATCAGCCATGAAGCCACACAGAGAAAATTCCTTGTAGGAGCAAGTGTTGGTTTCTTGAGCTTGTTAAAAATGGGGAAAGACAGTTTCCAGGTGCCAGCTATAAAACGTGAGCACTCCCTGAGTCTATGTCCTGTGAACGATGTTTCAAAAGCAGAATGGGCTGTATCATCTATGTTAAAGATGTTTATGTCTACTGTAAGTGTTGGGGAAAAGGGGAAGGGCAAGAAAGGACATAGGCGGGTGACATGGGAACAATGTCTAGCTACATTTACCTGGGACCTGGGGCATATACATGAGCACCAAAGAGAATGTTAGAAATGGAGGAGATTTTTAAGGTCATCTCAAAACTCACACTTTGCAGAAAATCGAAATGAGGCTCAGAGGGCAAATGGGAAGGGGAAGGTCATAGAGCTGGTTAGTAACAGACTTGGGATGAGAACCAGGTCTTCTGTTGATTGATTCAAGGTCATCTCCACCACAATATTCTGCCTCTGCTGAGATTAGTAGATCGGGGTTGATTAGTTAAGGTTACCTGGGATGGCTCTGTATCAAAATTACTCTCAAATGTGAGAGATGTAGTTTGTCTAGGAGGTACATATTTTGGATTTATATATAGTTTTGTGGCAACAGGAGGGTATACAGAAAGTTTTGGTAACTACCACTATATCTTGAACTTAACAGGCATTCAATAATAGTTATTAAATTTTTAGATTTGTTGAACATATGCATAAAAATTAATTTCCTATCATCCTTCTCAATTAATATTTCTTGATGGAGGTGGGAGTGACTGAGTCATATTCCTAAGCAGGTTTGCCTAATTATAGACAATACCAGCTGGTAGGGTGTGTTGACAGAGCCAGATAAAAAGCCCTCACGCGTCCACATCCAGCATGGTTGCATGAGCCATATGTTAAGGTAAGGATGACTGCTTCAGTCAAGTTTAGGTGTCTCAGCAAATCCCCAGCTGCGTCACAAAGTTTAAAAGGTGGAGGGACATTCATATAAAAGGTACTTGTGCCCTGGAGTGAATGGGCCATTTTATCTGAGTGGTTGTTTCCCTCATTGATAGAGCTAAAATAAAACAGCCTAGCTCTTCATTAAGCTATCACGATCAGATGCCCACTTCTGACGGAAAAAGTCCACAGCTAGTAAGAAACCTTGGATGCATACCTAATACAAGATGACTTTTTGTAAAGAAACGACCTGGGCTTCCCCACGTTATCTCAGTTACATACATAATAATTCATGTCTTCGTTTAATCATTCATTAAATATATTTCAAGCTCTTGATAATTATGCATTATATGCTAGTCTCCAAATGCTTTCACATTATCTTATTAGCGTCTTAAAACAACTTTCTGGGAAGAGTAAATATAATTTGCCATTTTACAGAAGCAGTAGAGAAGCAGTGCATTTGGGAATCTAAGGAGGTGAAACATGGCCCAGTTTTGGCCTTGGGCTCTTCACAATCACCTTCTGGGCTCAGAAGAAGTGTTCAATGGCAAATCCAGAACGCAAGCCCAGACCCTGACCTGGGTCAGTCACTCTCTCCTCCATGCCAGTGGCTCTCCAACATTAGTGAGCATTAGAACCCCCTAGAGGGCTTATTCAAACATGGACTGCTGGCCCCATCCCAGAATGTCTGACACAGAGGTCTTGGGAAGGCAGGCCAAGGATTTGCATTTCAGGAATTTTTCAGGAAACACTGATGCAGAAAATGACTTGCTGTTCAACGTGTGGTCCCAGCAGGTGTCACCCCGGAGCTCCTCAGCCATGCAGAATCTCACGGAATCTCCGGTCTCATTTCAGATCTGCAGAATTAGAATCTGTATTTTAACAAGACCTCCAGATCTCAAGTTAAAATCTGAATAGTGCTGGTCAACCCCCATAGCTGTCAGTTTGCAGGGCCCTGGACTAGGTGTTGAAGGGAGAGGACAGAATAATAATAATAATAATAATAATAATAATAATAATAATAATAATAATAATAATAACAACAACAACAACAACAACAACAACAACAACAACAACAACTGTTCAATCAGGAACTTTCTGGATGTCAAACATTCCTCTAAGCACTTCAGGTGTATTATCTCATTTCATCCTTACAATAATCCTACGGGGGAGATACAGGTATTATTCCTTTTTTAAAACTGAGGAAATGCGAGAGTGCAGAAAGGTTGGTAACCTGCCTCAAGCCACTCATTCAGTTACAGATGGATCCAGGTTTTGAGGCTGAGCAGTTTACTCCCAAAGACCACACTCAGTGACTATGCTATACATTCGTATACTTGGGAAGATAAGAAGGTAAGGGATGCAAATAAGTGTAGAGTAAGAGAGAAATTCCAGTTGGAACAGATTTCCTGGGTCCAGGTAATCTCTTTCTGTGCCCCTTTTAAAGACAGGGGACCCGAGATGGCTAGGTGTCCGCAGAATGTCCTTATGTTGTAGACTTTGGTTGAGTCCTGCTTCTTAATATCCTCACTCGTAAAATTGAAATAATAGTAACAACAATTGATAAAGAGAAACAGGATCCCACTGGCAGCTAGATTGTGGAGGGAGAGAGCAGAAAATTGAAAAAAGAAGCCACAATTTTTCAAGATGGACTGCACTCTATTTGTCAAAACAGATAAGCTGCACGAGATCAAAACCATGATGTTCTTCACAAGCTATATAAGCTTCAACTTTCACACCGTGAGGGGATTCCTATCCCTGAGTCCAAGATAAGACCACAGGCAAACTGCTCTAACAGTGACTCTGAATGAACCCACGTGTTCCAAATATAAGGCCACGGACTGTCCCAGCAACTTCCTAGTTGATTCCTGCCGAGCCCATCTCATGGCTAACTCAAGCCCCCAAACCCCTAAAAGGACCTCTGTTTTTTTTTTTTTTCTGTCTCCTTCCTTTGGAGACACCCTGGAGGTCCCTGTGGTATATTGTTTCCTTGCTGTAGCAAATAACAACCCAATTTTATTCACTACAAGTGTATTACCAGTGGTCTTTGCCTGGTGGGCTCCAACAAAATAGTATTTTCCTACCTCCCTTATAGACTTTTCATAAATATCAAGTGAAATAAAGCAAGGAGAGCTTCAAACACATGTGTGCTTCTAAGTTCTTTATTGTAATTATTTATGTGATGCTCCAGCCCCCAAAACAGTGATGCTCAAGTTAAAAGAAGAGGTAAGGTCTTATTGTCTTCGTGTCCGCAATGTCTAGGATAGTTCTTGATACTCAATAATTACTGGTTGAATGAAAACAAACAAACAAAAAAACAAGTGGGCAAATGAAAAACAAAATCATGCTCCAGTTTTTCTTTCCCCAGGTCCAGCCCAGGGAGTCACCAAGGATTCCTCCAATCAGATAAAGGAGTTCCTAACTGTTTAAAAGTGATGGTTGCCACCTGGGCAGACTGTCACTAGCACTTTGTAACTGTTACAGGTAACCTTGTTTGCCTCCTCTTAAAAGTTTCCTTTCTTGCAAGCTGCTTGGTTTGCTACTGGGAATGCTATTCCCCTTGCCCACAGCATTGATCCTGGAGCAGTAACCGTGCAGCTGAACAGCAGCACATTTTACAGCCTGTGAAGCTGGTGTGTATCAGCATATTAGCGGAGTGCCCCTTGCAGTCACACCCCATGTTTAGTAGAATGGTTTATTAGGTTCTTCTGTAATAGACTTGCGCCAAACAGAATTCATGTTGCATGGAACACTGTGATTCCAACAAACATTATACAACCCTTCTGGTACAGCAAGTTCCAGCTATGGCTGAAATCTCTGGGGATGTCTCTGATCAGTCAGAAGCTGTCAGAGGGAGACTCTTTGTTCTCAGAAAGCACAGAGGCTGTCCAGTACACCTACCTTTCTCTCCTCTGGAGCTGGCAGTAAGTGGCTGGTCTCATCTTCCCCTGTCCCCTTAAGCCCACCTTAGGTTGTCATGACTTCTGAGAGATGCACCCGGAGGAGCAGGCAGGCAATTGCCCCGGTGTGGGAGGGAAGTCAGTGGACATCATTTATGGCACTAGCAAAGCTGTTATCTCTGAGAACACAGGTCGTACAATATTCTCTGCTAACACCATTCCAGGGGGCATTTCCCAAGGGAAACACCCCCAGTAATGTGTTCCCTGGGACAGGAGTGAGGACAAAGGACACGTCATATTGGCCTTCCCTCTCACCTCCAGCTATCAGAGGGACGCTGCCCCTGAAACAAAAATGAAATACATCCTTCAGTGGGTCCCAGAGCTCCCCTCCCAAGATCAAAAAGGATGGAGAATGGCCCAGCCAGGCTCTCAGGCTCCCTGGGCTCCAGCCAGGAATTTAACAGCTCCTATGTAATTTTCAGTTTCTTCTCCCTGCTTAGAACCTGCCCTCAGCTGGAGAGGTGAGAGGATATGGTTTCTTGTAACGCCATTCTCTTCACCCCTCAGCATGGATGTCTGATTAAGTTTGACCAGTTACCCACATACACCATCCCCCTCATTATCCATTCCTTTTTCTGTTCGTTTTTCCCTTATGTCATGTGTCCTCATGCCCATCTTCCCCATTAGAGCATGCACATCACCTCTTTCCCCTTTCTCTCCCCTAGAGTTAAGCATAGTGCTTGATTTGTGGTACGTCCTTGTAAAAATACACATATTTAAAAAAATACATATGTGGCCAAAGATTGTGAGACTGTGGTGATTCCCAGAGATTTAAGATTTTTTTTTTCCTGAACGTAACTTTAATAAGGCATGGGCTGGCTCTTACTTCTTGAAGTTAAAAGTCAACCAGGAAGGGCATGGTACCTGGCTGACTCATGTGCTGTGGATGCTTTCCAGCAGAGGGGAGGGGAAGCAAAGTGTGGGCCTCCTCTGCAAAGCGGTGGTATCTCTCCTCTGTCAACTTTCAGAGCAGGATCAAGGCCATGTGCCAGCCGCACCCTGCATGCTGACCAGCACCTTCTCAAAGCTCTCTTGGAAACAGAGATGGTGCTGGGTGGCGTTCTTCCAGTCTTCCAGAGCCCGCCTGGGAAAGAGGAATGTTGTTGAGGGAGACTGTAGCTCTGTGTCACATCGCGGCCACAGGGGAACTTAAGTCCAATGGATTAAGGATGAACTATTAGCCTTAGTTGGCCTTTCAGTGGGTCTCCTCTCACATCCTGGGAATAATAATAAACTTGTTTTCTCAAATGGCGCTGGAGTCCTGTGCTGCTGGGGGAGGGAAAGGGAAGGAGAGCAGTTCTGAGCACAGCACTGATGGAAGATCTATGGACACTTTCCAAAAGTGACCCCTTTGCTGTCCCTCCCTTGCAGGACAGCCTCAGGGCTTCTACAGAACTTTCAGGAGCTGCTTACCCATTGTCCTGCCCCTTCCTGAGGGACTCCTCCATAGCTTCACAGATTCAGTTTAGAGATTCCTGTGGTCCTGTCAGGGACATGCTGCTGGTGGCCCCACATCTCCCAAGGGATTCGTTTCTGCTACCCCGATGGTGGCATTTTGTTAGAATTTATAAGCTATATATTCCTCAAGGACTTATGACTTCCTTGGCTTTTGTCTATCGTTTTCCGTGGTTTCCCGGGGTGGTTTAAAGAGGTGGTGCATCTCCTAGGTTTGATTTGCTGGTCCTGCTGTAGCAACCAAATATCCCATGCAAGGAGAACATGGGTGAAAGGAGGGGTTGCCTTAAGTATCAATTGACCTAGACATTTAGATGAATACTTTGATGCCCTTCAGATAGATCAAGTTTAAATGTCTGTTCACTATGTGTTTAGTAAGGGTAAGAAGAAACTGCTGTGGACCATGGAGCCAGAACGTGGAGCCAGACCATGGACCCTGATGTTCATAGCTCACCTCTACCACTCGCTACCTGTATAACCTTGAGCATATTTACCTCCTGATATAAAGTAAAGATAATAAGTACCTCAAATTGTTCCTGTGAGAATTAAGTGAGTTAATATATTTAAGATGCTTAGAACAATGGCACGTGGTAAGTTCTCATTATTAGCTACTGCTTTTATTAAAATAAAAATAGTATAAAATTTCTTTGTGTTCAAAGTAGGCTTTTTATTAAAACTCTCTCTGAACATAACATAGCCTTTAAACTAATTTTATATTATAGCTTTTCTGTTGCTTATAACCGGATTCATTAATAGACAGTATTCACTAAGGACAGTGTTAAGTTACTGGATTTTAGGAGAAAGTCTTATATTAAAAGGAGAAAATCTTAGTCTAGAAATGTTTAAAATATTTTTCCTTCCTTGCCTTCATGAAGGCAAAACATTTCTTGCTTTCCTTCTTCCCTTTTCAGTTTTCTTTTGTTACGTTCTTCACCAGGGAATTTTTGGGTGGTATATTAAATGGTTTTGGTTGAGTTAATGAAGCAAATCAGTCTCTCCTGGTAAGCAGGAAAGACTTAGAGTGCATCAAGCATGAGTTCTCAGTTCCCTAGATTGTGCAACCTGGTCCAGATTATACTGATGGTTGGCCTGGGGACAGGTGGCTTGGCTTGTGGTGGCATCAGGTACCCATTTTCACATTTGTATCAAAACTTCTAAGAGGATTTAGGTCAATGCCAAGAGGAGTGCTTATTCTTTCCACTGGAGGGCGCTGTCTCCCTTGGTGGGAGGGACCTAGTCAGAGCCCGTCCTTTCGGAAGGGGCATGTGGTCTGGACTTTCAGCTTTATTCTTCTGAAATTTTAGGATTTGTTATGAATGATGCCCTAAGATGTTGACTCTGGCCTTGGCTGGGCTCCACTCTAAAGTCATTTGTGCCCATGCTGCTGAGAAATTTGAAAGGATGAAAAGGAATGCCAAGGAGATTGTTTTGAAAAGCTGAAGTTCACATGCAAATGTTGTTGTTGTTAATTATAAGTTCAAACCCAAAGTGATATCATCACTACCAATTATAGTTTGCTTCCTTTTTTGCAGAGAAGATGGAGGACGAAAGCGATACATTGTATAAATTGATTACTAATGTTCTAAGTGATAGAATATAACACACACTATGTTCTTACTATATGGAGCATAATTTAAATTTTCTTTGATGTAGAAAGCACTCCAGCATCTTGCGGTCAATCCACTAACATGACAATATAAGAATTTCTGATTTTGATATGGTTATTGAGTTTTAGGTAAACTCTAGTGTACTATATATTTAGTAGTATTATTAATATATTTAATTATTGATTAAACAGTTTTTGAGAACTTACTGTGTGTAGGACACTGTGACATATGATAACGACTAGTAAAACTCTAGAGGAATAAAACAAAACTCTATGAGACAGAATGAAGGATAGTTCAATTGGAGGGAAAATTACACAAAAGGCCTGGAGATAGAAAAAGTGCAAGGTGCGTTTAGGGAATAGTGAAGTGATGAGTGTGGGTGAAGGTGGGGGCTCCTGCAGAGAGTAATAATGATAATAATTACAATGTTTATTGAGCATCTCTCACTTGTCAAGCATTGTGCAAAGTGTTTCATATTAGGAAATCATTGAATCTTCACAGTAACTCTGTGAAAAGGGACTGTTTTGTTGCTCATTTAACAGATGAGGAAACTGAGTCATAAAGGATGTTAACTAACTTGCTGCTTCAGTAAGTGGTGGAGCTAAGATTTGTGCCCAGGCTTTCTGACTCCGGAGCATGTGCCCTTGGGAGAGTTGATGGGAAAGGGTTAGGGAGCAGAGGCTCTGTGTGCTGGGTAAGGAAGGAGTGGGGGATAGGCCTGAGCAAAGAAACCTCGGTGAAAGTGCACAGAAAGATCCCAGAGTTAATTATTAAGATTATTAGAAGTCTCTCCTCCCTAGCTGTGCTCTGGGGCCGAGAACGACCTACCTTTTCCCCTCTGTCATTTCTCACCGTTCCAGGGATGGCATAATAGGAAGACATGGGGTAGACCTGTGTTTAACTCTCTGTTTTGCTGCAAGCTGGTTGTCTGACATTGAAAATGCCATTCAGCCTCCCCAAATCTCAGTCTCCCCAGCTCTAAAATAATGATAATTATTCCAGGGTTGAGGTCAGGATCAAATTAGACATCCTTTATAAAATATATAAAACAGAACACGAACCCGTGAACAGTAAGAGTGGCTGCAAATAATCTTTCACAAAGCTTTATTTAGCCCAATTATCTACAGTAAGAAGTTATCTTTGAATACTGATTTACTCTTCTTTCTCCCCATATAAAATGTGAGCTCCTCAAGGCTGGTCACAGTATCTCCACTATCTTCATAGTCCCATTACCAGCACAACTCCTGCTGAAATTTGAGTGACTCCAAAATCCCTTCCCACCAGGATGGCTCTTGGGACCACCCATTTCATCAGCCCCCTGGGATGTCAGTCTTGTGGATGACCAGATAGAGAAGAAGGCTCACCTGTTAACGGTTGAATAAGGTGGAATAAGTTGAGAAGAGGTAGGGAAACGAATGTAAAACTCAGTGCAATGTGGATCACTGAAGGTCTGTGCATCAGAGAAGGAACTGCAGAGTGGGTAGATGTGGGCTGGAGAGAGCACCAAAGGGGAATGGCCCGAGGGTGCCCCATTTGTCCCAAGGCTGTGCCAGCACCCCCTTCCCCATCTTCCTGTTGCCCCTAGCCTCCCCTGTTACAGAGTACTGATGTTGATTCCAAATCGTTTGATAAGTTTATTTATAGCTCTCTGTATACTTCATTTCTGCTGCCTAAAGATAGTTTTTTTAATAGGAAGGATTATATCTGGAGGTGGTTTAGTATAAAATATGACATAACCATCATTCATTAGCCCTCTATTCTGAGCTTAGAATTATACTAGATCCTTTAAGAAATTATCTCTAATTTTCATCAAAACTCCAAAAACATCATCATCATCATCATCATCATCATCATCATCATCATCATCATCATCATCATCATTATTATTACCATTTACTGCCCAAATGACACAGTTGGTAAGTATTGGAATCAGGATTCTAACTTGATTCCAAATACTAAGAGCCATGGTTCTGTAGTTAAAAACCGTTGTTCTGGCCTGAGCTGTGTCATACTGAGAATTTTCAGCCCCTCAGCGTTTTCTCTATAAATGCAGACTAATCCTACCTGCTTCACTTCACCACACGGAGCAGTTATGATGACAGAGTGAGACAGTGTGACTGCAGTTTGTCAACCATTCACACGACAAATATTTTGGGGCCTCTACCACATGCCAGCCAGTGGATGGCATTTTTATTAATTTCCGTAAACCTAATGGCGCATAACTCTCTATGCCACACCCTCTGTCCTGAGGCTGTACTTCTGATGGAAGTGCTTTTGCTTAAATGATAGTTCTTGGGAAATTCCACCCCTACTCACTGTATTATTATCAGACAAAACTATCACTTCCTTGCTCATCTGTTTTCTCATCTGGTAAATGAGGCTAGAGATAACTTCTCTGAGAAAGCTCTGGGGAAAAGGTGCTATCTGGATGCAAAATCTTATTCGAGAAAAAAAAAAAACATCCAACACTGATGTGTGTGAAGTTTCGATTTTTAGCTGTTTTTTTTAACAGGTGCACTGATAGGAGAGAAACATGACGGTGGGAACAATCTATGCAGACATTTTGAATAGACCGAGCTGAGAGACAGGACGAAGCCTTCGCAGGAGAGGGTGTTTGCTACAACTGCAGGTGCTGACAACATTAAGGCCAAGTGAAATCGGTCCCCCAGCTCTCACAAGGTTTCCTGGGGCCAAGGGTTGGCACTAGCCAAAGCCAGGAAGAAACAGATCTGGTGGGACACCCTGAGGGTGCTATGTGATACTCTGTGTCCAGATGGCAGGTGGGCACTTACAGCAGAGCACAGCACGGCTGATCAGATTATGTGGCAAGAATGCAGCCTTGGCCCCATCTGCCAGGTGATGCTAGGAGAAGCAAAGGAACACTGCATTCATCCTCCACGATCCATAATGCGGCTTTCCTCAGGCACATAAGCATGAGTGTGTTTCCATGACCTGGGCGCATCCAGTACTCTCTGGACTTGAAATCACAGAATTACGGATGGCCCTGGCTGCATGCCACGCTGTAGACTTTAGATTTGCTCCTACAGTCTCACACCACAGAAGGAAAGGAAGGAGACCACAAAGGATATGAAACATTGCCCTCGCTTTGTGTCCCTCGCACTGAGAAACAGGAAGGCATCGGAACTCCTGGGAAAACTTGGTGGAAGTCAAGGATGTGAGAGAGGAATTGGGATGGAGACAAAGATGCGGTGACTATAGAAGGCAGAAGCTATCACTTAAAGAGTAAAGGGTTAAAAACTGGGGCTTGAGTTCTGGCTTCTGACATAATTAGCCATGCGACCTGAACCAGTGTCGAAGGGCAAGTGTACATTGGAGCACTTTGTGAACCACAAACTCTGTTTACACAAATGTATTAGATTGTGATGAAGATGGTGTTAAAATGGCTCAAAGCAGCAGGCACTCTACCATCTTCATGTTTGCATCCCCAGCACCTAGGTCATTGCCTGGCACAGGGTGGGCACTTAATTATATTTGAGAGACTAATGAGGCAAATCATTGAACTGCAGGAGATGAGAATGGTAATGAGCTTGGCTGACCTGGAAGACAGAATTACCAATGAGTTGAATTTGCTTCACATCTGGACAGATGAGAGTTGGGGTCACTCTGATACAGGCAGCCCTAAAAAGTCCAAATATACTCTAGATCAGCGTTTTTCTAAACTTTATGGGTATTTCTTAAATTTATTTTTTATTGAAGTGTAGTTGATTCACAATGTTAGTTTCAGGTGTACAGCAAAGTGATTCAGTTATACATATACATATATCTATCTGTATATATATGCATATATTTTCAGATTCTTTTCCATTATAGCTTATTATAAGAAATTGAATATTATTCCCTGTGCTATAAATAGGTCCTTGTTGTTTATTTTATATATAGCAGTGTGTATCTGTTAATCTGTATGAGTATTTTTTTAAATGAAGAAAAAACTGTTACGGATCCTGGTTTGGGTCCTGGTTTGAGAGGCCGTGTCACACTAATCTGGGGCAGGCACAGATGGGTTCTAGTGGCCCCGAGGCAGTCATTGGCTGCCTTAGTCCATCAAGATCACTAAATGATCTCGCTGGATCCTGAAAATTATCCCTCAGTCAGGCCGGGAAAGACAGTCCCATCTCATTTCATAGATGTGGGAACCGAAACAAGTGTTGAGTGAGCTTCTTAGTCTCATTTCTTTACAGGTGCAGGTGTCTGCCTTCTGCAGGTTAATTTTTATATCTGTCTATTTTCTTTTTCTTCTTCACACTAGCCTTTCATCATACTCCCCTTAAAAAAAAACACTGCAGGATTTTTAAGACTCAATTTTTGCCTCTATCATTTTCCTTTTTAAATTTCTTTACTCCTGTCCCATTTTAGACCTATAATGAATCTTCCACCTCCATGGTCCTCCAGACACAGGAAGCTGGGATAGCCCTCATCTCTGGCCTCAGAATGACTCTCTTCCAAGGATCTCTTTCATGTGACCAGTTTTCCTTGAGTGGGAGCCATTTTCTGTATGGAAGTGATGGTTCCCTAAATTGGCTTGTTTTTAGTGGATTACTAATAACTCAAGATATGGGTCCCCTGGTGGATGAATAATAGAAGATCCAGAATGAAGAGATGGAAGGGAACTCTATGTTCTTACTATCCAGAGAAGTGCTGTGTTTCGGCTGAAGATGCTCTGGGTTGAGAGACAAGAGGTCTGGGTTCTTTGGGTTTGTGTCAACCAAATTCCTTGGGGCCTCTACTTTCCAATGCTCTGGCATGAGATTCAGAGTAATATGCACCCCTGTGGAGTCCTGAGTGTTCGTCAAAAAAACAATTGTAAAAATATCAAAAGGGTATGAGATTTGGATTCAAATGATTTGGAACTGCAGTTCTAGTTTGCCCACTTACTAGGTGCATATCCTTTGACAGCATAATTTCTTTGTGCCTCAGTTTGTTTGCCTGTAAAAATTGGTATCACAAATAAAACTTTACGGAAGGTGGGCAACAAGTGGGACAAGGTGAAATGCACAATTGAACATTATACAATGTTAGCTGTTATTAGGTTTGTTGCTTTTATTCATTTTAATACATCAAGAAACATTAGTAGATTTGCTGTGGCCAGAGATCTAGAAGTAGCTGAAGGAACACAGAGGAGCAGAGTGCCAGGACTTCCGTTCTGTCATTAAGGAAATGCTAACCTGACAGACCAATTCTTCAAGTCAGTAATTTCAATTTCCATCTCTGCTTATAAATACAGGGACTTACTTTGTTCTTGAGCTCAAGAAAAGATCACTATTCATTAGCTCTATTGTTTCCTTCTCTCTGAGCTTCAACCTGGGTTGACTTACTGTTTTACTCGATAGAGCCTTTTTGTGGAAAATGCCATTTATTAATTTATTTAATCAACAAAGGTTTGTGGAGTTTCAGCTTTGTGCTAGGGGGTGTGGGACACACAAAACCTAATCAGACTTGGGAACTCTCCTCTAGGAGCTGATGTTCAAGGGGCAAAGACAACTAAAGTCGGTCATCAAGGTGAAACAAAGCAAATGTTATAGCAATGGCTCCAATGATATGCCCTGAGTATGAGGGGAAACTGCTATTTTGGCTGAAGGACTTCAGAAGAGTTTCACTGAGGAGATTATAGGGGGCATTCCAGGAACCAGAGGGCAGAGGGATGGTAATTTAGGCTCAGGTGGGCAGGTTGAAACAAGACACCAGAAGTCAGAAGTTCAGGGAAACAGAAAGCAGATTGTTGCTGGAGTATTATGTCAGTGTGTGTGAGTATGTGTTTGTGTCTGTGTGTGTGAGGAAGGGGGCCGGGGGGAGAGATAGAGAACAGAGAGAAGACTGAGGAAGGAGAAAGAGCTGATTGGCAAGATACATACTAAATAAATGAACAGCAGAGACAAAATGTCTTTCCTCTTCCAATGTGGTTTCTTCTAAGACTCTGACAATTCATTCACTTTGGCAAACTTCATTCTGGAGCTGCTGGCTATATGCCAAGCACTGAGCTGAATGCTAAGGCTGAAAACAAGTGTAAGACACTGGGGATAACAGGGTCGTCCAACCTCTTGATTCTAAGCACAAAGGTCTATCCTTTCTGCTAATCTGCTCACGTGTTACCTTCTGTCCCACTGAGATCACCAATCATTGGTCCTACCAGTTTTTCCACTGTCCTTACCTTTATCATGTCATCATTTCCTCTTCACCTGGATTCCATATTCTAGCACTGCAGCTGCTCCTTTATAAAAACCCTAAACTTCTCCCCCCATCCCTTACGGTAAACAACTGGCAAAGCTCCAACCTGGTTAAAATCAAGTGTCCATTTATTCTGTGTACACACCAGAGAGGCTGCGCATTGCAGAAAGAGAGAAAGAGAAAGAGAGAGAAAGAAAGAGGAAGGGTGAGGAAGAAAGGAAGGAAGGGAAGGAGGAGAGGGAGAAGAAAATACACACACAACTGTGTTTACTGGATTTCTTCAAACTTATACTATAAATTTCAAAAGAATACATTAGCCAAACAATCCAACTACATTTTCCTAAATGTAAAAATTGACCTTCCCACTCTCTGAAATGGGTGTTTGACACCTTCCTTCCTTTCCCTCCCATCTCTGCCACCATCCCCTAGCTGGTGATCTTCCTTCAAAGAGCTTCGAGAGAAAAGAGGACAGAGAATGATGTAAGTATTTCAGTTTCAGAGTGGACTGATGTGTTATTTTGCCAATATGTGCCTCCCCACCCCCAAGCCTTGGGAGTAACTGGGTAAGTGACTCGGCCTCTGAGTCTCAGCTTGCTTATCTGATGGGGGATAAGAAATGGGGAGAACAACCCAGCCAGCCTACCTTACAGAATCGTTGTGGGGCTGAGATGTGTTGGAATTGGAAATACTTTGCAAACCGTGAAAACAACGCAGAGGGAACACGTCCTCTGATTTGAGACAATATGTGTATAGGTATTCATCTCAGATGGCTCGAGGTTAAGAAATTTGAGTGGAAGGGCTATTTGAAGAGATATGGGCAGGGTTAGAGCCACAGACAAAATAAACCGAGGCACCCAGAGATTATCCACAGTGGGAGGCCATTCCTGCCCGAGGACTCAGGGGCAAGCGAAGGAGACTGTGGGACTGGGGTTCAGTGAGAGCCATCCAAGAGGCAGGATGGTCCCCCCCTGGAGCAGGAGCCTGAGAGGCAGGCAGCTCCTGCCAGGGGCTTGGGCGGGACAGGAGAGGGCTCTACCTTCTCACCCTCTGATCATGTGCTGCTGACTAGTGGCCAAATCCACCAGAAGCCAGAGGGGTAGGGAGTCAGCTACCTGGTCCTAGAGCAGACCAGAGGAGAGAGGAGAGTGGACCTGGGGAGAAAGATGGTTAAAAAATTAGGAAATAACCAGCACAGAAGCCGTACTCTGAGGGAAGTGCTGTATTTCACTGCTATAGAAAAAAACAAATTACAAATGGAAACAATGATAAGGATGGACTGTTTGAACTTCAGCCTTGCCTTTGTGTTCAGAGTATATTTTTCCCCTGCAGAGCAGGTGGCTCAGAAGTGAGCTAGTAGCCCAGCAAGCCCCCTGGGCTCAACCTGCAAAGCAGAGCTTGAGATTGTCAATTTAGTTCATGGATCTTGCCAGAAGCTTAGAAAAGAAAACACAAACAACTTTCCAACTTCCTATTTTTTCTATTGCTCATCTTAAAGCCATGTCTTTCCCTTTCTTCCTTCTCTTTTTCTTTTCTTCTGAAAGAGAGCTTAGTTATTGACTAATTGTTAGTAGCATGTATTTGACACTCTCCCCGGAGATTTTCCTCTTTGCTTGGTAACAGTCAATCAGCCTGCTTCCCTCTCAACAATAATATTAACATCCAAGATGGTAAGATAAACAAGCTCATTAAGAAGGAGGCTGTTACATGAGGCAAACACCTTAGACTAATAAAGCCTGGCATCCTCTGTGGTACACCCAGGGAAACAGTATTAGCTGCCTTGATAGCAGCCTGCATTTAAGAGAAAAGCCCAGAAGGCAGCCAGTTTATCCTGTAGAGTTATTCAGGCAGCCTCATCCATTTATGACACCGTGGGGAAATGCCAGACCTACGTGCTCAGATGTACAATGTTTAGGTGGCATGATTATAGGAGGAACTTCTCACTCATTTGGGAGATTTTTTTTTTCATTCATTCAACAAACATTTATTAGGCCCATATGACATGCACTGTGCTGGCTATTGGGTACAGAAAGATGAATAAGACACCTTCTCAGCCATGAAAAAGTTCATATTCTGCTGGGAGAGACTGGTTGATAGCGAAAAGACCCAGGATCTAGAGAGTTAAATGCAATGATTGAGATTTGAGATGCTCAGAGCAAGCCTGTGGGAAGACAGAGGTATAATTAGCCCAATTGGGGCTGGGATACAGGATGGGAACAATTCTTTTGGACCTGTGGCTTTTCTTACGTATTTCAAGGGGCGATGAATACAATATCCCACGTGAGGTTCTGTCTGAGAGCTTGATGGCTTAGTCTTTGCTTCCACTTCTAGACTAACTGAACTTGTAGGCAAAATATCTCACTAGAGCTCCTATGGACTGATGCAAATTGGGAGGTGGTACCCACCTCCAGGCTGAAGCCATCCCAGAACTGGGTAGAGAGCCTCAGTGTGCATATGGCATCCATGTGGGCCCAGGGCATCATGTACTGAATGTGTGGCTGAAGAAGTTAGGATCCCAGAGAGGGCAGGATGCTGGCGACTAACCTGAGCTGAGAAGGTGGGTGCTTGAAATGGTTAAGATGAGATTTGTAGGTTTCTATATAAACTAGTCTGATTGAGGAGAAAGTTTGGTGGTGCAAGATCTACCTGGGCCTGTTTCAGGGGAGGCTAGGATCTCTTTGACTTTGGAGAAGAGTCCCAGAGTAACTTCTCCATATTGGAAGAGCAGGGATATGTGAGGGAGAAACTGAATGTTTCTCAAGGGCATCTTACACACTCTGCAGCTCTAATTAATGTTTAGTTTATTTAATTTTCCATTATCCCTCTAAAGAAGTTTTTTTCTTTTAAATCTCCATCTTAGAAAGGAATTTGAAGTTCCCCTGAGCTTACAGAACTGGACCCAGTCACAGAGGAGGTAAGAGATGGGAGATTTTGAATCAAGAACTAATTGACACTTCTTGCTCTATATTCCACAGATCCTGAGCAGAGGATGAGCAGCCTCTTGGCTCAGTTTGCTTCCACGGTGGCTGCGTTTAATAATGTCCTTGGAATATCATTTGGTTGGCTGGTCAAGAGTGATAATGAGTCAGCATATTATTTAGCTGGCCTAGTGCGGGTACTCAGGGAATGGTTGAGACAAAGGCTTGATCTCCAGCATATATAAGCAGCTCATACGACTTAATAAGAAAAAAACAAACAACCCAATCCAAAAATGGGCAGAAGACCTAAACAAGCAATTCTCCAAGGAAGACATACAAATGATCAATAGGCACATGAAAAAAGGCTCTATATCACTAATTATCAGAGAATTTCAAATCAAAACTACAATGAGGTATCACCTCACACCAGTCAGAATGGCCATCATTCAAAAGTCCACAAATGACAAATGCTGGAGAGGCTGTGGAGAAAAGAGAACACTCCTACACTGCTGGTGGGAATGTAGTTTGGTGCAGCCACTGTGGAAAACAGTATGGAGATTCCTCAAAAGACTAGGAATAGACTTACCATATGACCCAGGAATCCTGCTCCTGGGCATACATCCAGAAGGAACCCTACTCCAAAATGACACCTGCACCCCAATGTTCATAGCAGCACTATTTACAATAGCGAAGACATGGAAACAGCCTAAATGTCTATCAACAGATGACTGGATAAAGAAGAAGTGGTATATTTATACAATGGAATACTATTCAGCCATAAAAACCAACAACATAACACGATTTGCAGCAACATGGATGCTCCTGGAGAATGTCATTCTAAGTGAAGTAAGCCAGAAAGAGAAGGAAAAATACCATATGAGACCGCTCATATGTGCAATCTAAAATAAAAAACAAACAAATAAACAAAACATAAGTACAAAACAGAAACAGGCTCATAGACATAGAATACAAACTTGTGGTTGCCAAGGGGCAGGGGTGGGAAGGGATAGACTGGGATTTCAAAATGTAGAATAGATAAACAAGATTATACTGTATAGCACAGGGAAATATAAACAAGATCTTATGGTAGCTCATGGAGAAAAAAATGTGACAATGAATATATATATGTTCATGTATAACTGAAAAATTGTGCTCTACAATGGAATTTGGCACAACATTGTAAAATGATTATAAATCAATAAAAAATGTTAAAAAAATTTAATGAATTTTGGGGAGATGCTAGTGGATACTTTTCAGAGTCTTCAGGTAGTTGGGTTTGGGGAGGGTTGTTTGTTTTTACTGTGCTCAAATTTTCATTGTACTCAGTTGGGGAGATGAGCTGTGGTAGGCTAACTCTATGTTGGATTCTGAAATCCTGTCTGATTTTGAGATTCCATCAGATACCAGTAGAAAACTGTGTATTAAAAGTCCTTATGGGACTAGACCCATGCTTTAACTGCCCCACCACCACCGCCACCACCTGAGGAAAGGGGGCAGGAAATGAGACTTGGAAGATGTCCTCTGTTCCCTAAGGAAAGCAGCTGCCACTTACTGCTTTCAAAAGGAATAGAAACTCCCAGGCCACTTTTGTACTAGGAGAATGATGCAAAACTGGTTTCTGCCCTGTTGAGCTCACAGTTGAGAAACTCTGGACAGTGAGTGAAGATGAAGGAGTGAGAGGAAGTACCCCAGAGCAAACACTCTTCATCTGTGGGTACCCAAGTCCAATTGCTATCTCTCCTCTTTTCATTCTCTTGCTATTCTTTCCCTCTCTCTTTCTTTTTCCTCGTCCCTCTGGAGCACTAATTGTGTACACAGTGGTCTCAAACATGGTAATTGTACATCTCTATAATTCAAGATAACTTCAAGTGCTCACCACAGACACAAACATACACACACACATTACATAATTGTAGCAAATCTATCTATAATGCTTACTATGTGTACTAGCCACACAATAAGTTTCTAAGCACTTTTACAAAATTAAATACTGTTAATCAATTAAATAATGATGAATGAAGTTTAATTTTCTTCTTTTTTTAGATAAAAGTACACGTTAATAGAGATTCTAGTATTTTCTTCTCACACCTCTTTGAGGTATCTTGCACACCTGGGTTGCATGCATTCCCCACTTTTGAGACCATTGATTTAATCCACCCACTTGGAATGAATTGATAATCAGTCTTGTATTATTTATTGAGCACCTGCTATGTGTCAGGTACCTCTTTATCAAAGATAGGAAACTAAGATTCAAAAAGGGATTTAGTGACTTGCTAATAAGTTACCGGTACATGTGTGGTCATACTGATAGTAAACAATAGAGTTAGGTCTTCAACCTCTAGTCATTCAGTTCTCTTTTACCACAATTCCCTAGAAATGGGACTTTCTACAGCCAATCAGGGTCCTATTAAGAGGGAAGTAGGGTATGTGTGTTGGATGGGAGGAGGTGGGCGGTAATGAGAGGAGGTGGGGCACAGGGGTGCAGTTATTCTGAGAGTCACTCTCATAGGAGGTAGGAGCACCAGATCCGCTGAGAGGGTCATGAATCCCAACTCGGAGAAGGAAGTCCTCTTCTCCCTCCCTCTCCCTGAAGTCGACATCTCCATCTTCCTTCCAGTGTAGCACCAGAGGGACAGGTGGCTTCTCCCATCACAAACCGCCTCTTCCTCTCCCCCTTTTTCTCCCTGCCAACACCTATCAGCTCTCAGCAGCCTCCTCAGTTCCAAGCTGTTCCTTGCAATTCACTAATGAAATTCCTGTTTCTTTTGTAATTGTATTTTAACACGGTTCATGCTCTGATTCCAACCTTAAATCAAACTCTTTGCAGAAGGACTATCACAGGGTGACAAGCTCCTTTCTGCTTGTCTCATTACTGAAACATTTATTCAGGGCTTCTTGGATGATATGAATGGCTGCCTTTGAGTGCTGCAATGACTTAATACACTACAACCAAAGGATTTAATTTCCTCTTCTGGTCTCCTTACTTTAGCTCCCTACCTGAGTTTCTCCCTTATTTTGGATGCACAGCTGTGGCAGGGTTAATGGTGTTCCCTTGGGCCTATTCTAGACTCAGAGCCTGGGGCGTAGATCATAGAAGGAGCCTTCAGCCCTGGGCCTGTATGGTTTGTCCAGATTCTGGCCAACTGGTTTCCTCATCATGGTGCCTGCTGCCTACAAAAACAGCTAAAAAATAAAATGGAGATGAAAGTTCTCAGAAAGGGCGGGGCATGATGAGAGCTTCAGTTTTCTTGGGGGTCCTGGCAAGGGATTGACATCCAGGATACTATATGAATTTCGGTAGAACAGTTGAGAAATACGCTGGACTCATCAGGGACCCCACATGAAAGCAGGGCCATGAGGGTGAAACCATGATGAAGAGACAAGAATGATCTGGAGATGACACAAGAAATGCAGAATTCCAGACAGACACTCTCTTGTGGGTTTTTGTAAGGGGGCAAAATATTACTCAGGAGATGAGCACAGTGGGAGGCTGAAGGAGATTTTTCCTTTTGTTCCAGAATAAGCACTTAGGACCCAAAGAAGACAACATGGAAGATCAAGTGTCGGTACATTCTAAGAGTCAGAAACAGTTCCAGCCAGACACCTCTTAAGGCTTAAGAAAAGGCAGACTGTCCTTGCTCAAACATTACTTGTTTATGAACAATTTGAACTCAACAACATATAAACATCAAACAAGTTTTTTTTTTTTTGATCATTGTCTTTCATTCTGCTCTGTTGAATCTCCCTTTCTTTCCCTTTCTTGATCTCTCAGGCAAACCCCACAGTTTTCTAGTCATTTTCAGTTATTAAAAAGTAGAAGCCAGTCCAATTTAAGATGCCCATCCCCTCTTCTCCCCTCTCTCCAGCTCAGGTTTGATTTATGCCCCTAATAACTTAGAGGGGAAAAAGCCTTATTCTCTCTTCCTATCCCAGTTCCAGCTTAATTGGGATTGAAAATTGAGAGGCAGGAATAAGAGAGACAGCAAGGGTCAGCCTAGTTTGCAGAGCATTGTACATAGAATGACCTTGGAATCGGTGAGTTTAGAGACAGACCAAGCTGTAAGGGATATCCAGAATTCAATTGCTTATTAATTAATTAACAGGCCTGATTAGCTCTTACAGGTGGTAAGAGTTTTGTGGCCTAAGAGACAGAAAAAACTAAGCAAGAATCCATATAAATATCTTAAGGGCCAAATAAATACAAATCTAGTCAAGTGAAGAAGCAGGTATTTGGAGGGTTCAGAATTCCATGAGTGACCTGGGGCCTGGATGGTGTGGACTCCAAGAGCTATGTACCCTTGCCCCTACAACTGATCATCTTTCAGCCTCACCAGTTGAGAAGGTATCCTTCAAAGCTGTTGGATGACCAAATTATTTTATTAGTGAAAAAGTACTTTTTAGCCCCAAGATTGAGAATTATGTATACAGATGATTAAGAGAATTAAACTCATAGTATAATATTTTTATAAGGAATCTGTATATATTTATATTTTAGGGATTTATATTGTTTAAGAGAATTTGACATATTAGAGTAGCAGGTTAATCTTTTGATTCTATTCAAAATAGTTAATTCAGGAATTAATCTGAACTTGTAACTTTAAGTAAAAATCTTACTAAGTTTATATATTTGCATTAGAACATTTAAGAAGTCTTAAGCTTTACCTTTTTATAAGTTTAATTTATTAGATTGATGAGTTATTCAAGCACATGGGAAGGGTTTTTGTTGCTGTTGTTAAATTAGACGCCTGGGGAACTTAAAAGGGAAACCACGTATATTTAATAATTTAACATATAAATGCAACTTCAAATATTTGAAGGAGCTGAACTAAGTTTGTAAATGACAGTAAATGTTAACTAAAGCTTCTTAAAAAGCAATTGTTAATGATTGCTAGAACTATAAATAGAATAATAAGATCTGTAGGCTGAACTTAAAAGCTTCAGAAAGAGCTGGATTCTTGAATAAATGGAATATTAACTTCAAAATCAAAGTAACCTCTGAATAATCTTTTCTGTGCACCCAGTCTGCCCTTGACAGCCATCTGTCAGGGCCCTCTTTTGGCCCCTGCTTCTCCCTGGCTCACATTGATGGCCCCCTGAAGCCCTGTGAGTGGCAGGTCTGAATGCATCCTTTGGGGGCCCTGGATGGGAGTAAGGATGGGTGAGGGGGCTCCCCATTCCTTAGCTCTCCAACATGGGACAGCTACCTCTGGCTTGATATCTTCCAAGAATCTCCTGCAATATCTGGCTGCAAGGGCTGCCTCACTGGCAGCTCAGCCTTCTTAGTTGGTGTAACAGCAAGATGCCTCAGACCTTGCTCAAATCTTCTGCAGTGTCTGCATGGCCCACAGGAAATCCATGCATCCCTGCTGTGACCAACAGTGGGAGCAGAGGCTGTTCTATCTTCACCCTGCCCTACCTTCATGTTCATCACTCGCTTCCTCTGCTCAGATTGGCTCAGTGGCAAGCCAGCAAATCTCCCCGTTGAGCACATGTCCAGTTTGGGGATAATAAATCACGTTGCCCTTCCACAGGTACCTACAATTTCAGCAAGTCATTTTCTTGGGACTCTCTCACATAGTCGGGGGTAGAGAAAGTAACCCACAAGCTTACGACTCACGACTTAACGACTCTGACAATCCCTTTCTGCAGTCCCTCAGGTTTTGAAATAGACTGAAAGAGGTAGGTAGGTTCTGTACTGTTGGTTTGTGTTAGCAAACAGGTTTGGCTCCCTCTTAATCAGCCCAGGAGAGGTGTTTGGCCATTGTCGGAGGCCATCTCTACAACACACTTTCTTTGTCCAGTCTTGAGATCTGGTTGCCAACTTCTTGAGCAATATGAAACATTCCAGTCAGCGTCCTATAACTCGGTTTATATCCCCAGCTCTTAGTAACCAAGCATTATAAACAGGAGATGAGAGGACATGTGAGGATCCAAACCTGACCTTTTCAAGGACTGGTGACTGCCAAACCTCGAAACCTGGGATATTCTCATTAAGCGGAACTGGAGATATCACTGCCCTCCTAATTAGGCCATACAGGGTTTGGGAGCTCGCATACAGGCACATCCAGTCGTTGGACCCTGGAAGCAGACCTGGTTGCCCGATCATGCTCAGATTTACCCGAGCAGGACTTCTTTTTCAAGCATCCTCAGAAATGCCTTACCACCCAGAAGCAACAGTTGAGACCTGCTGTTGTTACTGAACAATATTCTCCTGCTTTGCTGTACCAGTCCTCACTGCGTTCAGAGCCACAGCTGGACACCTGGCTATGATGATGTTATGCCCAGGGATTCTGAGAAGGCTGTCTTCTTTTTATTCCAGGTGCTGTTTGTACCTTCTAAGTGCAACAACTTTAGTACATCCACCCCACCCGCCCACCCAGGACAGTTAGGCACTGTTGGGAACGACAACAGTGACTATTACTATAAAAGCAAGTTGACTAATAGTACATGTATTTATTGAGCACAAATTCAATGCTAGTGTTTTTATAAGTGCTTTACAAGTGGTAATTCGTTTGGTTCTTATAACCACCCCACCTCCATGAGGTAGGTACACCCATTTTGTAGGTGAGTAAACTGAGGCAGAGTGAGGTTAAGTCACATCCCCTAGATATAGCAGTCCTCATACTTTATCAGTATATCCCAATATCTGAAATAACTGGGCTTTCTCTAGAGCTAGGGTGTTGATAGAGAATCTACTTTCCTCAAATACCTTCAGACAATCCCATCTGTGTAAATTGGAATTTATTAATAAGAATAAAACAAGCCTTCCTCATTTTATAACTACAGTATTCCTTATAGTAGAAAGATCCCCTTCAGATTCACTGAGAACGTAATTTAATTCTAAAGTTGATTAGTTCAAGTGCAATGTCAAGTCATTGAAGCCAAGTTGTCACTTTCACTCACAGTCCTTTCACTACTGCTTGGGGAACTGGAGTTAAAGAAATGTGAGCCAATAGCTTGCTGAAATCCAAGAGAGATTTCTGTCCGTTGATTTTATTTTGTTGTTGTTGTTTAATGCATTATCTTAGGACATTTCATTTCCATCTACATCCCCAACTTAAGAACTCTTGCTGTCATGTATTTTCATTTTCTCTGTATTACATACTCCATTAAACACTGTTTTTTTTTTTTAACTTTTTTGTTAGTTGTGTTTAGAACTATGGCAGTCAGAAGGCCATGACTGAGGCTGGCATAGTCAATAAAAACTTCACAATATGATCAGCAAGTCTAGGGTGGGCATAAAGGGTGGGAACTGTACTCAGGGGAGTGCTAACAAAGAAATTTTTGGTTGTAAGCAGTGTTGAGCATGGCGGTTGCTTAGCCAGGGGAGCTGGGGGAAATTCACTGTTACTCCTGACAAGACATATGGCAACTGAATGCACGATCCTTGTGCTGACAAGTGAGTAATGTAGATGGTGCAGACTCTGAACCGGACTCCCGGATTTGCTTGCTTGTTTGTTTGTTTGTTTTTAAATTGAAATACAATTGACACGTAACATTGTGTAAGTTTAAGATGTACAATTGTGAAAATTTAAGATGTGTTGATTTGGTTCATTTATATATTTGTTTTATTTTATTTTACTTTGAGTTATAGTCAGTTTACAATGTTGTGTCAATTTCCAGTGTAGAGCACAATTTTTCAGCTATACATGAACATACATTCTTTTTCACCATGAGCTACCACAAGATCTTGTGTATATTTCCCTGTGCTATGCAGTATAATCTTGTTTATCTATTCTATATATACCTGTAAGAATCTACACCTTTCGAACTCCCAGTGTGTCCCTTCCCACCCCATTTATATATCTGTAATATGATCATCAACATAGCCTTGACTAACACTACTATCATATCACATAATTATTTTTTGTAATGAGAACAATAAAGATCTAGTCTCTTAGCAACTTTGAAGTTCATAATGTGGTTTTATTGACTATAATTGCTATACTGTGCATTAGATCTCCAGGATGGATGGCTAGATTTGAATCCTGGCCCTTCCTCTTAGTAGCCATGTGATCTTGGGCAAATCTCTTGACCTCTCTGCCTCTGTTTCCTCACTTGTAAATTGTAGATAGCCTTTTTGGGTTGTTGGGAGGATTCAATATGCTAATGCATATAAAGTACTTATAACAGTGCTTGGCACAGAGTAATAATATACAAGTAGGTAGTTCTTATTATTGTTAAAGATAATTGTTTAAAAATATCACAGGTTACTGCATTTGAAAATCTCTAGCAGTAGCATAGATCCTGGTGAGTTGAATATTTTGGAATGGTCCATCTGATATTGCAGGCATTCACTGTAACTGATGTCCTAATGGCCAGTCCTGCAGCTCTGGGACTTTGGGCATTTGGAGCTTCCCTTTCTTGGCGCTTCAAGGTGAAGCTTAGAGACAAGTGCTTCCTAGATGGACTCAGTTACTCAAGGCTATGGCGCCCTCTAGTGTATGATGAATATTAATGTTTTCAAATTCTCCCCAGCACCTGAGAAAAATCTGAGCAACGAGGAGCAGAGATCACCCCACTGATCAGGTCTGCTGGGAAAATCAGGCTGTTGGAATCCACCTCTGTGAATCAATTTTGAGACCTCAGTGTACATCTAACATCCTGGTCTCTTCACCATCAGTAGCATCAATGGCTGGTTAAGAGGATCTCTATCTATGATAGACTTTGCACTGTCAAATTCTTTCTCTGTGTTGTTGACAATGTGGGAGAGGGACACCATGGTCATGTGTCAGCCTGCAAAGGATATGCAGACAGACAAACCCCAGAAAAGTGCTGAGACTAAACAAAGTCCAGACATTGTTCTTGCAAGTATGTAACTGAATTTAAGTGGGAAACAGGAGTAACAATGACTCTATGGGGGTTTTAAAAGGAAGAGACCAAGGAGAACTCTTTCTGGACAACATAAAAGGTTACACGCAGGAGGCAACATGTCAAAAGCTATTTGGATAACTGAAGATAGACAGAATTGTTTGCTGTAGGAGGGATGGGAGTGGGGAGTGCACAGGTTGAAGTGGGGGTAAGCTGAGAGTTAATGAACAGTTCCCTGCTTTTGAGTGGTGAACATCATTCTTCCTGAATACATTCTTTACTGTGCTGGTTCTCATGGCATTAGAGGTGACAGGAAAAACCAGGATGGAGCAGGAGGAAGAGTGAAGTTTCCCTTTCTCTTTGTTGCTAGACTAGGATTAAAGAATGAGAGAAGCAGGTTGGCCAAGCACAAGCACGTCTGCCTTTGAGCTGACTAGGGTTCTTGTGTGGGACCTGGGGTCCCTTATGGCCTGGACACTTCTCCTGAATGCTTTTCCTTCCTTGTGAATGGGATGTGCTTCCTCCCCCACATACACCTGGATACAAGGTGCAATGACTGTTGCTTTATCTAGACACCTTGACTGAGGATGGTGTTGCCAATAAGACCACCCTTCCTTCTTTACTGCCATTTTAACAATATTCACCAACACCATGGGAAACACTGCGTCTCTCTCTCTCTCTCTCTCTCTCTCTCTCTCTCTCTCTCTCTCTCTCTCTCTCCTCTCTGTGTGTGTGTGTGTGTTTGAGAAGGGATGTCAAAACTTACCATACACCATCAATTCTAAGATGAAGGGTATTTTATTCATATTTTCTCAACTCTGAAGTTGAGGTACTTTTTACATTTAACATTGCATTTTGTAATTTAATTGGTAGCATTTTTATTTCTTTAGTAGTATATAAAGTAATAACAAAATTGAAATTTCTTATAATCATTGATATATTGATGATTCTAATTGATGAAATGTGATAGTAATGAGGCATTTTTTTTTACCTATATAAGTCCAAATCCTTTCCAGAAGTCTGCTTTTCTGAAGTCCACTCCAAAATTTCCAAGTGAAAATTTTATTCTTCTGAATTATTGCATCTCAGATCAAAGACATTGCTATTTTTAGTGGATGCCATGTTGATCTGCCCAGGTCATCCCCTCCAGGATTGAAGCAATGGACACCTTTTTGGTCAACAACTCTCTGATGAAGAGAACTGCTTCCTGAGACTTAATCCCCATCCTGGAGCCAGGCTCCATCCAATGGCTGGTTGATGTGTGGATACAAAAGTTTAGCCTCTTCCCTTAATTTGGAATAACTTTTAAGGGCTATCCAACTCCAGAGCATCCTGCAAGATTGGTTGAGACCTTTGTTGCAATTGCTTTGCAATTTGACTTCTCCCTTGGCCCAATCGAGCTTCCTTTTCTCACTCACAGTGTTAATTCCAAGAGCATTTCCCTGGATGCTCAGCCCCATCACAGAACCTGCTTCTCAGGGAATCAACCTGCAACCATTGGTACCAGGAGCAGTCAAGGAAATTCTAATATGGGATTTTGGAACTGGATCACTTGTGGGTGGGCTAACAATTGGATAAGCATCTGGATCACTATTCCAGGTAAACCACATTCACTAACAAAAGGTGAAGGGTCTCTAGAATGGGGGAGGTGGAAGTGGAAGATGATGGGCATGGGTTGCAGCCTCAAGAAAAATTGCAGTAGCAGGGGCTGAAGTTTATGTCACTGATCTTCCTCTTATAAGTTCCTACCAGAAAAAGAGGTCCAACAAAATCCTGGTGGAGCTTTTCTGAGAAGCTACTAAATGAAGCAAGAGGATACAGACAGCACAGAGAGGACTTCACTGGATGCTGTGGTACATTCCCCAGTATCCCCTCCAGAACTGAGGCACTCATTTTCCCAGCTGCTGGGGATGCTGGTGGCCAACAGCTGTCATCTGAGTCCTTCTTGAAGACTTGCCCTCAGCTGAAGAGAGCCTCCTTGCCTAGGGTCAAGTACGAGGTCACAACGCCTCCAGTGATTGTTCAGTGTTGGGTAAATGCCTCGCCTCTTCCCTCCAGTTTGGGACACCTCTGAGGACCATGTTTAGCTAGACTAGGTTCTTATTACATAGAAAAATATTATTAATTTTAGGCTTTTGAGTGAGCTTGGAAAAATAGTATATCATGATGGTCGAGGGCAGAAATTTAGAACAGCCTACACTAGGTTAGAGTTACATTATTTGTTGTGCCACAGACTCCTATCTGAAAATGAGGTTGATGATAGTATTTTCAACTCATGGGGAGATTATAAACTTTAACTTTGTAAGTGAGGTATCATAGTCTCTAGACATACAGTGGCAATCGGTCTATGATAGATATTATGATTATTGCTGCTGCTGCTGTTGTTGTTGTTAATTATTTATCCTGCTGTAATTCTAGGACATAGCCTCCCTAATTCTCCCAGCTGGGCCAGCCAGAGTCCCTACCTTTCCCTGTAGAGCTGAGTGAAGTTTCTTAATCCTCTCAGTAGTGAGGTCTCAGTAAAGGATTTTAGATGTATTTTTAAAATTCTTATTTTGTCATAAGATTCCATTACGGTAGTGAAAATTCAACCCATAAGGAGGAAGAAAGTATTTACTGTACTTATACCTGACAAAGGCTTGTATCAGAGCATATAAAGAACTCTCTCAGGTTAATAAGGAGGGAAAAAAAAAACAGTCAATGCAATAGAAAAGTGGGTAAAAGACCAGAACAGAACACATCCACTAGAATGGCTGAGTTGAAAGACACCAAGTGTTGGAGGATATAGAGCAGCTGGAACTCTCCATAGTGCTGATATTAATGTGAAATAGTGGATTCGTGTTGGGGAACCGGCAGAACCTACTTCAGCAGAGCACATGCATCCCCCAGTGACCCAGCCATCCCACCCATAAGCACCTGCCCAAAGAAACACGTACATGTTTCCACCAAAAAACACATGAGAACAGGCATAGTAGCACTATGTGTAACAGCCGAAAGATGGCAAAATACCCTTCAACATTAGAATGGATAAACACACTGTAGTGTAATCACACAGCAAAATGCTCTACAGCAGTGAGAATGAATAATCAACAAGTCTATAAAACAATCATGAGCTCTCATGACCTTAATATTGAGAGAAAAAAACATATAAAACATACATACTAAAGAATTTAATTTTTGTAAAGTACGTGTCAGACAAAATTAACCTGTGCTGTTAGAAGTAAGATGATGACAGCCTTGAGGATTCTGGTGACTAAAAGGGAGCAAAGTGTTGGCTTCTGGGTGCTGGTAATGTTCTGTTTTTTCTTAACTGGATGTTAATTACATGGCTGTGTTTGGTGTGTGAAAATTCACTGAGGTTTATACCTATGTGCACTTTTATGCCTGTATTTGTGCTTTAATAAACAGTTAAAAATATATCATTTATACATTATATATAACTCTGGCAAACCACATTTCCTTGGCTTCTAGGATGTTCATCCCTTGCAGAAAAAAAAGGTGGAAGCTGAATTATATTATCATCATCATTGCCAAAGGAAGACATGTGAGAGGTTCGCGTACTTGGGGTTGAGGGTGGGAGGCAGGGGAAGAATCCTTAAAAAGGTAAATAGAAAGATCAAGGGCAAGGTTGTGGATGTCACTGAACTCAGTGCTTTGTTCTAATTTCTCAGGTCCACCTGGGTTTCTCTAGCCCTGGAGCGCTAAGCCAAGGGCTTGTTTTGACAGCTGTTGTTGACATATGCAAACAGGCTAAAAGCTTTCCTCTGGCTTTCCCAAACGTGTTAGCAAAGCTGACTTATGAGCAGCAATGTATTTTTATCAACTTTTTAAAGCTGAATAGCATGGAGGATGTTGATGATGACAGCATGTTGATGAGCCAAGTTACATATTAGGCATGGGTGTGACTTTGAAAAGGAAAAGGTACCCAGAGGAAACACTCCATAGAGCATCCTACTGTGGAAAATTCCCTCTCATCACCTTTTAATCATCTTTATCCTCTTAGCTGTTATCAAGGACTAGTTACTGTTCTTCCTCCCCATCTCCAAGATTCTTGGTTTCTACAACTCCTATTTCTACATTTTAAAAAAATCACACATATGTGACAGCAATTATTAGTGACCAAAAGCTGAAGTGTCAATCTCTTGAAAATAAGACTTCCAGTCCCCTCTGCAGGAGCTCTGTTTCAACCCACAGATTCTGCAGTGAACTTCTTGTGCCCACAGCTGACCTCAGCAACACCTGCACTTTCATTTATATTATCTTTGTGGATTTGTCCAATGGCATTTAATGTTTCAAAATTTTTACTGCTAAAAAGTGTATCTGTAAAAGAAAGATTCTTTCAGCATAGTTTTTAAGATCCAAGTATTAGACCAGGAAAAGGTGGGCTATTTCCCTCTTTTTGAGCCCTGGTCTTGGAGACAGCTATTTTTATGTGAAAGTCACAACAAAGTATGTCATGGTGGCTCTATGTTCCTCACTGGATCTCACAAAAGCAGCCATCAGAATTCTTAAAAGATCACTTTGAAAATAGCTAATCCACCATATTTCTAACAAAGAGCTCCTGATTGTATTTTTTGAAATTTCTATATGAAGTCATTGCCTCAAAGGCATCAGACTTGGAAAGATATCACTCAGATGCCATCATACCTGCATCATTCCTCCCAAAGCATCCTTATCACTTATCCAAATCTTAATTTCCCAACCCCACCACTGAATTCCAATGATATCCATCAAATCTTTTGTGTTTCTCTTCCATGCATAGCCAAGAGAGCTGGGAATTTTAAGGAGACAGACTTGGTGTTTTGAGTTTAATTCTGGGAATGGTAATTTTCTTAGTCTCCCACTCAGATTTTTTTAAAATCTCTGTTGTAAACAGGATTCTTTACTGGAATCTAGACGAGATACAAGAGAAGCAACATAGTGGCAAGAGCATGTCTTAGGCATCAGGAGGCCTGAATCTTGTCCTGGCTCCTCTTCTCATGAGTAATGTGATCTTGAATCAGTCTTTTCACTCCTGTAGACTTTAGTATCTCTTTTTGGAAAATATGGAAAACTCTATCTACCCCTCCTCACATTTTTTTGAGAATCTCATGATATATGTGAAAGTGATTTATAAGCTGGACATTTCTAACCAAATAAAGAGGGACTGTTAATATTATGTATGCTTGTCTCACCAGGTCCTAGCTCCTTCACTATCATTTCTGCCTCCATCACTTCCTAGGGAGAAAAACTGATTATAGCTGAAACAAAAAGGGAGCACTAGGAAATTCTAATCTCAGTCTTTTTGCTCTATTTCCACTCAAGGTCATTCATCAATATTAAAGTTTGAGCTTTAATTCTAAACAGCATGGTCCCAAGGGAAAGGAAAAGTCTCTTTTGTCTTTAATTTAGCTTGTCAGAGAGCCAAGACGTGGCCACTCCATAGTGATGGGAATTTAAGAATCCATATTCTTAGAGTCACACTTTCCCCCAAACAGCCCAAACATCCATTAACACAGGCCTCCTGGTCTCTATAATTGGGGAGACTCGAAATGAGATTTATGTTATGTAATTGCTAAGTGATACTCTCTGAAACTTTCAGGGTCATGAATTCCCTGTGTTTCAGGACACTGCATGCTGTTGTGATGTAACATTTATTTTAATGGCCCCACAGAGGCACTGAGCAATAGCGCAGCAAATTAACACCATCTTCCTGCTTGCCTGAAACTATAAGGAGCAATTTGAACCACATTTGGTGTTTATAATCATTTTCTAATCTGTTTTGCAGAAATGAAACAATTATTAGGTATGTAGATAACATATACATCTTAAAAAGAGAGTTTGATTATTTTTAAAAGGCCTGCATATGCCTACATTGGTCACTAGTGAAGGGAAGAAGGACTACCTCTGCTTCGATTCTCTCTTGACTATCAGGGGAAGGTGGCATAGGGCTTCAGGAGAGTAACTGAGAAAGAAGGCAGATTTTCTATATATACTCCTCTCAGGAGTAGAGACAGAAGCTCACTTTGGTCATTGGGATGTGTAAGCACTTTACCCACCGTGGTCTATGCTTGGCCTTCCAAAGACTTAGATCAACTGAAGTCCATTCCAGAACAACCTCTGATGGGGAGCTGCCTTTAAAAATGATTAAGCCTTTCAATAGCTTGCCATGCTGAGATGATGGAGCAACCAGATAACAGTGTCCCGGGTCACTGAGTCTTCACACTGAGGGCAGCTGTTCTGTAGAACTGCCTGATACTGCAGCTACCTTTGCACGAACAGGAAATACATCTTTGTTGCCGAGACCTGGGGGGTTATTTGTTGCAGCAGCACAACTGTGTTCATCTGCTTAGACTGACGTAACAAAATACAAACTGAGTACCTTAAACAAGGGAGTTTTATTTTCTCACAGTTCTGGATGTTGGGAAGTCCAAGATCAATGTTCTGCTGGCTGATTCAGTTTTTGGTGAGAACTCTCTACTTAGCTTTCAGGTGGCCACCTTCTCTCTGTGTCCTCAGAGGGAGAGAGGAAAAGAGGGTTTTCTGGTCTCCTCTTATAAGTGCACTAATTCCATCATAAGGACCCCATCTTCATGAATTCATCTAAACCTAATCTTCCAAAGGCTGCATCTCCAGATACAATCACATTAGGGCTTCAACACATGGACATTGGGGCAACCACAGTTCAGTCCACAGCAATAATCTGGCCTGTTCTGACTAATTCTGTAGTAATTTGGGGATTTCTTAGCATCTTCATGCCCCCAGGGTATAAGAAAATTTCAACATCAGCTTTATCTCTGCAGCTGTTATCCTTTCTTCTTTGGCTATGGTGGAGATGACCTTTGTGAAACTTCTCCTGTGTTGTGCTCAAGGAAGCATGTCAGTAACTGTCTCTTAAAGTTTCTGACATTCCTAATGTCACGCTATCTGGATTTTACCATCATGCCTCCTGCCCTGGGCTCTGCTCGAGTGGAGACAGCTAGGACACACATGTCTAACCAATTCCCACTCTCTTACTTCTCTCAATAATCAACTAGGATGGATAAAATGAGATTTCCACTTTCTTTTCCTCCCTCGCAGGATTTCCCTGTCACATTCCTCTTCTTTCCAAGGAGGTTTTTGTTTTGCTCTCTTTCCCTGGGCCGTGAGGGCAGTTGCAGAGAGAGAAAAACTGCCTTATTGGTGAAGGAAAATAGAAATATGGCATCCATATTTCCATTATGTGTTCATTAATGGAATTATTTTATTAATACTATATTCACTACTAAGTGATGAGGTACATGAGGAGAGGGGTTGGGTCTATTGTTCTCACATTGGATCCCTGGACTAGTGAGTACATTGCCTAACACAGAAAAGAGGAGCTACACTCATTCTTCAGAATGGAGATGATCCTACACCAGGCAGATGTTCCTGACTTCATGTTTCACTCTCCTTTCCAATGCATCCTTCAGACTTCTTCTCCAATGCTTGGCTCCAATGCTACTTCATCCATGAGCTGATCAGTTAGGATAAATAACAGTTAAGACTGTGACAACACTTTTCTCATTCTACCTTGATTTAATTGTTTCTATGACTATTTCCTTGACTAGGCATGAAGGGCAGACCCCTGCATTATTAAGCTTTGTGTATCCCTCCCTCTCCTTACTATTTCAATGGTGCCAGGTTCATTGATTCTAGTAGGTGTTTGACAAGAATTAGTTGAATTAAAATGAACTCCAATTCTCATTTTTTCTCTCTCTCTCTCTCTCTCTTTTAACTTCTTAGGAATAGATCCCATAGAATTCTGCACTATTTCTACATCAGATTCATCAGTTTGTGTGTGTGTGTATATGTGTATGTGTGTCTATGAACAGCATCTTCAATTTGTTCGCCAATGTGACATCTGAGGATGTCTATCATAGTTTAGTATAAGAAGGGCTCAGGAAATACTGTGTTGACAAATGGATAATGAGGCATGTGGGGGACAAGAAATTGGCCTGAGGTCCCCTAGTGGCAAATGGAAGCTGAACTTCTTGTGCAGAGTTTAACTCTGAATCCGTACCTCCTCTTCATTTATCATTCTTTAGTTCAGCAAGCATTTATTTAGCCTAGCAGAATAGAGAATAATGCTAATAAGGACAAAGTCATGAAATTGGTTCTGTCAGAACACTTGGTCTGGCTCTGTTCTGTAGCCACAGCCTGGAGGACCAGCCAAAGATACAGCTATCTTGTAAATGCAGCATGCAGTTACAAGGGGTTCGGGCAAGAAAGTGATGCGTCCAGATGCATACACCATGCATGGGCCCACAGCATTGCTTTTGTAAAAGAAGCAATCATCTCCATACTAAAGATACTGAATTCCCAAGAAAAGTGTTGGCTGAAAATCCATTCCTCTATCTCCTGATTAACTGTTGAGTGGCTGAAACTCCATTAGTACTGTGAAAGTTTGGTCTTCATACTCATGTCTGTGCTATCAAAAGAGAATCTCACTTGTCTCCATGAAAATAATGACACTATCTCCAAACTATGCTTCACACTGACTCCAGAATTTTCCTTGAAAAACAAATAAACAAAAGACTTTGTATATCTGATGATGAAAGTTACTCTATTCATGGTAAAAAAAAAATGCAGGATCCCAGAGTTGGGAGAAATTGCCAAAATTGCCTAATTTGGCCTCTCACTTCATGCTATAGAACCTACTCTATGTTCTTCCCAGGGGGGACTTTTCAGTGAGAAAAGATGCTCCTCTCCCTGAGGTAGCCAGCACTTCCCAGCTTTGGGAAAGCATGCATGATAGAATTATACAGAAAATGTAAGTATCTGGGCCATTTTCAATCCCAAATTCTGTGGTCACCATTAGCAATTAACAATATGATGTAAGAGAGAACCAAGCATAGAGAATTTCCAAATAATAGTGGAAACAGTTTATAAAACCTTCAGCTTAGAAATTCTTCCATGAATAACCAGGCATACTTATAAAATTTGCCCTTCTACATGAGCACTGGATACAACATTTGTCATCCCTTTCAAGCAGGCATCAAAAAAAGAGCTGTTTCTCTTTACACATAGATATATGTGTAACAGTGAAATAAAAACTTCTAGAGCTACAGAAGTATGGATTATCTGCATGAAACTTAAAGCCTGACTTTGAGTAACTGCATACAGAAAGAATTTTCTTCCATTTGCCCATCAAACCTGATACAAGAAAGGGTCAGGATTACCACAGACTGGCACAGATATGAAAGAGACACAGAATGAGAAGAACAGATTCAGCAGAGAAGAGAATTTCCAGACCAGACCAACACAGAGATATACCCTTTGGCACAATCTGACCAAGACTTCATCAATGGTAGCTACTTTATTCAGCAAATATTTATCAAGTGCCTACTATGTGCCAGGAACTGTTCCAGGGCCTGAGGATTTGGCAGTGAACAGGGTAGCCATTCTGGTGGATAGAGGTAGAAAACAAACAAAAACTAAGTGAGGAAAAGATCAGATTATGACTAGCAGTATCAGAAAACCAGAATATAGGGACATAAAAGGGGTAGGGTGGTAAATAGTTTGGGTGACCAGGTAACGGCTCTCTGGGGAGATAGCTGAAATCTTACTGCTGAAGTAGGAATAAATTACTTAGAGATCAGGCATAGGGGCAGTTAATGCAAAGGTTCTAAAATAGGAAGGAGGCGGCCTTCCAGAGAAAGAGAAGTAAGGACAGTGGGGCTGCGGGGTTGGGTTAAGGCCAGGCCAGAGAGGCAGGCTGGGGACAGATGATGTAATCATAGGCCAGGGTTAGGAGTTAGAAGGTTATTCTAGCTGTAGAAAATGCCACTGGAGGATTTTAAGTAGGAGAGTGAGAGGATCTGAGTTATGCATTGGGAAGATTATTCTGGCAGCCCTGTGGAGCATGGATGTGGGATGGGGACATGGCATGAGTGGGAACAGGGAGACCTGTCAGGAGGCTGCTGCAGTAATCAGGTGAGAGATGGTGGTGCTTTGGATCAGGGCTACAGTAGTGGAGATGAAGGGTGACGTGAGTTCCAGATATATTTTGCAGAGAGAGGTACCCGTTCTACCGGTTCCATCTATGGAAGCATCTCTTCTCATCCTTTCCCTTACTGAGCCTGACCCTCGAATAAACTAAGGAGCTGCCTGTGCTGTTTCTTTCCAGAGCCTGTGACTTGGGCTTTGCGCAGAGCAAGTGCGCCCTCTCCTGGAGCACAGAGTGAGCACTGTTTCTGGGAATCCCAGACACCCTCCCACCTGCTGCTCCAGGTAAGCGCACCATGGGAAAACTGAAAATAACCGGGGATCCCCTGCAAACACTTCTGCACCCCCAGGATATACTTCCACTCAGTGACACCACAAGACAGAGAAGGCAACAGGTGCCCACAGTTGTTTAGATCACTGTTTACACTAATCCCAGAGTTCTAGAGCCTGCAGGCTCAGTTTAACCCTTTATATAGAACCCCCCAAATTTCCCATGAAGATCTCACCCTATGTATGCTACTCTAATCTCTTCTAAGTTTTGGCCCAGTAATTCCCCTTATGAAAAATAATCACAGGAGCTAATATGTGTTGAGTGCTTACTCTGTATCAGGCACTTTGCTAAGCACATTCCATGGTTTATCAATTCAATCCCCATAATAGACGTATGAGTAGGTACTATTATTTTCACCATTTTACAAAGAATGCGACTGAGGCTCAGAAAAGTTCAGCTACTTGCTCAAGGTCACACAGCTAGTGAAATCACTGAGCCAGGACTTGAGCTCCATTCTGCCCTCAAAGCCACACAAAGGTTGTTACGCATAAGGGTTTTAATTGCTGCATTGTTTACTATGATGAAGAATGGAAATAAAACATCTGATAATCTGGGAAGAGTGGACTAAATTATGTAAAACATGACAGAGTAGTTTTCAGCCATTGAAGTAAATGAATATTGTGGAGAAATTATCATTATATCATACATGAAAAAACAAATTATATAACCGTATTTAGTGTTGGGCAACATTTCTAAGACACCTATACCCATACATATGCTTTGATAAAGGAAGTGTGTACACCAAAATCTCAATAGTGTCTTATGCCTGGGGTGATTGGGTTGTGGGTGATTTTATCTTCTCTTTTCTTTTCTATATTTCCCACAGTTTATACAGTGTTCATCAACATGAGTGCCTACCATGTGCCAAGCAAATTAAATGAGATACATTGAATGCCTATCAACACTGTAATCCACAGTTAACAGGGAACTTGCTAAAGCACACAGGTAAGAAGTGACAGAACTTTAAATTTTACTGAACCCAAAGCACAAGAAGTGAAATATTCTTACACGCTGTCTCCAGATTAGTTTGGTGGTCAGAAAAACAAAACCACAAATGAGAAATGGCACTGAAGAGAGCTAACTAACCACACAAAATGAATGGCTGCGATAACATGTGGGTCCGTGGAACTTCTGACTATGGAGGAAAGACTTGAGCCAGCCTTGAAAAATGGATTAATCTTCTTTAGCATTTCTTGCAGTACATGATAAATACTTCCTAAATTGAATTTTAGTCAAGCTTTTGGCTATTGGGGTGGGGTGGGGTGCTCCAGAAGAAATCTGAGGACCTTCCTGTGGGAGACACAGGGCTTGGTCTTACTGGAGCCCAGCCTTTGAAATTCACTATGGTGGCTTGTTCATGACAGTGTAGACCTGAACCAAATCATATTCCATAGAGTCACAGAGAATGTGGAGGGCTTAGTGGAGCACAAAGGGCTTCTGTAGAGAGAAGCGCCCTTCAAATTAAATAGAAAATGTAAACATGGCTTCAGAATCAGGCTAAGAGGACTCATAGATAAAAATATCTTAGATGTGGCTGGAAGAGTATTGCCTATACACAGGTCTTTGGAAAAGTTATAAAGAATATTTTACCTGTAAGTATTTTAGGAGTTGTAGGCATTTTTTAATGATTATGAAAATGATTCTTCTTACCAGTCCTGGGAGAATAGACAATTGTTGCTGTCTTTCCCATCTTATAGACATACATGTCCACTCTGGTCATTTATTTAGAATTCTACAAGCAGAAGAGTTGTTACTTGCAGGTGACATCTCCATATTTGCCCACCGAATGCAGTATTGTGTTCTGCTTAGTTGAGCTGTTGCAATTCCTCAGCCAGGAATCATCAGCATAAGCACTTTGTTGAGAAGACGAATGAATGCTGCACGATACAAAAAGTTTCATAAACTCCTTCACTCCTTCACACAGGCCGTGGCCAAGGTTGCTGGCAGCTCAGTGGCTTTTCCTCTGTCTGATGGTGCAAAATGTGCTTCTACATTTCCGGTTGCCTTTCATTATTTATTATAATTCCAAGTGGCTTGTCTGGTTAAGACGAAGCCTGTTTAAAAATATCCAGTCTAGAAAGACACCGTTTCACTTTTGAATCTAGTACTTACAGACAGTGGATAAACTGGGGATTCCTCCAAGCTCGCCGCTCAGTTCTGGACCGCTGTCCGTGGTGCTGGACTACTGTCCATGGTGCTGCACCCGCAGACGGTGTGAAACAAGGGCCTTGGAGTGCTCTTAATCATGCTCTCGCCTTTCTTATTATAGATGAAATTAAGTGTCATCCACAGAACTCCAGGGAAAGTGGGAAGGCCATCGGGGATTTTCCAGAAGACAATCATTATTACCTTATCTCCCCTCTCCAAGTCTTGCGTTTCCCTCTTTTTATTCTACAGCTGTCTCCAGAGACAGGGGGAGTCAGCTACTTTGTGTAGAAGCAAGGGATTGTACTAAAATAAAGTGTGAGGGCCATCATTACTCATGTTTCTTTATCCTGCCTCAACAGTAGATCCCATTCACTGGGTACTTTATGTGTGTTAATTCTTTTATTTGTCACAACAAATCCTGTTACATATATGTAGTATTATCATCACCTCTGTTTTACGGATGGGGAAACCAAAGCACAGAAAGATTAAACAACATCAGAGCTCACATAGCGAGTAAGTGATGGAGCTGGGATTTGAACCCAGGTAAGCAAGTTGTAGAACCTTCACTTTTAGCCTCCATGCTATTCTGCCTCTTTTAGAAATACTGGAAAGCTTGGCTATAGCTCATATTTTTACCTTTCCCTAAAATCAGAGCCATCTGTGACCTTTCTTGGCCTCCTGAGTTATGCAAGCTGCTGTTAGATTTTTATTGTAACATTTAAAGGGATTACCCAGGTAAACCTACTTTCAGGTGTGGAACCTCTCTGTTGGTTAGCTGATCTGGCAGAGTGGTTGATGGGACTTAGTATAGCTCCAACAGCAGCCACAGATATGGAGACACATAAACAAGCATCTTAATTCTCTAGCTCTGAATTTATTTTCAGGAGGGAAAGAAAAGTAGATTCAGATTTACTCAACCCTCTTACTTGTTCTCCTGCCCTACTGAAGACTTGCCAGTCAGCTCCTTCTCTTTCAATCTGTCTTTCCCTTTATTAGAAGCAGGTCAGCATTTCCAACTGAGAAGTGTGTTTCCTGCCCACCTCCGGCCCTCTCATCCTGCTCAGAATACTTTCCTCTGCTGCTTCATGATTGTCATAGCCTCACAACCCTGGTCAAATGAGCTTGCCCACCTAGGCAGCTGTGCCCTCTCCATCCTAAAGAACTCAGGATGCATAGCTGGACACACTGGCATAAAAAAGTCCTGACATTGAGAACAAACAAATGAGATGTGGATAAAGTGGTGGGCTAGATATATATATATTTTAATTCTAATTTTGCCCACTTATCAGCTTTAAATGGAGCAACCGTGAGAATCCCTCACTTGGAAAGCTTAATCATGTGACCACTATCACAGATTCCAACAAAACTACACTAATGTCCAAGCATAGAGTTGAATGGATTGGCTCATGCCACATCATTGCAAGTGCATTAAAAGGAAAACACACAAAAAGATTAGTAAACCAATATTACTGCACTTCTATGTTACGGGCATTTCTACATGCATTGTCTCCTCTAATTGTCATAATAACCAAATGAGGTAAGTACTATTTATTGTCAACATACTACAGATGAAGAAAGTAACAATTACTGAGTTTAAGCAGCTGCTCAGGATTACAAAGTCACTTGGTGACAAGCAAGATTTGAACCTGAAGTTTTGACTTTCATTATAGCAATCTCTTGCTTTCACAAGCAAGTACCAAACTTTGCAAAGAGTTTTACTTAAAATGCTTTCCAATAAGACAACAATTTTAGATTTTATTTTCCATGAAGAGTAGATTAATCAAATATTATCACTGGATAATCTACCTGGCTAATCTTATCCTTCTCAATTTCAGATAAGCTTTTGTGCTTCAGATAAGCCTTGCCCATCAAACTGACTTCCATGATTAAATGCAGTGCCACTGGACTGCTCTGAACTACTTTTGCTGAGCTCCTGATCTGGAGGATCATCTATATTGCCTACTTTTTTTCTACTCTGTATACTGGGATTTGTGCCAGAAGGTCTTTGAGGATAATTCTAATTAGCTTTCTTTTGAGACTGTTACCTTACCA
Source organism: Camelus ferus (assembly GCF_009834535.1). Classification (NCBI taxonomy): domain Eukaryota; kingdom Metazoa; phylum Chordata; class Mammalia; order Artiodactyla; family Camelidae; genus Camelus; species Camelus ferus. The sequence goes on along the minus strand of NC_045716.1, from coordinate 14,220,899 downwards.
ATGTCTCTTGCTTTCATCAGTACTCCCAGTCAAGTCTCATGTCTTTATCTTTGTCCAGTGCCTAATTTCCACTTGCCTGATCTATTGTAATAAGCTCCTAAGTGATCTCTCTGCCTGCTATTTCTAAACTTTCATGCTATTACTTATGTTCAAAAACTCCCTTCCCCAACCCCAAATAATAGGCTATGCCTATGGAAAAGTTTAAATTCTTGCTACATATTTAAAACTCCCAAAACTCTTCCTTTAACATAATTTTCTAGGTGTATTGCTTTCTACTTCCCTTCAGGATACTTGTTTTTACCAAGCTATTTCTTTGGTCTTCCAAGGACATGTTTTATCATTTCCTTCCCTCTGCCTCTTGCTATGTGCTAAGCCTGAAGTGGCCTTGTCCCCCTCCTCACTTGGTGACATCCTACACCATTCTTAGCCCAGTTCAGAATCTGCCTCCTTCGTGAGACCCTTCTCAGGTTTTGCAAGTCCACCTACTCTCTTCTCAATTTCTACTTCCCTTGCATTTTGAATGTTTCATTATTATGCATTTGACAGTTTCAGCCTTGACTTATAGCTGCTTATAAATATATGAGTCTGTCTTACCAGTCGGTAACATCCCTAAGGGAAGGACCATTTCTTATTCATAGTTGTATCCTCTGCAAGCTTATCACAGCACCTTGCTAATAATAGGTGTTCAGTAAATGCTTGACAACTTAAATACATTCTAATAAATTTAGTTTTTGAGTGTGTGACAAAGGTTATGAAATCATTGAAACTGGATGTTTAAGAAGTAAGGACTAAAATTATTTTTAGATTCTGCTGTTGTCCTGACAGAATGGTATGTTTGATCAGATGCTTTCTTTAATGTTATTCCCTCTGAAACACTCAATATCTTCATGTAAAGGAATTCATTGTAATCTGTTTCTTATTCTGGCTGTCACACTTTGCCTGTGTACTTGATGTCTATTTCAGCAGCCTTTGGATAAAAGCAAAATAACTTGATCTAACCTTGGTCCGTTACAGTGCTTTGTTACGATCTTCTTGGCTTGTGAAAACTATGAGTTGATTTCTCATGATAATAGAGCTCCCTGACCTGTCAATGAAACACAATTCATGTCACAAAATTGATCACTGGAGGCCCTCAATGTTCATTCTTTGCTTTTTTTTTCAAGCTTTATTCATTCTTTCTATTTTTCATTTTTAATAAAATAAGGCTTGTATGAATGATAATGTATGAATATATCATATTATATATACTTATTTATAATATGTGGTATATTTTACATATACCAGCAGTGTGAAAACTCCCTAAAATGACAAACTTTGGAAGATATAATAACATTTCTAGTGCACAGTCATCTTAAAATGAATGTGCATGTGCTATGCAAATAATTTGTAAAATTAATTTATGGTCTTTTTGACCAAATTGTGCCAGACTGAGGCCAAGGAGAGAGCATTCTTCAGTATCACTTAACATGCTTGTGTTTTGTAACTCAACAGTTTGGTCCCAAATTAGCAAATGAAGAGGCACATGGAGAAGTTAAAATGTGCCCTGAGAATAATAATGAAAATGACAAAGCTGTGGAAAATATGAAGAGGTTACCAAAGTGGATTAAATAACAGTGAGAGAGCCTCCCTTGAGGCAGAGTTTTCAAAGTTGTACTTCCATCAGTAACTGACCTCCTTCTCCAACCCAGTGGTCAGGTCGATCTTTTCAACGTCAGGCACCCACCAGCTAGTGGTATCATTTCCCCTGTGCAGTCCCACCTGGGCTGGATACTGACCTCTTCTACACTGAGACTACACTCAGTAAACCCTGCCCCTTCTACCTTTGCCTGTGATCACGAACGTGACACTTGATGTGACTGTACATGTCTCTCAGGGGTTTTTCATCTTTTGTGCCAAGGTCCCTGATAGAACCTGGTAAAAGGTACTTGTTCTGCACTCAGAAAAATGCACATAACCCCAAAGTTTTGCATGTAGTTTTGGAGGTTCACAGACTCCCTGAGTCCAATCCATGGATTCTAAGCTTATAATTCCTTTACTAGACCATAAATTCTACCAGGGCAGAGATTGTTCTTTGTTCATATTTGTATTCCCAATGAAACTGGAGTGTCAAAATTGCTTGGTGAATGCTTGATGAACTAACAAAACTAAGAATTTTGGACAATTATTTTGGAGAAGAAACAGGGAAGATCTGCTCTATAGGTTATAAGAATGTCTGTAACACTAGCTCTTATGGCTGTTGGTCTCTAGCACCATGAGTATACAAAAGGAGAGACAGGGTTACTCCTACTAATTAATTTGTCGTTTCAGCTGAATATAAAGGAGCCCTTCCCAGTAGAAAGGTTGGTGCTTTCATGTTGAAGTGAGTTTAAGAAGTGAGTGATGGATGAACTTCTCTGTGTTGCTTTTAGAGCAGGGTTGTTCTCTGTGAGACAGAGCAGCATGAAGGCAGGAGGGCCAGGCTAGTGAAGGACCAGCCTGAGATTCCACTGTGGGTAATACCTTCACATGCAAGGGCTCTGCAAAGCACCAAGATTCAAAATGAATGCTCTGTCCTCGAAGGCTGAAAGCCCCAATCTGAGACCAAGCACCAGACTGAACAGGACCCCAGGTCAAATGCACACTAGATGACCAGAGTGATGGTGGAGGCGTGGTGAGAAATCCACTTGGAGGGATGAGGTAGGGGTTAGATTTAGATGAATTTGAGGACGAGATGTGGAAGCTCAGACCAGGCAACCAGGAAAACAGGAAGAAAGGGGCATCTGCTGTAATTATAACTTGGTAAATTTCCACCAAACACTAACCTCTCCATCCTAGAGTCTATCTTCAGGCTTAGGAAGGAACGGAAGTCATTCCAAAGACCCAAAGGGTTTTGCCAATGTTCCAGGGCTTAAGGTTTCCCAGAAGTTCCTAGTTCAAAATCAAGTGTGGGATGCATCCAAAGAATTACTGGGGTCTCAAACAGAGAATACTGTTTGCTTGTTTTTCCTACCCATTTCCTCTCTATGACCTTCACCAGTTCTTTCTTTTTCCTATTTCTTCCCCTTTCAACTACTTTTTTGTTACTTTTCCAAGCATGCATTTTAATAGAAATAGAAATATCCTGGTGCTTCTGCCAACCGTCTGATTTGGGGCAAGTTGCTTCACCTCTTAGGCATGTTTTGGCATCTTCTCAGTAAGGGCACTGGACTAAAACTTCTAAGTTGTGATGGTCTATGTATGGTTAGTGCTTCCTCTCTCTCTTCTCATTCTCTTATCTCAGTTTTCGAACCCTGAAGAGGGCATCCTTTAGGGTTAAAATGTTTTTTTATGACTATTAGGGCATAGTATTAATAATAATAATAATAGCCACAATAGATTGCATTTTCCTAAGATGCCCACCACCATACATCCCACCCCACATGCCCATGCACTTATTACACTGTGGCACTGATCCTCCACTAGGTGGTGATGTCTGTGTCCCTTCCCTGTGAACTTGGGAGGAACTTGTGACTGCTTTGGACAGAAGAAGACAGAGGAAGTGATGCTGTGCCAATTTCTGGGCCACTGTCAGAAGCTCTCAACTTCCAATTCCTGCCTTCAGGGTACTGAGCCACAGAAGCCAGCCACCATGCTGGGAGAAACCAAATGCCCCACATGGAGAGACCCTGTGTAGGTGTTTGGATCAACAGCCTCTTCTGAGTTCCCAGCCAGTAGCCAGTATCAACTGCCAGACCTGTGAGCAAAGAAGCCTTCAGATGATTCCAGCCTCCAGCGATAGAAGCCTCAGACATTATGGAGCAGAGATAAGCTGTCCCCACAATACATTTTCCAAGTTCCTGACCCACAGAATCCAAAGGCTTAATAAAATGTTTGCTGCTTTCTGTCATTCAGCATGGGTGGTTTGTTAACCCAGCAGTCAATAATCAGATCAGTAGCTACCCTTTACTGAATGCTTGCTGTGTGCATAACACTCCTCTCAGTGCTTCAGGTGTAATAGTCCCTTTAACTCTCAGAGCAATCCTGTGAAGTATTTACCTATCTGGTAATCCAACAGAGGTGGTCCAGCCCTCGGGCTCTAAACACTTAACTCCTGTGCTATTATGCTACTCAAAAACAGGATTTTTGAGAAGATACATTCGTATTTCAACCATGGATTATAGCTGGAGGAAATCACGTAATCAGATACCTAGCATCCTGATGATCAGCTAAGTAAAAAGCTAGGAAAAGGGGCTTTGTAGGTATTGACTCCAAATGTCAAAGGAACCCTGCCAGAGAGGTCTTGTTATCTTCCTTTTCTCATAGATGAAGAAGGGAGACCATATAAACCTATTGTTTATATACATACATTTGGCTGGAGGCAGATTGGAATTTGAACCCAGGCCTTTCAAAGTCTACAGAGTGCATTTGTGCTTTTAAACTACCCACCCTCCCACTAGGCCATGTAGGCAGTCAAAACCGGAAAGATGAAGAAATAAGAGAGTAACACAGAGAACACATTTCTTCTCATGATAAAATAGTCCTAATTACTGTAATGAAAACATGACATCAGACCATAAACTCCCTAAGGGGTGGGGTTGTGCCTCACTTTTGATTCTCCACTGCTTAACACAGTATCTGGTACATGACAGGTACTTAATAAACGTTTCTTCAGTGTATGAATATGACAGTTTTGTGGTTGTTATATGGTAATGTGGATCCGTATTATTCAGATTTGCTATTTATGTATAATTTATTATTCAGATTTATTAATATTCAATTATTCATAGATATTTATTTAACACCTGCCATGTCTCAAGTAATAGTTTACTCTGTAAGGATATAGTTTTCAACAAGAAAAACAAGTTTCCTGCTCTCATGAACTTTAAATTGTAGTTGGCAAGCAAATATCATATACACAAATTATAAAGTATGACAGAGAGTTACATTTAAGTTGAAGGTTGAATGACTAGGAGATGCCTTTGTACAATCTAGAAGGCAAAGCATTCTAGGCACTAAAAACAGCTCATGTAAAGGTGTGTTTAAGGAAAGCTCTTAGAATTGGGCACGAACTCAACATGTTTGAGGAACAGTAAGAAAGCAAATGGGCTGGAAAGAAGAGTGAGAAGGTTGGAATGAGGGGTCAGAAGGCTGGATCATGCAGGGGCTGGATTTCTTCTAAGGGTGGTGGGAAGCCATTGGTGGTTTCAAGCTGGGAGTGGTGTGGTCAGATTTACATGTTCAGAAGGTGATCATGTGCTGTGTGCAGAACGGATTGAAGGGGCCCAAGTGGAAACAGGAAGAACAGTGTAGAGACCATTGCAGAAACCCAGACAAGAGAAACTGTGATTTGGACTGGGGTGAAGGCAACAGTGATAAACAGAGATGTTAGTTACTTCCCAGAGGCAAAGTCATAGACAGATGTTAGTTACTTTCCAGAGGCAGAGTCATATAATCTACTGTTGTATTGGTTACAGGGGATGGAAGAATGAAAGAAGCCATGGAAGGCTTCTGGTTTTGGGTGAAGCACTGGGGGGAAGGATAGTGCTATTTGGCGAGGTAAAGAAGACGGTGCGAAAGGGGAGCAAGTTGGAGGAGAAAATAAGAGACATACAGTAGTACAAATATGTTATCGGAGACTAAATGCGTACTCAGTGATAATGGCTGTCATTTACCTAAAATGTGTAATCTGTAGCCTTAATGATGCCCCCGCAGGGCACTGCTGGGATCCACATTTTACTAATGACTTTACTGAGACTAAAAGACTAAAGAAAGTATGCGAAACCACTCAGCTAAGATGAGGAGGAGCTAGCACTGGAACCCACGTTGTTGACCGAAAGATCTTCACTAAGCCACACTGCCTCCCAGCACCAACAGGATTATCCCCTTGGTCTTCGGCTGGCATCTCAGATTTTTACTGGATTTGCTGCCCCCTGCTGTTCATTCAATGTATCCATCTGTAGTTAGGAAGGGTTATTCTGGAAGCGGCCACGTTCAGTTAAATGCAACAGAATCTGTTGCACACAAACTAATCACAAGTTTCTGTGGAAGACTTTGTGGGGAATATATTACAAAGAGGAGACAGGCCCTGACCTCGAGGTGCTGTTGAAGTGACAGACTTTTTTGCAGCAAAGGAGTGAAATGCTTTAAGAGTCACATGGAGGAGAAGAGGGAGTGACATTCCAGAGGAAGGTGAGGGAAGTAGGGACTAGGGAAGACTTCTGGGAGGCAGTGGCATTTGAACTGGATCCTGAAGGAATGGGCGGAGGTTGCCGGAGTAATGGCACTCCAAACCAAAAAGATCCCTTGAGCAGGGGCAGACTGCCATCAGCAGGTCCCTGGACCACCAAAGCGGTGGACGGTCATGGTTAGTGGGTGAACCCTGCAGCCAGAACGCCTCCGCTGAGCTCTGCTGCTGATCTCTGATGTGACCCACACAAATTTCTTAACGTTTTTGAGTCTCAGTTTCCTTTTCTGTAGAATGTTGATAATAATGGCATCTACTTCATAGGGTTCTCATGAAATACAAATGATGGAATGAATTTGAAGGACTTCACACAGTTCCTCATTCACAGGAGATGCCGTAACTCCACCTGTGGATAATTGTAGGGGAAGGAAAGCCAGAAAGTTGGAAGCAAATTTTGGAGGACCTTGGATGCTCTAGTAAAGATTTTCTACTTTATCTGTAGACCACAGAGATCCATCAAAGGTTTTTGAGCAGATGAGCACGTGAGTACAGTTGTCCTTTTGCATTTGCAGGTTCCGTGTGTGCAGATTCAACCAGCCAAGGGTAATGGAAAATATTTGGGGAAGGAGGGGAGGATAGAGCACAGGCTTAGTGTGCACAAGGTCCTGGGTTCAATCCCCAGTACCTGCACTAAAAATAAGTAAATAAATAAACCTAATTATCTCGCTCTCCCTAAAAATAATTTTTAAATAAAATTAAAATAAATTAAAAAAAAAAAGAAAAAGAAACTATTTGGGGGGGAGGGATTCCATAAAGTTCCAAAAAGCAAAACTTGAATTTGCCATGATTTGCATTTACACTTTGTTTACAACTATTTACGTAGCATTTCCATTGTATTAGGTATTATAAGTAATCTAGAGATGATTAAAGTGTACGAGAGGATGTGCATAAGTTATATGCAAATACTATGTCATTTTACGTAAGGGACTTGAGCATCCATGGATTTTGGTATCTGTAGGGGATCCTGAAGCAAACCTCCCCTCATCTCACGCCCTCCCTCTGCCCAGATACCAAGGGAGGACTGTGATCTTCCAAAGATAATTCTGGCCTCTTTATGTAGAGAGAGAGGAAGCAGGTGATGGGTTAGGAGGCTATCAGAATTCCCCACTAAGGTGTGTGTAACGTGTGAATGTGTGTTTTGCCTTGTATTTTCATTTCTTCATAAATATGATAATTATAAATCCACAGGAATCAAAGGCTGATTTAACACGCTGCAAACGGGCTGTGGCTAGGTGTGCTTACTAAGAGAAATACTTTAATTTTTCTAGAAATGCTTCCATGGTAGAAATCTACGTAGTATAGAAACTTCACACTGGGCTTACTGGATAAGACAAATTTCTGCGCAAACATTTTTCCAAAGTAGAGATAAAGAAAGGAGTCACTCTCTCTTTCAGAAATGAGAACAAAGAAAAAAAAAAAGATATCAACAGGGGCAAATACAAAATACCTTTCTTGGTTTCGTTGAATAAGCAGATTAATCCAGAAGCGATTCCCCCAACCTATGCAACATTTTCTCCCCCCACTTGCCCCTAAAAGGAGTTAAAAACAGAAGAACAGATGACAAGTACACTTTCTTTTGAACTTAAGAAAATTTTTCTCTTTCACCACAGGTGTTTTTTTTTAACAAATTATTTTTTAACCCAAATTAATGAGGTTATTTGCTCATAAATGTTTCGTAAGCAACTTCAACAGTAACTTACGGGAAAACTGCTTTAGCAAAAATCAAGCAAAGTGATCCAAGAAAACAAGACTTGCCATATGCCAAGAAATACATAAAACTGTTTGCTTTTTTTGAGTGTCATTGGGGAGAAATGAGTGTTCTGAGTTCCACCATCCATAGAATCACCAAAGCTGAGAAAGTTGTGAACAGAGGAAAGAATTACTGCCAAGATATACACCTGTTTGAACTAAATGACTCTGATCAGATTTAATATAGTGCCTGGGTGAAAGTTTATTTTCATTATTGTAATTTTTGTTTTGTTTTGTTTTAAAGCCAGCCTTTACTGTCTTCTTTTACATGCATCCTCACAATATATATAGTCTCCAAGGCAGGAAAAAGGCTGTGGCTTGGTACATTGGACTGCAACCTAATCTTGGGTAAAAAATTAATCTTATTACCTCATAAATTTCTAGCAATAATTTCTTGGTTTAATTTGAATGCAAACTGTTCCAAAAGAATTGAATTTTAGCAATTGCGTTGGGATGTGTGGTATCTGATTTGAAAGAGTGTACCTTTGTCTACCACTGGTTGAAATCACTGACTTTTTTATTGCTTTGATGAATATAAAGTCCCAAGGGTGGTGACTTCTTTGCAGTCTGCTTACTTAAGCACATACCTACACTTTTAAAATGTTTTCCTGTTTATTTGTCCTGCTGTTATCACAGTAGGATAATAGCCGCTGCTTTACCACTCCATTTCTGTGCCTATGATCATAAAAAGCCTGATGGATCAATATGAGGCTTTTAATGTACTTTTTCTGCCTTTCATTACAGGTTTGCAGCCAGAATACTAAAATGCTGTTAAGACATAGTCTTTTTCCAGTGTTTGTTTCCCAGGAAGTGCTTCCCGGGGAAAGTGAGAGTCTACACATGGTGGCTTTCAAGAAATAAAGCAATGGAGCTTCAGTTCCAGTAATTTTATGGGACTTTTTTCCTCTCAAGCATTAGAGACTGTTGCGCAGATGTTCACAGCATCCTCCATGTGCCTTCTGAAGCACTGAAGTTATTTGAATGTTTAATTCTCATTGGGAGCCAAGAGTAAATCGGGAAGTTTATTCCCTTGCACATCAGTGGTGTGCCGGCAAACGGTTAACAGCAGATTCTAGGGGACCGTGATTTGCAGCACTGGCTGACTACTAAGATGCCCATACTCCCACAAAGGCCAGTTTCAAGCTACCAATGACATCACTGAATACGGAGCTGGGAAAGAGAAACATAATAGCACATGGCTATGTAGTGTGATACAAATACAATAGATATTAAAAAAACAACCTCACTAGCATGGCTAATAGTAAAATGTGGCAAAATAATTAGGAAGTGATGGGGTATGAATTTTTATTACCTTCGTTTTTAACGATATTCATTTAGTTGTAAGTTTACAAACATTTTACTAATAACTATGTTTACAATAGGTTTGGAAAATTTCCTAAAATTTTAACAGTTGAGTCTGATGAGCTGATTCCAACAGGCTAAAGCACATGATTTTCTGATCAAAAAAAAAAAATTACCTTTTCTTAGGGAAATGATCACTTCTACAATGCCTCTGGCCCTTAGAGAAGAAATCTCTGCAGCCATTTTCCAGGAAGCTGGTTACCTTCACAGAGAGCACTCAGAAAGTAAAATCAGTTGTGGAAGCAGGATGTGCTCATGACTCAGAGGGCAGCCCATCTGGGCCAAGTGCTGGGAAGGCTTCAGGGCAGCATATCCACAACCCAGCCAGCAGTGGTGTTCTATGAAAAAAACATGGAAATTGTACAATAAAATTTCAACAACTCCGCCATGGAATTCAACTTAAAGAAGACATGAAACGGATTCAGTATGCTATGTACTGTTCACTCATCCTAGTCTTTTAACGGAGGGGGTGGGAATTGGATTTTAGATCAGTTATAAGTTTTTCACATTTTTTGTTCTTGGTTCAAGAGTACATGTTAGCACCATTTACTGCGGTAAAGCTGTCTTTGGTGAAGCACTCATTTATTCATTCATTCTTCACATACTTACTGGGTCCCTATGGCAGGCAAGATGGGGCACAAGGCTCAGTATGCTTAAAGACAAACAAGCTTGTCCCTTCTGAGCTGGACGTCACAGTCTGATGGAGAGATAAATATGTATATAAATCACAACTTCACATATTCATATTTTATTACAGAAATAAAGTGTTATGTGAGCTATGGGGCTGAACAACTGATTAGACCTTTTAATAAACTTCCCGCCAAGAAAAATCTGAGGAACTAAGCAATGGTGTAAAGAAATATCCCAAGAGACGCATGATGAAGAAAGGACCCAGTATTTCAGGCTAGTTTTATTTCCTGCATGTGTCCCCTGCTTCTGTTTTGGTAAAGCCCCCATACATAGCAGCATCTCAGCTGTCTAGTCAGCACTGTCTGTAGGAAGGGCTCAGTGCTCTGACCTCACCAGGACTCAGGTGAGCCGTAAGTCATGGCACAGAGTCTAGCTAGCTGAAGATAATGGGGTTATTTCAAGGATACAGAGAGCCACAGTATAGGTGTTTCAGGAAGCCCAGCGTGCTCTCTCTGTTTCCTTCTTTAAGAGCTGGTCATACTCTTCTGCTTCTCTCTCAACTTCTCCCCTCTCCCTGCTGGGTGATGCCTCACTCTATCCTACCCAGGGCCCATAAAGCCTGCCCTAGCCTCCTCTGCAGCTCTGTAACTCCCCGCTTGTGACATCCCTCTGACCTCTCCTCCTTGGTGCTAACCCTTGAAGGGTTAGGAGCTCACTCCCTTTCTTGTCAGCTGAGACCAGGGCACAAACCGAGGATAGCTAAGACTCAAAGCTTCTTTTTATGGCTTTTCCCTAAAAGCACATATCTACACACAAAAGACATTCGAGTATGCTGGGCTACATAGACACTCAACAGTCATGACTAGAAATAGTCAGGCCCTTTGCTCTTTGTCAAGATTCCCTACTAGTTAAAAGATTTATATTGGGGAAAACTACATGGCCATTAGAAGGAATGAAACACAATTACACGTGCAGATATCAGAAGATATTCAATAATAATCTCAAATTGTAGGACAGTGTGCATTCGTGGCACCATGGGTAGAAAAAAACCTATATGCCTATAGGTTGTACAGGTATATGCAATTTCAGAAAAATGCAAAAAACTGTTAACAGTGGCTTCCTCTGGGGGTAAGGAACATACTGCGTTTGTGTGTGTAAAATATTAGTGAAGCAAAAGAGGCAGTACCTTGGATAACTAATTCAGACCATCACTTTGCTGCCCTGACTGGCATAGTTTAGAAATATCCCTACTTCCTGCGAAGAAGGTTTGAGTGGGCAGTGGGGGGATGGAGAGATTTAGAATGAGCTAGGCAGATGGCTTAAATATTGCACATTTTCCAAATGGTTATTTAACATGCCACTCACTTTGAGGTTTGTGAATAATTTTTACACATGTGTAGTTGTGCTCACTTGGTATGTTTTAAAAGGTACAAATAGATCAGTTGTTGGAAACGTGTTAAGTAATTTCACAATAATTGAGTTGTACACTGAGGGGAGCTAACACACCGAGGTAAGGCATCTAAACCAAGGGCCAGCTTTGCCCATGTACAAGCTCGCCCTCTGCTGGCCATTCTAGGAAAATGACAGCTGTTTTAAAGCAATTGTATCTTCTCCATGGTCTTCATTCATTCCAAGAGTATTGATCACCTACCATGTGCCAGGTGCACATGTGTATCATACACACTGAATATCTGTTGTATGATTCTATTTACTTCTTGTATGTTTAAATATTTCTCATTAAAAAACTCATTAAAAAATCCAATGTGTATAGAGGAAAAAGTGTCAGAAAAATATTATGATAAAGAAAATTTCATATCTTAAATTCTGATGGTAGCTCTTTGTATTGATTAAATGAGGTAAAGGCAGATAATAGATGAAATATCATAACATTTTAGAAATGAATACGGCTTGAGAAATTATTTAGTTCGGTCCTCTTTATTTTACAGCCAAGAAAACTGAGGTTCAGAGACATTAACAGCTAGTGTAGAGACAGGCAGAAAATTCCCTCCCAAAAGTACTAAAATAAGTCCAACCAATATCACTAGGCACTCATTTCTTTCTTTTAAAAATAATCCCATCTTCCAGTCAGATTTTATTTAGCTTAAAGTTCATAAAAAGGCCAGGCTTGCCTTGCTTGCTTGCTTGCTTGCTGTCTTACTTTCTTTCTTTCTTTTTCTTCTTGGAGAACTTAGAAAGGCCTGAAAAAGAAAAGTGGGAGAAATCCATTTATAACAATTTCACAAATGTGGAAACTTTCCCCATCCTTGTACATGCTTTCTGAGCTTTACATGCAGCACACCAATGGCTGGGATCAGTAGCGAGCACCAGCATTGCACAGGGCTGTGATTTCTACTTAGAATTTTTATTAAAATTATTTCTGTGGTAAGATTTCTCCTTGATTCTTTTTCTTTCTTTCTACTCTATGAAACTAACAGCAACTGAGGAAACAGAGAAGGGAAAACATCCTTTTAAAAAAAAAAAAAAAGCAATTCTGACTGACAATATGGAAATATGAACTCCCATCTCTGTTGCTAACAGGGGAAAGTCAGGTATGCATTTTCTCTCTAGAACTCCTCTCTCAGGTCCTTGTCATCAGCTTTGGAGAAGCTCAGCACCAGAAACCTATTATTTTACTTTCTTGGAACCATACTCTGTCTTTCCCTAGACCCCTTATATTGAATTTCCTTTCCTAGGACTGAACATGTTGCCCTTCTCTGGAGACATGATGGCTGGTGTTGCCTGGAGAAGAAAAGCGAATGGTGAAAAGGTAGGGTCCTCCACCAGCAGGCAATTACTGAAAGCAGGATTTATGGGTTTAAAGAGTGTGGGGTCAAAGGAGGCCAAAGGAATCTGTGTGTCAGATTTTAGACATAAACTTCTAACATCAGGGAGGCAACTTTCAGGAATATTCAAAGATTGAAAGCTCCTTATTGCAGACACTTACTCTGTCCTTGGTTTTAAAATTCAGGTTTAATTTGATTATCCTACAGGCTAAGAGAAAATATCTCATAATGTAGAAAGGATAGAAAGAAAGCAGAAATTCACTGATGAAACAAATGTCAGAATGCTAACTATGTGCCAGGAGCTGTGCTAGTCAGGTGGGATCAACATCATTGCCAACAGCAAAGAGCTCTCCCCTGATGGTGAGTCAACGCTTCCCCACGGAGAGGATTAATCTTCACACAAGTTAAGACCGCAGGTGTGTCCAAGGAGGCATTCTGAAGGTGGGAAGAATAATTTTTATGCTCTGATCAGGAAAAGACCTAAGGCATTTTAAGGAATATTTTCTAGAATCCTTTTTGCAGTCTTTCAGGAGACTTCCATCAAGGTCCATTTCGGGGTTTAGTAAAGAAGGGTAATAGCCCCAAGGCTTTGAGTAGGACAGGAATAAAGCTAAATTCAACCTTTTGCAGCCAGATTCTCCAAATGAACTCTTAGATAATTGCAGTGATTATTTAAGTGAAAGTTCACTCCATACCTAAATATTTGCTGAAACCTGTATAGACCATAAGAAAGACTACAAGATCTTTGCCTGCAGACAGCTTACAGCTCAAGACTCCATGTACACAGACCAAACCCAGACAGAATACGAAGTATAGCTAAGCAATGGTGAGGGCAATCAGTGAGGGCAGGGGTGGCCTGGTTGGGGAGAATTCAGAAGGTCAGATGGCGAGGGACTCGAGCTTTGCCCTAAAGGTAACACTTGTCTATGCAAAAGGGAATGATGGAGGTTGAGCCTCCCAGGACGAAATGTTTTAATTATTTCTTTCCTCTCTGCACAGTCAACGAGAGCCATGTGGTTTGTTTTCAAGTATACTCAGGATTACATCAGCTGTGTGGACAGAGTTGCCTCTAAGGCAGTAATGAAACCCAGTTTGTCGTCTCTCTTATCCACTGATCCCAAACTAGCTGTGGACATTTTCTTTGGACCATACACCCCATACCAGTACCACCAGAAGGGACTGGGGAAATGAATGGGATGGAGCCCAGAGAGCCATCCTGATACAGAGAGAATTGATTCTTACACCCATGAAGACCCCAGGTGGTACATGAAGATATCTGCCAATCTCATGGGTCAACCTGGTGCCAGTTTCTCTGTGCCAGCCTGGCCATCTCAGTGTTTGTGATCACCTGCTATTAACGTGACAGAATAAAGCAAAAGCTACAGGGGCCCAAGTGTCCCTCCACTTCTTAAGGCAATCCCTGTGCCTTTGAACGTCTTAATTCCCTTCACCTGGCTTGTCCCCAGAGAGGCATTTACTCATCACAGGTCACTGAGCGAGATTTGACTGGTTGTCATTGTCTTCCTCTGTCATTGTTATTAAGTGCCCACTATGCACATGGCGCTGAACCCAACAATGGTAAGCATCCCACCCTGGAGGAACATCAGTTAAATGACACACCCCTCATGGACTAATGCATGAACAGTATCTCCATTCAGTAAGAACACTTAGATCTTGGTGCCTTGGCCATATTCGTAACAGAGTGGAATTTTAAAGATTTCCACTCCCCTTAGTGTATGGCAGGATTATTGTGTCATTTCAATTGCCCAATATTCAGCTAACATATAAATAAATGAACATGTATTTACCTACTGTTGCTAGCCACATTTCTAGGTGCTTTACATTTGACAAACTTCACAACAACATATACAAGGGAAGAATTTTACATTCCTTTTATGAAAATTGTTAGATCAGATTGCCCAAGATTATATAATAAATGGTGGTTCAGAGTTTGAACCTAACTGATACCAAAGACAGAGTTCTTTTCTGTATACCACACACTCTCTCATTTTAAACTGCTATTTTTACATACTAGAGTTTACATACTAGAATATTTAAAACCCCCCTAGTGTGTTATGCATTTTCTTTACTGCTGATTGCTTGCTGAAGTAAGCAAATTGTTACATTGTGCATAGGCAAAAAAATTTATTTTTCTAACAACACATAAATATTTATAACAGAATGCCTTGTTGAAGTTTCCTTCTTTCATATAATTTACAAATTGCATATTACCATGATGTGAAGCCAGAAATATTTTTAATCAAGCTGTATTTCCTAATATGAAAGTGTTTATCATCTTGGTCCATTTAAAACATTTGAATAAAAGAATATGCACTTTAAAGAATCTTCAGTTAAAGCCTTCTTTTGAACAACTAGCATAGTATATATCATCAATTCCCAATTTCTGGCTCACAGGTGGAATCTGAGGTAATGATAGTGTAAAACGTATGCTAACATTATAAAATACTTGAAAAATTATCTATAAATCCACCAATCTCATTGTAAGATTCATTAGTGTTGTTCATCAAATATTTCTGATTTTTCTCTCTCTCTCTGATCACATAGTAGGAAATAGCTTTCTTGCCCTCTTTGAAGTTTGGTATGATGATGAGACTTGCTTTGGCCAAATAAATGTAAGTAGAAGTGACCTAATTCACTCCTGTGTAGAATCTTTAAGATATAGTGCCGGACACATCTTTCCTCTGCCAAGGCTGAATTAGTTAAGGAAGCAGGTGTGAAGATGGAAACTTCCTCTGCCTGGGTCCCTGAGTGATTACAGTGAGCAGAGCCTGATAATGTAGCATGAGCTTCTGTTGTGATTGACTGACAGGGAATGTTTGTTACTGGAGCATAATCTGACTGATACATTGTTACATCAAGGGAACATTGTTCATGTTCCCATCACACTTTATCTACATACATATACAGTTTTTACATGGATACAATCCTAGTATACATGTATTTTTCTCTGTCACTTTTCAAAACATTATATTGTAAACACTTTCTCAGGTTTTTCATGAACTCCATATTTATCATTTTAATAGCTGTATAATAGCCTACCACATCCACATGCAATTATTTATTAACTATTTCTCTATTATTTAAACTGTTTCTCTTTTTTCTATTAATAATGCAGCTAAAGTTACCTTTGGACATGTAGCTTTCTTCTTTTTTGAAATTATTTTCTTGGGCTAAAGGAAAGAAATAATTGTTTTCCTTTCAATTTTATAGTAGAGTATTTTATAGTCAAGCTTATAGTACCTTTATCTTAAAATTGGTGTAATAATTTTGGTAATAATTAAATTGAAAAAAGATTGCTCTTTATTTTATCATTCTTTGAAATTATAGTGCTAATTGGTTCAAAAGATAACATTGGAATATTAAAAATCTGTCTGAAAATATATTCTTCTGAGATAAAATCAGGGCACACTCTAAACCTGACATCCTGATAAAATCAACTAAACATCAGAGAATTTTTTACTTATAATAAATGGCTTAAAGTGATACAAGTCTGTGCCCAAAAGACAGCTGGATTGTTTCTGCTGAGATTAAATTAGCAATGTTTCATCCTTGCGCTGAACGAGAGAATCAGTATTTCTATAGTCTTTGTCTTGGTGGTAAACATGTTTCCTTAGGAAAGCCAGACTGGTTATCCTGCCCAGAAACAAACAAGCAATCAAAAAACTCTGCTTTCTTCACTTTACATTGATCATTTTGATGAATAAGGCAGTTTTATTTCTTCTAACTCAGGGACTATATATCTGAGATTGTCTTCCACTTTTATATCCCCCACTATTTTATATTTATCTAACACTAATTTCCGAAGCAGCTATTATCCCATAAATGCCGTGTAGGGTGATGAAGTCAGCACTTCACACAAATATCTGCACCATGGAGGGCCAGCATCTGTGAAACGTCTAACCACTGCTAAGATTTTCTCTTCTCCTCTTCCTTCCTCATGCTCCCTCTCACCTCATGCCTTATTTTTAGTTTTCTCTTAAATTTCAGTGACTAAGAGATAAAAATCACTGCAACCAACACCCTGACAGTACAGATGAGGGCTGCATGGAGAGAGGTGCGGGGCCCTTATTTTCCTGGTGCTCACTGATTTATGAGCGTCAGTTATAAGCCTGGCTCCTACTCATATTACCTTATAGAGTGACTCCCCGAGGCAGACACTCTCTCTAGACTGAGAGGTGCTTCTGGGTAATTCTGTGAGAACGTGGTCACATGATCTTTTGAGCACTCAAATGGAACTTGTCATGCCTAATTCACCATTCTCGAAGAGGGGCTGGGAGAATCAGATGAATAATGCATGCAAGAGTGCTTTGAAATTATGTAGGTACAAACATAACCACATTCATCTAATAACATGAAATTAATGGTGTTATTAAACACTCTACCACTGCAGAAGAAACCAAAAGTTTTTTTTTTTAAGTTTCTTTCTCCAAGTGAAAAATCTTATGATAGGTTATTATCCTATTGAGAGAGAAGAGAATGAGACGGAAACCACCCCTCTCCCCTCTTCCCTTTTTTTTTTTTTTTTTTTTTTTTTTTTTTTTTTTGAGAAATAGAAGTCATTTTATACCAACAGGTATTTTTCATAAATAAAAACTGTTCTTAGAGGTCCAGCTCTAAACTAGTTTTCTGCTAACCACCCCAGTTATTCCCATCAGCTGTAAGACACTAGCTTTGCTGCCGGCAGACCTGGATTAAAATCTTGGATAACTCCTTTTGTGACTTCAAGAAAAATCACCCCATCCTTTGGAGTTGGTTTCATGGTTAAAGTGAGAGTACTGAGAACGTACATTCCTGAGCATCAAATATGAAACCATACATTGAAAACATTTTTATAAATAAAAAATAAATCAACCTTTAACAGCATCCACTCCCCTAAACTTAAAACATTTTAAAAGGATGTCATTGGCTAATTCAGGTAACATTTCTAAATCAAAAAGAATGTGATCACCATTGAACGTTAGTAATAAGAAAAGGAAAAGATTAGGTCGTCACAGCTGGTGGAAATGTAGAGACCAAGTCCACTTCCACTTTGCAGATTAGGACTCTGGGGTGGAGAAGGGGCTTGCCCTGTGCTGCTGTGCAGCCTGACCAGGATCCAGCTTAAGAGCGCTCTGATCGGGTTTCTAGCTTCTCTGCCCAGCTTTGCCCTGAGCCAACTGCCTGAACCCTCCTTCCCACTTCCTGCCCACCATCCCACTCACCCCCATCCCATCCCATCCCGCACATCCTCTCTTCTCCCTGAACCTCCACCAAAGCAGCTCTAAAATCACCAGTGAACTTCCAGTTGCCAAAGCCACTTCTCAATTTTTCCTGTTTTTAGTCTCTCTTTGGCATTTGTCACACAATTCCTCCCTCCTTTTTAAACTCTCTCTCTCTTAGATTTTGGTGTTCCCACAGTTGCCTAGCTTTCTCCTACTTTCTTATCATATCTAGTTTACTTATTTTTCAGAATTATTTTCCTCTCTCCACCGTCAGTTTATTGGTGCTTAGATATTAATTTTTACACTTGCATTGAGTTTGCTACTTGCCACAACTGCCCTCCGGATTTAACTAACATTCATCCATTTAGATACCATGCAAACCCTTCTAGGTGCATATACAGTTGTGGAAAGGGAGGCGTAGGAAGGGTAAGTAACTTGCTGCGCTGCTTCCTGCAATGCTGTGCTAGCTCTGAGGCTATCAGAGCTCTCCCCTTGGCCCTCCTGGCTCCTGACTTCATCTACTCTCATGAGGTAATAATAGCATTGCCTGCCCTGGTCTTCATAAGATCTGTATCCCATGTGTCTAGACTCAACCTCTCTCCTAAGCTCCACATTCCAACAGCGCACTGGACGTCAGAACCTGGATTTACCACGAGCATCTCAAATGTAATACGACCCAAGCTGAACGCATTATCTCTCCTCCCCAAACTTGCCCACCACCCAGTCTTCCTGTCTTTTTACCTCTCTGGGCCTCAGTTTCCTCATCTGTATAATTAACGGGTTGAAGGGAATAACCTCCACAAACACCCTTACTTTAACATTGTTTAATTCTCTAAACCTCTGTCCCTGCAGTGTCTCTGGGTTTGATTCTCTCTCTCCCTTTAAGGTCTCTTTATTCATTTATCAATTCTACAAGCAATAGTTTAGTGTATTCTGTGAACCAAATACTGGACAAGCTCTGGTTGGATAAGAGCTCTTTTAGAACATGCACTGGGGAGAGGAATGTAAGTGAAGAAAGGCAGCTCATGTGCTTCAACAGAGTGGTGGCTGTTGTCTCATGTGACCAAACAGAGGCCAGGAGGTGGGGGCATCACCACCCAGCCAGTTGCCAAACCAATCACTCCGTCAGCCACTGAGCTATGTATCTTCACCTCCTAAACACTGATCTTATCTGTAGCCTCTGTCTGTGCAGGTCTGGGTTTCACGATGGTTCACCTCCTTCAGTGCTGGCTGTCAGTTTTCCTGCCTAGATGTCTTCTCCACTACTGATAGAGTAATCTTTCCAAAACCCAAATCTGGCCATAGTGATGCCTCATCGTTTGTAGAGACAATCTTGCAAGGAGCAGGCTCCTTCCCTGTCAGGCTGTGGAACCTCCCCCAGCCTCCCCCCACTTTGGCCTGCCCCCCAGGAGAGCCTTCAGCACTCGTTCCCTGCCTGTGTGCACGCAGTCCCTTCAGTCGGTCTGCCTCTTGTCCAGGGGATAAATTTCTATTGATTATTAGAAACTCAGCTCAGATAATGCCCCTTTCGGGAAAACGTCTCTGCTCCCACCTCCTTTGGAGTCATAAATTTCCTCTTCTTGTGCCACTTCCGTTCTTTAAATGTGTCACTGTTACTGCCTGCAACATACGGCATTGTGACATTGCTTATTGTTTGCTTCCCGCTTAGCGCAGGGAGAACCTCTAGGGGTTCTCTAGGGTGTGGACAGGTTAATCTCTGAACAGCAGTGCTGCCTGGAGAGCAGCACGTCACCAGCCCGTGATAAGGGTTTGCTGAGTTTATACATGAATCACTACGCTGTGCCTCAGACATTAACACAACATTGTAAATCAACTGTATTTCAAGGGAAAAAAAAAAAGATTTGCTGACTGGGTGATGGAGGGGCACCATTTGGAAAAAACGCAAAGGGGAGGAGTCCAAAATCTAAAGTCACAAAATGCAGTCAGTTTGGGCTACGTCGTCGGCATCAGAAGAAAGGTAAGCAGAAAGTAGCTTCAGAACATGAATGAGAGAAGAGCACCGCTCTCATGTATCTGAGCCCTTCTGCACTCCACGCCCCAATTCATCTCTGGGACAGAGGTGTGGGTTTGCCCCGGGAGACCCAAGAGATCAGGTCGCATCAGACTCTTTAGACACATGTGGAAAGCAACGTGAACCACCTTCCCCCAGTGTTCCGCTGCTTGCCATTTACAGCCAGGGCTGGGAAATGGAATTCTGTTTATGCGGTGAGGTGGTTCTGTGGAGGCAGAAGGTTGACCGACTCAGGTCTTTAAACATCTAGTTAGAGAAATAATCTATCTGAAAATTGAGGGTGGTGCAAAGGCTTTGTGTGTGTCAGAAAGGATAAGCAAAGTATTAATTTGTCCTGCAGTTCTCATGTTCTCCCCTTGTCTCAGCCTAAAAAGTCACACACAGTCTCATGTAGGCTCCCTGGGAAACGCCCCCAGATGCCTTGCACGCTGTGGGCAATCAGAAGGTGGCCCAGGGGCGATCAGGGTAGAGACTGCTTTAGCCAGAAATCATTTTTTGTTCCTTCACTTGTATGGGCATCAAGCTAGCAAGACAGTTTGACTCCACCTAGGATGAACTGTCTTCCCAACAATGTAACCTCATTTTTGATGTATTTTTGTAGCAGAGATAGAATCGTCCTTTGCCAGGACACCAATAGCCCAGCTGTGAAACCAGAGCTCAGGTATTAGACAACTGCTAAACTCAGCCTTCTTCTGAGACGGTCAGCATCTGGATTTGTTGTGCATTTTGTGCCACTCAGCCAATGAGTGAAACCCCAGCTCTGCCCTCTGCCACCCTCCACACCATCTCCCACCTGCACACAACACATCCTCAAGGCTCTGGCCTCCGTTTGGACACGTGGAACTACAGTGGGCACCCTGTTGAAGTGTATAAGCTGCTTTTATTCATTTACATTCCTTTCCCTGTGTGTGTTCTGAGGGCTGAGAACTTATTTTATTTAACCACATATCCCCAGTGCTCAGTCCAGGGTTTGGCCCACAGAATGTAGCTAATTATTGCTTGTAAACTTGATGAATGAATGAAGAAAGTTTAAAAGGAGAGAGAAAAATCTGGAGACAGTGCGGGGACAGAGGTTTTAGAGAATTAAAGAACGTTAAAGTAAGAATGTTTATGGAAACTATTTAGTTCAACTTGCTAATTATGCAGAGGTGGGGAGGAGAGGAATTAGAGACAGAAACAAGTATCAACAATTTTTTTGAGGAGTTCAGTGGAAACAAGAGCAGAGAAATTGATTGGTGGGTTGATGGGGGAGCAACAGAAGTCAGCAAAGATGATTCGCTTTTTGCTTTTGGTTTTTGACAACAGAACTAACAGCATCTTTATCTGCTGATAGGAATGATCCGGTAGATCGTAAAAATCCTTGGATGTGCTTGTAAAAAGTGAGAGACAGTCACTTCATCCAGTAAAATTCAATTCATTGCAACTCAATTCAACTCAACTCAATTCTATTCAGTTCAACAAATATTTATTGGGAACCTATCTAGGGCGCTATTCTTTATGAGACAGACAGAAGTTTGTGAACAACATAGAGATTCTGTTATTGCCTAGCAGAGGGAGTCAAATATACAATAGACATCAAAAGTAAGTAAATTATATAGTGTATTAGAAGACAATAAATACTAGGCAGAGGATAACACAGAACAAACTAAGGGGGATAAGGAACACCAGGTATGATCTGTGACTCTAAATAGAGTGCTCTGGATGGCTCTTGTTGGCTGTGCCCGTCTCATTGAAAGAGTATCTCACGCAGGGAAAACCACCAGCGCGCTCCAGAGCAGGAGCGACATGCAGAAGCACGTCAAGATTGGAAAAACACATAGACAAAACCCTCTCATTGCCCTTTGGTTGCCTAGGGAAAGCAACAGCCAGGGAGGATTTGGGTTAGATTGAGAGAAGGAAAGATGCTTAGGAGAAAATGAAGAAGTCCTGCCAAGAGCATGACGCAAGAAGACGAAAGGAAGGTTGTCCTGTGTGCCGGATGATGGAAGAAGTTCTGAGGGTGTAACACTTTTAAAAGGAAAAGCTTCAGCTAAATAACCTCACACTGGCTCGTGTCCCCACTGTTCTTTTATTTTCCTTGTTAGGACACTTAAGGAGTTCAGCACCTGGAGCATACTCCACCCAGACACACCTGCTTGCTTACCACTCTTCCTGGATGAAGGACCAGATCCTTACTTGGCATCACTGGAGCACCTCAGCAGAGCATGCAGTTTCAGTGTCCCAAGCCCCGCAAGCCACCAGAAACCTCTAACCGAGCTGCTGACCTGAGTGAAGTGGAAGTGGCAGGAACTGGGGACAAAGAGAAACATCCAGACAAGTCAGAACTGCTTCTCTGTTCCATTCACAAATGGTTCCCATTTGTCTCTTGAAACAAACTGAAATAAAGGTAGTGCTTCCTACAAGTTAATATGGACTTCTCGTTGAAATGCAGACTCTGATTCAGTAGGTCTGGAGTGGGCGTGAGAATCTGAATTACTAAGAAGCCCCAAGAAGATGTGGATGCCACTCTGAGTAACATAGGATAAGGAGACCTCTTCTTCTTTAGTATATATTCTTGGCTCAGAAAATTAAGAAAACTCAAAAACATCAGCTTGTATTTGCCTGATGTATCTTTTCCTGTACCTCCACTTCCAATCTTCTTTCAAAGTTACTTTCTTTTAGTGTATTTTTAAATAAACAATCTATATTGTCGTTATTCTCTTTAAAACACAGAATAACATTCTCTATCTTTTGATAAAGGGCATTAAGTTGACATTTAATCAAATGTGTTGGAATTTCATCTTCTATTTTTACATCAATTAATTATTTTATGTGTTTTATATTACTTTTTTCTTGTGCTTCTTCTTCTCTTTTACCAGCTTGGACAAGTTTTTGTTTAATATTCCCCTTCCTCCTTCTTATTTTGAAGTTTTCATAGTCAAGTACCTAAAATGAAACTTCTAGGATTCCAAGTGTATATCAATATATTAATTAACATGTTGATAAATGCACATATGAGGTAGGAGATATACTTACATAAATATCAAAATTTGCCACAAGAAGTAGATAAATGTTGCAAAAATATTGAATAGTTTAATAATACATTTAATAAATACATTTAATTGGATTCTACAAAAAAGATAATGTATTATTTTATTATTTAATGTTCTTGCACAGAGGAAATTTTTTTTAAATCAACAACTACTCTACCTAGAAGTTAAAGAGTACAGTCTTACATATGGATCAATAATAGAATTGAGAGCCCAGAAATAAACTCACAGACTTACAGTCAATTCATCTACAACGAGGAGGCAATAACATACAATGGAGAAAGGCAGTCTTTTCAGCAAGTGGTGTCAGGAAAACTGAACAGCCACATGTACATCAATGAAGTTAGAACACTCCCTCACACTACCCACAAAAATAAACTCAAAACAGCTTAAACACTTAAACGTAAGACAAGACACTATAAACCTCCTAGAAGAAAACATAGGCCAAACATCTTCTGACATACATTTTAGCAATGTTCTCCTAGGGAAGTCTACCCAGGCAATAGAAATAAAAGCAAAAGTAAGCAAATGGTACCTAATTAAATTTATAAGCTTTTGCACAGCAAAGGAAACCATAAGCAAAGCAAAAAGACAACTTACAGAATGCGAGAAAATATTTGCAAATGGTGAAACTGACAAAGGCTTAATTTCCAGAATATGCAAACAGCTCATACAACTTAATAACAAAAAAACAAACAACCCAATCCAAAAATGGGCAGAAGACCTAAACAAGCAATTCTCCAATGAGGACACACAAATGGCCAAGAGGCACATGAAAAACTGCTCAATATCACTAATTATCAGAGAAATGCAAATTAAAACTATAATGAGGTATCACCTCACACCAGTCAGAATGGCCAGTATTCAAAAGTCCACAAATGATAAATGCTGGAGAGGGTGTGGAGAACAGGGAACCCTCCTACACTGTTGGTGGGAATGTAGTTTGGTGCAGCCATTATGGTAAACAGCATGGAAATTCCTCAAAAAACTAAAAATAGATTTACCATATGATTCAGCAATACTTTTCCTGGGCATATATCTAGAGGAAACTCTAATTTGAAAAGATACATACACCTCAATGTTCATAGCAGCACTATTTACAACAATCAGGTCATGGAAGGAACCTAAATGTACATTAACAGATGACTGGATAAAGAAACTGTGGTATATTTGTACAATGGAATACTACTCAGCCATAAAAAAGAATAAAATAATGCTATTTACAGCAACATGGATAGAACTGAAGATCATCATTCTAAGCGAAGTAAGCCGGGAAGAGAAAGAAAAATAACATATTATATCATTTATATGTGGAATCTTTAAAAAGACACAAATGAACTTATTTACAAAACAGAAATAGATTCACAGACATAGGAAACAAATATGGGTATCAGAAGGAAGGGGGAGGGAGGGGATAAATTGAGAGTTCACGATTTGCAGATACTAAGTACTATATATAAAATAGATATACAGCAAGTCTCTTCTGTATAGCACAAGGATATATATTCAATATCTTATAGTAACCTATAATGAAAAAGAATATGAAAATGAATATATGTATGTATATGTATAATTGAAACATTATGCTGTATACCAGAAGTTGACACAACATTGTAAACTGACTAGACACTTCAGTAAAAAAAAATGTCATCGTGTTTAAAGAGCAGACAAAGGTATCATCCCAAATTGACAAATTTTCCAACTCTTGACAGAACTGCCTTTCAAGGTATTAAATGTGTTATACATGGGGAAAAAGAAATCTAAGCTCAAATGAGGTTAAGGCACCCAGTGGAAGAACAATGGGCTGTGGACACTTTATTGTGCTCTTAAATTTTGATCAATGTGCAAAATCAAGTTCAGTCGACTAAGTGCCTCTACTGTTAGGACAATGAATATTAGACAGACATTGAGAATATTAATAGTCATAAGAAATGAAACGCACAATGCAATAGGAAGCTGGCACCAAAGAAAGATGATCATGTGTCTAATGGAACATGAAATGACTCTACTTCATGAGAGCATGAGGGTTCAGTCAGGCAGTGAATTTCTGTTCCAACAGCATCATACTGCAGATGGGCAGTCAAGTGATGCCTACCTGTTTAGAAGGACACTCTTATACCCTAGCCATGGTTTGCTCTCTGAGTCTTATAATCCTTCCATGTACCCTGCTAGAAATTCTGGTCCTAAAATGTGCTACAAACACCCAAAAGTTGAAAACCAATGGCAGAGATCTGGGCAATCTGACGGTCTAAAGTTTCTACTGAGGCTTCCCCCTTGATAGTTGTGTAACGTTGGACATGTTATTTAATCTTTCATCATATGTAAAATAGGGCAGGATAATACCCACTTCCAGAACTCTTGTGAGGTGTAAATGACATACAAAGTATGGGAAAGGTGCTTGCCTTTCAAAGTGTCTATAACATAGTATCTGACAAATAATAGCTATTGTTCTGTTAGAGATATAGACCTGTAGTACCTTGGTAGCTTAATAAAAATATTGATTTGAGATTCCTCTCTTGGGCATTCTGATTTAGTAAATATAGGGTGAAGCCCAGAGAGACATGCACCATTTAAGTTCCTTAGTGATTCTAATGCTCAATCAGGTTTGAAAACCACCAAAATAGATAACCAAGTAATAAAAAATGAAATGTATAGGTTATGTTCAATTGCTGAAAGTGTCTTTAAGCATAGCTTTTTTAAATCTAAACCATATCATAATTCTGTGAGGATGGTATTCATATATTATTATTCCTACTTTATAAAAAAATTCTAAAAGAGGCATTGCTCTAATTTCATACAGGTAGTAAGCACCAAGAAATAGAGAGATGAGAAATTCTTCTGACCTACAGTTCAATGCTTTTTCTATGCACAATGTTTTCTAACTGCTTCATTTTGAATATTTACTTTCTGTTTAAACAGATGGATTTAACTGTCTTTAAGGAAAGAAGCATCATATAGCTGTCAATTATCCATAAATGATGTTCAATATTATAGTCAAAATGTGGTTATATACATGTGTGTATTTAAATTACTTAGGATGTAACAAGAAATTTAGCTTCCAGTTTTTCCCTTTCTGCCCTCATTTCAGAAGGTCTCAAAGGAATTGAAGATGTTGATTTTAGAGATAACACCTTCTCCATATTCTACAAAATCACTAAACCCTTATTCAGAGATTTTTACCTCGTCTATTCTTATTTAATTACAATAATCACATTATCTATTAAATAGATTCAATGGTCTTAATTAACTGAAGAAATAATGGCAATGATTTTAAAGGGCTAATAAGATTTAATGCAAAGCTATTAAGATGTATTATAGTGTCACAATTCATTGTCATGAAATAGAAGGCAAAACTATTATATAAGCTTCCAATCTATTATTTCATCACTTATAAAATAAAACTTGAGTCAGCACCTAAGAACATGAATGTGGGAATTTGGAGTGGATTCAATTCACAGAACCTCTCCCATAAGTGGATGTACTAGAAGTCATTTCAGAAGTCTGTGCTTTTGATTAAGGAAACATGCCAGAATAAGATGCTGGCAACAAGACAGCTGGAGGGTTTTCCATAGACTTCAACAACCTTATTAGCACTTTTATTCATTGCATGTCCTCAGACTTTTGATTTCTAAACCCCTTTGATATTTTTTCACCATAGATCTGATACAAGTGAGTCCCCCAACTTGGTTAAATGTCAAAACAACCCTAGGTCAGCACGTTGCCTACTTCTTTCTATCCAAGAATTTGTTTCCTTTGCTTTCTGTTTTAGACCTGTTAATATTCATTTTATTTCTGAGGATTTCTTGACTGTGGAGTGGAATACGGAGTCATTAAATAAGTAAAATAGGTCATTTTTGTTTGTTTTGAGATCTTTCATTCTGGGAAATGGTCAGAAAGTAACAACAGTAACACAGGTAGAGGGGATTAAGAAAGCTTACTAGGTCTCATGGTCAAGATCCTAGATCCACAGCCCCTAAGTTCATTAGGAAGTCCTAATGGCCTCCACTCCCTCAAAAACATTGGAGCTCATCAAGGTACACTGCCCTTCTCTGAGTACAATTTATCCTTTATCAATTTTATATCATCCATCAATTGTCACTATTAACTGAATAAATAGTCAATAAGTATTTACTACTGTTTCCAATGTGGTAGCACTGTTCTAGGCACTGCTAGGAAGGAAAAACTGCTCCCTAATGCTTCCATCTTCTTTCATCTTTTTTTGATACTTCCATTTGGTCATCTAGAATTCTTAAGATTTTTATATGTTTGCTATAGACAAGAATCTTTTAACTTTTTTGATTTCATATCCATTTAAGAAAGGTAAACACTTTGGACAATTTTCCCAGAATAATTCACATTCACATGTGCATGACATTTGCAAACATCCTCGGGAAGTTCATGGACCCTTGACACTCATGCATGACACCTTGGATAGCCATGGGTTTCAGATTTAGAACTATGAACACAGACATTTCTGTATATGATTTTCTGA
Organism: Camelus ferus; assembly: GCF_009834535.1. NCBI lineage: Eukaryota > Metazoa > Chordata > Mammalia > Artiodactyla > Camelidae > Camelus > Camelus ferus. The sequence continues at coordinate 14,193,398 of NC_045716.1, read as the reverse complement.
GTCCCAAAGAAAAGTTTTGGATTAAAGGAGATAAAGGGATAGAGAAGGAAGAGTTGTAACAAGAAGATGAGGGACAGTTCTGAATTTAAGATTCGGATCTGAAAATGACCCTGGGAATGATTTGGCTACCATATTGGAAGTACAATTAGAGAACATTTTTGTCATCACAGAAACTTATATTAAATAACGCTTTTCTGGAGAATCCTGGATTTGATATAAACCCTTTAAGATGATCATCGTTGAGAATTAGTGTAAACTCGCATTCCTCTGAGATGGAAAATGAGATGTTATACATATCCTTGTGTAGTGGAAGCTAGAGGGCACAACTCAAGGTTCAAGATGTGTTAAGACCAGTTGGTAAAAGTATACATGGGAAATATCAGTTACCCTACTTCCCAATGTTGCTAGGGTCACTTTGAAATGAGTCCTAAATTATAGGGAGCATTTTTTGCCTCTCAAGTTCAAAATACAAAAAGGATAAGCGGAGTCACAGAATTTTGAACTATGAATGATGTGAATTATGAAATTATGGCAGATCATAGAGTAACTGGAATAGCACCGCAACACAATTAAAAGAGCAAGAGCTTTGTAATCAAGTGAACTCAGGATTAAAACTCAGTTTCTCCACGTACTGACTGCACTGGCCTTGACATATTACAGGACCGCCACAATTTCCTCATTTTTAAAAATGGGAATACTTACATGTACTTTGCAGGATGGTAAGAGTTAACGATCAAGCACCTGACTTTTGTAGGCATTCAATAAATATTGATTGGATGAATAAAGACTAGCCATTTTGGTTGTTCTTTATTATTATTCTTTATTGTATCATTAATTTTAAGATTGGGAATAAAATGATGAAGACAGCTTCAAAACCTACTTTTATGAAGTCAATCACATTGTAATATATCTGCTCGTTTGTTTGCATCTTCTTTAAATGTTTCCCATATTTTCCCAGAACATTCTGTGTTTCTCACAAAAAGTAGGCTGCCACCATCAAAGAAATGAAGAATTGTAGGAAAGTGCCTTCCATAAGTAAGAGGAAATCTCTATCCAATTAGAACAATCAGGAGACATTGAGTCACTGTTAGTAGCTACAATATGTATTAGAAAACTATGAAATAACATAAATAAACAAGTGTAACTCACTATTTAAAGGAGAGCCACAGTGAATACTCTGATAATGAGACTACACACACACTACCTTGTATGTTGTCCGTTGGATACAACTCCTTTAAGTCCACCCTTCTTTGTGAGCTTTGAGTTCTGCTGGTCAAGATATGAACTCATTAAAAGGCACGTCTTTACATCTGTAAGGCATGTGCACCTGATAAAACAATGAACAGAGGGCTTTTCAGAGCAACCCCTGGAACCATCTCCCTGACTCCTGTGCTACCTCACTCATAATGCTCTCTATTAAACTGACTGCTCATGTTATCCACTCTTCCTGAAACTACATCTTCTCAACAAGAAAACCATGTTCAAGTTTGACATTTCTTTCCTAGGATTAAACAAAGTACCTTCAGTGAGTGACATGATGGCTGACATAGGAAGAGAAAAAAAATTGAAAAAGAGTAAGAAAGTTGCTTCTTGATGAAAGTCAATTGAAAGTGTTTAGATGGAGCTGTCTTTCAAGTATTCTTTACATTTTTCTCATTGTAGACTCTGAATCTATTTGCCTAGATGACATCTCAAGTTATCAGCTTTTTATTTCCTCATAACCAAGCATAAATATCACGTGTGGAATATTTATGGAATGAAATGGATACAGAATGGTCCAGCCTGGAAACTTCAGAACTTCGTTTAAAGTTCATGCAACACTAGATATAGCCTACAATTATGAACTTACATCATGCCATAACCTTAGAGATGTAAAGCACCTGAAAATGTGTGATGTAATGAAAGATTGTTCAACTCTTTTAAGGAGTTGGAAAAATTAACCAATATGAGAAATGAGATGGCAAATCATTACAGAATTCAATTAAAATTCTGCCATGAAATCCCAAGCCTGAAGCTTGTGCCAAATCTTCTTAATGGAAAATTATTCTCAACCTGTGGGGTTGGGAGTGTAATTTATTTCTATTCCACAAATACCTGTCGAGAATCTAACTGTGCATGTCACAGCATGTTCTCTACCAGCAAAAGGCTTTATTCTATGAAGGCAGTTGTCCAGTAACTTTGGTTTAAGAAGGTGGCCCAGGAATTGCATTTCAGGAATACTTCAAATCAAATTAATGTCACACATTTCTGAATAACTAATCTAATATATAATAGAATTTATATAGCATATTCCTTCACCATTGATTAACCAAAACGAGATTATATCCTAATTGAGAATCAAATGCAAGGCCAAAGTACAGGATTTAGGAGAAGAATATTAGTAAGGCAAAGTCTTCTGAAACACACTTATTATTATCCAAGACCCTTGGAAGGATCTGATGGGGACAAAACACACTACATGAATATTTTGTTAGAAACCACTGAGACTGTGGTCAATGAAAACAAGAAAACTCTTCTTATCTCTCACTTTTTGGAGAAATCATCAACCAATGTTTAGAGGAAATTGTGCTTGGAGGGGTGGAGGTTATCATCCAACTTGAGGTTTCTGATTCTTTTTCCCCTTCTGGTTTCAGATTCCTGAATAAACCCCGTGATTACACGCAGAGATGAAATTGCCTCTGAAATAGGAGTGAATCCCAACCTGTTCTCACTTTTCCTGTGGGCTCCAAAGCTGGCTCTGGAAGTTTTCTTTGGGCCATGCACACCTTACCAGTACCACCTACAGGGGCCAGGGAAGCGGGCTAGGGCCTAGGGAGCCATCCTGACCCAGAGAGAGCGGGTCATCAAGCCCCTGAGGACTCGCACCCTCACCTGTGACCAGCCCCCATGCTCTGTGCCATTTGGGCTTGGAAGTGCTGTGTAGCCCTTCTCCCCTTTGTTCTCACTTCAGTCATTATTAAGGATAATCCTCCTATGATCATCACTATATTATAGACTAATAATGACAAACCCTGATTAAGAGACTGGGCATGTGCCAGTGTTGATCCCTCAGTTCATACTAGACCAGGGCAGTAAATTGTCTCATAATTCCAAAATCACCCATATATGAATCCTCTCTTTCATATCCTATATTCAATCTAACAACAAGTTCTATCACCTTCTAAATCAATCCAGAATTTCACCGCTTCTTACGACCTCCACTGCTACCTCCTTACTTACTCCCTACCATCAACTTTTGTTGGTATTATTGTTTAGTAGTCTCCTCATAAGACTCCTTGCTTCACCCTTACATCTCTGTGGTCCATTCTCATTAAAGCAGGCCAAATAATGGTTTCAAAATATAAATCAGGTTACGACACATTATGTCCAAAACTGCCAGTGACTTCCATACCACTGAGTAAAGGCTAAACCCCAACAATACCCTAGCAGTCCCTTCAAGATCTACTTTCCCACCACTTCTCTGACCTCATCTACTACTGATCTCTTCTGTGTTTATTCCTGGAACAAGCCAAGTCTATCCCCACATTGGGGCATTGCACTTGCTGGAACACTCTTCCTCCTGGACAGCAATGAAGCTCACTTCCTTACCTCCTTCAGGTCTTCGCTCAAATGTTGCTTTTTTAAGTGAGATCTTTCTTGACCATATAAAATATCACTTCCTACCCTTCTTACCTGGCTTTATTGCTTTTTCCCATCATAATACATATCAACTCTTTTTCTGTTATTTATTTGTTTTTCTATCTCCTTCTTCAATGTACCAGGGACTTTTACTGTTTTGTCTAGAACAGTTCCTGGTACAAAATGGGTGCTTAAAATTTTTTGTTGAATAAATGGACAAGTAAATATCGACCCTGTTCTCAAAGAGCTTAAAATTTAATAAGAAAAAGTAGCCACATAAACAGATAAGTGACTATGGAACATTGACACATCAGTCTATAACAAATGTATCATCAAGTACCATTAGACTACAGAAGAGACAGCAAAGAACTTGGAAAAGGGGAAGTGAGGAAGGAATTACAGAGATAAGGAAATGGACTGAATCTTTGAAGATGTTTAGGAGTTTTTTTGTTTTTTGGGGTTTTTTCCTGGAAAAAAAAAAGAAGGACACCAGCTATGAAATGTGTGGGCAAGTAGACCAGCCTGGAATAACAGAATATTCAGGGAGTGACCGTAGCACGTGGTGTATGGGAGTGAGAGACAGAAATGAGCCAGAAGAGGTGTTCTGGGGATGGAATTGGAAGAATCTCCACCCTTCCCACCTATACTCACTCCCTGAGTATATCTGAACTTGAACCAGAGCTTCCAACCCTCTTTCTCCCTGCATCCAGCCTCTCCCCCTCATCACACCATCTCCCAAACTGCCACCAGAGTTGAATTTCTAAAAGTCAAATCTAGTCACATCATTCCCCTGCTTAAAACCATTTTCACTCTTTATTGTCAGTGGAATGAAGCTAAAACACCTTAGCTTGCTTATTAAGTTTATTTCTTAGAGATTGCAAGTGAACTTTTTCATTTTTATTAGAAGTTTTCTATATTCATCCAAAAATATAATATTGAAATTCACATTTACATATGATACATACTTCAGTTGTCCCCACATCAGACTCCTGACTCTACTTCTGAGAAGATTCATCATATAAATCTAATCACATAAGAGTAATTCCAAGCATGGAAGAAGTTTTTTGTTTGTTTGTCTTTATTACTTTGATAGTTTTGTTCTGGCCTCTTACTGACAAATGATCCTCGTCAACAATGGGCCTCAAATTTCAGTGTGCAGCCAAATCCTCTAGAGAAGTTGTAAAAACACAAATTGTTGCACTCTATTCAGAGAGATTATAATTTATTAGGTCTAGGGTTGGACCCAAGAATTGGCATTTCGAGCAAGTTCCAAGGTGATATCACTGCTTTGTGGGGACCACACTTTGAGAACCCACAACAGTTGCAGTCATGTGGTCAAGACTACTTATGAACTCATTTCATATGTCCATGGGAAGTGAATTCAGCCAAGAATGTCAAAGCACAGAGGTTTTAGAAAAATGACCGATTCTGTTCTCTCACTCTGGAGTAACTGCATAGACACATGTAGAGGGTAGACAGCAGATCCTCTGGGACCCTGGGAGAGCCAGCTCAGCATTCTTTTTAAGCAAGCCAAAGAGGTCTTCTCCAGTTTAACCTTCATCTGAGATACTTAGAGAGTGATCCTTCCTTGGTCACAGCCAGTTCTGCCTGAGGCTGGCCCTGCCAGGGGGCCCATGAGGGGCAACAAACCCCCACCTCTATCAGCTTCTACACACACAACACCTACCACAGAGCTCACATCCACGGGAGCTCACACTAAGTTCTTATGTCTGAACGACCAAGTTCCATTGTACCCAAATATGCTGGAGGGATTCAGTGCAAGTGGAAAGTACTTTTGAAATTTGTTTCTTTGTATATGTTTATCCTGGATCTTTGATGGTGTCTATTTCAAAGAAACAATAATTGCATGTTTATTATAATTTTTGACATCAGATAATACTTTGCACAGAATCCTTCAGAGGTCGGAAAGATTTAATATCCTTTCATCCTCCAGAAATGAAACATATGTTACACTGTCTGGCCTAAGGCTGCACACTGAGTCACTGCAGGGTGTGGAGATTAAAAACCCAGGAACTCTTAAGGGTTACATCTTGCGCCTGTAACAATACAGCTAGCTGCTCAGCCGTAGTTCCTTAACTTTTCTTGAAGAATTGAAGAAAATTAAGAGCTCAACAATAGAGGAATCATGATATAAGACTTGAATTATTCTCTGAAACCAAGTAAACATAGGAATGTCTGAGTGCAATACTGAACGCATGTCAGTGTTATTTTCTGGGGGAAAAAACAGATTACATAATGACCTTGGTTTTTAAACATAACAATGAAAACCTGGATCTAAAAATCTCAAATTATGTCAAGACAAGTTGGGACGAAGATGAAGGGAGACTAAATTTGGGCTAAATTCCAAGACAATAAAACGTACTCAAAATATTCCATTTACTTGTGACTGTCCTGTAGTAACTGTGAGATACCACTGAAGGTGGGTGATGGAAGTTTGGTGCTCTCTGTGCTCCACCCGCTGGCAATTATCCTTGCTGGCCATTCCTGAAATGGGCTTATGCCCTCCTTCCTGACTAAGCAGGTTCTCCTGTCTATTGTGTGCATCCATAGATGTTTGGGAGCCCAAGGATCATTTTCAGTCTCAAACAGTCACCATCTATTTCAGTCCAGGCAGGTGGTTCTTCTGACAGTACAACTCTCTCAAAAACTTGGCTTCCTACCTGTTCAGTTCCCGCCAGCTCCAACTATCAATAGCCAGTGACCATAGCTTTCTCTATATAAACTTTCTCTATTTGCTGTATGTCTCTGCCTTCAGCCCGGCTGTGCTTCTCCCTGTGCCCCCACCCTCACCCACACATGCTCCCACCTCCCCTGCTTCTCTCCTTCTCTCTGTTCCCCACCCCTGTCTTGAGTGAATGGCAAGTTCTCTGGCAGGGATCAATGGGAGACCAACACCTTGAGCTCTGCTCAACTGAATAGATTTACTGGGCATCAGTGCCCTGACTGGACCTTGAGAACTTAATGCTCTCAGAAACTCTAACAAAGGGTGGGATGGTTGCACCTTTAATTTGATGCTGATTCCAAAGCTGAGTTTTAATCAAACTTTGTCACTCAAAGGTCTTCCCAGTTTTATGTTTTATTTATTGGGTTAAGAATCAGTTGCCTCTTCCAATCCTGAAAGCCCCCACATTTTTTATTCTCTTTATGCCTTTTTCTAGATTCTTGGCAGCATCCCACTTCAATGTATCAGTTTCTCTGTCACTCAGGATATGGTAGATTTTGCTGTGGTTCAAACAGCCCCCAAGCCTCATGGCTCAGAATCACAAATGTTTATTCTGCCTGTGGAAGGTCAGCAGGAGGGCTCCACACATCATAGTCAATCAGCGCCCCCAGCATGTAGAAGCTGCATCTCTAATCACGCTTCTAAAATTGCTGAGACATGAAAAAGTGAACATGGTAAATTGTGCACTCACTCTTCTATCACCTCCTGAGAGAGACACAAGTCACCACCATATTATTGGCCAAAGCAAGTCATGTGGCCACACCTAACTTCAAAGAAGGAGGAAAGTACCATCCTACCACCACTGGATAAACAGTTTTCACAGGAAGGCCAAGAGCTGGAAAACTTCAGAACAGCCCTGATGACTGGGATACAGGGATAGGTTAGAGAATACATCTGAAAACTTTAACCAATAAAATTTAAAAAACAGTATATACAACTTTCCTAATGTCAGAGAAGAGACAAGCAAAGAAAGCAATGTCTGCATGGCTAAGGAAAATATATGGATACTTACAATATGGAAACCATAAAGCATGATGATAGAAATAAAGTCCAAACATATCACTTTTGAAAACAGGTAAATGTAAATGGGGTTAAATTCTCAAACTGGTTGAATAAGACAAAGTCTAACTACAGAAGGCACAACAAAGTAACATCAAAGGTTAGACCAAGGGACAGAAAACTATGACCCTCAGGACAAATCCAGCCCAGTCCACTGCCTATTTTTGTAAATAAAGTTTTATTGGAACACAGCATGCCCATCTGTTTATATATTATCTGTGGCTGTTCTCTGTTGAATAGTTGCCACAGAGACCATATGGCCCACAAAACCTAAACTTTTTTTTTTTTTTTTGGTTGAACATAACCTCTAGTAACTTCCTGAGGCAGAGTTCATTGATGGTAAGTTTTATCAGACCATGCAGGTCTTAAAAGTTTTTAATTTTCCTCCATATTTAACTGATAATGTAGCTGGATACAGAATTTTAGATTTTAAATTATTTTCTATTTGAATTTTTAAGGAATTTATGCACAGTCTTCTTAGCCTCATGCAGTTTGTTTTTCTCCTTGGGATGTTTAATGACAGTCTCTTTATTCCAAACGATCTGAAATTTCATGATAATGTATCCTGGAGATCTTTTCTCATTCTTTGTGCTGGGCATGCAGAGAACTTTTAATTTAGAAATTTGGATTTTTCTGTTTTAGGAAAGACAGCAAAATTTTTAAGTATTTATTTTATTCTATTTCCTCTTTTCTTTTTGTAGAGATCCTATGTTTTGTGTGTTGAATCCCTTTTCCTGATAACCTACTTTTTTCATCTTTTCTCTTCAATTTTCCATCTCTGTTTATTTATTCCACCTTCTGGAAGATTTTTTTCTCAGTCTTCCCTTCCAATATCCTGACGAAATCTTACACCTTTGCTACTATATTTTTAAATTCCAAAAGGTCTACTTCTTTTATGTTCTTTCCTTAAAGCCGTCCAGATTTGTTTCATGCATACATATCTTCTTTTATCCATAAAGATATGAATTATGTCCTTTGTTTTAATTTTCTTTTCCCTTCACTGTCCATTTTCTGTGAGTTTATCTTTTCCCACTTTGTTTATTTTGGTTTCTGTTTTTAATGATATAGTCTTTCCTCAGCTATCTTTGGTTGTCCATTTTAAGAGTGAGGAGAGGGATTTATCGGATGCTCTGTATATAGGTAGAGCTCATCTAATGGTGAGTTTCACTGTATGGTCATCAGCCAGGGAAAGGGATTTCTCAGTGGGAGACTTCCAAATGTCACTGTCTGTAGATGTTTCTTCCCTCTTGGATCAGTCTGTTTTCCTAGAGAGGAGCTCTCCAGACTCCTTTGTATTCTTAGCATTCAAGGAGTTGAGTTAGGGAAAGAAGTAAATGAAGGGTAAATAGACTCACTATCAGGATGTCAGCATCAATTTAATGTGTTACGAGTGTGACACTTTCCCTCTGACATCAGGTATACCTGAGTCCCTGGATCCAGTAGCTGCTTCCAATGCATAAATTCTCCAAGTCTTAGAGCCAAATAAATAAACAAGATAAGTAGAACCAGAGTAACTGGGACACTTCTATACATTCCCACACACCTCCAGACACCACCACCAGTATCCTGGAGGTAAAGAGTCAGATGAGGACTTGATAGTGATGTCAGTTGTTGAGACACTGCCAGAAAATAATGAACGCATTATAATATCTTGCATTGTCACTCTAACCTCCTTCCTCCCCTGCCCCTTCATCAGCCTCTCATTGATGTAAACAAGGTAAGTAACTTACATTAGAACCAGGGAAAGAATGAGCACATTGTCTTTGAAGTCAAGTGCTCACAAGTTTGCCCAGTACATTTTAACTTTCCTAGTCCAGAGAATGGTAAGTAAGTTGACAAAAAGTTCCAGTTACTAAGTTGTATTGGTCGACTCGACAAGTATTTATTTAGTACCCAGAATAGGTACTGCGACTCACATTGTGTTGAGAGAACAGTTGGAATGAGTTGTGCAGATTTTCTTAAAGGGAAATTTAGATAGGATGTGATAGCAGGTCTCAAAGAGTCACCATAAAAAAAAAAAAAGTGGAAGTCCTAAATGGGGACTGCTATACATAAGTTAGAGAGGGAGATGTTACCATAAAGTAAGAAAATTTTTCTAATGATTAAAAGTTTCTGGAAATAGAATATACCACTTGTGAAACATACATATAGTCAAGACCTGATAAACATAGAAGTTTACTGCAAAGAAGAGAATTTCTACATTTGGACAAGATTGGACTAGGTGACCTCTGAGTTCCCTTCCAACTCAAAGACATGTCTATAATTCTTCCTGGGTTATAACTGGGAGCCCAATGCCTAGGTGTTTGGTAGCAATCACTTTATGTTTTATGAATATACTTTTAACATTTTTATTTGTCTTATGTATAGAAAAGCTAAAAATATCATCACCCATAGTTCCGTAGCCCAAATACAATAATTAATAATAATTTGATATATTTCTTTGTGTAATTTATATATATAGCTTACTTTGTCTTCTTTTAAAAGTCATTTATAAGTATTAACTGAACATTATTTTCATTAAAAATTTTCTTAACAGAAATACATTAACATTTTTAACATAAAATTATCTGAAGTGATAAAAATGTTTCAACTGGTGATGAGTTATTAACAACATTGCTGTTTTCCAAAATATTTGTAATACTCCCCCCAGCCAATGCAAATGATTCCTTTTGGATGGTTTTTACAATGTGCCGATTAGCGTTAAAATGATTGCAGCCCAAAATCAGTGAGTGAATTGTAAATCCCATCAAATTAGACATGGTCCCTCCCCTAAAAAGCTCATGGCAATTTTTTGAATTCAAATTGGAGGAGTCATGGGAAGGGATTACAAAGTACCTAATTCAATAAGCTATAAAAGTCTTTAAATTGCTGTGGAATGACTGTTTTAAAGAAGGCAGAAGGAGCAAAAGATGTACTTTGAGAAGCTGAAATTAAACTTGATTTTTCTTCTTTCCAAAGGTTGGTCTCTTATCTTTGTTTTATCATATATATTGCTTTGTGGGGATAGTCATTAATATATTTTATCTGATTATAGTTGGATGGCATAGTATTCTTACTGTCCAACTATGTTAGCAAGTACAAAAAAGTAAGGAAGTTTAGAAATTAACCTGTTCACATGAATTTCATTCTAAGGCACTTATTAAAGGTATCAGCTGTCTCAAATTTTGCTAGGTGCTTATTACTCAGTAAAATAAGGCAGACAGAAGAGTAAATGAAAGGATGTGCTAAATGCAATGATAGAGATCTATGCAAGGCACTGTGTGGTCACCTTATTAGGATGGGCTTAACTATGCCAGAGAATTTCATGGAAGGTGTTACATAGGAGGTGACCAGTAGAAAAGGGAAGACATGTTTATAGTAGAAACAGTATCTTCAACAAATGGCCTTTTCAGCAAGAAAACACAGGGGTCTAACGAATCACTACGAGTGGTTCAGTAATGTTGAGGCACCATTTGCATGTGTCTTAATCTTAGTGGTTACAATTTGGTGTCTTTAACTATCTTTGCACTGCAGTCCTCCTTTAGATTGAAGCCTTGAGGTCAAGGACTATGTCACTGTTCTTTGTGGCCTCAGCAAAGGCACAGTACCTGGTCCATAGCTGGGGATCAATGTATGTTGAACAAATAAATAAGTGGGTAAACAAGCAAGTGAATAAGAAATCTAAGACTCAGAGATACTAAGTACTGACACTTTCATAATAACTCAATAGTTGTTTCAGTCTTACGACATCTTTATTACATGTGTTTTTTAAAAAAATTTTATTGCAATGTAAGAGGCATATAACATTGCATAAGTTTAAGGTGTCCCACCTGTTGATTTGATATATTTATATATCACATATGATTATCCCTGTAGGTAGTAACACCTCTATCACATCATATAATTATCATTCTTTTTTATGGTGAGAACATTTAAGAGCTAGTCTCTTAGCAACTTTACAGACTTGTATTAGAAGATGAGTAAGTTCTCGAGAACGTACAGCATTGTGATCATAGTCAACAATACTGTATTACATACTTCAAAAATAGTTTTTTTTCAGTCCCCAAGTTATTTCAGTTAGCTTGTATTAGATCATTAAAAAAGAGGAAAATATCAATATGTTGGATTTATTTTGTTTGTATAGGCTTTTCTGGAGTGTAACTAACCATCACTTTGTCTACTTTCTCTGGTCTTATTTCCTCCTCAAACTGTTGGAAGACGGCTTCTACCCCACTGCTCCACAGAAATTTCTCTGACAAAGATCCCCCATGACCCTATCTTGACAAATCTGAATGAATCCATTTCAGTCCATATCTTACTGACTTCGGTTTTGCTAGGTTGCATGTAGTTCTCTGTATTTTCTCACTTCTGCCTTCACTCACGTTATCTGCCCTGTCTGGAATGTCATGTACACACATGCACACACACTACCCTTCGTGGTCTTTTACCTAGTGAATTTCTGTTCATTCACCCTTAAGTTTTAGTATGTGTCATTTCCTCCAGCAGGTCAAGTATTCCCCCCTTGCACTGCCTGCCTATAGCACACACAGTATGACAGTATTATTTGCATTTATCACATGGATCTGGCAGTTACATGTTTGTGTTTCTGTCCTCACTATATGGAGAACTTTTTGAGGGAATAAATTTATTTTTGTATATTTTTGTATCCCTTACACCTAACATTCCTGGTGGATAATCAACATATTGATGTTCTCATTGCTAATAAGAACAATCAAAATTTAGGACAGCAAATTGTAGGTCCTGTTACCTACAGTTTCTTTTAAACGGAATGGGTGGTGGTGACAGAGCTTTCCATTTCTACCACCCAGCGCAGTTTTGAGGCACCACGGCCAAGAGGCAAACTGCTGTGATTGGAGCTGGAATTAGTGGACTGGGTGCCACTAAGTGCTGCTTGGATGAAGACTTGGAGCCCACCTGCTCTGAAAGAAATGGCGATATTGGAGGTCTCTGGAAATTTCAAGTAAGTTTGGATTTGATTTGATTTTAAGCAGGTAGCTTTTTAAAATATCTGTAACAGTTTGGATGATGATTTCCTCAAACGGAACATACACTACACCACATTTCCTACACATAACTTGATGTCCTGAATCTTGCTTGCATGACTCACTGACTGAAGAAATTTGTAAATATGTGTCAGTCTCAGACTTAGGCATGAAATTTATGAGATTCCTTTTCTTGGTAGTTGAGATTCCATGTGACCATGAGAAATATTAGAAAGGGATGGTAGTTGAGGATTCCTTCAGCAGATCAGATGGTATTGTGTAAGGAAAAGGATGTCACAGATTTTTTTTTCATGACTTAGCATGGGTATAAGGTGGGTAGAATGAAGTTTTTCTTGTTGTACTTTTGTGTCGTATATAAGCAATTTCATTTATCCCAATGTCTTGAGGATATTCTTCTATATTTTCCCCCGGAACCTTTACTGATTTGCCTTTTCTGTTTAGGTTGATGGTCCATTTTGAATGTCTATTTCTCCTTTTAATTATGTTAATTTTTTACTTTATAAGTTTGAAATTATGTTACTAGGTGAATTCATATTTAAGCTTTTATATTTTCTGTAGAATTGACGTTTATATCATTATGATCTCTCCTTCATCTCTAATCTTGCCGTAAGGTTAATTTGTCTGATAGTAATACAGCCACTCTGGTTGACTTTGGGTTAGTGTTTGAATGTTATACCCAGTCTTTCAGTCTACATTTGTCTCTTGTAAAAAAGATTTTTGTAATGTATTTTGGTTTTTGTTTTAGAGTGTTTACATGCAATGAAATGTGAATATAGCTGAGTTTTAGTTTATTATCTAGTGTGTTTTTATTCGTTTTATATCTTGTTTCTTTATTCCTTATTTTCTTCTTTCTTTTGACATTACTCAAATATTTTTTCTATTTTTCTCACACATTAATTATTAGATATCCATTCTTGCATTATTATTAATGGCCACCCCAAAAATTTCAATATGCATCCTGACATTACTTTCTGTCTTATGTTTTGTATTTTTATCACTTTCTGAATAAAGCAAACATCTTACAACAGCTTGAATCCATTTTCCCCTTCCCATTCTTTGTGTTATCATATATTTTACTTCTTGAAAGTGTTATAAACCCCACAAGACATTACTGCTACTGCAGTTGCTGTTTAACAGTTAACAGACTTTATGTTATCTTTGTATTTATTATTTCTAGTGTCTGCCATTCCTTCATATGTTGGCATGCTCCCATCTTGGCTCATTCCCAGCCAGTCTGAAGAGCTTTCTCATAGTTCTGGGGGTGCTGGATTGCTGGCAAAAAATTCTCTCAGCTTTTGTTTGTCCAAATATGCATCTATTCCACTTTCATTTTTGAAGTATATTTTCACTGCCTTTAGAAGTCTAGGTAAACAGTTTTATTTCACAATTATAAATATATTTTTCCATTGTTTTTGACTTCTGTATTTCTTTTGAGAAGTCAGTCATAAGCCTTCCTGTTCATTCACTGTAACTTTTTTCTCTAGCAGATATGGGAGTGAAGGAGAAAATATTAATTAAGAAAATAAAAGGCGAAGTACTGTTTTATTATACTTGAGGTTATTTTTCTTCTTTAAAATATTTTATCTTGATTTTCTTGTTATTGAGAAGTTTATTAAGAGCGGGTTACTTTTTGCAGAAAAGTACTTCGGAGAAAATGCCCAGCATCTACAAATCGGTGACCATCAACACTTCCAAAGAGATGATGTGCTTCAGTGACTTCCCCATACCTGATCATTTTCCTAACTACATGCACAACTCCAAATTCATGGACTACTTCAGGAATGTATGCCAGACACTTTGGCCTCTTGAAATACATTCGTTTCAAGGTACAATATAAATGAAATACTGCATTGTGGGGCGGGGGAGGTGCAGACACACTCGTGCACACACAAGAGTTATCCCTTGGCACCCTCTAGTATGAACAGAGGAAAAGATCACTAGCGGGCTTCCACCCTGGAAAGCCATCACTTACAACAAAGTAATGTTTTGAAGATTACATTTAAATATGAGGTTGGAGAGTTTTGCACCGTTCTGATCAAATACCTTCGTGTGGTGTGGTAAGGGTCCTCTCTATTAGCCTTAAATTAAAAATATTTAAGGACTTACAATAATGGCAGTAGTAATTGAGCAAAATTATATAGAATCAGGGTCATGTAAATAACATAAAGAAGACTTCTTCAGATCCGTGAAGTTCCCATAATCTATCTACAACCACCACCCTCAACACACACACAAAAATCCATCCTACAGTCATAGTGGAGCATCAGCCCAACTCTGAAACTCAAAGTCAAGCCCAGGGAAACTGGGCAGGCCTGTGCTACAGCACAAAAACCATGAGGAATACTAGTTGCCCTCATTTGGAAGTCTGCCTGGAAAAGGGACATTAGTCACTTCCTTGTTTTTCCACAGTTAAATCTCAACCATTTCTATGGGAAATTAGGTTTTTGATGAAATACTCATATTATCTTGAAAATGCACTGTTTCAGTCTATTCAAGCTACTATAACAAAATACTACAGACAGAGTGGCTTATAAACAACAGAAATTTGTTTCTCACATTATTTCTGGAAGCTGGAAGTCTGAGGTCAAAGATCCAGTATGGTTGGGTGGGGACTCTCTTCCTGGTTCACACGCCCATGCCTTCTCTCTCTGACCTCCCATGGTGGGAGGGGCTAGGATGCTCTGTGGGGCCCCTTTTCTAAGAGCACTAATACCTTTCATGGGGGCTTCACCATCAGGACCTGATCACCACTCTAAAGCCCTCACCTGCTGACGCCATCACCTTTGGGGTTAAGATTTCTACATATGGATTTGGGGGGACACAACATTCAGACCATATCACACACCCACAGCAGAACCATCGTAAGAGTACCCAGGAGTGGGGACTAAATGAGCATGAATGCCTCAGATGGGTTGTGTTGTTCAGGTTTATGGAGTTTGGGGGAGGAAGAATGAACCTGACAAGAGTGACTGTGTATGATTTGTACTTGTGCCCTTGTTCTCAGACCAAAGTGCGCAGTGTGAGAAAACGTCCAGCTTTCCCCTTCAGTGGACAATGGGACGTTGTTGTGGAGGCTAATGGAAAACAGGAGGCTTTGGTCTTTGATGGGGTCTTGGTCTGCAGTGGACATCACACAGATCCCTACTTACCACTTCAGTCCTTCCCAGGTGTGTCAGAAGAATCTGTTTGGTAGAAGAGTACTTGCCCAAAAACTTACAGAGCAAAATGATTGGGCATAAAATTTGTGACTAAAATTAATGAAATGTCTCTGGTCACATTTAATGACAAACAACAAACTGTCCAACATATATGTTACTAGGACAGTATAGTCCCTTGAAATACAAAAGTAGGCAAAGACAACAATTTCTACTTTATTTACTACAGTTTCATATAGCTTATAATAAACAACAAAAAATTAGCCCACATCTAAATGGTTTTAGTTTCATGTCCATTCATTTGATCTCATTCCCTTCCAGAGAAAGTGAAATTAATAAAATTAATGACAAGTGAGACAAGCAAAATCCATAAATGTAGAAATTTGCTTCTCTACAATATGAAAGAGAGTATGGGACAAGATCTGAAAATAATATTCATTTATCATGGACTTTCACTGGTTAATAAAACCAAACTAGTAGCTTATTGCTCCCTTTGAATTATCTGTATAAATGATTCCTTTATCAAAAAAGGCTATTACTTAAAAAAAAAGACTTCCCCCCGCTAACTAAACCCTCTCCCTTTACCCCTGCTCCATTTGTCCTCCCTTTCCTTCAATTCCCATTAAAGTCAATCAAGAAATACTTGTATCAGTGACTTTCTATGATGCTTAAAAAGCCATCATAAGAAACTGTTCAGGGGTTGAGGCAAACTGAAAATTGAAGAGTCCTAGATGGAAATCAAGGGACTTAAAACTGGATTTTGGCTGTCCAACTGACTGGCTAAGTTATGTATGACAAGTACCTAATTTTTCTGTGTCTGCACACCAACAGTCACTTGTAAAATGAAAGCACTTGATCTTCGGGATGTTAAAATGTAATATATTCTGAAAATCACAATATAAAATATGACATAGTCTACAGCTTATATTATTGTTACATATTTTCATCTTCTTTGTGACTTGCTTCCTTCCTGAGAGACACTCCCTACAGAGGGACATGTGGGGTATGCATATTTGGGTAGATTTCAGTAAGGAGAAACTAAACATGTTCAGAGTGTGACAATCTCCAAGAATGGCAGACACAGAGTGGGGACTGTTCTGAAGCCCTTGGCAGAGCCAGGGACAGTATGAAGACATTAGATGCTTGAAGATCAGAGGGGATGTCAAATTGATTAAGAAAAGTCCTCTATCTCCTTATAAAGTAATAAAACAAAACAGTATCAACCAGTCTCCTGCTTCATCGTTTTGCTTAAGACTGCATGGGGCAATGTAATAATGTATAAAGTTCACTATTCGTAGTGAAATTGTTATGAAACTTTCATTTTGGGCAGGTCCAAGACAGATCTACCATTTACTATGTCACAAGATCACTAGTCTGTAACTAGTATTCATAGGTACTGATTCTGAGTTTACTCCCTCTTTCAGGCCTGTGAAATATAAAATTAAATTTTTAAGACAAAGCATGATATTCAATTTACTGACCCAGACTCAGAATCTTGCTCTTTCAAACTGTGTAGAACATTATTTCTTCTTTGTGTTGAATTAGCAATGTGAAAAGTACTCATTATAATGAGAAATTCTTTTCTCCCACCACAGGCATTGAGAAGTTTGAAGGCTGTTATTTCCACAGTCGGGAGTATAAAAGCCCTGAGGACTTTTCAGGAAAGAGGATTATAGTCGTTGGCATTGGGAATTCTGGAGTGGATATCGCAGTGGAGCTCAGCCATGTAGCAAAACAGGTTTGTTTGTTAGAAAACCACAGTGTTCACTAGTAAAAGCCTCTGCATATATGGGTGACATCCAGAATGCATGTCTGGTCTCTGAGGGACAAAAATAAGAAAACGAAATTGATGGGCCCTGGCCTCAAGATATTTAAATTCACGGGAAGCAGATGATAAATGCAAAATAAATACCTCATCTTCACAATGGAAAAGACATGTAAACAAATTACAATTAACTGAGTTAATGACGTAAAACATTAACATAGATAAAACAAAATGTTAGATAATGGAGCTGGCTTTTCTCATTACCATAGCAACATCTGGGTCCTGAAATAGACTTCAAATAGCGTTAAAGACAAGAAACTAGGAGTCCATCTGGGAGCAGTAGATTTTGGTGGTAGAATTAAAGAACAGGAAAAAGAGAAAAACCAAGGCAGATGATAAACATATGATCCTCTTTAACTAGGAGTATTGTATCTACAGTGATGGAGGAAGATTAGGAAAATATAAATTCCATTTTAGGCATATTTTATTTTTTAAAAAAGCAAGTTATCCAAGAACTTCATTTATGATTGATTATTCTTTCTTCCATGGAAAAATTAACAATACTATGATTTAGGAAGAAAATGATAGAACTTTTGAACTCAGGATTATTAACCTTAAGTAATGCAAAGCCCAACCCACTAGGATGTTCCGATATCCTGATTATGTTTACATATTTACCTTTTTTTATTATCATTTATCTTAAGTAATACTAAGTCACTCACTAAGAGTATAAAGGGTTTTAAATAAGCATTTTAAAAGGTAAATGCTTTGTAATGAACATCCATCTGATTTATCTTCTGCTTCGCAGATTTGATCAATGAGAATTGAGATTCAACATAATCACTTCAAGACTGCAAAAGCACCAGAATCAAATCAGTAATTCAGGATATTTTCTAATTGCATCAGAATGCTGAAAAGTTTACAAATATAGTGCAGAAAGATTTGAAAGGGATTCTAGTTACATTCCAGTAAGCAGTACACTAGTCCTGAATAATTTGATTGATTCAAGGTTTTAATGTACATTTTCATTTTGATGTAAACAATATAGTGGAATTATGTAGTAGTCAAGATGATAATTCACTCACTTCTAAATTTAAACTCATATATGAAGCACAGGGATCTATCAATATCCAGGGATTTTTTTTTTAATAGTAATTCAGAAACATACAGACTAGTGACTGAAGTTTTCTGTTTTTCATTCAGAAACTTGTTATCATAGAGTAGCCTTTTTCTGGAAATCAGTAGACAGCTCTGGGTGTCTGGGATAAGTCAAGGGTGATCACTGAAAAATATTTTACCTCTTACTTCTCAGTAGCCAACATTCCGTGAGCTGGGTAACTGGGTAAACTATGAATAAAAATAATCCTATATGAAGGGTTCTCCCTTCTTCTCTGGCTTGCTCTCTGTCTCCTTCAGGTATTCCTCAGTACTCAACGAGGAGCGTGGATTTTACACCATGTTTGGGATAATGGGTTTCCCATGGATAGTTCATTCTTCACCCGGTTCAATAGTTTTTACCGGAAAATAGCAACTACAGCAATAGTAAATAAATAACCACTTAGAGAAGATACTGAACTCAAGATTCAATCATGCACACTATGGCCTTCAGCCTCAGCACAGGTGACAACCAGAGTGCCTTAATGTGTGTAATTATGTGTATGTGTAAGAGTGAATTTACCTTAAAGATAATTCAGCTTCTGATTGTGGTCAATTAATCTCATGCATTTGTTAATATAAGCATATATTATAACATATATATGATATATATTACTGCACATAAATGTGAGTTTGTTTTCTGATGCTACTTAACCACTCTTATTCATTCAGCAGTCATTTCATATTCAACTACTATGTGCCAACACAAAAATAAATAACACATTGTCCCTCCTTTCAACCAGGCATGAAGTCTAGAGGAGAGAGAAAGCCATGAAAACAGGTTAGAGCAAGGAAGTGTGACTGGTGTTATAACAGATGTCAGGGTAGGGTACAATGAGGCTAAACGTAAGAATTTTAACTGAGATTGGGGTGCAAATGTCAGGTAAGACCACATGGGAGATACCTTAGGATCCCTTCCTCAGCTTGCGTACCTCTGTGACTCCAGGTCTATCCCAGGGAGGCTGCAGCTTCTGGTTAAAAGGCAAAAGACAGACGTGGGAATCAGTACCAAGCTGAGTTAACAGAAGAGAGAGAATAGAATGAAGAAAATGAGATTTTAGGAAGTAAAAGTATCAACCAAAGAATCAATCTGAGGAATAACAGTTTGGAATTATAAGCCAGTGGTTGTTTTTCTCATATGACTACTTAGTTTTCTCTAAAGGTAATTCTGAAAGAGAAATTTCTGAAATGTTTGGCAAATGAGACAAAAGAATGTGGTGATTATTGATTCATTCATTAAAAATATTTAGTGAGCATCTACTATGCTTTGGATACAGAGCAAAACTGCATTTTACCTGAAGGAGATAGATAGTAAAAAAAAAAAAAAAGAGAGAGAGAGAGAGAGAGAAGGAGAAGGAGAGGAAGAGGAGGAAAAGGAAGAGGAAGAAGAAGATTATGAGAACTCTGAAGCATCATGTGATAAAGACTAATGAGTAGGGGCAGGCAAGTAATGCAATGGAATCATCAAGAAGGTATTTCTGAAAGGTAATGTTTAAGCTAAGACTTAAAAGATAAGAAGGAGCAGCCAATGAAGAGAGTTGGGAGAAAAGGATTCAAATAGAAGGACGTGAAAGTACAAAATTATTGAACTGGGTGGGAGTTCAGTACAAATTGAGTAGCATAAAGAAAACCAGGGTGATCAGAACAAAGTCAGCGAGAAGAGAATGGTAGAAGAGGAGGCTAGAGAGGGAGGCAGGAGCCAGATCGTGTATTTCCAGGCCATGGTGCAAAGTTTGGATTTTATCCCAAGAACAGTGAGAAATAAGTATTTTAAGCATGAGAGAGTCATGATTTGATGCACATTTTTAAAGGATCACTCTGACTGCTGTTGGAGGAAAATGAAAAGCCTAGTGGTTACAGGTGGGATCAAAAGGAAAAGGAGTAGCTTAAGAGAGTGATAAATTGGCTTGGATGCCTATAATAGAACTAGAGAGGAAGTAAAGTAGACAGATTCATGATGGGCTTTGAAAATAAAACTTACAGTACTTGCTGATGGGTTGAGAATGGAAGGGGAATGAAAGAAAAGGAAGAATCAAGAACTCTCAGGTTTTTCACTTGAGCAATTGGGTTGACAATTTGGTCATTTACTGCAATTGGGATGAAAAGCAGTCCAGAGGAGGAACACGTTTGGAAGCAAAAGCTGAGAGTTCTGTTTTGCCTATGTTGAGTTTGAGATGCTTATGAGACAGTCAAATGGAGACAAATATCAAGCAAGTAGTTAACTATGTGGGACTGGAACTCAGAGAAGAGGTCTGAGTTAAGAGATATAAATCAGGAAAGATAAAAATCATTGATCGAATAACTTCTATTAGTTTCACTCAAGCACAATCTCATAACTGCAATCTATTCTTTAAAAACCTTTATTGCAAGGAAAAAGTAGACAAGAGGATTCTGCAAACAATGTACACCGCTCCCTTTCTCTTAATCCCAGCTATACCTACCTTTGTTCTCTGAGCCACAGTTGCTGGTGCCTAAGGGCAATAGGGGTCAGTTAAGGATCTGAGGTCTATGTAAGTCTTTCTCCCCCATGACCCAGGCAAGTTCCTAGAGATCAGCTTCAGAGATCTCCAAGGTAAGAACCAGAGATCATGAGGTCCTGGGCAAAACTTGGTGTGGAGCTCTTTGGTGAAAGTCAACAGCAGCCCTTCATGACGAATGCCTGGCCCTACCACCAATGATGGTTAAGAAAAAAAAAAAATGACTGAGTAGGCTGAGTCCTTCCTGAAGCCAGGAAAGTCCCCAGAGTGGGGGACACAGGTAAGTTTTCTCCAGGTACCTGAACAAGAGAAAGGCTGCTTGTTTCTATATCTTGGGCCCAAAGAGGTGGTCCTTTTCATTTTTCCAAAACAGCTGCCACAAGGGGTACTCCAATAATCAGATCTTGGCCCCAATAAGCTGCCAAAGAAAAATACTATCCCATGTAATGAAGCCAGCATCCAAAGAGAGGAAGGTGAGTCAGAAAACCAGAAAAATGGCCTAGGAAAATAGAAGAAGAAAGAGAGGCTAATTTGCATAAAAATATGAAGAGAACTTTCAGGAGACTCAGTGTGGCACAAAACATTCTTTTAAGCTTAAAAATATTATTTCTAAGCTAAAGATGACAGCAGATAGATTAAAGCAGAAAATGGTTACTGGATAGGTTAAGAGAAGTGAGAACAGATGGAGGAGACAAAATACTTAAATAAATCATAGAAAAAGTTTCAGATTGAAAAGAGACCACTGAATCCAGGTTGAATCATTAAACACACATGCACGCGCGCGCGCGCGCGCACACACACACACACACACACACACACAGAGCGTGAGGTGCATTCCATGAATATGCTTCCAACCAGAAAGAATAAGTAATCTACAAAGGAAAAATAATTAGATACTCATCAGACATTACATTTACAAGACTGGAACCTAGAATACAGTGGAACAAAATCTACAGCTTCTGAGGGAAAATGTCTTTAAACCTACGAATTCTAAATCCTGACAAGATATGAGTCATCTGTAATAAGGAGAGAAAATTACCTGAGGGTATATCTTCAACAAATAAATCAGAACAGACACCTCAACGCAGAAGAAAATGAAAAAAGGGGAAAAGATGTTAAGCAATCTGTCTATAATTAAATCCAAATAAATAAAGATGAACCATTGGGACTGTGTAACAGAACGACTAAATATAGGTTTTTTTAAACAAAGAGTGCCTAGCAAAGTAAAATTCTAATAAATGTACCAAACTGGCTCAACAAAATCAAGGAGGGAGGAGGGGAGAAAACAGGTGAGTGATGTGGCTGGAGCTGCACTTCAGAAAATTAATCCATTCGGTCATAATAAAAACCAAAGGTCAAAGATTCCTCTTAATGGTTATGAGTTTTCATGTTTTATCTTAAAGATAAATCTGTTTTTTATCATCTGTGTTACATTTTTTTTCTAATCATTTTTTTTCCATTGGTTTAACTTGTGATGCTTTTTAAAAATACAAGTGTCTTCAAGATCTTACGGTAGCTCGCAGAGAAAAAAATGTGACAATGAATATATATATGTTCATGTATAACTGAAAAATTGTGCTCTACACTGGAATTTGACACAACATTGTAAAATGATTATAAATCAATTAAAAATATTTAAAAAAATACAAGTGTCTTAAATTTTCAATACTCATATATGTTGTACTTTCTGGGTTTATTTTTTTTCATTTTTGTATATATATTTTTTGTTGAAGTATAGTCAGTTTACAATGTTGTGTCAATTTCTGGTGTACAGCATAATGCTTCAGTCATACATGACCATACATATATTTGCCTTTTTGAGTTTTAAAACTGGTTAAGAAGGTCTCCCCTGCCCCAGGATTCTCCAAGATTTACATGCAAGATTCTTACTTTTTAATTTTTTTATTCTTGTCTTTTATCAATTTAGAATTTATTTTCAACATAGTAACTGTAAAATCAGAGTCTAAATTTTATGTATAGTCTTATAGAACTCTCCCTTTACCCTCAGATGAAGCCCAAACTCAGTGGCCCTGCATTTTTATTCCCCACTCCTCCCCTTCAAGTTGCCTAAACCAAACTTAACTCTACATTAATTTTTCTATGTGTACCTCACTTTTCTATATCTGTATCTTTGTTCACTCTTTCCCCTCTACCCTATTTTCAGTTCAGATCTCCCTCTCTCTGTAACAGACCCTCCCTGTAATTTACCAAGTTGCTCCTTCTTCCTTGCAACAGAAGATGGTTGGGTCAGGGTGTTCATGTGACCCAGTTTTCTTCAAGAAGAGTAAAGGGAAGACTACTGAATGGACTTTCTGGGAAGGCTAATGTTTGCCTAGAAAAAGACTCACACTCCACCAGCGTAAATCCTTGTCCTTCCCTTTCTCCCTCCTCTCTGGAGCATGGATTCAATACCTGGAGGCAGAATTACTTAAGACAACCATTTAGTCATTAACAAGTTATTTGAATGAGTACTTGTGTAGGGTACCTGTTTTGAAATTCACAAATGTGTTTATAACAAATGTGTTACAAACCTAACTTGGAGGTTGATTTTGCCTGCAAAGGATAATAATTTGGTAAGGAAGTAAGGTGGGAAGGCTAATGGTAATAACTGTGCTTTCCAAACTGGGATCATTGTAATAGATCATTTTTTCCTCTATTTTAAGTAGTTCAAACTATTTTAACACTAAAAAAAAAAAATGACGGCACAAAATGTGAGATTACACAAATTTTTAAGATAAAATATAAGACTACAGGAAAAAAAAAAAGTAGAGCTGAGGCGGCCACTAAAGCATTCAGGGTATAAAATTTCTCTCTTGTGAGAGGCAGAAAGTTGGATAAGCACAGATTTGGGGGAGGGGATGCAAATGGCTGGCTTCAATCCCTTCTCATATGCATTACTCTTTTTGTATATTTATTTACTTGGGATTTTTTGTGTTTTTTTATCTAGACCTTTAAGTCAGCATTCAACTGTCAGTGATGACCTCCCAAATCACATAATTTCTGGAAGAGTCCAGGTGAAGCCCAACGTGAAGGAGTTTACGGAAACAGATGCCATTTTTGAAGACGGCAGCAGAGAGGAGAGTATCGATGTTGTCATCTTTCCTACAGGATACAGTTTCTCTTTTCCTTTCCTGGATGGCTTGATCGAAGTTACTAATAATAAAGTGTCCCTGTATAAACTCGTGTTCCCCCCGGACCTGGAGAAGCCAACACTGGCTGTCATTGGCCTTGTCCAGCCCCTGGGCATCATCCTGCCTATTGCAGAACTCCAGTCTCGCTGGGCTACACGAGTGATCAAAGGTACGTGAATGAGTACTGGAGCAATTCCTAACGCTTCAGGGAGAGCTACTTCTCAGTGTCTTCTTGCCCCTAGTGCTCCCCTTTCAACCCTTGGAATCCTGACAAACTCTGAATTAATTTTCTTTTCCAGGGCTGAGCCACTTACCCTCAGTGAAGACCATGATGGCAGACATTGCCCAGAGGGAGAGGGCTATGGAAAAACGGTAAACGAATAATTAGTAACAACTAGCTGGGAACCTTCACAGGGATCATGGAATTCCTAATCTGGGATCAAAATCCCTACTTCATCTCACTTTATCATGTGGGGGTTTTCCTCCACGTCCTAAGTAATTATGTATCACAAAACCAAGTATGAATCTTAGTCCCCTGACTCAGTTATGCAACAAATGATCAGATTTATTCTCTTTAAATCATATTAAATCTGAATTTCAGTCCTTACCTTCAGTCATTATTGGCATTTCTCCCAGGGTCCCACCAGAATCCGGGAAACTTATGTGATTCCCCAGAACACGGGCATAGACCTTGATTTTCACCACATCACGTTCCTTACTGGCATCTTCATTGCCTAAGTCTAAAGCATGCACTTAAAATCTGGAGGCTTTTGGCTCCCTTGCCAGGAGTAGGATGAAGGGATCTTTGCTGAAGGTGGGCTGTCCAGCTGAGATGAGCTCAGAGGCCAATCTCCCCAGGAGCCCCTCACAGCTATTCCCTCTGACCCCCTAAAACCCCCCTAGACCATTTCACACAACTCTTCTATTTCACAGTGTGTAATCTCTTCCTCTCCCCTCTTGTTTCCCTCAAAGATATTACATTTTCTCCCATGATCCTTGAACTTAAGGAAACAAAAGCTAGAAGTGGAAATATTTTGCAAGGAAGATATTTCATTGACCAAGTAATTAAAAATGTCTGAGACTAGGAAACACAAAAGGCTTGATAGAATGGTGGAGAAGAGGAATATAGTCAGAAACCATACAAATTAATATCTTAATTACCTTGCCACATCATTTTCGGATTTTAAAGACTGTAATGTGTATGCATGTGTGTCCATATAAAGAAACAAAATTCATTCTCATTAGCCCACCCCACTTTATGCTCAGTTTTTCAAAAGTTGACACACAAAGAAAACCATTGGTTGAGAAAGTATTCAAGTACCATTCTTATCAATATTTGGAAGAAGAGGTGAAATGTCTCTAATTCATTCATTAAAATTAAAATTAAAATATCTTGTGCCTATTATGGCAGGTGTACTGCTAAGCATTTCCAACATGGTAATGAAGAGTGGTATAAAATGGCGACACGATTGTTTCTTCTTCTTATGTAACAGTATCTAAAACAAGCCTACTGTTCTCAGATGCGAAGGCTACAAAATTTATGTCATGGTGAAGGTCCCACACACACCATGGAACAAATCTTCAGTTCCTGCAAGAGAGGCACCAGCTCTCCCAGACCTCTAAGATGACACTTTGTGTGCTCTTGCTTCAAGAAATATACTGTACCCTTACCCCACCTTGTGCAGGTGTGCACGGGGCTGCTGATATTCCATAAAACACATTTATGCCTATTAGAAAAAGTCACTGCTTCCTCAAGACACTTGACTTCTAGGCATGAGAAGTTAAACTGTCATACTGAAAATGAAATCTGCGATATGAGCGGGGCTTCTAGCGTTCTGCAGTCTCTGAAAGCGCGTCATGCTGAAGCATCTGGATCAAGGCAGGGCTGTCCAAACAGCTGCCATTTCCCAGCAGTGCTGCAGAGTTCCTGTGCTCTGCAGGGGCAGCTACACCCACTGCATCCCTACCCTCCTGCAGCCACCAAGCTCCTGGAGCCAGGTTCTCAATGACTGCTTGACTATCCATCCCCTGGTTGACTGCACACACACACACACACATACACACAGAGGAGGCTAGAAGTTAAGAGTTTTCCATCCCACCTACACAACACACAAGGAAGTACTCAACTGGATCGCAATCCTTCATTTACCAAATGAATATCTTAGAGGGTAGGGACTCACTGCTAAAAGCAGTCTGCAATTCAGTTACCCTGGTGCCGTCAAAAATGAAGGGACAAGAGCATGGAAACTCAGGTTCTGGGAACACTCTCCCATTTAATGGCTGAGTGGAGTTGGGTTTGTCACTTGGCTTTCTAGCTCTCAGTTTTGTCACCTCTAGGGTGAGTAGAAGTAAACTGGTGGCTTTCAGATTGTACAAAGCTCTGTCCTCCCCCTTGTTTCAGGTACGTGAAGACGCCCCGCCACACAATCCAAGTGGACCACATCGAGTACATGGATGAGATCACCGCCCTGGTGGGCGCGAAGCCCAACCTGCTACTCCTCTTTCTCTCAGACCCAAAGCTGGCCGTGGAGGTTTTCTTTGGCCCATGCACCCCGTACCAGTACCACCTGCAGGGCCCAGGAAAGTGGGCTGGGGCCCGGAGAGCCATCCTGACCCAGAGAGAATGGATTATCAAGCCCCTGAGGACTAGAATAACTAGTGAAGACAGTCCCGCATCCTCACAGCTCTCTTGGATAAAGATGGCACCAGGTGGCCTGGCACTTCTGGCTGCTGGGTTAGCATACTTTAGATATATTCATCGTGGTAAACAGAAATGAATGAACACTGAGTAGAAAAAGCATATAGTAGCTTCTACTCACCCTGGATCCTTATGTTTTAAAATTTTGTCAGTAACATATTCCAGTGTTATTTAGTACTGCTATAATTGCTATAGAAAATGTTGTCTAAAATACCGTAAGATATCACTTACATGTGGAATCTTAAAAAATACAACAAACTAGAGAATATAACAGAAAAGAGATGAACTTACAGATGTAGAGAGGGAACTAGTGGTTACCGGTGGGGAAAGGGAGAGGGGAGGGGCAAGATGGAGGTGGAGGGTTAAGAGGTACAAACTATTAGATATAAAATTAGCTACAGGGATGAATTGTACAACATGGGGAATATAGCCAATATTTTATAATAACTATAAATGGAGTATAACCTTTAAAAATTGTGAATCACTATATTGTATACCTGTAACGTATAATACTGTACATCAACTATACTTCAATTTAAAAAAATGACATTGTAAAATAAATACGTAAATAAAGTTTAAAAAAGAAAATGTTGTCTAGATACTCTTTACAAATAGATTTCTTAAAAAACATGTATTTATCATTCTTCTAGTAGTAATATGAATGCACAAGAAAAGCTTATCATTAAAAGGAATCCTGTCTAAGCCTTAAGAATGTTTTGCAACTTAAAGTGTACCTGAATTGGTTTCACAAGGCTCGATTCGCCTTATAAGAACTGATAAATAAAATTTTACTTAATCATTTTATTTTCAGTGTTACTCTTTTCTTCCTTCTGAGTAATTCTATCAAATTCTCATCCAGAATGAAAGCTGAAAAAATTTTTAATTAAGATTTTATCTTTCTATGCTTATGTTTACTGCATAGGCATAAAAAAGTCACAAGGAAAAATTAAGTCACAAGGAAAAATATTTTACACTTTCACTAGAAATGAATAATGCTTTTCTTTTAAATTGTTTTGCAAGCAACCATTTTATTTTGAAGAAACAGCTAAAGAAAAAAAGTACTATATATTTCAGACATTTCAATAAATTACTCTAAGCCTTCAATATTAAGAAATTATATTATATAAGCAGTTCTATTCTATTAGTAACTATAGTATATTAAGATGAAGTCTGTACTGATATCCAATTACCAAATCAAAAGTCCTTATAAGGGAAAGAGGGAGGCATGAGAATCAGAGGACATGTGATATAGACAGCAGAGATCGAGTGATGCTGTTGCTGGCTTTGAAGAAGTTAAGAGGGCCACGGGTCAAGGAGTGTAGACAGCCTCTAGAATCTGGAAGAAGCAAGGAAATGAATTACCTACCCTCTAAAATCTCCGGAAGGAATACAGATCAGTCAGCACCTTGGTTTTAAACCAATTGAGTTTTCTAACCTCCAGAGCTGTAAGGTAACAAATTTGTATTAGTTAAGTCATCAAATGTGTGGCAATTTGTTACAGCAGTGGTAAGAAACTAATACTGTCTAGGCATAGAAAGACATTAGTTAAAATATTATATGTGTGTGTTTATATATATATATATATAGTATATATACAAGCTGTTGATTTAAAAAACGATGCTTATGTTTATAATTATTGCACATTAGTGACTCTAAAGAATGTGCCTTAATTTTGAAAGTAAAATGCCTTAGTTCTTCAATTTTCCTTTATCCTTTCTTAATGACTTTTCTTTGCACTGGATTTTATAATCATCTTCCTGTTGGTCAGTAAAGCTCACGTTAAAGTAATACGTGTAATATTTTTACTCCAGAATTAAAAGTAGATAGCCAAATATAGTATAGCTAATTATAAAACATTTAAAAATATATATTATTTGGTTTCATCATATCGTAGGTGGATAAAGATTGGTGTTTTTTAAGGGTTAATCTACTTTTTGAATAAAGGAATGAACAACAACTTTGAGGGGGGAAAGACAGAGGCTTAGAGATGGTTAGAAAGCAGGTCTAAAGGTGGATCTTGGACCTTTCTTGCTGAATCCTGCTCCTCTACACATAGTTCATCACGCCACACCCCCGCTACACTACACTGGTGTGGTTTGGTACCCCTTTCAGATTTCCATTTGTCTGCTCTCCCACAGACTTCTAAACAGCCTTGTAAATTTTCACCCAAATTACTGAATGCTTTTTTTATTTAGAATTTTTTTTTCCTAGTAGCTTAGCTCCTTTCTAACTGTTGCTTCCTTTACTGTACAAAACACGTGGGTTTATGCAACGCTCACTCAATAGTGCACATGTTGAAAGATAAGTTATACAAAAACAACTTATGAGTGTTGACTACTTTTATAAATAGTATGTTTCAAGAACAAGGTGTAGTCTAATGAATCTTGGCTCATGAATGCTAATTTACTTTATAATGGCACATGTGTTTCAAGAACAAGCTCTTCTCAGATGAATCCTAATTAATGAACTAATTTTTAACAATACAAGTCCTACAAGAACAGGATGTACCCAGACGAGTTCTCCTGGGTAAGTGAGCCTTTTCTCACACCCACCCATCTCCCAAAGACTGATGTTTCAAAACCCCCTCCTTGACTCCTCTCTTACCACGCTGCACCCCCTCTGCAGATGATGTCACTCAGGATGAAGCTTCAGCTGCAATCTGATGACTTCCAAATCTTGATCCTCCAGCATAGGATTCTTTCTTGTTTATACCTCATGTTTATACCTGCCTTCTGAACAACTCCCACAGGCACCTCACACTCTCATTTCTGAAACTGAACTCGATTTATTTCCATTAAAACAATTCCCCAAGGACATCAGTTCATCTTGATCCCGCATCTTTGTACAGGGTATTCTGTTTGAAAAACTCTTTCCCTCTTAGCTGCCTGGTAAGCTGCTATTCATCCCTCAAAACCTGGCTAAAACTCCATCTCCTTTAAGAACTGTTTCCTGACCCTTACTTCCCTAACCCAAGCAGAATTAGGGAGTTCGTATGAAATTACGAAGAAGCAAAAAGAGAAGAGATGAGAAGTCTGGCTACTTGCTGCTGTGTTTTGTTTATAATGAGAATGGGCTAAAAACAGTGACTCACTGTCCTATTGGGGAAAAATAGACAATGAATTACTGAACCAGCTGCAGTCCATCCTCCCAAGTCTCCTTCATTCTGTTAATGGCTCTGTGTTAGTTTCTCATCACTGCTGTAATAAATTACCACAAACTCAGCAGCTTAAAACAAGATGAATTTATTATCTTACAGTTTTGGAGTTTAGAAGTTCAAAATCAGTTTCACCAGGATAAAATCAAGGTGTCAACAGGTCTGTGTTCCTTCTGGAGACTCTAAGGGAGAATCTGTTTCTTGCCTTTTCCAGCTTCTAGAGACTTCTTCCATTCCTTGATTTGAGACGAACTCTTCCATCTTCACAGCCAGCAGCAAAGCATTTCCTTCCTCCCTGATCTTTACTTCCATTCTCACATCTCTCTCTGATTCTAATCCTCTGCCTCCTTCTTATAAGGACCTATGTGAAGGACTGGGCCCACATGGATAATCCAGGCTACTCCTTCCATATCAAGATCCTTAACTCAGTCTCACCTACAAGGCCTTCTTTTTGCCACATAAGTTAATATACTCATAGGTTCTTTTTTTCTTAATTGAAGTATAGTTGAGGTACAATGGTGTATTAGCTTCAGGTGTACAGCAAAGTGATTCAGTTATACAACACACACACACTCTTAGCAACTTTCAAATATGCAATGCAATATTACTAAAGTCATTGATGTATATTACATGCCTAGGACTTATTTTATAACTGGAGGTTTGTACCTTTTGATCGTCTTCATCAATTCCCCTCACTCCTTGCCTCCTTTTCAACTCCATATACAAGTGAGATCATATGTCATTTCTCTGTATGACTTATTTCACTTAGCATAATGTCCTTGAGGTCCATTCCTAGTGCTGCAAATGGCAAGATTTCCTTCTTTTTTATGGCTGAATAATATTTTATTGTGTATGCCTTTTTCTTTATCTAAAAAAGTAGTATTTCAATATTTAAATATTATAGCAAAAAAAAAAAAAAACCCTACAGTATATGGTATATCCTAAATAGCTTTCAGCTGCACCACCTCAAATCTTCATTGAATAAAGTTTTAGTAGCATCATTTGTAACTCTTCTTGCACATTTAATTTCCCAAAAATGTCAGCAGTGAGAGGGGTCAAGACACACACATTGTGACTGAAAGCTTAGGGTCCAAAGTCAGACTGACGTGGGTTCAAATCTCAGCCCTACCTCTTATTACTATGCAATATGGGGCAAGCTGCCTCACCCAACCAAGTCTCCATGTCCACATCTGTGACATGTGGGTAACAGCCCCTACCTCACAGAAGAGTCATGACTATGAGATGAATAAAGCATGAATGGTGCATCTTAGCATTGTGCCTGATAAGTGTCAGATACAATTGTGATTACTGTAATTTTCTGCTGCATTCCTATCCTCCCGCAGAGGTCAGAAATGCATGTTAAATCTTGATCTTTGACAAATGGCATGAACAAAGCTATTGAGGCAGCATGGACAACAGAAGCCCCCCTGAACTCATGCAATGTTCCCCAAAGTTTATCCAATCCACGCCTGGGAAATCCCCAGAGAAGATATTTTTCAACTTCTTTAAATCCTCCATACTGCTGCTTAGAGAACTTACAAATGTAGTTTCCTGAATCCTTAAGCTTCCTAATAATTATTGTTCTCTTCTACACTGAAGGTGCCCACCAAAAATGTTAATTTTGATGATAAGTTGTTTTTATGAAAGTTAAAAAAAATTGGTTGAACTGATGCTAGAAATAAAAATTTTATTGGAAATGAGGATGTGGACCAAAATTTTCAAACATCTTTTCTGTTCCAAAGGCATTTGGGCATGGTGGCAGTAGCATGTGAATGCAGGGACCAGGTAAGGAATATTCTGCTGTCCCTGGTTCTCTAGTCATCTCAGACACTATAGGGTGGGAAGGTTGAGCAAGGTGTCTGAAGAACCAGGACTAGATATAGACTCCAGGATCTTTCCTTTCAGGATGAATGAACTATCAGATCCATTAGGAAGCCACAAAAAAAATACACTCAATCAGAAGAACTCATTGCTGAGAATAGGAGACTGGTTCAGTCCATTCCAGAGAGACCCCCTCAAACAAATGGATCCTTCTGTAGGGCATGAAAAAGCCTCAACCTTGTCTTTCTTCTCAGATAATACCCAGCAAGGAACTTAACAAACATTTCTGACTAAATAAGGCCCATTGGGTGGCCCCATGCCCGAGGGAAGTAAATGAATAAGAAGACACATTATAAGCTTAGTGTTTTTGACACGTAGTTTTCCCTGACTCTTCGAAGGAGTATATTTCCAAATAATATAAATGTGAAACAATTTGAAACCTGAACTAATTACTTTATATATGTTCTTTAGTTGCCAGGATGCATTGAAACCCCTTCATGTTTGAAATGATGAAACAGACAGGTACAGTTGGCTGGCCTAAGGCACCGCAGTGAATAGGGATTAAGAGGCAGGAACATCCAAAGTGGATCCTACGGTTTGAATTACACAGCTGCACTGCCACTGTTTCCAAAGCCTTGAAGGAAATCGTAGCCAATCAGTAAGTCAGTAACTCCAGTGCTGCGGGAGGTGGGGGCACCAGCTGTCTGGTACTGTCATTCCTGCAATGATACCTCAACGACAGGTCCCAGGTTTTCCCAGGTCATGGGAATTCAAGGGCATATCACAGTGGGTGGTTCATAGCTTGGTACCACAGCTGGATACAATTCAAAGCATGAATGGGTCCTTATAGTCTCAGAAAATCCTTCCCTTAGCTGGCTCAGGCATCCTGTTTAATTAGTAAACAAAGCCAGCTGAAGCATGATCTTATTCTGAACCCAAAGGAAGTATCATTGTTCTTACACGGTGCTAGCAGTATTCTCCACGTGTGCGATTTCATTCATGCATACTCATTCATCAGTACAGCAGACATTTCTCAGCTCCATGTGCTGTCCGAGGCACTAGGGATACAGCAGGAAACGAGACAAGCAAAACCCCTTTGTAGTGTGGAGGCACATAGTGTAGGGGGAGACAGACACTAAACAGACAGATGAGCATAATGCCAAGGAGGGGAAAGGACCAGGAGGAAACGCCAATCTTTATTAAATAAAATGACCCAGGAAGGACACTCTGAGGAAGAACACTACAGCGGAGACCTGAATGAAGCGAGAAAGGCAAAAACTAGGAGCAACCTGGTGCCTAGTCCTTCTCATTCTTTTTCGTATAACTACTCCAGCAATTTTTCTGCAAAAATTGGAACATACCAGACCTGCTTTCTTCCTACTAAACTTCCACAGTTTATTTCAGTAACCCACCACTTGTTGGAATGTAGTTAGTTTCAACATATTAGAGTTTATAAAAAGAAATTGACTGAATAGTAATTATTAATTATAAAATAGTAGATAATGAATATGTTAAATAACTAAAAAGCCTAAAGGCTAGAAAACCTGTCTATAGTACAACCAAAAGTCATTGTCATGTTGACCAGTTTGCTCTTAGTCAATCACTGCACGACGTCCAGAGCATTCCTTTACAGTCCCTGTGGGTTCCCCTACTATTTCCCCATACCTGTCAGCATCGCCGTCACCTCCGTAATCAGTCATCATCAGGAGAGCCTTTGTGCCCCTCCAACACAAAGGAAATAATTCAAGATCTACTGTTTGTGGCATCGGGAATCAAGAAAGAACATCTGAGCAGGAAACATCGTCTGGCTCCCCTCCTCAAACAGACAAGTCCCTTCCTGATAGCAAAATATACCTGGAAACTTCCTAAACCCTGTGGAAATTCTACCTCAGCCTAAATTCTGCTTTCCTGTGGATCTACACCCCCCCATCCATCCACTTTCTGTCATACCCTGTCCTGCTCATCTGTACCCCAGCCTTGAAAACTTGAGAAGGTGACCTAGAGGCATGACACAAGAAGTACAGAGTTCCCATGGGATGCAGTCCACTCTGTCACCTGGTACAATGGGAGGGTGTGAGCTGAAAGAAGAGTCATGGGACTCCCAATGTACACATTCCCACCCCTTTCCCATCCTGGCAACAATTTAAAAAAAGAGAGCCATGGGAACCTCACGACCACATCTTCCCTTAATGAATCAGGGCTTCTCAGGGACGTTGGAGCCCGGCTGCACCTGTGCCACAACGTCTAAAGAAGAGAGGACTCCCTGCCCATCTTTCTGTGGGCTGACTCACTAGGCTGTCACCCCAGCCTCTCCTTACCAGCTTGTTCCCCACTTACCAGTCCCCTTCATTGAGGAATTATTTGTAGCCCCCAGCCCATCACTGTGGTTGCCTTTGGTACCCTCTCATCTGGGCAGCCTTCCAAACTCCCTTAGTTATTTTGGACCTTAGCTTTCTAGCAAAGTGTTGTTTTGTTCACTCCTTCCCCACCAAAAAAAAGAAAAAGAAAAAGAGGAAAACCTCATAAAATATAGCTATCTAGAGTCTTTTCAGACAAGGATGGACAGTCCCAAGTTCAATGAAACATACTAACCTTTTTAAAGTTGAAACTAAATGTATAAATAACATATATCAGAGTATAGGTATTTGATTTAAATGTATCAAAGAAACTATATCTCTGTAGGCATGCTGAATATGAATTGTCACATTCAAGTAATTTGGATAAAAATGTTTTGCCTTCTTTTCCCAGTATGAGGATGTTTGTGAATTATGAAACTGCAGAATTTGTTCCAAATTGGAACGAGACTTGGAAAGGGAAAAACAGAGGGGCAGCAGGTGGGTGGAAGAAGCATTGCTACAGGAATCTTTCTGGAAACTTGTTTCCATTTTAACATGAGTGGTGGATGAGCACACACTTCCACCTGGTGGCAGGATTCTGACTCGCAGAGGCAGTATTACAAGGTTACAAAGCACCTTTGAGGCTGCATGTGCAATATTATGATTATGAAACACACCCTATTAATGGCATCTAAGTTGACCTTTCAAGACAAATCTAGGTGAGTAACGACAAAATGCATGGACAAAAACTGGGACAAGAGAGACAGCCCACTTAGAACCTTCTGAGATGACAGAATGATATAAACTCATTTTCCAATGATGGACTTCTGCCTCTTCCATTGTCTTCAGTTCAGTGCAAAGGCAGACCTCCAAGGAAGCCCCAGTGAATGACCCAACGTGATAGCAGGGCCAAAGCAATACACTAGGCAAAGCAAACACCCCTGTGGATGTTTCCAATAAAACCCTTCCCAGAGACAGCTTTGTTTAAATAAATGTCACGTAATTTCCAAGGAATGCTGGTTAATGTTTAACAAGATATCCTTGGTCTCATTTTTTTTGTATGAACACATTGAAGTCAGGAGCTAGAGACTGAGGAGAGGAGATGGGACCGGGAATTGACTGGCTCAACACTGGTAGATTCTGGAGATCCTGCCAGGCCAAAATGGTGGCGTAGTAATGTCCAGTAGCAGGAATCCCCACCTCATGTTGGGAAATAACTTATAAGACTGACTGCAGAGAGCATCAGGGTTTTGTGCAAACAGAAGCTCCTTAAAGGACAAAGTCAGAGGTGCAGAAGTCAAGCTGAAACCCCCAGGGGTCTGGAGGCTAAGAACATGGACACCTCTGGCCTTGCTAGTTGTCACAGTCTCGCATTATCGTGATCAAAAAGTGATGCTGAGGAATGTCCTTGCCTCGGGGACATACAAAAGGGCTCACGTGGGCACTGACATTCTCATCATACAACCCATTAGTCAGCGTTTCTCTAAAGAATGTATGCTATTTCTCCAAAAGAATTTCCATGCTACTCTTTAAAGAATTAATATAAGGAGATTTGAGGTCATCTGGGTGACCAGTGACCGAATTTGCTTGTGTCCATGAATGCAGTGGTGCCAAAAGGAACAGGTTCTTAATTGTCTCAGAGCAGCTAAATAGAATGTAATACGTAAGTGATAAACAACCAAGTGAAGGCAAAACAAAGTTTCTGTAGTAAGGAGAGAAAAGTAAAATTTTACAAAAAGAGAGAGAGAAGGGGGAAACGCTTAGCTCGTCACACAGCACACAGTGATGCAGCCATGCCGATGCCAAAAGAACCACAGTGGTTCATACCAGGTTCATGCTGAAGCATTTAGAATAAGAGCTAATACGTGGTTTATTGTACAGTTAAATCCATCATGAACGCCGCATTTTTCAGGTCCTCTGTAGTATGAGGCTAAATTAAGCAAACGAGAGGACATTTCGACAAATGTGCAGGACTACCTAACATAGGACAAACACACAGTCTGACCTCCAGAAACTGGAAAACTGCTCGAAGCTCAGAAGGACCCTCTCCCTCCCCCATCTCTGCTCTGACCACAGATTCCTTCTCCCCTCTCTCTACAGATCATCTTCCTCTGCTCCCAGCCTACAGTGTGGGATATGATTGCCCATCACTTCCCAGGTTAAGTTAATAGCCCAGTAGCATGAGGAGAATGCTTCTCAATTCCTGTTCTAAATTTCCAGTGAATGGATTAGGTCAATTTGGGTCAAATTTTTACCCCTAAGCCAAGCAACCATGGCTTTATGAAGAAGGAAGAGATATTTTATATCCACATGGCAGCTGGGAGCCCATGTCATGAATTGAGAGGGGGCAGTTAAGAAAGTTGCTGAAAGTTAGGCAGTTCTCTACAAATATATTCACAGTAAATAATATACAGGGGTTCTGATTTTTGTGCAGTGAGTGCATGGAGAGAAAAACAAAGCTTCCTCTCTGCAAAATCTTGGAAACACTACTTCTTTATAAGGATTGCAATGAACTCTAACCCTGTTTTCATTTGCTTAAAGGTTAAGCGTGAGTCCTCTTCAACTATATTTCTCTCTTCCTCTTAAATTTTCTGCTACATCTCTGCCATTTAGTTCCTTAGGAATGGCTTCTCTCTTCATCAGCACGATCCTGGAGCTGCCCCTAGCCCCTCTGAGCTCTGTCCCAGGTACTTCTGCGTTCTCCAGGAGCCACTGTGCTCTGTCTTCTGCCTCTGGCTTCCAGGGTCAGCTCCTTCACTGGACCTAGCCTGAATTAGGGGCCAGGACACCTCCTCTGTATCACCCACAAGATGCACAGTTACTCCAACCAACAACCACTCAACAACCTGTGGGTACCACGGATGCTGTAGATATAGGAAGCAATGACCTCATCTACAAATCTGCCCAGTCTCTTCCGTTTTGGATTGAGAGCAAGCCCCACAGAGCATAGGAGGTTGGGAGCATGTTTTTAAGCTTATGACTTTTTGAATTCACGCGCCACAGATTAAAGAAACTTTAAAAAGTAGAAAAGGGGGAGCAGTGTGATGTTTTATGCAGGTAGTCATTTCAGAATATTTTACTACAATTTCCGATTTCAATCGTGATGAGAATGATTGGTTCTGCCCTAGTAGCAGTGATTGGCTCTATATAAGACGACCAGATGGGCAATCTCCCCCACATAGAGCAGGTGCGCCTCCACTCTGTACTTCCCTTGTATAATATCTTGAAGTGTCTTGTCAGGCTGTTTTCTGCTATCCAAAAAGAGGACAGAGACCATGTCTTTTCCTCTTTTTATCCCCATCACCTAGAAAAGTTAGCAGCGCATAGCAAGTGCTATATATACATTTACTTGGTGAATGAAAAAAAAAACAACTACAAAAGGCTTCTATAAGAAGCAGGACTACGATCGCTAAACAGATGCAAGTAAAGTAAACCCCACACTTGGGACACATTTTTTAAAATGCACTCCCAGCCGCGTATAATTTGTGAATTTTGAGTGCTCTCTGACGGGTAGGAAGGACTGTGCAGCTGCTTTGAAATAATGCAGTGATCTAGATGTTTTTATAATAAGACAAGAATATTTCTTTTCACTGCTGACAAATGTTTACATTTTTCCACTGTGAGGTTAACCTAATCTTGTACCTTGTCATTTTTCCCTCTTTTGCAGAGCTAAACCCTCTGTCTATAAATGTATACAACCATAATCCCATGAGCTTCACAAAGACAGCTTGACAGTTTTGACTGAGTAACATAATATTTAGTAGCTCAAGGGGGAGCTGATAAAGAAGTAATTAAGAGAGAATAGATTTGCCCAAGCAGATAAAAATTCTTCCCATAGCGTAGTTTGCTAACTACAAAGGTAGGACTTAATAAATCCAGAGATAAATATTAGAGATAATTAGCTTCGGGCCCTTTCAAAAATAAGCTGAAAATAAATTTGTGCTTAAACCCACTGAACGTAATTAATGTCAGTTACATCTCAGTTTCCTTATTTCTAGGTATTTGTAGTTTCTTAAAAGTTGGCATTAAAAGATGATCAGAAAATGCTAGAGTATGTTTAACTTTGAAGCACTGAATTCTTTCAGTATTTGTGGAGCCTACAACATTCTATACACTGTCCTTGACCCTGGGGTACAAAAATGAGTAAGACATGGCCTCTGCTCTCAAAAAGCTTACAATCTAGGGCAGATGAGCTTGTGATTCTATTTTCTTTCTTCTTTTCTTTTCTTTTTTCTTTTCTTCTCTTTTCTTTTTTCTTTTCTTCTTTTCTTTTCTTTTCTTTTCTTTTCTTTTCTTTTCTTTTCTTTCTTTTCTTTTCTTTTCTTTCTTTCTTTTTCTTTTTCCTTCCTTCCTTCCTTCCTTTCTTCCTTTCTTCCTTTCTTTCTTCCTTTCTTTCTTTTAAAAAAATTTTTTTAATGGAGGTATTGGGGATTGAACCCAGGACTTCGTGCATGATAAACATGCACTCTACCACTGAGCTATACCCCACCCCCCATTTTCATAGTAAGTATTCAAAATTGAGGGACCCTGGAATACCATAGACCTCTGGAGTTTATTCTCTGGCCCCTCACAGTTCTCATTTAAACCATCCTAAGTGTCTATGCATGCTTGTTTCTCTTGGCAAGAGCTTCGAAAGATATAGTAAATGTCTACTTCGGTACTATTACTAATATGTGTCTTTAATAGTCAGTTAAAAACATCAAAAATAAAAGCAACATCCAGTAGATGGTGAGTGTAAGCATGATCAAAAATTCACTAGTCTTTTATCAGTGACTCAAAGTTGATGTATTAGTAGCCACATTACAAATTTCCTTTAAATTTTTCTCAGAGAACTCACAAAATCCATGGGGTCTTTGAAGTCTAGCAACATTCCATCCTGGTAGGATGATTTGAGATATGAGATTCACTTTCCTTAGCAGGACTTTTTTTATTTCTGTAGCCATATGTAAGTGTCACAGCCACATAAAAATGTCTCATTCATAGTTTCTTTACTAACTGCAGCATTCCCATTGTCTCACGAAGGTCTCCAGGTAACTGTAATGGGTTAGAGTTGATTTTAGGCATTTTGCTGCTTTTCCCTTACTCCCAAAGCAAAAATGCTCCTCCAAAATACAAGATGAAGAAAGAGTTTTGATAACAGTGCAAAGCCACAGTCATGCTAGCATGAGAACTTCGATGAGTAAAGGTTAGATATTCCAAATATTCTTCTCAATACAGCAGGAGACCATCAGTCCTGCTGCTTTGGCAACTAGGTGTGG
Organism: Camelus ferus; assembly: GCF_009834535.1. NCBI lineage: Eukaryota > Metazoa > Chordata > Mammalia > Artiodactyla > Camelidae > Camelus > Camelus ferus. Next base: position 14,154,025 of record NC_045716.1, on the reverse strand, counting down.
GCAAACCAAGATGGTGCTATCCAAGCAGTGCTTCCATTCTTGCTTCTGGCCTTTCCCCTCTTCCCAAGTCCTGGCTTTAGCCAACAGGTAAGGTAAGTGATAGGATAAAGGTTACAAAGTGAGGGAAGGTCTTAAAAGTGCAATTTCAAGAGACTCTAGGGAACTTAGAAAAATGCAGTTTAAAAATACTTCAGAAACATTCCATTGTGCCCACCAATGGGAGACCTGTGACTTTCCCTGGAGGGGTTGGGGGTGAGGAAAGCATATAGAGCAAAATAAGGAAAGTGTTAAAAGCACAAGGAAAAGAAAACATAACAAGATGACAGAAGAAACACAAATTATATAAATTAAGGTAAATAAATTAAACATCCACTTAAAAAAAAAAAAAAGGAAAATGCTTGTATTGGGTTAAACTGCAAATCCAGCTCTAGGTGGTTTAAAGGAAACATATCTAAAACAAAATGACCTGGAAGATTAAGATTAAAATAATTGTCAATGTTATAGCTAGAAAATATGAAAAAAATGCAGAGTTTACTTACATTAAAATTAGATTCAAAAGAATTTAAGGAAAAAAATTAAATGGTTTCTACTGATTAAACAATACAATTCAAATGAATTAAAACAGCCATGAAACTGAGGCTCATCTATTGCACTCCAGATGTGCTGACCCCTGCGATTCCCCCCAAATGTGGGAAACTCAACTGCATAATTTGTGGTAGTGGGGAACTGTGTTTACACTCCCCCCTGAAATTTTTGTCTTTCTAAGAAAGGTTAACTAGATTCTGTGATGTTTTTGGTGGCTTAGTAGCTTTTAATAGATTAAAGCTAATGCAAAGTTAAGGTAAAAAAAAAAATAGCCATGAACCTTTAGCTCAAAATTTTACTTTAATATATAAGGTAAAATAAGTTAGAAATCAAGGAAAACCTAACTAACACCTATTGCTAGTGGCTGCTGTTCACTATGTCATGGTCTATAATTAATAATATCCCTAGAGTCTGACAAAATAATATATAAAACCAATCTGGTGAAAACATTAACAATCTAGGATACACAAGACTCTCAAAAAAAGTTATAAAATAAGCTTCACGTAAGATGATCTGACAATCAAAAACTATAAAACACATCAAAACATTCTGTCAATAAAAAGTATCAGAAAACAAAATAAGCAGTGTGATTAACTACCCAGGCTGTTTTTCATCCATTTTTCCATATTCAATAAATGTATATTCAGTGTCTATGACATGCTAAGCGTTGTTCTAGGCACTGGGGATCCAACAACAAAAAACAACAAGAAACATTCAATTGAGGTAGTCTATAAATAATAAACATTTAAATATATAATAGGATGTTACATGTTAAGGATATAAAAAAAGCAATGAAAGGACAAACAGAATGAGATGCAATTTTAGATTGGGCGGTTAAGGAAGAAGTCTTACATTAAGTTCACTCAAAAACCAGAGTCTGAGAGGCTTGTGTGCAGATGGCTTATCTGGGAGGTGATTCCAAGGAACAGGAGTGATGAAACAAAAAAAGCAGACACGGAAGGAGAAAAAACCCAATGTAAGTGTGTGTTATTGCTGCCAAGAGCAGCAGGGTTTTGCTTCCTCCCAGAATTCTCTGCACAAAAGACAGTAGCAAGGGAATTTATCCATCAGCTCCCATCTATCACTGACTGAGGGTTGTCCACGGCGATGCTACTCCCAGAACTTCCACACTGTATATGTGTATGGGCCAAGTGTGCTAACACCAGAGTGCTAAGCATTGGAGAAGTCCCTGAACACAAAGTGAGCGACTTGATGGGTGAGTTTGAAGCCCAGACATACTGTCCACTATAGCTGTAGCTGGAACTAGAGATGAAGCAGAGAGGGTATGAATCAGAGCACCAGAGGAGTCTGCTAAAAGAGCCCTCCTTGAGTAAGTGACACCTGAGTAGAGACTTGAAGGAATGGAGGGAGGGAGATTCATGATATCTGGGGGAAGGAGAAAAGAGGCAGAAGGAACACCGGTGTGCATTTGTGATTATGGTGGAAAACATTTAAAGAGATGTGAAGAGGGGAATAGTATAACCCAACTCTCATTTAAAAATAATCATCCTAGCTGCTGTGTAGAGAATAGACAGAGTGGAAAAACAATCAGATAGAGACTCTAAGGTAAGTGTGCTTAAAACGATTAAAAAGAAAAAAGAAGACATACATCCTTTTAATGTCTTTTTTAGCATGATGTCTTTTTTATACATGAATGTATAAAAGACTCTGTTTTAAAAAACCACACAGATAATGGAAAATCAAAGAACATTATGATAATTGAAATTATTTAAGGAATTATTTAATTATTTCAATTATAATTGAAATTATTTAAACAGTAATTTTGACACAAAGAAGGCAGAATTAGAAAATTTAAAAATATGTCTGAGGAGAGGGGAAGGATATAGCTCAAGTGGTAGAGCTCAGGCATAGCACACACAATGTCCTGGGTTCAATCCCCAGGACTTCCTCTAAAAATAAGTGAGTAAAGCTAACTGTCTCCCCCTATAAAAAAAAAATAATAACAAAATACATTAAAAAAAAGATATTTCTGAGGAAATTATTCAGAATGCAGCATGGAAAGATAAACGTTTGGAAAGCTAGGAAAGAGAAATTAAAAGGCAGGAAGATTGGAATAAAAAGGTCCAGCATATGCCTAATTGAGTCCCAGTGAGGAAAAATAGAGAAAGAGAATAAAAATATTTGAAAAGAAAATGGCTGAGATTCTTTTAGACTTAATAAATGATATTAATTCTTATACGCAAGCCACATACCCCAAGCAAAAATCTTAAATCCATGTAATTCATCACATTATCAGAATGAAGCAGGAAAACCTTATGATTATTTCTACAGATGCAGAAAAATCATTTGCTAAAATTTAACATCCATATATGATTTTTCAAACTGTAGCAAACTAAGAACAAAAGAAAATATCCTTTTACCAAAAAAATAGAAATATGAAAAAACAATAGCTAAGCTTTTATTTTTTTAATGTTTTATTGAAGTACATATTTATCAGCTCTAGTAGTTTCTGTGTGGAGTCTACAATTTTCTCTACATGGTAATATGTCATCTGCATATAATGAAGAATGTCTTGTCTTGTTAAGCATGGAATTTAAATTTGGCACCATAAATGTGTTAGTATTTTATGGTTTCACAGGAATGAAAACTTCCTGCCATCTGTAGTTATTCAGTGACCAGCAGGGATGATGACCAAGGTGTCTGGATCCCTGGAAAGCAGGCTCTTTGAGCTCCAGCTCTAGCTGCTACTCACTTTAATAAATCTACAACTTAAACACTTAAAAGTTTTATGCTTCAGATGTGAACAGTTTGACAAATTCAGGCTAATTGCAATACCCCACAGGATGACTATTTGCAATGAGTGATTGTTGTAATTCATTCTCAATTTCTGCAACAGTGAAATTATTCTTGTTAACGATCTCAGATTTCTATTAGGTAAGAATAGGGGCTTATTTCTGTGTTAAATACATTCCATTTTAAAATTTCCTTCTTTATAATCATCTAAGTCCAATTTTCTGCCCTTGGGAATGTGGTAATGGATGTTTTGTGTCTACTTGACTTTTTTAATTTATGAGATGACTTTTTTTCTTTCTAGCCTTGATTTGCTTTGTTGTGTAGTCGTTTGCTATTAATATTTCACAATATTCTTAACAGGCTATCCCTAATGAGTAATACTTTTTAGAAACCAAATTATCCCTTAGCTATTCTTTTTGCATAAGGAAAATATAAATTGTGTAAATTAGCTGGAGAGATGTGAAAAATCTTAACCTTTAGCCATCTAGTAATTGGCAATATTTCCACCCTTACTAATAATGTTAGTGGCTCTCAATCCCCTTTATATCCTTAAAACCATTGAAGACTCCAAAAGAATTCTTTATGTGAGTTACACCTATTGATATTCCCATATTAGAAATTAAAACTGAGACATTTTAAAAGCATTTACTTGTTTATTTAAGAATGACAATAAACTCAATGCCTATTAACATAGACCTATTTAATGAAAAATAAATACCTTTTTCAGAAGAAAGAATTTTTAGTGTAATGAGTGGCATTCATTGTTTTTTCATTTTGCAAATCTCTTCAATGTCTGGTTGACAGAAGACATTCTAATACATGCTTCTGTATTTAGTCTGTTCCAGTATGTTGTTTTCATTGAAGTTTATAAAGGAAATGCAGCCTAGCTTGGGCATGGTTGGAAAAAGGAAGCATATTTTAATACTCCTTTGCAGATAATTGAAGCTATTCCTCTTTGATTTTAAAACAAACCCCTACAAGTGATAGCTCCTTACAGATTATTTGTAGCATAAAATCTGAACTGCCTCAATGAGCTGTTTGTAGTCTTATTACATTAAAATCCTTCGGTCTATCTTGCACTTTGAACGCATCTGTTAACTATGTATACTTTTGTAGAATCATGCACTGGTTATTTAGAAAATACTGGTTTCCTGAGTTGTCCAGATTTTCCAAATGTTGACATTATATCATTATACAGTATCAAAGAATCACATTTCTCATCAGAAAAGCCTTTAAGTATTGGGAAGCTATCAAGCTTATAGTAACAAATACATGTTTTCCAATATTTGAATCTTTGCTTGAATGCTGTCACTTTATCATTGACAACAGAGGCTATCAGTTGTTTTCCTTGAATTGACAAGCTTACTCCATCCAGTTTTTAGAAAATATCTTCAGGCTATCCCTAGCGAATAATGCTTTTTACAAACCAAATTATCCCTTAGCTGTTTTTTGCATTTACACAATTCATATTTTCCAAGTCAAAACAACTGTAGTTTACATGTCAATTCTTCCTTCAAATAAAACTGATGTTTCAAACAACCCAATCCAAAAATGGGCAGAAGAGCTAAACAAGCAATTCTCCAGTGAAGGCATACAAATGGCCAATAGACACATGAAAAACTGCTCAATATCACTAATTATCAGAGAAATGCAAATCAAAACTACAATGAGGTATCACCTCACAGCAGTCAGAATCGCCATCATTAAAAAGTCCACAAACGATAAATGCTGGAGAGGGTGTGGAGAACAGGGAACCCTCCTACACTGTTGGTGGGAACATAGTTTGGTGCAGCCATTATGGAAAACAGCATGGAGATTCCTCAAATAACTAAAAATAGACTTACCCTATGATCCAGCAATCCCACTTCTGGGCATATATCCAGAGGGAACTCTAATTTGAAAAGATATATGCACCCCAATGTTCATAGCAACACTATTTACAATAGCCATGACATGGAAACAACTTAAATGTCCATTGACAGATGACTAGATAAAGAAGTTGTGGTATATTTCTACAATGGAATACTACTCAGCCATAAAAAAGAATAAAATAATGCCATTTGCATCAATATAGATGGACCTGGAGATCGTCATTCTAAGTGATGTAAATCAGAAAGAGAAAGAAAAATACCATATAATATCACTTATATGTGGAATCTAAAAAAGATAAATGAACTTATTTACAAAACAAACAGACTCATAGCTATAGAAAACAAACTTATGGTTACCAGAGGGGAAGGGGAAGGGAGGGATAAATTGGGAGTTGGAGACCTGCAGATGCTAACTACTATAGATAAAATAGATAAACAACAAGGTGCTACTGTACAGCACAGGGAACTATATTCAATATCTTGCAGTAACCTATAATGAAAAGGAATATATGCGTGTATATGAATGACTGAAATATGCTACACACCAGAAATTAATACAACATTGTAAACTGACTATACTTTAATTTAAAAAATGACAAAACGTAAAGAATGTGACCAACGGTATTTTACTCCCAATTGTCTACTTCTTCTCTTGTAAGAGCACTATACTTCCAGGATACCTGATGTACCAACATGGGATCCTGCACAGTGTCACTGCAGACCAAGATGACATATCACCACTAGCCAGCTGGATGACCACAGACAAGTTACTTGCCCTCTCTGAGTTTCAATTACCTCATCTACAAAAAGAGGTAATTAATAATAATTGTATTGGTTATAATGCAAATAAAGGCATTAATATATAAGTGCAGTGAATTTTAGTTCTTTGTCCTATCTTCATGTTTTATTTGGCCTCCCCACCATGAGCTTTCAGGGAGGGGTGGTAGTAAGGGCAGGGCCTGAAGCCCAATAAATGTTAGCTGTTATACTGGAATCGTAACTTCTGTGAAGACTAAAACCAAATGCAACTTCATGTGCTGACTGATGTCTGGCATTCCACAGTTAAGGTCTCTCTTCCTTCATCTTGAAGCTAATGTAGGAAGATTCCACTTTGCTGAAAATGTTTGTTTCAATTGTTTGTCCCCAAAAGAAAGCTACTAGTATATATAAGATTATGTAATAAAATAAAATAGCTTTCAAAGTTGTAACCTATGGTTGGAGAGGAAATAAATAAAATAGAGACAAAAAAAAGATCAATGAAACCAAGATATCTTTTTGAAAAGGCAAACAAAATTGATAAGCCTTCAGCTAGGCTCATCAGGGAAAAAATAGAGATCCAAATAAAAATAAGAAATAAAAGAGTAGAAATTACAACCATACCACAGAGATATTTTTTAAATCATAAGAGAATACTACAAACAGTTATACAGCAACAAATTGGACAGCCCAGAAGAAATGGACAAACTTCTAGAAAGACACAACCTGCCAAGACTGAATCAGGAAGAAACAGACTGTCTAAACAGACTGATCATTAGTAGTGAAATTGAATTCATCATCTAAAAACTCCCAGCCAAAAAAAAAAAAAAAAAAAAAAAAAAAAAAAAACCACATTCCTGGACTGGACTGCTTCATGGGGAATTCTACCAAACATATAAAGAACTATATCTATCCTCAAACTATCCCAAAAAAGTTGAAGAGGAGGAAACACTCCCAAATTAATTCTACAATACCACCATTACTCTGATACCAAAACCAGACAAAGACACTACCAAAAAAGAAAATTATAGGCCAATATCTCTGGTAAGTGTGGATGCAGAAATCTTCAACAAAATATCAGCAAACCAAATCCAGCAATATATAAAAAGGGTCACATGGGATTTATTCCAGGGATGCAAGTCTGCCCTTATTACCTCTTTCTATACGGTATTTTTGTTAACACATTATAGTAGATATAACATGTTTTCAATACTTTTACTCTTTGACCTTTATCCTATAGCTAAGTGATTAACACACCATCCTATTGCAGATGTAGAGTTTTCTAGACCTGATTGAACGTTTACTTTTACCAGCATGTTGCATACTTTTGTATGTTTTCATGTCACTGATTAGCTTTTCTTCGTTTCAGCTTGAAGAACTCCTTTTAGCGTTTCTTGCAAGGCAGTTTAAGTGGTGATGAATGCCCACAGCTTTTGTTTGTCTGGGAAACTTTTTGTTTTTCCTTCATAACTTAAAGATAGTTGCCAGATAGCAAATTCTTGGCTGGCAATTTCTTTCTTTCAACACTTTGAACATGTCATTCCTCTGCTAGAGCTTCTGCTGAAAAATCTGTTGATACTTTAATGGGGATCCTTTGCAGGTTACAATATTTTGCCCCCAGTTTCTTTTAGAATTCTTTATCTTTGGTTTTTGACGGCCTCATTATAATGTGTCTTGGGGTAGGTCTTTTTGCACCGAGACAGTAGGGTTAACTGCTAGCTTTACACAGTTCAATTATCTTTAGCTTTACATAGTTCAGTTATTTCCTTAAATAAATTTTCTGCTCCCTTCTCCCCCTGTTCTCCTCCTAGAACCCCAATTATTCAAATATTTTTCCTTTTTTATGGATTCCAACAGATTACATAGGATTTCTTTACTTTTTCACAGTCTTCTCTTTTTCTTTGTTCACCTCTAACTGGGTTATTTCAAAATTCCTAGCCTCTAACTCACTTATTCTATCTTCCATTTACTCTACTCTGCTGAAGATGCTCCTTATTGCATTTTCTATCTCATTCATTGAGTTCTTCAGCCCCAGAATCTCTGTTTGGTCCTTTCTTTCTTTCTTTTTTTAAAAATTATATCTATCTCTTTGGAAGAAATTTCATTTTGGTCATATATTCTTTTTTGAGAACTTGTGGAGTTGTCTTTCTAAGTTTTATCACAGTTTATTAAGTTTCTTTATAACAGGTGTTTTGTATTCTTAACATTAGGCCACAAAATTCTGTGCCTTTGAGCTCAGTAACTGGAAAAGTATTATTTTCTTTTTGTGATGGCTTATTTCCTAGGTTTTTCATATTTCTTGTAGTTTCGTGTTGCTGCTTTTGCGTCTGAAGTAGCAGACACCTCCTTGATGTTTGCCAGTTGCTTTCAGATGGGCTATTCTGTTCACGTTGTTGTTATTATCTGGGGTTTAATCTGTTTTTGTATTGCTACACCTGCTCCGCTCTTCTTGCTCCCTCTTGTGGTAGGAGTACTTTTTATGTCTTCTTGGTTCTTACCAGTACTAGGCTGGCTACTGGAATCCTCTCTTTCATTTTCCAGAAGATGGTGCTATAGTTCAAGTTTGTGTTTTCTTGCCCACAAAGCATGGCCTGTTTTCTGAATTCTCCTTGTCTGCTGGAGCTCTCTGTCTCTCTGCCTCCTGTGTAAGTGCACACAAGGAGCCAGTGCAGAGTAGGGGAAGGTGTGGGGCCAGCACTGGAGCATTGGAAGCGCCCACAGATCTGGTAGAGAGATCCCAGGGTGCGGTAGACCCAGAGGATTGTGGGTAGACTTCCTCCTGAGTGCAGTCAGCAGGAATGAAGTCCCTTATCGGCCTCTTTCACAATCTCCTCCCTCCCCAAGTCATGGAGGTCCCACTTCAGAACTTTGGGTGCTGCTGGAGAGAAATGGGTTTCTCCAGTCACTTCCTGCACAGCTGGGGTAGCCAGGCACTCACACTCACCACTATCCTTTTTCCCCAAGGGAAAAGTCACCACCTGGATAGGTCTGCCCTTGTCCCCACCCCCAACAGCATTGCCTTCTAAGGGGTGAAGGGGCTAGGAAAGTTCCTCTTACCACCACCTACATTGCAATCAAACTCATTTTTTTTCTAGAATGGGATTCTGGAATCTCTCCTCAGGAAAGATGGACTTCTGCAAGTTCTCTTTCATGCGTGGGTATCTACCCAGGCCAGCACCCTCCAGGTTTTTTCCTGGCCATGCTGAGAGAGGTCTGGGCAGGTTTGCTGGCTCCCCTGGTTCCACAACTCATAGCAAGATCTGTGCACCTATTGCTGTATGCACAGGTGAGCAAGTCTCCTCCCAGATTCCTTGGCATAGAGCATTAGACCCCACAACACCCACAAAGGTGCTTTTGTTCATGGATAGATATCTATTCATTGTTTAAAAGGGAGGATAAAAAGGAGAAACGTTTTACACCATCATGATGCTGACACCACTCCAGGCAGCACTTCTGGTGTCTTGTGGAGGGACATTAACGCAGCTGCAGTCAGACAACTGGTTGGCTAGGACTTGGCTTTTTCCTGATGGCCTCATTCACAGATCTGGTGGTCAGTTTGGGCTGCCACACCTTGATTCCCCTCCACATCACCTCTCTAGCAGGATAGCACAGACTTGTTTTCTTGGCAGCTGGGCTCCAAGAGAGCCAGTATCAACACGTGAAAGCTTATCCAGCCTCTGCTTGCTTCAGACTTGCTGATGTCCCATTGGTCAACACAAGCCCCAGGGCCAAGTCCAGAACTGATGCAGAAGGAGACCACGTGGGGGTGGGTCCTGAGAGGCAGGATGCCCTGGGGGCCAGTAATGTAGCAATGTGCCATATTCGAGTATAACGCAGCAGGAGAACTGGGACGGGAAATACCCAACTCCAGCCCCGTCCTCCTGTCTCACTTAAGGGGGAAGGAGGAGAAGCTGAAAAGCACTTGTGAAGGTCAGAGCCCAGGAACACAAGCTCATTAAAAGGCTGAGACTTAATCACAGCAGCACGGGCTTTACTGATGCCCTTGATGGGTTGTGTCATAGAAGAGCATTAGGGGCAGAGAGAAAATAAGATTGGACAACGTTCAAAAGCAAAGTGGAACATGGGCAAAGGAGAGAGCGAGGACAGACAACCTAAAAGGGGCTTGTGGTAAAAGAGAACAGAAAAGGTACCTGGAGGGAAACATGACATAAAGAGAGGGTTTTTTTCTTTTAATGGGAAATATTGTAACATGCTTTTATGCTTATAGAAGAGACCCAGTAGATGGTTCATAGGACCTCTATTTCTCTATAACCTTTGAAGGACAACTGTTAACATCTGCTTTAAAGTTTCTCGAAGCCAAAATTCCTTTCCCACACTTGAAGTTTAGGATTTTAAGGATTCCACCAAGCACGTGCTGAAACGGATCCTAAAATTACTTCAGAAAGAAATGTCTGGCTTTGCCTGCAGGGGCCCTTCTCTCCAGGTCACTTAGTTTTTGTAATTTTGTCACTGGATGTCAACCCTGCGCCGTGCTGATGTGGATTCCAAAGCACGTGGACTCTTCCTGTTGGCAATAAAGACACCAGCATCTCAGTCTCTCGTTAGCAAACTGTCTCCTTCTGAGCTCCTAGCAAATCTTGGCTGGTAGTAGTGACATTCAGAGAAGACTGACCGACAAGTTAGCTTTCAGCTACTCCTCTAAATTCTCTAAATTCACTCCTTACATCAAAATTTGGACACCTAACGGATAAACAGTGTCATCCATTTATCACTTCACTGGATCATCTTTACTGAGTTACATTTCAGTGTTATTCCCTCCACTTTTCCTAAGAAGCAACCATATTCAGGAGTTACATGTGTGTCAGGAGAATCTCACGTGACTTTTATTCTTTCCCATGAGTCGAAATTTTCTTTTTCCCTCATAAGAAAAGAAGTTTTTGTCTGACATGGAATGGGCTTAGAAGTGGTTGTTCCTGTCCTCCCAAGAAAGAAAGCTGAATAGACTGAAAATCAACAACCTTTCTTAGCTCCGTGAGAAAACTGAGGTCACAAGGCAAGTCGTCACTGAAAATTATAGAGAGGCAGGTGAACACAGAGTCACAGCTTCCTGGGAGCAGAAGCCCACTGCTGGAGCCAGTATGGGCAGAAAGGCTTGCTGGAAGCGCAGTGTGGACCTGCTATAAGTTACAAATCCCAGGAGCCCCATCTTAGCGGAGCCTTAAACATTCATAAGATTTACCTTCAGGAGCCCCTCTGGGTCCTCAGAGTAGAGATCAGAGAAAATTACCCTCATGTTTCTCACAAGGGGAGAGGACAAGTAGCTATTTTGAAATAAGTCCATAGCATTCTGTTCCTTTTAACAAAATCCTGCCCTCAAGAGAAACTATTTAACCAGAGCCTAACCAGCTTAGGTTTTACCAGAGCCCAGCTGACCTGAGGAAAGGGAAATAACCAGCTCCAGCCCTCTCAGTCCTGTGTGACTTCAGGGGGAAGGAGTGCGACAGACGCTGGGGAGCATCTGAGAGGGTCAGAGCACTCTTTTCACGGCTCATTAAAAGACTGAGACCTAATCGCGGGATCCTAGAATGCTTCTCCTCCCCCGGTATCTTAGCATCGCATCATTTGGGCTCCTAATAACAGAGTCAGCAGAAAAGCAAATAAAAAATAGGTATTTGTGATCAATTGCTATGAGTTATTGGTCCCAATTCTTTATGCCCCTGTGGTTCTTCACACTCACACGCTTGCTACGGCTTCAAGGTACGCAGGGTGCATGTGTCTCTGCCCCTTGACTTGGGGCTTGGCTACGTGACTGGCTTTGGCCAATGGGATAATAGTAAATAAGTGAAGAGTGAAATCTGCTTGTACGGAGGGTCTTGCCCTCTTGTGTTCCTGTCATCCACCACGAGAAGAGTTCCCTTCCGGGAGCTGCTGCCCCTTCAATCTGGAACCCAAAGCAAATACACATGGGCACACCTTGGCCTGGCCCATAAGCTGCAACCACGTGCAGCCAACCCACTGCCTGAAGCCCAGCTACCCAGGGAAGCCCAGCGGAGGTCAGCTGAACAATAGTTGACATGCAGGTCTGTGAGCATAAAAACTAATGCTTGTTTTTGCAAGACACTGAGTTTTGGAGTATGTGTGGTACAGCAAAAGCTGACCAATACAGAAGTTTGTAGCTAGAAGTGAGCTGCTGCTGTAACAAAAATGTAAAAATATATTTGGGACTGAGAAGCAAGTGGCCAAGAAACTGTTATAAGCTGGAAAAATGATGGCCTATGTTATGCAGTAGTAAGATATTTGATAAAATTGTCACCTGCAATTATTGAAACATAACGTACCTAATGAAATGAGGAACAAAGTTTTAAGCTGGACTGTTGGCTGTGGACTAGCCACTACTAGCTACATTTGACAAAAGTCCTAGGGCAAAGAGAGCTAGGAAATGAGCTTAGGGGGAAAAAAAAAAAAACTGGCCAGATTTCAAGCAGAGATTAGAGGGACTATGGAGATCACAGAAATTGCAGAGTTGGGGAAATGGAACTATTTCTCTTCAAATCACAGGAGTGGCTATTAAAACACAGCCTTGAGAAAAGGACCAAATCAAAAGTATAGCTCTTTATAAGCCCTTGGAAAGGACTAAGGGAGCACAGAGCAGATCCTTCCAGCTGCACAAAAGGACCACTAGAAATACAAAAAACCTTGGCCCAGGAGCCTGAAGGGCCCCCAGATTTCCTTTTCCGTGTCTAAAGAGAGCCGTATTCCCAAAAGAGTGGTAGGTGTTGCTTTGGGCACATGATACAGATTGTAATCAAATACTTAGAAAACTCACCAAGTTTTTAGGAGAACTGTGTGGGCAAAAGTCACCTTACAAACCTGGACTATTAAAAAAAAATTCTGAGTCTGTTCAAGATGTAGAAGGATGTGTGGGAGTCTGTATTTTAAAGACAGGGAGCAGGTTGAGAAGGCTGCTCTGCCACCAAGAAGGGCATATTCCTCCATGGCCTCTTCAGAAGAGGCTAAGGAGAATGACGGACAGTCATTCCGTGAAGAACGTGAACTTTGGAGTCACTTCCAGGGGCAGAACCAAGGGACATTCCCTGCCCCCAGGACAGGGGGATCTGACAACACTTATGGAGGGGCTTTCAGAATTGCTAGGAATATGACGGCTCAGCCTGTCACTCCTCCTCCTTTCAAATCAACGTGTTCCTTGTGGTTATCCGGTCCCTGCGCCACCATCCTACCTAGGGGTGGGGAGAGGGATAACTTGCCTTCTGAGTTCATAGGTCTCCTGATCAAGTGGACCTGATGGAAGTCATGAAAATCTGGACTTTGAACTGATGTTGTGATTTAGATGAGACTTGTAAGGGATCTTGGAATGGGTGTGAGTGTATTTTGCATGAGGGAAGGTCGTGAATAATTTTAGATCGAATCACTGGTTCCAATTATTGACTCCCTTGTGGTAGTACCATACACTGACACCTACTATGGATTGACTTGGCCCCTAAAAATTCACGTGTTGAAGCCCTGACCCCCAGTGTGACTGTCTTTGGACACTGAGTCTTTGGGAGGTAATTAAGTTTAAATGAGGTTATAAGAGTGGGCCCCTAATCCAGTAAGACTAGTGGCCTTATAGGAAGAGAAAGAGAGGAAGAATTCTCACTCTCTATCCACATATAGCATTGAAGAAAGTCCCCGTGAACACGCAGTGACATGGAGGTCACCTACAAGCCAAGAGAAGAGGCCTCAGAATGAAACCTACTTTGCCAGCATCTTGATCTTGGACTTCCCAACCTCTAGAACTGTGAGAAATAACTGTCTTCTTGTTTAAGATATCCAGGCTATGGTATCTTGTTAAGGCAGCCTGAGCAGACTGAGACAACACTCTTACCATGGCCTCCTGGTGGGCAGAGAGTGTTTCTCCAGGTCTTGACTTTGGGCCTGGCCATGTGACTTGCTTTGACTAATAAGATGTTAGGGGATATCATATGAGTAGAGGATTGACATGTACTTACACAGCATGGCTTGCCTCTTATGCTCAAGTGATCCCTCCAGCCTGGTCCTTCCCCACAAAATCCAGTGGTTTACATAAAAAGTATTTAATTTCATGTTTACTGGTCTTTAGGTCAACTATGGGTCAGATGATCTAGGCTGGGCTCCACTGGCAGCTCTTCTGCAGGCAGAGAATTGGTTGGGAGTGGTTCCAGGCTCTGGGTTGAGTTAAGGTCAGCTCCCCACGTTGTCTGAAGACCAGGCTCAAGGAGCAGCTACCCAGGAGAAACTCTTCATAGCCAATCATAGAAGCATCAGAGGCAAGCCCCACTGTGCAAGCACAGGTCAATTCTCTGCTCACATTCCGTCCACTAACATCCCACTGCTGTGCAGCAAAAGCTGACAACGACATTACTTGAATTTTGAGACCACATTTCCTCAAACAATGCTGTTGTCCCTCTACCCTTGATATCTCTTCTTCGTAAATTTCTGTCCACTGATCCCCTCACTCTGCTGTGGGCTATAATTCCCCAGATCATCTTTGCCGGATTCAGAATTGAGCAGGGTAACTCTCCTCCATTGAGATGGTCTTGTCAGCTGTCTCAAAAATCCTGAATAAAGTCCTACTTTTTCGCTTTAACAAGTGTCAGTATAATTTCTTCTTTAATGAGTTTCCAACAAAAACCCAAACCCAGGATCTCGTTTCTGGAATGAGAAGGGCTTGAGGCCTTCTCCGCTCACTTTTATTGTATTGTCCACAGAGCTGCAAGCAAACAAATCCTTTGAACATTCTGGAGAAGACCATTCTATACAGTTACTTCCTCCACAGCATGACATTCTTGGGATGTAACAAGGCAATAACTAAGAAAAGCAGGAAGTTCCTTCTCCGTGTATATTACATACGAAGTTCTGAATATATGCCTGCCAGGATACCAGCAGGCTTCCCGAAAGATCCCAGACCCTTCCTCACCTTCCTCCACTCCTTCGCTGGTGATCTCTTCAGAACGCATTCCTTGAAGCGTGGCGAGTGCCTTGAGTGCTCAGCCAAGCAAGTGCAAAGCACTGGTTCATGCAAATGAGCACAGGAACGCGTACACCCAGGTTACACTCAGTTCAAACATAAATCCAGGCTCTTCCTGCCTCATCTATGCCGAGGTCGCACCGGCGCGCCGGACGCCGACAGAGAGGGAGCAGAGAGGGCAGAAGGCACGACTGTCCAGGCCGGCAAGGTGGAGCCGGGCGGAGGGTCGGGAGCTCCGCCGGGAGGAGCGCGCGGCGCAGACCGGCCGGAAGCCACGCCGGGAGGAGGGTCGGGAGCTGGCGCGGGCGCCGTCCCCCCGGCGCCGCCGAGGCCTGCTGACATCAGCCGCGCTCCTCCCCTCGCCTCCCAACACCCTCAGCTCCCGGCCGGACCCTCCCTCCTCCCACCACGTGTCCTCCCCGCTCCCTCCCGAGGGGCCGCGCGCACTGGAAGCCGGAGAGACGGAAAGGATGGCGCTGTGACAGCCGGGCCGGAGCCCTTGGCGTCTCCACCCGCGGCCCCGGCCCGCGCCCCGGCGCTCGGCCCGGCGGTGAGTGCGCGCGGGCGGGCGGAGCGGGGGCGGGGACCGGGGGCGGCGCGGCCCGCGGCCCTGGGCGGCTCGGCCGCGGCGGGGACGGGGGCGGGGGCGCCTAGGCTGCAGCTGCAACCGCCGCCGCCGCCGCCTTTGTTGCGGGCCCGCCGGGGGAGGCAGGCGGCGCCGGCCCCGGCAGCTCGGCAGGTGCGCTGGGGCCGGGAGCGGGCCAAGCGGGGAGGCGGGCTGGGCCGGGCGCGGGCAGGGGGGCGGCGGGAGCGCCCCCGGCGCGGGGCCGCGGAGAAAGGGAAATGGGACAAGATGGCTGGAGAAACCCGAGCGCGCCCGGGGGCGCGGCGGCGGCGGGCGGGGCGCCGGGCAGCGGGGGTGGGCGGCGGCGGCCGGAGCTGCGGGCACCTCTTCGCCGGCACCCACCTCCGCCGCGGGTCGGCGCGCCCCACCCTCTCCGCAACCTCCCTCCAGGGGAGCCGGCGGGATAGGCCATGGCCAAGTTCGGCCCCAGCTTTAGAGATCTGAAGCCTGTTCCGCCCGCCCCAGACCTATTCCTGCCGCATTCGCCTGTCCTTCTTGGAAATATCGAAGAAGTGACTTTGAATTCTCGAAGGATTTTTCTTTGGAAGCCCCGGAGGATGCGGTCGACAAGATGCACATTCACTCCACACCCAGGAATTGCCCGTGCCCCTAGAGGGCAGGAGCGCGGCCCATTGTACTGGTCAAGGAGTTCAACGAAAGAGAATTTGCGGCCCAGAGGCATCGAGTTATTTCCCGGTGGGGATAGGCCCCCAGAGCCTGGCCCCAGCTGATTTGTGCACCTTCTTGGGTATCCAGGCGTTAGCCCTCACGAACCGTCACTGATTCCTGGGCTTGGAAAGTCACTTAAGGCAGAACGACTCGAACTTCTGACCAGGCTCATGGACAGAACCTTTGAATTTGGAAGATCCAGGGGATGGGTATTCTGGGCCAACCAACCTCCTGATGCTGAACTGGCCTGTAGGAACAACCCCGTTGTGCAAGTGCTCTGTTTTCAAACACCTTCCTTGATAGGAAGCCAACACCCCTGTCTAGCTGCTGATTCCATGTTTGGGTGGCACTAGCCGTGAAAAAGTTCTGCCTCCCCATGCACTCTTCGAAACCTCTTCTCGGAATGTTTACCCACCCGCCTGTTCTGCCCTTGGGTCTTTACAGAACCAGTCTGGTCTCTCTTCCCAGATGGCTTTTTAAATATTTGAAGGCAGCCAGGTATGCTATCTGCCTGCACCCCTTCTTATCATAATTAAATATGTCACCTTCCAGCTTCCTGGTGCTTTCCCCAGAGCCCCTACTCCCCAGGCCTGACTCTGTCCCCTTCCTTCAGGATCCAGCCATACTGTGCTTGGGGCTGAAAAGGTTTGTGTAGGCTGAGCTGCCCTCCCCTCGCCATCACAGACTTTGCAGATGAAGAGTTCACACTAGCCTGATTTTTCTGAAATGAATCTTGCTTGCAGAGATGGAGTCCACAGCCTACCCTCTTAATTTGACCCTGAAAGAAGAGGAAGAAGAAGAAGAGATTCAGAGCCGGGAGCTAGAGGATGGCCCCACAGACATGCAGAAAGTCCGAATCTGCTCAGAGGGTGGATGGGTAAGTAAGAAGGTTTGGGGTCCACTCTCGGCTGTCGGGCAGGCCTGGGAGCCAGGCTTGTGTTAAGTCTTCTCCTCAGGCAGACGTAGGAAGTAAAAATAGTCTAGCCCAGCCTGGTGTATGTGCATTCCTGAGAAAACAGTCCTGTAGCTTTAAAAGGCACAGTGAAGAATGGAGGAACTGGTTATGGGAACAGTCCCCCTTCAGCCACATAGCTTATCGCCAACAAGATTGGAAGTCCAGGAGGCCACGACTGCATCTCTCCTGTGCCCCTGGATTCCCTGTATCCTACTCAGTGCCAGGCATATCGTGGACACCAGCTAAATGTCTGCTGACCTATGTTAAAGAAAAATTACTCTGACACTTGTTCAGATGATAAGGAAGACCATTCAGGACTATTTGAGAGAGGTTTCAAGACTGTCACAATAAAGGAGAGAGGTGATGCGCAACAGTAAACACGAAGTGGGGATTTATGGCCAAAGAGCAGAGTGGAGGGCTCAGCAGGTGGAAAATTACCAAGAGGAGACATCAAGGGTGGGGGGTTCTTTCTAAACTGACTTAGGATTCTGGCTAAAACTGGGCTGGGTGTGCTGAGGACAGGAGGGGAGCCAAGATGGAGGCCTGGTGGAGAAGAGGACTCAGTGGAGCCTAATTAAAGTTTGGGTGAAGACAGAGTCTTTGTCACCTACTGCTGGTTGAAAGGAACCATTTAAACTATTTAAGGAAGGCTTGGTGCACTGAGCTGACAGGAGGAGAGGATGAGGCGAGGCCAGTGGTTATGTGTGAAAGCCTCTTACAATAGTTCACACTGGAGAGGGCTGCCATCCAGCTGGCCTGGCTGGAAGAATTGGGTAGTAGCAGCAGTGAATAGGGAGCATATCCTAACAGAATCATGTGATGGAGTAAGAGCAAACTTATAAAAATGTAAACCCCACGAGGGGCTGTGTGCTACACTGAGTCTGAGTTCTCTCCTTACATGCCGAGGACGTCACCCTCAGGGCCGCTCTTTCTAAAGGGCCCTAGGGTTCACTCCAGCCACCATGCAGAGGCCTGAGTGGCTGGCAAGAAAGCACAGGCTGGGGAGCCAGACTTTCTAATAACTCTGTGACCTTGGGCAAGATACTTATTAGCCTGGTTTCCTCACCCATAACATTGCGGGAGAAGTCCCCCATCGCTATATTAAAGGATGCAATAAGAGAATGCATTTAGCCATGCCAGAGGGAGCACCCTCCATGGTTCCTGGCACACGTCAGGCACTCTGTCGGTGCACTGGGACCAGCCTCTACCCTCAGATCCCTGCCGGCTTTACTGGGTAGGTGTGTGGCCTCAGCGGTGTGCCTGGGTGGTGTGTGAGAAGATAAGTGTTGGAGGGCCCGCTTGCTGGGCCGAGCACATGAGCTGAAGGGAGAACACCTATCTGATGAGGCCTTGATCTTCTGCGGGGAGGGCCTAGGGCAGGGATCCAGGGCCCCTACCTGTGAGGCTGAGCCAGGGTGTCTGGGGGTTGGACACTGCTGCCTGCTTTCAGAGTTTTGCCAGGGGCCGGCCCTGTTTACCTTCTGCTGCACTCGGCCAGATAAAAGGCCTCTGTGGAGAGAGGAGAGGCCTGCGCGGGAGGGCCTGGCGGAAGGCTCGCTGATTCTCACAGAAGGTGGCTGTGAGGGGAATTTCTAAGCCGCTGCCCTGTGCACCTCTGGAGCATAATGTGGGCTTGTCTGAGGACCCTCCATGGCTCGATCAGAAATAGGAGATGAATCCAGCCCTGGCCTCCAGCTGCCTTCTCACCACTTCAGGGCTGCTGACAGTGGTACCACGCCTGGGACGTGTTACCTTCTACTAAGTATCCATATCGATGGCCCCTCTGAAATGACAGGCATAGCAGGTCCTGTGTCCTGTTTTATCAGCAAAGGGAAAGCGACTATAAATAGGTATGGCCTAGATCTGGAATTTCCTAGGGAGAGAAAAGGCCAAAGGGAGAGTTGTTGAAAAGCCTGGGAAGTGGGAAGGGGTGGGATGGAAAATTCCTGGCCGACTGGCTTTCCAGATCATTGAAGGCTGAGCAGAGCCCAGAGACCAATTCATTCGTACCTCTTGGTATGTTACACTTGGGATTTTTGTCCATTCTAACTCCAAAGAGCAGGCTCAGTTTTGTGACAGTTGAATTTTAATGATTATTTGAAACGATTCCAAGTGGAACAAGAGAAGGGAAGTCCAGAGATTATTTGCTTAAATCTTGTACGCAGAAACATGTTTTTAAGGGATTACTATCTACCAGAAGTGTCCTCGGCTTAGGGAAACAAAACGGAGTAAGCCCAGGTTCTGCCCTCAGTGAGCCTACATTCTGGTGGAAGGAGCAGATACATAAGGCAAGAGGCACCCCCACAGCATCGAGCCCAGGACATTTCAGGGCACGCGGCCCGGCTTGGGGTGGGCTTCCTGGGAAGCAGGACGTCTGGGCTGAGTCCAGGAAGGTGGGTGGGGGTCAGCCAGGCCAGGAATGGGGAGGACCTCTGAGGCAGCGGGGATCCATATGCGGAGACACGGAGGGTCAGAGACACGGAGATTTGTTCAGGGAACTGCGGGCAGCGGAGGACCCCTGAGCACGGGAGGTGGGAGTAGGGGCGAGAGCGCTGGTCACCAGTGAGACCACTCTGTCCTTGTAAGGCCGGGAGCCTTGAAGTTAGATAGCACTAGGTCCCAATCTCAGCCCTCCCATTTATTGGCTGTGTGACTTTGGACCAGAAACAGGACTGCTCTGAGCCAGTTTCCTCCTTGATGAAATGGAGTTGTTGGGGAAAATAAATGAAGTAGTTCCAGGGCCTTCCCTAGGAAGTTCTCCCTATGTGGAAGGGGCCGTCAGGGTGAGGAGGGACGAGGTGGGCTTGGGGAATCAGGAAAGGCCAGGACATCTAAATGATTGATGGCCAGATACCTAAAGAAGCTGCAGACTGTGCACTGAACTTTTCTAAGCTGATGAGAAATATTACTGTGATCCCCTGCACTCCTGAGTCAGCCACGGGGGATAGCTCTGAGAGCAGCCGTCCACTGATCCCTCACCACTGAACACGATGAGCTTTGGAGTAGGAATTTTTTTGTTTCCATGGAGGTACTGGGGGTTGAACCCAGGATTTTTAATGACCGAAAGAAAACATAGTAAAAAGAAAAGCAAATAATTGAGCAAGAGGAAGTTGGTCTGCGTGATTTGGCTGCATCCAGCCTCCCAGGTGCCCCCTTCCACTGGGGGCGGGGAGGTGGGGGGAGACGGTTAGGGAGAGGGGAGCAGAGTGCCCTTCCCTGCCCTTAGGGCTTTGTGCTGTGTGTCCAGGCATCAAAGCAAACCAGTTTGCTCTAGTATCTCATTACATAAATTCAAGCTCTAATTAGTCCTTCTCTCCTCCTACTCATGCTCTTGTGGATTGGAAACGGCCGGATGAGGCCCTTTCTCTCACTGGCTCCTCCCTGGGCAGCTTTGGGTTCTGAGTCCAACGCTGGGGCTAGTTCCCCCGGAAATGGAGAATAGTGCCCAGGAAACCCCACCCCCACCCCGGCCTGAGGGTCTGTGACTGAGGGGGAGAGCAGGGTAGGGATGGGCATGTTGCAGGGGGAACTGTCTCAGGGTGCTTCCCTGAATGTGGTTGGTTCCAGCACTGGATGAGGGGTGAGCAGTGATGAGCTCTCCCTGTGATGTGATGGGATGTGATGTCCAGTGTCTCCTTACCTGGTTTTTGGTGGTGGGGAGTTTTATTCTCAAGGTGCCGCTCGCATTTGTGAACGGACGGGCACTCAGCAGGGCACGGGGGGACCTTGC
This sequence comes from Camelus ferus, assembly GCF_009834535.1. NCBI lineage: Eukaryota > Metazoa > Chordata > Mammalia > Artiodactyla > Camelidae > Camelus > Camelus ferus. Next base: position 14,133,112 of record NC_045716.1, on the reverse strand, counting down.
TGGTGTCCGGGTTTTGCCTCTCAGATCCCTGTGAGTGATGTGTTCCTGGGTCCCAGCCCCTCGCCTGTGAGATGAAGGTGTGTGATCTGTGTCGGTGTGTGCCTGCGAGTCGCTGAGAAAGGCCTGTTCACTGTTGCAGGTGCCGGCCCTATTCGATGAGGTGGCCATATATTTTTCTGATGAGGAGTGGGAAGTTTTGACGGAGCAACAAAAGGCCCTCTACCGGGAGGTCATGAGGATGAATTATGAAACTGTCCTGTCCCTGGGTAAAGCTTTGTTTTCCTTTGTCTCCTAGAAGCTCTGAGCCCAGAGAATTGTTTCCATGTCTTCCCTGGTGTATCCAACACCCCTCTCTCTGGAACTTGGACTCTGTCCCCTCAATGCCTGTGCCCATTTAATTTCCTGTTTTTGATTTAGGCAGGATATAAATATTGTGTCTTTCTAGTTGGCAACTTGTGCCAGCTCTCAGGCCCATCCTCATTCAATCCAGGCATTCACATCAAAAAAAAGAAAAATTAAGACATAATCTAAAAAATGTCACCACGGGTCTGAAGCTGTGCTTCATGTGTTCCTTAGGCAGGAAGGCAGGCCTCCTTATTACCCTGTGAGCCTCAGAAGCTTGGGGACATAATCCAAAGACTCCTTGCTTCCTTCCCCACATTGATATCCATATTATTAGAATGTTAACCATTTAGACGGATTTTCCCATTTGCTCATACAGGTAGCAGAACATTCATTAGATCAGTGGCTGCATCCACCCACTTCCCTGCTAGATGCAGTTCTTTTTTTTTTGGTTGTTGCAGGTGATCCATAAATTCCCTTGGACAGACATAGTCCAATCATAATTTTTCTTTAAGTATCCCTGAGCCCTTTCCCCTGCCTTTCATAAATCTCCATATTGAGAAGACCCTGGTGGGGTGAGAGTGGAGGGGAGGGTTCCTTAAGTATTATAAAGTATTTATTTTGGCAGTGCTCCAGGACCGCAACACACAGCCGTTACCTGTTTTATTTCCTATAAACAGAATTCCCATTCCCTAAGCCCGACATGATCACTCGGTTGGAAGGGGAGGAGGAATCTCATCATTCTGACGACTGGCAACTCCAAGGAGGAACTTTTGCAGGTACTATGATTCACCCAATCCAGCATCCAGCCAGTGGGGAATGATGAAGATGGATTTTAAGTTTCCATGTACGTTCTGTGGGGTATTAAGAAGTTTCAAAATCTCTTTCCTGTGCTGTGTGACCTTAGGCAACTTCATCCACCTCTCTGAGCCTTCATGTCTTCATCTGACTTTGGGTAATATAAATCTCAACGTGCACCCTTGTGATGGAGTTGAAGCAAATTGAAGTTTGTATGGTGTTGGTCCAGCACACATCCTGGGTGCCTTGGTAGCATACTGTACACTTTGAAAACTAAGGGAGATAGTGTGGCAAAGCATGCACCCCAGGTTATTTACTTGTCCTGTCCTTTTCTTTTTGGATAGAAAGAGCAACAGCAGTTATAGTACACATTTGAGCAAATATGTCTAAGAGGCACATGGTCTTTTATCAAGAAACATAGTTATAAGGGTAGGAGTTGGATAAATACAGCTTCCAAACAGCCAGAGTGGTTTTATTTGCCTTCTCTCTGTGATCATTTAAAATGCCATATTTCATTAATTCTAAGACACATTTTTTTCCCTCACCATTTTAACATCTCTGCAATTGAGAATGCCCCTTAAAATTGATAGCATGTTTTAGTTTAATTAGTGGCATTTTTTTTCTTTTTGTTTGTTTTTTTAATGGAGGTACTGAGGATTGAACCTAGGACCTTATGCATGCATGCTAAGCATGCGCTCTACCACTGAGCTATTATTCTCCCACTAAATTTTTTTTCTGTAATGGCATACGGTGGTGCATCTTGCAATGTGTAGCATCTTAGGTTTGGTGAGATATGGTAATTTCCCTGAGACACGTTCCATTTCTGTGACCACCTTCTACATAGAAACATACAATGAAACCCAGCTCTAACACTGGTATGCAGGAACCAGTTTTCTGCCTTATAAGCTTTGCTAAGTGTGGTAGTACTGTAGATTTTCTTGGTTTAAAGGATGTGATTCATCCCATGATAATCCAAATTCTGTACTATTATGTGTAGAATGGGCTGTATTGGGCTTCTCATCCAGGTAAAGGTTATTTTGACTGAAGCATGGCCCAGAAAATTAGTATGAGATCCAAGCTTGGTGCCTGTGTTCAGTTTCCAGCTCTGCCATTTTCTGGCTCAGCCACCTTGATGCATTACTTCATTACCCTAGACTCAGCTGCAAAGAAGTAGCAGAGAAACAGTCGTGAGAATTTGATGTGGTAATCCATGGGAATTGGCACATGGGTAAGGATTTCGGAAGTGTTACATGTTATTAAACCTACTGCTTCTAGTAAACCTCAGATTAAGGTATTCCTGGTATTTCGAACCCCCCCCCCCAAATCAGGGAGTGAGCTGGAAATCATTTTACTTACTGGTACTATCTTCGCTCCTCCTTGTCTGTCTGCCAGAAAACGAAGACTCCGACGTGAAGCCTCCAGATTGGGCAGGCCCGATGAACGCGGCCTCCCAGTTTCCCCAGCCTCAGCACCTGGACGGCTTTGGCCTCCGTATGCCCCGGGACATCACAGAGCTGCCCGAGTGGGGCGAGGGGTACCCCTTCTACATGGCCATGGGCTTCCCCGGGTACGACCTGTCGGCCGACGACCTGGCCGGGAAGTTCCAGTTCAGCCGGGGCATGCGCCGCAGCTACGATGCCGGGTTCAAGTTGATGGTGGTGGAGTACGCCGAGAGCACCAACAACTGCCAGGCGGCCAAGCAGTTCGGCGTGCTGGAGAAAAACGTCCGCGACTGGCGCAAGGTGAAGCCGCAGCTGCAGAACGCCCACGCCATGCGGCGCGCCTTCCGGGGCCCCAAGAACGGGCGCTTCGCTCTGGTGGACCAGCGAGTGGCGGAGTACGTCCGCTACATGCAGGCCAAAGGGGACCCCATCACCCGGGAGGCCATGCAGCTGAAGGCGCTCGAGATCGCCCAGGAGATGAACATTCCAGAGAAAGGGTTCAAGGCCAGCCTGGGTTGGTGCCGAAGAATGATGCGAAGGTATGACTTGTCTCTGCGGCATAAGGTGCCGGTGCCCCAGCAGCTGCCCGAAGACCTGACGGAGAAGCTCGTCACTTACCAGCGGAGCGTCCTGGCTCTGCGCCGGACGCACGACTACCAGGTGGCTCAGATGGGAAATGCAGACGAGACGCCCATTTGCTTGGAGGTGCCATCGAGGGTGACTGTGGACAACCAGGGTGAAAAGCCGGTCTTGGTCAAGACGCCCGGCAGGGAGAAACTGAAAATCACAGCCATGCTGGGAGTCTTGGCTGATGGGAGGAAGTTACCTCCATACATCATTCTGAGGGGCACGTACATCCCCCCGGGGAAGTTCCCCAGTGGCATGGAAATCCGCTGCCACCGATATGGCTGGATGACGGAGGACTTGATGCAGGACTGGCTGGAAGTGGTGTGGAGGCGGAGGACGGGCGCAGTGCCCAAGCAGCGGGGGATGCTGATACTGAACGGCTTCCGGGGCCACGCCACCGATTCGGTGAAGAGCTCCATGGAGAGCATGAACACCGACATGGTCATCATCCCGGGGGGCCTGACCTCGCAGCTGCAGGTGTTGGACGTGGTGGTCTACAAACCGCTGAATGACAGTGTCCGGGCCCAGTACTCCAACTGGCTCCTAGCGGGGAACCTGGCACTGAGTCCCACCGGGAACGCCAAGAAGCCGCCCCTTGGGCTCTTTCTGGAGTGGGTCATGGTGGCGTGGAACAGCATCTCAAGTGAATCCATTGTTCAGGGCTTCAAGAAGTGCCACATCTCCAGCAACTTGGAAGACGAAGATGATGTGCTGTGGGAGATCGAGAGCGAGTTGCCAGGAGGAGGGGAGCCGCCCAAAGAGTGTGACGCGGAGAGCCTGACCGAGAGCAACTGAGGGAAAGCCAAGGTAACCAGTCGGGAGTAAAGGCCCGGCGCCTTCCCCCAGGGACAAGTTGGGTTCCACAAACACCTTTTCTCTTGCCCCTATTTCCCTCTGTATCCTAGAACTCTTTGAGCCGGCAGCACAGTGCTGTATGTAACGGTCATGAGCGTCTTCTCCTTCATGTGAAACTTTGGCTGCTTCGCTTATTGCCTGGGTATTTTGCTCTGAGGCCTGGGCCCAGAAGCACTTGTATAATGTGTAAAAAGAACAAAGAGTGGGCTGCCAGAATGTTTCATCTGAGAGCCCTGATGCTGAAAGTATTTGGGCCGGGAGGAGCGTTGTCTGACATGGCTCCATCAACAAAAAAGTTTTGTCTGAATAGCCAGCTTTTTTCTTCCCCGTATAAATCTTGCTGAACATTCAGGGCCAGTGGGTGGGTGTACCTGATCCACGTGGAACAGTTTTGCCCACTTTGGCTGACCTGTAGGGCCGTGACATGAGGACAGGTGTGCCTTTGGACTGTGTCCTCTGGGTCTCAGGTCTCCGTTTTGGGGTCGTCTGCAGTAGCCGAGTGGGAAATGAAAGAAATAGCTTATGCTCGCTTTTCCCTAGGAATTCAAAAATGTTTTTTAAAACATTATTTTGATGACATTCACATGGAGTGAGCAATTATAGTAATTTCTCATAGTCCACAGACATCTGAAGGATGATATTATTAAATTGAAACTTTGCATCAAAAGACAAAAAACCACAAACCAGGGTGCTTATCCAGGACCACAGAGCGTAAAGTCGAGGACTGAGGACAATTAGGGTCTGGAATTTTCAAAGTTGAGTGTAGAAGGGCTTTAAAAGGAAGCGGGGAGTTGGGGACTAGCAGACAACACTAGAGCGTGAGCCTCCCCACCTTGCACACACCCCATGAGAGTGGAGAATGAGCACATACAGTGGGCGACATTCAGAGAGAACAGACCCAATTTCATTGTACCTTCTTGTTCTCATTTCCCTACTTGTCACTTCCTCCAGACACACTGTTTATTATGAAGAGAGAGCATTCCGTCTTTTATAGAGGACCTAAAGTATCTCGACACGCTTTTCTTTCCTTTAAAGTGTAATTAGGTGTTTCCATCCTACCCTCTCCAAATGAAGTGCTAAGAGAAATCTTCTGTCACCCCCCGCCTGTATGCTGTATAAGTTGAAGAGTGACTTTTGTCCCCTTCCCTGCCCCCAAATCAAATTGTACACCTGTCACTGAACCCTATTGTAATTCTGAGATCCCCAGAATTACGGAGTCAAGGACTGCTTACCATTACATTCAAAATTACCAAAAGTGCTTCTTTTTCCTCTCATGTCCTCTACTCTTTCACTCCATGAATTCAGCCTCCTTTTGTGTTAAATATACTGCCTCCACTGGGTATCGAACTTTGAATTATAGTGAATTTTTATCTTTTTACTTTTTTTCCCCCCTCTCCTTTTTAGATAACATTTTTGTGCATTTTTAATTTTCTAAGCTATTTGCTACCCCCAAAAGACTGAATCAAAAACTGCCCAAAGAGGAAAGGAAAAAAAAACAGTGCTAGGCTGCAGCTGTGAACGTAGGCATGTCCATCCAGTCCCATCCATGAGCTTTGGCTCATCTTGACAGCCACAGTTCTCCGTACACCTGCCCTTTTTTTTAGCTGAGGAAGTAAATAGAAGTAAACAGGTATTCTCAGTGAACAAGACATTTAGGAGGAGACATATGGGTATAAAACTGCCACTTCTCATCTGTTTGGAAATTTGACTCACGGGATAATTATGTTTGTTTAAAGTTACACAATGTCTAAAATCCAAAGGTTAATTCACACTTAGGTTCTCTCTGTTTTCCAGTAAATGAACTGTGTCTGGAACAGCTGGGGAGGAAAATCCTCAAGAAGATTCCTCAAAGTGTGGATGCACAGGGAGCAACAGGAAAGGGCCGTGGGGCCCGGAACCGCCCAGGCCTGGACAGCAGCCTGAGCGTCCCATCCTGGGACACGGCCCGGCCCCGCCCCACATCCCTGAGGTGTCAGAAAAGTCCAGGACCCTTAATCTCATCAAAGCCGTGACTAGAAAAGAAACTGCTTCTGCCTCATTTCTTGTTTTAGAGATTACTCCATGTGTCCATCGGAAGAAACCTGTAAATAGGAATGAACAAAGGTATTTCCTGGCGAAGAGACCATTTGTTCAGCACCAACAAGCGACTCAGACAGGCCCAACTCCGCCGGTTCCTTTCTGTGGAGAGAACCCCAAGTAAATGTTTTCTTCTGCCCTTCAAAATGCTTCCATCCGTAGAACCTGTCCCCACACAGGTCGAGACTACAGAAAAGGCTTTGTGGACTTGGTCATTGATGCACACCTGCTACTTACACATTTTCTCTTTTGGAAAAATGAGATGCTAATGATCACAAAATTCAGACATACTGGCCTGGTGCCAGCAGATGGCTTTTCTAGAGACAGACTAGGTTAGTGTGGAAGATACAGGTTAAAATAAACTATGCTGTTTTATTTATCTTCCCAATCTGGTTGGCAGCTAGACTTTTTTAGGGTCTCACTTAATGGCCCTAATTTTCTTTATTATTATATTTAATGATAGGGTAGCATTTAGTGCCCAAGCTCTTCTGTTTCTCAGGCTGCCTGCAGAAGAAGTCACGATAAATTATCTGCTGTCTACATGGTACAAGGCTCATTGACTCATCTGATACCTGTTTTGTTAATTTCTTTAATATTTTTATCACAAGAGTGGTAAGAGGGCTTGGGCCTTCGGCCCTGCTGTTTCAAGACTTCTAATCTTCTGTCCTGCAGGAATAGGTGGGAGGTCTTTGAATTTTTACACTATAGTAATTTGCATTCCCACATAAGCTGGGTGTTAGGAAAACATTCCTTCAAAGCTATCTGTGCTACAGAAAATATGCCAGAACCTCATAGACAAAGCCATTGCTAGAAATGTCATTCCAATGTCAAATCTGGATAACAGGCTACCGTAACCACTCTTCCCTCCTGTAGACCCAGCTCATTTGTATAACATACTCCTTTTGGCATCTTGAAACACCTATTTCTACTCAGGTACTCATTTACCTATTAGTGATTCACCTTCCTCCTTATTTAAAACCAGTTTTTCTCCAAGAGGGGAAGTTTCGCTTAACTTCTGATATCTGAATAACTTTAGATATTTGAATTATTTCCCCACCTGCTTTTACTGTAATCCTTGTCATCTCAAGTGGCATCCAAATCCAGCTACTGTTCATTCCAGAAGTTTTCATTCCCTCCTGTTCCTCTTAATTTATCCTCCACTGTCCTGGTTCCTGGCCCTTTTCCTCTCTATGTCCAATTTTACTTGCTTTGGGAGTTTAAAGGACTTTTATAAGACCTAATTTTGGGTTCCTGCATTGGAGCCATAGTTATCTTGCAGAGAAGAGTAGAAAATGGGTTCAACTCCTGTTTCATTCCACTGACACCTCCTTGAGTCTCATCGTCAGCTGATAGATGATGCCTTACAGGTTGCATAGCACTGGAACTTCCCTAGAGTAATGGCTCCACTGTCAGGGTTTTTCTGGGCTCATTCTTCCACTGACTTAATTATGATCTATGCCTAACAGAGCCCCAGTACGACTATTTTGCAGAACGGCTATTACCCTAGAATTACTAGAGCACATATTGAAACATAGTTGTACTCCCCAGTAGGTAGGAACTGACTCCAACAATAAACTTTGTTAATAAAGACCATAGGCTATGGTGGTTTTATTTATTGTTTACCTGCTAGCATTGTAAAAAAGTCACATTTCAGACTCTTGTTTACACTTTATTCTCCACTCAGTTTGGTGCCAATAGATTGCACCCTTGAATAAAAGGTCTGTTCATGGGATGACAATGTAAGTGATGTTTATGTCTTTAAAGACGAAGAAAAATGTTATTTGTGTTTTTAAACTGGCTTTTAAAGGTGAGGGAAAGGGACCTGGCATAAATAGCTTTTTTCCCTCAGTCATGTTTGGATGCTACATTACCAAAATCACACGAAGGAAATCCATAAAGGGATATTAATTTTATTTATTTATTTATTTTTAATTGAAGTACGGTCAATTTATAATGTTAATTTCTGGTGTACAGTGTAATGATTCATATATGTACATACGTATATATGTTCCTTTTCATATTCTTTTTCATTATAGGCCATTACAAGTTACTGAATATAGTTCCCTGTGCTGTACAGTAGGACCCTGCTGTTTATTTTATATATAGTAGTTAGTATCTGCAAAGCCCAAACTTCCTATTTATCCCTTCTCCTGCTTTTCTCCCTGGTAACCATGTTTATTTTCTATGTCTATGAGTCTCCTTTGTAAATAAGTTCATTTGTGTCTTTTTTTTTTTAAGATTCCACAAATAAGTGATATCATATACTATTTTTCTTTCTTTTTCTAGCTTACTTAACTAAGTGTGACAATCTCCAGGTCCATCCATGTTGCTGCAAATGGCATTCTTTTTTATGGCTGAATAGTATTCCTGTGTGTGTGTGTGTACCACAGCTTGTTTATCCAGTCATCTGTCTATGGACATTTAGTTTGCTTCTATGTCTTAGCTATTGTAAATAGTGCTGCTGTAAACACTGGGGTACATGTATCTTTGAATTAGAGTTTCCTCCAGATATAGGCCCAGGAGTGGGATGGCTTGATCACAGGGTAAGTCTTATTTTCAGTTTTCTAAGGAATCTCCATACTGTTTTCTATAACGGCTGCACCAAACTGCACTCCTACCCACGGTGTAGGAGGGTTCTCTTTCTCTATACCCTCTCTAATATTTATTATTTGTGGACTTTTTAATTATTCTGACTGGTGTGAAGTGATACCTCATTGTAGTTTTGATGTACGTTTCTCTGATAGTGACATTGAACATTTTTTCATGTGCCTATTGGCCATTTGTATGTCTTCATTGGAGAAATGTTTGTTAGGTCTTACGCCTATTTTTGGATTGGACTGCTTTTTTGTTGTTATTGGGTTGTTATGAGCTGTTTGTATATTCTGGAAATGAAGGCCTTGTCGGTTGCATTGTTTGCAAATGTTTTCTCCCATTCTGCAGGTTTTCTCATTTTATTTATGGTTTCCTTTGCTGTGCAAAAGCTTGTAAGTTTAATTAGGTTCCATGTGTTTATTTTTGCTATTTCTGTTGCCTGGGTAGCCTGCAACTAGGAGAACTTTGCTATGATTTATATCAGAGAACGTTTTGCTTATTTCCTCTTCAAGGAATTTTATGGTGTCTTACACTTAAGCCTTTAAGCCATTTTGAGTTTATTTCCGTGTATGGTGTGAGGGAGTGTTCTCATTTAATTAGTCTACATACGCTGTACAGCTTTCCCAGCACCACTTTTCTCCGTTGTATATCCTTGCCTCCTTTGTAGATTGACTATAGGTGTGTGGGTTTAAATCTGGGATCTCTATGCTGTTCGATTGATCCATATGTCTGTTTTTGTGCCAATACCACGCTGTTTTGATTACTGTGGCTTTGTAGTAGGGATATTAATTTTAAAAGAGTGGGAACATGCTAGCAAGTTGATAAACAGAGGACTTAGTTTTCCAAAGTATGATGAACCTGTGTGCCCCTTCATGGTGTGCTTTTAGTAAAATCAGCCCTGACAATTTACCGTGCCCAAAGATTCAATTAAATATTAGTCTGCTCTCCAAGAATAACCTAGACACTTTTCCTGTTTTAAGCCATCAGTATTAAATGCTGAACCAATCTGTTGATGACAGCATCCAAGTCTGAGCCCTAAAACCAAGCTTCCTTACCATTATTCAAAGTGGAGGCATTTTGATTTGACTCAAAAGACATGATGGAACAAAGGTATTTATCCATGGTCAAAGAGAGGAATCATTTAAAAGACAATTTATGAAATTCAATCAGGAACATCCTGATCACTTCAGGCAAGGGGAGAAGTGTTGGAAGAACTGTGTGCTTGGTTGATCCCAGCAATGGTTGATAAAGGTAGTAAGAATGTGTGCTAAGCCTGGTAGAAAATCAGCTGCGCCTTATCAGACCTGGCTGTGCACAATGACACACCTAGAGCTGAAAGTCAATCACTGAAACCCCTATGGGAAAAATAAGCTTTATTCTAAGTCTAAAGTTATCTGGTTTCTAACAGTTTTTTTCCTCATTGAAATAGTTATTTTTCTAAATGATGCTTGGTAATAAGCACTCGTGATTTCTTAAAAGCCTTATTGTAGAAGAGACTGCACCTAGGATCCCACAGTTGGCAGTGGTGCGAGAGCTGGAGGCAGCATCTGGTGGAACAGAGGTCTTTGAATCTCAGAGTCTCTCTTGAAAAATCCTAAGTATCACTCTTGCCATCTGCCTGCCCTGCCCTCAACTCCATCTCTCTGCTGCACAAAATGATTGAGGAAAACTGGCGTGTAGGCTCAAAATTTACAAAGTGAAGGGAGAGACCTCTGGTGTCCCATAATCCCACCAAAGTTGGTGATTCCAGAGATTTAGGCCAGGTCCTAGAGAGTAGTGAGGAGCTTTTCTGTTTGGAGGTTCCTCTGCTAACAAATTTCTATGGAACCTGCCACTGCAATGGGCAGGAGGACACATTTGAGGCTTTTAGCTGCCTCTCCAATCATGGAACATGGGAAATTTAGCACATACTTAGCATTAAGGCTCAGATACATGGATGATCCAAAGCAAAACCCTTATATGCAGTCAGATATCAGCTTAAATTCTTACAAACCCTAAAAATTCTTGAGTTATCTAACAAAACTAAAGAACTTTTCAGATTTGTGCCAATAACTGAAACTAAGCTGTTTTTTTTTTTTTTTGTCTTAATCTACCTGTCACACAAGGAAGAAAGGGCACGCCTTAACTGGAACCTGCTTCTTTATCTTTCTCACCTAGTACATTCTTCTGAAAAGTCTCTGCTAAGATCTCATAAAGCAAGCTTCTTCATATTTCTGTAGAAGGCAGTATGTCTGGTACGTTTACTTTAATAAACAAACAAAAGTTTTCTCCCAGAAAGTTTATTTGTCACATTTAAAGTACAAAATGAAACACACAGATGCAGATACTGGACCATATATGCAGACCTATACATACGTTACTTAGACCTACTTAAACCCATCTGTTCAGCCTGATACAGCCACCAATAATCTCTCTTGAATAAAAAGCAACATATCTCTCAAAAACAAACTTGTTACTAGCAATGCTGTCTGTCACTTGAAACAATAGAAAAAGATATTTCATAGGAATAAGCAAATTACCAAGTATAAATCCAGTATGTTTACATGGACTTCTTTAAACATTCTATAGGAATAACACATGAACCTGCCAATCAAAGCTTTCAGGCATAATAACTACGAAAGGAACTTGCGTTATGAGAAGATATTTTATGAGGTTAATTACATTCTAAGCGATTGCTTTGATTCTGGCTTTTAATTTAAAGAAAGGACTTTGTCTAATAGCACAGCATTTCTAAGTCTTATTTTTTATGGAGTTGTAATGAATCTTAAGGCAACTACCTAAGTCTTAAAAATTAAACTGGTCACTAAAAATGATGACCGATTTTTAACTATGTGTTAAAAGCACAGTTCTTCAGGAAAATAGCAGAAAGTTTGGACTTGCCAGCTAGAGAATATGTGATGTCTCTGAACACAAAGACATCCCTGCTGATAATGGGGACTAAGTGATAACAGCTTCTTTGTTCTAGAATGTCACCTACCTCACATGCAGACCGTATGATACTACCCTAAGATGCCTAAACATCTCCATTCCAGGCACACAATTTTCTCAGCGCCTACTCCCATAACTGAGAGCCCATACATACAGAGATATGAGTCATTATCAAAATTAGATTTATATTAATGGCTTCACAGTAGCAACACAAAATGTACTCAATGTCACATTTCCATAGGAAAGGTAATATTTACACTAGACACTTCAGTCTTGAAATGTGGACTTGAAAACATTCAATCCCCAATAATCAATGAATTTGCTGAGGGTCCCACACCTCAAATCCTAATTCAGCAGAGCAAAAGCCCCTCCTTGGCTGCCAGGCGCTGGCGGTGGACTTTGTCTTGCTGCAGCTCCTCGTGATTTGGATGCCAGAGTTTCATGATGATCCTTTCAATGTTGAGCGCATATACGGTATGTGTAGGAATGACTTCCCTGTGTACCTGGGATTGAAAAATCAGCACATCTCCAATTATACTTCAGTATACTTATTTTTCCAACATACAAAATGAAAGTAAGGTTTATATCAACAAAGGCTCACACAAAAGACACACAAACCTATAAACTTTAAGCCAGAACCTACTGAATCCTGAATCAGGTAACACGAAAACAAGGATATAACAAGGCTCTAAAATAGCAAAGGGAGTTTTCTTTATTTCACTGGGGAGGTGAGGGATAGGGGAGTTTAGTTAGGAAGGACTCCTGGGCTCAGGATCTGAAAAATGAGGCCAGTATTGATGGGTTTAATTACAAATAATAAAAACTGAAAAACACACTCAAAAAAGCCAGGAAATGGAAAAGCTGGTGAATACCTTTGGAGACCTGAAGAAACTCTGAACCTACCCATAAATCGAGGTAAACCTTAAGGAGCCAAGAGTTACCTGCAGAGCTTCAAAAAGGTCGTACATGTTCACTGGAGGCAAAGACGCGGGCGGCGTGTCCCCCGAGCATGCCAGCAGGAGCGCAGCCTGCTGCTCGGCGTCGTCGGGGGGCGGGTGGGATGCCGGGTTCTGGCCAGCACAGGGAGCAGAAAAGGCTGGGGGGCTGAAAACAGAACATTTCAGAAATATTCCCCGATAACGAGGCTGGAAACAACCAAACAACTAGAATAGGGAAAGGTGGCTAGAAAACTTCCTATAAAATATATCTAAAAACGAATCAGAAATCCAACTATTTTTCAGCCAGTGTATACACAAACAGGCTGTAATTTTAATTTTTAAAGGCAGCCATCTGTCGGGCTGGAAATAAAATGTCATGCAACTGCCTTTACTCTCTCCTTCCCTCCTTCCCTCCCTCCCTTCCTCCCTCCACAATGTTAAAATATTTACTCAGTCAGGATACTGAGCCAAAATTGTTTCCTGCCCTTAAAGAGCTTCTAGTTGTTAAAAAAATTAAAAAAAAAACTTAATTAAAGGAAAATGGAATTACAAACAACTGATTTGGAGAGGAACGTAAATGGTACTGGAGACAATGGGATCAAAAACAACAAACATGGAAAGAAGATACAGCACAAAAGAAGCAACAGGCAGAAATGGCGGGTGGACAAAATCCAGATCTTGCCAATTTCCCAAATTAGAACCCAGATATAACATCAGCTGGGGAGCCAGGCATTTTTGCATCATCTACAGTAGGAGAAAACCTCTGCAATTGTGGAGAACACGCAGGAGAAACGACAGTGAGGAGGGAGCTGGGAGGATGGGAAGCACTGCCGGGGCGTGAGCAGTGCAGGCAGCAGACGGGCAGCTCAGCTGGAGACACAAGCCGGGCAGCGGGGGAGAGGCCATCCCAGGGAAGGGCCGGCAGGCGGAGGGCTGGAGGGCCAGACACCGCTCCAGCACTCACCCACAACCAGGGCCCACTTTCTGGGGTTTGTTTTTGTCTCTAGAGAAGAATGACTCCCAAATGAGAACAAATAATCCCAAACAGATATGCCGGAATGAGACCGAGAAAGGAAATCTTCACCTATGGCAGTGTGAATAGTGAACCCAATTTAAGGTGCTGCTCTTCAAAATGGGCCTTGTGAGCCGTGTCAAGGGCCTTGAAACAGGCACCAGTCCCACCCCTCCCTGTGGTGCTGGCGCAGTCAGCTCAGCCCTCTCACCTGCAGCCCCAACACTCTGCCTGCCTTCCCTGTCACCTTTTCCTCATAACTTTCATCTCCCTGTCATCTCTTTACCTTCCTTGTCCCTGCAAACAGACAACACAGAGATGAAGGTAGCCCAGGTCATCTCAGAGGGAGGACTCGGGACATCAGAGAGGTCCAGGGAGCCCTCAGTGGAATGCAGGCAGAGGGGTCCCAGACACTGGAGCTGAGAGACCAGAGCTGCATAAGAGGATGCCAAGAGCAAGCTGACAACACTCAGCACAGGCCACTATCTTAGGCTGCAGCTACAAAAGCCAGATGAGGACCTGGAGAAATACCCACCGCTCCTCCTCCCACCACCAAGAAACCCAGCCTTGACCCAGCAACCAGAGGCCACGTTTCTGAGTGAGCGCCAGCACGCCCCCACCATCAGGCAGGTGCTGTCCGTCAGGAGCCAGCAGGACGCACTGCCCCAGGGAACGAGTCCACTGCAGCTCAGAAAGGGAGGGGCACTCACATTAAACCACACGCAGCAGCCAAACTCTACAACTTCACTTCTGATATAAAGAGAACCAAAAGGGTTCACTAGTTATCAGGCAAGGATGCAACTTAAGAAAATAAAACCGCACAGCTTTCAGAGCTACCACAGACTTGTAGACACACAATAACCAATTATTTAACAGTGGTCTATTATGTAAGAGTGGTGTAACGGACTAGAAAGGATGGGTGCAAAGCCACAAGAAATGTTATATACCTTTCTATTAAGTTGTTGTAAGCTACTACACTATTCTTCAGGTATGGCTGGGGGGTCACGTTACTACCAAAGGCATATTTAAAATGACCATCACGTAATCGATAAGCTTTCCTTCTTGACACAACTGATGTCAATATATCTTTAAGGTGATTCTGTAAAAACAAGAAGAAAAAAAAAAGAAAGAAAAATAGCATGAACTCCTCTTTAAAAGCAAATCATAAAACTTCCATTGACCAAAAAATGTGGATTGGCATTTAGTGGATGGAGAGGTGAGACAAGCCAGCAAGTGCTGAAACCAAATGAACGTGAGAGCCACAGAGCCACAGAGCCACAGCAGAGCAGGAGGGTAGAGGAGGGGGCGAGACGTGCTATTTTTATTTAGTTCTATTTAAGACAGGCTTGCTCTACAAGAAATTTGTTAGTTTTTCTATCTCTATATTGACTCCTCTCTCTCAACAATGATTTTCAGATAGCTTTAAATAAAAGTACAAAAAAATATATAATTTTTTAAGAGGCAGACAACCTTGAAGCTTGGTTTAAAAATGGGACAAAAAGTTTCAAGATCAGGGATGCACTGGTTATAGCACCCAATCTACTAACATCCTTGCATGAAAAGAACCCTGGCTCTCTCAAAAGCCATATGAATGACAGGCACGTAGGAAATAAACAGAAAATTAGGTATGTAATATCTCTTCACCTCTGTGAGAGCCAAGTACATAGGAGAGGGTTAGAGAGTGTCTGTGAAAATAGGACAGAACTAGTCCCAGCCTAGCACTATTAACAGGGGAGCCAGGGTCGGGCACGGTGTTAGCAGTAAGATCATCTCAAATCGGGACTTCATGGTACAGTTTATAATTTCCACACACAGAAGTCACTTAATGTTTGTAACTTCATGAGACAGCTATTATTATCTTTGAGGTACAGGCGAGGAAGCGGAGGCCCAGAGAACTGAAAGGAGTTACCCAGCATCACCTAAAAGCCCCTGTGCACTACAGACCTGGTGCACATTTCATCATGCACCTCACTGCGGACAGTGAACGGAGGAAGGAAGCGTGTGCTGAGACAAGAATCCCACGGTTCAGACGCTAATTCTGATAATGCTCTTCAGTTCTGTGCCACAGCAAAATCAAGTGATTTTAATCTTTAGGATTCTCAGTCTTTTTTTTTTTTTGCTTAAAAATTGTTCTCTTGTTGACAAATTAGACATCAGATCAAGCAGAAGTGTCAGGCAGTAAGTAACCTGTCTAAAAAGCTTAACTAAAGGCAACTGTTTGGACTGTGATGTGTTTCTCCTCTCAAAAGAAAAGAACTTCAACTATGACAATTCTGAGATCAGAGTGACACTTTGGCTCTTTTCTTGCAGTATCAACTCTGAACAATACACACAAGCCTGTCACAACTCAATCTGTCAGGGTGTTTCTGCCACCAGCAAACTAACCTCCACCGCATAGACCACAGCGGAGACAGCCTCCTCGGTGACGTTGTCCAGCCCGTGCTCGTAGGCAGTCACTATCATCCTCCCTTCAAGCTGACCCCGAGTGGGAAGCATCATTGTGTGGGAACAAAGTTTCAAGTCATCATCATCTTGGGGATCCTTTGCCACAAACTGCTGGGCTCCCGAGAGGGGATTTTGAGGCTGGAATCTATGCTACGGGTAAGAAAACTTCTCAAATTATTCATTACCAAGGCAAGTAACAAGACACAAACAAAAGTCATCAGTGTACTAGACCTGAGATCCCACAAATTAATGCGACCAAAACCATACCACAAAGGTTTAAAAAAAAAAAAGGAACTCATGCACAGATAATCAGATTCACACCCATTACATGGTAATAATGAAGACATGAATTAAGGGGAATTATGGTAGTATGTACAGTAGTTTATTCTATTCAGTTAATACCTTGGTAATCACAGAATATATGGCCCTGTGCTAAAAATAACAAGCAAGGAGAAGGAAAAGATATAAAACTATTTTCAAACAAGTCAGAGCATTTGAAGTATACTTGTTATGTAAGCAGATTCCGAAAGTATAAATATATAATTAATGCTTCAAAAAAGCTCGAAAAAGCCTAGCCAACCAATACAACAGATCTAATAACAAATATTCCAAGAGAACGTGGTGTAGTGTAACTCTTCAGTTACTATTATCTTCTACCTAAAATCATCAACACAGAATCTTTCTAAGACACAGTCTTTAGCATTTTTAAAAATAGTTTTTCCCAATCTTTTCCACTCATAAAACCTCAGCCTTCCTCTGGGAGATTCTGAGAGCCCATTTACATTCTCCATCATCAGCAGGAGATAAACCCCGTTAGCTTTTGTTTCAGCCCAACATATAAGATTTTTGTAGCAAACGTGGTTTGTCCCATTTGAAGTTTGTACTATAAGAGGAACACCTGTTGTTTTTCTGGTTTCCAAGTAAGTACAAAACAGTATTTTATATCGAATATGCCTTTTTAAGTCAAGTGTATGCCTCTCTGGAGATACAGATGCTCTGCAGAGCAAATATTACTGATATAAAACATAGAGCAAAGGTAAAAATAAATATTTGTTGATGTTAATCAATAAAGCTATCAATACCCAGTCACATCTATAAAAGGCACACTTTTGGGAAAATTGTTCCCTGGATATAAACTGGAAAAAGCAAGTTATTCTAACATGTTTACAAGTTTCACAGTGCAATGCCTTCAAGACTTCTCTGAGGACCCCCAGAAGGCTCAAGGCCCAGCTGGGCATCACCAGGACCCTAGGAGCAGAAGTCTCAATCTGAGAAACATTATTCATTCAACAAAAAAATTTAAGAGGAGAAAGATACACAGGCACAGTTTTTGAATCACTGAAAAATCATTAGGTACTAATGATAACATATTTAGTATTTATGCAATAACCAGCTGGAATTACAAAAATTCAGACATCTGGGACTCACAATCTTTGAAACCTTACCAACTTTAAATACAGAAACACCTTTTTCTCCCCAAATCATGCTCCTTTTTTTCAACGCTGCTACCAGTTATAACATTCATTTAAACACTAAAGCCAATTCCGTCATACCAGTACTTAAGTCAATCGTTACCAAGATCTACTGAAGAACAACCTACATCAAATTTCTGACGAACAGAAGAAAGCTTTTTCTTTCCCTTTGGTTTTCCAGGTTTGGCTGCAGAACCCCCTGTCCAGGGCAAAGATCCAGCACCCTCTATGAGACAGAAAAACAACAGTCATTAAGAGGAAAGAATGACAACTGGTAACTGCTAAGTTTGCTTAAGTGCTGAAAGTAATAAATGCTTAAAATTCAGGTCTTCTCTTTCTGCTTCTCTAAACAAAATTTTGAATTCTCTCAAATCGCATGTTTTTCTAGCTATAACCAAAATTGTTCTTTTAAGAAGACAAATTTGTTTTTCACATTTTTAACTGTTTATTGGCTGTTTGTTTGCTTACTAGTAGCAGTAGTAGTATAAAAGTAGGCCAGAATTTTCTAGTTCAAGATGGAGAAGAGGTATTTATCTCTCTCTCAGCCAAGACTTTACTAAAAACGACAGCAGAAAAAAGTAAATGGCACACATCCACAACAGAGATCAAAAGAAAAATGAGTGGTGGACAAGATGAGATCTCAACAAATTTCAAGGATGGGTGGAGAGGAGTCGACTTAGAAAGTGGACATATGATCTGTCCAAAGCTGTGATCTGAGCTAGGCAAAGTTGGTAAGTGAAGTGGAAGCAAGTCAACCTGCCCAGTAGAAATCCACAAAGAATCTCGATTTGGAGAAGGTGAGGGCAGTGAAAACCAGGAGGGACAGTATAGCTAAAAACAAAATTAATGGAAGATCTATACTGGAGAGTCATCCACACAAACCCCTTCCCTTGCCCCTAGGACAGGGCCCCTTGTTCAAAAGAATTTCAAGACAACCTCAGCAGAGCTTTAAACTAAGTGTGGGGGCCCTTCTGAGTTCATGGGCAGTTCCTGGCCCATGAAACCAGCCCTGCTCCCTCCCACACATGGTTTACGTATGTGTACACTATGTGTACCAGTACACTATGTGTACCTAGTTAAATAGAACAAAATTTCTGGGATTTACCAAGGTAGCTGGCATAGACGTTAGCACCCTAGAGCACAGCTCTCTGCAGGCTGGCAGCTGAGGAACCCCACTGCAATGGCTGGCCCCCTCCCCTGTCCGCTCACCCTAAAGCACAATCTCCAGGCAGTTTTATGCTTCAATCTTAAATATGAATCACTAGCCATCTGATGATAATCTGCAACATGATAGGGAAAACCAAGCTAAACAAACAAAAAGCAGAGATCCTAGAAATAAGGAATTCAGACAACACAAAGGACTTTGAATAATTTCTAACTCGTATCCTCAGAGAAGTTTGAGAAGACGTGTATCCATAAAAACAAAAAGAAGATGCTATAAAAACTGCTGAGTTAGTGAATGCATTGGACAGAAAAGCTGAAAGAAAGAATTAAGGAAATCTCACAAAACACAGAGCAATAAGACAGTGAGACAGATGTTTAAAATCAGTAAATTGAGAAAAATCTTTTAAGCCCACTATGAGGAACTATTGAGGTCCCACCAGAAAAACAAAAAACAAAAGCAGTTGTCTTTGTGAACAGGTCTAGGAGTGAGAAGCTTTTCATGACCTTCTATACTATTTTTTTAAAACTATGAACATATATGATGTTAAAAAAATCAAAGTAATACAAGCTCATTATAAACACTTGGAAAAAATACCCTCAAAAATTTTTTTAAGAAAAAAAATCACCTATCATTCTAGCAAAACATTATTTCATGTTGATGTTTGTGGAAGAATGAGTTTGTAAAGCTTTGAAAAAAAAAAAAAAAAAACTCCCAGTGCCTCAGTTAAAAAAGGACTGTTTGGGAAGTCAAGTTCCTCTTTTCCATCACTTTAAGTGTCTTCGGCACACCCAGATCACACCTGGTAAGGCCAGTCACTCTTAGGTGATTTCCCACAGAAATCTATTCCTGACGCATGGAAGTGGATGTGAGGTGATGCTGCAGCTGAGTGGCCAGACACTCTGGGTGAGGAAGCGAAGCACGGTCAGAACTGACTCCAACCCCAAGGGAGGACGGAGGGCTTTATGGCAGCGGTCAGATTTCAGTTTGGATCCAACCCTTCTACTAGCTAAAGAAGACCTCAGGTAAGTTCTCACTTTCTCTTGTTTTCTTCTCTCCGAAGTTTGTTTCCTAATCTATAAAGAGACTAACACCCTGAAGAGTTGTTGTGAGGGTTAAAGATAACGCACGCAAAGTGTCTAGGGCATTGCTGTTACTCAATAAATAACTTTATCTAAAATCCTCTTTCCTGTCTGGGTTAGAAAAATAGTAAGCAACCTGCCCACAATTATTAAAGTGCAAAAAACTGTATCTCTATGTTTTACTTTTAATAGAAATCACCTCTTTGTGGCCAGCAAATATGAATTTCGTTTTGAGGAAAGATATTTTGGGTCTTTGGGAGAAATAATCCCTCAAATTCCAATGTTTCTTTGTTTATTTTTAAATAACCAATAACAAACATTCAAGGACATCAAAGGCTTTATTTAATTAAAATCAGCTGCCTATACTTACTAATATCACTTCTTATTTGTTTTGGCATGTTTTATTTTAAAAAACACTTTTTACATGTTCATTCATCTGCTTTTTTATAACCCTGAAAGGTAGATATTACTGTCCCTATGCTATAAATGTGAAAGCTAAGAACAGTCAATAATTAACTACAGTATCTAAACAAGTGGCAAAACCTGAATTTGAATCCAAGTCTCTTGACTCTTATCAACCAAGGTTTTTATTCCCGAATATCCCACTTACTGTTTTGGGTGTGGGGCACTCTGGAATATACCCACCTAAAAAGTGAGATCTAATCCTCACAATGTTGGCTTTTCAGGTCAAATCAAATTTTATACAATGAAGTGGATTATCCTTATGATCTAACTGGCTAAAGTCCGCTTCTATTTAAATTACATAAAACATCAGAAATCTGACACAGTGTAAGACTCTGCAGAGAGGGCCTGATGAGGGCTGAGGAAAGCAGCCTCTCCTCTCTAACACCAGTCTCCACAAACCCTCCTGCCTACCACTCTACATACCCATGGCAACTTCTGTGAGTGGGGAGGAGCTGAGCTTCAGGAGAGCTTATCTGAATTCTCTATCGTACAACAGGGTTGGTACAAAATACTAGCCATTTCTAGATAAATGTGGGCTTTTAATAAATGATCATCAGAATCACCACAGGCCCTTTAAAAACAGCAACAAATTCACCTTAACCGACAGCAGGAGGAACTTGTAAATCCAACTGTTTAACTAGAGCCCCGGATAAGTTTTATTACGAGGCAAAATTTTAATGTATTTAATCACTTACTTTTGACTAACTGATTAAAATAAGATGGCTGAAAGATGTGACTTGTACCACTTACGCTCCAAACAATCAGGGGCAAAGAGGTCATTCTGTCTACACCTGTTGAGGCTGAAGTGACAGACTTAGCTCCCACACACCTCCCCAACATGCTGCTGTTCACTCCCTTTGTTCTCCACCAACAATCTGCCAAACACACGCTGAAGCTCTAACCTTCCAGTGCTAATTTCTCACTTAGGAATACGAGTGAAAGTCCAGGTTCTCAACATATGCTGTGGCTTCCCCTCCCTCTAATTCGTCTTCCCTCTGTCAATGGAAACCCTCTCCTACACCAAACGCCCTCTCTTCACTCTCCTCAGCATCTTTATCCTGATCACCGACCCTCCTCACCACCTCTCATTTACTTAAGCAATCTAAACCCTGCTGACTGGGGAGTAAAGCCCGAAAGTCAACGTAAGGACAAGGAAACCACCTGCTTTAAAAAGAACCTACGGGGGTGGAGGGAGGGTATAGCTCAGTGGTCGAGCACATGCTTAGCATGCATGAGGTGCTGGGTTCAATCCCCAGCACCTTCATCAAATAAATAAACCCAGTTAACCCCACCCCCCAAAAAAAGAATTAAAAAGAAAAAGAATTATAAAAAAGAAAGAAAAAAAATTTTTTAAGGTTCTATAAAAGAATCTGTACTACATAATAAAATGTTTCTTCTGAGCAGTTCAGAGAACATGTCATTGATAAGCAACCCAAGTGTCTGTTAAATGAAGCAAAAGCCGAGTAAGCCTGGTGCTCCGTGGCTTTGCTGACTGACATCCCCGGAAGCATTTCCACTCCCTTACCTGGTGTAGACACCAAAATCTGACAACGCGTGAGAATAGCCAGGAGGAAATCGTTGTGAGAATGGACTGAAAAAGGGAAGAGTGTCACAGGTCAAAGACAGAATATTTACAACATAAGGAAACTACTGTTTCAGTCTAGTTTTTAAGGACTTTCAATATCCCCGACTCTGCCATTCTTTTCACTTAATTTTTAATATCCACATCATTTAAATGACCTACAGACCACTCAAACCAAAATTTTATTTTTTTAAGTGAAAAGAATTTAATTTACTGCAAATCTGGGAAAACTTCAGAACAGTTAAATAACTCCCCAGGTAACTCTTTTACCATTATCCTGTGTGAGAAGTCTATGAGCTTCAAGGTCAAACTCTTCTTTGCTGATCTTCTGCTTGAACCACAACTTTAAGTTAGCCCAGTATCTGCAGAGGCAGAAACAATATTAAGAACCACAGGTCTGTCTTCTTTCCCCAGTTCACCTTATCTGCTTCAAATCCCAGGGGAGGAAGGAGATGTTTGCACTCCCTAGTGTTATGGGCTCAGTTGTGTCCCCACAAAATTCTGAAGCCCTGAGCCCAGTAGCCCAGATGTGACTGTATTTGGAGACAGGCCCTTTAAAGAGGTAATTAAGTAAAAATGGAGTCGTCAGGGTGGGGCCTAACCCAGTGTGACTGGTGTCCTTATAAGAAGAGATCAGGATACAGAGAGACACCAGGCAACGGGCAACAGGAGAGGCCTCAAAAGGCAACAACCCTGTTCACACCTTGATGTCAGAACTTTCAGCCTCCAGAACTGTGAGAAAATAAATTTCTGTTATTTAAGCCACCTCATCTGGTCTGTGATATTACATTATGGCAGCCCAAGCAAACTAGCACACCTAGGAATCAGAATACCATCGGAGCAGGACAGTCCTCTCCAAAAGGGACTTGACTGGTAGTCACAGAATCAGACTCATGAGCCAAGGAGCCAAAAACCACAGCATCACCTCTCCTTCCTCACCATCGTTTTTCTAAACGACCTCCTCCCCAGGAACCTACAATTAAGATTTATATTTTAAAGTAGTATTAAAATGATCACATACTGCATATTTAGAAATTGCTAAGAGAGTGAGTAGATTTTAAAAGTTCTCATCACAAGAAAAAAATTTTAAGTATGGTGAGAGATGTTAACTAGACTTACTGCGGTGATCATGTTGCAATATATACAAATTTCAAATCACCTGAAATACAAATACTGTGTCCCTGAAACTAATACAATGTTATATGTCAATTATACCTCAATTAAAAAAAGATTTTAAAATGTGTGTTTCATGGGTTGAGGAGTGAACATTAATACTGAGTCTGGGTGACCTCTTTCCTTTCAAATGAACTGGAGTTTTTACTCTGGCTGAAGTAATGGGTTTCACCTCACCACAAAGAAAATACCTGTGCATATGAGAAACTTGGTGGTTTTTAAAGTGAAAACCAACCACTAATCATAAAAAGTTACTACGTGACTGGTAGAAGAAAAAGATTCAATCTTTTATACCCTAACAACATTATCAGAAATAGGAATAAAATAACGTGACTTTTCACGTCCACACCCCTTATTTCAGTCCTTAAGAAAGCTGCTCCTTGTTCATGAAACAGAACTAAAAATTACTCAGTACATTTCTTACAATCACTTTCAATTCATGATTAGCTACTTTCTAATGCTCATTTGAGTTTCTAACAGAAAATAAAAACAGATTTCTAAACGAGAAGGTTTAATGCTCTCACTGTCTTATTATACCCCTGGCAGGGTTCCTCCTGTACATAGCAAAAGTCTGGCTAAGTAAATATGTAATTGCTTGGGTTCATATGCTTATATCTTACCCCCTCGGAGAAAATCCACAGCTTTAGTGGAGTTTTAAAGTTGCCCAAGACCCATTTCATTCAACAGCAAAACTTGTTTAATTCGTTCTAGAGCGTGGCACCACTTCTCACCTGATAGTCACACGCCTATTAGTCAATAATAACTTCCAACAGTGAACACTTAAATGACATCCCTCTTTTTTTTTTTTAAAGACAAGAACAATTATAAAATGAAATAAAGTTCCGCAGAAAAACAGAAGTCCTTTCCCATCCCTTTCTATACAACAAAAGAGGATAGTAAGATGACAAAAACTTCGTTATTTAAAAGCCCTGTGTCCCTATTGTACAAGAAAGTCACAAGTATCTTCATAGAGTGTGTGAACTTGCTCCAGAACTAAGGCAAGGCTCTACCAGGAAGCTCTGCCAACATGATGCTCTGTCTTCTCCAGTGGCAAACTTTCTAACCCAAATAGCAAGAACTGGCTCTCGAGTTGAAGACTTGCTCCCCAACCCCGGTCCCTATATCAGCTTGCTGTAGAGCCACTGATAAATGACTGTTTTCCTCAAAAATACCAAAAACAAAATCAGTCAACCTCTATGTAGGCAAGGATGATGGGTGACGAGTATAAGTGGGTCAGACAAGGAAGCACTGGAGATGCCTGGAGAAAATTAAATAACACATGGCTAAATCATCAAAAAAAAAAAAAAAAAAAACAAAACAAAACCCAGCTAGGGACCCATTTGAAACTGACACTCTACTGGGTACTTTACAAAGTGAGTTAGCTAGCAAAGCTCATGTCTTTCAAGAAGGTGACATGGGCACATGACCTGACATAAAGGACATGCAGACTACTGCATAAACAGAAAATGACTCATATCTGAGTTCCTTATATACCTTTTATGTTTTACCTACAACCGAGGACCCACTGAAATGGTCCGGTTGTACAAACCAAAGCAAACTACTAATCAAGGAAATGTGAGAAATGACTACACAGCAATATCACAGATTGTTCAACCAAGAAGCACTTTTTATGGAGCAGGAGGGGAAAAAGACGATGAGAAAATGGGAAAAAACTGATATAGAAGAACACTGTACCACTAACCGCTCCTGGCACAAAGGCATATTTTGACTGCATTGTTAATGGAGATTCAGCTACAGATGCACCAAACTTAGCTTTTGCATCTGTATTTGACAGCACTGACCTTTTAAAGACCAAACGGGGTATACTAACTTCAACATTTCTGGCAACCCCGCACCTGTGTGAAGAGTGTGGGGTCACAGTGTGGGGTCACAGAGGTCACCATAGCATCTCATCAGTCAATTATGCACACAAGCCAGGCCCTTCAGGTTTACTGGGACATGGAAACCTTCACTTCAAAATATTTGTAAGCATCCCAGATATAACAGTGAAAAGTCCACTGTGCTTAAAAATGTAAATTTTAGCAATCAGTATTACAAAAATAAGCCATAGCAATTAATGAAGATAAAAGCTGTCAATTTTACCTATTAAAATAGTTAAGAATTTTTAATTAAGGAAAGAAATAGACTGAAAGTAAACATGAATATTAAAACATAACCTTAGAGAAAACATTTTATCTTTAGGAGTCAATTAGTGTTTACAAAAAATTAGATAACTATGCCAAAATAATAGATCAGGTTATTAGATTTTAATTCTAGTCTTTGTAGTTTTATTTATTAACGTTCCTAATATCAAAATAATCTTTAAAATTTATACTTTGTTTTTAGTTACCCCATTTCGGCCATGAGTATTTCAAGAAGTCTTACGTGGGAATTGTGCATATCTTGTTAGGATGAAAAATATACTGTCAATTCTGCCACCCCAAAATTTCACAAGAACTCCAAAACTCACGTATGACTTCTAACCTAACTTCAATCCAGTATGATAAAGAATAGAAAGATGAGAAGGTGAAAGTGTTGGAGAAAAAGAAAAGTATTCCCCAAACAAAAAAAGAAAAGCTCCTCGAGAAACATCATTTGAAAGTGCGCGTCTACTGAGTAATGCAAATGTGTAGAAACCACCTAGCAGCGCCAACACACGCATTGTAATTTTAAACGTTTAAAATTTGCTTCTTATACTTTTGAAAAATAAAGTTGTAATAATAAGACTGTTTTGAAAATTTCCAAACTCGTCCCTGTTATCTCGGAGGGTTTTTTCTATGACTTCGGCCTTGGCTGAATTATTGATTCAACACTCGGCCATTTCAGCAACGGGCCCGACTGTGTACTGGGTCCCCTGCTATAACCTGGTGAAAGTCTGGCTGAGCGCCTCTGGGGTCCTTTGCAACCCCCTATAAGGAATCAGAGACAGAAGTCAGACGCGAGGGTCCCACTCCTAACGTGACTTTTGAAGTTACTTAACCTCTCACGATCTCAGTCTTCTCATCTATCAAAAGGTAATAATAACTGTACCTATCTCACATCTCCCTCGTGAGGGTTAGATGAGATAGTACATTTAGAGCACTTAAAAGGCGTTTGATAAATGTCCGCTACTGCTATTATCACTGTAACAGCAGTAGCGTTCGGTGGCTATTTTACCGATGGGTCTGTCGGCCTTCCGAAATTGCTGTCCACGCTCTTGCAGACAGTGCCTGCACAACACTCGAGCTCAACAAGCCTCCGCCTCCAGGAAGCCCTCCTGGAGCGGCCGCCCTACGCGGTGCCAGCTCGGACCTGGCTGCTGGCAAGCACAGGGTCCCACACCCTCGCGCCGGGGCCCGCACCGGCTCTAAAGGCCCTTGGGCGTCACTGAAGGCGTGGGGTGAGCTTTTCCCGCCCCACCCAGGGCACAGCCTCGGGCGAAGGCGCCCGCCCGGGTCCCGAAAGAACCCAGGAGGCCCGGCCCCTCCAACCCGGTGAGGCGGGCTTGCCCGCCGGCCCCGGGCCGGCCCCGGGCCCGAGGAAACCCAGAGGCCCCGCCGCCCGCGACGCGAGGGCTGCAGAGGCCTCGCGGCCGCAGGGAAGGACTCCGGGATGGGTCGTCAGCCCGAGGCCGGGGGAGCACCCGCGCGGAGGCCCGGAGCCTGCGATCAGACAGCTCTTACTGTTTCACGTTGTCCCCCAGGGCCTCGCTCAAGTTCTTCTTGGCTGCCTCCAGCTCGCTCACAAAGGTCGCCATTGCTCCCCACTCTCAGCCCGACCTCAGACCTCTCGGCCAACGCGACCAGCAACCGAAAAGCCAACTCGGCGAAGGCTTCGGCTCCGGAGGCTCCGATGCTCCCGTCTGCCCCGCCCCCAAGCGCTCAGAAGACGTTTGTTTTTCGGCTCCGCCCGCCTTCCCGAAGAGAAAGTACTGAACCAAACTCCGTGTTTTCGCGGTCCTCCTCCTCCCGCCCCCTCGAGTCACGTGACCGCCTGACCTCGCGCTCTCGCGCCCCACCTAAACGCGCCCGCCCGGCCCGTGCTGCAGCGGCACCTGCAGGGCTGGCGCATCCCAGCCCGCTCAGTTTACCGCTGGGCAAGTTTCGAATTCGGCCCCGTATCCTTTTACCTGGATGAGTATCTTTTCCCTGCAGGTGGACAAGCAAATGTAGTATTGATTTTATTCTCTTTCGTTGCCTTATTTTTTTGCCGATCACTAATCATCTAACATGCCATTTCATTAACTTGATTATTTTCTGCCTTCTCCAACTAAAACGTGTAAGTTCCTTGAGGACAGAATTTGTGTTTTATTCACTGCTGTTTCTCCTTCTAGAGCAGTGCCTGGCACATAGTGGCCTCTCAGTAAATACTCACTGAGTAAATGAAGTAATTATGAAAAATAGGGAAAATACACAGAAGGGTAAAAGGAAAAGAAAGAAAAAATGTTACCAACCACCCCCGGACAAACTCTTAACTGAGAGAGATTCATCCTCCTCATAATTTATAATCATACTCTATCTAAAGTTGTGCATCTTGGTAGGATATTTTGTTTTTTCCCAATATAATAATATAAATACTTTCCCCTGGTATTACATTATCTTTGTAATAATAATTTTAACGACAGCATATTAAATACCCCACAGGAAGAAGGCACACAATAACTTGTTTCCCAATTGTTAGACTGATTATTTCCATTTTTCTATTAAAAGCAATATTGTAATAAACTTTATGCATAAAGGTTTTCCTTATTGAGGATTATTACTTTAGAACAGAAAAGCTTTACTCATAAAGTTCCTGTTTTAAATGATAGAAATGTTTATGAGTCTCGGTGCATATTGTCACATTACCTCCCCCACATTTAAAATTATCCTAAATGGCTTTCAAATCTTGTGTCATTTCTTCACAGAGATCCCTTCAAGTGTCTTCGTTCATTCAGCAAATATACTGTGAGCTCCTGTTATGTGCCTGCCACTCTTTTGGGTGCTGGGGATACAAGGATGAACAAGACAGGTAATGTCTTCCTATCTGTGTCATAAAACCCAAAGAAATGTTGACTTATGCTTTCCATGGCTCCCCACTGACTCCTGAACAAATTCCAGCCTCGCTAGCCTGGCATTCACATTTTCTTATGACCTGGCCTCAGCCCAGCTGTCTACATCAGCCCCTTAGAATGCACTCTACATTCTAGTTACTTGAGTTTCTATAACAAACCACATGATTCAGCATATATATATATATCCCCTCTGCTAGTTTTGAGACCTGTGGGTGGCTCCCTACATTTTTTGCAGTCAGGTTCAAGTATAAAAGGGCCCATTCAGCAGGAAGAGGAAGGGGCACAGAGGTTTGGTTATATCTTCCAGAAACAGTCCCCACTTCCCATTTCTATCACTACCTATCCACTAAGGAAATGATGACTCATCTCTTGGAGTCCATGCTTGAAAACGTGCATACCTCTACACGTCTTGCTCAGTTGACTAATTCTTTCTCTCTCATCACTTTGTATACCTATTAGCACTAATTTCAGTGTAATTAATTATTCAATGTTCATTTAAACTGTAGGGTTAGACAATAGAACAAAGACAAACAGACATCTGACCAGTGTACCTCATAGAAATGAATACTAAAACCATTTGTAATTTGGTAGTTTAAAGAAACTAATTTTAAATCTTCTTTTGGTTATAGCAATACTTGTAAAAATACATACCTCTTATAGACAACTATGAAATAGCTTCAGAGAATGTGTGTGAAAGTCGTTTATAAAATGTGAAGAATTCTACAAATGTTAGTTTAATCTAGTTTTTTTTAAATTGAAATATAGTTGATTTACAATGTTGTGTTAGTTTCTGGTGTACAGCACAGTGATTCAATTGCACATATATATTCTTTTTCATATTATTTTTCATTATAGATTGCTCCAAGTTATTGAATATAGCTTAATCTAGTTTTTTTAAATCTGGCTTTTTATTATTCTATAGCAATTTTCTCTTTCCCAATTGCAGGCTAGTTTGAGCGTAAGTAGTAAAGTCAACTCAATAGGATATTGGGAACAGACAGTATGAAATAAGAATTTCCATAATTTACATTCTCCATGTCTTTTTGCCATTTCATTAAGTTGAACTGCTGAAGGGTGATAGTAGTATTTATATATTGCCTGTTTTTATACAACTTCTTACAATATATAATTATAAAAATTATGAATATAATTGTGTACAAATACAATACAAAGAACCCTCCCCCCAAAAGTCTGTTTTCATAGCTATTTTACTTACGTAACCATGAAAGCTTGCCCTCTGCTTGCTTAATTCTTCCCCAATTCTGTATTTTATGAAGCACTGGTTTGTTGTTTTGGCAGTAGGATTTGGTGTTGATGGAATTGTGAGATGTCTTGGCTCTGGGGAGGGTAATGGTGATGGTGATGATAATTTCTCCCAGATATGATATTTAGGTACTTTAGACCTATTTATAAATCACTGACTTCTTCTTTACACTGGCTAGTGCCTAACACAGCAGAAGTATTTGATTGACTTTCTTCCTCTGCTCATTGGCATTGATTCATTAACTTTCTTCTCGAAGCACTGTCTGCAGATATGTGAATTGTTTCCATCTCAGACGTCAGCAACTCTGCTTTACTGGAAGAACTCTTACAGTTCAGCTTTAAAATATTATTGATAATATTTTTAGTTGCCCTATTGAAATTACCCTTACAATCTTCATGGTAATTGGTAATACTTATTATGTAGTATACTATGATATATATGGTACATGCATATGGTACCTACATGTACAGTTATACTATAGAACATATGTTGAGTGTCTATCTGGTAGAATTAAATATTTTAGAAAATTCTGTATCATATTCTTCCTCATCTGTGTCTATATTGATCTACAGATTTTATTATGGTTAAAGGTTATAGGCTAGAATGTACTAGGTCCTAGTAAAATTTATGGTTGAAAACACTTGGAGAATCATGTCACATTGACACCACATATATTTATTTTACGTCTGCCAGAAGAAGGTAAGGAGGTTCTTAATCTTTTTTTGGTGCCACAGACCTCACTGACAGTTTGTTGAAGGCTTTTTTAGCTCTTCTCAGAATGTTTCTAAATGCATGAACTTCATAGGATTACATTTAAAATCAATTTTATTGAACCACAGTTCTATCCATGCACCCCAGCTTAAAACCTTCTGAAGCTTTATAGGTGCTTAGGGCACTCAGGCTGCTATAACAAAATATCCCAGACTGGGTGGTTTAAACAACAGAAATTTATTTTCTCACAGTTCTGGAGGCTGAAAGTCCATGATTAAGGTGCCAGCAAGTTTGGGATTCTGATGAGGGCTCTCACCTAGCTTGTAGGTGGCCACCATCTCTCTGTGTTCTCACATAGCCTCTCCTCGGTGTGCGGGGAGAGAGGGACTGAGAATGAGAGAAAGATAGCACTCTGGTGTCTCTGCTTCTAAGGACACCAGTCTATTGGATCAGGGCTTCACCCTTATGGCCTCATTTAATCTTAATTACTTTCTTAGAGGCCCCATATCCAAGTACAGCCACACTGAGGGTTAGGGCTTCAACATACGAATTTTGCAAGAGTTGGGGATGCAAATATTCAGTCCGTAACAGTACTACAGGGAGTTAACTCTAGATTCTCTTTCTCTTTCTCGGAAGCTCTTGGAGGTAAGTTTAGGACTCTGAGAAATGGACGGCATCTAGGGATTCTCGTGAATAAAAGACACCTAAGGAACCTCCAAGAATATTGAAAAGTGAGCATTGTTTTTACAACGTATTTTGGTACTATCGTGGTTGTAATTAACTTGATTAAAGCATTTTTCCTGGAGTTCGTCTCACAATAGAAGAACACACATTTAAGGAATAGAAAGACGAGGTATGATCTGTAACATAGATGGAAGATAATTAGAAGCCAGCCAACCGTACAATACTTTGTACATTGTAAAATGTAAATAACTCTAAAAATATTAGCTTAGTCATTTTAATCTCTTCTTAAAATTACCCTATAGCAATTTTTCTTCCTCCAGTTGGAGGAGTATGAGTAAAAGAGAAAATATTGTTGCAACTAAAAGAAGATTTAGAATTAGGACAATCAGCTGAGAATAGAGGTAGAGTTTACCTTCAGCTCAGAGGGCAGAATATGCAGGAGAGCTGGACCACTAATTGGCTTCTGAGGACACAAAGAGGCAGCCAACAACTGGCACAGCCTCACAGATCTCCCAGAATATTTCTGTGCCTCGAGGGGAATCTGAGAAGCAGCTTTTCATTCTCTTACCTCTTCTCACTCTGGGAGCCTGACAGCCAAGACCCCCTTGGTCCTATGATAGTAGTAGGAACGCTACAGAGAGTCTGTAATGAGATAGAGCTCCTATTAAGAATGAAGTCAGTCCTGGGCATAATAGCAGAGGTATTTATGGGACCATTCTTTAAACTTTTCAAAACATGAGTTGTGAAATTGCATATGTTGAAAAGGAACTCCTTCAAGCCTCTGTAAACAGCTAGCTGAACTGAAGTTTGGAAAACTTCGCTGAAACCTTTGGCCTCAACTCAGAATGTGGATAAGAACTTTTCCAAGGTGCTAAAACGTATTTTTGGGTAGTGATGGAGGTCAGACATTACAGAGATCTTTGGCACTGGGGGCAAGAAGAGATTCCAAACTGAAGCACTGTCTCTGGGGTTACTCATGACATAGGGAGACTATGCCGGATGGAGATTAGGCTTCACACGTCACCCTCTGGAAGGAGGGAAAGCCACAGTGCTGATCCAGAAAGATGTCTTGCTGTCTGCTGTTGCCCTGAGAAGCCTGACCCCAGGGATAGAACTTGATAAGTGAATTTTAAAAGATTTGGCCAGGGTTTGTTGAAATCCGGCAGGTGATTTACTGACTGCAGTTGTACCAAAGACAGCATCCCATCCATCCACTTGCTGGAGGCTTAAGCTGTGCCTGTCTTGCTGGGGTCAGGATGGGCTCGTGTAGGTGGATCAGTAACACCTTGATTAAAAGTACTGTCCTTCCTTGCAAATCTGTGAGCACTAGATACATTGTTACTATTTTCCTGACACCTCAAAGAATGGCTCCCACCTCTGGCCTACTTTACTCCAGAGAAAACTCAGGAAGATCACGTGATGAAGGAAAGGCCAAATTGTGGGTCCTCTAATTTTGCGTCCCAGATTTTCCACCACTTCTTGTTAAAGAGGCAGTTTAGGTTCTTGGATTTGCAGATTCAGTTTGGGTGCCTGTCTCCTTCGGGCAGCCGGAGCTGTCTTCCGCCTGGGAAGCCTATGTTCAGCGCCACCAGTGTACCGGGTCAAGGCCGCTCTAGAGCAGCCCCAAATGATTTATGCACCTGGAAAGCAGATCCGCCATCCCGGAGCGGGTCGCGGTCCTGCCTCTCCCCAGGAGGCCTAACAGTGGTGGCGCGCGGGCCCGTGAACGGAAAGCGACATCGAGCGGGTTTGGGGAGCCGAGACCGATGTACTGCCTCTCGCGCGGGCCAGCACGCCTGCTGGCATCGGTCCTGGCACCCTTGGCCTAAGCTGAATCGCGCGGGCGGCGACCAGGTGCGTCCTGAGCGCCCTCAAGTTCAACAACGCACCCGCGTGCCCGCGCGAGCGCCGCGGCCGTCCCCCGTATGACGGAAAGGACCTTCTGTGCTGTCACTCAAGTCCCGAGGATGGCTCGAGAGAGCCCAGGGTCCCGGCGCCCCGCGCACGCCCTTTGGATTTCAAATCCCGCCCCCAGCAGGAAACAGGTGTAAGTGGGGTCGTTAGGCAGCTTTGGGCGGAGGGATCTTTCTGCGGAGCAGGGCAGTGCTGGCACAGCACCGAGAAGCAAGGCAAGATTCAGAGCTGGTCCCTGCCAGCAGCCAGCAGCCCGCCTTCCCTAGAGAAACGGGGAACGGCCCCGGGCGCGCTGCACCTCCACGCCCGCCTGATGTCTGCGCTACCGCCACCAGGGGGTGATGCGCCTTCATCCTTCCTCCAGGATGCAGTGGCTGACTGCGAAGACAGTCTGAGACATCGCAGCGCCAAGTTTCAGCTCTGGGTGCTACGATGGGCCACTGGCCGGGCTCAGGTGGTCACTTAACCCCGTGCGCATTCCTCCTACAGATTAGAAGGAGGCCCTGGGAAGTCCTGGACTCACACACCTCGGCCGTCCAAAGGTGAGAATTCTCAGACCTTCCAAGAATGTTGGAGAGCGATGCCTGCTGGTGTGTTCAGGCTTGACTGGTGGACAGTGACTGTGGCATTAGGCTATCATAAGGTTCCTGGCAGGGAGGGGCTCAAAATCATTGCCAGATTCCGGACAAGGTTGTCACCTACAGAAAGGATTTGATGAATTGCCACATTTGGGAACAATCTGAGAGCTGAGGACCAAAGGCACCTTACAGCATGGTGAAGCCAGGGGTATATGGGGCCACAGAGGTTGCCCAATCCGGAGAGCTTGGGCCCGGAAGAACAGAGCGGAAAGTCCATTGTGAGATCAACTTCTCATCCGGCCCTAGTGAGTAATGATGGCTGTCCTTGACCGACTGCCTACCAGGAGCCAGCTGGAGCTACTGCGTTACCTCCTTTAGTCCAAACCATAACCCAGTGAGGTTTGAGCTGCTGCTGTCCCCATGCCATGGGTGAGGAAACTGAAGCTCAGGAAAGTTGGGTTGCCCTAAGATACACAGTAAGTGGCAGAGTTAAGACTGAAATCCAGGTCTGACTGACACCAAGCCCGTGTGCTTATCCCCTTTGCCATAATAATCAAAGTCAGCTCCACTGAGCATTTCATAACGGCCAAGCAGTGTGCGGAATGTTTTTGTAAAGCTTTATTTAATCCTCACAGCAACCCTGTTATCATCACAGTACCTTGTACAGTTATCCCCTGCTTTTTGCAAGTTCTCTTCACAGTCCTTGGCTTTTATGGAAGACTTGCGTGAGTCCCTGTTTTTATTAACGGAAAGAAATTGGAAGAGAAATTGTCTCCTTTACGCAAAAAGCAACAATCATGTTCCGAATGTTTTGCAGGAGCCCTTATAGGGGCAGTGCGCTCCCCAGGCAGTGAGAGTGGCACCGCCAAACTCCTTCCCTGGGAACTACGCTCAGCATCAGCATCAGCATCATCTCAGCATCAAGCCGCTGAACTTTGAACTGTGTCTGTGAGCATCTGTGCTTTATCTCGATTTGTTTTGCATGTGTGTTAGCAAGATGCATCCTAGGGTGATTGCTTTTTCCCTTTACACCATTTCAGCTTACAAAAGGTTTCCTAGGAACTTTCTACTTTCAGATAATGGAGGAAACCTGTATTTATATATAGTACCTTCTTATAGCCATGGTACTCCATTTAATCCTCACCACAATCCTGCGGGGTAGGTACTATTATTATCACTCTCATTTTGCAGGGAGGTAAACTGAGTCATTGGGGCTAAGAAACTTGCCCTCAGTTGCACAGCTAAGAACTGGTAAAGTTGGATTTGAACCCAGGCAGTCGCACTCACCACCGTCAGAGCTCATCCCAGCTTCCCTGTTTCATTGCTCACTCTGTTGTGGGTGCTTCAGCCCGCCTCTTCTCAAGGATTTCATCTGAGACAAGCTGAGAAAGTGTGAAAACTCCTTGGTGCCCTCTTACCAGCGTGGCTAATTCTGTCCTTTCAGCCGTCTGCGTTGTGTATTATACTACAGCGCCATGCAACCCTGTCACTGCGGGGGTGGAGCTCATGCAGGCCCGACATCCACATTATGAGACACCCTCTACAGAACATACTGGCCTCTTATTGGGTGCGTATCAACTAGGTTAAGAGATTCATACAGAATAATCTTTTTCTTTCTCTTCTCTCTTCTCTTCCCTCCCCTCCCCTCCCCTATCTTCTCTCTCTCTCTCTGTCTTTCTCTCTCTCTCTTAGCACAGATGTCTGATGCCCGGGCTTGTTGCCTCCCCCATTTATCAAGTGTATTAAAGAGTCCAAACCTAGAAAATAATATCTGAACAGTTGACCCAAATTCAAGAAGATGAGGCAGGTCCCACCCAGGCTTCTTCCACATGGAAATAAGACTCCTGCCATTTTGTTACATTGTTTGAAATGGATTTTGTGGAGTTGTATCTGTATGTTAGAGCCCGATCCAGTTGTCTTTACTCTTACAGTTTTCCAGTAGGTTGCTTAAGGCTTAGGACTTAAAAAAAAAAAAAAAGGCAAATAAGAAATAGCAGAAGTGTGCTTTTTGCTACTTCTCCATCAATATGATCTGCTGGGAACTTATGAATTTACATTTATATACTAAGAGGGTTAGGGCCTGGGTAAGTCAGATTCATGGAATCTGGCTGCTTCCATAGCAGTGACTTTAACCCGGGGAATGCCTGTCTAAAACCAAGTGGGCAGCAGCTGGAGGTCACATTTTCACTAGGTCTGCTGCACTGCTGTGCAGCTCACACCCCACAGTGCCCGTTGTGTTGCTGGGAGGCTGGGATGACAGGTTTTTGTAGAATGCCAGTAGCAGGTGCCTCAGCCTTTTCTGCTGTGTGCCTGTGGAAGCAGGACACTGCATGTGTTCTGAGGCCCAGCAGAGCCAGTGTCTGATCAGATAATAATGTTAATAAGCATTTACCAGGCACTTAATATGTCCACACAAATTATTCTAATGCCTAGTTTATTCCAGTGGTTTCCATGCCATGTCTAGCCTATTTCAGTGGTTTCCAGTGTTATCCTAGGGGTACTTAGGAATCAGCCAGACCAGGACAATGGAATCAATTCTATCTGGTTGCTATGGGGATCCCAGGGGAGCCTAGAGAAGACGTGAGGAGTGTCTACTCTCCATTTCTGGAAACTGATATGGCCAAAGACTACTGAACTTTGAGCACTCTAACAGAGAATCATTTCTATTTAATTTGCCCCATTGTAACTTTGATAAGATAAGTTTCTCAACTTCAGTGTTAGAGTCACCTGGGGAAATTTAAAATAACTCCATGTCCAGGCCACACTCCAGACTGATTAAATCAGAATGTCTGGGGAATGGAGCCCAGGGGTCAGGAGTTTTCAAAGCCCACAGGTGATTACAATGTACAAAAGTAGTTAAAATCATCTATATCTGAGTGATACACAAAAATGTAAACTATGATGTCAAAACATAAAATGTGAGGGAGGAGCAGAAATATGGTGCTTTTAGAACGTGCTTGGACTTAAACAACCATCAACTTAAAATAAACTACTAAATACATAGGTTGTTATATATGAATCTCAACCACAAACCAAAATCCTATAATAGACACACAAGAAATAGAAAGGAATACAAACATAACACTAAAGAAAATCATCAAATCACAAGGGACGAGAGGAAGAGGAGGAAGAGAGAACAAAAACAATCAGAAAACAACAAAATGGCAGTAAGTACGTACCTGTCAATAACTATTTTGAATGTAAATGGACTAAGTGTTTCAAAGGACATAGGGTAGCTGAATGAATGAAAAACAAGACATATGTGCTGTACATAGAAGACTCGCTTCAGCTCTAAAGATATATACAGTCTGAAATCGATGGAATGGAAAAAGATACTCCATGCAAATGGAAACAAAAAGAAAGCTGGGGTAGCATTACTTATATCAGATATATGCACCCCTATATTGATTGCAGCACTATTTACAATAGCCAAGATATGGTAGTAACCTCGTGTCCATTGATAGATAAATAAAGATGTGGTGTATTTATACAATGGATATAACTCAAGCCATAAAAAATTTTGCCATTTGTGACAACGTGGATGGACCTAGAGGGTATTATGCTAAGTAAAAGTAGTCAGACAAGAGAAAGACAAACACTGTATGATTTCATTTATACGTGGAATCTAAAAAACAAAACCAAAACGAAGCAGAAACAGGCTCAGATACAGAGAACAAACTGGTGGCTGCCGGAGGGGAGAGGGGTGAGGGGCTGGCTGAAATAGGGGATGGGTATTAAGAGGTGCAAACCTCTAGTTATAAAATAAGTCATGGAATGTAATGTACAACATAGGGAATATAGTCAATAATATTATAATTTGTATGGTGACAGATGGTTACTAGACCTATCATGGTGATCAATTTGTAAAGTATGTAAATGTCAAGTCACTATGTTGTACACCTAAAACTAATATTGTCCATCAACTATACTTCAATTTTAAGAAATTAAAAAAAAAATTCAAGTTCAAAGTGCCAGCCTGGTTTGAGCTGTGCTGTGGGGGTTGGGGAAGTGATTAAGGGTGGACTGGTAAAAGAGGAGCAATTACCTCTTCTAGGCTGACATGGTGGCTGGACACTTCAGGAAGGGGTCAGCTGTGGCATGAGCAGTGACCACAGGCAGAGCAAGGAACAGTGTCCAGAGCCAGGTAGTGGCAGAAATACAGTGGTGTCACAGATTGACTAGGAACCTACATCAAACCCTCTGACTCCAAGACTGCCCAAAGTCCCAGTGCCCCTGGGACTGAGGCTGGAGGTTCTGTGTGAAGGGACGGGGAGGACAGGCAAAAGTCATTACTGTTTGGACTTTATGGTAAATTTGACCTTGCCTGTACTGATGAGCAGGTCAAGCCTGTCCCATATTGGCTGTCATCAAATAGCTCAAGAGTATAGCTCAAGCCCTGGTCAAATTTCCCTTTAAAACCAAGCCTGACTCCCAACTGTATATAAGTTTCTCTTTGTCTTTAAGTGTTAGGCGGAAGTCTGTGTTGCTGTAGAGAAAAAAAAGTGTGTGAGCAGTCTCTCCCAACAGCCAAGCAGCCCGGCAGTCAGAGGCCCAGGCCGCCCGGGCACTTCACACGTAACACACATCATGCTGGAGAGCAGCCTCATTAGATAAAAGGCTCTTCCCTGGCTGGTGCGTTCATAAGTAGCAATGGCCACATAAAGTTTGTGCTTGTCTTAATCTATGTTGGCTTTGGACTATTTTGTCTCTCCCTCCCCGAAACAGAACACTGGGAAAAAGGGAGGCAGTAACCTCAGCTGAACAAGAAACAGTGTCATTTTGAAACATCTGTAACATCCCTGTTTACCTTTTTCAAAATCCTCACCAACAGTACAGTATCCCCTCTAGTCATAATTTCAAGCGTTGTGTCTCCATAGTGATGATTCAGGCTCCTGTTGCCATGGTGATCGTTCTGTGAGCTAAAACACTTCCATCAATTCTTCCCTCTTTCCCATTACCAGTGTCAAACCTTCAGTCTAGGCCCTTATTATGTCTTCAGGACCTAGCACTGGGCCTGACAAATAATAGGTGATCAATGTATTGAATGAACGTGCCTGACCAAGACTATTAAGATAGCTCATACCTGGTCTTTCTGTCTCCAGGCCTTATCCTGTGGGTATTTAGGCTTTATCTTCTTTCTTTTCTTCACTAGAAGCTTCAAGTTACTGAATCAAACACATGCTCATTTTAGAAAAGTCAAAACAATATAGATGTCTACAAAGTGAAAAGTAAACATTCCTCTTGTCACTAAAATAAATTCCAGCTGCATCAATGATTTAAAAAATTAATGTTCCAGAGGAATTTATAACCTGTGGTAAGCAAGGCCATTTTAAGTAATAACAAAATCCTAAAGCCATTAAGAAACAAAATTAATATATTTGAACATATAACATTTCAAAAAGCTGCATGGGGGAAAAATGCCATTAACCAAGTCAAAAGACTAATGACAAATTGGAAAAATGTATTTGCAAAGCAAAGGATAAAAAGTTAAACTTCCTCAGTTATCAAAGAGTTTATGTCTGGATGAAAAATGATGATGAACCCAGGAGGAAAATGGTCAAAAGAAACTAGTGTTAGCAGAAAAAGGTGCACAATTGTCCAGAAAACAAATGACACAATTGTACAGCCTCACTCATAATTAAATAAATGCAAATAACCAAAACTACAATGACAAAGAGATAAGTTTTTTTTTTACTGATCTGATTGGCAGATAGAGATGTTTGATGACATCTAGTACCACCAGCCTGAGGGGAAAATGAGCAATCTCATAAATCACTGGTGGAAATGGACATTGGTGCATTCTTTCTGGAGGATGATTTGACAATATCTGTCAGAATTTAAAATATCCATCTCCTTTCACTAGTAATCCCTCTACCAGGAATTTATCCAATACATATAGTTGCAAATGTTTAGCAACATGTATGCACAAGGAGATTTATTGCTGCCTTGTTTTGCAGTAGCAAAAGGCTGGAAACATCCATCCTTCAAAAGAAGGGGACAAGTTAACCAACTTACTGTAAATCCATGTGGTGGAATAAGGATGACTCTGTGAGAAGAATAAGGTAGTTCTGTGTCCTCAAAAGCAAAAGAAGAAGTAGCAGTACTGTGTAACATCTTTACAAGAACCAATAAGTAGATGCATATATTGCGTGAATATATGTATTAAAACGCTTTTTCCTGGAATGAATTACAGGAAACTGTTATCAGTGGGATGGGAGATGCTGTGAAGAAAAGGAAAGCAGCTCTGACTTTCGTTTGTATCTTTTACTCATTAAATTTTTCATCTTATACATGTTTCATATGTGACATTTAAAAAACTGTCAGCTTTAGTTTCCTTTTCTCTACTTCCCCTGACTGCAATGCCCAGAGATACTTTTTACTCTGTTTTTTTTTCTATATGTATATAAGAAAGATGCAAATCTGCATCTTTGCATATGTACAGTTATAATTTTGGTTGTTCAAAAATGGGATTATATATAGTTATACAATTTTCTATTCTTTTGTATATTGTTCACATATTTCTATGTAAAGACATACTGCATAAAATTTCACACTAAGAATATACTATAACTTATTTACCCATTCTTCTATTAGGTTCCTTCCCCCCCCCCTTTTTTTTTTGCCTCTGCAGTGAATCCTACAGTGACCATCATTTTGCATAATTTACTTGTGTACGTGTGTATTTCTATAGGATCAGTTCCCCGAAGTGGAAACCTAGGTAAAAAGAACAGGAACACAGGAGGTCAAGCCAAACCATGCAAGTCATTTAAAGCCTGTGCTCCCATCACATCTTTTAACTTTCCATTGGACAAAGGCAAGTCCCATGGCCAGCCCAAAGTCAATAGCGTGGGAGAATTACACTCTGCCCACCATTCAGCCATGATAAGGATGAAGAAGGAAGGAAGACTTTCAGATATGTATATAACCTGACTTAGCTGACAGATAACTTAGAAAGGATGTCTGGTTTTGGTTTTGTCATTTTCTTTAATGATATTAATTTCTTTAGCAGATATTATTCAATGCCCCATTTATAATCCCCTTAACATTCACTTCTACGAGACAAAGTGCGGATTCTGAGCATCCACAACTCTGCCTGCGGACTTGTCTTCAGCCCAGCAAGGAGGACAAGCAGGAAGTGCTGGAATGTTAATCCCCTGGAAGCAGCTCAACCAAAAATGCAAAGGGAATCGAGGGGTCAACACTCTAGATTGCTTATGTCTCAATTGGGATGATGCAGGAATTCCTAGACAGTCTCCCAGAATCTCCCATCAGGACTGAGTGCCCATAGCAGGAAATGGTAACAGACCTGACAGTGCACTCTTTTTTTTTTTTTTTTAATTGAAGTATAGTCGATTTACAATGCTGTGTTAATTTCTGGTTTGTGGTATATATAGATATATATAGTGTATATATATACACACACACCATAGAGTACTTCTCAGCCATAAAAAAAGAATACAATAATGCCATTTGCAGCGACATGGATGGACCTGGAGATTATCATACTCAGTGAAGTAAGCCAGAAAGAGAAAGAAAAATACCATATGATACCACTCATATGTGGAATCTACAAAAAGGACAGTGCACTCCTACTGGCTTCCTTTCTCACCATCTCACTTCCCACTCCCCTGCCAGTGTTTTCCTAGGACCACCTCTCCAGCAAAGCACTTGTCCTCAAATTCTTATTGCAGGGTGTGCTTCTTGGGGAACCCAAACCTGCTCTACTCCAAATGTTCACAAATTAATCTCGTGTGGTTTGAGAATTGAGTGTAAAATTACCTAGAGCCTGTCTGTGGGAGTTCTAATTTAGTAGATCAAGGAGAAGGCACCAAAGCAGTACTTTAAAAAATATCCCAGATGATTCTGATATACTTGACCTAAAAGTCCTTTTGGAGATGACTAACTTCAAGAGAATCCTTAGCTTGCCTTGTAAGCTTGTAACGTCTTTATTTTCATTGATTATATTCATTTCATTGATTTCATTGATTGTAACTTCTGATTTTCACACTACACTATAAAAACCAACTCTTAACAAAAGACTTGGGGTAAAATGAACCAAATATCAGATGGTTCTTCTGTAGAAAAAAGACATAAAGTTCACCCTTTACCTTCCTGCCTGGCTCGCGTCCTTATGAACTCTGATCCAAGCTCACTTCTACTTCTTGCCAGTTATTTTCCAGGAATATAAATTTTATTCCCACACTATTTTGGGGAGGATTAGAAGGCTATCCAATAACTGAATCCCTTATAATAGGGTCTCTGAGTCTACCAATAATAGGAAATCTTTACCACTCCTAGGATGAAAGGGACAAGAGAGGGAATAATGTGTCCAGGGAGAATCAGAACATCTCTGCTTCATATGTCTCTGCTTTTACCAAAGGCATGACATCAGGACAGGTGTAAGGAGTTAAACTGTGGCCCCCAAAAGATATTTCAAGTCCTGATCCTTGATACCTAAAAATGTGACCTTATTCGGAAAAAGTCTTTGCAAATGTCTTCAAGGATCTCAAGATGAGATCATTCTGGATTTAGGGTGGATGCCAATGACTGGTGTCCTTAAAAGAGATCAGAGAAGGAGATTTGAAACACAGAAACACACAGGGGAAAGAGCCATGTGAAAATGGAGGCAGAGATTGGAGTGATGTGTCTACAAGTCAAGAAATTCCAAGGATCACCAGCAGTCACCAGAAGCCAGGAGAGGGGCATGAAATGCATTCTCCCTAAAAGCCTCCAAAAAGAACTAATCCTTTGACACCTTGACTTCAGACATCTAGCCTCCAGGACTGTGAGAGGGAATACATTTCTACTGTTTGAATCCACACAGGTTGTAGTAATTTTTTATGAGAGCTTTAAGAAACCGATATAGAAGGGAAGGAATGTGCTCTCCCTTCTGTTCTCTGATCTCTACCAGTGCTTCCCATTGGCCACACTCAAGTGACAAGGGGGACACAGAAGACGCAGTCTGCAGAAGAGGGCATAAAGTGTCATTTCATCTTGGGTTGGGTAGGGGTGAGGGCAAATTGAGAGTATGAGCACCGTACATGAAATAAAAACGATTATAAGCAATAATACTTTTTTTTTTTTAACGAAGTGACGAATGGAAACATAGCAGGGAGAGCTGGTAAATTGCTTCATCGTCAAAGACAGAGACCATGAAAGCTAAAGTGCATCCTTTACTGTTGGGCTGTATTAAATCACAATGGGAAAAGAGCGGAGAGCTCACCTGACCCAAGGATTTACTCATTCTGTTCGCAAAGAACCAGCCTCCCAGGCTTGCCCATCTTCACACAGTCAGCAAGTGAAAGATCGGGACCTGAATCTAGGTCAGCCAAATCCCGCTCAGCTCTCTATGTGCTGGTGGAATGTTCGCCTCATCGAGAGGTTTCTTTCAATCGAGAACCCCCACCTGGTGCTTTCATCTTCCCTGAGATTTTCACATATGTGCAGAAATAGCAGCTCTCTTTTTCAGATGGCCTCGCAAGCAGAACTCAGCACAATACCTGGGAAGCAATTGTCCCATCTTCTCAGGAGAAAGTACCGCTCCTTTCCCAGAGGACTGTGCTGTGAGGTGTCCAGAGCTACAGCTTCGGTCAGGCCTGTTTCAGGGCAGCTCCGTAGCTGCCCACGCTCTGGTTCACTGAATGAGCACATGTGCTTTAAGCATCCCATAGATACCAGGCCGTGGGGATGCAACACTGAATCAAACACAGCTCCTGCCCTTAAGGTGCTGGAAGCCTAAACAGGAGATGAGCACATTAGTGCAGGGGAAGGGGTGGTCAGTGCAGTGAGTACCTACCTCACCCAATAGAAGATTCAGGGAGGCCTCTGAGCCTCGGAGAGTGTAGAAGGCTGCTTTTTCCTCAAGCACCACAGAAGCTCATGCACAGAATTTTCCTCATTCTCCAGTGTTGTTTTTTTTTTAACAGACTTTATTTCTTAGAGCAGTTTTAGCTGATAGCAAAATTAAGCAGAAGATAGAGAGAATTCCCATATACCCTTTGTCCCTGTACATACATTACCTCTGCCACTGTCAACATCTTGCATTAGACTAGTGCATTTGTTCCAATCTAAGAACTTACAGTGACTCGTTTCTGGTACCCAACGCCCATTGTTTTCATTAGGGTTCATTCTTGGTGTATGTTCTATGGATTTTGACAAATACATAAAGGATATGCATCCATCATTATAGTATCATATAGAATAATTTCACTGCCATAAAAAACCTCTGTGCTCTGCCTGTTGACCCCTCCCTACCCCTTAACCCCTGACAACCACGGATCTTTTTACTGTTTCCACAGTTTTGCCTTTTCCCAAATGTTATGTGTTTGGGATCATTCAGGATGTTGTGTTTTCAGATTGCCTTCTTTCACTTAGTAACATGCACTTAATATCCCTCCATGTCTTTTCATGGCTTGATAGCTCATTTCTTTTTAGTGCTGTATAATATTCCATTTGTATGGATGTGCCACAGTTTATTTATCCATTCACCTGCTGATGGGCATCCTGCTTGCCTCCCAGTTTTGGCAATTATGAATAAAGCTGCTCCAAACATCCATGTGCAGATTCTTGTGTGTATATAAGTTTTCAGCTCCTTTTGGTAGATATCAAGGAATGTGATTGCTGGAATGTGTGATCAGACTGTTTAGTTTTGTAAGAAACTACCAAACTTCAAAAGTCACTATACTATGGTATATTTTTTAAATGACTGAATCTGCAGTCCAGCAATACCTATCTGAGGTCTGCTGTTAAAGACTCCAGGAAACTTCCCTGATCAGCCTCTAGTCGGAAGATGCTTCTCCTTCTGTCCTTATGTTTCATCTTTTTAGTTTGAGTCTTTGAAGCCTGTGAAAATGCAAACCCCTGTACAATTGGTAACAATCTTCATTGTCATTAATTATGTATACCTTGAATAGGAACAGACGTTCTAAGAGTGCTTTGATTAAGCAAAATGTAGTGAAGGTTAAGGGGAAGAACAACACTATGTGTAACTAACTGGTCTGTATGCTTCCTCTCCTACGAGTACTTGCTGTATCCCAGGAGAGAGATCTGTCCAGTTTAATAAGTGATAAAGCAGCCAACAGTCGGCAGGCACTAAACTGGAACTGGGCATCCAAAGGTGAAGAGGAACAGTCTGTGTCCTTGAAGAGCTCACCACCCAGGCATGTACAAACACAATTTCAGTATAACATGATAAACACTATAATCGCCAAAACCATTTATCCTTGATTTTCAAATAATCTGCCTAGTTGTCAGTGGATGTGTCAAATCATGTGTTGCAATCATTGACGCAGAAAATATGGTTTGCTCAAATAGAGGCATTAAAGCACCACAGAAGCTCAGCGGTGAGCATGACTGACTCAGCCTGGAGGGTCTGATAAGTCTTCACAGAGGAGGCAAACATTGGGGTTTAATACTCAGCAACATATGTGACCTTTCCTGGCACAGGGGAGAGACAGAAGTTTTCATGCAGACCGATCAATGTGTGCAAAGGTGTGAAGTGGGTAAGAGCAGGGTCTGTTTTGGGGACAAGCAAGTGGTTCATTGTGGCCAGAGGAAGAGGTGCCTGTGCTGGGGCAGGAGGGATGGGTGGGAAGAGACAGGATGGGCAGGCAGGAGGCAGCATGGGAAGGACTTTTACATCACGGGCAGGAAGCTGACCTTGTACAGTAGGTTCAGTAAGACAGCCATGAACCATATATGAGTTCACGAAATGAGTACCTGAAATGTGGCCAGTGCA
Source organism: Camelus ferus (assembly GCF_009834535.1). Taxonomy (NCBI): domain Eukaryota; kingdom Metazoa; phylum Chordata; class Mammalia; order Artiodactyla; family Camelidae; genus Camelus; species Camelus ferus. The sequence goes on along the minus strand of NC_045716.1, from coordinate 14,088,201 downwards.
AGTGAGGGGCAGAATTTTTTGTTTTATTTCATTTTATTCATGTAAATTAAAAAATGAAAGTAGTCTAAAGTAGAGAGAGGGAGTGATAGAGAGATGGATAGGTCAATAGATAGATAGATAGACAGACAGACTGATAGATTTTTTTATCTGATAATCTGCCTGCATGACTCTAACCCTTTCCACCTCTTTTTCTGGGTGGGGAGGGCACAACTGTGAACCTTTGCAGGTGAAGTTTGTCTTATCACTCATGCATAATATAACATGATGAGAGTTCATGTTTTTAAACGCCAAAGACATTTTTTTTTCCCCAACAAATATCTGAGCACCTAGGATGTGCTTAGTGTTAAGGAGATAAAGATGAAAAAGCGTGGTTGTTTACAGTCTGAAGGAATTCAGACACACGTTCACCAAATTCTTTTGATCACATGACTGTGTGTAAATTGTCATTGAGGAGGTAACCTAATATAAATCCATCTTAGTGATGACAGGGTTAATATATTCAAGATGAGTCATGAGTCTCTGCTGTCTTCTCGAGAGTTTGTCCATAGAGGAAATTGGATTTTAGAAAATCAAATATTTTGTCATTTTTGACTTTTAAATTGATGCCAAACATTTAGATTTTTAAAGCATTTTTCATATCCTGTCATTCAATGTGTATATTTCATGTATGTGTACGTTATTTTATATGTACATATATTCGTATTTTATGTATACATATACATATTTTATGTATATTTATTTTACATCATACATTTTATATATATAAGCTTTTCCCTACACAACCTCCTTTCTCCTTGCTTCTGTGAATATGGACATGTGGTTTAGGGAAAAAGGAAGAATTATTTGGGGACAAACACCATGAAAGCAGGATGCAAACAGATTGGTGGGAGTTCCAAAGACGGCCACTTAGGTCAAAGGACAACTCAAGGACTGGCTCTATTCCCTTGCTACTCTGGACCTTTCAAAACCTGGCAACATCAACATGACCTGGGAGCCTGTTAGAAATGCAAGATCTCAGGTCCCAACAAGACCTCCTGAATCTACCTTTTGAACAAGATACCCAGGTTATAGAATAGAGAGCCCAGAAATGAACCCACAAAATTTTCGACAAAGGAGGCAAGAATATACAATGGAATAAAGACAGTCTCTTCAGCAATGATGTTGGGAAAACTGGACAGCAGCATGTAAAGCAATGAAGCTGGAACACTCCCTTACACCATACACAAAAATAAACTAAAAATGGATCAAAGACTTAAACATAAGACAAGATACAATAAACCTCCTAGAAGAAAATACAGGTAAAACATTATCTGACATACATCTCAAAAATGTTCTCCTAGGGCAGTCTACCCAAGCAATAGAAATAAAAGCAAGAATAAACAAATGGGACCTAATGAAACTTACAAGCTTCTGCACAGCAAAGGAAGCCATAAGTAAAACAAAATGACAACCTACAGAATGGGAGATTTTTCCAAATGATGAAACCGACAAAGGCTTGATCTCCAGAATATATAAGCAGCTCATACACCTTAATAAGAAAAAAACAACCCAATCCTAAAATAGGCAGATGACCTAAACAAGCAATTTTCCAAGGAAGAAATACAAATGATCAATAGGCACATGAAAAAATGCTCTATATCACTAATTATCAGAGAAATGCAAATCAAAACTACAATGAGGTTCACCTCACACCAGGCAGAATGGCCATCATTCAAAAGTCCACAAATGACAAATGCTGGGGAGACTGTGAAGAAAAGGGAACCCTCCTACACTGCTGGTGGGAATGCAGTTTGGTGCAGCCACTGTGGAGAACAGTATGGAGATTCCTCAAAAGACTAGGAATAGATTTACCATATGACCCAGGAATCCCACTCCTGGGCATATACCAGAAGGAACCCTGCTTCAAAATGACACCTGCACCCCAATGTTCATAGCAGCACTATTTACAATAGCCAAGACATGGAAACAGCCTAAATGTCCATCAACAGATGACTGGATAAAGAAGATGTGGTATATTTATACAATGGAATACTATTCAGCCATAAAAATGACAACATAACGCCTTTTGCAGCAACATGGATGTCCCTGGAGAATGTCATTCTAAGTGAAGTAAGCCAGAAAGAGAAAGAAAAATACCATATGAGATTGCTCATATGTGGAATCTAAAAAAAAAAAAAATGAATGAACATAAATACAAAGCAGAAACAGACTCATAGACATAGAATACAAACTTGTAGTTGCCAAGGGGGCGGGGGGTGGGAAGGGACAGACTGGGAGTTCAAAATTTGTAGATACTGACCAGCATATGCAGAATAGATAAACAAGATTATACTGTATAGCACAGGGAAATATATACAAGATCTTGTGGTAGCTCACAGCAGAAAAAAAATGTGACTATGAATATACATATGTTCATGTATAACTGAAAAATTGTGCTCTACACTGGAATTTGACACAACATTGTAAAATGATTATAACTCAATAAAAAATGTTTCAAAAAAAAGAAACAAAATAATATTGGCATGAGTTGGTAAATGTTGAAACTGGGTGATGGTACGTGGATATACACTATCTACTTTTGCATTGTCTTAAAATTTCCAAAATAAAAAGTTAAAGCAAAAAAAAAAAAAAGAATATAGACATATTTGTTGAGGGGAGTTGGGGCGGGTAGCCACCATTCAATCCACTGCAGACCCTAATAAGCTGTATGGCTCTGGACAGCTGTCTATAAAATGAGAGAAGACTCAAATTTCTCATCTATCAAATGACATCTCTATTAATAATAGTGTTAATATTTTCTGACTCGGAGTCTTTTACTTGAGTGCTCTATCCCTAGGCAGAATAGGACAATGAAAGGAAAAACTATCAAGTGTGTTTTCTGTTTTTTTTTTTTTAAGTATCATCATCTTTATGGTCCACTGCCTTTATATTAATTCTCCCAGCAAATATTTGTCCAGGACACAATTCCCAGCGGAGTGTTGGACTACAGTAATAAAGGAACACTCCTATCCTCAGAGAGCTTACATTCCATGTAAGCTTATGGCCTCCCCTATTGAGGAAGAGATGCAATAAAGAAGTAACAAATGCATACTCAACCTAATTAGATAATAAGGTGATGGATGGAGGCACCTGATAGACTGACTGGGAAGGCTTCCCCAAAGATAGAACATTTATTAACATTAAGATATTAAAAATGAAGAGGAGCCAAGAATAAGGTGGTTGAAAAAACTGAAAGGAGGCTCATATGATGGGAATAGAATTTTCGAAGACTTAATGTGAAAAATGAATTATGGAGAAAAAAACTAAGAGCACACGTGAAAAAGCTGGAAGGGTTTTAGTTGACAAGATGTCATAGTGTGATGTGCGAGCCACTGAAGTCCTTATGGCCTTGGACAGCATTGGTCTCCAGCTCGGGGAAGGTGTTGGTTCTGCACTGCCCTGTGCTGCTCAGAGTGTTCCGTCTGACCACTATGTGTGGTCCAAGTAAAACTAGGTCAATTAAAGACCATCTTTGGACTGTGTCTAGTTAAAAAAGAAATCCAAATCTGACTCCTAACGACTTGAATAATGTAGATCTTTATTCTAAGTTTTCTTGAAGTTACAATACAGATGTGAATAGGGAGCATCACAGAGAAAAATTCTTCAAAATTCTCTTTAGACATCTTTTCCACACTCGTGCCAGCCTCTCAGCTTCTCTTCTCTCGACTGCTGTCCTTTCATACCATCTACCCCGATGTGAACCTTACCCCGTCACCCCCTCCAAAAAGCCAGAGCTGTCCATGTCCCCCTCCCCTCTTCCCACAGGGAGTGTATTTCCCCCTCTGACTTCTCCTCTCGTGACAAGCAGCCTACCCACCACAGGTAAACCCTCCATCTCACTGCACGTACTTTCAGATGGCCATGGAGATATCTGACAGGTCCCGTCAGCAGGACTCAGTAGCTGATTGGCTCATCACAACATACATTTATTTCATTCTCACTCTGTGTCCCAGCCTGCGCCACTCTGTGAAGCAGGCAGTGTTCTTATCCTCATTCAAAACTGGGGAAACCAAGGCTCAGAAAGCCTACATCGCTCGCCTAAATCCCCAGAGCTGGAAAAATAGCAAAGACGGGATTTGAGCCCAAGAAGTCTGACCCTGGGAACTGGACATTTCACCCCTGTGCTGGCGTGAGAGGGCGAGGGAAGTCTGTGATGATCTCCTGCGTCTCAGGTTGACTTACCGGGACTGGGTGGTGAGGCCACCAGCACAGGCAGGAAAAGTAGGTGAAAGCATGGCCTTTGGTTTTGGAGGTGGCGGGGGTAGTTGCTCCTAATTACTGTTACTCCTGTGTTAAAACTCCCCGTTTGTTTCTAAGGGCAACGTAAAAACTGCTTCTTTTCTATTTTCCTACCTTCTTTATTCTGCCTTCGTGGTAACTGTTAACTCTGACCTTTAGAAGGCAATATACCAAACTCTTCCAGAAGAAACACAAAATGATTGGCAGAGCACGCCCAAAGCAGACTCAAAATCAGAAAAGAAGCGCTGATAGCTTTATGGCTTTGCCAGGTCTATTTGGCCATTTTCCATCCTTAGCAATTAGAGTTGATGGCATGGGGGGGGGGGGTCCAATCTGGGGTTAACTGGGGTTCAGACTCTACTTGTCCAATGCGGTCTATTTGGGTAGTGCCCGCGTGCTCATGTTCCTTGAGTTTGTTAGGCTCTTGGCAGCCTCACCTATGATGGGGAGTAACCCCTGCTCCCTTCCTCTTGTGGGGAACACATGGTCCCAACCCACATCAAAATGACAATCATTGGATATTCCCCGGCTATCACAAAGGTTAACCAGGAACTTCTCCAAACAGCGCCTCTCCATGGCCAACTGTGAGCAGCTTTTGAACAAGTTTCTTATTCACAGAATCACAAGCAAGAAGGCTGCCTGCCCAGAATCAGTCTCCCCAGAGAGCAGATGCCCCTTTTGATACCACATCATCCTTGCTGGTTCTCTCCCCTGACCTCCCTCGACCTGGACCAAGGCTGCTTGTGCCCCTTATGGCACAATCACAGTTTGTTTTTCACATTCAAGTCCTGGTTTCTGAAAATACCAGAGGCCTGACTCACAAAAGAGAGACAGTTTTAGAGTCTTTTATGATCATTCTCCAGACCAAAAAAAACTGGGTTTCTGAGACACAGAAACTGAGGACCAGAAACTGAGGATTGGTGTCTTCTGCTCTGGCTCTTCCCCAAGGCTGCTTGGACTCACCAGTCTCAGACGGCAGATCTGTGTCATCAAAATAAAGTCACTGATAGTCGCATTACATCATCCGTGTAGCAGTTTTACTCTGTGGGTCCTTTGATGCTAGAAGGGGCCTCCCCTTTTGATGCCAGAGAGACTTTAGCTCTAGTTTGCTTTCTTCTGATGGATGCAAAACTCTCTCCTCCTCTGTCTACTAAGGCTGCGCTTAACATCTCTCCCACTTCACAGATGGGGAGAAAGAAACAAAGAGCCAAAGCTCGCAAACAAGGTCTTACTCAGCCCTTCCTCCTGCCTTTTCCAACAGAACTTGATGTTTCTCAGGTGTCACCCACTACTCTCCATGCATCAATCATGACTCGAGGATAGTGGCTCCAACTCTGGTCCTTATTCATTTAAGCCATCAGATCATGGTACAGCTAAGTCAGCAAATTCAGGTTGGCAGAAAGGACTTGTACCATATGCTTAGACTTGGGAGTGCCTTGTCTCTCCGTTCCTGTTGAGTGTGGGCAGAGAAACACATTGCCCCAGTTGCTGACCCCAAAGGGAATTAGCTTTAAGATGACGCTTAAACTTGATTGGCAAAGAGGCCGTTGATAACATACATAGGCCGTTGATAACATACATAAATCGTTGAAATAACCAACCATTACGGCCTATTCTACCTTTTGTAGGCTAATAAATTTGCTTATTGTTTTTGCCAGTTTATGTCAAGTTTCCTGTATTTTTTTTGCAGTCAAAGCATCCTGTACTTTAATCCTCTCCACCTCAGGAAATCCTGTCAGTCCATCATTTATTCAAGTCAGAGACTTAGGAATCATAATTTGTTTTTCCTTTTCCTGCACCATCTCCAAAATTTAGTAAGTCAGCAAGCCTACTTGTTCTAACCTCCAAAATATATTCATAACCCATCCTATACTTCCACTTCCAGTGCCTCCATCTTATTCCGTTGTCTCTCACATAAAATCTGCAATTAGCTTCTAACTCTTGTCCCATCTCCCACTCTGGCCTTCCTGCAATCTGTTATCCATGCAGAAGTCAGAATGATCTTTTTAAAACATAAGTCATGTTATTCATTGTTTGAAACTTTCTAATGGTTTCTCACTTTGAAAAAAAAACACAAATATCTCATTGATTTAGTTACAGTAAAGACTACATCACTGTAATAAAGATCTCAAAATATAGTGACTTAAAAAAGATAAAAGTTTATTTCTCTTTCACATAAGAGTCAAGGCTGGCAGGACAATTCTGCTCCACAAGGTCCTTTGAAGACCCAGGTTCGTTCCAGCTTTATGCTCCGCCCTCCCTCAAGCTAGAGTGTTGTCCTTATTTGCATGGTTGGTCTCTTGAGGGAAGGGAAAAGAGAAGAAGTTGAAGACAAGCATTTTCCCTTCAGTCAAGTGGGGTGGGTGTTGCACACACCTTGTCTGCTTATATTCCATATATTCCATTGGCAATAACTTTGGTGGCATGGCCACACCTCACAACAAAGAAGGCTCAGGAGCTCCGTGTCTGGCTAGGTGTCCAGATTAAAGTCTTTTACCAAGGAGGAAAAGGAGACTAGATTTTGGGAGGATGCCTGGCAGTGTGGCATACTTATTGTCTCCTTCAAAGCCCAAATAACCTAGTCCCTGCAGCCCTTTCATTGTCATCTCCGGCATCCTTCTTAGTTCACTCATGAGGAGCCACAGTGACTTCCTTTCTGTTTTGCAAACATCTCATCCTGAAGTCATTCCTACCTCCAGCTCCTTGCACTTGCTTTTCCTGTGCCTGGAACAGCTCAGTGCCCAGTAAGCCTCACAGTCTGAGTTCCTTCTTATCCTCCAGGATTTCATTCTGTTGATTGAAAATGTCTCCTCCTCAGAGAGCCCTTCTCTGACCACCTTTCTCATATTGTCTTACCTCTTAGTACTGGCTGTCTCTCTCCCTGGAGTCTGAGCTCCAGGAGGACCGGGGCTTATTTGTCTGACTCTCGTTTATAGACGTTACTTGGTCAAGAACATCATATAGACACGATGAACCCTTTTGAGAATAAAAGGATAAAAGGATCCTAAACAATGTCTCCCCATCTCATCCTGTGCAATTATCGCTCAGATCAAAATGTAAGACATTGCATTTGTTCCTCTTAATTTTATTCTGTTAGACATGGCCCGTTGCCCCAGCTGTAGATCTTCCTTGGGATCTGATTCTAGACCTGTTCACGGCAAGTTGGCTGCCAGCCTCCAGCACTGTGTTAATGCTCAGCGTTCCCAGCTTTAATTCATGCTGCCCTTCCGCCGCCCTGCCCCTTTCATGTGTGCTCCCACAATCTTGGCGCTTGTTTGCAAAGCAAGAACTAAGTGTCATGGGGATTAAGGAACCAGGATTCAGGAGATCTGGGTGCTAGTTCCAGTTCCTGTGGTCTTTTTAAAAATCACATCAAGAAAGTCATTCCCGTCTTTGGGGTCTCATTTTCCCATCTGTATAATAGAGCAACAATGCCTGTTATGTGTTCCTCGCAGGTTTGTTATGAATCAGATAACAGTGTACATAAACACGCCGTGGAACAATCTAAAATTGTATTGAAATGGGAGGGAGTGTTCCGGGACACAGGGCGTAAGGACAGGCGTCAGGGAGAGGCCATGAAACGAGGGACAATGGTGGGGTCAGAGGCTGTTCTCTGGAGCTCATCTCCAAAACCATCAGGCTCCCCCTCTACTTACACAATAGGGCATCTCGTCCTTTCTTCCCCTAGTTTTCATGCCAAGCATGGGGACACCTCAAAGAAGCCACCAAAAAAAAAAAAAAAATCCCTTTGTGCTAGATGACAAAATGGAGGCCTTGCTAAGAAGGAAGACTTTTTAAATTCCGTTATAACCAGTTTAACCCAAGGTCCCATCTTGGCACATATTAAAGTTCCTCAGAAATGCCAGAGAGGATTTCATTCATAACAATAAAATAAAATAAAATAAAATCTTTAAAGTATTCTTTTCATATTTCCCTCAAGATCTTACACCCCAAATCTACCTTTTGCCCCCTCTCTAAAGTCTCCTAGCTCATCTCCCCTACCTTTTTTTAATAGAGGTACTGGGGATTGAACCCAGGACCTTATGCACGCTAAGCACAAGCTCTACCACTGGGCTATACCTCCCGCCTCCTAGCTCACCTTGACCATTATCTTTTACCCTCTTCTATCCCACACTCTGTCCATTCCATGTGAATCCACCAAGCCAGACCAGGATCCTCTGGGTTCTGCCCTTGCTCATCACCTTGTTTTATATCACAAATTGCAGGCGCTGAGCTTGCTGTTCAGAATTTGATGTACACTGAAAGAAAAAGAGGTTAAGGGGTACTCAAGGGGTCCTCATAACACTTGATATTTTCTACATATCCCACTGACTTGTTGCCTTTTAGATGAAAAGAAATTGAGGCTCAGATATGGTGGAGAGGAAGGGAGCAGAGGGGACGGTCAGAGACTGAGTAGATGTCTCTAGTAACTCAGTGCCTCATCTTCCCCACCACCTGGACAGGGTGTTTTCCAGCACCCCCCACCACCGTGTTGTCCAGTCCTGATGTCTCTGTCTTATACACGTAGCTTATCATCTTTCATGGTTCTCATGAGCTTGGGGATAGGAAAGGCTAGGCTAGGTGCTGATGGAAACACACACAGCATGTGGTCCAGGGACTGGCTGCTTCCTCATGTCTCAGCCACAGCATCATCAAAAACCTCTATGGCTATAAATCCTCAGTTGGTGTGAACAGCAGAGGTTGGTGGCCAGTGGAGGGCGTCAGGTGATTCTACCTCCAAAATCTTTGGCCTCTCACCCACCACATGTAAGTGAAAACAGTCCTCATCTCCTGCCCTCCAACCACCACCCCCTGAGGCTGACATGTCACTGAGAAAGGGACCGATTTCTTGGCAAGTCCCTTCCAGAAGTTTTCCAACCTCTGCTTCAGCATTTGGCTCAGAGAAAGGCCTCAAGGAGACTGAGATCATCTGTCCTGGCTAAGCTGTGACCTGGAGACAGAAGGGTTTGGGCATATTCCACCAGCGTGGGAGTGACTGCTCTCCAGTCCTCCTGTGATCAGAGCTTTCAGCATATCGTAATCTGATCGCACTTTGGTTTAGTCAAGCCAAGATCAGAGAACTTACTGTGTACCCCGCAACCACAGTGATCTGAAGGAGACAAAAAAAAGCATACTTTCAAAGAACTTGCATTCCAGTGGGTGGACAGACACAGAAAGAGATCGTTTTGAATTAATGTGTTGAGCGCAGATACAGGATGAACACTGCCGTGGAAACATGGAACTGGGGCTCTTAGCTCAGCCTGGTGGGAGCAGGGATTCCTAGAGGATGTGACGCCCGAACTGAATCTTAAAATATGCGTGAGAAAGTGCCCAAAGGGGAGGAAGGCATTCTGCAGTAAAGGCACAGAGATGCAGAACAACGCTGTATTCAAGGGCCACACATGGTCCTGCATATGGAAGCACAGCAAAGAAACAGAAAAAAACAGAAGACAAAGTGGAAACCAGCAGTGAGGCTGCAAGAACAGGAAGGGGTTGAGCCCCACAGAGCCTGGTGTCCGTTCTAAAACACTTGACTTTGTGTCAAGGAGACTGTGGAGAGCCAGGACTGTTTTAAGCAGGGAGTGATAAAGTCAGACATCAGTCTTGCCAGGTTTCTTAATTTCAATGGAACTGTTTATTTGAGTTTTCCAATTAGGAAATATTGGCACATCTGGAATTTTACAACTGAGGGTCATCACCAAGGTGTGAAAATGGCTTGTGTGAGAGTGTCCAGGCCTCCCTCTTGGAGGAACTCTGTGTCGCTGATTTTCTTTGCCTGGATCCAGGGGCTCGGGCACCCATCCAGTTCACAGCACCCAGCCCAGTGCCCCGACGCCCTGTCCTCTGTTCAGGTCCGCGCTGCCTGCTGCCAGGCTGCCTTCTCCCACAAGCCAGAGTTAATTAAGTAGCTCCTTCTCATCCCTTACAATTCTTACAACGAGTCTCTAGGTAGACTTTTTTCTTTTTCATACTGTGAGGAGTATTTGGAGCTTTAGAAAAAAAAAAAAAAACACTGGGTCTCCTTAAGTCAAGAATTTAAAACATTTTATTTGGTTTCAGATTTCCTTGAGAGGAAAAACAAAAACACTGTGTTGATAAGTTTCTTGGCATGAGAGATGCATTTGTTTGCCAGCTCTTGAAGACTTTTCCCTCTGAAGCCCTGAGCATAGACACAAGAGCCCTCAACTAGCCTGGAGAAGAGGTTTCCTTTTGAAAATGCCCCACGGCCTGTGCTGAGTGGCAGGGATTTGGATCCTTGCGAAAATCCACCTTCGTAGTGTCGTTATTTAAATCTAAAGAATCTCTGTGGGCTGAGGAGTGCTTTCCAAGTTCTCCTCGCAGGGAGGCCTTGGACATGGTGTTCGCTTCTCTTGAGGGAACATTTCTTAATAAATGAATTTTTTTCCCCACAAGAATCTGCTGCTCTAAATTTGTTAAAATTTGCTCAATATATATATATATATTTAATTTCTGTGTCAAATGCTGGAATGAGCTCATACAACTCAATAACAGAAAAACAAACAGCCCAATCAAAAAATGGGCAGAAGACCTAAACAGACATTTCTCTGATGAAGACTTACAGGTGGCCAATGGGCACAGGAGGAGATTCTCAGCGTCCCTAATTATCAGAGTGTAAATCTGTGGCCAGATAAGTGTGAGATATTGGTTGCTGGGAAGCAATTAATACATTTTTTTGAAAAAAATATATTTAAAAAGTCATGGAATATAGTGTAAAAATGATATGTATAGATAGATACATCAGTAAACTTTCCATAGCTTGTACAAATATTTTTTGGTCAATAAATGTCCTGCCAAGCATTAGGGCTTTGAGGTGGTACAGCCCGGTTCTCCCATGACCACTGCCACATACATGTCCATACGAAGATTACAAGTCAACTGAGGGCTCTAAGGAACAAATAACTCCCTAACTGTATGATTTCCAGTAACTATGTAAGAGAACGCAGCTGGTCTGAGGCTGAGATGCCTAGTGATGGGTCTACCCAAGTGCGCCCTCCCGTGAGGGTAGGAAGCACAGGGGTGCTGGCCATCCTGAAAGCAGGAAATGAAAGAGGATGTGGGACCAGAAAAGAGACGGCGCAGTGCGTGAACACTCATCTCTACACGTGCAACTTTACAGTTGAGCTTCAGGGATGCTCAGGAATCCAATTACCTCTCCTCTCCCGCTTGTACAGAACAGAATGAAGAGGTGGGCAGGGAAGCAAAAAGTCCCCCGTTCTGTGGAACTTGGAGAGGAAAGGAGAAGACACTTTGCCCAGCATCAGGTACTTCTCTTGAAACTCTCCAGAACTTCTGACAACAAAGTAGATGGTGGGTTATCAGGGGACAGCACCGGAGGTGGGAGAGAAGAAAGAGGGGTATTAGGATAACCCAGGAAAGAGATGAAAAGTCTTAATGAAGGCAGTGTCACAGAGACAGGTTTCTGAATTTAGAATGAGCGGAGTGTAACCAAGGAGACACACGGGTATGTGGAAGGCTCTGGTGGGATTATTCACTGAATTATACAGAAAACAGCCTCCTTAGTGCCCCGGATAGGGTATTACATCGGAGGGGTGTTTAAGGCTCCATGACTATGGGAGAAGAACCCTTTAGGGTGCAGTAGTGAATGTCTGGGGGTGGTGTGCTCTGTCTGCCCAGCATCCCTTTTCCCATTTCTATTAATAACACCTCTCTTTCCTTTGGAGAAACGGTCTCATTTGTCTATTCAGTCCATCACTGAGTCTCATCTTCCTGGTCATAAAGGGGCTTGCCATCTATCTGGCCACAGTGATGAACTCAAAGACAGGCACGTGACTCAGCATGGGTCAATCACAGCCTTTCCACAGGATTGTTCCCATGAGTAAGGCCCTTCACCTATCTGGCCACGTGAGCTGGAGAATTGTGACTCTTGGACTGCTAGTCGCTATGTGCTTGCCTTGTAGAGAAGGTCTGTCCTCAGTGGGAAAAAAAGACAGACATAAAAAGACAAGAAGATGTAAATGATAGAAAGAACCTGACTACATCACAACCCAGCTCTTCCTTCAGTTCCTACAGCTCTTCTTCCATCCCATGAGCTATCCCAGGATCTTTCTGATAAACAACCTCCATCTCCTCCTTTTTTTTCCTCCCTTAAGCTAGTCTGAGCTGGCTTTCTGTCACTTGCAAGCAAAAGATTTTTGACTAATACTGCTGCAAAAGGAAAGCAACTGCAGTCAGAACTTCACTGGCTGTCTCCCTGGCATGAAGGTATGAGAAAAACTAGTTGCCTGGACCATAGCAGCAACACCAAGAGGCTATGGGGGAGAGGGGATGGTAGTAACATCCGTTATAAATGAATTGCATCCAGTTGAACAAAGGGCTTTTATAAGAACAGTGCTAAACAGAAGTTGGCATGTATCTCTCTCTGGCTTTGCTCTACTGGAGACTGAATATCTCAGGAAAAACCAAAACAAGCCAAGAAGAATACACTGGTGCTGGGCTGCTGCATAAGATATGTAAACAAAATATAAGAAAACATTACCTGAGAGCAAGGATTGTTTTTTATTAAAAAAAATTAATGTAAGAGAGTATAGAATCTTCTCTGCTTGTTTTTAAGAGACAGAGCAAGAGAGAGAGAGAGAGGGAGATTGAGTCATCTTTTTACAGCCAAAGGCCAGGGAACGGACTATTTAGATCCTCTGGTTGCACAGTTCAGTGACATAATTTTTGCTTGTTAATGGGAAACTGACTTCACTGTAACTCTGCAGCATCAGAGTCTGACCTGCCTGACTTCAGAAAGTAGTTGTATCTCAGTGGTGTTAAAAAGAACACTTAAAAATAGCTTCAAATCAAGGGAGGCATATACTTCACTTCCACTGGGTCCCAAGCAAGAAACATGAGGTTTTCCCCACGTGGTACCCATGGAAGTCTGCCCTGAAAATATAACATGGAAAGGTCTAAACTTGCAAAACATACAGAAGAACTCACCAATTCTAAATGAAGAACTCCTAATGCACTTAATTTGATTTTCCAAAAGTGAATTCATACACAGCTTTTTAAGAAAACACCCTTAAACAGTGTGAGGCACACATCTATCCAGTACTTTTGAGTCCTGGAAAGTTAGCACTAGAGGCGCGCCTTTGGATGCGTGCCACTAGATGGCGTGTCAGGCTAACTCAGTCTCCTCTGAGCAACTTGCTTGCTATCTCTACACCTCCTGCCATGTTTATTTGGTGAGTCATCTCAGGCCACCTGATAAACATTCAAGAAATGCTTAAGACCAACTCAGCAGAAAATATAACTTTCACCTAAGTGGTGTGATGAGTATTATTAAGATATCTCTGGCAAGATTTTTTCAGAGCCTGAAATCAGCCTACCTCTTTATTTCTTGAATTGAATGTATATAAAAATATGACTTTTACATTAAACAAATGAGAATCAGTAGGGTGAAAACATAAAATAGTTGATTTTCCCCCCCCACATTTGCCTAATTCTAATCCATCCTATGGGTCTAGTCCTTCCTTGCTTCTTGAATAAAATCTAGATCCATGATTTCTTTGGTCACTCTTGAATAATACATGGCTTCTGCTCATTTTTAATTAAAATGATGATTCTTTTATAATGATCAAACTCTGGACAATATGAAAGTTGAACCTTCTAGCTCTCCCCTGTTACAGGCTCATTTTAGTCTAGAAGCTTGCATTTAGAGAGAAATGCATGTACTGTCTAGTTTTTTCCCACTTAGCACTTCCATTCCTTCTTCCCTCAATCATTTATTTTTCTTGGACACAGGGTTGCTGTGTATATGTGTGTATATGTGGAATTATTATGGAGAGAAAAAGGACAGGTAAGGAGCAAGAAAGGCCTTTCTCGATGGGCATCAATTTAATATGACATTTTACCAAATAAGAATTCACAATCAAAAACTACAACACATGTAAGGAAACAAGAAACAATGAGTGAGAGTTAGTGGAAGTAACAAACTTCAAAATTAGACCCACAAAGAGTGCAGATACTGGGATTATTGGATATAAAGTATAAAATTAGCACATTTAATACATTCAAAGAAATAAGAGGGAACTGTATACAAGAGTGAAGAGCAAAACATGATTGACAATGACCATTGTAGATTTGAAAAAGAACTAAATTGAACATTTATAAATGAAAAAAGTAATTAAAATTAATTAAATTTAATTAAGTATTAATTAAAATTAAAACTTGAGGAGATTAAAGGCTACTGAAGAGAAAAGTAGTGAAAAGGAAGATAAACTTGAAGGAATTACCCAGAATAGAGCACAGAAAGAAAGAGATGAAAAATACAAAAGATGGATCAAGCAACATACAGAGTAGAATGAAAAGGTCTAACATACGTTCAATTGGAATTCTCGAAAGAGTTTAAAGAGGAGAAATATTTGATATGTGAATAGCTGAGAGTTTTCCATCACTAATGAAAAAATCCACAAGTTCAGGAAGCACAACAAATCCCAATGTGAATTAGTGAAAAGAAATTTATACCTGATCACATGTTGACTAAACCAAAAAACACTAGAAACAAGAAGAAAATCTTAAAAATAGCCAGAGGGACAAGACAGATTGTTTACAAAGGAAGGATAATTAGATTGGGAACAGGCTTTTCTAAAGCCACAATAAAAGGCAGAAGGGAGCAGAGAATTATCTTCAATGTGCTGAGAGAAATGAACTATTGATTTAAAATTGAATAGTCACTGAAATTATCTTTCAGGAATAAGAATGAAGTAAAGACTTTGTTCCAAACAAATAAAAGCTGACAGAGTCTCTTACCCATAGACCATCACTATAGAAAACTTCCTTCAAAAAGAAAGGAGAAGATTTCTAAAGCAGATCTGAAATTCAGGAAGAAAAGATGCATAGAAAAAAACACTTCGGTGATTCTAAACAAACTTTATAAGTCAAACACCATATTTTATAAAGCTGAGAAGAGAGATAGAATGAAAACCAAGGACAAAGCTGTAGTAAGTCTGGAGAAGGTAATCAGAATTAAGCTGTTTGAGTCTGTCTTGAAGTTAAATCGACGTGTGAACATTTTTAAGGTAACCACTAAAAGAAGAGAATTGAGCCCAGATGTTTCAAGCAAGGACAAATTTTCCATTCAATTAGGACCTTAAAATCTGGAACTCCCTTGAAAGGGCCTGGTGGAGATGGGAAGATTAATAGTTCTCTGGGGGTACTTATCACTTCTTTTGCTAACAAAGGTTTTAAGTTGCCTTCTCTTAATTACGACACCGTGGAATGTTTCAAATCTCTTCAGAACTTAAAATTCCCACAAATAGTTCCCTTCCTCCGTTCCCCAAGTGCCATTCCTAGCAGGCAAATGCATGTGCCCTTCTTGAAAATGAGTTAAGTACCATCCTCTGTCCAACCATCTTTCCTCCTCCTCTTCTCCTGAATGTCAGGTGGTCTGTGGAGAGTGGTGAGTGTGGCCCCAGAATCTGTCCAGGCTGTAGCTTATTAAAATCTGTAACAACATGCATTACGCTCTGCCAGGACTTGCCTCTAGTCCCACGGTACTTATTTCCTATTACAGCCCTTAAAACATTCTGAGGAGGTCATGTATTGTGTGATTTTCCTTTCCTGCTGAGGTTATTTAATGTCAGATCATGATTAAACAGTTGTGTTAAATCATGAGTTCTTGATCACAAATGTAGGTGAAAATGCTTTATTTCGTTTAAACGTTAACAACCGAATTCACTTTGTATGTTTGACCCTGAAAAAAAAATCACGGGCAACAGTGATATAAACATTTCGGTTTCGATGCCACAGACAAGGCACAAAAACAGCTGGGCAGGTGACTCTCTTGAATCAGCTTTCTGACCTTTCTTTGTCCTGCTGTTCCTTCTGTTCCCCTTTCTTTTAGTCCCACAAGGGAAATTCTCACTGGATAAGGTCTAATACCTTTGTCAATAAAGTGGCTTTTCTGAAAGCCAGGGTAAGAGGGGAGTTATGTCTGTTAGCCTCCCTGGAAGAAATGGGTCAGACTGCATTGACCTGTGCTCAGCCCCATCGAGAAACCCTAACAAAAGTGTTAACTAAATGTGGCATTGGCTCCTCTTAGTTCAACTAAAATCCCCAAACACAGTGAAGATGCCAGATAGGTCACTTCAGACAAGTCGCTCCCAAGCCCCGGAATTCTGAGCCTGGATGAATTTGCAGTTTGGCTCAGAAATTCCCCTTCAGGAAGGATTCTAAAATCTGAAGCACATTTTTATCAAAGTGTTTCCCCCTCACAGCGCGGCTAGTGAAAATGAAACTCTCCGTAAGCAGAGCTGACTCCCACTTAGAGCAGCATCTGAGGGAGCATCACTTGGGAGGACCAACAGCCAGTGTCTGTCCCTGCAGCTTCACTCCGGCGATGCAGTGAGTCAGCATCGTGTCCAGGACACTTCTCCCCAGATGTTTGGCTCATGCCTGTCCCACAGGTGTTGTAGGAATTGGCAGACAGATGCATGCTAAGGACCACAGACTCTAGACAGACAGTCAGAAGGGCTGGCTCTATCGTTTTAAAAATCATTTGACTATATAGGCAAATCACTTAGCCTTTTTCAGCCTCAGTTTTACATTCTGTTTGATGGGACCAACGCATTCACCCTGCCTCTGTCACTGGGGTTGTTGTGAACATCAAACAAGACAATGCATATGACAGGGGCCTGTAAACAGTAATACACCATAAAAACAACACAAATAATATTCTTATCACCCTCAGGCAGTGCTAGAGCGCAGACTGCTGCTTAAAGCAGTTCAACACCATCCTTACTCCACTCTGATGTTACAAGCCCCGTACTTCGAGCTTCACTGATCTGCTGCCCAGGTGAAGAGGAGGTAGGATCCTGGCAGGAAAAGACTAGGCACTTTTTTCTTTAAGTACCTGGGCCCCTATTTTGGTGGATTTGAATCTCTACCTCCTATAAATCAATTTCAACCTCCTGTAAGATTCTGGCAGCATTTGAATCTGACGTTGGAAGGGTAAATAAAATAGAGTTCTGTTATTCTTGCTGATCCCACTTTGGGTCTTAAGGCCAAAGTAGGTGTTGACCAGCCAGGCTGATCATTTGAATGCTTCAAAAAAATGATTTATTTTTGCCAATTCCCCAATGGTCTCTTCTCTTTCTATTCAGGAGCTAAGTTTTGCTCAGAATGACATCAAGGGAATGAGAAAATTACCTGTAATTTCTTGTTGTCGGATCTGAGGTTGTCACAACAGATTACTATTCTAGGGCCGGAAGCATCTAGAACTGCCTCCTGGGGAGTGTTCCTAGCGTTCCTGTCTCTCTGGTCACACAGTTCTCCCACCCCTGGACCTCGGTGAGCCAGTCACCACCGTCACAGCCAGACTGTGGGCTGCTTCATCACAGCCAGCCCCAGGGGAGTAAGAGCGACCTCCCCAGAACATTTGAAAAAAAAATTTCAAAGCCCAAGGGAGCCTCGGGACCAAGTGTTTGGGGCACACGATGGGGTGTGATCTAGAGCAGGGCTCTCCTGAAGTACATGTCAAAGGTACAAATCCTAGCTCCAGACCCACCCCATCAATCTCTAAGGCAGGGTCCAACAGTACATTTTTAACAGCAATCAAGTAATTCATATGACTAGGCAATCCTGGGAAGCACTGATCCAACAGAAAAAACTTTAGCGTCTAAAGACCTAATTAGGTCTGTGACATCACTGAAGGCAGTGATGGTTTATTTCTCCATCTATAAAGAAAAGAAGGGGCGGGTTATAACACTGTGACTTCAGCCTCTCTCAAAGGCTGCCTAAGCTCCAATTAGATTACCTGTATGAAGTCTTTCAGACTATTTAGAAATATTTCCAGATGTGGCTTTTCAGCCCAGAGAGCCTCGGGCCAGAGGGGCAGCCCCTTTCCATGCCTAGTTTGCACAGTCCCTAGCCAGGTGCATGCTAAGGACCACAGGACAGGAGCTCGTGGCCCATCATCTCTGCAAGACCTGTGCGTTAGTGAGGGTGGACATCCACCCTTGGGGCTGCAGAACTGAGCCCTGGAGAGGCAGATGGAGAGCTTCCCCGGGCACACGCTTGGGTGGCACAGCTGACAGTACCACCAGGTTCATGGCAAATATCCCCAGCTTCCTCAAGAGTTTCTGCATGGCCCAGAGAAGCAGTTCATCTACCAGGCGACACCTCCTGCCACCGGCATCCGTGCCCCCTCATCCAACCCATCCCTGACTCAGCTGTGACTCATAGGCAAACACACTCATGCCTCATCCCACCAGGCCCTCTGCCTCTCACCCCTCCCCATTCTAACTCACCTCTTCCGACTCAGACTTTTAAATACTGGCTTTTCAGATCACTGAGCATATCTTTAAATAGGATGGATGGACAAACACACACAACACTTAAATACTGAAATATACCCATTTAAATGAAAAAAAAAAAAACAACCCTTTAATTCTCTGGGTTTGTTGTAATTTATCCGTAGCGGTATTTCATCTTATATGCATAACATCTCCCAGTTCTTTCTCGGGCAGGTCTTTTTTCCCCTATTCAATTGCAGGGTCCCGATAGGCAGAGACCATGTCTTGCACAAGACTTATTTTCCATCTCAAATACAACGTAGGAAGGAAGTTAACAAGTATAAACACTTCCTGTGCAGGACACACTATTCAGGGGGAAAAGAAACAAAAGGTTGTGTTGGGAAAAGCCGGGGTGCCAACGATGGCCGGCTTTGCCTTTACTTGTCCGTTCAGCCTTATCTCCTGTCCACGTACCTAGAAATGACTGTCTTCTCTCTCGAATGGAGGCCTGGAAGTCTTGAGTGATTTATGCAGCCCTTCAGAGGACAACCTGGTCCCATCTCCCTAGGTTATTTCAGGAGCCTGTTATCATCTTTGTATTTTTTATTGTCCGTCTGTAGTTGTCTTTGGAACTGCAGGTTTCCAGTTTTAGTAATTCTCTCCTGTGGCTCCCTTCAACCTTCACCCAAATCACACATGCCCCCGGCTAATGAAGCAGTGTCTCTGGTCTCTGCAGCTGGTGCTGTGGGGCTCTTTGGTGGTAAGAAGCCTGACACGGTGCTAAGAATTGCCTAAGCAAGTTGAAATCCAAAGCTGGTGACTGAGAGATGATGCTTCAATCCTCTTAACCGTCTGAACTGCGGCCCAAACCGACACACTAGACCCAGGCCTTCAAAGGCCAGGGGCACCAGCAATTCTCAACTCAGCACCAGGGTTATGGCTTGTGTCTTCCAGCCCTTGGAAGTGCTGGCACTGGGCTGACCTGTCCTCCTGGTTCCTCTCACACAAGCCAAAGCCACTGTGATGTCCTTTGGCAATGATAACAACTCGTCCTTCTGACCCTCACCCAGCCAATTCTTTATTTCATTGCACACATGGGACTGGTTTGGAAATGCCATGGATTAAATGGACACCAGTGGAATGATCCTCTGAGAATAGGGCCTTGCTCCAGTCAGGTGGTTCTGGAGAGGACCAAGGAGATGCTGAAGAAAGCTTCTTCAGAGATCATCCATGGATCCACAGATAGAGGATGAACCGTTGCTGGGAGTGGAGGAAAAGGGAGGCCAAGCCTCATTGTCCTCCAGTGACTGGACCCAACCGTGTATCCCACCATAATAGTGTGGAGTGAAAAGTTTCAGCAGAGTCTGTTAAAGAAAGTGGAGACTGTTTGACACCGAAGGTTAGAGGGAGTCAGGGATGCCGGCCTCAACATTCAGACAAGAAGAAAAAGTCACTTTTTCCTTGAAAGGAAATGAGCAGATAAATAGGGCACCAACTTCTCATGCCTTGAGTAGGAATCAGCAATTTGGGCTGGGCTCAGCTAGGCAGTTCTTCTGTTGGGCTTGTCTGGGCTCACTCACGGGTTTGCAATCAGCTGAGACTGACAGGCTGTCAAGCAGGATTCCAGGGGGAACAGGGGCCTTTTCTCTGGGTTCACGCAGCAGGACAGCCCAGGTTCCTTCACCTGGGGGTGACCATAAGAGCAGCAAGAGAGGACAAGCCCCGTGCACGAGAATTTGTCAAGTCTCTGCTTGTTTCACATTTGTTATTGGGCCACTGGCCAAACCAAGTCCCATGGCCAATCCCAGATTCAAGGGCTCGAGAAACAAACTGTCCTTTTTGACATGAAGGGAAGTTTGTGGTCCTTTTTCACAATCTGTACAAATTACAAAGTCCAGAGAGATGTAGCTTTGGGATTTAGGCAAAATCTATCATTTGGACAAGGGTAGGAGTAGAAAGTGCTCCTTTCTGAGAAAGCAATACCCTCATCCCCCCAGAGTGTCTAGAGTGGCAGCCTGGGGGGCGCCCAGGGATGCCTGCTCCCCACTCAGGTGTCCTGGGATGGCGGGCAGAGCTGGGATGGCTGGAACCACTCAGGGTAAATGAAGTATAAAACGCACAGATGGTCCAGTGGAATCTGGGGGGGGGGGGGTGGCCGAGAATCAAAATATAATGAGATTATATATTCTTTTCCTCTTAGATTCTCTCTCAGGCTTCTCTATTTTGCATTGCTGTTTTCTCTTCTTTTTCTCCCTCTTTTCTTTCATGTGCGTATTTTAAGCATTTATCAAAAGGCACCTGATGACAACATAATCCCAGTGCAGAGGGAGGCAGGGCTTTGTGTGTGGCACCAACCCGCGGAGGGTCCAGAAGAGGGGAGGACGAGGGGAGCCCTTAACGTCCGAGACTCAGGCATCGCTGTGCCGAAAGAGAAAAAGTCGTTTGTGCTCTCAGGGTGGAAAAAGAAATGCCACTTCGACAGCTCTCTTGTTTTGTTCCAGCCACTCAAGAACTGTCATTCAGAACAGCAAATTGAAGTCATTTCCATGATTGTCCAGCAGGTCACTGTCACTGAGCTCACCAAAGGAGTGACTTCAACGTAACAACAGTCATTGACTAGTGCCTGGGAAGTGCCAGGGCTGAAAGGTATATTTTGCCTGAAGTCATCTACCACTGTCAGCAGAAGGCCTTCTAATAGTAGTCATAAATTCTTCCGTCTCTAAGCACAGCACAGGAGGTATAGAAGAGCAGGCTGTAGGCACAGGCATTTTCTGGAGCTTCACAGTCCAGAGCTAACTCCCTTTCAGAACTGGGAAAGGAATCCGGGTTTGGCTAAGGAAGGAGACGGGGCAGGATGAACTCTGTGGGTGAGAAACCCGATGTGTGCGCACGAGCTCACGCGGAGTTGTTCTCTTGGTAAGTTTCTCAAACTAGTTAGATGGGCACTGAGGTGTGGAATCAGCCCTTAAAGGCTGCTCCTGCCCTGCCCCTTGCCAAAGCAAAGATCAGCAAATCTTCCAAGGTGGTCACCAGAGAAGGTTCCGGGCCTGTTGGCTCTTGGATTTGTGTCTTGTTCCCCTGTTCCGTTTTCAGTCATCCAGAGAGATATCAGACCACAAGGGACATCCTGGTTGGAAAGTCACTCTGGGGAAGAGCAGAAAGAACCCAACATTAAACTATATGGTGGTTAAAGACACCCACCCCAACAGGATGGATAGTTGCCTGGGCAGAATCCACACCTGTTCAGAGCCTGGCACACCCTGCCTCTTAGGACAGTTCATTAGGTTTGTGACTACTGTCCCTAAGCCTCAATTGGTGCTGTAGCTAACATACATCTGATGGAGCTTAGTTCCACGGCCACAGAATCACTTCTCATCCCTTTAGAGACAACTACAATGTTGTCTTTACATTGCCTTAATAGTTCGCCTGGATGGTGCACCTGGAAACCTGACATCACCTAAAAGTGCCATTCCTACTCACAGTGCTTTTGGTCATGGCAGGTTTCTATTTAAAGAACAACAAAAGACATTTCATTGTTTTGGAGGGGTTAATAATCCTGCCAGAACCTTTTTCTGTTCATGTTCTGGCCCCATACTACACATTAAAGAAAAATGTCCTGCTTGGAGTCATGAAAAACAAAATGGCAGGAGAGGCAGGGTAATTGAGGAGGGGGCAGAAGCACCCCGGCTTGGGAGAGGCCTCCAGAGCACAGACACACTCTGGCAGCCCACAGTGGACATCTGTGACTGCTCCCCAACGTCTGAGGTCCAGAGCTCACATCTGGGGGCTGAGGCGTGGAATGGGCTGCTCTTGTGCATTAGGGAGGAAACAGCAAAGCCTAAATAAGGCCGCTTAAACAAGAGACAATTAGCAAGGACCAAAAGATTTCCTTCACATATACAGGGCGTGGCACACAGTTTACACTCAATAAAACGTCAAAGGGAAAAAGAGGTGAGCTGTGAAGAGGCGAGCTGTCCTTCATAAATGCCAATGGCTACTAACCTCCTCCGGGATGTGGATTCTTTGGGGCATCTGATGCAAGTTACAAACCCTCACGCTAAAGGGGGTGGGGGATGGAGAGGAACACACACAGGAGCACGCGGAGAACATAGCTTGTCTACACTCAGACCTCAGAAGCCCACCAAAAGGCCTGAGGTGGTAATGACCCCTACAATCCTTGATGCTAAATGCTTCTTTTTTTAAAAAAAAAAAATTTTAATATAAGTATTGTCAGTTTACAATGTTGTGTTAGTTTCTGGTGTACAGCACAGTGATTCAGATATAGATATATATATATTCCTTTTCATATTCTTTTTCATTATGGGTTATTACAAGGTACTGAATATAGTTCCCTGTGCTGTACAGTGGGACCTTGTTGTTTACCTGTTTTATATACAGTAGGTAGTATCTGCAAACCCCAAATTCCCAATTCACCCCTTAAAGCTGGTCATTAATGATCTCTAATACTCCTACAACACCTGCTACTTCTGCCGTTTCTTAACTCGCGAGGAACCCACGCTTCCTTATTTCACCTGGTCCTGGGTAGAGGCGGGTGGGGGGACAAGCCCGCGTTCCCCAAGCCGGACGACCCTGTCCCTCCACCAGGGGCCCCGCCCGGCCTGGGGCGGTGCCCTCCCGCTCTGCCCTCCCCCTTGCCCAGCCCCTCGGAGGACGCCCAGGCCTCACCGTCTTCTTGGCGGGCTCCTTCTTCCTCCTCTTCTCCGAGTTGCTGTGGTAGGGCAGGTCGCGGTCGCGGCCGCGGTCGCGGTCCCGGTCGCGGAAGGACGGGCCGCGGCTGAGCTCGAGCTCGCTGTAGGGCGGCAGCGCGTCGTCGGGCGCGTCCTCCTCGTCGCCCGGTGGCGCGGCCGCCTCGTAGGTGGCCGACGGCGACCAGGCGTAGTAGGAGGCGCTGCGCGGGCCGAGCTGCGCGCTCCGCTTGGACGGCGTCTCCAGGCTGCCGCCGCGGCTGGCGCCCTCGGGCCGCGCCTGCCGCTCCAGCCCGCCGCCGCGGTACGAGTGGTCGTACTTGGGCGCGGTGCCCGGCGTGCGGCTCACCAGGCGCGGCAGGTGCGCGTCGTCGGGCGGCCGCCGGCGCGCGGGGCTGTAGGACCAGCCGCGGTCGGCGTCGGTCAGGGGCTCCCTGCTGCGGCTGCGCTGCCCGTAGTACTCCTCCAGCGAGCCGTCCTGGTAGAAGCCCCCGTGAGCCCGCGCCTCCGAGCGCTCGAAGCGGCTCCCGCCCCGGGCCTCGTGGCTGTTGCCGTCCGTCCGGCGGGACCGCGGGCCGTAGGAGTCGGCGAAGGCCGCCAGCTCGTCCATGGAGACGGCCGGCACGCCGGTGGCGAAGTTCTTCCGGGACAGCATCTCCGATTTGGAGCGCTGCTGGCTGCGGGCAGAGGAGGCGCTGGTCAGTCTGGGTAGGGCCAGGTGCCGAACACCTGCTGGGCGGGGCGCTTGAGCGGGGATCGCAGGGCCCCCACCGTGTCTCGGGCCTCGGTCAGGAGACCGCAGCCCCAGCCTCGGCTCCGCTCTTGGCTGGATGAAACATCTCGGGCACCTCTCACGCCTCACAATCTCAAACAGCAAAGTCAAGTGTGGGAGTCACACAAACCACAAAAGTCAAAGTGCCTATCTCGTGAGTCTGTGCTAAGGATCAAAATGGGGTTGTGTGGATAAAAATACTTCGTGATGTACATGGTGCTGAAACACACGCGGCCCTTCTTCTGGTCATTAGAATGTGACCTCTGCTTGACAGCCTCATATCTCCCTCCTCACACCTTCACAGCCAGTGTGGGTGGTGTGGCCTGCAATACACATGGCCGTGGCCCACGGAGCCCCTGTGATACAGAGAGGCTCTTCCAACTTCAGAGCCCAGGGCTAAGTTACCTCTCGGGGTGGCAGGCCAGAGGGACTCTGCCATGGGTGCTTTGAGAGACAGGATATGCCTACTGTCCTTCAGGATAAAGGACAGGTGAGTGGTGAAGGTGTTATTCAGTGGGCACTGGTCACACAAAATTGGACACACATCTTGGCCCCCCACATTCATTGGCCCTGTGACTCTGGGTAAGTTCCTTAATCTGTAAGTTTCCGTTTCCCCAACTTAAAATGGGGACATTAATAGTACTTGCCTTTTAGAATTATGAGAATCAAATGTAACAGTATAATGTGTTTGGCATTTTAGCTTTCACAAAACAAACGATCAAAAGTGATGGCGATGATGGATGGGGTTTTTTAGAGGTGATAGGATAAAACATATGAGTAGGGCAGAGAAGTGTTAACAAGGTCCATTAAGGGCTCTAGAGGACCCTCTTCAGAGAGCCATGAAGGCCTTCTGCATGTGCTGTCCCAGGTGTTCCCTTGCTTAGTGGGAAAGGGATGTTCACTAGCCCATAGAGAGATGTGGCAGGATAACCTGGAAAGGCAGAGATGCTATCCCATAATAACAGCCTTAGTTTCACCCTGCCTTCAGGTCCTGCCCCCTCACGCCCAGCACCACAGCTGCCCACCACGGCCACCTTCACCTGTGCCGGAAGCTCTCCCGATCCTCTTTGTTATACTCCATGGCTGAGGGCCCCCGGCTCGTCCCACTGCCGCCTCCTATGACACCTGACCAGTAGTCGGCGTTGCTTTCCAAGTCCCCAGACACAGGGAACGGCTTGCTTCGCATCTGATGGTAAGACTGGCGGAAACCACTGTCCTCTTCATGCAGGGAGCTGAGTTCTGAGATGGTGTTGTTATCTGCAGGGACAGAAACAGATACCTGTTAGGCAGAACAGGAACTCTGTTAAGGGCTGAGACTAGTGGCTCTGGGAAACTCCCACTCAAGGGCCTCAGTCCTGGCCAGGCTGGGCTGTAGACCTGAGCTAGTGGTACTTGTGTTCTTGGCTCAGCAGGAACTGGCTCCAGCTAGAAGCCCACTTGTCTACAGAGAAGGATGCTTCCTACACACTCTATTCTTAGATCAGGAGAACAATTGTTATTGTTCCACCTAAGGCAGGCTTCCCAGAACCTGGACTCTCTACAGCTGGTCTCCTCCTAGTAACCATCATCCTTGCTCAAATGTTTTTCTTCTCCTTTAATTCTATGATAAGCCATGAGGATCCCAAGCACGTTGAGCCAAAAGGGGCAAAAAGAGAGAGAAGCCATAGATCGCAGTGCCTGCCCTATGTTGGCCAGGTCCTAGGATGGGGCCTTCAGAGCCAGTACTGCCCCCAGCTTTAGAGGCCCCCAATTCCACCCTCCTGCAGCTGTGTCCCTCCCCATAGAGCAAGGAATCCACAGGGCCAAAGGGATGTGCACACCTGGTGTCCATCCATCCCCTTTCTGGATCTCCATCCAGGAACCTGGAATATCTTCCCCTAAGGGTACCAAGTCCATTTCCAGGGCCTGAGTAGACCTCTTCTACTCCCCAAAGAGTATTCCAGGTGTATGTGGCCATGGGTGGCCAGGACAGCTGTTTGGAGGTGTGGGAAGGAAACGGGGGGTGGGGGGTGGGAGGCTGCACTTAATGGCCTATGAGCCTCCGCTTGTACTCTTGCCCCAAAATGTAAAAGATGGCAATGGTCACAGCCATCTCATTTTCTAGGGTGACCTAAGTAGCTTTTTGCAAAAGCACTTCTGGATAAGGACCAGAATCACAATCTGGAAAGGGGGAAAAAAAAAAAAAACTCTCTATTTATAAAACTTTGAAATGGATTGAATTTCACATTACTTAAAAAATAAATCTAGAAAATCTATTTGTAATGTAACTGAATCCATTTGTTTTCTAAAATCCTTTCAACTTCAAACTATTATTAAAATCAATATTTATAAGGGGTCAGGCCTGGCTATTGAGTGAGAGGTGCACCAAGAGAAGATGTGGGCAGCACAGATGTGTGTCCCAGGGCCCCTCTCCCTCTTCTCTTCCCTGTGCCCAACAGTCCTTGGAGGAGCAGAGGATTTTTGCCTCTTCCCACCCAGGAAGAGGAGGAAGGGCCTCCTCCCACAGCAGAAACACAGCCTCCTTGTCCTGTTTCACCAGGACACAGGGCTGACCAGGAACACCATTCAGATTGGTCCTACGATCAGTTCGTTTTGAATTATAATCTAATTCTAAGCCTTTTCTTCCTCCTCAGGAGAATGGACTAATTAGTGCCTATTTTAAAGGAAAATAACTCAGATACTATTGATTAATAGAATCTAGAACCTTCCTTTTCTTGTGATCCCAGTGAATCCCAATCTCTTAGGAATCCGACAGAAGAGAACTTTAAAATGCACCAAGTGTGTTTATGGAAAAATTACATTTGGCTCAGAACCTTCCTTAAGCTTCAGGGAATAGTGGACACTTTTCATTTCTTTAGATAGCAGGGCCATCTCTGACCATTTATATGATGGACTATCCAAGCTGTATGTGGCCCTAAAATTTCTGCCACAGTGGGAACATGAACATGGATGTCCCCCCCTTCACAGACACTGGGAGACCTTGTCTGTAAAGGGCCAGAAAGTCAATATTGTAGGCTTTGCAAGGATGGCTGTCACAGCTATTCAACTGTGCCACTGCAACATGAAAGGAGTCATAGATAATACAGAAGTGGTTTGGCATGGCTGTGTTCCAAGATAATTTACTTACGAAAACAGGAGGTGGAACATTTGTGCCCTAGGAGGTGTAGTTTGCTGGTCCCTGCACTGGGAGTCCAGACCCAAACTTCCCAAGAGCAACCCCCTACTTAGAAGGGACAGGCAAACGAGGATCACACTGGCCAGGAAATTCATGGGCCTGACCCTGAAACTCCCAGTTCTTGCAGAATCCAGTCCTCCTTTGCCATACCTGAAGCTCTGAGACTCACTTTCTGATGAGATCTTAAGACTGTCCCATGTCCATGGTCCACCAGAGGGTTTACTCTGCTCTTCAGGAACAGAACCTCTCAAAGTAAAGAGAACTAGGTTCCTACTTCATCTCTAGGCAGTCACTGTAGTGTCAGCCTGAGGGATCCAGGCGCTCTGGGTTCCAGTCCTGTCGCTGGCACTGAGTACTGGCACTGGCTACTTTCCCCTTCTGCCTCCCTTCCCTCCTCCATAAAATGAGGGAGGTGGATTCAGCAACCTGAGGGTCTTCCCGCTCCCACATCCTAAGGTCCTAGGAGCTGGAAGGCTGTGGTCTCGGAGCAAAACCACCACTGCAGCGGGGGTGCCATCCACAGTGGGCTCAAAAGTTGCTAGCTTAACAGAAGAGCATTGGACAGGCATCAGAGGAGCTGGGTTCTAGTCCTGATTTTTGTCACTTCAACCCTCTGGGCTCCTGTTTCCTCCTCTGTACACTGCAAAGATCGACCCAGACCATCTCTAAGTTCCCCTTGGACTCTAAGGTTCCTTGGTCATTACCTTCTGACCAGCCAGCCCTTAGAGACCACAGCAGACGGGAGACATCATGTAAAGCGGGATCCACTCTTTAGTTTTAACCCCAGTTTTGAACCTGTTCTCTGAGCTGTGAGATTCACAGGTTCCCTCCACAGGCTCTTTCTCCTTGATCCCTGACTGTCTCTGTCTCTGTCCCTTCCACGGATCCATGACAACACTGTTACAACCAGCTTGTCAAGTGCAGTGACATCTGCATTCCTGACATTCCAATCTGGAGATGGTCTTTTTATAGGCAGGGTGGTGGGAGGAGGCAGCAAGGGATACAACTCAGACAGGATGAATTTAGAACTGCAAACTGGGAGGAAGATGTTGTCCTTAATCTGAACAAAGCTCCTCTAGTCTGGGACTGTTTCCCCAACAATGCCATCCAGTCTCCCATTGGTTCCAAGGCGAGGAGGGTTCAAAGAGAGAAACATAGTGACCTCACGATCATGCCTGCCAGCATCCTCAGATAATTAGCCCATCCGTGTCAGACCTGCCCTGTGCTGCCTCTCACGACAGATGGTAATTTGGAAGCCACCCCAAAGAATCAGCTGTGTCAGCTGCAAAGTCTCCCAGGGCTGTGGGTGAGTTAAGGGTTGGGGCACTGCCACCAACAGACTCAGTAATTAAAACGTTATTTTGACAAGAGGGGCCGTCTCTCTGCTTGCCCCTCAGTCTCTGCTGCTGGGCATCTCAGAGGACGGCCGGCTGCCTTTTAACGAGATTCATCCGGCAGGCTTGCTCTTTCCCTTTCATTGATGCCGCGGGTCAGCGACTGGACTGCGGTTTGATGCTAGGGCCTTTGACGTTGGGCTTCCGCATCTTAAGTCATTATTTTGAATATATTGTAAAGGAAGTAGTAGGGAAAGGCTGTTTTAATAAAATATTTCTGACCCCAGGATTGTACAACCCCAGCAATACTGACTGCCCCGTGGAGAGACACAACAGCGACCAAGATGGTACATGACTGCTCTGTTCTTCACACCTGAAGCCCTTTTTCCTCCCCTCTGTGTACGCGAAGCTACTTTATTTAGGGTGCTGTCTCCAGCCCCCCTGCTAGTTCTGACCCCGAACGCTCAGGGCTGCCCACGTTTGGTTGACCCCAGCCACCCTCTATCATGATGCACAGATCACATAAAACTAACAGATGCTCACATCTGCCTCTCATCCTCCTGGCTGGATCAAACTGAGCCAGCTCCTTCTCGACATAGTACAGGACCTTCATGGAGTCTCTCTCTTTGTCAGCTTGGATCCGGTAACCTTTGCGGACTGTTGAGAAAAGGACAGGAAGGTGAGCTGAAAAAAATCCGGAGGAGGCTTCCATTTATTTCACCAAGTAGAAAACATGATTGCCACTTATAACAACTCTTTTTGAAATCACCCAGAAATAGCCATCTCTATGTATATTATGTAGAGCCATACCCGAGAGCCCCTTTATCAGGTGGCTCTGTTAGAATGGAGGATGACAGGTCAACAATAAAATTCTATTACAGAGTATTGTTAGTCATTTGTTCCCCCCTGCTTCCGATCTCCTGACCTCTTATAGCTCCACTTAAAGCTCATCTTCTCAAAGTTTGGGGGTGTATACTCACACTAAAAAAAAGGATGACTTTCTAGACTGAGGACACACATCACTCTACTGCTTGAGGGTCACACCTGCACCTGGAGCACATGTAACTTTAAAACAGGGACTTGACATAGGTGGCCTGAAAGCCTCTAGTCACCAGGGAGATGGTGCAAAAAACTCCATAACTAGGTGATCCATGAGCGCTAGTATTAGATTATAGGCTTTATACACATTAGTACAAAATACAATGCAAAATACATGGATTACTAAGTATGGTTCCATTTTTATTTCTTTAGCATCTTCCTTTCAGGAAAGGGAAGATCGTATTTTAGACATGATTAATGCAACCTGCTGCTACACGGTTACAGGCAGGTGTTATTTTCAGGGCTTAATAAAAAACAAAATGAAAGCATGAGAGAGAATATCATCACTCATACTGTCAGCGACAAAGGCAGTTGAAGCCTCATCTCACTTAAGCTTAGTCTAGTTCAATACCAGCCCCAAGGGTGATCAGACGTGGGCAGGTCTAATCTTCACAGAGAAAGAGAAAACAAGAAAGGAAGGAATGGGATGGGGACAGAACAATGAGGGTAACAGACAATACTCCCTGGGCAGTGAAATGTGCTAGGCACCGTGCTGAACGCTTTAGGTGGACACCGGTTCCTTACAACCATGTAAGGAAGTTACTGTTACAAGCCACATTTCATGGTTGAGGAAAGCTGGGTCTGGAGAGTTTTATAAATTGCTCAGGAATAAGTGGCAGCGCTGGGACTATGTAGTCTGACTGAAGCCGAGCTGTACGGGCATCTTGCCTTTCTGGAGTCTAGGAGCAGAGGCAGCACAGAGAGAGAGCCGAGGAAGACAAGGAAGAGCCCAGAGTAGAAGATGCTCTTAAGAGTGCTACAGGTGGTATCAACTGGGGCACCGTCCTTCCTTCCAGCCCATCAAGACTGTACAGTGAGATGGAAGCAAGTGACCGACCTCCAACCTTCTCTGTTCCCAGAGTAGGGCAAAAACCATAAAGAAGCCACACTGCATGTGCCTCTGGAGAAAATCCTGCTTTCTGCTCTCTGGTCATGTTAACCTGGCTGTGGACAGAGCCGCCCACACAAGCATGTACACGGAAGATTAAAATATCATCTTCCAGACTCTAATCACAGCCCTGGCAATGAAGACTGCAAAGACGCCCACACACCCGTTTGCAGGTGCACTGATTCTCCACATGAGAGCAGGCTGGGCAGTCCACATTCATCTCCAGTTGTGGAATTAGTTTAAAAAATTAATGAATCTTCAGCACACACTTTTTAGTGATACCTTCTCCTGGAGGTTAGATCCATAATCCTTACGCAGAAGCAATTATTAGCAGAAATGATTTTATTTATCAAGCTACACACACTCCCATCTCTGCAGAGGCGTTTACATAGTACAGACAGTTCAGTTAAAATGCAATTATCCCACGGAACTGCTATGTCTGTTCTGAGGCAGTTATGTCTGATGGATGACACCAGGGCTGGGCAGTGGGGAACAGGGCATCTTGCAGGCATGCTGCTTATCGTGGGGACTCATAAGCGGTGACCTATACAAGACTCAGGTTTCATGTCTCTAAAATGCAACTAGTACTTCTCACCTTTTAAATAAACTCATAAAGCCGAGAAGACAATTATAGAAATGAAAAAAAGAAAAGAGAAGAAAACGAGGACTAAATCAGATGGTTATTGTCCATCTTTGTGATTATTAGGGGCAGTTCAAATATTTCATCCAAAGGCTTTCTTTTTCTCAAGCTAGAAAAGTTCTCTCTCTTCTCTATCTCACTCCTAACTTACAAATCATTTACTTTAAACTTTCATCATGGCCCTTAATATTTTGCAGTTTGTTTCAAATTATTTGTATAAATGTCTAGACTTCCCAAAGATTCTTGAGGGAAAAGAATTCTTATCATTCTAGATCGGGGTCAGGCCCAGGACGGTGCTGCACACATAACAGGCACTGAAATGTTTGAGCTGAATGGGTTCGAGCCTGGGGATGGGGGTTGGGTTAATGCTTTCTTTAGAAAGAATATTTTCAGTAGAGTTTCTCTCTCTAAACTGTAAACTTTCTAAGGTCACGGACCAGCTCTTCTGTTCACTCTGCACCCTCAGCACCCAGCATAGAGCCTGGCACACTGTAAACACTCAAAACACACGTGTTTGTATGAATGAATGAATGAATGAATGAATGAAGATAAATCAAGAGTAGAAACTATATTACAAAGAATTACAAAGTAAGGCAGAGGAGGCTATGTGGTGGGTTTGTTGCAGAATTTTGACCAGGAAGGGGAAGGCTAGAATGGTAGCTTGAAAGAACAGTAAGTTTGGTTGCTTTGATTGGTGATGATTTTTTAGCAGAGCAAACTAGCCTTTTTATAGGCACTAGGGAAGACATCTGCTCTTCCTGTGGCTATGGGTTCCTCTAGGTGTTCTTACTGTGTGAAGCACTGTTGTGGCAAACAGGCAGTAATACTGAGATAAGGAGGCATGGGTATTGCTGTATGAACAATGCACCAGCTGTCCCCTGGCGGGGAGAGGTGGCTGCCACTCTAAGCAACAGCTGGGAACCGCTCCCTTAACTGCACTTGGACTGGAGCTTAGATTGCTTTCCGTGGCATTCCAACAAATGGCACTCCTCATTATGAGACAGATTTGATCATGTATGTATGGGTTCTCATGCCCCTGAAGTTACAGTATTTATTTGCAGCCTCCAATGAAGATGGCAGCTTCCCTTCTCAGTACTGGCGTTATAAAGAGCCTCCACAGGACTAGACACCTGCAGCTTTGATTTCTCAGTCACACCAGCTCATGATTTCAGAAATCTGAATCCTTGAAATTTGTCAAAAAGCACAGAAGCGGAGTATTGATATTTAGACTCTAGAGGCTTCATTCATTTGATTTCCATAGAGAAAAATCTAGGCACTTCTCCCTTTAAAAGGTTTTTTTTTGTTGGTTTTTTTAAAATCAAAGCTGTAGGTTCGATTGAGACTAACTGTCTCATTGTGGCAGAACCTGGCTTGGTCACGTATGTGCTCAGGAGCAGAGAAAGCACCAGAAAACCCTTCTTGACCTTGATCCCTCCAGGCGGATGAGACTGTTCCTTCTCTGAGCTGGCATCAGAGAACAGGCTTACCATACACTCCTCTCTGGTTTTCACTCATTTTATTTCCATTCACAAGCTCCCAGAAACCACTCTGCTGGACCGTCAACTCCTTGAGAGAAAATCTGTAGGCATTCATTACATTTTTCTTGATTTGAAAACAAATAGAATGGTGTCAGGTTGATTTTTATCTGTAATTTGTCTGAAGATCAGAGAATGCTCTGATGTGTGGTGATATTTTAATAAGAAATCTCCTCTACTACTGGCCAAAATCCAGCGTTTTTTTTGGAAAATGACTTTTTCCCTGATGATGTTTCAGCTTAGGGTCGATGGATGATTTATTTCTCCTTTCAAGTCTAGTCCAAGTCCTTTGGTTGGTGTGGCTCTTCCTACTTCGGCTCTTCTAATTTATTAGCCTTGCCAGCTTTGATTTTTTTACTGGACAGGGAATACTGGGATATTCATTTTGATGCCAAACTATAATTTCACAAATTCTTATAGTTAAAAGATTTGAGCTGATATGTTTGACCCAATTAAGGCTTCAACTATTTTTCAGCTAATGTCCCTTTTACAGCCAAATCCAACTTGTAAAATTTGCAGAAGTCTCTGAGGCAGATACCCATGGATATAGCCTTGTTCTTCCTGTCCTATCTTAAGTAAGGAAGGCTGTTTATGGAGAATGGAACAGCTGCCAGATTCCACCCCCAGGGTGACAGCAGCTCAGTTGTGGGAGAAGTGATGCTTAAAATTTGCATATTCTCTGTATACATACAGTAGGCATATATATAGACACACATATCCTTATTAGTTTGAAAAGTGACATTTCAAAACCCTACTTGCCTACTCAATTCTTTGCCAAGAATGATGAGTGAAGTCCAGGTAGATGTGAAAATAAAATAGATTCGAGCCAGGGAAGAATTGATATGGAAAGACCAGGTAAGATACAATTTCACTAATCAAGTGAGAGGTGACGGCAGCAGTGACTAGGATCGTTGAGTAGAGATGATGGAGGACAGTAAGCCAATTCAAGGTTATTCTGAGGTCCAGTCTGAAGGACTTGCTGACCCACTGGATGAGAGAAGTGAAGGAGAGAAAGAGCTGAGGAGGAAGTCCCTGCTTCTGGTTTGGGCTACTAGATGGACAATGGTGCCATCCACTGAAATAAGAAATGTGAGAGTGGGTTTGAAGGTGAAAAACAGTAGATTAATTCCATTTTCTAGATAAAGGTTGACTTTGAAATAGCTGTAAGACATCCAGGTGGAGATGTTTCAAAAGCAGTTAGATATATGGGACCGAGGAGCAGGAGAGAGGTTGGAGATACAGATTGGCAGTCATCAGCATATAGAGGATGACTGATGCTGTGGACTGGATAAGATTTCCCAGGGAGAGGACCCTGGACTAAACAGAAACACCAACATCTGGGGGATGTGCAGAGAAAAAACAGCCAGCCAATAGTGAACTAGGGAGGGAAAACTACAAAGTACAGTGTTGAGGAAGACAATGAAAGCTGGGTGCATCAGAGGTGGCAAATGCTTTTGAGAAGTCAAAGGAGGCAAGCTTTGAGAAGTATCCATTAGATTTAACAATAAGGTGATCTTGGCAAGAGCTGGTCTTCAGAGTGGTGAAAGCAATAGCAAGATGGAAGGTAGCCGAAGAGTTGGTGAGAGCAGAGGAAATGGAGACAGTATTCAAAACTCTTTCAAGATGTTCGGCTGTGAAAAGGAGAAAATGGATAGGGAAGCAGCATCAGAGGACTGTAGGGTTTTTGCAAATTGTTGTCGTGTTTTAATGGGAGAGAACTGAGCATGTTTTGAATGCTGATAGGAAGGAATCACTCAAGAGGGAAAGGCTGGAGATGAGAGGTGGGAATGGAGTGGCGTGTGGAGATTTAATAAAGAAAGAATCTTGACAAAGCTGAAGGGGATGGATCCAGAGCAGGGCAGGAGGAGACGATCTTTTACTGTAAGAGGTAACAAACAGCTCCTATAAAGAACGGGAGAAGGAATCACGGTGCCTCTTATCTCTCTCCCATTCGGTAACTAACTGGCTATACTATACATAGCTCATCAAAGATGCCTTTTCGACTGTGCAGAGTGTTCAAAAGTGTACATTGTGTACAAATGTAATCTGAAAAATTACTGTTGCTAGATGATTACCCTAAAATTGAAGTAGCATCAAAATATAAAATAGGCTAAATTTACATCTTTACAAATCAGCATTTCTTAACACATAACATTCTTTAAAAAACATTCTACATGGAACATTAGCTTAAGCCACCTTTCTTAAAGGAGAAATAGCCAAACACCATCAATAATTCTGGCCATGGGACCGTGAGGACAGAAACGTGCTGTATGAGGATCATGAAGAACTTTCTCCTTGCTAACAGAATCCTGACTGTGTTCATTTCCACGGTGAACAGGTATTTTGGCCTAAGAGATGAGTCCTGGTTGGTCCAAGACAATCTGGTTTCGGAATGGGGACGGGACACAGTTCTGGCTGATAAAACCACATGGAGAAGTCTGCTGGAAGGGGAAGAGGCTTCTGGAAAAGTTTTCCTCACTCTTGAGAAATGGAGCACAAGGAAAAAGCGTATCTTTTCCATCTCTGAATGTACTTGGCACCTGGAATGATGGCAGTCACCACGGAATCAGAAGGGGAGCCAACTCAAGAGGACAGAGGATGCGCTCAGGATGCCAGAACCAAAGATGGAAAGAACTATGTCCTTCAGCGATGTCACCTGAACTGTTCCACTAACCAACCCCAGAACTACCTCACCTTGGGATTTCTTGCTGTGTGGACTAACACTTTTTTTTTTCTTCTATTTTTCAAGCTACTTCTAATGGTAGTGGGTTAGTATGGCAGGATAGAGCCAAAATGACTGAACTGCAACAAGCAGGAACTGGGAAAAGGTTAAAAACTTGAGAGAAGAAGTATTTGCCATTCTATAAATGAGTCATTTTATTATAAGAATCCATTAAACAAAAAGTAAGGGGGAAAAGGGTTCTGGTGGGAAGGGAGGAGAAAGAAGACTGGAAAAGGAAGGGAAGCTGCAAATAGAGGATGAGACATGTCCTATTCATGTCTCCTTTGCCCACTGCATCCTTCAGGGAAATGGACTATATTGTCTTTGTCTCTCTAATTCCTGGCATGTCCTTGATCATTAACTTTTACTTCTCAGTCTGTGACTCATTGCCAATCTCAGACGTCAGAATTCTACTAATAGTTTCAGAGAGAGGGGAAAAAAAAAAAACAACCACAAATACCAATTACTCACTGAGGATATCCACTCCTTCCACGGTGGGGCACTGACAGTTCATTAAATGGGTTAGCGATTCTTCCCCACTCCCCACTGAAGGTCTCCCTCCAGGGGAGAAATTGTTTTACCAACCCCAGTGGCTCATCCACATTTAGAGATTTAAAAATCACCTCCTAAATATACTACACACACAGTTCTAACCTTTACTACTCTGGAATCCTGTTCAGATGTCTCCAGGAAAGCCACTTTTTAACATCCCTATACTCCTCTTCCCCTGCCAATAACCATGAACTCATCATGCCCTAAATGGGGCTAATCTCCATCCAAATAAACTCTCCTTACCTGTCATTTCATTTCTGTCTAGGATATGCACCGCTAGACAACTTGGACTCATCTCGAAGCCTCTGAAAGTCTAAGTCCTTGCTCTTTCAAAGTATCTCTCAGATTTACCACTCATTTCACCTCCCGTTGTTTCTATCAAAACCCAGATGCTCACACGTGCCACCTAAACCACTTCAGTCACACCTCAGCTCATGGGCTCTGTTCCCACTCTCTCCCACTTACCACCGGCCTTGTCACCGTGTCCCCTCTCCACCCAGGAATCTGCCTGTGGTGGCTCTCATTTGGTGTCCCAGCTCTTCTGGAGGGTTTTCAAGGCCCCCTCCCCCAAAATCTGGCTCCACCGTATTCTTCCACTGTCTTCCCGTCAGACAGACAAGCTGGACGCTGTCACACCCACACACTGTTCTCCTGGCTCCGGGCTGGCCTATGTGTGTCTCTGCTGCTCATTCCTTCACATTCCTCTAGGCCCAGCTCAAATCTCACCTCTCCCCTGAAGACTCTGAAAACATTCGAGCTCTTTCTCCTGTGAACTCGCACTGCCATACGCTTTAGCATCTAATTGTCCTAATAAAGGTCCATTCTCTCTCCCCGGTTGGGACATACTGCTTGATAGACAAACCATGTCCTACACTTCTAGGTGTTACTCACGGTACCTGTTACAGCCCTGAGCACCAGGTAGGGAAGACATAACTATTTATTAACTGAATGACCAACATTCAAGGGGCACCTTGCCTCTCTTCTTATCATTTTGGTTACCGAGGAGCCTGGGAAGAAAGCAAGGGGCAGCTGTGTCCTATGGCTCTTGGAAAGCCTTTCAGGAGATATCTGGTCCATCCCCAGAGTGTGGAGAATCATTGTCCAAAGAGGCATCACTGAGCTGATAGTTCTTATCAGCAAGGAACCAGAATGGAAGCCGGGCAGGAGCGAGGGGCAAGGCAGTCTGGAACGACATTTACCACTGTGGCTTCCTCCAGTGGAGTCACTTGGTGCCAGGGGAGGTGGATGCGGCTTGTCCATCAGCATGCCAGGTGAGGGGGCTCCTCCCAGGGGGACAGAGGGGATGGAGTAGGGGCCAGGGACACCGGAGACAGAGGGAGGGTACCCGGCCTTTGCTGCTTTCCCTGCTTCATACACTGTGGAGGGAGATGAAGAGCAAGAGAGATTACATTGTCCCACCCTCCACAACCCTTATGCCAAAAATCCCCGAGGATGAGCTGAAGGGAGCTCCTGGATGCATGGGTGTGTGTGTGTGTGTGTGTGTGTGTGTGTGTGTATGTGTGTGTTCTACTAGGACTGAATGGATTCATCAGAACCATCCTCCCCCACTCTCTTGGACTCCTACAGCTCTGCCAAAAGGCGATGACATAAGGCATTACAGTGTTCAGTAGTACCTGGCAACTGAGTAATTCAGTGGTGCTGCGAGCTGTCACAGCAGCCCACTGTCAACCACGCTGTCTGTAGGCTGCCTCAGCCCCTCTGGAGGAGGCCCAGCACCAGGGCTGCCTGGGGCTGCTTCCAGGAGGATCCTGAGCCTCTTCTAGACAGGCAAAGCCAGCGATGGGTTCGCACATGGCCCAGCTCTGTGAGCTCAAGCAGAGCAAGGGACCTGACTCCTCCTGGAAGCTGCTTTGTCCCTAAGGATACTAAAGATGCACGTTGTCTCTCTCTCCTTCAAGGTGTGTTTGGTTTATGGCTGGGGTGCCAACCTTAATGCCTACATGGGCTTGGCCAGGGAGGTAAAATTGTGAGTCCCCAAATGAGGACCCATTCCTTTGTGGACCATTTTGTCACAGGAGTAAATACAACTCATCTGCGGCTGAATGGGACCCAAAGGCTGCAGACTGCACACACTGTTGGTAAAAAGAGGAGCTCTCTGCACGCAAGAGGCATGACCAGAGAAGGTTTCCTCCAGCTTGGATGCCCAAAGAGAGGGCAAAAGCCTTACCCCACAGCCTCACCATCCTGAACCTGCCCTTCCTTTCATCCATAGGGTTGATGGGAATTCCAAATGCGGGGGTGAGAGGTGGAGATAAAAAGCATGGATGGTGCATGGAGGTGAGAAGGAGAACAAGAATGGTCATCTCGGGAAGCTGGGGGCTCCCAGCAGAGGAGAGTCTGGAACAATCAGCTTGTAGGGTGGAAGGGATGGCAGTGGAGAAGGCACTCGGGGTGCACAGCTGTCCGATGGAAAGGCGACATCTCTTCCGGTCGCCCTGCATCCCCACCCGTGGCTTTACTCACAGGCCTGTGGGCAGCAGCAGGAATCCGGGCAGCACGGGCAGCGGATATAGCAGCAGCAGCTGTGCGGGCAGCACTGGCACCAGCAGATCCCCACCAGGACGAAGAAGAGGAAGACTGCCAGGATCACCAGGCCGACAAACACCCACTCTGGAAGGACGCACAGACAAAGCCACACTCGAGGCGGCCCCTGCCAGGACAGGCACCCTCTTGGCAGTGTCTCCCTGTGCAAGGAGAGGGTGGGAGGGACCTGGGGGAAGAAAGCATCTCATAACAGGGCACAGAGCCCTGCAGACTCAGGAGGAACTCAGAGAGTGAGAAGCGCAGAGCCTCCCCAGGCCAGGCGGGGAGAGGAGGGAAGGTTACCGAGGTTGTACTGAGCACACAGAGTGCCTGGTACAACGTGAGGGGGAAGTTTCAGGGTCCCTTCCTGGGGAGAGGGCTTTACCTTATGGATTGTAGTGTCAGAACAAGTAGGGGACAGGAGCAGAGAGGCTCCGGCTGGGGAGAGGGGGAGCTTTGCTTGCTGAGCTGTCCAGTGGTGGTTCTGTGAATACATTATCTTTCGGAGTCAAGTTAATCATGTCACTAAAAGTGTAAGTCCTGAGAAAAAAAGTTCTCTATGTCTATGTGATCTAAATCAAAACATATTTAGGTAGTCCAAGTCCCTAACCACCCCTGTGACACCCTTCCTGTCCTCAGCATTAGGGCTGAGATCAAAACATTTGCTAGAGGAAACTAGAGACACAGGCTCAGAAAGAGAAGGTGCTGTCCCTGTGCCCTGAGAATGGTTTGGTTTGACCACACTTGGGCTGACCGTCTAGATGGCCGGCACAACCACGGACAAAAGTGGCTTGGGGCTGTGATGGCTGGCAAGGCTGACATGTGTCTATCTGACCATGTGTGTTAATTTCTGCCATTGTCACAGCTAGGCCAGAGGCAGAACATGAATCCTAATTCGTTTGCCCACCCAAAAGATCATGAGAAAGGAAACCAATTCCATGTGGCTTAGATAAAAATGACTGTGGCCCTTGAGTGACCTGTCTTGATGTCATGCTTTTGGGACTTGGCTGTAGGACCCAGTGTCCCACTGGAGGCCTGGGACAGACTGGAGTGAGCCATGATTCCCTTTCAAAGCAAAAGATTAAAGCAACTCATTTTGATTGAAAGCTGTCTACCAAACTCCCTTTGCAATCAACTTCACGTACCCATTGTTTTGTTTGAATTTTAGTTCTTAAATGTTCCTTCAATTAAATGGACATGCAGTCGGAGCTTGGGAATATGACATTTTTGTTATATAAAGGGTTTTGTGTTAATAATAATATTATTTGACCTTTAGAACATAATTTCCTCAGAGAGAAAATGAACAACTTACATTTCCTGAACATCCCTCCTCACTCATCCATCAGAAATACCTTCAGATTAACCAGGTCACCCTTTCTTTAGGGAGAAAGTGAGAAGGCCTTGTGCCTGGCTAGAATGTTCTGGAGAGCATTCTTGCGGAGGACAGTAGATAGTTGAGGGCTCTGGCCTGGGCCTTAGCAATAACATAGTAACACAATGTGGCCTGAGATAGACATGGCCTTGGGGATTAGATGAGCTGGGTGGTGTGGTGGCTACAACTTGGATCAGGCAGTCAAGGTTTAAAGACTGGCGGGTTACCTTGGAGAAACAAACAATGTTACCCATGAAAGGATTCTTGGAATCAAAGGGGAGGGAAATTCAGGCAACCAGGACCAGATATGAAAAATACAGTAACTCTTTCTTGGGACTGGGAGATACAACATCTAGTTTGAAACGGTGGAGTATAACATTGTTTTTCTTTGTGATGAACAAATGGGTACAAAACTGACATACTCTGGATAAGGAGGATCACAAAGAAATATCTATTTGTGTCCTTGGGCTAGGCATCAAGAAGAATGTTTGGCCAGCTAATGGGAAAGGACCAGGAGAATTCATGGAAGAAAAATTAGTGAAGCTCAACTGGGAAGACTCTGGATGTTTCTTAAAACTTGAACCAAGTCAAAACCAATGGTCAGGAATATTTTGTATCTCTCTTTTGTTCTCAACCATTATGCAGCTCTTAACCCTTTGGCAGAAGCCCTCCAAGGCAGGACTGAATCATACCCTCTCCTACTCCATGAGTTTGGATATGTTCTCTCCCATAGTTCATTCTTCTTTCTCTCTGAGCCTCCATCCATGATGGGCTATAGTGCCTTGTCAAATTGATGTTGGCTTATCTAGCCAGCACATTCAGCAGAAGCTACATGAGAAGACAGAGGTGTGCATTTGGCACAGGTGTCCCTGACATGTGGTCCATGGACCCCAGGGACTTGGGGGGGCCAAGAAGCCCCCGAAATTGTGTACAAAGCCATGTAGATCTGTACACGCGTACTTTCCAACAGAGGAGGGCTGCAGAGTTTTCATAAGGTTTGAAAAAAATTGTTTTGATAAAATTATAAAAAGGCAACGCAGAGTCCCATGGTTGTACACTAATAAATGGGTAAACATAAAACTTAGGGAATAAGGAATGCAGACATACAATGACTCCATTAAGGATACTTATAGCGACCTGCTGAGATACTGAGACTACCAAAGGGCCTTCATACCTCACATTGAAGGACTGGGTCCCCATTTAATTACCATTATTTTTTAGGGCCTAGTAACGGAATAAATACAATTTGAAGCCTCCTCTAATGGGCTTAGTTCATCCTAGAGAACACCACAGACATATACAGACAAATGTGCCAATACATTAATGGAGCAATTAGTAACTAATGCAGAAGCGAGACAGATGGAGTGATAGCAAATTGAGCAAATATAGAGTTAAATGACTGAATACCTGGCATAATCTCCACAGCAAAACTGGGCAAGAGATCAGCAAGCAGCCCTGTCCTGCCTGGAGGAGGTGGAAGGAAAAGAAGAAGGAAAGCGGTTACTCCAGAGGAAAACACAGCCTGAAGCCTGGCTCCGATTGGCATCACCCTACATGGTGGGGCCATTGACCCGCTCCTTGTGGTAGGAGAGACACATCGCCAAGGCTGGTCTCAGTCAAGAGAATGACCTTCTCCGTCAATCTGTGGCAGCCGTCGAAGTGAGCTCGGCACCTAAACCAGGCAGAAGCAGAAAGAGAACTTCCTCTCCAGCTATTACAGGAGGAGGAATTGTCTGCTTCAAATATGAACAACCCTGCCGGAGCAGACTGATAGATACCATCTCCACTCATTTATATATCCTACTCCACATATTTTATTGGAAAGTCAAACCCGTCTGTATCCAAACGTTCAACCTACATTTTCATACATCCAGCCACAGTCCTATGTCCATATAAAAACAAAAAGTACATATTTGGTTTTAAGTCAGAATTATCTCCCTACAAGATTCTATTTATAGCCTAAAGATATTTCAATGATTAAAGTTTTCAAAG
Organism: Camelus ferus; assembly: GCF_009834535.1. Classification (NCBI taxonomy): domain Eukaryota; kingdom Metazoa; phylum Chordata; class Mammalia; order Artiodactyla; family Camelidae; genus Camelus; species Camelus ferus. The sequence goes on along the minus strand of NC_045716.1, from coordinate 14,046,334 downwards.
GCAAGGAAAAGATAAAGCTAGATCAGTTACACACTCTTCGACACTCCTTCTGGCTTCTGAAATACTCTGTACATATGTATATGGTATGGCTTTTCCATATGGTACCCACAGCTGGCGTGGAATGGACCCAAGTGCCTTCTGCGTGATATGGCATAGGAACTTGAGGGCTGGTGTCAGAACAGGTGCCCCTCGGGGCTCTGAGAAGCAAAGAGCTGTGCAGGAAACAAGACACTGGAAGATGTTTAGGGAGGAGGTTAGTCCTTTTAAAAACCAGCCTGATTTATATAGAAAGAAGTGCTGAAGGTTTTCACCATGTCCTCATATCCAGGTAAATGTAAAGGCCATGATGGGTTGTCTGCCCCCCACCAGGTACCTCGGCCACAGTGCAGCCTTGCTGGTAAACAAGTTGTACCAGGAAGCAATTAGCAAACAGCCCTCCTTTCGGACTTACGATGGCAAAAGGTCACTGGGTTCCTAAGCTTGCAACTGAATCTTACTTCATTCATGGTCATGACATACGCTTCTAGAACAGCTCTGGCTGGTAGAAATATAATGTGATCCAACAGTAATTTTAGCTTTTCTAGTAAACACATTAAAATATTTTTTCAAAGATGAAAATAACTTGATATTTTTGACTTATACCAATTTAGCCAAAATATTAACACTTCAAAGGTTCAGTGGCCATAGGTCACTATCAGAAAATATAACTCCTAGGGGCTTGTTCCATGCATATAGATTTGGCTCATTTAGAAAACAATTTTTCCTAACAACAAGGTCCTACTGTAGAGCACAGGGAACTCTATTCACTATCTTGTAACAACCTATAATAAAAAAGAATATGAAAAGGAATATATACACGCATAACTGAATCAGTATGCTGTACTCCAGAAATTATGCAGTGTAAACCACCTAGACTTCAACATAAAATAAAATTTGAAAAAAAAAAAAAAAAAAGAACTTTTCCTGTTGAAGTTTGTTGAGGCGCATCAGAGAAAAAGTTACCTAATTACATGGTTTATATTTTGAGTCTAAAGGTGATGGTTGGTCACTGGTCCTCTCCTCTGTCAAACCACCCCACGGAAAAGCAGCTCTGACAAATGTCAAAGAAAAAGGAGCTCTTCCAGGACACTGTGGGGAGGACGCGGCAGCAGGGGCAAGGTGTTGGGAGTCGGGTAAAAGGGCTCTTTGCTCACTTTACTTTTTCTTGGCTCAACTATACAAGACCTGTGTGGTGTAATGTGTCCAGGTCCTGTCTCCTGCATGGGAAATGGTCCCGCATTTGAAATGCTAGTTGGGACATTCCAAGGGAAAGGAAGCATGGAGTGGGCCACTAGGCTGGCTCTGTTTTAGGTTTCGGCAAGAAGGGCTTCCTTCTTTCTGTCTTCCATCTCGTGCAGCTGACATGGTAAGAGGGGTCTGCTGTTGCAAGGTCTCTGGGAAAGACAAGTGGGAGTCAAGTGGGTCATTGGAAAAAGACAACCTGAAGGAGAGTTCTTGGGCTAGCCTTTGGCCTAAGCTTCAACAAAAGGCTAAGAGGTGCCTCTAAAATGTATGCATGGTCTAGTCCAGTTCCCTAGGATTGGAAACCAGACAGGGATTTGGGGCCAAAGTCCGAGCAAGTGATTAAGAGTATGCACTGGTCTCACGTGGAGTGTTCTCTGTACAAGTATCTCTTGGAGACTCAACAAGGCAACAGTCAGGTGGTCAAGGATTTGGGAATTTAGGATTGTGGGCATCTCTTAAAAGCATAATTAATATTAATTACCAGCCAGTAGGCAATGATCAAGAAGTCAACATACTGTGTTTTTAACAAGCTGGTTATCAGATGCTTACTTAATGGTGTTTTTTTTTTTTTAATCTGGGTAATTAGCATTTCTAAATAGCTCTCTTATTATATTAAGTAAAATGAGAAGCTTTTCTTGGGTTTACGCTCTAGTTCTCAAGCTTACCAGTGTTTTAAACATCTCTATATGTGCTGTAGCCCAAATCATTCACTTACATTTATAATAAAAATGTTATTGATGATAAAAGCTACTGGTTTGTATATACTTTCTCACGGGAGATTAGCTCTGTGTTAATCATTAATTATTTTAAAAAAAAATCCATTCAAGGAGGATACTGTGCTCACATATTACACATTCTACTGGAGAAAGCAGTGGACTAGGAGTCAGGGTACTGAAGGCAGCTTTGCCATTAGTTTACTTGGGGACTGCTGCAGGCTAGTTACTTCCTCTTTCCAGGACTCAATTTTCTCATCAGTCAAATGAAGTGGTTGAACAAAGAGGTCTATAAATAAGGAGACCATATATCTTGGTTTGTCTAGAACAGTCATGGCTTATGCCTGTTGTCCTGGTGTAATTATTAATAGCACCCCTTTTTAATTTCAAAATTGTTCTCATTTGGACAATTATTTATCTGGTCACCTGATCGATGAACATTTTCAGTTCTCAAATCCCTTGCTTAGTGATTAGCATTGTGAACTCAACTCTGTATATTTATGGGGACCAGTAGGTAATGCAGACAAGTGCAGTTGGCCAAATGTCATACAACGGGAACAGTCGGGAGCGTGGCAAATGGCAGGCTGTTTCCACAGGGGCTGCTACTACCCACCTCAAGCCAATTGTTGTCTCTCAGGAATGTGTCTTCTGGGTTGCAAATCTTCCTATTTTTCAAGATAAGCCAAACCCCAGATTTTTTCTGCGAAGTATCCTGATTTTCAAATGTTGGCAACCCATTCATATATTTTTTAAAAGTCACCAGACAAGCCGTGCAAAATACATTTGGGGGCTGTACAGAGCCCAGGGATCACATGCTTGCCACCTCTGAGGGGTATATACACACAGATATGATTGTGAATAGATGTAATACAAAGGTAGGATTTCCCCGCGGGCTGTGAAGTCACCTCGATGGTGTCCTGACACTGCTTCTACATACAGAATGTTAGCGAATGTAAGCTCTTAGGCACCTACGTTCAAATCAGAATCTGAAAACAACAGTATTACCCACCAAATTGTTAGCCCTTCTTATTTCTGGGGAGCTGGAATGGGCTTGCGGAAGAACAATGAAGGGGCTTATTTAGATTTTTTTTTTTATATGTGTAATTGAGAACGTTAAAATATGAAACATGGACAGGAGATTCACAAAGCTTGTAACTCCAATAGAAGACATACATCAAGCTTCTCGTTCTCCTAAAGCGACAGCCAATCGCTGATGCTTCAGAAGATGGTGAAGGCTTCCCACAATGCACCCGTGTAGTGTTAGCCCCGGGGTGGCGTGGGTGACAGACTTTTGCAGTAAAGTGGCTAAAATTAAATGTCTTCAGAATCGAGAACATAGTAGGAGTTTGGGGATAGCAGACAATATACCACTATGTTATGTCAACAGTAGAGAGACAGCAAAGCTCTCTGGCTTTTATACCATGACTTATATTTTCCTGAGCTAAAGACATTTTAAAAAGTGGACTTATGCTGGAATCCTCTATTTCTGAAAGTCATTTTGCTTCCAGCTTCTCGTTTTAACAGTTCCTAAGAACTGCTGTTGCCAGCTAGAAATGCTCTATCTTCTCTCCCTCTTCTATTCTGCTATGTCCAATGAAGGTCTGATCTTACAGAGTCCAAACAGTTGCAGTAAATACATTCCAGATTTCAGCAGCTCTTTACCAACACTTATGAATCACTGTCATTCTTCCAGGATTCATTTAAAGAGTGGCAATTACAAGTCACTTTAACATCTAAGAAAAGGATGGAAAACAGACCCAGCAAATGGAAGACCACATTTACTCTTGTCAAACTCCAGCTCAGAATACAAGTAGAAAATACAGTTTTCATGTAAGCACTCAAACAGTTTTCCCCAAACCTTGCAAAATCCATTACTTTTAAGAAATTTCCACATGAATAGACCAAATGAATCAGGCATACTAATAGTTTGTATACACACACACACACAAGTGCCAGTATCAAACCATGCCGTCACCAACTTCATAGCCAAAAACGTTCACATACTTTGGGTTGAATGATGAGGGAAGAAAACAATCATTGTGAATAAAACAACTTCCAGATTTTACCTCTATAATTTCCCACTTCAGCTGTTTTCTGCCATTGACACCTTGAAGTTATCCCCAACTGAACTCTTTGTGCATATTCCTGAGAACAAGCTCATTCCTGGAATGCCTCCAAGTCATTCATTCATCGTTTATTCATTCATTCAGTCAACAAAGAAGTGTATACAGTGCCAAGTGCAGATACAGAGAACAAGACATGATCCCTGTGCCTGAAAGCCTCAGGCTGGCCCATGCAGCTTGCCCAACAGTGTGAGGATGAGAACTCAGTTTTAGTCATCTGCTTCTGTGTCACAAGGCTTATCAAACTCACAGGACCTTCTTCCTGCCAAATCCAATGTCTTCATCTTTTTTTTTTTTTTTCATTTTTGACATCAGGTTCCACCAAGTCATGAGGCTGCCCCCCTAGAGACACAATCTTTACCTAGTTTCCCACTTCTCCTCTACCGTGGCATTATCTTTGCATATTTCACAACTCAGCGTGTCCTGGTGACATTTCCCCAAGGTTCTAATACCCTTTCCTAGGTTGGCCAGGCTCTCAATTCAGGACGTACTTACCTTCTGTACTAAGACAACCAGCCAATGAACTTTTCAATCCCCTGCTCTGTGCAAATCCTTACTCTGAAATATGCTCCACCAGAGCCCTGTAAGAATACTGCCCTGAGTAGGTGCCTCCTCCTCCGTGCTCCCGAGGACCACTGTCCACACCTGCATTAGAGTACTTCTCTCTCGGTGGCAGTGATTCCTTTACGTGTGCCTCCACTAGCAGGATGGAAACCCTTCTGAGGCGAGGACTGTGCTCTATGCTGCATCCCCAGAAGCCCAGCATGAGGAGGCAGCTCACCCATCAGGATGCTGAAGTTTTTCCAGAAGTAAATCCCCATTGTTTTCTATTCTGGGCTTCTGCCTGGACTTCTGATTTACTGCTCATGATAGTGCCTTTTATCCATCTCAGAAAGGAAAAAGGCTCTGAATGAGAATGTGAAGGAACCACACCTTCGTTCAGCACTATTCTAGGTACTGGAGACTGTTTAGCACCCCTGGGCTCAGGGCTCAATGCCAAGAGCATCCTCTAGTCACTGGAATATCCCCAAAGGCCATCTTGCTATCTCAGGCGATTGAAGACCCACCCCCTACACACACCCCACCCCAGCAGTTGAAAGCCATCAGGCTGGGGTATTTTTAAGGTAGTCATTACAGAGAGATACAATATGCATACAAATTTTATCCAAAAAAACTGTTTTTGTCTTGAGTCTTAAAACTTAAATCCAAGCTCTGATCATTAGTCCAAGCTTTTGAAGTGCAATGGAAGGTGCAGAAATGCTGAGTGTAGGACAAACTTGTTTTCAGATCTTAGATCTCCCACTCAGTTACCCGATGACAACAGACACCTTTTTTTAATGCCCTGGAACTTACGAAAAGGAGGGGAAACAACACTTTCTTCGTCCTTGCGATCTCACCACTACTGACAGCATAGTTATCTCCATTCATTTCTTTGAAACATACTAACTTAGAGTCCTCCTTGGGTTTGCCTGTATATTATACAAATGAACCTTCAGGATGATCCAGGATGCTTTTCTCCCCCAGCTCCTTGTGGTTCCCCCCTTTCCCCTTCTGTTTAATACACATCTGGGCTTCATCCCACTTCCAAGCCTTCCTAAGATGCCCTGGATTCATTTTCAGGAATATACTGTTTTCACCCTTGTTCTCTCAGCTCCTAACCCTCCAAAGTGTTTCTTTCGTAAGTCTTTGAAGACCACAGATATTTTTCTCCGGCCCTTTTAAGCATACAGTTGTTTCTATGGCTATTTGGAATCCCAAATAGATTGGAAATTCCCCAAGGGCACACACATCCCTGTTTTTATTCTATATTCCCATGGCAACCATGCAATTCAATAAATACGGTTTATGATTATCCATCGCAAATGTGGATATAGCCTCCCCTTCTTTTATTTATATTTGTAAACTGTATTTAAGCATGTCACGTGTGTTGTTTTTCCTTTTGTGTCCATTACATTTTAGCTCACTTTACATTATAGTGAATAATTCTGACTGTGGATTCTCTCCACAAAGTGACTCGTATTGGATCGTCTGCAATTAACTGTTAATAAGTGCTTCAGGCTTTCCAGCAGTGATCTTAAGCTCGGCCTAAGGCACTGACTTCTATTCACACAGAGTTCCAGAATCAGACTGGATTGCTAGAAAGGATTCAGAGGTCATCTAACCCATAACCCACTCCACGCTTTCCGGAACCTGAGCCTCAAGAGAGCTTAAGAATCTTACCCAAAGTCACACAGCTGACTAATAACTGAACCAGGAGTAGAACGTGTGTCTACTCACCCCCATTCCAGGATTTTTTCCCCAACATCTCACTCCCCCTCAAGCTTTGCTTAGTCTTAATTTAGAAATGTTAGAATTTGTGTTTGTGGCATTGTTGCTCTACTTACGTAATTAAAGTATAATTTTTGGATATAGGAGTGTCGGAGACGGTTAAAATTTTCAGCACCTTGTAAAGCTGTGAGCAGAAAATGATTACTGAATACATCATAACACAGTGTGTGCTAATGAAAAGGCATTCACCATGCTGCTACAAACTAACAAACAATAATAAAGAAGGTTGTGAAGCTCTCTGCCTTTGCAAAGTGCGATAGCGATCCAACCCCCTAGCCCCAGAGAGCGAACAGATACAAAGTATTATTAGTAATACAACATGCTCAGCTTGGCTTGAGATGAAACACAGAAGAGACAGCTAGGTTTGACTCCAAAGAGATGCGGAGCAGGGTGGGATTTAATGCAAGGAGGAAATTGAGTTTCTTGGTGCCCAGTGTGATTTCCTGAGCTCACTGTGCTCCATCTATCAGACTGGCACAGACATCTTAGATGCAAAGATATCAAGAATGGCTAGTCTCCTTAAACCAAAAAGGTCAGGTGGTCTGAGGCAGACATGGAGGGGCACCCAGCTTGGTAGGTCCTGGCTTGTCAGAGTTCCTGCCCCTTCCTCCGTGGCCAGCCCGGCTCCCGGTTTGAGGGGCTTCCCCCATGGTGCATTTCCCAGGGCGAACTCGGAGGCACTTTTCCCCGTGTGAACGCAAACCTGCGCACTTGAATAGCGGCAGCTGGCTTTGGAGAAAAATGCCAAGACTGTCTCCTGACCGGCTTTCAAGGGCTGCCATTCTTTCTTTCCAGGGCTGAGCCGATTTCTCGGCGACACCCACTCTCCTGCGGGCCCCCGGTGCCTCCCCTCTGCGGGGCCGGGTCCCCTCCCTCCCGCGCTCGGGCCTCGCATTTTTGTCGCCGCCGGGTCCATGGACTACAATGAGGCTGGCGGGCTGACCCAGCTGCTCCAGCGCCCGCCCGGGTAACCACGGCAACCGCAGGCTTCAGGAATGCGCACTAATTGAGGGCCGAGTTTCCTCCCACAGTGATGAGCAACAAGTGAGGCAAAAATAGTGAGGCGGGAGAAAGGCGGCGAGGGAGCTGGGGTGCGGAGGGGAGAGCAGTCCCAGCGCGGGACTGGGCGGCTGGGGATGACGGGCGGGCAAACAGTGCCTTCAAGATCTCGTTTGTCCTCTTAACAACCCGCGGCAGTTAAGAGCCTAAAAGGGCATCCTTTACCCTTCAGAAATTTTGGGGGGGGGGGGGGGTTGGGTTTGTTTGTTTGTTTGTTTGTTTAGTGGAGGTACTGGGGATTGAACTCAGGACTTCATGCATGCTAGGCATGCACTGTACCACTGAGTTATACTCTCTCCACTTACCCTTCAGAAATCTTAGCACATATTTTTCAATGAGCAACTTACACTGCAAACCACCACCTCTTAGCAGGGCCCCTTTGCTTGCTTCTAGTAAATGAATGGAGAGGTGCACGTCCCTAGGTCCCCGTGAACAGACCGCAATCTAACATCCAGGGTTCAGCAGGTGAAGGTGAGCTGAAACTCATCTGCCCCCAGCTCCCCTGGATCTTCTGTTCCCTTCAATCAAACAAAGAACCTTCAAGGTGATCATCTCTAAAGATGGAGTGACCACCATACCAGCCTGTTGTCTTGACATAAATTATTAAAAGTCTCCTCTTTTCACTCTCAGGAGTATCCTCGTTTGGATGATAAATTATAAGCTCATGCTATCTAAAGTCTTTCTAGGCCCATCCAGATCCTAATCCAAGTCTCAGATGTTCCCCAAATCCTTCCAGAGTTTATCGTATCAAATGGCCTGTATGACTTAAGCCTTGTATTCAGGTTGGGTAGTAAACACCCTGTAATTAACAGAGAAATGGGGACTTCCTACAGCAACCAAAACACAGGAACCAAAAGATAGCATGCTGGGACAGAATGCCCCAAGATCCACAAGCAGGAAGATTCCCACAGGACTGATCAGGGTCACTACTCGCAAGGCGCTGCACAGATGTCATAGAGAAAACATGAATCTATTAGTAATAGGATTGCCAATTCACAGAGGGCTCATGAAAGCCTCTGCCTATGGAATGGGCTAAAGGAAAGTCGGCTTTCTGGGAGGCGTCCCGGAACACAGCATTCCGTAAACAGGGTTCCCCTGGATTAGGGATGACACACTGGCAATGAGATGTGGGGGACAGGAAGGGGCAGGAGAAGGGAACTGACATTTACTGAGTTCGCATTATGTGCTATTCAATCCTCACAACAGGCCTTCCATGTGACTTTTATCAGCCCTCCTCCATTTTTACAGTTAAGGAGAGCAAGACTCCTCAAGATTGACTTGTCAAAGGCTATATCCTGCACTGAGTCCACGGACATCTGACCCCAGCCTATGCTCTTCACAGTGGACCTTACCCAGCATCCAGATTGACCTTTGGTCAAAATCAGGGTTTTGCAACTTTGGCGCTATTGACATTTGGGGCCAGATAATTCTTTGTTGGGGGGTAGAAGGGCTGTTCTGTGCACTGTAGGACGTACAGCAACCTCCTTGGGCTCTACCCACTGGATGCCATAGCCCCCCGCAAGGTGTGACTTCCAGAAGTGTTTCTAAACATTGCCGAATATCTCCTGGGGGGCAAAATCGGCCCCTCTTGAACATCAAATACAGTGTTCATCTTTTCTTGCACTGTTCTCTCATTGCTTCAGAAATACAAAACATATCTTTACCAAAAGATAGTAATTTTTATAGGGACAAGACAGTGTCATTTATTTACTTTGTATCCTCATTGTGCTAGGGATGTAGTATGCAAAAAAGACTAGTTAAAAGTTAAATCGTAATTTAAATATAAATCATACTTGAAGCAAAACTGATTCCATTCCACGGTGCCTATCAAAGAGCAAGGTTGCAATTCAGCAGTAGAGAGGTCTGAAGGCTGTAGGAGGCTCCCTGCAAAGAGTTGAAGGCATGATCCCTAGTCTTTGGAGCAACCACAATCCCCCTCCATTCCTCAAACAGTAGAACTGACAGCCATTAATCAGAATCAGATTCTAGTCAATGCCTGGCTGACTTTTCTGGCTTGTCCTTCTCCTCCATTCCTTCGACACATTTTTCTGGTTCTTCTCAAAACCAAGACCAACAGGGGCATCTAGGTAAGCTCAGGGCAAAGCAGCCAGGACTCAGAGAGGACGCGCTGGGAGAAAAGCCAGTGGGGCTGAGTCCTAAAAAGCTTCCTCCCCTTGGTTTCATGTCTCTCCTTTCACGGGAGCCAGTGCAGTTTGCTTGGCTCTTCTGGAAGTCTGAAGCTAGATGGGACAAGCCCGTCCTCCTAGAGGAATCAACTCCTCTTGAGGTCTTTCATGTGGAGCCAAGATAGCTGCAGTATAATCGAGTCTACAAATGAAAACGTGGGCACAGCCCAAGTCAAAGGATGCTCCAAAGGAGAAACCCTCAGATTTATGGCTAGAGTGTGGCTCTATAATTAATTCCTTCTCTCCCTTCTGCCAGGAGTAAACTTTTCTTTCTTCTCCTCCAATTCTTTCCCCCTCTTCCTCTGTTTATAAATCTTCGAGAGAAACAGCAGCAGCCACTCTCAGAGATCAAAGTTTTAGCAGGCAACAAAGACCTCCGAGGAGGCTGTTGCCATGGGAACTCTCTGAGCTGAAGCCCTCTTAATCGGCAAATCTCCTTGGTTAGCAGCACGGGCTGGGGCTGGCAAAGAGGAAGAGAAGGGGGAGGGGGAGTCTTGGCAACAAGTAGCCTTTCTAAACAGCCAGAACCAATGACATGGAGGTGGGGGTAAGATGGGATGCAGCATGGACACAGGGGTGAGCACCAGAGTATTTCTGCACAACCATAGAAACTGACTCCCATCAAATCCCTAAAGCCGGTCACAAGTTCTGAGATGTCTCCTCCCAGGAATTCCCTGGTTCCTTATTATTACGTTCTTAATGGCTTTTTAATACTAATAGGCAGAAAGGTTGATTTTAGACCAGAATAACAATTTCAGGCACAGTATTGTGAATAACTTGATTTTTCTTTAAAAATTCATGCATGCCTATTTCTCTACCTCTTCTCTGGGTAATATATTCTGTACTTCTGGGTAAGTCACAGGAGAAGATGGAAGGAAAACTAGAGGCATGACAGGAAAACAAAGGTAATTCTGTGGCATTACCTTCACAGGGAAGACTCAGTCCCAACTTAGCACCTACTCACAAGGACCTGCTGGGACAAGCCTATTTCTGGCCTCCTGGAATAGCATTGCATTTGGCCTATAAAGAAGCAGAAATTGGTGAATTCCATCAAACATGAACAGTATGTGTTTTTGGCTGCCTGGCATTCTTATCTTCTTCACTTGGAAACAAATGCCCAATTTCTTGTGAGGAAGCAATTCCTTTTCCCTCTTCCCTTCAATTCACATGGTTCGTTTGGGGCTAGTGGTACCCTACGTTCCTCTCCCAAAGAACAACTCACTCCCAACAACAGGACTTTTGCTGAAACTATGGAGAGAGGCAGTTTATCCTCCTGAGATGTAAGGTGTTAAAGACCATGGAAGCCTGGGCCTGCTGGGGGCCACGTTTGGCGCAAGTAGAGAGAGTCTTCCTAAGAATGAAACTGACACAGAGGACACAGATGATCTGAACACTGGGACTCAGACATGCCTGAAGCGAGGAATATCCCGGGACTTACCGGTTACCTAAGCCAAAACGTTCCCCTGAGCCAGTTTAAGTATCGATCCCTTGCAATCAAAAGAGTTCTGAAGAACACACAGTCAGCTCTGGATGATGAGATTTCAGGAGACATTTTCTTGTTTTGTCCTTTTCTGTTTTGTTTGGAATTTTTACAATAAACATGTACCATTTTTTCCCTAAAACAGAGGCGGTATTAAAACAAAACAAGACAGCAGTATTCGGGGCATCACCCTATAGAGAGAATTAATTCTGCAATCTGTGGATCTTTTAGATGAGGTCAGATTTATAGATTGAACTCTAAAGCCATCGTGTTTATCCTAATATCCTGAACAAGAAAACCTGTTCCATGTTGGAAGCTCATCATATACAAACTACTGTATATAAAAGAGATAAACAACAAGGACCTGTAGAGCACAGGGAACTCTATTCAATATCTTATAATAACCTATAGTGGAAAAGAACATGAAAAGGTAAATATATTCATATATATGTATTTTATATGTGTATATATTCATATATATTTTATATATATACATATGTATATATATAAAACTGAATCACTTCACTGTATACCAGAAACAAATACAACATGGTAAATCAACTATACTTTAATTAAAAACAAAAAAGTTTAAAAATAAACTTCCTTTTTTTTAGTTTATAAAAAAAAGAAAGCTCATCATCAGAGAGGGAGTCTATAATTTCCCTCTACCAACCCTAATTTCCAAAAATTGCTACTTATCATTAGGAAAATCTTCCTTAGCTTTCATTCTGAACACTCCTTAACTCATGTCCTGTTTTTCTGTTCTTGGTCCAAGGGCACAAGTGTTCTTCCAGCCATATTTCCACTGGGGCCCTTTCCCTCCTTTTTATACTTGGCCCTTAAAAAACAAGCTACCAATGAGCCATCAGAAAGAAGGGGTCAGGCCCTTATATGGTGCATAGAAAGAAACAAGAACAAGGCGAGCTGCTTTCAGATTTTAAAATAACAACTTCCCTGCTTGAGCCTTCCTGAATGGTGAGGTCCTTTTCCTGCCAGCTGGAGCTGCCCAAGGGAACTTTATTCCTATCCAAACAGTGGCATGGTTCCAGGTTATAAACAGACTGTTCCTGCCACTGATCCTAGACCAATGTCTAATCTCAGGGTGGCAGATTTCTGGACACTTCCACCTTCTGTGACTGTCTGCTGCTATGGCCCTACCATCCCAAAACATCTGTCTAAATATTTCTAAGGTAGCTGTCACCCTCATCTCAAAGCACTCAAAATACCATGTGCATTTCCAACTTCAAAATGACTCTACCTTCTGAATCATCAAAAAGAGATTAAAAGAGTGTTCAGTATAGTTTTTGTGTTTGATGCTGAATGAGCGGTTATCCTCCCATTTCCCTGAATCACAACTGCAGATACTTCTGAAACCTCTAAAAGAAGCATCCACAGTGATGTGTAGATGGCTCAGAAGTATGGGGAAGAGAGGGGTGGGTCTCGCTCAGTGGGGAGGTATGCAATCTAGACAAGAACAACTATGTCTTTGAAGTGAGGGCTGAGGTCAATGGTTATAAGCAGTTTCACAGAAATCAAATGAAAAACTAAAGCAAATCTAGGACAAGTAAAAATCATTACCTATGGCCTCAAGCAGCAACCACATTTTTTGCAAGCATGGCTTATGCAGGGGAGCATTCTATAGCTTCTTAATATAGACGGGTCATGTGGTATCAAGGAAAGAGAGGAGGCTAGGAATCAAAGCACTTGGGTTTGATCAGCGACATTTTTTTTTTTAACTAGGATAATAGTTACAAAACTTGAATGTTAATTTCTTCATTTGAAAAACAAGAAAAATAATGTCTGCTCTCCTATGTTATAAAGTTATTATAGAAAAATTTTGTGAACTCAAATTATTATCAGTGTACATTAACAACAGTAGGAGATGTAGTAATGGTATCACTTTAGTGGATATTTATTGCTTTTTCAGGCATCTCACATCCATTCTCCCCTTCTTTTTTTTTTTTTTTTTTTGTAACAGTGCCTCAGTTTCCTTTGAGGAATTAATTTTTCTCTGTATCTTGATGGACTAGCCACCAAGAGCCTCTGATCTCCCAAGGCTAAGCAGTGGACACCTGCCCAAACTGGGCCAAATGGACTCTCTTTTCCAAGACTGATTCTTGAGTGAGCAAATGTGAGATTAGAAAAAAAAAAAAAGTTGATTTTTTTAACGTCCATGGAGCCCTAAAGGCATTCTTTTAGAATTCTATGAATTCTTGCTATGTACACCTTAGAGCATCTCTGGCAGGGCAGGGACTGCGCTGTGTTCATCAAAATATTTTCACTTTCTTCCTGGGCACATACAAAATAACAGGAGTAACCTGTGTCGCTGACAGACCTGACTCCTAAAAAGTCCCACGTGATCTTCCTCACTTCCTATTTCTGTGCAGCTGGGAGCAAAGTTCTCCAATGCAGTGAGCTGAACAATGGAGAAGCCTAGACCCCAGCCCCATCGCTTGGAAGGGAGCTCCCCAGGGAAGCCTCTGAACCCACATCTGACTATGACAAGATGAAGTAATGAATTTCTGTTGTGGTAAGTCACTGACATTTAAGGGTTTGTTTGTTTGTTTTTTAACAGAAGCTAATAGGTGTTACCCGAATATATTATCCTTTTTTGGAGACTGATTTTCCAGCCTTCCTTTCAGTGTTGATATCCTTCCAACGAATTCCTTTCCTGCTTAAGTTAGCCAGCGTCTACTTCTGTTGCTTTCAGCCATAGTCCCTGATGGATCTGTTGCTTAGTAATTATTTGAATACCCAGATAAAGAATCATGACCGATGAGATTAAACCATGTTCTATCTCACTTGAGGCTGTAGACATTGATTGTATCAATACTTCAGAAGTCAACAATTATATACTTAGTATTGACTAACATTTAAGAGGCACAAAGTAAGTATTAGTTACAGATTCTGTCTATTTAACATTTTAAAACATTCACTCAAGCTCCTTTATTCTAGACACTCTGCTAGGCATCGCAGATATAAAGATGAATGAGAACTGGTCCTTGCCTCTGAAGAGTTCATGGTCCAGTGCTATTGAGAAGCTCCCAGTGTGGCAGGGGAGACCAAGACAAGGACACGTGCGGCACCAGTGTTACCACTCACATGAGGTCAAACCAGAATGTAAGGTGGATGAGGTTCTGTCCTTGGCCCTTTTCACTTTATATAATCTTCCTGGGTGACTCATCTCTTCTTTCATGGTTGTGACTACCACTCATGACTCTCAAATCTATCATCTCTAATCCCTGCTTCTCCACTGAGTTCCAGACCTATGTTTTTAATTGTCAGCAAGGCATCTCCACCTTGGTGTCCCACAGGCCTCCCATACTGCACATGTCAGCAACCAAACTCGTTCTCCTGACTCTTCAACCTGCTTCCCAACCTGCGTCCTCTATCTGGGTTGACAAAACAGTTGGTTACCCAGTTGGCCAGAAACAATGGGGTCCTTTTGACTCATCCCTCTCTCTCTCTCGTGTTTTTAATTAGTCGTCAAGATCCATCACTTCCATCTCAGAAATGTTTCTATGTTGTCCCTTCTCAGTTCATCACTCTGGTTCATAATCTCGTACCGTCTCACCCTGCAGCAGCCCCATAACCGATCCTTCTGTTCTAACCCTCCTCCCTAACAAGAGACTACCCGGTCCTAATTGTTCTGACCCTGAGATCTCATTTCATTCCTCTGCAACAGCTTCTTCACTGGCTCCCCAAAGTCTTCAGAGGAAGTGAAACGTCTTAGTCTGACATATAAGACACTTCATAACCTTGCTCCATCAACTTTTCCATCTTTACCTTCGTATCATGAGAAAGTTGAATTCTTCTTAATTTGGCATCTGATTTATCCCTTTAATTTATCTTTCCTTATTACTTGGTCATCTGAAATGCCAACCTGTTTTCTCCTCCCCATGTTGTGATCACCCTCCAAGAGGAGCTAAAGTTTCAACTTCTTCAAGCCTCCATCAGTAGCTTCTTTTCATTCTTGTGGAATTAGTCCTTTTAATCCTGACTGACTGCAGAAGACCATAGTTCATTCCCTCTGACTTCCTTGTGAGTGTGCATCACCCTGCCTGTTCTCGTAATCAACCTGTAACCCCTTTAACTCTGTCCTGAGGACTGAATTCCTGGGATGGTCAGTTTCTCTGTTATCAAGGTAGTCACATCACTCATGTTCATTTACTTTTTACTTTGAGAGTTTTAAACCTGAAATAAAGCTCAAAGATGACTTAATTGAATACCTTTTCCTATACACAAATGCCTGATACAGTAACTCATAAGAAATTATCTACCTTCTCAAGGTCATCGAAATATCACCACTCTTACTGCATCTTTAGAGAACACTTAGTGCATCTTTAGAATCTTCCCAGCTGTTAACAGTTCTTTCTTTATCCTGAGATGGACTCCCTCCCCTTGTAACGTCTACTTCTGGTCCTAGTTTTACCTGGCCACACGGAGTCAGTTTCCAGTCCCTCCTCTATACAATTTCATTTCAGGTACCTGGGGACACCTCCCAAGCTCCCTTCCCAAGTCCTCCTTCACTACACCAAATTCTCCCAGTTCCTCCAACCATTCTTCATACTAAGTTCAATGCCTGGACCAGTGGCTCATGGAGGTTGTACCTCCCAGACTGTGGACCCAGTGATCTTCCCGCTGAGGTCTGTATCTCCTGGAGGCTGACTTCAGGAATCAAGTTGCTCTTCTAGTCTCACACAGAAAGAATACTCAACAAATAGGCCGGCAGAATATAAAAACCAAATAATTAGAATTCGTAAAACTGTAACAGTATTTTGAAAAATTCCTTAAAGGGGCACCAAGACAAAGACAACTCAAAACGTTGCATTTGGAAAGTAAATATAGTGCTTTCTGCACCCAGAAAATTCTCACAGATTTCAAACTAACCCCTTTAATGAACACAACTAGTATTGCCCTAAAAAGCTTACAAGGCAAATTGACCATGCTTTGAACATTTCTAATTAATGTGGAACAGAGCAGAATTGCATGATTCTCCTCCCCAAGACTCCTGGCAGGTATCTGTTTATCTCACAGATATGCTGCTTCCACTGTGATGAGCTGATTTGTAGTGTCTCCACTTTCCCTTTACGATTCTTTTTAGAGTCACTCTGATTTCCATTATTTTCTCCCTTCATTGTTGACCTTTTTCATCTGAGCTTTCCTTTCACCCACCTTTCTGTCCTGAGGAGAGCGTCTTTGCCCAGGTTGCTTTGTACATTTCGATCCAGAGGAACGCCCTTCAGATACTTCGGCGCATCCGCAGATGACAAGGCTGTCGCTGTGTTTATTCTCCCCACATTTGCAGAACTGGGACCAAACTATTGAAAGCAGGTTTTTACCTGGCCTCCTTTTCCTCCACAGGCAATTGCTTTCTCTGCAAATGGCTGCACTGGCCAAATAACTGTGTTCACAATTAGCTAATTGCAGGCTCAATGGACCACTTGTTCCTCCAAACTTGGCCATGGGAGTTGTGCGATTAGGCAGAAATTTATCTTTTTATTCCCTTCTGATTTAGAGAGTCACAGCAGATTCCAAATCTAATTGCCGTGTATTCTTTTACAATGTCAATATAAACCTTTTTACATTTTTATTTCCTTTTGAATATTTGTCATATTTCCCATTCTTTTACAAATCACAGCAGTTATGCTTTATATATTGAACTCAAGAAATATGGATTTGAATTAAGTCAGCCCTCTAATAAGGCCCAACTATTATTATTTAAAGGGTCAATCATTAATAGCTAATTATTACTTTCATCCATTTTGTAAACTAAAAAATTAAGGCAGCAGAACCGTTGGTTTGCCAAAGTCATGACAGAGTAAAACTAAAATTCCTAAGTAGCAAATTCCATTTTCCCTCTGGGCATTGAGTTTCCCACAGAGGGTATAAATTAACCTCATCTGCCTCTGAAAGAAAGCACCCTTAAATATTCTCCCAAATTGTTATTACCTGGTTTCTTGGACACTTCAAAAAATGTAATTTCTTTTGGAAAATGGCTTCAAGGGTTTACCTTTTCTCCTACAATGAATGTCCTTTCTTTTCTTAATTTCTGTACGTTTTATTCTAATTTTCTTGTCCAACCAACAGCTACAGAGCACAAAATATGTGCTCAATTTTCAGTTTCATACAAGGAGGTCACCTCCTACTGACGTTCCTCGAATCCACAAAAGAGAAAAGTAGCTGAAAGTAATGAGTTTTCATTTATGAAGTAATTAATATTCATAAGGATTAGATTATATTTGCTTTGAGAGTAACTCAGACACTTTCAGGTTTCAAGAAATTTGCCTTCCAATTAAACACCAGTACATCTCTCCAATAGCTCTTTTCACTGGGCACCCTTTACTATCAAACGTTTATAGCCATCTTGCCTTAGGATCGTCTTAAGTGGAGATAACTGAATGGGGAAAGATTCCTGAAGTCTCAGGAGATCCTAACACACCAGCTTATCTCTCAGCTGTCTCTACCCGGCTTCAAAGGCCTCTGGCATTCTCCTCAACAATTAACATATAAAAAGATCAGGAAAGAATAAGAGCAGAGAGAAATCAGGGGTAAAGGTGCAAGTGGAAAGGCGGGGAGGAACTAAGAAAACAGAAGAAATACTCAAGACAATGCTGAACAGGGAGCTCTAGCTGCCAGGAAACAAAATCTAATAAATCCAGCTGCTGCTCATACGGAACATATTCTAAAACCGGTCTGTCTGTGCACGAAAGATAAAGACTGTGTGTGCAGCCCGCTGACACACGCAGAGGGAGAACGGTGCAAGCGGTCTAAGATGAAAATGCCGCTAAGGGGGGGCCACTTACCCAACACCAGGAGCTCCACCGAGTCCTCGTTCTTGCCCTCCAGGTCGTCAGGCGTGGTGATGACGCAGTAGTAGAGGCCGCTGTCTCCCCACATGAGTTTCCCAATTTGAAGATCTGCATCTGTTATCACAAAAAAAGGACTTGGTCCTCCACTCTGTGCTCTGAGAGGAAAACACTCAACGATGGAGGGTTGGAGGGGGCCCCCTTCCCTGTGTCTGCCGTGTTCTATTTCTTCACCTGGCTGCCAAGATGTTTGCTTTATTTAAAAACAAACAAATAAACAGCAAAACAATAAGAAAAACTAGCATCCCCAAAGTGAGAGAATTAGAGCACGACCAGAAACGGGTCTAGTCCCAGTCAGGTTTCAGGAATAGAAGACAGTTTTCAACCAGGCCTGCAGAGGCTTCTAAAAGCCAAATAAATTCCAGAATTAGTCTGGCCTCCTGGAAATGAGCTGGCTTCACAGGAGTTCTTCAAAATTCAAAGAATCAAATAGGTCACATCAAACTTTGGACCTTCTCTTGTCCAAAGCTTTTAGGGAGCAGGAGAAAATGTGGAATTGGTGCAAAACTACCTGGGGCTTGGGCCATAGCATCTACCTGCAACTTGCACACAGACATCCCTTCCCCCGGCAGAGGAACTTCTTAGAGAAGTCTGCTTTCTGCATTAGAGAAAGGGCAATAAAGGCTGATGTCAAGAAGTAAGGTATTTAAGAAAGCTTTCACTACGCCCATTTCTATTCAGTTCTAATAATAAATTCCTCAGACTGGAGGCCAGGCTCGGGGAAGACTACTTGCAAAGCTCATCTCTGTGTCTTCTCTAGATATTACAACCCTCCACCCTTCCTCCCCACACCATCCCATTAAAGCCATTGGCTAGGTTTCTTGATGCTCTATGTCCTATAAAATCAAAGTGTTGAGGGATTGAAAGGTGCAAGGCTGACATCCTCTTGCATCTGGGGAGAATGGAACCAACCTCCCTCTCATTCCCTAGATTCAAAACAGAAGCATTATTACCATGAACAATCGTGATCTCTCTGCCCCTGTAGAAATCTCCCAGGGTCACGGTTGAGCCCTGTTTGGAAGCTACCACTCGGACAGTCCTCCTGCTGTCTAAACAGTCCAAGTAGGGGTCCCATTCCAGGTTTCTTTTGCTGAGAGACTGGGCCCGGGGAGAGGACATGCCCAAGGATTCCCCCATGCGATCCTGGCAGTAGGACTTGAACTTCCACTGGACGACGGCAGGCTGATGGGAGGACGTGGAGAAGTGGCAGCGAAGCACAGTGGGCTGGAAGAGCATGGCCACCTTCTTCTTGTCAGGCACTGTGACCTGAAGGCCCTCGGCCATGGCTGCAAAATAGAATGAACATGTCCAGATGGCATCCGTATCCTGGACCTCACCTCAACTGTCCACCTTACCTCCCCAACCTGTTCCTCCCCTTGTTTTCTCCATTACAACTCAGAGCATCAACATCTACCTGATTGCCTTGGCCAGAAAGCTGCCCTAACTCCCAATATCCAAATGGTCGCAAAGTCATGTCGACTTGATCTCTTAGCATCTTTAATACTTCCTTCCTCCTCTTTAACCCCACTACCACTGCTTTTGTGTAAACCCTCTTCATTTCTTGCTTATAACTTTGCAATAACCTCTTGTCTGGTCTCCCTGCCTGCAGCTGCCCATATGCAGCCCATTCCCCTTGCTATAAGTTCAGGTTACCTTTCTAAACCTGACTGTTATTGCTCTCCTTCTTTAAACCCTTTGCTCAGCCTCCATGGTCTTCGGGAAAAAAACCCAAAGTTCTTGGCAAGGCATATAAGGTGCTCCAACATCCGCTTCCTCCTCAGCCTCACTTCTTGCAGCACCTCTACTTGCGCACCAGCCTCCAAGGATACCAAACTAAGAGGCTCCCCAAGTGGGATGTGCTATCTCACTTCTCTAGGTCTTGGCACAAGAATGTTCCTTGTTTACAGAATGCTTTTTCCTCACTTCTCTCCCTGGGAAACTCTTTTCCATCTTTCAACATGTAGCTCAAAAGCTTCTTGTAAAGTCTTCTCTGACCGATCAATCCATTTGTCACTTCCTCCTCTGTACCATCAATACCCCCAGCATTCTCCTCCAGACATTAACCATAATAATTTGGCAAGTACTTATTTTCATGCCTCCATCAGACTTGTCAGGTCAGGTAAGGAAGATGTCTTATCTTGCTGTCTTGGCTTGTGGAGCCCATAGCTACTCAAAAAATATGTGATAAATGAGGACAATGAAGCCAGGAAGTATGACTTCGGGAGGAAGTGACTTCCCTTCCAGCTGGTGAACGAGCAAAGGGGACAGAGATTAAGGGGGAAAGAAGGCTTTGAGAGACACGGAGAATGTCTGATCAAAGGTAGTAGACTAAGTTCAAAAGCTTTGAAGGGCAAACCAAAAAAGGAAGCGGGGGGGGGGGTAGGTAGGGAGAGTCTAGAAAGCAGATGAGAAGTTCAAGTGGTGAAAAGATCAATTTGAGGCTTGGTGTCCAAGAAAGAGGGAAATTTCAGTGAATGAAAGACCAGGGAAGTGTCTGAGAGGCAAAAGCCTTCTATGAACTCGATGGTAAGACCCAGAAATTCCAAGCAAAGGGAATGGTGAATGGGAGAGTTAAGAGTTTCTAGCTTGATCTGACATTAGAAGCAGAAGTAGAATGATGACGAGAGGCAGAAAAAAGGGATGTGAATAGAAAGACATGATAAATTCAGGAGCCTGCCAAGTCAGCTTCAGGTAGCCTGAGGCAAAGCGTTTCACCCTAGAATCGCAGGTGGACTTAAGATATACAAGAAAGGACTAGTTTCCATGGGGGGGGGGGGGCTTTTTATTACTGCCCGTGTTCATAATGACATCCTGCAAAGCAAACTCGCTCTGACAGCCCAAACACGCACTTATACATGAATATCTCTTTATAGCAGCACCCCTGACAAGGGCAAGATACCATATTTGTACTCACGTCTTCTGATCTCCAGACCCGTGCCACTCTTCAGTGAAAGCACTATGAAAAACTAGGTTCTAATCCCTGTTAGGAAGAAAAAAGGCTTCTGCATTCTATGGAACGGGGAAGCGAACGCAACAGAGTGTTTAAGATTTAGTGTTCTGGACCTACCTGCTCAATAGCTACTATGGAATAAATGAAGGAATGAGTGAGTGAATGAATGACTATTAATATGGGGATTTCTAGGACTGTGCAGAGCAAACGGGTTAAATGACTCACAAACAGCACAGTGTAGTAAAACAGTTGGCATCAAGCAGACATGGCTTTGACTCTCCTCTGGCCATGTACTAATGGTGAAGCCTTAATGGAGCCTCTTCAGTAACCCTCACCTGTAAAATGAGCCTCATATTCCTTACTCACCAGAGCTGATAACACATGTTACCTCACTGGGCGCCTGCAGAGAGTGGACTCCATAGCAGAGGACTGTGACCATGACCAGTGGAGGGCGGATCTCAAATATGAATCCTCTTGTACCTTCCCTGCCTTTCCCCTCACCTCCCAAGATGAAACTCTTGAATCTCAGTGATCATCCACCACCAGTAGGTTTGATTACAGCCGCATTATGTAGCTCACCCCATCAAGGGGCAAATAATGAGTTTTCATTTGGAAGCTCAGAGAAGAACCCCAGTTCCCAGGCTCCACTGCTTCCATTCACCACCCCTCAAATGTTGATGTGGCTGTTTTCATTCTCCCCAACTCACTTGGAAGAGAAGACATTTTTTTTTTTTTGCATTAAATTCTACTGCATTAATTTTAAACCTTGTCATTTGTCTTCAAATCCTTATCCACACACATTTTCCAGGTAACAAAAATGAGACAGGGGGGTGAAATGACTTCACATAGCAGTGGTTGAGGCTGGATAACCAATCACAGGCACTGTTCCAAGGACAAAGCTGTGGAACTGACTAAATCACCTTTCTGCTCTGCTCCCTGCCTGTTCAGGCTCCGCACGAGAATCACATTTCCCAGCCCTTCTAGGATAAATGAAACCAGCAAAGGAGGCAGATGCAGCACAGAAGTGATGCAGGGAGGGCTTGTTTGGGTTATTTTGAGACAGTTAAGTATGCAGTTTTGTTCATCAGATGATTAGAAAGAATAACCTCCTTCTCAGCTCTGTTCTCTGTTAATGAGATTAGCCACTTGACCAAGCCACTGGACTCCCTTAATTATTATTTTTTTTATTGTGGACTCCCTTAATTATTAATAGAGTTTAGTCAATTTGCAGCTCCTTCTATGATATACATGTAAGCTCATACTCCAAAGAATACATTTTCAGAAACATCTGCCTTTTGATAGCATGACAGTTAAAGGCATGGCTTTAGCATGAGTCCTAAGTCAGAACCTAAGCCCTACCACTTCCTAGCTGCATGACCAGGCAAATGACTCAGCCCTGGTGAGTGTCAGTTTCCTTACTGGTAAAAACAGAATAATAGTAACTGTCTCATGGAACTGCCTGAGGGCTAAATAAGATTTTATCCTAAATACTTAGTATAATAGTGGCATACAGTAAGCACTCAATACAGGTAGTTGCTGCTGCTGTCAAGAACAGTCTGTTGACTTCTCTGAAGCCATGAACCTAGAGCTCGGTGAGCACAGATAACAAGGTGTAAGATGCTGAGTGTATAGAGGGCAGAATGGGCAGAAACTGCACACGAATGCTACAGCAGATAACTAGTTCAACAGCAAACCTGCCCATGTGTGGGCGTCACTGCACAATCACACATGCACCTCCCGGAAGTCAGAAATAGAGGGTACCCCTGTGTGTGCGCACAGGCATCGGCATGCAGACGTGTACAGGCAAAATGGAAGCCCTAGGGACCGACACTCAGGATAGCTCTAGAGAGCTGGAGAGGATAGAACTAGGAATTTCAAGGAAACATCAGTATATTGGATCTTTGAGGACCGTAAGAGTGAAGAGTTAGAGAGAAAGCTGAAAATACCAATGCCTGCCTTAGCTCTATAAACCTCAAACTATAGGACAAACGCCACCCAGTTCCCAAGCCTGCCCTAGCCAAGCCTATTAGGAACCCTGTTCCCACTGGAGGGTGAGGTCTAGAATTGCTCTTCTGGCCCTAACCCTGGATTCCAGGGGAGGGCTGCGGTTCCCTAGACCCACTGGGCTGCATGTCTTTCCCAGAAGCTATGTTTATGTTACACTTAGACTGTGTTTCCATCCGGTTTTGCAATCTGTTGGGACCAAAGGCTTGTCCTGAGTTCTGGTCTGCTCGCCTGGGCCCTGATACAAGCCCTTTTTCCTGAAGATTAGTTTTTGTTTCCGACATCCTCACACGTGACTGATCTATACCTGAACCTGTGGTGCTGCTGTCCAGTCACTGCAAAAACTACCTCTCATGGGACCCTACTCCTACCCCAGATCAAGCCCCCCATGGACACTGAGATTTGGCTGGGAACACCCTCCTTCTGACTCCAGTTCTCAAGGGATCTGCCCTGGGACTAGGTTAATGTCCTGAGCTTGCATCCCACCTCTTATCAGCTTTTTGTTTTTCTATGTCACCACTTGTTAGATGCCAAAAACATAGTACTTCTTATGCTACAGTCTATACGAGCTAATAAGAATATCTTTGAATGCCAGGTAAATAAACTAAACATTTTCAGCCTCTTTGTAAATGGTCACCTGTGCGTTCAACCTAAGAAATCTTACTCTCCCATGATTCCAACTACCAGTTATGTCTCTGACCCCCAGCTCCATGAAACCTCACCTGCATGTTTAACAGATACTTCAAACTAAGCATAGCGAAACTTCATTCACCACCTTCTCTTTTCCTGCCTCAACTCTTGCTTAGAAAACCAGCCTTCCTGTCTCCCTAGCTCTTTTGCCAGTACACCCTCTGTCCTATCACCCCAGAAAGAAATCGTAGCTTTGATCATTTCCTCTCCGTCTCTAACCAGCTTCAGTTGGTCACTAATTCTTAATCTCGCTCAAATTTGACCTTCTCTGTTTCCACTGTCACTCCCAGTGGGAATAAATCCGGTTTCTATTCCTTCTACTAGGTAACAATTATGAAATGCTTACTGTATGTTAGAAATTGTGTTAAGCACCATTTATATAGCATCTTAATAAATTCTCTCCAAAAATCCTATGAAGTAGGTATTATCATTACAACCATTTTACAGATGAACAAACTGATTTTCAGAGAATGTATGTATTGTGCCTAACATCTCAGTGTTAGCAAGTGACAGATTTGAACCCAGGCTTGCAGCTCCAAAGCTCTATCGCTTTACGCAAGTCCTCATTATCTCCCGGGTTTTATGACAGCCTCCTCAGTGGTCTCCCAACTTCCAGCCCAACTCTCCCCATTTTTTCTATCTAGAATATTCTTTTTCAAAGGACATAGTCAATCACGGCAGTCCCCTGCTTAAAGGCCTCCAATGAGGAGTCATTTTATTGTTCCAGGATAAAACCCAAATGCCTTGACGTGGGATGTAGAGCCTTCTCCATGATTTAGCCCCATGCACGGTTCAGGCATACCAAGACGTTTTCCATTCTTTAACTATAAAAATATGTTATCCCCTCCACCTGGGGAAACACCAGGCATGTAACTGAGGAGTTGGAGTTTCTGGGAGAGAGACAGAGAAGCACTGGGTGTGGGTCCCACACACACATGAGCACGTGCTGGCACAAGGGGGAGACTGGGACTCGGAGTCCAGGCACTGGTGACACCATAAGGGTCTTGCGTTTTGAAGCTCTTACAAAGACATTTACAGAGGTATGGAAAGAACCCATGTTTCCTCCCACAAAATAAAGCAAGTCTCCCAACAAACTGGAAGGAGACTGCTTAGAGAAGAAAGCAAAAGACAGAAAAAGAAGTGACGTGAAATAAGGGATCCTATGATGTAGAACACATTTGTACAAGTGAGGATTCCTGACTGAAAGAAGCACTGGCTGGCATACAGAAGACTGGAGATTATAGTGGCTTTCTGGGTTTGCAGAGGAGGGGCCACCATTCTTAGACCACCAGACCACTCTTTCCCTTTTTATTGTGCCCCTGATCCTCAGGAAAATTGTCCCTGACTATCTAACTCAAATTCATTCAAAAACATGTTTTAAAATATGATGGTAAGTTCTAGGAAGATAGATTTAAAAGACCAGTCTCTGATCTTGAGAAATTCAATATAAATTTGGTTTCTAACTCTAAGGTCCTTGAAGGCAAGGACAAGGATTTGGCTGACTTTGTATCCCCAGTATACAGCAAGGCCATAAAATACAGCTGAAGCTCACAAAATGTGGAATGAATCAATGAATGAATGAACAAATGAACACGTGAATCTGAAGGGTCTTTCTTAGCAGGTGGTCCTCAGTGCAGAGAACAGATTCTGGCCAATAAGGAGGAAATCTGCTTAAAAGTGGAGTGATGAGTGACAGCTCAGTGCAGCAGCCCCGCTCTCAGCTAGTCACCAGGGGTACCCAGCCACCCAGCCAGAGAGGATCAGCCCCAAGTGCAGACAAGGCCTCCCAGCATGTGGCAAAATAAGTTCCTGCCCCAATTCTCATATAAAGAAAAGGATTCTATACATGACGAATTGTGTTCCTGCAAGGATAACAAAAGCAGTGTCTACAGCAATGCTGTTCTTATTTTAGCACTTTCATTTCGTTCAAAGCAAGTCCCTTTTCCCCATTAGTTGTAAGCTATTCCTGCCAGCATCTTTGAGAGACAGATCCATAAGCACAGCCCCATTTTAAAGAAACAAAGATTGCTGCTAAAGATTATGGAAAATTATCATCAACACAGACAGGCATCTTCAGAAATAAGGCTCACCCATCCCTTAACTCCTCAAGTCCCAGAAGTGGGATCTGACTTCAAAACTGCCCATTCACCAGCATATCTTGGCTTTCAGACTCCTAAGTTTTTTCCTCATTCAGTATGACAATACACATCTTCCTTTTCCTGTCTTTAAGTTAGATCTTTAAGAAATTCATCTTTTTTTTTGTCTTCACATTTTTCACATACTTTCCCAATTTCCTAAGACATTGTTTTAGGAACAGTTGATGGGCAGGTTTTCTAAGTGTAGGAGATAAACAAGGGGTGTCCAAGCATCTCTAGTAGGTTTGCTCCACAGTGTGTCTATCCCTTAGTAGCACTGTCAGCATGGGAGCAAAGCATTCTGGGAAATTCTGACCCACAGGCTCTGTTTTTAAAGACAAAGAAAACACAGCTTGAATCTTTTTCCCCCCACCAGTAGATACTATTCATCTTCTTGATATACTTGGGTTAAAAAATAAATAAAATTTAAAAAACCTTGACCAAGAAGAGTAGGCATTCCCTTGGTGTTTGCCCATTTTCTAAGCCTCGTTCTCCAGCTGGCCTATTGGTCCTGTAGGTCAATCAAGTTCCTGCCAATAAATTCCTTTCCAGCTTAACCTGGGCAGAATCAGTTTCTCTCTGGTACTTGTGCACACAGAGCTTGCCATCCATTAAGCATTACACTCTGTGTGTCCAATGGATCCATGCTTTCCCATTCTCTGCCACCACTGCACAGATGAAAGCCACAAACATATCTCCTTTCTGTCCGATTTGCCTCATCTTCCAGAGATCTGAGATGAGCTCATGGGTAATGTCTAGCTGGCTTACATGCTGTTCCAGTGGGACCAAAGCAGTACTAAAAGAGGTCAGTCTCTACCCTGCAGCGCAGAGGTACTTTGGAAGCTGTCCTGATTCATTCAGATGGGTCAGTCTCTTAGGATGGGCTAGCCATTTGGACAGAGAAGAGTTCCCATAAGAAAGCCCTTATGTACTTTCATCAACTTGTTACCTGTATTTCCAGTATCTCTCACTTGAGCTCCAGACCCAAATAGCTTCATTCTCCATCTGGATGTTACACAAGCACCCCAAACCCTTCTTTTAGTAACAGAACTTCCCAGGTTTTAATCTGGCCGGCCAAGCCAGCCATATATTACCATTTCCTAGCTTCTCCTGCAGCTAATTGTGGCCATGAGACAAGATTCAAGACATAAGTATGGGTGGAGAAGAGGTATGTATTCCAGGTCACCTCTCTAAAAACAAACTACTTGCCCTGGCCCTCTGCTTTCCTTGCTCCCAGTGGCTGAAAAGTGCCTGTCCCTGGAGCAGTCTTGGGAGCAGCATACTGGGAATGGTAGACTCTGTCCCACTCGACCTCTACTGTTACAGGAGAGAGACAAAAACTACGTTGTGTGAGTTCCTATATTTTAGGGTCTCTTTGTTACAGCATCTCATGCTATACTCTAACTAACAGATGCAAAATACTGAACCTGTATCTCCCTCCTTTACATGTTTCTCCTCCTGTATTAGTTCATGTCCACAAACGGCATCCCCGGCAATCCCAAGCCAGAAACCCTAAAGGTAACTTTGACACTCCTTTCTTTCAACCTCCACATCCAACCAAGCCAGGACCACTTCCTTTATCTTTTGTCACTCCATCCACTTCTTTCATTCCCACTGCACGATAGGAGCTCAGGATCTCATCATGTCTTGTCTCTCTTTCTGTAATGGTCTTCTAGCTGGTTTTTGCTGCAAGTCTGCCTATGTCTAATCTACCCTCCACATTGAGGTCCAAATGATGTTTCTAAAATGCACATCTGACCACAGCACTCCCTTGCTCTCATCCTTTTAAAGACTCCCTCTAGGCAGTTCAAGAGTACAAGGGCTCATTTCAGATGAGATGGGGTCACTCTCTTCCATTCCTCCTGCAGCACTAAATTCTCCAACCATACTAAAATATTTGTAATTTTCGGAAAACAACATGTCCTCCCTTAATTCATAGCTTTTGCACATGCTGTTTCCTCTGTAAATTTCCCTTCCTCCATCCCACCCTTTCCCTAGTAACTCCTATGTATACTTCCGGTTTCCTCAGCTATCACTTCCTGTAGAAGCTTCTTCTGGCTCTTAACTGTGGTCATAGAACCCTAGAGAATCACATCACCTTGCCTAAGAATTTCCTATTTAATCATCTCTCTCTGCCGTTAATAACAAGCTGTCTCCCACAGGATTTTAAAGACTCTGATGCATAATAGGTACTCAATACATTTGTTGAATGGTTTAAGTCAGTTGATAGATTGTTTTATTTGTTCCCAATTAGTTTTCCTGCCCTCCTCTTACATTGTTCCCTGGAGACAGGATACACTTATCGCTCCATAGACTATGGGCTTGGCCATATGACCTGCTTTGGCCAATGGAATGTGAGTGCATGTGCCACAAGATTTGTCCCAGCAGAAGCTTAAAAGTCATTTGTGTGGCTTGGCTCTGTGCCCTGCCCCTACCCACCTTAAGACTTCTGCCATGAGAACAGCATGCCCAGATAGTGGCTGCTCCTTCATCCTGGGTCTTGGAATAAGAAGACATTTGGAACTGAGCCAAGTCCACTAATTCCAGCCAGTTCACAACTGACCTGCAACTGACTGCAGCTCTCATGTAAATGAGCAAGTAAATGTATGGTGTTGTGAGCTATTGAGACTTGGGGTTGCCTATTGCTGCATCAAAATGCTGACTAATATTCCTATTTGGGGCTCAAAACAGCTTCCTATGTGCCAAATATTGTGCTAGGAGTTATACATAATTTCATTTTAATTATCACGACAACCCTAGAACTGAAGTTAGCTTCCTCATTTTAAAGTTGAAGAAATTAAGGTAAAAGATTAAGCTAGCATGCAAATCCAGGTCAGTTTGAGCTCAATCCCTCTCCTCCGACTGCCTCCTGATGAGTCAAAGGCCTGGGAGGAAGGACAGTGCAGGATCCCGGCTGAGTGTGAAGGTTCTACTCCTAATTCAGAGCACCACGTCCCGCCGGGCTCCAGACGCTGCAGGAGAACAGGGAAGCAGCGTGTTCTTCTGAGCTCTTCCTTGTTTCTTGGCCCCTAAAGAACTCTAGTCATCCAAAATGCCTTCTTTTATTTTCAGAAAGCCAGAAGCTATCTTGAAGACCGAGATTTTAAGCAGACGTATGCCGCAGCTACATCCTGCGGGGCTCCTGGCTACACGGCACCAGCCCCTCATCCCAGATGGGCTCTAACATGCCAGCAGTATCTGCTGTCACAGGGTCACATCCGCCGCTCCCTCGTGCCTCGCTGGAGCACTCCTCATTCACTCCTTTCCTGTAGATCTCAGGATTAAATTAGAAATACCAAATGCTATTCCTTCTCACTTTTTCCTGCAACATTTCCTTGAGTTCTATGAGCTAGGAGCCTCACTACCCAATGCCCCATAGTAGACACCATGTATGTTCACTTAAATCAGGAGTTCTAGTTTGACCCACCTTAACCAGAAAATAACGTTTCCCTTGGATTCAGGCATTTGAAACTACCAAGTCATATATTAGTCAGTGCACAACTTCTTACTATTTTAACCAATAAGATGCCATAGACTTGGACAAGTCCCTCTGAGCCTTGTTCTTCTCGTGTAAAGGTGGGTAATATCAGCCTTACTTAAAGAAGGACCAAAAGGGGTAATGTACATGAACTGCCATTTAACACATAGAAAAGCATTATAGCATGCAAATAAGCAAGAACAACAGTCAGATCATAACTATCTTTATATTTCTGATTGACGGAAGGTTGGCATAAGGGCTAAAATAGTTGAAAGGAGTGAAGAGGTGTGTCCTGCAACAAAAATCTAAGACTAGAACGGACATTCTAGGGCTATGTTGACTAGAGTAGAATCCATC
This sequence comes from Camelus ferus, assembly GCF_009834535.1. NCBI lineage: Eukaryota > Metazoa > Chordata > Mammalia > Artiodactyla > Camelidae > Camelus > Camelus ferus. Next base: position 14,016,678 of record NC_045716.1, on the reverse strand, counting down.
CCATCTGGCCCAGAGCACTTGCCTTGCTATGACAGTCCCCAGTATGACTGCACTTCATTGTTCACAGTGGACCCTGTCCTGTCCACCAAGCACTGCATATATATATGCATGCACACACAGTGGAATATTATTCAGCCAAAAAAAGAGTGAAATCTTGCCATTTGCAACAACATGGATAGACTTTGAGGCCATTATGTTAAGTGAAATAAGACAAAGAAAGACAAATACTGTATGAACTCACTAATATGTGGAATCCTAAAAAAGAAACAAAAAAAACAAGGTCATAGATACAGAGAACAGACTGGTGGTTGCCAGAGATGGAGGGTGGGGGGAATGGGTGAAGAGGGTCAAAGGATATTAACTTCCAGTTATAAAATGAATAAGTCCTGAGGATATAATTTACAGCGTGGTGGCTATAGTTGATAATACTGTGCTGCATATTTGAAAGTTGCTAACAGAATAAACGTTGAAAGTTATCACATGAAAAAAAATTTGTAACTGTGTAATGATGGATGTTAACTGGATTTACTGTGGTGATCATTTCACAATATATACATGGAATCATGTGGTACACCTAAAACTAATACAATGTGATATGCCAATTTTATCTCAAGTAAAAATAGTAAAATAAAATTACATGTCAAAAGGAGAAAAAACAGATTAAAAGACTCAGATCCCATGGATATACAGTTAATTTGTGGAGAAGATGGGACTAGAACCCAGTCCTCAACCCCCAGGTCAGGGTTCTTCCACTAACCAAGTCCTGGTACTAACACTACTAACATGGTGCTAAGCACCAGGTACTTGCACAAAGACCGCAGCATAGAACTAGCACAGTGTTGCGCTAGGACTAATCCCCAAGGCTGTATAAACTAGACACTCAGTAGAATCATGTGAGTCTAAAATCTAAAGAGTGATGGAGGTAGTGAAACAACCCCCCTCTCCTGGTCCAGAGACATGCATCCAGGCTGAGGATGGTGGGGAGTGGAAAAAGCTGAGAGAAAGTACTGAAAGAAGATGCTCCGGTATGAAAAAGGTCTCTTCCACCAGGGAAAGTAAAACAGACAAGGGAGGGAAGTGGAAAGGTACATAGGACAGGAAAGGAGATAATGACAGTTGAGCTGTCAGGAATCCCTAAAAGCAACTCTTCCTTCTCCAGGACCAATCACACTTTCTCTCTCCATACCCAAGCCCATCCCCACATGGTCACCAGGCATCTACCTGAATGCAAACCAAAGTAGGTAACAACCATTCCTGGATGCCTCCCTTCTTGCTGCAGGCTGGGCGAGGAGGCACTCTGAGGCACCTACAATACTGAGCACAGATCTCCGTGACCACGTCCCCAGGGGGTACTCCGTAACTGTGTTCACAGTTCCATCTCTGGTGTCTCCCCTTCCAGATTATGAGCTCCCGGAAGGCAGGGCTGTCTTATTTACCCCAGTGCGATGCCTGCATGTGGCAGTAACTCAGCAGCTGCCTGTGCATGAACAAATGTCTTAACTCAGCCATCACCTCCTCCGAGAGTTCGTTTCAGAGCTGCTCCACTCCTACCCCAGGTTCGGGGTGGGTGTGCCTGGTCCACATTCTCGCAGCACCTCTGTGCCTCTTGTGGTTCTTATCACAGGATGTTTTACCTCCTTATCAAAATTACCTGAAAACTCTTTTGAGTCAGACTAGACTGACACCTCTTTGAAGGCAAGGAATATGACTTTTCTCTCTTTATTCTCAGCACCTATCATAATGCTTGGAAACCAGAGGAATTTCCTAGACAAGCATTATGATAGGTACTGAGAAGGAATTTACTAGATGCTTGTAGAAAGGATGAATAAATGAACGGATACAACCAGAAGGGTACCAAAAGGAATGCTAATAGAGCAAGCACTCTTCATCACAGAGAGACCCAAAAGACCCATCTCCAGGAAAATGCCCCTCCTGCTCTCAGAGTGTGTGCCCGGAGTGTCGCTGCGGCGTTTCTCACAGCCTCTGCTGCCAGGAAGGGATGAGACGCCATCCGTATTCAGGAACAAAGACAAAGTGAACCCTCCTCAAGTCTTACTGCTAGATGGCACCTGTTGCTAAAATAGCAGCTGGTGAGCATTCTGTTTTGTTCAAAGCAACAAGGACAACGACAACAACAACACAATCTATTATGGGAAGCAGCATCACAATGACAATAAGAAATCATGAGGCTAAATATACAGCAGAAAGCAATACAGAATTTTTGCAATGAAAGACGAGGAAGGAGCTGCTGGAGCCTGAGGGTGGGGGGAAACTGAAGTGTTGATTAGAAATTGCTCAGCCTGCATTAAAAGAGAGAAACAAGAAGAGGGGGAGGGGAGGGGAGAGGGAGAAAAAGAGAGAAGGGGGAGGAGAGAGAAAGGGAGGGAGATGGAGAATGAATGTGTTTTTTCCCTGGCTCTCTGACTCATTTTTAATCTGTCCTTTCCTTCCTCCCTCCCTTTCTACCACCCCCTCAAGAGAGAATTCATTGATTGGGCTGGACTAAAATGTCTTACCTTTCCTCTCCTGGTTGCTCTGTGAATGATGAGAGTGAATCCATCTCAGCCTTGACTGCTCCTGTCTCCTCCCCACCTCCCCCTCCCCCGCCGCCATTGTTAGAGCCTCTACTTTGCTGAGGCTGAGAGGCCCGGCCACGGTAGAATGAGGGGGACACGGAAATTGGGACCAGGGAATGCCAGTGGGTGATCAGTGGGATCTCTGGAGCCAGCCCCACTTGCAGAGCGTGGAAGTCCCAGCCATCTGACAGCTGAGATGGCCCTGATAACAAACCTGTTGCCGGGCTCCCAGGTAGGAGGAGCAACCCCTCCAGGAGTGGATGGAAGAAGGCACAGACAAGGCAGCAGCTCCCCTCCAAACAAAAACCCACCCCCACAACACAAAACCCAGAGAGGCAGCCTCGGACAGTGCAAACAGGACTGGCCTGGGGTTGGGGGAGAACTGGGTTCTAATCCCTGCTCCAGCACAAACTTGCTGTGTGCATACTACTTTCTCTGAGCCACCATTTGCATAGACTGAGAGGGCTGAATGAGATGGTCCCTTTCAGGGATACAAGTCCATTTCACAAAAAGCTGTTAGCCATCTAGCAAGGGCTATTATGTTCCTCTTCTGCCCGACTCCCTGCAAATCCCTAGGGGGCTTTCCTTTGGGTACACCCCAGAGTGTCTGGCAGAGCACCTCTGACTCAGGGACACCCCCCCCCCCACCCAGACGCCTGGCTGACTTCTGGGAGGCGGTGATACAGGCTTAAGGCCACAGTTCCCCACAAATACGGTAACTGAGAAGTAGAGGCGAATTAAGGACGTTCCGAATCAGTGAGGGTGGAAGTGGAAGGCACTGGGAGGCCAGGGGAGTGGGGAGGCATGGATCAGCCAAGCCCTGAAATTAGAGATGATTCATATTTGAATAATGTGGGAGGGATGAACTCAGAGCAGCCAAGAGAAGAGGCTAACTCAGCTTAGCGCCCCCCTCAAAACACCTAAACCTAGCAGGGGGCAAGAGCCAGCGTTAGGGGCCCTTCATTTGAAATAGGAGGAAAAAAACTGAGGCAATTGATAATTTTATTCTGAAGCTAAGGGAAATAATGTTTTTGCGTTTCTGCTTAAATATATTTTATCTTCTTTCAATCACTTGCCTTCGATATTTTAAATTAGTTCCTTTTTCCCTACTGACTTGATTTTTCCCAATCTTCTGGTTGGTGCCCCCAAAGGGGAGAAAACTTTATTCGGGGTACTACTTTGCATTTTCTCTCCTGCCCCTCACTGCCCTATTTCTGTCCTCACCACCTTTCTGCTCCTTTGTTCTTCTCTTCCATCACTTGGTTTCCACCTTGTTGCCTCAGACCCAGTCCAAACTACCTAGCTCTTCCTAACCCCTCCACCACCACCCGAGAGGACTGCTTTGTGAATCTCTCAGGACTGCCCACCCTGCCAGGCCTCCTATCTCTCAACCTCGCGGAGCGTCTTGTGGGATGGTGTACTAGGAATCGGAGCCTTTCCAGCCCTCAGGAGGGAGGGGAGAAAGTTCACCAAAACAGGAGGGGGAAACACGAAGGTCCCAGCCAGAGCAAGTGACTCTAATGTTAAGGGAAGACCTACCTTCTGAATATCTCTTCAAATTATCTTTATCAGGGGGTGTTTCCATCTGTTTATTGGGGAGAGGAAAGCTCTTCTCTATGGGACCACTCCGCAAACGGTACCAAATGAGAGAGCAGGGTCCGAAACTCCACAGCCAATCAAGCCTCCAGCCCCATCTCCTTCCTCATCCTTGTTCCCCTGCACCCCTGAGAGTCACAGGAAAATGCCCCTGGGGCTCCCGGCTTCTCCAGGGAAGATATTAAGGAGACAGTTCTCTACCTTCAACATCCAGAAAACCAGTTCTCTTAATGAGTCTCCTGAGCTTTCATTTTTTCCCAACCAGGCTCTTCCCAGGACTCACATCATTACAAAGTCAGGATAAAACAGAGGAAGAACCGTTGTGTGGAAGGGGAAATGCACATTCGAAAGAACAATCTCATATCTCGACTGAGTCAAAACACCTGCATCTCGAGCCGTCTCACTTGCAATCGGGCTTCTCTCCGCCTCCCCCATCATTCTATAACACACACACACACACACTCACACACACACATACACTCACACACACAGAGCCCCCTCCCCCACTTACCACCAGCCTGCTAAGCAGCTGTAAACGCGATGGTGGGGGAACTGGGGGTGGGGAGGGGTGAGAACAGTACCAGTACAGGAATACATATAAAGTTATTCAGCTTGGGAGAAAATGCCTCTTACCTGTGAGCCAGAAGAGAGCAACCCACGCCAGCAGGACCCGGTCCATTTTGCCCAACTTCCCATCCAGATTCAGGAGTGAGGGAAGTGGGAAGCGGCAGAGATGGGAGGATCTAGGTAACCGAGTGGCGGAGGCGGCGGCGGAGCTGCGGCTGCGGGCGCGAGCGGGGGCCCCCGGAGTCCCTGGGCGCCTCCGCCCGCCGGGCTGGCCGCGCAGGCGGGGCCGGGGGCCGGCCGCGCCGCTGGCCGCACGCGCGCGGCCGCGGGCTCCCGAGGTCCGCGCGGCGCTCGGCGGCGCCTTCCCCGCCGGCTGGCGCACCCGCACGCCCGGCAGCGCGGCCGGCCGAGCGCCTTCTCGCCGCAGAGCGCGCCGCGCGGGGGAGCTCGGCCGCCGCCGCCGCCGCCTCCTCCTCCTCGCCCCGCCGCCCGCCGCCCCGGGGCTTCCAAAGTTTCTCGGTCACGTGCGCGCCCCTGCGGCCCGGAGGTCAGCGCGCAGTGACAAAGTACACGGGGGAGAGGGGGCGCGGGGGCGGTGCCCGGCGGGCTGCGCGGCTTCTCTCAGCCAAGCGAGCGTTCGGGACCGAGCCAGAAGCGCGCCTGGGGACTCGAGGAGGGGGAGTCTGGGTATGCACGTGGCTGCGGCCATCTGAACTGGGAGAGAGGGACAGAGCTGCAAGGGTGGGGACCTGTAGGGACTTGGCATGACTTGTCAGCAAGTCCGCTGGGCGACTGTGTGTGCTTTGCTTTAAGCCCCCACCCCCACCCCAATTCCCGCCGCTCCGCCCCCTTCCCTGTTTGATGGTGGAAGGAACCAAGAGGCCCCCGCAGAACTGGAAAATGTAGGCGGGAATCCCGCGTCCTAACTTTCTCCCGTTGAAACGTTGTGAGGTAGGATAAGGGCACACGGCTCTTTAGCAGAAAATACGTAAAACTGGAATGAAGTGAACAATTAGATGGCTTACATTTGTCCAACACTTACTCGCTTTTTGGTCTTGGTGCATTTGTCTAACACTTTACAGTTTGCAGGGCTCATACACACGGATTACTTAACATTTTTTTAAAAAAGGATTTGTCTTGTTTGTGTAGGAAAGGATTCTAAATGTATGTGTTTCATGACAACCAAGGCTACAAAGACGAGAAGACTTCCTGCCATTAAGAAGCCTCATCTTGGGTCCAAGGAGAGGGAGGAAGGTCAGACCATTAAACATGGAAACAGAGCAAGTGCAATAATGGAGATATGGAGAAAATGCCCTCGGAACATGAAGGAAGGAACAGTTTAGTGAAGGGGGTGGGGGGGGAGTGGGCAACACCACAACAAAGAAGGGGTAACATCTCAATGGGCATTTGCAGACTAGGCAAGATTTGGGCTGTTCAGGGATGGTTGGTGGACCGGGGGCAGGGCAGGAGGAATTCTGGGCAGAGGAAAGAAAGGAGACAAGGCAGAAAGGCATAAAATTCCTCCGAAAACAGAGTGGTTCTAGGCTTCAGGAGAGTCCCTGGAGAGAAAGACTCCACACACTTAGAAATGAGTGTACGTATACATGAAACGGGGATGAGATAGGAATATCAGAAACGGTGAGAACTGACTCAGGACAGTGGTCTTTCATGGTTGCCTGACATCTGAATTCCCTTCTTATTTTTAAGGAACTTATTTTAAGGAACTGCGGAAGCCAAAAAGTCTAGAACCATCTCCCTGATCGCAGCAGCTGAAGTACAGGCCCGGGTCCCGGGCATGGCCAGCGACCCTCTCACTCAGAGCTTTCTGAATTGGGAGGATGTGATGCAGGAAGCAGAGAAAGCAGGGAATCGGTTCAGCCACTAAGGGGGCAGAGGCATCCGGTGTCCATGGCCGGCAGTGGTAGAGTTCCAGCCAGCAGACTACTCTGAGGTGTGATTTTGGCTGTGCTCTTCCTTGTGTAGCCTCTCCGGGTTCCAGCCCATTTTCCACATCTGGCTCTTCAGCCCTCCTGGCAATTCGGTGAGCCACCCAGTATCCTCTCATAAATTCCCTGTGCTTATTTTGGCCAGAGATGATTTCTGATGCTTGCAGTTAAGAACACTGACTAATATGCTTTGTGAGAGAGATCTGGAGGATTATTTTCCTTCATATACAAAAGTAAATATATACGTACATGCATAAATGAATAAAAATAGACAATAGAAATAAAAGAGGTACCTGACATTTGTAGGTTTCCTACTAGGGTCTGCACACACAGCCCTAGATGTTTTACAAGCTTTCTCATTTAATCCTAATGAGCAAACTCAGGTCCAGAGAATTTAACTTCTCTAAGACCAGGTGGCTAGTAAGTGGCAGACGGAGGATTTGAATCGAGGTTTTTTTTTTGACTCCAAAGCACATCCCCTTTGCACTATTAAAGGAACATCTAGGCCAGAGAGTTGATAGGATGATGCATTGCATTGTCTACAAATTATTTGCACACATTTACCATACGTGTGTGTATAGGCACAGGCACACTGCATGAGAGTTTGAATAGTGTTTAATATCTAAACATACATAATGATGCTGTCTTATGCAAAACTTGATGTGAGAGCTAAGAAATTGGGAATGGGAGCTGGACTGAGCAAAGGGAACCTGGATATACACGGAAAGTAGAGAGTGAAAGCCCACAGAAATGAGCTTTGAATGTGTGCCTGGAGTTTGTGCCTCTGTACGTAGGCAAGGAGTCAGGGCACTTGGGGAAGAGCTTGTGCCAGAGTGAATCACAGAACGCAAGGGTCTTGTCCATCACCCCAGGAATTTGTTTTCTGTGGAGCACTCCACGTGACTATCTTCTAGCAAGAGAAGTGCAGTTGGTCAGCATCTTCCTGAGTGGGTGGGGCCTGGGCCATCCCTAAGGAGATACTAAGTTGGGCCAAATCACGTGTATGCCCCTCCCCAACGCACATGTTATTACCAAGGTGATGGAGGATGAAGAGAAACTTCAAGGGTACACCTAATGATTCAAAACATGCAGCCTAAAGAATGGAGGAAGGAGGAGAGTGGGACAGTGGTGTTAGTTTGCTGTGTTGGTGGTGGTAGCAGGATATGACCCCAGAACCCTGGTGCTCTTCCAAGTGTGGTTTTTGAACTTCTGGCATCAGAATCACATCAAAGTCTTTGCTTAAATGCAGATTACCTGCTCTACAAAAAAACCCTATAAGATCAGAAGCTCCTGGTGGGGCTTGGAAATCTGCATTTTAACTGCCTTACTCAAGTGCTTCTGAAGCTCGCTCATGTTTAAGAAGCACTACCTAATCACTTTTTTCTTTTCCCGGGAAGTTGTCGAATTGATGCTTGCGATTCAGATCCGGTTAAGCTCCAGTTGTCCATTATCCTGGCCAAATAGGACAGAACCCCTATAGAGATGAATTTTTCACCGCCAAGAGAAGGGGCTGGGTCCCCGACACTTCAAACTTCCTCCTGCAAACAGAGATGGCAGCGTGTAGGACTGTGTGGGACCAGATCAGGACTCCCAGGAAGCCACCGCTGGAATTGTGTATGATGGGGAGAAAGTGGGGACTAACAGGCTGCTCCGCCAAAGCTGTACCCTTTAGAACAGAATTAGGACATGGAGAAAAGAGAAGTGAACCACCGCAAGGAGACATGCTGGTAGCTGGTAGCAACCACAGAGTTATAAATATAATGCAGCTGAATCCTCTCTAAAACATGATTTCATTGCAGGCACATAGGCATGCATGCACATGAATTCTGCTGAACGTAGGTCTTTTTAAAGCACACAGATAATATCCCATTTCTCCTTCTCCTCTCTGATCTCAACTTCCAGGAGGAATCTATGAGATGTGATTTTAAAACAGATTCCATGCTTCTTATCGAGGTTTTGCTCATCTTTCCTTCCCTTGTACTACCTTTTCAGGTTGTTATCTTCTCCATCCCCTATATCTTCAAAACCACCTTCAATGAATTATGATTTTTAAAAAAAATCTAATCTACTGTAGAGCATAGGGAACTATATTCAATATCTTATAATAACCTACATGGAAAAGAATCTGAAAAAATATATATGTGGAGATATATATATATATAACTGAAACACTTTACTGTACACCCAAAACATTGTAAATCAACTATATTTCAATACAAAAAGAAATCTAAAGTGAGAAACTAAAAATAAATAAATAAGTAAATAAATAAATAAATAAATACTGGTGACTCGAGGCACCTTGTACTCAAAACTGGAAACATTTTCAAGCCCTTTCCTATTGAAAAATAAATTGTTTCATTAAGAAAATGCTTTAAAGAAAGGAAATGCAAATATAAAGTGCGTGATGCCAAAAAACATTTTTTTAAGCTATACTGCCAAGAACCATGGTAAGTATATAATAAGTAAAAGATCGGGAGAATGTGCTGAAAATTCAACGTACTTGAAGCAGATTTAACTCAAGAGCCTGCTGTCTCAGGCTTCAAATCAAGCTGCGGTGGTGCGGGGTGCAGGATTAGGTGATGTCTGCTGGTCGCATTCCGAAGCCAGGCTCCTGCCAACAGTGGGCAGCCTCCACCTGAGTTAGGGCTCCAACAACGCTTTCCCCACAGGTCCATCCAAGGATGAGGTGCAGAAAAAAGGAGCAGGACATCAAATTATATGTAGAGCATGGTCTCAAATATGGAAAATGCATTTAAATAGGAGACAATGGAAAAAACAAAAGAGTAACTGGTTAATTTGGGTAGGATGGTCATTCGGTTGTTATTTTCTTCTTCAGATTTCTGTATGCTCTAGTGTTTCTACAGTGTAGAAACAGTTGCTGGACAAAAGATACAGCTGGGCCACAACTTAATCTCTGGGACATCCCTGGAGGAAGGAAAGAGTCAGCAAGAAGGGGTGACAGGTGTTTTGTCAAGCCTGTATCTTTAGCCAGTTACAAAGCCCCCAAATGTACACCTGCTCTCATCCTGTCTCAATTGTGAGCTGTTAATCAAGTTAATTATGAGCAGTTAAAGCCCTGGGAGCCCTTACTGACTGACAGTTAAACCTATAATTTCTTTGTGAGTTACAGAGCCAAAGATGAAGTAAGGCTGCTGTGTCTCCAGTTTTTGCTTTTGTTTCTGTTCTGTTTCAGTGTTAGCATCCCTTGGAAACCAGAACAGCATCAACAGCCCCCTAGATGAGCAGCAGAGCAAATTCTAGTGGTCAGGCAGCATCTTGTAGCCCAAAGTGGGAAGGAAGAAGGAAGTCTGTCTTGCTGTATTTTATCAAGGCTTTGCGTGCTAGGTCTTGGTGATTAAGCCAGAAGCATTGTCCTAGAGGCCTTTTCCACTGGCACAGGTCAAAGATGAAGCCCAAAGAAGGGAAGTTAGCCAGAATAAGTATGTCACCCAAAGACCTCACCCCCAGAAAACTGGCAGGTAAGGGAGCTGGAACAACAGAGCCAAAACACTGAGCATCGTGAAAGGAAGCCGCTCAAACAACAGAAGGGTCATTTGTGGGCCCTTGAAAGCTTGTGTTAAAGCACAGCAGCTTTGACCTTCGTGTTGGAGTCGTGGGGCGAGGCTTTCTCATAGAATTGCTAATTCTGTACCCCTACTCCAGTTCTGAGTGGGGGCCCTATGCACAGAGATCAATCTGTATTTTTTGTCTAATTAATTACAAACCGTTTCAGGGCCTTCTTCCCTTTTCCTCATCTTCTTCCCTGAATTCATTCATTTATTCCACATGCATTCATTGAGCACCTACTATATTTTAGACACTCTGCTGTTTAGAAGTTCAGGGTGAGTAGGATTTCAAAGATGAATGAGTCACAGCCTCTTCTGTCAGTTTACAGTTGAGTTGTAGCCGTGTGCGTGTGTGTGTGTGTGTGTGTGTGTGTGTTGGGGTGAGGGAGAGACAGATATAGCCTTTAAATCTGATAGGGTGACAGGGCCTATATTAGGACATGCACCAGGGATGGTGGGAGAACAAAGGGGGAGGGGTCAGTTACCCATCGGGAGTGCTGGAGAGAGATGTCTTCATGAAAAGGTGACCCCTGAGCTAAGTCTTAAACACGATCTGGGCAGAATTTCTAACAGCAGAAGTGGAGCAGGAGGCAGTGCAGATGCACAAGCAGCGGGCCAAGGTGAGAGCGGGGCCTGCTGCCAGGAGTATGAGTCAGCAAGGAGGCTGGGAAGGTAGGCTGAGGTCAGACCAAGGGGAGCCAGGCTACCAGGTCTGGGCTTAATGCTGCCGGCAGTGGAGCACCCATAGGGTGTCTAAGCAGAAGAACAAGATCACATGTGTATTTCCGCCAAGTTATGGTGGTCACAGGGTGTAGGATGTATTGGTGGAAAGAGAGACAACAGGCAGAGGCCTCTTCCATGGGGGAACTCGTTACAAGAACCCAAGAAGGGACATGCACCAAGACTGAGCTATGGGGTGGCAGGAATTTGAAGCAGACAGATGTGAGAGGGACATTACAGGGAGACACAAGAAGTAGAATCCACGTGACCTAACAAAGTTTGCATGGGGATAGTCTGAGCAAGCAGGAGGACTCAACTGGACTTCAGGTTGAGTTACTCAAGAACGTGGTGTGCATTCAGGCACTATCTAGAGAGGGTGGGGAACTTGGGAATTCCCTTTTCTTTCTGCAGAGCACTGGGTAGTAAACATCCTTGAGCATCTCTAATGAACAGCTTGGACTACTAGTGTAAAGAAGCAGGGATCTCAGAGGCCAGAGCCACTCATGGGGAATGTGCACCCTGAGGAAGTCATTTTACTGCTCTGAGCCTCAGTTTCCCATTCTGCAAAATGGGGAGGATCATAGAGTCTATGTCATAAGGGTTGTTATGAAGAAGAGAGATAACCCTTATGCTGTGTTTAGCACAAAGTCTGACACAGTAGCTTTCAATGAATGTTAGCAATTATCACTATTAGCACAGGTTGGAGGATGCATTCTAACTATACTGTCAGGGGCTTAACTTAAGGTAGCATCAGGAGAAAAATAGCATGAGAAAAAACATTTTCACAACATTAAAATGCTGTGTCTCCTTGGGTGGTTTCATAACACTCTGCTGAAAATCACACCTCATACTTAATATTAAAAAAAAAAAAAAAAAGTAGAAGCCACCCAAATTTCCAGTGGCTTCTCACCCATTTAGATTGAAATCCAAAATCCTTACAGTGGCCTTGTAAGCCCTATGTGATTTGGCCCAAGCTCCCTCTCCAGTATCCTCTCTGCTCTCCCCCTTGCTCAATTCACAGCTACAGACTTTCTTTGCTGTTCCTCAAATATCCCTGACAGATACCAACATTGGAATCTTTGCACTTGCTGTTCCCTTCGCCTGGGATGCTCTTTGCCCGACACCTTCATGGTTTGCTTCCTCACTTCCTTAAACTGTTTGCTTAAACTTCCTTTCCTCAAATAGGGCCATTTCTGACCACCCTAAAACTACACCTTCCATCAGTCCCCATTCTCTTATCCTGAATTATTTTTCTTCATTGGACTTACTGTCCAATGAAATGTTCAGACATCTTATTATATACATAGTTGTTTATTTCTTTATTGCCTGCCTTCCTCATTATAAGCTTTTTTTTAATCTTATTATTGTGCCTAAAATAGAGCCCAGCATTGAATAGACCCATTATTATTATTATTATTATCATCATCACCATCATCCCTTTTTTTAGTGGAGGTACTGGGGATTGAACCCATGCTTTGCATGCACTCTACCACTGAGCTATCCCCCCCACCCCGCCCAGTAGCCTCTTAATATTTATTGAATGAATGAAGCACTTCCTCTTGGAAACTCTTCTCTTAATTTCCCTGGTTTTCTCCCTGCTTCTCTGGACATTCCTTCTTGCTTACCTTTACTCAGTTTTCTTTTTCTAACTGACTTCTAAATTCTGGTGTTCTTCAGGACTCCATCTTGGATCCTTTTTTTCCTCTTCACTCTCACCCTAGGCAATCTCATCCAATTCCATAAATTTAAATACCAGCTCTATGTGGCTTACTTCCAAGTTCTAGCTCTAGCCCAGAACTCCAGACTTAGATAGCCAATTGCCTGCTTGACATCTCCCCTTGAATGTATAATAGGCATTTCAAAATGAACATGTCCATGACTGAAGTCTTGACCCCTCCCCTGCCCTCTGCCATGCACACCCCAATCAAAACTTGCCACCGTCTAGAATTTCTGAATAGGAAGATTAATGTGGTTGGAAAGTTGGAAACATTGTTCTGTTTATGTAGGATTTACCATATGATCCAGCAATCCCACTCTTGGGCATATATCCAGAGAAAAATATAATTTGAAAAGACACACGTACCCCAATGTTCACAGCAGCACTATTTACAATAGTCAAGACATGGAAACAATCCAAATGTCCATCGACAGATGATTGGCTAAAGAAAATGTGATATATACATACAATGGAATACTACTCAGCCATGAAAAAGAATAAAATAATACCATTTGCAGCAACATGGATGGAACTGGAGATTGTCATTCTAACTGAAGTAAGCCAAAAAGAGAAAGAAAAATACCATATGATATTGCTTATATGTGGAATCTAAAAAAAGACACAAATAAACATATTCACAAAATAGAAACAGACTCACAGACATACAGAACAAACTTATGGTTACTGGGGGTAATGGGAGTAGGAAGGGATAAATTGGGAGTTTGAAATTTGCAGATACTAACTAGTATACATAAAACAGATAAACAAGTTTATACTGTATAGCACAGGGATCTATATTCAACATCTTGTAGTAACCTATAATGAAAAAGAATATGAAAATGAATATATGTATGTATTTGTATGACTGAAACATTATGCTGTGCACAACAAATCAACACAACATTGTAAACTGACGATACTTCAATAAAAAAGAATGCAAAAAAGTTGGTGAAAAAAGTGATCTTAAATTGTAAACCATATAATGACACTTTTCAAAAACCCTTACATGATCACCCACATCCTTAGAGTAATACTTGATCCCTGACACTGCCATGCCCAGATCCCTGCAGATCACTGCATCCTCAGCATGCACCATTCTCCACCTGACTGCATATACTTCAGCAACACCAACCAGTCTTCCCTCTGTTCTGAGGATTCACCAAGCTCTTTATTGTGTTGAGGCCTCATCATGTGCTGTTCCTTTGTCTGGAATGCTCTTCTTTCAACTCTTCACATGACTAGCTCCATACCTTTGCATCCTTTCTCATTTTAAGTGGCACCTCCTCAGAGATGTTTGCCTCTGATCACCTACATAAACATTGAGTAGTTAAATGCAAATATTATTTTAAGTTTTTAACACAAGATAAAGTAATCTCAGCCAAGATGGAGTAATAGGAGATGAATTTATCCAACAGCCTGAATTAACTAAAAAACTGGCCAAAATATATGAATCAATGTTTTCAGACAGTGGATATCAGGGAGCAGAGGTGAGTAATCCCTGAAAGAACAGAAACAAATAGGGTGAAGAACCAGAAAAGAGAGAGCAGCCCAAAGGAAGAGCTCTGAAAATCTGCTGAGGATCTCCCTTAGAGCTCCTGCTGAATACTGCTCACTGCATGTGTGGGAGGAAACTACACAGTGCCAGGGAAAGAACAACCTGAAAGGATTAGAAGGAACAATCCTTGAAATTCACACAAGGCTAGAAATAGTCTGTGTTTCCGTTAGCCAAAGTGGAAAAACCTCCAAATTCATGGGTTGTCAGGCAGAGTACTCAGAAGGATGTTATACCAGTGGAGAAAATCAGTCCTAAAGGTTGCTCTGATTCTAAATAACAAAACATAAAAGCAAACCTCAAAAGGAGAAAAAACTAGACTCAGATTGTTTCCAAATAACATAACAGAAAACACAAAACTATTTATAAGAATACAAAAATATGCAGCATTCAACAGGGTAAAATTTACAGCTTGCATCCAATCAAGTGTTACCAGGCTTACAAAGAAGCTGGACAAAATACAACCCGTAACAAGGAGAAAAATCAGCCAGTAGAAACAGACCCAGAAATGACACAGGTGATGGAATGAGTAGACAACGACATTGAGTAGTTATTTAACTATATTCCACATTATAACTACATTCTATGTCAAAGAAGGTAAAGGACAAGCAGATCATGTTAAGTAGAAATATGGATGATATAAAAAAGACTTAAATCAAATTCTAGAGATGAAAACTAAATGATCTGATACACACACACACCACTGGATGGGATTAGTAGCAAATTAGACATTTCAGAAGAAAAGATTAGTAAACATGAAGAAATGGCAATAGAAACTGCAAAATGAAACACAGAGGACAAAGGCTGAAGGAAAAAATGAACAGAGCATCAGTGAACTGTAAGACAACTCCAAGCAGCCTAAGAGGGTGGTGAAGAACCTTTTGGGGATGGCTTACGTTCATTATCTTGATAGCAGTGATGGTTTCACAGCTGTACACATATGTTAAACCTCATCAGGTTGTATGCTTTAGAAATCTGTGTTTAATTTACTGTCTGTCCTTACTATCTCAACATTGGTACAGAAAAGCAATCTGGAACTAAAATCCCAGATTGGTATCAGCATGGGAGATGGAAGTGGGGTAGTGGAGGGGTAGGTTGGGATACTAAGTGAGAAGAAATAATACTTTTCTAAGCTTCTTGTCTATTTGGGAAGAGTGGCTATAGATACCTATTAACTGTATGAGTTGTTATAAAAATATGTTTTAAAACAAGTATGTTAAAAATATGAGTAGCCACTGAATGAAGCTAAGTAGAATGCATAACTTGAAACCAGTGGAAGAAAAAGTAAGAAAAAATGCTGATCAATCCAACTAAAGCAGAAAATTGAAAAATATCTTATTTTCCTAGAAAGATAGTAAATAGAAATTTAAAATACTTGAATGAAGCTGTTTATTCAAGAAATGAGAAAAAGAACCACAAAATAGCCTGAAATAAGTAGAAAGAGAGAGTCCATAAACTTCAAGCAGAAATGGAAAGGAAAAGGAAAACTGTAAAGTTCATCAATAAAACCCAAACTTTGTAATAAACTTTAATGAAAAGGAATATGAAATTGAATATATATATATACACACACATACACATGACTGGGACATTATGCTGCCCACCAGAAATTGACATATTGTAACTGACTATACTTCAATTAAAACTTGTTTTTTTAAAGATCAATAAAATAAACTTTTTAAGAGGGATGTATAAAGAGGGAGTATTACATATTAAGTAGGGGAAAAGATTAAGTATTAAGAAGGAAAGTATTAAGAGTGAAAAAGATGGAAGGAATAAATAACATTAGGAATGAAAAGTAAGGGTATTAGAATATATATTTAAAATTATGATTTATAAGCAAATATTATAATTATTTCAGCAATAATTATAAGCAAATATCATAATTTTAGGCCAATAAATTTTTGTTTTTAAAATCAACTTTATTGAAGTATAGTTACCCACCATAAAATGCACACCTTTTAAGTGTATTAATAGAGGAGTTTTGACAACCATACGCCACCTCTAACCACCACCACCACACTCAAGATATAAAATAGTTCTACCAACCAGAAGGTTCTCTTGTCAGTTCTCAGTCAGTCCTCTCCCCACTACCTCTTGCCCCCAGGTAACTGCTGATCTGATTTCTGTAATGATAGTTTTGTCTTTTCTTGAGTTTTGTATAAATTGAATCATACCGTACCCACCCTTTTATGTATGACTTTTTTTAATTCAACAAAATTATCTTGAAATTCATCCATGTTGAATATCAACAGTTCAATGCATTTCATTCCTGAGTAGTAGTCTACTATGGATATACCATAATTTTTTAAATCAATTTATCTCAGTGAATATTTGGGTTGTCCAGTTTAGGGCTCTTATAAATAGAGCTATGAAAATTCATATACAAGTCTACGTGTGGATATATATTTTCATTTCTACTAAATGAGTGGAAGTTCTGGGTCCTATGGTAAACATATATTTAACTTTATAAGAAACTGCCATGCAACTGTCTTACCACTAATGTATGAAAGTTCTAGTTGTGCCACATCCTTGCTAACATTTTATACCAATATATTTGAAAACTTAAATGAAACCATTTTCTAAAAAGGTATGAATTACCAAAATTGGCTAAAGGAAAGCTAAGAAACTTGAAAAGACTAATAACCATACAAAATATTCAGATGGTAATCAAAGATCAACCTGACCCTCCAAAGATAAACTGGGATCAAAGAGTTTTTTTACTAGTAAGTTTCTACCAAACTGTCAAAGAATAGATAATTTCATCAGTTGTTCAAAGCAAACAGAGAAAAAGATGGCAGCTCATTTTATGAGGCTATCACAATGCCAATACCAATATTTTGTAAGGATAACCCGCCCCAAAATTTGTAATTCAATATCACTTCAATCAAGGAAGCAGAAACCCCGTATTAAGTATGCTTTAAAAAATAAGCAATGCCTCATGATCAAAAAGAGGTTATTAATAGTAAAAATGGTAGGATGCATCAACATTAGAAAAATCTAGCAATATCATTTAATATATTAATCAATTAAAGGATAAAACTATATGGTCATCTGAAAAGATGCACCTAGAGCATATAATTAAATTTCAGCTCCTGTTCTTAATTTTAAAATGTATACAAACAACATGTATACACATACTTACTAAACTGAACACAGATGGGAATTTCTCTCGGAAGCACTTATAATTGGAAAATCCAAGAGAATCAACTGGCACTATTTGAACCAATTTGAGAGTTCAGCAGGGTGACTAAATACACAGAATTAACCCTAAATCAATGCCTTCCCTGCACATCGGCAGTAACTAATAAAAAAATATAATGGGAAAAAGGTTTTCACAATAGCTCCAAATATATTCTATGAATAAAACTAAGAAAAAAAGAACCAGATCCTTTATGAGGAAATCTATAAAACTTTATTCAAGAACATTATTTTAAATCTCAGCCTCTTACTGTATGTGTTTCCTTCCTTACACTTACTAAAAAATTGCATTTAAAAAAATATTTTGAAACGATAATAAATGTTATTTAAGAACGGGGGAAAACCAAACCAAGTCATATTGGTTGATTCACCTGTTTTTGTCATTTTACCCTCCCCATTAGAATGTAAACTTCTTGAAGAAAAAGATCTTGTTTGTCGTGTTTCTTACTCTGCCCTCCCACCCAATACCCTTCACAACGGTCAGCACAGAGTTGGCCCCTTACAGTTACAAAACATGGGAGAAACCGTAAGCACTTGCTAGTCCTCTTCCTCTCTACCTACTTTGATGCATATTACGCAACAATGTACAAAAATTGCTCCAAGCCTTCCACGTGACAACACCCGCCAACGACTCATCCCAGCCAATCAGAATGCTTCACATCTGTGACCTCGCTCCCCCTCCACCCCACCCCCACAGCCGCACGCGGGGGCATCTTCCTGTCTCAGGCTGTTTTTCTCCCTGCGAGGCCAGTGCGGCTGCGCACCGCACCGTGATTGGCTGAGAACTGCAGGACCTGCGCGCGCAGGCCGCCGCCTCGGTTACTAAGGGCGGGAGCCCGGCGAGGGCGTCGGCGGCTGGTTCTGTTTCAGGGCCGCGTCGAGGCCTGGCCGTGCTCGCCATGCCGAACCGCAGGGCCACCCGCAATGCCTACTATTTCTTCGTGCAGGAGAGGATCCCCGAACTACGGCGGAGAGGCCTGCCCGTGTCTCGTGTCGCTGATGCCATCCCTTATTGCTCCGCTGACTGGGCGGTAAGGCTGGAGGCGGGTGAACCTGGGCGGGCAGTTGGGCATGTGGGAGGCCGAGGCGGGAGGGCGAGAGTCCTCGAGGAGGCCAGTGACCCCTGGGCCCCTGCTGGAGGGAGAGGGAGCCCTCCGTTCCCGGCCCAGGGCAAACCGACTCCAGAACCACCTCGGTGTAAGGATCAGGCATCTACCCGCGGGCCCAGGGCACTAGGTCCTCACTGCTGCTTCTCTTCTTGTCTCCCCCTAATATCTCCCCAAGCTTCTGAGGGAGGAGGAAAAGGAGAAATACGCAGAAATGGCTCGAGAGTGGAGGGCTGCCCAGGGGAAGGACTCTTGGCCTTCAGAGAAGCAGGTAAAGTAGCCAGAGAAGAGCAGCCACCTGCTTGGCACAGAGGCATGTTCAGTAAATGCTGGATGAGTGAATGGGTGAATGTCAAGGGTAGACGACTGGGTGATTTGGGTGAGTGCAAAGAAGAGTTTTCCTTTTCTTCCCCCCTTGCTGTCAGAATGCCTGCTAAAAAACCACCAGGCTCCAGAGCTAGGGTACGCATTGGTACCATTTGGTGGTGAAGGCCAGGGAAAAATCCCATTAGGAAACCTGCAGCCAATAAACCGTGATCAGCAGTGGGAGTGTTGGTATTTAGGGTTTGTACTGGATGACCTCTGAGGGTTTCTTTCAACTCTTTTATGATTTAAGAACCTTTTTTCAGATGTTTAAAAGTAATTTGTCCCATTCTCTTTTTAAATGACACCTGGAATCAGGCCAGTTACTGTGTTTAAAACATTGAAATAAGATTTGTGGATGTTGGTGAATGTGTGCCTTATAGGTAAGAGTTGAATAAAGTGGGAAACTTTTTGTATAGCAGAATGTTAAAACTATTAAGTCAAATGTGTTGTTGCTAGGTATCAAGGAAAAGCAGGTAATTGTGAAGGACCCCCCACTCCGGCCCCATGTTCTTTCCATTATTACATAGTACAATTCTATTCTTATTTTAAACTGGTAACATTGGATTGAAATTCAGGAGTGCTTTATTTTACGTGTGAGAGATTTTTTTTTTTTTGTGGATTTATGTTTGAGTGAAAGCTCTAATAGTTGAATTTTTACTTATACTTGTGAGCTTAATTTTGTTCTTCTCACTACAGTTTCTTTTAAGGAATTTACAATTTCCCCTTAAATGAAAGCCATGTTGTATATACACCTTACGGAGACTTGGAGTCAGCACAGTCTGGTTTTTACTTTAAGTGAAAAACAAACAATATTAGAGTGCTTTGGCAAATGATGTTCTTTTGGCCGCTGGACAGGCACATATTGTGTGACTCCATAGGATTAGTTTTAGGTTATCAGCAGTGGGCAAATGACTTTCAGCAATCATTGGACTGGTTATTTACCACTAAGTCTTTTGATTCAAAATATTTATAGATTTTACTATTGTCTGCCTTTGGGTATTGGTGTCATTGACAATTATGTATTTATATACTTCTTAGGTTGTTTTGGCCTGAAGAGGTTACCAAAGTAATCTATGGGCTGTTTTGCAGTTATTTTTGCTGAATTTAATGCTTATAAAGTGCCCAACAAGAGTTTAAGTACGTGGTCAATCATTACCTTTCTCTTTAGAAACCTGTTTCCACCCCACTGAGGAAACCAGGCATGCTTGTACCAAAGCCGAATGTTTCACCGCCAGATATGTCAAGCTTGTCTCTAAAAAGTGATCAAGGTAGAGTGTAAAATATTCTGCTTAGATAAACTTGGGTACCTAAAGTACTATGGTAAATTGATCAGTAAACATGCATTCTATTCATTTTGATCCTGCATTTCAAAGTAATTGACTGCAGGTGGTTGAACATGATGGCGATAAAGTTGTAAAAGATAAGGTAACATACATTTGTTGAAGTAACACTGGAGAATTTCTTTACAAAAATCTGATCTCTTGGTTTCTATCATTTCATGTGTTATTAAACATACTTTTTGGATTTAAGTGTTTATAGCTAGACACTTAACATACATTTGTTATAAAGGTAGAGATAAATTGAGCTAGCCTAGAAAAAAACGTAGCTAATAAGAGTCCTTGCTATTCCTTCTGGCTGTTTTTCATTAATCGTGTTCTGGCTTGGCTGAAGATGAATAAATTCTTAAATGTGGCCAATCCTAGTGAAGAAGATCCTTCTTACATTCTTCTATTTCTTTCTTCCTTTAGAGAATATGTAAGTGGTCTTGTGTATATTGGTAAAAAGGAGAGTGAACTAAATTGTCCATAGTTTATATCATAGAGTTTTTCTTCACTGATTCTACTTGATTTTACTTTCCAAATCCTTATATTTCCTGAATATGGGTCACAGCTTTTCTTCAGTCATTATTGAGATTCAGGGCTTATGTAGAGCTGGCTGTACGTTTGAATAATGTTGTCACTTCATGCAAAGAGTGGTTACTACTTTAATCCTTGATAAGTGTAATTATAAAAAATCTATCCATTTATCTGGTACAGCTGATTTGTTTCTTTTTTCCAGCTTATTTAGGAATATAGGAACACAGGAAAAAAGGTTCTAAAATTTTTTGCTTTTGTCAGAGGGGTAAATTTGAGATGCTCATCTGTTCATGTTGTCTATTTTTTTTTTTAGCTCTCCTTGGAGGCATTTTTTATTTTTTGAACATTTTTAGCCATGGTGAGCTACCTCCTCATTGTGAACAGCGCTTCCTCCCTTGTGAAATCGGCTGTGTTAAATATTCTCTCCAAGAAGGCATTATGGCAGATTTCCACAGTTTTATAAATCCTGGTAAGTAGCCAGTTAGAGTAGATGCTAGAGTTTTAAAAGTTGTTTTTTTATCTTAACCTTATTTGATGATAGTATTTTTCTTAAAAGCTGTTGCGCAGCTGAGTTCTTAAAATGTAACGACTTCATAATAATTGGATGAAAAATTATTAAGTGTTGACACAGTTTTTGGTTTAGGCTTTTAACCTCAAGTAAACATTAGAGTTGGGTGGACAGAATGCCTGAAGAATGTGTAGCTTGCTACTTGCTTATCAGCAGCCTTACATCTTCGAATTTTCTAAAAGCTTTTTATACCTCTGTTCTTTCTTTACCTCGACAGTCACTAGTTTTTAACTTGCTATTATTGCTTCATAACCTTGAGCAAAGTATTTATCCTGAAAACCTATTAATTCCTCTGTAAAATGGAGATAATGCCTATTGGAGGGCTGTTCTAAGGAATGCATGAGAACGTCTGGAAATAGCCTGGTGTGTAATAGCTCTGGGATGTTCTCACTGTTTCTTCTTCCTACCGCTCCACCCCACTGAAAGCAATTAGGAATGAAGACATAGGATTCGGTTCAGTTCCCAAGTGGATAGATAGTAGTTAAGGGAGCATATACCTTTAAAGGTAAGTGGGAGGAATATACAGGGAGAAGACTAAAGGAGAAGTGGTTGGGGAAAGAAGAATTTAATCTTTAGGTTTACCAGTCACTTTAAAATTCACTAGGACAGCCCAGCACTTTTCCTTGTTTTGAGGTAACAGAAAAACAAATTTTCCGACTTACACTTACTGAGAGTTGCTACTTAGGACACATCAAATAGATACTTTTTTCTGTATGTATGTAAAACATTAAAAAGGTAGAATTTGGAGACTTTTCTCCTCTGAGAAATACATAAATACTTTGCTCTATCAAGGGCCTCATGGCCTGTTCATGGACCCCTGGCTAAGACTCCTTTAGCCCAGATTTTCTTCACCTGGTATTTCTTGCTCTGTGAGGAATAACTTTTTAAAGTAGCTTAGACAGTTTGGCAAGCTTTTTGATAGTCATCATATTATCAAAGTTTAAAAAAAAATCCTCTATGACGGTTAATCTTCTATAATTTTGCATAGCAGTAACAGTTACCTATGTTATGATTTGGTCAGCCTATGGAATATTACTGTAGCACAACCAGAAAGCTTCCAGATTTCTGCTTCTCTCAAAATATTTTGTATTACAGGTGAAATTCCACGAGGATTTCGATTTCATTGTCAGGCTGCAAGTAAGTATAAAGGAATGGGGTAGAATATAGGCACTGAATGTGTGCGTACCTGGTTAAGACACTGCTTTAAACAGACACATAAAACATTGATTGGGGAAGAATAACTTTAAGTATTGTTGGAGAATCTTTATAGAAGTGGTAGACAGTGTATGTGATCCTGAAAAACTGTAAAATTAGATAGACTGATAGGATAATATCCCTTTTCCCTTTATGAGGATTGTGTTTTTATTTTCTGTTTGTATCCTTTGGCCTGAAGATCAGTGGCTTTTACTGGCCAGGTACTTAGGTCTTTTAAGAGTTATCAGAGTGTCTAGATTTAGGGCCATTCACAGGAATGTCCATTCAAAAGTAAGGGGGGAAAACTTGATGCTTCCTTCCTTCAAAACTAATAGGGTAGTGTTAAACAGACAAAATAGCTATGAATTAACTTCTCAGACGAGGAAAACACGTTTCTATTTTAAGTATCTTGCAGCCAAAGGTTGTGACCGTTTATACTTAGGCTCTTGAACTCTTCTGGAACCTAGATTTCATCCAGTTTCTTGTTCGATTAAAGTGGAAATCATGATAATACGTTTGCTTTTTTAATTTTAATTGTCTTTTTTTCTTAAAAAAAAAAAGTAGAAGTGTTTGAAAGTAGAAATAGGTTTTTCAAATCTGCCATAACAAGCAGCTGTTTGTAATATTTATAATACTGTTTTTTAATAAATGAGAATATTTTACACTCATTTTTGGTCATGTCCTTTGAGTTTTTTCCAGTCTCAGTGAAAAATATGTACTAGTCCTTTTTTTGTCTTGAGATCAGGGCAGTAGGCTTTGGAGCAAGGACTTTAAGGTAGTTTTTTGTTTTGTTTTTTTCAGTAGGTCCCTTTATGTAGCTTTGAGTGAAAAAATTATAGAAGAAAAATTTTGTTGTAACTTTCAGGTGTGAACCTAGTTGATCTCCCCAAGTGGTACATTGTTTGAGGTTATTTGACTAAATAGGTGGTAGTAAAAAACCAAAAACAGAAACTTAGCTGTTGAACTAATTTCACATTTTCACTTAAGCTCTGTTTCTGATTTGTTCATCTCCTGAGTACACTGGAATCCTTCTGTCCCAGACACTCATTTGTGAGAATGTCCCCTTACTGTTTCTTGTTTGGGTTCTGATTAAATTTTTTTAAATCCCTTATTTTTTAAAGGCTTATTTTTTTTACAATCTTTTCAAATTAACTGATTAACAGAAAGTGTGGTTCTTAAAAACAAACCTATTAAGGACTCTAGGAATGTTTTCTTGAGTTATTTTTCAAACTAATTAAAACTGAGCACAATGTTTTTCATTCAGGAAACTTATGGTCCTTGGAGCTCACCAGTTTAAGCATGTCTTAAATTGCCAATTTGATACCCCTGGGAAATGTGCCAGTTAAATAAGATAAATGACTGTATTAAAGTGACAGCTATGTTGACATAATAACTGAAAATGGCTCGGCTAGTGTAATCAAGCTGATGCTTAGGAAAAGACCGTGCTCCATACCGTCACACACTGAAGCAAATTTACATGTGGGTACAATTTGATTAGTAGCTAAGAAATGTGTGTGTAGATCTTTCAAATGCTTCTGTGCTATTCTGGCCTTTTATGATGTATGTGTAAGTGAAATCAAGTGAATGCTTCATGGGCATTATGGTTTAGCACATTAGAATCGAAGAATTTCAAAAGGTTGGAAGAGATTTTGATACGGACCCCATTGATTCCTTGCTCCCCCCCAATTCGTTCCTCTGAAGGGGACTTCGGGTTCTTGATGAGTGTGTTGCGGGTAGGAGGTTTGGGCCCTTCTCATTCTCCCCCACTTCTCCAGAGGAGGCTCTGCTTTTATCCATTTTACTAGTTAATGATTTTGAGAGAGAAGTTCTGCTTTCAAACAAGCGGAGCCTTGAAAACTGCTTTCAGCTTCCTGTACAAAAAGTCTATCAGCTTTTTGAATGAAGCTTCAGACACAATAAAGAGTATAACATTCACTTAAGATATAAAGGTATAAAGAATGTTAATAAACAGCAGTGCACCTGCCAGTCAGCTGAAGAAATAGCACACTGCCGTTATCATTGAAGGGCCTCTGATTGCTCCCTCATTGTATCGCCCCTCTTAAGAGAACCACTATTCTGAATTGTGTCTTCCTTTGTTTTACGAATAAATTTACTATAAATACGTATTTAAATAGTATATTTACTTTTCCTTGTTTGAACTTTTATATAACTTAACGTGTATATTTCTTCACCTGTTTTTTTTTAACTGATCAGTGTCTTTTCCCCATTTCTCTATTGGATTGTTTGTCATCTTTATTGGTTTATGGAAGTTTATTATATATATATGTTTTTATTGATTAATTGTGTATAGATACCTATTTTCAGTCTGCCTTGCGTCTTTTACTCGCTATTCTTAATGAATAAAGGTTTTTAGTTTAGTAAATGAATCTTCTTTCATGGTTTATGGGGTTTTTTGTCTTACTTAAGAATTCCATTCTACCTGAAGGCCATGAAGACATATTTTCTTCTAAAGTTTTTTCATATCCAGGTTCTTATTCCACCTGGAATTGACTTGTGCATGATGTAAGGTAGAGATATAGTTTGATTTTTTTTTCCCTTGTGGACAGTCAGTTGTCTCAGCATCACTTATGAATGATCAGTTTGTTCCCCAATATATAGTGCCACCTGTATCATACCTCATTTCTGTTGGTGCATGAGTCTTTTTGATATCTTCTGTTCTATTGGTCGGCTTGTTTTTTGGTGCCCGTATCATATTGTTAAACACAATATTTTTATAATATTTGCTTGACTTTGTTCTTTTGGAATATTATGGCTATTCTTGGCCCTTTGCTATTCCACATACAATTGAGAATCATTTTATCATGTTTCACACAAAAAGCCTTGTGGAGATTTAGAACCTCAGGATTTGGAATCCCTGGATTCAAGTCTCAGGATTTTGAATCATCTTCAAGTCTTTAGGTCATTTTGGAGAGAACTGACAGCTTCATGATATTCTGTACGTGAACACGGGGCTACTCTTTTATTTTTTAAATCTGTAATGCTTTACAATGAAGTCTTATAAATTTCTCCTTAATGATCTCAATATCTTATTAGTTACAGCTTATCATTTTTGTTGCTATTGTAAATGATATCTCTTAAAATTATATTTTCTGTTTACATTTGTATTTTGGTTTTATCCCACCTTTGATATAAAGTCTGAGTTTTTAGTAAATTCCTTATATAATCACATCTGTGAAATGATTTTTTTCTAACCTATGTCTTTTATTTAAAAAATTTGAAACTTGTTTTGTGCTAATGTGCTGGCTAAGTACTCTAGTTTCTAATGTTTCACCAGTGAGTATGCTGTTTACTGTAGTTTTTTCTTTGTCTTATTTTTAGTATATACTCTTTGTCAGAATAAAGTCCCCTTCTGTTCCTAGTTTGCCTGGAGGTATCAGTTGCACATTTTGATGAATTCTCTTTCTGTATCTTGGATTTGTGTCTTTCATAGTGTTAAACCTAACCTTACATTCCAGAAACAAATCCAGATTGGTCATTGTATAACTGAAATAAATTGCTGAATTTGGTTTACAAATATTTTGCTTTAAGATTTGTGCATTCATGTTAAAGACAGGCTAGTCTTAATTTTGTTATCAAGATTAATTTTGCTATCCTAAAATGGATTGGGGATTGTATTTTCAGTTTTTGAGTTTACATTTGGTTCTTTTTTATGATGATCCTGTTGAAATTATCAGTATATTTTATTTCATTGAACATAATAAGCCTCATTATTTTAAAGCCTTATGTCTGATAACCCTATTACAGGGATCTTCTTTTTGAATATATTTTTATAATCTGTGGGTTATCTTGATGTTTAATCAAGTTTTCAGCTCTTCATGTGACTGGTTATTTTTGAGTGCTGAACAGTACGTATGAAAACTTGTTATTCCTCTCCAAAGATATATGATTGTTTCTGGCAGAAAGCTAGAGTGTCTAGCCATCTCGGGTTGCTTTAATCCAATTTCAGAAATTGAGATAATTTAAAATTGAGTTCAGATTTATGAGAGTCAGTCTATTGCTAGTTGATCTTTACGTTAGAAAAAAAAAGAGGAGGAAGGTGGACAGATTACCACTAAAGAATCATCAGTAAAATTTACACCTGACTTCATAGCATAAACAGTGGAGGCCAGAAGACAATTGGATATTTTTTAATTTATAAATTTTATATATACACAAGTAATGCTTTAAATTCTTACTAGCTCTAGGTCTGCTGAAAACTTCTCAGTTTCTTGGCCTCTATATTTTCTCTTGTAGAATTGGTAAATGCTCAAATCACCAACAAACCCAAATGCCAGATTCAACTCTCTAGGATTTCTTCCTTTCTAAGATCTGGGCCCATAATCCGTCATTTCACCCCTGCAGTGCTTTCAAGTGGGTGTTTCATATGTTCAGCTTTTCCCAGTCTGTCATTATCAGAAGTTGAACTCTTCCTATATTCTTTTTTATGGTTTACAATTTTATGCTGAAATTCGTAATTTGATCTCATCAAATATATTTACTATTTAAAAATCTGTGTCCTATATAACTTCAGCATCTGGAATACCTTTAGATCTCTATCAACTTTGTTTTGATTCTCAATCTTGTTTCTTTGTGTACCTGGTTATTCATATACATTATTTGAAAAAAAAAAGATTTAAGTTAATTTGAGGCTTATAATTTTCTCTTCTTCAGAGAGGATATATGTTTGCTTTTTTAAGACACCTTGGGTCTCACAAACCAGGGCCCAGATCTGTCAGAGGCACACTTCTCAGCCATTAAACTTCCTCTTCTGGAACCAGCAAATGACTCCAGGGGGAAAATTGTCCCAAAAGCTGGGCGCACCTCTCTGGGTTTCTGTATTTTCTTGCATCTTGATCTAGTAATTCCTTGCTGCTCTAGGTGCTCTTGATATCCTTAAGCATTTTAAATTTTTGTGGGAAGGTTAGTCTGAATTGCTTGGTCCAGTTCTTACTGGGAGTGGAAATACTCATCTTATCAACCATTTAAAAAGCAGTCATTACTATTAAAGTCTCCAGCCTTGTTAATAAACCATCCATGAAAGGTCACATAGGAACAGTGAAAACACAGTATAGGCTCGATCACCTAACAGACCTGGGTTTGAGTCCGGACTCCACTATTAGCCAGCTGTTAACTTGCTGCTGACTTCTGTGGCTCTCAGTGGTCTCTTCTCCCGTATGTGTGTATTACCTACCTCATCAGATTATGGGATAAAGTATGTCAAGTACCTAACCATACCAGGCTTGGTACAAGTGCTTAGATACGAGTTACCCACTACTCCCTTCCTACCCCTACTTCTGTAACTACTTCATAATGTTTGTCTTGGTCACATTTTTAACTCCTACCTCCTGTTTATTTCCTTCAGGTGATTCTAGTCACAAGATTCCTATTTCAAACTTTGAATCTGGGCATGACCAGGCAACTGTGTTACAAAACCTTTATAGATTTATTCATCCAAACCCAGGGAACTGGCCACCCATCTACTGCAAGGTAATTTCAATGTATGAATTTCTTTTAAGGCATCCACTTAGAAACCAAAAGATCTATGAAAGATACCCAAAGAAAGACCTTTTGTCTGTGTATTAGCTGTGTCTGTTAAAACATGTTCATTCTTAGTTCTTTGAATGCAGTTAGGGGTAATGCCTTTCCTTCTAAATTTCTCTGGTATTGGAGGTATTTTGAAGACTGCAAAAACTGAATATGTTTCAATTTTGTCAGGTCTCATGTTTTTAGTTCCTCTTTCTGAAATATCTTCAATATCTTTTTTACCCTGAAGGATGGTTTTCTAGTCTGTATACCTGTCCTTCAAGGGAAGAATGCTATTTATTCAAATTCGTTTTTGTAGCAGTCCCTTGATCATCTTTTTATAATCTTTATTCTTTGTTTTGTCTAAATTATTCTAGGCTAGGTGTCATAAAATTGAGTTTTAACCTTACTGTTTATTAGTGTCACCATGAACACAAAATTACCGTATTTATCTTTTTCTGAACATATGTTTCTTCATTTGCCTACCGTAAGTCTCACTTGCTGTTCATAAAGTATGTTAACATTGCTTCATGAACATAACTGGTTATTAACAGCAGTGGTCTTTTCTGGTGTATGTTGCTCTTTTTCACAGTTCTCATTTAGTTGTCACAAACTCCTTAGTCTCTCCCTTCCCACCCAACGC
This sequence comes from Camelus ferus, assembly GCF_009834535.1. NCBI lineage: Eukaryota > Metazoa > Chordata > Mammalia > Artiodactyla > Camelidae > Camelus > Camelus ferus. Next base: position 13,987,981 of record NC_045716.1, on the reverse strand, counting down.
CTAGCCCGCCCTCCCCTCCCCTATATTCAATATTTCATAATAACGCAGTTTGAAAGGACTGCATTAATTAAAAGTAACTCAGGATGGGAGAAAATACAAGTAAATTATTTTTCCTTTTCCAGTCTGATGATAGAGCTAGAGTCAACTGGTGTTTGAAGCATATGGAGAAATCATCAGGTAAGTAATACTGGGTCACTGCTCAGGTGCAGTTTAATGTCTGTATTTGTTTTCATGTTGATGTACACATTCTGTGTACCTAGGACTCACTAATTGTGTGTTTCTGTTTACCAATGGAAGAAGTCAGGCAAGAGCTAGAACTCCTCACTGTAGAGGATCTTGTAGTGGGGATCTACCAGCAAAAGTTTCTGAAGGAGCCTTCCAAGACCTGGGTTCGGAGCCTCCTCGATGTGGCCATGTGGGATTATTCCAGCAACACAAGGTATTTACAGTGATTTGGTGATAGTGATGTTGACTTCTTTTCTGGACTGAGAAAATACGGTAGGATTAGTTTTTACCTTTTTAGGCAGTATTTTCCTATGAAACTTTGGAATCATTGTATTTTCTTGAACATAAGATTTCATTGATTGTAAGTTACACTGTTACTTTGTCTGTCACTAAAAACAAAAAACAAACTACCAAATAAACTGACAGTGCTTTATCACTTAGAATTTCTATACTGATGAAAGACTATTTTATATTTATATAGATGTTTTACTACATAGAATTCTTGTACTTACAAGAACTATATAAGTGAAATAAATTGGAAATTTTTTTTATTTTGAAATAATTTCAGGCTTACAGAAAAGTTGTAAGACTAGTACAAGAAAGTTACAGATACTATTCTCTTAGATTTCCGAGTTGTTAATATTTTAATACATTTTCTTTATATCTTTCTTTATACACACACAAACTTTTTTCTCAACCACTTGAGAGTAAGTTGCTGTCACAATGCCTTTTTACCCCTAAATGTCAGTGTGTGGTTCCTAAGAACAAGAACATAAATGTATGTATTTAATAAATAAATATATATATAGCCACAATACCATTATCAAAACAGGATATTGCCATTGATACAATACTACTATCTAATCTAAAGGCCATATTCATATTTTGCTATTGTTCCACTAATGTCTTTTATAGCAAAAAAAAAAATCTTTTTTTATTTTTAAGTGTTTAGTAGAGTGAATTTTCTCTTAAACGTGGCTTGCAGTGCATCCCATAAGTTGTTGACTTAATATTTTGTCATTTAAAAAAAATTTACAGTTTCAACTCTCTTTAACCCAAGAGATAATATGAGGCTTTTAAATGTCCGAATGGAAAGCCTTTCTGGTTTCTGTTAGTAAATTCTAGTATCTTTGCATTGTGATCAAAGTATTATTTATAACATTTCTGCCTTATGAAGTTATAGTGCTCTATAGTTTTTTGCTAATTTAATGTATAATCAATTTTTGTGAATGTTTTGTGGAAATGTGAGAAGAGAAGAATATGTATTGTTTATTATCAGGGTGCAGAGTTTGGATAAGTATCCATAAGATCTACCGTTTTATGTCTAAACTGCCTTATCTCTTCACTTACATTTTGTCTACTTGACCTGTCTTATATGGAGAGTGGTGTAAAGTCTCATTACTGCTGTTTCTGTCTGTCTCATTATATCGCCTGTAGTTGTAAGCTGGTTGCTGTGTTATCTGATGCCTTTACAGAAAAAGTTTGCTGAATCTTGATCTAGTAGATTGACCCAGGGCTCTTGGGAACAGTTGTCCTTGTGTGCTTGCATGTTGAAAACTTTTCTGTTGGTTTACATTTTATTTCCTTGAGTTTCTAGAAAATGACTACTACACTGTTGTTATTGCTTTGTGTTGCTTTTTAGAAGTTTGGACATTTAATTCTCTTGACCTTTTAAGTTATTTGATCTTTTACCTTGAGACCTTAAGAATATTTTTTCATCTTTAAAGTCTAATCGTTTTACTAGGCTATTTCTCTGAGTATATTATTGCAGGGCAGTTTTTCCACGTGTTTGGTGGGCTCTTTTAGTATGCAGTGTCAGATCTTATTTCTGGAAATTTTTCTTAGATTGCAGTTTAATTGTTCCATTAACTTTTTCTTCTGTATAGCACAGGGAACTATACTCAATATCTCATAATAACCTTTAATGAAAAAGAATTTGAACATGAATATATGTATGTATATGCACGACTGGGACATTGTGCTGTACACCAGAAATTGACACATTGTAACTGTACTTCAATATTAAAAAAAAAAAAAAGACTTGTTTTAAAAAAACTTTTTTGTGTGTTAAATTATAAATCTTAATCTTTGAGCAATAGTGTCAGTTTTTCTTAAATAATTCAACTTAAGTAAGCTAAAAACCTGGCATATAAAACCCATAAGCAATGCTACTTCAGTTAGATCAGGAGATTAAAGTCTTTTTTTTTGTGCAGGTGCAAGTGGCATGAAGAAAATGACATTCTCTTCTGTGCTTTAGCTGTCTGCAAGAAAATCGCGTAAGTTGGAGAAAGGAGTTTCTTCTTAATACTGTTTTGCATTGAATACTTTGCCACTTTGCTTGCTGTTGCTTTGGCAATTGGGGTGAATCAATGTTCACCTCTGTTTCCACAATTCTCTTTTAAAACAAAGGGTTTTTTTTTATCATATTACTTTTATTATTCTGCCCATCTCACTGCTTAATCAGGGATAGTTGCCACCTGAGCAGTTGGCTGAGCCTTCAGAAGCACTTGTTGAAATTTTTTCCTTCTAGGATTCTTGTAGGAAAGTGAAATTCCCTCCTCTCATGAAGAACAGCCCTTCCTTGTGAAGGTGCTCAAACAATATAGACCCTTTTCTTCTCATTTTTTAGTGAAAGCACCTGCAGCCTCAGATCTGTGGGATAAGCTCCCACGGATGGTTGCTTTTGAGGGTGAATAAGTGTTTTGACAGCTTTAGCCCTATTTCTGGTGTTGCCTCTCCCTGCCTTAGCTGTGTGAAAATTCTGCCCATCTTTACCCTCATCCTGTTCCCTTATAATGAATCTGAAATTCTGTTTGGTAGTCAGAGTACTGCTTACCAGGAATGACCAATTTTATGATAATTACTACTGTCTATTCCCATTTCTTCTCCAAATCTTTAAATTTCTTTTTTCCCCTAATTTAGGACAGTATCTCTCACATGCTTTCTCTTTATGTTAGAAAATTTTTAGATGTGAATGCTTTAGAATAAATTAAATGAGATTCTGATAATGAACATTTTAAATTTCCTTTTAAAGGTATTGCATCAGTAACTCCCTGGCCACTCTCTTTGGGATCCAGCTCACAGAGGCTCATGTACCACTTCAAGATTATGAGGCCAGCAATAGTGTGACACCCAAAATGGTTGTACTGGATGCAGGGCGTTACCAGGTAAGAAGCTGACTTTTAGGAGCTACTCATCTCTTACGTCCTGCTCAGTATGGTCCTGGTGAGCAGCAGCTAAAGATTAGGCCTTTGTTTGGCTCTCTTTTCTCTTAGACATTTTTTTTTTAATCCTTCGTGGAATGTCAAGCAGTTCTTAATCCAGTTGATGCTTGCATAAAATCCTTTTCCTTCCTAGTATGTTGATATCCCACTATATTTGACAGAGTTTTAAGAAAATTAAAGCTGGCAATTAGTGTTTATGCAAAACACATCCAAACATTTATTCCAAAAACTTAATGATACAAATATTTAAAATATCTACTTCAAAAATGTGTAAGACCTGATTCAGGATTTGATTAGAAGCTGGCTAGTGTCCCGACCACCTCTCTCCCCTCCTTGCTGTTTCCTTACTTTTAGGCCTCTCTACACTACTGAGAGCACAGCAGTTAAGAATATGGGCTCTTGAGTCAGAATTCGTGAATTTCACTGCAGGCTCTGCTGTGTGACTCTGTGCAAGTTATTTGAACTTTCTGTCCTTATCTGTATAATGGGAATAATAAGGACTAGTGTTGTAGGATTAAATACAGCAGTTTATGAAAGTACTAAGAACTCTGTCTTATTATTAAATCTGTCTTATTATTCATAATAAATGAATGTTGCTATTACTTTAAAATAGTTAATAAAACTATACTAATGAAAAGGGAACCCCAGAATGGTTGTTTGGTACGAATAACTATTAGGATCAATCTCAAAGGTATTACTTACGCTTAGCTAAAGCAGCAGTCTCAAGTTTATATACTGGATGATTCCATTTATATGGCATTCTTGAAAATACAAGTGAAACTAATGAACAGATCCGTGGTTCCCAAGGGTGAGGGGTTGGGGGCAGGCATGACTGTACAAGGATCGCACAAGGAAGGTTTTTGAGGCAGTAACATGCCTCTGTATCCCTATTACAATGGTGGTTTCATGAATCTCTTCATTTGTTAAAACTCATAGAAGTGTGCATCCCCCAAAAGTCCATCTTACTCTATGGTAATTTAAAGAAATAAAAAAGTTCCATTTAGTCTCTGGGCAAGACTCTTCCTCTCCTCTCTACTCTGTTAACCTTTAACTCAGTGGTTCTTGACCACAGCCTGCTTTGTGTCCTTCAGGGGACATTTAGCAACATTTGGAGACATTTTTGGTTGTCGTAACTGGGAAGGGAGTCCTACTGGTATCCAGTAGGTAGATTCCAGGGATCCTGCTGAACATCTGACAGTGTGCAGGACAGCTTCCCAGACTAAGTATTAGTCTAAAATGTCAGTGGTACCCAGTGGGTAAAGTCCACCTTAGCCCCATCATCACCATCTGTGTTGAGACCACCAGAATTAGTCTCGTTGTCCCCCTTTTCATTGTTGCATCAGTCACTGTGGAAGCTCAGGATACCTAATCCTCAGTCGTCTCCTAGACTCATCTTGTTTGGTCGATTTTGCTTTTGACCCCTCCCCAACTCCTAAGAAACTTTCCTCTGGGTCTTCTCAACTTCACTTGCCAGCAGAATCTCAGATCTCTTCCGCCTTTTCTCTGGAAGGTTTCTTTACCCCCTTGGCTCTAATTGAAATGTGGCCGTCCGCTAAAGATGCTGCTTCCCTGTTAGCCCTTTTAAATGGCGACATCTTTTTTTTTTTTTTTCTCATTTATCATAGGTCTAGTTTTGAGGTATTTGTCGTTGTTTAATATTGTTGTCTCCAGACTTCCTCCTACCTTCTCCCTAAAATCCCTAGTCTTTGAATCTCATGCCATTCAGGCATTAAGACCTCATAACCCCTTTTTGGCATCAGTAGGCCCCTGAATTGGTTGCCATCATTCTTACAGCAACACCAAGCCAGGAGATCAAACAGTATTCCCATCAGAGTTCTTGATTTCAGTTTCCCCACAGGTAATCCTTCCAACTGCCTGACCTCTCAGCTCCTTGACTCCTGCCATACATTAAGTACCCCCTCCCTTTTTCCCACTGCGCCCCAGCGGCACCTCCTCCCTCATGTCAACTTCAAGCATCCAACTACCATTGTCTCTCTCCCTGTGCCAACAGTCCTTTGATCTCTACTGGGACCTTCAATTCATTGTATGCCTCCACTGTTCTGTGCTCCTTTACAGGGTCACTGCATTGCACAGCTCCAGGGGTGCCATGCACACGTGGACGGTGCTGCAGCCTTGTGTCTGTCAATTCCATTGGCCCTTCATTCTTCATCATACTTGGTTGATAGACGCTAACACTGATTAAAGTTAACTCTTCACCTGCTCTATTCCTATACATGTGAAGTTAACTGGGGCTCAAAAGAAACTCCCATACTGACTGGTATTAGATATTCATCACCACCAACTTCAAGTGAGCCTCAGCATTGCCTGGCTGTGTCCATTTCTCTAGTTTAACGAACCTCCCCCTCTCCTAGACAGTTATTTCCCACCTTCTCTCACTTCGGACTTCCGTCACCTCTTCTTCACCCTTATTCTAGCGATGCTCTTGCCCCCTTGCCCCCTCCCTGTCTGAGAGAATAGAAGCAGTGAGGAGGGTTTCCACACATTGCTGCCGTTGCACCGTCCGTATACTCTGCTTTTACTCCTGCTTTAACGTATGAATTGTCTGTGTTTCTATTTAAGACCAGTCCTTTTATTTATATATTAGGTCCCATTCTCTTACCTATCTGAGGGCGTGGCTCCAATAATTCCCTCCTCTTCTCCTGCATCATCGGGGTTTCTCTCTGTTCTGAATTGTTCTTGTCAGCAAACATGCTATAATGTCATATTTAAAAATAACCCTTTCTTGACCCTGTAATTCCCCCTCAGGGATTACTCTCTGCTCTCCTTTACAGCAATACTCTTCAAAAGTTGATCAGACATTGGGAAAGTGGGTGTTAGTTTGCATTTTAAGAGTGATCTGAAATTGAAGTAGATGATCCAATAATAAGAAATAAACGTGTTTTCCCCTGGTATTTTCTGTTACTTACAGAAGCTAAGGGTTAAGAGCCCAGGATTCTCTCGTTTCAGCTCTTCTGATCAGGAACAAAGATCAAACGCACCCACTGGTAAGCATCTTATATTTAATAAGAATTCACCTCAAAGAGTTTAGGGTCTTTTTACAGTCCCAGGGTATGGTACTTAAACAGATTCTCTAAATTGGCTTTGGAACATAAGGATCTTGTTGACTTGGGAGTCTCACTTGGCATAAACACCTTAAACAACTTGGATATGTACATTTTTGTATCACCTTGATATAATTTAACTTACTCTTGAGACTTCTCTTCAGGGCATTTAAAATAAAACTTGTTACTTTTATGGCAGCAATAGTTTTATAGTTTTGATGGGAAAATTTTAAAAATGTGAAATTTCAGGTGGTCCCTGAAGAACCTCAGCTAAGGTTTCCAGGACTAAAAACAAAAAAAAATTCGTGTTGAACCTTTCCACCTTTACTCTAAGAATTACCTCCCCTGTTGATGACCTGTTTAATCGTGGCTTAGTGAAAGCCTGCAGCAGGGTGAGTCAGCTGAAGGACCTCTTTATCACACAGCTGTAAAATTGCCGCATTTCTCCTATTTTCAATATCCTAGGTGACTGCCCATCTGGGGTGAAAGCTTCTGGCCGAAACAGCAGTGTTCGGGGAAGAGGGATTACCCGCTTACTAGAGAGCATCTCCAATTCCTCCAGCAATATCCACAAACTCTCCAGCTGCGAGACTTCTCTCTCACCTCACATGTCCCAAAAAGATGGATACAAATCTTTCTCTTCCTTATCTTAATGATGGTACTTTTTTCAATTTCTGGGAAAATAACGGGCCCAACTTCCCTTCTGACTACAGTCATATTAAACAGATCACATCAACGATAAATGTCACTATTATAAAAGCTACTTAATTTGTAAGGAAATTCTGTTTCATAGATTAAAAATAATTGTGGTTGGAGAAGATCTTGCCATTTTTGCTTTTTTTTTTCTTGAGGGCTTATTCTACTTCCTGACTGTATAATGGGAATGCAATTAAAGTTTTGAGTCCTATAAGAATTAAACTGACATTTTCAGAGTTGTGCTTTTGGGAATGTTGTATTTTGATAATCTTTTCCTCCACAATAAAGGTATTGAATATCTGTTATGAAAGGTTTTAAAATAGTTCTAATGTATTACTTTCCATTATGAAATGTGGAACTGTACCCTTGAGACCTGCAGCTTTTTTCATTGCAGCTATCGAAGAAAATTAGCTTTAACAAAAATAAAGTTTTGCTACTTAAAGTCTTTGAATATGCTGACTTTGGCAAAAGTCATTTGAAGGATAAGTCAAAATGAGATTATGTAATTTCCCCCAAATCACATGGCTAGATAGTGACTAGATTCCAGGTCCACTTGACCACAGAGCTCTTTGCATTATACCAAGCAGATATATATTGAGTCAAGTATTTGCCCTGTTTATGCCTGACTTAAACTGGCTCATATTCTCCACTTAGACTGTTACATAGCCCTGGAGTAGGGAAAGATGTAGTAACCCTTTTTACTTGGAACCACAGCCAAGACCACACACACACATGGCAGTGGTAGAGACAGTATTCTGAGTTAGGTCTGTTTGACCCAAAACCCTGGTCCCTCTAGGGAATGTAGGGAATCACGTAGTGTCTGTCATGAGACTCTGGTTTTCTTAATACCCATATTCTTCTTTATTAATTATTGTTACCTATTTAGTGAAATCCTTAATAACCACTCTGAGGAAGGAGTGTTACTTGAGTTCATGACATACCTTTCCTCAGTTAACAGACTGTGAGGTGCCCATATTTCTCTATGAAAAAAGTATTCAGTAAATGTTAGAATGAGTAATTGCCATTGCAAGTAATAGAGATGCCAGAATTTTAAATCGTCATCAAATGGTAAAGTATTCCATGAGTAAAGGAGCCCACCGTAAATTGATAGTAAAAAAAAAAAAAAATCTGTGTTATACTATTAAATACTACATATTCCGTTAGGAGAGGGGAGAACACATAGCTTTAAATAATATATTAGAAGAAAAGGGCTAAAAATGAAGCAACTAAATACTCAAGAAGTTAGAATAAACCCATGAAAAGTAGAAGTAAGGAGAAAATAAAGAGTAAACATCAATGAAATAGAAAACAAAAATACAATAGTGAGCTTCAACAAAGCCCAGGCTGGCTCTTTGAAAAGACTATTAATACAGACTTACAATTCTGATGAGAGGAAGCAGGCAAAAAAGAAGGCACAAACAATATTAGGAACATAAAGGGAGGCCTAAATCCAGACCAGCAGAAGCTAAAAGACATGAAATGATACTGGGAATATTCTATACCAAGAAATTTGAAAATCTAGATGAACTAGAAACAAATTCCTAGGAAAATGTAATTCAGTAGAAGTGCCTTAAGAAGACATAGAAAGCCTACAATCTCTGGTAGCGGAAAAAATTGAAACATTAGTTTAAAACATTCTTAAGAATAAAATGCAGGGCCACATGGTTGAACATGTGAATTCTACTAAACTTTCAAGGAATGTATCATTCCAAATGTATTTTTAAAACAAAAACAGTCTGTGTCCAAGTTGGGTTTATTCAGGAGAGCACAAGTGATTTAGCAGAGGGGAGGGTGTAGCCCAGTGGTAGAGTGCATGCCTAGCATGCACAAGGTCCTGAATTCAAGCCCCAGTACCTCCATTATATGAACAGATGAATGTCTAATTATCTCCCCCGCAAAAATTAATTTTAAAAATAATAAATTTAAAAAGTGATTTAGCATTAGAAAAATCTATGAATGTCATTCATCACATTAATAGGTTCAAAGAAGAAAAGCATATTATCATTAGAACAGATGGAGAATGAAGCATTTGACAAAATTCAATACCCATTCATGATAAAAACTCAAGCAAACTAGAAATAGAGTTTAGAACTTCCTTAGCCTGATGAAAAACATCTACAAAACTACAGTGAATATTATTCTAAATGGAGAAACTTTAAAAAGCGTTTCCTTTAAAATGGGGAAGAAGACAAAAAAAAGTCCTCCATTACTGCTTCTATTCAGCATTGCACTGGAGTTCCTAGCAAGCACAATATAAGAAAGAAAATAAAAGGGCAAGATTTGGAAAGGAATAAATAAAATTGTCATTATTCACAGATATGATTGCATAAAAGCTCAAAGGAATCTACAGATAAAAAGTAGAAATAATACAAGTTTAGCTGGCTATAAGGTCAATATAAATTATCAAATACATTTCTGTACATCGGCAACAGTTTCGAAAACATTTTTTTAAAGGAAGAGGAAAAAAGCATTTACAATAGCACAGAACTGTGAGGTACCTAAGAATAAATCTGACCAAAAAACTTATGAGACCTATATGCAGAAAGTAATAAAACTTTAGTGAAAAATGTGAGACCTAAATAGAGTTCCTAGAATATTGAGATACAGTTTTTCTATCTATAAAAAGACTCAGTATTAAAAAGATTTTCATTCTCCCTGGACTGATGTGTAGATTAATGCAATTTCAATTAAAATCCCCATCCTTGTTTTTGTGGGACTTCACGAGCTAATTCTAGGAAGATAGAGACAAAGAAAACGCCGGAGACACCTACAGAAGAAGAACATTGTAAGAGGGATGGGACTTGCTTTGCCAGGTCTTTAATTTACTATAAAGCTTATTATTAATGATAATTCAGATTGTGAGATACTAAAGTAAGGATAGCCAATTAACGAATGGTACAGAATCAGAAGACCCATGCATTTATGAACCTGATACATGACCAAGGTAACATTTCAGACCTCTGGGACTATTTAGAAAATTGTTCAGAAACAATTAGCTGATAAATGCACAAAGGAAAAAAGTTGAAATTAGTTCCCCACCTTATTCATAAAAAGTAATTCCACTTGATCTAAGGATTTAAATATGAAAAGGAAACTTTTTATACTTTAGAAGGAAAATGTATAATAATACCTTTGAGGTTATAAGGATTTTTGAACACATAATAATACAAAAAGTTGACTATAAAAGAAACTTGCTAGATGTGGCTATATTAATTTTAAGAAATTGTGTTCATTAAAATAAAAAAACACAGAATGTGAAAAGACAAGCCACAAACTGGAAATTATAAGCACAGAATCCAGATAGCAATTGCCTCTGGGGACGGAGAGTGAGAAACTAGAGGCATGTATGTGTCAAATATTACATTTAAAGGGACAGTAAAGAGCAGATTTTAATAGAGGCTTTTTGGTGACTAAAGCAATAAACACTGAAATAGCAAGTTTCTTTCTCTCAAGTTATGATATCTCAATCTTTCTTTAAGACAGTTTATACTAGTTGATACGGAAAGGGCTAGAGTTAGCTACCTGAGACTTTTCTTCTATTGTGGAAAATAAAGGCAGGAGAGCTCTGAGTGCGAGCTGTGTCAGTAAATTAGAAGTCTCTATCAGCCGCTTGAGTTGAAACTTTGTGTCCTTACTTAGCTTTAGGAAAAAAACAAAACAAAATTTTCAGCCCAGCCCCAGTTGGATGCCACCTTGGGAATTTATTCACCCACCGCATCACAGTTTGAGGAATCTAAAAAGTCCATTTCTCCACTTGAGATGACAGGCAAGGATGGCAATTTAAATGAATTTGGCTTCCCGGGAGCTGAGAGGCAAGTCTGCCAGCAGAGTCCAAAGAGCATCTACCAATGTACTAGAATTTGCTAAAAATAACACACATTTTCTCTCTCCTGCTGGCACACAATACTGTTAAACACAACTACTTTCAACACCGGAACAGCTCACAAAGGAGGGTAATGAGCGCTTAAAAAGTCTCTGAACTAGGAACATCAGACCCCTGACTTTTACCAGATGCTATCAGCGCTCTATCCAAACTCTTCAAATTTTCAGGAACCTGCTTTTAACCAGAAAAAAACTTGCTGGAGACCAAAGTGCTGCCAGTCACGACTTGAACTTGGAGATTAGTGTATTCATTCCAGTTCCATTTAAGTATATTAAAAAAAAAAAATTCAAGCATACTCCTGCCTAAATTTCCACCAGCCTTGTCTTTCTAGCCAAACTAGAACATAATCTCATCCCTGCCTCTCTTAGGACACACCTAACACTTTCTATCTTGTAGTAAAGTAGTGTATGTACATTTTGTCTCCTCAACTTCAGGATAAAAAGACATTCCTTTTTGTTATTTTCACTACTATTTTTTGGAGAAGGTACTATACTTGCGTACCAATTCAGAAGATACAAAGGATACACGGTAATCCCTACGCATGACGTGCAAGACACCACTGTTCCCCACGTACCCGGTGCTTTTCCCCAGGGGCAACCAATGTTGCCAGTTTCTTGGGTGCCCTTCCAAACAACTTTACATCTCACAGAAACATACCAAACGTGCATGCATTCATACAGTCTTTAACCTCTCTTTCAAAGCTAGAAATGATCACATACTGTCCTACATCTTTTTTTCCCCACCTGATGTATCTTGGAACACTTTCCATATCATTCTAGATGTTTTTTAACAGGTGCCTGTATTTACACGTCCATGTAGCAACACAATATCCTGTATGGTGTGGCTTATCCCTGTTCAGAGTCAGTTAAGTTGCTTCTTACCTTTTCTACAAAAGCTGCAGTGAATATCCTTGTACGTACATGTGTGATTTTGCACATACTCAAGTACATAAGTGTGCCTGTTTCCCCACACTCTCACCGCATATTATGTTACCAAACTTGGATTTTCTCCAGTGTAGTAGTTAAAAATGGGATTGCAGCATAATTTAAATTCCATTTCTCTTACTATGAGTGAGGCTGAGGATATTTTATATGCTTAAGAGCAATTTATATTTCCTTTTCCTTTAACCAAGTGCTCTTGTCCTTTGTCCACTATGCTATTGAGTTATTTTTATCATGATTTCTCAGAAGCCCTTTATCCATGACAGGAGCTGCAAATATTTTATCAGAGCTTGTTGCATATCTTTTATCTTTACTAATTGTTTTGCCACGCTGAAATTTTTATCTTTAGGTTGATCAGATTTATCCTTCTTTTATGTTTGGGGATTTATATACATTTAGAAATGCCTGCCCCATGCTGAGATGAAAAGTAAACGTATATATACCATGCTTACTTCTCAGACTTCAAGATTAATATTGTTTGATATTTTAATTTTTGATTCATCTGAATTGTATCCTGATGACAGTGTGAGACAGAGACTCGGATTGTATTTTTTTCCCAGATGGTTAACTAGTTTCTCCACATCATTCATTAATTCATATTTCTACACTAATTTTTCTACACTATTGTAATCTTTCATATCATAAATTCCTAGGTATGTTTAGGTCTAATTCCTGACTTTCTGTTCTACTCTATTCATGTCTTCTTCTGCCTTGTTTTACTTTAAGCTTTACAACAAGTTTTTAATACCTGGTATGGCAAAGGAAGAGCTTCATTCATGTTTTAACCCAACCTCTACCCTTCCTCAAGGTCAAATTTGTTCATTTCATTTGTCTACATATTAATTAATTCATTTACTTACTATTCAAACATTAAATGCCTTATAAATATCTGGGACTATGCCAGGTGCAGGAGAGAAAGAGATGAGCAGCAGTCCCTACTCTTAGGGAGTTCACGGAAAAATGGGCATGTAGATGGTACCCAACCAATGTTCAATGAACGTCAAATATCCATAGTGTTAGTGATCCAGAGTGAGAGCCCTGAGGCAGATAGTCTCCATTCAGATCTGACCTCCACCGTTTACTGGCTGTATGGCCTTGGGCAAATTATTTAACTCTCATCTGAAAGTGCAGATAATAACACCTTATAGGGTTGTTATGAGGACTAAAAGATTTAACATACTTAGAAGATTCTTGGCACCATGTAAATTCTAGGTAAGACAACCTCACCCTGATCTCCCAGGCCTTCAGAGATCTCTGAATGCTCTGATAAGATGACTTCTCCCTGGCCTGCTCATCCCTGGTTGGCAGGAATGTCATCGTGGCCCAAGAACCTGCCACTCCCTCACGCCCGTCTTCAAGACCATCTGCCATGAGATGACTGGACCTGTCTCACTGCCGTCTATTCCTGATTACATCAGCCACCTCCCACTCCCATCCCCAACCCTGTCCCCAAACAGCAGACTATTCAGTCACCCCTCTTCTGCCGCACTGGAATCCCCATACAGCTCTGCCCATTTCTTTCTGCCCCCATCTCCCAGCCAGCCCCGTCTCTTAAAGTCCTCCCACTGGGCCCTCTGGAGCTTGAGGGCAGTGGTGGCTGCCCGTCCCTACACACCTTGTTGGAGCACTCCTTCCCCTTCAGGTTATTCCCCTCCACTGCTGGCTGCTTCTCATACCCCCAGGCCTCGAGGTGAGGTGGGTGCCCCCTGGCTCCTCATTGCTCCTTAAATACCATTTCCCACCTCCCCCTCCTCTTCCCTAAAACCTAAACCCTAAGAATCTCCAGACTTGAGCGTCCCCTGGATAGACTGTCACCCACTACCCCTCCTTGTTGCTGTCATCTGCCCCAGCAGAGCCCTCCCACTCATTCTCTGACCATTTTAGCTATGGGCTCACCGTCGCACTCTCCAGGGCTACTTCTGCCATGGTTCCTGGTGGCTTCGGTCTCCATGGAGATGATCTTTTCAAGTCCTGATGTCTCTGTTCTTTGACATCCTCTCACCAGTTAACTCATCCTTTATCCCTCTTTGACTACCACTGTCCTAGTCATTAGCCAGGTCCTTATTATTACCGATAACACAACCCCACCACACATTCCAAGAGTTCTACGCTCTACTCACCACCTCACATTGTATGTGTGTGAGTGTGTGTGAGTGTGTGTGTGTGTGAGGTTTTTTTGGGGCAATACTTCGTGCAAGTTGCTGCACATCATTGCTGGGAAAATTAAGTGCTGCCTGTATGACCTCCCTGGGAGGGGACAGCTGTAAGTTTGTCCTTTATGTGCCGTTTTCTATTGCTGATTTTAGTCTGTATTGTTTCATTGTAGTAAACAGTAGTTGTGAGTACAAAAACTTTGCTGAGTTCTGTTGAGTCCTTTTAGAGAATCATTGAACCTGGTTGGTTTTGGGATCCCAGACTACAGTCAGACTACAACTCATCACTAGATAGAACAAAAAAAATGTATCTTTAAGATCTAAATACCTCATGATTCATACTGATATTCCAAATGAAGTACAGGTCTACTGGCTCTCACTTAAACTCATTCATCTTGCATTTGTATCTCCTTTCAACCAAGCCAAAAATAGGTGGTTCTCAATGATACCAAAAAATCACTTCTCTTTAATCAACACAGCAATCTCAGAATAGCAATACCAAACCTACCACCAAGAATATGACTACTGAGAATGACTTAAGGGTTTTGTTTGTTTGTTTTGCTGTTATTTTTGTCCTTAGGGTTGATCTCAGTGGAAATATATGATCAAATTACTGTTTTTAAAGTCATTTATAGATAAACAACAAGTTTATACTGTATAGCACAGGGAACTATATTCAATATCTTGTAGTAACTTATGGTGAAAAAGAATATGAAAAGAATATATGTATGTTCATGTATGACTGAAGCATTGTGCTGTACACCAGAAATTGACACAACATTGTAAAGTGACCATACTTCAATAAAAAAAAATACAAAAAATAAAATAAAGTCATTTAAAATAACTTCTTTCTGAGCAATTATGCTGTTAACTGAATACACATATAAATATTTTATTTTTGACTTTTAGGAATTATGTTTTTATTTAAAATATTTTTATTTTTAAAAAATATTTAAAATATTTTTAAAATATTTATGCTTCTAAAGACAAACCTTTAGAATATTCAAAAATTCCTCTCTCTCCCCTTTTATATTTAACCATTTAAAATTTTTTATTATTCTTTTATTGGTTTTTTTTACATGAACAAACACATACATGGGTATCTATATACTAACTATATATCTAAGTAGATGTCTAGATGTAGATATAGATGTATTCACATCTTCCCTTTCTTATATAAATGGTAGCATACTGTATGTGTTCTTCACTTTGCTTTTTCCGCTTAACGATAGGCCCTAGAGATCACCGCATGGTAGCATTCCCTTTTACACTGTATTGTGTTTCGCTGTGCAGCTGAAGCTGTTTATTTAACTGTTTTCCTCTTGATTCAGCTTCT
Organism: Camelus ferus; assembly: GCF_009834535.1. NCBI lineage: Eukaryota > Metazoa > Chordata > Mammalia > Artiodactyla > Camelidae > Camelus > Camelus ferus. The sequence goes on along the minus strand of NC_045716.1, from coordinate 13,972,461 downwards.
TGCCAGGCTTTTGTTGTTGCAAATAGTGCTGTACAAGTGCCCTGTTCACACATGTTGCCATATTTTTCTTAGTATGTTTTCAAGACAGTGTTGTAAAATCTAGATTCTTAAAATAGAAATTTCCAGTGTGATTGCTGAGTTAAATGATAAATGCACATATAATTTTACTAAATACTTGCCAACTTCTCCTCCATCAGGGCCATTTGGCCGCTGTGCATTTCTACCAGCTACTGTGCATTCAAGTGCTAGTTTCACCGTAGCCTTGCCCGTGAAGCATGTGGCCCAAATTTTGGATTTTTGCTGGTCTTAACAGGTGGGAAATTGTATCTCAGTGTAGTTTTAATTTACATTTATCTCATTATGAGTGATGCTGAGCATCTTTTCACATGGTTAAGGGTAATGTTCATGCTTTTACTGAGCATTGTCAATTTATTTCTCTATGTACCCATCAGACTCTTCTCTATATTTCAAATTATTACCTTATCTTTCTGCTAACTAACAGAGCCTCACATTCTAGCAAGAACAATAAACACCAAAGGACCCTCAGGTCCTAGCGTAACTGCAGTTGGAGAGTGGTACAGGGATCACGGAGAATCACAGACGTGTATGCACATGGGCAAGGGTACAGATATTTTCAAGTATTGATTAAGGTTTTGAATTATGAGCTAAGAAATATTGGATTTCTGAGGAAATTAAGTTAATTTCATTTACTCATTAATTCAGTTAATATTTCTTGAGAACATGCTATGTCCAAACACTGAGGCACTGGAGATACAACGATGAACTTACTCCCCAACCTCAGGGAGCTAATGGAGAAGGGAATGACATTATTCTCCTGATTCAGGCTGAAAGATCACTCCTAAAAGAATATATCTTCTTTCATGTGAGTTTCCCCATGTTTCCATTTGCAGTATCCAGACACTGGGGATCAGCCCCACTAGTGGGTCAAAAGCAATAGTAAAAACCCTAGTTTCTGCCACAGAGATGACTCTCAGTACTGCAGGAGGACCTTCAGCCTCATCTTGTCTCATTTGCTGCTTCTAGTGATGAAGGAAAAAAGATCTGGAGATCTTACCAGTAGCTCAAAGCCACACAGAGCCAGGGTCCTAGGTTTTTAGGTCTCACTGGGTTATTTCCATGGCATCAACCTTGTAGAGAAGTTAAAGGAGGAAAAATAATGCAAATGCAACCACACCCTTTGGTCCCCATCTGGTCTAGAGAATAACTCCTATTAAGGGGGCCTCGGGCAATATTTGGTGGCGGCGTTGGTTCTGCCAGACTGTTCCCTGGTCCCACCCTTATGTGCTAAATCACAGAGCTCTCCTGGGTCATGGACCTGGTTCAAAGGGACTGCAGGATGTTTTCAATTTCATGAGGGAGACAGTAAAAACCAGTTAGAGAAAAGTGGGAGCAGGAAGATACAAGTAACATGCTGAGAGAGGAGGAAGGCTGCTCTGAGCTGATTATCCATATAGATTTTTCCTGAAGGGACGGACTAAGGCTCATGATATGTGGGCTTGTACTTAAGCAACTAACATATGGATGTAGGGGTTCTGGATCTCTGTCTGATAGAGAAGGTTCTGCAACAGGGCCCAGGACTTAAGTGGTTGACTAAGGCTTGGGCTCCAGTTCTGTCAATAACCAGCTGCCTGAATCCTCCTCAGGTCACATCAATCTTCTGAGCCTTGGTTTCTTCATCTGTGAAGTGAGACAGTGTGGCTATCTGCATGGATGTGAGGATGAAAATGGGTCATGTCTCTGAATATGCTTTATAAAGTTCGATGCTTCTTCTATTCCTGAACTGGCTATTCACAAACCCCTGCTGGACCAGTTCCCTCCCCGAACACCCTCAAGCGTGCATATACATACCGCAAGACATTTGGATAGGGAAACTGAGTATTTGTGATTCACCAAGGCTGATTTTTCTAGAAAGTGGCCCAATTAGCGTTTCAGCACGGTCTCTGAAGCCTGTGCCTGGATGCCAGGCGAGATGAGACACTTTGAATCCACCTCACAAAGCTCCTGCTCCAAGGCAGCTGCTGTGTGTACTCTTCTCAGAGCGATATGAAATAATTGCTGTTGGCACAGTGAGCCCATCTCTCCTGGCAACACAAAAGAAAACGCAAAAGCATCTCCGGTTTTGATTGCCAAGAGACTGAAAGTAGCCTAAATTATGAGTCCAGGTGCCTCTCTACAGGAATCCACTTCTGGCTCTCTGAGAAGCTGGCGTCACCTGCGGCGGCACGTGCTTCCTGAGCCCCGCGCCCCTGCTCCCTGGGAGGTCCGCGGGTCACTGGGTGAGCTCTCAGCCTGGAAGTCTGGAAGGTTCCTTAACCTGGTGGTAGACCAGGCTGACTGGTGTGTCTCAATACCCCTGGGAACCTGGGAAGTGAACTTGAGGTGGAAACAGATTGGCTTGACTTTCCACGGGTAGCCTTGTTTTGATTCAGAAAAAAAAGAAAAAAAAAACTCTTAGAAGATTGTCACACTGAGTAAGCAATGCTCGGTTAAGACTTTCACCTATGGAATACTTCGTGTTGATTTTACGAGGGAAAGGTAAGATAGAAACATGATGGGTTTGTTTAAAAGCCTCTAAAGAGGAAGCTATAGTCTGCTGCCATGTGGACCAGCCTCTCTGGGGTTTTCCTCCATCTTTGCTGCAGGCTTTTCACTTTCATCTCCTTTGCCAGTTCTCTTCCATCATGTGCCCTTAAAGATACCCTCAGGACTCGTCCTTGGCTCCTTTCTCACCACACTCCCTCACCCACGGCATCTCCTTGGTGTCCATGACTTTACCCCCTCCTGGACGCCTGTGCCCCTTCAAGCACTGAACCAGCCAACACTCTCTCCAGAGCTCCAGGCACTTAGACCTCACACCTCATAGCTGTTTTCATTATTCTTATTTATTGCTAATCAAACTCATCTTGCTTTCAAAAGGATTTATTAAGGTGGATTACAAAAATAGATTAAAAATAAAAGCTAAATAAAGGTAATAAAGGCAAAGGCTATGTGAAGGTAAAAATTAGGACATTTCTTAAAACAATGATGATAAAATAATGGAAAAAGTTGTTTCACAAATCTATTTAGAAAAGTTCTATGTAGTTGCATGACCTGCATCATAAGTTTGACTCTTTGAGCTTGCTGTTAACCATTGCAAAGAGGGAAGAACACAAGTTTATAGTTTATATGTTATATTAAAACAGTATGTCTATAGCAAATATCTTATTCATGAGTAGGCAAAAAGCCTTCCTAGCAAGCACACCTGAGAGAAAATTCTCTAGTGGATTCTAATCAATAAGAAATTTGCAGTGTGTGATCAGTACCTTCAAAAACATCCTAAGGGTAATAAATACAAAAATGAGAGACCTGATATTGTTTCTAATGATTTCCTACAAGTGTCCAATGAAATAACATAGCTACGTAAAAGAATTCCAGACTAAATCAGGACTCAATATTGTTAAGATGTCAGTTCTCCCCAGCTTGATCTATTGATTCACTGAAATCCTAACCAGAGTTACAACCACTTATTTTATAAATGTAAAAGTTGATTCTCAAGTTTATATGAAAGGCAAAGGCTCTAGAATAGCCAGAACAGTCTTGAAGAAGAACTAAGAGGACCCTGATTTCAAGGCTTCCTATAAACCTGTAGTAATCAAGGCAGAGCAGTATTGGCAAAAAGACAGACCAGTAGACCGATAGGAAAGAACAGAGTCTAGAAACAGACCTACACATATATATGATTGATTGATTTTTTTGCAAAGGTACCCAGGCAAGGGGGGAAGGAAAAGTCTTTTCAATAAGTGGTTTCAGAACAATTGGATAAACATTTCCACAAACAGAAAAACTTCAACTCCTACTTCATAACACAAATATTAATATGAGATGAATCGAATGTCTAACTGTGAAAGCTGAAACTACAGTGCTTCTAGAAGAAATATACTAGAAGATATTCATTAGCAAGTTAGGCTCCCAAACAGGGAAGTCAGAGGACAGGCGGCTGTTAGAAGTAATCCACGAAGGAGAGAGTCCAATGACAGTGAAGGGAGATTGGTCACATACAGGGAAATGGATCAAATAAGGAAATAAATGAAAGAAAGTGGGAGTCTGATTTTTTAACTCCTGGAGGTGGAATATACTGATACAGAAAGGGGGAAAACTCGAATGGACCATGTGGTATGTTGGATTGGAATTGGAGGCGTTGGTGTGAACTGATGGTCTTCAATACAGAGAGATGAATGTAGAAATAAACATAGAGGTAAAGTACAGGATAGTGTGTGTGTGGAAGAAATATATGTATTTAATTCACTGGATCTCTCCACTGCTGAGAGGGGCTACCACTGCCAAATCTGGGACAATTTGAATGTCAAAATAAATAATGATAGAAATGAGTCTTAACCCAATGGGTAAAATAGCAGGAATCCGTAGAGACTTAATAAGTTGATGAATAAATTAAACGTTTAATGAGAAATGGGATGTTTCCATAGTCTCTAAAAACCTCTCAACAGAATGCTTGTTAATTGCAATGGGAAAACAAGTCACCTTAGAGTGGAGAAACTTTGAAGACACCACCTTGATCCAGCGATCAAAGTTAACATCATCAGTAAGAGGAAAATTGAAATCCTCTGCCACCGGATAGGATGCAATGGGAAGAACACAGCTTCATTTCTGTGATATTCTTGTCAAAGATGCATGAGTTTAATCACGAAGAAACATCAGACAAACCCAAATTGACAGGCATTCTACAAAGTAACTACCTTGTAGTCATCGGAAGTGTCAAAGTCATGAAAATCAAGGAGACTGAGGAACTGTTCCAGACTGAAGGAGACTACATACACATGAAAAGTAAATGCAACTAAGTTCTGAACTAAGTTCTTCTGCCCCAGTGAGCGCTACTGGGAGAACTGGTGAAACTTGAATGGGATCCGAGGATATTCATGCTGATCTCCTGATTTTGATGGCTGTGTTGTCATTAGGCAGGAGAAGAAAATACATATTAAACATACATATTTAGGGTGATGGGACATTGTGTGGGCAACTTATTCTCAAATGGCTCAGAAAAGAGTCATTTGTATTATAGTTACTTTTTTTTAGTAAGTTTGTGATTATTTCAAGAAAAATATTTTAAGGGGAATACTTTCTAGTGGAGGGTGCTATAGAATCACACCACTTTCCTGCGCACGTTTGGCGAATACGTATGTGCCAGCCTCAGCCGCTCCCTGCCGTCTGTGGTGTGGCTGCGGGACGGGCCATCTGAGGAATCAATGACCCATTTTCTGGAACTGGAAAGACATTGAACGGTGCCTGTTCTTTAGGTCTTCAAAATAGGTTATGAATATTTCCAAGATTCCTTTTTTTTGGAATTTAGACTGGGTCACCTCTGAATGAGCTTTAACTCTTTTAGAAGGTAGAATAGGTCTCTCTCCATCCTTTAAGAAGGTGCAGGTGGTGGGTGGTGATGGATGAAGAAATTTAGGTCCTGGTGAAAACTGAATACTCCCAGTTGGTTATAGGTGAAGGCAGCTGTGTTGGCTACTCTTCATTTGCACTTCCCCCTTCCCCCCACATCCATCCTCTTTCCCTTTCTTCCTTACTTTGTACTCCAGGGGGCTGATTCCCATGGAGGATACAGCCTGATCCCTTGGGTTCTACCAGTGGGGGTGAACAGGATGGAAGAGCAGAAGGAGAAAGTAGCTGTGATATTTCCTCTCCTGCCCACTCCCTGCACTGGTGCCACTGTTTCAGAATCCCCACGGATGACACGACACCTGGCTGTACACACTGCTACAGAGGATGAGAGCTCCTAGAAGACAGCTAACTTCCCTTGTTCTGATTCCATGCCCAGTAAGCAATGGAGGGCACCATGCCCGTGGGATGAGAATGCCTGGGTCAGGTGGCCAGAAGACTGATCTACTTGACAGCTGTAAATAGCAAACTGGTACTCTGTGTTTGTTCAAAATACTAAAATTCACTGTACCTCAGTTTCCTCATCTGCAAAATGGGAATAATAATAGGACTTGTAGAGTTGTGGTGAGGATTGTAAAATGTTATATGGAAAGTGCTTGAAACAGTGGCTGGCCCAGAGCACATGCTAACTGTTTGTTATTAGTATTGTACATCAGGTTCTGTGAAGTTGGTTAATGTGACTCTGCTTTGAAAGCCAATGCCCTGTCAGTGTGCACAACAGCAACTTAAGAACAAGACCCTGAAGAATGGCTAATTTTCCAAGGTACGTATTACCTGGCAGGGATCTCTCTGGACAGCCAGATTCCTTCCTTGGGTGATAATATGCATGCCTGACCTTGCTATATGCCTTAATATTTGAAAGTGCCAGTGAGGATTGTATGTAAAACTGTCTCAAGTGCCTAACAAGTGTCTAGCACACAATCCTGCCTCAGCCAGTGGTAACCTTGGTCTCTCTTCTCAAGCACCATAGTCTTTGAACCGTCAGCTGGACACTACGCATTAGGAAGAAATGCCTGACAGTCCAAGGAAACTGTATTGCTGGGCTGATTTTGACTGTAAGTAATCTGATTCTCACTGAGTTTCTGGATTGAAATAAATTCAGCAGGAGCGTGTCATCTTGCCAACTGACAATGTGATTTGGGGCCCAAGTCATAGAGACCTGACCTGGAGGGACAGAAAGGTCAACATCACCCCCCTCACCACTTGTAAAACTCCTCATTTTCCTTCAAGATGTGGCCCAAATGTCACCTCCTCTTTGAAGCCTTCCCAAATCTCTCAGGCTGAGTTACTCAGGTCCTCCCACTGCATTCTTGTGGCATCTTCTCCAACTGACGTAATCGTGTCCCCATCTGTCACCTCCACTACACTGTAGCTCCTCCTGACTAATAATGTCACAGTGACCTTCACATCCCCTGCAGCCAGCACAGTGCTTGGCACCTAGTAGGTGCTCACAAAATATTTGTGACTGAGGTAACGCAGTGGGTCCTGATTTCCCTTGTTTACTTATCCAAGCCTGGATCTGAGGCGGGTGAACCTTCCAAGCCCTTCCAGAGGCAGAGAGGTGAGCCAGGCCAGGACTGGGGGAAGGTGGCCACCTCCCCTTCCACAAATGCTTCCAGAACACACTTGTCGAACTTTATACCATGAGGGCTGGAAGGCACCAAATTATCTAGAGGACCAGGAGATGGCCGTGGGAAGGATACTGTGACACTAAACATGAATTCACTCAACAAACATTTATCAAGTTTGTGTCAACATGTGCCAGGCTCTAAGACTCAGTTGCTACCCTCACGAATCTTCCAGGGCTGGGCAGACACAGACCATGGTAATGACAGTCCCGTGGGACAGGTGCTGGGATGGGAGGGAGGATAGGGCACCCCAGGAAAGGACATGGAGGAGAAGACCTTGAACGTGTGGCAGAAGGGAACAGTGGCAGAGCTGAGCACTGACAGTCGAGCAAGTGGCTTGGGGAGAGGAGTCACCAGTTCTCTCCGACAGCTGGTGCAGGGGGCTGCTTCCTGTCCCTCTCTCAGGAGGGGTGCCACTGGGGTGCAACTGTCAAGGGCATCTTCACCAACCAACCTCCCTGAAGTGTGTGCCCTGACTCCCAGCCCGTGTGGTCTTTGTGACACTGTGGGCACCTGGAATATCCTTCCATGACCAGGCACAACTCTTTCCTGTCCCCAGCAACTGCGAGCGACACTGCCTGACCCTACGGTGGCCACAGGCAATGAGACCCACAGGATCTGACCTTCTACTCCCCTTGACCCTCTCTGTCACCTTGCCCTACCTCTCCTAGGAAGCCCAGGAGGCCCATGGTAAGTCGACACAAACCCATGAGACACAAGATCTACCCTGGTGTCAATAAAACCCACATTAAAAGAGAAATAAGAATTTCCACTGACAATTTATTATTGCTGACACCATTTTGAATGTAGAGAATTTAACAAAATATATAAAATCTATATTTTTTAATCACAGATGGACAACATATTTACAGAACTGCTTTTCTGATCATCCGGGGGAAAAAAAAAAACCCAACAGTGTTTACTTACGAGGGAATTGCATTTGGGTAAGACTACCCACTGGGCTACAAGACCCAAGCAGCCATGACATAGCCTGAGATCTTAAGAGCGGAGGAAATAGTCAACAGGGAAGAGGCCATGGGAGGCGCAGGAAGACAGCCGAGCCAGCAAAGCAGAGCCAGCAGCCCAGCTGAGCCAGGAAGGAGCAGAACAAGGCAAGAATGAGGTATCAGGAAGCAGAGGTGGGCATGTCAGATACTCTGGCCTTGAGAGGAATCACTATGACATGAGAATCCAGGGCCAGCTGCAAACTAGCTCCTGTGTGTGCGCGTGCACGTGTGTGTGTTCATTTAAGCCATCTCCTACTTAACTCACGAAACTAGCAAGTGGGTTTGGGTGGGGGTCATCTTTGTGTCTGCAATCCTAGCAGGGAGACCAGAGAGGGGAAGGCCCAGCCTATCGAAGCAGTTTCCCAAGTTAAGCTAGATTGAGCACCAGCGAGGAGGGCTGTGGACTGTGGGGGTGCCTGGGGAAAGCAGAGGGGGCAGGGTGAGGCCCAGGTCCTGTCCCCAGGAGCTCACACTATAACACAGGCGGAGAGACACGCTCAGAGAACTGTGCCAGGTGGCCCATGATGGGTGAGGGACAGAGTGACAAGATTGTCCACAGACATGCAGGAGATCAGGATGGGGCCACAGAATTCGCTGGGATTTGAGACGGGCCTGGAGGGACAGGTAGGATTTGACCTGGCAGAGATGGAAACCGCGAGGGGGTTCCCGGCCAGACAAAGAAAGCAAAGCCCCGCGAGGGAGTATGCAGCGCGAAATGGGGTGACCCTCGCAGGGAGGGTCTGCAATGTTCAGCAAAGCTGTGGGAGATGGGGCTGGAAAGGGAGCTTGAGCCCAGGCCAACGTGGATCCAAAGCAAGGAGTTTGCCCTGAAGTTGGAGAAATAAAGGGACTCCTTTATGTGCTCATTGATTCATTCATTCCACAAAGATGTACCGGTTGCCAACCCTCTGCCAAGTGTTGTTCCCCTAGGTGCTGGGCACGCAGGCGGGCAGGGCAGCTCCCCGCTGGGGTGTTCAGGAGCCAGAGCACCCGTGCTCAGTGCTGCCCTTCTGGGGGTCCTGCCAGCTACAGGGGGAGGTGGAGGCTGCGAACAAGTCCAGGGTGAGGGCGGGGCCCTGAGCCGCTCCGCAGTGGGAGGGTCCTTTCGCAGGGGAGGGCCCTTGGCAGGGTCCCGCACAAGTGAGAGTCCCTTGCCAGGCCAAGCCAAGTCCTCGAACAGCTGACCCTGGGAAAAAGCATCCCAGCAATGGCTGGGACGAAGGGTCAGAAAAGTGGGGCTTGGAGAGGAGAGGGGGACAGGCAGGCAGGAGAATGAACCCCGAGTCCTCCCCTGACCCCAGCCTGCAGCAGGCCCCGGTCATCGGCCCTCCTGGTCAGACTCCCGGCCGGTGTCCCTCTGGCCTTCATGCCTGTAGTCGTCCTCGTGCCTGTAGTCCTCCTCTTCCTCTTCTCCGGAAAGCTCTGGCGGCTGCTCTGGCGGCTTGTGGTAGGCCACCCGGTCCCTGCAGACAGTGAGGACAGAGGGGAAGGGTTTGCCCCGACCCAGGCCTGAGGGAGCTGGGCCTAGTGCCCCCTGTGGGAAGAGCATCTGTCAGACCCGCTGTCCCCACCCGTCCAGAGGCAAAGGGACACTGGGCTGAAGGGCTGGGCGCAGGGCGGGAGGAGGATGGCACAGGCTTGCTCTGCTCCTGAGCGGAGGGCTTCACGGGACCAGGCTGGCTCCCCTAGGCGAGGAGGGAGCGCCTGGGACAGAGGAGCCGCCCACAGCCGGCCCTGGGCCCCCACAGGGCGCCCTACCCTGGGATCAGGGACTGGTGAGCCACCGGCCTTGGTGGCAAGTCCTGGGTCTGCAAGGCCACTTTGGGATTTGGGTAAACCATTTGCTCTTTTCTCGGCTATAAAATGGGGCTGATAAAAATCACAGCTGCCGCCCCGGGGGTGGTCAGTGGACGAGGCGGTGAGGAGCTGGGGCTCGCCTTGCCTATCTGTTCAGGCCCCCGCCTGCAGGTGTCCCCGGCACTCACCGCCGCGCCACCTCGGCGTCCTTGGCCTCGCTCCTCTCGCGGCAGCAGCAGCAGTAGACGATGACGCCGATGACGATGAGGGCCGCAACCGCGCCGCCCGCGATGCCCGCGTACAGGGCCACGTTCATGGAGGCTGCCAGACACAGAGCTGCTGCCGTCAGAGCCCCAGCCCCAGTCCCCAGCGCGAGCCTGCAACACGCGCCGAGGCTCCGGGGTGGCGAGCACGCCGAGCACGCGGAGGATGAGGAACCACAGCAACCGGAGTCTCCGATGCCGGAGACGGTCCCGCCCAGGCTCTGAGCAGCCCCAGTCCTCCTCCCAGCCCAGAGGGCCGCGCTGCCGGCTCCTGGTAGCACGCCATGAAAGGCCCGGTCCGTGGGAATGTGACCAGACCAGGCAGGGGGATACTCTTCAGGATGGAGGTGCAGACAGTGACAGATAGGCGAACAGATCTGGGCTACCCCAGCGCCATAAAAGTCCTTGGATGTCAGTCATACCAGCTCTGACTCTAGCTCACCCCCAAGCTGGCCAGTGCATCCCGCCCCAAAAAGATGGAGTGCCGACTCTGCAGCAGCCAGGCTTGGGCACTTCCCCCACGCCCACTGAGCGACACTAAGGGCAGACAGGACTAAGCAGGTCTCCAGAAACCAGTCTTAGGCGTTATTTCCAAAAACCAAGGGAACTGGGCTGGCCTCCAGATGAGGGGAGCCTGGGACAGAGGCATGTGGCTGTCACCTCAGCCACCCTGCCAGTGGGAGACCCTAAAGAGACTGCCCACGTCACCTTCATGGTGGTCCCTCTCAGCGGACTTTTGGACCCCCAGCCAGTCACCTTCTGGCCTTTGTCCCCTCTTCCTCCCTCCTTCCCCAACTGCTCTTACGATATCTGACAGCCACGGTGATGTTGCAGGACTCCGTCCCCACCTCATTGCTGGAGGTGCAGATGTAGTAACCCGACATCTCTGTGGAGATGTTCTTCAGAGTGAAGGTCTGTCCTGTGACTGGGAAGGAAGACCGGTCAGGGTGAGGGGATGGGCCACCGCAGTAGGGTGGAAACAGCCAGGAGGGAGTTTAGATGCCTGAACTGCCAGGCAGATACAAGCATGGACCTGAACCTGTCCTCATCTATAATATATACGGAGTAAATGTCCACCTTAAGGCTGCAGGAGGATTAAACCAGGCAGGCTGCATGGCTCTGAAGTGCTCAACACTCCCATTCAGGCAGGTACCCTGGGTGTGAAGCCTGGTTCTGCCATTTAAGGATTTTGTGACCTTTGGTAGGGAATTTAGCATCATTGAACCTGTTTCTTTTTTTCTTTTTTAATTGAATTATAGTTGATTTACAATGTTGTGTTAGTTTCTGGAGTACAGCATAGTGATACAGTGTGTATATATATATATATATTCTTTTTCATTATATGTTAGTACAGGATATTGGATACAGTGCCCAGTGCCAAACAGTAGGACCATATTGTGTCTATATGTTATATATAGTAGTTTGTATCTGCTAATCCCAAACTTATAGTCTATCCCTCCCCTACCCTTTCGCCTTCTGTTTCTTTATAAATAAAACCGGTCAGGGTGAGGAGATGGGCCACTGCAGTAGGGTAGAAACAGCTGGGAGGGAGTTTAGATGCCTGAACTGCCAGGTAGATACAAGCACTGCCCTGAACTTGTCCTCATCTATAATATATATGGAGAAAATATAATAATATAATAATAGTGCCTGCCTCCCAGAGTGCTTGTGAATATAAAATGGGGTACTAGTAAATATAAGCCCACAACTGAGTGCCTAAATGTATAGTATGTGCTCAGGAAACATACATTATGTATCACATGGAAATGCTTTATCATTGAAAGTTATGATTATAACCACTTTCATGATCTTCAGAAACAGAATCCCTTAGCTTGGACCCATGTGAAAGAAACCTGGAGAAATCAAGAACTCTGACTTCTGGATTTCTCTGCCATGAGTGACACGTGTGTGTGTGTGTGTGTGTGTGTGTGTGTGTGTGTGTGTGTGTGTGGTGGGGAGAGGAGGAGGCGGGCTATCAGTCCAGTCTCTTCCACCTCCTCTTCCACCACTCTTGTAAGTCATTTAACTTCTTCCAGCCACAGCTACCTCACCTGGGAGTGGAAGTATAAGTACCTGGTGCCCCTGAGTTCAGGGCAATGGTCCAAATGTCCTCATAAGAAACCTTCCTGCTAAATCTATGACCCTATGAATTCCTTCACCTTGAAAGGGAGAGCTTTGTGCTTGGACATATTTATATGCCCTGTCCTCAAAGAAGCTCGGGCATAACTGCTATTTTGAGAGAAGAGTTAAAGGACCTTTGTCCTCTAACTCGCTGCAGAGCCAGCCTCCCCTGCTGTCACCAGGTGCTTACACTCCATCCAGAGGAGATGCTCTAAATTGCAAATAGGATCCAGTCACTGCCCTGCTCAGACAGTTCAGAGGCAGCCCATCATCTTCAACAACAAGTCCAGGCTTCTTCATATGGCCCCGAGGTTGCAGTGCTGGCCCTGGCCATCACTCCAGCGTGGCCGCTTGTCAGTTCCCCTGGTGTCCCACCTCCACTCTGTTGCAAGCTTGCATCTCGGTGTGAATTTTTCTTGTCTGAATGCACTACTCAGTATATTTCCTCAAATGTAATGTCCTCTGATTCTTCCAGCAATCTTGTATGGGAGATGAAAGACATATTTCGATCTCCAATGTCGTAGAGGTAACTGGAGGCTTAGGGAAGTCAAGTGACTTGCCCAAGGTCACAAAATTAAGAAATGACCAAACAGTAATGAAAATTCTGTTTTAGGTTTAGAACTCCCTGGAGTAGTTAACAACTTTCATTTTAAAAAAATTATAAAAGCAATGGATGCTCATTACAAGAATTTATACATGACGTGAAACTATTACTTTAAATCAATCCAATCCAGAAAATCTTTATAGGCTCATCACATCAGCTCAAAACAAGATAAAAAGTGTCTCCCTGTCCTCTTAGCGCTTCCAGAATATGCAGGAAGCCAGACATCAAACAATGGTGATTATAGAGTGATTAGAGTCCAAAATGGAAGCACTATTTGCTTGAGCTCATCTGAAGGGTCAGGGAAAGCGTCTGTGAAGAGCAGAGAATAAAATAAAAATCATCTGTAACCTCACCAGCTGGAAATAACAGCACTTTGATTTGAGGTTTTTTATTTCCAGTCTTTTCGCATACACTTTCTTCAGATTCTTCCCTTGACACCCAGCACACTCTTCTCTGGATACACATTCTCTGTAAAATGCTACCCCATCTATCCTAGAATTCCATTCCTTGGTGCTTGTTCTGGAGTACTGCTTACATGTGATATTGATACATGGTACTGAGAAAGGGGTCCGTGACCCAAGCAAGTTGAGAAATCACCGAGATAGAGCTTCTGATGTGCTAGTGAGCCCCGGGCACCTCTGACAGGGGGTTACGGTATTAATGGTCTCATTTTCTAAACCGATTGGATTTTTTTATTTTTAAGAGGCTTCTCGAAGGAACACACACTGGGAGATGCTCTATGAGATGGGGCTTTTCCCAGGGTTGTATAGCTCTTATCAGATCCCCACTATTTTAGAGTGTGAAACTCAGTCTATGTGTTAAGTGTACACAGCACGTGGCAGACAGAATGAGGTTCGGAAGACTTCAGATTCTCCCCAGGACCTTCCCGTTTGTCAGAGCCCAGCTGTGAGCTCCTGGCCTTGTTTAGGGTCGGGAAATGTGTGGCCTCCTAGACCAGAATCAGCGCTAACCTTCCCCAGTTCCTCAGAACGAACACTGGACATTAGAAGCTACTCTGGGATTAACCAGTACACACTGATAGCTGCAAGATCTGCTTTGATTCTGATTTGGGGCTTCCAGGCCCCTTTTCCTCTTGGAAATGACCCTGAAATTTGGCTAAAAATGTTTCTGCTGCAGTGGCGACACCTTGTGGTCAATCAGGAGAACGCATAGGATGGTAGGGCTCCCATTCCCTCTGCTCCAGTCGGGGAGAGGGTTCTTTCCAGAGAAGCCCTAATCTGCCAGAGACACCGATGTCAACTTGACAAGATTTCACGTTCCTGCCCCAAATCCACACCCTGATCCCATGGTTTGTCAACAAGCTCAGGCTGCCTTCAAGATCTTTCCCGGCTGCTTGGGAGCAGGGCCCATGCCCACCCTTCCTCCCCTAAAGTGCTCCAGCCCCAGAATTACCCCTCCCTCCTTCCTTGAGATCCGGATTCCTGCTCCTTCAGTGCATGAAGTTCAGCTGACTGGGACAGGGCTTGAAAAGGATGCTCTGAGCATCACATTTGTGATCTCCTCTCACCCTCTTCACAGCCTTCAGGGAAGGCAATATAATGATCATCCCAGTTTTGCAGATGAAGATACTCGCAGTCAGAGAGGCTGTGAGTGACTTAAGCTACAAAGTAGAGAAGTCAGCACTCAAATCCTTGTTGGCTGAACCCAGATTCCTTGTTCTTTTTACTGCTGACTTGCTTCCATTCGTCTAAGTCAAAGGAAGCAATGTTTAGTGTTGGAAATTCTGTCTTCGGGTGTAGGAGGGCTGAGGAACCCTGCTCCCCAAATTGTTCACAGTGGACTGTTTTAATATGTTTTAAAAGTCAGAAATGGGTTTGGACTGATCCACAGGGGAAGAAGACATGATAGGCTCTCTAGGGTTCCATGAGCCTGGGCAGAGCTGAAGGGTTTGAGAACCACCCACACCCTGCAACACCAGCCAGATACAAGCCTGTGCTGTTATTACCATTAACCACGCTCTTTTCTGACACTCCCAGGTCCCAGTTCTGACTCTGAGTAAATCTTAACTTGAGGCAGGATAAAGATTTTCCAAAGTAACTAAGCAAATCTGTCTTTAACCTTTTTCATGCCTTCAGGCTTCTCCCCTTTTGGGTCACTGAAAAGCTAAACTCTGGCTTCTAACAAGCCAAGGAGTCTTTCCTGATGGAGGTGGGAGAGCTGTGAACGGGGAGCCCGTTTGGGATGCTCTTCAGAAGCTGCCTGTGTCCCACAGAGCAGAGCCAGCCTCCCCAGCCTGTCGCACAGGCCCTGCATGGTCTCTCATTGGGGCTTTGCTTACAGGGCACCTCCTGTCATTCCTGCATGTGCTGTTCCTATGCCTAACCTACTCATCCTTCAGGACCCAGCTCAGATAACGGCTCATGATTCCTAGCATTAATCGAGTGCTCACTATCTACCAGGCACTCATCTCAGTGCTTTACATGTACTTTTATTTAATCTTCACAAAATCCCTATGGAGTCAATGCTAGTCTTATGCCCATTTTGTAGATGTAGAAATGAAGGAACAGAGAGGCTAAGTAACATGCCAAGGTCACACAGCTAACAAGTGACAGGGCCCATGCCATGCTCCTAACCACCATGCTTTCCTGCCAGTTCGGGTAAGTGCCCCCTCCTTGGAGAAAGCTTCTCTGCTCCCTTTGTGCTCTGGGTTCCAGCACCCCTGAATACAAACTACTGTAGCATCTCCCACCATGTAACCCTCAGCTTTGGGCCCACTTGTACACACTTTGCGGGAATGTCAGACCAACTAGTGTCCATGGCTGCCCTTCTGTGACCATTGCTGGAGTCCCTGGGCTGTTCCCAGGCCAGAGAGGGAGGCCACAGAGCCAGGAGGAGAGCTGCCAGCTGATTTTGATAGAAATTCCAGGCACTCTCAATAAAACACTTGCCAACCAGAAAGATGTAAACAAAACCAGAAGCTTGTTGAAATCCACATCTTCTAGTTTACATTTGATAGAGTGGGTTCTACTAATCATTTTTAAATTTTTTTTTTTTTTTTTTTTTTTACTTTTAAGAAATTTTGTTTTGCCCTCAAACAAATAAAAGGCAGAGTGATGAAGTTCAGACTGGAGCCACAATCTATGCACTCACCTGGAGGGGCTCACCCTCCCACCCCATCTTCTCAGAACCCTTGTCTCCACCCACTGCTCCACACTGCCTCCCGCTTCCTTTCCATCCACACTGGGCAAGAAGCTTTCTCAGAAGTTAATCCAGTGGGTCCTTCCAAGTCTTGTCTTTTTTGACCTTCAGGAAAAGTGGGTGCACCTGGCAGGCGGTCAGTGGGCAGTAGGGCCCAGAGATTCCACTGGGGTTTTCCCACACCAGTTGGCTCCAAGGTAATGACAGTGGGATGTTTAATACAGCACTTTTTCTTTTCTTGTCTTTTTTTCCAGTTTGTTCCCTGACCAAAAGGTCAAATACCAAGCTGTCCAGTACAAAACCGATCTCCTGGCAACCATAAGGAGAATCAACCATCTCCTTCTCTGAGAATGTGGGACCCTTACAGCAGACCTGGTTGTGTAACTGAGTGTGGTGATAAAATGGGGGCCTGTTTAGGCGATGGGGATCAGGGGAGTCTGAGATGGACCCACCTGGACAGGGGATGGGAATAGGAGATTCCCCACCTTTAAGTGGAACCACAGAATTAGACTTGGGGTCTTAAGTGTAAACGTACACATAATCATAATCAAAACTCACACACACACACCCCTCCCAGTGCTTCTGCATAGAGTGGTAATCGATACATGCTTAGTGAAGAGAATTCAGTTACAGGGAATAAAGAAAGCAAATTAACATATACTATCGTATTATTTCTCACAACAAACTATGAGATAGATATTAAGAGAAAACGGTGCTTAGAGAGACGGTCCAAGATACTGCAGTGCCAACTGCAGGGTGGAGGGAAGGGGCAGCCTTTGAGGGAATCTGATTGGTCAGCCCGGGGTCTCCCCTGGCAACCCGAGCCAATCAGCTGCACCGTGATGTGGGGGCCCGCCTTCCCTGCCAACCCTGTTACCTGGTGGGACTTGCCGCTCCTGGTGCAGGACATCATAGCTCTTCCAGCTGTACTGAGGGGCTGGGGAGCCCTCCTGTGATTGGCAGGTCAGCTGAATGTTGTTCCCAATCACAGTCTCTCCCTCGATGCCGCAGTCGGGTTTGGAGGGTGGCACTGTAGGGAAGCGGGCCAAAGAGAAGCCATGAATTAGTTGGGGCTTGATGACAGCCACTCCCGACCCCCAAACACACACACACACACACACACACACACACACACACACACACACACACACACACACACACACACACACACACACTGCCTTGTTTGTTCACAGGCAGAGAAATTCACAGCCTAGTGGTAAGAGGTAGTGATATAAGATCAACCCAATCCAAATTATCCTTGGTGGCCTGTCAGTGTCACAGAGAGGCAGCACACATAGTGGACAGCATTCTGATGGCAGTAGCTTTAAAAGTGCAGTCACCATTATAAAGAAGACACCGAGGCCAGGGTCCTGGCAGAGCTGGGCCTAGAGCCAGGTCTTCTGACTCCAGACCCACTGCTCTCTCCACCAGCTCAAAGCTGCTCCCTGTGACAGTGACTTCTCTGTGCCGCTTTAGGTAAATCCTTCAGTCCCTCAGTGCTCCTATCCGTTAAATGAGGGGACAGCAATCTTCTGTAAAGAGCCAAGCGATAGTATTTTAGGCCACATTATGGTCTCGGTTGCAGCATCTTCTTTTTAATTAACTGGAAATGTAAAAACCATTCTCTAGCTCACAGACCACATAAAAATAGGCTGCAGGCTGGATTTGGCCTTAGTTTGCCAGCCCATGGGCTCATTGTAGCTCTTCAGGGCCACCTCTTAGGAATGTCCCCTTCTGTTAAGCATCTCCCTCTTCCCATGCTTTGCTGATAAAATGCAATTGTTATGAGTGACTGGGTGATGGGAGAGACCCCAGGCGACAGCAGTGTTGTGTGTGGGGTGGAGAATGAAGGCTGAGGGGATGGAGGAGACACAGGGGGAAAAGGAAGCCCACAGAAACAGTTTACAAAACCCAACAGGCCACCCTCAACTCACAAGCCTAACATGATCTCCCAGGATTCCTGGACACCTTAAGCCAGTGCCTTTACTCAGTGCTGTTAACACACCACTGTGTACAGTGGTTTGTTCTGCAAACCTTATTGGGCATCTGCTGTATGCCTGACACTACTGGGTATGGAGATGACGTGGTGAGTGAGTCCCCATGTTCAAGGAGTCCAGTGGGGGCAAAAGATAAGTGATCAAACAAGGACCAGGCAGGGCGCAAGGCTTCTGGGACAGGCAAGGCACTGCAAGGGACACTGACTCAGTCACAAAGCCAATATTGGAGATGGGGGGCAGTCGGAGAAAGAGAGAGGGAGGCACTCTGGCAGAAGGAACAGCATGTGCAAAGGCTCTGAGGCAAGAAGCAAAAAGTATGCCTGGGACTTCAAGTTGTGTCCTTAGGGGAGAGCAGGGGAGGACACCCAGAGGAGAGAGCTATTATTGGAAGCCCTCAGTGGCAGGCCCGTTACCTCCGCTTCTTTCTTTACATGCCCCCTTGGATGGTTGATTTGCCCCAATAAATAATGCTGCCCTTTCTATAATCCAGACCGCACAGGTGCATGGTCACTGAGCATGGAGGGTGAATTCCAATCTCTGTTCCTCCCAGAGTTGCTGGGGGAAGATATTCAGGACAAACCTCTCCCCTGGAGCCCACAGCCCTGGGTATTTCCTCTCTGATACAGGGGGTGGCTGGTGGGTGTGCCCCACACCCCCTGCTGTCTTAGTGAGGGTCAGCCAGGCCTGGAGCCAGGGTGGGGCAAATCAGAGGCATTCCCTACTGCCACCCCCAGTCAGACAGTCCCTAAACCTGCAAGGCCGCAGATTCAAGGACAGGCCTCAGGTATCCATGCCCAGACCCCCAGGTCTGGAGTAGCCTGGGGGGGGGGGGGGGCGGGGGGAAGGCTGCTGCCTGGGGGCCACTCTCACAAGCAGCCCCTCAGTCCTGGGCAAGCAGGTAACTTAGGGAGACAAGAGACAGTGGACACCACTTGCTTCTGAGGACACCCGCTCCAGCTCAGGGATGCTGAGTCAGGCTTTATCTCTTGCGTTCTCTCGAGGTCCAGGAACATCCCTCCCCACCCATCAAAACCATCACCCCAGCTTCCCAGGGAGCCTTTACCAGTGGGCTAAGCCTTTATTCCACAGAAAGAAAGCTGGCCACAAATTTAGTACTACCCGAGAAGTCTCACCTTGGCCTACGTGTGCATGATGGGTAACTGAGCCTTTCCATGGCTGGGTTTCTTTGGGATACAAGCCAAAAAGGATGGGGAGGGGACGGAGGCAAATGAGCGTCTGGAGATGCACGAAAAAGCAAGCTGAACACATCCAAAGACTAGCTTCCTCACACCACCATTTGCTGGGGAAAATTATTAAAAGCAAATCTTTAATTCACTGCAGAGGCAGCAGTAGAGATAATGGCAAACAAGGGATTCCCGCCTCCCTGGAAGACCTGCCTCAGGGAGGAATGTGTCAGATTCTTTGCCCCACCCCCCAACACGACCCCCGGCCCTTAACCTCAGCCCCCAAACTACCTTCCCCCTCACCTCATCTTGAAGACCCCCCCTAGTCCTCACTCAGTCCAGACCCCTCCCTGAAGCTCCCCTCCTCTGCCATCACCATTAAGAACAGCTGGGACCTTGAATCAAACAGATCCAGTTCAATGAGCCCTTCTGCCCGCTGCGGGGGCTGTGAGACCGCGGGGACTCTCGGAAGTTTCGGTTTCTCAGCTGGCGCGTCCCATCTCCCAAGCAGAACGTAGATGCCACCTGAATATTTACTGAGGGCGGAGTGATGGGAAGGGAGCCGGGGACGCGCTGGGCTCCGAGGCCTCTCCAAAGCCTGCGACTCCCGCTGCGGACGTCAGGGGACGCCAGAGGCCGGAGAGACGACCGATCCTGCCCGGCGACGCCAGGTCCCGAGTCCCCGCGCCAGGTGGCTTCCCCTTGGTGACCAAGAAGGCGCGTGCTCCACCTCTGTCCAGAAGCTCCTTGTTCGCCTCAGTTTACTGTGAGGTCACACAGCCCGAGTGGGCGGCCCCATATAATTAAAGCCCTTCTGCCTAAAAATAGCCCAGCTGCAAAGCCATTTGGAAAGAAAACTTTTTTTTTAACTGGATTTCTTAACATATAGTACTAAATTCTCTCCCTCTCCCTATTCCTCTCTCTCTTTTAAAGCAAAGCATCTTTTCACCGAATTCCACAATCTCAGATTAAACTTGTATCATTTGCCCTTGGAGATAACTAGTTCCTCTCTTACAATGCAGCTGTCCCTGAGAGGGCAGGGGGACTATCCAGACGTTCCCACCTAAGTGGGGTCCTGCTGGCTTCCCCTCAACCAGCTTGTTGCCAGAAGAAAATGGGAGCTATTTAAGAGAAGCTGGGAGGAGACAGAATTAGCCAGAGAAAAACCAGGTAGGGTCAAAGTGAGGGAAAAGTTTAGTAAGAGAAGATATTATACAGTGCCAGATCGTAAAAGCCAACTACACAGATACAGATAACGTGCTCTCTCTCTCCCCACATATATGTGTGTGTGTATATACATCTCAAAGCTGATTATAGACATACTGTAATCAAAACCACATTAACTGGCATATTAATTGGCATAGGAATAATCAAAAGGAAAATGAACAAAATAAGGAGCAAAACCAGCCATGTATATATGAGAACTGAATATGTAACCAAGGTGGTATTCCAGTGGGAAAATGATTGTTTCTTTGGTATAATAAATGATGTTGATGCAATTGGCTATCCGTTTGGAAGAAAACAAAGACTTTAACAGTCTCTCCCTTGGCCATGACCTGAGAAGAGCCAGAAACAGGGGTGGGAGGAGGTGGACTAAGGAGAATGAGGAGACAGACCCAGTACTTGTCCCACTGCTGGTCCCCAAGCTTTGGAGGATCAGGCCCAAGCTACAGAGAGGTGTGAAGCTCATTGGATCCTAGATTAAAATTCTGATTTAGACCAAATGGATTTTTTTCACCTAGCAAATTAACAAAATTGACAAAAACTTAAAAGATTGATAATACTCAGTACTGGTAAGGATATGGGAAAACAGACATACTGACATAATTAATGCTCATGGCAGTACAAGTTGCTTTGGGGAAAGTAATGTGCCATATGAAGTAACATTTAATGACAGCATCATCTTTGATCTAGAAATCCTACTTTTAAGAATTCATCTAATAGAAACAAAAACAACACAGTGAAGATATATATATCTATATATATAGATATATATCAATATTTTGTTTGTACCAAAAAAAAAAAAAAGGGAAAACAATCTGAGAATGCTCATCAGTATGGAACACTGGAATAAATCAGTACATCCATGTGATGGATGTGTTCTGTTAATTGATCTGTATGTATTGATCTTGAGAAATGTGCATGAAACATTAACAACAAGAAAATTACATAGTAATCTTTATAATAGGATCTCTTTTTTTAAAGGAAAGGAAAGAAAGAAAAAGAAAGTTTGTGTGTGTGTGTGTGTCTGTGTGTGTCTGTGTTGAAATGACATGGAGAGGTATGTGGAAGAATACACACCAGAACTAGCCTTGGCCACCTTGCTGGTCGTAGGATGCAAGGAAGAAATAGTTATTCTTTACTCAGGGGTTTATTGTCTGACTCAAGCCAATGCTTCAAAAACCCGGGCAGCCACCTTATGCAATTAAAAATAAAATCTCGTTACGTAGTGTAAACGGGAAAGAAATGAAACATGCTCCATTGTTTTGGTTTAAGGTATTGCTCCCTCCCAGGGTGGGGGCCATTTCTCACAGTGGACACCGACTGGGCGCCCACTAAAGTTTTCTCAGTAACTGGTTGACTTGGAGTCAGGTGCCTACTTTCTTTGGGCCTCATCTATAAAATGATCGTTCTGATCATTTCAGAACTATAAACTCCAATAGTAAGCTGCTTGTGTGGAAAGTATGTTACCTTGGGGCATATTTCAGAGGCAGTAGAACCTGATCAGCGGTGTGTTGGAGCTGAGGGTTGTGGAGACGGTGATGTGAGGGCTTCTACTGATTAGGACTGAGGGAGGGAGGGATGTCTGGCGTGTAAGAGAGTCATGACTTGGGCCCCAGCATTAAAGTAAGGCACCGTGAGAGTCTTTACAGTAGGATCTGGGGTTTCCCTTTTTCTTCTGTTGAAGAAGTTTGGCATGAAAAGGAGAGGAGTTGGTGTGAAGGAAAGGGCAGTGGATGGAGCACAGACAGAATCTGCAAGGCTGACCCCTGAGGACCACTCCAAACAGCCTTGACCTCTGCCCTGGGGAGCTGTCTGCCCAGACAGAATGGTGTTTGGCTCCCGGGGGAGGAGCAGGCCCCGCCCCCACTCCTCCAGCCCCGCCCCCGGGCCCCCAGACAAACCAGACAAGGGGAGGAGTCTTAGCTCCTGGTCAGGCATTGCTCTCTGGCAATCTTTATCTTCCCATCAGGATGCCCTCCTCCTTGCGCCCCCTCCTCTCCCCAGCCTCTTCCTACCATCCCAGGAAGGAGAAGGACTCACTCACCGAGGACCAGGAGGCGGACACGGGACTTGGAGGTGCCGTCCAGGTCCGACAGCAGCGAGACCGAGCACTCGTAGGTGCCATTGTCGTCCATGGTCAACTGGTCAATGGTGACCGAGGCATCTGACTGCTCTACACTGCTCGATACGTTGACACGGTTCTGATAAAGTTCACCGTAGATGTAGGTTTTGGTCGAAAAGGTCCAGATGAGCACCCTTTCCTGGGAGGGAGAGGAAATAGCCCTTGGTCTTCACCCTATGGCCCTGGCACGGTGCCCCAGCAGATGACCACCCTCATCTGCTGTTCCCTGGCCCAGATGCACTGACACCAATCCCACCCAACAAAGAGCTCAAATACTGGTGCCCATTTGTGGATTCCTCTTATAATGTGTGTATATATATATATATATATATATATATATATATATATATATATATATATATTTTTTTTTTTTTTTTAATGACAGTATTGAAAGCCTGGGGCAGGTAGGCAGTTCGTATCAGGAGCACGGTGAATAAGTGAGGCTTTCTCAGATCCCAGCACTTTAACTTCTTGTAACCTCTGGCACCTCTCTTACCCTTTCCATTTTAGTTCATTGTCTGGTCTCCATCAGTCAACCAGTATTTACTGAGCACCTAGTATGTGCAGGCATTGAGCTAGGCAGCCATCCTTGGCCTCCAAGCCCACTTTATTTATTTGACTCTTCCCTTTGGAATTTCTGTATTCATTGATGTACTCAACAGAACATGGTACTGGCAAGACCCTTACTTTCGAACCAGACTGCCTCAATTCAGATCCCAGTTCGCCACTTCCTAGCTGTATGACCTTGAGTAAAACGCGTGACCTCTCCAGGACTCTTCTACAAAGTGGAGATAATAATAATGACACCTATAGCATAGGATTTTTGTGAGGATTAAGGTTGATAATATATACAAGGCGATCAGGGCATTGCCGACACGGTAAGTTTCCTGTAAGTGCTGGCCATTGTGATTACCAGGCAGCTACTAGGTGCCTGACACTCAAAGACCAGTAACTCATGATTTCTGCCCTCAGGACAGTGAGGGTGATAGGCCACCCAGCGTTATAGCATCGGAAGATTAGCTGCAGAACCTCGGCAGAGAGGTATTACGTCTAAGTTGGGAAGTCAGAGGAGGCTTCCTAGCAGAGTTCCCAGAAGACAGTCCCTTGAATCTTGGAAGACAAATAAGAATTAGTCAAGCAAAGGGGGACTGGGGAAGTGAGTGTTGGAGTAGGATAAACGTATCTGGCATTTCAGGCAAAGAGAGAACAACGGGGAAAGATCTATAAGTGAGATGCAACATATCAACCCTAAGTGTTCAGTATGAGTGAGGGTGAGTGTGTGAGCGAGGGACTGGTAAAAGGAGAGCTTGGGCAGGTCGCAATAAAGACCATAGTGGCTGTTTATTGAGTATATGCTGTGTGCCAGGTCCGATTCAAAGCACTTGGATTCTATTATTCTCATTTAATCCTCACAACCCCCCTGTGATGTTAAGTATTATGATTATACCCATTTTACACATGATGAAACGGAGGCACCAAGAGGTTAAGTGCCTCTCCCAAGTGTATATGGTTGAGTAAATGCCAGGACTGGGATTCGAATTGGGCACTCTGGCTTCAAAACCTGAGCTCTGGAGATTCTACATTGCCAGACGGCAGACAATGTACCTGGGACTAAAGAGATTGCATGTTATCCTGTAAGCACTGGAGAGCCATGTGTTTTAGGAAGTTAGCTTTCAACACAGGGTAGAAAATGAATTGAAAGGAGAGGGAACCAGTTAAGAAATTGGTTTAGCAATTCAGGTGAAAAACGATGGGTCTTTGGACAAGGCTGTGGCAATGCAGATAGGAAGAATGGAGTGAATTTGAGGAGGATTAAAAGTGGTGGGAGCAATGGGACATCGGAGGGATTAAGTGTAGAAAGTTAGGGAGTAGCAGATCTCAGGGGGAGAGCTTTTTGGCCTGAATGTTTGAATGAATGGTGATGTCATTTCCAAGAGAGGAAAAACCTAGGAAGAGAATGTTTTATGAAAAAATAATGCATTCTGTTTACATTTGGTACGCCCAAAGTGTGGACGGGTACCCAAGCAGAGAAGCTGCACAGGTCAGCTGAGTGCACCTGAGGATGAAGGTTTGGGAGTCAGCGACATGCAGATGGCATCAAGCCATGGGCTTGATGAAGCCACCTCAGGTGAATGAATAGAGAAAGGGCAGGTCCTCGTGTTTCTTTACTCTGAAAGGTCAGGGAAAGGACAGAGAGCTAAGACAGTAAGCCAAGACGAGGATACCAGAAAGCCAAGTGAGGGAGGTTCCAAGATGAGAAAGCGGTTGATAGTCAGAAAAGCCAGTGAGAAATGGAATAAGATGAGGACTGAATCAGCACATTGAATTAGCAAGAGAGAAGTTGCTGGTGATCTCAGCGGCATGTCAGGAGAGGCAGGCAGGCCACGCAAGCTAGGGAAGAAAGTGTGGGGACGTCTGATGCCTGTGCATGTTCTTTAAGCAAATCAAGAAAAGGTGCTCTAGGTTTTGGACAGACATACCTATGCCAGGCTAATGGAAAGCTGGCCCCCCGGGCTGAGTACCCTCGTGCAGGGCGTAATCTGCCTGACCACATGCTACAGCCCTGGTTGGGGCAGATAACTCTCAGTGAAAAATGCAAGAGGCAGAGTAGTGCCTACAACAGGCTACTATTTGTGTAAAAGGAGGGGAAAACAGGAATACATACACATATACACACGTGTGTGACTATATATATTCACATTTTCTTGAATGTGCGTAAAGAATTACTAGAAGGATACACAAGAAACTAAATCGGTTATCATAGCTCAAAGGGATACGCAATGACTGTAGAAGAGATTACCAATGAATCAGAATAAATGCTGGCTGCAAACAACCAGTACCAGTGGAAATTAGCCTTGCCTGGGAGGGTAGGGGGATAGAGGGACTGGGGCGTGGAAACAGGGTAGATGGGACGGGGCTGGGGGTGGTGGTGGCAGGGATATGAATGCGACTTCTCCATGTATACTTTTTATGATGTTTTAATTTTTGAACCACAGGATTACATAATCTACTCCAAAATAGAAAATCAAATCAAATCAAATTAAATCATATCAAATCTCCTCCATACTCCCCTCAAAAAGAACCCAAACGAGGGCGAAAAAAACTATAACAAAATTTGACCTCAGGAAGAGCTCTATGCTAATCAAGAGGAATGACTGACTCAGATGATACCGTTTAGGTCATTTGTGATTGGCCACCAGAAAAATGTTTTAGGGAAGGCGACTTTTTCAAAATAGAGGTAGCACAACATGGTCCTCCCTGGGTCCAACATTCACTGCTCCCCTCCTCCCCAGCCCATCCTGTGTGCTATCTAGGTTTATTCTAGGAACATTTATTGAAAGACTTTTTAGTGCTCATCCTCCAATAGGTCATGGTCAAGGTCATAATACTCATCCCAGTGATGCTCCCAGCTTTTGAAGGAACCTTACCGTGTGGCTCTTTAGAAGCTTGTCCCATTGGATAATTCCTTCTCGGCTGAGGGAGGAAGTGTGGTAGGTGCATGGAAGGGTAACGCTCTTTCCCCGAGCAGCTCGAAGAACATCCTTTGGGGTTTCCACAGAGATGGCATGGACAGTCACCCAGACTGGAAAGAAATGGGAAGTGAGGGGGAGAAGTGGAGCCATGAGGATGCTTGTGGTGAGGACTGTCCAGGCAGGGCCAGAGCGAGGCCAGAGCTGCGCGGCAGGAGTCAGCGTGGTCCAGGGGAGGAACAGCAAGGGAGCCGTGTGGTGGGAGGGGAGTGAGTGAGGAGGAGAGACGAGGCAGAGAGGTAGAGGGGTCTCAGGTCGCACTGGGCCTTGTAGCCCATATGTAGGACTTTGCATTTTGCTAGTGGGTGGCTGGAGCAGAGGAAGACACAGCCTGGAGGGGAATCCAAGAGAAACCCAAGCAATGGCGCTTGCCAGCACTTCCGACCCCAGAGAGGACTCTCGCAGTTTCCTGCCCACTTGGCAGAAGCTCTAATAATTGGATATCCTTCCCATGTAGTCTTGATTCCCTTTAAGCTGCTGGGTTTTTTTTTTTTTTTTTTTTTTTTTTTTTTGCTGTTTCGCAAGGTAGGCAAGTCTGCACTCCAGCCCATCGGCAGTATCCCTCCCTGTTGCAGGTTGCCACGTTGGGGGTGGGGTTCCCATAATACAACATCTCTGTCTCTCCTACCCATTTCTACGTGGTCCATCTACATGCCATAGCTGTTTAATCAGCCTCAGATGTTCTTCAGGAGGAATTGCTCTCTATGTAGGGGTAGATTCGGTGTGTGTGTGGCAGAGGGTAACCTCAGGGTCTTCCTGCGCAGCCATCTCAGTCCCTTCCTGGACCACTCCGTGTTTACTACGCAGCTTCTCCATGGCCGTTTCAGGAAGTAGCATTGCACTGAGTTTAAATGCACAAATTCCAGAGCTGGAACGCCTCCACTGGAATTCCAGCTCCTTATTCTACTGAATGTGCAACCTCGAGCAGTTAACTTCAGCTCCCTGTGCCAGAGTCTTCACTTAAAAAATAGGTGGTGTAAATATTAAACTAAATGGAAGGTGTGCTTTGTTTAGAATGGTTCCTAACCCATAATCAGTGCTCAATTAATGATAGCTACATTTCATTTATATACATATATGTGTGTGTGTGTGTGTGTGTGTGTGTGTGTGTATACATATACATATATTCATATTGAATAACTTCTACTTTCTCATCCCATAGTCTTTTGCTGAGGTACATCTTTGGTTAGAAGTCAATCACAAGAGATAACCACCGACCATCACCATAGGAGACCTATCATAAAAGAATAGTAATTGCTAATGATTATAACTAAAGAACAGATCTGTTTTAGAGGTCATTATGACAGTGAGTTAAAGTCATTTTATGCTAATAGATTTGTGAGGGAGGAGATTGGAATGAATGGATGAGAAAAGAGCTCGTAAAGAAAAGGAAAAAGTCTTGAACAAATATAGAGCATGATTTAAATGCTATTTGTAAACCCGAGAAGGATCTTGAAAGGCTGATCCTGTGCTCTGAGGCACACTTCCATTTTCCATAATCCTAAATGAGAATTCACCCTATGTTTAAGAACTTCATGCCAACAGCCTTCCCCCAGAATCCTCCATGGCGAATCTAAATCCTCCCTGATTCAGGCACTATCTTCTTGTTCTGACATGACTGGCAACGGAGACATCTGGCTTAACTTCTTAATAATTTCCCATCATATGCTCAGAGGCTTCTGATGTTTGTGATCACCTGCGTTCTCTCTCCCATCTGTAATAAACCCAGTTCCTTTCACCTCTTCCCCTAGGCTTCATGCTTGTTAGCTCTGTGGCCCTCGTGTTTCTACTCTGTGGGATCTTTGCATTCCCTACCTGGTGGATGAGACAAAAGCACTGGGTAGGACATCTAATCCATAATCAGAAAACTAGGAAGTGGAGAAGTTCATTTCTAGAGCCTTCCAATTACCCCCTTTCTACTTGCTTGTCCGGGTCTACATTAGTTATCTTCTCCCCAGTTGCCCAGAACCCACCCTCTCCCCAGTAGACGCACCTCTCCCACCCTGTTGCTGCAGACTGCTGCATCCCTCATGCTCCAGAACTATTCTTTCTTTCCTCCTCCCTCCATGCTCTCCTTTCTTCTCAAGGCTGAGCCCTCTGATACTCACAAAGATCATCCATCTGATGAGCTAATTCACCATAAGGTGTTAAAGACACCTTCAGTGATGCGTTAACCTTCCCAGGGGCATGCAGATTAGAAAAGCAGGTGCTTTCACCTGCAAGGAGGGAATCAAAACCTCACAGCACTGGAGCAGTTTGCCGAGGAAGAAGTTTTGAGCACACACATTGTCCTAAAGAAAATGTCCAAAAGCTCCCAAGCTAAGTTGATTACTCTGTCCTTTGTGCCATCTGCCACCCACGAGTACCTTCAGCCCAGTACTTCTCTCTCGTGAAAGTTTATCACATAATACGGCAGAGTGCCAAGAGCCCAAATGCTGGAGCCAAACCGCCCAGGCTGGCATCCTCATTTTCAGTTTTCCTAGCTGTGCAACCTTGGGCAACTTAATTAACTTCTCTGTGCCTCATTTTCCTTAACTATAAAATAAGGATAACATTATCTAACTCAAGGCTGTTGTGAGGGTTGAAGGACAATATATTTAACATGCACAAGCTTCACCCTGGCACATAAGCAAGAACTATGATGGCATTCTATAGTGTCACATTTTTCTCCTCTGCTACACTGTTTTCTTTGTTTTCATATCCTAGGGCTTAAAAAAAGCGATGCTCAAATAAGTGCACTTTGACAGCAAATGTATGAGTTACGGAGAATTTAAGTTTAAAAGAGGGGTAGGATTTACAACCAGAAAAATAATTTTCTAGAAAATGTCAAAAAAAAAAAAAAAAAACAGAAGGTGCCCCAGAGAAGGGAAGCCCAGTCTGCAAGCTGCCCTAGATGGAACCAGAAGCCATTTAACTTCCCTAAGTGGGTGGGGTGTGAAGACCCAGCTTGAAGCCTCCAGGATTGTTTGTAAATAATTAAGGTTTGTTAAGAAGATAATAAACTGTCTCTTGAGCACTAACCAGAAAGCAATACCTCCAAGGAGGCTAATGAAATGCTTGATGGAACTGGCTACTTGAGGCGTACACAGCACATTATGGGAACCCTTGGGAAACTGGCAGTAATGCCTCCACTTAGGAAAATCCATTTGCTCAGAGAAACCACATGCTTAGTTAGGAAGGAGGTGCTGGAGTCCAGACAGGGTCCATCCTGCTCCAGGACTAGATACCGGCTCTGACCTTGAGAAAGTGTTGATCTCTAGGGAGAGGGGTTCACGTGTTCACCGGCACATTGATGTCCTGCCTCCCCAGGTAGGGATGACCCCTGTAGGCTCTCAGAGCGGCGGGGGGTTGGGGGGAGGAGGGGTGAATAGATGGGAAGGAGGGTTTGAACTCAATGGATGTTTGTTGGACTCTTTGTTCAACATGGATCTTTAGGAATCTAAATTTCAGTCAATTTATGAATCTCTCCTAAGGCCCTAGTTTAGTGCAAGGCGCTGGGAAAATGATCAGAGGCATGTTCATGCCCCACCTCCTCTGGGAACCCACCAGGACCATCGCAGCCCTTACTGGCTTTCCTGAACCGCTTCAGGGAGCTTGTAGCCCATGCACACGTGAGTCTCACATTGCGGAGTCTATGTGTGGGGGCCTCCTCCCCTCCCCAGATGCCATGTTCCTTCTGGCAAGGTCTGTGTCTCTTGTACCCATTGCTTGCCTGTTCCCACCCCAACGTATCTACACAGAGCTGGCTGCTAATAAGACCTTGTTGACTGAGTGGTTTGTGACACAGTCCCTGCCCAGGAAGTAGTTAGGAGTCATTGTCAGCCAACATCCTAATTAAATGCTAAGTGCAAATATTAAGAGAGTGAAGTGAGGGAGGAAGAGAGGAGAGAGGGGAGGGGCTGTGTTAGGTCCTGAAAGAAGGATTTTAATGGATAGGCTTATTAAGGAGGTGGGACTTCAAATAGCCCCCAAAGGATTCAATTCACTACATTGAACTTGTGCATTTAAGGGAATAAATCAGGATGCAAAATTGTACGTGCAACAGTCTCCCACTTCCACATAGTCACAGAGAGAAAGCAAATTCTAGAAGAAAATGTATGAAAATACAGAATTAAGAACAGTTATCTTTGGATTCTAGGGTGATGGGGCAATTTGGGGTTTCTTCTTTGTGTATCTTTTTTTTCCCGAATGTTCTGCAACAGACATGTGGTACTCTTGTAACCATAAAGCCGGGGTACGGTTTTATAAGTCGCACAGGAAGAGAGGAAGTAGACAGGTGAAGGCAGCCTATTTTGTCAAGGAGCTCACCTAATACAGGGAGGTGGGAAAGCTGGAACCAGAGGGCCATGAAAGACCTTGAGAAGGTTTCTTTAGTCCCCTCTGAGCTAGAAGCTAGAGACTTCAGCAGGCTCGTGGGTTATGGGATGGAGCTCATAGAAAGGAAGAGGTTGTAAATAGAGGAGAAGCCAGATGGCGCAAGACCCCAGCCTGGGCGGGGAAAGGAGGAGTCAGGGCACGGGTAGAGGACTAGCCTTGCCCGCAGCAAGCATCGCCATGTGTGCAGACAGAGATAAGTCGGTGGGCAGGTGTGGGCAGTGAGCTCTGACTGGGGACCCTGCCCTCAGCGTTATATGCTTCTCTCCCAGTGAACTTTGTGACAGTCCCAAGTGGGAGTGTCTGTCTGTCACCATGTTCTGCCCAGGCCAGGTGTTTATGGCATCCCTGACTCACCAGGGCAGGAAACGAGGAAGCAGCCCAAAGGTCACTGGGTGGCAGGGGAGGGAGGTACCTCAGGAAGGAGGCGGGTTCCAAGTGTGACAGTTGGTGCCCCGAGCCGAGAGGGCTGCTCCAAGGACAGGGTGATATGGAAACAGAGACAAGCTCAGCGGGCAGGGAAGTCAAAGGGAGGAAACCCAAGTGCTGCCGACCTGCAGTGATTTATGGTACAACTAAACACTACCTCAAGTCAAATATGTCCTCCCCTGGCTGTCTCAGTCCTGAAAGTCTCCCTGTTGAATGGAGGCACTGAAACCCCTGCTAAAATGTAAGTGCTGTCTGGGAGGGAGGGAAGAAACAGAGAGTGACTCTCTTCCTTTAACCTGCAGGGCAAATTCATTTCCTTAATTAGTCCCTCTCATCCATCCATTCCTAAAAAGGGACTCAGGAGAGGTAACTTTGATAGAAGCAAATGAGGTTAAGAAATTGAGGCTTGGAGAGAGGCAGGACCTCTGCCAGAAGGAAGGGAAGAAAGACGGGATAGGTGACGCGGAGAGCAAACCCTCGCTGCCTGGTTAAGTTCCAAAGGGCATGTGCTCATTCATTAACACCCAGCCAGCACATGTCTGCCGGACGCCCATGTTCCGGGCAGGACTGGCCTCAGGGGATAAACGGCAAGCAGAGACGGACACAGTTCCCGCTCTCAGGGTGTTCGATCCCCTGAGTGAGTCAAACAGTAATAAATAAATCATCAGAGAGGTAAGTGGAAAAGCACCATGGTAACAAGTGGTACCCATTCAGTAATGGGGTATCACAGAGGACTGGAGCATGAGGAGAGGCCGTCCTGAGGAAGGGCATCGAAGAATGAGCAGGATGGAACCGCAAGAAAATGGGGGAAGAGGTGAGTGGGAGAGAGAAGAGCGCTGCGCAGAGGTCAGGGAGTTGGAGAAGGTGGGCCACGTTCCAGAAACTAAAACCAGCAGTGCACAGTGATGGAACCAAGTGGATGGCTTGGGGTGGGGGGTGGGGTGGGGTGTGATTCTCCCTTTAGCCTCCCACTGTGACTACAAATAAACACAGAGGCCAAGTACAAACAGAGTACTTGTTCCGTCAGAACAGTTTAAGATAATTCCCACTATCTGCCCTCTTTTAGCCAAACTGCCTCTCCTCACCCCTCAAGACTCTCCCACAAAGCAATTCTGGAATTACACCACCCCCAGTGTGGCCAGATAGGTAAGATGCACCGAAGTGTAACGGGCCACAACGATTTTGAGTCTTTTTTTTTTTTTTTTTTTTTTTTTTGCTGTCTACACCAGACGTTTATTTGAAACAGTTCTTTTGAATCAAACTGAGTAATTTGAGGGTTTTTTTCTTTCACTGAATGAGTGAGCACTCAAAGGAGAAAGAGAAAAAAAAGATACTCGTCAGTTTGAAAATCACTGAGGTCTATCTTTCTATAATTAGATAGGGAGAAAAATGAAGAACCCACTGGTAACAGGAAGAAGCAAGAGTCCTCCAGGGTCTGGCATTTGATGACTCAGTTACTGCACATTTCCATGGTTTTTCCCTGGCAGAACACACAGCAGAGACTTGGGAACACTTGTGCCCGAAGCCAGGTTACACTTACGTTCCATAACTATGTTGCTTGCAGGGCTGTTATTACTATATTAGCTGGCTGAGCCCCAGACACGACAGGTGCTCGTCCTTTCCCACAAATCTTTATCCCAGTCTTCATTGCAAGGAGGGCACTGCCGTGTGCTCTCAGTCACAGCCTCCTGTCCAAGGTTCCGGGTTTGGTTGACAACATCCTGCTCAATACGACTTTTGTTGTCACGGTTTGAGTATGAGGACTGATTTCAGCCAAAGGAACCTGGTGGCGAGCATAAAGGGACAAGTAGCCAATTTGCTTGCGACATCAGGATGATTTGTAAGTTTCTTCCAACTTGGAAATGAAGGTGGTGAATCCAAGTCCAGGGTCCAAACACACTCTCTCCACAGCAGCCTTCCCCCCACCTCCGAGTCCCAGCAACGCTCACTTCCAGTCCCTGAGGATGGAGGGGAGGCTCCCAATTCCTGTGCTGGTTGGAGCATGAGGCTGGGGGACCCCCCCGCCATGGGCATCATGGTCCTCATGCTCTTTGGGCCCCCTTCTCTAGCCTTTCCCACTCCTCAAGACACCCTTCCTTGGGCCCATCCTGTTTCAACCCATCCTTCTCTGGCCCCCAGGACCATACTGGTTTTGCTGGAGTGTAATTTGCACTGCCTTCCCTGGTCTTTTTGGGCGCCTTCTTACAAGAGAGAATGAAGGCTTAGAAATGGGCACTGCGGGAGGCAGTGAGGCTGGATAGAGGTCACGCACTGGTTGGAAAGAAGTCTTTTTTTGTTTTCTTTTTTTGGGGGTGGGGTTTTCAAAATTTTTTTATTTTGGTGGGTAAGATAATTCGGTTTATTTATTTGTTCGTCTTTTAACCCAGGACCTCATGCATGCTAAGCATGTGCTCTACCCCTGAGCTATACTTTCCCTCAAAAAAGTCTTGTTTATGAAAATTGTCCACATAGAAAGTTAACTTAGATTTTTAGGAAAGAAAAGAGGAAAATTATATAGGAGATAAGCAGACAGCACAGCCCTCCCCTGCCCCCACAACATCACCAAGGACAAGAACAATTGTTTTTGTTCAGCACATGTGTAGAATCTCACAATTTAAAAGTCGATAGAGAATGCTTGGTAAAATGGATGCCCTAGTCGGATGAAAGGGAGTTTTAGATTTGAGGAGAGAGCACAAAGAAATGAGTTGGAGAGGAAAAGAGGGCTGGAAAGTTATAACTTGTTAGTGGAAAACCAAACATGTATTGTGAACCCTTGGTCTGCAAACTGTGATAAGAAAGAAAGAAAGGAAGAAAGGAAGGAAGGAATGAAAGAAAGAAGGAAAGAAGGAAAGAAGGAAGGAAGGAAGAAAAGGAAAGAAAAAGAAAGAAAAACAATAGTTCTTTTCCCCAAGCTGCCTAGGAAAAGAGGTTCCAAAGTGAGTAAAAGGTTGAACTGCGGTAAAATAGATGGCTGAGACCTCAAATTCAAACCAGGAAGAAGTCAGTGGGGCTCCAAGTTGCCTGGAAGGCTTATGGAGATAAAGGACTTGTGGTCTTTGACGGTTAGACAGAAAAAAAGGAAGGTGTTGACACTATGGGTAGGTCTGGTGATAACATTTTTCCAGACCAAGAAGTCAAAGTTGTGATTGACAAACATTTTCGTATTGTCCAGGGTGTATATAGGTGGCAGTCTAGGTGCTGAGATATTGGGATTTGGGGGAACAATTTGGTGGTTTATAGAGCCTAAATATGAGTTAGGAGAACCTGTCCTGACTATCTGAGCCCTTACCCTAATAGTAATGGGAAACCACTGAAGAGCTCTAAGTAGGCCCAGTGACATAATCATAATTTTATTTTAAAATATCATTCTGGCTTCAGGGTGGACAGCAGATAGGAGAAGGGGCAAAACAGACTCACAAGGCCAGCTGGAGCCGATGAGAGTAGTGTAGGAAAGGCAGCTTGCATCAGTGAGGTGGCGGAGGAAGTAGAAAAAAAATGAATAGACTGAAGCGATGTTGGAGAGCTAAAATCATCAGGGCATAGTGATGACTTGTATTTGCAGCTGAAGGAGAAGGAGGTGTTGAGGGTGACACGATGGTTTTAAAATATGTCACCAAAATACTCTGAAACTCCTCTCATCAAGAGGACTCATGTCCCCTCCCTTGAGTTTGGTTCTGTGACGGCTTGAGCAATAGAATGTGGTGGAAGTGCAGTAGAAGATGCCAGGTCAGTATCTGGGCCCAGACCTTAGGATACTGGCGGCTTCCACTTTCCGTCTCCTTAGATGTTTGCTCTTAGAATCCAGCCACCACGCTGTGAGGAAGCCCAAGCTTTGCCGTGGAGACGTCCAGGAAGCGAGGAACCCACGTTAGCACCTACTTGCCAACCAATGAGCCAGCATCTCAGAATTGGGGCTACCAACCCCAGTCAAGTCACCCCAGCTGATACTGCATGGAACAGGGACAAGCTGTCCCTGCCAAGTCCCATCCAACTTGCAGATTTGTGAGCAAAATAAATGATTATTATTGTCTTCAGTAATTACATTTTGGGTTAGTTTATTACATAGCAATGGAAAACTGTAACAGATGACTGCTAGGTTTCTGGCTTTCATTCCTGGATGGTTGGAGTGTCACTTACTGATGTAGAGATCACTGAAAAAGGCCCAGATTTGGGGACAAAGATCATGAGTTTCATTTTCAGCTTGTGAGTTTAAAGCGATTCTGAGGTCATCTAAGTGGAAAAGTCACATGGGCTGTTGGATTTATGGATCTGCAGCTCAAAAGAGAGGTTGGGACTGAAGACAGAAATTTGTGAGTCAGCTGGGAATGGGTGTCAACTAAAGATGTGGATGTGGATGTAGAAGAGGGTCTGAGTGGCGGAAGCTCTGACATTTCACAGTGGGCTAAGGAGAATGAAGCTGCAAAGAAGACACGAAAGGGTCAGGCCAGGAATGTAGGAGGAGAACCAGGAAAGGGTGTATCATGGGAACTGACAGGATAGAGTTTTTCAGGAAGGAAGGAGGGTGGGATTAGCAAGGTCAGGCACTGCCAGGAGTACCAGGAAAGTGAGCCAGGCACACTTTCCGCCAGGCTCCTGCTGACCAACATCACAGTGAGCATCATGGCTGGGTGATCAGGAAGTCCAGGGACAGGACTCTGGAGGGCAGAGGCAAGATGAGATCACACCTGCACCCATGAACCAGTTCTTCCCTGGAGCCTCGTTTCTCAGACTGTGGTCCCTGGACCAGCAGCATCATCACTTGAGAGCTTATTAGAAATGCAGCGTCTCAGGCCCTGCCCCGGACCTACTGAATCAGTCTGCATTTTAACAAGATCCCCCCATGTGACTTCTGTGTACATGAAAATGCGAGAAGCTAAAGACACCTGTTTAGAGGCTGAGTATTAACTCAGGGAAGCAGCCAGACGGTGTAAAACTGAGCTGCAAATCACATACAGAGCATCAGCCATGGACACAGAGAGGTCTGTCTGTTAAACCTCTTTTTTCCTCAAGTTCCAATATGCAACTCTAAACCTAGACTTTCACATCAGAATCACACTGGGTAACTTTTTCAGAATCAGAGAGATGCCCAGATCCTGCCCCTCAGGATTCTGATTCAGAGGGCCCCGGGGAGCCGGGACATCTGTATGTTTACTCCCAGGTGAGTCTGACGGGCAGCCAGGTTGCCAGCCACTGCGCTAATCCATCACTTCTCCCCCTTTGCACATATACCCCTCTTCGGCTAACCGTCATTACCCTTTGGAACTGGAGCTGGGACTGGGGCATGTTAATCCTGATTTCATCTCTGACTGGCAGACAGTGTCATCCCCCAGGCACATGAGCCCTCCCGGTGCACACTGGCTTCTGACTTGTGCTCAGGCACCAGCAGGTAGTGCTCAGGCTCCAGGTGGGAGCCAGGCCCCGGGGACTGGCGTGGTAACAGGGCCTGCAGCCACGGAGCAGATAAAAGGCCAGGCTGTCCATCTTGCAGTGCACACCACCCTGGCTCTGGCCTGAATACCACCCGCTTGGGGTCAAGATTAACTGGGCACAAGGCCACCCTCTAATCTGATTTTTATCAGATGTGCACATCTGCAGCTGAGCTGGGTAAACCTCACAGCCTGGGCCAGGTCAGTGCGTGGACCTAGACATTCAAGTAACATTGGGCTCAGGTATGCCGCAGTCAGACAGGGAAGGTCCCAGGGAGCTTCCCAAGGCTGTGACCAACAGGAACATGGCACTTCAGAGTGGGCAAGTCTAGGAAAAATATCCTGCTGGGGACCATGGCTCTAACAAAGGCCCCGATGGAAGGTCTGATTCTAAAATGGTGTGATCAACCTCAAAAAGACAGGAACTTGGAGACTAGGTTCCCATCAAAAACTCATCAGGGGTCAAGCATCCATGGACCTGTTTAAATTTGTTTCCAATGGAGGGAAAAAATATATTTTCTCATACGGTATATTTGGGGATGATGGATTCCTTTATTTCCCTGTGAAAAGCAGTACTTTCCTAAGTTTTTCTAAATTTAAGCTTCAAGGTTTCCTGTGGTACTGGAAGGTGGAGCACCTTTTTGTTTGTGTTTTTTATGACGTCTTCAAAGATTTTCGTAACTCTGGGCAGAGTTTCTTAGGGACTTTCTCTTCCCCCTGGTGGGCTTCTCTTTATGTGGCTCTTTTCCTGCAGCTGTGCCTTCCATCACAGCAAGTCTCTCATGGAGTCTGGTGGCTGGAAGAATTCCCGAGTGGAAGAGCCTTGGTCTTGTACCCAAGTTGGAGCATTTTCTCTGGTAGCCTTTGAAAAAGGGTGATAATCTCTCAGCCGCAGTGACTCACTCTCTGCCAGATCAGACCATTCAGGCAACTGATGACCAAGGTCTAGTTACTTTCCTACAACTTACACTTGTGCATGTTAGTAGTAAAAACTGTAATAATAACTGACTTCTATTGACTGCTTATTATGTGCCAGGCACTGTTTCAGGCTCTTAACATTGACAGACTCATTTACTATCCCAAATAACCCTATGGGAGGAACAGTGTGCATTTTTACACATTATAGCTTACCCTCTCCACTTCACCGATTAGGACATTGAGATTTATCAAGATGAACTAAGTCAATTAAGGAAAAGGGGGCTGGCTGCCCTGCTCCAGTCCTGTGATGGTGTTGGAGGAGGGGATGGGAGCATCTGCTGGGGATGGAGAAGCGTTGTATCACTGACTTTGTTTAGAATTGTCAGGCTGACTTTTCATTGGTTTAAGTATTGTTTTTAGATTCTCTAATGCACCACCTTCTGTTTGCATCCCCTTCACATGACCTGATGTGTTTACCTCCTGCCTCCCCAGAGTCCAATCAGTCCTGAGACCTATCTTCATCAACTCAATGTTACTCTACCCAGAACATCAGCAAAATCTAAGTTGTTACTGGACAAGTTCAGACAAAGAATGGAAGAAGGGTGAAGGGCAATACGTTCTCTGAAACCCAACTCAAGCTCCACCTCCTCCAGGAAGCCCTCCCTAATTTCCCTGTTCTTTCTCTGGGGTGCTCTCCTGAGCCATGGTGGGGAGGAGCACCCAGCTGCTTTGAGGTTTGACCTTGGAAGGCCTTCACTGCTCAAGTGCGTGTGGCAATGGCTATTTCACCCCCAAACATTTCCACTTGGCAAATATACACCCTGAGCTGGCCACCAAGCCCAGCTTTCCCGCCCCACTGCTGCAGCCCCGTCCACTTAGTGCAAAGTATGAAGGCAAAGGTAGTGAACCCGTGGTGCCAGGCTGGGCGAGCTGGGAGGGTGGAGGGAAGCGGGTCGGGGCAGAAGACACAGTTTATCTGTGTGTCTGAACACATACCCAAGAACTGGTTCCACTGGGTGAGTTCACATGAGGGTCACATGCCTTCTCGCAGGAAGAGGCAAATGTACCGCTCCAGGCAGTTCACAGTTAAGGCCACTTTTCATTCTAAGCTGGGTGCCCGTTTCGTTTTGAGGTTTTTTTCCCTAAGCCCAAATCCGTTCTTTTTTTCATGCAGTGGGTTTCAGGTTGCCCCCAGACTACAAATGCAGGGAGTGTACTGGGGGTTGGGGGAGAAGCAGGCGGGGCACAGGGGAGACTTCTAGGCTCTGGAGAACAGAATCAGAGGTCACTGGCCCAGCCCAGGGAGCATGGTCATTTCCTTTCAGCTTCCTCCCCTCTGGGCTTGAGGCACATCCTTCTGGCCTGGATCTGATGGCTGACACAGGTTCCCTCATGACTGCAGTCTTTCCAGACCCCTCACCCCTGTGGTGCCTGCACAGATTATGTGGCCCATAAGGAGCTGTTTGGATGAAGGAATGAACCAAGTAGACCCTCTAACTGATGACGAGGGCCCCTCTGCCCCAGTCAGATGGGCCTCCTGGTGGGGACCCCACCTAAGAGCCCCAGGGCCAAGTTTTGAGAGATGGGGAGGAGGGGGACCCTCGGCACCTGGGAGAACCACCCTGGCCTGGTAGGCCAGCTGGTCCTCGGCTTGCCTTGTAAGAGCTAAAAAGTGAGCTCTATATCAGAGCCTCCTTCATTCCACTTCCCCGACTTGGGGCTCCCAAGTTTCCCGGTCTAATTCTTTGTCACCTCCAGTAACTGAGCAGGACCCTATGGGCCCGTCCCAGGAGAGATCCCTCTCCCCATTCCTCTGCCCGCCTCTTGTTTGTAGAAAATCTGTAGTCTCCCAGGCCTCCCCTGAGTCACAAAAGCCTGGCTCAAGACTCAATGCAAAAATAGCAGTTGGGCCAGGAGAACTGGTCAGAATTTAAACAGTAAATCAGCAATATGGCGGTCACAGAATGTTCAGTTCCTCCCTGAAGTACCTAGATAACAGTATCTGATGCACATTTCCTGAGTTGTTTTACAGATGCTAAAAGCCCCACCGAATGAAAGAAGTTAAGTACTTGATGATCACTGAGCACATGGTCCCCAGATCTCCTGGAGCCTGAGGATCGATAATGTTGTGACACTGCCCTGCTACCTCACTACCAGCCAATCAGAGAACTGTGCACAAGCTGATCACACACCCTGCAACTCCCCTCCCTCACCTGGCCATTAAAAATGTTCCCCTGAAGCCCATTGGGCAGTTTGAGTCTTTTGAGCATGAGCCACCTGCTCTCCTGGCATGGCCCTTGCAGCAAACCTTTCTCTGCTCCAAACTCTGACATTCCGTTTGTTTGGCCTTACTGTGCGTTAGGCACACAAACTTGGATTCCACACCACTCCCCAGTCTTGCCAGATCCCTGAAGCCCAAAACAATTTCTAAGTTGCAAGCTGACACAGAGAAAGATAAACACTGTATGATATCACTTCTACGTGGAATCTAAAAAATACAACAAACTAGTGAATAAAACAGAAGAGAAGCAGACTCACAGATACAGAGAACAAACTAGTGGTTCCCACGGGGAAGTGGGAAGAGGGGAGGGGCAAGATAGGAGTTGGAGGGGAAAGGGGAGTTATAATAGGATTATATGAAATCGTGTGTCTGAAACTTCTGAAAATTACAAAGCAGTATAGAGTTGAAAGAACCTTCCATTCAATAAAGAAAATTTTTTTAAATTTTTCAATATGGCTGAATTTTAAAATAAATAAATTGCAAGCTGATGACCTTCTCAGCAAGGTCAAATACACTTAATTAAAGACACTCCTAAAATTCCCCAACCCCCACCTCTCAGCTTCCCTGCTCGTTCTACATCCTGCTTGGGCCCAGGACCCTAACACCAAGAGCCCCACCCTAACCCTTAGACATTCCACATGCCCTCACACAACGGCTTTGCTATTTACGACTTGATTTGGAGTCTGCCATAATATCAATGAATGTCTGGTTTTTATTTTGTGGGGTTTCCTCATCTTCTGAGTTTTCAATGACCAGAGTATAAGGAGAGCTGAAGAGCTTTGGCCTTTGGAAAGGGTCTGATACTGGGTAAGTTGCAGCAGCTCTCTGCCTCAGTTTCCCTATATGTGAGACAGACATGATCACTCTTACCTTTGGTTTTAAGGCAATACTTTAAAATGTCAGGTTCCACACATTCTGGCTTTTCTGGGACAACCCTGATTTCAAGTATTTTGTCCCTATTGTCAGATCTTATGTCTGATCCTATGATCTGATTTGGAATCAGAAAATACAGCCTTGAGAGTACTATGAATTCCTTATTCCAGAAATGGGCTGGAATTTTCTTTACTAATAAGTGAATAAAAAACATTCTGATTCTGGGGGCTGGCCTGAAACCTGCTTTCTGAATGACAGAACGTGTCATTCTGCCTAACGGGAAATACAGCTGTGTCACTGGAGGCCCTTCCTGGGGGGGCTCTGGCACACCCTCAGTGTTCAGTCCCTGTCTTGCCCACCCAGAGCACTGGACACAGGAGAGGCCTACTCACCTGCCCAGAGCATCCACAGCACAGACTGCATCTTCCTCTCCATGGTCTTGCTTCCTCTCTGCCCCTAGTCCAGCCTGGCACGGGTGGACCCCAGAATTTAACCAGCCTGAGCTGACTTGCTAAAGCTCCAACAGCCTCTGCCCAGCCCAGCCTTTGGTCCCTGTGGCTTCTCTCTTCCTGTCTACCTCTGCCCAGCCTGGCCCCCACACCCCACCCCTCAGCTGGACTGACAAGTGAGCTCACCTGTGGGACTGGACTCCTGCTCCACCTACGCCACCAAAGGCCCCAACAGGAACCTCTTCCACCTTCTCAGTTACCTCCCATGCATTCTCTCCGCTTCGCAGGTGTACAAAGTCCTGGGCTTCTCGCTATAATGTGGGCTTCTCCTATAAGGAGCAGGAAGTTGCCTCCTCGTATTACAAAGGGAAATAATCTCAGAGGAAGGGTTTCAAAGCCAATAAAAAAGGGTGTTGCCCACAATTGCTGAAATACTTCAAGGCATATAATATTTTTTTAACTTCTTTTTTGAGGGGGAAGTAATTAAGTTCATTTTTATTTATTAACAGAGGCACTGAGGATTGACCAGGACCTTGTGCGTGCTAAGTACACACTCTACCACTGGGCCATACCCTCCCCATCTCAAGGCATATAACATGATCTGTTCCTCTGTGTCCCTTCCTTGCCTGCTTTCCCCACCCAACCCAAGCTCAAGACATATTCACGAAGAAAACCGGAGGGGTCTACCCACAGGGAGTTGATACTCGGGTCGGGGAGAATGCTAGTATGCAAACAAACAAGACGGTATTAGAAATACCATGACCAACCTACATCAGTTTGCTTGAAACTAGCCCAGTTTTAATTTATTTAACTTTTTTTTTTTTTTTTAAAAAAGAACTGCCCCACTTTTAAAACAGAAGGTCCTATATCCCAGGAACCTCTCAGTCCCAGGCAAATGGGATGGCTGGTCACTCTACTTCAAGAGTGTTAGTGCTACGGGGAACATAACCTGGAAAACGGCCTAGGTAAGGCAACTAGGGCAGCAGAAGGGGGTCCCACCTTAGACTGGGTGGTCAGAACAAAATGGGAAAGTGAGTTTTGTGATTCTCTATTTTACAAACACGGATGTGAGTCTCAAGGAATTTAAGTGCGATCTCCAAGGTCACATAGCTAGTAAGTGGTTTCGTGATTTCTAGTCTACCACTCCAGTGGTCCAGATGTCACCCTCTGTGAGTTCAGGGGTGGTGACAAAGGGTATAAAGAAGACAGAGGCCCTCTGTCCTCTCTCCTCCTGAGTGGTTCCCTCCTTATCTGTTGCCCATCTTAGATGTGTTAGCTCTCCATCTTTCCTTCCCCACCTCCCATCCACCTTCTGCTTCCCCATGCTGGGGCTCTGTCATCTTGAACCTTGCCCTGACAGATGCCATCCTTCAGTCCTTCCCTTCCCCTTCCCTCCCTCCCTCGTCCATCTCACCTCTCTGTCATACCACCTTTCCTTCTTATGGAACCTTGAAGTCTGGAGCTGAGTTGAAGCCCCGTGGTTACTCAGTTGTGGTCATTCTTCCATTCTTCAGCAGTCACTCACTAAGCCCCTATTTTGACACCAGGATAGTGGTTTGGCAACTGGTCACTGGTGGTGCCATGACCCTCCTCAAAGATGCCTTCCTGGCCCACTCTGTCCAAAGAGCCCCCATCCCAGCTCCGCCAAGTCTCTGCACACAACTGTTTCTTTCTTCAGAGCTCTAACCACTGTATAAAACTAATTTTTGCCACCCCAGAACTCTGTCTACGCCATCCCTTCTGGAATGCCTCCCCGCTACCATATCTGTTGTTATAATCCAACATGCGCTTTTAAAAGCCGGCTCATACATTATCTGTTCTTTCATGAAGCCTTTCCTGACTACTTCAGCCAGAAGGGCTCTCTCCCGCCTTTGAACTCACACAGCACTCTGGGTCTCTTTTAGGACACTAACTACCTTCTGGCTTATGCCTGAGTTATTTTTGGTGTGTGTCTCATACCTCCTAATAAACTGTGAGCTCATTCATTTATTCAGCCGGTTGTTAATGATACTATGTGCCAGGCATTGTTCGACTGTCACCAGGAGGAAACGCCATTTTAACCATGTAATTATGTGTCTTAGTAACTTTGGTCAAGTATAGAGTCCGACACAGAGTAGATATCAGTAGATGTTTGTGCACAGTTGACAAATGGATGGATGGATGGATGGAGGAATGGGATCACTATAAAATGTGTGGGGTGAGGAAGTGAACTATTGGGCTACTGGGCTTGCTTTGATTATAATGATGCTGAGCGTTACTGTAGTGGATTAGAGTGGGCTATGAGCTCATCTGAAGTTTATGAAACTCATGGAATGTTTATATCACTCACGGTTGCCAACTGACCATCACTGTGGGGTGTGAGTGTGGGACAGCGGTTGTGGAAAGGAGAACACAGCTGTCCACTTCACTGTCCTGAGTCCTCTCTGTTCAAAGCAATGGAGCCCTGGTCACAAGCAACGACCACCCTTACGTCACACTGTGGTTCTCCCCCATCTTCTCTCAGAGGACCCTCCTCATTCCATACATCTGGTATTTTTTCTCCAGCCCCCTCTAAGCTGACATGGGGCTGAAGTACAGTTTATTTTATTCTTCTGGGTCCTTGGCTTTTCATTATCTTCTGGAAGCACTTTGAATAGGCAGCCCCAGGCAGGAGGCTATGAAGAGAGAGCCCAAAGCAAAACTTTTCTTTAGGTCTCTCTGTCTACAAAGCATGAACTTCTCCCACCTCTGCTGCTCAGTGTCAGCGCCCAGAGAATCAGCCAGGAGGGAAAGAGTTAACTGGGGCCTGCTTTTGGGACCCAGACCTGAGGCTGCATTCCTTCCTCCTAGAGATCTGCCAGGCTGAGGGGCCTGAGGCTAAATTTAGAAGGTAGCTAAGGTTTCCTGTTCACAGCTGTCCTGCCCCTCAAAAGAAGAAGAACCGAAGAGAGGAGGGAGGTTGGTCCCTCTCGCCTGTCGGAGCTTCTGGTCATTTCATCTGGGTCCCTCACCCTTGGGTGACTGCCCCTTGGTGTGGAGATACAGGCAGATCAGCGGTGAGTGTGCTTCTCCGTTCATTTTGTCCTCTGAGCCCAGGACTTACAAGCAATGGGGCTGCAGCTCTGGCCGGGGAGTCAGGGCCCAGCCATGTCTGGGACCAGCTCCTGGGGGATTGCATGTTCCTTAATAGGCTGTGGGAGGGCGCCTGAGCCAAAGGCAATGACTCCTGTGGCCTTGGTTAGAGACACTGAAGAAGGCACCTCCCCTGGTAGACACAAAAGGTGTGTGTGTGAGAGAGAGAGAGAGCCCCCAGGAGGTTTAAAGAAAGATCATTCTTGTCTGGGGAATTCACTGGTTTTCAACTGCTTCAGTTATAGTTAAGGCAAACTTCTGGTCCCCCTC
The DNA here is from genome assembly GCF_009834535.1 of Camelus ferus. Lineage (NCBI taxonomy): Eukaryota > Metazoa > Chordata > Mammalia > Artiodactyla > Camelidae > Camelus > Camelus ferus. Next base: position 13,928,231 of record NC_045716.1, on the reverse strand, counting down.
GCTGCTTTCTTGCTGGTGTCTGTGGAAGGAACCAAGTTGTCACTTCTGAAATATTGTGACTTCAAGGTGGGCCGTGCATCTTGGTGTCCTGATAATAGCCGGGCCAAGTCTGCCTGGTGTTCCCCACAGGTCCTTTCTCCATCAGGCTGCTCACATGTAGTGACTTTCCCATTCCTAGTTCCACCCAGGTGACATCATGGACACACCTCTTTCCCCCCTACAAAACCTCCAGAACCAGAGTCCCTGACTGGCTTTTTCCGCACCAAACTTACAGAGGCTGACAGGCTGTCATGGCGACCAGTGGGGACCCAGAGGAGGAGCAGGTGGTCCCAGGCGAAGAGGATGAAGCCGACGTGAGGGCCGTGCAGGCGCGGTACCTCCGGAGCCCCTCCCCCAGCCAGTAAGTGTGCCCTCGCTGAGCCCCGCGCCCCTCCAGCCGTGGCGGGGGGTGGGGGTGGGCTGGAGAGCCTGGTGACAAGTCAGGTCGGAGAGGGTGTCTCCCTGGAAGGCTGTAAAGCTGTTGCAGACGGTTTCTTGCTTTTTTCTGAAACTTGGGGATCCAACAGCTATTTTAAAACTTACAACACCTGAGGCTTTCTAAGGCTCATGGTTTTTTGGAAAATACGATCCCTTCAAAAACATAATTGGTTTTGGATCCAGAGACCTAACAACTCCATGCGTCAGAAGTCACACCTGAAGTTCTTTCTTAGATATAATTTTTGGTCCTAATTTATTTCTTTGCTTCCTTGTCTACATGCTTCATTCTCTCAGCTTAGTGACGGTTATCTTGAGAGGTTATGTGAAACTTTAAATTTGAATGAAAAGTCCAGGATGCATTTTGTAATTTCTAGTGTAATTGTTAAAAGTTATTTAGAATGTATAACTAGCAAGCTAATGAGGGGAGGATGCAATAATAAAATATAATCAGTCCAAAATAAGAGGAAAAAGAAGACACAAACAGCATAATAAATAATAAGAAAATACTAGGATGGAAAATTTAAACTCAAATAAGTTATTACTATAACATAAATAGACTAAATCCTCCAATTAAAAGAGAAAAATTGTCAGACTCAATTTTTTTTTACAAGCCTGCATACTTTTTATAAGAGACACATCTTAAAAAATTAAGATGTACAAAGGTTAACAAAGGATAGAAAACTTATACTACACTGTTCTGGTTACTATTGCTCACAACTTCAAAATTTAGTGGCATAAAACAACCTTTTTATTATAGTCACAATCAGGAGATGGTGTTCACTGCGCCTGGAAGGAGCAGTGGTGTGGCTTGTCTTTGCTTCAAGATGTCTGGGGCCTCAGCTGGAAAGACTTGGAGGTTGGGGATGATTTTAAGGTGGGGAGTGACTCAACAGCGGGGGGCTGGTGTCAGAGAGGCATCTTCACATGTTTTAACACTTCACATTGGGACCTCAGCTGGGTTGTTGGCCCAAACACCTAACGCGATCTTTTCTTATGATCCCTCCATGTGGGCCAGTGTGGGGTTTCTCATCGTGGTAGCTGACTTCCAAGAGAACAGGACAGAAGGGCATTAATTTTCTTGATCTAGCCTCAGAAGTCACATAAAGGGCCACAAAGGTTCAGAAGGAGACAACAACATAAGCTCCACCACTCCACTGATGGAGTATCAAGGTCACACTATAAAGAGAGCAAGTGGGATGGGAAACACTGTGGCCATCTTTGGAAAGGACAAACTGCCACAATTGCAAGCACTAACTAAAAGCAAGCCAGGGATGTGAGTTACTGATATCAGACGAAGAAAACTTTAAGATAGCATTATTGGGGGCAAAGAAGGATGTTGCATAATGATCAAAGGTTGGATTCACCATATGGTAGATATATTCATTTTAAATTTCTATAATCTAATAACAGCTTCAAAATATATAAAGCAAAAAAATTGACAGAACTAAAGAAAATATTAAAATCTGCAATCTTAGTCAAATGCGCTTTTTTAAAAATACAATCTCAGCAACTGATAAAATGAGGCAAAAAAAAAAATCAGAGTATAAGAGATTTAAAGAAAACAATAATAAAATTAACCTAATCAGCATTTATAGAACATGTACCCAACAAAAGCGGGATATACATTCTCATCATGCACACATGGAATTTTTACTAGAAAGGATCATATGCTGGGCCATTTGTGTATCAACAAACTTTTAATGCTTGAAATTATACAAAACATGTTCTCTGCCCATTGCAGAATTAAGCTAGAAATCACTGAAACCAAAAATATACAATCAAAGTTCCAAGAGTTAGCATCCAAGGGAGCAGGACAGAAATGCACTGATTTACACGATCTAGCCTCAAAAAAAAGTCACATGAACGACCACACAGGTTCAAAAGGAGGCAAGTGGAGGATCAAGGTCACACTGTAAAGAGAGCAAGTGGAATAGGATATATTGAAATATATGGATAATAGAAATTCAGATTGAAACCACAGTTCATTACTACTACATACTCACCAAACTATCTAAAATTACAGACTGACAATAGCAAATATTAATGAGGATGTGAGACAGTCAGGGCTCTCCTGTTCATTGCTGGTAAGGGTGTAAATTAGTACAACCATCTGGAAAACTATTTCATAGTATCTACTAAAGCTAAAGGTACGCTTGTCCTTTGACCCATTAGGCTCACTCCTGATACAAACGTAACAGAAATAAGTACACGTGTGCCCCAGATGAGAAGGACTGGTACTAGAATGTGTTAACAGTTAACAGTCATTAAGAATATAGAATGTTTAAACAATGTGATGAACTGTTCAGTTAACAGTAGGTTAGACAAATAATGGCTGGTATATATATTTAAACACTGCCCTAGGGAACAGGCGTTTTCTTAAATGGATTAAGCGTCTCAGATTATTGGTTGGGGAAGGCAATCCGTGAGTGCTGGCTGGGAAGGTGGAAGGTGGATCCTTGCAAGGGGAGGTAGGAGGCAGGGAAGATCAATTCTGCTGGTTTCAGAGTTGCCCATAAGTTGAACCTGCCACTAGACAAAAGCATTTATTAACAGAGAGATTTCAACAGCATTCAGTTCTTAGCCCTTCCAGCTGCCAGTCCCCCTCCTAGCCAAAAAAGGGCTCAGCCCGAAAGCCCCATTTACTTGTGGAAAACCCTGGCCCCACATATAGAGCAAATCTTCTGTGGCTTCTCAGGAACTCCTCCTGAATCCTATTGAGTTTGATGCCCTTCTTGGTTTGTGTACAGTATACTCCTTAGCGATTGATTTTTAGAAGTTGATCCCAAATCGGCTAGCCCTTTTCAGACATTTTCAAGGAAGACAAACACACAGTGACAACTCATGGGCTATCCCTTCTTGCAATAATCATCATATCTAAGGTATAAATTAGCACAGCTGCATTGGCTTTTGAGACATCATCCAACCCACCTCTCCCTAAAACACGCATTACACAAAACCAGGCTTAAACCAGCCCAAATGAATGCAGCTACAGTATCTTTGATAATGAAAAGATAACTCACAGACTGGGAAAAAAAAATTCGCAAATCACATATCTGGTAAGGAACTCATATGGAAAACATATTAAAAAAAAGAAAAAACAGCTCTTGGTGGGGAGGATATAACTCAAGTGGTAGAGTGCATGCTTAGCATGTATGAGTCCTGGGTTCAATTCCCAGTACCTCTTCTAAAAATAAATAAGTGAATAAACCTAATTACCTCCCTCCAACCAAAAAATAATAATAATAAATAAATAAATAAAATAAAAGCCAATCATGCTAATAGGAAACTTTTAAAAACTCTCAAAACTCAATTAAAAAGAAACTCACAACTCAATTTAAAAATGGATGAGGGGCAGAGAGTATAGCTCAAGTGGTAGACACATGCTTAGCATGCAGGAGGTCCTGAGTTCAATCCCCAGTACCTCCTCTAAAAACAAATGAATAAACCTAACTACCTACTCCCCCACAAAAAAACTTCAAAAAATAAAATATGATACTTTAAAAAAAAATGGACAAAAGATCTGAACAGATAATTCACCAAAGAAGATACATGGAAAGCAAATAAGCACATGAAAAGATGCTCAAAATCCTTAGTCATTAGGGAAGTGAACATTAAAATCACCGTGATATACTATTACATACCTATTAGAAAATTTAAGAGGTTGACCTTACCAAGTTGGTGAGAATATGGAGGACCTGGAACAATCCCACTGCTGGCTGGTATGTAAAATGGTAGCACCATTTTATAAACTGTTAGTCAGTTTTTTAAAAAGATAAACATACACCTATATGTATATGATCCAATCATTCTACTCCTAGGTGTTTACCCAAGAGAAATTAAAGTCTATGTTCATACAAAGACTTGTACATGAATGTTCACTGCAGCTTTATTTGTAACAGCCTAGAAACAAGCCACATGTCCATCAATAAGTGGATGGATAAATACACTGTGGTATATTTATACGCTGGAATACTATTCAGCAGTAAAAAAGGAATGAATCATTGATTCATACAACAACATAGATGAATCCCAGAATAATTCTGCTCAATGAAAGCAATCAAAAAAGAGTGCATAGCATATGATTTCATTTATAGAACATTTTAGAAAATGCAAATGAATCTCTGTAGTGACAGAAAGCAGATCAGGGTTTGTCTGAGGAGTGTGGAGTAGGGAGTGGGTAGAGGGAGGATTTACAAAGGGACATGAAACTTTGGGGTGATGGTGAATATCACAATGTTGATCATGGTGATGGTTTCACGGGCGTATACACATATCAGACCTTACCAATCTGTACATTTTAAACATGTGCTGTTTGTGTAACAATTATACCTCAGATAAAGCTGTGTGCTATTTTAAAGCTATGAAAAGAGAAATAAAACTCTCTTCTAGGGGGCCATATGGTGATGTGGGAAGAACTTACGTGGTATAATTGAGGCCAAAATTGAGGTCAGCTCTGTTCCCCCACTTATTAGCCATTATTAGAACTTACGTAAATTACTTAGTCGTAAGATTGGAATACCAGTTTTACCCAGTGGTAGAGATTAAACAATGTAATGTAACATATTGTTTATAATATATATTACATACATCACACCCATTATTATAATATAATATATAGATAGATACATTAGGTATTTGATAAATGGTGGTTCTCTTCCCTTTTCCTTCCAGAGGAAGATATCTGACAATCAATTCTTCCTAGTAACTCACGATATCAAGAAATACTTAATTCACCAGAATCCCACACACTCCAGTGAAAACATGATGTTTCTCTAATTCTGCCACAAGCAAAGACTCTATTCTAAGTAACCAGCCATCCCCCAGGGCTGGACAGCCCTCCCTATACTTAATAAGTGCCTGAAATTCTATCCTTCTTGTTATATTCCTTGAGCTAAAGGCTTGGGCTTTTTTAAACTAAATTATGCTCTGAGTCAGCAAATATCCCATCAGCAGACTCTCAGTGCTAGTTTCCTAGGACTACTGTAAAAAATCATCACAAATTGAGTGGCTTAAAAATAGTATGGATATATTCTATCACAATTTTGGAGGCCAGAAGTCTGAGATCCAGATGTCAGCAGGGACATCCTCCCTGAGAAGCTCCAGGAAAGACTCCTTCCTTGCCTCTTCCTAGCTTCGTTGGCTCCAGGAGTTTCTTGACTTGTGACAGCTTAACCCCAACCTCTGCCTCTGTGTTCATATGGCCATCTCTTCTGTCTCTTCTCTGTGTCCTTTTTAAGTGACACCTCTGGGTTCATGGCCTACCCAAATCCATGATGATCCCATCTCAAGATCCTTAACTTCATTATCTGTGCAAAGATCCTTTTTCCAAATAAGACTGCATTCACAGGTTCTGAGAGACATCTTTGGCTGATCCCATTCAACCCACTGCAACTTTCGATCCAGCTCTTTTGGTGACACATCTGGACTCTTTTCTGTGGAGTCAGGATAGGGCCTTGCAAAAGTCCACTAGGTGTTGCAAACAGCCACTGCCAATCCATCAGAGTTAGTTTGGGGATGAAGTATGCTTGCTGTTCTGGCAGGAAGTCTCAACATTTCCAGCCTCACCTGTAAATCTCATCCTAGAGTGGATTAAGAACCTGACAAGGGGTGTAGACAGTGGCTAGAGGTGTCAAGCCTTCATTTTTGCCTGACTTAGACATTGACTTCCAATACCTTAAATTCAAACCTAGCCACCATGAGTCACTCTCCCTGGAGGAAAACCTGCAGCTAGAGATGCATCCATCTCCCAGCTAGGCAAACTCCCTGAGGTAATTCATGAATTAACACTGAAATATGAGATGTGGTATGTATGTATGTATATATATATACACACACAGAGACATACATACACAGTGGAATACTACTCAGCCATAAAAAAGAATGAAATAATGCCATTTGCAGCAACATAGTTGGACCTGGATATTGTCATACTAAGTATGTCAGACAGAGTCATATCACTTATATGTGAAAATGATATATATGAACTTATTTACAAAATAGAAATAGACTCACATACATAGAAAACAAACTTATGGTTACCAAAGGGGAAGAGTTGGGGGAGATGAGTTTGGAATTTTGAAAAAAAAAACAACACTAAAATATAAACCGCCCCCATCCAATGGGGCAGCTTGGTGGCAGCTTTGCTGGTATCCATAATCTCCATCAGACCTCCCAGTCACCGAGATGAACACAGTCTAAGAAATCAGTGTGCTTGGGGTGCAAACCAACCTCAAGACAGGAGGCCATGACCTGCCAAGCCTTCCCATGCAGGTGGTCTAGGAGCCTGCCTCTGCCTCTTCCTCCTTAGCTATGACCAGATTTCTCTTCTTTTCCAAATAAAGGGTCAGACTTTATCTTTCTCTTGTTCTGACTTAAAGAATGTTTTTCTGTTATTCTATCTTTCCAAGTCAAAATCCATTTCTTGTGGGAGAGTATAGCTCAGTGGTAGAGTGCATGCCTAGCATGCATAAGGGTCCTGGGTTCAATTCCCAGTACCTCCATTAAATAAATAAATGAACAAATAAACCTAATTACCTCCCCTCATTAAACACACACACACACACACAATTTTTTTAAATTCATTTCTCTCTTTGGCTTCAGATTTGAATTGTTCAAGCCGTTGAGATGTTTTAGAACTCTATGCTGATCTAGTCAGGCCGTCTCTCTTGGTGGCATATTCCCCTCCACTTTCTGCAAAGATCCTTGACTGTGCTTTGCTTGCTTTTCCTATCTTGAGGTCAGTGTGTGCCTGGTGGTGGCGGCGGGGCAGGAGAGGGGGGCATGGAATGTCAGGTCTGTGTGTCCCCATCGCACGTCCTTGGGAAATGGCTCCTCCCACTTACCCTTACTGTTTTATATTTCTTTTTCTGTGAAAAATTTTCTGCCTTGGCTCTTTCATGAAGCCTGCTGGAAGCAATTTGCTAAAAATCAATTTGCTTTCCTGATTTCTCTCCTTCCTTGGAGCCTGAACTTTGCCTGTGTCGTCAACTTCACTGAAGCTCAGAAACCTGTTCCTTTTTTGCAAAAGCCAAATCAAGAAAGACACCCCCTTCCTGGGCCTCTGCCTCCATTTTCATTCCAAGGAACTCATTGAAAGGAGGTGATCAGCTGTCAGGAGGTCTGAGTTGGAGGACCCCCAATTCCATTCCCTTCTGGGTCTTTTCAACCTGGTAACTGGTTTTAAAAAGTGGCTTTCAAACTTTGCCAACTGTAATCCACTGTAGGACATGCCATTTACTCAGGGTATACATACAGATATATGTAAATTTTAAAAGGTTTCACAAAATTATACTTATCTTTACAATGGTTGGTACTATTCTCTATTGTATTCCTCTCTTCCTTCCTTCCTTCCTTCCTTCCTTCCTTCCTTCCTTTCTCCCTCCCTCTCTCTCTCCCTCCCTCTCTTTCTTTCTTTCTTTCCAGATACTAGGCACAACCCGTTGATTTTACAATACACTAATGGATGACGTCTGCAATTTTGAAAAACACAGGTTTAAAGAAAGCTGCTCCCCGTCTCTGCTCTTGGTTAGGAAGTCCATCAAATTCTGCTTTATTGTTTCTCTTTCAATTCACCCTCAAGGCTTTCTAGCTGCTGCTTCCTGAGCCTGTGATGAGGTGTGTATCGATCCTAGAGCCCCTCTTTCCCTGCCGGTCTTTCTGAACAGCCAGCCCTTGCTGCTTTCCAATCACGGTGTGAGAGTAGTCGCACTCCATCTCAGACACGCGGGTGGAGGCGCAGACACGGTCATAAATCAAAACCTCTAGGGCTGCTATCTCACTGACCTTGCAGATATAAACAGGGCCACTTGTCCAGATCTCAGCCTCCTTCCTCTTTTCTTTCTCTGCAATCCTGCTTCTCCATGGAAAACAAGGGAGCTGCTTTTCAACGCTGGAACATTGCTCTCCACGCAAGTCCTTTCAGGTCCTACACCTTCTTTATTCGACTCAGTAAACCGTGTCTTTGGCAGAAACAGTCTTAGGACTGTTAGGTTTACATTTCCTTCTCTCATAACAGGTTAACTCATAAAAGTGCTAGTAATTTACATCCTACCTTCAACCCTGGAGGATGTTGAGCTGAGTTTACTGTTGCTCACAATTGTGTATCAGCAGCCAAAACGGACACATTGTGGGGCTGGGGAGGGAATCTGATCTTAACCCCCCTCTTTTCTCAATCATAAAACCTCCAGCTTCCCAAAAGTGTCCTGGTTAGTCTTCAAATGTGATTTCTCAGATTTACCGACTCCTGAGCTGAATGAAGTTCAGTCTTTACCACCAACAAGAAGGGAGGATGTTTCTCTGCCATTTCTATTTTCAGAATTTAATTTCAAATTTTCCCCAGTGAAACCTACAGCCTCAGAGTTTAGGTATATTCAGGACAGATGGTCAGTTCCTGGCATTTGTCACATGAAACCAAATCTACACAATCTGAAGTCAACATTGTTTAGGGAAAATGGCAGGATCAAGGGCTCTCAGACAGGCGGTACCAGGCGGGGTTCCCGGGGACGCCACCTGCTGAGTTCCTGGCCCAGGCCTTTCTGCACACCTGACTGCTGAGGACTCCTCCTGTGTCTCTTCTCAGTTTGTGCCTGTAGCCTCCCCAGAAGGCAGAGCCCTGAAGGCCCGCAGATGAACAGAGAAAACTGACCTCTGGGAGGACTGAGGGCCATGACAGGAGGAAGCCCTTACCAGTCCCGTAGTAACACAAGCATTCTCAGCTAATTACCCTGTCTGGGGTTTGTTTTGATTTTTCATCCTAAACCTCATTTTTACATAATCCTGACCCTTAATAAACAAAATAATTATTTTATGAATAATAGCATTTACCAATAAATTTAAATTATTGATAAATTAATTATCGATAAATAAAACTCCTTCAGTAAATATTGTTGAAATGGAAGCGTAACTCATATTTATATAAAATTTAAGTCTCTGGCTCTAGTTTTATGAAATGTTGATGTTCTTAAACCGAGACTGCATTGGTTCCTGGGCCCAGAACATCCTCAGGGCCTGGCATGGTGTCAGGGCTTACTGTCACACTGGGATGACTTTGTTGTTACCTCCCGACTGCAACACACTGAGGTGGGTTACTGATACTTACTAGCTCTGCTCTGTGTTACTGTCGGGAGAAGAGGGCCTTAGCGCTCAGAATTCACTTCTTAGCCCTGGGAACAGTGCTGTTGCTGCTGTCTGTGGCTGCCTGACAACTACCCCCAAATGTAATGACTTAAGACAAAGATTTTAGTTTGCTCCCCTTTCCGGTAGGAATTTGGACAGGACCGGACGTGGCAGCTTGTCTGTGTGTCATGTGGGGTCAACTGGAGTGGCCCAAGGGGTGAAGGACGTCCCTCTAAGAGGCTCACCCACGTGGCTGGCTGTTGGCTGAGAGCTTGGCAGGGACTGTTGACCTCGCCCTGCCAACTTGGTGGTCTTGGGGTTGGTTGGGATCATCTGACTTCTTATACGGCAGCTCAGGGCTTCCAAAGAGAAAGCCAGGAGGGGAAAACTGCCCTTAAGACCCAGGCTCAGAGACTGGCGTGATGTCACTCCCACCATATTCTGTTGTGAAAGCAGTCGCAGAGACCACTCAGATTCCAGGGAAGTGGACATCGACCCTACCACTCTATGCGAAGAGTGTCACAGATCTGGGGCCACCTTTAATCCACAATAAGAAAAACTTGCTGATTGCCAATATAGGCCCCCAAGATTGTATACATCCTGGCCTCAGGAGGGCAGGGAGTGAGCATGGGCAGAACATAGCCCAGACCCTGGATTTGCTCCTGGGCTTGCTACTGGTATCCCAGTAAGGTGATGAGCAAGTTGCAAATACTTGATAAATGCTGTTGTCAATAGTACCTACCACATTCCCTTAAATATGTCACCACACTGAGGACAAATTCAATCAGTGAGTCAGAGAATCTCTATCAGGCAGACATTACACTAGGCGATAGGAACACAACAGTTCACAAAATACCCTGCCATAGTCCTTGCCTCATAGAGGGTATGGTCTAGTGCAGAAGACAGTTATTTATCAAATAATTTCTTTAAAAAATGGAAAGTTACATCTGATAGACGTGCCGCAAAGGAACGATGTATGGTGCAGTGAGAGGTGGAGATCAGGGAAGAATTCCCCAAAGAAATGAGGATTGAACTAACATCTAAAAGATGGGTGATGAGGGGGAGGATTGAACATCCTGGCAGTAGAAATGGGCTTCAGCAAAGTGCCTGGGCAGAAGGAAACTTGGTGAGGATGGGAAGCCAGAGAAGACCAGTGTGCTAGAAAGGAGTGAGCGGTGAGGGGAAGCCAGTGCAAGCTGAGGCTGGAGAGGAGAAAGGGGCCGAGTCCACAGGGCTGTGGAGACCATTGGGTGGTATGTGGACACCTTGCCCGGTGCCTAGCAATTTCGATCCATTCATCCAGCCATCCGTCTGTTCTTTCATCTACCCATCTGTCCACTCACCATCCACTCAGTCATCAAAACCTGCCTGGTCACTCACCTTCCATGTGCTGGAGGTATAGAGATAAACAAGACTACTTCATCTCTACTTTTACAGAGCCCACGTCCGCCCCCACCGGGTGTTCAAGTCTTTACTCCCCTTACCAGTCAACGAGATGGCTAAAGGCCTCTCTGGTTCTGGTATCCAAGGATAACATCTCACAAACCTCACTCTTAATTCACCCCCACTTCCGGTCATGCTTATTCGAAAATACATCTTCTGGTCACAAAGAGACCTTGGTGCTAGATGAGGAATGATCTGGCACAGCTGCTCCTGGAAATCCCTCAGGGACTACCAACAGTGATGCCACATTGTGCTGTCCCTCATGCCACAGGGGCAGGTCTAGCCACATCCTGGGGACAGTCATAGGCTACTTCTCTCTTCTGTCAAAGACATTTCTTTCTTCATAGCCCTGCTGGCTCCAATCACATAATTCTCCCCGGGGGAATTCTGATAGATGTCTACTATAAGAGAATTGTTCTGCTAGTCAATTCAACTAGACTTAGCTGAGCTCACGTTAGTTCCATTCTGTTCAGCGGCACTCAGCTCAACTCAGCCCAGTCCATCCATCCATCTGTCCATCTATGCTTTTAACAAGTATTCTTCAAGTGCTTTTCTGTTTCAAAGCCTATCTTGGACCTGGGGATCCTGCAGGGGTTGCATACACCAACCAACTCATTTCCCCTTTCCAATCAAAAGGGTATCAGTGTATGGCGGTGGAGAGAAGACTGGACTTAGAGCGGGACTTCCCTGTTTGCAACTTTTCCTGGTACTTATTTACTGTCTTGGGCAATATCGTCAACCTGTCTGAGCCACAGTTTCCTTGTCTTATAGCAGGAATCATAATACCTACATTGTGGGAGGATTTTTCAGGATAAAATTCATAGAAGGCACTCAAAAATGGTATCCATTCCCAACATAGTAGATGACCATAGACAAAGGGACATCACTGGGAAATTTCTAAACACTGCAAACCAGAAAAGATCCTACGGGTTTTCACAGAGACAAAATAGGCCAATTACAAGGACCAGGAAACACACTGACTACAGACTTTTAAAAGCACAACAACAATGGACAAATTTCCTGTGCTGGGTAAGATGGCAAGCACACCTCCACCCAGACTCTCCCATGGATTGCCCTGTAAAACCTGGACAGAAGGATAGAGCAGCTGTTTGAGGACTCTGAAAGGTAAATAGTAGCAGGCAGATTGAGGAAGAAAACCAGAATTCAAAATACTAGCAAATCAGCAGAGTGTGTATCATTTTTCCCTTTGGAATACCCAGTCTGGACTCAGGGCAGTATGACAGTGATGCCAGCAATAGCTTGAGGTGCCAAAAAATTCAGCACGAAGAAGGAACAAATTACGGATTCATGCAGTAGAATGGATGATTTGTAGACGCATTTTGCTAAGTGAAATAAGCCAGATCCAAAAGACTATTGTATTATTCCATGTAGTTAACCTTCCAGGAAAGCCCACGCTATAGGGACAGAAAACAGATCAGTGATTGCTAGGGGATGAGGTGCAGGGAAGATCTGACTATGAAAGGAATGGGGCATGAGGGCATTTTTACAGGGAAAAAATGGTATCCATTAATTCCTCTCATTTTTTTATAATCCTCTCTGGACGTAAAGGAAAGACTAAGTGAAAAAGACCTAAAACTCACCACGACACCTGGAAAAGAGGAGAACCCACGAAGGAGGAGGGCACCTACCACTATAATGTAGTCCTGACTTTTTTTCTGCCCTTGATTCACCATGTTCCTCAAAGATCCCTTTGACACCTCTGCTGAATTCTTTTGGGGAAATTGACATTTACCTAAGTTACACTGTTGCATCCCTGGGCTCAGGCTGACCCTTGATATCTTGTGTTCAGAATCAGGACTGTGCAGTTGAGCACATCTTCACATTTCCCTCCGTGCTGTGCCTGCCCACTCCCCTTAAGCAGAGAAAAAATATGGGGCACAGAGGGAATGGTGGCAGCCCACCCAGCCCACCAGTTCAGCAGAATCCTGGCGGAAGCAGAGTTAGGGATGTCCTATAGTATTGATAATGGAGGCCAGGACAAGAGGAAAAAAAAGAGCAGCAGTACATTCAAAGGTAAGGACACAGCAGAGAAAGTGAAGCCACATCAGTGCATGTTCTCCCCAATCTTTTCCCTCCACAACGTAGACTACGGTGTCATTAAACATCCACTCACAGAGGTGCCAACTCCGGTCTAAAAATAGATGGGCGACTCAGCCATGGGATTCCCGGTGTTCTGCGTTCTCAGGGTCCCTAAACTTGGGAAAGCATTCCCTTTATCTCTCATTGTTTTCCACTCGTGGCTAAAATCAGATCCAGGTTTCTTGTCTAAAAAGATTACCTCCCATTCAGCTGCTCCCTAGAGTCATCTCAAGTGAATATTGTCTTCTTTCAGGTACTCAATGGTCTCGGATGCAGAAACAGAAAGCATTTTCATGGAGCCCATTCACCTCTCCTCGGCCGTTGCAGCTAAACAGATCATCAAAGAAGGTAACGCCATCTGAAGCCGGGTGGAAGTAGGGAGGGTCCACGGGTCATCAGGAGACCCTCAGAGGGGCCCATTGGAAGGTCTCAATGTGCTTCCCATCAGATTCAGAAGAGCAGATCCAAAGAAGGCAGCTCCTCCAACCCCTGCTCATCAGCCTTCATGGGTCAGAGGTGGAACTTATCATGCATCAGTGTGAACAGTTCTCTAGTCAAAAGCCAGGGAGGCAGTTCCAATCTGCCCCTAAGGCCTCTCATTCAATTTCTTAGTTAATCTCAGGTGTCCTGGGGTGGCTTATGCTAGAGACTCAGACCTGGGAGCCCAAGAAATGGCTAGGAGCATCCAGACAGTTCTGCTCAAGGGGATGTCTAGATTTAAACTCGCATTTCTACAGTGCTTAAAGATGATTTTCAAACTGAAGTATGAATGGGGAGGAGGTAGGGAAAGGTGGGGTAAGGAGGGATGATAACATTTACACAGTAAATTGTATTTTTTTTTAAGCTTCCAATTTGCAAAGACTTTTTTCCTTTTTTTTAAATTGAAATATAGTCAGTTTACAATGCTGTATCAATTTCTGAAGTACAGAGTAATGTTTCAGTCATACATATACATACATAGATTCGTTTTTGTATTCTTTTTCATTATAGGGTTACTACAAGATACTGAAAATAATTCCCCATGCTATATAGTGTAAACTTGTTTATTTCATATATAGTAGTTAGTATCGGCAAATCTTGAACTCCCAATTTATCCCTTTCCACCCGCTTTCCCCCCGGTAACCATAAATTTGATTTCTATGTCTGTGAGTTTATTTCTACATAGTAAACTTTAGAGCAGAAAACATACTGTATTTCATTCAAGGGTATTCATTCCAAATGGATGGACTTTTTTTTTTCTTCTAATCAATTTTAGGCAAATAGCCTTTCATGATTTCATTCCTCTCCTTTCTCCTCTCTTTGCCCTGGGTGTCTTCTCACTTCTGGTGTGGGAGGTGGGATAAGGGAGTCCTGCTAATGACACAGGGTCCACCTGGCCTTTGGGCTTCATCTGGCAACTACTGCTAGTGGCCATGGTCACTTCCCTGGTGATGAGACCCACACATGCTGCTCCTTCTCCATGTAACCCCAGCTCTTTCTCAGTCCCTTGGCTCTCTGAGTCCCCACCAGGGTCCCTGAGGGTGTCTGAATCTCCTGTATACCTCGTGAGGAACCAGAAATTTTATCTGATGTTGCTTGTTGATCTGGGAACCCTATGAGGCCCCATCTTCTCAAAGAACTACTTTTTCCCTCTTTTTTTACCACCTCACCTGGGGTCTCTGCTACCTTGCTCTAAGCCAAGCCATGGTGTCTTGAGTCCAGTCTGGTTCTTTCCAAATTTCTCCCAGTACCACCCTAGCCCCGAAAGTTCTTTTTTCCTCCTGTGTGGTTGGGACTTTCCCTAACCTTCCATCCTGCATCGTCCCTGCTCTGTGCTTTGCTCTCTGGACCACTCTCCAGCATTTGGTTCTTGATAAGCAACAGTCTGGCTTTAAAGGTTGTGAGCAAACCACATCCTCTCTTTGAAAGCTTCACTTTCAGGTCTATAGGATGCTAGAGATATTCAGCGTTTAGAGTGAGACCGAAACTGGGCAATTTCATCCTAGGTCTTATCTACTCTCCCCATCTCTGGGAGTGAAGCCTAAGTTTCATTTGTCTTAGAGGCTGAAGGGTGATGGGGAAAGAAAAAAATACGTATATTACAGAAAAAGGAAAATGTACCAGGTGATACTTCAAAACATTGCCCTACTCACTAGTGATTAGGGAGGTAAAAATGGACATGGAAGAACCCTCCGATTTCAGGAGAGTCTGCTTATGCCACACATCTGAGAAACAGCAGCGGAGAAATGGCTGGCGTCACTCTCTCCTGAAGAAACCTCAGGGAGTAGAAATAAACGGGAGGAACTGATGCAGGGAGGGAAGTGGGATTGGAACAGGCTGAGGTGTGGACCAGAGACCTAGGGAAAGTAGGAGTTCCCAGTGGGGATGAGGGAGCTGAGCCATTTGCTTTTAAACTGGAAGGGGAAGAAATCAAAACAACTTGCTATATAAATAGCTGAGGAAGACAATGCTGTATATCTTAATGAGCCAGCGGGGAGTCTTATTGTTTGTTTGGGGTTTTTTTGTGGGTTTTTTTTGCATGTAATAGAGGAAAAATATTTAAGTAGTGGAGGGAAAGAGAGGGACTTTTACATTTGCCGTGTAAGACCCCAGGAGAGCCAGGACTGATGGAGAAAATAGGACCGCTTCATCTATTTTTAAACAAAATAGAGCACTGGGATTGCAGAGGTTTTCTTCTTTCTGCTTTTGAAACAGATATCAAAGAACATTTAGAGCTGAGACCTGATGCAGGGATGTGGGGGCCCACCAAGTAGTTTAGGCGAGGGAGGAGAGGAGAGGGGAGCTTTAGGGGCATGGAGTCCTCAGCCCCGGGCAGAACCCCGGACTCCAGGATCCTCAGGCCTTGAGCAGTGAGCCTAGCTTACAGACACCTGTTCATTCTGCCAAGGGTTGGACCACCTCTGTTTGCCAAATGTGGCTGTGCTCCGTCACCCAACAGGGAAAGAGGTGGCCCCTGCAAGGGGTTATGGCCAACACAGAAAACACTCCTTTCTTATTTAAATTCTTCCTTCTTTCTCTCTAGTCAGTATTTTTTGGCTACTAAGTGGAAGGAAAGGTTTTGCTCTCTGCCATCCTTTTATATCTCCTTAGAGAAAGAAAAGATCTTACTTTCCCCAAAATTTGATAAATTGGGAGTAAATCCATTAAGAGGAGAAGATAAAAAGTTCACTCGAGAGGCAGGTGAATGGAATTTGAATTCGGAGTTTGAGCTTTTCTGGGCTGTTGTCAGGAAGGCCCCGAGTGCTGTTTGGTGACCAGAATCATGAGCTCATGGCAAACCTTTGGCACCTGTCGGAAAGCTGGGAGGCTGAGATTCACAGGAGCCTCCCCTCTAGTCGGGGTGGATGGGGAGAAGCAGACAATAAATGAAAGAAGTAAATTAAATGTGTATCAGAAGGTGATCTAGGGTAAATGACTGCTGAAAATTTTACTTCTCCCAGAGTTATTTGCATTCCATATGTAAAGGGATCGAACTAACAGAATGAATTATGTGATGAAAGAATGCCGTGTGTTCATTTGGGAAATGCTTCCAAGCATCTATTTTGTGTGAGTCACTGTGGGATTTATAAACATGAATCGGACACATACCAGGTCTTTCTCACACCTCGGTGTAAGAATTATCAGCCAGTTTTAGAGAAGTGGGGGAGGGAGTGAGGGAAACCGGTGTCCCTTCTCCTACGCTAGTACACCTGCGAGGCTGCTTATTCTGACCACAAGGGTCCAGCCACTCAGGCTCCCCGGGGGCCCCCATTAAATCCTTCCTGGCAGATCAGATCCTGTTGGCATCCAGCCCATGCCCAGGGTCCCAGCAGCAAACGAGCCTGAGAGTGTGTTCTCCTGAGGAGCAGGGAAGGCCGCGGTGTTCCTCTTTGATGACAAGGCTGCCTGTCCCCGTAGAACTCAAGCCGCGGGGCGTCAGAGCCGGGGCAGAGTGTGCGGGCATGCTGGAGTCCGCCGAACAGCTGCTGGTGGAGGACCTGTACAACCGCGTCAGGGAGAAGATGGACGACACCAGCCTGTACAACACCCCCTGCATCCTGGACCTCCAGCGGGCCTTGGTCCGGGACCGCCAAGAGGCCCCCTGGAACGAGGTGGATGAGGTCTGGCCCAACGTCTTCATAGCAGAGAAGTGAGTCTGACGCCTGGGGGTCACGACCCTTTGTCCTACCTCTCCGGGTGGGTACTGCCTGAGGGAGAGGAGATGCCCCCAACCTTCACCAAAGGCTCCAAACCAGCAAATGGACGCTGCCGGACCACTCTCCCAGCCCCCACCTGGGAGGAAGGCCACCTGCATGCAGCGATCCCCAGGAAGTAATGCCAGCCTGGCTGCTTATCCTCCATGCTCCCTCCAGGTGCCTTCTCCTGGCCTCCCTCCCTGCCCAGTGACTTGCCGACACATACCTCACTGTCACCACTGTCCCATGACATCCACAACAGCTATTTCATGGCACTTTCAGAGCTATTGACAGTACTGACTTTCTATATGTTTGCCAACTTATGAAAATGTCCACAACATATTAAGAGGATAAATCGGTTATACAACAACGTATATACAGTAATCGGGTCATATACAGTGTGTGTGTCTGTGTGTGTGTGTGCTTTTGCATAAACAACAAATTAGAAACAAACGAAATAAAGTTTCCAGTCCTCCTCTCTAGGAGGTGGTTCTAAAAGTGATTTTCATTTACTTCCTTAAGTTTCTTTTGAACTGTACAGATTTCCTACAGTAAACCTTTATGGTTTTTATAATCAGAAAAAAAAAATGTTATTTTAAAAAAGTTTATCAGTGGTTTCCAGAACAAAACCCCAAACAACTCACTCATGTCCTATTCCTTCTTTGTGGTTTTGTCAGTGCATAAATGGTACTGATACGTGGGTTTGTGAAATTCATTTTTTGCTGATCTATTGACTATTTAATGAGATGTTTTCCCAATGTAATTACCTATATATCTAGAGGCAAGGGAGGGAATTTGGGGCCCCCAGGGCAGGCAAGAGGGAAAATAGCTCTGGGCACTGGGTCTTGTGCTCCACTGTGAAGTAATCAGTCACCCAGAGCCTGAATCTCAGAGCTGGGCACCAAGTCCTGAGTGATCTGTAATTAGCTCTGTGAAACCAGAAACATTCACATCGTGGTCAGCAGGGACCCCAGGCATCTCCAGATATCCCCAGCTAAGGATCTCTGCTCCTTCTTGGGCGACCCTGTCCTCAAGGCCTCTTCAAACAAAGCCCCACCCATTCCACTGCAGTAAAAGGCTCTGAGCCAGAAACCCAAACCCCAGTTCTTATTCAGAGTCTTTTTCTCCTTTCAATCCTGGAAAGTCATAAAAGCTGTCTGATTCATGTTTACAATCTTCAAGTGGGAATAAAAACAGTTGGGTTCTGTCTCCCTCTTGAGTTTATTATTAGGATAAAATTAAATAATGCATGTGAGAGCACCTTGAAAAACATAGCATGCCATATCAATGTGAAGCACACCTAATTTTATTATTAAATTTTATCATTATTTTGGCCTGCCACTTTTGTGTCTTGATGAATGTCCATCCCCAAGGCATGGGATTTTAACCTAGAGATTGCTGGACCATTCAACGGGTTCCTTATACATCAGTCTTGTTCTCCTCTTTCTCCTGCCCTCCCCTGCCCAGCTCCCTGTCCCTTCTCTTTCTTGCCATGGCCAAGTCACTGGTCCTTTTTAATAACAATATTTGCAGGTGAGTCCCAGGCACATCGGGGAGCAGAGGAGGAGGCATTCTCCCAGCGGTGGCCCTCCTGACCTGGTTGAAGCAGGTTCCCCATCTCGGTGGTAAGGCATCTTTCTAGTTCTGACTTTGGCAAAAAGCATCCTTGCCTCTTTCCCTCCAGGAGCGTGGCTGTGAACAAGGCGAGGCTGAAGAGGCTGGGAATCACCCACATCCTGAATGCTGCTCACGGCACTGGCGTCTACACTGGGCCTGAGTTCTACACTGGCCTGGAGATCCAGTACCTGGGTGTGGAGGTCGATGACTTCCCGGAGGTGGACATCTCCCAGCATTTCCGGAAGGCAGCGGAGTTCCTGGATGAAGCCCTGCTGACTTACAGAGGTGAGGGGGAGTCTGCGGGCCCCAAGCTGCTGAAACTCCACAGGGGGAGCGGCCATGTAAGGAATGGTATGAAAACCTCCAGATCATCTGCTGTCTGGGGGTTATCTGTCTTAAGACAGTTTTTTTCTCATTCTAGCATGAGGGCAAAGGAAAGGACCATCATTCATCCCATAAGCAATCATTGAGGGCCCAGCACGTGCCCAGTGCTGTTCTGGGTGCTGCGCTGACAAATACGAAGTTCCTGGTCTTTAACACTTACGCTGTAGTGAAGGAAGGAAAAATCAGAAAGAAAAAGAAAAATGTCAGGTACTGATCAGTGTGAGGCAGAAATGATACCTGGGATGATGTGTTGGAGTGTCTGGCTAGCTCCTTTGAGAGGGTGGTTGAGAAGGGGACATTTAAGCTGAGTGACAAGAAAGAACTAGTCAGGGAAAAATAGGAAGGAGAGCATTCCTGGCCAAGCAACGTGTTAGTGCAGAGATTTCTAAGTGGAACAGGCTTGCTGTCTTCAGGAATCACCAGGCGGGTGTGGGTGAGCCTGGTGGGTGCAGGCTACAGCGGCAGGGCCCGTGGTGCAGGAAGTTGAGGGCCAAGGTAAGGGAGCTGAAAGGCACCTGGATCTGATCTGCATCATGGAAAACTCACTCCCTGGGCTTTGGAGACAGATCGGGTGGGGAAGTGAGAGTGGGGGTGAGGAGACTGACACGGAGGCTATCTCTGTTGTTGAAGTGGGACGATGGGAGATTGTCTAGAGAGCTGATGCGACGTCTCAGTGAGGATTTTGACCAGGAGAGGCTGGAGCTCATGCAGTGGGAGCGAGTGGGAGTTTAGGAGCTGGTGTCCAAAAACCTAGGCTTGAGTTCGGGATTTGTTAGCCTCTCTCTGCACCACGGGACCTCGGGCTATTTCCTTTATCCTGGGGAACCTTGCTTTCCTTACCTATAGGACCAAGATAAAGAGACCTACTTCTCTGAAAATTGCTGTGAGGATTGAAATTGTAAAAATGCATATAAGAGCTTACTTAGTGCAGAACCAGGCAAGTAATAAATGTGTCAACAGTTACAGCCATTACTATAAGGAATATTGTTAATGATTCCTGGGAAGGCCATTTCCTGTCATCACCAATGGCCAGGCCAGGAAGGGTAACTTTAATGGAAAATGATATGGATGTACATATATATATATGGGGGTGGTGGTGGTGGTGGTGAGCAGAGACAGAGAGAGACAGTGAAATACAGAGAGCAGAGAGGGGAAATATATATAGAGAGAGACATTTTATTAAAATATAATTTATAAATTAAGAAATGCTATGCGTATCTATTATATATATATAATATGTGAACATATATATATATGGCGTCTATAGTTATATAAAATGGTTTTCTCCCCTTTTCAATGCTTTAAAAAAAAACAAACCCTAATTTGAAGAATGTATTTCTTCTCTCCAGTGTGGACTTGGGTGTGTCTGCCAAATTGCTGTGGGAGGGGGATGTCTTCAGCTGCTTTGCCCAGGCCTGGCGGTGAGGGGCCTGGGCCAGCTTCCCAGCGGAGCCCGGCGGGGACAGCTGGGGAAACGTGCACAGGAGGGGAGGGAAGCATAGACGCGGCCAGAGGCCGGCGAGGCTCGAGCAGCATCCCCAGTCGGTGAGGCTGCTCGCAGAGCCGAAAGGCATCCCCAGAAGCGGGGGAAGCTGCTGGGAGGGTGGCGGGGAGGCGGCGGGCTGGGCGTCCAGGAGCTGCGCGGCTGGAGCAGGGAAGTGTCCTTTTGCGGAGAGAGGAAGGCGACAGGGCGCCCGAGTCAGGCTGGGTACCCTCGCCTGGGTAACCCCCACCCCCAGGCCCGCCAGAGGCAGTGCAACAGGGCCTGCCGGCAAGTCCAGCGGCTTGGCCCCCGGCCCAGACCGCGGCTAGGACTGGCTGGTCCCCATCTTTTGCCCCGGCCCGTGCGTCCTGGTGTGTCCTGCAGACCATCTCCTCTGTCCTTGCCATCAACCGCCTTCAGCCTCACCCTCCCTGGTCTCCGCATCCCTGCAAGGCAGGGAAGGGAGCATATCCGTATTGTTGTGGTTGCCTTTGTGGGTAGTATTCCTACTCCACTGAAGACAATTGTCACCATCCCTTGAATTGCCCCCTGAGTCTTATTTTCTGTGGTTTTTATCCACTCTAAGATGCTTCCAAGTCAGTTCTTAACAAGGAGGAAGGCTAAAGCTACACCTGGTTCTGGGCATTTTACATAATAATCACAAGACCGCCAGGAGAGAGGCTGATATTTTACAAATTGGGAAATCCCTACTCCTGGAAGGTCAAGTGACTGCCACCATGTAATAATCAAGATTCCCTTGCTTGCCAGTAAGTTAGAAACCATCTCGAACTACTTAACAAGCAGCAACGGCATTAATTACAACCAGACAAGGAGAAATTCAAAGACAGGAAGAAGGGCCAGCATTGTCTGGAGCAAGGACTGGACAACCTCAGGACTCTTGGGTCCATGTTTTCTTTCTCTTTCTCTTTCTACCTCAGAGAGGAGGCCCTCCTCAGGCCTGACAACAGCCACGAACGTCCTGCCTTAGTTGCATTTCCAAATTCCCTGGAGGAAGAGTTTGTTTGGCAAGGTGCTTTGTCTACCCTGAATTCTAGGCACAGTGGCAAGGCGGGTGGCAAGTACTTCTTGTTTTCCAGAGATACAGAGAAGGGGACAGTTCTGAGGAAAAGGAGAAATACGAAGTTGGGAGGACACAGCACAAATGCCTGCCATATAAAGGCATCTTGAGAATGTGAGGAAACTGGAACCCAGTCTTACTCAAGTCCGGGGCTGCCTCCACTAGCTCTCCTCTACAAATCTTGAAGGAGAAAGACTACATCTAGACAGACCAGCCCCCACCCCAAATCAGCTCTGCAGCGAATCAAAATGGTGAACACCAATTAGAAAAGGACCCTCTTCCTCAAGCCATTTTATTGCTGGAAATTTTTTATCATAACCAAACCAATTGACTTTGAGGTGCAAGGCATCCCCTGGAGCTGTGTTGAGCACAAGCTAGCCATCAGTATGGCCTTGTGCCAAGCAGAGAAAACAGGGAATCCTGTCATTGGTCTGGCTGAAGAGGGTAGGAGCCCTGAGTCTGACCACCCCACCCCCCAGCCTCTGCCTTGTCCCTCACGCTGTCCCTGAGGCTCCTTGGAGGAATCCCAAGTGCAAAGGATGCAGCACGGAAAAGCATGGTGCCTCCAACCTGGTCTCCACCAAACTGAGTCTGAGTGTATTTGATGCCCTAATAGGAGGCCGGGCTGCTTGTTCCCTCAGGTGTCCCGAACTCAGCCAGCCTAGTAACCACCTCCGGAGGAAGCCAGTGAGACTTGTACTAACGGTAGTAAATTGTGGCCTGGTCAGCCAGTTACAAGAGGGTCCTTAATGAGGGACAGCTAAGCCCTCAGCTGAAGGTGAGAGGGGATAAGACTCTTTTAGTGGCTTTGATTCTGGTTACTCACCTCCCCGCTACTGGCTGCTGGCCCTTGGCAATAAGGCCTTTCAGCATCATTGGACCTCAGGTCCCCTCAAGTCTTGCCTTGGTCTCTGACTTCTGATGTGACAAAGACATGATCTTAACTGGTGCAAAAATATAATAATAAAAGTCACCTGCATCCCATATTGTAAGATAGGACTCTTCACTGATTTAATAAGTATCCCCGAAGACTGTTGGCAAATAGATTGATGGCAGCCTAGAGGGAGATCTCTAGTGGTCCCAGCGTGCATTTCAAACAGTTACCAGAATGAAGGCATAGAAGGCATGTTTGTCATGTTTATGAAGGATGCAGAGCAGAGGGAGAGGCGAGGGAATAACTGCACTATTAAATGGTAAAGACTTGCAAAAGCTTCCGTAAGGCCATAAGGACAGGCTCTATCTGCCAAAGACATGAATTGGAATTTGTAAAGTCATCCTCACGTTTCAAAAATACAAGCTGGAAGAGACATGACTTAATAGCAGTTTTTTTAGAAAAGCTTTGTAGGTTTCAGCTCATAAAAAGATAATTTGAGTTCGTTGCGTGATACATCCACTCACATTGGAAGCTCAGATGGCATCAGTGAAGGCCCAGTGGCCAGAGCAAGAGTGGTGAGGGGTCCACTTGACTCTGTATGGGTCAGGCCAGGCCTAAAGTAGCTTGCTCCATACTGACACAAACTCCTTAGAAAAAAATGGACAAATTCAAGTTAGACTTGAAGAGAGTGGCTGGTGTAATAATGGAACATGAAAAAAAAAATGTTTGGATAATGATCCAAAGACCCAGAATAGCAAGGAAAAGAAAGAAAGAAAAAAAAACTTTAGCGAAGTATATGACAGTTATCTTCTTACAGATTTTTGTATAAAGGCCCAGTTCATACAGATATATTTATTACTGACCCCAGAATGTCAGAGTAAGAGCACTGGGTACCCGTTACATAAAGTTATCCTTTGCCCCAACACGGGAAAGAATTTTCAAAAAAATTAGATGGATCTAATTATGGGGTGAGAGGGGTTTGTGTGTGTCTGTGTCTGTCTGCCTGTCTGAGATACTGAGCTCTCTGTCACTGGAAGCATCCAAGCATCCAGCAGAGGCTGGATGATGGGTGACCCAGCATCAAGGATGTTGTAAAGGGAATTCTCAAGTTTCCACTGTGGCTTGTGGTACTTTCCAATGCTGAGATTCTATTTCTCTGGGATTCACTCATCTTAGCCTCATTCCTTTTCTATTTTCTTTCCCCTTTCCCCTTATTCTTTGATTTTTCCTCCCTCTGATGCTCAGTTTGGTCAAAGAACATGCACTGCAGAATCTCAAAACTGGGGACAGTGGCTAGTTCCTTTGTTTCCCACCCACTCCCCACTCCCTGCCCACATTCAGAAAATGCAGAAAATGTTTCCACCAGCACGGGGCAGCCTCCCTGCTCTGTCTGACATCTGTAACGTGGGGACAATGATGCTTGTCCCTCAGGGGACTTGAGCATGGATGACTATCAGAGGTCCAAAGGAAACATTAAATCCAGCACATGAAAATAATGCCTTAAAAGAAGAAAATACAAGGAAGCTACTGTAGTTACATCACTACCTCTTGTGTCTTCTTCTCAGGGAAAGTCCTGGTCAGCAGCGAGATGGGCGTCAGCCGCTCAGCCGTTCTGGTGGCCGCCTACCTGATGATCTTCCACAACATGGCCATCCTGGAGGCCCTGATGACTGTGCGCAAGAAGCGGGCCATCTACCCCAACGACGGCTTCCTGAAGCAGCTCCGAGAGCTCAATGAGAAGCTGATGGAGGAGAGAGAAGAGGACTTCGGTCGGGAGGGGGGAGGAGAGGAGGCAGAGGAGGGAGAGGACGCAGGAAGCATGGTCGGGGCCAGAGTGCACGCCCTCACGGTGGAGGAGGAGGACGATGCCACCAGCCACCTGAGTGGCTCCTCCTTGGGGAAGGCCAGCCAGGCCTCCAAGCCCCTCACCCTCATCGATGAAGAGGAGGAGGAGAAGCTATATGAGGCGTGGAAGAAGGGGCAGGGCCTCCCCACAGGCAAGGCCCCCCAGGGCGGAGACGGCAGGTGCTCAGCCTCCTCTGGCCGGGGTGAGGAAGAGCCCGAGGACGAGGATGTGGAGCAAATCATCCGCGAGTGGCAGAGCCGGAACGAGAGGTACCAGGCAGAAGGGCACCGAAGATGGGATCGGGAGGAGGAGGAGGAGGAGGGTGATGACGGCTCCTTCGTGCGGAGAAGACGGAGGCACACCCTGAGTGAGAGCAGCACCTCCGAGAGCGTGAGCAGCCATGACATCCGGGTCCTGAAACAGCAGCTGGAGATGAGCAGCCTGAATCGAGGTGGGAGACGCCGCTCCGACTCGGTATCCACGGAGAGCACCTGGGACATGTGGAACCAGAGGCTGCTGGAGATTGAGAAGGAAGCTTCCCGGAAGTACCACTCCAGGAGCAAGAGGGAGGAGGTGGACACGAGCTCAGAGGTGGGGAGCCGGGTGCGGGAGGATGATGAGGAGAGTGTGTCCTCGGAGGCCAGCTCCTTCTATAACTTCTGCAGTAGGAACAAGGACAAACTCACTGCCCTGGAGAGGTGGAAGATCAAGAGGATCCAATTTGGATTTCACAAGAAAGACAGGGAGGCAGGGGACAGCAGCAGTGAGCAAGGTGCAGAGGAGGCCGAGGGGGAGAAGAGCATCTCTGATGTCAACTTGTCGGCCTACCAGGCCTGGAAGCTGAAACACCAGAAGAAGGTGGGCAGTGAGAACAAGGAGGAGGTGGTAGAGCTCAGCAAGGGAGAGGACTCGGTCTTGGCCAAGAAGAGGCAACGGAGGCTGGAGCTGCTGGAGAGGAGCAGGCAGACACTGGAGGAGAGCCAGTCCATGGGAAGCTGGGAGGCAGATAGCTCGGCTGCCAGTGGGAGCATCCCCCTGTCTGCATTCTGGTCCGCAGCCCCCTCAGTCAGTGCTGATGGGGACACAGCATCAGTGCTCAGCACCCAGAGCCATAGCTCCCACGCATCTCAGGTCCTAAGCAACACAGGGGGATGCTTGGCATCCGCCCCCACCACACCTCTACCTAACCTGCCAGTGGGCCCTGGGGACACCATTTCCATCGCCAGCATCCAGAACTGGATCGCCAGCGTAGTCAGTGAAACTCTTGCCCAGAAGCAAAACGAAATGCTGCTGTTGTCCCACTCCCCGTCAGTTGCAAGTATGAAGGTGGCCCCAGCAGCCAGCTGCCTGGGGGATGACCAAGTCTCCATGCTCAGTGGACACAGCAGCTCCTCTCTGGGTGGCTGCCTACTGCCTCAAAGCCAGGCGAGACCCAGCCCCGACACGCAGTCCGTGCTGTCCTCCCATACCACGCTGAGCTCCAGGGCTGCCGAAGGCACTGGGAGCAGAGTGAGGGGGACCAGCAAGCCTATCTACAGCCTCTTCGCTGACAACGTCAACCTAAAGGAGCTTGGCCGGAAGGAGAAGGAGATGCAGATGGAACTGAGGGAGAAGATGTCCGAGTACAAAATGGAGAAGCTGGCCTCCGACAACAAACGCAGCTCCCTTTTCAAGAAGAAGAAGGTCAAGGAAGATGAGGATGAAGACGTGGCTGATAGGGATGGGGACACTGACAGTGCCATAGGGAGCTTCCGGTATTCTTCCCGCAGTAATTCCCAGAAACCAGATACGGACACCTCGTCCTCGCTGGCTGTCTCTGATAGCTATGGAAGTGGCAGCAGAGCTGGCAAAGAGATGGATAGCAGTATCAACAAGTGGCTCAGTGGCCTCAGGACAGAGGAAAAATCTCCTCAGAGTGATTGGTCCAGAAGCTCCAGGGAGAAGGGCACCAGATCTTCGCTGCTCCGGGAGACGGAGTCTAAATCCTCCAGCTACAAGTTCTCCAAATCCCGGTCAGAGGAGCAGGACACCTCGTCCTACCACGAGGCCAATGGCAACTCCGTAAGAAGCACTTCACGGGTCTCTTCCTCCTCCACCAGGGAGGGCAGAGAGATGCACAAATTCTCCAGGTCCATGTTCAGTGAGACCTCAAGCTCCCGAGAGGGAAGCCCCGAGCCCTACTTTTTCCGCCGGACCCCCGAGCCCTCAGATGAGGAAGAGCCCCCAGAACCACGGCATCCGACTGGGGCCAGACCCAGGGACTGGGAGGATGTGGAAGAGTCATCCAAGTCCGACTTTTCTGAATTTGGAGCCAAGAGGAAATTCACCCAGAGCTTCATGAGGTCTGAAGAGGAGGGAGAGAAAGAGAGGATGGAAAACAGAGAAGAAGGGAGGTTTGCTTCGGGGCGGCGGTCTCAGTATCGGAGAAGCACTGACAGGGAGGAGGAGGAAGAAATGGACGATGAAGCCATCATCGCTGCCTGGAGACGCCGGCAAGAAGAAACCAGGACTAAGCTGCAGAGAAGGAGGGAGGATTAGCTGGGCAAAGTGGATCTGGGAGAGACCGAGAACACAGGGAGCAGCCGCACGTGCTGCTAAGCACAGGGCTCAGGGCACACGTTGCCACAGTGCATCAAGGGACAAGCATGTGGAGAGGATCATACAGAAGGTGAAATGGGAGGTACCAGGTGGAAGGGCACCAGGGGTGGGGCAGGTGAGAGCCGAAGAAGAAGAAGAAGAATCATAATATGAGGACCAACCAACTGACACCATTTCGTCACCCAGTGTCCTCTAAGCTTCGGTGCTTCACTTATGGATTTGATAGAATGTGTCATGCACCAGAGAGCTGAGCTTACAAAGGCACCGTAGTGTGTTGGAGACTCCAGCTCACATCCAGGAAGGCTGTATGAATGCAAGGCATGGTTCTATTTGTAGAGGTTTTCTACAATGAGACCCAGGAAATCTATCCTGTGGCAAGTCTCACCTCTCCCAGCAAGGCTGAGTTCTGGCTGTTTCTTTTTAATGTTTTGCATCTCCATTAAAATTGATATGTTGTCAAATATTTCTTCTTCATTCTTTCAGCTCTTTGGATATTATGGGAAACCCACTTTAAGAGACACAGATGGGCTACCATGAGCCAGCCTCACCTTGTGCCACAAAAGCTGTGTCTCCAGACAATACCACTGTCATCTCATTGTGAAAAATAATAGCCAAGTATTTCGTCTAGGATACAACAGAGTGAGAAAACACTAGGAGGACCCTTGAGAGTAACAGAGGGAACTAAAGAAAGAAAGAACAGGTTTTATTGTGGTGAGAGTGGCAAGCTGTAGGTAGAGGGTCCCTCCGGAATGGCAGAAAAACAAAGCAAACAAAGCATGAGGGAGAGAAGAGTACAAAGAGATGGAGATGTATTTTCACGAAATCTTCTGGCCGTCCTTGCCTTTCATTCCTTGGAGGATCATGGGGCAATGCAGTGGCCAGACCATTTCATCCTTCCCTGCACTCTGGATGGGCTAGGTTGGTGAGATTTCTTTACCTCTTGTTCCCATGGGTTTCTGGCCCTCCAAACACAGTCTGACTTGCTGAAGCAAGAGGCATACCTTGGGTACCTACCACAAACATTGGTGGACTGTTTTCTGCAGTTACGTTCAAGCTGCCGCATCTTGCAAGATTAGAACACAGATGTGTGCCATGCAGGGGTCCAAGATGTCTTGATCAGTCAAAAAATCAAATTCATGAGACACAGTTGGGAGGGAAGAAGATTAAGGAGGACTCCACCAACGGGATGAATAGTAAGTGACCAGTCATGATGTGATCATTTTTACTAAAAACTGAGCGTCAGGGGATGTGGAGATAGTGTACCCTTCCTACGTGGGTTAGTTTAGCATCACACATTTCAGTGAGCACAAAGATAGAAGTACCAAGGCCAAAAGAGCGGACTTGAGCTCAAACCCAGACCTGCACACGAGCTGCTGTCAGAGGAACAGTTAAATTGCTCACCTTCCCTCTAACACTTTGGCCCACAGTTCAGTTGCTGATGGTCCCCATCTCCCTTGCACTGGCTGGGGGAGAATGAGGCCTTAGAAAACACTGCTCAGCCTTTGTTCCATTTGCCCCTTTCCTTCTTCCTTTGGTCATTTTACTTAGTCAGCCATAGTCCCTGGTTTCAATGCTCAACAGGGCATTCTCATCATCCAAGACGGAGCTATTCTCATACACCCACCGCAAGAAGGCTGGTTGTGGCCCATTTTACCTTCTGGACGAGCTCAAGACCTCTTCTCTCATTTCACCCCTGTGGGGAGGTCTCTGATAGAGGCACAGACATTGAATCGGGCATCCATTCTAGAAGATCAATCTTCTGGAGGGAGGAATGAAAATACCCCTAGGACAACAGCTCTCTTTTCCTTTTCCTAATCTTCTTACTTTGAATTATCTTGCAGTATTTGGAAAAAGCCAAGTTCAGGGGCAAATAGACTGAATTAACTGACAGACCGGCTAAGCAGCTGCCCCCAGTGTGCATCCATATGGAGCCAGTTAACTCAGATCTCTACACATGTCTTTTTTTTTTTTCAACCTAACTGAAAAATAAATAAATTGATCTCAATCATATCAAGAAATTAAAAAAAAAATCCTAGTCAGTCCTAATACCCACTGAATGGATATTGAGCAAACATGTAAAGCGTCGGTTTAAAGAGCCGCCCAGTCTTTCTCCAGCCCTCAGTGTGAGCCTGATGGAAACAGACCAAAGAGACCAGGTAGCCTGCTTTTATTGAGCTCCTAGGCTAGAGGAGTAACAAGGGCCCGCATGGCCCATGTATGGACCAGCTCAGAGGAGGAAACCCAAGAGCGGTCAGGGTCAAGACCTAGAGAAAAGCCTTTGCTTGCTACGTCTCCAAGAACAGCTCCTTTAGGATCCTGTCCTCAGATTCTGAACTCTGCTTATTCCTGGGGTCCAGAGTGTATTTTGGTAAACCACACCAATGGAAATTTTATGTGAGTTATAACGAGCTGGAAGGAATAACTGGGATTTGAAGTGTTCGGATCCCAAGTGTGAGACCTAAATGAGACCTAACCTAGGTTGACAGGCTGCACTCCAGCCTTCCAGTCTCTGAATGACGTTAAAATGTAGGGGAAAAAAAAAAAAGGTAGGTAATGTGTCAGTATCGGTCCCAGGACTTGGCACGCCCAAAGTGGTAAGTGACGAGAGCTCGGTGGACAAACTTTACAGAGGCACGGGCAGGGGGAAGGGATCAGGAAGGAAGAGTGAAGCACGTGGGTGCGAGAAGAGTGAGCTATTGATAGCGCCGTAGGACTGAGGGGGCAAAGTCAGGGACCTGTTTGCAGAGCCCAGCAAGAGCCTTAACCACAGGAGGAGGGCCACCCAGCAGGGGAGCTGGGGGAAGGAATACCCTGACCTCTCTCTCTCCTCCTGGATACCTGTCTCACCCTAGTAACTTTCATTGGCCAAACCTAATTGGAATCCAGGGGATGGGAGAGCCCAGTAGTCTGGAGAAGAATGAAAAGTAATCTGTGAAGGGGGGGAGGGGAAGGGGGGGCGAGGGATGGGGAGCAGAATGACCAGGGCGGAGGTTAATACATTTTAATGGAAAGGCCACCTCGGTAGAGCCTTTCCAATGATGTTGTTTTAAATGATTGGGAACGGTATGCGCTGAACACAAGATCGATTCACTCTTAAGAATTAATTAACGACTTCAGCGACACAAAACCAACTAACAGAGTCAGTGATTTTGTTTTACAGGAAAGAAAAAGAGGAGACAGATCTGAATCAATGGCCCGCGTCTACTCCTGAGTTGTATAAAGAGCTCACTAGGAGTCTCCCACGACGAGGGGAGAATCGTGTACAGAAGGGGGCTCTGTAGGAGCAGAAGCCCTGCAGAGAATTCTGAGGTGGGTGGTGAAAGAGAGAGGAGGATACATTTTTTTTTCTTTTTTTACCCCCAAGGGGAGGCCCTGGTGGGGAAATGATATCACAGAGTCTGTGAAAAAACAAGGTGGCTCAGAAGCACCCAGCAGGAAACAGAAGGCACACTCAAATTAGGGTAATTCAAAAAGAACCATCCACAGAGGTGTGGACAGGATGTTGCGGCAGAGTGTGCACCCCAGGGCTAGGGGTTAGATCCCTGCGCCCAGAAAGGCCAGAGCAGGGAGCTGTTATCAGAACCCTAGAGACAGAGGGGACTGTGTGGAGGGGGCTGTCTTACAAGAGCTGAGACCTTCGGTCTAGGGAGCCAGCTTGACAGGACCCAAGGGAAGAAGCCCGACTTCAGCCTCCACCTCCCACCAGCCCCCCATCTCCCGAAAACAAAATCCAGAGGGAAGGGAGTTGGTGCGTGCAGTCTACTTAGTCAGCCTCATGGGGTACCAAGGAGGGTGCGGAAGGGTGGACCATGGATCTGGAAGGGCCGACAGAAGTTACCCAACAGCAAGGGCAAAATTTCAGGCCAGTGCTCCAGTTATTCTGTGATATATTGTTGATGCTGGGTTATGAAGACTCTGCTTTTAGTGTTTGGAATATCACCAGCAGAGGGAATATGAATTTCTCTGGACTCCCTGCAACCTTTATCCCTGGTGTTATTAACCAATGCCAATTAAATAACTTCTTGCCACACAACTTGCCGAAAACATGCTAAACAGAGTTGCCCCTGTGAGAAGAATCCTAAATACAAATTTATACCTATTCATAGGATCATCTTTGAGTTTTGGTTCAGGGCTCGTGTTTTAAAGCGTTGTCTCTTTTCTGTGTCAGCTTCCATTGCTATGCAGGATGCCTGCCTTCTATTTCAGGTGCCGACCAGAAACCACCTCCCCATCCCTGCCACACATACACTCACAAGTGAATTTCATGTAAAACCTATACTTTAACTCATAACATCTCCCCAAATGCCTGTCAAATTTAGTGTAAGTCCATCCAGATATTTTTGCATGTGATGATAACTAGCAACATAGTTTTATTTTTATAGGTTCCAAACACCGGCAACTCTCATTTTTGGACACGGTGGCCCCCACCAGCATCTGTGAGCAGGTGTGCACACCGGTCAGCTGCTGCAGCAGCTCAGCCACCCACTGCCAGCCACTCAGTCACCAGATCCTGAGTGGACCTGGCCCCTCAGAGTGAGTGGCAGATCCACTTGGTTTAGCTTCATCTGACCCTAGGTTCCTGGACGCAGAAGCTGGATTCAGTTTTGGTGGCAACCAAGACAAGTGGCTGTAACCAATAATTCAATTTAGCTCAGTTTGATAAACATTTCTTGAATGCCAGCCTTGTCCTAACACTGCCCCCTGGCACAGTGTTATCCAGAGGACGTGCTCCGCGACATGAGGGAAGATGGAGACAGTCTTGAGTCAGAGAAAGTCCCCAGTCCCTCGTGAGAAAGGATTTTTGAAAAACTGCCCAAGTTAGAGAACCTTCAAGCTCCCTGGGTCTGAGCTCACTAGTGTGCCAGGGGTATCAGAACAGCACCAACCACTGAACTTGGAAACTCACAGCTGAGTTTGTCACCTCCTTTCCCTCTTCCATCACCTGAGCCGGGTGATTCTGCCCAGTGCTGTTACTTTCCTTATTCCATTATCACCACCTCTTCCATAAACCTGGGCTTTTACCCACCACCAGGCGATTGCAGCCTCATTTCCTTTCCAGCTAGTCTAGAAGCAAATTAATCTTCAAGTTCACAATTCTGGTGCTTTATATTCTTCTGCTTAAAAATTTTAATGGCTCCCGATTGCGTATGGAATGAAGCTGAATTTTCTTCCCTTGGCATTCGAAGGCCACCTTCCCCTCCACTTCCAGTCCTAGCCATCACTCCCATCATGGACACACCTTTCTCCTCTGGGGGAACAGCACATCGTCCCAAACACTCTTCTGTGCCCTCTCTCAGGCTTTCCCCACTGCCTCAGTCTTCCCTGTCTCCCCACCCCACCTCGCTGTCTCTGTGCTCAGACCCTCCCCTCTCCAAGGTTCTCCTCACACCTCTTCCAGCCACCCTGGCTGCACAGTCTCTTCCTCCCCTGAAGTCACACAGTGGTTTTTTTGCACCTGTCATTGGCACTGACCGCCTTTGATGATAGGGATTTGGTACATAAAGTTAGGATTGGCTACCTTTTAGGATCATTGTGTAGTTATAATGAAGTAATATATTGTTTTAATAGGCCTAGACAGTTCATGGTATCCAGTAGAATTTAGTAAGTAAATTGTACATGGTTATATGTCATTCTATAGTAATAATAACACGTTATTATTGTTATAGTTGTTGTTGTTGTTGTTGTTATTGACAAAATGTGATAAAGTGGTTAAGAACACAGCTTTGGAATCTAATTGAAAAACAACCAACACTTTACTACATGTTTACCCTGTTCCAGGCACTACGCTAAGAGCTTTACACGTGGACTGTCTACTTTATTCTCTCCAAAATCTTAATCTTTACATATTTACTTCATTTTTTTAAAGCATATGGTGCTCTAAACTCTATGCTAGGCACTGAGAATTCAGCAGAAATCAAGACTGATAAGAATTTGCCCTCAAGGAGCTAATAACTGTATTGAGGGAGACAGACAGTAAACAAGGAATTAAGAATTTTTAGACTATTACATATTTGTTATCCGCTTGCCTATCTGTTAGTTCGTCTCTCCTTACTAGAGTGTAAGCTCCATGGGGTGGCTGTTCCCTGCCAGCTCCCCAGCACAGAAGCCAAGCCTAGCATAAAGGGAACTCAACGGAACATTTGTTGTGGTTAAAAACAATAGTGCACTGAAAGAAACAAGTGGGGAGCGGGGTGTTACTTTAGATGGGGTGATTAGGGAAACATCCCTCTGATGTTTCAAAGAAACTGATGGAAACACTGACGCTTAGAGAGATCAAATAATAAATCACCCAAGGCCACATGGCTACTCTAGGCCAAAGCCAAA
Source organism: Camelus ferus (assembly GCF_009834535.1). Taxonomy (NCBI): domain Eukaryota; kingdom Metazoa; phylum Chordata; class Mammalia; order Artiodactyla; family Camelidae; genus Camelus; species Camelus ferus. The sequence continues at coordinate 13,894,718 of NC_045716.1, read as the reverse complement.
ATTCAAACTGAAAGTCTGATTTCAGAGCCCACACACCTTGCAGGAGAGGTGATGTCTGTGACATTCTCAGAACAAATGCCTGGCACACAATAATTGCTCAGTAAACATCTTACATCCCCTAGTGGATTGTTAGTTTCTAAATCAATCTTGTTTTAAAAGTGTGGAATTATTGACTGGCTAGTGAATTACTGATTCAGCAGGGATCGTTCTTCGGACACAAAGTCAGTTTGGTTTTTTCCTTTCCCCTCAGATGAGTGGGCAAGATGTTTAGTGGGTGATGGAAGAGAGAACGTCACAGGATACTGGAGGTGGGAGGGAATTCCAGGCATCTGTGGGAGGCAAAGCAGTTCGGCCAGCTGCTCCAGAGAGCAGCCCCCACTGCACCAACATTGACGACTGGGCCAGAGTTGCTGGAAACATTTCTCTCCTAGCCGCAGTGACTGAAAGCACTTCAGGAGAGCCCGGTCTTGACAAACGTCCGTGCTCTCCGAGGCAGAGCAGAGGCTGAGCAGGAGGAGCTGGGGGGAGGTGGAGGAAGGAAAGCCACCAGAGTAATAACTGCTCCTGGCCCTGCTCTGTGCCAGCTCCAACCAGCCAGCTCTGACCTCGTTCCCACAGGGCTGCTAAGAGCCCTTTGGGGAGAACCAGGCATTCCTCAGAGGAACACAGAGCAAAGGAAGGCCCCTGCAGCCTCAAAGGGGCAGACAGCAGGCATGACTCACTGCCCTTTTTTGGAGGTTGAGAACTTGGCTTAAATGGATCATTGCCTTATTAGCGTTTCTCAAACAAAAAGACAATGCAAACAAGCGCTCAACCAGGAAGCAACAGATGGCTTCCTGCTCCCGCCCTGGTGGCCCGAGAGCGCAGAGCAGGAGCGGCCCCGGGGTCCTGTTGCTCTCCTTAACAGAATCCAGTTGGGAAAGTCAACTGACCACCTCTCAGCCACATTCCATTAACGGGCTGACCAACATAACAACAATTCTGGGAAGCCAGTGTTAATACCCCCATTTTACAGATGGGGAAAGTCAGACTGAGAGGGATCAAGTGATGTGCCCAGAATCACAATGTAAGTGGGGAATCAGTGATCTGAACCTAGATGTGTCTGATTATTTAAAGCCACTTTTTTGTACCACAACATTATGCCTTTAAAAAGATCTAAGCCCAGGGAGGGATTAAAAACGCAATTGCAGAGAAATCTGAAATCTGACTGCGGGCTGCTGACAGATTGGCCATCCAGAAGATACAGTTCCTGAACAAAGCCCATGCTCGGGCTGGCCTTCCTCCATGCCGCGTGGTAGCTGGCTCACTAATAATTGGTCCAGTGAGAAAGAGTGCCGGGAAGATGACAAGCCCGAACCCCCAGGGACTGCTCTTAAATAGGAGCTTTACTTAAAGGATGGGATGTTCAAAGAGGTTGAGATTTCCACACGCGCTCTCTTCTGACTCCCAGGAGAGAAGCTTTCATTCCAGGGAGTCACAATATTTGTGCGTCTATCAGGCAGCTTTCTCTTTTTAAAGCTGCACGGCACAGCCAGTTTTGTAGCTCTCGATTTATTACAAAGGCTGCTAGGGGAGATGGCAGAGAGCTGGAGGGTGTGGGTATGTGAGAGGGAGAGACAGAGAAAGTCAGAGATATTAGGCAAATCCCTCATCCTCACAGTCCCTCAAACAGAAAGAAAATGCCCCCTATTTGATAGCAATGGAGTCAAGACGAATGAGGATTTCAGATATTGAAACTGACTTCCCCTTAAACCAAGTTCCTCTGCTGAGGTTATGATTCCAACACCTGTTCCCCTCGAAATTGAAGTGTATCAAAGAAAAGGGAGGATTGAAACTAGGCAGGACCTGTGGGGCTCTCCTGGGTATAAAAGCCTTTCCGAGCCCCATTCCTTGTTTGTAGACTTCAGCCTCCTAGACCCTCCCAGAGTTTCAAAGGGCAGATTCAAACAGTTACTAAGCAGGGAAGGAGGGAATGCAGAAACAAAGGAGGAGGAGTTGAGAAACAATGGAGCAGCGATAAAGGAGGTCTGGGTTCCTTCTCAAGGAGTATGCATAACAATGGATCTCTGAATTCTTCTGCTGGAACTAAGGCCTCCACACAGGTGGAGGGTGGTAACTTCAGGCTTGAACACAAGCACCTGGGCCTCAGGCTGGTTGGAACCAGAAGGCTGATGACTGAGATTCCTGGAACACCACCCTGTTACCTCACCACCAACCAATCAGAGGAGGGTTACACACCCTGCCGCCTCCTCCCAAATTTTGCCTATAAAAACTCTTCCCTGAAAACCACTGGGGGAATTCAGGCTAGGAGTGACCTGTTATCCTTGCTTGGCCCTTGCAATAAACCTTTCTCTGCTCCAAACTCCAATGTTTCTGTTTGGCCTCACTGTGCGTCAGTCACACAAACTTGGATTTGACAACAGTACAACCAAAATTTAGACAAACAGGCTTAATACTAAACCTATTCAGTAGATATATTACGTTTATCGATCAACAGTATTTGGGACCTGCTATAAAAGACTCCCCTGATTGGTTTCATCCATTCATTCCTTCTTTCATTCAGCAAGCCTATATGGAACTCTTACTAGGGAACAAGAATTGTTCTGGGTGCTGGAAATGCAAAGATGAATGAAACACAGTGTCTTTCTCTGAAGAGTTTGAATATAGCCTAGCGAGTTCTCTAACAAAAGGCACTTTGGAGCCCAGAGGCTACTTTGGCTTGAAATACCAGCGTTAGCCTCATTCCTTTGAGTTAAGGCACCAGCTACATTAGAATGTCTGTGAATTAGGGATAACTCAGTAGCATGTATTAGCTGGTTAGTGTCCCTCTGAAATGTGACAAGACCCACTGAGAAAGTTTTAATGGAGAAATATCAGAAGGTCCAGGAGCCTATAAATTGTGTCAGCGGAATAACAAGTGCCACGTGAGGCTATTTGCAAAACATGAAGAGAACCTCCTGTCCTCCTCTGTGATTTGACGTCTCTTCAGAAACACGTCTTGGCACGTACTGCAGTGAATCACAAGACAGAACACAGTTCACTTTCAACATACCGGCACTCCACTACAAAAACATTTTCTTTTTTTCAAGTCCATGTGCCAGCAGTTTAGCCAAGCCAATCAAGGCTTTTTATTTGATCATGAAAATTGTGGTGTTTTAGGTCATAATGTTTGCTGGACACAAAAATGTAGTTTCTGATATGACTGCAAACTGGATGTTTTTCTAATTGCATTTACCAGTCTAAAATATTTTCACTGCCCCATCACAACAAACAATATAAACCAGGCCATCTAAACACTGGCCTTGCAGGCTTGACCCTCAATGAAATCTCAGCTTTAAGACTGAGTTCTCTCCAGGTGAATGCCATATGACCGTGAATGAACTGCCCATCAGATTCCCGCAGTATCCCAATTGTCCCCAACATGCCTGGCAAAGCCAGCGGTGCTTGCTAAGGAAAGTAGGTGAACAGACCAATTTAATTCCATGGGGAGCATTCAAAATGTCCTTCCCTTTAGCCCAGAAAATGCCATTTCATTAACTTGTATGTCTTAACTGTGTAAGATGTCTGTCATACCGTGTTTATTTCATTATGATAAAGTTAGGGAATTCTCAAGAAAATTTTAGAGTAAAATGGCATCAGACATTATGCTTTTATCTTTTTTGTTGTTAAATAAAAATGTTTCTCCAAGTCTGAAGCTGTAAGTCAACTTTCAGAAATTTCCTCCTAGACTTCCCCAAGGACTTAGCTGCATTGGTTGTACCCCAAGTCATCCCCCCCATATCAACACAGAAATCTCCCAACTCGTCTTCAAGATGAGTACTCCATCCAGGTTTTCAGGACTCCTTGAGAACTTTATGTAAACTAAAGCCAGCATACCTCAACTTTTGTGACTCTATATAAGCTCAGGGATCATGCAACAGCCAAAGATTGGCATTTTAATCACCTTTTTACAGATGGAAAAACAGGTTTAGGAGTGGAGTTAAATATATAAGTTGCCCCAGGTCAGTCAACTAGTAAGGTTGAGTGGGGAACCTATCTTAGCACGTTCACCCTGGATCCCATGATTTCTCTCCTGTGCCACCCTGACTGATTTTAATTCTAGACCCAAAGCAAGATGTGAAGGCATTTCAATTTTTTAATTAAGAAATAATTAATTAATAAAGCAAATCTATTACAACATCATAGACTCTTTTTTTTAAATGTTATGGGTCAGCAATATGATTTTGCATATTTTTCACTTCCATGCCCACCCTCGAGCTATTAGGAACTTTCTAGAAAATTATCAATTTCCTTGGGGTGATTTTTTTTTTTAACTTTCCTCATTAAATGAAATTCTGGTTTTTCTCAAGAGTGTCTTTGAAATCTCTAGACAACACTTTCCCCTCCAAGCCTTTTCTGAGGTGGTGATATCTTTTTGCCACATTTTGAGCATGGACTTTCACATGGAAGAGTTGAACTCAAGATTCCCATAAACATATAGACATCTGTTTGATTCAATACTGCTACCACCCAAGGTCACCCAGTGGACTAGCCCCATGATTAGTCTTAAAAGTGTTCTGTTATTCTCTCCGATAAAGAACTGGATTCCTCTTTAAAGCACTTGGACCATTTGTGTTTATCAAAGCCTGTCTTACTTCATGGGGTTGTGCACTGGCCTCTAAATGTCACCAATAATGTTGAGTGCCACCACTGGTGGAGTGTCTACCAGATCTATGCCAGGTATTAGTTATAAATTATTTTATTTCATAGTCACAACAATCCTATGAGGCAGGTATTTCTACAGTTGAAGAAGCAGATTTAGAGAAGTTCAATTATGTGCTCAAGGTCACACATCTAGATTGGCAAAACTGGTCTTTAAAACACATTTCTTCCCGACTCTGGAGCCAACACCCTCTCCCACACTTTACTTGACCTCACAATTACAAAATGCTCTCACAGGTATGTCATAGGATTTTGGAAGTCCAAAGACTATTCTGATACTCCTAATTTATTTTATCTATCATTCCCAGACCTCCAAATCAAGGACTGATATAAACGAACCCTGGGCACATAATTTTTAATTGAATGGTCTATATATTGATGTTTCCTCAGTTGGATGTCCTCCTGATCATGTCTGGAGTTATTTTCTACGTTTGTTTCTTTTTCCTCTGGGGAGATATATTTGATCTGAGAGCATCTATTGTTTTCTGGAAAAAAAATTTCTCATTAGGCTCTGGGCTTGCTGTAGGTGTCAGAAGTGCTTCCTCAGATTTGTTGGACACAAACATTATTAGTACCTAGTGCTTGAGAATGTTTGTAGAAAGAGAGAATGGCCTTTGTTAGTAATACCACCATCAGCTTTCTTAATTAAGTTGCTGGTACTGGATGTTCTAGGCACTTTGGTAAAGAGAGAAGCAAAATGGAGCCCCCGTTAATGCTGTTCTGTAGTGGAGATGCCCTCTGCACAACACCAATAAAAGAGGTCTGCACCTACTGCAGGCAATCAGTAATTCCATTACAGAATTATGGTTGGGGTGGGGAGCTGCAGCTGAAGGATGTTCGTGAATTTAGTAACTTCTGCAGATTTCTGTTGTCACTGGAGTAGAGCCACTTCTGTTGAAAGCAGGGTTAATTGCTCTGGTCTGAAAAAAAACATTGAGAATAACAGGAAGCCTCTCCATGTCAAAAAGGTTTTCTGTAAGATGTACAGTTTCCAGGCTGGAAAAGATGAAACTAATATTCATTGATCAATTAAGAATATTAAAAGAGGAGATAATGAAATGTGAACTTGGGTAATATAGACCTTTATTCCTTTTTCAATAACATTACTGTGTTTTTGCCCTCCATTACCAAAAAAAGAGAAAACAAAGTAGAAAAGAAAATTTCACTGAAGCAAATTTGTGACATGCAGAAGAACATACACAAAAAAATCATACCACCTGGAGATAATCACTACTTTTATATTTTTCTGTGCATATATAAATATACACTTTCATATATTTGAGATCATATTATGCAGACTGTTTTTAAGCTAAATTTTCACATAATGGTTTTCCCATATAAGATATGGGATAACTTTATAGTTTTCTCTTTTTGATCTGGGATTAAATGATTTTACCAGTTCCTGTCACTGAGTAGTTAGTTATGGTTTCTAGTTTTTCCTATTACAAACGACGTAGAGATAAATTATACATACCTGGTTGTGCATCTATCTAGCTGTTTCTGCAGAATAAATTCCTGTGAAGTTACTACCTCAGTGCGAACAGACCTAAAAAACAAACAAACAAAAAAACCTCAAATCTTTTCGCAGTACATTGCCAAGTTGCCTTCTCGAGTGTTTGTATGAACTCAGTACCAGCATCAGTACCTAGTTCTCGCATTCCCACCTGGGCTTGGTTTTATCAAATATACTCACTTTTGCCAATGTAACAATGTGGATGCTGATGATCGCTAAGGTTATTAAGTACTCCCTCCTGCCAGGTGCTGGGCTAGTTTTACTAAGAGCTTACGTGAGTCTACCATTTCAGGTTCTCCATCAGCCCAACCAAGTGAGGACCAACCTTCTAGTCCCAGGCCATTCATTATAGACAGCTCTCAAAGAAACTGGAAACTAAAACCCCAATGCCTTTGATTCCCTTGTTCATCTGATACTGCTCACAAGTCAGCCGCGCCGGCCACCCGTTCCCTAGGCATGATCTCCAGGATGTTCTGTTCCTCCCAGCTACACCCGCCCACCCACAGATCCGCACCTCCAAACCCTCCCTCTGCAGGTGCTGCTTACAGCTAACGCTCCCTTACAGATCCTCCCTCTTCTCTGGGTGCTCCCATCCTCTCCCAGCCTTGAAAGAGCCCTGGCTCTTCATTCAGGACCCGGCTTCCGTTGCAGCCCTCTCAAAATGTAACTATTTATTCCCTAGCTCGTCACATACCTCCAGGCTGCATGTCCTATTCGCTGGAAGAAACAGCTGCAGGTGGTTGCCCAGAGAGGGCAAAAATCTGCAGCGAAGAGAGCGGAGACAGGTGGCTGCTGATTTTTGTTACCATTTTTGTAGTTTTATTTAACTTTAAAGATGACATACATGTGACTACACTGTATAGCACAGGGAAATATACACAAAATGTTATGATAACTCACAGAGAAAAAAATGTGACTGAGTGTGTATATGTCCATGAATAACTGAAAAATTGTGCTGAACACTGGAATTTGACACAACATTGTAAAATGATTATAAATCAATAAAAAAAATGACCTACATGTAAAACAACACACATGCCTTAGTGTGACAAAAATAAAAATTAAATTTTAAAGACGAGAGTATAGAAAATACCAGTAACTTACCCAAAGTCACATAATAAAATGTTATCTCATTGTTTTTTTTTTGTTTTTTTTTTTGTATTACTGCTGAATTTGACTTCTTTTCTGTATGTTTACTGACTGTTGGAATTTCATAATTTATAAATTATATTATTCTCACCTTTCATTTGGGGATGTTTATCTTTTGACTAATTAATATACACTATTTAGGTACTATGCACTTTGCCCCTATCGTATGTTTTGTAAATCATTTCCTCAGTTTATTTTCTTATAGCTTTATTAATGCTATTTTCCATGTGTACAGAAGTTTTATGTTTTCATATAGTCAAAAATTTCAGTCTTTTTATAGTTTTTGCTTTTAAATTTCCTTTCTTATTCAGTAATTCATGCATACACATTTATATTTATATATACAGTTGTTTACAGTGTTCCCTCACAACCCTTTTCATTTTTGGCAGATTGATAATGATGTCCCCTTTTTCATTCTTGTCCTTAGTAATACGTGTCTTTTCTTTTTTTTTTCTTGCTCAGTCTAGGTAAAGATTTGTCACTTGTGTTGATTTTTTTCATGCAATCAACTTTTTAATTGACTTTCTCTATTGTTTTTCTGTTTTATTTATTTTACTCTGATATGCAGTATTTCCTTCGCTCTAGTTGCTTTGTGTTTACCTTTTTTTTTTCTTTAAGTTTCTTAAGGTGGAAGGTTAGGTTACTGATTAGAAGTTGTTCTTTTTTAATATAGGTGTTTACAGTTATAGATTTCCCTGTAAGTACTGCTTTAGCTGCATCCTATAAGTTTTGGTATGTTGTGTATTCATTTTCATTCATCTTAAAATATTTTCTAATTTCCCTTGTGATTTCTTCCTTGACCCATGAATTACTTTCTTGGGAACGTGTCATTTAATTTTCTCCTCTGTCTGTCTGTTATTGATTTCCAATTTAATTCCACTTTGGTCAGATATCATGTTTTGTATGATTTTCATCTTTTTAAATTTACTGAGACTTGTTTTATGACTTAGCATGTGGTCTATCCAGGAGATGTCCTGTGTGCTTTTGAGAAGAATGTGTATTCTGCTTTTTGGGTGTAATACTCTATAGGTAGGCATTCATTAGGTCAAATGGGCATTCATTTGGTCAAACGGGCTCACAGTGTTCAAGTTTTCTATTTTCTTGGTGCTCTTCTGCCTAGACACTTGACAGTATTGAAGGTGAGTCTTCCATGAGTTTTGGCTTACTACTTTTTACCTCTTTTTGACGTAAGTTTAATTGTTTATATTTTCTTAGAAAATTATGTATTTAATTCAAATTTCCAAATTTATTGTATTAAGCATATTCTTAAACATCTTAAACATTTCTTCTGTATTTATGGCTATATTTTCTATCACATTCCTAATGTTTTATATTTGTTGATTCATTTTTGTTTTAGATTGGATAGTAGATTATCTGCTTTCTTGCATGTTGTCCAAAGAAACAACTGGATTTTTACCATTTGTTTTCTAATTAATAAATATCTGCTTTTATCTTTGTTAATGTCTTCCTACTTTCCTTGGGTTTGTTCTATCGTTCTTTTGCTAAAATCTTGAGTAGAACATTTAGTACATTTAGCTTGTATTTATATTAATTTCATGATAAACTTCTTTCAGTCCACAAATTTTACCCTGAGTATGGCTTTGGCTACCTTTATAAGTTTTGCTATTTACTATTCTTATTACCATGATTTTCTAAGTATTTTGCAGTTGTACTTTGATTTCCTCTTTGACCCAGGAATTGCTTAAGAGAGTATTTAAAAATTTCCAGTTGTTTTGGTGGGTTTTGTTGTTGTTGTTAAGTTTTTGTGGCTGAATATGTGGGCCAATTTTTGTGAATAGTCAGTGTCTACAGGTTAGACAGCAAGGATCAGCAGACTAGAGCCAAATCCTTCCCACTACCTGTTTTATAAAAAAAAATGTTATTGAAACATATCCATACCCAGCTCATTGATTTACTGCTCACAGCTGCTTTCATGCTACAACTGTGGAATTGAGTAATTTTGGTACAAACTGAATGGTCCATGAAGCCAAAAATGTTTCCTATTTGGCCCTTCACAGAAAAGTTTTGCCAGTCACCACAGAGGAATTGAGTATGTAGAGCATAAAAATCGACAAGATAGTCTTTAAATAAAACACTTATGTTTCTAAATAAATAAAACTTACAAGTATATAATGTAATTTCGTAATTAAACAAAACACAATGAAAGCATTGACTATCACAGAAGTGACTACGTTGCTGAAAGAAATCTTGGGAAGTGTCTCAATCCAACTCTGGTGACCACTTCTCAATACCACAATGTAACCAAAGGAAGCTCAGATTGGATCATGCATACCCTGGAAGAACACAAATAATATGGAAAGTCACACTTTTCAACTTCCTGGAATATCAGTATTGTGATTTAAAAAACCTTTTCTTTATTGAAGTATAGTCAGTTTACAATGTTGTGTCAATTTCTGGTGTACAGCATAATGTTTCAATTATACATATACAAACATATATTCCTTTTCATATTCTTTTTCATTATAGGTTACTACAAGATATTGAATAGAGTTCCCTGTGCTATACAGTAGGACTTTGTTGTTTAATGAGATGATTATTGAGTTAAAAATATTAATGTAAATACACCAATGCCAAGGAGTAAAATGTAACACCTGTATCCATTTTTAAGATCAAACAAATTATTAGACAATGTTATCCTTGACTGTGGTGGGTTAATTAAGCTACACCCCAGACCCCTAAGAGGATGCCTTTATTCATGCCGCTGTGGCAAGTTGCTGTGGAAATGTGGTATAAGAGCAGGGTGTTCTTTTTTTTATTAACATTTTTTTATTGAGTCATGGTCATTTTACAATGTTGTGTCAAATTCCAGTGTAGAGCACAATTCTTCAGTCATACATGAACACATGTATATTCATTGTCACATTTTTTTTTTGCTGTGAGCTACCATAAGATCTTGTATATATTTCCCTGTGCTATACAGTATAATCTTGTTTATCTATTCTACATTTTGAAATCCCAGTCTGTCCCTTTTCACCCCCTGCCCCCTTGGCAACCACAAGTTTGTATTCTATGTCTGTGAGCCTGTTTCTGTTTTGTATTTATGTTTTGTTTTTTGTTTTTTTAGATTCCACATATGAGCGATCTCATCCGGTATTTTTCTTTCTCTTTCTGGCTTACTTCACTTAGAATAGCATTCTCCAGGAACATCCATATTGCTGCAAATGGCGTTATGTTGTCGGTTTTTATGGCTGAATAGTATTCCATTGTATAAGTATACCACATCTTCTTTATCCAGTCATCTGTTGATGGACATTTAGGCTGTTTCCATGTCTTGGCTATTGTAAATAGTGCTGCCATGAACACTGGGGTGCAGGTGTCTTTTTGAAGTAGAGTTCCTTCTGGATATATGCCCAGGAGCAGGATTCCTGGGTCATATGGCAAGTCTATTCCTAGTCTTTTGAGGAATCTCCATACTGTTTTCCACAGTGGCTGCACCAAACTACATTCCCACCAGCAGTGTAGGAGTGTTCCCTTTTCTCCACAGCCTCTCCAGCATTTATCATTTGTGGACTTTTGAATGATGGTCATTCTGACTGGTGTGAGGTGATACCTCATTGTAGTTTTGATTTGCATTTCTCTGATAAAAGCAGGGTGTTCTTTGTAATAATGATCTGTGTGTGTTTGTGTGGATGTGTGTGTTCTCAATCACCTCTGTTCAATACCTAAGAGGCTAGCCCAGAAATCATTACAATTATACCATTCTGCAGTTGCAGAAACTGGCAATCTGGATAGCAGCCAAAGAAAATTCTATCTACTACTAACTAAAAACTTCATGTCAAGACAGAGTTCGGAGTACTGAGAGGGCAGGTGGAGCGTCCCCCCAGGACAGGCAGGAATGACAGGCCCCCATCCTGGGTGCAGGGTCACACTGCTGGGACCGATAGCTGTCAACTATACCACACCCACCTCAACTGAAGGAGCAAAAGCTCTGAGCAGCTTCCCAATTTCCATCTCGAAGGACCACAGGGAGTGTTGTTCTGTCAGCTTATCCCAGGAAGCCAGGATTCTCCAGCCAGGATTCTCTTCTTCTTGGTCCCCTTCTTTTCTGTAGTTTCTGGTCTCTGAGTTAAAGGGCGTAGAGAGAAGAGAGGATAAAACATCCTCAGAGAGCCACAAGCCTCTGCTGTTTTTCTTCCCTTTCCTGGAAGAAAACTATTAGGTAAGGAGAAAACCTCAGGAGCTCTGGTGAGTAATTCAGAATTCTATTCATAACCATCATGAGTATTTCAGTAGAAACATTTGAGTAGTAACACCAGTGTAAGCTGACCAGTCCCACTGTCGTGTGGTCTGCATGGACGGGATGAGAAGAAGGTTATTAAGACTCTATCCAAGGGAAGAGGATATAGCTCAAGTGGTGGAGTGCATGCATGAGGTCCTGGGTTCAATCCCCAGTACCGCTTCTAAAAATAAATAAAGCTAATCACCTCCCCCTGAAATAAAATAATACAGTAACACATAAAATGTTTTTAGAAAGATTCTGTGTTTATTCTATCTCACAAATGAGAGATGAACACTGCATTCCGGGAATGAATACCCCATCTTTTCCATAGATAGCCCAGATGAAATATAACTCAAAATTACTTAATTGGCTAATCTCTGATTTCATGGTTGGTATGGTAAAGTCCAATCCTGTTTCTTCAATAGTGGCAGAGATTGCTATCTGTCTGCCCAATATTCGCTCTCTCTCCTTCTTCCTTATAACGTAATTCTGATTTGGGGAGGAGGGTGAGTGGTGAAATGCCCAGCTGAAAAACTGAATGTCCCAACTTCTCTTATAGAGGTTGGGTAACTTCATGACTAAGTTCTAATACATTAGATCTTTCGGGAAAGCCCCTAAAAAATGGCTCTTGAATCAGTTGGGAATCCCCTTTGGTCTTCCCCTTCTTTTTTGTCCTGCCTGCACTATGGATTCGATGGCTGGACATGCAATGTCCAACTTGTGACCTTGTAGTGACCTGCGAATGGTAACCATGCAAGATTGATGGCTTCTTGAAGGAATCGGGGGCACTGATGAGGAGCCAGCCCTTAATTGCCTACATCCAAGCTTCATTTACATGAGAGAAAAATAAACTTCCATCGTTTTTAGGCCACTGTTACTCCAGAGCTCTTGCTAACAGTGGAACACTTCCTCTGTGACTGGCATGATGTCTCTGGTTAGGTGTTTTCCCTTTGCAAAGGAAAATTGGTAATACAGATTTATACACCAGTCTTCCAGAAGTTTGGTTAGGAGGAAACAAGCTCCCAAAGACCTTTGTACTTCCAGTGAACTACCAAGTTGAATTTCTGGGTCCTGTGGTACATAGACTATGAGATAAGAAGCTTTTACTTAGGAGAACAATCAAGTAAACAGGTCCTTGAATTGAGATCAGCTTTTAGTTAAGAAAAAGTGGTAGACAGATTCTGTGAAAAGCTGGAAGATGAAACAGAATTAACTAAAAAGGTAGTCATGTCAGATCTGGATAACTAAAGCAAGAGGTGTGGCAGCCTTCTCCGTGCAAATCCAAACTGCCCTGCCACTACCCTGTGAGCCTAGAATTCACTCACGGTCCCGAGTTTCAGGAGCTGGTAGAGCAGCCACCACTGACTTTCCCAGGGGGAAGCAAGTTTCCTTTCCTGCCACCCAAAATGAACCTTTGTTGTACCTGAAGTAACCCTGAGAGCCCATACTGGTCAGCTCTAGGACTTGGCTGTTGTCCAATACATGTAACCCATGCTTGTTCAATATTGGTTGATTAATAGAGGACAAAAAAAGAATGACCAGATCTGAAGCCTGACCCTCTCTGCCTTGCAGCACCAGGGTTCTGTCTCCACAGAGACCTGCCCTGTCTTGCTGAGGCCAGGCTAACCTGATAACCTCAGGAAATATGCACGGAAGCTTTAGTAGGCTGCTCCTCGCAGGTGACATGTTTCTAAGTAGATAGGAATTTTTGAGAGATACTGTTGTTTTTAGCCAAAAGTCACGTAGAGAGATGCACTGGGCTCAGCCAGGCTTTTGGTGTTCTCTCAAAGTGCACCATCCCTACTGGCTGCTTTATCAGTGGCAGAGAAGTGTTTTCACAGTGGAACTCCCAGCTGCCAGGTTGGGATGGGGAGGTGCTGGGTGGGTGGCGGAGGGGACGATGTTTTATGTTGCAACACAGGGAGTCTCAGGAAGTCGATGACCCCGGAGCTCCTGAGGACTCCCGTGAGGTCAATTCATCTTGGGGGTTGTTCTCTCCTGCCTATGAGCTGAGGCTGACTACAAAGCTCTTTCCACCCCCAGAGCACGATTACGGAGACAGAAAGCAGAGTGGAGCAGGACCTGAAGGTGGAGCAGGGCAGGGAGAAAGAAAGTCTCACACAGCCCTCTCGGACACAACACTTCCCTTTTATAAGAAATATTTAATAAAATCCCTTTACTGCCTGGAAATGAAGTCTTAGATAATAGAACCTACCTGCACATATAATTTTTAAAGTCAACATAATGCCCTACCCATATAAGAAGAAATTAGTGGATACTAAAATACGATATATTTAGATATGGGAATACAAACATACACTGCATCAGAAGACACAGCAAAGAGCCAGATGTTTGCACCTTTACTTGAAATCACTGTGAATGCAACAGTCACACATACAAATTGCTATAATTGCGGTTAAATTGCAGCAAAATTGATATGTTGTGGTCAAATTGGTGATTCAATATCATGAGCAGTATTGCTGTCAGAAACACGTATTTCCAAAATTGTGAAAACCTTCTGGTGAAAACAAAATACCGTCTTCCCCTGCTTCACATAGTTACCTTCTAGGCTCAGATAATTATCTGTAGGGTTTTTAACTACAGAAATGTCTCATGGAATTTTTCAAAGTCATATGAGACTCCAAGCAGCCACTGTTATGGGGGATTACTTTGTGAGTTTCAGGAAATATAGCATCCTTTGCCCTCTCCCTAAAAATATCCACCGTACTCTCCAGCCTTCGTGACAAATGAAAACACCCCAGTAAATTTCCAAAACATTCCCAGTGGTATTACCCTCATTGAGAATAATCAATGTCTGGGGACACCCCAGGGAATGATTTGGAGGACGATCACATGCTGTACCTCTATGTATGGCGTGAATAGTTCAGTAGCATAATAGAAGGTGAGAGCTAAACACTGATCAACAATACAGGCGTACGTTAGTGACATGTTTCCCAAGAAGTTAAAAATATCCTGGCCATCAGAGCAAACTATAAAACAGACACAGTCGAATTCAATTGGCGATTTGCTAAATCATTTTGAAGAGCTAGGAATTCCTACAACGAGAGATTTAGTGCTAACCTGATGGTGGTGATAGATCCAAAGAACTTTAGGTAAGTTTGATGAAGATCAATCGGTCAAAGGTGAATTTGCCAAAAGTCAAGTCTCTAAATGACCAATTAACCAAAAGCCAATGTGTTGAAAACTAATTTGCTGAATGATTATTTCATCCAAACTGCCAAATCTGGTACCTGAAACCAGGTTAGAAGAGTTCACTGCAGTAATTTCACTACAAGCGCATTTACAATAGCTGTGTCACTGAAGCTGACCCGTTCCTAGTGTATTTGGCACTTTGGTCTATGTCAGTAAGTACTGAGAGGATCTTGTGTATTTCAAAGTTCATGCATTGTGCACAAACCCAATGTTGAGGATTTTATAAATAATAAGGTAGGTTTCTCTCTGCAAATACATTTAGCCCACTGTCTTTCCTATTAACTCTTAATCATGGCCCTGTGAATAAGCTCAATCAAATAAATCTTTTGTGTATGTGTCAAATTTCAGACTCCTTTCACTTTAATGTCATATACATGAAAGAATTGTTTGCCCTTTAAACAGTTTTATACCAATTCGACCTTCCCTATTTTTGCCAGTTATCGGTCTTTTGAATGAAGATTTTTGTCTGCTTGTTAATTGTACATATCCACAACAAACGTGGAAACTGGCAAAATTATTTTCATGAAATGAGGTCTATGTACAAATTGAGGCATGTGGTCCATAAAATCCAAGTTGGGTATAAGGCCTCAAAACTAGAGAAGTCAGTGATCTGTTTGAAGGGTGAGCTCACCCATTAACGTGTAAAACGTTGTCCATTAGAGACAAACAAGATCTAAAAGGTGAAGAACATAAAGCAGACATTCAGCTGAGCTTCCTGACAAATTCTCAGTGAAAGAGCTGAGAGTAGGGGGAAGGCTGTAGCTCAAGTGGTAGAGTGTATGCTTAGCGTGCACAAGGTCCTGGGTTCAATCCCCAGTTCTTCCATTAAAAAATAAATAAATAATTACCTCCGCCATAAAGATAAATAAATTAAGCCTAACTACCCTGCCCAAAACTTTGAAAGTAAAGTTAGTTAGTTTTTTTAAAACCTTAAAAAAAAAAAAAAAAAAAGCTGGGGTGAAGCAGTTCCCATGAGACACACCAAACAAAAACTGAAAATAAATCTTCAAAGAGGATTGAAGCAATATAATACAAGGAATCTGTTCTAAGCACCATACATAGTCAATAAAATCAGGGTTTTGATGAATTAATAATTTGGTAAGTTGGTCGCTTGGCATATTGATGATCTAGAACATTTCTTTTGAGCAAACGGAAATACTGCCTTTTGGAAAGTCGCTTTGCTTCTCTCAAAAAGTGATGTGATCGGCAGCAGAGGAGCTGGAAATAGAAGAGTGACAGAAGCAAGCGTGGGGAGGGCCCATTTTAGCAAAGCCCATTAATGATAACATCCCCTTCTCAATTCGGGCCTGCACATATGTCCCCACTGTGGAGACAGACGCCTCGGTCTAGTGCAGCCTGCTGCCGGGAACCGGTGGATCACATAAACAGCCCTTCCTCTGATTCCACACTCACCTGGAAGGCTTCTGATTATAAATGAGCATCCCCAGTAGTCTTCTTTCAGACAGCGAATTCGTAGGCCAAGGGTCAGGAATACCTAGTCACCTTGATGGATATAAATCTCAATGTGCATTAATAAATGGGCGCCTTTGTTTTTACACCTGTATTTTATGAGCTTTGTAAGTGGGGGTCAATGCCATGACGTCTGATCACCCCCAGGACCCTGGCAAGATTAATTTTTCACAATGTCTGTGAGTAATGGCCAGATCTGTTCTGAATTCACCCAGTTGGCTCAGCGAGTTTATGTTTCTATAATCTAGAAAAACATCATTGAGAAAGCCTCTACATTTAAAGAGTAGACTTAAAATAATTGCAGACAGGATGAACTATTTTTATTGTGTATTTTATATAAAAATCCTGAAATGATCTTCCTGTGTATCCAAAGTCCTACCTGTCTGGGGTCTAAGACAGGGTTGCATTAACAGAAATAAACAGTGTTTCTCTGGATCTGGCTTCAACCCATTACTGTGGGCCTTGCATCGTTCCATGCTCCACCCCCTGACACCACCCACAGCCCCACCAGTTATTTAGGGGGGTTCCCAAGGGGTTCTGAAGAGGTCCTCTGAGCTATCCCTGCCATGGTCCTGCTCTGCTCCGCTCATGTCAGTTGCATCTGCTGCCCCAGTGCTTCCCTGTGATGCCCACGGACAGGGCCAGCTCTAAAGGGCAGCCTTCTGATGCCAGGCCTCTTCCCACTGCTTCCCCAGCTGGAGGCAGAGCTGCGGGACTATTCCAGGTCCCCCAGGTACCAAAGCTGGGCCTTACTTGCTCCTATCCTCACCTCGACACCTTCTGCACTAAAGGGAAGGCGATTGAGTATCTGTCTCTTCTCCTCTGTGTCACAGTGGACATTGGACCCTGTGGTGCTGCCGCATGTTTCCAAAGAGTTGTCACAGAAGTCCACAGAGACTCAGTTCAGCTCATCCTAGGTCCAGCTAGAAGAGAGAGTGACCATTGCCGTGCAGAACTGGAATGTAGAGAAACTCAGGTGCAGCAGAGAAACAGGGAGCAATGCAGAACCAACCACCCACCCACAGAAGGCAGGGGCTACCAGCAGCAGGGCAGATGTGGGACCTGTCCTGCCCTGTCTGGAGGGAGAGGAAAGTGAGAATTACCATCAAAACCCCACCAAAGAACACAGGTCACTTTTATAATCATTTTTTAAAAAGATAGCTTCTCAAACCATCACTGAAATAAAGGAATACAGTCATTTGTTGAGTTTGATGCTTACAGTCACAGATACAAACTGCCATCAGAGGTCCCAACAGTGTGGATACCGTCACTCTCAATGAATCATTTTGCTGTCTCAGCAAAGTCACAGGTGAACAAAACCCTTCTAGTGGTGTAGAAAGACACCAGATCTAACTGGACCCACCTAATATTTGCACCCATTCACAAGTAAATAGCTTCTGACACTCCTGTCCCTTTTCCTGCACCTTCAGAATGGCACTCAGTGGCATTAGTTTTCTCCAGGTTGTATTTCCCGAATCAATGACTTTTCAACTGTTCCCTCCCTCGTCATGTATCTCTGAACGATCATGTGCACATCCACGGGCACACACATGTACACGCAGTTTCCTCCTGACTCAGGTGACTTCCAAGGCTGCTGGTCGACCCTGGTGCTCTTTTCCTGAAGAATAGTTGCTCACTCCAGGCTTCACCTAGCAAATTTAGAGAATTTCCCCCCATTCTGCTCTGTTGCTTCAAGACGCAGAGAACCTCTGAATCACCCCTTACCAACACCATTTCCAGACAGGATTTGCAGAGGACATCTGTGTCCTACAGGAAGTCTGAATTCTCATTCTGCAGTCCCTCTAATTTATTTCAGCATTCGGTTTTCCCTTTCTTGTGAAATCTTTCTTTTATTCCACGTGTCTTTCTCTCAGCCTCACCCTTCATTCAAACTAAGTTGAGAGAGAGACTCTGCTATTTACAGCTGACCTTAGACTGCGTTTTGTAAGGTATGCTAAAGGATTTTCTACCCACCCCTGCCACTGGGTTTTAAAATTAATTTTAAAAGAGAACACAATTTCTGAGGCTGTCCTTTCTTGAAGGACATTTTTTATTCCCTCTGCAGAATGTGCACTGGGGATTGGTTTATAGGAAAAAAAAATTCTTTCTGGGCCTTTGTTTTGTTTTATTCCTGAGGTTGTTTGGGGGATGGGTGACCTGGTAAGACAACTGGGAACCAAAGGGAGTCCTCACTCTCTGAGCTTAATTTATCACATCATCAGGGTTCGCAGTGGATATTCTGAAATGCTAACAACCATCTCTACAAAAAACATTCTGCCTCAGGCCAGTCCTAGTCACCTTGATGGTTACTCTTTATCAGTATCTAGTATCTTGTTCTCAACTACAGTATTGGTCCCCCAGTGGTTAAAAGAACACACACACACACACACACACACACACACACACACACACACACACACTCATCCTGGGAGAAGTCTGCCTTCCAGAAGTGTTCTTATTGCTGCCCAAATCTGAACCTCCCCCTTGAGCAGAGAAGGGCAAAAGCGAGGACGGTGTACAGTGACATTTGAATACATCTCCCAGTTTGGTGCCCCGTGTTTTCCCCACCTCTCTGGTGAGGGTCTGGAGTTGGATGGGTGGAGGAGGTGGCTAGAGGAGAGGAGACAGCCACAGAAATAGCTACCATTGGGGAAACACTTCACTCCCTCTCTGCTCTGCTAAAATCCCAGAGAGAGGTGGGAAGTGGAAACGGACAGTACCGCTATCTCCAGGTTTCTATTGGGGCCCTTCCATGCTGGAACCAAAACATAGGACGTAAGACAATGGATGCTCTGGGTTCATGCTAAAGGGGTGGCAGGACCATTTTTCCAGGGAAATCCTGGCAGGGTTAACTATGAATCATGTTGATGCTAGTCTAAGGTGAACACAATGGAGATAAGTGTGCATCCGCTCTCCTCCCAATGTCGTCTTCTTAATTTCATCTTTGTCAGTCATGTTGGGGGACTGTGGGCAAGGCGGGTGGTGAGGGAGCAATCATTTCCAATTACTACCAACCACAAAGCACACAAAACTGAATGCAGATCACTCCTCAGACCACTGGTTCTGCCCAACAACATAGGGTCATTCCAGGATGGGATCAAGATATACAACATTCAGAGTGACCCCCTGAAAGCACCACTGTAAACATACGTATCGACTATATTTTTAAAAGCAAATAAACTTTAAAAAAAACCTTCAATTAGTGGGAATCCAACTATCTAGAACTCTTACTTAATTAGGATTGTAAACTATAAAGAAAAGAAAGATTAAAATAATAAATATTTATTGTGTCACTTCCATGTGCCAGGAAGTTATCTTATATAATATTTACACCAACCCTTGGGAAATCCTAAGTGTTTAAGAGGTTAAGTAACCTAGCCAAGATCATACTACCATTTGCAAGTGGCAGAACCAAAATTCAACCCCAGGTGCTGTGCTCGAATCTGCTGTGCTGTATTTTATCTTTTTTTGTTGTTGTGTATTTTTGGGTTTTTTTTTTTAAAGCCCTAAGTCTTGCAGTGGGTAAGAATCTTGCACGTGCTAGGGTAGTCATTAGTGCTGTTCACCAAATATTTTCAGATTTCCACCTTTTGGACACAGAAAAGGGAGAATGGTTCCTGGCCCCCTCCTGGGCTGGGTGGGGCCCCGTGACTGATTCAGGCCAGTGAGTTGTGAGAGGAAGTAATAGAAGCGATGTGCGTCACCTCTGGATGAGGGCATTTAATCATTGTTGAGAGACCTCCCAGAGCTCTCCTCCCTTCTGTGAATGGCCACGTTCCAGCTCCATCAGCATAGGCCCTGAAATGAGGACCCAGTCAACCCCAGGTAGATGTCTCGTGTTATGTTGTGTTGTGTGCCTGAGCTTTGGAGGTTATTTGCTGCTGCAGGGTACTCTGGCCTACCCTGACTGATACTGCCACAAGCTGGAGAGTACAAAAATGTACCTTTGTTTCCATTGAACTGAACTGAACTATCAAGCCCTCACTTCTACCAATGTAAAAAAATCTAGTCTTGCCCATTCAACCCGCTTTGTAATGTAATGCTCACTCATGTTTTGACGGGAAAACTCTTGGTCAAGTTTCTGTCCTTTGTCTTCCTTGCCCGGTGGGGCTTCTGGAGAGCCATTGTAAGTGGCGGGTAATGGAGAGAGTAAGAAGAGTAGTTAAGGGCCCCACAGCAAGGAGAGGTACAAGGTGGGACTTTTGCCCTAAGGTTGTCTTCTCATTTGCAGACCATCACGGCCATGTGACTTTCCTCTTGACCTTTGCAGTGAGTGTCCAGCACTGCCATGGCGTCCAAACACCAAACAACACTTGGCCACCTCCTCACCCCAATCAAAGGCCTTTGGGGTCTCCTAGTCCTCTCACACAGTTCTCCCTCCACACAAATCTCTGAACCTCAAGGCCTTTAAGACCCTGTGATGTAGTCCTTGAGTCATTCATTGTCTACAGGCACCACCGCTGACACCATGCCACGTCATGCGGAGGGTGGTTCTTTCTTTAAGAGTCATGCCATCTCCCTAGGCTATACCCTGGGGGGCAAGGAACAGGTGCCTGCTTATCTCAGGCCCCAGCCCCCTCAACTATCTGAGGTTCCTATCAATCTTGTCCTACACCCAGCTGCTGGGATTAAACCCAAGGAGAGAGGGATGGGGGTAGCGGTCAGGGTTTAGACCATTCTCAAAAGGGAGCTCAACAGTGTTGCCCCCTCTTGTTCCCCTTTCCCAATTCTTTCTTTCCCTCCCTCTTTGGAATAGAAAACTCTTTTCTGTCAGTGCTACTCAAAGTTCTGGTTTGCAGCAAGGGAAGGATTTGTGCCAGTACATAAATCAACACATTGCTTCCTTCATCAAGGAAGTCTGGCTACTGGGGGAGAAAAAAAGTGCCAACTGAACTAAACAGTGTTCCTGGTAATAAAGTTGATTTACCTTCTGTTATGAGCTCCTTATCTCAGTAATAAACAGTTCTCAGGAGGCAGCCTATTTTGCTGTGCATTCCTCCCTGTTCTGTGGTTTGTGGATAAACATTATGCCCAGCTTCCTTCCTGAGTTGGCTTTTGATGTTCAAAGCCAGCTTTGGGGATTTAAAAAAAATCTCACCACTCTCTGGTACCTAGTCTTTCAAGACTATTGTTTCAGCTATGAGTTTAAAACAACCCCATTTAACCATCCAGTTGCCTTCTTTGTTCGGTCTGTGTCTACCCTCATCCTGAGAATCGTTTTTTTTAAAAATCACTGCTGAGAGGGAAAAAGCTAAGATTTCCACCTGGTGCTGTTGAGGTTTTTCACTGTATTTCCTGTTTCCCCCTTGGACCATTGCATGGTTTTTAAGGTAAAGACTTATTCTATAAATGAGAATTCATCTTCTGAGTATTCGGATTAATCAAAATTTGCCTAGGGCTTTGTGTAGATGATTTTTTTTTTATTGCCAGTCATTTTGAATCTGTTCTCTTCTAACAGAACACATAGTCAGAAAGGTGTCTGACTTCCAATGATGTTAATTAAGAATTTGTAATGATATGAATAAATGCTTCTGATAACATGAGCTGAAAAAAGTGGGTTACAATATTGGGTTGCAGTGTGAGAACAACTTCAACAATAACCCTGAAAAGGCTGGGAAAAACAATAGAAATAAGTAAGTTTATTCATATTTTTAACTTATATAGTATTCTTTAATAGAGAAGATAATTTTACTTTTCAAGGGGACTGAATTTCCCAATTGACTTACAACTTGAGCAACACATTAATCTTGTTTATGTTTAGCCTTATATTGTTCTTTAGATGGTTTATCTCCCCAGCTTCTTTTACAAGTATCTTTTCTACAATATTTGAATAACTTTAAAAGGTCATCAAACCCTTCAATTGTCATTCCTTACTATTATCACCAACCCATTTACGACCCCTCCCCTTATACCTGATCATCATTCTAACCCAGCCCGCAGGTACCCAAGTCTGCCACATGTCAAGGAGTATGTGTGCTTGACATAGCACAGTGCTATTCTGTGCCATGCACTCTCTTACTTTGCTCATCCAGTGCAATGTTTTAAAGATTTATCCCATTACCAAAGATGTCTTATTTCCTATCTCAGAGGACAGTGAGGCATCTCAAATTCCTTACAGAGGCTATGAAGTGTCTAGAATTTAATTGTGAGATGACCCAGAGCCTCAATTACCAGGGTCTGAAAAAAACTGTTCGTAGATTTATTGAGATGTATTTCACATAGTATGATATTCAGCTATTCAACGTCTACAATTCAGTGGTTCTAGTATATTCACAACGTTGTGCAACAATCACTACTATCTAATTCCAGAAACTCTTCATCACCCCAAAAAGAAACCCAATACCCATTAGCAGTTATTTCCCTTTCCTTTATCCCCCTAGACCTTGGCAACTGCTAATCTACTCTCTGTCTCTACGAATTTGCTTATTTTGGACATTTCATGTAAGTAGAATCTTACAACATGTCATCATTTGTGACTGGCTTCTTTCACTGAGCATAATGTTTTCAAGGTTCACCCCCAATAAAGTGTGTATCAATATTTTTTTCCATTTCCTGGTTAAATAATATTCCATTCTGTGGATATTCAGTATTTTGTTTGTCTATTTGGCCTCTAGAATTTGAAGTGCATCAATTCTAGTGCCTAAAATATAGTCAGTTTGGACAGCATTGTGTTACTTATTTTCCGTCAAGTCATTAGAGTAAGTTATGTCTATTTTTTTTTAAAAACAATGTAGGGATCTCAGCAAGATGAAAGGGAAAAAAGAAAGGAAAAGATTTGGGGAAAAATAGGAAGTTTCTGTATCTTTCTCTTCTTTCAGAAAAATGGAATTCTATGCCAACCAGAAATGCTTTCTCACATTTTTCCTGTGCCTACACATCTCTGTATACTTTCCTAAGGCCTGAGAATTCAGAGCACACGGTGTTGTGCCAGCTGGGCGCTGAGTCCCCAGCAAGTGTTGAAAAAGGACAATGAATGAATGAAAGTCACCCCCTTGCTCATTTCCTCTGGCTCGCTAACTTGCCCCCCCCCCCACCATGCTGGTTCCTTGCTGCAGTGCAGGTGGTTGAGGAAGCAGCAGCTGGGGGAGCTGCAGAAGAGGTCAGCGGTTAAGCTTAATTACAAGTCAACACCATTTCTCTGGGACTGCTGCGGGAAGGGCGAGCAGATAAGATCAGTGGAAGTGCTTAGAGGGCCTTGGAAGGCAGACCGTCTACAAATATAGGATTGGCTTTTATTGTCGGTGCCGTTAATAAAACAGATGTTCTCAAAGCATTCCTCCAACCGGTGACAGGACTTGGAAAATTGCAGGCCCTTTATTGGTTGCTGAAACCAAATAAAAATCAGATTAAAGTTTAATTCATCTCATAATTTTCTCCATGGCAGCTCTCCTGGGCCAGCCTGGAGGCAGAGCCAGCCTCCTCCTCCTCTATGGCGAATCTCACCTTCAGCCCGAAGCCCCCAGAGGTCAGCCACTCCTTGCCCCTCTCCCAGAGGCCCACTGTGGGTGATGTTCACAGCTCAAGAGGGGGCCAGGGCTCAGGCCAAGATGTAAAAACACTGGCAGCTGCTGGATGATAGCAGAGAGGACTTCCTTCTTCTTCGCCCTAAGGTCTCCATAGCAACCAGGGGAAGCTGCTAGGTATCCCAGCTATGTGACCTGGGCCATGCATATCCCCCAGGCTCCCTCCCAAAGGGGCTAGACCAGAAACCACGTAGACCATGTCCACCCTTATACTTTTTATACCCAGGACTGTGCCTGAGATGATGGGGGTTCAATTAATAGTTCACACATTTATTCAACACATTTTCCTATTCACTTAATAAAAGAATGAATGGGGGAGGGCACAGCTCAGTGGTAGAGGGCGTGCTTAGCTTGCACAAGGTCCTGGGTTCAATCCCCAGTACCTCTGTTAAAAATAAATAAATAAATAAATAAATAAATAAATAAATAAATAAATAAATAAATAAACAAACAAACCTAATGACCCCCCCAAAACAAAACAAAACAAAAAGAACGAATAAATACATGAAGTCATTTTCCAGCTGCTTCCTTTTTAAATAGTCTCCATTATTCTTTCATCTTCTTTCTTCATTCCTGACTACCTGCCTTCCTTTTTTTTTTTTTTTTCCTATTGTATAACAAAAAAATCTAAGACTCCTGGGGTATCAGTCCAACCTTGGCAGGTGATTCCACACGTGCTGGGAGTTAACAGCCTGTCACTGACACCGTACACTCAGAGTTGGGTTTTGCCCTTTGAAAGGCATCAAGTGCTCTGCAGGAACAAGCCAGTGACCTCCTCATCCCAACCAGATAAAACATGAAGACGAGGAGAGGATCGTGATGTAGCCAGGAGGTGAAGGAGCACACTGGCACCAAGCATAGTCTTCAAGGTCAAGAAGAGCCTCAAGAAAAACCGTTGCGTTGGCTGCAATAGGAAGGTCAGAGTTTAAAACCCAGGCAGAGAGACAAGTCCTCCTCAGAATTCAGCCCTTGCTCACTCACTGGCTCAGCTGTTCATGTAACATCCCTACTGCCTGCACAGTGGGCTGGACCATGCAGAAATGAATGGGACTAGAAGGCTGACAGAGAGGGGTCTGCAGGCTCATAGGGAGGCCACGTGGAAATGAATTGTCGCCCCACAGAGGAGACATCAAGTGCAGATGGTACAACGGAGGCGGTGGAGAGATTCCAAGCGGGAACGACTTGACCCAGCGTGGGTTTTGTAGAGTGAAGACCAGCTCAGGAGAGGAGTGTGAGAATATGAGGATGGAAAAGAGGAAACAAATTAGAGAGAGACTGTTTCTCGATTTATCTTCAGTCTCTGAGGTAGACACTCCCGCCACCAGGCCTTTTGTCTCCGCACGAGTTCTGAGGCCATCCTAAACTTCGTATTTGTGGTAATGTTGATCTTTGCACATTTGAATGGGAGTTTTTCTTTAAAGGTCAAGAGACAGTCATTGTATATCTTTTGGCATAAGGTTAAAGAGAAGAGGATACAGAAGTCATGCCATTGTTAAAAGAGGGTTTTCACTTGGTTTTAAAAAACATAACGCGTGTTCTGGAAATGCATACAAGCCAAACAGCTTCTAGTTCCTCTTTCAGAGAAGTAGCTGAGCAGAGTTAAGCGTTCTGATTTTAATTCATGAACCAGGAAATCTTTCCTGGCAGATCCTGGTGAATTTCAGTTTGGCTGCTGACAGATAGAGAAATGTGTTTTCTACAGTGCCTTCCCCTCCATTCCATGTCCCATTGCCCATAATCTTCAGAACCGGCCACAGACACTGACAGAGTGTTGTCACCCCCCCGTTTGAAGAGCTGAGATTTGCTCCACAGATGGCCCAGAGCCAGCGAGGGACTTTCTCAGCAGCATGTCCTGGTCACATGGCGGCTACATGTAGGCTGAGGGTCACTCCCTGAGAGAGATTTTTTTTCTTTCTACCCTTCTCCCCAACCTCTAAAAAAATTTAGCATTTTTCTGGACAAGATGGGGCTTACGTCAACGTAATGCTAAAGAAGGCTGTTAAGAAGGAGAAAATCCGGGAAGGAAAGAAAGAAGGAAATATTGGAAGAAAAATTGGAGAAAGGGGAGGAGGAAGACTGATGAAGAAATTGGAGAAGCCAAGAGTTAGGGGAAAAAAAGAAGAAGAAGAAGAAGGAGAGATAACAATAGTGCTGACTTTCTAGGGTTGTTGGGAAGATGAGAGAATGTTCTTCGGGGTCTTTGCACATTACCTCCATGGAAAACTCTTTCCTCAGTGTTCTCACTTTCTCCATTCACTTCAGAAGTCAGCTCCCAGCGAGGTGGTCCTTGCTCTCTTCGTGTAAAAGCCACTCCCTGACATCACTCTCTAATTGCTTAACTGGTGCTACTACTCTTCACAGCTGTAAGTACCATCTGCCATATTACATATGCATTGGTTTCTTTTTCTTCCCTCAAAAGAATCTAAACTTCACCAGTACAAGGACTATTTCTTTTTTCCCCCTTTTTTTAGTTTAGTTTTTTTTTTTTTTTTTTGTGGTGGGGAGAGGTAATTAGGTTTATTTATTTTACTTATTTTTAGAGGGGGTACTGGGGATTGAACCCAGGACCTTGTGTATGCTAAGCATGCGCTCTACCGCTTGAGCTGTACCCTTCCCCCATTTTCCTTCTTTTTTTTTAAATGGCTATAAATTTTTATTTCAACTTCAAAAAAAAAAAAAAAAAGGAAGCTTAAGCATTTCCAAAACTCCTGCAAAGTAAGAGCAGCATCCTATGAGAAACACCTGATAGGAAGATCTGAAACTCTTTGTCCTATTATTTTTTTCTAACTTGGTGATTAACTCAACTCTGTCCAGAGCATTTGTATAACATCTTGGAAATTATTAAAGTATATTGCCTACCATTTTCTTTCTTTTTCTTTTTCTTATTGAGGTATAATAGACACACAACACTACATTCATGTCATGTGTACAACATGGTGATTCAATATTTGTATACATTTCAAAATGGTCACCACAATGTCTAGTTAACATCTCTCACCATACATAGTTACAATAACCTTTTTCCTTATAATGACACTTTTAAGATCTACTCTCCTAGCAACTTTCAAATATGCAACACAATATTATTAACTATTGTCATCATGCTGTGCATTACATCCCCATGACTTATTTTATAACTGGAAGTTTGTACCTTTGACCCCCTTCACCCATTTTGCCCACGCCATTACCCCCTGCATCTGGCAACCACCAATCTGTTCTCTATAGCTCTGAGTTCAAGGTTTTTGTTAAGCTTTGTCTTTTTGATAATGGCCATTCTAACAGATGTGAGGTGATATCTCACTGTGGTTTTGGTTTGCATTGCCCTGATAATTAGTGATGTCTTTTCATGTATCTGTTGGTCATCTGTATGTTTTCTTTGGAAAAACGTCCATTCAGATCTTCTGCCCAGTTTTTAATCAGAGTGTTTGTTTGGTGTGTGTGTGTGTGTGTGTGTGTGTGTGCATGTGTGTGTATGTTTTGATACTGAGTTGTATAAGTTCTTTATATATTTTGGATATTAACCCTTTATGTGATATATGATTTGCAAATATTTTCTCCCATTCAGTTGGTTACCTGTTCATTTTGTTGATATTTCCTTTGCTGTACAGAAGCTTTTTAGTCTGATGTAGTCCCACTTGTTTATTTTGCTTTTGGTGATAGATTCAAAAAATCATCATCAATTGGGGAGGGATAAATTAGGAGTTCAGGATTAACAGATACACACTACTGTATACAAAACAGATCAACAAAGACCTTCTTTATAGCATAGGGAACTATATTCAATATCTTGTAATAACGTATAATGGAAAAGAACCTGAAAAAGTATAGATACAGATATAGATACATGTATACATATGTATCTCATACTTCCCTTAATATGATAATTTCCAGGTCCACCCCTGTTGCTGCAAATTGCATTATTTCATTCTTTTTATGACCAAGTAATATTCCATTGTGTGTGTGTGTGTGTGTGTGTGTGTGTGTGTGTGTGTATATATATATACAAATTCCTTTACCCAGTCATCTGCTGATGGACATTAGGTTGCTTCCGTGTCTTGGCTATTGTATATAGTGCTGCTATGAATATTGGGGTGCATGTGTCTTTTCAAATTAGAGTTTTCTTCACATCTATGCCCAGCAGTGGGATTGCCGGATCATATGGTAAGTCTATTTTTAGTCTTTAAAGTAATCTCTATACTATTTTCCATAGTGGCTGCACCAAATTACATTCCCACCAACAGTGTAGAAGGGTTCACTTTTCTCCACACCCTCTCCAGCATTTATCGTTTGTGAACTTTTTAATGATGGCCATTGTGCCCGGTTAGCACCATTTAAAGAGACTGTCTGCATGGAGACTTTTCCCAATTTCATTCCTTGCTGTATTCCAAGCATCTGGAACAGTGCCTGGCACATAGTTGAGTGCTCAATAGATATTTGTTGAATGAATGAATGGGGCTCTAGAGATTCCTTAAGAAAATAAAAAACCTTCCACCTTCCCCACTGAATCTCACAGTGTCTCTGGGAAGAATGAAAATTTTTATTTAAAATTGTTATCTTCTGGAGAGAAACTGTTTTTATTTGCTTGTAGCTTGAACCTTACCCTCCTATTCATGATTTTCTTCTATTCAGCACTCCAACTCTTAAAAAGAAAGAGAGAGAATTCATAAAGGGTTTGTGCCATCAAAGTAATCCCCCTTTCTCTCACAGCCATCCTTTTGGGATAAACCTTAAGTCTGCAAAGCAAGGACAATGATGATTTCCTTCTTGCCACCCAGAAGAGGACGAGGATGAATCCAGAGACAAGGCAAGAGCATGATGCGAGGCAGAGCTCAAGTCACAGAGATCCTGGGGGATGTGATTTCCTCTCTTCTTTCTAAAGCCTCTGTAAAATCTCCAGATTTTTGTTTCTGAGTTGTGACTGCTTTAAAGAATGTAAAATCTGAGACACTGCTATTCCCACATGACTTCACCTCGGGCTATGGGTGTGAGACACAGTGCAGCAGCTTCATGGGTTTACACTGGACTCCCAGGCTTGGGGAGGAGGGCAATGAAAAAGGACGACTATGGGATGTAATGGTAGTTCCAGTGGGATTTGGAGCTTTGTGCCACAACTTTAAGCAATTCAGTCAGGAAAGATTGGAGAAACTGGAAAAGAAATTGCAGGGAAAAGAAGTGGAAGGAAATGCAAAACAGAGGAGGAGGAAGAGGAGAAACAGAGGGGACTCATGCTATCTTTAATACATGCTAAGCTCACGGGGCTACCCCATCTACAGGGGCCAAGGGGTATCTTCAGCTTAGTTTTTGGTCAGTTTAGGCCAATGACCTTCAAGGCTACACTTGAAGCAACCCTTAATCATTTGATGGAATTTCCTCCCTAGCTTATCTTATGTTGGTGTCAAGAACTGGTTATGTTGTAAAAAGTTTGATATTTTTCCCCCAAGTTCCTGGCATGGGCATGGAGCGTCTCATACCCTTGGGTTTTCCAGAGTGATAGAAGTGTCTTTGTTATTCATGAGCCCCTTGGCTCACTGTGCTATCATTATGTTAATGAGGTGACTCATTGCAGACCCCCACATAGCTTCTGAATGAGAGCTGGTCACCAGGAAGACCAACTGTGTGATTAGAGGGTTAGGTCTTTGAGCCAACTCAACCTCCAGGGAGGGAAGGGGGACTGGAGATTGAGTTTAATCATGGGACCAATGATTTAATCAATTAGGTCCATGTAGTAGAACTCTGGACACCAAAGCTGAGGGGGCGCTTCCTGGTCAGTGAACACTGATGTGCAGAAAGGGTGATGCACCCTCATTCCAGGAGGAGAGGGCACAGGATCTTCCCAGACCTCAGCCTGTGTGTCTCTTCATTTGGCTGTTCCGGGTCTGTATCCTTTGTAATAAAACTGTACTTGAAAGATAATGCTTTCCTGAGTCCTGTCAATTGTTACAGTAAATTGTGGAACCCGAAGGGGTCATCAGAGTTTATAGCCAATCAGCCAAAATTGCAGGTGGCCTGGGGGCCCCAGAAATTTGTGACTGGTGTCTGAATGGGGGCAGAATTGCGGGGCGCACACACATAATCTTTCTGTTAAGAGGCCTGCTTCCCCCTCCCATCTAGTTCTCCAAGAGTCGGCCTGTGTGCCGCCCATCTCTGTATCCTCAGCACCCAGCACCCTGCCAGGCACACAGGAGGCACTCAAGGAATGTTAGGAGAGCCAATATAGGTCATGAAAATAAACTTTTGAGAGCGGCCAGCCCAGAATGGATAACTAAAGACAGAGAGTGAATTTCCCATAACTTCACTTGAAAAAGCTATCAATCAATCTTTGAATAACAAAAGTTACACATACCAAGTAAATTTCTTGATTCTCACCATGAGCCCCACAGCAAAAACATCCCTCCTCAAAAGAGGGATGGGAGATTGTGGGGCACCAGCGGACGCCTGGGTTGAAAATGCGAAGTGGAGGTACACACGTGTTTGTTGAAAGAGACGGAAACTCCTCAGGGATGGGAGGTGCCTATTTCAAATACCTCAATGTGCATGTGGGTGCTGGAGCCAGGTGAGGAGATTTTGTGAACAGTCCTAGAAAAATTACCCAGACCCTGTCCACAGGACAGAGTCAAAGCTACTCTGGGGAAAATATCAAATCTGTGGGGAAAATGTCAAATCTGTAGGGAAAATTGACAAGCCAGTTCTGTTCATTTTTAAGCACCAGCGCTGCAGTGCAGTGTGGCGGTGCACAATTCCACATCCAGCCAGAGCTTTCATAAATCCCTTTCACATTCCATCCCATCTTTGCCCGGGGCCAGCCCCATTCTCAGCAGGACCTCCCACCAGCCTTCTCTTAATTCATCCTCCTCTGAGCAGCAGCCAGCTTTCTGTGTCATTAATTGGCTGCAAGGTGGAAGGTGTGACAAGGAGAAAGATTAGATTCCGGAAGCTGCCGCAGCTTCAGGTTAGATGAGGATGGTTGATCTCTGGGAAGGGACAGGTTTCCAGAGAGAGTACAGATTGGAAATGTAGGGGCAGAGGCTTTTTACAAACTGTTTTCCAGCTCCATGAAAGAGTGAGGGAGAGACAACTCAGGGGGCCGACCCCACAGGGATGGTTGGATTTGGGGATGACTAATGCAATTACCCATTTGGAATTTAGCTTAGGAAACGAAAAGAAATAGGCTAGAGGTGACAAACTTCAACATTCTTTTTGTTTGTTTGTTCCCAATTCTTTCCTGGTCAAAATCTGGGAAAGGACGTGGGGTGAAGGGAGCGGAGAGAGAAGAAGGGTGAGATAGAAAGAGATTCTCATTAAAAGGGAGGCCTTAAGGAGTGTGGTTAATGCTGGTCCAGGGGCAAGATGGGGTATGAATTTTGATCTCCCCAGATTTATGACTGCTGTGAAAAAATATGATTTTGAGGCAGGGGAGCACAGGAAACCAGCCTGATTTGTTCTGCTGAGTTGTTTAGGTAAGAGCAGAGTAGACCTCACCTGAGCTTGGGAAGGCCTAATGTAGGGACCGGGGGAAGAAACCACCAGAAAACTGGCTTTAGACCACCAGCTAGCAGGCAGCTGCTCTGTGAGGGCTCTAAGCTGTGCTGCGTCTGCCTCCTCCCTCACCCTGGCTTCGCCCAGCTCTCTCCAGGGGTTGGACTCCAGGCTCTTCCACCAACTAGTTCCGTGGCTCCCCCTTAACCCCACCCCAAAACCCATCTGAAAATCCCTTCTGGGGAAAGTGCACCCAACCAGAGCCATGGTGGAGAGAACAGCCTGATCTCCACCATCAGCTAGGTATTTTTCAGATCTGAAAAGACAGAGGAACAGTCATAGCCAGGAGGAGCCTGATGGTGAGCGGGGTGAGCTGAGCCAGAGGACGGTGGCAAGGCAGAGGAGAGAGTACCCAGCACTGCCAGGAGTTGGTCAAGGCTAACCATGTAGTATGTCTTGACTTAAGAGTTTAAGCTCTGGATTTGAACAAGTCCCTCAAAACCTTGTGGGGTGGGGGCCATGGCTCAGTTGGTAGAGTGCGTGCTTAGCATGCACCAGGTCCTGGGTTCAATCCCCAGTACCTCCATTAACCAAAAAAATTTTTTTAATTAAAAAAAAAGAAACTTCATAGGGCTGTTCTAAGAATTAAGTTAACAGAATGACGAGCTGGTTCCTGATCTACTGAAGGCTTATGTGCCACAGGCTGTGGTAGGCACTTTCCATCTGTGAAGCTCATCTAATCCTCAGATCAACCCATGAGGTAGGGACAATCATGAGCCTCTATTTTTGAGATGAGGAAGCAGAGGCACCTGGATACCATCTGGTTAGTGGTGGGGCCAGGCCAGGACCTGGCCATCAGCTCCACGGTCTGCACTGAACTCTCCTGCCAGCTGCCTCCTATGATGACTAATTTTATGACTGATGTAATGGTTAAGATGGGTAGGCAGGCAAGGTGAGGAAAGCTATTATAGGGCATACAACTTGACGGCCTGGCCCTCAGCAGAGGTCTCCTGTGATGTAGACTTGAGGTCGTCAGCATGGGGGGAAAGGTGAAGCCTCCAAGCAGCCATAGGGGAGAGGCTCTAGGGATGAGCACAAAAACGGTCTCAGAGGTCTCCAGAATGGGGTACCCCGGATTCAGGGAGGTAAGATGAGTCCCTTCTGGGGACAGGAGGGCCAGGGAGGCATTGACCGACTCTTTGTCCAGGAGGCCAGAGAACTCCTCCCCCAATTTCCCAAGGATTCATCCTATCAGTGGATGAACGGCTTCCCACCTTTCTCTCTGCTCCTCAGAGCACTATTTTCTGGCCCTTTCTCAGGGTCCCAGAACACTGGGAGCCTGGGCCTGGCAATGTCCATTGTACCTCACAGCTCCACTTGAAACAAATACTGCAGTGATGCTCACATGTTAGAGTTTCCCCTCCCCCGTTTGGGTACCTCTCTATTAGGAAACTGACACACATAGGGTGTTCCAGGCAGCCCTCTCAGGAGATTATGTAAGCAATGAATCCTAAATTGAAAAATCTCATACTGCTTTGCAAATGAGTTTGAACTCCTTTCTCCCATCTTATTCCAGCTGGTTCCTTTCCTAAGAGGATATAATTAGCAGAAAAGCCAATAAAATCTGGATTTTTGCAAACTCATCCATAAACTGTTACCCAATCGCGTTGAATGGCCATTGGCACTCATTGAGGAATGAACACTCACAGTCAGGCAGGCACCTCCGTTTTCTCATCTCAGCAGCCCAGGAAGGATGACTGTTGGTAGCCAATCATGTCCTTGGTTGAAAGGCTGAACCACTGGGTACAAAGTACCTGCTCCCATGAGATCACACAAGCAGCCATTCTCAGATACAGGGGCTTGCTGAAAGAGAGGACAGGGCTGTGATGCTCAGTGCTCCTCAATCAGTGTATCTGGAGAGCCTATGGCAGGTATAGAGAGAGGGGACAGGACTGTACTTACTATCCCAAATATACATCAGATCTCTCTTCTACCTCCAGGAAACTTCCATTAACCCATATCTTAAAAAAAAAAAAAAGACTTTGAATTTAATTTGGATTATGGACAATCTGTAGCTGTATCAGCCAGAATAGGCTGAATCATGCTATAATAACAAACAACCGTAAAATTTCAAGGGCTTATAATCACAAAGATTTATTTCTTGCTCAAGTATTCCATCCATCTCGAATCAGCTGTCATTAAACTCTATGCTGCCTTGATTCTAGGACCAAAACTGATGAAGTGACCTTCATCTGGAACATAGCTGGTGTCATGATAGAAGAGGGAATTTGGCAACCACAAGCTGGCTCCTAATGTTTCCACATTGTGAGAACCAAACCACATTACTTATTGTATTAGCTACTTACTGCTTTGCATAACAAATCACTCCAAAACACAGTAGCTTAAAACAATACCACTTATTATCTTAGAATTCCCGTGGGTCAGGATTTCAGGCTGTGTGGTTTCCTCAAGGTCTTTCACAAGATTGCAGCTGAGGCAGCATCATCTGAAGACTTGTCTGGGGCTGGAGGATCCACTTCCAACGTGACTCACTCACAAGGCTGGCAAGTTGGCGCTGGCTATTGTCTGGGGCCTCAGTCTCCTCCACAAGCATCTTTTCATGGGCCGCTTTAATGTCCGCACAGTATACTGGATGACATTTCCCAGATCAAGTGATTCTATAGAGGAAGACAGAAGCAGCCATGCCTTTTATAACCTAACCTTTGAAATCATACACCATCACTTCTACCATATTCTATTGATCAGAAAGGCCAGCCCTGACGTGGTGTAGAAGGGGTTACACAAAGGCATGAATACCAGAAGCCACGATCGATAGCGGTCCTTTGGCTACCTCACTCAATACATTTCTTCGGCCAAAGTAAGTCTTGTGGGATGGCAATGCTTTGCCACTTTATGGAGAGGGAACTGAAATATTCAACAAGCTGAAATATCACCTACCATGACTCACAGACTAAGTCTCTCTCTCTTTCTGACCCATCACTAATCCAAGGATCTGTCTTTTTCCTGCTGCTGATTCTCAAAGTTCTTGCCTCTACCAATAACTTGGATGAATCCTGCTCAATTTTCCTCAGTAGGCTCAGGGACCACTTCCAGGAGAGCCATAGAAATGTAAAACTAAAAAGTCCTCAGTGGAATGAAGAAGGTTAGAGCTCACAGGTGTGATGACTCTTAAGTCTCTTGGGGAAGGTGTGCTCAGGCCAGCGAGTTCTGCAGAGAACAATTAGGAAATGATAGAGGTAGAGCTTGGGGAGGAGCTAGAAGTAGACCAAGCCAGACCCCTGTATGCTGGCCAGGACAGCAAGGCAAGGGTTTCAGGGTTCAGGGCAGGAAAAAGCAGCAAGTCAAATACAAAATAAACAGAATGGTGGAACCAGGAGGATGCTGTCCCTGAAGGCCGTGGTAAGTGTAATCACCATGCGCCATGTCAGGAAGTCAGGAGTCAAGGAGGCCAAGGACCAGATTCACAGCACCAAAGAGACTTCAGTTCAAGATAAATTCCTGTCTCAGATCTTAGAATTGTATTGTCCTTGGCTTTATCTTCTAGACATTCACATTCAGTATGGCCCAAACATATTTAACAAAACCAAGATTGTGACTTCTACAGTTGTGACTGCAATAATGATTTATGTAATTTTGATAACAATACAAAGTCTATTATGGGTGCTCCATACATTCATACTGACTGCTAACTATTGTCATCAATTTTAAAAACAAATATATTGGAAAATGTAGCTGGTCAGCATTGTTAGGGATCTAGGTCCTGAGTTTTGAGTTTCCCTCAACAACCAAAATTAATAACCTCATCAATGAAAGGAAACTTGGGGAGGAAGATTAGAGATGGCTGCAAATTTTTTATACTCCTGTTGAGAAATGGGGTTTATTTCCCTCTCCTTTTGAATCAAGGAATGCCTGGCTGCTTTGATCAACCGAGTCTGGTGGCAGTGACACTATGTCAGTTTGGGCTTGGCCATTAGGAGGACTGACAGCTTCTGCCTTGGTCTTTTGGAACCCTAAGCTGCCATGTCTGATTACCCTACTGGAGAGGTCTGATTACCATTGGAGAGGTGCAAGAGGACAATGGAGAAGAAGAGAGGCCCAGCTGAGCCCCCTTTTCCAGTCGTCCCCACCAAGCTCCCAGGGGAGTGACAACACTGTCTTGGATCTGACAGAACAGCCTAGCTGATACCTGAATCCTCCCAAGTAATGTCTTCCAAGCACATGGAACAAAACCCCCCCACCCCCCGCCGAGTCCTCGTAAAACTCCTGGCCTAGAAAATCATGAGATATAATTAAATGATGTCACTTTTTTTTAAACGAAGTGAAATTCACATAACATGAAATTAACCATTTTAAAGTGCATTATTCAGTGGCGTTTACTACATTAACCATGTTGTACAACCATCACCACCTTTTTCCAGTCCCATAACAGTTTCAACACCCCAAAAGGAAACTCCATGTTCATTAAGCAGTTACTCCCCCATCCTCCCTGCTCCCAGCCCCTGTCAACCACTAATCTGTTTTCTCTTTCTATGGATTTACCTATTCTGGATATTTCATACAAATGGAATCACACAATATATGACCTTTTGCATCTGGCTTCTTTCATTTAATATTTTCGAGGTTCTCCCATGTTGTAGCATGTATCCATGCTTCAGTAGATGTGTTTTGAGCTCTAACTTTGGGGGTGATTTGTTATATAGCAGTAGATTCCCAGAACACTTGGTTTGAGACTGAAAACTATAGATCTTTTTACCAAAAGTTTCCTGATTCGAAGCCGCAGAGCTGAGGCTCTTTATGGAACCTCCTATATAAATTGAGTGCACTTAGCGTGCATTTCCATTTCACCCTCTTCCTTCAAAAGTAATATAAAGAAGCAAGGAGGAATGTGAGGGTGGGAGGTGGTCTTCCCTGCTTGCACAAGAATAGCTTCAAAGAAATAGCCAGAGATACAGAAGGACCCCCTGCCTTGGCTGAGCTCATAGCCTCCAAGTGTGCATATGAGAAAATACATGCCTATTTATGTATTGGAAATCTCATTAGCATCTCAAGCTCTTACCATTTATGAAGCACTCTGAGTGCTTTAAATGAGAGGCCTGCAATTACGTGTCCTTACTGTTCTTAGCCCCAGGATCTGAGAGTCCACCCACAAATCTGGCTGCTTCTGTCCCATAATAAAGAAGCTGCATGGGAGGCTGTTTCAGCAGTAATGTTCAACTACTTACCACTGTGTAACTGAAGGAAATTAGAGGAGACAGTTGCAGGCCGGTTGAGTGTAATTTCCACATAGAATTTAACCAAGAGGCTCCAGGATCTCCTACTCTCAACCTACTCCCCAGTGCAAGAGAGGATAAGGGGGCAAGATGAAAAATTTTTGGACTATAACTTAAGAAAATACAAGTTGGAAGTTGGCATCTCTCGAGATCCTTTTTAAACAGCTAAGCAACCGCTGTCCGCCCTGGCTCAAGTGTAGTCCCTTTCTGGGGGTAGTCCCCTGGTTGTACCCAAAACTCTGGTTCTCAGACCAGTGCTGCACTGGCTGCATCAGAATCACCTGGGGAGTTTGTAATACAGTCCCCAGACTCCACCCCCGGTGACTCTGATCCTGCAGGTCTGGCATGGGTCCAGGGAATGTGTACTGTTCTGAAAGCGCCCCAGGTGATACTGATGCAGTTAGGTTTGGCAACCACTCGATGAATGTCGTCGACTGGTTCAATCCAATAAACCAAAAACACAAGCTAAGATCGTACGATGCACCTGACATACCAAACCAACCAACACAGAGAGGAGTCAATGTTAGTTACACTAATGCTTAATGTGAGTACCGCCCTTTACCAGGGAGAAGACGACAGACACCCACATCCTTTATCACTGATTGTATCTAACGGAACCTTAAGCAAAATGGTGGTTTATTATAAGGAAACAGGGGTGTCTTAGAGAACCCAAGTTTCAAATGGACTGGAATAAAAAACTAGAAGGACTGTCAGGAACCAGGGTGTTTTTCTACCACATTTTAATAAAAAAAAAATCTCTGTTTTTGTCATTACCACCCTCTTTTCCCTGCCACTTGGCAATCTCTGCTTCTCTGGACAAACACAGCAGGCCAAACCCCTGCTCTACCACACTTCTTTGTTCTTGTTTCCAACAGTCTGGCTAGAACAGGCAGAGGTTGCAAACTGGTGTTCTAAAGCACGTATTGCCTGCAACGGAGTTTGCTCTGGACTACACAATTTTTTTTAATGTAAAATGATTTTAACATTGTTAAATGGTGACATTTCATATGAAAACCTGAATGTTGTACTCCTTCTGCAAACGTCAGACAGCCTGGCAAACTGG
This sequence comes from Camelus ferus, assembly GCF_009834535.1. Lineage (NCBI taxonomy): Eukaryota > Metazoa > Chordata > Mammalia > Artiodactyla > Camelidae > Camelus > Camelus ferus. The sequence goes on along the minus strand of NC_045716.1, from coordinate 13,857,079 downwards.
GCTGACACGTGGCAACAGTTGGCTGGAGCTGAATAATAAGCATCCTTCTGTATGGAGCATGTGCTCTCCAACCTACCCCAGTTTTCACCTCTCCCTACTTTACCTGTCTTTGTTAGTTGGGGCTGCTCCAACAAGGACACCCAGCGTGGTTGGGTTCTGGTGAGAGTCCCCGAGAGTCCTCTTCCTGGTTTCCTCACATAACGGGGAGAAAGAGAGCAAGAGCAAGAGCGAGAGCTTTCTCAGGTCTTTCCTTATAAGGGCACTAATCCCATTTATGGGGGCTTCACCCCCATGATCTAATTACCTCCCAAAAGTCCCATCACCAAATACCACCACATTAAGGATTAGGGTTTCAACATATAAAGTTTGGAGAGACACAAACATTTGGTCTGTAGCAGGATCACTAACCCCCAAGATCATGGGTCATGTACTATCTACCCTAAAAATTGTGCTGTTGGCTTCCTTACACTTGGCCAGCATCACTCAGTATGTTACCTCCTTCAACCTTACAGGCATTTGCGTTAGCAACCTTACTGAATTTCCTAAGTGCACATTCTAAGCTCACATGAATTAGATTGACCCAGCTATGATCATGTATCTGCCTTTGGTCCAAGCCACTTGGCCACGGCAGTGGTCACATGGCTCTGGAAACACTCAGCAGGAGCTGTGGGAGCAGATGTTATGAGCAGAGGTTGAGAGCAAGTTCTCCAAGACAAAAGGAAATGACTGATGGCTCTTGTATACAGGATTCAAACTCTTACCGTTCCATGTTTTGTCTGGCTTTCCTTATGACCAGGGCACAGATATTTGCAAAAAGGTGGACAGAGTTTATGAGTGTAATCTGAGTTGGTGGGTAGTGCAGAGATCTGGGTGGGTTTGGTTTGGTTTTAGTGAATGCTACAGTATAAGGTCCATCAGAGCAGGGATTCTGTCCACTTGGTTTTCTGACTTATTCCAAGCACCTACTATAGTGCCTGACCCACACACGTGATCTATACACCTGTGTGCACAAGAGAGGCAGTGAGCTGAATCCTGTCACAGGTCGGAGAGTTGTGGTTCTCTGCTAGGAGTGCCCTTGGAATTACTTGGAGAGTTTTCAAATGTACAGACTCTGCATCTTAGACCTACCACAATAAACTTTTCAGAGATGGGCCAACGCATCTACATTTTTGAAAAAGCATCCCAGCGAATTCTGATGAGCAGAGGTTATTTAAAAACCCAAAACTACCCCCTACTAAAAACCTAAAACTGTGAGATTTTTTTCAAGGTCACCAATTCTTTTCTAAAAGTCTAGGAAAGAACTGAAGAAGCAGAGGAAGGAAGATAAGTAGAGGAAATAAGGATAAACAGAAAAATTGAAAACAAAGGAAATAGAGAAAAAACAAAATTTGAAGCTTTTCAAGCAAACATTTCTAGCAAAGCTAAATTAGCACTGGTTGAATATTAAATATCCCTGAGAAAATCTACTATTTATATTGTGAAAAATCAAGTAGCCACTTAGTAAGTTGTAAAAATTTCACTTTTAATCTGTATTGAGTATAAAACTTTAAATAAGTATGAATAGGTGTGAGGCTTGAAAAATCAATCTGCCCTAAGCCAGTCCTTCCGGGTTTGTATGGAGGCATGGAAGACGCCTGCTCCGGCGTCAGCAGCGAGGTCCTCGGTGCAGTGTGTTTTCAAATGATGCTACCGAATCCACAATGAAGCACATGCTGATCATATGAGCCTCTGAGCATGGCCGAGAAAAGGTTACTGGCGTTTTCAGGCAGTGATAAAAATGGAGTTCTCCCTTCTCAACACAGCACTCTGAGATGGTCAGGTTTCACTTTCATTACAACAAATACACAAAGGCAGTGGGTGCTGAGAGGCGAAGTCCAGTGATCTCCCTGAATTGAGGAAATAGAGCCGAGAGTCTGGGGAGACCGGAGCAGCCAGAGTACAGAGGACAGAATGTGAGAGACGAGAGAGCTGCCTGGAGAGAGCATCCCAGGGATCTGCAGAGGGAGGATGTGGGTCAGAACACTGGATACAGGGAAGGAGCCATCTGAAAGGCTCACGGGGAACAGTGCCTGGTCCTGCAGGTACCTGGGACCAGGAATTACTCCTGAATGTATTTTTTTCAGCCAGACTGAAAAAAATTTATAATTCATGGGACATTGGGTAGAGTACTCTGGAAGGTCTTGTCTCCAGAGTGAACAATATTTAGCACCAGATTGGGCACTGCTCTGGATCCACCTCACAAATCATAAAAGCAAGACCCCAAAGGATCAAGCTAGTATTTCTAAGTAACTGCAACTCAAAACAAGGCTCAGGAAGATGTATAGTAATACATAAGTATCTAACACCCAGCAATATACAATTCACAATGCCTGGCAGCCAGAAAATACTAGGCAGGCAAAGAGAAAGGAAAACAGGACCCAGATTGAGGAGAGTCATTAATCCATTGAAGTTGGCCCACTCCAGAACTGACACAGATGTTAGAATTAGCAGAGAAGGACACCAATGCATATAGTAACAAGTGCTCAGTCGAGGTCAGCTCTCATTATTATTAATTTCATCCTCAGAAAAGTTTACCTCAAGGAAGATACTGCATTTGCACCGACAGAAGATAAAACTGAGGTTCAGAGTGGTGGAGGGGCCTAACCAAGGTCCCCGAGGGAACTATGTGCAGATCAGGGGCTAAAATGAGTTCCTTAATGAACATACTGCCCGGGACCAGACCTGCAAGCTACCACCCTGCACCCTACCCCACCCACCCCAGCCTCCCTGTCTAGTAGTCAGAGTCTCTCCTCTCAGCTTGGGCTGGACAAGGCGGCGGAAGTGGTGAACCGGCTGCTCCAGTCTGCAGAAGGTCATCAGAGCTACCAGGGCACCTCTGGCTACTTCAGGTCAGGCTGAGGGGACCTGTGCTGAGGTGGCTTCTGTCACCAGTGGTTTGCATCCATCCAGTCCCTGGAGGGCTAGACATTGACCTTTCCCAGGGTGAAATAAATTTGACTGATGTGCTTATCCCAAAACTAGGCAGGCTGCTAGTTGGGTTCCTGTTGGTTTAACATAAATTTGCAGTAAAATCCACAGGCTGAAGCAATTTGGCAACTTGGCATTGTTTCTGCATCACTTACCTAGAACTTTTTAAAAAAATGTTTCATTTATTTTTTTAATTTTATTTTTTTAAATTTTGGGGGGTTTTAATTAGGTTTTTATTTCTTTCTTTATTTTAGTGGAGGCACTGGGGATTGAACCCAGGACCTAGTGCATGCTAGGCACACACTCTACTACTGAGCATACCCTCCCCCACCTATGAACTTTAGTTAAAGGATCTTCACATACATTGGCACTGCCAGCATGTAGGGAGTTAGGAAGAAAAAGCCATCCAGAGCTAGTTGCTATCATCAGCCTGGAGGGGAAAACAAACACACAAACAAGCAAATAAACAAAAGTGAAAGAGTATTCAGCCTAAAATACTGATTTGTACAATTTGTAGGTTGCGATGAGAATCAATTAATATAACTCATTACCATCAAACCCATCACTGAAGGAATTGTGCCTATAGAAATGCATACAATGTTTAGTTTTGATTTTTTTTTGACTATGTGTTAGTTTGGGAGAGTCAGGTGTGGTAAAGATTCATGCCACCACCCACATTGGTCCACTGGAAATATACTGGATGGATTACACCTTGGCCTTGAATGTATTACTCCTGTTACTACATCCTGTTACCATGATTATCCAAAAAAGAGTACTCCTTTTCAAGCTTGTGGCCCACTAAAGCCATCAGGCCTTTCTTTTGTGCCATGTCTGCTTTCTATAAGGGGAGGGGGGGAGTTTGCTTCTTTGATAGACTTTTCCCTCATTTTTAGAAGATAATATTGTCTTCTATTCAAACCTTCACAAACAACCCTATTCAACTTAATCTCTGAAAAAGTAATAAGCATACTAAAAATGTATCATCTAAAATGTTGATGAATATCTTAGATGCCTAGAATTAAGTTCTGTGGGAGAGCCCTTAATGTTATACCCTTTTGTTGATGGCTTGAAACCAACTGCGTAATGCCTAACACAGTCTCCCCAGTAATTCCAAACTAGTGTGTCATGAAATTTTTTTGGTGGGGGGAGGATGCATGGGCATGGAGTTATATGCAGGTTTCCGTGTATCTCTCATTGTTTGTAGACTTTTGTATGTAATATTTCATGTATATGTGTGCTTCTATTTTTTTTTTGGTTTATTTATTTTTATATTTATTTATTTTTAATAGAGGTACTAGGGATTGAACCCAGGACCTCGTGCATGCTGAGCACATACTCTACCACTGAGCTATACCCACCCTCTGTGTGCTTCTATTTTTTAAACATGTCTTAAGGCTATTAGGAGTCATAAATCACAAATTTGTCTAAAATTGTTACTAAATTCAAATGAGATTTTGATCATTATGCATTTTTCTCAATCAATAGATATCCTAAAGTTCATCTGTTATTTTTTAGAAATCCTTATGCAATAGTGCATATGCCCAAAGGTACTCATTACAATTTTGTTTATAATATCCCCAGACCTGGAAATAACCTGACTATAGGTTAGTCAAGTAAATTGTAGTACATAATACAATGGTATAACCTTCAACTATTAAAAATAATTGTATTTATGTTTATTTACATTAAAAAATGTCTAAAACTTTCTTGAGAGGTGAAATGTTTTCTTTTACTTCTTTAATGTTTGTAGATTTTTTTAAATGTAAGAATATAATTTTTCAAAAGTAAGAAAACTATTTTTAAGAGTTTGTACATATTAAAAGTATTGAGTATGTCTTGGATGGACCACATCTTCCTAGTTTGGCTATAAGAAAAACTTAATAAAATTCTGATCTTCACCATTCTTTATCTATATGACCCATCACTCAGTGATAGAAATAACTCAAATTCCATGGTGTAATTTGCAATTATGACCCTACTTCATGGCAGCTTTTATACAGCTACTACACTGTACATTCTGCCTTTCATGTGTGGAATTCAAACTCTTACACTCTGCTAACAGGAGGATGTTTTGAATTCTCACATAGTTGTGGTACCTACCAGCTGATTTGTTCAGTTTCAGCATTTTTGGTCCTACAATTGTTTGGGTTGTGCAGTTACTTAAATTTTTTGTTATTTTATTTAAAAAAAATAGAATACAAAAGACTTCTACTTAAACATGAGTGTTTGAACACAACTTTTCATCTCTGTTTCCTCCTAAAATCCAAAAATGACAGTAAAGAAATAAAAAGATTAAAGCAAATAAAGAGAAAGAACATGGAAGGGAAGATAGCAGCTTAGTGATATCAAGAAGCTTTAGGAAGAGGGACAATGAATAAATGAGTGGTTTCTGATTTAGCAGAAGAGCGAATCTATTCAAAGAGTATATTTATTCAGTGATAGAATTAAGGAATTCAAAACAACAGGTGGTTCTAAAGGCCTGGATGTGGGATGGAACTCTCAACTAGAGTATTGGTTAAAATCTGTATAAACAGCAGTTAGTCCCCAGGTGTCTTCCTTCATCCTAGGTAGCTGTGAGGCGTCCCTCCCCAACCCCAACAGCAGAGAAGTGCCTGCAGGTAGAAGGAGAGAGTCTTCGAGCTTAGGGACACCTAGCACTGCTGAAGGTGGGAGACAGGCACCAAATTGAAAACAGAGGGATTAACTGAAGGTCAGTCTACTGAATGGTAAGAACCCCCATACTCTTTGCTTAAATTCCAAGATGCTGTCAGCTAAACGTGTATCTTGGACCTACTCACCACTCCCAGAAATTGAGAAGAATCTTCTCTGGGGAAATTGACCATTCCAAGAAAACAGACCTACAGATACTGACACTTGGGGTTTCCTGATGAATAGTAGTTTCCTATGGTTAGCTTATTAATTAACAGTCTCTGTCCTTGCACATAGAACTTTCAATCAGATTTTCAGTGCCACCCTCTTAAATATGAATTGACTACCAGATAGCCAAGGAAATCCTACAACTTGAAAAGCTGGAAAAAAAAAAAAAAGCAGAAAAAAAAAAAAAACACCTTATAAGAAAGAAAGACAATGCAGGTAGCAGAAGTAAATTTCAAAAAGGTATAAGTAATATGTTCCAACAAATAATGCATCTATTAAGGAAGAATATGGTGTTATGGGAAAAGACCATTTAGAAAATAGAAAAGATTTCTTAATAATAAAACAACTGCTATATCAAAAACTAAAAGTCTAATAGAAAGGTTGGGAGATCAAGTTGAGAATATAGTCAGAAAATGGAACAAAAAAGATAAACAAATAGAAAATAAAGGGGAAAAGACAAGAATTTAGATTAATCTGAAATGAACAAAAATTCAGAAAGAGAAAGAAGAAGAAGCAAAGGCGAGGAAATTATCAACAAAATAATAAAAAGAAAACTTCCCATATTATAGGGAGGAAGAGAAGTTTGAAACGTTTCCAGAAAGAACGAAAAAAGAAAGATTCAGAGAATCAGGAACTGAACCTCTCAAAAGCGTGATGGAAACTAGAATGCATTGGAGCAATGCCTTTAAAATTCTGAATGTTATTTCCATTCTGGATTTCTATTCCCAGCTAAATATTTAATTAAGTTGGAGGGTAGAATTAAAATTGGGTAAGATCTCAAAAAAAAAAAATATTCTAATGTTCTTTTTCTTCAGAAGCTACTGGTGGATTTGTTCCAGAAGAATGAGCGGATGAGCCAAGGGGGAGAAAAATATAGGCTCAGTGAAGGAGTGGATACAACACAGGAGTGAAGGGGATTCTCGGGCTCCTGGCAAAGACAAGTTCAAGAGCAACCAGTGCAGGTCAGACAAGATGCTGAGGGCCCCAGAGGGACAGCTTCATAGAACTGAAATTTTACTAATGTTGATCATAGTGAGAAGAGTACTTCATTTCTCTTAGAAAAGTTGGGAACAAATTAGTAATAATTACACGGAAAACTAAGCAGATGAAAAACAAGACAATTATTTACTTTGGGGGGGAAAAAAGTAGTGCCTGATAGTAAATATAATCAAAATGGACCAAGTGATTCAGCTGTGATTTGTGTTTACCTAGCAATAAGAATGTCAGTTCTGATTTTTACATTTTCAGTATAATTTTGAAGGTCGATTTAAGAGAAATAATAGTGACATAGCTCTATTTGTAGACAGGAAGGATGTGTATGGTGGTGGGTAGGGGATAGTATAAGGAAACTGAATCCTCATCTTCTATGGCTGGAAGTAAATAAGTAATGTCCAAAATAGAACATTTTGAAAAAAAATCAGCAGTATAAGCATATTTAGAAAGTAAAAAACAGCAGAAACAACTGAAAGATTTTTATGTGGTTGCTCAAGCTCTCCCTCTTAGGTTTCTCCTGACCCCACCAACACCTAGGTTTCAGCTCGGCTGGAAGGCCACTCGTGGCACTCATTGTGTGGCATGAAAGTGGACTACGTTTGGCTTGTGTTCAGGCTCTAAAAATATCCCTGCTAAGAGGTGCAGTGGAGAGAGGGCAGCAGCGGATGTAATGTGCTGACAGGTGACGTGAGCCTCTAGAAGATGGAAGGGGAAGCAGAAGGAAATGTGGCCAATAATCTGGCTATTCTTCCTTGAGTTCCTTTGTAGCTGAGTTGCATTAGGGCGGCGTTTTAGGAAGCTTTCACAGTGAGACAGAGAAAGATTCATTGTCCTCCCTACAGGGTGAATGAGCACCTGCCAGCGCTGGGTCTGCCTTTCCCTGTCCAACACGTCAAGAGAAGCAGAGCTGAGAGGCTTTTCAAGATCTTCCGAGATCTCCAAAAAGCTGCCTGCAAGTATTTCCCTATTCATCTCATGAACTCTGAAAGATCTTCACCCCAAGTGCAGCAATCCAGATCATCTCCTCCAGGGCATCCCCCTTTTCTCCTGGATGAGAAGTTCCTCAAGGACAGAAAAGGGTGACATACAACTTTGCACGTGACAGAGTGCCCAACAAGTGTCTTGTCCACGGTGGGTGCCCAGTGTGCGTATGCTACGTGAATAACTGAAGATGCCTGAGAGATGTCTTCTCCTTTGAATGGTTAAAAAGGTTTATTGTCCAGAATATATGATATATTTTAGAAATAAGAAAATAGTGATCCTTCTTGTTCAGTGCCAACAAACAAAGAGGTGGCTTTTATATAGGTTTTGAACAAACATAATGTGCTCAGAAATAAGTTTTCTTCCCTACTGAGGCTAGCTAGAGAATATTGTAAGCCAAAATTAAAATTCTAGAGATATTTCTGAAGTACAATAAATATCACTTGGCTAATAGCTCTCTTTTAGGTTCTTAGTTCTGTTATCAGTACAGAATGATCTTAATTTTCTAAACATAGGATATACACAGGCTGTTCTTCTACTTGGAATGCCAGGGCCCATCCCCTTATGTACCAGTGAACTCCTATTCATCCTTCAAAGCCCAGTCAAGAAGTCACCCCTTCTGGGAAGCCTCCCCTGCCACTGTCCCACCTCCAGACTAAAAAAAGTTATATGTTCCCTTGCTGTTGGAACATTTTTTGATTGTTATGCATACATCACCAGGCTGTAATTCATTATTTACTTTGTAAGATCCTTGAGGGCAGGAATTATGTCATACTTACCCCTAGATTCCCTTGGCCTAACTTAGGGACTAGCATATCATAGTCAGTAAATGTTGGCTGAATTGAATTGAATGGTAATAGAGAATGTTTTCTTACTTGTGAATTTAATTATATGAAGTCTTACAATTACATAAAATGCCTTTATATTTAGTTACATATTGTTACATATTTAACAAATTGCCTTTATTAATAAGATTAATCTTACATGAAATCAGAGTGTCCTGGAACATTCTAGACATATGGCCATATGGCTTCAAAGTTGCATAACACCAGCAGCTTGGATTTATCTAATTTGACAAAGTGAGGTGTTCACTGGCATTTGAAAGAAATGTCAGACAAAACCATGAGTGAGGGGCGTGGATGGGGGGGTTATTTAAATTAATTTCAGTTGCCAAAGGGAAGTGATTCACTTCCAAATGATTTGTTTTGACTTTGATATTAATTTCCCAGCACAGATCTAGTAGTTTATCTTCTAGTAATTGGTTTAATACCTTTGGGTGTTCTTTGGCCCTTTTTCACACATGCACTGAACAACTCAATTTTAAAATATAAGAAAACATTTGTTGTAACTACTTCCTAATTAAAGAACTAGATTATTCTAGTATTTAGTTTCTCAGGGAAATTAGGAGGACTATTAGTACGGAATTCAAAAGCAGTGAAAATTATCGGAGTTAAACCTATTTGGGTTATGACGGAATAGGGGATTGCAATGGGAACTTAATTTTTCTATGCTGGAGAAATAGCACTTGCAGTATTAAAGCATTTCACTAATTCATTTGTTCACTCAACAAACTTATATGGACGCTTACCAAAAATCACTGCGGTAGTCCCCCAAAAAATGCTTGAAAGGGTGTCCCAGTTGTTCAAAAAATTAATGTCCTTCATAAAGAACTCAACTGAATGTCATAACTTATTTTGGTCGTTGAGGCATAAAACAAGTTATAAGAAGGGTCCTGGAAGAATAGTCGTCACAAAGCTTAACTCAATCCCAGGTGAATTGGATTAACACTGATATTATATCCCTAATTGCATATATCACAGCAGAGAAAACTTAATCTACAAAGCCTAGGCATTAACAAGATTTGTGTGTGCAATATTTAAACTCACATTATTGTTTATTTGTTTGTTTGTGTTTTAATGAGCTATACCCTTTAGTATGAGAAAAGTAGAAAATTAAGTGTCTAGAATCTGGCTCCTCCTGGGCTTCACCTTTTGTGTTCAAGAGCCTCAAAAGGAGATTATTGACAGTAGGTGTTCATCTGAGCCAACAGGCTATCAGTATAAAACCATTAATTTTGTACCAATTATGTTTGCAAGGCACTAAATATAACCCAAAAAGTGTAAGCTGTGGACTCTGTCTTTACTAGGCTTGCAGACTCTCAAAGGATGGAGTGTGTATAAGAAGATAAATAACATTGGAGAAACATGAAAATGCTAACTGTGATATAGACTGTAAATTCAGAGAGGATTTTCTAGTTGGGGAAATGGAGGAAGAACTTGACAAAGACCTTGAAAGAGGGGAATTTGGGAGAGGGGTGGGAGAGTGGGAGCACACAGCCTGGGTAACAGCGGGGAGGAGGGACTGTGAGTGGTGCTGGAGGGTGGTGAACAGACCAGTTGTGCCATGGCTCACAGCTTAGATCAGAGTTTACAAACTGGAGCCAGATGTCCAGTTTTAAATTATAGTATATGTGCTACTTGGCCTGAATTTTGTTTGAATATTGAAAAACTGGTAGAATTCACATCAAAATCTGGATTCCTCATGTACTCTTAAAAACTGGGAAGTCTGATAGGCCTGTGTTCCTGAAAGGCAATAATCACTCGAAGTTGAATCACAACTATACCCTTCAGACCAGAGTGGGTGTTCCACTTTGACACAGTCCCCACAGGCCCATTTTCTCATTTACTTCCTCTATTTTATGCTTACCAGTCTTTAATTAAGTCAGCTTATGCTTGGTTATGCTGTGGTAACAAACACTCCCCAAAATCTCAGTGGCTCACAACTACAACGTTTTATTTCCCAAACTTATTACATGTCAGCTGCGGTTGGTTGTGGCAGTGCTCTGTGCAGCTCCTTCATTCTGGGATCTCCTTCATTCTGGGATCAAGGCTGAAGGAGCTACCTTGGTACCTGGGTACCATTCTCAAGACAAAGAGGAAAGAGTGACGGCAGAGCTGTGAGACAGCTCTTAAAACTTTACTCAGACACAGCATACGTCACTTCCTCTGAGAGTATATTTGGCCAAAGGATGTCATAGGCCAAGTCTGTGTCAATGGTTTGGGAAAATGTCATCTTCTCATAGGGAGGGTCAGTGACTAATTGAGAACATATTTTACCAATATTCAACACTAATTGAATGTATTCCTCCCCTGATGAGAAAACATTTTGGAATGAAGTAAGAGTGAGAATCAGAGGGCCTTGGATGCCAGCTACAAGACTCCATGTCTGACAGCAAAGTTGCACATACTTATATAATAAACAAACAACAGCAACAACCCTAGAAGGCCTGGCTCTGGGAATCTGGGTTTCCACATACCCTCATAAGGAGCATGCGACTGAACATGACAGAAGCTAATAGAGGAGGAAGGGTTGGATCCCTTTGCTCCTGTCTTTATTTACAGCAAAGGACAGAACACTTCGTCACCTTGGAAACAGCCAACAAAGGCAGTGAGTAGAGCTCTAAGAAATCCCTGTCTGCTCGCTCAGAGGTGGCTGGGGCTAAGTAGTGGGGTGGGGTCTCCTGACACTTGACTGCCCTGGGTCTTGGGTATTGTGTAGTCAGGCAGGTTACTCCAGCTGGAAGGAAAAGGTGTTTGGCCTTTGATGGCCACAGCTGACTACATAATATGTCCCTCCTTGTCTCCTGTATTCAGAGATAACACTGCTGACAGAGGAGAGTGCAGCCACAGCATCCGGACCTATGACCTACACTCGGGACGGTTCGGCCTCTCTGCTGTAGAGCAATTCTTCACAAGTCTCATTGCAGGCAATGGTGTTGCAGCCTGGGCCACTTTTACTCTGAAGAAGCCATAACAAGCTGGGAGATCTTGCTGTCATTCCCAAAGATTACCTGTGTGTTCCTGCTTGCATATGTATAGTTGCTAATCTCTTCCTTTTTTATGCTAAATTGTGTTATCACTGCACTGGTAAAATTCTTCAAGAAGCTAGATGTGAAAAAAAAAAAAAAGACCGGTGGGGATTGACACTAAGAGATCATTTTACATCCTTCTGAAAGGAAAAGATTAGAGGATGAATTAAAAGTAAGCATGTTGTTTCTGGACACTTCAACAGTGTAGGCAGAGAATGTAGTAGTTTACAGAGACAATAAAAGCCACCTCATCTTCTTTGGGAAAAAAAAAAGAAGCTGGATGTTCTTCTGTCATAGGCCTGAGGGAGATGCTAAATTAACTAAAAGATTGGTCACACTCATTGCTGTGTCAGCTTGGAGACTTGGCATGATGTCTAACGCCATGTGGATGCTCTCCTGGCACTATCAAACGGTTCTTGGCCTTTGAAATAGGGTTTTGAGCTTCTCAGACTTTCCGGAGAGTATCAGTTAGTTAACAGCTCACATCTGAATACAGCCCAGCACGTCTTTAGCCTCACCTGTGCAGGACGTACCCTCCACAGCAATTACATGCCTGAGGCCATTCCTACAGGACTATTCATAAGTTGCATCAATGCTTTTTGGGTTTATTTTTTTGCACTTTGCTAGAGAAAGCATCTAATTTGGTTTTAGATGAAACAGCACTGAGCTCAAAACTTTAGGATAAATTCCAATCCATCTGAATACTAAACTCCAGAGTATTTACATCTCTCCACATATAATGTGGTTTAATTGCAATGACAACAGATGGAAGGAAACCTGAGCTTGGGTTTCAGCTCAGCCACTTATTCTGTGACTACAGACAAGTCGTTTATTCCTTTGTAAAAAGAGCGAACTAGAACAGGTAAGACAGAGCAGACACGTGACTAATGTACCATTACTCCCAACAACTTAGCCATGGCAGACATGACTAATCAAACCTGGAATGATCTCCAGGGTCCTTTTCAGCACAGAATTCTAGGCAGCTGCATACAGTCATTGGAATTAGCACTCAAGTTGAAATCTATGTGAAATTCTAGGTCTAGACAATCTACAATATATAGAGAGAGCATGTAAAAATGCTTCGCAAACCCTTCCATGTTGCACAGATTTAAGGTGTTATTGTTGTTGTTATTATTATCGCATTACTATTGTTACAGAAAATTTGTGCAGATTGTGTTCAGGATATATGAGGTGCTGGCAGTGGTCTGTATCTTGCCAACAGTGCCTACAGTTGCTGTTCTAATAGTATACACTAAATATTCCTGGCATTTTTAAAGTAAGCATATACTATGAAAGCAGTTTAAAAATGCAAAGCAATGGCTACCCTGGACTGTCTAGGAAGCTGTCAAGGAGGCATACAGACTTAGGTTTGAAGCCTGGCTTCACCTTTTCATGTGTAAAAGCTGGGATGCCACTCAACTCCCCAGAGGCTGTTTCCTCATCCACAAAGTGGGCTCTGTAATTTACTCTCAGGGTTGTTGAAATTTCTTAATGAGTTAACATGTATAAAATAAAAAACATGATTCATAAGCTGTGCTCTATAAATGTTAGTTCCTGAGGCTGGAAAACTGGTTTATAATGAGCACTCTAGGACTTTTGACTCACTTTCTATTTTAGCAAAAGATTGGTGAGTCTTAAGAGTCAGAAAACACTTTCAGTCAGAAACAGTATTTTTTTTAGGGCAAGAGATAAACACCTGCACTTACTTAGATCACCATCTTCCTTCAAAACAAGGATAAGAGCTGGAGTACAAGCCCTCCCTTTGTGAGATTTGCCTCCTTTACCCAACGAGGTGTTGCAATTTCTTTTTATATAAAACAATTAGAAATTTTCAAGGGAATGATAACTCAAAAGCTGCTAATGCTGTCTGGATGACATTCAATAAGGGAAAAATGCTATGACTCAAAATAATGTACTTCTAACTCGGTGCTAAGATTTGAAACTGTCATATTATGCATGCACAGTGCTTGATCGTGTAGATGAGAATAAGGCAAACCCCTCCGGGAATGTGTATATGACACTTTTCAGAGCGATCTGTGTCAGAGTTCCGAGCACCTCAGACAGAAGGCTTCTACTGCTCAAAATCTGGATGTTTCTGCCATTTCCACCCCAAAGATTAGAATTTCTTTTGAAACTGTAACCTTAGCAGCTTTCTTCTTCCTCCACCACTATTGCTCTTCCTTCTACCTCCACTTTGCCAAGTTTATTATCAGTACATAATTTTCCTCATATTTGGAGTGCAAAGCCATTTAATTATCCTGGAAGGAAATTTTGAGGGTACAAGCTACATACAGCAGGTTAAAATAACTAATACATAACTTAGTTAAAAAATCTGTTTCAAGTAGCTTGAGTCACAAATCTTGCTTTTGTGGTAGCCCATTTGGGGAGCAAAACTTTTTATCCTCTTTAAAAGCAATAATTTGTTGTAGATCAACATTTGATAAGGAGTCCTAAGGTCAAGAAGTATCTGTTCAGGATGTGAGGTTTCCTAAGGATTAAGGGAACACATTCTTTTATTTTTTTCTTTTTTTGTTTCTTCTTCTTCTTCTTTTTTTTTTTTTTTACTAGCTTTACCCTCAGAGAGTGACTTGGTCTCACATTCTGTGGGTGACTAACTATAGCACCCTTTATTCTTTTTTTAAATTTTTATATCTTTTAAGAAAAAAAATTTTTAATGGAGGAACCGGAGATTGAATTCAGGACCTCATATGTGCTAAGCATGCACTCTACCACCCAGCTATACCCTCCTCACTAAGGGAAGGCATTCTTGAGCATTTTCTTGAGCAAATGTATTTTTAAAAGCACAAATGGATATCATTAATCCCTGAATTCTAAGCAGCCAGTGATAAGCTATCTTTTTATGGAAGAACCAATATAAAAACATAAAAAGTTTACCGTCTTTATTTTTCCCCCCACTTTCTTTTCTTTTTTTTTTTTCTATATGAAAATGTCTTTTTTCTCTCTCTTCCTAAAAATGGCATAAACTCAGAAAAAAGCTAGGGCTGCTTTGTAGTCAATAAACATGAATATCTAGATCCATTAAAGAAGCAGCTAAGTGGAGACATTTTTCAGTCTTTTAATGAAATTAAATAAAATTGCAAGGCATGCAGCCTTCAGCCACAAAGTGCTCATAACTTTTCTAAGTGTATAGTTTTTTCTTTTAATTGTGTCTCTTCCAAATTATTGTTATGGGCAAACATGATTGTATACCTGAAAATCATAGGAGAATCACTTTTTAAATGATCATAACTGAATTCAACATGGAGATTAGTTTAAAAACAAATTTAAACGAGTGTATGTTTACACATATACATATATATGCACATACACACCTATATAAACACATTGATATGTACGTATGTGTTGTGTATATATGTACGTAAGAAGCCTTCTAAAATAATTTTTACATATGGGGAAATAACTACCTCCAATTAAACTCTTTTACTTAGAGGGACTTATGGGAAGCAGGAGTGGTAAAAGAAAAGCAGAAAATTTAAATCCTCACTACTCTTTGTTGGTTAAATGTGAAACTCAGAATGGTTGGTTTTTGTTTTATCAGAGCACCTAAGTGTATCTTTGGATGTGTAAAGATGGGCCAGAGATATGCAGAAGGTGCAGAGCGATGTTACTCAAAATACACAATAAAGAGAGGGATAGGGAAAGGGGTTAACCTGCAGAAAGGGGCCCATGGATTGTTTAGATTGTTATGAAGAAGAGAGGAAGAGACCTTGGCAGTGGGATAAAAGTGAGATCCAGAAGTCAAGGAGAGTCAGTGTCAGAAGCGACCATGAGACCATAAGCTTCCAGGAGTTTGCGACATTATACTGAGGGAAGTGGAAGCATTGGAGGCATTGGAGGCATTGGAGTCAGCATAAAATGTGAGTTAGGAGCCTTAAGGTATTTCTACTTAAATCTCCAAGGCATAGATACCCATGTATATTTGTTCAAGCACCAACCAAGTCTGGAGAATATGGACCAAAATTATTCTCAGATATAACTACAACTCAATTCCAGAGATTCTAATTCATTAGGTTTGGAATGGGGGGCCTGAATGTGTTTATTTAAACATTTATTCAGGAAAGTCACCAACTGATGAGAGAAATAAAGGACTTAAATATATACAGATATGTAACATGGCTCATGAACTAGAATATTGAGTTTTATGAAGATGCCAAATCTCCTAAAAGTAATCTAGAGATTCAATGTAACCTCAATCAAAACCCCAACACATCTTTTTTCAGGAAATCAACAGTCTGATGCCAAAATTTATGTGAAAATGCAAAGGAATAAGAACAGCCAAGGCAATCTTAATGAAAAAGAAGAAAGTCAGAGCGCCTTTATAGTACCATGACTTGCTATAAGGCTAAATAAATTGCTCTAATAATGGCACAGAGAGGGACAAAGAGATGACTGGAACACAGTAAAGAGTCCAGGAGCAAAGCCATGCAACCGAGTTATGACGCGTGACTTATGATGAAGGTATCACCGCAAGACAACTGGAGAAGGGCTGGTCTTTTCTGTAAACAGTGCTGGGTCGGTTGGTGTGCACCCATAAGGAGGGGAAAAAAATGAATGTTGACCTTTACCTCACACCACACACAGTCAATTCTGGATTGATGTTTGACGTAAATACAAATGACAAAACAATAAAGGTTCTGGAAGATAACATTGGAAAACACATTTGTGACCTGACAGAATCCCTCCCTGCAAAAAAAACCGACATGAACCACTTAGCCTAGCGTGGCTTATCTGGGACTGTCGCTGTCTTAGCATTGGTATCACATGTCCTGGCAAGCCCCTTAGTTCCAGGGATAGTTGATCACCCATAAGGGAGAAGACTGACAAAGTGGATGACATCAAAATTAAAAACGCCTGTTCATCAAAAGACATCACTGAGAGAGTGAAAAGGCAAACACCTAGATGGGGGGAGATAATTAGAGCACATCTAACCAACAAAAGTTTCATATATAATGCCCTCCTATGGATCAGTAAGACAATACAATAGTAAAATGAGCAAAAGTCTTGAAAAGGCATTTCACAATCTAGCCAGCAAAGTTATTAAAAGTGACTCAAATTTGTACATCATGGGTTCCATGGTTACTACACGCTCTCCAGGAGATCAAACGTGGGTCCATCAGACTATAAGGAGGATCCAGATAGAATCAGGATAAAGAATCTCATCTTAGTCATATCATGAGGAATTCCCAAAGAGTTAACAATAGAATCATTTTATACTATTAGTCAACATTATTTTTAATTCAACATAGTTATAAATAACTATGCAGAAGTTGTTCAGAAAACTACATTGAGTTTATGCCATGATGAGCATTTTCTTATTCTCAATTAATCCATTTGACTGTCTTCACCAAGTTCTGATACAAAAGAACTCAACGTAGGGGTTTCTGGAGAAAGATCCTTGCAAAGGGCAGATTCTCCAAATACAGAGAGTCGGGATTCCCATGCACAGTGAGCACGTGGAGTGTGCAACTCCCCTCGCCGAATGATGTCCAAGCTCTCCGTTCCTGTCCTGCATGCGTGGAGTCCTGTAGCAGGGAGATAAACCAGGGACTGCCAGAGACAGTGGGAGAGGCTGGAGTCCCTGGGCAGGCTTAGAATGCAACCCTATTTTTCAATAGTGATTAAAAATATTTCTGTGAAATGATGAATAGTGAAATAGTGAAGACTGAATGGAGAATCCAATTGGTGAACGAGATAATAAGGAGGAAGGAGACATGGCCAGATTTTCTCAAACCACAGCCCTCAGCCTGAGGAGGCTACTGTGTGGCATGAATATGGCCCTTCTCAGAGAAGGGGGAGGGGAGAGAAGGAAGTTGAATTTCTGAGTAAGATTTGGTTTCAGGGAAAGTTTCTATGATTGAAAAAAAAAATACTGTTTCATATAATGCCTTTTTGGGGAGAATTTAAAAATTTCTCACACACATTATGGGGCATGATAGTCTTGCTGAATCCCAAGCCCAGCTTCCAGAGTGTGTCTGTTGAACCTACCAGCTGGCACCCCCAAGAACTGGTGTTCATTGCTATGCATGTTGGGGAGAAGCATTTGAAGAGGTTTGGAGTAGATACTAGAGAGGAGAGAGGGAAAAGTGTTAAGAATGGTACCTATTTTCCAGCCAGACCTCAAGGAAGAGACAAGATGATTCAAAGGTAAAGGAGCAATTTTCTTAAGCCACTTAGTGGGACTTGGGTCACAAACAGTGATGCTCTGGGCTGGCTGACAGATTTCAACACAGCAGTGGAATGAGATGCCCTTGCTCTGTCAGCTGAACACCCAGCATGGCAAGATCGCAGGGGGTCCAGGAGCTCTTTGGTGCCCCAGGGGCTTGGGGCTGTGACAGCCCTGGCAGGCTGCCTAGGAGGCTGACTAGTAAGAATGGCAGAGTGGCTCTGTACACAGAGGAACATGAAAGGACCACTTCGAATGGCACATGCTGATATTTTGCAGTGATGGGGATTGGTGCTGTGAAGGGGAACTTTGGGATTATTGCTGTCAATTTGACCTCCTTTGTACTCATAGGCCAGTAGGGTCTTGAGACATCTGGGGTATATAATATCAACGTGGTTCGTGTGGCTTATATTTTTTAAGCAGATGAGAGAGGATTCAATTCTAAGATGCTCACTTATTTCACGTTGTTGGGAAATGTGATATTCCAAGTAAGTCAATTCTCCAAATGACTGAAATAGCCCTTTAAGATTTATAACATTTTAATCTTTCTGATGGAAAGCCTGCCAAAATACACTATACACTTTGCTACTTCCTTAAACAGAAAAAAAAAAAAAAATGAATTTAACCATTCCTTGGTGTCTCCAAGCCAGGATGAGCACTGATTTCTTTTTGTACAGAGTATGTAAGGCCCTCGGGATCTGACAAATGTAGGGCTGTCCCCTCGAAGATAAACCATGCCTAGACTGCCATGCTTTCTGAATTCTTATACCCACTTTTGGTAGTTTGTCTCTCTTCCACTGTTATTAGGCTGTCAAGAGACACTTCTTGCTTCTCTCGGGAAGACAGCTTCTAGGAATCTTCTTTACCCACATCATCATTTTAATTTGATATTTCATCTGCTTTGGATCTAGAAGTTACATGACTCTTGTGAAAATTCTGCTTAAAAAACCAGAAAAAAAAAAAAGTGGGGGAAGGTTCTAAGTTCTAACAGAGGGTTAGAAAGATTTCTCTAAGAATGAAGTGCAAGTCTTTAAGAAGTTATTTTGTTAACCCGGAGGCATTTTTAAGTGAAATCTGGGTCTTGGCTGTGTTCCCCCCAAACTGAAGCTGCTAGATGAAGGACTTCCAGAGAAGTGGTTTTTAGTGTCCGCGTACTTGAGATCCTAGGGAGAGGAGAAGAGATGATTGTAGCCCTCCATCTCACCCCGATCAACA
This sequence comes from Camelus ferus, assembly GCF_009834535.1. Taxonomy (NCBI): domain Eukaryota; kingdom Metazoa; phylum Chordata; class Mammalia; order Artiodactyla; family Camelidae; genus Camelus; species Camelus ferus. The sequence continues at coordinate 13,837,994 of NC_045716.1, read as the reverse complement.
TTATCCTATTCATTTTATGGAAATTGTAGTTAATATTCTGAATTAATTAGATTGTGTAATCAGTTTCAAAAGCATAATGCAGTGGTGTATAAAATTTAATAATGCGTAAAACTTGTTATGGAAATTTTAAATTTTAGGGCCTAGATGAAACTCAAACATGAATTTTGTATGAAGAAATGAAACAGAATAGTTTTGTTCGAGCAATTTGCTTTATTACAAGGGAGGTCATCTGCAGCATCATTTAAATACTATCCCATTCATCACATGCAGTGCTTCCCAGCAAACTAATTTCAGACAGACTCTAGGCTCGATAAATATCAAGAGGGTATATCATTGTCCCGCCTCTGCTTGTTTTCCTTTTGAAGATCAGCAGGCTTAGTACAAACAGATTTCCTAAAATAAGCATTAATATATATACAGAGAAGACTGGAAATCATAAATGATGGGAGCATCTTCCCTTGATTATGACAGGAAGCCTGCATATGTAATCTTTGTAGCGAATAAACATCTCCAATTTCTAGTATTATATCATCCAATTCCAGGAAAACATTATCATAATATGAAATAGATGAGAAAGTAAATAGCAATCAGAACTATCTGGCAATGAGAAACACTAGGTTTTGTCTCTCCTGAGTTGGGGCAGCCCGGCTAAGTGAGAAAAGCAGATGAAACGTGATCCTGGGTTCAACTCTTAGTGCCTGTGTGACTTTGGGCAAGTTACTAAATTTCTCCGAATTTCAGTTCCTCTTCCATGGTTGAAAATTGATCCTGGTCCAGGTTTGAGGTACAGACCCAATTTAAAAAACTGGATAAATTGCTTTAATATATGTTAACTATAATTTTTAAATAAATTAATTTAAATTTAGTTTTATTTAACATTAATTCAATATTTTAAAAGTACATGTGATATATAAATACATGCTTTATTTTTGAAATATATATATTTATATGCATACGTATGTACATATTTGTTTTGATCTCTCTCTCTCTCTCTCTCTCTCTCATTGCTGTTTAATAGTTTTGTAGTTACCTCCACACCACCTTCCAAGCTTCTAGTCCGTAACTAGGTCTTCTGATGGTGCTCAGGGGCTCCTGCAATACTAGAGCAATCCAGGGACTAATTCTACTCACTTCCTGCTTGCAAAGCTTTTGTTTCTTGGTCTTGGTCTTCCTACTTAGCTAACCCCTCAACTTCCTATAAAGGCGCAGCCCAGGCAGCAGTCAAGCAACAATTTCACTCAGCCTCCATCCACAAAGGTGTCTGGGAGTGCGAAACCTCACAGGTAGGAGGTTGCTCACTGTGACATTGTGAGTAACAGGAAACGTTTGTAAATAGCCTGTGTTCGGCAAGAGAGGAGGGGGTGGGTAACGCAAGGTTTGTGCACACCATGAAGTGAACATAGCCGCAAAACAGATGAGTAAGATCTCCAAGTCCTGATGTGACACGATTTTCTGAATATACAGTTAAGTGAAAAAAGCAAGGTACTGAACAGTATATATGGTGTCTATCTTTTGTGTAAGATAGGCAGAGAAATAAGACTTTATGGAGTTGCAAGAAGAGATGTTGGAAAGACAAGCAACAGATGAATAAAAAATGGTTTCCCAAAGAGGGGGAGGAAGTGGGGAATGGAGTAAACAGGAGAACTGCTTATATCATAAAATGTTACAGTTTTGATTTTTGATTTATGTAAGCTATATCTATGTAGGGTGACTTATGTAAGATTCACGTAAGATGAAATTACAACAAAAACACACCAGTTACAAAAATGGCATGTGTGTGTGTGTGTGTGTGTGTGTGTGTGTGCTGGCAGGCAGGGCAAAGATGCTTCAAGTCATAAGCCTGGTTCTGGTTCTTCCTCTTCATGATACTAAATCCTAGGCACCACTGCCTTCCTCTGGGCCCTCAGCCCAACAGGCTCACAGCCACAGACCCACTCATGGTTTGTATCTGTTCTCTTCCTGATTCATGGAAATGACAACTGCTTTGGGCCCATTTCTTTTTGGTTTTCTCTCCTTATTGTTTATCTATCCTGCTGTACATTTACAGCAGAGGAAATGTTGGGACGTGTGAATCTTCTGTGCCCAGGGAAGTCCCTTTCCTTTTGTTTCAACCCTTATGACTGAAAATTCCTTAAAAATTTTTCTTTTCCTGCCTTAGAAAGCCTAGCATGCTCAGAATAATTAGATATTTCTTGGATGACAAAACATATTAGAATGAAGTTTCCAAACCTTAATTTTCAATACAAGGTACTGTATTTCATAGATTTAACATGCCATTGATTGTAAGATGTATCATTAATTTATATACCATTAAAAAACAATGCCAATTAAACTATGATACAATGCTTTCTTATTACATCTCTTGTACAATGCATCATTTTTTAAATAGAGGCACTGAGGATTGAACCTAGAACCTTGTGCATGCTGAGCATGCATTCTACCACTGAGCTATTACCTTTCTCCCTATAAGATGCATCTTGATTTCAAAGAGATTAAAATGTGAAAAAATGTGCAGCTTAGAGTAGGTAAAATATAGAGGTATAGATGTACTTGGAAGATAAAAAAGATGAATTAAATGTGTACTCACCCTAAGGTGTTCCAAAAACCAAAAGCAAATGTTTTGCCCAGAGTGATGCCAACTGCATGGTAGGTACTCAATGAATGCTTGTGAGACAATAAAGGCTTCTTATATGCATTAGATGCCCACTAAAATATAGAAGAAAGTATGCAAAAAAGTTATTTTTTTTAAATTTTTAGGTGTAGACTATATCTATGCCTGTGCCATAACATTAAGTAGAAAAAGATAACAAAAAATAATGAGAATGATAGAGCCCAGCCCTTGAATGTTTATGCTCTAGTGAAAGAGACAAATGTAACAAACATAGTCTGACTTTGAGGGTGAGTTCAGGACTGAAGGTGTAGATTTGAGGGCTGGCTTCAGAGAGAGAACAGTTGAAATTTTAGGGAAAGGTAAAGACATCAGACAGGCTTGCAACAATGAGGAGAGGGACCAAGGCAGCTCCTGGGAGAGTGTCTATATTAGATGGGAAGGAGAAGGGGATCCAGTGAGGAAAACCAAGATGTGTTTAGAGAGGGAAGAGAAAAAATTGGAGAGCAATTTGTCATCGAAGCCAGAGTTAGAGAGAGATGGTTTCAAGAAGGAAGGAACCATCACTGTTGTCTAATTGCTGAGAGATGGGACAAGAGGAGGACTGAAAGTGTTATCAGATTTGGCAGTCAGGAGGTCATCAGTGACTTCCAATAAAGCAATTACAGGAAAATGATTGGAGCAGATGTCAGACTATAATGGGTTCGTGAGTAAATGCAGGAAGAGTTTATTTACAAAAAGCTTATGAAGGAGGATAGGAAGAGGCAGGAAAAAACAGGAAGGGCAGAAATGGAATCAATGAATGCAGGGGAAAAAAATAGACAGCAAAACAGGGGAAAAAAAGCAAAAGGCTAAATGACCAGATGCAGTAGAAGGCAGGTTGGGGAGGCAGATGGCAACCAAGGCATGGACCAGATTTGCTGTCCCAGAGAAGATACAGGGCCAGGCAGTCTTTGGTCAACTCCTAGCTCTTACTGTATGAACTTGGGCAAGTTACTTCACCTCTGCCCTTCAGACATTGAGAAATCATCCTCTGAAAGGAGACAGGCCCTCCAAAAACACTCCTACAGTAAATATGATACAGTTACCAGAGTTTTTTCCTCCTTATAATTTTAATGTAGGCTGATGACATAAGTTCAAGGCATAATTTGAGGAAAGAGTCTTACAAAGGAACAAAATGACGTATTTCAAGTTCACGGCTTTCTGACAGTTTGGCTTTTAAGAGTAGCTGGAGTTGGAATTACAAGTGGATTTCATCCTGCATGCCAGCACTGATAAGATGCCAGTGACTGCCTGAAGCCCTAGTTGGAAAGAATCATGTTTGAGCAAGAGTCCAGGCTCAGCATAAGAAAGGGTTATGGATTAAAGAAGTTGGCCAGGGGCTTGGAAGGGTTGGTAGTGAGAGTAGTGTCATGAATTTGCTGACCCTGAACAGAAGGGGACAATGGGCTATGTATCAGGCAGTTCTCCATCAATGGTATGGAGCTTTTTGATAAGTATTGACTTGTAAAGATTTCAGTGTGCATTCCCTGAGAAGTACAAATACTCAACATTGTATATTAAGGGTAGAAACATAAATTTCAGCAGTCAGCTTCAGTAAATAGATTTGACATCCTTTTATGAATGTTAAGATATGTGATCTGGATATATTCACTCACTTAACAGGGACCCTTTCTACCTGCTCATGGAGGAAGACCGTAGAAATATCTGAGGCAGGATCAAAATCTTCCTTGGAAGAACTTCTGGGTACAGTGTAAGACATGGAGGAAAAGGAGGTCAAGGTCCCAATGCTTCATATGTGATGGTCATGATCATTTTACCTTGAAAATCTTTGTATAGTCACAGTTGCCAGGTTTGCTCAACTTCAATGAACTGTCCATAGTATATATACTTTTAAGCAATGAAACATCTTGGTGGAATCTTCCAGGACAGTAACTTTCATATATATGTATGTATAATTTTTTAAAGCAGTGATACCATGTTTTCAAATGAAATATTATCTTGAACTCCAGTAAAGGTATCGCAGAGCCATCCCTGCTGAAGGGGAGGTCGAGGCTTTGGTCTTCAACCCTCTTTAAGGCCAGCCCTAAGGGCTTCATGAAACATGGCTTAAAAGCCCTACTATAAGTTTAATTAGTTATGAAATATACCCCCAGGTCCCTGAAGAACTTAATTTGCTATATTAGAATGATAATCTTTATGAACAAGTAAAATGTTGGCCATGTTAATAAATAATCATTTTTAATGTATTCACCCAAGGTAATTATAATCATTAAAGCACATTTCCCAGTGGAGTTCATCTTTTTGTTATCATTTATAATTTTATCTATAAATTTGATCTAAATTTTATTTATTGACTGATAAAACCCATTCCCTTTTCCTTCTGAGAATCCAGCTCAACTACATTTCCCAGCCATCCTTGCACTTAGGGGTTAGGGGTTAGGGTCCAAATTTTGGCCAGTTGGTAGAAGTGATGTAGACTACTTTTAGACCAGGCCATAAAATCCTCCCTCACATCATCCTCCATGCTCTTTTCCCTTCTAAGGAGATTGGGGGAGTCACATGTTGAAAATGGCACAAGGAAGGAAGGATCTTAAGACACTAAATCACTGCTTATAGGAGAGCTGCCCACAAGAACACCAGTTTTGAAGTGTTTTGTGAGCAAGAAATAGACTTCATTGTGTTAAGCCACTGAAATTTCAGAGTTAGTTTATTACAGTAGGAGGTGTTTTTCCTAATTAATAAATAAATATATATAAAGAAAAAAACACATTTCTAAGGGTCTCGATTCCTCAGTCTTAAACAAAACTCTGCAGTAGCAGCAAGAGTTAACTTCAGTACAAGGAAGTCTGTGCCAGGTCCAGACTGCCCTTCAGCCTGTGGAGAACATCCGATTGACTTGTTGTTCCTAACATGGTCTGGTCTCTTGAGAACAACAGTACTCCGTGGCCCAAGAAAGCTGCATGAATTTCAGTCTTCACATCTGCATTCCAGGCAGCAGGACAGAAAAAAGGAAAAACAAAGGAACTGCTTTTTTTTAAGAGCTCTCCCAGAAAGCCCACCCAACAAATCCTTAAAACCCAAAAGCCAAAGTTCAGTCACATGGCCACACCTAACTGCAAAGGCTTATGTGTTGCCCTTCAGCAAGACAGATTGATACATTCACATCCACACATTACCACTGTTAACTAAGGAACATCCAGTAACAGCAACTTCTAGGCAGACTAGGCAGATTCGTCATATTCTTGTATTACTTTCATACCTGGTGTGGTGTGTGATTTTTATATATATATGAAACCACATGTATAGATTTGTGTTTCCACCAGCACGACAGGGATACAGAACAACTCCATTACCTCCAAAAACCTCCCATATATATTCATCCCTTACAGTTCTCCCACCTTCTCCCACCTAACCTCCTGGCAACTACTGATCTGTTTTGCATCACTATAGTTTTGTTATTTCTAGAATGTCCTATGAATGGAATCATGCAGCATGATTCCTTTTGAGATTTCTTTCTTTTACTCAGCATAATGAGATTCATTGAAGTTGTTGCATGTGTCAATAATTCATTCATTTTTTATTGACGAATACTATTCCACATTATGAATGTACCCCAGTTTGTTTATCCATTCACCTGCTCAAGGACCTTTGGATTGTTTCTAGCTTTTTGGCAATTATAATAGAGTCGCTGTTTGTGGTATATGTTTTTGTGTGAATTTAAAGATTGCATCTGTATATTTTGTATTTTTATGTCTGTATTTTTATTATAATGAGATCACACATGAGGACATCATTATGTGTTAATATGTTCTCTTCCCGCATGAACTATATGCACCTCCAGGAGTTTGCCTGATCCAAAACAAGCAGCATGGTGTTATGGTTAAGGGTACAGCCTATGACCTGTGTTTGAATCTCAGCTCTCCTGTTTAATAGTGGCGTGACCTTCAGCAAGTTAGTTAATATCTCTATGCCTCAGTTTCCCCCGTCCTGGAAAATTGAAGCAGCTGGCATAAGGTGCACATTGGTTCCTTGACCTGTGGAGTGAGGGCTATTATGAAGGGAAAGGCCAAGGGGAAGCCACCAGAACTGTCTCTAGGAAAATAGTGACCCAGAAAGAACACTGCATTACTGGACTAACTGCAGAGATTAGTGCCACGATCAAGATTTGAAAGATGTCGGGGTGGTTATTCCCACCACATCCCCATTTAACGCTCCTATTTGGCCTATACAGAAGACAGATGGATCCTGGAGAATGACCGAGGATTATTGGAGGCTGAACTGGGTGGTGACTCCACTTGTAGCTGCTGTACCAGATATGGTTTCGATGCTTGAGAAAATTAACATATCCCCTGGAAACTGGTATGCAGCTATTGATTTGGCAAATGTCTTTTTTTCCATCCCTGTTGATAAGACCCTCAAGAAGCCATTTCCTTTCAGCAATACACGCGTTTGTTGTCCTGCCTCAGAGGAAGGTCAGCTCTCCAGCCCTGGGTCATAATTTTATTCCCAGGAATCTTGAGCTCCTTTCTCTTCCAGTAAGCTATCACTCTAGTCCATTACACTGATGACATCATGCTGATTGGTCCTAGTGAGCAAGAAGTAACAATGACTTCAGACTTACTGGTAAAACATTGTGTGTCAGAGGGTGGGAAATAAGTCTGACACAAATTCAAGGACCTTCTACTTCCAAGAAATTTCTAGGGATCCAGTGGTGTTGGGCATGTCAAGATATCCCTTCTAAGGTGAAGGATAAGTGGGTGCATTTGGCCCCTCCTACAACTAAAGAGGAGGCACAATTCCTAGGGGGCTTCTTTGGACTTTGGAGGCAGCAGATCCCTCATTTGGGTGTGTTACTCTGACCTGCTTACCACGTGACTCAAAATGCTGTTAATTTTGAATGAGATCCAGAACAAGAGGAGGTTCTGCAACAGGTCCAGGCTGCTTTGCCGCTTGGGCCATACATCCAGTAGATCCAAAGATGCTTGAAGTGTCAGAGGCTGATGGGATGCTGTTAGGTCCCAGCGGGTGAAACACAGCTCAGACCCTTAGGATTTTAGAGCAAAGCCCTACGATTTTCTATGGATAATTACTCTCCTTTTGGGAAACAGCTCGTGGCCTTCTACTAGACTTTAGTAGAGACTGAATGCTTAACCATGGTGCACCGAATTACCATGAAACCAGAGAACTGCCCATCATGAACTGGGTATTATCAGACTTAGGAGAAGGTGCACTGTACTCCAAAAGAGCTATTTGAGTCTTCTAATTTATACACACAGATATCTAGAGAACATGTGTGGGAATGGATATTAAGGGAATGGAATAATGGTGGAAAGAACATAAAGTTGAATCAGGCCTTTGGCCTCAGACTGGAACTTACACCATTGGCTCTGATTCACAGGCCTTCAAACTGTGGACCTGGGGACTTTTCAGCTTCCATAATTGTATGAGCCATTTCTTTATAAGAAATCTCTTTCATATATATAAGGAAAGTCATATACATGTATATTTCACTATATATATAATGAAAATCACTTCTTCTATTGGCTTTATTTCTCTGGAGAACCCTAATAGAAGCAAGTTATGTATTAAATCTCTAAGTCTCGATTTCCCCATCCTGAAAAATTGGGATAAACCCAGTTCCTACCTCCCAGAGATGTGAGAATTAAAAAAAAAAAAAGAGTTGATACACATGAATTTGCTGAGGTCAAAGCAGTATCTTACACATTTTCATATCCTTAGCACTTAGTAAATTTTATAGCAGAATGTAGATAGATGTTCATAAATATTTGTTGAATAAATGACTTTATCAATTTTTCATACAATCCTAACAAATATAACTGTATTATTCATTATTTTTATTGAACAAATATTTATGAGTACCTACTACGCCCAGGCATCATGCTAGGCCCTGGGTACACATTTGGAAACATAAATATTATTATTAAGAGGAAAATGAATCATTAATACAGACTATTTTAAACTGTTGTTTTCCTCACAGAGTTATTTTTCCTTATATAAAAATTCAGTCCATAAAAATTTCCTTTTATGGAAAAAATAATAAAGAATGAATAGCACATGCACTGGCTTCAATTACTTTTTGAAAGTCATATTAATTTATTTTTTGAAACAAAGAAGCAAAACAAAGATTAAATAGAAGATTAATTTAAATAAGGGTATTTAAGTTCTTTTTCTTTGTGGAGTTGATTTCAAATTCGTTGCCCTCAGATCAGGGGTATGTACTTTGTTTCAAACAGGTTGATGATTCCAAGACTTCCCCTATAGTAATGCTGGTGAATATAACTCAGGCCATATTTACAGATTGATTGTAACACGATTAAATTTCTCATTTCCTTAACTGTATTTTGGTTGGTGTAGCTTGAAATAATTAGATTATAGGGTAGCCCAATTATTTACTTTAAACAGTCATGTATACACCCCAGGGCTTAATTACCATGAATAAATCAATACCACCCCAAATTCATTGGCTGTCACTGACAATAGCTTTAACTGTACCTGCACAGTATAAGGAATTCAATGAGCAGGCTAAGACCCATGATTAAAACTTAAGCCGTTAAAATAACTGCTATCTCCTAGAGATCAGTGTTTCCTCAATGTAGAATCTGCAATTCTACCCAACTTAAACTTTACGGTCATTTCTCTCAAGACAATCTAGAACTGAATTTTTAACTTTTCTTTGCTAACCATGAAATATAGTACACTTTTTTAAAAATGGAAAAAATTATTGGCTTTAATTAAGAATTCATAAAATAATTAGACCTGGGTCTTGTCCAGGAAAGTTTACCATTAAAGATAAATCTTAGAACGTCATGACTAGTTACAAAGAAAGATATTTACAACGGAAAACGCCTACTTATCGTATTTACTCTGAGAAACAGCAAAATAAAATTCATGAAGAAGCTACCGCTGAATTCGACATTTTTATTTACTAGGTCATCAGTTTCCAGTTTACTGCTGGGTTTTAAAAGATGCTCCTAAGCGAAAACAAGGGAAGAAAGCCTATCCATGGATTAGGGGGTCGGCTATTTGTTTGGATCCAGTGAGCGGCGATCGAGGCACGTGAAAGCCGAAAGAAGGTTAGGGGCGGGAATTAGCGACTTAATAAAACTCCTAGCTCCCGAGGAAGCCAGCCGGGTGTTAGAAACAAGTAGGGCAGAAGAAATTTGGGGCTAATTAAAACAACCAGAAGACACTCCTCGCGTTAGCCAGGTTCGGGTCTCCAGCATTCGCAGGGTCGGGGGCGGGGACTAGTTCGGATTCAAATTTAAAGCGGGATGCCCGCGCGTGGCTCAGCAGGTGCATCCAGCCCGGCTTCCCGCGGCGGGCGTTTCCGCCCCTACCTGCCCACAGGGCCGGAAATTACCTAGCTGGGGAGCGGCCCCTGCTTTGTTGTTAGCGTTTCAACAGCGCGGAGAACCTTAAAAAGTGCGCAGCGGAGGGGACGTCGTCTGGTCCGCACCCCGAGACTCCACGCATCTCCACCCTCTTGGCCGCTGTGTCCCCTGCCCTTCTTTTAGAATGCCACTGGGGGAAGCCAGAGTAAAACCGGGAGGGGAGTGAGGCGGGAGGAGAAGGGAGGACTATCAAAAGGCACAAGCGCTCCGCGGACTACACTTCACAGGTTACGCAGCTATAGGGAGTCAAAGAGAGAGAGCGCATGCGCGGACTGCCTCACAGGCGCGTGGAGAAAGTCGCGCATGTGCAGAGCCCAGATGGAAAAATGAAACGAAGGGGTGACTGGCAGGTTGAGGGCGCCTCAGCTACTAAAGAGCCACAGCGGCCAGGGGGCGCGTGCGCAGAGCGCCCGAAGGGGTGGGGCTCCTCCAAGGGGACGGCCTCGCGCGCCCCCTGGCGCGCGCCCGGGGAGAGGAGGGAGCCAGAGGGGGCGGAGAGGAGGGAGGAGGCATGGAGGGCGGGAGGGGGGAGGGGAGCCGGAGCGAGGGAGGGTTTATCGACCGGGCGATTTTGGTTAAAATATTCAAAATGGCGGACGGAGGAGCAGCGAGTCAAGATGAGAGTTCAGCCGCGGCGGCAGCAGCAGCAGGTAATCATTACAGCATTTTACATATTCATATTCATACTCAACCCCGGCTCCCGCTGCCCCCCCCGCGACTTAGCATAATTTATTAGTACTCAGGATTATTATAATTAACGGCGGGGAGATGGGGGGCCGGGGAGCACGGAGCCCCCGCCGGGCGCCGAGCGGAGGGGGAAAGAGGCTTGGAGCGGCCAGGCGGAGGGGGAAGACAAGGGGCAAAGGGGGCTGCGATCCACCGCCCTCCTCCTGCTCCCGGCCCACCCCGCCGCCGGCTCGCCCGCCCGCCAGCACCGGCCCTCCTCCTCCGCCGGCCGCCGCCGCCGCCGCCTCCTCGCCGCCGAGCCCGAACCCGAGCGGGTCCGCGGCGGGGCCGCGGGGCCGGGGCAGAGGGAGAGGACAATAAAGACATTTTACATATTCATAGCTGCTGGGCCGGCGGGGCGCGGCGGGGCGCGGGCGGGCGACCCGGGCCGGGCGGGCGCGGGGTGGGGGGGCGTGGAGGGGGAATGGAGGTGGCGGCGAGCACAATGCCGGGGAGGCGGCGGGGCTGGAGCGGACCCCGGCGGCCGGACAGCCGCACGCGTCCTCCCCCAGGGAGCGGGCCGGGGCGGGGGGAGCGCTGCTCGCTGCGGGGGGCGGCCCGGAGGGCGGCCGGGGGTGCACCCGGGGAGAGCGCCCTGCCGGCGCCCGCGCCCAGCCTCCGCACCAGGGTCCAAGCGGGGCCGATCCCGGGGTCACGGCCCCGGGCACCTCGGCCGCGCCCCACTTGTCCCCCGTGTGGCGGCCTGACCCGAGCCAGGCCTGCGCTGTAGGTGGGTAGGGGTGAGCGGTCGCGGGCGCTGCGAGGTGGCATCGGGGCGGAGGGGGTGGGGAGCCTGCGCCAGGGTCCGCTTCCCCCCTGGGGGGCTGACCGGGTTGAAAGCGGTCCTCGGGGAAAGTTCCCCTCCGAGGGGCAGGTCCTCCGGGGCCTCCCCATGTGCTGCGGGCCGGTGGTCGGGGGTCCCCGTGGGTCCTGGGAAAGCCCTCCGTCCCCCTTCGGCCGTGGTTTCCCGAGGGAGTTGGGCTGGAGGTGTCCGGCGCGGTCTGATCCTGATCTCCTCCTGCCCCTCCCCGCCCCCCGCCTCTGCGCTTGACCCGGACCGACGGGGCTGCGGGCCCTCGGGGGCCTCTCGCTCCGAAGCCCCAGAAGCGCCCGGAGGCCTCCCGGGAACTCGGATGTAAATTGCTGCCCTCCTGCCCCTGCCCCACTACCGGCTGGCCTGACAAGTTGATAATATTCTTGGTTTCCCCTCTCCTGTTGGGAGTTGGGTCGGGGCGGGGATCCCCCCTCCCTGGTTCTGTGCTCCTGTTTTCTTGCTGGGTCCTCTTGACTGTCTGGTTAGCCGAACCTCTCTCATTTGAATAATGTCTAATTCGGGGAGGTTTATATTATTGAAATGGCCGCCTGGCTTTCCCCGCCTCTCATGTTTAGTAATTCAGACCTTTAATAACAGCCACTCACAGCCCAACGCCGTGTTTATATTTTACATTCGCCCCATGTGCTTTTGTGGTTCGATATGATTCTTTTTTTTTTTTTCCTTGGCAATCCACAGGGCTCTGAGATCAAACCCAGGCTGTGCTGGGAAGAGAAGGGGGAGAGCTAGGCCTTGGTTCCTCTAGCAGTGGCCTAGGCCTCATGTTCTCTGCCGCTTGATTTATTTACTAATAACCAAAATGACTCCCCCCACAACTTCCACACACATACCCCTCCTCCGCGGGCAAAACAAACCCTCTTGGGGCCTTAACAGCGTTCAGACAGCTCCTAGCTAAGCATCAACTCTGTCGTGTTTTGTTTTTTTCTTAAAAAGACTTTCTTACAGTTTGGCATAATATTGCGCCTAAGGAAAAAAAAATTGCCTTTTCATTTTCAGAGGCGAATGAAACCTATTTTGCTTTAATATAAGAAAATCACTTTGTTTCGGGGCTAGTTCACCCCTGCCCTTGGCTCCTACCCCAAGTTAAACAGTTTCAGACTCTGTAAAGGTCTGTAGTATTTGTAAAACCGGTAGTTTTTTTCTAGGAGTTCTAGAATAGCTAGGTATTTTAGAAATTTCAGTTAATAGCAAAAAATTTCACAATTTGTAAGGGCTGCGTTCCCTTTTCAATTTCTTCATTCTAATTTAAAGTGGACTGATAACAATTTTGTGCTATCACTGTCATAAACTTGCTTATTTTAATTGTAGCACTCCTGAGAACAGAAATGGGGTTATGTTTTCTTTGAGTGTTTGTGCCATGGTTAAATGAGTGAAAATAGAAGAATAAACACGGGCATTGTGTCTGCCCTGATCTTGGAACTTACTCCCCTTCCAGCACACCCACCCCTCTTCTTTAAGTTGTCAAAATTGATTTTATGTTCTATGTAGACTTAGGGTGTTTGCTGTGTGGAAGGCAGATTAACTTTTGCTGCTTAAAGGAAGCAATTTTTATTTGGGGACTTTCCCCTTGGTAAAGTTTTCATTCTTTTTTATTTTGTAGAGTTGTAATGTATTTTTTTTAAAAACATGGTGTTGCTTCTCATTGGTGGTTTTTTAAGCCCTGCTAGGAGAGGAAGGTATCAGAGAAGTGTTGTTTAACACCAGTGTGATTAACCTTTGAAATTATGTTAAGGCACTTGTTGGTCAGTTGCTAGGTACATATTTTAATCTTCAGTTTAATTGGTAACAGAATTCTAGATTTGATGGGCTAAAAGCGAGCCAGTTTCAAATAACCAGTTCTCACTGTTTTTCTTTTCTCACCTTCAGTAGGCAGGTCCTGAATGCAGTAGGAAGGAAAAAAATCTATAGCTTTCATGAGAGTATTCTGGTGAATGACTGCTTCAGAGACCTGAAGCATGAGGTTGAATGGACAAAAAACAGTAATATGATTTCATGCCTTAAATAGCATATGTTTTTGCACCCAATTCCCAAGATGTGGTCAAACTGATGATGTCATTGGACAGAGGACAAGGTGCAGTTAATTTGATTTATTGTCCTGAGGTGAAGTGTAGCAGTGAAACCTTCTCATAGGGAAACCATTTATCTCGGGACAATTTCCTTTATAGCTGCAATTTAACCACTACCGAGGCTATAGATATTTTATCCAAGGTGATAAAATGTACATTGCATTTTACAAACAAAATTTCGCTGTTATAATTTTTGTAATGCAGGAAAGGATGAGTATTGTTAACTGGCCTTATTTTGGTTGGCTTCCATGCTGTTGTAAAAATTCATTCCCTCAAATTTATCATATGGAGACCCTGGGCTTTAATAAGTCTAATCATAGGAGTGATCCATATGCATGCTTTTTTTAGATGGGTTTTTTTGTGATCCACCAAACTCCAGTAAGAAGCTGTTTCTTGATTTAATCATGCTACAGCCCAGGAGAAGAAGGAGAGATCATATTTGCCTTAGAACATATTTCAGTGAATAGAGTGAACTGGAAGAGGTTAAGGGCTATATATTTTAGGTAGAAATTATAGTGCTTAAAATAAGGTAAAATACTTCCAGTAAAGCATGTGCTCTGTAAACAGTTTTTTTAAAAATAATTCAGAATTCTTTCTGGATTTGTCTTAATTTAGTCTGGACAAGTTTGTGCATTTTATTTTGATTGATTAGTGATTTTTAATATTGTTCCACTGTTGAGGTAGTGAGTCCACATATGATTTTTGACATATTACTAGGTTTTCCTGTTAGACATTTTTCATCATGTTTTTAACTAGTTTATCTTAAAGTGATGATTAAAATGTCCTGGGAATGTGGTAGAATTGCAGTGCTTTATTCCTAATTCTAACTTACGAGCCAAGCTTGATAGAGTATTTTATCATGAGTATTTGCTCATGAGCCTTCATAAGTTTATAACCTGCCTGTCTCCTTTTGCATCTGTCAGGTGGCTTCCCACAAGTTTTCAGAAAACTCATTGTCACTTCCCTAACTTGCCCCACCTATTAATAATAATGGTACTTTTGAATTCAGGTCTTGAAAATTCATGTGATAGCTGACCAAATATTTTTAATATCTAAAAGGACCGTTCTTCCAGCCACTTCTGTTCAATTTCTGACCTCATCCCCAGACTGATTTCTAATTCCTTTCATTTTGTCATCATCAGAAATCCCAGGAATCAAGGAAAAAGCCAACAGCAACTATTAGGCTTAAATGGTGTAGTATTCTGATATATTTTAAGTTTACTATTCTCTGCATCGATAAGCAGTATAAAGCAGAAGAAATAAGATGTGTTTCATTGCCGCGTAGTTTGAAGTAATTGTCTGTTATTCATCTGGTTAGTAAATTCTGGAATAAGTTGAAGGCTCAGGATGTTAAATTGCTCTTATAAAGCCACCAGAGGTGTTTAAAGGAACCTTGAGTGTCTTACACAGGTGGTGCTAAAATGACAGAACTGGAAGTTTGAATGTTATCTTTCATAAGTATTTTCCATTGAAAATGAAACGTTTAAAGTTTCTTGAATCTGTATTGCTTGATCTTGAACTTAGGTGTGTGGGTTTATGTGTTTAGGTTGTGTTTTTAAAATTGATCTCTCACTTTCATGAATATGTTTCCTTTACTTGGAGGACTTTGATATTATGTTGTGATCTTTGCCTGATCAGTTATTTTTGTTCTGTTTTTAATGTTGAAAGCCCACAGCTTTAGTCTTCTTTCAAGCACTATTAAAATTAATTTTCTTTTAAAATACCGGTGTGTGACTGCCATTAATTTACTTTTATGCACGTGTTGGTTCAGTTGCACAGTGTTTGTGATTAATAAAGACTTGTTATGAGGCCGAATCTTAAGCAGGAAGGTTTTTTTCCTAATGGAAATGATTGTGTTTAGAACTATTCAGATAATTATTGTTTACAGAACAGAAGTCGCAGACAAAACATGCCCCCTTTTTGGTCACCCAGGTTCTTGTTTCTGTTGCCTCCTTTAATGTTAAATGCCTGAGCAAACGTGTTTATTATTTATTTCTTAAAGGAAATCTAGTATCAGGTGTCAGAGAGTTAGAATGTGGATTTGATGGTTACACATCTGCCTTGCTTGAGTTTCTGCATCCCTCCTGAATGAATTCTTCCCTCCTTTTCCTTTTTTTTTTTTTTAGGAAACTATTTGGGCCCAAATTTTGCTTAATTCTTGTCTTGATTGTATTGCTTAAAAATACCGTTTTGAGTGGAATCAAGGTAGAAAAAGGTAATAATTGTGGCTCACAGATGCCTTATCCATCTCCTTTTGCTGAACATTTTTGCGCATTATTGACACTTTGTGAATAAAGATAATTGAGTAACTTAGTAGGTTTATATTTCTTCTTAGAAATAAATTGGTTTTATTTTGTACTGAAATATTTCTAACTGTTCTAAACTGGCAGTGAGCCCTTACAAACTCTTTCGGCAGTAATAGTAATGGAAACAAAAATAGCGTGAGTGGAGCCAGTGCCTGACTTACTGATCCATTTACAGTATATTTAGAATTTGGAATATGAGAATTGTCTTGAGTTTCAGAACCTCTGATTTGAAGAAGCTCTTTGCATATAATGCATGTAGTTTATAGAGTTCTGGGTTCTTAACTATAGGATGTTAATTTACTGAGCATTGATGGGATATCTTATTTGTACTCAGCTCCTATGTTTTTTGTTTTCAGTTTTTTTTCCCCCCAGTTAAGCAAATACTCAACTTTTTAGTGTTGGCTAAATTTTGCAGACAGGCCCAGCAATGAACAAAAGAAGATTAGCAAACCTCTCAATTTATCAGATTTTTTTTTAAAGTACTGTCCAGGAAATAGATATTTATCCAAAAAAGGACACAATATTAATTTTTTTTAAAAGCTAATATGAAAGCACAAAACTTAGCACAATATAAGTGTTGGTAGTAGGTTTACTTGGCCTACAGTATTGAAAGTCATTGCAAGTAAATTTATCACATGATTTATTTCATAATTCTCTGTGTAACTTTGTTGGTTTTTATGTTTGAATCATAGCAATAGTGTATAAAGTTAACTAATTAAATCAGTAAAATAATAAAAATTACGGTAGGTCTCTTTTTTTTTTTTTTGGACTGGTGAGCTTTCTCTTTGCAATAGAAGATATAAACAGGAATGTTTGGAAAGTGAACATTATGCTGTGTTTGATAAATAACTCACTTTATTTAACGTGTGGTCACCTCCTCAAGTAATGGAGTTGTACTGACTGGCTTTGTCACCTGCAGAGTGAATATACTTTTTAGAGAAAAGTGACTTAGCTATTTTCTTGTTTTAGTACACTTATTTAATAGTCTGCTTTGTGGGGGGAAAAGGCCTTTTTTTTTTTTTTTTTTTTTTTTGCTGATTCATACTGCAGCAGGCAAGAATATTATAATCAATCTTTTAAAAATAGTTATTTAAACATTTCTTAGCTTACAAAAAGTATCTGCTGCTTTGAACCTGGTCCTATGCCAGTTGTCTTTGGGACTAACTAGGGAATATGACTCTGCTGTGGAAGACTCTGCTATGAAGTTTACTTAGCAGGGAAAATTTTAAAACAATGTATATATACATAGTCAGCCGTTCATATTGACGGGTTGGGCAGCCAGGAATTTAACCAACGGCAGATGGAAAATATTGGAAAGAAATATTCCAGAAAGTTCCAAAAACAAAAATTGAATTTGTTGAACCTGGACAGCTGTTTATATTGTATTAGGTATACAAGTAATTTAGAGATGATTTTAAAGTATATGGGAGGATGTGCATAGGTTATATGCAAATACCATACCCTTTTATATAAGGAACTTGAGCATTGCTGGGTTTTGTTACCTGCAAAGATCCTCGAACTAGTTGCCTGTGGATACCAAGGAATGACTGTAGCTACATATTAAAATACATAATAATGATCAGAGTAGAGATCAGGGATGTGTCCAAGTTTGCAGGAACCAAAGTATCCTACCTTTATAGCTGGAAGGTAATTTAGATACCGACTGTCTTAAACCCTTTACAGATGAAGCAATGTTCTCACAGTGGTTTAGTGACTTGCCCACAGTCTCTTAACTGTTGAGTAATGGATGAGAACACAAGACTTCAGACTTTCTAGGCTCCTCCTCCCCGTGCCCCCATCTCTCCTTCTACCACATTGCTACTAGTCAGAGGAGACTTAGTAGAAGGTGAGATTTTTAAGCTGAATTTAAAAGGGCGAAAATAATTTAGAGGAATGAGAAGACAGGGAAGAGCGTTGCAGGGAAGGTTGTGTTCAAGATTGTGCTGTATAGGTAAAGAATGAGGTATTTGTTTTATGTGCAGGGAGGCTGTTTGGAGGTTTTTGATGTAAGGAATCCTATGATAAGAGCTTGTGTTCTAGGATTAACATGGTGATATGCAAGATGGATTGAAATAGGAAGGGAGAGCTTGGATCCACAGAAACCAGTATAAAAAAATGGAGGTATGTGGTTTGTTGACTAATTGCTTTAAGTGCTATAGAGATACAAACATTATAAGATAATTACTGGGCCTCAAGAGGCTTTCAGTCTAATAATGATGTAATGAAATAGACAATCCACAATAAGGATGTTGAGAATATTGTTCAGTTACATCACACAGAATAAGGACCTTTGGGAGAAATTCTTGCCTGGTCGTTATAGGAAGAACTCTATTTCTGACTAGTGGTTTTGTTTTTAGTCTTTTGAACACTGAACTAATTGACTTTGTTTCCTTTTCAAATCAAAAACTACAGTATTTAGACCAAATTATTAACCTGAAAGTTTAGACAGACAGTAATGGTATCCATTTTTCTAGCTTCATTTCCAGTTCCATTTTAGGTCCTTACCTTTGTTTTGTATTTCTTTTATTGCTCCATCTTTAAACTCCTACTATTTTGTGCTTTGTGTAGACGTCTTTATATCCTTTTGGGAGCAACACAGGTGTAAATAAAAATCACTGTAGCCATGATACAATTATACTATCTGTATTTTTATAATACCTTAAAATTTATGGCCGCACTCTCGATTTCATTAACTCATTTCCTCCTTTCAGGCAAGTATCATTTACCCATTTTATAGCTGAGTAAAATAAAACCTAAATTAAGTGACTGTCCCAAGGTCATGTGCTTAATAAGCACTAAGTTTGTTTGAGGAATAGCGAGACTTCCAGGTTAGCTATTCCTGAGGCTGTATATTGGCGAGTGATGGAAGGCTGGCTGGAACTCTTTTATGGAGAGCTCTGCATGCTGTACGTTGGTGGTGTAGGAGTTCAGATTTCACTTGCTTGGCAGTAAGGAATCATTGAATTTTTTTGTTCTGGACCAAGCCATGATCAAAGCCCTTAATTCAAAGTGTTTAGCAGCTAATTAGGGTCAAAAGGTTACCAAGGTTTTGAGCTTAGATTATCAAAAGCAGTGCCATGAAATGAAAGAAGGGAAGTTGAAAGAGGGAGCCATTTGGCGGAATACGCAATTAATTCAATTTTAGACATGTCATTTGAGACATGATTTGGTGACTGTTATGAGGTTACAAGTTTCTTGTGAAAATTGAAAAAGTTTTACTGAATTAAAATTGTGATAAACGTATAAATATTAGGACTGAGATTTATGCTCATGCCGCTGTGTGTGTGTGGACACAGTGCTCAGCACTGTAAATTCTAGGCATCTCATTTTGGCTTTGGCACTGGCTTCTATAGTTGTTTCAGCAATAAGATGGTGATAATACCAGTGTTAGAAGGATACTGTGGGGAGTAACAAATTGATAGCAGAAGCATTTTTAAAGTACTGTAATAGTTTTTCTTACATAAGCACAAGAGTAAAATCAGTGATTTTATTACTTGTGCTGCTGCAGAGAAGAAGCTTTAGCGTTTAGATTGATTCTGTGGGGCGCCTTGCTGTAGGTTGTACATTTCCATGGGCAGCAAGCACCTCGGGAGAGGGCGGTACTCCCCTAGTAATCTTTGGAAAACTTTACAGTGGAGGTATTGCATTGTAGCAAACATAAACTTGTCAGCTTCATTTCAAGGCATTCTGTTATCTTACCCCCACCCCTGCCAATGCATTCTTATCTTTTACTAGTTCCTTAAAGAGCATGACTCAACAATTCCACCAGGAAGTCCCCTTATAGGCCCACCACAAACACAGTGTTTCTTTTATCAGATTTTAATTTTTCAAAAAATCTCCCTACAACTTTGTATTGAAGAGCTGTTCTAGGAGGGTGGCTATATTTTATTCTGATACGTGGGCTCTCCTCTTCTTTCCTGTTTCACAGTCCCGTCCCAGTTGGAGACTCACATGACCTGAAAGTAAACCCACTGTTTTGGTCAGGCTGGTGTTTGGGATGCTCTGTGAGAACCTTTACTCCCGAGCTCACACTGTCCCCTCCTTGAAATGTCATGGTGTGTGGTGTGGTGTCGTGAAAAGGGCACTGGGAGTTGGGATACTTAAGTTCTGGATCACTGATTACCTGTAACTTTGGGACAAGTTACTTCACCACTGACTTTCTTCTTCTTCTCCTTCTTCTCCTCCTTCTTTTTTTTTTTTTTTTTTTTTTTGCACTCATTAATAAGAGAGTTCTCAAGCAAAAGACCAATGGGGTTCTTTTCAAAATGAATTTTAAGCAGAAGCTTAATGTTAAAACGGGGAGTGGAGCTGTTCTGAGTGGCGTAGGGGCAGGGAAAGCTTCCTCCCTCTGCATAAGGCACTTTCACAGGGTCCTTAGGACTCCTGCTGGGTGCACTGCTTGAAAAAGGTTATCCTTGTTTATCATACAGGACCTACCTATCCACTATTCTATCTCCTCAAATAGCTGATCTCTCAAGCCTGTGCTTCTGTCCTACTTTGAATTTAGCACTTAATTTGTGTTCATTTAGCTAATTCAGCACTTCATTATACAGTCTTATTTTCTTCTGTAATTGAGTTATATAAGTAAATCTTGTCTCCTCCTAAGAGCCTTTGGAGCAGGAACACACTGCTAGGGACAGAGCAGACATTTAGCAATTGATGTTTGATTGATTAAATTAGGGGTTCTCAATCTTTGTTGGAGTGAGAATCATCCATGGAACTTTTTCATCATGGAAAGGCGCAGGGCCTACATCCTGAGTTTCTAATAAAATAGAGATCTGGCCATCTATAGTTTAAAAAAGCTTTACAGATGTCTCGGTAGCACTGAATGATTACTTGTTGCGTTTCAAGATTATTCCGTAGAGTATCTTGAACTGTGGTTCAAGATATGTGCACCATAAAGGCTCCATAGTGGAAAGACAAACTGAGAACAAGAAATTTGGATCCTTGTTCTGTCTGTAGCACTGTCTAGCTTTATGATGTGAACAAATCACTTCACTTTTCAGGCCTATTGGATCCTAAACTGGTAAATGGTGTTTTATTTTCATAGTTTGCTTTTCTTTTTAAGTTGTGGAATTCTTCAGAAGCGTCCTTTTGGGTGAAGACACAGTAAACACAACAGATGATTTGAGTAGCTTGGCTTTCTTCTGAATACCATTTTTATAGACATATTGAGTACAGAACATGACAGGCTTGAGCCTAGCTTAGCAACAAAGCTAAAGAGATGGGGGGGTCTGAAAAGGTGGTATTTAGGTTTTGAACTTGAAACATCTTACTAGAATGTGAGTGAACGAGGACAGTAAGCTTATCAGGAGCTGTAATAGTTCTCACTGTGAGCATGAACTGGATTATAATTAAGCCTCCTGACTGGTCCTTATGCACTCGTTTAATTCAGTAAGTATGGAGCTTCTTCTCTTCCTGCCATGCACCCAGCACTGGAGAAAGAGTAGTGAGTAAGACAGGTGCTGTCTGTCCTTTCAAAGCTTACAGTCTGTTGGACAAATCATATGTTAAGCGACACTATTCATAGTTAATTGACTAAAATATGGGAGATTCAGAATACTCTGAATAAGGTAGGGGCATAAGCATATGACACCCAATCTGGACAAGACGGTTTAGGAAGGGCTTCCTAAGGAAGCCGTGTTTACACTGAAACATGAAGAGTGACTGCGGGTTGATCACTTTAAGGCTGGGAGTAGGAAGTGGGGTTGAAAATGTTCTAAGCAGAGAGAGCAGTATTTACATAATTCTTGAAACCAGTGAAAACGCAGGACTTTCAAGGAACAGAAGTTTGTCCTGGCTGGTCCAGAAAGAGTAAGATTTAGCTGAAGAGCTGAAGATGATTTCCAAATTATAAGGCTGTTTTCGTGATCTTGGTCCTTTTTAGTGACCAATACACAGGCAAAATTTGTGGAAGACGTTCTATACCATCTAACAAACGTATTCATTTCTAGTGATAATAACAAATACGTTACTTTTACCACGTCTTTGTGCCAGTTGCTAGGCTTGGTGTGCATTTTCATACTGATCTTCACAATGCCCCATGAAGTGTGTGCAGCTGTCCTCATTTTTCAGGTGAGAAATCTGCAGTGTAAAGAGACTAAGTGGCACACATAGGTCTCTGACCTATTTTGGCTACGGCAGCGTGCAGTTAGGAGCATTATTATGCTCTTAACCATTAACTTCTGCTTCAGGTCAAGTTGAATGGTGAACTGTTCAGCAGCTCTTATTTCTGAGTTTATCCTTATTGCTCTTTTGCAGTTTCCAGTTCCAGACCGAAGTGGTCTAGAATCAACGGTGCTCTCATCTCTGTCTTGCAATTTGGAGAGATGGACAGTGGATTACCAGATCTGATGTTAACCTAGCTTTTAGGCATCTGCAGTTATTGATTATAAAAATATTTTGAAGCTGGTTCTGTGTAGATTGTTGATCCTGGTAACCCATAAATCCTGAACATTTTGTATTTTTGTGAAGAATTGTATCTTAAACTGAAACTATTTGCAGATATTAACATCCAGGTAATTTTCATTTGGGATATCATTTATGTATTTTGGTGATCCAATTAGCTAGACAGGAAATTAGGACTTAGTATGGTTACATATTATTTTGATTAACATGTGTTTAAAATATTTTAATGTCTCTCAAATGAGTTGTGGCTTAAAATTGATACATATACAGGCAAGTACCATGGATTTGTTTACCACTCTCCTCCTCACCGAGTTGTTATTAGACCGGAGGTGTAGCTTCCAGTTGAAGAAACATGACAGTTGATTATTGTGTCTGAGGAGAAGTCAGTCATTTAATGATGTTGGTGTTCCCAGTCATATATATACCTGGTTTAATCCTGTCTGGTATCCCTTGTTTATTGTTACGCCGTTTGTGTCTGAAACATTTTTCTTTGCACTGCCGTGCTGAGGCGCACCCCTCCTTTCCCCCCTGAGTGCTTCTTCACGTAGTCAGCCAAGAATGCTGTTTTGGCAGACTGTAATATATATTCACTCATGTGCCAATCACAGTGAGAAAGGAATTGGTGAAAATCCTCTGATGTTAGGAGAGACATTGTAAACATGACGAAAGCCTGAGAAGACAAATTAACAATTTTATGAGTATTGCTGGAAGAAATCATGGTGTGATTTCAGAGGATTAGGCTATAGTGTCAGAGCCGTTGCCAGCTCGTGAATCTGGAATCACATCTTAATAGTTCTATCCTGCTGTAAAAACCAGTGTGGCGCTGGTTCAGTGGTTGAGGCCCCTCTCCTGGAACGCGCCCCTGTGTGTTTGCAGACCCATGTGCCCCCAGGTGCACAGTGCATCCACATGTGCGCTCACACCCCAGGTGTGCCTGCCACCTCGTGGATGTGCACATAATTAAAAAAGCAATCCGTGTACATTCTGCCTTTTTTCTTTTGTATGGCTCCCTAATCTTTAGGACTTACCCAGATAAATAAACAGTCTTTTTTTTATTTGCCAGGTACAACCTCTGCGTCATTTCAAGGCTAACTTTTTTGTTTTATTTTAAGATCTCTGAACTTTATTTAGTTGACTGACTTCTAGTGGCATTAAAAAACAAACGATAAGTAATTGTCCAATTATTACTCAGGGTAGCTGTAGCTGATCAAGGGTGAGTTATCTTGGGTTAATCAGAGAGGCTCAGGGAAGTCAGTGGAGGGACAGTTTTTACCTTGTCTTGAAAAACTGGAAAATATCAACATGTCTGCAGGTTTCAGTCCTTCAGAGACTAACATAACCTCCCTTTCTGCCTACTAATTTTTCACAAATATTTTTCCACATCTTACTTTTTTAATGATTGCACATTATTTTATTGTATTGATGGACCAGCCTATTTACTTGTTCCTTTTTGATGTATGTTAAATTTTTTCCGTGTTATGTTATAAGCATCAATCTACAGTGTTTTATTTTTTTAAAGATAAATTCTTAGGAATAGACTATAGCATTAAAAAATTACAAGCTTAAAAATTTTATGCCCTTGAGAGAGGTACCAGTTTATATTTTGGTCTGTGATATATATTTACAATGTTTAAGCATATCAATTTCCCCATAGTCTCTTTTAAATTTTTGATATGTTGATAGAGGAAAGATATCTCATTGTTTTAATTTTCATATTTTTGCTATAAGTTGAACATCTTACTAGAGTTTTATTTCTCTTTCTGTATATTTATCAAATATAATGTAAGACAGTGGTTTCTTTCTCTTGTTCTATTGCATAGTTCTGGCCCTTTCAAAATAGTTGTGGCTTTCCTGAAGATGTACAACTTCTTGAGTATTCTCTTTCCATGAGTAGCCCCCTCCAACCTGATTAATTCCCGTACCTCTTTTGAGAAGCAGTTTAGGGATGAGAGTAGAGCTGGGGTCACACCCTAGGAACTCTTAAATATTCCTTCCGCCTCTCCCATTTCCCCCCAAACACACACAGTATCTCAGACACCTCGCTGCTGTTTCTGTAGATCCTATTCGGGCGTCTAAGTTACCACTTTTAATTATTGGTTAACTCATTTCTCTTTTTCAGAATAGCTTAAGCTCTGTGTGGTCAGGGACTACATTTTATCCCTGACATTTAGCACATACTTGCTGTGTATCTGGTACTCAACAAGTGTTTATTGAATGATTTTTTGATTCTCAGATTTTCTTCTGGCAGTGTACCTCCAGTGGCAGAGGAGAATGTACCTGTATCCCAAGAGAGCCTGGGGCTGTAACACAAAATGAAAAATTTAGTGGCCCATGTAATTTAAAATTATTGACTGAATTCTTTATTCTCTTTCATAATATATTGGTGTTTGTTTTATATATCAAATATTTAAAATTATTCAGCTTTGAGTAGAACTTACTTTCCAGGAAGATACAGCTTTTTTATCCCATGGCTTTGAGTGCTCTCCCAGAGATGTGCTCTAGGAAGCACATCTGAAGTGAAGGGAGCACCAGCTCTGGAACCAGACAGAAGTGGATTTGAATCCTGGTTTTGCCGCTTACTGACTGTGGGCTGGTGGGTTAGTTATTTAGCCTCTTTATAGTGCTTTCCACAGTAATCTGTTTTATTTAACAGGTTTATTCATAGCAGGTGTTTATTGAATGCCTACAGTTTGCAAGGCACTGTGCTGTTTTTCCCAGGTTGTGATTTTAACAGTCATGTGTTTGCCTTCATGGAGCATTCCATGAGCCGGTGTGCTCTTCCTTGTGACTGTTATACACTTGCCCTTCTTCTCCTGGGTTGGTAACTAATTTCCTGTCCACCTAGCAGTGCTTCAAGGACAACCAAATTTAACTTATCTGGAACCAACTGGTGTGCAGACTAACCAGCTGAAACCAGTTTAAAAGAAATAGTGCATTTCTGAAAGACTAAGAAATGACCAGCAAAAACATGTACATATATTCTGTGTGGTCTTTTACTGACCCCTGCCTGGCGACCAAGAAGTGCTAAGTGAGTGTATCCCCTTGGTAGTTAGATGCTTTACTTGCAGACCCCTAATTCGTAGTTCATTCATAGAGAGGGGTTAGTTGCAGGTTTGCTGTGGCACTGTGGTCCTGGAGAGCAGAGCCCTACTTTGCCCTTGTACAGAAATGTTTCTCTTAGCAGAGGAAGACTGGAGTGAGCCTAACTTTTTACTCTGTCTTCTCTTAAGACATTTTAATTTTTTAATCAAATATTTAGGAGGGGAGGAGTGAAGGAGGAATGAAAAGATAATGCAGAATTGGGTAGCTTGGGAGCTCACTACCTACAAACTTGGAACTGACAGTACTCAACCTAAAATCATTTCTGTGGTGGATTGAACTGGGATCTAACCTCCCAGCAAGCTTGGGGTTTTCTGGGACATGGGGAACAGGGATTTTCAGGAATCTGACAAAAGGAGGAAGGTAATTTAACTTCTGAGTAGAGACGGCTCAACAATGTTATGTGTGAACCCCGGTTGACGTACAGCAGTGACAGCATTTTAAAGTCCCTTGGTGGCTAGGAAAGATGACGGTGACCTTGAAGGAAAGAGGCTATCTAGCAAAAACATGATCATGCATGTTGTGGCCCTTAAGCACTTTCCTAGACTATGCCAGGTTATTAGGAAGCTGAGAATCAGTAGACTTAGATTGTTGCAATGCATAGGCGTTTTCCTAATATTGGGGGGTGGGGGAAAAGCTCAGATAAGAAACAGGTTATAGTAATAGTCTGTTGGTTTTTCCAGGTAGTACCCTTTTGGACATTTTTATCAAGTAATTTTTATGTTTTATTTATCAATTGTGACTGTGTTTTTTTGTTGTTCTGTTTTTTGTTTGTTTGTTTTTGTTTTGTTTTGTTTTTTTTACTATTTTGAGTGCTACCTCTGGAATAATAAATATTTCTAAATATTGTATGCAACTTTAACCATACAGTAAGGGTAAGTTTACACAAAATCATTCAGCTACCATTTGTCTAATTTCTATAAATAATAAAATTATTTTGAGATATTCTCTGGTCTTTCTTCTGCTCCCCTTCTTAATTTTCCTTTCCTGTTTCCTCGGTTACCTAAGAGTTGGCTGGTTTTTATTTTTTAAATCTATATATCATATTCTTATAATCCTTCCTCTCCCTTCTCATGTGACTTTTTTTTCTAATGCATTACATTTAAAAAGAAAATTTTCCTTATGATGCATTAATGCAGACTTTATCCATTGGTTTCATTTTGTCCACTCCAAAATTGGGGTGGTTTATAGAGATTCAGAAACTATATAGCAAGAAATGCAAAATAAAGATGTAAAATAAAATCAAAGTCCTAATATAAAAATCTAGTATTTGCTTTCATTGGGACACAAGTATTTAAACTTCATTGTAGATGGTGCAAAAAAGAAACCTAGTCAGTTTATGTCCATAACTTTTCAAAGTAAACAAATTTTTGTTTTAAGAAAAGCAATTCCTGACACTTAGATCAGAAGGAAATTTCTCTTTGGAAGCCTTATAAACAGGACCCCTGAGCAATGCAATGGAATGAGCAGTGGCTTCACGATAGTCCTACTATGGATACACCAACAAACTGCATAAAGCCCCTCTGTAGGCCAGATGCATCATACTGGAGCATCTTCAGTAACAGCACTTACACGATGAGGGGATGAGGATGATTCAAAACATTGTGGCTTAAAAGGGGAAGAGAGTTTGGAATAATAATTAGGATGGAGATACTGCATGTTCTTTAGGCAGTCTTTCATAAATATTCTTTCTCTCAACTTTTTATGGATTATAAGCTCTGTGAGGACAGGAAGGATATTTGTTTTGTTCATATTACTAATAGACTTACTGCCACAGTGCAGGCTATTAAGAAGTCTTTTCAGAATAAATATGCACTGGGTTTGAGCTTGTATTTTTTGGTGCTTATCATTACAAGAAGAGAGAACATGGTCTTGTTCAGGTAGATGTCGGTTACTCAGGCAGCACCTCAAAGGGCTCATTGGCAAGCCTGGTTCTCAGAAACTTGATTTCGTTACCGTACTTGTGGGTAATTGAGTTCAAGGAAACTGATGCTTGCTAACCAAATACAGGATAGACAGAAATAGAAACAATGCCTGTCTGTGTTAACCTATAAGTCTATTGGGAGAAATATAATTGCGAAGTAGACTCAAACTCTTGGCCATTCAACAATACATGATCTCACTTTAAGAGAAGTCAGATTATAATCAGAAGAGTTGCTTAGTGACTCTTTTGGTCAAGGCCAAGGAAATTAATCACTTATGCTAATGACTGGGGTGCAGATTCTCTGCTGGTTAGGGTTTATTTTGCCCTGAACAGTGCTGGAAATTTTTGTTCTCTAAGTTTCCCGTTCCTATTCTTAATTTAGCAACACTGTCCTCTAAAAACATTGTTCTCCACTGACCTGAAAGAGAACACTAAGTTAAATAGTCTACTTAAAATCTGTTTTTAAATAAGGCGAAAAGGATGAAATTCGATACCTGAATTGTTTGTGAATCTCAACTCTCCATGTTGTTATTGTTTGCCATTGTGTTAAGGCATAGTTAACTCCTGGTTGTAATAAATATGATGCTTATCTTGTGAAGTTTTCACTGATTTGCCGGAGTAAAGGACATATCTAAAAGTGCTGTCCATAGGCAACAATTAGGGTAGAAGTTCTAGTGCATACTGCAGGTTGTACATACATACACAAACTGCTCTGGTGACTTAATAGTTGTATTTTGGCATTGTAGTCAAATTTGAGACTCTCATCTCACCTTTCTTTTATATTAAATCTAGCAGTTGCTGGGAATGCTTGAAGCAGAATACATAGCGCCTTGAAGAACAATAAGCTTTGAAAAGTGATCACTTTAATGCAGGCATGAAAATTTCCTGTTAGCATTAAACTAGAATGTAGGAGCCTGCAGTGATTGAAACTAACATTAGGTAGAGGGCCAGGTGGTAGGTATTAGGACAGTTGGTTGTCCATTTGAGGGGAAAAAAAAATTGTATGTCAGGATCGTACCTTTTGCCATACGTGAAAATGAATTCTGGAGAGATTAAAGATTTGAATGTTAAAATTAAAACTCAGAAAAGTACTTGAACAAAAGTAGGAATAATTTTTATTTAGTTTTAAGCACGGAAAAGCTTTTTGACACGACGTACAACTCAGATGCCATACAATGAAAAGATGGATAGATTCTAACTATGTAAAATATTTAAGATTCTTCCTGCCAAAAGATTCTACAAATATAATTAAGTTGTATAGGAGAAAATATTAGTAGCCTAGCCTATAGGAAAGATAGAGTTAATTTTTCTTACTGTGTAAGTCCTCTTAAGCATCAATAATCAAGGACAGATACCCCAATAGAAAAATGATCAATGTAAATGAATAGGTAATTCACTTAGAATAGGGATCTAAACATATGAACCCTGATTAAGAGCCTTAGCTGTAAAGACAGACCCTTCTTCAAGTCAGTTATAAAGAAACAGAAGAATGAATTGGAAAATGTGTGCTTTTGTAGGGTAGTGGGGAAATTAACATGTTAGGGAAAAAGAGTTGAATATTGGCTATGATTTATAGGTAATTTAGAAATGTTGAGATATATATATATATATATTTAAAATCGTGAAATAGTTGAGTAGAGAAGGGATTCCCGCTATTCCTGATTTAGTATGGAGGACAGCAGATAAATGATTTGAGTTTATGCCTCACCTAAGCTTATGTAATAATTGTTAATTTGTTCCAAGTTATGTGTCTCATAAATAATTGAAAGTTGAGTATTGTCTCTTTTTTTTTTCTTTCTGGTGCCTCCTGCACAGACATCTTTAATAAAGTGCTCCCAGAGTCCTGATGAAGGTCCTTTTTTGCAATGGTTTTGAAACCCTTCCCCAGTAGAGTTTTTCAGTGTTATGTTTATGGGAATATCCTTTCTGATTCAGAACTCAGTTTCTGGAACTTTTGCATTAGGGACTCCTTGTTTTGTAATGAAATTGTCACCCAGGAGATAGCAGTTGACCTCTCCCCCTCCTTTCCTGTTTTGCTCATCTGCCTCTCATTGGCCAGTGTAAAACAATAACCTTAGCAGAACAGTCTCTTCCATTATAGCTCATTTGTCTTCTTACAGGCATGACTCCAAATGGTCTGTAGAATCCTTCTTCTAATGCCAGGTGAAATAACTAAATATTTTATTTAAAAGAAGGAATCTGAAATCTCCTTGCTTTTAGCTACTGCTGGGCTGTAAACATTGCAAAAAGATGTCAGCAAGAAGTTACTTAAGCAAATGAAGTGATGCTGTTACAAGAATTTGAAAGCAAAATTTGCTGTGAATCAGTAAGCTGACAGCATGGTTTGTTGGTTGAGCTGAAAAATTAACAGGCAACCTCTGTTGGCAGTATTAGCTTGAGATGGAATGGTTCTGGGTACTATAAAATAACAAGTTACCAACTTTTTTTTTGGCCCGTGTGACAGGCACTGTGCTAAGTCTTTTGCATGAATTAGCTCACTGAATCCTCACATCAACACTATGGTATAGGTATTGTTGTATCTCTGTTTTGTAGATGTGGAAATTAAAGTGCAGGAAAATTATAATTTTCCAAAGTTAATATCCTTGGAAAGTGGTGGACTTAGTTTAAAATATGATTAAGTTTTGGAAGAAGATAATGGGCAGGGGGTATAGCTGCTGGGGGAGGGAAATGGGAATGGGCCTCAGTGGAGGGGTTTACCTTGGATGAGAACGTGTAAAGAACAGGGGTGTTTTTGCTTGGAGGGACTCCTTCCCCAAGTTCAGTCCATGCCTAATGGGTAGTACTAACTGGTCCGGCATTCAGGATTGTGTTCCTCCAGTCAAGTGGTTGGTTCAAGGTGGGCAGTTTCTCGAGTGAAGCCAGTTACAGCTTTTATCTTTGCTTGAGCTAAGGAGGATGCCTCCTGCCACTCAAACCTAGGTTGACAAGAGGCAGGAGTGGCTACACTACTCTGGCACTGTGTGAAGCCTGAGAAGGCAGTCAGAATAAGAAGAGAGAGAGAAAAATCAGGTCTTGAAGATTTTGATTCAGTGTCTATAATGTGCTCTACTTTACTTCTGGCTATTCCAGTTTCTTGAGCAAATTAAAACCCTGCCCCCTTTTTTCTTTAGCTTACCTCAGTCTGTATTAGGGTTCTTGTCCCTCGAAATTGATAGAGTCCTAACTGATAGAGAAATTATATGTACACACACACACACACACTTTTTTTTTTTTTTTTTTTTTTTGGCTGAGGCAGGAGAACAGATGGTGGAGATAACATGAGTTTTTAGATGAATTGGTGAGGATATTCACACCAAATAACCTTTTGTTCCTAAGTTATTTGAAAACAGAAGTTAAGTGACTTGCAAGCATCTGACAAGTGATAGCTGAGACTAGGATTCAGATCGTGGACTTCAGTTCAGTGCTCTTTATACCATGTTATGTCAGTTATGCAAACAGAAAAGGTAGGAAATGGTGGTCTTTGGATGAGCTGCCTGTGGATAAAAAGAAAAATGCGTTTCATCTATTTTTTCATTGTTGTATTTGAAGAACTCTTTAGGATAGAGCAGTACAACGGCTTTCCTGGTGTGAAGAGCCTCGGTGAGTATCTGTTGATATATTTGGGTCTGGGTACGCTGGTTATAGCTACACAAATCTTTATTTTGAGGCAGTCATAATTTTGAGTTGCTTCAGGGAGAGAGGTGCTTATAAAGCAGTAAAATCCTGTTTGAATGTAGCGGTCTCTTTTCACTGCCTGGATGTGCTTGTGGAAAATGTCTCCCTAGAACCTTTAATTTTGTTCCTAAATTTATAACAGAGCCACTTCTTGATGCTATCTGTTGCCCAAGGTACTTCTGGTGATCAGATTGTTATTAAGTTGGGTAGGTGAGTCCTGCAGGGAACCGTTTATTGTTTTGTACAAGAATAGGTGGTGCTGAGGCATCATGTCTCATTTTGGGCATCAAATGGTCTCTTACTTTAAAATCTGACACTGGCACTGCTTTTTCTTTGATTTAAACAGAAAATCAGCAAATGCTCATCTGAGCATGAGAAAGATATCATTAAAACAACTTCTTTTAAGGCATTGGCTCTATTTTACTCTGGAAAATAAGAACGAGAAAGCACTACAGTAACATTAAGTATACCTATGTCCAAATGATGAGAAGTGGATGGCATTTTGGCCTAATGTCAGTTACTGTAATTCTTTCCCCTGGAAAAAATAGCTTTCTTTTGAGCCCCAGTATCGATTTTCAGTTGAAAATGTTAGAAATATACAGGGCTGAAAATACATTGTAGCTTCAAATCTAAAGAAATTTGCTGAGACGTGAAATAAAGGCTTTATCAAACACTATTTGAGGCAGAAGAGGCAGAGAAAATGGAAAACATAGACTATAAATGATTGGCCTTGTAGGAGATAGTAAGGGATCTATTCAGACAAGACTTTGCCACCTCGTGTAATGATAATGGCCAACGTTTATTAAGTACTAACGGTGTGCCAGTGTGCTTAACTCTTATCTTAATAATACTCAAGAGTCTTCAAGACAGGTGGTATTTCTAACCCCCATTTTACAGAAGAGGAATCTTGAGACTTAGGTTCATAACTTGTCCGAGGTTTCACAGCTAAGCTAGGTGTCAGAGCTGAGATTTGAACACAGGCAAACTGATTCTCATGACCCACTTTTAACCAATATGCTCTGCTACCTCTGGTTGTGTTGTGACTCCAGAAGTGACCACAGGTACAATTTTACCTCATTTGCTGCTATTTCTCATACCTTGGGTGCATCTCCATCTTTTTTGGGAGGTGACCTAGGGGATGTGAATCAGCAACTCCCCCTCCCATTGCATTCCCTTCATACTGCTTCCTTTTCTGAATGTGCCGCACTGTGTGGGATTCTTGGGCATTTTTTGACAACCTGGTCATTATCTGTCTCAATCCTTTATTTCCTTTGTAGCACTTAGTATAAATTGCAAAGACTTGTATAATTTTAATTATTTCTTTATTTACTTTTTTGTGTCTTTTCTTCCTCACTAATAGTAGTATCCAGTGTTTATTGAGCTTTTCTTAATGGCCAGGTGTGTTCTGTATGTATGAGTTTTATTATTTCTAACTACAGCTCTTTCAGGTAGATACAAATGAGGACACTGAAGCGTAGAGAGTTTAAGAACTTGCCTAAATTTACGCAGCATTTAACATCTAGAGCTGTTGGTCTTAATTAGAAGCTGGCAAACCTTTTCTGTAAAGGACCAGATGGTAAATATTTTAGACTTCATAGGGCAGGAGACAAAATCAAGGATATGATGTAGATACTTATGTAACAAGAAAGAAAACAAATTTCCATGTATTTTAATTGAAGAAATTTAAAATATAATTAAGCAAAAATTTTCAATACAGGTTTGCTTTTGAGAAGAATAGAATTATTTTTGGAGAGGGATAGCCTTTTGCTTCATTGGGGTTCTAAGCTAAGTGTTCCTATCATCAAATCGATTGCAAATATTCTTCAGCAAAAACTATTCTTAGCTTGTGGACCGTACGGAGACAGGCAGCAGGCCAGATTTTGCCCCCAGTGTGTAGTTTGCCAGCTCCTGTTACTAACTGCTGCTCTGCCACTTACTGAACGCGGCGGTTCTCAGCCCAGGGTGCAAATTAAACTGACCTGGGGAGCTTTGAATTAGAATTACTGCCAATCACTGTTCTAGAAGCTGGGCAGGCAATGACAAACACAAGACAAATCTCTGCTTTTACGGAATTAGCTGATGTTAAGTGCTAAGTAGAAAAATAAAGCAGGGAAGGAAGTATAGGCAGGATGTGTTGAGAGGGTTCAGTTTTAGATAGGGTGGCTCGGGAAGGTCTCACATAGGGAACCCCTGTCTACCTCTCCCCAGGGGCATTTTCCTCTAAATCCTGAGATAACCACCATTCTCGTACATATGTAAATATATTGCTAAACAATGCTTTTGAAGTGTTGTATATAGTGTGATAACATTTATATATTTTTGTGCAGCTTACTTTTTATATGCAAAGTTATTTGTCAGATTTATTCGTATTAATATGTATAGCTCCCATCCATTTATGTATCAGCTATCTATTGCTTTGTAACAAACCCCAAAACTTACTGACTTAAAATAACCACTGTTTGTTGTTGCTTATGAGACAGTGGGTTAGCTAGAGGATTCGGCTGATCTTGGCTAGACCTGCTCATGTGTCCATGACTTGCTGCTGGTTGGCTGAAGTTTGGGTAGGTTAAAATGATTTAAGTGGAGACTGGTTGTTACTGCTTCACATACTTCATCCTGCAGGAAGCTAGCCCGATCTTAATCACCACACTGGGGAGCAAGGGTTATAAGAGAGCAAGAGGAAGCATGTAAGGCATCGAGACTTAACCTGAGAACTAGCAGGACGTTTCTTTTACTGCATTCTGTTGCCAGGGCCATCCCAGATTTGAGGGATGCAGCTCTTGATGAGAGGAGGGGCAAAGGCATGTTGCAAAGTGTCATGGATACAGGGCAGGGAGTGATTGTGGACAGTGTAGCAAACAATCTACCTCAACTCATTTTCAGTACTGTATAGTATTTTATTGAGTGAATATGCTGCAGTTGATTTATTCATTCTTCTGTTGATGGGCATTTCTACTGTCCCCAGTGCTTGGCTTTTATACACAGTGCTGCTGTGGATAATCTTGTATGTATCTCTTTGTGTATATGGGCTGCAAGAGTTTCATTAAGGAATATGTGTTTGAGTGAGTGTGTGAGATGGTTGCACAGGTTAGTGTGAAATGTGTATGCAAATAATACACCTAGAAGTGGAATTGTTGCTTTGTAGAGTGTGCACATCTTTAGCTTTACTAGAAATTGCCAGTGACTGTATTTATTTATGCTATTGGTACTATAGTTCTCCCTGTTCCACATCTTTGCCAGGGTTTTTTAATTTTTTTTTTTTTTTGCCACTCCCAGTGGGTGTGAAATGGTATCTCATAGAGGTTTTAATTTATATATTTTTTATTGTTAATGAGATAAGCAACTTTTCATATGCTTTTGGCCATTGTGCTTCTTCTGTAAATTGCCAGTTAATGTATCGTGCCCATTTTTTTAATTGGATTGTTTTGTCTTTTGCTGATTTGTTGGGTTTTTTTGGATTCTAATCCTTTGTTAGTTATATATGTTTTAATATTCTTTCTCAGTCTGTGCTTTGTCTT
The DNA here is from genome assembly GCF_009834535.1 of Camelus ferus. Taxonomy (NCBI): domain Eukaryota; kingdom Metazoa; phylum Chordata; class Mammalia; order Artiodactyla; family Camelidae; genus Camelus; species Camelus ferus. Next base: position 13,803,417 of record NC_045716.1, on the reverse strand, counting down.
TGCAATTTTTAAGTGGACTCTGGATGAACAGACATTTTTAATTTCAATGCTGTTGGATTTATCAGCCTTTTCTTTCATGGTTTATACTTTTTATGTCTTATTAAAGGAATCTTTCCCTCTTCCATGTTCAGATTCTCTTTTGTCCTCTCGAAGTTTTAAAGTATATGTTTTCATATTTGGCCTAGAATAAATTTTTGTATATTTTTGTATGTGGTGTTAAGTTAGGATTGTTTTTTTTTAATATTATGGATTTCTGACTCTCCCAGCACAATTTGTTGAATTTTTCTCTCTCCTCTCCTTTCATGCAATGCCAGCTCTGTTATTCGTTGAGTTTCCATGTGTACATGGGTTCTGCATTCCCTTTCGTATTAATTTCATATATAGAAACGTCTAGTTTTCACTTTTGAAGCTGGCTCTTTTTGTTTATAGTGTATTATTGCCTAAGACGTGCCCTTAATTCCTTTGGGTAATAATAATAATATGTGGCACTTTTTTGGTTGCTCACTGTATACTAGATTAGATTATACTTAGTAATGCTCTAATACATTTGGTCCTCATGATGTTACTGTGAGTTAGCTATTTTTGTTTTCGTTTTACAGATGAGTAAACAGGCACAGAGGAAGACTACTTAGCTGGGATTATGAACCCAGACCAGCTGGCTTCAGGGTCTCAACTTTAAACCACTGTGCTATACTGTTTCTCATTTAAATGAGCTTATAAGTGACTTTTCTAATTTGAAACATTTAAACAGGAGTAAGAGCAACTTCCAGTCAACTATTACCTCTAAAATTTGCCAGATTGTTAGAATGAGTCAGGCAGGGGCCGTAAAGATGTATTGCAGTTTCTTTTTGGAATTTAATTTGGCTTCCTAAAACGGTCGTTTTTGAGATTCCCCCCAGTTTACCCTCAACAATGCATGTGAGGAAGATGTAGAAAATAAGTGCAGGTGCTTAGTCAATGCTTCTTTCTTTTAATGTGACCTCATTTTAATAAGACCTGACCTGAGCAAGAAGGGCAAATTTTATATTCAACATAAAATTTATGAGTATTTTGTACAACAAAATTGTTTAAGTACATACTTTGTTCAGAGAATTACAGGAAACAAGATGAATCAAACAGTTCCTGCCCTCAAAAGGAGTATGCTCTTAGAACAGTTGACAAATTATAAATGCAGTTGTCTGTTTTTATACGCATATGTACCCACCTTAGCTTCACAAAAGGAGGCGGCTAGAAGTTGTTTATAACTTAATTGGGGAGATCAAACATATAAGGGAAAAGTCATTCAAGATAGAATGCAGTTAAATTACAAAGCACTGGGGATACGGGTGGCTGTAGAAATGGAAGAAATCGTTTTGCACTTGAGGTGAAGCTGGAGAAAGAGGCTGAGAGCGACAGTAACACTAACATGTTAGCTGGGTCCTAACAAGGAAGGTAGGATCTTGACAGGTGGATTAGGAGTGGAGGGTGGGATTGCATTTCAGAAAGATGGAACAACGTGAACCAAAGTCTGGTAGAGGCACGAAAGGCTAGCCGTGTTTGGAGCAGTAGTTCGATTTGGCTAGAATACAGAAGAGCAGAAGTAAATAAGTTGGGGCCAGTTTGTGTAGGGTCTTAAATATCAGGCTAAGGTGTTTGGACTTAATTCAGTAGACAGTGGGGAGCCACTGAAGTATTTTGAGTAATATGACCTGGGCCATGCTTTTGGAAGATTAATCTGGTTAGGAATTAATCTGAGCGGAGTGAATGAATGGGAAAGTGAAAGTATTTTCCACTGTTGGATCACTTTTTGTTGTTGTTTTCTGTGTAAACAACCAAAACAAGCATAAGCTTAATTTAGTTATTAAATAATAATGCTAAGAATCTTCATTGATACATATATTTGTTCTCATATTCAACTGTCTTTTAAAACTAGTTGAGGCCCTATGTACCTGTTGGATTCTAGTGCAGTTTTTGCATTCAGGCCCATCTTCCAAACACAGGGTTCTGACAGTACCACTGTACTGCTCAGAAAGCCTTCAACACCCCTCCACTTGGCTGCTGAATGAAGTGCAAACTTGCCCTCCCTCGTTTATATCTCCCACTCCCACCACTCACTGACTGCTTCAGAAAAATTGTTCTCAGACTCCTTGTGATTTCCTACTTCTTTGTCTCATTTGCTCTAGTTTCTATGATCTTCTTAGAGTCATAAGATTAAAAAGGGGGGAAGGTACGTTGAAGTCCTGAGAACTTAAGTGACTAGATCATATCTGGCAGAGCTGGGATAAAAGCTCTATCATTTGTTTAAAAAGTATTCTTTGTACCTGCCAGGGCCAGGTATTGTGCCATACCCTGAAGATACATGATGGTGAGTGAAACAGAAGTGCTCCCTGCTCTCATAGCCTGCAGTCTTGAGAGACACATTTACCATTAGGAGTAATTAAACCAATGTTGTGATTACTAACTGGGGTGGGTCCTATCAAGGAAAAGTACTTTGGGGTGCTGTGAGAGAAAATAATGGGGGAAGGCGGTGAAGCTGGTTCAGACTGGCATGTCAGGGAAAGTCTCTTTGAGGAAGTGAATTTTAAGCTGAGAATTGAAATGTGAGAGTAAGCGTAGAGGAAGGCAAAGGGTGAGAAGGGAATTCTTTCCAAGCAGAGAGAACAGGCCCCTGAGTGGAGAAGTCTGGGGTCACAGAGGACCTGAAGGTCAGTGTGGCCAGGACATTTTGGTTACTGAGAAGTGAGATGAGCCTTGAGATCAGGCAGAGACCAGGTCATATAGAGCCTTTTAGGCCACAGTTAGGATTTTTCATTTTGTATACAGTGCAATGGGAAGAAAGGAGCAATTGGAGTGCTTTTGAATTGAGGAGTGACAATCCAATTTATATTTTTAAAAATCACTGTAATTAGTAATATATCCTAAACCCAACTTCTTCTTATCTCCTCCTACCCTACTCTGGTCTAAATCTTACACGAGCTGGCCGGTCTCTGCTTTGACCTTGCAGTCCTACAGCCTATTCTTGACATGGCCACTAGTGTTTTCCTTTAAAATACTACACGCAGCTCTCCTCTGCTCCAGATCTTCGAGTGGTTTCATGCGAGTAAAAGGCAGAGGTGTGCTCCCACCTCAGGACCTTTACACTTGCTGTATGCTTTGCCTGGGGTACTTTTCCGGATACCCATGTGGCTGACTTCCTGACCTTCTTCAGGTCTGTAACAACTGGCGAATCCACCCCTGGCCACTGTATTTAACACTAGACCCCACCCTGCCTATCCTTCAGTACTTTTTTTTTCACTTACTGCCCTCTGGCATATTTTATACTGGAATGTAAGTTTCCCTAGGTAAAGGACTTTGTAAGAGAGTTTTGTGCACGGTATTTAGTACTCAGTGCAGACTGTCTGGCATAGAGCAGACATTCAGTAAATATTAGCTGAAGGATGAATGAATGGATGGAGAGTGTATTGGAGGAGTCTAGAGTAGGAGCTGGAAACGGTTATAGGCTCTTTGTCTAGATGAGAGATGATGTTGGCTGAGAACGTTGTGGAAGATGCAGAGAAATGATGGATTCAAGATATATTTTGGAGATAGAATCAACGGATGGTTCACAATGATGAAAATAACTCAAGTTTTTACCTCACAAGTTTAGTGTTCTTTCCGTTAAACCACCGTGAAACATGGTTAGCTGGTAATCTTAGTAATTAGATGAGATTCTTTTTTTTTTTTTTCAAGTCTGTGTCTACTGGTGCTGCCATATTCACTGATAATTGCAGAGTGTGGTGAAGATTAATAAGAATTAGGTAAGTATTTTAAGTATTTAGAAGTATTTTAAACATTCGTATTTAAGTATTTTAAGTATTTGTATTCTTTTAAAGTCAAACTTGTGAGACAGGGCACTTGGTTAGCCTATGGTGGTGGTTCTCAACTGGGGATGACTTTGCTCCCAAGGGAATGTTTGGCACATTTTTGGATGTCACAACTTGTAGGATGATGCTAATGCCATGGTCATTGGAGGCCAGGTATGTTGCTAAACACTACAGTGCACAGGTCAGCCCTCCTCTCAGAGCAGAATTCGGTCCAGAATGTCAGTAGTGCCAAGGTTGAGAAACTGTGCCTCAGTGGTTAAAACTTGCCTTAATTTCATGCTGAACCTGCCATTACACTGTTACATCCACAGACTTGTACAACTTCTTGTCTATACAAGATGTGATTAGAATGGTTATTTTAAATAAATATACTATCAGTGACACACATACATGCTCATGTACGTAAGTCCAGTTGAAAGCTCCATCTTCAAAATCATACCCTTGAAGAGGTCATTTGTTTGTTTATGTGATCCTGCTTTTTTTTTTTTTACAGTTGCCTTTGAGACCTGCAGCACATCCTTTAAATCTCCTTATTGGTACCACATTTTCTTCTGAGGGTGGATTTGGAAATATCCAGTGCTTTCTGAATGCATTGTGATGAGTTACGGGGTTGGGTGGTAATTCTATTGTAAGATCAGATTGAGATATGACTATAAAGTAATAATTGGCTCTGAAGATAGTTTAAAAGTAATGCTTCTTCAAATACAAATATTTTCATCAGTAAATATGGGGAATAAGTGCATATTCTCAATTTGAAAGGGCATATTTCTGTGTGAAAGCTCTAAAATGATTTAAAACAAAAGCAGTATTTATCAGAATGTCAAATAGTAAAAAGATTGTTGTTTTCTAGGATCAGGGAAAACAGGAACTCCCACATAATATTGGGAAGGTAACTTGGTGCAACTTTTGGAGAGCAATAATACTATTAAAATTTTAAATGTCTGAAATTCTACCTCTAGCCATTAATTTTTTAGAAACATTTACACCAGTAAGGAAAGACACATACATGTAGTCTGTTTCATCATCTATATACATACAAGCTGTTTCTTAAAGCCTTGTTTGTAAACTGGAAAAAAATAGAAACAATCCAAATACCTATCTACAACATGTTGGCGTATCACTAATCATTAGTACATCTGTACAATGGAATATTGTACACCACCAAAAATTTGATATGTGGACTGACATGAAAGGAGGTACAAAATATATTAAATGGGAGAGGGAGTTGTTAAAAAAAAACCGAACAGGCAGGTATGGCATACTATACAACATTATACATGTAAGATATGCATAGAAGAAAGCTGGAATTAAAAATACTAAATTTAAAAGTGGGAATAGGATAGCTTCCTATATTTCAGATATGTTTGATTGTTTTATAATTAATATGTTTTTTACAATCAGAAAAAAAAGAAATCTACTGTAAAGTCATGGGGCAGTCATGTTACTTTATAGCCAGATCTTTTATTGTTTTGAAGCAACCTTTTGTTTTAATACATTACTTTTCAGCAGTTCTGTATTTGTATTCATGAATACCTTAAATTGACCAGAGGTTCTCGGATTTTGTTAGTCATCTGAAGTTATTCACTGCTTTTTAAAAAAATTTTAAATTCTTGACTTTAGAGTGAAAGTGTCAAAGTTTAGTTGTGGAATGTTTTGTTCTAAAAAATCTTGGACTTTGAAATGTTATAGAACGCTCATCTGTATTTATCCTGCAGGTGGCGCTGGTGGTTTTGTGTTCTTTTGCACTGTTTATCACTCAAGAAAAATACCCCTAAACTTCAAAATCATTTAATTACTGGTTCTATTTGTGGAATGCTATCTTTCATGTAATTGTTGAAAATCAGATATTTTCTTAACTATTATTTCAAGAAATACAGTGTTAGCAGAAGAAATTTGTGACAAGTTCTTTGAACATACTCATTTTGTTCTTTATCTACTTTATTAGTCATTACAATCTCTGGGAAAATTAAATTTATTTCAGCACTGAATGATACTCTCTAACTCCTTTAAATTTCCAAAATATCATCAAATCTGGCAGTAGAACTAATTTTTTCGAATGAATTCTCTTTGAAGTCCTTCCTTTTCCCCTCTCTTTGTGTGTCTGACTCCCCCTCTCTTCTCCCTTTTTTCTCTCAGTCTGTCAAGTTCAAGAGCAGCTCAGATGCCATGAATTAAGTGAAGCACAAAAGGGGGAAAGGAGACCCTTTTGAAGAACAAAGGCCTCCCATTAGGCTGCCATGTTCTTTTTTGACAAAACGTGCACCCTACATGGTTTCTATTGTTGTCCACATGCCCTGCACATAAGGTAAATACAGTAGATCCTCATTACCTCACGTTTTCCTCCTCTTCCTCCTATGCCACACGCAACCAGTGAAGCTTTAGGTCTTTGATGTCTTTAAGCATTCTTATACAGTTGCTTTATCTCCTTTTAAAAAACTGCATGGGTAGAAATGGAAGTGGAGAGCAATGCACACCAAGTAAAACCCCACAAGAAGAGAAAATTAGCTGTTAGGGAAGCTGTAACCCAAGAATCCAGGGCAGGTGGAAGAAATCAAACAGTTTACTGCTATTCTTCCTCTACTTGGGGCCTTCTAATATCCTGCATTTTAAAAATAACTTTGATTTATGTTTACTATAGATTGGTGAGCTAGTTTCTCCTCTCTTTGTCTAGCATAATAGAACAGGCAAATGGGAATAAATTTAATTGCTGAGAATAGTCCTTGTAATAATGAGAAACTTACTAATCTGCTGCTGCTTCTCCTTGGATGCTTGCCCTCTGGTGTCGTGTAGATGGCTTAACTGTAGGTTTGTTGTCTTCTGTTACTTTTCATTGAGATGAAACTGAGAAATAACAACAACAAAAGCTTTAAGTGGCAAATAAAGGGGATAACCTTTGTAGAACCAAACTTAAAATATAAGAGAAAAATTATGGAAATTTCAAATTTTAGACACTTGAAATTTAGCTTGCTTATGGTAAAGTTGTTTTATAGTTCCTGACAAAGGTCAGTTAGTTGCTTTTGCAAAGGAATGTGTGATTCTAGATATCTACCTACTGTTAATCACTGAGAAAAACATTATCAGATTAGCAAGTCTATTGAAATAGTCAGAGACCTCCTTAGTTCACTGCAAAGAAGAAATATCTGATGAATGGAGGTTTGGACTATGGTTTTATTTATTTTTATTTTTTTCAAAGAATTTGTAAAATCAGTAAGTGGTTTGTAGTAGGGTTTTGGGGGGTTGGTTAGCAAAAGGAATGGAAGAGAGAAAGTGATGAAGGGCGAGAGGGGATATTATTTCCTTTTTTAGTACTACTTTTAAATTAAAACTTTTAATATAGTGAAGAGTAAGATTTGAACTTCTGACAGTATGTTTTCTTTTTATCTGTTGTTAAACTAATGGTGGGCAATTTGTGACTTAACATATAGAGTGGGTCTGCCTTTTTTGGATTACAGAAGTGATTCAGTGGGGTTAAAAAGAACATTAAAAGAGTTAAAGAAATAATTCCTTTGTAGGAGCAGTAGTAACATTTTATTTTGAAAATTTCATGGGAAGATTTTTAGTATTTTTTTCCTCCCACACAGCATTCAAATGAAAGTACATAGTATATTCAACCCCCCTTTTTCGGTCCTAAGAATTTCTTTTAATATTAAAACCTGGCTAGTGCACTTGAAGTTAAAAAAAAAATTAAGTATAGTAACTACTTGAGGAAATGTTTTGACCTTTAATGGACCCTGGGTATTGCTTTTTCAGGAATTATATTGCTTGGTTTCTTGTTTTTTGGCTTACAGTAGTTTGCGAGAAATTCTTTAGTTTACATACTTGGCAGCAGAATAAAAGGCAGAGAGCTTCTTGATTTGTATTGTGTAGAAAATTACCATTTCTGTTGTCTGTGCAGGATGTCCTAAAGATGTAGCCAAGGAGTTTTAGAGGCGGGGCGAGAGAGAAAGACTTGCAGTTCTAATCTTTTCTTGCTTTTGCCGCTGGTCATACTTCGGATTGTTTTTCCGCTTTTGTTCCTTGGGGTGGCATCTGTCTTCAGGAGAAATCACTTCACAGTCAAATACAAATTGCTGAACTGTGGCGTTTTTTGCTCTTCCTGTTGTGCTGAATTCAGTGGGAAGAGTTTTAATATAGGTGCATTTAAACACTTGTTATTTATGGATGGGGAGAGATGGAGAGTGAAATCTCATTCTTTACTAAATGCTCCATCTCCTGCCCATCACCTTTCAAGAACACAGTTCTGCCCCCACCACAGGGCTTTTCACTAATCCCAAATGTTTCTCTGTGCTAATCTGAAAGAGCCCTTGTACTAGAGATTGCACTTTTTTATAGTTCCCACATATAGGGTCACTTTTATGAAATTAATGATTTGACACTTTTCCAGGTTTATGACTGTACCTTTGTACATTAGTATTGATTTTAACATATTTCAGATATTGTACTGTTGTGCTGAATATGTGCTTATATTGTTTTAGTTATTCAAATAATTTAACATTTTAAGACTGTGATTTTAAATTTAAAGAGATTTAAGTTTTTAAACATTTTGAAACATTGTTCGTAAAATATTATTGTAACAGTAATCATAGTAATTAGAAAAATAATAAGGTAAATGATAAAGCATTTTAAAACATATCTAACTGGGACTGTGGAGAGAGAAGCAATTTAAAGTAATAGACCAGGTCTTTTCCTGTGTTTCCTGAGAAGCCATTTGAACAGTTACTGGCAAAATTTTAAACATTAAATGTATTTGTGACTAAAACCTGCCTTCTCAAAAAGGCAGCCTAACTGCTATGACTTCATGGGGTCTCATTGTACAGAATTAGACTTAAATGATGGCTAAAAGAGAAAGGGTATAATAAGATTGCCCAAACCTGTATTTGTTGAAAGATTGAGCATGAAAAGATTTGGAGCTTTACAGTGGTTCAAGGAAGTAAGATTTATTTTTAAAAAATCTCGATGGGTGGCTTTTTTTTTTTTTTTTCCCTGACATGGGTGGATTTTGATTTAAAACCATCCAAAGGACTGGCAAGCTGTACCCGGGGGAGAGGGAAGTGCAGGGAGGGAAGGAATCTGATGAAACGGGGACTTCACAAAGTTTCTGTGGAAGGCTTGGGACTGGGAATGAAGAAAAGAAATGAATGAAATATTAGGAAAGAAAATATTTTTATGTACATTTGTCAACTTTTATTTCTATGTTGATGGAAATAATACAGGATAGGCTTTCAGCTGTTCTCTGGCCAAACCCAGCGTACTTTCTGTTTTTGTGTGGCCCGTGAGCTAACAAGAAATTTTGAATTTTTTGAAGGAAAATAATTAAAAGCATAGTATTTTATGACATATGAAAATTAAATGAAGTTGGAATTTCTGCATCCATAAATAAAATTTTATGATCTATGATAAAGTTCTGTCCTTCCCCTGTGGCAGTTGTTGGGAAAGTAATTGGGAGCCCTCCTAGGCTGCTATAGGAAAACCACGTTATGATTTACTGATCCCTCCTGGGTGAAGTAAATGGTGTATAGGTAAGAATTTGAACTTGTAGTTCATTTTCTCTGATTCTTCCTGCTTTCTTCTCTCCTATCAGTCACATGCTTAGGACAATAAAATTAGGGATTTAGAAATGTCATCATGAAATCAATTATAGGGTTCAACAACGGTATAAAAGTCATAGTTAAAAATAAGTTATTTAATTTTCTTGCCTTCCTAACTTCTCTTGAATAACCAAGCCTAAACCAGAAGCACATTATTCATGACCAATCTCTATGTAAAATAACGAAAGCAGTAGTCATAAATCAAACTCCTGATTTATTCTGAATGACCACCAGCAGCAAACTAAGAATGATTTTTTTCCCCAACTAGAATTTCTTGTTCCAAGAAATGATAAAGTTGGTATTTTCCTTTGTTTCATTATGGTTCACGTTATATTGGTCTATGCAGGATTTTTAAAATGTACTTGGGTAGAGAAGCTATCAAAAATCCACATGGCTGTAGAACTAATGGTAGTACTCAGCTTGATTATTTTTTTTTTACATACATATATGTATTTTTTTTCAGATTCTTTTCCGTTACAACTCATTACAAGAAATTGAATAGAGTTCCCTATGCTGCACAGTAGGTCCTTGTTCATCTGCTTTATATATAGTGATGTGTATTTATTAATCCCAGACTCCTAATCTCAGCTTGATTATTTTAGGAAAGTCCTTTCCCTAGATTCTTTGCTTTCCTTCTAGATTTTTGAGTATTGCCCCAAATTTACCTTTTTTGATAAATTTCTGTAGGAGATATAGGAATATTGAAGAAGCAGGTTTGATTTTGAATAAGGAGTTACCCATTCCTGTTATTTTATTGACCTTGCTTTTAGATGAATTGCTATTTGGTGCTATATATGCTACCGTAGAAACCAGAAGTCTGCCTACTACTCTGAATTTTAACATAATTTAGTATGTTTGCTAATTAGTAGGCATACTTCTCTGTAAACACAACTGTGTTATCAAAAGGGTTGGGGAATTAAAGTAGTTTGCTTCTTACTTATTTGTTTGTAAGTTCAATTGTCTGCCTTAACCATGAATTTGGTAAAATTATACTTTCTTATAAATCCTGTTCTTACAAGAATTCTTGTCACTTTTCATTAATGCTAACATTTTCCTCTAAGAGTATTGGCTGTCTTCTCACTTTCTGTTACAGTCCTTCCTTGTTCTCCATCTTTTTCCTTGTCTTTTAGAGGATGCTCTTCTTCTGGACATGCTGGTTTTAGTCCTGAGATTTGCAGCTGATGATTCCAGGGCTGACCTTAGTCAAATTAATATAATAATTACTGATGATGGAAAAAATGGTATGATGAGACCAATAGTGTTTTCTCTTTTTTCTTTCTTTCTTCCTTTTTTTTTTGGAAGTACTTCATGTATTCCAAAAGGAAGTATAGTAGGTAGAGGTAAGGAGCATTATCAAAATACCTAACAGAGGTAGAAGTATTTTTGTAGAGAGCATAGAGGGGTGGTTTAATTTTAGTTATATTTTATTTTGTCATTCTTGCAATGATTATCTTGTTTTTTCCTGCAAATTAGGATTACATTTTTCTGTTTAGTAACTTTCCTTGGTATGTCTATAATAAAGTAATCAGACTGACTAAATGACGCAAGAAATCCAGTCTCATTATTTAATAGCTTCATTTTCTTTAGTCTAATTAATTTTCTCCTTTGCATTTATTTTTACGTCTGTTTTAAAAAGCATTATGGTTTTCCCCACTGGAATGGATGTTCCACAAGAGCAGAGGTGTTAGCTTGTTCTCTCTCTATCCCCAGTACCTGAATAGTGAACAGAGCCCATAGTGTAGGTGCTCTGAAAACATAGTGAATAAATACAGCTGTGTCCACACATCAGAAGCCATTGGGGTGAGTTGTGCCTTTGCCTGGGACCTCATTTCAGACAATCACAAAATCTTCATCCAAAAATAAGTAAAATTGACCCACATAAACTCTACTAAAGAATGGGTATGTTCCAGTGACACTCGTAACAACAGGTAAACATCATTAAAAAAACAAAGGGATACAATGAGGTATCAGATAAATGGATTGGGGTGAGGAATTATGCTAGAAAGCATATAAAATATTAGCCAAATAAAATCTGCATGTGTAAATCTTGGTGCAGAGGGAACTGGCACAGAGCGTTCATTAAACTCAGAAATGCTGGGAGGGAACCCCTGAATGGTGTGCAGGTAGGGAAGAGAGGTCCCTGAAGAAGCTAGCATCACAGGGACTGTCAGTGGCCTTTGTGTCCTAAACCCTCTGTTTGCCCCTTTGAGGACCTAATGAGATACTGGAAGTGGGGGTGTCATTATTTTTGTCACAGTCCCCAGCAGCCTCAGCTGAGGCTGTTCTTCCCTGGCAGACAGGGAGCAAGCAGCATGGTGAGGAGAGGCTATGCTTCCAGTAGTCTTTCCTCACACCAGACACTTACTTTGAAGCTTATTTTAAAACTCTATTATAGCAGTAAATGTACATCAGTCTGCAGTAATACTGCAGTTGGCCACAGCGGCCGTGAAATCTCTCTACTTACTTCTTTCTCACATTGGAAGATGGGGCTAGATACTGTTCTGATTCAGCTTTTCAGGTTTTCCATTCCCTCCTTTTCTTTTAAGTGTTGGTATTTGCTTGAGCCTAACTGTGCAAGCAGAGTTATAGAATCTTTACATTTGAAGACTGCCTGGGAAAGTTCTGGAGATTTAGGTTAAGAAACAAAGACATTTTAAAATACCAGTTTACTAGCCATCTGTCCTAGTAATGGTCAGTTTTAAATTCTGTCATTCTCCACAACACCCTCAACCCTCCAGAAAGGTGGAGTAACTCATGATGATTGGTTAAACAACAGATGAAAAATGTGAAGCCCTGGTAATGACTGACTGATAGTTCTGTGAAACAGCACTTACGCCTGAACACGTTTCTGTATAAGAATACGTTTGTGCCCTGGAAGTGTTCAGGAGAAACGACTTTAGATGAATCCTATTTAGTAATTTCTTTATCTTAGAATTTATAACAGAGATGGTGGTTTGACTACATTACACCCCAAAATTAGTGATATAGGTGCACTGGAAGACTATTATAAAGAAGAGTTCAATTTTTTAGGAAATCCTTTCCTATTGAAGCCATTTATGTGCTCTATGAGGGGAATTGCTCTAAAGCTTGAAAGTGAAAGCAGCTAAATTTTACCATCAGCTTCCCCGCCCTCATGAGTCTGCACTGTGAAATGTTTTTTAAAAAAAGAACAGGAAGACTAGAAAGTACTCAATTAAAAAATGAAATATTTTCAGTTGTATGTTTTAATCAAGTTAGGGAGGGAGGGAAAGAAACGCGGGAACACAAAGTATAAAGAAGAAAGAAATGAGTAGGTGGAATAAAAGATGAGAAAGAAGGCTATATTGATGGCAGGGGAGAGAGTGCAAGCAAGAAAGGTTGGTCAGATATAAGGAATGGAAAACGGAAGGGGTTTTATAGGTGAGCAGAATGTCTGCTTGTCACGTTCTGCCAATGTGAGCTGTGGAATAATTCACCATTCTTTGAAATATTCTTGTTTAATCATCAGTGATCTCTAGGTGGTGAAATCCAGTGGGCACTTTCCCAGACAATTTTATTTTTGGTTTTGTTTTTTTATTGCAGTATAGTCAGTTTACAATGTTGGGTCAATTTCTGGTGTACAGCACATTGCTCTAGTCATACATAATATACATATATTCATTTTCATATTCTTTTTCACCATAAGCAACTACACCCAGACCATTTCTTAACTGAGCTCTCAACAGCGTTTGAATTCTTGTCCGCTATCTCTCTCTCTTGAAACCTTACCCCTCTGGAAGCTGTGAAAACATGCTTTCTTGGTTTTCCTCTCATTTTTCTAGTAGCTTCTGCGTTGTTGTTCATGAAGTCTCAGCCCTAGCCTCCTCTGTTCTTTTCATTCTACAGCCCAGCAAATGTATGCGCCCCTTGGCTTCAGGTAGCCCTTACTGCTGCTGTGTGCCGTGCTCTAGTGTCCTACATGTGAATGGCATCACCTGTTTTATTTGGATGTCCGGGCCAGAGACTTAGGAGTCATTCCCAACGTGCCCCTGCCCCACATCCCAAGTTCTTACACCCAAGGCTTATGTCTACATCCTTAAACAATGTCTAATAACTGGCAAATCTTCCCACTCCTCAGTCCATGTTCTCTGCTACCCTAGTCTTAGTAGTCCTCATCTATGTCTTGTAGCATGATAGTAGTCTCCCATAGCCCTCCTTTATTCTCTACACTGAAGCTAGGATGATCTTTGAAACTACAAATCCAATCATGTCATTCTGCTTAAAACTGTTAACCTGCTGCTCTTAAAATAAAAATTAACATCCCACATGCCTACTTCTCTAGCCTCCCCTCTGCCCTCCCTCTGAACACTTGAGCCACCCAGGCCCTTTGGCCAGATTCTCACAGATGCCCCGTGCTGACCTTCCACATCTCCTTTTGCCTACACTTCATTCTTCAGGTATCAACACAGACAGTTTCCATTGAAAAACTGCTTCTTTACATGCGGTCTTATAGTAGTTTGTTCTTTTCCTCTATAGCATTTATCATAATTTGTCATTACATACTTCTGTGATGAGACAGGAAACTCCCGAGAGGGATGGAACCTTGTCTGTTTTTCTCACTGCGGAGCCCCCAGAACCCCCAGCGCCTGGCACATGGCGGGCAGTTAATAAATAGCGGTTAAATGCCTGGAGTCTGTCTTTTGCAAAGACTCGAGGTATACATCCCTGGTCTGTAAATTTTACTTTCAAGAATTTCACTGAGTGGTCTGTTTAGGACTCAAAAATGGGAATGATAGTATATTTATCATTGAACATGATTTAGAAACTAAAGATTCAGTAAAAGCTATTGAATTAAATCTATTCAGATTGTCTGGGAGCTCCATTTTCACTTGTCCCTGCCTTTTTTTCTAAAAGGAGACGTGCTGACTTAGGGATTTTGCTTTAATTCAGCAAACATTTGAGGGCATATAATAGGCCAGACACTTCATAGACTTTAATTGGCTACTCCCCCCTTCATTTATCTTTCCATAATAATAGAATTTAAAGTAATTTTAAACTGACATTTGGTTTTCAAGACCTCTATTTCACATGGGTACATATTTGTGTCTTTGAGTCTTACTTTTGACAAAGCACTTTGTAAATGAAATGTTCACTTGAAAGTTATTTTTTCACTTGACTGAGATTAATTAGAAAAATTCTCTTTAATTTTTATGTAACTGTGCATCTTAAAGGTATTCACATGCAAGATTTGTGTCCCCAAGTTCTGTTTCTCCCTGACTGTAATGGTAGACTCCTTCCCAGACAGTTGGTGGAGGGTTGTCGTATATAACAAGTGTCATTCATGGATGAGACTTAGATCATTTTTTTAAATAATATTTGCTGACATTAATGAAGAAATTCAGTTCCTTGTTTTACAAATCTAATATGACTCATCTCTGCCCTAGGATGCAGAACAAGTGTTGTTATGGTTTTCAGAGGTAGGTTTATGCTGAATATTTTTTTCTTTCTTAGAATTGTCCTCCCCACCATGATAGAATATATACCAGAGTTAAGGAAGTAACTTGTGACCTACCCTTGCAAACAAGTTAAATATAAAAAGACTTGATTATTTAGTTGTAAGAACTTGAGGAACACTTTAAAAGGTGAGGAGAGATATGACTTGGAGAAGGATGTAGTTCTTGGTAGAGGGAACTGCAGTATAAATGTTGCAAAGCGAACAGGTATTGATGGGAGCTGGGGGATGATGAGTGGGACTAAGTGGAAGGCTTAGCAAGCAGGTTTACTTGTCTATAGAGTGAGAAGAAAGTGGCTATTAGTCGAAACTATGTTTGGAAACATAGGCTAAGAGTTCTGACTTGATAAAATCATTAGTATTTTTAAATGTAGTATAAAAGTTTACAATGTGAGAAATAAAACTTTCCTCTGTTGGTCTTGTGAAAATAGCATGGATGCAATAGGTATCAAAGATGTTTGGTGTTTTAGCTTGGTTTTTTTTTTTAAGAGATTTTATTCTGTTACTTAGACTGTTTTTAAGTTTTCATAACCAGTCTCTTCATTCATAGAATGTGGAAAGAGAACCGAACGCTTCCCGTTAGTGAGCATGCTGTTAGGCTCTCAACAAAGCAGTGTGCACAGCCAGTTGTTTCTGTACTACTGTCAGCCAGAATTACTTGAAGGTGTGGGCAGTACTGGGACACTTACCTTTAGAAAGGTAGTTGACACTAGGTTTTTAACATGACCCTTACTCTTTTTTAAAATGTGAGGGTCAGGTGGGATACCAACCAATTTTGCTTTGCTTTTCTTTGAAATTATTTTAATTTAGGCTTTGTGAACATTTGATCTCCCTTCCCTTTTCATTGAGACGGTTTCCTTTGCTAGTTCTTTCCACAGTCTCAGACTTTTTCCCTACCTCGGTCCTAAGTGTAAAAAGGAAGATTGTCCTTTCTAACCCCTTCTCAGAAATTAATTGTGCTAAATTATCAGCTTCTTAGATTTCAAGCAATCCTCTTGCCAGAGGCATTTATTAAGTGCCCATGTGTGCTTGCTACTACCCTAAGTGTTGCAGCAATAAAGTAGGAGCACATGGGACTGCTGTCTATTAAGTGCTTTTAAAGTGCCAGGTAATACTAATTGCAAATCATACTATCAAAGGCATTCATGTAAATAGTGTCCCGCCACCCCATCCCACCAAGCTAAGTGCCTTAAATGCTTTAAGATTACATCCCCAGAGGGCGGAGTGTTTAGTCTTCATTTGGATTTGGTTTAGATGAAGAAATCTAAGTCATGCAGTTCTCTGGAGGTCTATTTATAGGCTGCTTTTACTCGAAATGTACATCAAGTATTTGAGCGTTGTCCCCATAGCAAAACATCTAACTAAGACTGCGATTGTCTGAACAAGGGAAGGTAGCCAAAGAGCTATAGTGTGCAAGTTTAAAATAATGTATTTGAGGGAAAATATTCTGGTTTACACTTGTAGGATGATGGTTTCCAAGCTATTACTAGGAGAGAATTTTAAACTATTATTGTTTATTATTGAAAGATACCAGATTCATATACTGCAGCCGGAAGACTAGTTCTGAATTTTAAAAGAAAGGTCATTGGAAACATAGAAAATATTTTTCTACTCTTGTACCAAGATATCTCTATATATTGTATATGGATTTGGATACAGTGCTTCAGGAAAGAAGGATGTTCCAGAAGTGGCATGATTAAGGGCCAGAAAGGCAAAATAATCAGTACTTCAATCTGGATTGTTACAGAAATTTAGAATGTTTTAGGCATGCATTCCACCTTCTTTTTGTCGTTTACTGAGGAATAGCTATGTTCTAGGCCATGTGCTGGGCTCACAGAATGTTTTCTGATGCTTCTGTCAGACAGGACACTACTGGTCAGTGCGAACTGCATGTCTCTAGTTTTTTTCTTACACTCTTATAGGACAAATGAAAGAAAAATAAAAAATCAAAACTTTGAGATTGTATATGATCTGAGATCATAAAATCTTGAGTAGGTAGAGTCTATGCAGTTATTTATGTACATTTGGGA
This sequence comes from Camelus ferus, assembly GCF_009834535.1. NCBI lineage: Eukaryota > Metazoa > Chordata > Mammalia > Artiodactyla > Camelidae > Camelus > Camelus ferus. The sequence continues at coordinate 13,786,487 of NC_045716.1, read as the reverse complement.
GGCAGGGTCACATAGGGGTTGACAGTGGGGTTCTAGAACCAGACTGCCTGTGTCTGATGGCGTCCTGGGCTGTTTTGAGAATAATGTATTAGAGTGCTTAGGACAGTTACTGAGCCATAGTAAGGGCCCAGTAAATGATGGCTATTAAGTTGAAGAATACTAGAACTTTGTAAAGACTTTAAGAACTAGATATTGGGCAAATGAAAAATATTAAAGCACCTCCACAAGTAACCAGCATGTTATTAAGCAAATTCCCTGACAAACTGAAGATCAGATCCAGGAGGGAATGCCTTTCAGCAAGCATGTAAATATTCATGCTTTTTAGAATTCTGGGATGTAATTGTGGTGCTTGGGGCTTATAAAAAGGTTTTAAGAGTTGTTTGAATAACAAAAGGTTGGCCTGCTGAATGTGGAAGAGCATTCCAGGAATCAGGATTAGTTCCAGAGAAGAGTTCAGAGCTGGAAAGGGAAAGCACACAAAAGAGAGTGTTAAGTAAATATGTGTGGGTCTAGAGTGGTGTTCTCAAATGGGGGCAGTTTTGCCTCTCAGGAGACATTTGACTATGTCTGGGAGAACAGTGCTCCTGGCATTTTGTTGTTAGAGGCCCGGGACACGGTAACCATCCTGTACTGCACAGGACAGTCTCCACAACAAAGAATTATCCAACCAAAATGCCAGCAGTGCCATGGGTAAGAAACAGTGGTCTAGTACAAGGTGTAATAAAGGCCACTGAATAATAGAAGCCTGCATTTATAATATTATCTCCACTCCACCCACCAGGAAACAAAGATGAACACAAATTTAGCTCATTAATCTCACCATGATGCGTACAAACATCTCCTTAAACGGAGCATGCTGCTTGTGCAACGTTGACTTGCACCATGCATTCAAGAACCTAAAATGACACTCTCCTGGCTATAGCCTCCACGCCGCATAACTTCCCTTCCCTGCCCTGGAGGGAAGAAAGTGTAACGCACATTTGCTTAGATTAGAAATTGCAGTGAAACTGTTAACTTCTTTTCTAGGTGTCTTTTTTTTTTGTACTCCTGTCCCTTGCAGGTGCCCTTTTGTACGCCAGGCAAGGTGATAAGTTAACAAAACGATGAATGAGGAAAATTCATTTTACTGGTCGAATAAAGAAAACTTCAGACTCAAAGATATAGAGAGCCTTGACATTCTTCTGTAGCACAGTTTTTGGCGTCACTACGGAAGTTTATAGAATTGTGATATGGTTAGAATGAGGGGTAGAGGTGACAGTTTATAACTGAAATGGAGGGTTGCCTGTTGTGTGGGATCATTCTGGAGTGAGGCAGTGTGTGAGGAATAATTAGATCAGGAAGAAGATAGGGACCTTTCCTCCTCATTCCAGACCTATAAATTCAGCTACTTACTGAACCTCTTGGAACCCATGGGCATATCAAATTAAATGTATCCAAGCTCATTCTTTCCCCTTCCCTCCCACATTTTCCCTTCTTGTACTCATGTTTTCCTCCTACTCGGCACCACCACCTACTCAGTCACTCGAGCCTGAAGCTGGCAGTCCTTCTGCTCATCTCCTTCATGCAACTGAGCATTTGAATTGGTACCAGGCCTGCCTTTTTAATATTGTTCATGCCTGTTTCTTCTCCATTCTCAGACTGCTACCTTAGTTCTAGCCTCTGCTCTTGCCTTGAGTTCATATGATGGTTCCATTTTCAGTTTTATGCCCTGTTAACTTGCAGTCAGTCATATAGCTACCAAGTAAACTACCAAAAAAAAAAAGTTTATAAAACAATTATGTTACTCTTACCTAAAACCCTTAAAGTTTTAAGGTCAAATTTTAAAATTTTAAGTTGTTTTAAGTTGAGTTGAAACTTAAATATGAGGAACTTGAGATTGTCCTTGCCCTCCTCTCTAACCTTAGCTCCCAACACTTTCTCACCTCTCTCTAGCCCTTTCAAACTGTTTGCTGTCTCCCTGACTTGTGGGTATCACAGCTTTTTCTCTTCCCATGTTTTACTTTTCCTGTACAGCATGGAGTAGATTGTATGGGGTGGTCTACAATTCAGTAGTGTTTTTGGGGTTTTTTTTTTTTTTTTTTTTTTTTTTGCACTGCTAGGTGCTTCTCTTTCTAAGCATGACATTCTCTTTTATAGCATGTTAGCATATTGTTGGGGAATTTTTCTAAAGTGAAAATAAAATCTGTTTAGTAGCAAATTCAAATTTAGAATAGAGAATTTTAATAGCTTCAGTTTGTCTCCTGAATAGCCTGGGGTAGTAGAAGATTGTGTGAGGGACATTAACTGTAGGGGCTCCCATCCCTTTGTGGGCAAAAGGACGGCTGGCTTCCCTATGGAAGCGCCGCAGGCTTGGGGCTCCTGAGATCCAGCGTGCCTGGTCCACTGTCCTGCTTGGTTTGTCTGGAGTTCATGTTAGAAAATCTGTGTGTATACACATTCATGCACACACACAATCCCAAATATGTGTTCTCTTTGTTATCTCTTCTCAATGGAGAGAGCGAGCTTTTGAGACTTGTAATAGATAAAGTAGATTATGTTTTTTTCCTCATCTTTTTAGTCGTTTATAGCATCTACTATATAAGAAGGAGGAATTACAATATAGGTTGTATGCTAATTCAGGATGGGGTCTTGATCTGATTTAGCCAAAATGTACCCTACTTATTGATGCTGTTTTAAATGATTGGTAATCATTCCTCATTGCTTGGAATTTTTGTCTTGACTTTTCCATTTTGAAAGTTATTAGCAATTTAACATACGTTTGGTTTACTGCCTGGACACTGAGTAAACAGGGTTAATAGAATCATCTGATGATGGGTCAGTGGCTTTAGGATTTTCATATAAGATTTTAGAAATTTTTGCCATCATTTTTGAGGCATATGATCACAACTTCAGAGGCCAAAGTTGTAATAAAATATTTCTTTTAATGGCTTTCTGCCGAGTCAGTTGCTTGGTGTTATCATAACAAGTGTGATGTGACTGGGTTGTGAAAGGCCTTTTTCTCTACCAGGTTGAATAGGAAAGCCCTTAAGAGTCATTGTGAACTTTCTGTTGTAATTGTCTGATGAGTGAGTTTGAATGTGAAATAAGTAGAACCTATAATAGAGGTATGTTCCAAAGCTACTGTTTTCTACTAAAGATAAAGTTCAGAAAGGTCTGTAGTGGCTGCCATTATGTTTAAAATCTTTAACATTTTAATTTTGTCTCAAAACAAACCATACAAGTAGAAATTTTACTTTGAATGTTCATATACAGGTAAGTCATAAGTTGACAAAGAATTTACCTTACTAAAGAAACTAGATTACCATGGTCAAGTCTCAGAAGAAGGACAGCATTTTGTAAGTTCATTCAGTTAGCCTTTTTGTGTTCAGGTAAAATGAGACTTAAATTCATGCAAATGGAGAGGTCAAAAATAATCCAGTTTTATACTATTTCTAAGCAACCTGAGTTTTTTCTTTGAAAAATCGTCTTTTGTGTTTGCCTGTTTCCTCTTAATTACAGGACTTTCTTGTGTTGTACAGGACTTTCTTGTGTTGAAACAAGTCCTTACATTTAAAACCAATATTGTCCCTCCTGTCATAAGTAATTCTTACTTGTTTTGACCTTTTCTATAATTTTCTTTGTTGAACCTAGTTTTAAGAACCTAACTGGTTCATCTCAGCCTTTCCTTATCTGAAATTAAAGAAGTTCTTTTGAGAGGTTCTTTCCAACAAGGTACTAAAACAGCTTTGCACTTCTTTAGTTACACTGATTTGAGTAATAAAGTAAAAGTATTTGGTCAGATTCTTGGGAGTCAGCCAATTACATTAAGAATGCAAAGAATTCAACTAAAAATGTTTTTAAAAATTAGAAAAACTGTATATTAATTGAAACAAAAAATAGAGATGTGTATATGCTAAATACTAACCATTTAGTATAAACCTACTAGTCCATTTTCTATGTACATACATATGCTTATTGGTATAGATGAAAGTAGAATCACACATATCACTCATCTAACATATTACTATTTATGTGCAAAACACCATATTGTGAAATATGGGGACTGTTTGAACTTTAATGACTTCTGTGATGAAGGCTGATTTTTTTTAAATTTTTATAAGCTAAAAATGTTGGTGCAAAAATGCAAGTACATAACTAAATTGAAACACAAAACAGGAAAAAATAATGACGACTCAAAAACCATAACAGTTTTGATTGTGCACAAATAACAGGACCAAATTTTGGAAATTCCAACTTGTCCATAATGTGCATGTACATTAGGAGTTTTGCGGAGTTGCTGAACATAATGTGGTAACCACATTTCTTAGCAGAAATAATCCTTAGTAAACTCTAGTGGCTCTAATTTTAATTTGTGAATGTCAAATTAGCAACTCTTAATAACATACATATATTATTGGTAGATTGCTTTCAGCTTCAGATGTTGGAAACTGAAACAGCTTAAACACAAGGAAATCGACTTGGCTCACATGATTAAGAGACCAGAAGCTTCAGGGATGGTAGGACTGGGCTCTTTGTGTTAAGGTTCTTTCCCTATGGTTGCAAACAGCTTCCAGCAGCCACCAGGAAAACGTGCTTCCTTGTTCGTGTCCAGAAAAAGGAGAGTAACCACTTACTGTTTCTGTTCAAAGTGAGAATAACTATCCCGGAAAGGTCTAGGAGCTCTCTGCTTGATTTCCGCCAAAACTGAGTAAACTTCTGGGATACAGCTCATTCCTGAACAAGTCACTAGCTAGAGGGAAGTCTTTCCCTTGAGCAGAGGTCACTTGTTAAATGTCATTGCCCTTATCCAAGTGGGAGAATTAGAATGGCAATCAGCATGCACCGTTACTATGTAGCCTGCAAACATCAAAATCAACAAAATTGGCAATTTGGGATCAGTTCTGGACCACTAGTGGTACAAAGACAGTACATGGCAATCACTGGTATAGTGAGAAGGAGACTGAGGTGGACCCTAAGGAACACCAATGTTTAACAAATAGAGAAAGAGGAGGCTGTCTCCTCTTTATGTGTCAGTTTTCTACTGAAATTAATTCTGTATTGCTACTTGGATATAGAATAAAAAAAAATCTATGACACTAGAGATGACCTTAGGATTTGTTTTCTTTATATTTCTTTTCCCTAAAGTATAGAGATTGCTTGGAAATACATTAAGCTTAGAAATTCAGATTAGAATTTATCCCTTAAGTAAAAATGTTCCTTGAACATTTAAGTAAAAATGTTCTTATAATTCAAGTGTTTTCTAATTTATGAAAAGAAACTAACAAGCAAGAGAAAACAAGTCAAATATATATTCTTTTCTGTTTCCTGCCTTGTTTGTAAAATCTAGAATCTGATCTTTGAGTAAGTTTCATCATATCTCTTTTCATAAAACAGTTTATAGAATAATCCTGGGAATAAACAAACATTTTCATTTGAATTTCCTGGATTTTTGGGGGGGAGGTGGAGGAAATTGTGACTGGTTTTCAGTTCACTTAAAATATGATTTTAAAAGTACATTTTATAGGTGTAATACTGGAGGTATTTAGCAATTGATTTTAAATTATGACCTTCAGAAAACTATTCATCTGGCTTGAATTAATCGATTCTGATAGCATATGGCATATTTGATTTACCCAGTGGTTTTTCTCCATTATATCTCTCTGGTCACTTTAATGTCACTACCTGGGCTGGTTCTTTTTTGAAGTGCTGCCTATTGGTCTTAAAGGAAATAGGGAGGGAACTGTAAATAGAGTACAGAAATTAACGGAAAAATGAAAGGAGTATTTTGTAGTATATGAACTGTCTAATGTGTTAGGTAACTAAGGACGAGCTGTATCTATGTATGTTTCTTAAAATTTTTTTTCACAGGTGCAGTCATCCCTGGGGGGTGATTGCAGGACCTTGGTAGATACCAGAATCCAAGGGTGCTCAAGTCCTTTGTATAAGATGGCATAGTGTTTGCATATAGCCTGCTCACATCTTCCCATACACTTCGTCATCTCTTGATTACTTACAATATCTAATACAGTGTAAATGCTGTGTAAATAGTTGTGAATATAATGCAAATACCATGTAAATAGCTGCAAACATGCAACAAATTCAGGTTTGCTTTTTGGAATTTTCTGGATTTTTTTTTTTAACTGTTACTAATTTATGTTAGTTGGTTGAATCTATGGATACAGAACATTCTGATGTGGAGGGTCAACTGTAGTGAGAAATGTTAATTTATGACAAACTTCAGGCTCATCCCTACCTGCATATCTAATATCTTGGAAAATGATTATTCTCTTTTATTATAAAGTAATAAATGTAGGGGGAGGGTATAGCTCAGTGGTAGTGTGCATGCTTAACATGCACGAGATCCTGGGTTCAATCCCAGTACCTCCATTAAAAACAATAAAAATAAGAAAAAATTTAAAAAATAAAGTAATGAATAGTTAGGTTTGCTGCTCTGTGTCTGAAGATTTAGTGGTTGTGGTTGGTAATGGGCTGTGAATGGCAGTGGATTGAGTCTTATGTGCAAGGACTCCCTTCTCCTTGAGTAACTGGAAACAGACACTTCTGATTTCCTTTCCGTGCTTGGCATGTGTAGGAAAGACAGATGTGATGAACCACTGTTAATCTCTGTGTATGTTTTACACAGTGAGATACTAGCCAACAGACTTAATTCAGGAGGCCAGTTGAGTTCTCCTTTACATTTCATTTTGCCACCATACCTCACTTCCAAGGGGGTCAGATAAAACGATGCATTTTTTATTTCATATTTCGGCCTCTTTAAAGTTTCACACTGTAAACCAGTAGTTCTCAAGTTTTAGGGGGCATCAGAATCTTCTGGAGGGTTTGTGAAAACAGAGTGCTGGGCCTCCCAGCCCCCATAATTTTTGGTTCAGTAGGTCTGGGATGGGGACTGAGAATTTACATTTCTCATAATTTCCTTGATGCTAGTGATCTAGGTACTGCCCTTGGAGAATCACTGCTGTAAAAACATTTACTTTTAATAAAACCAATGAAGAGTGATATTGAATTTATTTAAGGAAAAGATACACAATATTCACTACTATTTAGGTTAGACTTTATATTGTTTCCCTCTGGATGTTGGTTATTACATTAAGTGACCTACAGGGAATGGTCTCATAAAATATATTTCTTTAGTAAAAGAATGGTTGCCATTTGGTAATTGGCATCTTGTAACTTTTCACAGACACATTAATTGCTGCTGCTAAGCTGAAAGCCACTTTTGGACTAGAAGAAAATACTTTGCATTATTTTGCTTGATATTTCAAGCAAAGATGGGATTTTGGGGGTGGGGATGTATTTGTTCTTTACTAAGATACCATAATTGTTATTTCACTCAATGAGTATTGAAACTTTTTAAGCCAGTCTGAGGCCAGTACACAACCTCTTTGCCATTGCCAGATGTGCATGTTTCTATGGAAACTCAGTAGGGACTAGCAGGATTACTTTTGTAAGGACCACACCTGGCTTATTTGCATCCAATTTAACTTGGGGGAATTTCAGAAGAATAAGAGGTCTGTAGATGTGCCAGTGGACAGCCAGAAAGAGCTTGTCAGTTTGTAACCATCACATTGGCCTAAAGGAGGAAGGGTGGGTGAATTTTCCTTATTCATTAGAGTTCCTGCTCTGGAGGATGTTGGTGGTTGTGCTATGGGTTGTATTTGTTTTGTGTATTTATTTGTTGATATGTTTCTGTTTTATTTTGCCTTTTGTTTTAGATATATCTTTTTACAGTTTAACAATTAAAAAATTCTCTTAAAGATCAGACATAGAGATCAGACTTTTTTTAAGAGAGAGAAAGAATTCAGTTTCTTTTCAGTTGTATAATGTAATAAAGTGTCTTAGTAAATGTTTTACCACTTCTGGAGAATTGTGGCAGAATTTTAATGTTGATCTCCGTTTTCAAGTATTATGAACTACTGTGATCCCCTTCTTTCACAAAAATAACTCCTTTTTGAGAAGACAGTTTGAACTATTTATGAACTATTTATGCATGTTTGCACCATTGAACATAATTAAACCCTTGGTTCAGAGTTTCATAAAGCAGTTAGGAACATCACTGTACAGAAAAAAAAGTTGTGTAGGCTAGTTACATGAGCGCTGAGTACATTTATATAAAACTTAGATGATTTTCATTAGTGTTATACTACTTGATCAAAATTATATTAATTTATACCAGGTGTACTGATTAGTTGTACTAATTCAAATAAAGCTGTGTAGTACAGGTAGGTGGCAAATAAGAGTCAGTGCGTTACCAACTCCTCTTCATCAATGCGTTAGGGCTGCTTGAATCTACCATTCAATTCCAAGGTCTCATGGCAAAGAGTCAGATAGTCAACCAATGATGGTACATTTACACACCTGTATGTGCTAAGTATTGACTGTTCTCGTTTTCTAAAGACAAAATATAATCTTGCATGTCTTTTTAGTATACAGTGATAGCAGTCTGTATCAGTTTGTGTCTGTCATCTGTGTGTGTGTGTGTGTGTGTGTGTGTGGACATACACATATATATGGCCAAGTGGAGTAGATACTTGTAAATTTGGAGGGAGGTTGGATTTGGATGTCTTAAATTTTTAAGATTAGTGAAATATACTCTTCAAAGAAAATCCTAAGTAGGCTGTTTTATCTAGCTTCAGGAATGAACACCACCTTTTAATACACGGTTCCAAGAACTTTCTGATTTACCTCCATGTTCCTGAAGTAAGAGCAGGTGCAGCATCCCTATTTTGTAGGTGAGGAAGTAGGTACAAGGGAGGTGCCTGCCTCTAATCGCTTTATGTTTAGGCAGCTAAGCTTGCCTTGGTGGGTAGTCCAGTGTTCCCCACTGTTTGTAATTGTTCCCCCTTAAAGTGTTAGGTTATTTTATACAGCTTACTCAGTCTTGCCTTTTTCTCTTTTTGTATTCATAGACTGGAAAAGTAAGAAGAGCTTTCCTGCATTTTTAATTACCAAACTACTCTCAGTTTTCAATGAATCAATTCAAAGAAAGAATGCAGTCTTTCTATACCTGGTAAATATTTTCTGCTAATAAAAGCTGTTAATTTAGTGGCCTCTGATAAATCCAGGTGTTCTGATGATTGCCTTTAATTTTGTGGAATGACTATAAAAGTGACTTATCAAATATATATATATTTCATTTTTAACTCTGAAATTTGTTTGATATTTATTGATATGATGGAGTTATGCTTAGAATGCCTGTGCCCTAGCCAGCAATGAAAAATAGTTTAGGATTGACCCTAGTACTTAGGCTCTGGTTTCTTTTGAAAGAGTTATGAAATTACTACAAATAGGGTACATGTTAAGTATCATCTTTATTTTGATGATAAAACATTAGCTGTAATCCCTATGTGATAGTTTAATAGAAGTACTTTGTAAATAATAGTTTTATAAAATTAATCTAGTAATCAAAATATTATAAGCTACATTTTACCATTTTACAAATGACCTAAGTAAGTATTAGATCAAGCAACTTCAGCTAGCCAATGTAGAGCTGAGATCAGAATCTACATATTTTGATTCCTAGTCTAGTGCCTTTAAAAAATTCTTATTTTTTAAGTACCTTAAATATACATTAGCATGGCTAAGGATATAAACCATAGTGACATTTCATATGGGGATCTGTCTTTCTTTTGTATAACTGAAAACGTTAATGTGGCATAGGAGAAGATGAGATGGTTTTATTTATTCTACATAAAATGCTTTACCTATTAACAACAATATTAAACAACCGTTAATTAACTACTAGGTGCCATTGAAGCTTTGGATACATTTTATTTAAACCCGAGGAGAACCCTTGGGAGTGTTATTGTACCTGTCTTACAAATGAGGAAACTGAGGCTTAGTTTAGGATTTTAGAACTGGAGTTTAAACACAGTTTTCTCTCATTTCAAAGGCATTACTAAACCATGAAGCATGTTTATTTTTGGAATTAAAATTTAATTTTAAATCCAACTTATCCCTTGTTGACTAATACTGGTTGTGGAATAATTTCCTGTCTTAATTCACCCAACAAAAAATCTGAGCGTTTTAGAGACATACTGAGGTAGTATGGAGAAAGCATATCTTCCTCTGTAATGATTTTAACTATTGAAATCATATTAGCTATTTTATAATGTAATTTAAAGGTGTCGGTCTTATACTCCCTCAAAAAAAAGGTATTTATAAAATATTTGTATGTTATTAACATGTTTAAACTAAAGCGAACTTGACCAAATCCAAAGGTATATTTAGTGTGACTGAATATTTGTCTCCATGTTTTTACTTATTCTAGTTGATCGTCAGTGATTAGTTTCCTAAAATATTTTTAAAACAGACCTCTCGAAATTAGTTACAAGACCTTTAATGAAAAAAAATTGTTGTTATGGCAAAGAATATTTTCCAGAAATTAATACATTTCAAGTATCTGGCTGGCTTGGGATAAATAAAAGCTTATTATCTTAAATGAAACTGTAATGATAAAAGTATTTTTTAAAAATCCTCTTCTTTAGTATAATACTCAGAATACTTGAATTTGCCTAAGCCAGGAGAATCTTTGCCTTAAAGCCTGACTCATCCTCTAAAATTTACCTTTTCTCAGGAATCTTTCATTCAATTACCACCACCACCTGCCTGGCCAAAAGAGAATGGGAATGCACAGAATGTAGGCAGTGAGATTATTAAAAATACAAGTAGCTCATGTCACATAACTGTTTTATTCTTGGTAGTATGAGATCTTATAGCAAAGAATTGTGATTTATGTGCATTTTAATCCATACTATTCAAAATGAGAAACAATGTCAAATTAGATTGTCTGGCTCCTTTCTGTTTTGGATAGTCTTATGTTAGGACTTTATAAAAGGTGAGATACATTGACAAATTTTATTATTTGTTTTAGTTAAATTCTTTCTAACTAACTGGAGCTTGTAAAGGTGGTATGAAATTTGTTGATACTGTGACATTTTAATGAGATTACAAAATTTCTTAACTACCCTAAATATTACTTGTAGCTACTCATCACCCTCTGTGTAGACGGGAAAGTGAGGTGAGGCAGAGCTGGGGTAGGAAAGGTAGCTTGAATTTATTGAAATCCTTGAATTTATTGAGTTCCTACTTGGTTGGGCACATGCTAGAGACATCCACATGTATGCCTTCATTTTTGATGTATGTAGAAGTATAGAAGTACAAGAAATAGAGCAAAGAGAAGAAAGAATTAGGCACAAATTAATGTCTTGCTTTTTGTTTGGATGGTCAACTTGTCAACTTGTTAAACCCTTCATATTCTTTTGTCACCCACTTTTGGCCAACCAAATGCTGTTGATTGTTTCCAGTGCTGAGTCACAACTGCGTGGGATTGCTGTATAGTGCTTATGTGGCCAGAGGGGCATCTGTGGGGTTTTTTGGTGGGGGTGGAGGTGGCAGGGATTCAGATTTTAAGTTTTTAGAAAACTAGTACTTAATGGTACTGTATTATATACTTTAAAGTTTGCTAAGAGGGTAGACCTTAGTTAAGTGCTCTTGCCACACACACAAAAAAATGTTTTTTAATCATAAAAGAGGGGTGCAAAAGGAAACCTTTAGTTGCGTTGAATAAGTTTATGGCTTTAATTGTCTCATGGATGTATACTTCGTCTCCAAACTTAGACCAAGTTTGTATACATTAAAGTTGTATACATTAAATATGTGCAGCTTTTTGTAAGTTAGTCATAACCTCAGTAAAGTGGTTTTTTAAAAAATGTTCAAAACAGAAAATTTATACTTCTACGAAAATGTTATTTAAAGATTAAAACATGAGAAAAAAGAAGAAAAAGGAAACCAACTTCTGCTTCAGCCACATTCAGCTAATCCTGACATTATTAAGACTCTGCTCTTACCATGTACAATAAAGATAATTTTCTGGCCTATGGATTAAGACTCAGTTAAAGAGCATCACTTAAAATTTTTTATTATAACAGGAAAAAATCTTGAGAGTAGTACTTACTAAATATTTGTCAGGAGATTAGAATAATACCATTGTCACTTTTATGATTCCTGATTTTGAGGGGAGGTTGTTTTTTTTTAACTGAAGTATAGTCAGTTACAATGTGTCGATTTCTGGTGCACAGCATAATGTCCCAGTTATGCATATATATACACACATACACACACATATACATATTCATTTTCATATTCTTTTCCATTAAAGATTATTACAAGATATTGAATATAGTTCCCTGTGCTATACAGAAGAAATTTGTTTTTGATCTATTTTTATATATAGTGGTTAACATTTGCAAATCTCAAACTCCCAAATTTATCCTTTCCCACCCCCTTTCCCCTGTAACCATAAGATTGTTTACTGTGTCTGCAAGTCTGTTTCTGTTTTGTAGATGAGTTTATTAGTTTCTTTTTTCCTTTCCTTTTCTTTTCTTTTCTTTTCTTTCTTTTCTTTTCTCTTCTCTTCTCTTCTCTTCTCTTCTCTTCTCTTCTCTTCTCTTCACTTTTCTCTTCTCTTCTCTTCTCTTCTCTTCACTTTTCTTTTCTTTTCTTTTTTCTTTTCTTTCTTTCCTTTTTTAAGATTTCACATATCAGTGATATCATGTGGTATTTTTCTTTCTCTTTCTGGCTTACTCGCTTAGAATGACAATCTCCAGGTCCTTCCGTGTTGCTGCAAATGGCATTATTTTATTCTTTTTTATCGCTGAGTAGTACTCTAATGTGTAAATATACCACAGCTTCTTTCCTCATGATTTTCAAAATAACTTATATTCTCATTTTAACTTTAAGAACCACCTTGGGAGACAGCATAATCATTCTCATTTTTCAGATGAGAAAATTAAGATTCAAATGTTGTGGTACGTTTTCTAGAGATGTCATAACAAAGTTACCACAACCTGAGTGGCTTAAATGACAGAAATTTATTGTCTTATAGTCCTAGAGGCTAAAAATTCAAGATTAAGCTGTTGGCAGGGTTGGTTCCTTCCTGAAGGTTGTGAGGGAGAACCTGTTCTATGCCCCTCTTCTCATCTTCCCTCTGTATGTATCTGTCTTTGTGTCCAATATTCCCTTATTATAAAGGACAGCAATAGTATTGGAGTGGGGCTCACCCTAATAACATCATCTTAACTTGATCACCCCCAAAGACCGTTTCCAAATAAGGTCACATTCACAGATCCTGGGTGTTAGGCCTTGAACATCTTTTGGGAGACACAGTTCAACCCATAACAGATGTTAAGTCCTTTGCTCATGGTCTCTTAAGTAGGAAAGTTAGACTTAACATATTATAGTGCCACTAAAATAGTAATTTTAAAAGAACATGATAATACACCTATAGTACCTCATTTAAGATTCATTTTCTTATAGTTTCTTATGTCTGGGTAGATTTTATTTAAAATTAACTGAGTTTCTAAAACATATAATAGATTTTTTGTTGTAATGAATTTCAAGCTCTTTTTCTTTCTTTGGATAATAAATAACTGATAGGACACCAACTATGAAAAGTTGTTCAATACTCAGTGCTTAAGCCTGAGTTTAAACCCAGACTTCCATTAGCTCAATGTGGAGCTCCTCATCCATGCTTTGAGATGTCCATCAGAAAGCTGTTCAAATTGTTTCAAGTGCACTCTGAAGTTAGATCATCTATACATTTCATAATTCTGTAAGAATTGCAGTGTTGCCAGTGTTAACATGCTTCTTGTGATCAGAGATTTCTGAGGAGTGGGGAGGGCAGGGGTCCACTAGGAGTAAAAAGTGTAAGGTAGTTTGTTGCTGTTTTCTTTTTTTCCTTTTTTCTTTGCTGTATTTTTCTTTTTCCTTTAAAATAACTTAAGGCTTTAGAAAAGTTGGGAAATAGTACAAATAACTTTCTCCTGAACCTTTTGAGAATAAGTGGTTGACTTAATGGTCCATCCCTCCCAAATACTTCAGTGTGTAATTCCTACAAATAAGGACATTCTTCTACATGGCCACAATACAAACGTAAAACTCAAAATTCACAGTAATACATTGCTGCCAACTAGTCTGTAGACGCTTTTCAGGTTTTGCTAGTTGTCCCAAAAATGACCTCCATAGCAAAATAATTCAATCCAAGGTCATGCATTGTATTTAGTTGTTACGTGTCGTTAGCATTCTTTAGTCTAGAATAGTTCCCAAGTCTTTCCTTGATTTTCAACACCATGGCGCTTTGGAAGGATACAGTTTGGAATGTGTTTGGATTGGGGCTTATATGATAGTACCTCACGGTTAGATTCAGGTTATGCGTCTGTGGCAGAAACACCACAGAAGTGATGTTGTGTTCTTATTTTATCTTTTTGGGAAGTGTACGATTTTGATTTATCCCCAGTCAGTGATACTAGCTTTTATCACTCGATTAAGGTGATGTTTACCAAGCCTCTTTACTGCAGAGTTCTACTTCTTCCCTTTGTAATTAATACATATTTTGTGGAGGAAACTAAATTTTTGTCATCAAATTTTCACTTTGTTGTTTCTTGACTGCATTTGTTATTACTATAATGGTTTCCAAATGTTGATTTTCTTGGTATTCTACTGTAGGGAAAAACTTTTTCTTCTCCCTGTTTGTTTATTTGTATCAGCATGGACTCATGAATTCCTATGAGTAATGGTTATAATTCATTAATTATTTTTATTTATTTTATCCAAATTGTCCAAAAGTTAGTGGGAGATCCTTCAAGCTGTCTTCTGTTTCTTTTTCACATATTTCCATAATTTTTAAAAGCACTTCCATTAGTAATTTCTTCACCAAAATCATAAAAGACAGGAAATTTTAAAAAACATATAAAGTCTCAGCAAAGAAACAGAAAGCCTCATTAAAGAAATAGAAAATATAAATAACTAAATGGGAGTTTTAGAATTGAAAACTATAGTCACTGAAATAAAAAACTCTTTGGGTAGGCTCACCTACATAGCAGAATGGATGGGACAGAGTAATCTGGAAGATAGAACAGTAGAAATTACCCAGTCTGAACAAGAGGGAGAAATAGAATAAATAAATGAACAGAGCCTCAGGTACTTATAAGACTATGACTGGGAAAAAAAAAAAAAAAAAGACTACAACAAGAAAAGGAGGAGGAAAGGGGAAAGAGGGCAGGGCTGAGAAATACTCGAAGAAGTGATGGCTGAAAACTTGCCAAACTTGGCAGAAGACATAAACCTACAGATTCGAGAAGCTGAGCAAATCCCAAACAAGGTAACTTGAAGAAATCTATAAGGCACATCATAATAAAACTTCTGTAAACTTAAAGACAAAAGAAAAATCTTGAGGGGGAAGGTAGAGCTCAAGTGGTAGAGCATGTGCTTAGCATGCACAAGGTCCTGGGTTCAGTTCCCCAGTACCTCCTCTAAAAATAAATAAGTAAGCCTAATTACCTCCCCCTGCCAATAAAAAAATAAAAGATATTTTTTAAAAAAGAAAAATCTTGAAAATAGAGAAAGAGAAAATTGTACCATACCTATGAAGAAAAATAATTCCAGTGGTAGTGGATCTCTCATCAGAAACCATGGAGACCAGGAAGCAGTGGCATAATATTTTTCAAGAATAGAAAGAGCTCAAAATCCCAAATTCTGTATCCAGGAAAAATATCCTTCAGGAATGAAGGAGAAGTCAAGACATTCTGAAGTGGAGGAAAACAAAGAAAATTTGTTTCCAGCAGCCCTACCCTAAAAGAATGGCTTAAAAAAAATGAAATACTTAGTTTTAAATCTAGCAGAACATGTTCAGAACTTGTATGCTGAAAACTACAAAATACTGATGGCAGAAATCAAGGAAGATACAGGGAAATGGAGAGTTATACAGTGTTCATGGATTAGAAGACTCAACGTAGGAAAAGGTAAATTCTTCCCCAATTGATATATGGATTTAATGCAATTTCTGTCAGAATCCCCACAAGGTTTTTAATAGATAAGATTATTCTAAAATTAATATATGAGAATATAAAAGAATTAGAATAGCTAACAAAATTTTGAAAAAGAAAGAGTAGGAGATCAGACTTATTATATAGCTGCAGGAATCAATCCTCAAGGTATTAGTGGGGAGACTGACACATTGATCAGTGGAACAGGATAGAAAATCCAGAAATAGACCCATACAAGTACAGCCAACAGATTTGTGACTAAGGTACAAAAGCAATTCAGCGAAGGAAGGATAGTCTTTTTGACAAATGATTTAAAAAAAGAAAAAAGAACCTTTAACCTAAACCTCACAGTAGAATAAAAACAGAAGAAAATCTTCAGGACAAAGGGCTTGGTGAACAGTTCTTAATCGTGATGCCAAAAGCACAGTCCATAAAGGAAAAAAAAACTGAGAAACTTTATCAAAATCAGAAAGTTTTGCTGTGTGCAGAACTGCGTTAAAAGGTTGAAAAGTCAAGCTTCACAGTAGGAAAAAATATTTGCAAAGCACGTATCTGATAAAGGATATCGCCTACAATGTGTAAAGAGCTCTCCAAACTGAACCCTACGGAAACCAATCCGTTAGAAAATGGAGATTTTGAGATTTTTAGAAAAATCCAAAAGAAGGAAAGAGACGTATCATTGATGAAGATATGTGAATGGTAACTAAGCATATAAAAAGATGGTCCATAAGCCATTGAGGAAATGCAGATTAAGACCACCATATCACTACATACCTATTAAAACAGCTAAAATTAAGTTAGGACAGTACCACATGCTGGTGTAGTTTTAGAGAAACTGGATTTCTCATAGATTGTAAAAATGTCAAGTGGTACAGCCATTCTGGAAAATATTTAGAATTTTCTTTAAAATTAAATATACACTTACCAAACAACCAAGCAGTCTGTCTTCTGTGCATTTATCCCAGGGAAATGAAAATGTATGTCCACAAAAAAAAAATGTACATTGATGTGCTTTACATATGTATAGAGGAGAGTCCTTATCAGTTATGTCTTTTGTAAATACTTTCTCCCAGGATGGAGCTTGTGATCCTATGTACATCCCATGTATCAATTTTTTAGCGGCTGTATTTGTAATAACACCAAACTGGAAACAACCAAAAAGTCCCTTAATATTTTTATTGCAGTGGTGGTTTCATGAATCTATACATGTGACAGTAAAATAACATAGACCTGTATATACATCCTATACCAATTTCCTGGATATGATACAGCACTATTAGTTATATAAGATACAACCAATGGGGGAAGCTGGGTGAGGGGTACCTCACTACAAATTCCTATGAATTTCTAATTATTTCAGAATAGAAAGTTAAAACCGAAACAGAGAGATTATTATTGCTGTAGGATTTCAGAGAAACCAATAGTTACTTGACAACATGGGGAATGAAGGAAGATCTGAAGGTCATAACTTTTGAGTCTGCGTTTATAGGATAGATAGACATTTCATGAGCTGACATAGGAAGGGAATGGTATTTTAGACAGAAATTTAGAGTTAGTAAATATTTATGGAATGACTGCTACCATATAATTAATATTAAGAAATACTGATAACATCCGATTAGTCTGAAGAACATTTTAATTCGTTGAGGAGAGAGATGTGTCTTTAAATTTTGTAGCTCACGTAGAGCTTTGGAATACTTGTTATCTCTTGTATTTTCACACAAATTTATGAAATCTGGGAGTAAGAGAAATGAAAGAAGACACAAATTACCAATATCAGAAAGGAAGCAGAATAGTTCAAAGGATGGATGGGAATAATCAAAGCAGCATGTGGTTTTAAGTAAAACAAAGACTGTTATTTCATGGATTTAGGAAATGGAATCAGAGAAGAGGTCACATTCCAGTTATTAAAGTAGGAGAACTCTAATATTAGCCACGAATGTCAAAGACAAATTATAGGCCTGTGTTAAAGCCATGTTGTCACCTCTTTTTTTACTCCATGGAATTTTCACACTTCATAATTACGTATTTGGATGATTGCTTAGTATTTCTGCTTAGTATTGAATTGTAAGCATTCTGTGGCTCAGCATTGTAGCCCTAGTTTGTATCCTAGTGCCTGGTAGCACTTGGTAAATACTTGTCCAGTGTGTTAATACATGAAATAAATGACTTTGCAGAACTTTCTAAATTAGAACAAAGAAAAGACAGTTACAGAAGTAAAGAAACAAGATGATAAATAGACTAGACAGATACATTTAATATAATGGTTAAACTTTATTAGACCTATACAAGATTCAGGGTTCTACAGCTAAGCAATTCAGGACTGGATTTTGTAATGACATGTTTACTAAAGGATGCCGGAGTGTTACACTGAGCAGTAGATGGGCTATGTGCATGGCTGTAGGCTGTAAGATAGCTCAGGTTAAGGAAGAGACCAGAGTGTGAGCCACTTAATACAGCTACTTTCTAACGTGGTAGCTTTCTTAACAAACCAGCACTTAAATAACTGATCAGATTAACTGATACCCTGAGAATTCCTACTTGACACATTCTGTCTGATGACGCCCCTACAGCATGCGGAATGCTTACTCCGTAGTGTGTCTGTGCACGTCTGCTGCTGCTAGTGGAGTTGTATTGGTATCGAGAGTCATTTACCTGTTTGTGCTCTTAGGCTTTTTCATGCTGGTTATACTTCTTATTTTAATCACACAATTTAAATAATTGCTGTATAAGTCAAGGAAAAGAACAGGAAAAGGTGTTTCTGTGAAAACTAGAGTTGAATGAAAAGATTTGATAAAGGGTAATTACTAAAAAGTACTGCTGAATTAGATATGAATAATAGAGCTGTAAAATATTAGGGATAAATTCTAAGGAAAAAAAAAAAAAGGAAAGAAAGAAAAAGATTCCGCACTCAGATTGCTTCACACGTCTTTTAAAGCAGTTTTTCAATCCATGAGTCACAGTAGGCTGAAATCAATTTGTTTAAAAAGTGTTAGAACATATCAAGAGTGCATTACATCCAGGAAAAAGCATTGTTTCATGAAACTTTTCTTGAGTTTTTAATACTTATTTTATACACATGAACAGTATGAAATGTGAAAATGTGATAGACTTGAAAAACAAAACTAAAAAAATTGAAACTGGAAATATTAGAGTATTATTAAGGGTATGGTTTACCACAGAAAGGAGAGGAAACTCAAATTAGTTAATCCAAACTCAAAGCAAAGGCTTTATAGTCCAACATCAAGAGATTGGTGAATAAGTATATAATTTTGTGCTTTGCATTAAAATGAAATGTGTAAGGTGTATATACATGGTTTTATGACATTTATTTTAGGTTGACCTTTTTGATTGACCAGCCAACTACAGATCTCAGTGTTATGGGGTAAGAGTTTCAGCATATTTTATTTTCCTTATTTTCCTCTCATGCCTCCTTATTATATCCCGCCCCTGCCTTTACCCCTGCTTTCTCTGCCACTTAATAGCTATGCCACCTAAGAATCGTTCTCTAGGCATGGTTTGCTTTTTATGAAATAAGATTATCCTTCAGATCTCTTGTTATTTGGTGATGCTTAATAGCCAAATTAATAAAGTAAATTCTTTCTTGGTATTTGCCCATCTAAATTTTTAGTGAATAGTAGACATTCTTTCTTTCTTCCTTTTATTTTAAATCACTCTATTGCAACCTTAGAGAGCATCCTTTACATGTACAATGATATACTGTGTATATGAATAGTGGCAATGCTGATAATATCCATCACTTGGTTCTGGGTCTAAGAAATTTTCAAAATCTTGAATGTTCTTTTGTATTTGGCATTATTTCATAAATTTATATAGTAAATTATTTTAGACTCTCTGTGGTTGGTGTGTTTTTGGATGGGTTTTCTGTGAAATAGCAATTTACAACTCTTTTTTTTAAATTGAAGTATAGTCAATTTACAGTGTGTCAATTTCTGGTGTACAGCACAATACTTCAGTCATATAGAAACATACATATATTCATTTTCATATTCTTTTTCACCATAGGTTACTATAAGATGTTGAATATATTTCCCTGTGCTATACAGCATAAACTTGTTTATTTTATCTGTATTAATTAGTATCTGCAAATCTAGAACTCCCAGTTTATCCCTTCTTACCCCCTTCCCCCACTGGTAATGATAAATTTATTTTCTATGTCTGTGAATCTGTTTCTGTTTTGTAAATAAGTTCATTTTTTTAAAATTCCACATGTAAATGATATCATGTGGTATTTTTCTTTCTCTTTCTGGCTTACTTCACTTAGAATGATGATCTCCAGGTTCATTCAGGTTGCTGCAAATGGCATTGTTTTATTCTTTTTTATGGCAGAGTAGTATCCCATTGTATAAATATACCACAACTTCTTTATCCAGTCATCTGTCAGTGGACATTTAGGTTGTTTCCATGTTCTGGCTAATGTAAATAATGCTGCTATGAACATTGAGATGCATGTGTCTTTTTGAATTAAGATTCCCTCTGGATATATGCCCAGGAATGGGATTGCTGGATCATATGGTAGGTCTGTTTTTAGTTTTTTGAAGAATCTCCATACTGTTTTCCATAACGGCTTTACCAAACTACATTCCCACCAACAGTGTAGGAGGGTTTCTTGTTCTCCACACACTCTCCAGCATTTATAGTTTGTGAACTTTTGAATGATGGCCATTCTGACTGGTGTGAAGTGATACCTCATTGTAGTTTTGATTTGCATTTCTCTGATAATTAGCAATACTGAGCATTTTTTCATGTGCCTATTGGCCATTTGTATGTCTTCATTGGAGAATTGCTTGTTTAGGTCTTCTGCCCATATTTGGATTGGGTTGTTGGTTTTTTTCTTATTAAGTTGTATGAGCTGTTTATATATTCTGGAGATTAAGCCCTTGTTAGTCTCATCTTTTGCAAATATTTTCTACCATTCCGTAGGTTGTCTTTTTGTTTTGCTTATGGTTTCCTTTGCTGTGCAAAAGCTTATAAGTCTAATTAGGTCCCATTTGTTTATTTTTGCTTTTATTTCTATTGCTCGGGTAGATTGCCCTAGGAGAACATTGCTGAGATTTATGTCGGATAATATTTGCCTATATTTTCTTCTAAGAGATTTATAGTGTCTTATCTTATATTTAAGTCTTTAAGCTATTTTGAGTTTATTTTTGTGTATGGTGTGAGGGAGTATTCTTAACTTCATTGATTTACATGCAACTGTCCAGTTTTCCCAACACCATTTGTTGAAGAGACTGTCTTTATTCCATTGTATGTTCTTGCCTCCTTTGTCAAAGATTAATTGACCAAAAGTTTGTGGATTTATTTCTGGGCTCGTATATTCTGTTCCATTGATCCATATGTCTGTTTTTGTACTGATACCATGCTGTTTTGATTACTGTAGCTCTGTAGTATTGTCTGAAGCCTGGGAAGATTACAACTCTTGAGATACTAAGTATTTTTATTACTGAGCATTTGCTAAAACAGTGCCATTAAATGTTTTCTGGAAACAAGCTAGGAGGACACAAAAGAAGTGGTAGATTTTGAAAAGAGATGAAAAAAGGTAATTCGTGTGTGATTGAGATTTCCTAGGAGTGAAACTTGTGGAGCTATAAGGTGAAAAATCCCACCGTGAGACAGAAAGGAGGTGCCAAGGAATAATTGTTGAGTCATACATTTCCACCCAGTGGACCAGGTATTGAGTCCAGAATGTGTACAGATGGCTCTTGATATGGAATTTGATGATTTAGGCAGATGGAGTACTGGCCAACCTCAGTTCACTCACACACAAAAAGTGTGTTCTAAAACACTGGTTTATAATTCATTTGTTCTCAGTTGTGCTTCTAATAAGACCTAGACTAGCCCATAAGATCATGAGTGAAAAGTTATTCTAATACAGATAGTGTTTGTCATGAATTCTGGATCCTGAAAAAGCATTTCTTCTCTTCTTTTAGAGAAAAGACTCAGTTTCAGGCATAATTTTTAAATATATGAACTTTAACTTTGCCTTTTCATCTCCTTTTTATACTTCCATGTGTTACTATTTCCTATTCTGTTCCACTTTCAGTGAATCCTGGGCCCCCCATCCCTCTCCTCCCAATCCAGGTGACCTAAGCAGCATTTATAAGAGTATTTATTGGCCTCTTTTCCAACGGAAGCAGCCTTTACCTCACTAATCAACTCCTAAACTAGGTGTTAAAGGCAAGCAGCTGACTTGGGTTAATCCATGCTGAAATGTGAATGACTAACAATCCTACAAACCTCCAAGAAATGGTTTTCCTTTTTTTAAAAAGAACAGCTTTATTGTGGTATAATTTCTGTACAGTAAACTATACATTTTTCAGATGTACAATTTGATGAAGATGTTCCTTTTAACAGGAGTATTCTAGGTGAAGTTTTAACCTGGTATTTCAGACAGAGGACCAACTGAAGTGAACGTTTGAGACTTTGTGGGAAAAGCTGGCTGTCTGTCCCCCCACTTTCACATCTAACTGTGCCGCAGGTGAGGGACTGCAGGGCAGGAGTGGTGGCCATCCCTCCCCCGGTCCGTCTGTGGAAACCTGGAAAACCTTCTCGTATTTAAGCCTGCGCTCCAGAATGCACAAAGTCCCTAGCTCAAGAGTGGCAGAAAGGAAGTTTTCTTGCCCTTTCCCTGTGACAGAGTCTGCCGTGTGAGTGAAGTGAGGCTTCCTGTCACCCTGGATAGCTGCATCTCAGCACTGCCTCCTCCTTTTGCCCCTCTCCCACTTCCTGGATCGAAGACGGTGAGTTTTGTAGTAGAGAGGAAGGGGGTCCCGTTCTGGGTAGTAGCCTGTGTGAGTTGGTAAGCTGTCAGCCTGCAGTGCAGAGGCCCTGTGGGACCCCCTTGGCCTCAGAGGGAGGAGGATTATTACACTACCAAAGTCCTGCCCAACAAGATACCTTCCAGCAAACAGTCCTTAGCTGGCAGTGATTGTTTGGCTGTAGCTCCAAGTCATCCTTAGCTGATGTAGGAAAGACCAAATTGGCATAAGAAAGGTAGTTGAGAGGTGTTACAGCATACAGTACAAAAAGGTAGTTGGTGAGTTGCAGATTCTATGATAAATGCGGACAATACATGTAAAATTTTATGAAGGCTGAAGAAGGAAAGAAACATTTATTTATATCCACTATAGTCCAGTGACATTCATCATTATTTCTCATATTTTCCCACCAAACAGAAGTTGTATAGTCCAATATATTCCACCTTAAAAACTCACTTGAATTTTGCATTCTGTTCCATAATATATTCTTGATTGTTTTAATACAAAGTATTGTGAATTATTTTTGAATAAAATCGACTTTCTTGAAGGCTGTACCATGTTTATCTGAACTGTGTCTTGATGTCTTCCCTGGCGCAGCTGCCTCATGCTCCGGTCCAGGGTCTAGCCTGAGAAGCGTGAGCATATTTATCCTCACAGCAGCCTCCTGAAAAAGGCAGTAGCGTTTTATAGATGAGAAAAGGAAGATTCAAATAAGAACTTAAAGTCTTATAGGTGCTAAATGGCAGTGTTGAATTTCTCCCCCAAGCTCTCTCCTCATGAATTTGAGGTTCTGTAAAACACAGAAATACTAGCAACATAAATAGAGTGCTGATCTAAAAGTTACGAAGGGGTTTTGGTTCTGTTCCTAGCTAAGTTACTGACTTGCAAGGAAATCTTTTTGAAGGTCCCTTATAGAAATCTTGTCTTTCATTTCCTCATATGCATGTTAAATTTAATTTCATCCTTTATGTTGGGAAAAGGTACATACATATTTTTAAAAATCAGATACTTGGCATGCTTGAAGACTAGTTCTAAAATAAAAGCAGTTGTTAATGGGATAATACCCTCGAAAACTCTCCTCAAATCTAGTACGTACACACTTGACTTTTAAACACAAAAATTTTGCTAATTATTGGTTTCCTTACTACACTGAAAATAAGCTGTTTTAGTCTGCTGCTCTATTTAAGTACCCCATGCCTACCAGTTCCCTAAATGTCTAACTTGTCCATAAGTTTTAATAGTAGCCAAGACCTCAGATTTTAAATGCAAAATCTGGTTTTATATCCTGACTCCCAAATTGTTAGTGTGACATTGGATAAAGTCCTTTCACTCTCTGTGCCTCAGTTTCCTTCTTTTTAAAAAGGGGGTAATAATGCCTACTTCATGGGGTTTTTATAAATCTTCTCCTGAACTATCTATGATGATTACATTGGAATGCTGTCGTAAGGTAATGCCTAAAAAAATTTGCGTTGATGTTTAACCTTGCAAATTCATTTTAAATAAAATAAATATATTCTTTGGAAGGATTCTAAATATGTAGATTTATATCCATTAAGTGAAGGTTACTTGAAAGTGCTAAGTAATCTCACAATTTACATAACCCATTTTTTGATGATTGATACTGTAAATAAACTGCCTTATACTTTAGCTTGATTTTGATGGAGGAAGGCTACTGTGTGACATGTGGCATTCAACTAATCTATTTTGTTAATTTGGTGGTATAAAAGGATTTGTAGATAATGAATTTTCATACTCTTGAAGATAATTTTATAGATCCTACACTGCTTCCGGATTTATACTGTTGCCTTATTTTAAAGTAGGACTTTCCCCTGACAGTGTATGTTAATATTTGGAAAATTCCCTATCAGTAGACTTGCACCATCTTGACAGCTCTGTGTTCTGCTTCTGCCTTGCTAATTGTTTCCTTGGGATTATTTGGATTGTGTAGAAAGCTTTTTGCAAATCCTCTTATTACTGAAGTCATTGTTGCCAGCAGGAATAAGATTAAAGGTGCTTAAGTCTGTAGAGTTGTTTCTAATTTGTACGTGTCATTTCAGTGGCATTGTAACAGAACTCTGTCTCCTGTCCCTCCCTTTTCCCCCGGTACTATCTCAAGTTAGGTCCAAGAAGCCAGGCCATTGGAAGAAGTCTCATTTTATCCTACTAATTATTATGCTGGCACTCAGGAGATAATTTTTCCCTTCATGCACTGCCAATTAATATGCAAATAGGCTGATAAATATTTATGCAATGATTTAAATTATGCAGGGAGTGCTTTCAGTGTATTCTGTAAATGAATTGTTCGTGGACTTCAAAGTGCTGGCTGCTGTGCTAACGAGGAGAGATTTGCATAAGGCCCTAATCACGCGCATACTGATTAAGCTTCATTATGGAAACTGCCAGCTGCAATCTTTGTTTCTATTTTATTACAAAAAGGGGAACTTTTCATGCTTCAGTTGCCTTGACAATGTCAGTCCTAGCTGGTAGGAGAGACTAAAACTCCTCTGAGCAACTGAAGTTTCCTTATTCAGTTGAAGATTGCTATGGTGTAACTGAAGTTGTATTTTGCTTCTCCCGCTAATCCACTTTCCACCTCCCACCCTTGTTCTCTTAAGATTATAGTGTAGATTTGTTAGAAATAGTAGTACCTTCTTTCCCCCACCCCAAACGCTACCTGTTTCTTCCTTGCTTTGGACTGTCTGAACCTGTAGAAGATTTCACAGCAATGCTGGACTGCAGTGACTATGTTCTAGGTGGGTACCAGCACAGTTCTTTCTTAGAAGCTTTAATATGGAAATAGCATGTGTGGGGTTGACTATGCATAAATGCTTAATCGCATATGCAACCAACTCGGGGGAGGGGGGAGAAGTGGATTGAGCCGGGAAGGAGGAAAGCATTTGCAAAGCACAAGCAAGACTGAATTTGCAGTAGGTCCCTCCCTACCACTAGCTCTTCTGGTTCAGAGGATATTTTCAGTAAATAGTGTGGATTTAGAGTTCATCTTGAATGGAGGACATTTTTGCTTTTTGGAAATTTCTGTTGGGTGCATTTCATGTAGTTCTAAAAACAGTCTAGATCAGAAACAAGGTATAAAATATACCTAAGTAATATGTACATATTGATAAAAAATGTTTTGCATACTGAATGTGAATGTCTTATATAAAAACCAAGAGTGCCTAGTGAAAAATAAGATGGAGCTGTAGTGCAGAATTATTCCCATAAATACTAATGCGGAGGGCAGTTGGTTACTGCAATAGGACTGTTGATCAATTTTCAGATTTCAGAAACTATTAACTGTTTCTAAATTGGGGCTAACACTAGCCTTTTTTATTTTTAAAAAACAACTTCTGTTCTTCAGGAAACAATTTTTAATGCTAGAAAGCCTGTTTTTGGAGTTTTTCATATAGAATAAGATTTTGGGGAGGGGGTGTGTGTGTGACTTGAGTGCATAAACTGTCTTTGGTGACTAAGATTTAAAATAGATTGAAGCACTTTGGTTTTTAAACATACGTGACTCAGGGTGGCCATATTCTGTGTTGAATTTTGTCTGTTTATATGCAAAATTGTTGAAACCTCTTTACTCTGGTCACCTCTCCAGGTGGTGATATGAACTCCAGGACTTTGATATCTTAGTTTTTTAAAATCTTTGCAAATGATTTTTTTTCCTGTATGTCATTTTTTTCCACTTGAAAAATCGAGGCTGCCCCCATCACCATCACAGTTACTCAGGATAAAATACAATGATGTTTCTGAAAATGTTTGAATTTTAGGCAGAAGACATGGCCTAAACCCAAGGTAGTAGTGATTTTTGTACAGTATGATAAAAACCACTATTAAAGGGGTGAATGACTACAATAACAAACTGATGTCAAGAATTCAATCCAAGAGTAACTTGTAGACTGTGTACTAGACTCATGCAGTCAGTTCAGTGTGCCCAGAGAGAAAAAAAAAAAAAACCTTCAAATATCAAAAAAGAGTTTACTGTACTTACTCTTTTACATCTACTAAGTTGGGAACTCAAGAAAGGAGAGGAAAGTACCTTTTTGAAATATTTTTAGCATTATATTTTAAAATTAGAAATTTTATCTGTTCTTTTAACAGTAAATATCATTTAAACACTCTTTAAATGTACAGTTGTACATTTAATCAGAATTTGGTTTTATTTATTTATCTTTGTGTATGTGAAGCAATTTTGTTAAATGTCTTTGAAGTTCTTGACAATTTAGTAGAAACTGCTTAGAAAATTCACATAGAATACCTGTGACGTACATAATCTTTAATTTACAGATGTGGAAATCAGAATATGACTTGTACCAAGGTCAGGCTTACGATTGTTAAGAGTTATGCCTGCTGCTTTGTTTTTATGATATGTGGAAAAAATAGTTACCCTTTTTATGACTGTTAACTGGTTCATCATTTTTCCCACTTTCTTTTATAATACATTCTAAAGGAGGCATTGAGAAGCCTTCATGTTTAATGGTATATTCTATTACATTTGTTGTGATTTTTGTTAACTTTCGTAAGTTGTTGGCCAAGTCATTCAGAAAGCTGATTTTCACTAAGTTGTACACCTGTTCCTTTCAAACCTTAGTATGCTTTCAGATGATATTTAAAGTCTTCTGGATAGCTAGGGGAAAGAAGTTTTAGAACTACCCTCATTTATGACCACAGACATACAGATCTGAACCCTTTCAACATCTGAAGAACAAACCAGAGATATAATAGAATTGCCTACTTGTTTCAAAAAGTATATTAGAAAAGCTATTACACAACTTCCAGGTTGGAAATGAAACTTACGGGAGGACTCTTGATTCTTCCTCATCACTTATGCATGTGGATAAAGCAGCTATGGACAACATGGTTCAGACTTCTAGTAATTGTTTTGATTTTCTAGTTAAACATTTAAGCAGATGATAAAATGTGCTCTTCAGTCAGAAAATCATATACATAATCTAGTTTAAATATTTTTCTCTACTAATAATTATAGTTAAATGGTTCTTAACCTGGCGGGGGGAAGGTAGAACTTGCTTGATAGTTAACTTCTTTGATTATATATATTGCTAAGTCTGAGTTCACAGTAGTAGAATAAGATAAATATTAAATGTGTATTTAGTTTTTACTAAGTTTTTAAAAAGTTTTACTTTTGAAGAGGTAGAAGGAAAACAGATTATTCTTGTCTTTTTTCTTATATCTTCCAGGATACTTAATATTGATGAAAACATATTATTATGAAAACCTTCATTAAACATAACCCTGGAAAACATAAACTCACATCAGCAGGCTCACTTAGACTGTCAAGGCAGCATAATTTTTAAGTGGGTGTGGTTGTGATTCAGTTTTGAAATTATTAGATGTATCTATTATACCTTGTAGTACACTTCTTGTAATGGTTTATGATTGAGATACAAATTTGATACAGTCTCATTTTGACACATGTCTAGTTTGTTTTGCGGGGTGGGGAGTAAGTATGGAGATATTTTTCTTAGACTTTTTTTTTATTCTGTTAGATTGGGTTACTGTGCAGTCTGCTATCAACATTACCAGGGGCTTGTTTAGGTTATAATTAATGAAAATCATTACTTACAGAAAAAGAAACTTATTAGGGGGGTAACATTTTACTTTGTGAGATGCTTCCTCCTTTCCCCCCACTCCAGCTTTGTCTTTAATATACTTTATGCTTCATATTATGAAGCATTTTTATTCTTTTTTGTGTTATACTCTATTATCATTTTTTTTCAGATTAGATTTCCGTTATCTTTCTTGGACAAATCTTCAAAGTCTTCAGGAAGACAGTTTATTTGTGGATCACTTCAGGATTAAGGGAATCCTGAATTTCTTTCAGATGAGCTTTTATTACAAACTTGCAGTGCTTTAGTGCTGACACCGTCTTTTCCTTGAACTATAAGACTAGTGTTAGTCAATATTCTTAACCCTTTCCTTTGCCACAATTTTGCCTCCCTAACCACATCCCCAATTTTTAAAAAACCTTAATCGCCTCTGATTTATTGCAGACTCAAGAATGAACAATCCGTCAGAACCCAGTAAACCATCTATGGAGAGTGGAGATGGCAACACAGGTAAGAGATCGTTCTCAGATCCAGCTTTTTAATGAGGTGCAATAGAATTAAAAGAAGAAACTTCCCATTTAACTATGACTCACACTTGGTGAATAAAACTTTTGAGTTTTGAGTTGTCAAATATAACTTAGTATTCGCAGGAACTGGGATTGGATTTATTTAAGATTATCTAACTTCTTCTGCAGATTACTTCATCTTTTTGCCGCCATGTATCAGAGAAACCACAGAGAAGTTGAGAGAACAGTCCTTTGGGTCAGTTAGTTCTGGGTATGAATTATGGATTTGCCTCTTAGTAGCTATGTGACTTTAGGCAATTTCCCCAATCTTTTTGAGACTTAACTTGTTCACCTATAAAATGGGGATAATAAATTTCTTCGGTCATTGTGAATATTAAAGGAAATGTGTTGAGCATGGTGCCAACTACACAGTAGCCATTTGGTAAAAACTTGTTACAGGTGTTAGTCAAAATAGGAAATCTTATCCACGTTCAATATAAATTGTATTGAAGTTATCATATTGTAAGTAGGTAAAAACACACACCTGTTTCTAATACATCCTTTAATTTGGTAATTTTTTTAAAAATTTACATTTGATTAAACTCTGTATCAGGAGAAAATTAATATCATAAAAATGAGGAAACTGAGGCTCCATGGGGGAAGGTGAGTCTGTGAAGGATAGATTGTCTTCACAGCCCGTGCTCTTGACATTTGACTGTGTGTCTTCATCATCTGCCAGAGATGGTACAGGGACTTCCCCAGTTTCTGGTAAAGTTGTAAATTAAAATACTCAACCACTGAAGAAGGGAATTATGGGCAGGGGTACCCAGAAGATAATAGTTTGGCTAGGTTTTTCATTAGCAAAGAAGGTCGCCTTTTTGACTTGCCATTTTTAAAATGCCTGACTATGGGAGATAGTAAGAATGAAAGTTGCTCTTGGAAACTGTCTTTGTTTTCCACCCCTACTGGCCACAATACCTTTTCATTTGAAGTAAATGAGTTGAACTAGTACAGCATCTTCCTGCCTACGTATCTTTCGTTCTAAATTGTTCTATACCTGAAGATACTTGTTGATCTTTTAATGTCTAAAGCATACCTGCCTCTTTATGTGAAACTGAGCTGTGAGGCTTCATGTTGTATTTAACATGTCTCTCAAGTTACTGTAACTGAGGGTAGCCAAGTAGACTGCTCTTGGACCTCCTGCGTAGGGGAAGGGCAGCATTCTGTTCTGTGTGAAGTGTCAGCCAGTCTCCTTTCTGTCCCATGTTTGGGCTCCATCTTGCATTCCTTTGTAGCACCAGTCCCTTTGTAGTCCTTTGGCCGCCTAGCTTAGGTGTGAGGCTTGTTTGCAGAGAAATAGGGCAGTTGATCCCATTAAGACACTAGAGGAGTGAGCAGGACACTGTGCCTAAAGAACAGATTCAAAGAAGAGGCATGTTATTTCCAAGGGAAGAGAAACACAGTCAGAATGGTTGGAGAACACTGAAAATGTCCACTACATTGGACTCCTTGGGGATTCATCACTGAAGTTTCAGTAGCTACCATTTATGGAACACCTACATTTAATAAAAGCCTGATGATGTGTTTTTTAAAATCTTAAGCACTGTATGCATTACCTGATTTCAATTTGAGTTCTTATGACAGTTAGGTATTATTTTAAGGAATAAGAAATTGAGGCACAAAACTAGCCAGGAAATAAAGGCAAGATCAGGATTTACACCCAGTATATGGGTTTACATCCTGCATATGGTTTTCCCCATGAACTGTAATTAAAATAAAACTGAAAATTTAAGCAATGCTTTGTATATGTTCAGTTCTAAAACCATTTAGAGAGCTACATAAGATAAATTCTAGCTGGAACATTTGCTGAAACAGTCTCATAAATTTCTTGCCCTGTTTTGATGTGGAGTGCTTGGCAGACTCATTCCCCCTATAGAGCTGAGCAGTGTGAATTGAGATATTTTACATTTTAGTGTCTCTAGAAACTCTAATTTTGTGGCTAAGAACTAGTGCTTTCTTAGACTTCTTTATGTCACCAGCAGTAGTGGTTGATTTTTCTGTTTTCCCTGCAAACAGGGAAAATTTTTATTCTGTATTTCCGTAATGCAATAATACATAGAAGCTGGATCGAGCGTGGGATGATCGGCCATCCTAACTCTGGAGCATGGTGACTCACCTTCTGTTGTTGACTGAAACATTTGTTGCCTTTGTAAAATTACAAATTATTCCATGTTGTGGACCTTTACATTCACTTGAGGATAACTGAAACCTTGCATGTCAGTTTCTCAAATGTCAAAGATCTGTCACTATTCTTAGTGACTCCCACTGATGTCAGTTTGTTAGCTTAGGAGTATAAAAATATATTTGAGTCCCAGTTTGCATACTAAATTACCATGTTTGATACATTAGATGTAAAATTACAGTTTATTCAAAGAATTATATACTTACTGATTTTTATTTAAAAATATAATAAACAAACCTGCACATTGTTTAATTGTAAAGAACTAACAACATTGTAAATCAACTATACTTCATTTAAAAAAAAAGAATAGACAGGTTCTTAGTTTTTGTTGGTTTATGAATAACAAGTAAAATTTTCAGTGGGAAGGACCCTTAGAATCAGATTTATAATAAACCTGAAGTTTCACATTTTCTGGATTTGGAATACTGTTATGTAGATTACAACAATTTTCAACATTTCAGGAAAAAATAATTTTTGATTTGTCACATTTTAAGGGAATGGTGTTACAAAATTATTTAAGATTGTGTTGATATGTTACTTCTTTGCTTTTCTCTGGCCAGAGTAAGCAGCAAAATCTGATGGTGCACTTTTGTCAAATAGTCCTTACATGGTCACAGAAAATCTGTTGTTTAGGTTTATTAATTTATTTATTCAGTCTATGCCTGTCCTATATGTAAAATATCACACTTGGTGTTATTAAAAGATGTTAGTACAAATAAATGAGATATCCTCAGTCTTGGAGGAGTTAGCAGTCTGCTAAGAGATGAGACAGATACACAGGTGACAGATTCAGGATAGATTATGGTAATTCAAGGGGAGATACAAAAGTGCCGTAGTGGTATTTTTTGAGGAAATTTGAGTATGTTCATAGGCCAGATGGAAGGAACGACCAGAGAGAAAGAAATTAAAGCAAAACAACGGATGGGACTTAGGTTAGGGAAGGAGTTAGGATCAAAAGTATAGAATGGAGGACTAACTCTGAAAATGGAGGAGATACACTCTTTTTTTATATTAGGGAGAAGAAGGTAAGATTAAACAATGACAGAAAATTGAGGTGGAAGGGAGAAGGAAAATGAGGAATAATTCACATCTAGTTCCATTTTTCTTATTTCTCATTAAAGTAGTTGAGGTGGTCATCTGAGAGGAAGGCGGGGGTAACAGTAGTAATAATGGCAACGGTTCTCATCTGTTGAATTCTTACTACATGGTGTGTGGCTAGCCGCTTCATTATGTGTACTTTATATCATAATTGTTAAAATACTCTCATAAGGTAAGTTGTGTTATGCTTATCTTAAAGATAAGGGAAATAAATTCAGAACTGTTCAGTAATTTGTGACTGCAAAGACCGTGAGCCTTTCATTATCTCACACTGCCTCAAAGATTTCAATGAAATGGATTTGGGGGCTTGAATAGAGTGGATGAATTTTAACGTAGTTACCTTTAAGGAATTGACTAAAATAAGTAAATAAAAAGAATTAATAAGCTTCTTGAGGGGTGGGCACAAATGAAAGAAAACAGATGTGTAATTTGTCTAGCCAACAAGGTTATATGACCTTCCCATAGCCTCGCTCAGGAAGTCCGAGATCAGAAATGAAGAAAATGGGAGATTCAATTATTTTGCCAAAGTAATATCCTCTCAACAAAATGCCCATCTGGATAAGAGGGAGTAGTAATGATATTTCTTATAACATAGCTTTTTGTACAAAGATGCTGGCAAGGATGCTTCCTCTTGGGGAAACAGTAACTCTCTATTTCTTCTTCCTCCTAGCCCTCTGAATTTGCCTATTCTAGATATTTTATATTAAAGTAGAATCATATAATATTTGTCCTTTTTGTGTCTGACTTATTTCACTTAGCATGTTTTCAAGTTCATCAGTGTTGTACAATGTATAGCTGAATAATATTCCATTGTATGTTTGTACTACATTTTGTTTATCCATTCATCTGTTGATGGACACTTGAGTTATGTCTACCTTTCAGCCATTGTGAATTAATGCTGCAGTGAACATTGGTCCCCAGTTCTTTGGCTTATATCCAACTAGTAGTGAAATTGCTGGGTAAAACAACAGTAATTATCTTACAGCTCTGGAAGTCAGAGGTCCTAAAGTTAGGGTTTGGAAGGGCTGTGTTCCTTCTGGGGGCTGTGGAGAATGCATTTTCTTTCCTTTCCTAGCTTCTTTAGGTCACTTACATTTCTTGGTTTATGGCCTCTTCCGCCATCTTCAAAGCCAGAAGTGTAGTGTCTTTTTAAATCTCTGTCTGTCTCTTTCTCTCTCTTTCTCTGACCCCTGCTTCTACCATCACATCTTCTCTGACTCTCCTGCCTCCCTGTTTCTCTTATAAAGACCACTGTGATCACACTGGGTCCATCCACCCAGATAATCGAGGATAATCCCTCCATCTCAAGAACTTTGACTTGATCCAATCTGCAAAATGTTTTTTACCATGTAAGGTAACTATTTACAGCTTCTGGGATTAAGATATGGACATCTTTGTGTGGCTGTTGTTCTCCCTACCACAGTACTTTATCCTAAATTAAATCTGATCAACTGTATTGTATATGACAATTGGAAAAGTAAAGAAGTTGTGTGAAGTTTTAGAAACATCAGTAGGAAAAACCAAAGTATTTTTAATGTAAAAAAACTGGACAAATTTTAAAGCCTTGCTCACTTTTTAATCAAAGGGCAGGCTTCTTTGATCAATGTTCTTGACAAGTGGTCATCTACCCTGTGCCTGGACTCATACGCTGAGAGGGAAGTTAGTTTTTGATACATTCTGTTCTCTTGCTGTGCAACCATTATCTATATCCTTTTGAATTCTGCCCTTAGGAGTAACACAGATTAAAATGATTTTCCTTATCTTTCAAACAACGAAAGCTCTTCTGGAAGTCATTGCCCTATTCTAAGTCTTCTTCATGTATTTGACATTTATTATAAAGTGATTTATTATGAAGTAATTTATTATAAAGTAGAATTTATTATAAAGTAATAATTTATACTGTAATATAGTGGCTGTCATTAAGTATTTACTAGATGTGTTAAGCACTTGTATAGCTTATCTCATTTAATCTTTATAAAGATTTATAACAACCATATGAGGCATGATTTTTCTCTTCTCATAGATCAAGGAATTGAGGCTTAGCTGTTCAGTCACTTGACGAATGTCACACGTATCTACAGACATATCTGCAAAAGTGAGCAGAGCCACCCTCTAATCCTCTGACCTGTGCGTTTCTTTGGTTTTGTCTCCAGTGTGCAAGATACTGTACTATACTCAGTAGGATCGCTAAAGTTGAATAAAATATTTATTTGTTCTCAAGAAACTTACAAAGAAAACATGTATAAAAATATAATAGAATTTTCATAAGAAGTATTACATGAGTCCATGAGAATTCAGTAGGGAAGAAATCATTTCTAGCTGGGAGGATCTGGGAAGGTTTTGAAGAACGTAGAACTTAAACTGGACCTTGAAGCTGGTTAGGATTTACATGTGATGGTAGCTGGCGGTATATGTCCAAGACTGAAGAAACAGTAAAAGCTTAAATGGGAGGAAGAAATCTGCACTAAAGTACTCTAATTCCTTCAGATTTTTTCCATCATCAAAAGATTTCTTGATCCTTTATCATTTAGCCATCCTCAGAATTAGACAGTATTACAGTTCTTCAGACTTGAGTGCAGCCACTGCCATTACTGTTGGTTATTATTATTTGAAAATTTACTTATTAGAATTATTTTTTAAAATTAATGAAGGTGAAAATGACATCAGATTAAATTTTTAAAATATAAAATTTTTTCCTATTAAATTTTTAAAATACAAAATGTTTTTTCTATTAAATTTTTAAAATATAAATTTTTTTCTAATAATATTTTACTGTTTTGAAATATTAAAACATTTGATTTTAAAGCAATTGACTAACCTTATAACCAATGAGGACTCAGTTTTAGGAGGACTCGATTTTAACCTGTTGATTCATTGAGTTTGTGGTCCATTAACTGAAAATCTTTTTTTACCTGAATGATCGTAGAGCAAAGGCTCCCTATCCTGTTCTTGTTCAATTGATTTTTCATTCAGATTATTATTTTTCCCAGGATAATATCAAATCTTTTTGGCAACTGTAAAGGCCAAAGAAATTTATTAATGTAACCTAGTATTCTTTTATGAAATGGCATTCCAAAAATATTGTCAGAAGTTCTTAGCAACCAGTGATGTATTCGTTCTTGGGACTTCCTAGTGCCACGGCCGATGTTAGGAAGTAATGTTCGTAAGCACATGATCAGACATCATTTTCTCCTAGGTGAAAACAAAGGATCCTGAAAGACCAGGCCACCAGTTAGTATGCCTGCTATTCTTCTTAATAATTGAAGAATCTTGATGTCTTGAACCAGTGCTAGTTTTGGAAAACATTTCCAGATAAAATACCAGTGTTTTCAGATGAAGCCTTAGAAATTCACTAAGGAATAGGCCTCACATAAAGTTCTCATTGAAACAGCGTGGAGCAGTTGCAGGTTTCAGACTCCACAGAGCTATTTTCCTTTTGAACTTATGTGTATCCAAGGACTATTGATTATATTCTTACTGTTTTTATTATCATTACTATTACTTTAATTTTCGTGCATGTGGTACCTTGTGGACTGCATTCTGCACTGGCCAAAGTGCTCTTATAAGCCTTACAGTGGAAATCCTGATACTGATTTTTCTTTGCCTGCCTTTGTAGTGATGTTTTAAATAGTGGGTGGTTCCACGGGTCATTGAAAAGGGCCAGAGCACTTCTAGAGAGTCTCAGGAGCACGATGGAGGATTTATTGCTCTGTTCTTGGTGGTCTAGAAGCAAAAAAGGATACACCTGTAGGAAAGATGGATCTTCTCTAGTGTTTGGTTTGATAAATGCAGTTAAAGTACATGGCTTCTGAGAGATTCTGACTACTACATTTTGAGATACTGGCCCTGGCCCTGCCCTTTGGTGCACATGGGGAATTTGTTGCTGTTGTTGTTTTGGTGTATGGGGCTGAGGGCCATAATTACTGAACCTGTGAGAATACTAAGTGACATTTGAATTAAGGTTAAACTTTTGTTAAATGAGTGAATGGTCAATTGACCTTTTCACCAAGGGATAACCTAATAACAAAAATTAGAATATTAAAGGTAATGTCCATTTTGTTTGTATTCATTACCAATAGAATTTGGACTAGTTATAAGAGCATTTGTTTCTAAAAGGCTGCTTTAGATACAGATTATGAGATTGTCTATAATTTTCTTCTTTACCAGGCAATTTAGTATCCTATCATGTCACTTTTTTGTGTTTTTTTCTAACAAGTATAAAAGATTTTTCCAGCCATGTTATACTTTACATCTTGCTTGAAGCAAAAAAAAAAAAAAAAAAAACTAGACTCCATTACTCTTTAAATTAGATCCATTATATAGTGTTCTGGCTTAGAGCAGTGACAGTGGAAGCCAGGGGTCAGATTTAATGAGCATTTGTAGGAGGAAGAGAAGAGATTGAGAGGGAGTAAAAAAGGGAAAAAAGGAAAGGGAGTTATCGAAAATGAATACCTGTATTTGGCTTGGGACCAGGATAGATGTACCGCCGTTATCAGAGTAGGGACTGCCTGAGCCCAGAGTAGACTTGACAGGTGATACTTTTAGTTCTGAAGATGTTGCATTTGGGTGCCTTGTGGTACTTGCAGGTGAAGAAGTGAGCAGTTGAAGATAGAGTTACGTTCCTAAGGAAAGAAATCTGGCTGCTTAAATAGGTATGGAAGTGCTCAGCGGGGAAATAATGCTGGGAAGAGAGTGGAAAAGCCAAAAAGAGGACCAAGGGCAAAGCTCTTCTACAACACGAAAAGGCAGACAGAGGAGCTATGAAGTAGCCCTGCAGTGTCCAGTAGGCTGGCTAGAGGCTGCACATGGGTGGTTAAAATGAAATTAAATTAAAAATTTAGTCTTGTTAGCCACACTTCTGTTGCTCAGTAGGCACATGCGGTTAGGGGCTACTGCACTGGATAGCACATATATAAAACATTTCCATCTTCATAGAAATTTCCATTGGACAGTTCTTAAGTAAACTAAGACCGAGCAACCATGGAGATCAAAAGTGAACCAGACGGCAGAGTTCATGGAGTTTGTGTTCAACGTAATCAAGTCCTGCAGAGAGGTGGAGACGTAGGAAGCTCAAAATGTGACCTTTGGATTTGACAGTTAGTAGTTACTAGGGACTTTTTAAAAGATTTAGGTAAGTGGTAGAGAGAGAAGTTGCCGTGGATAGAGAAGTAAATAGCTGAGGCAGGGGGAGGATAAATGTAGGCAGCTCTTTCAATGGGCACTCCATGAAAGGCGTGGCGCTCAGGCCCTGGAACCAAGCCATCTGGATTCAGATCCTGGCTCTTTCACTGGTTGTGTTACCTTGAGCACATCACTTCCTTCTGTGCCTCAGTTCTCTTAGCTATAATATGGAGATAAATAGTAGTAATCCATTGTGTGGAACTGATGTGTACGTTGAAAGCAAGTAGATGTGTGACTCATTAAGTGTTTGATAATTATAGATGCTCTATTAAATAAAAAGAAGGAAAGAACAGGAGAGGAGGTCAAGTCTCTTTATATGCTAAGGAGAGGAGTGAGAAAGGAGGGTTGATTCAGGAATGAAGATTCCTGAGGAGGAAGGAGGTGTTAGGTTTCAGAGCACTGGTAGGTGAAGTAGCTTAGCGGAGAAGAGTCCCTCCCCCCACCTTGTTTTTAAGGCAGAGAAATGGGAGAGTGAAAGACTTAAGGATAAATTATATATAATGGGTATAGATAATAAGTTTTTAGGTAGGAGGGAAGGTAAGAAAGCACTGTAGTTAGGGTTATGCGCAGAGGCAATTAGAAATGTCCTTGTGATACTGGGAGAATGAAACCAGGGAATAGAAAGCCATAAAGAAGTCTGGGAGTAGATAGTTCATCCAGATAAATAAACAAGGAGGATTGGTAGCAAAGGGTCGTAATTCAAGCCTGGAACCCTGACATCAGATAAAATCAGAGGATAAGGAGTTTTACTGCAGTTTTTCAGGCATTTCTTTGTGTTTCCGAAGAAGGCAGGAAACTGCCACCCTTTACCTGACTCGCGTCTTAAAAGTAAAGGTGTATAAGAAGCATCTAACTAGATTATGAGGCAGGAGAAAGATGGAACAGAGCAAATGTTTGGTAGATTTTTGTCAACAAAAACGTTACTGCGATATTAGAATCTTAGAATAAGGACTTTCTGGTTTTCTTGACCCTAAGAGTATTCTTGTTTTGTGACATGTTTTAGGTTACGTGAAAAAGACTTGGTCTCAATCACTGGCAGGTCACAAGCTACTCATTTTCTACAATTAAGAATAAAACTAATAAGAATCTGTTTTAGTAGAACCTTTCATCCAGAGAGATTTAACAACATTAACCATTTATAGAAATCTTATCATGCATCACTGATGTGCAGTCATCTACATTAAAAAAACATTTACCGTTACAATAGCA
The DNA here is from genome assembly GCF_009834535.1 of Camelus ferus. Classification (NCBI taxonomy): domain Eukaryota; kingdom Metazoa; phylum Chordata; class Mammalia; order Artiodactyla; family Camelidae; genus Camelus; species Camelus ferus. The sequence goes on along the minus strand of NC_045716.1, from coordinate 13,748,084 downwards.
GTGGAAATTTTTAGCAGATATGTAATAATCATCCATCCCATGGATGATCTGTAACATCAATTCTGATTATACATCTTGTATGTAATGTAGAATTTTTCTATAGCCATAATTGATGCTTTTTCTGGATTTCTGTTATCCAGATTCCTTCCATTTTATGGTGACTCACTTAGAAGAAACCATCTGTACACGCACACATGCGCGCGCACACACGCACACACACGCATGAGTAGAAGTTAAGTTTTCCTTGAAGATCTTTTAGCTCTTATTTGTGCTCTACCCCGCGGTTGCCTGACTTTCTGTGAATTTCATTTGGAATTTGTGCTTACTTATCAAGGTAATGTAGTGACCGGCACAGATATTACTATTATTTCCTGGTTATCTGAAATTTAGCCTATTGTTAAATTTCACTTCGACTGCCTTGAATTTACTGACAAATAGAAATCTGTGTAATGCATCCTTTTTTTCTTTATTGTATAAGTTTAATTGAAGCAGTAGTATATAATGTAATTTTCATTACAGAGAGAAATATAGTAGGTATTATCCAAAATATAGGTGCTTAGTGATGAAAAATAGCTTTCACAAACCCCATGTTCCAGAATCCCTCATTTAAGAGATTGTTATTATTTTCTTTCCCAATTCCATGAGAGGTGACTATCTCGTTCCTTGGCCTGTAGCAGAATGTAAGTGGCCGATTAAACAGGTGAGGTGGCTGCTTTAGGCAAGTGGACTGATAGGGCAGTGAGATTTGGTTTTGTTTGTTTGTTCGTTTGTTTTTCAGTTTTAGTTTTGTTTAATTGAGGTGAAATGCATGTAACATAAAATTAACCATTAAAAGTGAACAATTCAGTGAAATTTAGTACATTCACAGTGTTGTGCAACCACCACTTCTATCTAGTTTGAAATGTTTTCATCACCCCAAAAGGAAACCTTATACCCATTAAGCAATTGCTCTCCATTTTCTCCTTCCCCCAGCCCCTGGCAACCATCAGTCTGTGCTCTGTCTCTATGGATTTTTACCTATTCTGTACATTTTGTATAAATGGAATCATGGAATCATGCAGTATGTGACCTTTTGTGACTGGCTTCCTTCACTTAGCATCATGTTTTCTAAGTTCATCTATGTTGTAGAATGCATCAGTACTTCATTGCTTTTTATGGCTGAATAGTATCCCACTGTATGGGTAGACCACAATTTGTTTATCCAGGCATCTGTTGATGGACATTTGGGTTGTTTCTACTTTTTTGTTATTATGATGTTCAAGGATTTCTTTGGTGTATATACCTAGCAGTGGACATGATGGGTCATTAGTAATTCTATGTTTACCTTTTTAAAGAACCACCGAACTCTTCCACAGCAGCTGAACCATTTTACATTTCCATAATCAATGCACAAGGATTCCAGTTTCTCCACATCTTAGTTAATAGTTGTTATTTTCTTTTTTCTTTTCCAGTTACAGCCCTACTAATGGATTGAATGATATACTTTTTTTGAATAATATACTTTTAAAGTGGCAAATCTGCATTCATGTTTCCTTAGGAAATAATATTAGAAATTGAACCCTTCCCTTTTTTTCCCAACAGTGTCTTTGTACATTTCCCTCTATATTATAGTCAGAGTGTCTTATAATAATGAGATGAGCAATGGGTAGTAATAAAATATGTTTACATCCAAACCATTAGATTTTCACTAAACCTTGGTGGTTCAGGCCTCATTCTATAACCCTGGGTCCCCTTTAAAACCTCCTTTCTCCCTCTTAGCCACACTGGAACTCTCAAAGCACTTTGTACCTTTCTTAGAGCAAATACTGTATTCTGCTTTGCTGTGCTTGAGGGCACTGGCAATACCTTATTCTTGTTTGTGTTCTATCTCTCAAACTCATGCATTTAGCAAAAAAATCTGAGGCCACTCACTCTAGAAAAAAAGATTTTTTTTTTCTTTTTAAAGTATCATGGTTTCCTTTAGATATAACTAGATCCTGAAGAGATAATTAAAATGTAGTATTACTGTAAGTTTTTATTTTAAGGCCTCAAAGAGTTGATCTGTTCAGAAAATGTTAACATGACCTCTTAAGTAAGGCTTAAATATCCTTACTTTAAAACTAGGTTGCATAGGAGTTACAATTTGAGAAAGATTATTTATAGTTAGGTTGACCCTTAAAGTCCTTCTAAAGAAAATAGACTCCAGGCTGGATGTTGAATAATAACTTGGACTTTCAGAGATAAAGATAGTGGAAGGGATCTGCATTTGGTCCCATTGTGAGGATATCACCTTAGCCTTCTCTCTGACTCCTCCTTCCCAACCTCACCCCTCTCTTCATAACTCCATCCTTCTTTCCTTGGTCTGTTGTGTTTTCCTCCCCCATCTATACATTTTAAAATTAATGTTCCTGGGGTGTAGATTTCCATTCTCATTTATGGAGAAATGACAGTAGGATTAGGACAAATGAGAAGACTGTCCTCCCCCTACCAAAAAAATAAAGGCACCCCTAGACAGAATTTAAACAATGGAAGTCAATTGTTTTTAAGAGACAGATCACTTTGAAGGTTGATTGCTTTGGAGACAACATTGAAGGATAAATTGAAAGGAAGTTTATTTTAAGAAAAGTAAAATTGAACAGAAATTTAATACTCATGGTAGAGAATTTGAAAAATATTGATTAATGTATCTATTTAAAATTTTTTTTAAATATATCTGCTATTAACATTTGATGTTGATGTGTTTGATGTGTTTTGGAGACTTTTTTTTTTTGCCAAAAATTGTCTTTACTTAATTATTATTTTTCATGAACTATAAAATTTGATTTTGATCCATATACAATTTTTTTAAATTGTGAAGTAATATAGCTGAAGTAACAAGCTGTGAGGTAGAAACCAAAGGTTCAAAGTTCTTACAACCTCATCATCTGCCATCTCTTTATGAGCCTGATCTTGTCTAGTATTATTGGTTAGTCACTTAGTTAATATTCTTCATTAAGTCAGTGTTGAGTTGGACTCCTTGGTCGCTTGATGGTAGAGTAGAAAGAGAAATGGGAAGGGAGTCAGGACGGCGTAGATTTCAGTCTGGGCTCAATTACTATCCAGCTCCGTTATTTCAGTGGAAGTGGTTCTGTATATTTTTTTGTTTATCCTCATTTGTAAATCAAGGAGGCTTATTAATTCCTTTTAATAGTCCCTTTCAGTTTTGCCTTTTCCAGAATGTCATGTAAATGGAACATACAGATTAGCCTTTCAGTCTAGTTTCTTTCACTTAGCACAGTATGTTTGAGATTCCTAAGTATTGTTGTCTGTATTATAGTTCAGTTTTATCTCTTTTCCTCTTTCCTCTAAAATGCTGAAGAAGTATCAGGTGTGTTGCAGTAGTAAATAGAAGCTGTAGATCACTGCTTTTGGATTTGAGAGCTAGGAAACACAAAGGAAGGTAGCATTTGAGCTGGGCACTGAAAGGGGTTTAAAAGCCTGAAATGTGTGCAGATCTGGGACACGTGAACTGTTTGTTAAGAGAAAACCTTTGCATATTTCATCCTTTGACTGTTGGCTATGAAGGAAGAAACAACTTCCTGGAAGATGAGGACTTGCCAGTTCTTAAACTCCATGTAAATTTCAGCCGTCTCTCAGCTGGGCCTTCACGGTAACTGGCGTTCTTGGATTTACCGCTAATGATTCCCTGTCACATTCTTCATTATATATTCCCAAACCTTTTCTCTTGTCCAGACTTTTCTATCTTACTTGGTTTGCTGTTTTTGTTATCGAAAATGACTATCTTTTGATTACTGAGAAAGTTACAGCTATCTGATTTGAGTCCCACCACCTCCTTCTTCATCACTTTACTTTTTTTCTGTTTTCACTACCTTCTCCTTTTCTTTTGCATCTAAGAAAGAAATACCCTTCTTTTGTATTATTGTAATCCTCTACTTCTCACTTTTTTTTTTAATGGAGGTACTGGGGATTGAACCCAAGACCTTATGCATGGCAAGCCTGTGTTCTACCACTGAGCTATATGCATCCCACCCTGCTTCTCACTCTTAAATCTGTCTCTTCTCATATCCTTCAGGTACCTGCCCCATCTTTTAACCACCTCTTGTTCTTACATCTTCAGTGTATCCCTTCCTGTAGAATCTTTCCTCTCAATCTTTCAGTAGACTTAGGTTTTATCAGCCTACAAACCATTCCTTGCATCCCGTCCACCCCTTTGAACTGCCATTCGCTCTCGCTCCCGCCACTGCCGAACTTACTGAAATAGATGGGCCTCACTCACCACCTTGGCTTCATTACCACCTGCTTTTCTCTTTGCTTCTTGTTATCCGGATATGTCCCTAAAATTTTATTGCAACTTTTTTTGTCATTGTTGATTTTTTTCTTTTAATATAAAGGCAGTAGTTGTAAAAACTTGTACATAAACATGTGTGTATGGTTTAAGCACTTATATGTCTACCACTCTGGCCAGAAAATAGTTACCATGTCCCAGAAGGCCACAGTAGATTCACTCTGATCGTATTTCATTCTTCTACTGCAAAGGTAACCATCATCCTGAATTTAGTGCTAATGGTCACACTGCTTTTCTTTCACTTTTTTTCATCTATGTATTTATTAGCCTCAAATAATACATTACTTAGATTTACCTGTTTTCATTATATAAATTGAATCATCCTATGTATATATTCTGTGACTGGTTTCTTTTGCTCAACATTATGTTTTCGAGATTCATCCAAGTTAGCACATATATCTATAATTCATTTTCACTGGATATAGAATCTCATTATATGAACGTATCATAGTGTTTCTATGCATTCTATTATTGATGGACATTTTGGTTATTTTTAGGCTTTTGCTATTACAAACATTACTGTTATAAATAATTTTGTACTTACCTCTTGATGCATATGTGTGAAAAAGTCTCTAGAGTCTACTTAATAGTGTAACTTCTGAGCTTGTTCCAGTGTCTCTCAGTACCACCGGCCAGCTTTCCAGAGCTTTAGTACTGGTTTATACTGCTACCAACAACAGATGAGAATTTCACAGTCTAGCCAAATCTTGACATTAACCAACTTTGTAATTTTAGCCAATCTAATGGGCATAAAATGGTATTTCATTGGGATTTTACTTGGTATTTCTCTAGTTTCCAAGGCAATTGAATGTCTTTTCTTGTGTTTGTGGGCCATTTATGTTTCTTCTTTTGTGAAATTCCTATTCATTTCTTTTGCCTGTTGTTTTTTTTTTTTCTATAGGTTTTTTTTTTTAATAGGAATTCTTTGTGTGTTCTGAATGTTAACTCTTTGTTGTTTGTATGTACTGCAGATATTTTCTCCCTTTCATACATTTTATATAGTCATTTGATGAACAAAGCTTTTAATTTTAAAATAGTTAAATGTATGTCTTTTCAGTTTTGGGGTCATGATAAGGAAGTCCTTCCTTTTCCCAAGGCTATGATGGCATTCTCTCATGATGTCTTCTTCTAAAACTGTAAGAGTTTTATACTTCACATTTATGTCTTTAGTCCTCCTGAAACATTCTTTTTGTTTCTTTTTCTTTTTTTCTTTTTGGTATGGTGTGAATTGATCTAAAGTAATTTCTTTTTTTCCCCTAAATTGTTACCTAGCTATCCATCTATTGAAAACTGCATCCTTTCCTCATTGATCTGTCACATTCCAAGTGACCAAAAATACGTGTGGCTCTGTTTCCAGACTCTATTCCGGCATGTTTGTTTATCCTTCCATGCACCTAATACCGTGCTGCCTAATCATTATTGCTCTGTGATGAGTCGATATCTTGATTGTGCAAGTCCCTCTACTTTGTCATTTTAAAGAGCATATTAGCTCTTTGCCTTTTTATTTAAATTTTAGAATCAGCCCGTCAATTATACACACCCTGCCCCAAGAAAGAGAATGAAAAAAAAAAGAGAGAGAAAGAAAATAACTTGTTGAGATTTTGATATGAACTTGCTTTGAATTCATAGATCAATCTGGGAAGAACTGACTTCTTTACAATGTTATCTTCCAATAAATGAGCATTTATTTATATCTTCTTTATTTTTTTTAAATATAAAGTTTTATAATTTTCCACATATAGGATTTAATATAGTTTCAGAGATCTATTCCCAGAACTTTATATTTTCAAAGTGTTGTCGATAAAATTGTTTTAAATTTTTTTCACTTGGTGTATAAAAAAGGCAATTTTTAAATAGATTTTGTGTGCTGCAACTTCATTAAACTCTCTTATTCTGATACTAGATTGTTATATTCCTTGGGATATTCTATATCCATAATCAGATTATCTAAGAAGAAAGTTTAGTTTCTTTTTTCCAGCTTACCTTTTTCTTGCCTTGTTCTTCTGGCTAAACCTTCCAGCAGCTGGCACCATTATCCTATTCTTAGTCTTAAAGGGAGTGCATTTAATTTGACTCTTTGTCAAGTTAGAGAAGTTTCTTTCTATTCCTACACATAGAATTTTATCATAAGTGGATACTGAGTTTTATGTAAGGGTTTTTCTGCATCCTTTGTGATGATTTGCAATGATACAATTTTTTTCCTTCAATGAATGTGTGAATCATATTATTTGAATTTCTTTCAGTCCCAAACTGACGTTGCATCCCTGGAATAAATCCGTTTCAGACACAGCGGTCTACCTTACTAGACTATTTTTGCTATTATTATCTAGGATATTTCCATAGATATTTATGAGTAAGGATAGCTTGTGTTTTTTGCTTACTCTTTTCTTTTTCTTACTTACCTTTGTCAGGTTTTGGTGTCAAGGTTATGCTGGCCTCATAAAATAAATTAGGAAATGTTTCCCTTTTTTAACCCCACTCTGGAAAAATTGTGTGGGATTAGAATTATTTTTTCAGTTTGATCTTCAGAAGCAAGCAGATTAAAATTGTCTGGGCTTTTCATTTTCTCTTTGGGAAGATTTTTATCTGTTGTATTTCTTTAAGTGCTATAGGACTCTGTATTTTGCTTTTTTCTCTTTGAGTCAGTCTTGATAACTTACAGTTTCTAGAGAGTTTGCTATTTCTAAGTTTTGATTTTATTGGTTCACAATATCCTCTTTTTAGTTTCTGTGACATTTTTTATTATGCCCTCCCTGGTATCCTTAAATTATTTGCTCCTTCTCTTTTATTTTCTTGTTTTATCTTGCCAGAAGTTTGTAAGTTATACATTTCTTTTGAAAGAACCAAGTTGATTTTTCCATTATGTATTTTTTTCCTTACTTCATTAATTTTTGTTCTTACCTTTATTAATACCTCTCCTCTGTTCTCTTTGGATTAATTTCTTTCTTCTTTCTCCGTACTCTTGTCCTCATCTTTTCTGTGTCACTTGGCCATAGTACTGCACTACTCCATCCTTGCAGCTTTCCCTTCCCTGGCTCCTGAGGCACGCTGGTCTGGAAGGATTTTTTTCCTACTTTCCTAACTGCTTCCTCTGATGCTCTTTGTCTTTACATCTCCTAATGTAGGTTCCCTCTTACCTTTAACCTTCCCTATAGACAGTCTCCAACCTAACGATGGTTCGAACTTGGAATTTTTCAGCTTTATGATGGTGCAAAAAAACAATACGCATTCAGTAGAAACCATACTTCGAACTTTGAATTTTGGTCGTCTCCCAGGCTAGCAGTATGTGGTGTTGCTCTCACAATGTGGCGGTAGCAGCAGCAGCCACAGCTCCCAGCCTGCCATGCAGTCAGGAGGGGAAACAACTGATATACCTACAACCATTCTGCACCTGTACAGGCATGTGGCTTTCCACTTTCAGTACGTCATTCAATAAATTATGTGAGATATTAAACACTTCATTATAGAACAGGCTTTGTGTTAGATGATTTTACCCAACTGTAGCCTAATAAGTAAGTGTTCTAAGCATGTGTAAGGTAGGTCAGGCTAAGCTATGATATGTTTTCTGTAAGGTAGGTGTATTAAATGCGTGTTTGACTAATGATATTTTCAATTTAGGAAGGGTGTATCAGAATGACCCCATCATTTGTTGAGGAAGATCTATACATATATCCATTTTTAATTAATAAGCATTTTAATTCTCCTAATTTCAACTGTCACTTCTCAGTGAGAGAGTTAGGCAGAATCAAGGGACCCATTCCTTGTCTTAGTTCTTCCACTAACCAGCTATGACATCTTGAGCAATTCATTTAAGATTCCTTAATCCTTGTTTCTTTACCAATGAAATAAGGAGGTGTTGGATACAAGACCTCTGAAGGTTACCTCAGTAACACTGGTCTAGTGACAACCTTATAGAGTCTTTAGCTCCGGCCTCTGTCATTTGTACATTCCTTCTTGATCACTTTTCTTAGATGTTTTATTAGGGTTTCTCAAACTGTATATATCTTATGTTAATCTTACATAATTTACCTTCTCCCCCAGCCTTTTAATGTCGCCAGTTGTTATTTTGGATGTTCCTATTTTCTCAGGCACACATTTGGTTTTAGCTCCTAACACCGCCATCTCCCCACACTGTCTTCATATTCAAGTCTGAGAGAGAGAGGGAGAGAGAGAGAGTGTGTGTGTGCATGTATCTGTTCCACTCTTGTTTACCTTCAGCCCAGATTACATCTTTAAAGTTTTACAAGAATGATTTCAATGTAAAATCTATTTTTTCTACCCCTCACCTCCCAGTGGAGCCTCAGCACCTTATTTAAAACAAACAACAACAAAAAAAAAACCACACCTGCTTTTACATCTTAAATCTCTGTTTATCTGAGCTGTTGTCTCAGATAAACAGAGTCCTGTTGTCTCAGATAACAGAATCTGTTCTTTTCACCGCACCATACTTTGGATTCCATATTTATGCCACCCCCTCCCCCAAGAGGCAGAGCCAGAGCACTTAAATAGTATACCTATAGGCCACTGGAATAGGCTTTGTATCAGGGACACCAGAAATCAATCAGTCTTGCATTTATAGTGCTTTGTGATTTACAAGGAGCCTGTTACTATTTTTATGGGAACTTGAAAATGGAACCAGTGTGTGGAATTTTTATGGTCTCCATGAGAGTAAAATGTTTGGTTCTGGAAGACTTCTTAAATTGGTGATGTGTTAATGTCTAAGTGTTTGTCTCTGTTTTTTAAAATCTTACTTTCTTTCAGCCTTGTTGATTTATTTAATATATCTTGAGCATATTTCTCTAACAGTGCACAATCTTAAAATCCATAACAAAACTAGTGATTTACTACATAGAGATAGAGATAGCAGCTAATGACAAAATGTGCAACTTTAAAATAGTGAAATGTCTGTATGTGGCTTATGGAAGTGACCCTGGCTACTTTAAATTTTTCTCATACTAGTTTCTCACTACTTGACACAAGCATCTACTCTTAATTTCATCAACCATATATGCCTAAGTAGTTCTGTATTTCCTATCTGTGGGAAACTTAAAGAAAAAAACGTGAGAGAACAATCACTGAGATTTTTTAAGGAGGTGATATATGTATACACTCCTTTTATAATTATCTCAAGGAAACCTTAAATAGCTCTTTTGAGTCATGTGATCTACCTAATTATGCTATTAAAGTCATACATTTGCTAGAAATTAGGATAAATAATGATAGAAGTTAGCAACATTTTTTGGAAATACTGCCTGAAGTTTCTATGTTATACTCTCCTAGCTGGTCTGCTCAGTGAGCACACACACAGGTATGGGGACGAGGAGATGGGATGTTCCAGTGATAGGAAGTGGAAACTCAGTACCACATTCATGTGACTCAGTGATTCTTACAGGTTCCCATTGTCTGTTATATTTTACTCAGTACAAAGTATTCTGGTTATTTGTAAACAATAGCTGGATACAATAATTTGAAAATAATGTATTGTATTTTTTAGAAAATATTTCTCAGTATTAGGCTAGTATGTCTTTCCATAAATTAGTTCTCTTCTAATGTTAGATGGCATCAGTGGTTAAAGGCAATGGCTATAATATGTAGAAAATTACAATGACCGCAGAGCCCTAGCTAATTAGATGTATGCAGCAATCTATACTTTGGGATTGAAGAAATCAGTAAAGCCATTTTGTTTATCTTGTAAATGATTGATTTTGACATCAGATTGTCATTTATTAAAGCGTTTTAAGTTAAGAGTAAATCCATCTTGGCCTTGGCAAAGTCACCAGTGAATTGCCCCTGTCCAAGCCAAATGCCAAGAAGGAAGAGACTAGAAGAGAGCCTCAGGACCTCTTTGGAACTCTGTCTCTATCATTCTTTACAACAGTGGTAATGATGATGATCTCTTTTTAAAGCCACCTTAGGTTTCATGCTTATTCTGACCCCACTTACTCCAATCACTGCTTTCACTTCTGAACTCTCTAACATGATCTTATGATTGTAATTCATTATTTATATTTTTGTTTCTGTTTCTTAAGCTTTATGTGTGTTCGTGTACCTGTCCTGCAGTCCTGCCTGTAGAAGAGCAATCGTTTTACTGTATGTCCTCTTTTTTGAATCCCTTCTCCCCTTCTCTTCCTTGGAGATACTTTAAAAAGTGCTTATACAAAATAGATGCTTGCTAAAAGTTGGTAAATGAAGTCTAGTGCTTTATTCCAGTTGTTTGAGTTTTAAACGGTTATATTATTTTGCTTGCTTTGTAGGCACACAAACTAATGGTCTGGACTTTCAGAAGCAGCCTGTGCCCGTTGGAGGAGCAATCTCAACAGCCCAGGCCCAGGCTTTCCTTGGACATCTCCATCAGGTAGAATGATCTGCTCAACCATAAGTGAGAGTGAAAGATGGAGGCATGGAATGCTAGGGCAGGGGCAGGTTATTTCAGAACGTGGGACTTCTGAAGTTAATTAAAGGCTGATGCTGCTAGCATCTAATCATGTCACTCTGAATGGTTAGTGTGGACTCCTCTACTGTGGTTGACTGTGTAACTATTGACCCCACAGGTGTGTGAAAAAAAGAATTTCTTGTTATGAAACAGAATATATATATAACAGCTGGGTTACCGGTTTTGTGACTGTGAGTCTGTGGTGGCTCACTGAAACCCTCATCACCTGAGGCCTGCTGTGCAAGGCTCTGAGCTGGCAGCTCATGTCCCTTCTTTAAAACAGTTTCAGCCCATTTTGATTTGGGCAGCTACTCAGAGCCTTTGCTTGACTGTGAGCTCCCTGGTTTGGGATTCAGAAAGGTCTGCCTCTACTTTATTACCCTTTTCTATCATGTGACTTTTTCCTGAGTCTGAAACAGGCTGTGGAGCCTCTCCATGCACGTTTTGGCTGTAATACAGAGAGAAAGGGAATACAGAAACAGGCACTGCCTCCCCAGGAGTCTTGGAGCGGGAGCTGTTTGAAAATGGAAAGTAAAACAATGGAAACATTTGGGAGATAGTGTATTAGAGTGTCTCAACCTCTTGATTTATGTTCACAGTTATGTATTAGAGCGATGCTTTGTGCCTCTTGGTGGTCTCTACCTCAGATAAACCCTAGAACCAGTTTAGTGTTCAGAATGTGTCGGCCAGCAGTGTTGATGGTGGTGACTGTAGTGATGGTAGTGCCTGGTGGTGCTAGTGGTGGTGGGTCAGTGGAAATCACGTATGGACATAAAACTTCCCAGGTTACGTACTGATGAATGAAGTGACTATGAACTGAATATGTATAACACTGCTCTAGTCTTTTTATCAAAATATGTCCTCAGACTACCTGAACTATAAAAGAAGCCCCTCTACTTGAAAACAGGTGAAAGCTATTCTAAAGCCCTCTTATTTGTTCACAAGTTCAAATGGATGCTACGTAGGCAACAATGAACTTGTATTAGACTGAGGCCTAGTTGACACTTCTGCTCACAGTGCAGAGCTTTGTTTATACAATCTTTGAAAGTAGAAGAATTTCTGTAAGAAACTTCTAGATAAAATATTAAGATGACTTAACATCTAAAATAATTTAAGAATTCATTCTAGGAAAACAAAAATGTTAATTTTGTGTTTTTGCTTCTAAAAACATATTCTAGCCTCCACCAAGTTTACTGATTTCTTAAGAGGAATATCATTTCAGTTAGACCATGTCAATTATGTGGCACATCTTAAGCCTCTTTGTCTGGCTTAAATTTATGATGATCCAAACATATTTTCAAAATCCCTGCAGGTCCATAGACGATATTCAGCCTTCTCCCCATTGGCTCCAAATTCTAATATGAGTGTAACTCTTGCACCAAGGCCTCCAGATCTAGCCCCTGATTACCAAAATAATTGAACCTTCAATACCTCCAAAACCAAAGGACTGTAAACCAAAGAATTTTATTTGAAAGTTGACATTATAGAATTCCCTATCAAGACACAAGTCCCAGCAGAATTGTTCACCATCTGATTAGACACATAATTAACATACATTGTGACACTTACCTTCTGTTTCCAGCCCCCTTATTGACTAGGAGGACACACCCTGAATCTGTCCTGACCATAATTATAAACATGCATACACATATACAAAATAGATTATTTTAGGCATATTGCCCCATAAACTATAAGTTTCATGAAGATGGGAACCTCTCTCCTTATTTACCTTATTCCAGCATTTACCAAAGAGCCCCCAAATAATAACTGTTCAATAATTATTTTTGAACAAATATATGGGAATACAGAGGAAGAAATGATTAGCTCAACCTGAAAGTCTAAGACATTGATCATATAGAGAGGATGATTTTTGAGCTGTTTTAAAGGATGTTGGGAGCCAGCTAAATAGAGTTCTAAAGGGATGGGCTCACTTTTCATTTTCAACTTGCTATTTTGAAAACTTTCAAATCTACAGAGAAGTTATAACAACAGAACAATTTTCAACTGAAAGCCCTTCACCTGGAATCACCAGTTGTTACTGTGTTACCATATTTGCTTTTTCTTTGTATGTGTTTGTGCTGGTACACGCACGTCTTGTGTGTGTGTGTGTGTGGGTTTTTTTTGCTCAGTCATTTCAGAGTAAGTTGTAGGCACTGTGACCTTTTACTGATAAGAACCTCATCATATTTTTCCTAAAAACAGCATTCTGTTATAAAACTTCAATACAAATTTCAAATTCCAGAAATATAGCATTGATACAATATTATTATCTAATGTACAGTCCATATTTAAATTTTTTCTGATGCACACTCCAGTTCACACTTTGCATTTAGTTGTCATGTCTACTTAGTCTTTTTTGTTCTAGAATAATTAGCCTATCTTTGTCTTGAATATATATTGACAATTTTGAAGAGTAGAGAACACCTGTTTTATAGAAGGCCCCTCAATATGAGTCTGTCTGATTTTACCCTCATGACTGGATCAAGTTATATGTTTTTGACAGGAATACAATAGAAGATGTATGATATCAACTTGTTCCATTGTTGTGATATTAAATTTGATCATTTGCTTTAAGGTAGTGTCCCAGATTTGTCTACTGTAAAGATAATTTTCTTCCTCCTTGTAATTAGTAAATTATCTGTGAAGAGATACTTTAAGACTTATAAATATCTTGTTCTTCAACAAACTTCTACCCAGAAACATCATGACTTAAATAAAATCACATGTAAACTTTATCTCCTTTAAATCTTTGTACCTGAAACTCTTCCTCTGGCTCTTTGGCTGACTTCTTAGCCTTTGGTCTTAAACATATTATTTTTTCAACAGTTTTCCCTTGATACACTATATCTGAAATGTGTTCTTCATAAGTCTCTGTGTTCTGTTTTGGGTGTTTTCTTTTTGAGGGGGGGCAACGGTGGTGGTTCTTGTTTCAACTAACAGGACTATCAGTTTTAAATAAAGGACAGAGCACTCAGTCAATGTTGGCTCTCAATTCTGTGCTGATCTCCATACCAACATTTATATTTAACTTCAGGAAATCTTGATGCTGTGTGATAAATCCAAGGTAGAACTCATTATCTTCATGTTAATGAGTGTACCATTTTTCTGGTCTTCCAAGTTTGAACCTTGGAATAATCTACAACTTTTTTTCATCTGTATCCAGTCCGTTGCCAGGATCCTCTGTTGTATCTTGGAATACCTTTTATGTTTCCTACTTTAAATTCCCATTGCTGCCCTTCTAAGGTAGGCTTCCACGTGTTCTATCCTACTTTATATTTTCTTTCTCCCTCCTCAGTCTTTCTTTATTTTCAGGACATTGACATTTTTGAAGAGTACAGACCAGTTATTTTGTACAGAGTTTCTCAGTTCGGGTTTGTCTGATGTTTCATCACAGTTAGATTGAGTTATACACTTTGGGGAGGAATACACCGTAAGTAATTCTTCTTAGTGCATCGTAATAGAAGGCACATGTATCATTACTGGTAACTCAGCTGGTGATCGCTTGTCTTCCAGGTTTCACAGCTATTTTACTCTTTGTAATTAATAAGTATCTATGGAGAGATAGTTGAGAATATGTAAATATCATGTTATTCCTCAAATTCTACCCAGTATTTAGAGCATCCATTAATGACATTTGCCTGAATTAATAATTATCATGGTTGCCACATGATGATCCTTATTTTAATATAACCATGGTTTGAACTTTTTGAAATGTGTTAGATGTGAGTATTAACTATTATGATGGATTTCTGTGTGGTTTGTAGGACAGATTATTTTAGCAGGTGGTTTGAGTTATGATGATATATCTTATAAGGGCTTGACCATACAGATGTGCATGTATGTAAGATTTTTACTCGTATCTACATGGAAATTTTGAAATTACAATGAGTAGATAATTCTAATGTATGTAACTACCCTGTTCTTACATGCTCTTTATCACAATGTGGAAGATGAATTAAGTTTTTAGAATCTAAGTATCCTGTGAGTACAAGAAGCAGTGTTATATAAGGAATGTCTCACACAAGTATGGCATGCCTGCTGATGCTTCAGTGTGGGAAAACATCTTCAGAAAAGAAATTTTAACAGCATTTTCTAGTGGGAGGTGGAGGGACTGTGAGCTCGTCCATAAAATTTTGACTCCGTAAAATCAATCTCTTTGTATGCTTGGTTCTCACCCAGGGACATATGCTTAGTAGAGCCTGTTGATGACAACATCTAATGATGGATGCCAACAATGCTAGACTAGAAACGTCCCCAATTACTTTACTTACAGGTCCAGCTCGCTGGAACAAGTTTACAGGCTGCTGCTCAGTCTTTAAATGTACAGGTAAGCTGGGACATGGGATTGTGGGATTATGGATCAATTTATTTTCTCCATATTTTCCTAATTTTCTGTAATGAGCATGCAATAGTTTTATAATAGACATACTTAGAAGTATTACTTTTTTAACTACTGAATCTCATAAAGATTCATTGTCATTAATGAAAAATCAGTTTTACATTATACTGGTGTGAATGTCCAAAAGTGAACAACAAAAATCTACTTTCAAAGTTTTATACATAAATTCAGTAAAAATGTTTCTAAGCTGTACAGCCATAACAGATACCTAAACACAAAGCTGAATAACACCTTAAATGTCCCTTTGTTTTCAAATGTCTTCTTACTTATTTTCCATGCCTTAGAGAAACATTTTAGTAGAGGAAAGAGCAATGGAATGAGAGACAGAGGTCTTAGGTTTGATTTCTCATTGTGCCACTGACGAACTGTATAAACTTCAGTAACTCACTTAACCTCCTGGGGCTCATTTTTTTTTCTTACACAGTCGGCCCTCCTTGTCTCCAGGTTCCGCATCTACTGGTGCAGAGGGCTGACCATGAGGGACTTGAGCAACCCCAGATTTTGGTGTCCATAGGGGGTCCCTGGACTAATCCCTCATAGATACCAAGGGACAACTGTATGTTTAAGTGGGGAAGTTTAGAAGATTGCCAGGGTTCCTGTCTGCTCTGAAATATTATGATTCTAAGGATTGCAATTAATCCTATTTATAGACATTAATGGGTTTCAAACAGTCAACATTTTAAAGACAAAACTTAAATCTGGGTGCTTTGCTTTTATGAACCATATGACGAGACATGTAAAGTTTAAGTATTATGCATTACTCCATAATATTTCAATCAACCTGCTGCTTCCTTTCATTATAGTGTTTAGGTAACTAACAGTCAAGAGGGATAAACAGTATTCTGGAAGGTTGATTTCAGTGTTGCTAATGACTAAAGACCTTGGGTTGAGCATTCCATGAAACCCAGTGGAATATGGACCTAGTAACACATGGAAACAAGAAGAGAAAAGGAAAGGAGATAATGTGACCTTCCTTTCTGAGGGAGAAGAGGTGGAAAATTGCCTTGGTTGCCATGGTAAACTTTCATCCCTTAGAGAGATGTTGGCAAACAGGCTGTATCTCCAGTGCAGAATATTTACAGTCCTGCACTGTAATTATCTCTCAATGACTGGCAGAATTAATCAGAGCCTTTATGTTAATTAGCCTTGCTGCAGTCCCCAAAACAGGTGGTGGGAAATATGCAAATCTATGCAGAATTTTAATGCTCTGCATAACCAGTTTTAATTACCATAAAATTTCCTCTCAGTGCCCCTTTCAGGAACATGTTCTCTTTCCCTCTTGACTGCAGCATTTTCCCTCTTAGCTTGTGTGTTACTTGATGGGAGATGCTAAATTTACAGTACTTTAAAATATTAGATGAAAAGTTCTGAAGGTAAAGTAATCAAATACATGAATGCTGGGGTGGAGGGTCTAATGTAAAGATAGTTTGAAAATGTGCTGTCCCCTTACTCCTTATTTCCAAAGTTGAGGATTTGGGTTTGTGAAAAACCTTGTTGACTTGTGGAGGACCAAATTGTTCTTCCTTCTTAAAAATTATCATTTCAGCTTTGCTGGTATTGGAACAAAAAGTCTAAAAACTTAATATGTAAAATACGTAAAATTAGGAAAATACAAAGATTTTCAAGAAAGAAAAAGATGAAACCATAAAACTTAACGATTAGATAAGTCTGTGTTGTAAATAATTCTTAAAATATGAAGTTATGAGCATTTTTTAAAATCAACTATTTGAAATCTTTTATTTCCCACCCCACCCCACCTCAGTCTAAATCTAATGAAGAATCGGGGGACCCACAGCAGCCAAGCCAGCCTTCCCAGCAGCCTTCAGTGCAGGCAGCCATCCCCCAGACCCAGCTTATGCTGGCTGGAGGACAGATAACTGGGGTAAGTTTTCACTGAGAGAATCGCAGTAAACTTTCTCTGTGTCAGCACTGCCACTGGCCAATATCTGATTAGATCTATTTTCTGTAGCAGATAGTAACGTGGCTATGCCTGGCACTATTATGTCTTTAGCGAACTTTCTACACTGTAAGCAGCTCTGAAAAAGAAACTGTCTTTACCTTAAGTTTTCAGTTTGTTTTTTTTTTCTCACTGTTGCAGTTGCTCTGGGTAAACTGACTTTTTTAAACCTGTTTCAACTGTTGCTTCATCATATGGTGAAGTCACGATCCCATGTTGAGATCATTACATTGACGAAATTGTAGCTGTCAGTTTGAGATTATGACATCACTGCAGAGTAGAAATTAAAGAATGAATTAGTACCTAGAAAAGAAAAACATTATTTAAGTTACTGTATAGCGTTCTAAAATGAAACCTCTGGTCTTGTATCCAGTAAGTATATGGGCTAATTACTTCATCTCCCTGTGCTTCAGTTTTCCTTCAGTTAAATGGAGATGTTAGTAATACCTATCTCACAGTATTGTTACAAAGATTAAGAGTAATAATATACATAAAACTCATAGAACAGTGCTTAGCATGTCATAACATTCAATAAATGTCATCTATTTTTTATTGGTGGTAAATCAGCCTATGCAAATATATTGAGCTTTTAGCTTTTCAGCAGTCTTTGATCCTAGTCACCATTCGAAGTATTTTTCCAATGTTGAAAATTTGCCTATTAAATTATCTTTTGCTGGGGGTTGAGGGGAGTGATAAGGAAAAGTTATTTTTTATTCAATTCACATCGCATCAACCCACAAAATTTTTTATTTCCTTCATTTCAGTTAAGTATGTTTTGGCAGTGGAAGGCTCTTTTAAGAATTGTTGCAAAATTGTTTACAAAGTTCCATCAGTAGAAATTAAATTAATATGTGTTTATATATTGTTTAAAATATTTATAAACATATATCTTGAAGGCTGTTGGGTTTTTGAATGATTTGGTTCTTATGTCTCTAATGCACAAATTGTATTGGACCCTTTTTGAAAGAGGATTGTGCCACTAAGTGACTGTGCATGTACTTCTTTATTTGATCAAAACACATCACCAAAAAGAAGGTAGAACACGCTTACCACTTAAAGTGTGTTTGAAATAAGTCACATTATGAAAGCAAGTTTAAATCTGCTCCAAATACATTACCTGTTTTCCCGTCTAGGTTTTGTTTTGGGTAGCTAATGTTTATAATAGTAAGAGACACTTGGGATTCCAGGTTCATGTGGCTGGAACTTCTATTAAACCTGGGTCTTAGGATTCATTTGCATGTAAAGAGAGTGGCTGTCACCACCTGTTTCACAGAGATAATGTGTTGGAAAGGGGACGTAAAGTTGCAGAGACCAAATGCTTTCAATAACAGAAAAGACTGTTGAGGAGGGGGCTGTAGGGAGACTTGGAAATGAAACAAATGGACTTCATATTGTCTAGTCATTTCTTAGGACATAGTGAAAATGATGGAATATGGCAGGGATTCATGCTAATGGGAAGCAGCTGGGCCTTATCAGTTCTTTCCATGGTCAGATCCAACATCCTTGTTTCTCATTCATCTGACTAATCACTTGCTGTTCTGTTGGGTGTAAATTTCCTTTCATATCCTGTCAGCATTGATTCTTTTTTTTCCTTGCTTACTAGTTAATTACTTTTTTACCCGAACCCTAGGGCCCTGGACAAGCTTAAATGATTAAGTCCAGAGTGAGGACCACCATTTTAATTTAAATGTTCTGCTAGTAATGGCAGCTTGATCACTGATGAACGTTTTAGCCTCACGCTGACCATGTGGAGTTAAGCAGCAAAGTTTAATGCCACTTGAGCTACTTTCTTCAGAGTAGTTGGCTTGCGCTAGGGGCCCCTCTCCTTGAGCCCTTTCCGACCGTCTGTCCTGGTTTTGTTCAGCTGACTCTGACGCCGGCCCAGCAGCAGCTGTTGCTGCAGCAGGCGCAGGCACAGGCACAGCTGCTGGCCGCCGCCGTGCAGCAGCACTCGGCCAGCCAGCAGCACAGCGCCGCCGGGGCCACCATCTCAGCCTCCGCCGCCACGCCCATGACGCAGATACCCCTGTCCCAGCCCATACAGATCGCGCAGGTGAGCGGGGCGCTCCCGTCGCGGGGGCAGGAGGGGAGGAATAAAACGGCAGGTTTCCTGCAGTGTCAAATCTTCACTTTCTCATTGTTAGCGTGGGCCCTTAAGGCCCGAGGAGCTCCAGATCAGGGAGGTAAGTGGTGTAGCCTTCTTTATCACTGAACTGGAAAAAATACATTTGTTTGCTTATTTGAGTTGGTATTACAAACACATAACTGATTATTTGAATAACTGTTTATATTAAGTGACAATTCTTGAATAATTAGCTGGCATATTTCTGAAGCAGGGGATTACTGTGTTTATTTTAATTAGCTAATTACAGCAGGCATGGGTTCTTTCATGTGCTCCGCAGTGAACGCTGCCACCCGCGTGTGAGAGAGACTGCGAGTCATCTCTCTGCTCAGGGTGATTAGCTCTACGTAGAGCTGCATTAGGGTGTAGTTTGGCTTTAATTTTCACATTGTAGGGCAAAGTATCCAGAAATAATAAAAATTTATTTAAGAAGTATAGACAGTACTGCCAAAGAGGAAAGGCAAATGAAATCCTTTATCTTAAGGAGAGAAAAAAAGTATAAGTAGTCATATCAGTAAAATATATGAAGCATTACTATGAGTCTAGTGCTAGATAATAGTCTTTATTCCCCCGGAGAAGGCTCAGAAATGGACTTAAATTGTAGTCGAGTTTGACTAAACATTAAATAAGAACCAACTAACTATAAGAGTACAAAATAGACATCAGACCAGTCTTTATGACTATTCCATACAGTCTTTATCAGGATAATATTTTTATTTTGACCACTTTCTTCATCACCAGATAAATGTTTTTAGGGCCTAAACTGTGAGACCCTTTGTTGATGTTATTCTTATAAAATAATATACATGAAAGCACATTGAAAATTATAAAACACCAGGCCAGTATAAGCAAGTTTAATATGTTGTGGATCAGATTTTTATATGTATAGCTAAATTTTTTTTAATTTTTACACTAATTTCTCAGGTGAGATAGGCTGGAACCGAACTTCATGAATCACTATAGATCTTTCAGTTTATTGATGCAGATTCAGACATATAGTAGTTTGTTTTTATTTACCAAGAGAAAACTCACTCAAACATTTAAAAACTCAGCATATTCGTTTCTCACTTGATTTTTTTAAATTATTATTATTTTTTTTTAGAGGGGAGGTAATTAGGTGTTTTATTGTTTGTTTGTTTTTTATCTTTAATGGAGATACTGGGAAACAAACCCAGGACCATATGCATGTTAGACACGCACTCTACCACTGAGCCTCCCCCTCCCCACTTCATTTTTAAAACCCATATTGGTCTTTGCATGTTAAAAACACGACCATAACCATTTGTTCTAAGGGAATTTTAAATAACTATCGAAAATAGGTTTAGCATTCAGTCACAACACAGTATATGCCCACAGTAAATAACAGGTCCTTGTAGCGGCTCCTGGTTTCTCTATACACTTTGTGAACACACCCAGAGCATATCCTGGCTGGGCGTCCACAGAAATGCAAACTATTGACTCTTTGTTTGGGTGACAGAGTTCATCATCTGGGAACCTTGAGATTAAGCAAGACTTTGTTTCAGAATCTCCAATCTATGTTTTAATCCTAATTTAACAGGATCTGCAACAACTGCAACAGCTTCAACAGCAGAATCTCAACCTGCAACAGTTTGTGTTGGTACATCCGACTACCAACCTGCAGCCAGCGCAGTTTATCATCTCACAGACGCCCCAGGGCCAGCAGGGTGAGTGCCTCCTTGTCCATGGTACCAAGGTTGTCCTCTTATGTGACACACATGCTGACTGCTATCGTTTTGACCCAAAAACTGTCCATTAGAACAGTGTTTTTATTAAATTTTATTTAACTTTAAACTCAGCATTCATGTTGACAAAAATTTTTTGTTTGTTTTTGTTTTTTTTCCTGTCAAGCATACCTCATGATCGAAGGTCATCTTTCACTGCCTTTCCCCTGTTTAATCACTAGGGAGGAACCAAGAGTTTGGCCAAAAGTCTAAATGAAATCCTTCAGCATGCTGAACGTACATTGGATAAATTGCTTCTACTGTTTTGATCGTTTTTCATGAGGATGTGCTCAGAGAATGTGGGCTGAGCACTGAAAGTCTATGCCTCTAACAGTCATTTGTTTTCTTTTAAAGTTTGAGAGGGAGAGGGTGTTATGTTAGAAACTGCGAATTTTATGACTTATAAAAGACATCTTCAAGGCCTTTTAGTGGTAAATATTGCTGTGCAACTTCTGTATGAAGTTTAGTCATGTTTGTAGGGATGGTTAATGGAATCAGTGCAGAGTGTCAGGGTATCAAGGCTTCAACCCAAGGAACATTAGTGCATCTCTGCTGATTCCTCATCATTTCTGTTCTTTAGCCTTTTTATCTTCTTGATCCTTTGGTCCAAAATCTTTTGTTATGTAAATACCTGTTGCACGTAATGGACCTGATAGCCTGCTCCTTTCATGAACGTGACAATTCTCTGGTCCAGCACCTACTGCCAGTTTCTAATGGATTCTGGCTTAAGAAGTTGAGGTAATCTTTGCTGTTTGACATAACACGTTTGTGTTTTACAGGTCTCCTGCAAGCGCAAAATCTTTTAACACAACTACCTCAGCAAAGCCAAGCCAACCTCCTACAGTCGCAGCCAAGCATCACCCTCACCTCCCAGGTCCGTTTTCTTCCATGAGGGTTGCTTTCTCTTATCCTGTTGTCTTGAGAGACTTCTGGGCTTTGTTTAATTTAAAACCACAACCCCCTAATAAAAATAATCCAAATAGTTTTCAAAAACTCACCAGAAATTCAAGGCTAAGTTTGTCAGCTTGATAAAGCAGTGCTACCAAATTGATGTAGTCTTTGAAAATCTTCAAGGCGTCCCAATTTTCTTATATGTTCATAAAGAATAACTGTGTTAGTGGCAAATGAGTATTAAGTTCTGGCTGTCTGACCATCCTCCCCCTCCATATTTGGTGGTAGAGAATACCACCTGAACTAGATAGACACCTAGAGCCTCTGTTAAAACCCATCTCTGCCCTTTGCCCCATCTCAGAAGCTGCAAAGAAGCTCTGATCTCTGTGTTTTATTCCATTTCAACTTTCAGATGTTGCTTTAGCTCGTTTCTACCAAAGTTTAACTGTGGAAAAAAGCACAGGTCCAGGCATTTAGAGATTTAGACCTAATTCTGTTTCTTATCTAGCTGTGACTTTGAGCATGTCGTTTCACCTCTCTGCACCTCTGTTTCCTCATCTGTAAATTAGGCAATTGAACTAGCTGCTCCTGAAACCCCCTTCCATCTCTGGTTCTCTTTATCCTTAATCATGGAAGTTATCACTTAATACTAACAAATTACTAGATTTGACAAAATTCTACAACTGTTTATGAACTCTTCTAACTGTTTAAGAACTCTTCTAGGAAAAGAAGGTAACTTGCCCAGTCTGCTCAAAGGCATCTGCAAAAATACCATCGTAAAGACTGAATACTTAGCCCCTAAGATCAAGAACAAGGCAAGGGATGGCCACTGTTACCACTGTTATTCAACATTGCACTGAGGTCCTATCAATGCAGTAAGACAAGGAAGAGAAATAAAAGACATATAAATTAGGATGGGAGAAGTAAAACTGTCTTAATTGGTAGGTAACATAATAGTGCAGAAAGTCCAAAGGAATCTACAAAAAAGTTGCTGGAATTAATAAATGAGTTTACCAAGTATGTGGGATACAAAGTCAATATACAAAAATCTATATACTAATAACTTATTTGGAAATTAAAACTAAGATGAAAAATATTTACAGTAATTAGAGATAAATTTAACAACACATTTATAAGACCTATATATTGAAAACTATAATATCTTGCTGAATGAAATTAAAGAAGACCTAAACAAATGGAGAGATATAATGTGTTCATGAAGACTTCCGCTGTTAAAATATGAGTTCTCTCCAAATGGATCTATAAATTCAGCACAGTCCCAATTAATATCCATAGGCTTTCTTTGTAGTGATTTGCATGGTGTTTGTAATATTTATACAGAATTGTAGAGGACATAGAATAGCCAAACAATTCTGGAAAGTAAGAAAGTTGAAGGATGACCTGATGTCAAGAATTATTATAAAGCTACAGTAATGAATAGAGTGTGCTAACAGCGTATATTCAAATAGAAATGGAACAGAAGTCCAGTAGACCCACACATATAGAGCCAACTGATTTTCCACAAAGGTACTGAAGGATTTCAGTGGGAGAAGGAAAGCCTTATCAACATATGGTGCTGAAACAATTGACTATCTGTAGACAAAAAAAAATGAACCTTACTCTTTATTTCACACAATATACAAAGATTAATCTGAAATGGGCTGCAGCCCTAAACTTCTAGAAGTAAACTTAGAGGAAAATCTTTGTGTCCTTGGGTAAGGTAATGATTTCTTAAATGGGACACAAAAAGCACTAACCATAAAAGGAAAAAAAAAGTGATAAATTTAATTTTGTAAAAATTAAAAGCTTCTGTTAAAAGAATAAAAAGGAAAGCCACAGAGTGGAAGAAAATACTCTTAAAATTTATATCTGATAAAAGACTTGTATCCAGAATATATAAAGAACTCATTCAACTCAGTAGGACAACCTGATTTTTTTAAAAGGGGATGTGTACAAAATATTTGAAGATACTTCACCAAAGAAGGCATGTAAATACCTAAGCATATGAAAAGATGCTCAAAATTACTAGTCATCAGGAAAATACAAATGAAATATCACACTACACACCCACTAGAATGGGCAAAATTAAAAAGACCATGATAATTCCAAGTGTTGGTGAGAATATAAACCAACCACAGCTCCTACACATTGCTAGTGGGGTTGTAAATTGGTACATTTTGGGAAATAGTTCAGCAGTTTCTTATAAAGTTAAATATACATGTACCTTATGACTCAGTAATTCTGCTCCTAGAAATGAATGCATCTGTCCACACAAAGGCCTGTGTATGAATGTTCATAGCAGTTTTATTCATAATCTCCTCAAACTGGAAACAACCTAAATTTCCATCAGCTGGTAAATAGATAACATAAATTTTGGCACATCTATATGATGGAATGCTGCTCAGCAATAGAAGGAAATGTACTTCTGATACATTCAGTATCATGTATGAATTTCAGAAGTATTACCCCAAGTGAAAGAAGCCAAACGTACAAGACTGTGCTGTATGATTCAATTTACATGGCATTTCAGAGCAGACAAAACTATGGAGACAGAAATCGTCTCAGTGGTTGCTGGGGGTGGGAATTGATGGCAAAGGGCACAAGGGAACTTTTGGGGGTGATGGAAATTTTCTGTATCTCAATTGTGGTAGCAGTTATATGACTATACATAGTTGTCAAAACACATCAAACTACACTTTTAAATGGCGCATCTAATTGTGAATAGGCTGAACATAAAAATAAGATTGGAAAAAAGCCAATACTAGTCAGTCCTTCCTGGCCCTTCAAGCTTTGTAAACAGTTGCGGTGCTGTTGTAGCTTCATCCTGACTCCTGCTCACTGAATTTTACTCCACTGTTTCTAGATCTGGCACAGTCCAGCCTGAGGTTTCTGGAGTTGGGGTAACTTATGTGTAACCACCCCACTGAAAGGTACCCAAGCTATTTTCAGTCCTTTGTTAATTGAGAATGGGGCTGCTTCAAGCCTGGAGATGAAGGAACAGTCTGATAGTTGAGACTCCCCTCTACCTATACACCAGTTTCAAAGGGAAGTGCACAACCACATAGGAGTCTAATATGGCTCTTGCTGTTTGGGGCTCTTCCGGAAGGATTGGGTTAAAAATTTCTCAATGTCAGCAGGCCATAGAGATGAATTATGTTGTCTTCATTGAAGCAGGATGATGGAGAGGAGCCTGCCCCAATTGTAGGCCTTTGGAATTCCTGTTCTATAGTTTTCAGGGCCAGTTAGTTCAGTTGGAGAATGCATGTTACTAATGCTGTCAAAGTTAGGGGTATGTGACCCATTTAAATTGCAAGGAAAAAAGCGCATAGCTGTAGACTTCATCTGTAATCCTGCCCTATAATCTCTCTCCTGGTTCCGTTCACAGGAAGGGTCAGCTGAGCAGTTCTGTTGCAGAGTTGGGGCAGCATCTCCCACTAGTGAATACGCAGAAGGGCGGGTTCTACTCAGGGCTTGTGAATAAAATAGAGTCGCCTTGTGCTAGTGTAATAAGAACATTTGATATTTTCTTTTTAAAAAAATATAGATTATACCCTTATGTTCCCAAGTAAACTTTAGATGGAGTTAAATAATTAAATATTTAAAAACACATAGAAGAAGCTAACAGAATATTAAAAGGAATTTTATCCAAGTTAGAAATAAGTCAAAGCTTTCTCAGATTTGAAGCAACAGAAGATATTAGAAAGGGAAAAAAATTACTCAAACGATAATTTAAAACTTATGTACACAGAAAAATGGAAAAGAGCAGATCGGGAAAGCTTTTTGAAGCAATAGAGCAAAGGCTTAATCTGTAACATTTGATGAGCCCTTTAAGGATAAGGATGAGAATAAGGATATCATTAACATATAAATGGGTTATGGATGTAAGTTCAGTTCACATTAGCGGAAATACAGATAATTGACACATGGAAAAACTTTGGCTTTAAGTTATAAGAGAAATATGAGTTAAGGCAACAACGAAGTACCATTTACTCCCTGAATTAGCAAAACATTTTTAAAAACTGCTAACACAAGTCATGTGGAGAGCATTGTATAGTGGGAACCAACATTATGATGTGTATCAGAAGCCATGAAATGGTTTTTATGGTGTACCCTTTATCCAATTACAGAAAGTCCTTTGTGAATTTATCTCAAAGAACTAATTACAAAGATGAAAAAACAAACTCTATACACAAAGTTTTTCATTGTGGTATTACCTATGTTAGTGAAAACAAATGAAAAAGTGTCTAATAATGGAGCAGTTATTAAATAAATTATGATAATATTACCTCTCAGTCAGCCTTTGAAAATGATAATTATGAAGACTAAAAAACCATAGGAAAAAAATTAAAGCATAATGTTACGTAAGAAAAGCAGAGTATAAAATTATGTTACCATAATCACAATTAAAGTTAAGAATGTAGATCTGAGGGAAGGAGATAACTTCCAGAGTCATGGGTAAATTTAGGGCACTGTGTATGGTGACAGTATATATTCACTGGTGTTTACTTATCTTCAAGCTCATCAAGATGTAGGCAATAAATATATACAGCTTTTCTGAGTGTCAGTCATACTTCAATTAAATAAAAAAGTTTACTGCTTTGATTTTGTGCCCTGTGGTCCCATTCAATGTTTTAATCATCTTATAAAAATCATTCTGACCTGCGGGATGTATGCCTTGTTATTGAAGGTTTAAAAATTATAATTTGTGAGAAACAGGTACAGGTAAATTCAGTGCATCAAATTAAAAACAACATAAAAAAGAAAACATGTAGGTCTATGGAAGAAAACTTGAACAAATACTCAAAAATGAGCCTATTATCATAAGTTATTTAAACTGTAGGTGATTTACTTTTCCCCCTTAAAATAGTTATAATAATTTTTTTATAATATTGTATTACAAGTTGGAGATATGATAATAGTAAACAAGAAAGATATGGTTCCTGCTGTTTTGAAACATAATTGAAGTGAATCTATTTATAAAATAGATTCCTAAAAATAAAGACTTATTAAAAGACATAAGATGCATGTGTTCAGACCATTTGAAAACCCAAATATAATGGGTTTCAGTTTTGTGTATTCAAGACTTTTCCATAGACTTAACATGTTTAACCTTTAACTGTAATTCTGGTGTACATAACATCACTCTGTGCTTTTCTCACTCGGCCTTATGTTGTACCTTCTACAGTGTTACGTGGTCTTCATAGTTCTTGAATACAGCCATTTCCTTAAGTTGTTTATTTGCAGCACGTTCCAGTTATAAACTTAAATATCCTTGTGTGTATTTGTTCTTATCCTGTTCCTTCTCTAACAGCCAGCAACCCCAACACGCACAATAGCAGCAACCCCAATTCAGACACTTCCGCAGAGCCAGTCAACACCAAAGCGAATTGATACTCCCAGCTTGGAGGAGCCCAGTGACCTTGAGGAGCTTGAGCAGTTTGCCAAGACCTTCAAACAAAGACGAATCAAACTTGGATTCACTCAGGTAGGAGGAACCCACCCTCAACTTAGGTTTCCCTCCTTGG
Source organism: Camelus ferus (assembly GCF_009834535.1). Lineage (NCBI taxonomy): Eukaryota > Metazoa > Chordata > Mammalia > Artiodactyla > Camelidae > Camelus > Camelus ferus. The sequence goes on along the minus strand of NC_045716.1, from coordinate 13,720,691 downwards.
CTAGGTCCAAATACTTGCTTTCCATGTTCAAAGAGTCTTCTAAGGAACCATATGTTACTCGGCCTTGTTTTTTAGTTTTAGACTGTAACTTTTTCTTAAGCCATTTTCTGCATTTATAAGTGTAGACTACTGTTGTATATATCCATTTATAAATGTATAATTTACTGTTAGGTTAAAATTATTAAGATTTCTCTCAGAACACAGGCCTCTGAAATTAGAATTATACCAATAAGTGACGAGAATTTAAAAGGTTATGTTGGGGGATGACATATACTGAGAGCTTTGTTATTTGAAGAACTTCTGATTCTAGACCTTTGTGCTATATATATATATATATATATGTAGGATTGAGAGGACTAAAGATTACAGGGTCTTTTAGAGTAGCTGAAAAGGGAAGAGTTTGAAAGACTTGTTTAAAAATAGCTTTGGGGGAGAGAGAAAGGGGTGGTGGAGACACACACACACACACACACACACTCTCTCTCTCGCTCACACACACACACACACACACACACACACTCACTCACTCACTCTCGCTCACACTCGCTTGCTCTCTCTCTCTAAGCCCAAAATGAAACTGATTAATCAGACAGGAGTCTGCTGAAGATGAAAGATCCAAATTAATCAAAATCCAAATTAAAATTTTTAAAATGTCACCTAGCAGAGGGCTTTTAAAGTGGAATAAGTTTAATGGTCTAAACAGGCATCTGGGTATATGGCTTTTTTGTTCTAAGCACTCCCACTGACTTAACTCTATGATTAACCTGTCACAAATAATACTTTCAAAGCAGGAAAAGAATTAAACTGAATGACATTTATGTAAAATGATATAAGATCATTAAGAGAAATAAAATTACTGAAGTACAGATTAGATTGGGTGTTTTAATAGAACCAGGAAAAACCGATTGTTTTCTTCCCAGAGAATATAATAATTACTGTTTGAAATTTAAGCCACAACTTAAACACTATCCAAATTATTTTGTGTTGAAAGTACAGCAGTGCACCACCTGCTCTGGTAGCTCAAAAGTCAGGGATGACATCCCTGCATGTTTTCTGTGGGTTTTTAAGAGCAGACTTTTTATTCCTTGTATTTCTGTGGAAATTTATTTTTGCTCAAAGTAACTAATCATACATTGGGAACATAAAATGATTTTTAAAATAGATATACTTTTAGAGACAATACTGTTACATTTGTGAAGACTTTTAGTTTTGAAGAAACAAATTACAATTCAGAAGTATTTTAGTATTTTTGAAACATCTGAACGATCTGGCTTGTTTTTAAAAAGAAAACTTAATGATACAACTAGATGGATGGGGTAAATTAATGAGCTTAAATAAGTATAAGGCTGGCATGTTTAGCAGTGCTTCAGCTTTTAGGCCACTAGCACAGCATACTCTTGGGTTCCCTAGGAAATCGTTGCCCGAGTGATATGCCAAGGATGTTAAGGCTTTTAAAAATCTTTAACTTTTACCCAAAGAGTGGTTTACCTTCCTGTGGCATTTGACCCCAGCAGACTGCCAGTACTGTTTCTTCCTTTTTCTCTCTCTCTCCTTTTTGTGTGAAGGAGCTTCCCCGTGGTCTGGTGTTCCGCTTTATGGTTTTAGCCTATTATTTGGCACAACTGTTCCTTATTTTTCAAAACGACTTTGACAAAGCAGTGGCAACATTTCAGAAACCTTGACTGCGTGGATTAAAGCACATATTACTGGTGCAGAATGGGAAGATCAGTGTTTGCTTTTAAATCAGATACTTCAGTTGTTGTTTTTCAAACATTGCTTTGTACCCCATTTATTTATGAAACACAGAGTAAGTTAGACATTCAAGTTATTAATTAAGACAAACAAAAAAAAAACTCCTATTCCCTGAGTAAATACATGTGTTGTTAGGCTTTTTAAACAGTAGTTGTTGTCTAACTACATAATTGGTTATTAAAGGATTACTGTAGATGTCATTATGTAATTAGAAGGCAAGCCATAGTACAGCACCATCACATGTGGTTCATTCATTATTTCCTAATCACAATCTTTGTTCCTTTTTAAAAAAAAATCAAAGGATATAATATAGCTCAGATTAAATGTGAGTCAACTGCTTCAAATTTACTTTGTGAAGGAGAACCCAAAAGCAAGTGAGTGAGGTGTGTTACAAGAGCACTAAACCAAACTTACATCAAATTAGTGAGAATTAGTATATTAACTGAGGCATCTGTTGCTTTTTATTTAATTAAGTCATTTAAATGTGAAGGAAAATTGTATTATAAATCTCAGTTAAGTGGATTTGTTATGTTTTGCCACAGTTTTAGTTGATGGCATAATTTTATTTCCAGCCACCAACTTGAGGCACTGTCTCTTATTCTTATTATGATGTCATTTTTGAATAGGTATTCTATTTTTTGTTTATTGTCAATATTGTTACTTTTTAAAGAAAGGTCTTAAACAAAAGTTTGTGAAAAAATTTTAGTGAATTATGCAGTTATAATAAACAGGAAACATTGCCATCTGGCTCCTATAGCAGGTCTTACATTCAACAATTGCAAGGTTTAGTTGGCCCTAGTTTTTTTGGAAGCTATAATTTAACAGATAAGGTGACCAAGGCATGAATATATGTGACACACAGAGCATAGTCTAGTGCCTGACGTACAGTAGGCACCTAGTGAATACTTGTTGACTGAATGAAAACTTCATAAACATAACAGAGATAACGATGTAGATAAGTCTATAGATATACCTATAGATATTTTTGTATATAGAGATAATGATAACATTGACGCCCCACTCACACTACTCTGGTTCTTTGAGTTTTACTATAATTGGAAGGAAATCAATAAGCGGTCCACTTCTGTTCTAGCTAGATGGTATATGCAGAGCTGTTAATAAAACTTTCTGTGTTGATGGAAATGTTCTGTATTTGTGCTGTCTAATATAATAGCCACTATCCACTTGTGGCTATTGAAAACCTGAAAGGTTAGTGGCGCCAAGGAACTGAATTTTTAATTTATCTGATTTGAATTAATTTAAATTTAAATAGTCACATGTGGTTGATGGCTAACCTACTGGAAAGATTAGAACATAGATCAGTGGCGGGGAGGGCATAGCTCAGTGGTAGAGCGCATGCTTAGCATGCATGAGGTCCTGGGTTCAATCCCCAGTACTTCCTCTATAAATAAATAAACAAACAAACCTAATTACCTCTCCCCCGCAAAAACAAAACGAACAAGCAAACAGAACATAGAGCAGTGGGAGTTCAGGTATTCTCATTGCCTCATTTTATCTTACAGTTTCAACATTTCTCCTCTGTTAAACTTTTTGTCTCAAGTTTCTCACCAGTAAGAAAATGGAGTTTAAAAAGAAATGTCTCAGAGGAAGAATATAGCTCAGTGGCAGAGCCCATGCTCAGCATGCATAAGGTCCTGAGTTCAGTCCCCAGCACTGCCATTAAATAAACAAACAAACACACCTGATTACCTCCCCCCACAAAAAAATTTAAAAAGAGAGAAAGAAATGTTTGTTCTCTTCCTTGACTACCACCTAATTCAGATGCAAATAAACAATGTACTGTCCAAGGGAGGGATAAATTTGGAATTTGGAATTGACAAATACACACTACTATCTATAAAACAGATGAACAACAAAGACCTACTGTACAGCACAGGGAACTATATTCAATATCTTGTAATAATTTATAATGGAAAAAAATCTGAAAAAATACATATCTATAGATATAGGTATATATAACCAAATCACTTTGCTGTACATGTGAAATATTGTAAGTCATACTTCAATTTTTTTAAAAAAGGTTTAAAAAAAATGTACTATCCAAAAGGTGAATTGAAGGGCTGGGAGTCAAAGGACAAAAATAATCCTAATTCAAAATGAGTGTTGCCGGGATAATTGGGAGTTGGCTGTCTCATAGTAGAGTAAGCTGTGTAGCATTTTGGACCAGAAATGTTGCCTTTCTGCCCTGTCCCTTAACTAATTGAAATGAGAGCATGAATCATTTCCACTCCATGAGCTTCTGTTACCTACATACACAGTAACTATTCAGATACGGCTTTTTTCAGCTTTAACAAGAGAAATTCAGCTGGAAGAAAAGCACTGTATACATTTCAAAGGTTATAGGCTTATAGAGAAAGATATTTTTTGTAATATATTCAGGGGATCATTGTTCTATTGCTATAAGGTTACCAAGTTTCCAGTGCCCATAAAGGTTTGACTAAATGGGTCAAACCTCTCTACTGTGAATTTCTATCTCTATAACGGTTACAAAAGTAGTCTTTTTAGAATACCTGGTTTTTGTAACAAACTTTGAAATCCAAACTAGGGGTGGAAAAGAGATTTTTTTCACTGCTTCCAGAAATACTTTACAGGAAAAAAAATAAAAGAATGAGGCATCATTTCTAAATTTTAAAGTGATTTATGGGAAGTTTGGTTAGTTTAGAAATACCTAAGTTTATCTAGACAGTTAGATCTATTAACCCTGTAGGGGATACAGGTTAACTGATATTTAAACATTACTTGGATCACTTTTGGTTACATCAGTTAAGGGACTTGTTAGAATATCAACAAATCACTTGAGAGTTAGTAGAAATATTTGATTATCTTAATCATTACATAAGGTAGCAACAAGAGACTGCAGATGGGGTGAATATGGGACAGTTTTGAATGTTGTCATGATCAAGGCCTAACTGAGTCTTCACTAGAGTACTGTGCTCAGCTTAGGGACGGATGTTTTTGTGGAACCCAGTCAATGATTGTTGATTCTTTGTCTGGAGCGGTTATTGGAGCAGCACCCTTGAGTGAAGACTGTTTAGTTGAGTGAGATGACTCTCTCTTCTCTTTCTTCGTCTCCCCGCTCCTGCTCTGTATTCCTGTGCAGGGCGATGTTGGGCTCGCTATGGGTAAACTGTATGGAAATGACTTCAGCCAAACTACCATCTCTCGTTTTGAAGCCTTGAACCTCAGCTTTAAGAACATGTGCAAGTTAAAGCCACTTTTGGAGAAGTGGCTAAATGATGCAGGTGAGTCGATATATAAACAGTTTCCTCATTGTCCGTTGAAATTTTACAAGAGTAATTGTTGTATAAATCGGAGTTTATATTTCTTACTACATTGTTGGTACTACAGAACCTTAAAATAAAGCTCACTAATCTTGGGAGGATCAGTAAAAATCATGGCTACATAAATCAGAGAGCTAATTTATTTTAATAACCTAGTAATTACAGTGTATACAATCAGCAGTAATTTTTAGCCTTGGAATATTCTTGTATTTGAGCCCAGGGTGAGGGACAGCTGAAGGAAGAGGATAAGAAAACCTATGTATTTAAATAAATTTGAAAAACAAGTTTATTGAGTCTTTCTCAATGAGTTATCATAAATCTATTCCTGATTATATTTCTGCTTTGTTATTAAAAATGATCATATATTGGTATGTATATACAATATAATATCACTCAGCCATAAAAGAGTGAAATAACTGTCATTTGTTAGCAACATGGATAAACTTAAAGAATATTATATTTAGTGGAGTAAATCTGACAGAGAAGGTTTTTCTGTGTGATACCACTTGTATGTGGAATCTAAAAAGTAACACAAATGAATCTGTGTACAAAACAGAAACAGGCTCATAGACATACAAGACAAACTAATGGTTACAAAACAGGAGAGGAACGGGGGGAGGGACATATTTAGAGTATGGGATTAATGGATACAAGCTACTATACATAAAATAGGTAAGCAATAAGGATTTACTGTATAGCACAGGGAATTGTGCTCAATATCTTGTAATAACCCATAATGGAATATAATCTGAAAAAACATATAACTGAATAACTTTACTAATCACCTGAAACTAACACAATATTGTAAGTCGACTATGCTTCAGTTTTTTTTAAATGACCACATATTTCATACATAAAAAATTGAGCTGCAAGTTTTAACTTACGTGTTTTGTGCTGAGGTTTCTTTTTTGGAAAATTTGGATTTTGAGTCACAGAATCATAACCTGTGAGTGCTGTAAGGAACCATAGAGATCCCCTGGACTGTGGTTCTCCTGGTGGATGTGGACAAAAATCAGGTCTCTGGAAAAGACAGACCTGTAACACCCACCCTTGGACAGTCTGATTTCATATTTCTAGGTGAGGCCTCAGCATTTGTAATCTTACTGAGTTCTGCAGGTGAGAACCACTGGCCACCTCCCTCCATCTCATTTTATGTAGAGTGGAAAGAAACTTAGAGATGTCTGTGACATGCCTAGGGTCATTAACTATTAAATGACAGAACTTTGTTTAAAGTTTTAAGAATTTAGAAGTGTTTCATTGTTTGGTTTGGGGGGCTAGGGGTGCCCTAGATCATACCAGTGAAATAAAATGATAGGTCATTTGCAAGATAAATATTAATCACTCAATAACTTCCAAGAAGATTTCTTTCTTTTATCCTTAGAGCTAATAAATAAATAAGCAAACAAACCAAAACATAAGAACAGAACTCAGAAGAGGTAGAGCTGAGTATAAGGGTAGGAATAATAACCTGCTCTCTCAGAAACAAATGAAAGCGTAATGGTGACAATATAGTCAACCGTCCTGAGATAAAGAGTGCCGGTGAGAGCAGCAGGAGTGTCCACGGCAGTGAACAGTGTTTTCATGTAGGTTATGAAAACCTTTTCATGCTTGTTTTTAGCTTAAAATATTTTGGTCAGTTTGTTGTTAATATATGTATTATGTGCATGAATCATGCACAGTTAATTTGATTTCCATATTTTCTTCTTCCTTACAGAGAACCTCTCATCTGACTCGGCTCTCTCTAGCCCAAGTGCCCTGAGTTCTCCAGGGCTGGGAGTTGAGGGCTTGAACCGTAGGAGGAAGAAACGCACCAGCATAGAGACCAACATCCGTGTGGCCTTAGAGAAGAGTTTCTTGGAGGTTGGTGAGGTTTTTACTTTTCATGTACGTGGGATTATCTGTATGGTACTAATGTTAAGTGCTGTAGACAATAAAATACGGACTTGCAAGCATCAGCCGTTATGGATACTTACAACATATTGGAGAAAATAGGACAAAGTAAGTTACTGAACGTAGGAAACAAAACCGGAGTGCTTCCAGGTTCAGGAGAGACCCGTGGATGTGAGCCCTCAAGGTGAGAGAGGTGGCAGCTGTTAGAGTTGCACAGGGATTCCACAGACAGGGAGGGGCGGGAGGAAAGCACTTCAAGCAGAGGCATCCGGGGAGGAAAGCCATGAGATGTATCAGGGGAAACACGAGTAGTTTGGTTCAGCTAAATTCTGGTGCTTACGTCCTTAGAATAGTAGTGTGGGACCAGAACACCAAAGGCCTTGATGGGCTATGGAGTTCAGGTTACTTCAACAGATACTTGGCTTTTGAGGGTGGGAGAGAGGGAGGGGGAGTTACCGGGGACTATCACAGTCAAAGCTTCCAGCACGATTTTGACTTCTCTAATTCAGAAAGAGCTTGAGCACAGGGGAAGGAGCACTGAATACAGGAGTCCTGCCACTTAACGACTGTGTGATTGGTCAAGTTACTTGATTTCTTAAGCTGAAGTCCCTTTATCTGTGAAATAACGGCCTTTCCTTCCCAACTGTCTCACTGCCTGCCTCACACTATCCAAGCGAGATTGTGTTGTGTCGCACTGAGAAAATGCTTATTATTCTTATTCTGAAAACAATAAGGTGCTGTTTTCATTCAAGATTAATTGCCATTAGTATAAAAAATATATAAATATTCAAGAATAACTTATTCTAAGTTAATATGACTACATTTAATAAATACATGTTCATTAGAATGTCTGTCTGTAGAAGTTCTTTGTTAAAAGTGGACTAACATGGTCACGTGTATCCCAACTGCGTTCTCTGACTTGTTCCTCCCTGTTTGTTTATTCAGTTAATGACGTGATTATGCCAGTAGTTCAGAAAGTTTTTCCAAAAGGTGATTTTTTTTCCCCTTCAGAATCAAAAGCCTACCTCGGAAGAGATCACCATGATTGCTGATCAGCTCAATATGGAAAAAGAGGTGATTCGTGTTTGGTTTTGTAACCGCCGCCAGAAAGAAAAAAGAATCAACCCACCGAGCAGTGGTGGGACCAGCAGCTCACCTATCAAAGCAATTTTCCCCAGCCCAACCTCACTGGTAAGGATGAAAAATAGGGATGCAGGCTCAAGGTCAGTTTTACAAATGACCTGTCAAAAGAATTTATTTCATTATAGGAATCTATTGTATTTATTCCCGTTGAATAAAGGCATATAAATATATTTTATATGTTACCAGAGTAATTAAATCTCATGTTGTTATTAACCCGAGAACTTACTGATCTTTCTTTTTTTAAAGTAAACAGTTTTAATCCTTTCCTATTTCATTGCAGTTCATTGTTCTCTTCTTTGGTATAGTTTATTAGGTTATTCTATAATTGTGGGGAGTAAATTTGCAGCTGATTCCAGTTATCTCAAAAAAATCTTTACTTGCTTTTTATTCACATTGGGTTCTAAAGCCTAGTTTATTAAACTTTTACTTACATGATTAAGTGACAATAAATTCTCAGATAACCTCTGAACTTGTAATAAAACAGTTGTCTCAGATCTTTACTCAAACATGTGGGCCTTTGATTTGTAGCCTTACTGAGTAACCTCTGCTGTTTAACATTAGGGTAGTGTTCCTAGACTGAAGGGACCTGCAGTGGTCATGTGACTCCTTTGATCTCTGGGGCAGTTGTAATTGTGATGCCACCTTTCAAACTAGTGTTCCAAAGACAAGAAGATTGTTGAGTTTGCATTTCGGATACTTTCTTGTTAATTTATTTTTAATTCATTTGAATCTGTTCTAGGAGGTTTTTCAAACTAAGGTCATCATTAATAGCACTTACTAGTTTGTTAAGTGAAGGTTATTGTTGTTAAATGGTGAGGCTTTAATCATAAAGTTTATGGGCTAGTAGCTGTGAAAGAGATAGTCATTAGGTACAGTTTTGTTTTCTGTAGGTGGACTAGTTGGTGTTTGGGATTTATTTGTACTAGAAAAAGGAAGAAAGGAAGGCAGTATTTCTTACAACACTGTAGAAATACTTATTTCAAAAGGAAACTGTCAGTTTTTTAAAATTTGCTTTGGATTCTTTCCATAATGTCATAAAACCAAAAACAAGACAGTCTTGTCCTCATAGAGTCAAAAATAAAAGTAATAAGAACTCCAGATTCCCTGATCCTGTTGAATAGTTTTCTTGTTTAGATTAAGTTTATAATTGGTATAATATTTCTTACTGATTAGATAGTATCTGACTCAGCATTATTGAAATTTGAGAATATTTTTATTCTTTTTAAAACTTGGGGAAAGCCATTTGTAGTATCAATGAAAAATCGTCTACTAAGAGCAATCTCAGCATAAGCCAGGTTTCTCAGTTCCAAGGTCAAAAAGTAATTAATATCATTTCCTTTTAGATTTTTATTTTATTCTACTGTATCTAGAATTTGAAATTTTTTATAGGCAAAATAAGTCTAGAATATGAGCTTAAATTTTAAAATTTTGACTTTTAAATGCTTTTGCATATTTTCACTTCTGACCTCTAGGTGGCAACCACGCCAAGCCTTGTGACAAGCAGTGCAGCAACTACCCTCACCGTCAACCCAGTCCTCCCTCTAACCAGCGCTGCGGTGACTAATCTCTCTGTTACAGGTAAGCAGCAGCCAGGCTTTGCAGCACTGAGGCAAATGGTAGGTTTGTGTGAGAATCTGCCATTAAATTATGAATTAAGACTCTAACTAAAGATATATATTGCTTTTTTAAAAAGTTATGTATGAAAACCTGAACTCCAAAAATATTATGAATAATACATTTTTCAGAAAGACTATTTTCACATGAAGATTTTTCTCATCTTTTTTCTTTCCCACATTAATCTATCTTCTACATTGCTCCCAGAGTTACTTTTTTTTAAGTAACTCCTCTCCCTTAAAAACCTTCAAAAGCTGAAGCTTTTTGTATTTAGGAAAACATCCAGATCATCATGAAGTCATAAATTATTTCAAGTCTGGACCTTATCTTCCACTAGTCTTTTCTCCATCCCATCTTCAGCACACAGGAGGGCTCCTCCATACCCTTGTGAACATCCCTATAGCCTAAAATGTTGCCCATTCCAACCTCTTCTTCTTTCTGATAGTGATGAAACTGTCCCAGCTTAGGTATCAATTCTTGGAAATATTCTTTAGCTTTTTCAGGAAATTGTTTATTTCTACATGCCTGTATTATAAACAATTAAATTTTTACACTCTGTCAACAGACTACTTCTCAAAAGATTTGAATATTCTTTTTAAAATATCAATGCCTAAAGTTAGTGCTTGGCACACTCACTATAAAATAAATAAATTTTGTCCCTTTAATTAGCACATTTCCCAAATACATTTAAAATACTTAAAAATAGATTTAAAAATTTCTTATGTATAGCACAAGGAACTATATTTGATATTTTATAATAACCTTTTGAAAAAGAATATGAAAATGAGTATATGTATGTATATGCATGACTGGGACATTATGCTGTATACCAGAAATTGACACATTGTAACTGACTATACTTCAATTAGAAAAAAAAAACAAGATGTAACCAACAAAGAAAACAAACCAAAAAAAACCCACAAAAATTAGGTAACTTAGTGTCATCATCAGAAGTTTTTTAGTGATACATAATGCAGAAGGCATTTTATAATTATTCACCAGGCTGATTATGTGCTAGTAAATGATTAGATGGATTTGTGACATTTTACAATGAAGCTTAAATTTAACCTGGAGTTGGGGGATTTGGTTTTCTTCACTCATATTTCAGGTTCATGACGCTACTTTGGCTCTGTGACCTAACCATGACGTTAAAATCGAATAAATGGCTTTATATAGTAATTGAATTTCTAAGTTATTAGACAATTGTATAGTATTTGTTTATTTAAAACAATACTTTTTTTACCTCTTTTTGGGTCTTTGACCCCTTTGAAAATTTATCGAAAGCTATAAACTTTCCCCCTCACAAAACAGACATACCCACAATTTTTAGTAAAATATAAGAATGTTTATAAATGACAAACCTCATCAGTCTCCACCTCACCATGGCTTGCCATTTGCAGATGTCTTAGGGGCCCACAGATTACAAATTAAAAGCCTCTGTTCAAGAGTATATAGTATTCAGCACCTCAGGTTAATAAGCAAACTGTTGGTGATTGGTTGCCATTATGTTGGGCGCCAAAACATGAAATTCCTGCCTTTGAGGAACTTACTGTCTACTCAGACTGCCACTGGTTGTTAAATTGTGTACTTTACCTCCTAAACAAAATATAAATCTTATTATGTTAGGTCTAAAGATACCCTATCTTTTGCAGAAAAATTCTGAAACAATTAATTTTAAGAACATATACATACTCAAAGCTAGCAAAATTTTTTTATCATTTTTTATCTTTTTTTAATCTTAAATGACTAATCAAATTTTCTTAAACTTGATTACTCATCTCATTCATGCAGATTTAATTAAGAGTTTTCTGAAATGCTAGTAACTTTTTGGGGAATGAAATTTTTCTTTAATTATTAAAATATTTAACATAGGAAATTCAAATAGAAAAGACACAGTCAAAATGAATAATATTTTTATTTTGTCTTTTTATCTTTTTTATATGTACAATTCTAATAGTACTTACAGTGATGTATCTTTTTTTTTAACTTAACATCTTAGTAGATATCTTCCTTTGTTATTAATAGTTTTTACATTTCTACTTTTGATTTGCCTTTGTCGTATTGTTTGCATGGTAATTTCATAGACATTTCCATATGGTGCCATCACAGTTAAGTTCTAGCTAGGTGATCCACTTTTCCAGTTTGAAAATTATTGCAGTTATTACATCCCAGGAAACCCCTCAGTCTCCAAGCCATACATCTTGTCTCGCTTGTTCACTTTTGTATTCCTTGTGTCTAGCACATCACCTAGCATGTATGATACCCAGTAATTATTAAGTGAAGTTTTCATTATTGTAAATAATGCTATAAAGAGCACCTTTATACATATAGCTGTTTCTTAAATTTTATATTTTTATGTAATTTCAGACTTACAGAAGTTATAAGAATAGTACAGGAGAAATCCTAAATTTCTTCCTCACATTTTCCAAATATTAAAACCTTGCTGTATTTGCTTTCTCACTTCTTTTTCCTCATTCTGTGTGTTTCTCTTTGTGTGTGATTTGTTTCTGAACTATTTTAAGAGCAAGTTGCAGATATGCCCCTTTATCCCTAAATGCTTTACTGTGTATATTTTTATAAACAAAAAATTACCACATATAACTAGGGTACAGTTATCAAAAATCAGGATATTAACATTAGCTCAATAATATCTCGTAAACAGTTCACGTTCAGATTTTGCCAGTTGTACCAGTAATATTCCTTATAGCAAAAGAAAATGTAAGATCATGCCTTGCATTCAGTTGCTGTGTCTTTTTAATCTCATTTCATTTGACAGTTTGAGTCTTTCTTTGTGTTTTGTGACACTGATTTTTTTTTTTAACTATAGCTATCCCCTTAATTTGGATTTACCTGGTTGCCTCATGATTAGATTCAGATTACATGGTTTCGGCAGGAATCCCTCGTAAATGATGTTGAGTTCTCCTTTGTGCATGACTTGGAGACACATGCTGTTGATTAGTCCCACTACTGGTGATATTAACTTTGATAATTTCATTAAGGTGGTATCTGCCAGGCTCAGTCTCATCTTAAAGTTTCTCTGCCTTGGGCCTAGAATCAGCCTTCAAGGATCCCTGGTTTCTTTTAGTGAGAAACAGTGCTTAGAAACCAAGATCTAGGCACTATAAGTGCCCGTTGATACTTTGTGGTCATTGTTTCCAGGACGTATCAACAGAAGGAGATGTACATACACATATATAATGTATATATATTATATGTGTGTATAGATACACACACATATGTATATTTATATACGTACATCCACACACACATCTATGTGCATTTTTCTTTATCCAGCTGTCTACTTACATTAAAATCCACAAGTTCATACTGATATCTCCAGTTCCATTCCATTACCCTATAATTCGTTCTTTTCTATCCTAACCTCTCTGCATATTTTAACTCCCTTCTTAGTGACAGTGAGTAAGTAACCTGGCTCCCATTTTCAACAAGTTACTTAATTGTTTCGTCGTATGGTGAAGAGAAAGTGGTTTCAAAATTGCTAACCTATGCCTCTGAAAAGAAAAAAGCCTACTAATTCCAGTATTTGTTCAGAACTCTTGTCTTAAGCCTGAAGGCGTGAAGTCCAGATATTGCATTCAAAAGTTTTTTATTAGTCCTTTTTGTATCCTCTTCAGTGTAGTTACATTATTCATTTGAAATTTAGTTCAGTTTATTTGTATTCGATATTAATGTTTTTCCTCCCATCCTTGTGTTTTTTTTTTAAATATATGAGATATTAACATGGTTTTAAAAGTCAGGACTATACAAAAAGTTCCCCTCAGAGAAATGTCATTCCCTTCTGTCATAATTCTCTATATCCTTTCCCTCCCATTCCCATTTATGCCCTTCCTGTGTTTCTTTTGAATGAGAGAGAGATGTATTTTTTTTAATTTACCTTTGTTACTTTAAAGCTAGCATACTATAAATGATCTTTTGCGCTTCGTTTTTCTCGCTTAACAGAACATCCTGGAAATTACTCCACATTAGTTTCTAGAAATCTTCATTATTTTGTTTCATTATTGCAGAGTACTCCATTATGTGAATGTACTGCAGTTTGTTTAACCCCATTCCTGTGGTCTGGACATTGTAATTGTTGTGTGATTATAAACTATTCTACAGGAATAACCTTGTGTATATTTGTGTGTGTGTGTGTGTGCTGTTGGAAGTGTGTCTTGAGGGTAAATTTCTAGAAGTAGAATTGCTGTGTCAAAAGGTACACGCCTTTTGTAATTTTGCAGGATGCTATCAAATAGCCTTCCACACAGATTGTACTTACTTTCACTCCCACTAACTATATGAGAGAGCTGGTTTCCCCGTAGCCTCTGCAACAGAATGGTATACTTTTTAATTTTTGCCAATCAGATATGTGAGAAATCGTATCTCAGTGTACTTTAAATTTCAATTCTCTAATCATGTGAAGTTGAACATCTTTTCATATACATAAAATCCATATCTCATCTTTTATAATAGTGAAATAGGTGTGTTTCAGGTTGACTGATCAGTGTTGCACAGGCTATAAATTCCAGTACAAAGGAAGTAGTAAGAGCCAAAGTTGTTGTCTTCTTTCCAACCATGTTAATTTTCTGTTGGTACATAATAAATGACCACAAACATAGTGGCTTAAACCAATACTCACTTACTATCCCACAGTTCTGTTGGTTGGAAGTTTAATCTGGGTCCTTTTCTTAGACACTTACCAGGCTAAAATCCAGATGTTGGCTGGGGCTCTGACCTCATGTGGGGCTCAAGATCCTGTTCCAAGTTCATTAGTTGGAAGAATTCTATTCCTTGTGGTTATAGGACTGAAGTCCCCCTTTTTTTTTTTTTTTTTTGGCTGGCTGTCAGCTTGATCACTCTCAGCTCCTGCAGGCTAACCTCAGGTCCTAGCTTCATGATATTCTCACAACATGGCAAGTTCTTCAAAGCCAACATGAGAACCTCTTCAGTCAGCTACTGTGGAGGGTCTTATATAAGATAAGGTAATCAATCCTCTCACCTTTGTCATTTAATATAACCCAACTAAAGGAGTGACTAGTTCCTTTTCTCATCATGTTCACAGATCTGTCCATACTCAAGATAAAGGAATCATACGTCTGGATTTTGACATCTTCCTTTAAAGAGCTTTTGAGTTTGCTTTGGCAGGCAAATAAGTTAGTACAGATCAGTTTGATCTTTTCAAGTCTTATTTTTTAAGCTTTGTTAGGTTGGACATAGAGTAGCCTTCACTAGTTTAACTCTGCTGCTAAGGTGTGGCCCTTCTGGGGTCTCTACTGAGTGCCCAGATATTCAACAAAGTTTCTCCTCTCTGTTTAGCCAGAACTGGAGTATCTCCCTGTCCTACATGAATTCTGAGGATCATTCAGTTCACAGCCTCCCCGCCTGGACTCACGGAGTTTCCCTATGCACGTGCAGTTTAGTATTCAACCAAAGATCCAAGGGAACCCCTATGCACATTCCTAGAGTGCTTTCTCTATTTAGTTTCTTCCTTTCCTTTACCCTCTCCTGCAGCTTTCAACCATTTCCGCATCCAGTGACTGGTCTTTGTCTCCTTGATTCATTGAAATTGCTGCGCTCTATCTAGTTTCCTCTTTGGATGCAGCAGTTTGGAAAGTGCTTCCAGATGAAGTCCAAGTGATTGTAGGGCTTGCGTCATTTGTTTCCCTTTTTTCAGGCATCACAGCCCTGTGCTGCCAGTTTTCTCACGTCTGAAGTATTTTCTCACATTTCTCTATTCTTGTTACGGTGAAAGGGTGAGTTTGCTATCATTAACTTTTTTTTAAAATTGAAGTATAGTCAGTTACAATGTGTCAGTTTCTAATGTATGGCGTAATATCCCAGCCATGCATATATATACATATATTTGTTTTCATATGCTTTTTCATTAAAGGTTACTACAAGATATTGAGTATAGTTCCCTGTGCTGTACAGAAGAAATTTGTTTTTTTATCTATTTTTATATATAGTAGTTAACCTTTGCAAATCTCAAACTCCCAAATTTATCCCTTCCCACCCCTTTTCCCCCAGTAACCATGAAATTGTTTACTATGTCTGAGTCTGTTTCTGTTTTGTAGATGAGTTCATTAGTGTCCTCTTTTTTCTTTGTAGATTCCACATATGAGTGATATATGGTATTTCTCTTTTTCTTTCTGGCTTACTTCACTATAATGATGATCTCTAGGTCCATCCATGTTGCTGCAAATGGCATTGTTTTATTCTTTTTTGTGGCTGAGTAGTATTCCATTGTATAAATATACCACAGCTTCTTTATCCAGTCATCTGTCGATGGGCATTTAGGTTGCTTCCACATCTTGGCTATTGTATATAGAGCTGCTATGCCATCATTAACTGTCGTGGTCAAAGGGAAAGTCTCTAAAAATGTTAAATTAGTAATCAGCATTTGTGATTGTGACAAGGTCTAAGGTGACCCTTTATGGTGCCTTCCTCCCAGTGTTCATGCCTTTGTATAATCCTCTCTTGAGTGTGGGCTGATCCTTTGGCTTGCTTCCCATCAGTAGAATGTGTCAAAGGTGACAGAACATCTCTCCACGTTTACATTACATTTGCAAGACTGTCTTGTTAGCAGACTTACTCTAGGGACCCTCTTCACCAGTCTGGTGAAGTAAGAACTGAGGAAGTACACAAATCAGGGAACTGAGGGTGACGTTTAGGCACTAAGGCAACCTTCAGCCAACAGCCAGAAGGAAGCTGAGTTCTTAGTCTGGGACAGCAGGCAGAGTCTGCCAAATTTCTGCCAAGAACCCAAGTGAGCTTGGCAACATACTCCTCCCCAGTCATGCCTTTAGAGTGGAGGAGAATCTGGCTGACACCTTGACTATGGCCTTGCAGAGGACCAGCTCAGCTGTGCCTGGACACCTGACCCACAGAAGCTATGAGGTCACAAGTGTCTGTTGTTTAATGCTGCTAAGTTTTTGTGGTACTTTGTTAAATAGCAGTCAAAAAGGAACACAGTAATACTATGTTTGTATAAATATTATTCAGGGCCAGTTCATATGATTGAACCTATAGGGTAAAAAATGTAATCTTACGACACTTAAACTTTGCCTCTTTGAAAGAGAAGATTACAAGAGTTGATGTCAAATGGATTTTCTTTCCTTATTCTTGTCAGCAGTTGCTCAAAATCATGCCCCATTTTAATTTTTTTCCTATTTAGACCATAACTTTCTTACCATAGCTTCTTTTTCTCTGACATTTCTATCCTGCCCTTCTTTTTTGTTGTTGTTGTTGACAAAAGTTGTATATTCTTCCACCCATATTATTTGTTAAAGACATCCACTGTCTTCATCATACAGCTTACCTAGTGCAATCTGCTTTCTTCCTGAAGACCATCTCCTTGGGATCTCTGTGATTGCTTACTTTAATTTCTTTTCATTGTGTCCTGTGTTAGATACAGTATTTCTAAGCTCCCATCTCCCTCTACCTTTTACTCTCAAGTAATTTTTTTTCTTTATTTAGAAACGTATGGGAGAGAAAATTTCCAAGTATATGCATAACTGAAAAGTATTTTGCCCTTGGAGTTTATTTGTAGTTTGTCCAGAAATAGAATTTTAGGTACAAAATTCCTTTTCCTTTGCATTTAGAAGGTATTGCTCTGTTGCGTTTTAGATTCCAGTATTGCTGATAAAAAGCCTGATTTCAGTCTAATTTTTGTTGGTAATTTCTTTTTTTTCCCTCTGTAAACTTTAAGGACCTTTTTATCCTAGGTGTTCTGAAATTTCACTAGAAGGCATCAAGGCATGGGACCTTTAAAATTTATCCTCTTTGGCCTTCAGTGGGCATTTTCAATTTGAATTAATGTCTTTCTTCAACTCTGGTAATTTATCCTTGTTCTTTATTTCTGGAACATATTTTAAACACACTTTAAGGATATTGACTTTTTAAACTTTTTTAAAACTTTTGTTGTTGTTGTTTGTTTGTTTTTTATGAGGAGGAGGTAATTAGGTTTGTTTATTTATTTGTATTTGGAGGAGGTCCTGGGGATAGAACCTGGGACCTCGTGCATGCTAGGCATGCGCTCTACCACTTGAGCTGTACCCTCCCTGCTTAAACGAACTTTAAGCTTTCGAAATTGATCCTTTATATCTTTAACTTTTCTCTTGTGTTTTTCATTTCTTAACTTTTTATACTTTGTTCTTGGAAATATATCCTGAATTTGATCGAATTGTTCCTATGTTCTCGTTTTTTATGATTGTCATTTATATATTTATCCCAAAATTGTATTTTTAATTTACAAGAACTTTTCTTTTTTCTGATTCCTCCTTTTTACAGCCATCTATTTTTAATTTGTAGGTACAGTACAAATTAGAATTGTGTTTAACTTGTTTCTTCTGTCCTCGATTCTGCTTACTCATTTTGTTGTTTCTTTTGTGCTGTGGATGCCTTTCATTGTCCTGGTGATTTTTGGTTATTTAGTCATAGTGATGAATGCAAGACTGTATTATTTAGTATCAGTCACTGGTGGGGCTTTTTCTACCATTGTGCAGCATCCTCTCCTCTGACTGAAAGGGAGCTGTGAGCTGTGAATGTGGGGAGAGAACTGCCTGTGGGTGGAAAGCAGGCAGGCAGACCAGGCTCTGCCCTCACACCTCCTTCAAATGAGTGGGATGCCTGTGCTTACACTAGTCCTTAACCTTCCACACTCACATTTTTATTTCCCTTGAGGAATGATGGTTGACATTAGTTCTCCTCAGATGAGAAGTCTGGCAGAGGGAGAGAAAGTCCCACTGACAGGGCTGGTGTGTGGACAGTCTGGTCACCCTGATGTCTGCCGTTGTTCCTGCCTTCTGCCTCAGTATTGACAGCTCTGAGCTTGGAATCCCCTCAGGGCCCCATAGGGTAAATGATTCTCACCCTTATCATAGTCTTCTACTGTGCCTTTCTGGACTGTGGTTGGTTTTCCTACCACCCAATTTCAATTTCTTCGTCATTTCTGCAAATATGTCAGAATCTCATCTCCTCCGATCCCTGTCCCCGGAACTCTCACTCCCTTTTTTATTCCTTTACCGTTATTTGGTTAGGATTTTAGAAGTGAAGGAAAAAAACATAACTATCTTGTCTGATTGACATGGTCGTTTTTATTTTCCTGATATCTTCCATAGTGCTTGGCACAAAATAGGTCCTTGGTAAACTTTTCTAGAATAAATACAAGAATGATCATGGCTGTACTGCTCCAGAAAGATATGTGTTCCATTGTGTCTTTAAAACTTGCAAAAATTCCACAGCCCTTAATAATCTCAACTAGACATGCTGTTCCCCCAGTTATTTTTCTAAGATAGTATTTCATAATGAACCATATGCAACTCTATACCTGTTATCAGGCCCTCCCCATTCACTTCTTCCCCTACCCATGGCAGTGACTACTCTGTCTCTATGGCTTTGCCTGTTCTGGACACTTCATATAAATGGAATCATATAATATATGACTTTCTATATCTGACTTCTTCCATTTAGCATATTACCTATGTTGCAGAATATATTAGGACTTCATTACTTTTTATGTTTGAATGATATTTCATTGTATGAGTATGCCATATTTTGTTTATTATTCACAAGTTGATGAAAGTTTGAATTGCTTCCAGTTTGGGCCCATTTTGAATACTCTTGCTGTGAGCATTCATGTACAAGTTCTTATGGGTTATATGTTTTCAATTCTCTTGGGTATATATTTAGGAATGGAACTGAACAACTTTATGCCAAAAAAAGTTAAGCAACTTAGATGAAATGGACAAATTCTGAGAGACAAATTACCAAAACTGACCCCAAAAGAAATAGAAAACCTAAATAGACTTAAAACAAGTAAAGTAAATGAGTCAAAAAGAAATGCCCAGGCCCAGATGGCGTTAGCAGTGAATTCTGTCAGATACTTTACAAAGAAGTAGGAGGTGATCTTTAATAATCTCTTCCAGAACATACAGGAGGAGGGACAACTCATTGTATGAAGCCAATATTACCTTGACAAAACTATCACAAGAAGAAAATTATAGACCTGTGTCCCTCATGAAAATAAACATAAAAATCCTCAACGAGATCTTAGCAAATCAAATCCAGCAACATATAAAAAGATTATACATCGTGGCCAAGGAGGGTTTATCCCAAGAACGTAAAGTTAGTTTAATAACTGAACATCAATTAATGTAATATACCATAGTAATAGAAGAAAGGACCAAAGACTTCGTGATCATCTCAATAGATACAGAAAAAGCATTTGACAAAATCTAGCAACACCCATTCATGTTAAAACCCTGGAATAGAAGGTACTTCTTCACCTGACCAGGAGCATCTACTAAAAAACCTACAGGTAACAGCATACTAAATGGAGAAAGACTTGAATGCTTTCCACCCTAAGACTGGGAAGAAAGCAAGAGTGTTTGCTCTCACAGACTTCTAATTAGCATTGTATTAGAGATTATAACCAGCTTAGCAATGGAAAAAAAATTTAAAACATCCAATTTGGAAAGGAAGGAGTTAAAACTGTCTTTGTTTTCATTATCCTGTATGTATAAAATTCCCAAGGAATCCACACACCAAAAAATGTACTAGGACTAATAAATGAATTCAGTGTTGTTGCAGGATACAAAGTCAGTATATAAAAACTCAGTTGCATTTGTATATATACAAATACTCTGTCTCTATGGCTTTGCCTGTTCTGGACACTTCATATAAATGGAATCATATCATATATGACTTTCTGTATCAATGAACTGTCCAAAAAACTTAAGAAAATTATTTTATTTATAATAGCTTCAAAAAGAATAAAATGCTTATGAATAAATATAACAAAAGAAGTACAAGACTTAAACAGTGAAAACTGGCAGTTTGCTGAGAGAAATTAAAGAAGTTCTGAATAAATGGAGAGATATTCCATCTTCATGGTTTGGAAGACTCAGTATTCTTAAGGTGACAGTTCTCTGTAAATTGATCTATAAGTTTAATACATTCATAGTCAAAATTCCAACAGGTTGTTGGGGTTTTTTTTGTTTGGTTGGGTTTTTTGTTTTGTGGAGGTTTGTTTGGGGTTTTTTGTTTGTTTGTTTTGTTTTTTTGCAGTAATTGATAAACTCATTCTAAAATATATATAGAAGGGACCCATCGTAACCAAAACAATTTCGAAAAAGAATGAAGTTAGAGGACTTTCATATCCTGATTTCAAAGCCTACAAGGTGCAGTAAACGAGAGAGTGACGTCAGCACAGGGATAGACATACAGATTAATGGAACAGAAACAAACCTTTAAGTGTGTGCTTTATTTTTGACACAGGTACCAAGAAAATTCAATAGGGAAAGGAAAGTCTTCAGCAAATGGTTCTGGGACAATTGAATATCTTCATTCATGAAAATAAATTAGACCCTTACCTGATACCATGCAAAAATTAACTAGACAGGATCAAAGGCCTAAATGTAGGAAATAAAACTTCTAGAAAAAAAGTAAGAGGAAATCTTTTGTGACCTTGGATTAGAGAGATCATAGCTACAGCATAAACCATAAAGGGAAAAAAAAAAAAAGATAAATTGGACTTCATCAAAAGTAAAATCTTTTGTACACCGGGAGACACCTTTAAGAAAATGAGAAGACAAGCTGCAGACTGGGAAAAGCATTTGTAAATAACATATCTGATAAAAGAATCATATCTCGAACACATAAGGAACTCTTAAAACCCAATAGTAAGAATACAAACAACATAGTTTCCTTAAGGGACAAAAGATATTAATATACATCATACCAAAGAAGACATAGGAATGACTAATAAGCACATAACGCTCAACATTATTACTCATTAGAGAAATTCAAATTAAAGCCATAATTAGATACTAATTCATACTCATTAGACTGGCTATAATCAAAAGCCCCTAAATAACAAGTGTTGGCAAGGAGCTAGAGAAACTAAAACCCTCATACATTGCTAGTGGGAATGTAAAATGATACAGCCCCTTCGGAAAACACTTTGACAGTGTCTTTAAAAGCTAAACACAAATTTACCATCTTACCCAGCAGTTCCCTCAAGGGAAATGAAAACATGTCTACACAAATGATCATAGCAGTATTACTGGTAATAATCAAAGACTGGAAACAAACCATTACCCATCAACTGGCGAATGACTATTAACGCCGTGTGGTCTGTCCTTGCAGTGAAATACTTTTCAGCCAGAAGAAGGAAGTACTGATTTGTGCTGCACCATGGATAAACCTTCAAAACAGTATGCTAACTGAAAGCAGCTAGATGCAAAGGACTACAATCGTAATCGTATGATTCTATTTATGTGACATATCCCAGAAAGGTGAATGTATAGATACAAGAAGCAGATGACTGGAGGCTGTAGGTGGGAGCGCTGAGTGACTGCAGATAGGCACAAGGGATCTTTTTGGGGTAATAAAAGTATCACAAACTGGATTGGGGTGGTGGCTGTACCACTGTATAAATATGTTAAAAATCATTGAATTTTACACATAAATGGGGTGAATTTTGTGATACAAATTGTACCTCACTAAAGCTATTTTTTCAAAAAGATGCAGTGGATGCTTGCTTGGGTAGCACATATACTAAAATCAGAATGATACAGAGAAGGGGGTTAGCAGATACAAACTACTATACATAAAATAGATTAACAACAAGGATTTACCGTATAGCACGGGGAACTATATTCAATATCTTCTTAAAACCTATATTGGAATATAGTCTGAAATATATATAAATATATATATACTGTATATATTTAACTGAATCACTTTTCTAAACACCTGAAACTAAGACATATGGTGAATCAACTATACTTCAATAATTATTTTTAAAAAAACTTTTTTAATTAGAAAACATGAGGTTGGAAGCAGGAGGTTGTGGCACACACTGTATTCTCGCATATAACTTCCTACTAACCTTGTGAGGCAGGTGATAGCATCTTATTTTGTTGTCAAGGACATTGAAGCTCAGCAAGCATCACTTTTCTGATCAAAGTTGTCCAAGTAATTAAGTATCCAAGAATTTAATGTCATAAAAGGTATATATTGATTAAAATGTGATTCACTGGCCGGGAGAGTTAATTTGAAGACCACATTAAATTATTATACTCTAGTGCTCATGTGACATTTATACTGAGGACACACAGAATGTGGTTGGAAGATAACAACCAAAAAAAAACTACTTTGGATGGTTTCTGGAGCCATCATCTTTTAGCCCAGGTTAAATTCGCTGATGAGATTATTGGGATTTTCTTTGTATACATGTGGGATTTTAAGAAAGTGATACTGAGGTGGCCTGAAAATGGCAGTGGGGAGTAAAGAAAAGGCTACTGTAAGCCCTTAACCTCAAGATATGAGCAGTTTCAGTTTCAGAACTTTGAAAGGGAAGTGGTACCCGTAAGTAAAATCAGGTTAGATAAGGTGAGAGATTGGTTAAGAAAAGATTGAAATTATATTGAAATTTCTTAGCAGTAGACAAGAAACGAGAAAAGACATTTACCTTTCTATAGAACACGGGGCAGGTCTTAGGAGAAGAATGTCAAAGTGAAAAAGAATGTATGAGTCTGCCAAACGTAGGACCCAACAGAGCATCAACTGCTCAGTGATATAAATTGATCTGAGAGCTTTAGACCTGAACAAATAATGAAACTGTGATAAATAATATCCCCAAAGATGTACTTACAGACAGCAGCAGTAAAGAGCAGAGTCATCTTTTTTTTTCCATTTTTCAGTTTTATTAGGTAGAATTGTTACAATTTGACTGCACATACGCATATTTATTTTTGAAAAGGACAGAAAGAGAAGTAAATCCTCCCTTTTCAGTTAACAATAAGATATCTTGGTTGGTTCCTTTTTTTTTTTTTTTTTTTTTTAAGAAAAAATAAGACAGATGGATTTGGGGGATGAAAAAGAAATATGTTTACCCAATTCATTCAGAGACTGCCTAACACTTTTGTGCAGCGTGATAGGAGGTGGGAAAAGTAGAGTCAGTTCTGAAAATAGATGGGTGTCTGATTTTCTCCCAGCTCTGTGATACGTGAAAAAAAAATTTCCTTAGAGTTAATGAGATGAGAGTTGAATTCTGTGTGCTTTTCGTAGAGACCAGAAGAAGACTTCAAAAAGATTTTAAAAAGAACAAAACTGCCTGAAGTTTTAATAAGGCTGTTAGGAGAGAAGCCTTCTATGCTTGATAGATTTTATCACAAAGAAAGTTCTTTTACATACATCTTTTTTCTGATGTGTTTATAGGTTTGAAATACTTATTTTGATTGGTCTAGTTCTTCTATCATCTTTGAAGTCTTTTGAACCTCTCTAAAGTATTACAGTGAAATTTTAAAGATGCTTTTTGTCTTTTTGAGTTCTCTATCCAGGGAAAATACCACTTAGGTTCTGCCTTATACATATATGTAGTTGACTATATCCTAGAACATAGTGGCTTTCGCTAAATTAAGTTCCAGCTAGCTCAGGCAGCCTGTTTCTGTAGTATGTAGCGTTTACCTAGTAACTGAAATAACAGGATAATTGGCATCTTCTGCTTTATGGAACATTATCAATACCTTGTGCCTTATGAGTCATTTCTACTTTAGGCAAAGGGACTTAACACTCTTTAAGCCACACTTCTGGAATCCACCAAGCCTAACTTCTAGAGATATTTTAGACCTGTGCTATCAATGTGGTAAGCACTAGACTCGTGGCTTTTAGACATACAAAATGTGGCTAGTTGAAATTGAGATGTGCTTTTCAAAGATTTACTATGAAAAAAATAACTCAATTTTTAAATATTATTTTATGTTGAAATGATAATATTTGGATATATTGGGTTGAATAGAGTATAAGACTGAAATTAATTTCACCTATTTCTTTTTATTATTTTCAATAAGACTACTAGAAAATTTTAAATTACACGTTCATATTTCTATTGGACAACATTGGTATTTCACATTAAACAATTTCAGTGAATGTGTTTAAGTTTTCAATGATTTTTTTTTTCTTTTTTTGGCAGGGTAGGGGGGAGGTCATTAGATTTGTTTGTTTGTTTGTTTGTTTGTTTTTAGAAGAGGTGGTGGGGATTGAACCCAGGACCGCGTGACTGCTAAGGGTGCAATCTACTGCTTGAGCCATACCTCCCTCCCTCAATGATATTTTTAATGTTAGTTATTTGTATTCAAATAATGATTTTCTAGATCTTTTCTTTCATAGATCTTTTTTCTGAGATTTTTTATGCCAACTTTAATGAGATTCATGATATCATTGTGTGTTGTTCATTGTTGTTTCCATGAATAAGAAAATGTTAACCACAGGAGACTTTTCGAGAGGCGATTTTCATTACAGAATAGCTGCTTAAATTTTTTAATGCAAAGAAGACATCTAGACATATGCCGTTAGTTATTTTCATCCTATTTCTTTGCATGTTGTTATTGACACTTATTTTAGAAAGAGACAGTACCTTTTAGTTTTTCTTGCCTTCATTGTTTTGTTTTGATTTTTCTATAGAGACTACTAAGGAGATTTCTGAATGAAGAGCTTTTCAGAAGCTGGGGTTCTTTTGCTTATGTGTTTCTTCCCCGGAGCAGTTACGTTCTGTAGCTAGAGCTTCTCTGATTTTTTTTTCAAATAGGAAATTGCAATTGGGAAGCTGTGTTCTCTGTTTTGTGGTGACTTTATTGCTTTTGCCTCTTACAGTAGGATTCATGGTTTTGGTTCTTGAAATGTTTGTTTTTGTGGTATTTTCCATAAAAACACTAAACTAGGTTAATAAAAAGATATATTTAGAGGTTACTGGGTGGTAGATTAATTACTCAGTTGATTTTAGAGTACAGCTGAATAAAGCAGCCATTCTTCCAGAAACATTTACAGGTCAGTTTCTAACCTGATTCTCTTTTCAGGCACTACAGACGCCACCTCCAACAACACTGCGACCGTGATTTCCACAGCGCCTCCGGCTCCCTCAGCGGTCACGTCGCCCTCCCTGAGTCCCTCGCCTTCCGCCTCAGCCTCCACCTCTGAGGCATCGAGTGCCAGTGAGACCAGCACAACACAGACCACCTCCACTCCCTTGTCCTCTCCTCTCGGGACCAGCCAGGTGATGGTGACAGCGTCAGGGTTGCAAACAGCAGCAGCCGCCGCCCTCCAAGGAGCTGCACAGTTGCCAGCAAATGCCAGCCTTGCCGCCATGGCTGCTGCCGCAGGGCTGAACCCAGGCCTGATGGCGCCCTCACAGTTTGCAGCTGGGTAAGGCACTTTCTCATCTGCTTCACGTCTGAGAAACAACTAGGAGGTGTTCCCTGCAGGTATTCTTAGGCGATACTTCTCATCACCACCTTAAATGTGGGGAAAAAAAAAAAAGAAAAAAAAAAAACTCTTTAAAGCCACAATCTCTCTGAAATGGGGTGAGCTATAGTAGTGAAAGGACTTTGATTATGGTTGGACTTAGGTTTCTTAACAGGGCAGTAGTCATATCTTTATTTCCAGATGAAGACCCAGAACACCAGGCCACAGGCTATACCTGGGTAATGGGGCAGGTAGGAAGCCCAGAAATCTTGGCTCTGATTTTTATGTCTTTGCCATTATGTCTCAACTGTCTGCTTTCTAATTCTCAAACACAAATAAGAGATACAGTAGTAAGATTTCCCAATTGTATATTATCATCAAACATAAGAATTATTTTGTATATTTTTTTGCTGTTTTTTTTTTTTCCCTCATGTTTTGGAAAAAAAGAGAGAGAATGAAGCAATTCAGAGTCAGAATGACTGCAAGTTTTACATTTTGTGGGGGCCATAACCTTGTTTTGCTTTGTACAAGTGAGCATCAGGGAAAGCAGATAACTCAGAAGCAGTAACCAAACCATGTAAGAATATAAAGAGGGCAACAGATAATTCCATGTGCTTCTGGAACTGTATTTTCCTTTCTCTCATCCCTGTGGGGGTGCTGTCAAACTGACAATGTGTCTGCCTTATAGTAAAGTGACTCTTTTGGACTTGCAGAGGAGCCTTACTCAGTCTCAATCCAGGGACCCTGGGTGGTGCCCTCAGCCCAGCTCTGATGAGCAACAGTACACTGGCAACTATTCAAGGTCAGTAGATTTTTTTTTCTTTAATGCAGGAAGTCTGCTTTGCTAGAGGTCAAAGTGATGGGAAGAGCTAGTTGAATTCATAATGCTGACTAACTTGAGGACCAAGAAAGTGTCCTTGTAAAAAACCTCTGTAGGTGTCAGTTTGTAAGAACCGGAAATATGCTTAGTTTGGTGTACTGCGAGAAACCAAGCCTTTTATGCTGATATTTATCTTCTGATAGAAATAGACTTGGAGGCAGAATTTCCCCCTAAATTTATCCAAAAAGTCATCTGAGACCCATCCCCAGGCAAATTCGACCAAGTAAAATTTCCCAGTCCTCATCCTCATCCCCAAGAGAACCATGTACAAGAAGGCCTTATAATGAATTAACATTGGAGCATGTTATGCAGGCTTCAAGAGTATTTTTAATTCTTGTTAAGTTCTGCCCTGTGTATATCCCCATCATTATAGGCATATATTCTATTGGATTATGTCTCTTTTCCAAGCCAGATGGCTCCCTTTTGGCCTTAGCATGTGATCCAGTCCAAAATGAGTCTAAATCCACTCACTGCATATATTGAAGGATTTGCCTTTTTTAGCTTCTGAACTTTGTCTCTGAAGATGCTTGCTGTTGCATGGTTCAGGGAAACAATTTGAGAGACATCCCTATATGAATCAGAGAAATATTTTTCTTAAAGTCAAAATGGTTTGTGCTTAAATTAGAGTTCTTGGGGCCAAAAATAAGCTATTAGCCAACTTCAATTAAGATTAGTGTTTCATGGATGGTATCTCTACAGTATACTGTAGACAGTGTTAGTTACACACAAATCCAGAACATGACCTAGATTACCTTACATTATATTGACATTCTCATTGACTAAATAAAGCATATGTGAAATTGATGGTTAGATCTGTAAAGCTTTTGTTATCCAAGAATTTCTTTTTGGAATGAAATTTGTGATAAATCACTTTTTTTTCTTGCATTATGGTCTATCTCTGGGCTGTAGCGATGCTAAAAAGGCAAAATGCCCTCCATAGGGCAGAGTTGAGGACAGAACAGATGCTCTCTGGAAAAATCCAGAACTGGGCTATGACCCTAAGCCTGAAATCTCAGGAAACTTCAAGCTGTACCAAGTCTCACTGTTTTGTACTCTTTGTATGATCATGTCCAAAGTCAGGGACAAGCCTTCCGTTCTTCTAGCTTTCCTTATGTATTATGTAAGTAGGCAATGAAATTTTTAATGCCATTAGAAAAACCCTCAGATATACATGTGAGAATGTGGTTACAAAGGTGAGGGGATAGTAGTGGGGTTGTCAGCCAACAGGAAATGATAATAAATGAGAGTGCCGGTTATTTTAAAGAAAATTTTGCTGATGCCTTCTGTGGAGAAGCAATAGCATCATAGAAAAATTCTTGTGCATTAAACCGAGTCCTGACTTCAAATAACCCATCCAGGGCCCCTGTGTCGGTGCACTCCTGCTTCCCGCCTGCAGTAGACTCATCTTAATTTCAATGCCTTAATCACTGTAGCTAGTTTGTCTTTTGAATGGAGGTAGTCTAAAATCAATAATCTGCAGTTAAAAACAGAATTACTGTATTAACAAATATTTCTAGGTAGATGAAATAAAATTGAGATTTGAAGATAGGAATCTGACTGATTCATTAGACAGTTCTTAACTGTCTCACCTATCCTGTTCATACTGTTTCAGTTAGATTTTTCAGTCCTTCAGGCTCTTTCAGAATTATAAATAAACTAGTTGGTGACAATATAGGACTGTGATGAAGGGGAAGAAAATCAGTTAAGGGCTACACGTTTTCCAACTGGGTTGTAGGAAAACTCAGTACATTTGATGTGTTGTTGGCTTCTCCAGGATGATACTAATGTTCTCCTTTCTGCCTGTTTTGGGGGGGGTTTGTCTGTAGCTCTTGCTTCTGGTGGCTCTCTTCCAATAACGTCACTGGATGCAACTGGGAACCTGGTATTTGCCAATGCAGGAGGAGCCCCCAACATCGTGACTGCCCCTCTGTTCCTGAACCCTCAGAACCTCTCTCTGCTCACCAGCAACCCAGTTAGCTTGGTCTCTGCCGCTGCAGCCTCTGCAGGGAACTCTGGACCTGTCGCCAGCCTTCATGCCACCTCCACCTCAGCTGAGTCCATCCAGAACTCTCTCTTCACGGTGGCCTCTGCCAGCGGGGCCGCCTCCACCACCACCACCGCCTCCAAGGCACAGTGAGCCAGGCTGGGTGTGAACGGGCTGCCAGCCTGGCTGAGACTGAAACGTGATTGGCTTCCTCCCGCCGTGTTGCGAGGGCAAGGGAGAGGAGGGAGAGAAAACACATGCCGGAAAAAAAAGGATGGAGACGGGACATTTGCCTAATTTTGTAATAAAACACTGTCTTTTCAGGATTGCTTCATGGATTGGAGAACTTTCTAACCAAAAATTTAAAAAAAAAAAAAAAAGCAGAAACAAAAAGTCAAAAACAAACAGACAAAAAATAAGTGAAAGGACTACTTACCATTTCCAGCAGTCATGAAGACGAGTTAAGGTGGGTTACCAATTACAATATAGGAAGGGGATTTCTTGTTTGTCTAAATTTCTTTTTTTTCTTAAAAAAAAAATCATTTTTATGGGTCTGTTGTACAGGCCATTAAGTCATAACAAGGTGTTTATAATCGTATCAATTGTGTTGGGGGTTCCTTTCTTAACTGGTACAACTTAGGCAGGCCTGTATTACTGTATCTCTATTATTATTGTTGTTGTTATTGTTTTTTTATATATATATAGTTTGGACATGTTTATCTCTTGCTCCTGGATCCTGTTTCAGCGAGCTCCCACACTGTGGGGCGGGGGGGGGCTTGGGGTCGGGGGACTTACGTTCTTAGCTGCGGGGAATGTTCTTGCTGGTTTCCTTACCCCTGATGACTCTTACAGAGGTGCTAGAAAATTATTTTCTTTTGCCACTTATGCAAGAGGCTTGGTGCAGAAGCTGAAGGCAGTGTGTGTAAACACTCCCACTCCACACACGCCCCCTCCCCCCCATCAGGTGGTGCCTTTGGAGCACTTTTGTGTAGGAAGGAATTCCTGCTGAACTGTAGCTCTCACTCACCCCGAATCATTGAATGACCTGAGGCCCAGATCCTGTGGTGCCGCAGCGCTGCTCCCTGCTCCTTCCAGCGGGAGCGGCTGCACCCGTTGCAGGGCAGGATTTGGTTCCGAAGAGCAAAGACTACTGCAGACACCTGACTTGGTGGTTCTCCTGATTTCTTGTCTCCTGAAATGCTCCTACTGTTGGTGTGTTTGTTTGTTTTTTTCCATTTTGTGGAAGTTTTTCAACCGAACTTCCTTTAACTTACTTGGCAAAGAACGAAAGAACTTACTGAAATTGGGAAACTTTTCCCTTCTTTTGTTTTCTGAAAGAACTTTACTAGACTGCTTTCCATTGGTTATAGATCACCAAAAGAGGTGTGATGAGGAGAGTCTGAGGGTAGCACCTTTTCCTCTAGCCACAGACTTCCTTTTCACCAGATGGCTTGTTAATTCCTCCAACCCTGATGCTCTCTTTGGGCCTCTGACTAAAGAAGGCGCTCATTAGCTGGGCGTGGGATCTATAGGACCTTTGAAAGCCTTTGAGCAGGGACTTCACACACACTTCAAGTGTCTCCTTGGTTTGTTAGTGATGCTCCTGCTTAGGTCGGTCTCAATGGCAGTACACATCTCTGTGTTCATTGTAGAAGGTGATTAGCTTCTGGAATTGTTTTCAGGGTATTTCTAGACTATGTAAATGAGCCCAGGAAAAGGAAGTGTGTATGGGAGTAGATGAAGAGGAATGAGGGTAACTTGGAAATTAGATTCCCCTTTTTGTCAGTGTTCTATTATTATAGTATCTGTATCCAGAAAATTCCCCAAAGACTGAATCACTGCAATGCAGCTCATCTGAGCACCCTTCTAATTGGAGTTAAAGGTTCCCATCTGGTGTCCGTGGGTGCTTGCTTACATCTCCAGTGGTCCCACGAGTGCACTTTTACCCCCTTGGAGCTGGGGGCTGAGAGCGAAGTTACAGTAACGTTGTTTCACTTGCTCTGCTTGTGTCCACAAGGGAGCGTGGATTCTGTGTATTTGTCTCTTCACCATGTTGGGAAAGGCAGTGATACAGACACAGTGTGTATTTTTGTTTGTGATCATCCAAGTGGGAGACAGGCATATTAATATTAAAAGGCCAGAAACATTTTAGTCCCCTTGTTAATTTTTCTTCTGATACTTCTGTCTTCCCATTTTATTTCACACAGTAATTTAATTACTACTCTCACCTTCCTAAAATCCCTCCAAAATCAGTGAACTGCAAGCAGGGAAACTAACAAATGTCCATCCACCGTTTTTATGTGTGGTGTTTTGTTTTGTTTTTTTATGTTGTTTTTTAAACTAAGCTTGAACCAAAGTCAATTTTTAGCAAGCTGCTGTACTAATGGACTAGTTTATATCGTGCGGTTCAGACACATTGAGGAGATAGATGCTACTGACAATTTCTTTTTTCATTTGTCTTTATTAATTTTATATAAAAGTTGCTGCTTGTTTTAATCTTTTATGTTGGTAAATCGTAATATCCTCTGGGCAGACATTAACTTGAGTTTTAACTAGTTTATTTCGTTTGGTGTGTAAATAGAATAGCAGTGTCAGTTACTAATTTTTCTCCTCTCCATCCCGCTATGTCTCTGATGTAGTTGAATTTAATCTTTTATCCTGACTTGATATCTCTAATGTTAGTCTGTGCAAATGATCTTAGGGCTCTCAGTAACACTGGAGCTGCCCGTGGTGATGAGTCCCTCCCTTGGGAGCAGTAAAGTTCAGAGGAAGGATTCAGGGAGGGGAATGCTGGATTAGAGGTTATAGCATTAATTTCCCAAAACTGCTACCAAAGGAAGTGTTGAGTCCCAAGGGGCTCAAGCCCTATGGATTAGGAGGAAGAGCAAGGAAAGGCTGTGTTTGTTTTCCTGTGTGGTTCAAAAGATGCTCCCTCTCCTAAATAAGATTCACTGTCAGACTTTAATATTAAAAAAAATACTGAGCTTTAAATGTCAGTATGATGGTCTTCTATTCCCTGCCCTGTCTGTAGTCTCCAGTCAGTTTGGGATAAGGGGATTCTGCCTTTGTTTGTGCGTGTGTGTGTGGATCACTTTATGAGGATAAATTTTAAACCAGCATAAAAACCTGTGTTTAAAAGAAGAAATAAATCCTTAGGCAAAGGTAACTTTTAGAATTTTTTCCTTTTTTTCTCTTATTTTAAAACAAGTTGTGAAATGAAAGGTACACTTATGCATGTCCGCACAGAACACTAACACAGCTTGTTGGCGGGTGTTTAGCTTAAAACTGACTCCCATCATCATCCCTAGAGTTTCTGCAGATCGTACTACTTCACGACTCAACCTTTAGCCCTTTTTTACTTCATATCTTTTTTATCATCTCAAGAAATGCTTTTTGAATTGAATGAATCTCCTGAGCTAAGGTACTCAGACTTAACTTTTAGCCACCTTATATGGGAGAGTCTGGAAATTAAGGAGGACCATTTGACCAAAGAGAGGTCAAGAGGAAGGGCCAGATAGATCATGACAGTTCCTTGTGTCACTCTTCTCTTTTCCCCTTAATGTTTATGCAGGTTTTATTTCATCTCTAAGTTTGGTTAACCCATATTAAGCCAAAGACTAATTCTAAATGGATTTATAGCGATGCTATATTTGCCCATAGTAATGGGCCCTCCCTAGGGCATGGTGAATGTAATTGTCTGAGTCCTGCTTCTCACAGGCAGTGCAGTTTGGTTGTGAACTTTGTACCCTGTACAAATCTCAAGGACAGAACAGAAAGACCTGGAAAAGGGCTTCTCAGAGGAACAATATTACTGTTCCTGATTTAAGAAATAAGTTGAGTGCTATGTTTGTTTAAATGTTTCTAACATTACATAAGCATCATTTTAGAATTAAAAAATTGTTCCTGTTCATTCATTACCTGATATAAAACACGTTTCCTTTTATTTCTTTGATAAGGAAGATCAGTACCATCCCAATTTACTCAACTTACTACTAGAGAATTGGAACCAAAGGAATCCAGCTTTCGTTTCTATAGGACCAGACAGATTTGTACTTCACAGTAGCATTATTAGAAATTCACATTTTTTAAAGGGAAAATAAGATTAATTTTAAAAATTTTAGTGAGATTATCTTGCCAGTTTATTCTACACCATTCATTGTTGGGGAAGAAAGCACAACTATACCTCTTTTTTATATTACTTTGTTCTGTTATCCCCCATTTATTTGGGAAGGTGGAGGGAAACCTTGTCTGTATTATCCAGAAGCACAGATAACAACAATATTTAAAGTCAGCCCAATCTTTAAAATCAAATTTTCTGTTTAAATTGCTGGGAAAGCTGGATACATTTGCAAATATAGGGAATCAATGTCGATTTTTAAAGTTGTAAATCCTGATAACAAACATCGCAATTAGTGTATAATAGTAGATACTTGGCTTACAGATGAAGCTCCTTGTAGTTCATTCTAAAGTTGTTCCCAAACTATGTCATCCTCACAAAACTTTCCTTACCAAGAAAAACGTAAAATGTGCTATAGGAAGCCAAGGTAGAGTGCAGACAGGGAGAGTCAGCAGGCCCTGAGCATCGGGGGCGATGAGAAGGCCAGAGGGCTGCGGTCCTGATTCAGACTTACTGCTGGGAGTCAGCTGTGGCCTTGGGGACCCCAAAAATCAGTCTGCAATTTGAGAACCCTCCGTTGAAGAAAAGCCTGAAATATTCGTTGTGAGAGTTGGTCAAATGCTCTCTTGTTAAATCAGCATCTAAAATTGATGGATTTACGGTTTATTTATTCAGGCCATGTTTTTGGCAGTTGAAAATGTTGAAGACTGTCAACACTAATAGAGAAAGAGCCTAAAAACCTGACATTTAAAATTACTCAAATGGGCGGGCATTGATGTATTCATTTGATCATAACCATTATGAGTTCACTTTTATATATGTGAGTATAAAAGGCATGTAATGAAAAGCATTTAGTTTAATCAAAGCCCTGGCCGTTTTGAAGCCATTTGCAGTCTTAAAACAGTTTGAGGATGACACTTTATAAAGTGGTAAATTGTTGTCAGAACTTACCCTTAGTTTTGAGAAGGAAAAGTTCTCTGCCGTTCCTTTAAGAAGAGCTCAGATCAGCTGTTACATGTTTGCATAGATGGCACACATGGTACAAATGTGAACTTGGACAGGAATAGAATAAATTACTTTCATCATTAAAGGCTGATACTAATCCTGTTATGCTTCATTCTTTTCTTAATCCAAGGAGATGAAATGGGACACCCCTGAAATTTTCAGTAAGCTATTTGTAAGAATTCCATCCGGAGGGCAGGGAATATGTCTTTTGTCAGAGTTGTCCAGTTTCCACCCAGATTTCCATTTGATCCGTGAACTGTTGGTTTCTCTTGACCATCCTCATTCATGAAGCAGTTCTTTGTTTGGCTTCTTCTACTCTCGGCCTTTGCTAAAAGCAGTAAACTTCAGTGGATCTTGTGTTGGTTCTGTAAACCAGATCTCCTTTCCTCTCTTCCTCCTCTTCCTTTTGTCTGTGAATGGTGATACCTTAATCCGTGTGGGGAATGCTCGTAGTTAACAGCTAGCTTCTGGCACCTTCATAAAATACCTCAGTATAGCTTAGCATTGTTACAGAACTGGTTTTAAACTAAAAACCAAATAAATAAAAAGAAAAGAACTTTATAAGTAGTAGTAATAATTCTAGCTGTAGCGTGTAGTTGAACTGATTGATGTTTATTATGACTGATAAACATGACTGATGCTGTATGTACTTGCGATCCTGTTTATAGGGTTACAGTTTATAGGGTTACGGAGGGTGGGGAGGGGGGAGAGGAGAAGGTGACTGTGTTAGAAGGAAACATTGCGTTGCTCATGTGTGTGTGTTTGTTTTTCCTTATCTCTGTCTTGCCAAAGGAAACTTGATCATCCCTGTGATTGGGTTTGGGATTCGTTGGCCTCTCTGTGACCTGGCCTGCAGTGCAGTGTGTGGTGGCATGCCGGTTACACAGGGGTTGTCCAGTTCAGGATCCCCGAGGGCATTTACATCCCTTCCTGTGGCTGCCCGGGCCTCCCAGACCCTGCCAGCCTCTCCTGATAATTCATTACCTCTGTACGTAATAAGAGCTTAGGCAAAGGACGAGTGTGTGAATGTCTGAGTGTGTGGTTGAGAAATAGAGGCAGAAATAGACAAGCACCATTTAATTTGGAGAGGAAAGGAGAGATGAGTGATTGATGCATCTTAATCGAAGAAAATTAAAATTGTAAAACAGATGTGTGGGGGTTTTTTTTGTTTTGTTTTGTTTTGTTTTGTCCCCCTCTGTCATGTTACTGAATGTTGTGCGAGGAGCACAGCACTTTAAAACCTCACTTCCTTTTCTCACACCAAGGCTAATTCTGTCTCAGCCAGAAACGTAAACAGAAAAACCAGACCAAGAAGTTGAAAGCCAACCTGCTCGCCTCACATCTGTGATCTGGTGTGACCTTTAGGGACTGGTTAGTTAGTGAGATTGAGGAGAGTCTTGTTCTTGGTGGGATGTGAATGAGAAATGATGCTGGTTTAGGAACAGTTTAGCGCCCTTCCCGGCCACACTCTGGGACAGATGTTCCTGGTTCCCCGAGTCCAGATATAGACTCTTATGTCCAGAAGGCTATTGTGTAATAAGCAAGCCATCTCACAGACCGGAAGTGGGATTCGGTTTGGATACCAAAGACACTGCATTGTTTCTCCTTACTTTTCAAAACAGGCAGAGGGAATAGGAGCAAAAAGCCAAAATTTGAAACAGCTTTACCTTTGTCTCCTTCCTTTCCCTCTCCCCTCTTTCCCCTCACCCATTCCCATTTGTCGAAGGAAGTCTTGTTCATCCTGGCTTTGGACAAGAGATTTATTTAGTCTCACTCCGCTGGCTCTGTAAAGATGGATACAGTTGCTCAGTGTGGCAGTAATATTCTTGGACTTGCTGGGGAATTTGAGAGGGTGGGTGGCAAACGATGGGGGCAGGATTCTTTTATGATTTCCCCTTTATCTGACACTTACAAAGAGAACCAGTACAGCCTCTCTGAATTCAGACGATATTTAGTTGTTCTGTCACTTGTAAAGGATAAGCATTTTCAAGAGCAGGATTACATCGAAACCCAAAAGACCTTCCTTTGTTCTCCCATGGAGCTGTATTGTTCCCAAATGTTTTTACAAGTGGGCTCTAGGGAGTTGAGTAGTTCATTGTTTTGTTGTGCTATTGAGGGGACACAGAAAGGAGGGGAGGAAAGAGAAGTTTATTGCTCTAGAATTCTGTCAAACAACCATCAGGCTGCAGAACTTCATGAAAGCTTTACTAATAATCTTACTGTTCTGACATTATGTAAAAGTGGTATTAATATTGTGTGACTTTTCAAAGCACTAGGTAGGTCAGGAAGCAGGGAACAGGGCTATTGAAGGTAAGAGCACTTAAAACAACAGTTGTGGGGAGACAGGGTGTGCGGGATGGAACCACTGCACGCGGACGTGAAGCGCCCATGATGACCCTTTCTGTGTCCCTGAGTCAGCCCTCTCCGTGCAGGGCTGTGCCACCTTCTGGTTCAAACCCAAGACCCTGTCAGAAAGTTCAGACCCCAAAACTGATTTACAGTTAAAAAAAGAAGTTGAGGTCTGCTGCAAAGTTCTCCCAAGTTTTCTCTGTTTACTTGTTCAGCATTGTTTTAGTTGAGTCAGCCACAGCCTCACAGAGGCAGCTTAAGTCTCCTTCCGTAACGTGGCAGCAGCATCGAGCTCGCACGTGGTAGATACCCCGAGGTCTGCAGGCAGAAGCCAGATACAGTGCCGTTTCAAAAATGAGACATCCAAACACTTCTTTAAAATTGGGATCTCCTTCGAATGAAAAAGGACAGAGCCAAGGAGAGAGAAGACTGTACCCCTACCTAGTCCTACAGTGTCTCTAAGTCTGAACAATATAGCAGGAAAGGAAATGCACTTTGAGAAGTTAAAACGACAGTCCTGTGAGGAAAGGCTGTAGTTGGAGGCGGGTGGGGCTGCCGTGTCTTTGGTTCCGGTCCTGCACAGGCTGCAGAAGGCGTGTACCTTCTGAGAGTAGAGTGGACCAGCCTGGTTGTGTTTAAAACTGCAGACAGTTGGGAGAGGGGAAAGGAGAGAGCCTATGACTTTGCAACTATATTACAGCGTTGGCTTTCCACAGCATGAACGGTGTGTCTCCCCTGAGGTCAGGTAAAGGGAGAGACAGACTTCTTCCAGCTTCTTACCTCTGCGGGAGGAGGCCTGTGTGCGTTACTCAGGCCACAGGGGGTCTCACTCCGAGGAAGTGCACCCCACCCCCGTTAGACCGTAGTTCCAGGCCCTACACGTGTGCTGGCAGCAGAGGCGAGGCGAGTAAGTGTGGGTTCCCGCCCACCACGAGCCCAGGAGCTGTTGTATACCTCATTTCTAACTCGGGACTGAGTAACTTGCTTTAACTTTCTCTAAACCCTACAGAGTTGCCAAGTCTGCCCTCCCTCCTCTAAGTAATGTTGAACTCTGGCCTATAGCATCATGGGACCTGTAGCCTGGGGTGGGACCTCCCAAAGCCTCTGAATGTCGCTGCTTAAAAGCTACTGCAAACTGAGGGCAAATTGCAATCTTCTCTTTTTGTTGCAAGGGGATTTTCAAAGGTCTCAACATCTGTTCCCCGCCACCCTGCCCTTTAGGGCCTGGCCAGCCGCCCACACCCCCACCCCACACATCACCTCCTGTACTTGCCTTCTCCCTGGTGGGGGGAGGCCTTCCCCTTCCCCTGTGAGGCCTCAGGGTTCTGCTTGTTTTCAGGGCTTTGGGTGGAAGGGAAGACACCAAAGGCTCCTTTAAGCTGACTGCTGCATACACATTTCACTTTTTTCCTTTGACGTGACCAAAAAAAAAAAAATCCAAATATTTAAGTTTTTATTATTATTAATATTATTATTATTTGACAATCTTATATCCAGTGGGCTCTCTAGAAGCTGCATCCCCCAGCCCTTTCACCTTTTCTTTGAATGTAGTTCCCAACCTTCGCTTCCCACCCCCACTATTGAAAAAAAAGCTTTGCCAGGTCTTACTACTGCTGCTATAAGCCAGGGGAGGGTGGTTTCTTTGTTTTGTTTTGTTTTTTAAATTTCCAGCCAAAACCAAAGATTTTTTAATGATTGTATAAACTCAAAACAAACAAAAAAACCAAAGAAAAGGGAAGTCTTCAGCATCAATCCAGTCTGTGGCGTCCTGGCATTTAGAGGAGTGAGGCAGGGGGCAGAGGAGGGGCCTCTGACCACATTGGAAGGGCTGGGGTCTGTCTTCTGTGTTCCAGGGTTTGCAGAGGCGCATGCTCAGCAGCTTTGGCTCTTGCCAGCTTGTGAACATGCCATGGAACAAACTGGCATTTCAGATTTTCCAAAACAGTAGACAGAAGCCCACCACCACGATACCCACCCCACAGCCACCACGGTAATCCACCCTACAACAGCCACGGTCACCACAGGGGTTTTAGCACAAGGACTAGGAGGTGGGGGTGCCAGCTGGGCCGCCTCTGGACTCCACAGAGTGGGGGGAGTTGAAGACACTGGCGCAGGATTGGCTGCTCTGCTGGGTGCTTTAACCTCTGGGGCAGTGGCAGTGAGTACATGCCGCCCATGTGCCCTTCTGAGCCTTTTCTCTCTTGTCCTTTACTGGAACTGCTTGGAAGTGGCTGTCTTGTTCGTGAGAAAACATACAGAGCGATTATCAAGCTTTTCAGTTTCTTCTTTCGTAGCTGGTTTCCTTTTGGCAGCACCACTGTGCAACTATGCATTGTATTTCACGACCTTTTGTGCTAGGTAGATGCCTGTGACTTTTTAACTTGGGGGGGTGGGGGGATTGCAAATGAAGGAACTTTTTACATGGATCTTTTTAATCTCAGTTGATTGGGGGAGGGGGGATTTGGTTCTAGGGTCATACAAGCTCTATCCCAAAGCAAAATCCAAATGTTAATAATATTAGCCTGATGCAGATACCAAAGATAATTTCTTTCCTGCAGAACCTTAGACTTGTGTAATAAGTACGACTACCCAGCACTTGCATTAGTCTAACCTCAGTAATTCCAAAGCTTAGATGTATATTTTGGTATATTTCTGGGATATTAAAAAAAAATGTCGTTTAACTTGTTTGTTTCAGTGTAATGCTCTTAAAAGTCATAGCATGAAAATAACTGAACTGTCCTATTCTTAGTAGTTTGAAATAATAGTATTTTTGTATGTTTTGGGTGTGTCAATGTATGTATTAACATAACAGTTTTCACTGCCTAGGTGTTCATAATAAAAAAGAAAACAAAAAAGTTCCGAGTGTACATAATATTCAGTAATAAACTTCCACCGGGTTCAATTTGGATTGACTATTCGCTGATTACCGTTCCCATCTGGGATTTTGTTTTGTTCTAAAGAGACAGTGATCGTGTTTTCCTAAAGACGTTTTTCTTTCTCTGTCTTTAAATATCTTAACTCCTCCACCTTTTTCTTTTCTTTTTTCTTTTTTTAAATATTGATTCAGGGGTGTTTTTCCACTGTTGTCAAGGGAGGGCACAAGGGGGAATTGACCCCTGGGCCTCTCAAAACTTTTTGTTTTATGTACTTTAAAATGTGAGTTTGAGTTCTCTTTTGTGGAAACTTAAGATGTGGTGTAAATGATTCTTTCCAAAATTGTCCAGCAGCTTTAAAGAGGCAGTGACAATTTCTAAGTAGTTTATTGGGAGTCCTTACATTTCTCCTTAGATGACTTTGCAGTCTGGGTGGCTATTGTATAGCCTCACTGTCCCAGAGCACCTGGTTAGCCATTTCCCCTCTGATAGGAATCTTTTATAAGAATCAGCTGATAACTTGGATTGCGGGGCCTCGTTATCCAGGCCCCTGAGAAACACACGTTCTCTTGGTTTGGTTTTGAAAACGAAACACAAGCAACTTTTACACTTGGGGGAATGAGCTGGTACCTCCCGAGGCCTGAGGAGGTGGTGGGGAATATGAGCGGTGCTGTCTCTTTAAAAGTGCCCTTTCTATGATTCCCCTTCCTGGGGCCACCTGTGGGGGGCTGTCGGCTTGGGAGAGGTTGTGTAGGCGACAGTGAATCAGAATGAAATGGTAGATTTTTGTGTAGATGCATTTGTCTGCTGTAATTTTTTATATATATTAAACTTACTGTAACTGTACAGTTCATTTCTGTTGTAAAACATCATTAAACCATTTTCCAAGTGTTTTCACATTGTTTGAGTTTCTCTGAAGTTGTGTTGGTATTCGGAATGCTTCACACAACACATTCCCACACAGACTACTCACCTCAGCCTGCCAATTTATTTTTTCCGGCAGGTGCTCTCAGGAGTCCTTAGGGTCGCAGTAAGCCATTGGTTCTCCACCACCTTCGCCCCGGCTCCTGTACACTTCCCGCTGTGCTCCTTGGAGCCCTGTGACCATCACATTGCGCCTTCCCCAGGCCCTAGTGGCTTCCTGGGGCCCTGCATTGAGTGGCGGGGTGCCCTTCGCACCTGGTCAAACACTCAGGCCCCTGACTGATCCTGTGAGAGAACTCTTCAAAGCGCCCCCTCTCACTGTGCATTTCACTGCAGAGCTGGTATTGAACTTGCCTTTTCCAAATGTATTGTTTAAACCCCCGTCTCCCTCTAGCATCTCCTGCCAGGTCCTGAACACTCATTCTCTGAGGTCCTCTTGTTCCTGAACACAAGTTTGTGTGCCCGACTCACAGAGGCCCAAAAATACTGAAACGTCGGAGTTTGGAGCAGGGGAAGATTTATTGCTGGGCTGAGCAAGGAGAATGAGTGGCTTGTGCCCAAAAAACGCCAAACTCCCCGAAGGGTTTCAGCTGAGCATTTTTAAAGGTCAGCAGAGGGAGGGGCTGCCCAGGGTATGTGATCAGCTG
This sequence comes from Camelus ferus, assembly GCF_009834535.1. NCBI lineage: Eukaryota > Metazoa > Chordata > Mammalia > Artiodactyla > Camelidae > Camelus > Camelus ferus. The sequence goes on along the minus strand of NC_045716.1, from coordinate 13,679,969 downwards.
TGCACGGTTCTGATTGGTTGATGGTGATCAATCCTTAGGCACCAGAAGGTCTGGGGGCAACGTGCTCATGATTACCAAGGAGTTAATTTCTTCTATTTGGTGGTGGGTTTTAGTGGCAGAAAAGCTCAGTAAATATGCATGAGATACTACTATCTGGGTGCTTCAGGGAGGAGCTACAGTAGAGGATATGGGGGAGGGGTCTGTTCCATGAAGGCCCCACAGGGTCCTGGCCAATTATAATTCCCCCCTTTTCTTTGCTACGGCTTCAGTCCTGAGAACAGGTGTGGACAAGAAAGGGAATGCTACTTTGGAGAGAGGTTAATCAGAAACTTGGCAGAAAAACTGTTTGAATCTTCAATCCTGTTTCATCCCTCCCCAGATCTTTCAGGGAACAGGGTGACAACCATTCTGGTACTTCCCGCCAAAATGGGGCAAAGTGCTACCTCAATTTGGGGAATGGACACCAAACTGGAAATATTCCCGAGTTCCAAGTCCTGGATCTGAGTCTTGTATCATTAAGAGCTTGTTCCCTGAGGAATTCAGGAGACCAAGACTAAAAATCAGTCTGGACCTGGCACTTTGGGGGAGACTTGTAGCCAGATAGCCAGTTGTCTCCATTTATCTGAGTAGGTTTTAACCTTTGATATTTTAACATATATATAACAAGAGCTATTGGCCACTACACACATCTCCTTTCTTTCTGCTAACATCTGATCTAAAGCAGTTTTATTACCTAAAATTTAATTTAATTACAAGAGGAGACCTTGAGGTTATAAGGTTGCAGCTGCCATCTGCCAGCAGACACTGCTTTGAGGATGGCTGGTGGCATCCCAAGTGTAACAGCTCAGAAAATGAGCGTCCTCGACAATACAGGACCGTGTCTGAAATCACATCCACAATGGCCACCTGGGTTTACCTTGGATGTCAACCCAGCTGCTCCACTGTGACTTTCAAATTCATTCCCCTCCTCAAAGCCAAAGCAGATGTACAATGCATGTCCAAAAGGCCATAAAACAGGCTGCTTTGGTCAGTAAAGTTTAAGTCAAACCTTGCATAAGCCAGAACGACTTCCCCACAGCTCAATAATGTGCAGATTCTTCCATCATTTCCCCTTTTGATTACAAGTCTTTTAATAGAAAGTATTGATGATCAAAATATCTTTCCCTCAATGCTGGGGTGGCATCTCCTGCCCCGAGGTTTAGGTCATGTCCCTCAGTGCTGGGCGTCCTTTATATCTGCCTAGTTATCCGCACTGGGGGGAAACTAATCAGATATGGTGAACAGACTCGGAGGTGTGTTAATGGGGAAACACTTTACAGGCTGTACATTTTATCGTTTATACTCAATTGTTATGCAAGCTTCGTACATGTGCTTTTAGCAATAAACTTAAAGCAAGCATTATTATACTCTGTGACAACTCCATTAGAGAATTCTCTTTCTATCCTAAACATTGGGGGCAATATTGATAGGGATACAAACATTTGGTAAACAGTTCAATGAGAAAACAGATTAAAAGCCATTGATACTTAAGACAACCAAAAAATTATAACCATATTCATCAGTTCACTCAATCCTATGCAATCAATCCCTTTTACTAACAGTTTTCATTAGACTTCTTAAATATCTTACCCAGTTCAGCAGTATGATTTAAAAGAAGACTGTACTTGGCCAAAAAAAGAGTCCTTTTTATGAATTTTCTTGAAGAGGAAGCAATTCTGCAAAGCATCCGCTTAACTGTCTATGAATGAGGAAAGATCCAAAAAGGCAAGGTAAAAGGTCTGATTCAGTGTTTTTAACAAAGAAGCTTAATCATTTTCCTGTAACACACAACATTCCAAGACAACAACCAGAACCGTAACTATAATACCAGGACCTATCCAAACTTCAGAAACCCCACACAATCTCTCAAATGTCCACATCAACAATATTTATCCATACCACGTAATCTGAAAAGGCTTATCACTCATTTGACAATGCTTCCCGTGCAATTCAACACACCAACCAATTCTCGTTCAGTATTTTTCTCCGAGATGCCTCAGGGGGGCTCTGAAGCATTGCAAAGTCAACCGAAGTCAAAAGAACTTTAAATAGAAACTGATAGGAAGTTTGTCAAAAATATCAAAGTTCCACACAATCTGTTATCAGAAGCATTCTAAGCAAGCATTCTCATAACAGAGAGGAACCAAATCTAGCCCTGCACCAGCCTACTTTGAATAACAATCTATTTACCTAAATTTAATCTAATCTCAGCTGACCATGCACAGAACTCCTTTCTAATTTTCCACAACTTTCTAATTTTCTGATTTTCTAATTTTCCACAGCTTTCTATATCCATGTTAGTTTGTCCCTTATTTTTCCCCCTTTCAAAAACAACCAGCTTCAGGACCAAGTCACTTTCTCTTCCAACAAAATGCAGTTCTATTCCCTATACCTTCCTCCACCCAAAACACACACCCGACTTTGCCACTGTACACTGAAACAGCTTCCCCATTACTTCAAGTAGCTTCAACTGTTAAGGCAAGCAGATAGTGAGACGTGAGCAGAGAAAGGGGGACTCAGGCCAAATGGCAGGAATTGGGCAAAAAGGAGGGACATGAGGCCAAATGCTGGAAACCCTACAACATGAAAACAACAGGGGTCCCTGGGCGGAGAAAGAAAAGAACCTCTGGGCTGAATCTCCAGTGTCCGCATGTTACTTTTTTCTCATTATGCCCTCATTACAATAAAATTAGCCTTGCAGATTAGAAGTACCCATCATGCACCTATGCCATGACACTTCTGATCCAGACTAAAGAAGGACAAAAATCCCTCCTCCCTTTGGGAAGGTGGGGTTGGGATGAAAAATCAGGGAATAGGACCCCAAACCCTTCCCTCCCCAATGAATATTCCGCCCATTTATTTTTACACTCTGTGTAACCAACTTGCCAAAGAAACTCAGGGCAGCTGCTCACCTGAGCCTACCAGCTCTCCCCTTGAGAGTGTATTGTCCATCCCTTAATAAGTCCCTGCCTTACTTTCTTAACCAATGCGTCTTCTCTCTGAATCTCTGCATCTTGTCTCTGACTTCTTTCTGTGATGGGAAAAGAACCTAGTCACCACCAACAGAACAACTACACATCCAAATTTCCTGATCCCCAGTTCCCCAAAATCCCAACCTCCAGGGAATGTTTCAGATTCTTATATGTTTGGAAATGACCTAGCCATTCAACTATTGAATAAGCTTTCATCATCTAACCCTGTTTGGCACAATCCCAAAATTCCAAGCCACCAAACACCTGGAGAATCACCTCCAAACAGACGCTTTAAAAACACAATCATTTCTAAAGAGTTCACTCAAAAGCTTCTATCTCATCTGCATTCAATTCACCCACAAGAATTTCATCATATTAAGTTAATTTTTTCTTTCTGCCAACAAACTGCAACAGAAACAATATGAATTTATTGACCTTTCAGTAAACCTAGGTACAGTAAAGGACAATGTCGTTGTTGATTATACCAATGAGTTCAAGCCAGCTTTAATATCAGATATCAATTTAATAGTAAATATTTCCCAGATCACATGAACCCAAAATTCATTCTGTCTAGCCTCCTTTATACTTACATATACATATACTGTGAACCCTGAGGGAATTCAGGATGGAGACAGCCTGGGCTGCCTGCTGCCAAGCCCTCAGCCACTGCACCACCCCCAACAGTGCACCCAGAGGGCACTCAGGACTGGAAGCCCAGGATGCTGGCCCTAGATGGTAAGGTGAATATCGAAGCAATGATTTCATGAGCCCAGTCTCTTGCATCTTCCCATACATAGAAAATTACTCAATTCTTTAACTTGAGCTATCAGGTTTTCTTTAATTTACAGTAATCTTTTGATGTTGTGATTAGCTGGTCTTTGTTGTAAAAACTCCTATATATCCTGGCTCCTCCTTCACCTCATCAGACCAATCCCTTAGAGCTGAGAGACTGCCTCCCAGGCTTGAAGTCCTCAGAAAGTCCATGAAATAAAGCATAATTCTCAATTTTAGGTTGTGTGGGTTTTTTTCCCCCCAGTCAACAATATCACTCACTCATATTCACATGCCTCACCTTCAGCAAAACCAGGAGGAGAGAACAGGATTTGGACTCAGGTGCTGACACTCACAGACACACCCCTCCACCAAGATAAGGGCTGAAGCAATTGCAAAAGGCCCATTTTGATATAATAGCAGAGCCATCAGGGTTCATTGTTCTCCAAATCCCCCGAGTACCGAGCCCACAGTGTTACAATAAAAAATACCATTTTCTTTCATTTATGGGAACGTAGCTGAAGATCTCCCAGGTTTGCACAATATACCCTAGGAGGACTATAAGAGAACGGAGCTCTGATCATCCATATTTAATTACTCATGGCTGATGTTATCAAATATCAAGCCAAGAACAATTCAAAACGGTCCCTCAGGGTCACAGGTCCCTGGTTCCCAAAAGGGGGATTCCCAGCCAATGCCTCGTCAGTCTAGAAGGAGGGAACCCCAACCAGTGCCCATCAGAGATGAAGCTGAATGAATGACCAAGGCTAGAAAGAGGAAATTCCAAACAATGCTCTGCCTCAAGCAAAGCCAATGCAATAGGGAAGGATACCCTGGTGTCGTCACACTGGAGCCCCGTTACTCACCAAAGATGTCACAACGGGCCATGCACGTACTGATACACACACACAACAAGCATGGTCCCACAGACAAAACATCAGACGTGTGTGGCCCCAAATCCCACTTCTACTCCTGAATGGAGGCTTCCAGAGTGGCCTGGCTCCCAAAAGAGAATGGACCCAGAGTGGCTCCCAGTGAGCCCAGAACAGCTCACTTCCTGGAAGGGAATGAGCCCAGGTGGAGCGGGTAGAATTTTCCCACCCTGCGCAAGCCGGAGTGGCTCACCCCAAAACGAGTCACACAAAAACACAAACAACAAACAAGCTGCGGTTGCACAGACAATCAGAGGAGGTATAGTCTCAAAATCCCACTTCCACCCCCAGAGGGAGGCTTCCAAACAGATTGGGCCCCGCTCTCAAAAGAGAACGGACCCAGAGTGGCTCACAATGAGCCCGGAGCTCATTCTCATAAAGGAATGAGCCCAGATGGAGTGGAGAGAATTCCCAGCCTGAGCAAGCTGGGGTGACTCACCCCCAGGCGGACACTGAAGGTGGACCGCTGCTCCAGATTTGCTTGGTTCCAAACAGCCTCGGACCGGGACGGCCACCTGTTGCGGAGAGTCCCTCCCAGTTCCCCGGAGCCAAGTGAGCTCCGGCAGCTGCTGGGACCCAGGAAAGGGACTGCCCCTGGGCAGGGGCGACCTGCCACGGGCATAGACTCCTAAGCTGGCTTTGCCAAAACTGATACCAAATGCAAGTTCATGTGCCTGACACTCAGTGAGGCCAAACAACCCGAAACATTGGAGTCTGGAGCAAGGAAAGGTTATTGCTGGGCTGAGCAAGGAGAATGAGTGGCACATGCCCTCCCTACCCCCCACCCACCAAAAAAACCCTGAAATCCCCAAAAGGTTTCAGCCGAGCATTTTTAAAGGCCAGCTGAGGGAGGGGCAGCCCAGGGTAGTGATCAGCTGTGCACAATTCCCTGATTGGTTGATGATGCTCAGTCCTTAGGCACCAGAAGTTCTGGGGGCTAAGTGCTCATGATCATCAAGGAGTTAATGTCTTCCACTTGGTGGTGGTTTTTAGAAGCAGGAAAACTCAGGAAATATGCATGAGATACTGTTATCTGGGTCCTTCAGAGACAAATTGCAGCAGAAAATATGGGAAAGAGGTCTGTCCTGGGAAGGTCCCCCGGGGTCCTGCTCCGTTACACTCTGAAGGAAGCTCACCCCAAACTTATCCTCTGGTTCTCCTGTCTGAGGGTACACAATGTAGCTCCCTCTAGCTTATCATAGTTACCATTTAGTGTCTTCATGCAATTCGTTGATTGCATGAAAAGGAAATTTTGCATCTTAAAATGAATTTCCCACAGAGAGAAAACTTCAGCTTGCTGAAGAGCTCTGGGAGGCATCCTGTTTAACTAGTGTGTGTGAACTGAATCTGCGCATTCTCCTTGAACTACGAGGCTGAGAGAGAGCACGGGCTGGCTCTCAAGATGCGGTCACTGCCGTGTCAGGGGCCCCCTGTGGGAAAACAGATACTGGGCCTTTTCCTCCCCTAGTCCTATATCAAAGAACGTCTCCTTATTTCCCATTCCACCCTGTCTCGAATTTATAGCTTGCTTTTAAATGTGTAAAGTTACTTTCTTTTTTAATCTTTCTGTTTGTTTGTTTGGGGGAGAGGTAATTAGGTTTTTTTATTTACTAATTTACTTTGATGGAGGTGCTGGGGATTGAACCCTGGACCGCATGCATGCTAAGCAGGCACCTCGCCACTGAGCTACATCCTCTCCCCTGTGAAGTAATTTCCTTAAAACAATTTCAAACTTTAACAGGAATCCTCTGTTCTGTAGAGATGACGGTGTGCTCACAAGCATGAGAATGACCTCAGAAAGCAAAATCCCTTTTAAAACGTTGTTCCTACCCCACTTCAGTGGTACCCACCAGGCCAAAGTGCCTATGAGGGGATATGAAGGGTGTGAATTCTCTTACTGCTGCCTTTTCTCTCTCCAAAGACTAGTGCCACTCTCATCCTGATCCGGGGCTTCGTTCTGCCAGCACGTCCGCTCCCCACCACTGTCTCTGTGCTGGTCTGGCTCGGAACGCAGTGCGCCCTCCGGCCCGCATCCCCCAACCCCTGGGGCGAGCTCCCACACCCATAGCTTACAGCCCACCTTCCTCCTTGCCTCTTGAGTCAAAATATTGACAGAATTGGGTCAAACTCTCTTATTTTCAGGCCAGCTATATAGGTCACACAGCCTGCACCTTGAAAGTCGGTCTCAGGTTGAGGCTTAACCCACTTCGACTGAGAGGGGAAACCAACTTCATTCTTTAAAAAGCCCGGTGAATATAAGATAAAGAAGTAGCACCCCAAAGGAGGCGGTCACTTGTCTTAATGAACATCAGTCAGTGGAAAGACAGCTGAAACAACATAGTGGAATTTTCCACTCCTTTGCCCCATGACCAGGTGATATGAAAGGAGGGCTCGCAGTCTTCGGCCACTCTGTCCCCCTCAGAGCTCTGTTCCTTCCTTCAAGCCTTCCGCAGCTTCTCCGAAAGCTGTCTGCACCCTGTCTGCACCCCTTCAGCGGCAGCTACTCATCGCTGCCCACCTCTGCTCCCACCTGCCAGTTCCGTGTGTGTCATGACACTGCAGTGTGATGCTGAGTTCTTCTAGATGAGGTGGATGAAATCCCATGACAGGTTCCTAAGTCCCTAACTCTGTGATGACACTTCTCCACCCTCCCTGGTAGCTTGCAAAGTCCTGGACACCAGACAGGTGCTAGGCCAACATTGGTTGAATGAATCCCCTCTAAGGCCAGGATGCGAATTGAATGCCTTCTCTTCAAGGGCTGTCGTGTGCACACCTGGCAGAGATGCACATCGCTCCTGTTGAAATCCCAAATGCTCAGATGCTTTTAATAGCTGAGGCCTTGGATTTCAAAGCCTTTACCCAATGTTAACTGGTGGCTTTATGAGTTGGGGCCTTAAAAACAGCCCCTGCAGTCAGAGAAAATACTGCTGCGGACATGGCTACTTTTTGTGAGAGAACCTGACCTAAAAGATCTTGTTGTCCTCCATCCCTCCCCAAACCCTATGGACTGAGGCTTTGCGTGGTGGCACTGGTGTCTGTTCATAACTCCCAGACACCCTCTTCCTACGATGCTGCCTCTTCCTGACCTCCGAATGCTCAGCTGGCCTGTCTTGGGCTCATTTTCCTGCAAGCTGTAAGCTAGCTTGATGCTGGGAGCCCTGCCCTCCAGGGCTCCCTCCCCATCACCTTCTCCCGGCTCCGCATAAGGCCTGGCCCACCCGGACACGCTCCGTCGCCCCACGCACAGCACCCCGCTAGATGCAGCAGCATTCTGCGCCAGGGGGTGCATCTCACTCATCTACAAGTTCCAAGGAACCATCTCCTTCTCCCAAAATTCAGCAGTTTCGTCCCCACTGCAGGGGCAGCAGGCTGATTTCCTGACGACTAAGTTAGCATTACAGGCTTGACAGCTGAAAGGAACCTGGCGGCAAAGTGGCATTTTCACTGAAGCATTTATTACGCAGAAGAGTAAGGCGCTAGCAAACACGTATAAATTAAAACCGAGCCAGGCAGAGAGGGTTCTCCATCCATGGCCACGTGCCCTTCTGTTACACAGCACTGTCCCAGGAAGTCAGCTGAGGTTTTTCCCGCCCTGCCACTGTCTTCGGGGATCCTTCTAGGTCTGAGTGGTACCGAGTCTTCCTGCGAGGCCTTTCCCTTGACAGGTTTGTCCTTCACTCGGTGAGCTGAGCAAGTACCTGGAAAGAATGTGGTCTTGCTTTTCTCGCGCCCCCGCTGTGTTCATACTCTGATGACACCGCTGTGTTCTTTCACATGTCTCCCCGTAGCTGGCTTCCCTGGGAGAATGTGGGCTCCCGGAGGGCAAGAATGGGCTTGTTTCGGTCCCCACAGGGCCTGCACACAAGTTCTCCAAGGGGGAATATATGCTTGCTTGAAGGAGGGCCCCTTCCCACCCCACCCCAAGGCCTCTGGCTCTTCTGCTCCCATCCCTCACCCCCCACTGCCTCCTCACTTCAGTCACCTCCGGCTGCTACACACGCCCACCTTCCCCTCTGCCCTGACCCTTCACCCTCCACAGGAAGGCACTACAGCCTCCCTGGCCCAACCATCAGTTACCCTGGCTGACAACAGAAGCCAAATTTACAGCAGGAGCGAAGCCACTCAAATACTGACAGAGCAATACAGACCATTAGGACATTCGCTGACATCTGGGGTTACTCTGGGGACTTTACAAAACACAGCCTAGCTGGACTGGGTATGAGAAGGAGGGAACCCGTCTTCCAGGTAAGAGCCCGGAGCCGCTGGGAGCGGGGCCTGCCCATGGTCTCCAGGAAACCAGACCCCAGAACATGCTGTGCTCACAGTGGCCTCCTCCAAGACAGGGCCTGGCGGACTCCTTCCCTCCTGGTGTCCAGGGATGAAATTCTGTGTGACAGTTTGGGATTGGGTATGACCAAATGTTACAACTTGAAGCCTCCCATTTATAAAGAGGAATACTTTGGTGGAGAAGTATGGGTGAACTGGGTTGTAAATGCTTTATCCTGTGGCTTGAACAATCCGGGCGTCTGCAGGTCTGGCCTGAGCTGTTAGCGAGGGTGCAGGGTCTGCATGTGGAGAGCATCATAGGTGTCTTTGGTGGCCGCACTGAGCCCCTAGGGAAAGCAAATCAGAAAAGAAGAGTGAGTGGGCCAAGAGCCCCACGTGGGCACAAGCCTACCTAGAGGCCAGCAGGTGTCTTGTGCAGCCTGGCCTGTGACCTCCTAGCCAGCTTGAGGGCCTATGAACCATCCCCACAAGCCACAGGCGGGGGCCTTGGCCTACATGGCTGGAGCAGAGATCGGCTCCGTGTCCCGCTGGGAATGGCCCTGGTGCAATTCCTTTCCAGCTAAATTCTCACCTTCTCCCACCTTGTCAAGTGCTGCGCCCTACAGAGCTTCCTGTCAGACCACAGAGGAAGGAGAGCGCCCCAGCTGGAACACTGAGCTGGAGCCAGGGGACAGGGGGCAGTCCTGCTCCAGAGAATCGGCTGTCCCTGAGGCCTGGGCCTCCAGGAAGCCGGGACGTATCACGGGCAGAGAGTGGCTCGTTGGCCTCAGCCCTCCTGAGCCTCCTTCCACTTCTTTGCAGGGGAACAGGCAGGCTGGTCCCAACCTCACTGGACCGTCTCTCTCCCTCTCTGGTCCAGAAGACAGATCAACAGCAGCCACACAGAAAAATCCTGGGGGCCGTTTCGACATCACCCTGAACTCAGGCAAGCCGGGCAGCCTGAGATTTTAGAGTCAGTCGAGCGAGCTGTGAACAGCCTTGGGGAGGCATGAACAGCCAAGTGAGAACCCAGAGAACCCACCGGGGATTATATTTTAGAGAAGTAGGTTGGCTGCGTTTAGTTTGCATAATTATTCACACTGATCTGCATAAGCTAGGTACCTGGCTACAGCTATTTTTCTTGATTTGTTTTCCTTCAGTCTTCTCACCCATCCTCCCATCCTGTTAGGGGTGAGGATGCGAGGCAGAGCAAGGCTTCTGCAAGGGCCCAGAGCTGCAGAGAAAGTGGCAGGAAGTGGCTCGTGGGGCATCCTCTGCTACAAGACCACCCAGCCTCCGGGCAGCTGCCGCCGGTGTGATGGGGCGGCGCTCCCACGGCCTCCTGGCCTCCAGGTCAGAGCCAAGTGCTTGAATGGCTGAATCCCAACCCTGTCCCAGGGACTGACTGACAGAGGAGTTACCCCGGGCCTGAATGTGTGTCGCGGGCTTGCCCAGCCCAGCTGTTGACAAGAGCTGGCACCGCCAACAAGCAAAACCAGGGAGCCTGACCTCGGCCCTGGTTAGACGGTGCCACCCTGGGAAGAAGGGCAGCAGTGTAGACCAGAGGCACTGCCACCAGCCCTTACCTGGTAAAGGCCGTCCTGCCCCTTGCCTCTTCGCCGCTGGTTCTGTGGGAGCGAGACAAGAAAAGGGTTAGAAAGTCAGACAGTCAGTACTACTCAGCCACAAGAAAGAATAAAATAATGCCATTTGCAGCCACATGGATGGACCTGGAGATCATCACATTAAGTGAAGTAAACCAGAAAAAGAAAAATACCATATAATATCACTTATATGTGAAATCTAAAAAAAAAAATGACCTAAATGAACTTATTTACAAAACAGAAACAGATTCACATAGGAAACAATCTTATGGTTACCAGGGGGAAAGAGGGTGGGGAGGGATAAATTGGGAGTTTGGGATTTGCAGATACTAACTACTATATAAAAAATAGATAAACAGCAAGGTCCTACTGTATAGCACAGGGAACTATATTCAGTATGTTGTAATAACCTACAATAAAAAATAATATGGAAAGGAATATATATACATATAAGTGAATCACTGTGCTGTACACCAGAGACTAACACTACATTGTAAACTGACTATACTTCAATTAAAAGAAAAAAGAAAAAACCATAAAGTCAGGCTGTCAGCAGTGGCCTTCCTGCCCAAGGGCCCTACTTGAGGGGCACCCAGAGAGGAAGAGATGACTGTCCCCCAGCCAGACCCCTGCCCCCGGGAGAGAAGGGTCCTCGGGCCACTGCAGACCTTGGCCTCTGCAGAGTAAGGTGAGGCCCGGTTCTGCCCAGGCCCAGGCTTGCTCTGCCCAACTCAGATCCTCCCAGGCATAAGATTCTTGGATCTGGTCCACATGGGAGTTGCCCACATGGCCCACTGCTTGGAATTAAACGAGCTTCCCTGATGCTCTCAAAATTCTCGGCTAGTCATCAACGCTCCCTGGGAACGGCACCTACGTCGTGGGGACAAGCTCGGACGTACAGCCCACTCCCATCCTGGCTTCCCTATTCACCGGCTGCGTGGCCGTGGGTAAGTTACTGCACCTCCTGTGCCTGGCAGGGCACACTTCTCACTGGGTTATTGTGGGAGTTACAGGAGACCATCTGTCTGGTAAAGCACTGACCAGGCCAGCTTCACAGGCATGTCACCAATGCAGTGACACAGGGGTCAAATTTAGAGGGGTTCAATGCTCTGTTCTCACTTTTTAGAAATTCTCAGTCATTTATGAACAAGGGCGCCTGCCATTCCAAGTGCAGATGATAATGACTGTTATTAATGGTGACAGATTTGACCTGTTTTTGCAAAGCACAGGCATCTTAGAATCTAACTTGGTTTTCACTCCTTAAAGGGCATCAGCCCTTCCGTAGTACCTTACATACTATCCAGTGGGCGAGAGCTGGACTAACCTCTGCCTCTGCCAGCCACCACATGGGCTTTTGCAGGTGATCAGAGGAAGGGGTGGGACTGGAGGCCTGTGGCAGGGTATCTGGAAACTTCTCTGGAGCAACCCCTACACCACCCAATCCTTGGGGATTAAGAAAGAGCAATGCTCACCTCGCTTTTCATCCCGATCTCGCTGTAGGCCTCCGCCATCTTGTCTTTTCGCAGCTCCTAGAGAAGAGGGTGCGAGACACTGGTTTTACCAACTAACGTAGAAAACTGTGGGCTCTCCTACAAGAGGAAGCTTCTGGATTCCCAACTTGGTCAGGAGTTGCAGGGGAGGCTTCCACAATCAAGGCTCCAGGCCTTATTCACACAAACATCTTTGCCAACAACCAGCTCCAACTCCATCCTCCTCAGCCCATTGGAACATTCTCTGAGCTGCCAGCCCTTTGCACGGAGCTGAAAAACTCAGGTTAGGTTCAAAAAGATAAGATGTGGAGTCCTAGCTAAAGGACACGCATGTTGGACAATGCAAGGGCTCACTGGGAGCTCCAGAATCATCTAGAGTTAGTTGTGTCTTTACACAGCCAGCACCATAAGCGATGGGTCAGCCAACTGCAGGACGGAAAGCGGGGTAGCTCTCCTTACAGCAGGTCACCGCCTACAATGTCCCTTTTGTGGCAGCCCCAGATCAACATCCAGGATGGTGAGGCTGACTTTCCAATGAGAGGCGAGACTCAGGGGATAACTCCAGCCCTAAGGAACAGGAGCCCCTCAGAGGGGCTTCCCCAGCCTGATGTTGCTGTCCCCCTAGGGGGTCCCCACCGGGCTTATCAAGGGAACTCCAACAGCAGGGAGGGAAGGCAAGCCAAGGGGCCTTCTGACAAGCAGCCGCTGCAGGCAGCAAGCAGGGGAGGCATTATCTGGCCCAGGGAAGTGATGGCCAAGCCAGGCAAAGACCACGGAGTAGGGAACAAAGCCTTCATCCAGGGCCCTCCTCCAGCCCTACCCGCCAACTTTCCAAGGGAGAATGTGACACCTCCTCTACTCACATTGTACACGATGTCCTGGGGGTTCTTCCTCCTCTGCTGGGAGAGACAAGGGGGAGAAGTTAGAGGTGGAGAAACAGGAACCCAGGCCAGGAGAGCTGCAGCACCCTCCCCATGCCCCGCGGCCCCACACCCTCTGTGGGCTCTGCCATCAGCCTGTCCCCTCCCTGTGGGGCAACGGGAAACAGGGCCTCCCCCTGTCCTCACGCCCAGGCCTCTCACATTACAGTGGAGGGTAGTGGCAGAGTGTGGCAGAGTGCCTAGGAGTCCTCTCCTCACTGCCCGGCTGAGCCCTTACACACACTCACACCCTCTCATCACACACAGGTGCAGAGACAGTTAAGGCCCTACCGGTTTCCCTCCCATTTCAGGGTCCAGGCCCCCTCTCTTATCCAAAATGGCATACTCCTCCCTTCGTCCCAGATTGAGCTCCTAAAACAGAGAGAAAAGCATCAGAGACCAGAAAGAGAAGCTCAGGAGGATGGGGCTGGCTGGACTGGGAGACCCCTCTGGGTGGTGGCTCACAAAGGAAAGAGCAGGGGCTGGGAGATTCATGGGGTACCATCATCTCCAAGAACATCTCAAAGAACATGCGTTACCATGCGGGGGACAGGGGAAAGCGGTGATCATCGGTTCGACCAAAGTCCCATTGCACGGGGAGATCGCTTCCCTACCGCAGGGAAGATTTTAGACGTTCCTTCTCCACCCCCATCGCTTCTGGCCTATGAAACCGCGGAGCAGGCACTACATCAAGTAGGCGCCTTCCGTGCATCAAATCGCTAGTGCGTGGCATCCTCGCAGTAACCCCACGAGGCAGGCACGCTGACTATCCCCGTTTTACGGGTTAGGAAACTGAGCCCCAGGGAGGTTAAGACGACTTGCAGGGCTGGCAGCCGTGGACCAGACGTACAGCCGAGCCCCTGGCCGCTGTCTTCCCCACGCCCCAGCTGCGGGCTGCACTTGCTCTCGGCGGGGCTCCACGGGAGAGGCAGACTTACGTTGTAGACCTGGTTCTGGCCCTGCTGGTAGGCGGCGACGTCCGCGCTCCCGCTGAACTGGATGGAGAAGCGGGGAGAGAGCGCGTTACGCCCCGCGCACGCAGCCTCGCCCCGCTCCTCGACGGCCAACGGCGCGCGCCCTGCCTGCCGCGGCTGGGCCCCTGCGGGGGCCGGTGGTGTGGGGGCCCCCTTTTCTGATCTCAAGTGTTCTTTCTCCTCCCAGGGGTCAAGTGCAGATACGGCGTCGGCCCCCAGCACCCGCTGCGATTTCTTCTCCCCCGCCCGCGGCCTCGCGCGTGCGCAGAAGCGCCAGAAGCACCGGGCTCGCGGGCCTCGCCCCCGGGTTCCGGGAAGTTCTCCAGGCCCCGCCCTCCGGGGGCTCGGGGGACGACGGTGGCTGCGCAAGGTCCCACCTCCTATCTCTACCCCGCCTCAGGGTGCTTTCCGTGCTGCGCTGGGTCGCGCCAGCTTAATGTCCCGAGGACCTGGCCCAGGCACATCGCCTCGCTCGATTTTCAGTTCATGCCGCCTCAGGTGAACTCCAGGGGCTTAGCGATTCAGAGCATTGGGAGCCACCTGAGAGATCACCTAGAACAACGTCGTTCAGACTTAAGAAAATCAGTAAGGCTCTGTTCTTTATAACAAAATCTTTTTGCCAAACTCCAAAATCAAAAGGAGAAATGGATTGAGGCACGGGAAGTGATAATGACTTGAGTTTCCTGTCCCAGAAGTCCTTCCACCCTCTGCCCAGGCCATGGCCACCCGCAGCCCCAGCCCCTCCAAGAAATCCAGGGTCCGCAGGGGCACCAAGTGAAAACCCAGGCTCTGGGCCAACCCTCCCATGTACTGATGAGGAAGCGGAGGTTTCTAGAGAAAGGCTGGCAGGGCCTGGGTCAGCAACTGGACAGCAGGCTCTGGAAAGGGACCACAGGTCCCCACCTCCCTGTTCTTCACTGCCCGAAGCATAACCCCCTCTCTTGCTGGCAGAGCCCCTGCCCTGGGATGCTTTGATCCTCTGGCTCCTCACTAAGGCACCAGCACCAGGCTTGCCTTCCCACTCTGTCCAGCTCAGCCGGATACCACCCCCCACTTCCGCAGCCCACCCAGTGCGCACACTTGGCTGGTCCCTGCTTTGCCCATGGACACCAAGTCTCAGGTACCACCTAAGCTTGAGGCTTTCCAAGACCAAGTCCCATCTGAACATTCACTGAGTTGGGGAGCCCATGCCCTCCCCCCCAGAGCCCAGTGGT
Organism: Camelus ferus; assembly: GCF_009834535.1. Taxonomy (NCBI): domain Eukaryota; kingdom Metazoa; phylum Chordata; class Mammalia; order Artiodactyla; family Camelidae; genus Camelus; species Camelus ferus. Next base: position 13,664,787 of record NC_045716.1, on the reverse strand, counting down.
ACCCACCTTCGCTCTCAGGAACAGAGCAGTGATAACGACGCCATAGATGAAGAGGATCCCATCCAACAGGTAGCAGAGTTTGGGATCGAGCAGGCCGAAGGTCTGTGCCGCTGTGTCAGGAGATGAGATTGGTCAACCAGGTAGCCCAGGTGGTGCAACATGTCCCCACAACCCCGAGGGGGCCATGACTGGTCAAGGAAATCATGACAGGGGACTGGATCCATTCTCCATACCCCTCTGACCACAACCACTCTTCTACCCACTGGGACCAGCCCCTGGGAAAACCTAGCCTGCCCTAACAACCTAGTGCCCCAACATGGCACCTGGTGGGGCCATGAGCTCTGGAAGACAGGAGCGAGGCAGAAACCAGATGGGAAGGGGAAACTGTCCGATGCCCACAGGACTGCTATTTAGGGCATGGGAGCCCAGCTGGCTGTGAGCACCATCTGAACCACACAGTCTGGACGCCTCTGTAAGATGCCCACCTCTGGATGAGTGGTACCACCACGGGGATTAGGGTCTGTGGCTCCCTAAGGCTTACCCACAGGCGGAGAACGGGACTGATGTTCAAAAGAGATGATTTCAATCTCTTAATTTCAACTTAATTAGGACTGTGAGAACCTGGGTTAACTCTTCCTTCCTGACTCCCTGCTTCCTCGGTGTCAGGCACTGAGCAGTGGGATCTGGTGCTGGGCTTCCCTCCCCTGGGCCCTGAGGGGTCTCATGAGATGAGGTGCTTTGGTGGTCCCCCCTCCACTCTTGAACCTGGCAATCTCCCTGCTCACCAGTCCTAGTTCCAAATCCTCAGCCTCATCCCTCCCTCTCTGCTCCCCTCCCCCACACTTGTCATTCCCAGGACACACCTTGCTCTTGCAGACTGCCTCTGTCCCCTCTATGTAGTCTCTCCCTGCAATACAACCATCTGATGCAGCCTACAAAATGCTGCTCAGAGGTCCCCTCTGTTTAGGCTGTTCCACCCCACATTGCCAAGGAACCCCTAATCCCTACTGCCATAATAGCCTTTGTCAAACTATAGTATGCATATTTAATTGGCACTGGCATTGGAATGCAATCTGGTTGAGGAAGGGGGTACAATAAATAAAAGCATTTTTATTTGAAATCTTACTGCACTGTGAGTGAGGAGACACATATTTTAGTCTAGACTGTTCTTTCTACCAGGCAAGTGTGCGGAAATCCAAGCTGTAAAACGGGGCATAGTACACGGCTCACTCCGCCCCTGCCTGGTATTGATAGGAGCAGAGGTCCCGCGGCCGCCTCCTCTCCCGAGGCCGGGGCGCCCTCTGGTTGGCCGCCTGCAGGCCTACGTCGGGGCTAAGAGAATGGATTGCGTGCACTTGAACGCTGCCTTATCCTTACTAGCTATGTGACTTGGAGCGAGTTATTTATCCTAAGTCAGCTGCCTCTTCTCTTGACCGGGGTGAAAACTGCCACATTTCTTTAGCGTTCACTCCGTAGCAGACACTGCTTTGATGTAACAACTTGTCAGATCCTCGCAACAGCACCACACGGACACGGAGGCACGGAGAACCTCAGCTTTAGCCAGGAGCACGCGCAGCAAGTGGGAGGCAGCCCAGGACTGCCCCCCGCAGCGTGTCTCCCCTCCCTTTCCCCTCCTCCCCTGGGCCCAGCCCTGCCCATTCTCCTGCAGGAGCAGCGCTTTGGCTTCTCCTGCACGCCTGGGAGCGGGTTAGTCAAGGCTGCCCCAGAGTCCCGCCCCGGCAATCCCTCTGTCCTCAAACCTTTGGCTCCCTCCCTAACTCAGGACTCCTGCTGGCCCCAGGCAATGATCTCTGTAAACTTCTCAGTCCCTGCTCAGACACCATCAACCTCTCAGTCTTTCTGAGCAAAGTCCAGCCCTGACCTAGCAGTTCAGATCCAGTCCCTACCGCGCCTTCTCCCCACACAGCCCGGCTCCTCGGGCTCCACCCTCCTGCCCTCCCTCTGGCTGGTTCCTCTTCCTGCCCTGCGGTTGCTAGCACCACCCGCTCCACTCAACAACTGCTGGAATGGGACTCCCGTCACTGCCACAGCCCCTAGTGAGAATGCATTGTGCTGATGGAGGTGCCAGAGCTTGTCTCCCAAATTGCAGTGTACAGACAGCCTGTGTTGGGTGACCAGAACCTGCTCCATCCAGGCTGCCAGCACTGGATTACAATGGCTGCACCTTCATTCATGGCTCATCCTCCACACCACCATCAGAGCACTGAGCCCAGGGGAGACATTCACTAAACAGAGGGAACTTTCAGGGATGATGCCAGGGCCCCACCCACCCAAGGTTGGCCTGCCCTCTGGCCCTGAGGGAGCGCCAGAAGCCCCCACTGACCGAAGGTGGGAGTCTGAACGTCTCTAGGAGACAAGCCAGCCCCCCAGCAAAGGCCACCAAAGCTGGGGTGATTATTTTTTTTTTTTCTTTTAGGACTGGAGAGGAGGTGTCAGCAGCGATTTATGGAGGTGGTTGAGATTCAGAAAAAGGGTTGGGAGAAAATCGCTCAGTTGCCTGTCACATAAAATGAGAACAGAAAAATTACTGGACAGTAAATTTAGAACAAATAAGAAGAAATATTTCTTGGTGTTGTGCAGAACCAGCATGGCGGGGGTGGCGGGGATTGAGAGCCTCCCCAGAGATAAGTAATAGGGGCAAGTTTTCTTTCTTTCTTTCTTTCTAAAGAGCAGCATGATTTTATGACCAGTGACAAGCATGCTGTATGTGGTTTGGTCGAGGAGAGGCTATTAATCGCTATGCACTTCCCAGCGTAGGGACTCTCTCTCTCCCTAGTCCAGCTGTGTCTGTGCTGGGAGGGATAGGCCTGAGGAAGGCAGTGATAGTCCAGAAAGTTCCTCGGAGGGACCCAGGACCTAATTCAATTACGTGATTAAGTAAATATTTATTGGACTTCTGCTTGATGTCAGAGAATGTTGAAATAGAAAGAGCCCTGGACTGGGTGTCAGGTGGGTTTAGTCCTTCCCCTGCCACTAGGTAGCTGTGTGGTCTTGGACAAGTCACTTCACCAGTCTGTGCCTCAGTTTCTCCATCTGTAAAACAGTGGATAATCTTATCTACCTTAAGGGTGTGGTGAGAATCAAGTAAGAGAACGTATTCGTGGGTGTTTCTGTAAGTTTCCTTCATAAGGACAATGATGTCTAACATTTCGGTAGGGTCTTCCGAGTCCCTGCCTTCATGGGGTTTATGGCTTAGCTTAAGAGGCCAGGCCCAGAGTGGAGGGGCTTCCCTTGAACAGCAGACAGCTTTCCAAGATGCCAGCTCAAAGGTACAAATCATAGACACTCCCAGGAGTCCAGCTTCTTCCTTGCCCCCTCCACCCCCAAGGCAGAGACCTGTTCGCCTCTTTCCCTGAGCCACTTGTGCATCTTGTTTCTGCATTCAATTTAAAAGACAGGCATTTGATGGGGTTATATGGTGGCTGTTTTCCTATCCACCTGGAGAAGTGGTTTTATCTCATGCGCCTCCTGTCCCCCACCCCAGATCCACAGCACCAGGAGAACCCCAGTGTTTGAACAAGTACCCAGATACTGATTGAGGGTTCTCACACAGACCCTGAATCCTGGCTGCATATGTGAATCACCCCCCAACCCCCCAAGTTCTCATTTAATTGGTCCGGGGTGGGGTCTGGGTATGAGCATGGGCTGGTGCCCGGCAGGGTTGAGATGCAGAGCTGTAACATCACTCGTGCACAGCCTTCCATAGCAGCACAGCCACACCCTACAACAAGTATACATTTCGCTGCCAAACAGAGACAAAGAACGAAATTAAAGCCTCAGTCCTCTCATCTGCACTGTAATTTTTGTGCACTTCTGAACAGCGTATTGAACTTTTCTAAGCCTCAGTTTCCTCATCTGTAAAGTGGGGTAATAATATTCTCTGTCTCATTAGGTGGTGGTGAGGCTTAATTAAGATAATTATTATGGGGTTCAGGACCAAGCATGTAATAAGTGCTCCATAGGTCAGCTATTGTTGTCACTGTGATTTTTTTGTCCCAAATCATCACCCATACATTTATTTGAGGGAGAAAGGGTCAAACTGTATCAGGAAATTTTAAGCCTGTTAGGACTAGGGACACTGATCTGCCTAGCTTCTGGGTGCTCCCAGCTGCACAGGTAACCAGACCCTGCATGTGAGGTGTCACCATGAAACCAACCAGCATTTGATGAGGGGCTGTGTTCTGAGCAGTCACATGATTTCCCATTCAGGGGGTGCTGCCTGTGTATCAGAAAAGTAGTGCTGAGGAAAACAAAGACAGAACTTAGCAATAGCTTCCCAGCCCAGGCCTGAACATGATGGTGGCCTCAGGAAAGGGGATCTCGCCCTGTTCACAAAGCAGGAACGTGGTGTTCTCAGCTGAGCTGCAGGGTGAGAGCTGGGGGTGGGATCTGACGCTGTGAGCCTTTTCCCGCCCAACTTAGGTCTCCAGGAGCTGCTCTCTGGCCCCCTGACACCAGGCAGCTCAGCAAAACTGAGAAATAAGGGATTCTACCCCAATTTCCCAACCCCACTCCAATTTACCCAGGTCCAACAGGTGACCCAATCCACAGGACACAGCCCCAAGCCCCCTGGACCAGCACAGCAGGACAGACACATGGCAGGTATGGAACCGAAGCCCAGCTGGGCTGGAGCCCACCTGGGTGCTGCTGGGTTGGAATTGTCTCGCAGGTGCTCCCAGATCAGGCCTCACTCAAGGTGGCCAGGCTGAGACAGAGCAGTTCTATAGGTGATTCTAATTACTTCAGGCCAAAGTACAACCCCAATAGTCCCCGGAGGAAAAGCAGTCTGGAGCCTGGGAAGACTGGCCCTGCACACTCAGGTGCTTCCAGCAGTGGACTGGAACCCTGGGGACCAAGGGGAGCCTGGCCTGCAGCCCGCAGTTTTTCACGACCAGGAGATCACCAGCCAGCAGTCTCGCTGTGGTCCCCATCACAAACTGGGTGCAGCTCCATATGGCCAGGGCCTGGCTGAACTGGGACCCTGGATTCCAGGTGTTTCCTAGCCCCCGTGTCATCACACTGTCATCCACCAGTTAGGCATTGATGACGTGGACCAATAGCTTACAGCCCCACCAGAGAACCACCTCTCCCAGGAGGTGAGGGATTAACCCGACAAAGAATCCCAGAAGGCCCTCCTCCTGGAAATCTCCCCAGTGTAGCTCAGCATACCACTGTACTTAGCCTCCAGTCCCCAGACTGGACCACACAGCTCACTGAGATGACAAGCAGGGGGTGGGCCAGCATCCCAGGCACATACTGCATCATCACCCGGAGGCGTTCTCCTTCTCTTCAAGAAGCGAAGCCTTCACATCACCTTGTTGGAAGCCTGCTCGACCTCATCCAGAGGGAAAACCTTCTTCTACTGCCCCAAGTCATAGAGGAGAGGGCGTTGGACATCACTGGGGGCCTCAGAACTTGCACAATGCACTTGGTGAAGATGAAGAAGCTGAGCAGACAGAGGACCTTTCTCCCCAGTAAGTTGGTCCCAGTGGTGGGGGCGTTGGCTCCTGATCCATCTGGAGGGGCCCTATCACATAGGGCAGAGGGTGGCTGAGCCCTGAAAAGAGCCTCAGTGCTCAGTGCACTGTTCCTGGAGCCCAGGCCCTTGGACGCACAGTCCATCCTGCAGCCCAGGGTGGCATGGACATTTGCAGTGCCCAGGCAGCAAATCGTGAGCCCCCACTGCCAGCTCCCCACCCCCCGGGCACCACTTCCCATCTGAAGCTCCCAGGGCACCTCTGTGCTTTTTACTTTAAGCGCAGTAAGCTGGAGCCTTCCCGCAGGGTAGCAGGTGTGAAAGGAAAATCAAAATTGTGTCAGAATGGCTAAGAGAGCTCTATAAAATGGAGCTGGGAGGCCGTTAAGAAAGTGTGACTTATGCACGGCCCAGCCTGGATGGAATCTGACCTTTTGACCTGATGATGTCATCCAGAAACTCAAGATACCTACCCTACAGTAACTCACGACAGACTGCCCACTTCTGGGACCCCTCGACTCTAAGACAACTTGTGATTCCTTAAGGATGAGTATCTTCTGACTCATGTCCGAGTCCATCACAGTGCTCACAGGGCAACATTTAACGACATGGTGACTTTTTGTCTTTACAAGTCCCCTCTCGGAACACTCATTTCAGGTTACTCAAATCTGTGTCTCCTGAATACTTAAGACCCCAAATAAACTCTTTTCTTACTTGCCGTCTCCTGCGGTATTTTTGGTTGACGCAGGATACCTGGAACAGGCCCCAGGACATGCCCAAAGGAGGCTCCAGGGGAAACCAGAGATGGATCACGGTGTAGCTATCCATACGGCTCATTGAATCTAAAAATGTTCCAAGTCTTATTAGTGAGAGTCAGCCCAGCGATCTCTGTACACCCTTTTGTCATCTTCACAACAGCCCTGAGTTTAGGACGTTTCATGGCACTGACCATTAACAGGAAGAGTCTGGGGCCCCAGAAGTCAGCCTGGGGGAGGCACCCACCCCAACAGGGTCTGGCTTCTTTGGGCGAGCTGTATTTGAGCTGTGTTTGAGCTGTGTTATTTGTCTACCTCCCAGGCAGGCTGTGAGCTTCTGCAAACAGGGGGAACAGGACTTAATCCTCTCTGTCCTGCCATTGCCTCAAGCTGCAGGCACACCCTGGTGTCCATGTCCCCCTCCAGCAAATCCTATTTAGGAGCAGGGCATCTGCTGAACTCCCTCACATCCCACTAGTAAGGATCCCTCCCATTTGGACCCCAATTTTTACTTTTAAAGTTACTTCCTGTGCCTGATCAAATTTGATTCTCATGAAAGCCCAAAAAGTAGGAAGGGGGCTATTACTGGGTCCAATTCCCAGGCTGATAACCTGAGACCAGTGGAATCAAGTCACTTCCCTGAGGACACCTGCGGGTTAGAGGCCGAGCTGGGACGACTGGTCTCCTGATTCCGGGTACTTGTCTAACCACTCTGCCTTAGGTGCACCTCACCTTTGGGTACAGAACGCAGAGTTTCAACCCAGCTCTCAATTCACAGCCCTTACTCTTTGCCGGCTTTTGACACTTAGTCACGGCAGCTTGTGAACTTTTCCCATCGTGCCTCCCTCCCCAACAAGCCCTGGAAATCACAGATGATGCATTTTGGTTTCACTTGCTTATTTCCCCTCCTCACCTAAGCACGGACGGTGCCACTTAAGAAGAGGAAAGAGCAGAGGCCTTAGAGCCAGAAAGGCTAAGATTTAAATTCTGAATCTGCTGCTTACTGGCTTTGTGGTTTGGGACAGCTTTCTTAAACACTCTGAGCTTCAATTCCTCCACCTGCAAAAGGGTTTGAATAAGACTGACTTCACAGGGCAGTTATGCAGATGAAATGAAACAACAGTATACAGGGCAGTGCCCGGCCTGGTGGCACTTGCTGAGCCCGCAGGTCTAAAGTGACCTTCTTTGCTACAATAGAGGATCTGGAGGTACCAGCAGCAGCAGGCATGGACCTGGGCTTCCCGCCCCTTCATGCCAAGGTGGGGATGGAACCTGGTTAGCATCCCCAGCTCAAGATGGAGTGACTCACCCTTCAGGGTGTATGAGGATAACACACACACACGTTGCCTGGCACAAGGCAGGAGCACAATCACGTGCGGACATTCTGAGAACTCCCGGCTTCACAAAATGGTAACGCGGTAACTTACGTTTGCACTCAGTGTACGGTTTAGGGAACTCTCTGCCCTTGCGTTTTCTGATTTAATCCTCAGAACTAATTAATATGGGCAAAATTACGGCCAATTCTATTCAGATGAAGAAACTGAGGCTCAGAAAGGTCACAGAGCTAGAAAGTTCTCAAGGTTCGTCTGATACAGAGTTCCTTGTCTCTCCACATTATCCTGGTGCCTCTGGGGTTTCTCTCATCCAGAGAGCTTCCCATCTTTTGTAGGAATTTCTTCTCTGATACCTCAAGCCTCTGCTTGAATACCTCGGGTAACAGAGAGCTCACCACCTGTCAGTTACTGGTGGAGAGTGCTAATTCTCAGAGCTTTGAAAAAACAACTTTGGTCCTAGTTCTGTCTCCAGAAGCATGAAGAACACAGATTCTCCCACTTTCATAGGGCCTTTAAAATCCCACCAGTGTCCAGCTTGTCTCTCTCTTAATAAGAAGCAGTTTAGCATCGCAGCAAGACTAAATCCTTTGAAGGTAGACATCTTGAGTCCGAGACCTGGCCCTGCTACTTAATTAGCTGTGTGCACATGGGATGATCATAGCTACCTCCAGGCTGAGCGAGGTGAATGGAATGGGCTGGGTACCTAGTAAGCTCTCAGTCCATAGGCACTAATGGTATCAATACTAATAGCGTACGATTCAGGCAGGAGCGGACAGCTACCAAGCTCCCTGACCACCTTGTGTATCTCCAGCCTTGAGCCCCAGGTCCTGCTGCTGCCCAGCCCCACCCCCAGACTCAGACACAATGGGTGATGGTGTTGCAGGCTAAGAATTTAGAAAACAGGAAGTCATGTGTTTTCAGGAAGGCAGTGGCAGCAGCGATGGGGGTGCCTGAGCTGGGGGTGATGCCCAGCCCATCGACCACAGCACTCCAGGCAGCCAGACCTCCTGCTCAAGGGAGTTGCTCACTTTCATTGAGCAACTAACTTTTGCTGCAGTGGGAAAGATACAGACTAGATACATAGGATAATAGTTACAACCTCCAGTTGAAGATTTACTTTATGCCAGGAAGTAGGTGTGAGTTTTCTCATTTCGTCCTAACAGCAACTATGACTTTACAACTGGGGAATCTGAGACTTGGAGAGGTTTATTAACACCTAAGGTCTAGAGGCAGGGATGAACCCAGGCCTGTCTGAATCCATAATCTAGATATCATTTGGTCCAGACTTGGTACTGCCCTTGGACCACTTACTGGTCTTCAGGGATGGGGAGAAGGGTTCCTCACCAGGCAGTGGAGACCTTCTTTCTCAAAGGATCCACATTCGTAGATGATATCCTGACTCTACAAATGCCTTTTTTCTTTAAGGAGGCAGGGGGCTGAAAATGCTAGGGGGTTAACAGGTATCACTGGCCTGCTATCAAATGCGAGGCCAGGACCCTCACTGGCCAATGCCCATAAAGGCTGACCCACTTGGAGATGCCCTAATCACGTTGACTTGCAGAACAAGTCTCCATCATTTATTAGGATAATATAATTTATTGCTATTCACTTTAGGTTGCCAGTATCCTCAACCCCCTCCTCAGTGCTGGATTTCAAATATTCATGTTTCATTGTAAAGTTAATCATCTGGTCACAACCACCTACAAATTATATATTCATAGACAAAAATTCTAAGGGAATGGGGGTGGAAAGGAGCTGTTTGATTTCATACAGGTAACAGGACTATGAGTAAATATTTCCCTTATTATATTTTTATTTCCATTAAACTTGTTATGGTTTGGGCAATAGTTTAAAAATTTTTTTCTGTAATCACTTTTTTATTTTCAAGTAAATCAACTCATTATAAAAGTGCAGGAAAGTAGGAAAAATAAAAATCACCCATAATACCAGGTTCAAATGCAGCCACTATTGACATGATGGCAGACTGTCCTCCAAGGTATTGGTTATTTATAAATTCTAATCATTCTACATAAAATGTTTAGTTAGCATTATAATTTAACATTATATTTTTATGTTATTTCACATATTCATATTTCATGTTATGGTTTTACTGAATATCCTTTTTAATGGCTGCATAATAATCCTTCCACTATTTATGTAGTCATTCCCCATCAATGACCATTTATTTCTAATTTTTCATCATTGTAAAAAATTATAGGATGAAAAGCTTCATTCCTAAAGCTTTTACAGGTTTATAATTGAATCAATAATACTTTAAAAAATGAAAGCTAACTGGTCCAAGAGAAAAAAATCAGCAAAAGATACAAGTAGGCAATTCTCAGAGGAGGAAAAATGAATTGCTTATAAACATAAAAAGACACTCAGTCTCACTACTGGTCAGGTAAATAAAGGTAAAAATGATGAAGAGATGGATCCCATTTTCTCAGGTAGTCAGAAGGCCACAGCTATGAGGATATGGGGAAGAAGGACACTTCTGGCAAAGGAGCAGGAGGTGCAAAGGTCCTGTGGTGGTCCCAGGTCTGGTGTGTCTGAACAGCAAGGAGGTGGGTATGGCCAGGGTGGCATGAATGAGAGAGACCACTTGAAAATGAGTTTAGAGGGTGACGAGAGGGTGAGGGCATTAGTTAGAACCTCCTTGGTCAGTCGATTTTACTCTTAATGAGAGGAGCAATTGCAGGATTTTCTCTTTTTACAACAAATACACACTGTTTGTAATTTCAAAAACATGAATACATTTTAAAAGAAAAAAAATTAAAGCCAGTTGGAGGAAACTTGGCTCACTGTTACCTCGGGCCCCCGGGTTGCCTGGAGACGCAGGACAGACGAGCTGCGGGGCAGGCCTGAGGTCTGTCCGGGCTGCACTGCCAGGGCCCGGCCTACTCTCTAGAGGTCCTCCATGATTTGTCTTCATTCACCCAAATGGCAGTCATCTTTATCTTTTTCTGCCCTTGCCCTATAAACCAAGCTAAGGTTTCCACCCAGAAAGTGGCTTTATTTCTACTGAAGGGCTGCAAATCCGTTCATTCTTTTGCTGTCTCATCTTTCATTAACACGTATGACCATCAAGCCTTTGTTTCTGTTACCAGCTGAATTGTGTTCCCTCAAAATTTAGATGTTGAAGTCCTAACCCCCAGTACCTCAGATTGTGACTGTATGTGAAGACAGAGTCTTCAAAGAGGTAATTAAGTTAAGAGGAAGTCTTAGGATGGGCCCTGATCCAGTATGACTGGTGGCCTTATAAGAAGATGCCGTTAGGGACACAGGCACGCACAGAGGAAAGACCATGCGAAGACACAGAGAGCAGACAGCCGTCTACAAGCCAAGGAGAGAGGCTCTGAGAAGAAATCAACCCTGCCCACACCTTGATCTCGGACTTCTAGCCTCCAGAACTGTGGGAAAATAAATTTCTGTTGTTTAAGCCACTCAGCCCTAACAATTACGGTTTCCTTCTCCATAAACAACCCCCGTAACTCCTCACTTCTGCGTAATTGCAAGGAAGGGGCATATTGCATTAAACTAGAAGCTAGCTCAGTGCCTGAAACCTAGTAGGTACTCAGAACCCCGTGGTGAGGATCAAGTCAAGACACAGAGCTAGCCTGCACTTGAGCAGGGAGGTGAGCAAGTAAACAGATCTTCCCATCGAGAGAGAGGCACAGGGTGCTGAGGAGACTGGAGGGAGGCGACGCCTTTGCTGATGCTCTGGGAGTAAGACAGTGACAGGCAAGTGACCTCCCCTGGCCAGCAGAATTCCCCTTTCAGTTCCTTCCACTTATTCCACCTTCCCAGCAGCCCCTCAAGGCCAGAGGACAAGTCTCTCATTTCAAGTGGACAGCACTTGCTCTGTGCCAGGCATGGAATAAAGTATAGATAGATATACAGGGAGAGAGTGCTATCTATATCTATATCTATATCTATATCTATATCTATATCTATATCTACACACATACACATACGTGTGTATACATGTATGCGTGTGTGTATATATACATATATGCATGTAAGTGTATATACAATCTGTCTACATCTATGTCAATGTCTATATCAGTATCTTTATATCAAGAGAAAGAAAGAGGGACTCTTTCTTTCCTCTTGCTGCCAACTTGGACCCATGGCTTTCCTGTGACTCCAGAGGTTGACTCTATAACAATCATGGTCATAAAGAAACATTTGCTCTACACTTTCAGTTTACAAAACCCTTTTATATTCTTGATTTCATTTGATTCTCATAAGAGGGGAGTGAAGTAAGCTGGGCAGATCTTATTTGCTCCACTTTGCAGATAAAGAGACCGAAGGTCAGGGAGGTGAAATGACCTTCCGGAAGTCCCGAGGCGCATGTGGAGTAGAGCCTGGGTGAGAGGCCGGGTCTTGGCAGGCCTTTGTTCTTTCTCACACAGCACACAGCCCTCGCATTATGCTCTCGAACATCAGCACCATTTAAAAGAAATCCACTCGAGAGCAAACCTCTCACATAAAAATTCCAGGCGGAATTTTGCCATTTCTCTGAGACTTTAATTTATTCTGCAGTTGAACCCTCACAGTGGGCAGAGATGTATGCACAAAGATGTTTATTGCGTCATTATCTGCAGGAGCAAAAAAAGAAGAAAAACAACATAAATGTCCACCAACTAGGAACCGATAAATAAATTTTGGTATATTCATATATAGTAGTTCAAAAAAAAAAAAAACATACACATGCACAATGGATAGTTCTGCATGCGCTGCTACGGAAAGACTGCCAAGATAATTAAATGAAAAAAGCAAGCTCTAGAATAGTGTGTATATTATTTGTGTGTAAAAAAGAAAAGGCATATCAATTAGGCTGCATATGTATACTTATATACACATAAACACATATACGGATGGAGTTCCCATTTAGGATGATGAAAAAGTTCTGGAAACATTCATGATTATGATAAATCTCTCCATTTAGGTCTCTTTAGTTTCTGTAAACATGGTTTAAGCTTTTCAGTGTACAAGTTCTGTATATAATTTGTTAAGATCATTCCTTTTTTGGGGAAGAAGCCACTGACTGGGAGAAAATATCTTGAAATCACATATACAAAAGAGGATTGAGTCCTGAATATATAAACCTCTAAAATACATCAGGAAGTTTCAGAGGGAAATTGCTCTGCATCCTATTTGTGATCCTGGTTACATGAATCTATCCAAATTTTAAAACTCATAAAACTACACACCAAAAGTAGTGTATTATTAATTACTATTACTATTACTTTAAGTCTGTAATTTTAAAAATTTAAAAACTATCAGACAGTTAAAAAAAGAAAAATTTCTGGAAATAGATAGTGATGATAGTTGTACAACATTGTTCATCATAATAAAAATGTTTCTATCTATCTATCTATCTATCTATCTATCTATCTATCTATCTACCTACCTACCTACCTATCTATATGGGTAACTATATCCACAAAATATGTTTTCCATGGTTAACTCTGGTGAGGAGTAAAGGAGGAGGAGGTTGGGGAAATTTTACTTATTTTCCAATTTGCACATTTTTGTGCTCTTTGAAACTCTACGATAGTATAATACAGTTATAATATTAAACAACTCAAACAAAAACAAATGACATGAACCATTAAACCAAGCAAGGTGTGTGTGGCACAGCTCTAGGCAGGGAGAAGGTAGAGGGACAGAGACGCATTCATCGAGGAAAGACCCTGTGGCTCAGTACATTTCTGGTGATGACCTGCTGGGGTTTGGAAGTATTTTAAATACACGGAAAACTTCACCCTAATGGTACTTGGGGAAAATTTAATATATTTATGCATGAACATTTGAACTGCTGATGAATAGCACTGGTGTTATTGTTACTATTATCTAATGCTGCAGAAAATAGACGCTTTTACACGCAAGTCCTTCCTTGCTACCATCCCTGACATGAGAACCCACCCTGCTAGGTGAGAGCAGCTCTGTCCCGACCGCGCTCCAAACATGCTGCTACTTCTGCGAGTTAACGCACCCCAGAGGCCAAGCAGGTTTCTGGGCGTTGGTAGCTGAGCTGCCCGGGCAACCCAAGGGAGACCCTGGGGCAGAAGGGAGCCAAAGTCTGGGCCCTACCTGCAGCCCTCATCCGCCCTCTGAGAACCGTCCTGCTGGCCCCAGGCGACTGAGGGTACCTCCTTCCGGCTCCTGCAGCACCCACAGCAGAAACCTGTGTATCTATCTGCCTGCCTGACATCCCCTCCAGGAGGGGCTCCCCGAACCTGGGGTGGTGCCTCCTCCACCTCTGTAGGCCCTGTGATGGGCTTCTCTTGAGACACTGTGGCAGGCTGGCGGGGTGGGGGACAAGGAACAGGATGAGGCCCGGCTGAGCAGCTTCCCACTGCACCGAGCTTCAGCTTCTCGGAGACTGGGGGAGGAAATGCTATGCTGATTTGAAATCAGACACAGACACCTCAAGGGATAGAGCCAACGACTCCCCGGGATTTTTCAAGAGGCAAGCCTGAGCCTTGGGAGGCTCACTGTCCACCACGTGGGGGGTCCCTCAAGGAAAGGGGACGGGGAGAGGCGGTGGCTGGCTCTCCGGGGCTTCTCCCCGGGGTGGCCATGTTCACACTGACCTTCGGCCCCGGCCACCTGGGTCTGATAGGGACGGGTCCTGCCCAGGCTGTCACCGCCCACCCTGTGCGCTCCGGGGTCCGAGCTCGCCTCTCGAACCACACCCAAAGCCGACGTGTGCCGGACCACAACCCGAGTCACCAGAATCATGAAGGACAGCTCTTCCCATGAGGAATAGGGGGCCTGGGCTCAGCTGAGGGCCTGAGGCTCTTGCTCCCCAGGCGGCCAGGGTGGGCTCCCGGCGCCGTCCCACAGCCTCTCGGTGCGGTTACCGGGAGCAGCAGCTCCTCCCCTCGGCCCACAGCTGTCTCCTCGCTCGAGGTTTCCTGTTGAGCGCCGCCATCCAGGGCCTGGGTTATCGCCCGAGATCTCCCATCTGAACTTGAACTGCTCAGGCGCCCGCCCCCACTTGCGGTCCCTTCCCCCGAACCGCACCGCCCCCAGCCTCTGCGGGGAAGTCGGCCCGGGGCTGGGAGCGCTCGGGGGTGGCTGGATGGGCGCTGGGCTCTGGGGGGGGGGGGCTGGGGCTGGGGCCGGAGGGGCTGCCTCCCAGACGTTGGAGAGGACTGTCCAGGGGTCCTCTTGAGAGGCACGGACGGAGCCACGCTCTGGGCCTCCATGGGGATGGAGAGGACAGAGACTGGGAGAAAGCCTGGCCCTGGGTCGCCTGACACATGTGCGGCTGTGTCCATAGTCACACAGCCTGAGGACAAGCTGCTGCCTTCCGATTTGAAGGCTTAGGAGACAAAAATTCCCTTTGGAGAGACTTAAACTTCTCCCTGGGAGCGCCTCGATCCCCCCAGCACTGCTTCCCCTTCTCAGAGGCGGAAGCACAGGGGTCTGTTCTCACACAAGGGGGACTCCAAATGTCGTCAAAGCTGCCGCTCTCAGAATCGACAGCTACTTTCATTTCGGAGCCCTGAGCATTGTGTCAGCTGCCTTCCTGGCTCTTAGGCCCAGCAATTAGCCAGCGCTGGATGTTACCTCCCAGCCTGATGGGGCAGTGCTCTGAGGATCCAGGAATCCCCAGCTCCAGGAGTGCTGCATGCAGGGTTGGGGCTGCATTCTCTCCCATTAGCCCAGGAGTGAGGCGCCAGGGTAGGGGAGGAGAATGGCCAAGGAGGTAGGCCCTGTCAGCTTCTCCTGGTTTCCTCTGACTTGAGCTGATCAGGTCTCATGACAGGG
The DNA here is from genome assembly GCF_009834535.1 of Camelus ferus. Lineage (NCBI taxonomy): Eukaryota > Metazoa > Chordata > Mammalia > Artiodactyla > Camelidae > Camelus > Camelus ferus. The sequence continues at coordinate 13,649,416 of NC_045716.1, read as the reverse complement.
TATTTACGAAAAATAGGATGCAGAGAATTTTGACTTAGAAGAATAGAAAAAGTCAGTTGAGCTGGTTTCTGGGTGAAGAGGGGTTCCTTCACTCCTCTTGGCCCACAGCAGAGCCAAAGCCCACAGCAGTGCTTGCCAGTTTGTTCTGAGGCCTGTGTCAGAATCACCCCAGAGCAGCTGAATTTGAGTCTCTGAAGGAGTGCCCAGGGATCTGCCTTCTAACATGCTCCCCCATATTCTCTTTTGTGCTACACTTTGGGGACCACTGCCTTCTGGGTTGGTTGGGTCTGGGAAATTCTACGACTAAATCCAGCCTCACCTGTGCACTTGCTGACAGGCTTGCTCCTTGAAAGAGGGTGACCCCAAGGCTCTCTGTCATAGACACAGAGCACCCCAGCAGGGACCATTATACCCACACTTGTTGCTTTTGTCAGACGACTGAGGGAGCCCAACACCGCAGGTCCACCGTGTGTTCATTCCCCACATTTCATCACGCCCACGTGTGATCTCACGGGAACATCAGACCGCCCTAACCCGGCTGCCTGGAGTCCTGCTTTGTTTAAAATATACTAACGAGGGCAGTCCTGGAATTTCTTTTTCTCCTTCTAGCTCTGCTTTTTTTTTCACATCCAGTCATCTGCGAAGGACCAGCTTGCTGGGTCCTGGGGCCTGTCCAGGAAGCCCTCACACCCACCTGTGTCTTGGGGGATTCTAAACAGCTGGTGGGAGCCGCAAGCCTGGGGGGCGCCAGGAGCTGGGCTGGGCGTATCACGCTGCGTTGGCACCGTCTTAGCAGTGGCTTTGGCTCCTGGTACCAGAGACACAGCGGCTCTGAGCAATTTAGGAACTCTGGAGTGGTCCGATCAGAGCTAGGGGGAGACAGATTGTGGGGCCCGGGCACTCCGAAGCACACTTTAGTTCCCGTTGCCAGGTTAGTTGGCCAAAGAGAGTAAGTTCAATCTCCAAACAGACCAGAATGACCAGTGAAGGAGAAAAGAACGCTGCAGCCAAAATGAGCTGGCTTCCTGCTCCTGTACAGCCTTCACCAATGTATGGAGAAGGGGCAAAATCACCTACCAACCCTGGAAGATGAGAACGGCTGTGTGCTGAAGCAGGGAGCCTGTGAGTGCACGAGTGAGCGCAGGCTTGTCTATAAACAGTCACTCTCGAGTTTTCCCAAATGTTGCCCATGACTCTCCATCCAGATCCTGCCTTTTGCTGTCTCTCTAGTGAATCTTTCCAAGACTTTCTCAGCTGTCCCCTTCCTAAGGCTTCCTCCCCACCCAGAGCTCCTGCCTACACCAGCTTCCACTGCATTCATTATTTTTTAGTGCAAAGAGCGCTTTGTTACTCTCATTGTGTCCAAGGGGTTCTCTCCTACTCAAGTAGATTGCAGGTTGCTCAGGTCAAAGAGCGAGCTTCTCTTTTAGTTCTTTTAATTCTACCCCTATAGGAAGCCCATTGGTAGGCATCCCCCAAACTCAGTAAGTACATAATTGCTTGGATGATTAAGAGGCTGATTGATGGATTGACTGGTGACCGTTAATGAGTAAAAATAAACGAATTTTGCCCCCTGCATTTCCCCTGTGAGTTGGAAGAGACCTGAGAGACCATTTTCATGGCAGCCTGGGCTAAGGTTGTCACCCAAAGTATGTGACCTTAGGCAAGTTACTTCACCCCTGGTTCCTTTGCCTCCCAAATAAGGGCTTCGTATGATAATCTCTATGGTTCCTTCCAGCTGTGATCTAGTGTTCCAGCTAGTCATCGGAAGAAAACTACTGAAGATTTCTTAATGAGCAGGTGTAACAAGTTGTCAGATTCCCAAAGTGCCCTCCACGTTCCCTGGTGTCCCTGCCCGCGTGGCCCTGGTACGAGCATGTAAGCAGGGTGGGATGTCTCAGACCCTGAGCCAGTGAGGGAGGAAGACTGGCAGGGCCTTTTCTTACAGGTGGGCCTCAGGCTTCGAGCAGACCTCCCGCCCTGTGTTGGACTCAGGCTGGGGCCCTGCCAGGCAGGACCACCACCCAGTTCAGTATCCTACCGACACCCGAACAAAGAACAGGCCGAAGTTCACCCAGGAAGGATGAGTCTTCTGGGAGGGCCGGCCCCTGGGATCCAGTAAGACTGTGGTCAGCTCATCTTCCATTAAATTCTTCAGCTTAACAAAACTTGCACTTGTCTTTCCAGGCTCAGATCAAATGATAACCAACTCTAGGAAAAGTGCTTTCCTTCAGGCAGAACTAATCTCCCTTCAACGGGCACCTGTTGCTATTCAACAGGAGGCCTGAAAAGTGAGGAATCGTGGGTTAAATTTATTGTTAAACAGAATATTAGTTACATTTTCAAAAACTACATTCCATACATTTTCCTTCAACCTTCAAGACACCTGTTCAAGTTAAGTGCCTCTTAATTAAAGAAATGGATCCAAAAAGAAAAAGAAAAAGAAAAAAGTGGTTATATTTGCAAGTGTGTATGTGGGAAAATCAGGATTTTCTTTGTATTATTGAATCAAAACGAAATCAAACAAAATCAAAACAAAATACAGAAATAAACTGTCATGTATAATCTAAAGAAAAAAATAAATGAATCCAATTGTTAATCCTGTTTTTATAAGGTACAAGAAATACAGTACTTTTTTCTGTGTTTCCAAGCTTTTTGGACACGCTGTAGTGTATTTCTTGTACTTTTTTCACGTGGACAATTGGACTCATTGCTTTAAACTTAGAATTTCCTGGTAAGTTGTCTGGAGGTTGAAGAAAATCACTTTGAGCATATTGTTCAAAAACGTAGCTAACATTCTGTTCAAAAATAAGTTTATGGTAATATTTCTGACTCATCAGACACTGTAGTTTTTGACACATTTCCACTAATTCTTTGATGACAGGCCTGTCCCTGTTAAACATTAAACTCCACAAGGTCTGGAATCTATTTTCTTCTTCTTTGACTCTGCAATCCCTAGCCAGTGCCGGCATGAAGCAGGCAGTCCTAGGGCTCTGACATGAATAAATGATAAAGTCTGCTGGGACTCACCCCGTACCCTTGCTCTGGAGCTGAGCCCAGAGAGAGCTGCCTCCCTCATTCCTGTGTTTTCAACTCTCTCTCCGTAATCCCCAAAAGTTTAACAAGAAGGAATAAGATTAAGAGCCTTATGTCTCAGATGTCTAAAAGCAATGTAAGTGAGCCTAACAAAAATCTGGTCCCGTGAGCAGCAAGGTGCAAGGAAGGCCTGGCTTCTCACATCACGGGGCTGCTGACTAGTGCTGGGAGCGGGGAGGAGTTATTTCTGAGCTCTTGTGAGTCGGAGCCGGGTCTGAGCCGGGAATACCCGGGATGAGGGGCTGGGAGGGCGCCCTTGCATCCCCAAGCCTCCGATGCACGTGGTCTGTGAGAAGAGGGGGCTGCTGGCTGGATCGAAGCACAGTCAGGGCTGGAAGGCTTTCCTGGAGGGGTGTGTTTGTCAGTTTGGCAACCCTCGGTGTGCCCAGCCCACGCCCCGCGAGCACTCGCCTGTGACGTACTTCGTTCACATGGATCAAAGGCCCCACAAAGCCTGCCGCCCCTGCAGCTGCCGCGCTGGGGACGTGCTGGGGACGCGATGGGGACGTGCTGGGGACGCGATGGGGACGTGCTGGGGATGTGGGCGACCGTTTGGCTGAGAGCCAGCCTGCTGGGCTGCTACCTCTCTCCCATGGGAGGGAGTTCATCCTGCGGCTTCCAAACCTCGGCTCTCCCCCTTCTCAGGTGGGGGTGTGGGTGGCGGCGGGGGAGGGGCGGTATGGGGAGCCTGAGCATGTCACTTTCTCTCTTGCTCTCTCAGTTACCCCACATTTTGGGTCCTCAGGACGTCTCACCAGAACCCCCAGGGATCAGTGAGTTCTGCTACCAGAGCCTGTGTGGGACACCTGCAGCACCCTCGGGTCATCCAATTTGATTCAGTGGTAGAGCGCACACTAGTATGCAGGAGGTCCTGGGTTCTATCCTCAGTACCCCCATTATAAAAAAAAAAAAGCAAAACCTATTTGACTCTAAATCTAGATTTATGCACATAGACAGAGATGCAGATAGCACTAAAGAAAAGCAAACGGAAGAAAATACAGCAAAATGTTAACAGTGGTTTCATCTCTGGTTTGCGAAATTATGAGATTTCAATCTTTTTTATGCCTTTCCCTATTTTCCAAGTTCTACAGTATATTATATAAGAATGTAAAATTTTGAAAGAGAAGAAAAGTAGTAAAATACAGTTTTGACGTTTTGTATTAACCTCCTCCCCATTGCCGTGCACCCACTCCTCAGTTGCCTTTAAGATGATGAACGTCTAAATTACTCTGCTTTCTTCATGCACACACCGACAGGAGCGAGGTAGCTGATGGGATGCTGGAGTTAAAGGTTGGTTCCAACCAATCCACAGAGTAGTAGAAGCCCGCAGAAAGGAAGTGGGGCATTTAGCGTGGTACACGGGACCTGGCCGCCGTCGCAGGCTGGTCAGTGCCGAGCCCAGGTCCTCTCCCGGCCTGGCTCTCTTCAAGCCCAGGAGGCAGATGGGGGCACATCTGTCTCCTTGTCCTACATGGGGCTTGATGCCCCTCTTTCACATCCCAGGACAAGGACCAGGCTGGGGCTTGGGGTTGCTCTGGGGTCATGGGCCACTGTTCCTGGAACCCCTCCCAAAATGCAGTTCACAGGAGAGGCCTGTCAGTGTGCCAGGCACTGAGTCTGGCCACGCAGCCAGACCAGTGTGGCTTAGAGAACAAAACCTTAGCGATGGGTGGGAATGCTGGACAGAACAGTGTATCCAAACACACAGACGGTGCATCCGAGATCAGGACCTGGGGAGGGTCTATGTGTGTAGATGAGTGCCCTACACACACAGGAGCCCATGGGAGGGAGCACGCCCTGCCTCTCAGAAGCGTCTAAACCAAGAAAGGAGGCGAAATACTCCTTTAGGCCAGGGTCAAGCCCCCGCTGGGAGAGATTTGATGGGCTTTTCAGAGGGGAACCCCTGCTCTAGACCCCGTTACAGGGAAGAGGCACCTGGGCCATTTCACAGCCTAGGTTCTCTCTGTCAGAAGCATGTGACCAGCAAGTAGAAGGCAGCCAGACCGAATAGTTCACCCCTGGAAATGTCTGCCGTCCCTGCCTGCAGGGCTGAAGCCCTTCCAGCCCTCCTCCTGCTTTCCCTCTCCTGCGTCATTCCATCTCCAGCCTGATACACCTCTTCCCTCTGGTTATTCTCTCAGTGGACTCCTCCCTGCACCCCCCGCCCCTACTCCCGATCCTTGCCTATCACCCTTTTATTTCTCTGTCACCCATCCCCTGCCCCACCTCAGACAGACTTGGATGACATGTTGCCCGGCAGCCCTGGCCCTAAGGATTTGGGGATGCTCCTTTGGCTTGATCCAGCTCTCTCTGGAGGATGGGTAGTCACCCGGCCATCTTGGCAATCCTTCCTAGCTTCTGTGTGTGGTTTTTCTGTGTGACCACTGAGTTTGAGCCACCCTGGGCTGGTTAGCATAGAGGTCACACTGTCCGCTCTGGTGTAGGAATCATCCAGGGAATTGCAATCGAGTCTGCAATGTAACCTATGACCCGGGGCTAGCAAGCCTTTCTTAATCCCCAGACGGGCCAGGTACAGACGGCAAACTCAGAAACCCGCAGTCACACTGGCTATCTTTGTATTAGCACGCCAGGACGCACCCAATTAGTAGTGCTCATTCCTGCCTCCCATCTGACTTCAAATGGCCAAAGCCCTTCATATCTGGAAGCAAAGACCTGAAAAAGTCATCATTTATTTTTTATTTTAAAGGAGAAGAGGGAAAGGGAGGGGAACATCCATACACTTACTCACAAAAAATCAAAGTCAGTTTCATGGAGATAATCTGCTGGGATATTTAGAATCTAGGTTTGTAGCTTAAATCTTTTTTTCTCTTAATCCTACATTTCAGCCTCCAATTTAGTGGGAACTTGAAATTGTGCTAATTTATTAGTTGCACATCAAGTTCAAAGAGTCCTTATTTTTTGGAACAACATCAGACTTTTAAACTTAAATAAAAGCAGACCCCATTGAAATGAGTGGTTGGAATTTGATCTGACTCTCCATAAATTTATTTCCTAAAATTATTAAATTAAGGAGAATGTCACTCTATTGCCTTAATTAAAACCAGTGATTCATTTCAACTAAAGAAATTTCTCTTTCTGGGGATATTATGTCCTACAGACTTAAAGGAGGATGGTTAGAGAAATGGTGAAGGAGAAAATGCTGGTTGGTTGGTCTGTTTTTAATGTTTTGTTTCCTGACTTAAGAAGCACATAGCCCTGGAGGTGGCCTCATTCCATGAGATACAAAACACCCCCAGAAATCCTGGGGGCTAATAAGACACACACCTTTTATAACTGCCTCAAAAATAAACCCCTGTAGTTGACCATGTCATGTGTTTTGTCCTGCATTGATTTTCTCCCAGAATGTGCTGTTTGCAGCCGGTAGCAATTGTCTTTTCACTGGGCAATAATAAAAATATTTTCAAGTTCCCTTCTTTTGAGAAGCTTAATTTATAAATGTAAATAATAAGGTTATAATCCCCCTTGTCCCCCAGCAGATGCTGGTCTCCTTGAACAAAATCACCCCAGGATTGCAAGTACACAGGATGGAGCTGCAGTTTTTTGGCATCCCCTATCTGTGCTGTGTAGAAGGCAGCTGATTTCTTTCCCCAGCCTGTGCTTGGAGCTGGCTTTTTACAAACACTTAGCTCCAGATACAGAGGCTGCCTCCTTGCTGTGTGGGGCTTGGGGGTTCCTAAACACCCCTGTTTTTCTTTAGGGGAAGAGGAATTTAGTTCCAGAGCTGAATCTCTCTCGGGATGGGCTTTCCCCAAGAATGACTCAGAAAGAGTCCGTGGGAGAAGGCGCTCTCAGGCTCCAGACAGGCTGCCTCCTGCTTTGGGCAAGGGTGCGGGCTTCAGGCTTGGGCTTCAGAAGCTGTTAGGGACCCAAATACCTTGAACTCTCCAAAGCTAATTTTCTCAGTACCCACCCCTAGCTCTTTCATTTTCTGAAAGCAGAAAGCTGGGCAAACTGGAAGCCAGGACAGTGAAGGAAGATGGAAAAGAAAAGGAAGAATTGTGCCTGTAGTTTTTCTAGCTCTAAAACACCTGGAAATGGAGGGTGACAGCACTAACCTGAAACTTCAATTGTCTCTGTCTTAAAAGCAAACATTCTAAATTAATGTAAAAAAAAAAATAGCAAGAGAAAGAATAAGAAATACAGTTACTGAAAAAGTTCCAAGATTGCAATATTTATCTGCAGTGTATGTTCTTCTTTTTTTTTTTTTTTAAAAAGATGCCTATTAATTTAGAGCTACATAGTATTAATCCCTCTCTCTTTTTCCTCTCTCTATCCTTCTCTTCCATTTTTCCTCTCTTTTGTTTATTTCCTTTTTTAGTTGATATCACTGTCTCTTGCCTTCCTCTTTTTTCTCCATCTCCCATCTTCAATCTCCCTTTCCATATACCCCTTTCCTTCCTTCCTTCCTTCCTTCCTTCCTTCCTTCCTTCCTTCCTTCCTTCCTTCCTTCCTTCCTTCCCAGTCTCCTTCCTTCCCTTCCAAAGGCCTGTCCAGAGAGAGAATATGTTCACAAGCCTCACATACAGAGTTCTTGGAAGAACTCCCATTCCCACTCACCATGCCAACGTCACTGGGCTCACCAGCCCCTCATAAACCAGAGAGCAGTGAGGTAGAAATCTACTAGTAGGTAGATTTCCCCACCTTCCTTTCCTCTTCACCTGTAGCCTTTCTCCATCTCGTTCTAGCTGAGCAGCCAGGAAGCGGTAGCATTGGTTTCCCTGAAATATTTCAGGGAATTTATTTTTCACAGCAGGAATTATTTATCTAGCCCAGCCTGCCAGAAAATTCTGAGCATCTAGTCCTTTGGAGGTCATTGATGACTGGTCGTGTTCTCTCCATATTTCTCTGGCTACAGTTAAAGCAGTTCTGTGAGCAGTCAGCTGGGTGATATTAACTCACTGTCCTTCTTCTCTGCTAATTTGAGTGTTCAGATGATACATAGCCAGGCACAAACACACTCCTGACAGCAGTTGCCAGGGAATATTGCTTTTTTGGACTTTGACACCAGCTCCAACTTTGAGTGGAATTTAAGTGATATTTACTGCATAGAAATTCCTCTTTGGAGCTCTGCTCTTCTGGCTTAGCCTGCTGACAACACATTAGATTTATTCTGACATCAAGCAGCCCAAGACTCAAACTTAATTAACTTCACTGGGGGCTCCGGTTGCAGCTTTGGGGTTTGCAGCTCAGCACATATCTCGTGATTTGTACCAATTATGGCGCTTAGAGAACCTCAAATCAAACAAATAAACCAACAACAAAAAAACCCCTTCTTCACGATTTTCTGACCACTTGCCAGGTTAACTCTGACCTCCTTTAGGGGGAAAAAAATCAGTTTGTCTTTGGACTGACTCAAGGTGCTACATGGTTTTTGTGTATTAAATTTCAGCCCATCGTTCTGTTGTACCCCTTTAAATTTTTTGTTTTAATATTAGAATTTGGAACTAATGTTTTTTGAGAAATTTTCATTTAGAGATAACCTACAGAATAATTATTCCCCTGCTCTGCCTTTTCAATCCCAATTACTGAAAATAAAGTTTAATTCAGTTTCATTTATGAGGAAAAACGTGTATGTATACATACACATACATATATATACACACACACACACACACACTATGCGCAATATGTATATGCTTATACATAGTATACGTGTGTGTGTATACAATGTATTCCGAGCAGCAATTTCAATGTTCAAGAGTGAGGACTGTTAAGTCAAGTGAGCAATAACCGGGGAACATGAGCAGAAAAAAGGCTGGAGCACCTTGATTAGTTAGTTAAAATACGAAGGCGTCAGAAGGCCTGGCTCTCGTTCCAAAGTACTGACTCCTCTTCAGCGTCCAGGCCAGAACCCAGAGGCAACTGAAGATTTATGATGAGTGCTCGTTGTGTCACACGCTTGCTTTTTAAAATTTACTGTGGACTCCAAGCTTGTTAACAAAATTTTGCCATTTTGCTCCTGGCTAATTCCGAGGTGGACAGAATCTGAGTTTCAGCGTCCTTTCATGCAAACACAAAGTCATAAAGTCCCCAGTGGAAGACCCAGCGCATGAATCATACCTTGCTGTTTTCCACACCTCTCTTTACCACCTGCAAACTCCCATCTCCCATTTGGAATGTTCAAAGGACACGAATCCCATAGGGGAATTTTCCATTCGACAAATAACTCTGTTGCATTACGTTATTACTGCCTTGCAGCCTGCTTCTCTGCCTTCGTGACTCAGAAGTCAGTTCTTTGCAGATAAATAGGAAATGCGGTAAATGTTTACATTCCCTCCCTGGGGACCCTGGAGCCAGTTGGGGCTTGCTTTAATTGTCGCTGGGGGTGTAGAGCCCAGATCTACGCGTTGGGGGCTGGTTGTTGTGACCAGCCTCTCCTTGGGCTTGCCTATTTTCAGTCATTGTTTTGGCCAGTCCTGGGGTTCTGCTTTACCCTTAGATTTATGTGTCTGTCTGTACACCCTCCCCAGCACCCTCTGCCCCCACCTCCTAACCTAGCCAGATGAAACCCAGCAAAGCTGCTACATCTCAGTGACCTAAGGCCTCTGTCTGGTCAGTTTAATATCTGTATGTTACGTCTGTGGGCTATTTCCCCCCCGGACACTTCCTCATGCCAGACAAATCGAAATTGCGGGGCCATATTACATGGCACAGTTCTCCAATCCCCGTAGCCAATTCATAATTGACTTTTAAATCATTTAGGTGCAAAAGCAAATAATAATAGCCCCACTGTTCAGTAGCTAATAAATTCTAGCCCATGAAAACTGAGGGAGAAGGCTTAAACCATAAAAATTAAATATTTATATAGATACTACACCCACATAGACATATAAATGCATATGCACACACATTTTAGGCATCTCTATTCATTTTTAATTTTTATGTGCTATCCAATAAGAAAAGATTTCTAGAGAAAAAAAAATGGAAAGGAAGATTTATTGCCTCTAAATTAATAGAAGAAAACATCCCTGTAATAGCTAACCTCCTCCCTCAGTAAAAGAAAAAAAAATACTGAATTGACAAAGTTATCTTTTCTCTATTGTGAGAAAGGTGAGTTAATATCCATAAAGAACTTAGAGCTCCCTCAGTTGAAGGATGCTCTATAAATACAAAGCATCATTATAATTTATTATTGAACAGAGTCAATTTTTTTCATCCGAACCATTTTTCAAACCTCTCATAGCACAGGCTCGTCTGATGGGAGCTCTGACACGAAGCCAAAACACCTCTCCGAGACACGGGGAGACTATCAATCAGTTTGATGCAAAGACTCCTCCAAGTCAGCCTCCTAGTAACCCTGCAGGACTGTTTTAGAGCTGCCTTCCTTCAATTAAGTTCAGTGACTTACACCGTGAGCCCACTCCACTGAGCTCTTACCCGGGAAGGGGCGATCTTCCCACCCTCGCAGCCTGGGTCCCATGCAGGAGAAACCGAGGCTAGGGAACCGCCCTTTTCTCGTCCCTCCTCCACTGCCTTCTGCTAAATTGTAACCAACAAATCTATAGCAGGCTAATACCTCTGTTGCCCTCTGCTAGACAGATCCTCCACCTAGCTGCCCCACTGTGAAGGAAGGGGATTGAAAAATAAAATATTCTCTTTCCTTCCAAGCAGTGGAAGGAAGCTATGCTCCCAAGCACAGAAAAAAGCAAACTGCACTCAAAAACAGGAGTTGCTAAAACTTAAAAGATGTGATCTGGTTTTGAAATAAATCCTTTTTTAAAAAAAAAGTTTGCCAAGCAAGATTTATACATTGGCAGGACTGAGCCCATTTAAATAGTCCAAATGTGTTGGCTTCAAACCAAAGGCTCACAGAACTAATCAGTTTAATTGGAAAATGGAGTCATTTGATTTTCTGTTGTAAGATCCAGTTGCACATTCAATCAGGGGGATTCACTGGAGAAAAAGAATCAGGTCGAGGCCTGGCCTCCAGCACTGGATTACTTCCCAGGGGGCTTAAGTGGCTGCTGTTGATACTGATACACTTACGTGCTTGTTAAGCCGGTCACAGGCGTTGAATCAGCATTTTTTTAATCTGGGATTTTTTTTGTTATCCAAACACAATTTTATTCTCAGGAACAATGCATGCCCACACCCCCCTCCACCCCTTTATTCAAGAATTGGGCCTGAAAGGAGAGGGAGAGAGAGGGGCTTGAGGGTCAGGCCGTGAACCTCTTCTCTAATCTTCCTAAACTCACTCCTTTTGTGATCTCATCATTCATTCTCAGGGCTTTAAAATACGATCCATATGCTGTTGACCCCAACATTTATATCTGCAGCCCCAGCTCTCCCTGAAATCCGGACTCGAACATCTACATGGATGCTTAATGAACAACTCAGCTTTAGCTGGTCCTAAGCAGCCCTCTTTGCTTCTCCTGCGGCAGACCTGCTCTTTCGGGTCCTTTGGTGATGTTAGGATGAATTTGATTTCTCAGTTCAAAAGTAGGGGGAACTCATTTTTATATTCTATATAACTTTTCTGATAACAGGAGTAGAAATGTTCATTATAAACAAGTTGGAAAATATAGACAAACATGAAAAAGAAAATAAAAATTACCTACAACCCTAGTACTCAAACATAATCACTGTTAATATATTGCTATTTTTTCTAATGTTTATTCTAATACTTTTTTTTTCCCCTGAAACCTTAGGGGTTTTGTTTGTTTGATTTTACTTAGGACCACTGATTTTTTTTTTTTTAACTATTTTTGCTATATTTAATTATTTAGCCACTCCCCTTTTTGGTAGAAATATAGGTTATTGTTGATTTGTGAATATTATTAGAATACCATTGCAATAAACATCCTTGAACATAGATATTTTTATCCTTCTGACTATTTCTTAAGAAATAAACACAGGAAGTATGCAACAAATAGGAATCAATATTTTTGAAACTCTTTAAGTTTAGGACTTAATTAATGTCTGGGTAGATGGTACCAATTTACCCTCAGCGATTTCTGAAAGACTCTAATTCACGGTTTTCCCACCAACACTGGGTATTAATTAAGCAAACAAAAATCAAAACCCGGGAAGCAAAAAACAGATTCTAATTTTAAATGTCACATTTCTTTGATTATTAGTCACGGTGAACATTTTTTTCATGCATTTTCTTCACCATGTGTGTTTCTCATTTAATGGATTGTGTGGCGATGACTCTTGCTTTTCTTCTGTTTCTGGATGTGCTTTCTTAAGTGATTTCTAAGAGCATGTTTCCTACCAGGGATATTCACCCTTTTCCCATTGTATATATTGCAAATATTTTTCCACTTTGTCATCTACTTTTCATTTGGTGTCTTTGACATACAGAAATTGAAACTGTCATCAATTTTTTTTGCTTTTACTCATATGCTTAGAAAATGTTTCCTCATTTTGAGATCAAGTATATATTCACTTGTATTTGCTTGGAGGTACTCTTTTCAATGATATTCTGAGAAACATTCACAATAAAAAAACTTAAGAAGTGTTCTAGGCAGCAGCCCGGGTTGGCAGAATTCTGCCTATTGCTAAATGTGTCTGTACACACTCATCCACAGCATGTGCACATGGGGAAAAGCAAGTCTAATGGAACTGACTTTATTTAAATGCAGCAAAATTAAGAAGGAAATATTGTGGGCTTTTGCCAAGGGGACAGTAACAATATAGCCACGATCGCTGTTTTATAACCAGGTTAGAAAAGATGCAATTACACTTCCATTAGGATTTTGCTGCTGTTAAAATTGGGTCCTCTTGCAGTTTTCATTTAATTCATCACAGTTTTTTAGGAGAAATAAGAATCAAAGGGGACAGAGGCATGTGTAGGAAATGCTTTAAATGCGGATATATTTGTGAGTGAGACTGCTGTCCTTCTTGTGTCTGACCACGCTCTTCCCACATATCACGAGGGCTACCCGGGCCTGGGGTGGCCCCATGGCCTAGAATTTCTGGGTCTTGTTGGCCTGGCTCACCCCCTGTGCAGCCTGGCGTGCAGGGGTGTGGGATGCACGTTGTTGCTTGGAAACCTTCCACTCAGGCTCCTGCCTTCCGGCCTTCCCCGCAGGTCTGCTCCTCTGGCCTTACCCTCCAGCCCAAAGAAATATTCTGTAGCTCAGGCCTGGAAGGAGTCAGGTGGGACTGCTCAGGTGTCCGCCATCATTTGTTTTCTTTTAGTTTTACACACACACACACACACACACACACACACACGCACACAAACACACACACACACACACCTGTAGTCTTACAGAGAAATCTATTCTGAGACCTCTTTTTGAAAAGCAGTGTTTTCATGTTCAGACTTGCTATTAGTGCCTCTGGGTGGTTCTATCCTCTGAAAGGACCAGCTTCCGCCAGAGCCTCCATCCACTGCCCCAGGGCAGGCTTGGCTGCCTCCTCCCTTTGCTCACCATCTCCTCCACTCTGGGTCTTTCTATCGTGCGACTTCCGTCTGGGAGCAGTTTCAACCTGGACATTGTTTGGAAGACAAATGCAGTCACTTCTCGCCTATCTGCAGATTCCCCAGCAGAGACGTGAGGATCATTCAACCACACTCATACCCAGGGATTCCCAGAGCTTCTCAACTCATCTCTCCTTTAACTGCCCGCTGCTCCCTGCCAAAATAGCCCTGAGATGAGGCGTGATCAAAAAAGTGGGGAGGGGGATGAGTGTAGCTCTGTGATACAGCACGTGCTTAGCATGTGGGAGGTCCTGGGTTCAATCCCCAGTACCTCCATAAAAAAAATGAAATAAAATAAAATATTTTTTAAAAAGGACACTGTGAACTCATCTACAAAACAGAAACAAACTCTCAGACTTAGTAAACAATCTTATGGTTACCGTGGAAAGGAGATGGGAGGAGATAAATTTGGGAGTTTGATATTTACAAATGTTAGCCATTATATATAAAAATAGATTTTTTAGAAAGCTCCTTTTGTATAGCACAGGGAACTATGCTCAATATCTTGTAATAACCTTTAATGGAAAAAAATGTGAAAACGAATATATGTATGTGTATGCAGGACTGGGACACTGTGCTGTACACCAGAGATAGACATATTGTAATTGACTGTACTCCAATAAAAAGAAAAACAATAATATATGTTTTTTAAAGTGGGCAGGAACTGACCAGACCAAGTTCACACAGCTGGTGCGTCCAACCATGAGCCCTGGGTCTTTTCTCCTCTGCCGTGTCCAAATCCATGTCCTGTCTTTGAGTATATGCCCAGTCATCATATGGGAAGCCCCTTCCCAAACATTCCTGGCTGGAGATCTTCCAGACTTTTCAGAACTCTCACTGCTTCGTGTGACAGCTCCTCACTCCATTGCTGGGCGGTTCTACTGTCACTAGCATCCTTGTCACCCTGACCCACAGGGGCTAGTTCTGCCCTTGGAAGTTAACAGTATGCACTGTCTTCTACTTGGTGGCACCCCGCATGTCTGAAGGCTGTGCTTGGCCAATCCCCCTTTAGTCTTCTGTGCTCTTTTCGTCTTACGCTTGTCTCTGGAGGGCTCTGCCTGCTCTGCACAACCCCCATCCTCACCCCAGAGATAAGATAAAGCTTGTAAACCGGAGGTACCCCACTGCCTCCTCCCTAAATGTTTCTCTCTGATTTACTATGCAAGATAAATCTGCCTAAATAGAGATAGATAAATAGATACTGAACACTCTCACTGCCCTCCTTTCCTTCTCCCTGGTTCTGAATCTGGGGTGGGGCTGGGGCTGGGGAGGGGGAGCCAGCCTCAAGCAAGTTACTGCCTGCGCCTTTAAAGTCAGATTTTAATCTCCTTTCCCCTCCACCCACCCACCAGCACAGTCAACGCATCGCTGAGACACCTGCTTGGGTGGGGGTGGGAGTGTAGCGGCAGTTGTTGGGGGAAAGGGTGGCACTCGCTTGGTGTGTAGGGAGCAAAATTCTGCTCCTGGCTACAGAGTCTAATTGGAGCCTGAGAGAGATCTCTTTCGGTAACAGTGGCCAGGCACAAAAAAAAAAAAAGACGCTTTGAGGCAAGACAGAACCCTACCTTAGGAAAAATGGCCGAGGTCTGGGTAGGAAATGTACAACGCAAACAGGACTCTTGTCATACTGAAAGCAAGGATGCTATCAAAGACCACTAGCAAGGATGCTATCAAAGACCTCTGGACTTGGGTCAACAAGAACTTGGGATCCAACCTGAGGAGGCTCCCACTGGCCAGCAATTGAACCGCTTAAGCATCAGTAAGAAAAATAACAACAGTGGATTAAAATAACTTAAATATGTTCAAGTCTATGCAGTCATCATGACACTACAACCAACCAACCAACAAACTCATTGCTCTCCTTCAGAGGATGCTTGGGAACCAAATCCTTACTTAATTTTTTTACTGAAAAAAAAAAAAAACCAAAAACCCTTGCTTTTAGTTATAAAATATATCACACATACACAGAAGTAGGATAGAGGAATGAACCTCTGTACAGCTGTCACTTGACCTCAACAATGATCAGCCCACTGCCCTTCTTTTAGATGTTTACTCCCTCCCCCTTTCCAGGGTTATTTTGAATTAAGTCATAAGCATCGTATCCATCTGAAGATCGTAATCTCTGTAAATAAGCGTCTATCCTGGGTATTTATCAGAGTAATGGAATAGTTGATGAGGACTTTATGGAAGTATTCCACCCAATAAATGAAAAAAGAGCTAACCCATAAGAAAACAGCAGCGGTAGGCAGTGATCATCAGTGGCTTCTCATGTCACCAAGAGAAAGACCTTGGGACACCATGAACCTCCTGATGAAATACACTAAACTACCTTGAAGGAGTCTTGCTACCACGTCACACCTGAATTCCATCAAGCCTCCAGGTCCACCTGCCGGTTTATACAATCCAGGAGGCAGAGGCCCAGGCCACATGACGCCGCAGGGATGCAGTCAGCACAATCCAGACTGTGGGAAATCTATGGCAGAAACAACCTCAACGATACAGTTCAAGGAAATCAAAAGGGTTGGGGGAGGGTGGAGTGTGGGGAAGGAAACCCGATGTAAAAGAGAAAAAACAACGTGTAAGCCAGTTGGCACCTCATTCAAACAAACACACGGCAATGCTGAAAAAGGAAGGTTGGAAGAATGTAAATGCTGACCAGATATTTGATGATATGAAGGAATTAGAGTAAATTGTGCAGGTAGGATAATGGTGTTGTGGTTATGTTTGGTTTTTTTTTAAGTCTCTAATTTTTAGAGATACACCCTGAAATATGTATGTGTGGTTCATTATATCATTTTCCTCTACATTCATATGTGTTTGGAACAGAAAGAGCTGCCTTGGTTCCCTCTTCGGAAGACGGGGAGCTGGTCAGGAGCGAAGCTTCACTGGTAAGTACATTATGGGGTGAAATGGCACCTTTCCCAGGCTGCTGACATCTTTTCTGAGCTTCTGGAGAGTTCCCCAAGGTGGGCTCTGTTCTGGGGTGTCTCTGTGCCTCCAGTCTGCCAGGCCCGGGGCTAGACCCCTGGGCTTTCCCTAAACCCTGCTGAGCAGGGAGAGCCAAGCACCCTTTCAGAGAGAGCTTGGCTGTGCTCCACTCTTACTTAGCTACATACTTAATCCCCCAATTCCCTTTCTTTATCTAGAAAATCAGCAATAAAACTAAATTCACAGGGTGGTTGTAAGGACAAAATGGCAAAATAAATATGAAGATGCTCTATAATCAAATTAATAACTCACAGTAATAATAACATATATTGAAGTCTAACTGTGTTCCAGATTTAGTTCTAAGAGCTTTACAGGCATCATCTCATTAATCTCATAAAACTCTACAAGGGATGTACTATTACTCTCCTCATCTCATGGATGGGGAAGTCAGGGCTCCAGGATGTGAAGGATCAGTGCTGTGTTTGTATATTTTTTTCTTAATGCACAGGATGAAGAGGGTACTGGCCACCCTGTTATAATCTGAGGGACAGTAGGACGTTCTCTCTCTGAAAATATCTTCAGATGGAGGCCTTTGGGTCTCTGTTAGAGTGGAAGTGACCCTGACAGGGGTACCACATTAAGTTTCTGTGCACCACTAATGCCTTACCATGAAACTGTTTATCAGATTACTCTCCCTCCTCTGTCAGGACCCTAGAGAAAAGAGGACTGGTCAGGCTAGGAAGGGAAGAAAGTATTAAGTAAAAGTCCAGGGGGTGGGTATAGCTCAGTGGTAGAGCGCATGCTTAGCATACACGAGGTCCTGGATTCAATTCCCCAGTACCTCCATTAAAAAAATTAAAATAAATACCAAAAAAAAAAAAGGACAAAAGTCCACCATGATCTTGGCAATTGTACCTGGAACCTGTCCTGATCCCAACCTCAAGCAGTCAGTGCCAGGTGACGGGTGAATAAAGCTGCCTTTCTTGTTCTCAAACAGACCCAGGGAAGGGAGAGGCCCCTCCTGGATGTGCCGTCTGTGTGGTTCCAGCACCTGCCCGGAAGGACCCCTTCCTCGCTGCCTCCCTGCCACCCGGTCAGACTTGGAAGCCTGGGTCTCCTGACAGCTGATGCCTTCTTGAGACATCCTGGTGGAAAACTTGGAAGCTGTCTGGAGAACCACAGGTACTGCTGGAGCAGCCGCTGGCTCTGCGGCCGGATCTGGGTCTCCCCTCCTGCCCCACTGACCCAGGCAGGCCAGACGCTGTCCTTTTGATCCCCACCAGGTTGTCATGAAAGTCCTCGCCCAGACACACTATGGCCCCTGGAAATTCCTAAATGTCTTTCCCCTGGGCTGTGCTCTACAGGGCCAGGCAACGAATCAAAAGGCTGCACAAGCCAGGCCCTGGAGCTGTGAGGGGCCAGGGATTTGGAAAAAGCACTCTTTGTTCATGGCAGGTCAGCTGTTACACGTAAAAGCCAAAGCGCTTCTGGCTCTCCTGACAGGTGTCCAGTGTGCAGCACACGCAGGTGGAGAGGCTGGCTGCTTCCAGCTTCGAGCATGTTACCCCATAGCCATGCTTTTGTTTCTAGCCGCCCAGTTAAAGGGACATGAAAGAACACAGACCTGCCTGAGTGAAGACAACATGGTGAAGGGCCTTGAGCCATGAAGAATGACTGAGATCGTGATGTTAAGCCTGGTAAAGGCAAGACTTGGGGACCCAGAGATGCTGTCAATATTTAAAAGTCGGTCTCATGAACAAGAGGTTAGATGTGCGTGCATGTCTGTGTGTGTGTGTGTGTGTGTGTGTGTGTGTGTGTGTGTGTGTGTGTACTTGAGTTCACTGAAAGAAGCTTTGCTGAGAATGGGCTGCCGAGGCCATATGGTGGGTAGGAGTGCTGGCTCTGAAGTCAGAACGTCCAGCTTCAAATCCTACCTTCTGTGCCTAAGTTATCTTGTCTGTAAAGTGGAACTAAAAAGTAGTACTTATCTTCAAGGGCTGTTGTAAAGATTAAAATGAGTGAATGTATGTAAAAATGCTTTGAATGGCCTGGTTCATACTAAGCACTCAATAAATGTTAGGTTAATATAATGTTCACCGCTGTCAGCAGACAGAAACTTCTGTGATATCACAAATGAAGACAGCAAG
Organism: Camelus ferus; assembly: GCF_009834535.1. Taxonomy (NCBI): domain Eukaryota; kingdom Metazoa; phylum Chordata; class Mammalia; order Artiodactyla; family Camelidae; genus Camelus; species Camelus ferus. Next base: position 13,630,795 of record NC_045716.1, on the reverse strand, counting down.
ATCCAAGTTGTATGACCAATTTTGTTTTTAAAATGCACATTATTTTGTTTTCTTTGTTTTTTTAAATATGTTGCAATTTTAATTTGTTTTAAACATCTTTTTGGATTTGGGGGCGGGGAACTAGGTTTATTTATTTATTTATTTTTAACAGAAGTCCTGGGGATTGAACCCAGCACCTCCTGCGTGCTAAGCATGCACTCTACCACTAAGCTCTACCCTCCCTCTAAAACGCACATTATTTTGGAAGAATATTAGAAGAAAATACTGCAAAATGTCAACAACAGATTAGGTGATTTCGGGACAACAGAATTATGGATGTTTTAAATTTTTACACTTTTAAGTATTGCGTATTTTCTAGATAAGCATATATTACTTCATAAATAGAAAAAGATTGTTAATGCTATCTCTGTTTCCAAAATGCTTAAAGATGTAGTGAGATCCTGGTCACTAATAGGGTTTAAACCACCTTGTCGCCAAAAATATTCAGACCTGTACGGCTAATGGACAGTTGCATTATTTATACTGTTTAATCTCAACCATCAAGAAGCCAGTGTATAAAAATAAAGACTGGAAAGAAATCAGTGACACTGGTAGTAGTGGTACTCTACAGAGATGAATGATGACTAAGGTCTGTTGCTTTATTCTTCTCTGTACTTTAAACGTTTTCTAAATTAAATGTGCACTATTTTGAAAGTGGGGGGGAGGGGCATTAACTGGAATGAAAACTAAACCAGAAAGAAATCAAAAGAAAAGGTCAGTCTTGACTAGCTCAAAGGCCCCCACAGACCTGCCGATCTCGTTTCTGCGACCATGACTGTGACCATGAGATGGTGGCAACTACATGACATGACACATCCGCCTCCATGCACCACGCACTGCAGACCAATGGTGGTCATGCCCCCCTCCTTCCCCTTCAAAAACCACCCAGAAGTTCCGATTTGCTTTTGCATCACATAGCAAACCTCTCCCCACACCATGTGGCTTCAGCATCTCACACTCTGGTCACAAACTTTCCACGTATGTCCCCAGTCCGTGTCTCTCCCACCCATCTAGGTTCACCTCCGTGGGGCCTCACTTACACCTGCCCTCTCCATGCCTGGACCGCAGCTGACCCCTCACCCCGGACCCCTCCTCCCTCCTGTCAATCCACGTATCCACATCCTACCCATCAGTCAAGGTCGCCTGAGCTCCTCCTGCAGATGCCAGTTCCTTTTCTGCACCAAACGATCGATCACAACTACCTTCTTTACTGCCCTTGACCCTGGGTCTTGTCTTGCCCATTTGGGTATGAGCTTCTTGACTGTGAGGTCACATTTCCTACTTCTCTGTTATCTTCCATGCCCCAAATCTAAACACCTAGTTTGACACTGAGGAGGTACTCTAAATTCAAAAACCACGCTGGACTATGTTTCTTAATGGCCACGGCCCCATTTTCTGATACCCCAGTCCCAGCCCAAGCCAAGACCCAATTAGGCAGACAACCAGTGGATCCAGAAAGAGAGTAGACCTGCCAGGCGGTTTGTTAAGGCGGCCCTACAGTTGAGACACAATCCTGCCCTGGTGTGAAAGAAACAGTTTCCTCACTTTCCCCTGAACATTCAGTGCTTGGTTTAGAACTTCTCAACACGTGCCAAATGGAGACGAACTGGAGAACTCTAGGTAGGGTCATGACGATGGGAAACAGAAAGTGGAATAAAAAGTAAAGAAAATAGGGTTAATTTAGCTAGGAAAAGAGTTGACATGAGTCTATGCTAGTCTTCAATATATGAAGAAAACCATAGCAGCTGTGTGCCTTATGGTACTACTTCACCTTTCAGATACCCCCTCCCTTCCCAGTCCTGCCCCCTAGCACCCCAGAGGTCTCTTCCTGTTCAAGCAACCACGGAGCCAACGTGAGACCTCTCCCAGCTCCAAAATTTTAGCCTGGAACCTCTTCAACCTGAGACCATAGGCTCTGAAACATGAAAACAAGAGTGACTGAGGAATATTCTTCTCAGGTGATTTCAGAGAGAACAGGGACATTTTAAAGGATGGTTTAAGCAAGACCTTTTTAAACCTTTTATCTCTTCAGCCCACTCTGCTTCAAATCAAACGTGATGATGCACATGGGTTCCATGTAAAATGTGTAACTACTTTGTTTAAAAAGATTTGAAAGCATGTTAATAATCTTGCTTTTGAAATTATTTGGTTGCAAGTAATTTATTTAATTTGTGATTGGCTATAATTTCTTGGCTTTTATCATGCACTCTTGGAAATTTTTTTTTCTTGTATAAAGTTTTTTTTTAAATTTATAATGTATTAGCTTCTGGTATACAGCATAATGATTCAGTTATATATATATTATATATGTGTATATATATATATACTTTTTCATTACATGTTACTACAAGCCATTGAATACAGTTCTCTGTGCTATACAATAGGACCTTGTTTTTATCTATTCTGTACATAGTAGTTTGTATCAGCCAATCTCTTGGGAATTTTTGTAACGTCAAAAAATTCTAACCTACAACTTCCCTTCACAGGTAAGATTTATGTGAATATTTATGTCAACAATAAGGCTGGTATAGAGCACAGTTATAATATTGCCTGAAAACAGCACCTAGTGTATTGGTTCTTGACCATTAACCATTAGAAGGTGTTATAAGAAAAAAGTTATGTATAATAAATAGAATACAAAAACTTAGAAGTAACTTACTTCTATTACAAAATTTAAAGTGGAGTCAAAGATAAACCTATGTCAAAATCACTTTCATTTATATGCTCTCCAAAAGCACTCTTGACCCGGGGAGAAAGTTGGGTGCAGGGTGACGGTGGGGTTTTTGGCAGTCACGTGGGGAACACACATTCCAGCGCCATCCAACATGGGCTGGGATTGAAAGAAAACTTCAGAATTTCTGCTCTCGTCATTTGGGGTGAAATGTCTTACTGCTTTTTGAAACCACCAGTTTCCTGAGGATAGACGCAGTAAGTTCATGATGCCAGCCAGCACTGAGTGCTAGGGGCTTAAGAAACAGCGTATTGAATTGACTGGTACACAATACTCCAGATGGAGACACATTGCAAATGGCACCGTTGTCCCAACTTTCTGCAGGAAAAAGCAGAGGGGATCACAGGAGCATCACTTCGTTTAGCCCCGAGGGACTGGTTGGGAATTCCTGTTTGCCTATTTCACAGGGGACACTGAGGCACAGGGCAGGTGGGGAAAAGCTTCGTGCTGGGTACTCAGAAGGACCCCAGGCCTCCACTGAAGTTGGTTTCCAGCCTTCGGCAGCAGGCCTGTCTGACCCTTACACTAGGTGTGAGCCCTCCCTAAGCGACCTGCCCCCTCCCTTCCCTGCCTCTCAACCAAAACTCTCTGGGGACGGGCTCAGTCATCCTGTGGACAACTCTTGGAAGGAGGCTCAGAGCTCAGAACTGTCTCAGCAGGAATTAGAGGACTTCCCTGGATCTCGTGAAACGTTCTCTGACCTGAGGATGATCTTGAACTCACGGCAGCTTCACCCCCACTCCTGGCCCCAGTCGGAAAAGCACTGTCCTCCACCGCTGTGGGATGGAGGGGCCAAAATGACATCTCCTCTCTCGTGACCTTTCAGAACCCCAAGCCCCAGGCCCGTATGTTCTCCCCAGGGCTCACAAAATGTTGAGCTCCCGCAGGCGCTGAAGATAAAGAAAGGAGGCAGATAGGTCCTCCTCACCGACAGCCAAGAGGCTGCTTGACCATCAGGACACCGCGTTTCGGGTTGCACCTGGGCTTTGGTTTGAAGCTCACCTCACCTCTGTGTGGCTGGGCTGGGTGAGCCTCCCTCCTCTCTGAGTGTCTCCCAAACACGGCTCTGCGCAGTGCGTTGGCACTCCCTTCCTTCCCCTCCTCTGCCCACATCCCTCTCCTGTCTCTTGCCCTCACCAGAAGCAAAGCTTCTGCAGTCTGGGGCCAGCCAGATGCTGACCTTTAAGAGCACGGAGCTGGGACGGGACAGCAGAGGAAACCCAGCTGCTACGGAGGCAGCAGCCCAGGAGGGCCTGGGCCTCAGGCCTCCAGGCCCCATGCAGGGCTGGAGCGACTTCAAGGGAAATCCTTCTGGACTTAAGTTGAAAGGGCCTGTGTCTCTTCTCCTGGGAGAGCGCCTGGGTAGGACGTGGGGTGGCGGGTCACTTATCTGACGTATGTTTCCACAGTCCATTAGGACAGAACCCAAGTTTGCCTCAAGGCTGGTGAGAAGCTCAAATGGGGGAGGGAGAAGCTTGGGTGAGCTCTGGTTTGGGCCCTTTCTGACCTGCCCAGTCGGATCTAGGAGCCCATGCTGTCCCACAGAGCAGCTAGCCAGCACTCTAATACCTTTAGCTTGTAAGCTATCGTGCCCAGGAGAGAAAACCAAGCCCCTCTCACGGGTATGCTGCCTAGACCCTAGAAATAGCCACCCTCACCCTCCTACTCTGCTTTCGCACCAGCCTCAGATGCCCTTTAAAACATTTTCACCTTAGTTTTTCCCCACAAAGGAGCTGGGATTTATTATTTATCTCCTATGTTCCTGGCACTGGCTATAAACGTGAATCTCATTTAATCTTCGGAGCCTGCTCAGGGAGATGGATCAGATTCTCCCATTTTAGAGACAGGAGGAAGACAGGAGGTTAAGTCACTGCCCAAAGTCACACAGCTGGTAGGGAGAGGAGCTGTTCTGTGAGGTGTCAAGGCCCACGTCACCCGCAGTGCAGCCCCTGCTTCTGGAGACCAGCAGGGATTGGTGTGCAATGACAATGAAGCTGTTTTACATTGGCACAGCGCTTTGCCGCAGTGCTCCTCAGCTCTGCATTTGGGGCATGAATTGGGACCGAGAAGAGGTGCTGTTCCCCTTCCCTCCTCAGGCACAGCTCAGCTCAGCCACTTCTTGAGGGACATGAGAAGTCACTCGCCCACTGGGCTGGCCGCAGAGACAGCGGGAGTTTTCTGAGCAGAGGCCACCTGGGCTGTCCGCAGCAAGTGTCCCGCTGGGGCTGGGGGTGGAAGGACTTCAGTACTAGCTTGGCCTGAGGGTGGGCCTGGCAGGGCTGTGTGCAGCAGCGGAATCAGAGGTGGGCGCCCCGGGTCCCTGCGAGCACAGCCCTCCACGTCCACCTCCCTTGTGCTCTGGCCCAGAGGTCAGTGACCCCTGCAATTTTGTTTTCTTCTTGTTTCTCTGAGAGTAACTTGGTTTCAGGAGTCTGATTCCTTTACCTCTAGTCATCAGACAGATACCACTTGCCCACCCTGCCGTCTTCCCTCCCTCTGTTTTCTGCCTTCCCTGTGCGCTGCCTATTGTCATGGGGGCTCTACCTCGGTCGCAGGGATAGCCAGGGCTTCTCCTGGCTCTCAGGAGCCCCTTCCTCATCCCGTCCCCTCAGGGAGCCCAGAGGACAGAGTGGGGGTCCTGGAGGAGGAGGAGGTGGTGCCTGGAGCCCGCTGACCGGAGCATCCTGAGATCATGTCCTGCGTCCCACATTTGCCACTTCGGGAAAACAGAGGCAAGCAAGGGTCTGAGTGCTGGAGGGAAGACATCCTTGCCTGAGCAGATCTGCAGGTGGGCACGCACGGTGCACAGTGAGGGGTGGGGGTCAGGGACCCGAGGGTGGCATGGGTGGACCTGCCCCTTCCTGCCTGCCACTCCTCACCAGACATCACTGGGTGGGAGCCCTAGAGCTAACAGAATGATTTACAGTTCAGCAGCTGCACTTGTAGAAGCTCAGTCCTGGCCTTGGATTGCTGGCAACTCAAGGAAATGATCTGTTTATACATCTGCCTCTCCGGTGAGCTCCCGGGGTCAGGGCCCCCGTCTTACTCCTCCTGCAGTGCTGGCTGGTGCATGGAGGGCTGAGTGCCAGGCTCCAGTCGGGGAGGATTCCCTGCCTGGCATGGCTTCCTTGGTGGTTGAAACCCGGGTGGAGTGGGGAGCAGGAGGGGCAGAGCTCAGGAAGCGCTCTTTCCATTCCGCCGCCAGCCCCAAGTCCCCACAGACCCTTTGGATGGGATATAACTATTTCCCACCAAGAACAATATGAATTTTGCTCTCTGCTTCCCTCTGGCTGAGTTCTGGAGGAGATCAGTATGGTCATAGGGTGGGAGTTGGGGAAAGAAGCCACGATGCTAACAGGAAGGTTGAACCACTAGGTCACCAACTGGAAGAAAATGACCAGAGGGCTGGAGTCAGGGGAGGGGCAGGATTTGTGGTCAGCCACCTACCAGCATGTCCTTCCCCTTGCCTCTTTGTCCACTCTATCCCTCCGACCCCTTCAAGGACACACCCCCATGCTCAGAGGGGCAGGTAGCCTCAGCTCCACTGCTCCCAAGAGAAGAGGCATTGTCAGCTAAAGAAATGAGCAGCATGGAGAAGTCAGTGGAAAGAAAACATGTTTTGATCACAGCAAGAAACTGGTTTGGGTCTTGCATCAACCCCCTCATTTTTCATATGAGAAATCGAATTCAGAAGGGACACAGGACCTGCCTGAATCACCACAGCTCTTGAGAAACAACTCAGGGAGGTGGCAAGTGCCCTGGCCTTGGAGGCTGAAGTGCTGTGGGCCACGGGCAAGTCACTGAACCTCTCTGAGCATCGTGGGCCAACTCCAGAGGGTTGTGGTGGGGATCACCAGAGATTGCTTGTGCGGAAATACTGTGTAAACTGAAACATAGAAATAAAACAGAAGAGCTCAGTGGCAGAAGTGGGACCAGAGCCCCGGTCTCCCCAGGCTCAGGCCCCGGCCCCCATCCAGCACCCGACCTGAGCTCGGCGGCAGAGCATGCAATCCGGCAGGCACACCACCGATGGCGTGCACATCTGTTTCCCACGCTGCAGAGGCCAGTCTCTGCTACCACATCCTTTCTCTCTGGCTTTTGGGACCTGCTGCCTGCTGAGAGGGTCAGCAGACAAATGCCCTATCCCACCTTGTGAAAGAGCCCTGACCACTAAACGCGGGGCTACTGCCAACCGTTCACACATCTTTGCGTGAGTGACAAAGAGCCCCTTCTACTAACTACTAAATAAAATAGATAACAAGGTCCTACTGCATAGCACAGGGAACTATATTCAATGCCTTGTAATGGCCTATAATGAAAGAATATGAAAAGGAATATCTATGTATATGTATAGATGACTCACTAGGCTGTACACCAGAAATTAACACAGCATTGTAAATCGACTATACTTCAATTAAAAAAAAGTCACACATTAAAAAAAGAAGAAGCATGTTCGTGGAGGCCAGGCCTAGGTAATCACTCTCCTGCAGGTGGGTGCTCCTGGGCCCCCCTCCGCTGTGAAGGGTGCAGGCAGCTTCTGGGCCCCCTGGGAGCCTCAGCCTGGTGCCTTTATCCACTGTTCATGCTGATAACCACACTTGGTGGTGCTGACTAAAGGGATCACTAACCACACGCTGGGAGAGCCGGACCCACCACACTTCCAATGATGCTTGATGGAGTGTCTTCTGGTGACAAGGCAGCAGGGCCAAAGGGAACAAGCACTGAACTGAGTGTTCGAAGATGTGGGTGGGTCCTGGTCCTACAATACTATTTTCTAGCCGTGTTCCCTTGAGGAACTCACTTAGTCACCCAGAGCCTCAGTTTCCTGATCTGTCAAATGGGAATGACAAGCCCTCTCTCAAAGGGTGTGTGGTGAGGCAAAAACAAAGGAGCTTTGTAGAATAGAAATCAGGATATGGCTCCAAGAGATTGTTAGTGTATGTTCTAACAAAATTTTTAAAATAATTTTATTGCTAAGATGACATCATGGTAACACTGAGGCTTTCTTTTCAAAGTTAGAAAGAGATCCTCTCTGATGGAGCAAACCAGTATTTTCCTTCCTGCATGTGCACGCGTGTTTTTACGCCACATTAGGGAGCATATTCTTGTAGTTCAAATAGTTCTGGATAAAAACTTGGGGAAGTGAGAATACGGTAAATACAGGGAGGAAGCCTGCCCTGAGGGTCTTTGGGCTCGGCCTCTTCTGAGAGGGCTGAGGGCAGCAGTTTGCCCCCCTCCCCATTTCATTAGTCCACACCTCATGGAAAGGCAACTTGAAAAGCAGGGTTGAGAAGCACATAATGGATTTGTGAGGTTTTAATACCCAGCAGCCTACAAAAGACTAATAAAAATCCAGGGCAGGATTTTCCCAAGAGGGATGTGTCACTGTGGAATAAAAATGGAAGAAAGAAAGGCGAGTTCCTAGGAGGATTTCCCCCCCATCCTCTGTGTTTATAGGCACAGGTTTTGCGTTCTTGTCTGACAGTTTAAAATATCCATGGTGTTAAATCAGCACTCCAGTAACAAAAATAAAAGTGCTCCCACGTCTCCTTCTTGGAAAATATGTATTCAAATAGGATGAAATGTTACCACGGGCTTTTGTGTCTGGAAACGGGGTTAATTAAAGATTTCCTGCCTGCTTTGTGATTAGGTGATGCTCCCATTGAGACGCCAGCAATGCCCTGTCTACTTAACGGGCTCTGTTCATTTTCTTTCTATTCATCCGGTTTGGTTGTGGAGTTCCATGGAAGTGTGACCCTTTTCAGGGAGCAGAGAAGCAAAATGCTGCTGTTCCCTGAAAGGCTGTGTCTGCCCGGAAAACCGATACGTCGGAGCTGCGGGGACACAAACCCAGAGTGACAGAGGACAGGGACCTGGGTCCTCTTTCCTGAGATCTGTAAAATGTACTGTGACTGTCCTGCAGGAAAGAGGCTGAGGGGCTCCTGGCCGATTGGTTTTCAAAGGGCAAGAGCCCCGCTGCTGAGCAGTGGTGGCTTTGTTGGACCAAAGCCCAGGGTGGCCCCTACCAGGCTCCGAGGCTTCCCCACCTCCCCCTTTCTCACAATCTCTTTCCCTGAAACGAAAGAACCGGAGAATCATGATGCATTCGTTCCTTCAAAAGCAGCTTTAAAAATGCATGAAACCAAGACTGAATGCCACCAAGCCCGGCCTGTGACCCATGCCCACGCTGAGGTGTTGGGACAGGCAGGCCCAGCGAGGAAGCCGACCTCTCGGCCAGGGAGGCAGAGCCGGCGTAGCTGCCAAATGCCCCCCATCTCCATCCCCTTTTGCTGACCTCCTGGCCCAAGGAAGGAACAGTGGCTGGTTCATCTTTGTGTCCCTCCCAGCACAGAGAAACCCCACAGAAAGCAATCCACGTCCCTCAAGCAAATGCATCGGCACAGGACCGAGGGAGGAGGGCCACTGGCCTCTTAACTCCAAAGTGATGGCTCCAGGTGCTGCCCTCAGAGCCCTTCCATCTTTTTGCTTCACCTTGCCCTCATTTTACTTAATTTTTCCTCTCCCTTTTTCTTTTCCCCTCTCCTTCTCTCTTTCCTCCTTTGACATCTCAGAAGGAACTTACATCAAGCAGTTATTAGAGTTTTATGTGTGTTAAAATAATCAATTTGTTCAATTCACTTGTCACTTTTAAAATAGCAGATTTTATTCTATATTTATAAATTCTGAAATCCTACTTTTTGCATTTCTTCCTTTAAAAAAAAGTTAGACCACCTCACACCTATTAAAATGGCTATTATCAAAAAACAGAAAGTAGTAACTATGAGGATGTCGAGAAATTGGAGCACTTGTGTACTACTGGAAATGTCAAATGGTCCAGTTTGGTGATTCCTCAGAAAATTAAAAATAGAACCACCACATGATCCAGCAATCCCACTTCTGGGTATATACCCCAAAGAATTGAGAGCAGAGTCTCAAAGAGATCGTTGTACGCCCATATTCATAACAGCATTATTCACATTAGCCAAAATGTGTTAGCAACCCAAGTGTTTATCAACAGATGGATGGATAAACAAAACGTGGTCTATCCATACAGTGGAACAGTACTCAGTCTCAAAAAGAAAGGAAATCCTGACACATGCTACAACATGAGTGAACCTTGAGGACATTGTCTAAGTCAAGAAAGATACACACAAATGGGACCATTACTGTGTGATTCCACTTACATGAAGTACCTAGCGAAGTCAAATTCACAGAGACAGAAAGTAGAATGGTGGTTGCCTGGAGCTGGGGGGGAAGGGAAGCAGGGAGCGTTATGTTTAATGGGTATAGAGTCTCAGTTTTGCAAGATGAAAAGACTTCTGTGAATGGTCGGTGATGGTGGTTGCACAACATAAACGTACTTGATCCCGCTAAGTGCACACTTAAAAATGGTTCAGGTGATAAATTTAATGTGTATTTTACCACAATAAGAAGTTGCTGGTGGGGGTGTTGCAGAATTGAGAAGCACGTACTGTTAAAACTGTCTGAGGCATTGAGACTGTCACATTCCGCATCTGCAAGGGGGGGAGGAGAGAAAGCAGGGGCTAGCGGGTTAGGAGTCGAGGTGGGTAGGATGCTGGTCCACAGAAAGGCTTAACCCTTGCAGCGCCGAGGAAAGCAGCGGCCTTTGCCTCTTTTATTCCATAAATAGCTCGTCAGCTCACTGGTACTCACTTTCCTGAGTCCAGCAAGTTCCACTGCTTTCAGAGATAAAGCTAGGCAACAGCTTGCAAAATTTAGAAGCTGATGTGCACAAAGAAAAAAAACCAAAACATCAAGAAAACAACAGGCTGGTGAGCTCTGTGAAGCCTCTTACTAGCAGGGAGGGGAATTTTCCTCTCCCGTCGCGTGGGCTGCTGTCTTCAGCTTCAAATCATCAACAACCCCTGTCCGGGGTTAGCCCCGGGTGGGGGACACCCCATCCCCTAAAACCTCCTTCTTGAACTGACAGTTCAATTCGCCCCAAGTGGGAGGTGGGAAACCACGCATCCATCTCACAGGGACCCCTCACGGGTGGGTGTGAGGAAGGAGGCTGAGCTGGAAGTCTCATCCAGGGACACCCGGCTTGGTGTCAGCCTGGAGCAGCAGGTCCCACAGTTACAGAAGGCTTCAGTTCCCGGGACACCTTGGTGTCAGCTAGGGGCAGAGGGGAAGGTGATGGGGAGTGGTGGGGAGGGGATGAGTGCTTTTTTGGATTCCAAACATATTGTACTTCTAGGCAGATGAAAATGATTCCCCTGCCATCCTCAAACCTTTCCTGCCTCCTCCTCTGCTTCCATGTTCTTAATGTTTCTTCTCTTTTCTTTCCATCAGCTTCTCCTTCTCCAGCTTTCCCCTTTCTGCTTCACCAAGTAAGTAACAGCATATTAGAGACAGCTGCTACTTAGTTGAGCCCTTTCTCAGTGTCTCTCCTGGATTAAGGGCTACAATAGGTTATGTCTTTGGTTCCTCACAATGGCCATAGGACATAGGTGTTACTGCACCCATTTTACAGATAGAGATGCTGAGGCTTAGAGAGAGGTTAAGTGACATGTCCAAGGTCACACAGCTAGAATATAGCAGAGCAGAGATTTGAACCTTGACGATCAGCCTTCAGAGCCAAGACTTAGCACTGTGTTGCTATATTTTTTGCAAATTCTCTTCCCTCCTCCTTCTCTCATTCCTCTTCCACATCTTCCTCTATCCCTTCCTTTTCTTAAGGCAGTAGGTCTGATGATAAGGGTGTCAGCAGGGAATGGAGAAGTCTGACTGATAGGGAGAGAAAGGAGGCAGCCAGTTTCAAGCTCCGATTATGACATTAATGTAGATTTTGCTCCTGCCTGCCTTTTCCAAAATGGCTGAGTTCCAGGGCTAGAAGGAACCTTACTGACCATCAGTGTCCAAACCTTCCATCTCGTACAGAGGAAAATAGAATCAGAGACATCAAGTGACGTTCTTGAGCCCACACAGCTAGTTAGTGGAAGAGCCCAGACCCAGGAGCTGGCCACCTAATTCCAAAACTTTTCCTGTCCTATAGGCCTTCTCCATAAGTGAGTGTCTACGAGGCTTACTCATCCAGAATCATCAATTTGTCCAGGAAGCATTTACCAAAAACTTACCCTGGTCAGGCACAGAATTAGCAAACTCCCCATCAGAGACGAGGACACCTGAGATGCTGTTAGTTTTGCTGAATCTGTGTCTGCAGGTGCAGCCTCGGGGACCCTGGACCTTCTTCCCAGGGCTCAGCTGTAGGGGCTGCAAAACAAGAAGATGGCTTGGGGCTCTCCCAGGGCAATCCAGGCTGCGTCTCCCCAGAGTTATGAAGGAGGCAGGACTAGTGGGGGACTACAGCTGTGTCAGGGGGGACTTGTGGAGGATGGAAAGGGTGTGGGAGGCAGGTGGCTGGTAAATAAAACATGCTTTCTGAAGAGCCCTCTCTCTGTGTTTATTGTATACAGCCAGTTCCTGGGGCCAGTTCAGCAAAGCCTCTGCCCAGGGATTCGGGATTGGCTTCATCCTTTTGGAAAGGCTCAGGGGTTCTCCTTCTACGTGGGGAATGGCCTGGTGCTCGGGACATTCTAGAGACTATGCCGGGTTGACTTGATGATTTGGAGTTTAATAAACATGGTGGTTCCTCTACACCAGGAGGAACAGGACCTTGGGAGAAATCATGTAGCTCCCTGGGCTGCATTTTGCCCATCTGTGTTATGGGAGTAATTTCCTCACCGTCGACCTCTTGGTTCTGCTGTGAGGGTCAGATAAGAAAGCGGGTGGGGATGTAGCAACTAGGTAATAACTAGCACTATTCTGAGGCACTTGTGGTCTTGTGGTTGCATCGTCCTAGTTTTATTTTGCACCATGGCTTTACGCCATCCCTGTCACTGGATTGTTACAAGGATCAGATAAGATGAGGAATCGTGTGTTCCTCAGAGAGCAGGAGCTTTGCCTTGTATTCTGTATCCCCTATTCTGTATGCCTGGATGCAGAGAAATATTTATTAAAACAATGGGTGTTGAGTGCGAAAGTTTTGCCAAAAACAACATGTGTGGGACAGAGGCAATGATCACATCAGATTTTAAAATCCAGTGTACTCACTGGATTTTGAGCTGAAATGAGAGTTAGAGACCTATTCCAGGGCTTTATCCTAGAAAACTTTGTTCCCTCCCCGTTGGGTTCTTGCATCCCCAGAGCAGTTCAGGGCCCCGCCTTCAGACACTGCGGGGAGGGCAGATCTGGAGAAGGGGAGGTCTGGTGGCCCAGGTGGACACCTGAAGGAGTTCAGTGGATTTCTCGTGCTCTCTTAGAAGAACTTTCAAAATCCAGTGTGAGAAAAAGTTCCCATCAGTGACATCATGGCTAGGATTCGGACTTTGGTGTAAGACAGGCCCTGGGTTTAAGTCCAGGTTGGCTGCTTACTAGCGGTGCGGTCTGGAATATATTACATGACCTCTCTGAGCCTACGTTTCTTCACCTGTAAAACTGGGATATCATGGGATTGTTACCATACAGGTGTTTGAGAGGAGTAATTGCAATGATGGATGGGGTGTGCTCAGCCCCGAGGTGGGCACTGGGTCTGTGTACGGTAAATGATGGAGGTGGGGGCAATTGTGAAACTGCCCCACAGAGTTAACAGAAGCTAATACTGATAGAAATTCCTGAACTGGTCTTCCAGAACAACAGAAAGGGAACAGCTTGCTAAAACCCCTTTGCTTGTAAACTGCCTTCCTTGATAAGTTTGCCTTAATTATTTGTTCTTTCCTTCTTTTTCATTCTCTTTAATTGCATACCTTTCCAGCAGTACAGTTGTTTTACAGGAAACTGGAGCCAGCTCTTTTGCAGTGCGAGTCGGCTAGGGATGGTTGGGGCCACCGACCCTAAAACTGGGCCTGCGCAGTTGTCCGGTGAGTGGCACTTTGACATCAGAAGGCTGGAAAACTCCACCCTCAGAGCAGGCTAAGCACCTCCATTTTGAACGTGCAGAAGCATGGAACCAAGACGCACCTGCGCAGAACACCGATTCCCTCACTTTTCCCTGCCTCCAGTCACCTTTCCCCGCAACTGCGACCACCCTGCTCAGCACATAAACATCCCAAACCCCTCGCCTTCGGGGAAGTGGATCTGAGACTTGTTCTCCCATCTACCCGCTTGGCTGCCTTGTGAATCAACTCCTTCTAAGCTGTGAACCTCGGCATCTCAGTGTTTGGCTTGCTGGGCAAACAGAGCTAGCTGGGTAACAGTGGTCACACTGATCCATCCGAGGGAAGAGAGTTGGCTCCTCATTTCATCCTTATCACCTAGCACAGTGCTAGGAATACTGACCTCTGCCCTCACTTGCCCTCACTAAATTCCCAGCCCAGCTGCTACACTGACTGCGCTAAAACATAAAACTAGGTCTCTTTTCTGCTCCACGCTCTTGATCTCCATCTCACCTCGCATACAACGTTCTTCAAGCCCATCCTCAATTGTCACTCTCCTTGCCCCCCCACTGTAACTCAGTACCTCTGGCCTCCCCCTCACTTACTCCACCTCCTTGCAGCCCGGGGAACTCGCCAGTCTCTGCACTGTCCCTCCCCGCCTCCTGCCAGAGTCCCACTTGGCCTGCTCACTCACTCCCGTCTGGTTTGAATCCTATGTCACTGTCTCAGCAAGGACATCCCTGAGCATTCTACATAAAATTGTGTCCCTTCCACCACCACCCAGACACTTCCGTGTGCCTTCCCTGTGGTATTTTCCTTCTCAGCACTTCTCTCTCTCTGAATATATATCTTACTCATTGCCTTGTTTATTACCTGTCTTCACCTTTAAAATATTAGCTCTATGAGGTCTGAGGTTGTTGTTTTGTTTTGTTGTTTTGTTCGTGTTGTTTCCAAAGCACCCAGAACTGTTCCGGGCATAGAAAAGATGCTCAATAAATATTTGTTAAATGAATAAACAAATGACTAGTATTTGTGGTGGGTTTTGTTTTGTATTTGTTTTCTCTACATGGGAAGAATTGTGGAATAAGGCAGAAAATAGTCTAGTAGTGAGTTATTCATCACAGAACTATCCCCAAAATTCTGGCTTTCCACTCACCAAAGACACTATTGAGTGACAGCTGTGTTAGAAGAGAATTTTGACTTGAGGACCTTGAAGGGACTTCCAATGTTCTGACTGCTGCATCCGGGTTGGGCCTGCATGTGCTGTAGCAGGATCACAGGAGCCCTAAGCACCCCCCACCCCCAGCAGTCACTCCTCCCCTGGCCAGTACCTGGGCTGCAAGTCTGCTCAGAAGCACCAGCTTGCCACCAAATCCTGGAGCAAAGAGGTTTTGCATTACTTTGGCTTTGAAGCCTGCTCCATCCTGTGGAGCGTCTGACTCTGTACAGAGTGGAGCAGGGAGTATGAAGAAGGAATCTAAGGAGGAAGCAGCTGGATCTCAGAGGTGCTGGACCCAGAGAGAAATCAGCAAGTTCAGCTGACAAGCAGGGCTTCCTGGGTGGGGCTGAGAGGTGAACAAGGGGTGGGAGGAAGAAGGACCACAACCAGGGAGACGAGTGTAACTCGGGACCGAGTTGAAGTTTGAGATTCGGGGACTGTTCTTCAATGGGGTCCCTCCATCTCCTGAGAGGTGTCTTTGGATGGATATGTCCACTGTGGTCCTCTGTCACCATCATAAATGCCCGAAAGGAATGGTATGAGAAACCCTTCTTGGTCTTGACCACCGTGGCTAC
Organism: Camelus ferus; assembly: GCF_009834535.1. NCBI lineage: Eukaryota > Metazoa > Chordata > Mammalia > Artiodactyla > Camelidae > Camelus > Camelus ferus. The sequence goes on along the minus strand of NC_045716.1, from coordinate 13,615,336 downwards.
AAATGGCCATCAGCTCCACCCTTTGGAGAGCAGGCCAGGATGGGTGTGATGTGCACCCTGCCACACCTGAACTCTCCATCAGGTGGAGATAGGCCTGGAGTTTAGGAAGCTTCACAAGGAAGGTGAGTAATGCAAAGTTTGGGCTCATGAAAGCTCCAAAGGCAAGCCCCGGAAGCAAGGACACTGACCGTGAGGGGAGACCTAGCAGGTCTACTGCCAGGAATTTATTCCAAAGAAATAACCCCCAATGTGGACACAAATTTATGCACAGGAATGTCCACAGCAGCACTGTTCATAATGCATCAAAATGTGAAGTCATTTAATGTCCAACAATAGGCAGTGGTGGAATAAATTACAGCACTCTGTGGGCACTAAAATTGATGCAGAGAAATATTTAACAAGAAGGAAAGATGGCCATGATTTATCGTTAAGTGGGGAAAAAAAAACGTTATAAAACTAAATGCACGTATTCAATCCGGAAGGATGGTCACTGACGTACAAACTGAGCCTTGGTGGCAAAAATTTTTTTACATGATTTTTGTTTTCTCTCTGTTCTTTCCTATATTTACTAAGTTTTCCACAATAAGTATACTTTGACCTTGTAATCATTAAAATAGGAAAAATGCTGTCTTTTAAAGCGTATGTATTTTAGTTTCTAAAAGCAGGTAATAAAATCCACCCAGTTTTAAATAGGATGTGGTAGAATGGCTGACTTTCAGGCCATCTTTTGCTTATTTCTCATTTTCTCTAGTTTTCTAGGGCACGAGAAACTTTCTTGGTGGTAAATTACCACTTTTAGGGGCAGCATCAAATAAATAAGGACGTGAAGATTGCAAGTGTTGTTGCTATTTGATATGGAAACAGTACTATTGCCTTGGATAACTATTATCCTAGAATTTAGAGTTAAAATAAGTAGGGATGAGAAAAGAGCCTGGCAGAGCAGAAAGAGCACTGGGCTGAGTCCATCCTGGGCTGCAGATCGAGAATCACAAACTGTCGACTGGAACAAACTCGGAAATCCGTGTATAAGGTGCGCCCAACCCCATCCATGACCTGAATTCCACCTACAGCATCTTTCTGGCTCAGCCACCAGCTTCATGGTTCTTCCACCTCCTTTCTCAGGGCCAGTGAACTAAAGAGATTAGGACCAAGGGGATCTGCTAGCTTCTTTACCAAGGACAGATTCCATGATGCAGAGGGGAAGGGAGATGTTGCCATAAAAACCTCCTTTATCGTTTTACCCAGGGCTGTCCTGGGCAAATATTTTATTGAGGGCCTGGTCCTTTCTCCTTGGTGCCTAGAGTGGACCCTGCTGCAGACGTGTGATGGGTGCTTGTAGCTTGGCCTTGGGACCCTGGCTGTGGCAGCTCTCTGCCACCACTCCTGTCCTTTAGTCTATCCCCTAGCCCTTGTCAAGGGAGCAGCTTCTGTGCTGCTCAGATCAGGAGCTGCTCCCTTGTCAAGGGAGCAGCTTCTGTGCTGCTCAGATCAGGAGCTGCCTTCCCATCTGCCCATCTGTCCACATTTCTATTCCTCTGTGGCTCAGTGACTTTGGTTGTTTTTCACACCCCAGATCAGATCAGCTGCTAAAACCAACAGTGCTTTGGCGTATTTCTACATGAACCCACACCTTTCTAAACTTTTGGTTTAGAATGCTCAGATCCCTCAAGAGTCAGAGGATCAGGGACATTGGGGTGAGAACAGATGTAGAGGGACTCGAGGGAGCTGGAGACGAGCTCATGCTTCAGGGATCATCAGAAAACCCTTGAGATCGCAGATGGACACGGCCACTGGCAGACACTCTATTTGACATTTCTACTTTATCTGTTCAGGTGTTCATTCTTTTTTTTTAATTTATAATAACAGAAAACATTTATTACAGGGCTATTATGTGCCTAGCTTCATCTTGGCCCTTTACAGACATTATCTTTAATTCTCCCCCAAATTAAGATAGGTAGAGTTACTTCATTTTTCCAAAGAGCAGTTTCAGAGAGGTTTAGTCACTTGCTCAGGGTCATCTAGCTAGGCAGTGGTAAAGCCAGAATTTTGATTTACATCTGTTTGCCTCATAAATCTATGCTCTCCTCACTTTCTGCTGAAACTGACCTCCCTCAATCCCAACACCAATGGAAGATAGGAGGAGGCACTGGCCAACTGTGGATACCCAATGTCGAGTGGCTGCTTTCCCTGATTCATGGCTGTCGCCCTTGGGAAGAGTCAACCAAAAGCCATACTCACAGGGCAGCCCCAAGGCCGTCACTTCAACTAATGTTGGGGAAAGCGATTAGCAATGGATCAGTCGCTAGCCTCCCGCGCTGATCAACCTAATGACCAAAATGAAGTCAGACTGGATTGTCCATCAGGACCTAACCCATCACTGATTGGTTGATGAACAAAAATTATGACTTCAATCCACGAGTTCTCAACCAGGGCCAGATTTTTGCCCCTTGGGACTTCTGCAACATCTAAAGACATTGTGGGCTGTCACAGCTTGGAAGTGCATCTAGTAGGTAGAGACCAGGGCTTCTGCTAAACATGCTACAATGCACAGGACAGCCCCCCACAACAAAACAGTATCCAGCCCCAAACATCATAGAGCAGAGATTGAAAACCTCTGCTCCAAGCACTCAATCAAAAGGGATTTGGCACAACTGAAGACCAAATATAAAAAAGAGCATCTATTTTATTCTTGGAAAATTGTCTCTAGGGATAAACTGTCCAAGAGTTAGCCTGGACCAAGGTTTCCACATCCTGATATGCTAATTAGTTGGCATCGTCTATGTTTTCCAGTTTGCCTTCTTCAAGAGTGGCCCATGGAATTTGCTTAGCCCTTCTTTGGGTTAAAATCAGGAGTGGAAAATTTAACTTCTAAGAGGAAAATAAACAGAAAATGAAAAGTATGTGTAATAATGGAAGCTCATGTGCAAATTTTCGTTGAACGCATTCTTTTCCGTAAGTCTCCTCACCCCCCCGCATGCCATCCCTCCAGGCCACAGATGTATACATAACCTCTTCGTATGTTAAGTATCTCGGAGAAGAGCTCAAATTTGGACCCAGAAGAATGGAATTCAATTTCCAACTCTACCAATAACGAATCTTGAGCAAATCACTTATCTTCTTTCAGCTTTATCTTCTCCACCAGTAAAAAGGGGCTAAGCACATATTCCAAAGGGATGTGGATTTTTTTCATGAAGTAATTTACATGAAAGCACTTGGCAGAACTATAAAGTGTGATCTAACCGCTCACAAGACGATGATCACACACACAAATGGCTTCTCCTCTGTGGGGTATGTGGTTTCTCTTTATTAGATTTTCCCACATTATCGCTGCCTATGTAAGTTTCTCCTGGGTGACATTCTGTTTCTTAGGCTGCACTGGAGAAATACTCGTTATACCATGAAAGGGAAACTGAATTCAACTTATTTTACTCATGTCCCAAAGGAGAGTCTTGCTTCTAAGAAGGCAGTACATCCCATTACAATGAGAAAGCTGAGGATGGTTAGACAGACAATATTTATAACGTAGCTCTCCATGTTCCCAGTGATGAGATCTTCACATTACCCAATGCTTTCTTGTCCTACAATCATTCTTGCTACTTTGAGCCAGACTCGTATTGCTCTGTAGTTCTCATCTGTTTTTGCCTTTCCTTAACTTAACAGGATGCTGGAGTTTTACTTTCAAAATCAACACAATTTCAAGGGTTGTTTTTTTTTTTTTTTTTTTTTTGGTTAAGTTGAAAATAGAGCATGCCATCCTTCCATTACAACCTGAGCTTCTCTTAAGAATTAGAGAGGGGGGCCTGTCCACATACATGTGTTATTAATTAACTTTTATCTGATGATCTCGAAGCACTGGTAGCAATTTTAACACACATGGTTTCTCATAATTGCCCCGCTTGCCTGTAAAGTCTTGTTATGCAGAGCAGAATTATTCTGAGGACGAATAAGCTGAGTGTCGTGATGTGCGGTGAGTTCCTGAGAACAGAAACTCCTATGACTAAACTCTCCATAAACAGAGCAAATCAGAGAATAATAACAAATGTTTTTATCATGCAGGCCAGCCAAATCACATTTGGGTTTCCACTTCACTTTGCTGAGAGAATTGAAGATGCCCCCCCAGCAAAGGTATGCCATTTTTGTTTTAAGCTCTACACCTGTGCTGTCTGCTCATTGAAGCCAACCCCTCCCTCCAGCTGTACGGCTGCCTATGGAGAGCCCCTCAGGCATCTCCCAGGTGCTATGGGCTGGGAATAAGCAGAGATGGGCAGACACTTACTTACTGACATGGGGCCCCCTTTCAAACACAGAGATAGAAAACCAGGCATATGATGTAGTGGAGGTAGATTTGGACCCAAGTATCTGACTTCTGATCCCATCGCTCTTAATGGGGCGGTGGCAAAGTATGACCTGTGGCCCAAATCCAGGCAGCTACTGGCTTGTAAACAAAGTTTTATCGGAATATCACAGTGCTCATTGCTTTGCGTATTGTCCGTGGCTACTTTTGTGTGACTCCAGCAGAGCGGAGCAGTTGTGAAAGAGATGTATGGCCCATAAAACCTAAAATGTTTTTAAATGTGTTTTAAATGTTTACTATCTGGTCCTTTGGAGAAAAAGTTTGCAGCGCTCTGCTTAGCAGCTGGGTTTCATTTGAGGGAGTCCAATGGTACATACTTTGGGCATACAGAGAACACAAAGAAACAAATGTCAGAGTCCTTGACTCCAGAATCTTTCAGTTGGAGAAATGTAACGATGTACATAAAAAGTTAATTAATAATACAAGAGTTGGGGGGAGGGTATAGCTCAATGGTACAGCGTGTGCTAAGGTTCAATTCCCAGTACCTCCACTAAAAAAATAAAATAAAATAAATAATAACACAAGAGTTGGATGATGACATGAGCCAGCAGTCAACGACAGCCCAGTGCACTGATCTTATGAGCCAGGATGTATCAACTGCCTGGCACCAAGCCCAACACTTTTCATGCCTTATAGAGTTTGTTCGTCCCAAAACCCCTTTGAGGTCGATAATTTTAAACAGATGAAGAGCCCTGGATCCAGAGAGCCTTTGTTTGTCCGAGGGACATACCACTGGGAAGTCCTGAAGGTAGAATTTGAACCGAGTAAGTGTGAGTCCAGAACGCATACTCCTCACCATCAGCTGAGTGGGGCAGACACGAAAGCCTCGGGAGTTAAGTGAAGGGAGGGGTTATTGCGGTGTGGGTGGGCTACCAAGTCTTCAAAGCAGAGATGGGGTCTGAGTGATGCCAGAAGGATGGAGAAGCGTCTCGGAAACAATCCTCCCCACGTGAGAGAAGACCACGTCGCACGTTAATCCTGACCAGCTAGCCCTGGGGAGGGGACTTGGCCAGAGGACACGTCTTTCCTATGACTGATCTCTCCCAGACCCGTTCAGAACCTCCAATAAGTGTTTATTAGCCGCCCCAGGTCAATTGCATCCAACTCCCAGCCACCACACATCAAAGGGTGGGACCTGAGCCACTGTCAGTGATGCTGGCAGGAGGAGCGGGCTGCAGGTGGCTTGGTGGTTGTCCCTGTGCCCCTAGGAGAGGGCCCGAGGCAGGTCTGTCTTAGGGCTTTTGGGGAGACATGTGGTTAGAAGCACCCTCGTCATCCAAAGAGAGATTCAGATCTGGTCTCTGCATCCCACGCCATAGCCCCCTTCTCTGATGGCACCTCTTCCGCAACCATATTAATAGTGGAGCTCAGCACAGCGAGGACCCTGGGAAGCACTAGGCATCAGAGACTCTGGCTCCAAACCTCGGCTGCACCACTTACTAACAAGTCCTGAGACAAACCTCTTAGTCTGTTAGGGCTTTGGTTTCTTACCCATAAAATGGAGTGATGCCGACCTCACAGGGGTGTCATAAGACTGAATAGGCTACGAGATGGGACCCTACATGGAAACGCCAGGTGTGTGTAGGCATGAGCTAAATACCATTAGAGAGGGAAGTTAAAGGCAGATGGAAAGCTGGCAACAAGGGAAGGACTCTGGAATAAATGAAGACTGTTCTGCTTCTGGATATGGTTCCTTTCTCCCAAATCAGTGGAGCAAAAGGGGCTCTTTGCTAAGGATGTGAACCTCATGGAGTGTCCTCCTCCCACAAAGGAGGGGGTCATTTTCCAGCAGTGGAATAAAAACAGTGCTGCTGCTCGCCAACACAGTCTCCTCTCACAACCTCCCACGTCCACGGGCCAGAGCCCGCCTGAGGTGCTGGCTGCTGACAAGAAGAGAAAAGGAATCATAGAAATTATTTTCTTTGCCATGAATATCCTTGTAATACATCTTCCTGTCCCTTTTGTGCCTCCTAATTCTGTCTATCTGTCTCTCTGTCATGCACACACACACACACACACAATCTACTTGCAACAGCAAAGAAAATCAAGGTCATCCTAGCTCCGGTCTACACACCTGTGTTTGTAGACAAGCATGTCTCACTAGAATTAAAATCTATTCTTAATTAAAACAGCCTTTCCTTGCAAGCCAGGGCTGGGCCCTATTCCCATTTCTCAAATGCTCATGGGCCACAGAAAGCTACAGAGAGAAATGACCAATTCCTACTGACTTTTCCCAAGGCGAGAATGTTTGAGGCATTTCTTGACTCAGAACTGAACTGGAACCACCCTGCCTTACAGCTGGGGCCCCCGGCAGCTGTGACCTGGAAACATGACTTCGTTTGTTCTTCTTTTATCAGCCAAGGAGACCACACAGAGGCAGGAGGGGCCAGCCACAGCTGCCATCTTGGCCCTTCTTCCTGTCAGGGTCCCTCTGCCATCCAGACCACTGCCATGGGGAGTTCAGATGGAGCCTGGAAAAAGAGGGTCTGGAGCAGCCAGAATAACTGTCTAAAATCTAGAACCAGCCCTGCTGCTTGAATTACCATTCAGATTCATTTCGAGATTGCAGAATGTGCTGGCAATGTTTTTCTAAAGGGCAACCCCGGTGCTCCCGAGAGGGAAGCACCCTCCCCTCTTACACATTTATTCCATCTTCTGGAGGGAAGGAGGGACGTGGGGAGGGGACAGAGCTGGTTCAGCAACCCCACAATCTGCATCTATGTCAGTCACTGCAGCCAGAGCTTGCTAGTCAACCAGGCTGGAAATGAACTTCTGCGCCTTGAGCTGGAAGTGTCCTGCCTCAGCACTGCCTGATGGAAGAGACCCCTGGGCAGTTAACATGTCACCTCCCTCTCCTCGTGGAACCACATTGTGGTGAATGGCAATCAGTGTTCAAAACAAATAAACTGAGCCATCAGAGAAGCATATTTTCTCAACAGTCTTAGGAGAGCTTGAGAAGTATATTCTTGTGTTTAAGAAAGAAATTAAAATGCTGACTCAAATCATAATTTCAGCAAGGGACTTGTTACATGGTGCTAGGAAAGTTTCACAATCTCTTTGTACCACTTGAGGAACCATTTTTAAGAGAGTGTGTTAGTTTGGGTTCTTCCAGAAGCAGACCCTGAGGCAAAAATTAAAGTACAGGTACTTTATTGGGAGATGAAGGAAGGTAGCTGTTATGGATTGAATGGTGCCCTGCAAAAGCTTGTTGAAGTCCTAACACCCAGCACCTGTGAATGTGACCTTATTTGGAAATAGTGTTGGCAGATGATCAAGCTAAGATGAGGTCATTAGGGTGGGCTCTAATCCAAAAGGCTGTGTCCTCATAAAACAGGGACGTTTAGACACAGAGGCAGGCTTGCACACAGGGCGAGCGCCACGAGAAGATGGGGCAGAGTTCTAGGCGATGTGTCTACCAGCCAAGAGGTGCCCCACATTGCCAGCAACCACCAGAAACTTGGGGAGAGGCCTGGAACAGATTCTCTCTCAGAAGGAACCAACCCTGCGAACGTCTTGATCTTGGACCTCTAACCTCCAAGATTGCGAGAGAATCAGTATCTTTTTTCAAAGCCAACCAGTTTGAGGTATTTTGGTACAGTGGCCCTAGGAAACGAGTACAGTAAATACGTGGGGGGATCTGGGAAGAATAGGAAGGAACTCAGTAAAGGGAGCCTTCTCAGCTAGTTATCATGCTGGTAAATTCGAGGAAACAGTTTGGAACAGGTAGTGCAGAGATACCACACGTGATGGCGAGGCCGTTGAGGGCGGCCCCGGCAGGCTGGTAATCCCCCTGCACCGCCTGCCTGCAGACGCACAGGGTGGAGAAGGCTCCACGGACAGAGAAAAGCCTTGCGCCGAGAGGTGCAGGTGGCGGCAGCTGGAAGGCCGGCCAGGCACTGGGGGGTAGGGGGGGAGGTGGGGTGCAGTGTGGTATGAACAGCACCATCCACTCCAAAGGATGAGCTGAGTCTTCTTCAGGCTGTTGGGAGAATCCATTGCAGAGCGTAACACGTAGGTTATTAAAGAAGGGGAAAGTATTATTGGCCCCACATTTCATTGGAACAATCCTGCCCATCAGTGCCTCAAGCACCCCCTCCACCGTCATTTGCCTGTCCTGACTGTCATGGGGGTGTGAGTAGGGCATGGGAGTTGCTCAAAAGGAACAGAGCTTCTAAGCCCTTACCTGGGCATTTGCACTCATGCTGCTGTCATGCCTTTGGTACATGTGTCCCCTTCCTGGGTGTCTTTCTCTCCTCCTCTTTGCATTAAATCCTACCCATTCAAATCCTGTGTCCCCCAGGGGCATCCCTTTACTCCTGCAGCCTGGCCTTCTCAGAGCCACATGCTGAGCCACTCAATACAGGCCTCTATTGAGTCTTTCTTGAACTGTATTCTGCGTTTATTAGGGGCTTTCTGAAAAAACAAATGCCAAATGGCAGTCAAATCAATTCAGGCAGCATTGCGTACCGTATCTCCCTCTCTTCCTCCTGGGTTGCGTGCATAAGGCATGTTCGCATACATAAGGTTCTGACAAGCCCTGCAGTGAAACAACAACAAACAAAACCTTCCTTAAGTTCGCTCAAACTAATGTTTCCAATACATCTGTCCCCTCTTACTGCAGTACAGTATTCCCATCTTGCAGAACAGAGTTTGGGAAATGGTGCCTTCGTTATAAACTCCAGTGGACAAGGCCTTTAGCAATCCTTTGGAAGGGTGGGTCATGTGAGCTGCTGGCTCCACAGAGCAAGGCCAGGACCAGGTCTAGAGTGTGTGTGTCGGGGTGTGTTGGGGGGGCAGTTTGCTACCTATCAGGGTACCAAGGGCCATGAGTGGGAGGTGTCCCCAGGCTCTTCATCCCAAAACCGTCCTGAGGTTGGGGGGTGTGGTTTCAGGGATTGGGGGTTGCTACTAAGAGCTGGTGTTTCCCAGTTTCCTGAGGTGAGACATCTTCCTTCCACCAGATCTGCCCTTTTCCAACTCCCTTCTCCACGTGGCAAACAAACCTCAACCGGCCCCTCAAAATTCATGACAAATGTAGTCTCTGATTCCCCACCCAGAGGCAATGAGGTTCACATGGGGGGCCAGGATGCTAGGGTCAAAGCCCAGCTCTAGCTGTGCTAGCCAGGTGCCCCTGGGCCTCCGTTCCTCGCCTGCATAATGGGGACACCAATAAAAGGGCCACAGGAAGAGTTGATCTCATGCATGTCAACAACACAGAAAACAAGATCCTCTCAGCAAGTGTTAACGGTTAAAGCTGCTCATATCGCTTTACCAGACCCCTCAGTGATATCTACTAGCCCCCGCAACGTATGAGTTCTCCGAGCACAGCAGCTGGGACTTGTCACAGTGCAGCACCTGATGTGTGACAGCACTTGCTCAGAAAATAAATTTAGGGGTGGAGTGTATGGCTCAGTGGTAGAGCATGTGCTTAGCATGCACAAGGTCCTGGGTTCAATCCCCACTACCTCCATTTGAAAAAGAAAAAAGAAAAGAAATTAAGGATGACTTAAGGCACGGCTATGCTCTGTTCTTTATTTCTACCTCTGATAATATTTCTGACAATGAAAGGTATTGTTAAAACATACCCTCTTCACTAATAGAAAGATGACTTGATTTGCTTTCATCGGTCTTAGTCTAACCTCCCCAGCTAGATTAACCTAACAGATGCCCGGTCATTATTAGAGGTGAGTTTGGCTGCCAGAGCTTTGGATCAGTGGGTCATTGTCCTTGTGGTCACCATGGTCCTGGACAGTCTCAGCAGAGAAGTTAGAGATGCCATTGATTTATCTGCACAAAGAGGCAATATAGTCATGAGTGGGGTGCCAGAGAGGGAACTGAGACACCCAGATAGAATTGCACCCCAGAAAGTTCTTAAAAGGAAACTCTTCCAAGAACAAGGGATCAATCCTTCCCCCCTCCAACTGATAGGGAAATCTGGGCACGGCTCTCTGCACCACTTTCTTTGAGAAAATTAAATATATCTGTGCTAAGAAAATCCAATAAGTGAAAATTCACACTTGTGAAAACTAAATTAGAAAATTAATCCTTGCATTACTAAACAATTCAATAACACTCTCCTAAGTATATTTTAAGTTCTGCTATAATATTCTCTTCCACAAGACTTTCCAAGGGTCTCATCTAGTGGGAAAAGGTCCCCTTGTATCTGTCTGACTTTTTTTTTTTTTTAAAAATCTTTGTATATTTTACATACGATAAGGTATAATTTACATACTATAAGACATTTTCTGAACCTAGATGTATTAATAATAAAAGGAATTTGGATCACTTGTTCATTTATTAAACGTCTGTACAGACAAAAATCACCCAGGCTCAGTTTATTGCAGGGTGTGTATATGGCTTTCTCTCTGCCTACCCACCACCCGCCTTGCTCCTGAAAGGATTCTGAGTCGAGTGCTGACTTGATCTCCTCCCAGAGCTGCAGGAGAGCAGGTCCTGGGAAGCAAGGCCCCCAGGCTGCTCTCAGCCCTCAGGAAGCCTGTTGTCCCATAGGTGGGTGGTCAGCGTCTGTGGCACTAACCTGCGAACAACTTACACAACACCGGGAACTTGGCCTGTAGAAACTGGAGTGGAGGGAGATCAAATGAGGCTCCCCGGCAGCATCGACTGTCCCTGCCCAGGGTTTCCTCACGGTAGGGGTGACCCAAGATCTTTCTGCGCTTCCTGAAACAGTTGAAGGCTGTCCCCCAGCTCCTGGCATTGGCCGGTCTGCCACCGTCCGGGCCTTGGGGCTGGACTGAACTAACACGGCCTGGCCCCCCGCAGCTCTTCTGTGGTTGCCACCCCAGTGTGAGGCCTCTTCACACACACCTGAGACCCAAGTGGCCAAAGTAGCCAGCTCCGGAAGCACCCTTCCCTTACAACAGGGCAATCTGGTGGCCTAGAGGGCAGATGGTTGGAGCAAGAATCAAAAGTCCTGGGTTCATAACCAAGTTTCTACTGTATAGCACAGGGAACTCTATTCAATATCTCATAGTAACCTATAATGAAAAAGAATATGAAAAGGAGTATATGTATGCACATATATGACTGAAACATTATGCTGTACACCAGAAATTGACACAGCATTGTAAACTGACTATATTTCAATTAAAAAAAAGAAAGAAAAAGCTTAATGGAAGAGCGAATGCTTAGCATGCACAAGGTCCTGGTTTGAGCCACAGTACCTCCGATAAAAAAACAAACAAGCAAAAAAAAAAAAAAACCCAAACCACCTAATTGCCTCCCCCCCAAATTTTTTTAAAAAGAAAAAAGAAAGATTTAAGGAAGAACAAAACAAAACAAAAAAGAGTCCTGAGTTCAAGGGCTGACTCTGCCACTTGGTTGCTATGTGATGTTTGGCTGGCTTATTGACCTCTTGGACCACCATTTCTTCCCTGGTAAAATCCAGAAGTGGAACTTGAAGGTGTCTATCTCTTCTAGCTCAAATATTCTATGATTCTGTCATATCAGGCCAGCCCCACTTAGGTCAACGGAAATCTTTCCAGAGAGGCTCTACGTACTGTTCTCATCACTGAAAGTAAAATTCACTGGCAGCATCCCCAACGCCCTGCACAGCTCCCCAGCTAATCACGATATTACCACAAGCCCTTCTGATTACAAAGTAAGTATATTCCTTATGATTTTGCAAAAGTCCAGTTAATTTCTCACAGGAATAAATGCAAGATAAGAGTCACATTAATTTTAAATAGTGCATATACACTGAGACCTTACTAATTTTTTGTATTGCATTATTTCAAATTTGCATAATTCAAAATCCCATTAACTGTGATTTGTATATTCCCTGGGAAGGATTTTTTTTTTTTTAACCGTCCAACAAAAGGAATAAGGCGATGGGAGAGAAAGGTGATGACATGAGGTCAAACCTGATGAAGAAAGACCATGGGTTTGGAGGAACTTGATGCGGAGAGCATCCAGGACCATAGAGAGGACCCAGCAGCACAATGCGTCCTCCTTGGGTTATCATTCTGCACGGGATCTGAGATGATGAGCCAATTTGGAGGTTAGATTTCTTTCTTTCTTAACTGAAATTACTCCAGACTTGAATGCTGCTATAAAATGTTCAACCTCAAATTTAAAAATCCCTAACCAGCCAAATCCTCTCTTTATTCCTTGGCACAGAGGAGCCATTTTGTGCTCTTCGAAATGGCTGACAGGAATTTTCTGAGGACGCTACGGTCGGAAACCAAACCAGAAATTAGACCAGCTTCAAGTCTGAGGCTTTGTGTTGAGAGCCATAGCTGGAAACTAACAGATGTGTCCCCCCCGCCAAACCAAAGAAATCAAGAAATTGTCATGAAGATCAAAAACTGCTCTCCAAACCTTCCCTTTCACATCCTCCCCGCTGGAGGTTTGGATTGCAAGAGTTTGTGATTATAACTTTATCCACAACCCATTTTTGGTTTCCAAGTAGCTCCCACTCCAAGATGAAATTGCAAAGCTTTGAAAATTAGAGACACCCTTCCCCCCAACCCCCAAAAGCTATTCCTGACGAGATACTCTGTTGAAATGGAAGGAATTTGCTTTATAGCAGCCTCCCTCGTGGAATTATGGATGGGGACATTTAACAATACAGCATTTGCAATGGGCAGGTGAGAGCTGGCCAAGTTTTTAAAGGGGATTTCACAGGCCAGGTCAGCAGGGAGATGGATGGGTGAGCTGCAGTGGATACAATTATTTGACTTTCTGAGCCATTCTTTTGAAGTCTCTACACTTAATAGAAAGAAAAAGAATAATCCTCTTTGCCAAGCTTTTGTAGCTCCATCTTTATTGTTCCCACCAAAATCCAAAGAAAACAGACAAGATTCATTCTGTCCAGAAAGCACTTGTGTATTTTATATAGGTCTGGGTTCTGAAGCGTTGATAGTGAAGTGAGAGAAAAGACAAAATTTCTCTCTAATCTGAGGAAATCAGAGGGGGAACTTCTGAAGCTCGCGAGCCTAACTCAAAACAGTCCTGGGTGGTATCTCCTGGTATGCACCTCCTTTGCTACTAAGCTCAGCATGGAAATTAGCACAGGCTCACAAAATGACGAAAATTAGGCCAGACCTAACGAAGCAAGCCTGTAGGGGAATTAAAACGTTTTCATAAAACCCGAGAACATGACCTACAGAATTAAGGAAGCTTTCTTTTATTTATGGGCTCTCAATCACTCAACGTCCATCTCCAAGACACTGGCCTGGTCAATGGGCTAGTTGGGCCAACCATCTACAGAATTGTTTGCCTTGGGGCACCTAAGAGGTACTTGGTAAATATTTATTAATTGATAAGTCAAGCGGTTGACCAGATGATTTGTGTTATTTCGGTTTTGTTTTAAGTTAAAAATTCCTTGATTTTTTTAATCCTGTACCCTACCACCATTTAGAGGATAATATACCTGATGTAATGAATAGAAAAAGATAAGGCTACATGAGGTAAAAGATCCCAGGAGTGTACCTCTACTTGACAGTAGCTGCACTTTTTGCAAACTGTGGCAATGATAGTCCTGATCAAGAAGGGTTTCCTGTTTAAGCTGCAATAACTTTTCTGACTACGGATCATTGTTCCATCTGTAGCAGATTTTTACAGTCCCTCTAATGCATCTGGGACAATTGCCTCAAAGTAAGCTGAAGCTTTCCTGACAATGCTTGGCTCTCTCTCCTACTAAGAACTGTAGCCCTTTCTTTTCTTCTGAGTTTTTAGAACCTTCTGCCAGCATCTCCACCCCTTCCACTACCCGATCCATAACCACCAATAGAGGGACTGCCCAGGCTTCTTCCACCAAAACTGTCCCCCTTCATGGGCCCATAATTTGATTGCCGTTGTCCAGTATAATTTTCAAAATCATTATAGCATCCTCCACCGCCATAGTTACCACGTCCAAAATGTCCTCCTTCATTGTAACCATCATATCCTTCAACACCACCTGTATTTCTACCACCTTGGTTTCCATATCGCACTCCACCAACACCTTACTGAATTGCTTGTGAATCTATTCTTAGGGCAGAAAGAAAGAAAAGCACCAAATGCACTTTGACTCTTTTAGTCAAAACTCATCTATTGGCCACTGTGGGAAAAACCGGTGGGAAATAGGGGAGCCGCTGATATTTTCTGCTGATGGGTAGAGTTCCTGAAACTCTTTGCATGCTGGGCCTCCACTCTGAGAAGGGCTCACCATAGGGCACTATTTGTGTTGGGTTTTTAACCTTGAGTTCTAAGAACAATAATTTTCCACCTTCCTTTGTCACCTGAACACTGGTGACAGTGTCAACAGAGGGCCTGGGAGATCCCCCCACATCTGGACTTAATTATAAGGGGACAGTAGGGTTTCCACGGGGTGGGGTAGGGTCAGCATTTTAAGTAAGGGGACTGGGAAGAAGGTGGAAAGAAAGACTGCAGGCTTACTTGGGAGATGGGAGAGTTCTCAGGGGAGTTCTGAAGGTAGTCGGGAGACCTGAGAAGTATCTGTATCTATGAAGGAGCTGATCCCACCTCTCCATGATCCTAGAGATTCTAGTTTGGACGGAAGATTTCTTGACTCCCTTCTGCACAAAATGCCTGGAATGGGTCCCATGACATCTCAGTCCCACTATTACTTGACCTAGATCGCCAGCTCCAAGCTCAAGCAATGCTGCCCCTTTCTTCTAGGTCCTACTGCCACCAACCTCCTCTTAAATACACACATCATACTCAGAAAGACACTCACTGGTGCACACAGAAACACAAACGCAAGACATGTCCGCTGCATACAGACAAGCACACAGTACATGCCAGTGCATGCACCCACAAACACACAGTCCCACACACACCAGCACATGCATACTGGGGCATAGACACCTGCAGAGCACATAGGTAAACACACACTGGCATGCATGTGTGCCACACCCAAATTGAGCTATAACCCATGGGATGGGGTCTGGGGACAGGCTAGTCCCATGCTAGAGTCACCCGGCTCAGCTGCCTTCTCCCTACAGCAAGCCGCTCTGGCTTGTCTGCCTCCTATGGCCACAGATGGCAACCTCCTCCCCTACCCGCCGGGCTGTCTTTTCTACTCTTCCCTCCAACCTCTTCCCTCCAACTCTTCACCATCACTCCCAGTCCACACGACAAAAAGGCAGTTCTGGCTCAGGGCTGTCATTGACAATATGGCTTCGAGCCAGTACAACACTGCCTGATGGGGAACTGGTGAAATGCAGGAACACAGAGCTGTCTTTCTAGTGTCTGCAGCAATTGAGAGAAGCAGGGATGTGTTTAATCCTAAATGGTAGTGCTGGTTTGCATTCTGAGCTGTCCTCCCCAGCTCCAGGGTTTGGCAAAGGCAAGGCACCTATAGCCCAGCAGCCCTGCAAATACCCTGCCAAACTCCTAGACACTCCTCCTCTCCCAGCCCTCCTCCCAATCAGCCTGGAGAGTGGACACATGAAGAGCTACTGATATTCAAATATTGGGCAATCTGATGCTTCACGTATTCTGCTCTGAGCACCAAATTTCTTATCTTGGTTTACTTTGCTCCAGTAACAGCAAAAAGGATTGGACTCCCAAGCTTGGCCCAGGCAGATGTAAGTGGACTTAAAACCAAAATCTGACATAAATAATTGAGAATGGATTATATATATTTGTCATTTAAAGGTAATTTTCAGGGGGCAGGGTATAGCTTTGTGGTAGAGTGCATGCTTAGCATGCATGATGTCCTGGGTTCAGTCTCCAGTACCTCTGTTAAAAAATAAGTAAATAAACCTAATTACCTACCCTCCCCCAAACAAACAAAAAAACTTTTAATAAAAAAATTAAAACAAAATAAAAGTAATTCTCCCACTTCTTGAGGATTTATATAAAAACCAAATCTCCGGTTACCAGTTGGGGAAGAGGGGAGGAATAAATTGGGAGTTCAGGATTTGCAGATACACACTGCTATATATAAAACAGATAAACAATAAGGTCCTACTGTACAGCACAGGGAACTATATTCAGAAGCTTGTAATAACCTATAATAAAAAAAGAATATGAAAAGGAATATATATGAATCATTAGGCTGTACAACAGAAACTAACACAACATTGTAAATCGACTAGACTTCAATAAAACACAAAGCAAAACCAAAAACCCCCGAACTTCGACTGAGAGTCTGTGTGGAGTAGCGTGCTCTTCTTTTAGAAAACCTCACCCCACAAAACTTTACACAAAACCGTTCTTACCAAACAGACCGATTGAAGGCTATCATTTAGGATGAAAGCTTCTCAAATACAATTTAACTTACACTTTGATTTACACGTTTGATTTCCACCTATGCCTCACACGGTGGTGGAGGGGGCAGGTGCGGCACACATAGAAACCATAGAAACGGGTAAAATTGCAAACTGAGGTTGATCCCTCTCAAGAAAAGCTCCCAAAGAGGTACATTTATTAAGAGTAAAACAGAAAATATGGATTTTACCGCGTCTGGAGGAAATGTGAGTTCAGAACTATAATAATAGGCCAGAGAAAAATGCAATTCTGTACTAACAACCAAATATTTCATACTCAGCAGGAAAATTTATATTAAATGAGGATATTCAGCATCAAAATACGTATTTCTTACTTCAAAAATTGAGAGGAAAATCGTAATAAGTGCTGACTGAGGGAAATGCCTTCAAAAGTCTGCTGCAGAATTCAGTCATTAGGTGTAAGATGCAAATTGATAGAAGACCTGGTGGAGAGGTTGCTAGAATGTTCGAGAGCATGCACCTTGAACGGGGGATCAGAAACTGTGCTTGGGGCCTGGTTCTACTATTAGGCATGTCATCAAACCTCTGAGACTCATTTTCTTTGTTTATACAAAGAGAATCTTAGTACTTTTTCTGCTACTTGCCATAGAATGGTTATGAGGATCGAGTAAACGAAGGCATTGGGAAGGATTTTGTAAATATAAAGGAATGACCGTGCTAAGAGAATGGTGGTCTGGACTGGGCAAAGATCCTGCCTGTCCTGGTTCAAATGCTTTCTATTTATTTTTTTCCCCTTGAGCCTGAAAATTAGTTGCTGAGAAGCACAAATCATAACAGGCAAGCAGAGCGGACAAAGGAAGCTTCTAACATTTCCACCACTGCAATTTGGCCGCTTCAGATGGCAATTTGCTTTCTCTTCAAGTCAGTTCTCACCAGCAAAATCCTTGAGTGGCCATAAATCTGCAGCCGATGCACAAGCATAAGGGACAAGCTAGAAAATGTTGGACTCCGTCCTTGGATTTTTCACAACAGAGGCTCCCGTTAGAGTTAAAAATACTGTGATAAGGTGGGAGTCCAGATTTTTTTTAAGTTTTAATTTTATTTATTTATTGGAGCTACAGGGATGAATAAATTTTATTTATTGATTGGAGGTCCTAATTCTGTGAGTCAGTACCAGTGGGGTGGGAGGCTAGGTAACTAACCGTTCTTAAAAACTTGGTAATTTCAAGACCATACATAACTCATGGTGTAGCTGAAAGGGATGTTCAATCCTCTTCTTCCTCATCACACAGATGAGAAAACTAAAGCCCAGAGGGAGACTTCTGCCCAAGTTTACACTGCAATTTCGTGACAAAAGAAGTAAAAAAAAAAAAAAAAGCACGTTAGTGCCAGCGTTTCCACTTTCTTGCTTTGGGAAAATGATACCCTATCTATTTTGCAGGTTAGGAAACTGAGGCACCTGTGATCACGACTACACCTCTTGTGTGTGTGTCTCTTCCGAGTGTGTCTCCACTCCACCGCCATCTCACAGAGGAAGAAAGGGGCCCTGGAGGTGGGCAGCTGGCCACAGTGAAAGGCTGGGGAGCAAACAGGACCTGGATCCAGATCTTTCTGGTTCCATGACCTCCACTCTCCCTCCACCATATTGCCTGCTCCAGAGAAGACAGAAACACTTGCAGATGGTCAGAGAATTGCAAAACAAAAAACAAAAAACAAAAAAACCCAAAAATCTCTCCTCGACAGGATTATTTTCAACAGAAGTCTAAAGTATCCTGTGAAATGTCCTTTTACTTTAACTTATTCTTTTAATTGTCAGTCCTGGAGAAATTAGCCAAAGAAAGTAATTCAGAAGACATTTTAAAAGCTACATACGTAAAGATTTTCTTGCAGGATTAACTATAATAACAAAAATTAGAAACAGCCCAAGTGCCCAGCAATAAGGAAACAGTGAAGAAAATGTGATGTATGAACTACAGAAGTTTAAAAACAGTCGCGAAGGCCAAGCATAAAAAAGATGCTCAGAATAAAATATGAAGGAAAAAAAGCACATAGCAGCTCTATAAAAATATGTAAACACTTGCAAAAAAAAAAAAAGCAGAATGGAACATTTAAAAAATTTATGACCTCCTCTGATGATTTTGGTATTTTTGGTAAAATACCTCAAATTAAGAGAGAAAAAAAGTGATAACTACTTGGAATATTTATTTAGTAATCTAGACCAAATTGGACTATAATGGTTAGATATTCTGCTTTTTTTTTCTTTCTGTATTTTGAAGCAATTGGGCAACTGAATAATGTGATTTATGCTATAATCCACAAACTCTTATTTTTCTCCTTGGTGCCTTTGTAAGTTTATTGATTCATTAGTTAACAATCTCCAGCCGTGGCAGCCCTCTTTATTTTCTGCTTTTCCCTATCGTTAAAGCCAAGTCGGAAAAATGAGCATCTTTCTTTATTTTCAAGATATATTAGTTGACTCATATGAAATTATCATTTTTGTAGGTCCCAAATAGACAAATGTCAGAAATTTCATATGGGCCAACCAGAAGATTTTAACAACGGTAGGATTTTATCTTAAACTGTCCTTGTAACTCATTTTTAATCAGTCTACTTACTCAAACTGCCCTGTCCCCTCCACTAGCTTAATTTCTGGTTGTTTTTTTTTTTTTAAGTACTTTGTTTAATACTAAATTCTCCAGAAGAAAGGTCCAACTATGCCACTCCAAGATATGACCTCCCTAAAAAACCATTAAAGTGAATTTAATTGCATGGAAAAGTCTAGATTTCCTTCATTCAGCCACCTTGTAATTCACCCAACAAATATTCACCGCCTGCTCCAGGCACCGTGCTAAGTGCTAGGATAGTTCCTGAGCAGAGGAGTGTCTTTTCCCTCAGGAAACATACACTGTGTCTGAGGCTGGAAGGAGTGGCTGTGTGTGTCCGGTTTAGTAACTGATCATTTTGTTTCAATTAACAGATCAAATGACGGGTTTGATTATTTTTTAACCAAATGGTCTGTATGTTTGCTCAGATTGATTAAATCTACTATCACTTTAGTGTTAATAAGAACTAACCTTGCCCCAAGCAGAGAAGAAATGTATTTTGAACTATCGCTGCTATTTATTCAGTTTCCTGACCCGTAAGTAAATAAGGCTCAGAAGAAAAAGGATTCCCAGGGTGTGTGTCTGGACAAATCTAACGCAAGACAGTTCCCTAAAGGTGCCTGAACCCTAAATAAAACACAAGACACAATGCCCAGGGATTCTCGAAAGTAAAAGTGTATCCAATAAAAAATTAAATTCGTTAAAGGCAAAAATGAAGGGAATTTTTAAATAGATTCAGCAGTGTTGTTTATTCACCTAAGCAAGTACTTCCCAGGACGGTTTCAGGGGGATGTTTTGAAGCAGCAGATGGGAAACAGGCTAGCAAGTATGAGAAAGGTTAAAGTGAAAAATGAGGTACCTCCTCTGGGTGAGCAGAGTCAGATGACCAGAGGTCGAAATAAACCATTGGTGAAAATGCCTTCGATGAAAGACTTGTCCTGGCATCGCTTAGATGCTTCCCTCAAGTCCAGCTCCAGGCAGTTTAAGCAAAGATCTGGTTTCAAGAAGTATTCATTTAAATACCCTGGTCACTGTGCACCCACACTACGCATTTGGCTGCCAAATCTGGATGGTGGCCCTAACCAGTGACGACCAGGTGGACCTTGTTCTAATTTGCTCCCCTTAACTATTTATATTCTATATATTGTCAGTCACGTTTTTCACCTGGGGAGAAAACCCCCTGCAGAATAAGTCTTAAAAACCAAAAATGGTAGCTGTAACGCTCATCCTGTGACCCACCAAAGCTTTGCTTCTTGCCCACGGTTGGACCTACGGCTGGGAGGGATCACCGCTGTGTTCCTGTGTTGTTACGGATATGCTCAGAAATCAAAAGACAGACAAGCTGGATTTCAACAGATGGAGAAAATGCCCGGTGCTGCTTTACAACACAAAGGAGAGCAAATTAAGAATCCTAACCGTGGGTTTCCATTTCCTGTTCCTGGATATTGAGAACAAGAAAACAGGCCAGGATTTTATAACAGTAATAATTAACACAACCTCCATGTATTGACTGCCTAGTATCTGTCAGGCACATTACATTTACTTTTCTTTTTCACAGCTCTGCATGAAGATATTCCTAACTTTAGAGGTGAGACAGCTGAGGCCCAGAGAGGTTAAGTTACTTGCTTAAGGTTGCACAGCTGGGAAATTGGCAGCCATGTGATTGGCCTGGCTCTTCCCATCCTGTCTGTTTCTCTAAAAGCAGAGCTGCTCACAAGACTAGAAGCCTGCATTTCATGAGGGTTTGTGTCAGAGCTGCATTTCCTTGCTGGAGAAAGGACAAAGGCCTCACTGGCCACCATGAGGCCAGGAGTTAGATGCACTGAGAAGTTGAGGGCTCTGCACGCAAGAGTGTCCAAGCCTTTAGGCACGCCATCTTAGTCTCTTCCAGCCTCAGACCCTGGTGACCGTCTTGGCAGACTCACCAGAGAGACCTCCTCGGATAGACAGACTGGGTCATAATTTGCTTTAATCGGAATGCTCTGGGCATTTCCGAGGAAATGCAAATAGAAAAGTCTTAGTAAAAAGATGTTTTAAAAGGGTTTGGATGAACACAACATTGTAAACCGACTGTATTTCAATTTAAAAAAAAATAAATAAAAATTAATTAGTTTGACCAAAAAAAAAAAAAAAATAGTGTTTGGGGGTGAGTAACTTAATTGAGCAAGGAAAGAGGGAAGACCTCAACTCGAACTCCACCAGCAGCCTTTCCTCTGGAGGAAATCATACATGGTGTCCTGTTTAGGCAACACAGATGCCGTTTGCGGCCCTGGGTGTTAAAGGCCTCTCTAAATCTCCCTTGCCTTCCCTCAATGGGGTGAGGACAGTTTGAAAAACTTTTGTCCAGGAGCCTTTATCTAAAAAGAGCTGAAATTTCCATCTCTACCCCTGCAAAGCATTGAAAGATGAATCTAGTTTTTCCTCCTGTGCACTCTTTGTGGAAATGGGGCATGGCCCCCATCTTGTCTGCTGGGTGGGGTTCTGTTTACCACTCCTGGCAGCTACCACCACCCTCGCAGCTTCTTTCTCTTCTAATTCCGTTGCCCCCGCCTTGGCCCCAAGGCCCAACACAGATAGACCCCTGAGGAAACGTCACGTGGTGCAATTATCTCCCAAGTGCAGCCCCCAAACCTGAGGCCCAGGGTCTGAATCCACTGCTGTCAGCTGTTCCCCTCCACAAATCCCTGAATCACAGGCTGTGACGGCATCACGGGTCCTCTGGAGCCCCATACACAGGATGAGCTGCTCTGGGCTCATTCTGGTGTCCTTGCCCCCCAGAAGCACATGACTCATCCCCAACAGGCCCTTCTGAGAAGAGAGCTGTGATCTTACAGAAAACCCCGCCACGGCTTAGTCCTCGAAAACCCCGAGGCACTAGGCCAGGGCTGTGCCGTGTTCCCGGCAGGAACAGAGCTGCCTGTGGCCTCTCCTGCCCCCAGCATTGTCACCAGACACCCTCCCACACTGAGGTGAGCTGCAAAGTGGACGAACGATGTTGGTTTGGGACCCCCCCCTCCCCACCGCTTGAGATTTAAATACAGTTTGTCCTGTTGTAAAAATGCCAGGTCACCAAACCCCAGACGGAGTCCATTTTGTCTTCTTTTTACTTCACCTCCTCATTATCTGGGCTAGAAAACACAGCAGGAGTGAAAGGATTCTAGAAAAGCCAGGCTTCAAGGACTGGAGCCAAGTGAGGAGTAGGTTCTCTTAAGGGTTGGTTGTTACCCATGGTGGCGCCTTAAGTCACATCCTCTCATCTGTCCCTTACGTTCATGTTCTGCCAGCATCTCTGGCTTTTTGGCCTCAGATGAGGGCTGCCAGGGGCGGTGGGTGAGTCACTGAGGCTGGGATGGGTGTGTCATCGGGCTGCCCTTGGCTGTGTGTGTGGGCAGCCGTGTCAGAGCCGAGCCCAGACGTGGACCCTGCGCAAGGCCACATCCCTCTTCCGTTAACCCCAGTCAGTCCCTAGTCCATCGAAGCCTCAAGTCAGCCAGTCAACCCTCTCTGACCAATGAATGAAATGTTCTTTGTTGGCCAAGGAAGAAGGAAAGGGGCCAAGTGACGGAGCCAGCAAGGTGGTCAAAGAAGACACAGAGGCTAGAAAAAAAGGTCTCAGCTGACTTTCTGGTCCCACCCAGCTTCAGTTAAATACCCCCTCTCCTCTTCTCCACACAGGCTCTGCCTCAGTTCCTCCTTGTCTTCCCACCACCGCAGACTTTTCTCTCTCCTTTTATCACTGGAAAAAAAAATCCATGCTTTGGACAGGTGTGTTTTCAAGCAGCTGGATCTAATCTGATGCCCAGCGTGGCCGTAATGAGGCAGATGCCGGCATCGAGCCAGACCCCTCCCCGCTCAGCCAGCTGCCCGTTGATTTGGGGAGGACGGGATTTAAAGGAGACACTGGCTCCTCACCAACCCCCTGCTATTTCCCTCCACCCCCACCCCCCCCAACACACATGTACAAAGAGTTTCTAAAAGTTCCATCGAAACATCCGGCCTTACCTGTAACTGGAAGCTGCGCCTGCAGGATGGCCAGGATAACGAGCACCGTCCACTTCATCTTGTCCTTCCCCAGGATAGAGCCGGGAGCCAGAGGCTGAGGCAGCCGTGGCTGGACGAAGAGGAGAAAAGGAGCCTCTGCCGGCTTTGCTCAGCTGCTGCCTCCTCAGGAAGTGGAGGACGATGGGGCCTTTGAGAAGGCACCTGCCAGCGGGGCCAAGAAACTCACCCCCCCTCTTGGTTCACAGGCAGGAAGCTCTGGAGGTTTGAGGGTTTGGGGTGTGTGTGTGTGTGTGTGTGTGTGTGTCTTTCTGAACTTTTGCTGCTTCTCTTATTTAACCGTTGTTTTGTTTTGTTTTTTCTAATTTTTGTCTCATTTTTCTCTAATTCCTATCTTGATCGTTGAAGTCAGTCCCCTAGACAGACACGAGTTCCCAGTGCCTGTAAGAACATCTGCCACTTTCCTAGATCCGTATATTTTATGGTGTTTGGTCAGATGACAGAGCTCTGGATTCAGAGTCAGGCAAAATGTGGAGACAGAATATTTGGGCGTTAGCGCCATCTCTGCTACCTACTTGCTGTGCAGCCTTGAGTAAGTCACTCAACAGCTCTCGACCTCAGCATCCTTACCTATAAGGCAAATTGCTGGAGTAGAGCTGAGGTTTCGGATCTGAATTTGGCCTGAATTTGGACCATAGACTAGTTCAAGATAGTATAGCTCATATAATACTTCAAATACTTTTGTGAGTTGTCAGCATTTAAACGTTGGACTCATTTACGATAATAAAAAAACGTAAATAACAGGAAATAAAGTTAATAGAAAGTGTAAGAATAGAAACTTTAAAACATTCCTTAAGAATACAGAAAGGACTTGGGTAAATGGAAAGGTGTATCCCGGTCTTTGGTAAAAAGTGTCCTCTTAAGAAGACCCCGATTCTCCCTAAATTAATCAATCCGTCCCTCTAAAGATGTCCACAAAAGTTTTAGAACAAGATAAGCTGGTTCCAAAGTTTACATGAAAAAATTCATGTACACAAATAGGCAGGACACCAAAAGCATAAGCAAAGGAAAAAAATAGGTTAACTGGACTTCATCAAAATTTAAAAATTTTGTGCATAAAGGACACTATTAAGAAAGTGAAAAGACAATCCATAGAAAGGGAGAATTTTTTTTTTTTTTTTTTTGGCAGGGGGAGGAAATTTGGTGTATTTACTTGTTTTTTTTGTTTTTTTTTTTTTTTTGATGGAGGCACTGGGAATTGAACCCAGGACATCGTGCATACTAGGCATGCACTTTACCACTGAGCTGTAACCTACCCACTAGAAGGGAGAAAATATTTGCAAATCATATACCTATAAGGGTCTAGTATTTAGAATATATAAATAACTCAACCAGGAAAAAAAATTAAAAATCTTTCAAAGATCTGAATAGACATTTCTCCAAAGAAGATATGCTAATGGCCAATGAGCACATGAAAAGATGCTCAGTATCTTTGATCATTAGGGAAACGCAAATCAGAATTACAATGAACTGTTACTTCACACACACTTAGGATGGCTAAAGTTTAAAAAGACAGACCAGTGTTAGTGAGGATGTGAAGAAATTGGAACTCCTGTACATTGCTGCTGGGAATGCTGAATTGTGATGAAACCCTTGTGGAAAATAGTGTGGCATTTCCCCAGAAAGTTAAATAGAATTATCATATGAAGCAGCAATTCTACTCCTAGGCATATACTCAAGAGAATTAAAATGTGTCCATATAGAAACTTGTACTTGACTGTTTAGAGCAGCATTATTCATAGTAGCCCCAAACTTGGAAACCCTAATGTCCACCAACTGAGGAATAGGTAAACAAATGTGGTATATCCAAACAATGGAATATGATTCACCCCTAAAAAGGAAGGAAGCATCATTACATGTTGTAACATGGGTGAACCTTGGAAACAGTGTGCTAAGTGAAAGAAGCCAGACACAAAAGACCACATATATGATCCCGTTTATATGAAATGTCCAGACTAGGCCATAGAGACAAAAGTAGATTAGTAGTTTCAGAGGATAAGGAAAGAGGGAAATTGGGACTAACTCTTAGTAGGTACAAACTTGCTTTTGGGAATGATGGAAATGTTTTAGAATGAGCTAGTTGTGAAGATGTACAAGATAGTGAATATACTAAAAACCACCAAAGTGTACACTTTAACATGGTGATTCTTAAGTGAATTATATATCTTGACACAAAAATAATGCTAAAAAAGCAAAGAACAGCCAGGAAAACTCTATAAAAGAAGAGTAAGGAGAATGAAATCACCCTGCCAAACACTGAACATTACAAAGTGATATGATTACCATATAGTACTTGTGATACTATAAACTCAAACATATGGTCACTTGTTTTTTGATAAAAGTGCAAAGAAAATTCAATGGACAACCAACTGGGTAACTTTACGGGGAAAAAATTAATCCTTATTTTACACCATAGACAAAAATTAATTAAAATAATTCATAGGCCTATATGTAAAATGTAAAAACCATAAAACTTCCGGAAAAAAATAGGAGAAAAATCTTTATGGTAGAACAGAAAGCACAAAGTGTAAGAGAAAAATAATTGATAAAATAATTCATAAAATTAAAAACTTTGTTCATTGAAAAACACCATTAAGAAAATGAAAAAGCAAGCCAGAGACTGGGAGAAATTATTTGCAAATACATAAAGCAGACAGAGGACTTATACCCAACATATATAAAGAGCTCTTTCAACTCAATAAGATTATTAACTCAGTAAGAAAATGAATAAAACATTTGAATAGAAAATTACCCAAAGAAGATAAATGAATGGTTAGTAAGCACATGAAAAGATGCTAAACATCACTAATAATTAAGGAAGTACAAATTAAAACACAATGAGATATCACTACACACTTATTAACACAGCTAAATTTAAACAACTGGCCATATCAAGTGTTGACAAGGATATGGAGGAACTGGAACTCTCATACATTGATAGTGGAAATGTACAATGATAAAACTTTGGAAAACAGTTTGCAGTTTATCAAAAAGTTAAACATACAGCTACCATACAATCCAGCCACTCTACTCTTAGGTGTCTACCCAAGAGAAAAGGAAATACATGTCCTAACTTGTACATGAATCTTCTTAGCAGCTTTATTTGTAATAGCCAAAAACTGGAAACCACCCAGATTCCATCAATAGATGTAAGGATAAACAAATTATGGTATATCCATATTATTGAAATTATACTCAATAATAAAAATGAATAAACTGCTAGTAATACAACAATATGGTTGAATCTTAAAATTATACTGAGTGAAAGAAACCAGGTAACAAGTACATATTGAATGATTTCATTTATATAAAATTCTAGCACTGTGACAAAGGGCTTAGTTCCTTTATCCATAAGGAGCTCCTAAACATTGTTCAATTAGAACAAATAGTTTTGAGTGCCTATCATGTGCCAACCACTGTGCTAAATGCTAAAGATACAGCTGGGAGGGAAACAAAGAATCCTCATCCTCATGAAATTTTCAGGCCTGCAGAAGTCTAAAAACACATTAGAAAATGAGAAAAGGACTTGAACAGAAAATTCATGGAAAAGGAAGTAGTAAATGGCTTTTAAGTGAATGAAAAATGCTCAGTATCACTCATAATAAGATAAATCAAAATTAAAACTACAATGAATACACTTTTTTTAACCTATCATATTGGTATCAACCACTTCACTGGGTTGCAACCTCTCTTGCCTCCCAAGGACATTATTCCAGAAATTTTCTTCCCTTGCATAATAGTTTTTTTCTTCTAAATTGAATCATTCTTGTCAGTATACAAGTATGTTATTTCTCCCATCTTTAAAAAACCCTTAAAGATTTGAAAAAACATTTGCATTCTGGAGCTTGCCATAGTTCTCGCAGCTTTGGGAATCCACTAAGCTAATCCAGGCTTCTCCATGGGAAGAAGAATTAGCCTGCCACAGACACATGACTCAGCGGACAGCCAGCACTAACTTCCAGGTAAGTGAGCAAAGCTACCTTAGATCATCCCGTCACAACACAGCCACCAGAGGACTGCAGCCATATGAATGAGCCCAGGTTAGGCTAGAGCACCGCTTAACTGAGCCCAGCCTAAGCTGCTGGCCCACAGAATCATAAACACCTGAAATAGTTGTTCTACATCACTGAACTTGGGATGGATGTTACACAGCGGTAGATAACAGAAACACTCAGTGTCCCTATACCAGTCTCAGGAAATGATCTCATTGGTCCAGCTTGGGTCTTATGCTTACTTCTTGGATCAACCATTGTTTCCAGGGGGACACCACAAGATTGGAGATGGGACACTATGATTAACAGTCCTATCAGAATCATGTCATAGAATAAAGAAAGGGAAAGGATTCAAGGCATATATAAAATAATAGCTGCCCACTGCTGCCAGCCTTGCTCTGGTGAGTGCAGTGGAAGGGGGATGGGGACCCAGAACCAGGCCCACACTTTGCAGAGGACACAGGGACAGGAGCTGAGAGAAGGTCCAGGTAGAACATGATGACCAGCAGCTGTGAGTTCCCAGTGGGAAAGCTCTGGCTATTCCTCATGAATGAATCTTTAGCTCCCAGTACGTTGTGGATGGATGTGTGAGTAGATGAATGGATGGATGGTGACATCAGGGATGGCAGGAAATCCAACACTGAGGAGGAGGCTGCCTCAACTGTTGAGAAGGACACAGCAAGGGAAATCCAGACACTGCTAAATGGAGCAATTCCAAGCCTCCTGATCACCAGAGAAAGAAGCACAAAAAGGGGTTTGATTCTGTCCTTTGGGGTTTCTAGAGGCAGTCACTCCCAAGCTTTCTCTGATGAGGGACCACTTCTCCAGGGTCTGGGGACTCAGTGTTCATGCACTCTTCAGCTGACTGGTCTCAGACTGACAAGCAGCTGTTTCCTGAGGGGTCTCTGTTGGAGCAGAAATGGCCACCAGTCCCTGCAGGACCCCACCCAAACAGCTCAGTGGGGCTTGTCTTTGCAGCCTCACCATGCTGCACCCAGAACTTAATTATCTTGTAACTGTGAGTTTGTACCCTTTACCAAAATCTTCCTGGGATGTTCGTGGGCTGGTTGGGAGGACCTGCAGGCAAGGCATCCCGCGTGGTTCATGGTCTGGCTTCTTGATGGTGCCCACAACTCACTTAGTAGGTTCCACATCACTTTAATGGCCCCAAAGAGTCCTATCTGCCACTTGCCCAGTCTTTTCCTGGCCCCCAGTCATGGAACGAGAGAGAAAATAAACTTCTTTAGCAGCATCCCACACAGCTGGGGAAGCTGGGTGCTCACTCACACGATCTCACTTTGCCCTGTATGAGAAATCACAGGGCTGAGAAAATGTCTCTTATCCCTCAGCTGTGCCACCCCTGGCGAGGAATGATGCAAGTAAATTAAAGCTGTTCCTCTTAACCACTCCAGTGCATCCAAACTCTTTCTGTTGTTGTTGTTGTTGTTGTTGTTGTTGTTGTTGTTGTTGTTGTTGTTGTTGTTTTAGCAGAGTGCTGGTCTTCTCCTCTGGAACCTGGACTTCCACAGAGGCTCTCTTGTCTATGGGTGATTGTCTGAGACAGCATTTTCCAGGAGCTCCCAGATCATGGCTAAGAGGGACTAGAGCCAATTCTGGGCCACCGTAGGGTCCACAGCTGGGACTGGGGTCTGGATGCCTATCACTCAACACATGTGTGAGCAAGACTCCTCCCGGGTCCCTTGGTGTATGGTGCTAAATCTCACAGCTCCCACAAAGGCACTTCTGTCCATGGATGGATGTCAGATTGTTGTTGTTGAGGGTGGAACATGAACAAGGGACATCTTACTCAGCTATGCTGATGATGTCATTCCATCAATTTTGCTTGAAAGAACCAACCATTCTCCCTTGGTTACAGTCTTGATGAGCCAATCAGCTGCTTTCTCCCTGTAATTTAAATCATGGGAGAGTGAAAAAAAGACCTGGAAACATCCCCTGTTTATTTCTCCTGCTTGGACCCAGCCCGGGAGCTGTTCATGTTTTGTGGCTCTATGAGCAAATGTTCCAGTACACTTCCTTTTTGCTCAGGTTATATTGCTCAGAGTTGGTTTCTGTTGCTTGTAACCAAATGATTCTAACTCATACACTGGGATTTTTGAAAGTTGTAGTAGCTTTCTATTGCTTCATAACAGAGTATCTCAAACTTAATGACTTAAGACAACACAAATTTATTATCTCATAGTAATGTAGGTCAGAATCCAGGCACAGCATAAGTGGGTTCTCTGCTCAGGGTCTTACGAGGCTGGAATCAAGGTGTCGGCTGGGACTGCGGTTCTCATCTGAAGCTCACGATCTTCTTCCAAGGTCACTGGTTGTTGACAAACCTATTTCCTTACAAATATAGGACTAGGTCTCTATTTTGCTGCTAATAATTGACCAAGGACTGTCTCAGATCCTAGGGAACACTTGCATTTCCTTACCACGTGGCCCCCATAAGAAGTTCACAACATGGATGTTTGCTTGCTCCCAGACCAACCAGAGCACATCCCTCTGACTTCTTCTGCAATCAGCTTGAGAAAACTCTGCTTTTAAAGGGCTCCCCTGATTGGCCATAATTTAATCACATGATTTAATCACAGGAGTGATACCTCATTATAGTCACAGGTCCTTCCCATAGTCATGGAGATGATACAGGGCATATACACCAGTGTGGAACTCTTGGAGCCGTCTTATGCTCCTGTCTCCCACAGAAGTGTTATTGGAGAAGATGCTCCTTCCTTTTCCCTTTGTGAGGATCGGGTATCTGTCTTTCTCACCTGATGGAGGAAGCTTGCCTGGGAATGAAGCCAACCCCGAGGAGAGCAGAGCAAGAGATGTATAAAGACAGGTTGACAACTCACTGCATCCATTGAGAACCTGGATCACGCCATACCTAAAGGCCTGCCCATGGGTTTTTCCATCTCTTAAGCCAGTAACTATTTTCTTAAGCTATCTGACTGATTCTGTACCTTGAAATTGAAATGGCCTGGAATATCAGAGGTGCTGAAAATGCAGAGCCACTGAAGACATGCTTGTGAACTTCACAATTTTGCCTGGGTCTACTTTGTGGGGATTTTACCTAAGGGGCCCTTCCCCCCAAAAGATTATTTGTCTTTAAGAAAATTAAGTCACACAATTTTCTTTACTGAGACCTTAAGGAGGAAAGGCATGCCTAATGCCCAAACACAAGAAAGAAATAAATGAAACGACTGCACAAAGATAGATTTAAAAAATATCAAGAGATAGCAAAATAATAATAATAAAGTTGGGGTGTGGGTAAAATTAAAGAGATATTACCAAGGATGAGACAAGTTATAACCTGCTAAATGTTGCTGTTGATGGTCAAAGAGCTTCCCCTGGAAAAAGAACTTTTCCTGCTTTGAGGAAGCCTCACGCTTGAGCCACTTTCACAGGTATTTTCATATTTAATTTCATATTTAATCTCCATGACGACTCAGTAAGGTGGCCAATCCTGACATACAGATGCCGTGTGCAAAATCTTTCTGGTAATGGGTGTGGGCGTCCCAGTCTCTGTGGGGAGGGTAGGAGACAGAGAGGAGTTGATGGCAGGAAGGGGAGGCCCCATGTCCCAGAGCAGGGCCCACGTTCTTCCTCTTTGGGATCCGCAGCTCTCGAGCACCAGGTCAGAACTTAGGGCACCTGCCTCATATTTGTTATGAACACGTGGTTCCTGGTGGAGGGGATGAGTTTAGCTTCAGAAGTCGTATAAAGTCTGTTCCTGGGCATTGGAGCAAAAGCAAAATCACCTTCCGAAATGAGCCATCTTCTAACCATGAGATGCCAGGGCACCTGCGAGCCTGGCTTACATCTTCATGCTAAGCAGTGGATCTTCTCAAGTTCCTTGCCTCTGCCATGGCTTAGCCCCACTTCTGACTCTACCAAACCATCAGCCCTCAGTGTGGCACCACATAGAGCTGCTGCTTTGGGAATGCATAGACCTAGGACTGGCTCCCCGCTTTGTCCTTAATTTGCTGTGTGACCTTGACCAAATCACTTTCCCTCTCTGGGTCTTGGTGTCTTCAGCTATAAGATGAAGGGGCTACATTTTTAGGTGGATTTTTCATTACTTGAGAGTGAAAAACATCCTGAGAAATAAACAGAGATATTGTGGACTCCTCTGTCAGAAAGGCAGCTCTTGGAGGGCTACCACGAGAGCTGGTACAGTGCCTTGCATATACTTGAAGCTCAGTAAATATTTGTCACATAGAAAGTGGTCTTTATTGTATTTGTAATTAAAGCATGAAAAAATAAAGAGCATTTCTTCTCTTAAAAAAGAGATGAAAGGCAATGGAACATTACTCAGACATAAAAAAGAATAAAATAATGCCCTTTGCAGTAACATAGACAGATCTAGAGACTATCACACTAAGTGAAGTGAGTCAGACAGGAAAAGACAAATACAATGTGATATCACTTATATGTGGAATCTAAAAAATGATAACAAGTGAACTCATTTACAAAACAGAAATGGAGAGAAAACAAATTTATGGTTACCAAAGGGGAAAGGGAGGAGGGATAAATTAGGAGTTTGGGATTAATAGATACACATTACTATACATGAAATAAATAAATAAGGATCTACTGTATAGCACAGGGAACTATATTCAATATCTTATAAAACTTGTAACAGAAAAGAATCTGAAAAAGTCTGTCTATCTATCTAACTGAATTATTTTGCTGTACACCTCAAACTAACACAACATTGTAAATCAATTATAATTCAACTTAAGAAAAAAGAAGAAAAGAAAGAGAGATGAAAGCGTTGACCTAGAAGGCCCCCAAGCTGTCTTCTATCCAGAAATTATATATCGGTTTAATTATTCCTGCCTCTCCAGCGCCCTCTTCCCTTTCAGCCCTGCCAGCTGCTGTCACCCTCCAGGGTGGGGCACAGGGTCATACGTGCTGCCCTGAGCACATCTTGAGAGCTGTGATCCTGCAGCTCCTTGCTGGTCCGCCACACATACCAAGGGAGCAGGCCCAGTGACCAGGCTTCTATATGGGGGCCTGGCTGTTGTTTTTCAGGGCTTGGCCCCTGCTGATTGTGCTGGAGATGCTTTGACTTCATGCAGATCACATTTATGTCATTTGCAAAGAGGAAGGACCAACTGAGCTTGTGTGGAGTGGAGTCAGCTGGCTGGCTCAAGGTCCTCTCTGAAGCCAGCCTGGCCCTTGAGGACTCCCGCCCCAAACAGGCCTGCATCTTCTTGTCCCAGGAACAACCCTGAAAGGGCCCACCTCCGGGGACTGCTGGCAAGGGACAAGTAGGTCCTGGCATTAGACTTTAAAGTCCCTTAGGATGGCCACCAGCTTAAGGGGAAGGAAAGGTTATAAGACAGGCAGGGGGTGGGGTGTGGGGTGCGGGACAGGGGGTGGGGAGAGGAGGGTATAGCTCAGTGGTGGACTACATGCTTGGCGTGCACGAGGTCCTGAGTTCCATCCCCAGTACTTCCATTTAAAAACAAACAAACAAACAAATAAACCTAATTACTCCCCCCCCCCAAAAAAAGACCAAGGGGGGCCCCTGAATTCCAGTGGTGCAGCTGGTCTGGCCCTAGATGGGAGGATTAAAGAGGATTTTCCACCTCTGGGCAGACTCTCCCTGGGCAGTTCAAGGCAGCTGTCGTGTCAAACTACGTTTTCCAGGCTCTTTCCACAGCTGGCGCATGGGGCCTGACCTCTGACCACATTTCACCACGAGGCCCCATAGCTTCCCACCCCTGCTCTGCTCCCACATGGTACATGCCCAGCACACGACGGGGGTGCGTGTCCCCCAAGGCCCAGGGGAGACCAGTGACTGACACACGACAGGGATGACCTTCCTGCAGTGTTATTACTGAGAAAATGCCTGGTCCTTTGGTCCTTTACAGAGCATCCCTGTCATGGGTGGCCTCGGGCTATCCCACACGGTGATGGAGACTAATGCTAACTAACTAACTCCTCCCCCATCCTAGGTATCATCCCTGACTTACCTAAGAGGGGACCCTTTTGCAGAGCTTTTGCCTGAGGCCACCTGGCTAAGCGGTTGAGCTGGGATTTGAAAGCAGCCACCTGGCTTCAGAGCGCACACTCTCTCCTATACCCCCACTGCCTGCCCCAAAGATGTCAGTGCACTACCTGTGAAAGCCTGGGGTTTTCTCACACATGGCCCTTGTCTTTTTTTTTTTTTTTTTTTTTTACTACACACCTTTAATACAAGTGGCAAAGACCCATATGTCGCCAGCAGCTGAGGGGTCATGGGATTCTTGGGGACAGAGCTAGATTTAAGGACCAGGTCTGACAGGCAACAGTATGAACTCACCCAAGCTAACCATCTGGGGACTCCAGCCTCTCCCTGAAGTAAGGAAAATAATGTGTGTGCCACCTGCTACTTGGGTTTGTTGCAAGGATTAGATAAAACACTGGATGTGAAGCTGTTCTCTAAAATTATATCCTATGACAACCATAATTTCCATTCTTGAGAAAACTCAACCTGTACTTACCAACTGATATTTGAAACAAAGAAAAGCAATGCAACTAGTGCTTATTGACATTTTTAAAAATTAATTAATTTATTTTTAATGGAGGTACTGAACCCAGGACCTTATGTATGCTAAGCATGTACTCTACCACTGATCTATTTCCTTTCCCTCTACTGAGATTATTAGTGTCCAACGTGACCACTACCTAAGAATTGCCAACTAAAAGAACACAATATGATTTTTACCTGGAAATTCAGTGCAGAATAAACATTTTCAGACACTGCTGGCAGGACTGTTCATTGGTATAAATTCTTAAGAGCAATGGGTAACAGGTACCACCAGCTTTTGGCTTGGGAATTCCACTGCTGGGAACTCTCTAAGGAAACAAACAGAGATGCAGAAAATCCTTCATGCATGAAGAGTTCTCTCTTAACAGGGAAAAAAAATAGAAGTAACTTAAATGTTCAGACACTGGAGAAAATGGTAACAGCCCTTTGCTTTGGCCTGTCTGGTATCCTTTCAGTTAACACGACTTTTTTCCTTTCAGGAGCTTTACTTCAAAATTCTTCTGGTCTCTGTGATTCTGATGGGTGCTGAGCTGAAGCCCCAGTTGCAGGGAAAGACACAGGATGTAGGATCAGCTAACGAGGGAAACCGATTCCCAGACACAGGGATTATTCTGGAATGGCCCTCCTTGCCCTCGTTGGTCTAAGATTGCTGATTGCCATTAAAACCAACACAGAGGAGCCAGGAGATGAAGACGGAGTCCTGAAGGAATATCTTCAGGTCAATGAACTCCTCTTTTTGCTTAAACTACTTTGTCTAGGGTTTCTGTCACTAGCAAGAGAGTGCTGATACAGACCATTATTTGGTAGCCAAAGTAGATCTCATGAAATATTTGCAGCCATTCTAAGCCATCCTTATGGTTTCTAGCAACATAACAAGATTATGATTAAGTAAAAGAGGCATGACACACAATCAATGTGCAGCATGACCTTGATTATATTTAAACATTTCATGGAAGCAAAGATTAGAAGGAAACACATCAAAATATTAGCAGCCATGCCGGCTGGTGAGATTGTGAATTTGTAAGCTTTTACCTTGTGTATTTATCACACAAAGATATCTATCTTACAATTAATAGTAAGGGGGAAAAATGAAGAAAAAGATACAGTTTTACTGGCTGATTTACATCTCCCTCAATTCTAAAAATGACCTAAGTTATCATTGTCTCCTCAGATGAAAATACATAGAGCACCTGGTTTTTTGAAGTTGACAGTTTGGAATTTCCCTAAAAATATTGACCTACCGGCTTTATACAAAGCAGAGCGTTTTTTTCAGTACTAAAACTGAAAACATGCCCCCACTACAGGAAAGTAGAGGTTCCTCAATGACTTTGTGGTCTACAGTCTGAATATTACTAAGAAGAGAAACATGATCTGAACAACCTCCAGTCGAATATTCATACAGTGACGTTTCTTCCGTACAGCTCAGGGAACTCTATTCAATACCTTGTAGTAACCTATAATGAAAAAGAATATGAAAATGAATATATGTATGTACATGTATGACTGAAACATTATGCTGTACACCAGAAATTGACACAACGTTGTAAACCGACTATATTTCAGTAAAAAGAAAACAAAAACGAGACTGTTTATGCACCGATTTCATTGAGCCCTGCCTGGTGTCTTAAAGGATTTTTCTCCACCTCACTACATACTTGTGAGGAATCTGAACCCAGACTAGAAGACAGAATGAACCGTGACTACTGGCCATGGTCTGGTAAGGACAATGGCCTTGACCAGCTGAGCACAGATCCAAGGCCAAGACATCTGCCAAGCACAGCCGCCTGGGCTCAGCAGTTTGGGGCTCCTCTTTCTAATTCTGATTTTCTCTTCTCTTGATTAGGGCCTGCCTTGTTTTCTGGGCCAAAGCCAGTCCCCATCCAAGACACTCGTCCCTCCTCTGGTTAAGGTCAGGGCTCTGTCCCAGTTCTGCAGCCTGTCATGAAGCACACGACAAGGAGGGAGGGCGGGATACATCCATGAACTCCAATTGGCAGTGGCAGAAGACCAGGCCTCGGCTTCTCCTCTCGCCCTACTGGGCCGCCTTCACCTCGGTGTCATCGCATCGAGGCCATCCACCCCCATCCCAGCCCCCGGCGTCGTTCTCAGGGGCTTGATCAGATCTGTTGTGCAGTGGTCCACTCTTAGCCTCGGTTTTGCTTTCTGCTGATTCAGTTACCAGCAGTCAACCCCAGTTCTCAAATACTAAATGGAAATTTCCAGAAATAAACAATTCATAAGTTTTGAACTGTGTGTGCTGTTCTGAGCAGCATGATGAGGTCTTATACCATGAGTCCTCCCTTTGTTCTGCATAGCCACGCTGTATACACTACCTGTCACCTAGCAGTCGGCGGGGCTATCAGATCGACGGTCTCGGTATCACATTGCTTGGGTTCAGGTAACCCTTATTTTACATAATAATGGCCCCAAAGCACAAGAGTAGTGGTGCTGGCGATTCAGGTCATTTCTTACTGTGCCTAATTTATAAATTAAACTTTATTGTATGCATGTATAGGAAAAAACATAGTATATAATATATAGGTTTGGTATTATCAGGTTTCAGGCATCCACTAGGGGTGTGTGTCCGGGGGTGGTCTTGGAACATATCCCTGCAGATGAGGTAGCGGACTGCTGTGCAAGAAACTGGCACCTGCACAAAAAGTGGTCTACGGCGCCCTCTGGTGGTCAGTTACAACATAACAGGGGCACAATCGGCACATTTCAACTGCCAAGGAATCTGAAGCACCTGCTGAGAACAAGCTGTTAGTGCTCCTTTGTGATAATTGGATCTTATCTGAACACGGATGTTTTTATATGGTATCAAATGATGAAGACAAAACTCACAATAAGTGTATGAAGGGAGTAATACAGATAGATACTCTCAACCTAATTCTATCACAAGGTACCTTGGCACCCAAAACCCTGAGAAGACGACCCGGGACAAAGACTGCATTCTGGCCATCCCCCAAATTCTAGGGCACAAGGAGACGTCTACCGGTGGGAAAGACTCAAATTATTCACTGTAAGCTCTGAAGCAGCCAGAAGTTCATTTAACAGCCCACTAAAATGAAAACACAGGAGAGTTTTGACTGTGGACAATGAAACAAAACGTAATAAATGTTAACATCTATGTTTAAGAAAATAAATCCAACACATTTCATTAAAATAATGCTTTTAATTATTAATGCTTTGGATAAGAAATTTATTCTACCAAGTTTAAGACATATTTTTCTTAAAGAGAAGCTGTTTTCAAACTAGTACTCAAGTTCCTCTCTCTTAGCCATTTAAGGATTCAGTTGCTTGATTCCTGATACACCTCTTTATGAGGGATCTCACATCGTCATCTGAAATCGCATATACAGGTGATAAAAGTAAACAATTTCTTCTCTTCTGAAGAAAAGTGATTTTTTTTTAAAGTCATGTTATTGTCCCTCTGATGACCAGATTTAGGTAGTAACAGCATTAGAAGCCATTTAAAGCAGTTGAGGAAGTCTTAGGTCAGTGTTCAAAGTAGCATTAATGAAAAAAAAAAAAAAAAGCTACAGAGAGTGGTTGGGGGATGGACTTCGGCCCTGGTTTAAGCTGGTCCATGTCCAGGTTAACTTTACTTGTAAAGGAACACCCGAAACAACTGACACACAAAATTCCCTCCTTTCTTTTGCAATCCCATTTTGGGGCAAAAAAAAAATATGTGTGCTTCTGTGTACATATTTTGAGTGGAGGAAACTGATTATACAGTGTTCGCTTGGCTGGGAAAACCAAATTCAGGAAGTTTTATGAACTTCTTTGGTTAAATCAAATTCAGGAAATTTTATGAACTTAATTTGTTCTAGGTAATTATCACCTTGGATTTGAAAAGCTTTTTTAAAAGTTCTTTATAAGAAATAGTTTTGAAAAAAAAAGAAATAGTTTTGCCCTACGTTGGCTCAAGGACTGTCAGACAGAAATGGACCATGAGTGGGACGTTCCATTTGTGTTTCATCATTGTTTGTCTTGGCAAGATTTATTCAGGTGCACTGTATGTAACATGTGCCAACCCCTTAGTATGGGTTCAGGCAGCAGCCGTTGGGGAGGGACGACCTCTCCCCAGCACAGGGGTTTCCAGGAATTGAGAACATATACTTGAGTACTTTCAAACGCCAATGGTCAATCTAAATCTGGTACCTGCCCCTTTACAAGGATCACCATTGGAAAACCATTTGGGAGTGATGGAACAAAACCTTTGATCATAACAAAAGATGTCTCTATGAAAATGGCTTTAAAATATGAAAAAACACATATATATCTAGCAATCTCATCTTCCAAGAAATCCAGTAACAATCCCACTCAATTCTGTAAACAAGCAAGCAAGCGAACAAACAAACCAGCATGTGACAGAAAACTGGTTAATCTTCTGGGAAGCTTTCCATAGAGAAACATTAAGTGCCCCAAGTCTGTATGCAATTTCCTAAGACGCTTCGCATGTGTGGTTAAATTCACCATATGCTGCTTCACCTAGAGAGGGGAAGACAGAGGAGGAAAAATTATTTCATTAAACTGAGTTGACAGATGGTAAAAAGTTATTTCATTCTAGGGAAGGACTAGAGAAACCTCTGATGTAAAAGTTCAAGATCTCGAGTTAATTTCAGCCACATTCTTGGTGATTTCACTGGTGTATACATCTGTCAAAATTCGTCAAATTGTACATGTGAAATATATGTAGTTTGCTGTAGAGAAATCACATCACAATAAAGGTGTTAAAATCAATCAATCAAACAAACCCATTTGGGGATCTATTTCTTAAAAAAAAAAAAAATTCGACGTCTTTCATGTGCTTAAGAATCACCTGAGTTTGCTGAAATGCAGATCCCTGAGTTCTGGTTTAGGCTCAGGCCAAGGGGTCTTCATCCTAGCCAGCACCCCAGCTGACACACTAGCAGACGCTACCAGAACAAAACACAAAGTAGCAGCCGTGGCTGCTGTGATCATCTCATTCTAGAGTATCTGAAGGTTTTAAAGACAAAGACACCGAAGGCGTCCCGAACACTAGGGCAAAAGAGCAGTAATCAGCCAGTGCCCAGCCAGGGAGGTGACCTTGATCCATTCCCCTGCTGCAGCCCTGACCACGGCCATCAGGAAATCCATGTCCAGGGAAAGGCAAATTACATCTGTCTTTGCCAGGGAACGCGTGGGCGTCCCGGAGGCCTGCTGAGCAGACTTAACAGTGAGAAAAGGCAACTGCTCATACTTAAGAGAGCTGCTTACTTACTCAAGCATGTCCGCAAACACTTCGGGTAAACATTTCAACCTTCCATTCAATGTGAAAATATGCTTGTGGGTCTTGACCCAACAGTCCAGCAAGGCGAACTGTATTCAGTTAGGCCCCGTATGAGCCCTACCAAATGGGCCTGGTGTTGAAGTTCTCTCAAAAGACCCCATCGGAGTGAAAACAGGTTTGAAATGCAGGTGGCTTTATGGTATTTAGAGAAATAACACCTTCCGAAACCCATCCGGGCAAACGGGGCAAGGTGGCTGCCACTCGGGGAGGCCCTTGAGTGCCTGCGAGCCCCTGGGAGTGGCTTCCCAAGGCCCTACAGATACTACTGTACATTCTCTCAGGCTGTTAAACGGTTCTGGTGGCAAGCTGGGTGGGTGGGATGGTGGGGGACCCATTCGTGGGCTCTGAAATGAACAACAGTCAGAGGCACCTGTCTGGGAAAGTCAGCTTCAAGGCACTGCCCATTCCTAGGATTCCGGTGTTCTGCCTCCAGGGGGGTGGGGAGGTTGTCACATGCGGGGCTAGTCTTTTGTCCTCCTCTTGAAAGGACAGGAGAGAGTGCTCTCTCTTACCTCTGAGCTGCAGAAAAGATCCACTCATCGGTGTTGATAAAGTGAGAACCTCAAATTTATCTATTATACTCTCATTCAGCATGGAGACTTGAGGGAAAACCCATATTTGTTTTGTTATTAAAGAAAGCATTGCCCTTGGACATGTTATCTGTGCAAAGATAACTGTACTTCAGACATTGTTACGTCCTGCATAAGTGACATTTAACCTCGAAGAGTGGGCCTGTCATCTTACTGACTATCCTGCTTGATAATTTGTCGCCTGGCCATGATGTTGTAATTGCTACCTCTGTCTTCCTATAAAGGAAGATGGCTTTTTGGGTCCAGAAGGCAATCTCTAGCCCTGGCGTGCACGGCAGTGGAATAAACGCCATGATGGCTGGACTCTTTAATCAAACAAAGAAGTTGAAAATCTTTGTCTCAAAGCTACCAGCCTGACCAGTAGTCAGTATTTGCTAAACGCCTGTGCTGTGCACTGTCCCAGGCCCCTGTTTGGAACAGAGGGAAAAACAGCAACAAAACTAAAACCTGAGCTTTGCTGTGAAGAGATTGACAACTGTGGTGGGAAACCAACAGAGCACCACAGAATTGCTGTGCAACAGACGAAGAACGAACAAAAGAATAAACAATGTAAGAAGCCAGACCCCGGCCACAGGGCTAGCGTGGCATTCCCACCCTCGTCTCCACAAGCAGAAGGTGTTCATATGACACTGGGTTAGGAGCCTGGCCAGCTGCCAGCGTGGTGACCAGAGGGGCAGTGTGACGTCAGTTTAGAAGCCGGGGGAGGGCTCTGGCGCTGGAGGGCCGGGGTCTGAACCCCAGCGCCATCGCTGACTGGCTGTGGGACGTTAGGCAAGTTTCTTACTTTTCTGTGCATCCGCTCTTCACCCGAGAGATGAAGAAAAACATCCCCTGACGCACAGGGCTGCCGTGAGAGTGCAGCGAGCTCATCAGTGACAAGCCGGTGACGCTCCACAAACACTGCTGCTACTGTTCTTAGTGTCACCGACCACCAGGCCTAGAAGTGCCAGGCGTGCCAGAGTGACCTGTGTCGCCTGGAAGAAACACCAGTCCCTGTGCTCCTTCATCTGAACCCTGACCTAATTGGAAAGAATCTGCATCGCACCCCTTTCCCATCTTCAGGTTACATTTTTCTCCTCATTCTCTCCCATGGCTCCTTCCCTACAAGCGTCAGCTTGCCGGTGGGATACACCACACGTCCACCCCACCAGGGCCCACAGGACTGGGGACGGAGGGGAGGGCGTCACATGCTCTGACCCGGATGGGGCTCCTTTCCTGCACGGAAG
This sequence comes from Camelus ferus, assembly GCF_009834535.1. NCBI lineage: Eukaryota > Metazoa > Chordata > Mammalia > Artiodactyla > Camelidae > Camelus > Camelus ferus. The sequence continues at coordinate 13,574,451 of NC_045716.1, read as the reverse complement.
CACCCAGGTCGGACTCTCGTGAGAAAATGCACCATCACGGGTCAGAACTGGGCTCCATCCAGGATCGCATAAGCATAGCCTTCAAATGGGGTCTCCACTTGGTGTCCTAGCTTGGAGATAGAGTTCAGAGGGTCTGGGGTGGGGAGAAACTGGGATGGAAAAAAGTTTTCATATTCATGACGCTCTGAAATGTTTCGTTTTCTTCAACAATGAATGTAGGCGATAAACCACAGTGGTGATGGCCTATCAGTGACGGCCACCAACAGAAACACAGCAATCACAGACACTTGCACAACATGGTAGAGTTGTTGCAGAGGTCTTAAAATATTGTTTCAGTCCTCACTGCTCTGAAAGTACAGAAGATTTATGGACTCACTACTGGATTTTATTATTTAACGTGTTCATTAAAAAGCCAACATATGACTATATTACACATTTAAAATACTTTTATACACGTATTTCAGTGTAGTTTGTTTCTTTCATAATCTCATGTGTTTTAAGCATTTAAAAAATATTGTTCTTGGCGGGTGGTCATAGGCTTACCAGCTTGTCAAAGGAATCCATGGTACACAAAATGGTTAAGACTCCCCACCTTGCTTTAGAATTAGGTTGAGGACCACTGATCAGGGCTGCAACATTACAAAGATGAAAGATGTGTAAATACTTACTGAAATGTGACGTTATAATATTCTTCAGGCGTCACTATTTTCGGTCCACCAAAGTAGTCCAGGACCCAGATATTGGTTATATTCAACTTAGCAAAGAACCAATTATGGCTGGATGGCCAGCTTTTCATCTCAGGGTGTCGAATGAATAATGAATTCTTTGCAATGTCCACTTCTGTCTCACTCACCTATACGACATATATAAAATAAACCTCATAGCAGTCACATTTTGTTTTCTTGCCTGTTAAGAATATGTGATTCTAGTATTCTACAAATCCTAAAGAGTCTAGTGATAAGTCCTGATTTTTTAAGTTTAATTTTTTAAAAAATGGATATATAATTGACATACAACATTGTATTAGTTTTAGGTGTGCAACATAATGATTTGATATGTGCATATATTGCAAAATGATCACAAGTTTAGTTAACATCCATCACCACACAGTTACAATTTTCTTCTCTTCTTTTTTTCCTTTTCTTTTTTTTTTTTTTTTTCCTTGCACTGAGAACCTTTAAGATCTACTCTAAATGCTGATCTTAAGGAATCAGGAGAAAGTAAAGGAGCTTGAAGAAATGCAGAGAACAGTGGAGAGTTCAAATGTTGGTGATGACATACTATAATGAAGTGGGAAGCCACCACGAGTGCCAGTGTTCACTGCTAAATGGTAATTTTGAGCTATCAGAGTAATTGATGCAAAGTACTATAATAAAATGTTACCAGTGCTTATGCCATCTAACATCAGCACATTTATCCCAAAACTCGTACACGTTAAACATGGAGATGGGCGTACAGAAAGGGATAAAAGTCTGTAGGAAGAGGCACAGCGGAACTCAAGAGCACCTGTGCCCCTCCCCCTTTCTCCTCCAGTGAAGGACACTCAACTCCAGAGATGCACCTACATGGAATTTCCAAGACCACAAATAAATCTTCTCTGAGGGATTCATGACTGACAAGGTCAGGAAGGAAGGTCTTCTGGCTCGGCAGTCGGATCAGTGTTCATGACCCCTCATCCTCTGCCCCTCCCATGGTTTTACTGAACCTCTTCTCTCTAGCACTCACCCCAAACTGCCTAAATTCATTTCTAGTATTTAATAATGGTTACTCCTCTGTTAACTCACTTAGTACACTCTGTGCTCTCAGTCGCTGGTAAAATCCGGAGACAAGGAACCCCAGAACGGGAAGTACTGTGTAGTGTACAACATGACTATGAACTTTGGTTGAGCAGATGTTCCTTATACAGGAGCTTAACAGCTGTTACATCTGTTCAGCTTTAAAAAATAGCTCATTTTCCCCATAAACACCTTATTGAACACCTATATGAAAGCAACTGATTAAAACCTTTAGCTTTCATGAAATTACATATTAGAACACATTCTGTGTACCTCAGTCACCAACTGTATTTTATTCTCAAAATATCTCTTCCTTTATTGTTAATAAGATGATGCTCTTCTAAAACCAGTGTCTATTCTCGTAAGATAACGATTTACCTTGACAACAGTTCCCGACAGTATTGTGTGAGCACAGAGGGGACTTTGGGGATCAAATCCATATTTCTTGCAGAAGCTAGTCTCTGCCAAAGACATGGTCAGCGTAGCATATGGATTCTCCTGTGGAGAGAAAAATGAAGACCCTGTCGTGTGAAATAGTGTCTCTGGAGAGGTAATAAATTTCACAGGTTGCATACACACTGTTCCCAGAACTTGACCGTGCTTCCGTGAAACAATGAATTGAAAAACACCACGTTCCACTCAGGAAAATTACTACTTGGATAGAGACTGATCTTGATCCTTGCTCCAAAAAATTTGTGTGTGTGGGGGGCACTGTTTCATATTTAAAATTAACTGACTTGGTAAGAATTATTTTAACTTTTTTTCTCTTAAACTCTTAATTTGTCCCGTATTCACCAGAGGAATTATAATTACAGTACCACCCAAATACAAGGCTAATCTATAGTCTTCACTGAAAGATCTAAAGGATTAGATCTAATATGAAACTTGTGCATAAAAATATCACTGTGGCTCAACAAGCTGATTGTACAGTTTAAGCAAGAAAGTAGCTGAATCATGCTTCTTGGTTATCTTAAGATAGCAGAAACTGTCATGTGATTTCAAAACTGGAGAAGTTGCTCATTTCTGCTCTGGCAACAAGAGAATTCTTAGTTAAAAAATGTGAGGCAAGCAAAATTTCTAATGCTTTCTTATTCAGAAATGAGCTTCCTAAATGGCACTGTTGACAGATTACAGCAAAATTCATACTGTTGCATTTAGTGCTTTAAACTGCCAAGTGTCTCGTGGGGAGAATTTTGCCATCTCACAGTGACCCATCAAAACAGTGAGTCATAAAGAGATCTTCTTGGAATCATTTAGCCAAATATTTGCTATCTACAGACTATTAGGCAAGGCATTATAGGAGATCAAAAATGGGGGGGGGGTGACTCAGATAAGGTGTTTCCCTTCTCTGTGAGTTGACTATCTGGTTGAAAATTCAGACATAAACAAAACGTAAGTGATGTAAAACAAAGGCACAGAAGAGGTCAAAAGGCAGCACATAACTAATTGCCAAGTGAATGATACAGTTAAGTGTATTTGAAATTCAGTGTAAGGAGATGTCAGCACAGCCTGGAGTGATATGGAAACTCTAAAGAGCTTTGTATGATATTCAAAATCAGGATGGAAGTGGGAAGACAGCATTAAAGGCAAAGGGAATAGGTAATTGCAAAACACAGGAACTGGGGAAGTATAAGACATGACTGTGAGTAGTGAGAAACCCAATTTGCTTGAAAGAATGGCTTTCTGAGGAGAGGGGGTTGGAGACAAGGCTGAGGGGGAGTTTGGGTAGTAAGGGTGGTTTAACTCCAAGCTAAGAAGTCAAGACTGTATTTTGCAGGCTGGCAACTGTCCGTGCTTTCCAAGAACCGCTTGTCTGGAGAGCCTGTTAAAATGCTGATTTCTGGGCTCCATTCCCAGCTCAGGTATCGGGATTTTTAACAAACACCCCCGGTGAATCTTACGCAGCTCTAGGAAGATAGATGTTATTAAAGGTTTCTGGGAAGAGGGCAATTCTGAGTGGTATTTTGTTCATGTAAATCTGGTGGGTGGAGTGGACAGGAGCAGATAGGAAGAAGACAGAGGTCAGAAAGAGGAAGAAAAGTAGAAAGCAGAAATTAACAACTTTGTCGCGTTAACTGACTGGACTCAGAGTCAGACTCAGTCCGATGTGTAGGCCATGCCTTTTTACTGCCATCACATCATGACCTGAAACCCTGGGTGGGCTCCTCACCACTGTCTCTTTCTAGAGATGTCAAAGACCTGGGCTCAAATTCTACCTGACAGCCATTAGCTGACTAGTCCCTGCACCTCTGAGTTTGTTTCCTCATTCCGACAATCTGCACAATCCACCCCGCCACCATTAGAAGCATCAGGGAGGAGGGGGCGGGTAGAGCGCAGTGGTAGAACGTGTGCTTGGTGTGCACCAGGTGCTGGGTTCAATCCCAGTGCATCTGTTAAGGACGAAAAAGCAGCAGCAGCAGCAGGGAGGAATTTGGGGGGTAACTTTTAATAAAATGAGTTTTTAATAAAATACCTTGGCATTGTATTTTTGAAAATCTTCCCAGGTGACTGTATTTGCAACGAAGGTTGAACATCACTGATGGAGTGAGTGGAATGAGCTCACTATGAACAAATGTCTAAGGGAGGGGAGCGGGCTGGGAATAAGAAAATAGTGAATGGAGGTGTATTGCCTTGGATAAAGGAGGCAGCTGCTTCTGGTTTTGCTCAGAGAATGCAGGTCCCCAGGGTTACAGACTGTCCAATTTTTCAAGAAGTCCGAAATTTACACTTTTTAATTGCAATCTCAATTTTTGAATGTCGGCAACAAACTCAAATGTATTAAAAAAACAGAACAGAGCTCTGCGTGCGCCAAAGAAAACCAGTCTGTGGGACATATTCAGCTCATGGGCCACCAGTCTGTGACCTGTGTTTTGAAGGCAGATGGACCTGCGGTTAGATTCGATTGTGGCTACTGGCTTTGGGCAAATTACCTAACCTAAGTCTCAAGTTCTTCATCTGCAGTATGAGGATGGTAATACCCACCTCGAAGGTTATTAAATGAGACGATGAGTGTAAAGAGGTCAGCCTGGCACACAGCAGGTGCTTCATCAAATTATCAGGTTTTTCATCTTATCTTTATTAACAAAGTTAACCTCAGATCTGGGATCTTCTGTCATAGAGACCCTTTCCCAAATCAGGCTCTGTTCCTGGACTCAGTCTGACTCTAGTCTCCCAACCTGTGACACCGCTCTTGGCACAGCAGGGGTCCACCAGCGAGGTGTCAATCTGGTCCTGCCCCAAAAGGTGGGCAAAGGTGAGGACAGGGCCCTCCCATCAGTTGTGCTCCCTACGGGGGAAGCTGATGTGCCCACGAGGCCTAAAGACTGCCATAATCATTCACTATGGCCATTCACTTCTTGCTGCTGAAGGGAAAATTCTTAATTCAGAAGGAGGGGTAAGAAAGAAAATCCCTGAAGCCACTTAGACAAAGTGCTAAACTACCCAAACGTCTCTACACCCCGTAAAACTTTTAATAATCGGAGCCCGGTTAATGAGACACCGTGCCCCAAGACGACTCGGGGGTGAGAAGTCCTCCAGGTGCCGGTCAAGAATTCACCCCAAGTGAGTCGCGCGGTGGCGAGGGCGTGTGTGCAATTCCTGGATTTTAATTGCCCAACAACTGGGAAGCTGCAATGCCTGCCTGGTCAGCGCGGGAGAGAAGAGGCAGGGGTTTGGGCGAGGCTCAAATTCTCATCTGTAAGAGGCCAGCTCTCCTTCCCGGGCAGAATTCAGGCAACAGTGGAAAGGCTCGCGCTCCGGCGCGCGGTTCCGCGCGGCCCCGCCCGCTCACCTTTAGGTTGCCCACCGACTGCTGCAGCGGACTCAGGTAGAAGTAGGGCACGCCGCTGCCCTTGCTCGGAGGCCCGTCGCTAAGCGACAGGACGTCGGCGAAGGGCCGGCCGCGCACCCCCTCCTGCGTGGAGATGGTGGCCAACGCGCCCCAGTCGCAGACGTTCGTCACGAAGCGGGCCACGAGCGCCGCTTTCTCGCGGGGCGGCAGCGGCGGCAGCAGCTTGGCGGCGTCCCAGTCGGCGTGTTCCCGGCCGCCCCGGCCTCGCGCCGGCGCCACCAGGAGGGCAACAAGAACCGGCGCCAGCAGGCAGGCGAGCACGGCGCGCGCGGACCCGCGGGCACGCCCGGCCATGGCGGTGACTCCAGCGAGAGTCCGCAGACCCGAGGCCTACGGGGGCCCAAAGTTAGGCCAGCGCTCCGGGCCCCGCCCACCGCGGGGCATAGAGGCCCCGCCCCCTCCGAGGGGGACCAATCGGAGTACGAGGTGCTGGTGGAGGGGGCGTGTCCCTCGGCCTGCTCGGCAACCTGCTGGGACCCCGCTGTTTATCCACCTTCCTCCTGCGCCGCGCGGCTCTGTTCTGCAGGTCTGTCAGGATTGCGAAACCGTCCTAAACGGGATATTTGTTTTGTTTGACAGATGAAAAAACGAAGGCGTAGAGTAATTAGGCCCTCTGCCACGTCATACTATTAGGAAAGAACCAGCCTCTTCACACGCACCCCTTCCTTTGGTGCCTTTGGATATAGGTATCTGGCATCCGAGAGGAAATGCTGAGTTTTCTACATATGCTCTTTTCTGTTTACTTCACTCTCCACACCAAAGAGCAGCAAGCGTCCAGGTGGGAAGGAGAGAAACCCCACAGTTTCACATCTTATAAACTACTCCTGGCCCAGGAGCCTCTCAGACAGAGACACTCGGGGAGGGTCAGGATTCTGTGCACGAATTTGGACTCATCGAAGCCAAACGTGGGCCAAAGTCATCAGGCTTGAGGGCAGTGGTTTCACAAATGTCTTGCCCTTGCTGACCCCTCACTCCATGTAAGGGGCATTTCCTTTTGCTCCTCCAAAGAAAGTCCCTTCCATTCCTTCAGCGGTGCTTCCTCTTTCTGATACTCTGGGAATTGGTAAGTAAGCTCATACCACCTGACATACTTTCTTTAGAATTGTAAGCTTCGGTCACCTCTCCTCAGAGTGAGTCCTAATCTTTCTGGCCTGGCCCCCAAGCCCCACATTCATCGTTGTTATAAATACTGCGTGGTGGTGCTGGCACGGGAGTGTCTCTGCTCGTAAAGCCGATTCTGGCGAACCTGGCCCTCTGAGGCTGAGCTGTTCAACAAAGGTGAAGTAACCTCACTCAGCTGCCCCGGGCCAGTCAGGTGAGCAAGTGGGAGGGGCCACAGGTGTGCGAGCCAAAGCCCCGCCTCCACTTCCTGTCTCGAGCTCCTCCTCCCCATAGTCAGCCTGGAAGGTTCTGAGGCAGCTCAGGCAGAGCTCGGGTTCGGAAGCAGGACCACTTCCTCTGAGTAGGAGTCTCCAGCTCCCTCTGGTGGCCAAAGGGTGTTACACACACTGCTTGCACCTACAGGTAAGAGGGTGAACACCTCAAAGTTGGTTTCCTTTTTAACAACTGAATTTAGGAGAGCTTCAAGCTAGATGGAAAACTTAAGTGGGAAGCATTTCAGAGGAGGAAAATCAGGTTTATCATTTTCAGAACAAATATTTAATACGAATAGTTTGAGTGCCTGCCAATTACCAAGAGTTCATCCTCAGTCTGTTAGGGAAAGAGCATATGGAGTTTCAGATTTGGACTTCAAATCTCAGTTCTGCCACTATCAAGTCATGTTCCTGTGGGAATTTCATTTCACCTTTTTGGACCTCTGTTTTCGTTTCGAAAATGAGACTTTGGATTAGATGATATCTGACACCTCTTCTGGCTCTATGTACTATTTTTCTGTTAACATGCAAAACAAGGGCCTTTTTTAGGTTTCAGAAAATGAATAATTTTTTTGCAGGAGGACTAAAAAATACTTTTTGTTTACTGCTGTGCCAGTATTGCTATATGAAATAACAATAAGCCCTATTGTAGCCCCCATTATAAAACATGTGCCTAGAACTGGGTCTCATGCGTCAGCATTAGAATGAGATCTACAAACCCTCCAGCTTGAAGCACCTCCTCTCGGTGTCTGTCTTTGCACTGGCTGTTCCCTCTGCTCCAAACCCTCCACCCTCAGCTATGGGCATAGCTACCTCACTCACATCCGAATCTCCACTCAGATGTCACTTCTCAGAGCTGCCTTCTTGACCACTCTTTCCAAGAGGCCTTCCTTGATTGCTCCTCCATTGAACAACCCTGTTTATTTCTTTCATAGCTTGAGTTTCTGGCAGGTGTTCTGGATAACTTCATCAGGTCAAAAGGTCACATTCCATCCAGGCTGAGACATGCATAAGTCACACTTCCTTAACGGCCTCCTGGCTGATTTTAGAGAGCTCTCTTAGCAACACCAACTCCATTTTTATTTTCCTTTCATGTAGTAAACTTAGATGTGTCCTTTCACACTACAAACAATCCAAACCTCTCACATCTAAGTTTATTATAAATCTAAATTCCACTTGGATTTCAAGAAATGTCATTTTGTTTGACAGGAGGCAGATACATGGCATGTAGAGGTAAATTAACCCCCTTTCATCATGCTGCCTCCAATGCCCTGGAGGGGCTGTGGGTTACTGAATAACTACTAGGAAAGCAGAGGAATGCTTAGGGACAAAGAACACAGGCAGGGCTGGCTCCCAGCCTCAGCCCAAGAGAAACATGCCTGACTTCCTACAACATAACAGAACCCCAGGGAATTCATTTCAGTACTTCATGTGCTGGATCTTTCTTAATAAGATGCTGACATTTCTTGAAGAAATCAACTTCAATTTTGATTTTTTTAAATGTTAACCAATGGCATCCTCAAAGAAACTCAACAATATTGGAGGTCTGTACAATTTTTTTTTCAGTCTCTTAGCAGCAGCCTGGAGAGCCCTGTCTCCTTCAGCTTAGTGGGACTACCCTCCCCTTTAGTATTTAAATTAAAATGTCTCATTTACTGGGCTAGGAAACTCAGCATTTCCTCACAGAATAACTAAGACTTCTCAGGGGATTTATTTCTTGTGATAGTTTGCTGCTAAATTCCTGATGGTGCTTGAAGTTTTCTCTTCTTTTTGTGACTTAACTCCACAAACTTCTCTTGATCCCCCACCCCATAACAAACACCATTTACCAAAAGTGTAACAAGTTTTTGTTGAAGATTTGGGAGTGGAGCTACATTGCTAGGTACCAGAGCAGGTTAGTTTAAATTAATTATTTGAATCTCTTTTTCTAGAAAGTTTCCCAGCCTGCTTCAAGAAACTTTAAATTCTTTTCTCTTTAAAATGTACAGTAATTGCACTTAAGGTCTTTTCCTAGCCCAGCCACCCTGATGTGAGGCTATTTTCCCCCAATAAAATGACTTTCTAAGATGATGTGAATTAAAATACACTTCTTTTTCTAATGAAATTCTGGGGCCCGTTTTTAAACTAGTAGGTTTTTCCCCCCTCCTTCACATTCATAAAACTACGAAGGGAAACTCTTGAGCAGTTACACAATGTATACGGATCAAATAAATTTTAAGCTTTTTGGTTGAAAGCATCTTATTCCTTCATACCTAGAAAGGGAGGAAAAATAGAAGCATTTAAATGGGCCAAGGGTTATCATGTATGCTATCTGGGGTAGATGTTAAGCTGTCCCCTCAATATTTCAGGCTGTCTGCAGTATTTCAGGGAGGACTGTAGTTGACCGACTCGGGGTCGGTGGGGACATCTGACTAGTTCTGGCCAATGAGATATAAGAAGAAATGATACGTATCACTTCCATGCCGGTGTAAGACCTGCTTTCCCTCTACTTAGGCAGCTTGCAGTGTTCCAGATTGAGGCTGCTCTGTCCACCTGGACCCTGAAGCATTATAGAGTGGATCCTCTAACCCCGACCCCAAGTTTATCTGCAGTGAACACAGTGAACACGTATTATGATTGGGAAATATGAATGGACCTTTATTGTTTGAAGTCACAGAGATTTGAGTGCCATCTGTTACCCCAGCATAACTTAGCCTATTTTGACTCTTAAACTGTCACGTTACAATTCTTGCCAAAACCCGATGGAGTAGGTATTATTATCTGCATTTTAGTGATGTGATTTCCTCAGGTCATAGAGCAAATCAGTGACAGAATCCGTTTTCAAACCCACATCTGTCTGACCCAATGCCTGTGCTCACTACCCTGCGTCAGTAGTTACATTTATTAAACTTTTACTTCCTGTTGAATGTCCTTACAAACTGTTTCGTAGCTTTTATAAATTTCAGATTCTGCTGTGCAGTGATACCAAGAAAATAGCATCGTAGAATTTTTACTATGTATTATTTCATTTGATTCTTACAGCAACTCTCCGCATTAAGCAGATTCTTCTTAGCCTCATTTTACATATGATCCAAATGAAGCCCAGGGCCCCTAAGGGACTTGTCCCAAGGGAGGTAGATATTAGAGGACAGAGCCAGGTCTTGAACTTAAGTTTTCTGACTCATGTGCAGTGCCCTTGCTAATTCTGGGTACCTTTCAAACCAACTACGTTTCCTTCACTGTACGCATAAGGTCAGTGAAGCAACTAACGATGATTTCATTTATTCTTTCATTCGTCCACCAAATACTTATTGAACAACTCCTATGTGCCAAGCATACTTCTTAAACCAAATCTGTTGATAAATTCTGGAAGGAGTAGGTTAGGAGAAAAAAGACAACCAGCTTCCAGGAAGAAGTTTAAAGGTAAGAAGTAGGGGGCAGAAGGGGGCGGGGTGGGAATTGGTACTGGAGCCAGTTTGTACCAACCCCTAAGAGCTGATTCTGCACATCTCTTCTTATCTCTGAGTTCAGTGACTTTGCAGCAGCTTGAGATTGGCCACGTTAGAAGTATTTACACCATGGAATTTGGCACATGCTATAAATCAGGGTTTTGTTTTATTTTGTCTCCCCTGGATTGCTGATTGTAAATCACCTCTACATTGATGGCGACTTTGCATGAGTGATGGCCTTTGCCCTAGGACTGGGGAGTGGAAAATGTGTATGATTTTTTCTGTCTGGCTTCTTTCATTCAACATAATGTTTTCAAGGTTCATCCATATGGTAGCCTGTATCAGTACTTCATTCCTTTTATGCCTGAATAATACTCCATTGTACACGTGTAACTACAGTTTATTTATCCGTTCATCTGTTAATGAACATCTGGGCTGTTTCTGTCTTTTGACTGCTGTGAATAGCGCTACTATGAAGATTCCCGTACAAGGATTTGAGTGTCTATTTTCAATTTTGGGGGGTGTAGACCTAGGAGTAGAATTTCTGGGTCATGTGGGAATTCCATGTTTAACTCTTCTGAGGTATCACCATGCAGCTTTACATAGCAGCTTCCCCATTTTACATTCCCAGCAACGTAGGTGAGTTTCAGTTTCTCCACATCCTTACCGACACTTGTTACTTTCCGTATTTTGGATTCTTGTCATCCTAGTGGGTGGAAGTTTTAATTTTCATTTCCCTAGTGACTAACAATACTGAGCACCTTTTCACGTGATTTTTTTGGCCTTTTGTATATCTTCTTTGGAGAAGCACAGACAAAAATTCTAGTGAATTCATTCCCTTACTATGCAGACTGTAGCCCTCTGGACTTGACCAAACAAATCAAATATTTTACTTCCATAATCTCAGGTATGGTGCCAGCTGCCAGTACTTACTAAGAGAATAATGTCTTATGGAAATATGACTTTTTATCAGGTGTGATTGTCCAACAAGTCTGCTGGTTAATTGGTATTTAATACCACCTTTGAGCTCTCTTTTTCACTTACTCCCAGTAAGCTACCATCTAGATGTGTCTGAAACAGCTTCAGATTTCCTGCCATCCTAACCCCTTCTCTTCTCTTACCAGGGGGTTCAGGCAAAGGGCAGTAACGCAATCCTCACTGGGTATTATGGCTTGAATTGTGTCCTAGCCCCAAAACTTCATAGCTTGAAGTTCTAAACCCCAGTACCTCAAAGTGTGACTTGATTTGGAAATAGGGTCCCTGCAGATGCAATTAGTTAAGATAAGGTCAAAGTGGAGTGGATAAAAATGTCTCACCAGTAAATTTGCTTCCTCCAAGTCTTGTGGGTTTCTGCTTAATCTATGAACCCTTGGAAATAGTTTTAATTCTTCTATGTCTGGGCACATCCAGAGCAAAACTATGTTTTTCAGGTATTCTGAAGTTTCAAAATATACTCAATGGCCTCTCAGTCAGATCACGCCCATTTTGCAGCCAAGAATCTTCTCAACTTAAACTCCACCTAAGTTTAAGGCGTGGAGGAGGAGGAAGGCATCAACGCCTGACTCTGTAGTAAAAAGAGGAACAAGGCAGTGGGGTCAGGGCAGTGGAGGTTCGGCTGTCACTCTGCAACAAACCTGAAAAAACACAACACAACACAACAAACACAAACCCTGACTGTCAGTCAGTTCACAGCACAGGGAAGAAAAGGAAAAGAAGGGTCAGTTGGTCACTCAGTGCTTTAAGCCTGGCTGCCCCTTCCCAACCTGAAAGGAAGCAGTGAGGCCCAGTCACTAGGATACTCTGTACCCTGGAACTGACAGCCCATTTAGTGACCCCTGCATCACCAGCTTGCAGACCCTCCCTTGCCTTGACCTTGGGAGTCGATGAAATGGCTTGGCTAGACCCTTTTTATTCCTTGCAACCCCTCTCTCTCAGCATACGATTCAGGCCCTAAACTTGATGGAAACTGTGAGTTTATATCCATCTCTTTCTTGTTGTGTACCTCCCTTCCTCCTAGGTTCTTCCTCACAAGAATGTCAGTGACTCCTTCCTTGGAAGGGTTTCAGTAAAGCCTCTGGGCATCTAGAGATCGTCCCAGGACTGGTGGTACCCTCGGCTCCAGAGAACAGCCTGCGTGCCGGCCCGTTCAAAGGCAGAGTGGCCTCTGTTCTGGAGTGTTGTGGAGACGTCTCAGGTCAGATTTCCCAGGAAACAGATTCTGAAACAAATCTTTGCATGCAGTAAGGTTACTGGGAGCGACTTGGGAATCAACACATAAGGGAAGTGAAGAAAGCAGGATTGGGCAGAAGGAAAAGTTGGGTTGTGATACAGTCACAACAAAAGACTCAGGCGATCTGATGGAGAGCTCTGAACCTGGGATGGGCCTTTCAGACTGTCCTGATTGTTTATAGCCTCCACATCAACTTGTCATTAGATGTGGGAACAGAGTGGGAGGGTATAGCTCAGTGGTAGAGCGTGTGCTTAGCATGCACGAGGCCCTGGGTTCAATCCCCAGTACCTCTGTTAAAACAAACAAACAAACACACAAATGTGAGAACAGGACCATGGAGAAGGCAGGACCTTCTCTGCTGAAGGCCATCTCGGAAGCAGGGCTCAGAAGCAGGCTGTCAGCTGGCAACTCTCTCAGCAGCTGGGGAAATGAGGGCTTCATCCTGAGCAGGGGAGGAGGGACTTGGGCAGCACACAGAGCCTCCACCACAGTCCAGCCCTTGGACTGCTTGAATCTGCTTGATTTGTGTGAACTTTGGAAGCAGTTCTTTGAGGATTCTTCTCGCAAGGCTTTTTCCCTGGGGAACTTAGAAGAGGATGATTAGGGGGACAAACGATGCTTCAGTGGGTCTCAACTGCTGCTCATAACTTCCCTCTTCTACTTTCTGTTCTAGATTTCCTCTAGCTTCCTTCCTAAGCATCTCTGCTGGTCCAGGTGGTTTACTTGGTGGGATGACCTAGCCCCTTACCCTGAGGGGTCTGAGTCCCTGATTATAACGCCCTTCTTAGACCATGGCTGCTGCATTTGCCAATTTATCAGCAGAGTTGGTCAAGGGAGAACCAAGTGATGTCCAAATGGATCACCTGCACACCAGCCATATTCTTCTCTACTGTCACCACGTAACAGCAGACTCATCTCCTCCTAATGATCAGGGTCTTTTCCTGCTGGCCTCTCAGCGTGAGATACCCAGGGTGCTGGGTGGAAACAATCACTCTCTGGGAACCAAGACCTCTAAATCTGCAGAGCCCAGAACTGTGGGGCAGGAAGTGGAAACCTGGAGTGATGTTCAGTGGGACCTCTCATTTTTACACCGTGTTCTCCAGACCCAAGCACTCTACCTGCTGGGGGCAGGGCACCATGTAATGACGGGTGAGGGAGTATGTACTCTGTCCAGGAGGATAGCTCCCCATCCTCATATGGTGTCAACTCCAGCCTAGCACCTCAGCTGTGCCTTCAGGAGGACGTTCCATTGCTCCATCAGGATGGTGTTTTCTGGGTATTCTGGTATGTGAAGGACCAGTGGATCCCATAGTCATGGGCTCACTTCTGTATCTACTGTGCTGTAAAGTGACCCTCTGGTTCCAGTGCTATGTTATAGGAGATCTCATGTCTGTGGATGAAACACTTCTGGACTTCCACTCTTCCAGAAGATGGAATATTAGTTTTCCCTATTCCTGCCACTATTACAACCCAAAACTCAGACATAAGAAGACTCTGAAAGGTGGAGAACAAGTATCTGACTAGCTGGAGGCCCTGGGATCTGAGGAACAACACAGTGGTGAGTCCCCTGAGTTTTCTTTTTTTGTCTCATGTATCCCAGACCTGGAGCCCAAGAAACTGGCAACCTGGAAACACAAATGTACATAGACCAAAAAAAGCCCCAATGAAAGTCTGCTTCTCTTTAGTCAAAGGCCATGAAAGGAACATTCTAGCAAAGCGGAAAACTTTTAGATGATAATTTCTCTACTTCAGGACCCCCACACCCAAACACACATACACACACACACACACACACACACACACACACACTCACACACTAAGGCTCTACCCATGCCAGCAAAAGCAAATGGGACCCTTCCCGCCCTTACCAGGCCATAATCACTCCCCGCCCCACACCCACCAGGGTAATGCCAGAAAGTAGAGCTCATGTGTTAAGACAAGCCTTCCTGTGTATTAGCCACGTCTTGCTCATACAGTCTGAATAACACGATGTCATCTATAAGGTGGACCAACGTGATGACCGTGCAGCGTGGCCAGAATCCAGGTCCCCTGTTCTACATTATAACAGAAGGAGGGGAAGTTCTAGAGCAGTAACAGTGTACACTGTTGACTATTCCACATGATGAGAACTGTTTCAGATTCTCCTTTCTGATTGGGCTAGAAAGGAACGCACATCCCTGGCCACGTATCATGTGCAAATCAGTGTGAATTCACTCTAGCAAAACAGCACACGTGGCACAGAACCCACAGCTGAAGGTGCACCTTGGTAGAGCGCTCTGCTGTCTACTGGTACCCTCCAGGGTCCCTCTCAGGCCAGAGGGAGAAGTTAATAGACAGGTGTTAGGGAGCGCCAGCGTACACCCTCCAGCTTTTTAAGGATGGCATGAATCACTGCTATCTTCCCCCAGGATGTGATATTGTTTTTGATTTACCGTCTTAGACGCGGTGGGGTGACAGTTTCAAGGGTTTGATTTGGGCCATCCCTGCTATGATAACCTCTACATGTGCAGGCCGAGGTGAGGTTTCTGCCAACCCTCAGTTTGTTTATTTCAAATTACACATTTGAGGCTGGGGAAATGACCACTGGGAAAGTCTGTAGACCCCAGGAGACCAGCTGTGAGCTGGACCGAGGCCAGGAGCACTTATTACCTTGTCCCCACTCATCCCTGCTGTAATGGAGGCCCACAGTAACACTTTCAGTTTCCAGGCTTCGATATCAACTTGGACCCTGTATCCTCAAAATACCTGGATACTACTCTTTTCTCAGTGCACAATTACCCAACTAAATAGCTCTTACTTTTTAGGGAGGAAGGACTAGGGGGATCATTGCCATTTATACTTGCCGTGATGGTACAAGGCCTTCCTCCTAAGGATTCAGCCGTCCTGGAATTAGCAGGTTCTAGATCTAAAAACTGGCTCAGGTCTGAAAATCAAAAAAAAAAAAAAAAAAAAGATTTCTAAATTTTTTGTTGTGGTGGCTGCTCTCGGTCTCCTAATGACCTACTTTAAAAAAAATTATTGTGTAAACTCTCTAATGGGGGTAAACTTTTTTATTATTATTAAAACTTTTTTTTTTTAGAAGAGTTTTAGGTTCACAGCGAAATTGAATGGAAGGTACAGAGATTTCCCATATATTCCCCACCCCAACACATGCATAGCCTCTGCTATTATCCACATCCCCCGCCGGAGTGCTACATTTGTTACAATCAATGAACCTATATTGACACATAATCACCCAAAGTCCATAGTTTGCTTTGGGGTTCACTGTTGGTGTTGGACATCCTTTGGGTTTGGACAAATATATAATAACATGTATCCATCATTGAGGTATCACAGAATATTTTCGCTGCCCTCAAAATCCTGTGCTCCATCTATACATCCCTCCCTTGCCCCCACCTCCCCAACCCCTGGCAACCACTGATCTTTTTACTGTCTCAGTAGTTTTTAAAATATTTTATTTATTATTGCATTACTTTATTATTTATTTTGGCAGGAGGGGGAGGTAATTAGGTTTATTTATTTTTGGAGGAGTTACTGGGGATTGAACCCAGGACCTCATGCATGCTAAGCATGCACTCGGCCACTTGAGCTATATACCCTGCCCCCCCGTCTCGGTAGTTTTGCCTTTTCTGGAATGTCGTATAATTTGAATCATACAGTATGCAGCCTTTTTAGATTGGCTTCTTTCACTTAGTAATATGCACTTAAGTTTCCTATCAAGTCTTTTCATGGCTCGATAACTCATTTCTTTCTAGCCCTAAATACTATTCCACTGTCTGGATATGCCACGATTAATTTATCCATTCACCTGCTGAAGAAAATCTTGGTTGCTTCAAAGTTTGGGCAGTTATCAGTAAAGCTGCTGTAAACACCTGTGTGCAGGTTTTTATGTAGACATAAGTTTTAAACTCCTTTGAGTAAATACCAAGGAGTATGATTATGGATTGAATGGTGAGAGAATGTAAATAATCCTCATTCCTCCCTCCCATCCCTTGTAGCGTTGCCGTCATTCATTGCACTTACATAATAAGCATACATAAGCGTATATATAATACATAACACATTAGCATGCATAATCAAATGCATTGTTAGTATTATTATTTTGAAGTTATCTGTTAGATCATTTAAGAACAAGAAAAGTAAGTTTTTATTTTACCTTCGCTTATTCCGGCTTCAGTGTTCTTCCTCACCTTACGTAGAGCCAAGATTCTGACCTACATTGCTTGCCTTCCTTCTAAAGAACTTCTTGAACGTTTCTTGCAGGACAGCTCAACTGGCAACACATTCCCTCAGTTTTTGTTTGTTTGAGAAAGTCTTTATTTCCCCTTCACTTTTGAAGGATATTTTCACAGGATTTACAGAATTCTAGGTTGGCGGGGTTTTTCTCCTCTCGATACTTTAAATATTTCACACCACCTTCTTCTCGCTTGCCTGGTTTCTGAAGAGAAGTCAGATGTAATTCTTATATTTGCTCCTATATAGTTAAGTTGGTTTTTTTGTCTGACTTCTTCCAGGTATTTTTCCTTTATCTTTGATTTTCTGCAGTTTAAAAATAATATACCTAGGTATCGGTTTTAGGGGGATTTATCCTGCCTGGTGTTCTCTAGGCTTCCTGGATCTGTGGTTTGATGTCTGACATTAATTTGGGGTGAAATTCTCAGTCATTATTGTTTCAGCTATTTCTTCTGTTCCTTTCTCTCTTTCTTCTCCCACTGTATGTATGTTATACCTTTGTAGTTGTCCCACAGTTCTTGGATACTCTGTATTTTTTTCAGTCTTTATTCTCTTTGCTTTTCAGTTTTTTGGGGGATTTATTGATATATCATCTAGCTCAGAGATTCTTTTCTTGCCCATGTACAGTCTACTAATAAGGCTAACAAAGGCATTCTTCATTTCTGGTACAGTGTTTTCATTATAGTGTTAACATTTCTTTTGGGTCCTTAGGATTTCCAGCTCTCTGTTTACATTGCCCATCTGTTCTTGCATGCTGTCTACTTTATCCATTGGAGCCCTTGTAATATTAATCGTATTTGTTTTAAGTTTCCGGTCTGATAATTCCAGCATCCCTGTCATGTCTGGTTCTGGTGCTTATTCGGTCTCTTTAGATTGTGGGGTGTTTTTTGCTTTTTAGTACGACTTGTGATTTTTCTTGTTAGCTGGACATGATGTACTGAGTAAAAGGAACTGCTGTAAATAGGCCTTTGGTAATGTGGTTGTGGGGGTGGGGAGCATTCTGTAGTCCTATGATTAGGTCTCAGGCTTTCAAGCCTGTGTCTCTGAACTGTGAACTTGACAAGAGTTTCTTAGTTTTTTTCCTGCTCCCTTAGGTGGGACAGAATGGCTAGAGTGAACTAGAGTTGAGTACTTCCCTCCCCCAGGTCAGTTAGGCTCTGAATACTCCAGCATGTTAGGCTCTGATTAACTTGTTTCCCCTGAGGGCAGACCTTGTTAAGAAGAAGAGAATGTTCTGGCATGTTTTAGGAGGGTTCCTTTTTCCGTCCCCTGCAGAGAGCCAGAGGAGATTTTTCTTTAATATTTGCTATGGGCACATGGTGGAGCATGGTTACTCTTGCAGTATTGTAGGGTCCCCTACACCTGGGTACCCCTGGAGTCTTTAACTCACAGAGTTGTCCACACTGAGCCGCCATGCTCCATCAATCACAGTTCAGATTCTCCTACCTGGACACCAGCTCCAGAGGCCATCTCAGCCCCTGACTCTGCTCTTGGAAGCTGCGACCCCCTGTATTCACCTGCCTGCCTCTCTAGTCTAGGGGCAGCCGTTTCCCCTATGTTCTCCCCTCCCGGACAGATCCAAGAAGAGTTAATTTTTCAGTCTCTTACTTGTTTTTAGGACAGAGTGGCAACTGCTAAGGTCCTTACATGAGGAACCAGAAAACAGAAATCTCTCATCCGGTCTTGATTTCTTTTGGTTGCATAGATGGAACCAGACCATTGTTGACTGTCTGTGTGTTGTACCCCTCAGGACATCATCTTCTAGTCACTATCGCAGTAGTGTTGCCGAATGCAAGTTCATGTGCCCGATGCACTGTGAGGCCAAAGAAACTGAAACGTCAGAGTTTGGAGCAGAGAAAGGTTTAACGCAGGGCCGAGCAAGGAGGACAGAGTGGCTTCTGCCCAAGAAAACCCTGAACTCCCTGAAGGGTTTCAGCAAAGCATATTTAAAGGCTAAGTAAGGGAGGGGGGTTGCAGGGTGCGTGATCAGCTCGTGCACAGTTTTCTGATTGGCTGATGTTGAGGTAAAAGGGTGATCAACACTGTCAACCCTCCAGGCACCAGAAGGTCTGGGGGCCACGTGCTCTCAATCATCAAGTAGTTCATTTCTTCCCTTTGGTGGTGGTTTTTAAGCATCTGAAAAACTCAGGAAATATGCATGAGATACTATTATCTGGGTGCTTCAGAGAGGAGCTGCAGCAGAGGACATCGGGGGAGAGGTCTGATCTGGAAGGTCCCACAGGGACCTGCTCAGTTTCGATAGCTCTCTCAGGTCAAGCACCCGGGGCTGCCACTCCAACCTTGCTGCTCATCATAGTCGTTGGATCCAATTTATAAACAGTCTTCTTTCTTGGACCACTCCTGGCATTCACTGCCAAAGGTCAGGCTCCCTAGACATCAGACACTGAGACAGAGACTTGGCATAAGATGTTTATGGGGATGTGCTCTTAGAATCAACTCTGGGGAGCAGGATGAGGCGGCAAGAGAAGATGAGCTGGGATTCAGTCCCATCAGAAGCCTCAACTGACACCACAGTCCTATGGAGCTGGGATGGCCCTGAAGCTGGCCCAGATTGGGGCAGAGGGACTAGACATTTAGACCCCTGCCTTGACCAGCGTGCTCCCCAGCTGAGGGTAGTCTCCAGGAAGGGACTTGGCTGCCGGCTGTGAGTTGCCAACACTCTGAGCAATTGAGGAAATGAGGGTCTCAGTCCTGAAAGGGGGTGGGGGTGGGTACGTGGGCGGCACACCGCAGCACCCACTGCAGGAGGGTCTGTGGAGAGGAGAGCCAGCGTGGGCTCCAAGTGCAGACTCAAAGCAGAGCTGCTACTTGAGTGTGTGGGCCAGAGGTCATTCTCCTGACAAACATTCAGGATTCTTTTAATAACCATGTCATGTTGGAGCTAGAAAAGCCTTCAAGAAACTTCTGTTTCATCCTCACTTGTTACGGACGAGGAAACTAAAACACAATTTGACCCAAGCAGTTTTTGACTCCCAGAATTGCTCTTTCTGCTGTAGCTTTTTTGGCTTTGATTTTATGAGATTCTGAAAAATCTCTTTGTACCTTCCAGCAGAGTCCTAATGGTGATATTTAATTTGGCAATGAACCAATTACATCTTTATTATCTCAGGATGCATGAGATGGAATGGAGATTAAATAGTGACCACTTTTGCAAAAGAAAAATTATCCGTAATGGACATAAAGCATTATTTTACATAACACATAAATATTCATACAGCATTAAGTTGTTCATCCTCAATTGTTAAGGCTGAGTGACGGGTGCATGGGGGTTCAGGTTTATAATATTATTCCTCTCTCCCCACTGTCAAGAACTGTGAAGGACCTGCTATTTTATTCTCCCCACAGACCAACAAGTGAGCCTGCCACAGTTTCATGGATGCTGGCAGAGGACACAAGACTCTTAGATCAGAGACAAAGGATTTTATTACTCAGAGCAATAGCAGTTGGCAGAGTAGCAGCATTTGATTGGTTCTCCAAGCCCCAATTCCCATAGGGTAATACGAAGAGGGCCAGGTCACCTGCACATACAGTGGGTTGCATGACAGGAAAGGAACCCTGAGCTTAGGAGAACCAAGTCTTTTATAATGGGCAGTAAGTCTGCCAAAGGGTCACATTATCTTTGATAACTGGATAGGAAACAGCCCTACATTTTTTCCTCTTTATCTTCCAAGGCTGTTTGCTAAACAAACATCCTTCAAAAGATAATCTAGAACAAAGGCAGTCAGTACCTCTGTTCACAAGGTGTACAGAAATGCATGATACCCATGGAGAATTATCTCCCCACACCCACTCACATCCTTACCCTCAGGGCCAATATGATGCAGCATAGTCCCTGCATACAATGTGAATGGTGCACTCTGGGGTTGTGCAGTGGTCCTGTCCATCCTGGCCCAAACCCAGATTCTTACGCCCACCCACTCCTGGGATCTCTCTGCTGCAACGCATGCAGACCCTCTCAAACTCAACATGTAGAAAACTGAACTTGTGGTTTTCCTCCCCTAAATCTGTTCTTCCCATTGGTGTTGGCGACACTGGTTACCTAAGCAGAAGTGCTTAGCTGGAGTGCGTTGCATATTTCTCCCTCTTCCTTACCACTTCCCATGCTGTCCAGTTATTCACCACGACTTTTAAATTTTATCTTCCCAGAAGATCTCAACTTCCTTCCATTCCCAACTACCATGAGTTGAGTCCAAGCCCTAGTTCTCTCCAATATCTGTGACTGAACAACCTCTTAACTGGCCTTCTTGCCTTCCTTCCATCTTGCCCCTCAACCAGCTTTTCTTCAGAATTTCATCGTTCAGAATTTTCATCAGACTGATCTATATTTTTTTTAAAAGTGACCACATCACTCCTCTACCAATGTAAAAACCTAAGTTTCTTTACTGCGGCACAGCTCTGTCTCCCATTTCACCCCCTCTTTACATTTCACACTGCCTCTATGTTGTTTCATTCTTTGTAGAGCTTCGTTGAGTACCATGTTGCCTACTCTGTTCCCTTCCCTCAAACCCTACAAAACCTCTTCCCTCAGGAATTTCTCGGTGTCTTCAGATAAGGTTACCAGATAAAAAACGGGATGCAGAGTTAAATTAGAATTTCAGATAAATAGCAAAACATTGTTTTTAGCACAAGTATGTCCCATGCAATATTTGGGATACACTTATATTAAGCAAATTTTTTTTGCTGTTTTATCTGGAATTCAGGATTTCATAATTCAATGCTGTATTCTTATTTGCCAAATCTTGTAACCCTCCTTCCGGGGAACAGCTCAAATATGCTCGTGACAAATATCATCAGGTATTCTCCTAGATTGTGTTCCCTAGAAAAAAAGCCAGAGGCAAACATCACATGCCGCAACCTTACTGCAAGTTCCAGAGCAGGAAGCAAAAAAGAAAGGAAGGAATAAAAGCAAATATGAGGTGGCACATTGATTAGCTATCCACAGCTGCACAAGGAAAGACAGCTGGTTGCTCAGTCATGCAGACAGGACAGGTGGAAACACCGAGCCCTGGACCTGTGCCTCTGGGGAAGAAAGGAGAGGGATGTTTCAGCCAGATCTTTCATCTCCTTCTGTCATTGTTAAAGTTCACTGCATGGGGCATTAATTCCCCTGTTCTTCTGGGCTGAGTTATGCAAACCTTCTGGGAAGTTGCTGGGAAAGCCAGATCCTCTCCCCTCCATTGTGACCTCTGGCCTGAGCCCAGAAGTGTGGGAGGAGCCACAGCACTAGGGGTGCAATTGGGAAGAATCAGGGCTCCAGGACTTCTCTGATGGACATGATAGAAGCCATGCTGAAGCCAAGCCCTCTCCTGCGGGAGGCTGAGGCAGCTGGCACTGTTAGGACGTGAGGTGACGACAGTGACAGCAGAGGAGGCTCTCCTTTTAGCCTATGGACAAGGTCCTGGGGTGAGGAGGAGGCTAGAGTGTGAGTGTGTGTGTGTGTGTGTGCACATGTGTGACAGAGAGAGAAAAACACAGGTGGAGAAGAGCAAATAGGGGTGGGGGCACATCGACTAAGTCTGGTATGATTACTCCACCACAGTGACCACTGTCTTCCCCGCTTCCTGCTAGAGCCCGCTCTTCTGGGCATCTCCCCTAGACACCGCTGTCTTTGCAAGAGGTATCAGTGCTTCTGCTGACCCCTTCAGATGCGCCCGCAGGGGGCCCCTGTGGCAGACCCCATGATTCCTGGCTGAGGGCTTCTGCCGTCTTTCTGTACCCCCGGGGTCCCTCCGTGCTGTGATAGAAAAGGAAGGGTGGCTCTCTCGCTTTCCATTTGTTTCATGTTCTCTTAGATGGTTGCCTTTGTGGGCACTGTCTGGATAACTGTCAGCAAAACACACTCAAACTGACTAGAGCACAAAAAAGGGAATGTCCTGGTTTATGTTACTGAAGATCCCAAGAGAAGTTACATATTCACATTTGCATGAATCAAGTATAAAAAAAAATAAAGAAAACCCCTTAAGTCAATTGTGGGGGCGAGGAGGGCAAGCAGAGCCCCAGTCACATTTCAGTATAAACTAAGGAATAACTTGTGAGAGCACATTGTGATTTCTGAAGTCCCTTAACTTCTAACATTTGTCGTCTTTGACCCCCATTCATTACTGCAATGAAAGCAGTAGATTCCACAGTAACCCAGAACAAAGCAAGAGAGAAGTCAGGGTTAGCATGGGGTCCTGATAAATCAGGTGACAGTTTTGAGGGGGAGATAGAAATCTTGTTTGGAAAGAAACACCCAAAATGTTAACCAAGGTAGGTTAGGGTAGGATTAGAGGTGGGGATTGAAGCAGGAGGGAGCTTGTGTTTTTCACTCTTTCTTGCTGCTTGGTTTTGTCACAAGCCAGTATCATACGTGTAAATTTTTCAAAAGAGGAAAATGGAAAAAAGCAGAGGAATTTTGACGCATCGTCTCTTCAGTGTGTATCTTATGAATTGCTTTTGCTTTCAGACAAGGAGGAAGCGTGAGCATTTGCGTTGAGATCAGAAAGGCTCTTTTCTGAGGGAGGTGATGTGGCTTTGGTGTTGCCCGTTAGGAATTGTTTCAACCGATGATGGATATTGCACTTAATCCATGTCCACAAATGGCTATGGCAGAGACTGGTTGATGTCCCCAGCACCCATTCATTTCTCCCCTTTCTATGGTCAGCCCCCACCTTTAGCTGGGCACATGGCCATGCAAAGTGAAGATTACATTTCCCAGAGCCCCAACTCCCTGCAGTTAGATATGGCTGTGAGACCAGGTTCTGGTCAATAAAATGTAAGCAGATGCACTGTGTACAAACTCAGTAAGTGTCCTTAAAGGGAGGGAGCACATCCGTATTTCCCCTTCTTCTTTCCTGCCATCTGTCACGTAGAACCGTGGCAGGAGCTCCCATGACATCTTGGGCATGACGTAAGAGCCACGTGCTTAAGATCAGAGCGATGAAAGGAGACTGGGTCCCTGTGCAGAGCACGTACCTGCTCAGCACAGCCAGCTTCTGAAACCCATTTCTGTGAGACAGAAGTAAGCTTCCACATTGTTTAAGCCACTGCAGTTTTTCTGTTACAGGCAGCCAAACCTAATCCCAACTGATTGAATGACTTGAGTTTACTCTAAAATCAAATCAATTTTAGTAGACAGCTTCCAAGATAAAACTGACTTATAACAGCAATTCTATACAGCAGATTAGAACATTCAGTTACTCAGGTGGCACAATTATGAACTAATTTGTCCTGTAGATGTTACCAGGGAGCTATAATTTTAAATCAGTGTAAGATAAGGTATTTATTGAGGACTTTTGTCCAAGTGAGAAATTACTAGCACTGCTTTGAGTTTGTTCCCGCCCCACCCCTGCTAGAATTATCATAGCCCCACTTTAAAGCAGTGTCTCTGTCCCAATTATTTCTTGAATTTAAAATGCAAGTTCATGGGCCTCTCTAGAACTCTAGGAATCAAAATCTTTGGGGGTGGGTCTCAGGACTCTGCATTTTAAACAAATATCTTAGTATGTCCTATGCACACTAAAATTTTTGGGGAAAATGATGCCTCATTCTTTCATAAACTGAAGTAGACCCCAAACTGTTTTCTGAAAGAAATTTTACCTTCAGCTTCTAGGTACTCCTTAAATTCATCCCCTGCTGAGATGAAGTGAGCATCAATCAGTCACGAGTCTGTATGGAATCCTAATCCTAAATTCTCTTTTAAAGACTTTGTTCTTTTCCTTTTTAGTTGTTAAAATCACAGCAATCTTTCTTTTATCAATGACACAGTTTCTTTTAGGAGATTACAACCTGACACTGTCCTGCTCAATTTTGTCAAAAGCCCAGTCAGGGGAAATAATACCTGTGATGGATTCCCTGAGAACATGCAGTCTACTCCTTTTTTTTTTTTTTAGCTCTTCTAAATTTTACCCTTGAAATGCATCAAGAGTAGCAGAGAATTGCCTACTTGGATTATTTTGTTTTCCTCCCTTGTTTGGATTTGTTTATCCTGTACTGTACCCTGGAGTTACATTATCAGCCTTACTTTGAACATTGTTATTAGAAACAACGGTAGGAAATGTGTTACTGTAGCTATTGTAGGGCTGCTGTTGAGAGTGTTTCCCACAGTTACACAGTCCTTTCTTCACGAGTGCCCATGGAAGAATTAGTCAGTCCTCAAGACCAGAGAGCACAGCACTTCCAAAGAATAATTGGCTTGTTTTCAACCAATGAATATGAAAAATTCAATCACAAATTATCTTTTCCTTGGTGTCTGAGAGATTCCACAAGGACATATCTTGCGACATACTTTGGGCAAACATACAGGACTCTATGGTGTATATTTCCTTGTGTGGGTCTTACCCCTGACCTTTTTATTATTACATGTATTTCCCTTCATCATATCCCCCAAACTATACCTTGTGTCATTTTTACTGTATATGTTTTAATAAGTGACTGCTAATCCTTTGTGGAAAGAGCAGGAAGGAATGGGTGGGTGGAGACAAATCTAGATCTTCTAAATCTTCGGTTATAACAATGTTTCCCTCCTTGCATGCCTTCCTCCACCCCCAACACACACTCAAAAAAGCAGAGGTAAATTTCTTAAATCCCATAAAAGAGAGAAATAAAGATGGTATGGGTTATAAGCAAATACATTTCTAAGAATGGGTAGGGAAAGTAGAGAAGGGAAGGGGGGGAAGCAAATGAAGGGAAAGTAAGAAAAAAGAGAAAAGACGTGAGGGGAAAGCATAAAGGAAGAAAGGAAACATGTAAAGAAATAAAGATTATATTCAGATTGAAATAACAGAAGTTTTAGGTTTTCCAAGCTAGTGTAGGGCATCAGATCTGCCCAGCAAGGGAGTATGCCAAGACCACATCCCTTCATTCTGCCCTGCTGAATGTACTTAGTAATTAGTACTTAGTAACTTGCCCCTGCCAATAGTTCTGCAAGTTTTAGCGATTTTTCATCATTTCTCCCCAGCGTGTTTCAGAGTCAGACAACAAAAATAAAAACACAAAATCTAGTGTGTCATTGTTTAAGATTGTTTAAAATGTATCCTTCTCCTGAATTCAAATGCATGTTGTACTCCTGACACAAGGGGGCACTATTTCTATAGTTTATAATACAGTACAGACATTCCTTGTAGAAAACTAGGTCTGGGAGCATGAAGAGCAAAAAAGGTTTGCCATGTGTTCCAGGCTCACCAGGTTTTCCGGAGAGGGTGGGACATGTTCTGGTGTACCAAGTGAACAATGTCAGAGCCTGCAAGCTGGCTTTCTGGCCCCAGGGCTGCTGGTTGAGATCAGGACCCATGAATCTCACTTACCTATGCAGTGACAGAATTAGTGTGTCAGAACACTAGCTTTGGAGTCTGACCTAGAATCAAAGATGTATGAACTGGGTGGTGCGGAGGGTATAGCTCAGCAATAGAGATGCCTGCTTAGCACGCACTACTTCCTAGTTTCCATCCCCAGTATCTCCATTAAGAAAGAAAGAAATAAACCTAATTACCTCCCCCTCAAAGATAAAATAAATTTTTTTAAATATATGAACTGGAGCAAGTTGCTTAAACTCTTCTTAGTCTAAAAATGGAAGTTTTATCTCAGAGAGCTGTGGAGAGGATTCAATGGGGTGATAATCTAAAGCATCTAACAGCATGCGACACATAGTAGGGACTCAGTAAGCAGAAGTTATCACTGTTTGTTACCTAGCATGGCAGACATAGAGTGGTGTGTTATACACATTTAAATGAATGAATGAAACGTGTAGAATCAGATTTCACTGCACTGAGGAAAATGAGTATTTCCTAGCTTTTCACATGGGGAGTCAGCTAGCTGAATCACCTCGGGGCAAAGTAACCAGTCCATCTGTAGTAAGCACTCTGTAATTCTGACATCGGAAAGAGCAGAGGTCAGAGGGAAAGAGTGATGTGCCCTGGGCTTCAGAACTGATTAAGGAAACAGCGTAAGACTCCAGTCCCTGGAGTCCTAGCTCAGGGTTTGGCCTTTAGGGACCTGCCTAACCGGCTTGGAGCTGAAGGGTGGGCGGAACAGAGAGGGAGTGGGGAGGCGGGCCTTGATGGGCTGATCCTAGAAAACAAATAGGCTTTGGGCTTGGTTTAAACACGCTTATGAGGGGCACCCTTACCCAGCAAGTGACCCTACCCGGGTGTGGAAAGAGCCAGAACCACAAAAAAGTTTCTTGCTTGCCCTGAGGCCACCCATAATTGGCCTCTAATCTGAAGGGATCTGTAGGGAGAGGCTCTCACTTCCCCAAATATGCTTCTTCCTGTGTCACAAGAAGCCTTTGGTCACCTCCTTCCCTTGTGCAACAAAATAGCAGTTTCTGCCTCAGCTTCTTTCCCCTTACCACTTTCCTTGCCTTCTCTGTGACCAAATTCTCAGGACACAGCTCTGCTCCAGCCCCAGCTGGCTTTCTCTATCCACAGCCTCCCTCTGGCTTCCTGACCTGCACAGAATAACAAAAGACTCTGAGCCCTGAGGTCCCTCCCTTTCCCGGGTAAAACCAGCTGTCCTGGGGTGGTCCAACCCCTTTGCTTTTGATCTGCCAGCAGGAAGCAATAAAAGGCACTTTCCACGTGCCTGCTGTAACCATATTTTCCATATTCAAAAGCAGGGCTCATTACCCAAACAGGACACATGCCATTCTAAGAACTTTTTCCAGACAAAAGAAGTAAAATTGGACCATGCCAGGAAACCCAGGATGGATGGTTGCACATACCTCATGGGAAATTCTCTCCTCTGAGGGATGGCTGGAAGTGCCAACTGCTTTTGCTACAGATTCAAGGCTGTAAGTGTGACTCAGATACCAGCCACAGTAGACCCTTGGTTAACCCTTGCTCAGGTTCTGCCAGGAAGCCCGGGGCGGGGGGGTGGTAGGGTGGTGAGCCGTTGTGTCCTGGAAACCCCTTTCCTCGACCTCACTTGTTTGCTTTGTCTACCTGAAGACCCTAGTCCCATGGGGTCTTTGCAAGCCGTTTTTACCTTCAACTCAGCTATGCATCTTTTAAAAAATATCGATCCAGCTATTTCAGTATATCCAATAAATACTATAATGACCTGTTTCACATGTCAGGCACTGGGCTGTGTACTGCTGGAGAGAAAATGGTAAAAATGCCATGCATTCCAACTCTTTTGAGTCCACACTATGGGCACAAAATCATGCTCATATTCAGGGGAGGATCCAGTGATCCAATGAACATGTGGTTTCTACCCTTTCACACTCAACTATAATAAAAATAATCATGTTATGGTAGAATGAGAGCCATACTTGATGGCAGAGGTCTTGGGTTCAAATCTTGCCTCTTCCACTTGATGGCTATGCAGTACTGAGCAGGGTAGATTTTCAACCCCCGACTCCCCATCTATCAGTAAGGAAGTCATAATATCTGCTGGCAGTGAGGTTGCGTGAGGAATAAATGCTGGCAAGTTGTTTGTGGGGCCAACTGGCATCCTTCAAAGTCCAGTGACCCCCATTCCTGGGCTCTCTGATGTCTGCCTGTGATCCCTCAACAGATAAAGTACATTCTTTACTGGGTGTGTTTCCTGTAACAAACTAATAGCCCAGGTAATGCTCAGGCTGGCTTGTTTCAGCCCACCTTATCAGAGTCACAAACCTCCACTGCCCTTCACAGCCCTAAACCTCTTACCGCACCTGCAACCAATCAGAGACTTGTGCACAAGCCACTCAGGCACCTTGTGACCCGACCTTATAAAAGACCCCAGTAACCAGCCCTCAGTGCTCACACAGACACCTCTCTGTTGTCTGTGACTGTGTACCCTAATAACCTACTTTCTGGTCTCATACTTTACCTTTGGTAAATTCTTTTACCAACCCGCTTGTTACTGGCTCACCGACCAGCCGCCCCGTTGTGCCCACAACATTGTTTATGTTCCTGCAACGTAATAGATGCTGAGAAAAGATTTCCTTCCTTCCTTCCTTAAGGAGATTAGAGACTAATAAATAAGAACAGGTTCTGCTGTGCTGACACACTGTAGACTGTCAGACAAGCTCAACTAGGGATGCAAGTCATGCCCAGGCTGCCTTTTGTAGTTTGTTGCCTACGGGGTAGGGAGAAACTGCCCAGACTGGCATCCTGGGGGCCTTGGCTGGTTTCCTTCCTGCCAGTCCTGTTCCAGGGTCTCCACCCGAGTCCACTTTGCCAGGAGTAAGTTTCAGGGCCTTCATCAGTCACACATGGTTAGAGCACAGAAGGAGCCAAGGGGATGAGTTACCAATGACTCTCAGCCCAGAGGAGGATGAGAGCCCAGAAGCCCCGGAGAGGTGCTTGGTCACAGCAGGGCAGGCTAACCAGGAGAAGCAAAGAGGACACACCAAAGTATTCTCCTGTGAGTGGAAATACAGTACAGAGACATTTCAGATAATATGGTTTTCATCCTAAACCAAGCTGGGGAGCCAGCACCAAGTGCTCACAATTAAAAAAAAACAAAAAAACAAAAACAAAAAACCAGAAAACCACATCTGGGTACTCGAATGCAGTAGCACTTCACTTTTCATGTGACCCTGCAACCCCGCCTAGGCTCCCAAAGACGTGAGTTTATTTGGGCCTCCCAACATCCCGGGAGTTAAGCTAACTAATTATCATTACCTAATTGTACAGAGGAAAAGACTGCAATTCAGGGAAGTTACACAACTAACCGAGATCACACCTAAGTGGCCAAGCTGTGGCTCTAAGCAAAGTTATCTGACTCTCAATCCAGATTTTTTTTTAATTCTTTTTTTGGGGGGAGATAATTAGGTTTTTAACGTTATTTTAATGGAGTATGAGGACTGAACCCAGAATTTCATGCATGCTGGGCGTGCACTCTACCACTGAGCTATCCCTCCCCTCTAATCCAGACTTCTTACAGAAAACATAGTGGCTTATCACTTCATGCAAGAGCATCTCCAAATTATTGTGGTGGTGGCTATCTGTTCTCCCCAATATCTATTCTCTTTTTCTATAACTATAGAAGCTTTACTGCACAGGTGACAACTCAGCTGAAACCTACATTCCCCAACTTACCTTGCAGCCATAATCATCTATGTAATTGGATGTCTGAGCCAACATGAGATAAAAGTAGAAGTAATATGTATACTCTTCTATGCTAGCCCTTTAAAATGAATGTATGCCTTCTCCTTCCTGATAACAGGGATGTAGAATGTGATGGTAGGAGCTGAGGAAGCCACTTTGAGGTGTAGCACCTCGGAACTGCTCACCTGTAGTTTTATATAAGAGAGATACAAATTTAATCTATTGTATTTTGGGTCTCTTTGTTATAGCAGCCTAACATTTACTCTAACTAATGTGAGTATGTGTGTCTAAGAATAGTAGTTGTGAGGAAAGAAGTCTGTGGGATAAAAAAAATTTTTTTAAAAGGACTAGAGTTAAAGCAGATCATTCTGAATGACATGTTACCAGTAGGTTTTGCCCGTTGCAAATCACCTGAATTATAGTCACTGGTTGAAACTCACCCTTAGGCACACAGAAGGTGCCTCCAAATTTTTGTTTTTAATTTTTAACTTTTTAAATTTTAAATTATTTGGGGGAGGTAACTAGGTTGGTTTGTTTGTTTTTTAAATGGAGGTACTAGGGACTGAACCCAGGATCTCATGCACAAATTCTTATTGCATTGAAACTGAGCCAGTGATCATTCTTCCCCTCAAAATGATTTCAAATGGCATAGTTCAAAGAGCACCAGACTTAAGGTCCGAAAGTCTGAGGTCTAATTCTACTCTGCCTTTTCAGCCTTATACAAGTTGCTTAATCTCTCTGTGTTTGTTTCATCATCTGTAAGATGAAGATGGTGGTAACTGCCTCTTGAATCACTGTGAAGGTTGGCTTAGCACAATGCTTGGCACATAACACTTACTGCTGTCTCCTGCCCAGCGCTCTGCCTTGCCCCCCACAGAACAGCCTTATGACACGAGCATTAGACAGAGTGCCGGCCTCACTCCTGCTGTCTCTTGTCTCACCAGTCCACTGTGGAAAACATGCAGGGATGCATCAGCCCTTACCTTGGGGCCTGAATTTTGATTAGCACAGAGATAGTCCTGGAGTAATGCTGGCACAGTCCAGGAGTCTTTTTACAAACAGAGTTAATCAGTGAAACCTGGAGGGAGAGCCTTATGGCATTTGGGAAACGTGACAGTGAGGGCCATCATGTGGCTGAAGTGCTGAAATCACGATCAGAGCCTCTGGGCCCATCAGCATGACCTTTGGAGTCAGAGGTGCCTGGGCAAGAATGTCTGGTTGGTTTGAGTTCAGGGTGGCTCCAGTCTCCACCAAGAAACCTGGGAAAACCTCTCTGTTGGACAGCCCAGGGACTGACATCAACCTGAATTGCTGCTGGGTATAAGGAGAAGCTTTCTTAACAAACCCAGAACAATTAGACATTGTGCAAGCAGGTAGATCAACAGTCTGCATCCAAATCCCACAGCAAGCGTGCTTGGATATCAGCTTACAGCCCCTGGGGAGAGGTGTTGTTCCCCTGGGATGTAAACGCCTCAACCCAACCTCCAGCTAAGTCCTCAGCCCTCACTTGTCCTCATGCAGCTATTCTCGATCAGTGGACCCAAACCTCATATGTGCGTCTGCTCCTCTGGGGACCTGCTGGACTCCCAGAGGCTGAGCTCTGGTCCCCACTTGCCCTTTCCTCAGCAGGGGCCTGTCCATCTCTTCCTAATCTAGTATGGTCAAGTGCAGGTTTGCAAGCACAGCAGGCCATCCTCCTCCCCATCTAGGCAGGGATTGGGGCTCCAGGCTGGTAGGGTATGAATCAGACCAGCCCAGGCATAGCCCTCCCTACTCTGCTTGCATTTCCCAAAGTGTATATGCAAATTTTAAGTAGTTTGGGGATGAAAAGTTTATTTTACGGTCATATGTTTATTTTAATTGGTATAGAAAAAAAATAACAAGCCCAATAAACTGGTGACTTCGTGGATATTATTACTTAGGACAATGCTAAATTTTTTAAGTGAGTAAATTTAATATAGAGCTAAAAACCATGTATAGTAACTGATGGTGCAGGTGACTTGACACCAAAGCAAGTATGATGCTGGAAAAGTGCTCTTCACTAGGCCGATTCTCCAGTTGAAAAAAGAGCAACAAGATTGTTCAATTGACCCAAATACTCTTTCCAGCTAACAAGTGCAGTCTCTTGTCCGGAGGATTATTTACCTCAGAAGTTGAGTTAAGACAGTCGTAGTAGTAGTTGTGCTCGCTTCGGCAGCACATATACTAAAATTGAAATGACACAGAGAAGATTAGCATGGCCCCTGAGCAAGGATGACATGCAAATTTGTGAGGTGTTCCATATTTTTTTGAGACTTGCAAATATTAACTACTATATATAAAATAGATATACAGGTTTCTTTTGTATAGCACAGGGAAGTATATTCAATATCTTGTAGTAACCTATAATGAAAAAGAATATGAAAATGAATATATGTATGTGTATACATAACTGGAACATTAAGCTGTGCACCAGAAATTGACACATTGTAACTGACCATGCTTCAATTAAAAATAATTTTTAAAAGATAGCAGTAGTTTAAGCAAACCAGATTTCCATTTTAGGGAGATGATTCTGAAACCATCTGAGTTGCCAGAAAAATACAAGGCACCCAATTCAATTTGAATGTTAGATTAATTATTGCATGGGACATACTTATACTGAAAATTATTCATCGATGGTCGGAAATTCCAATTTAACTGGATGTCCGTCCTGTATTTTTATTTGATAAATCTGGCAACCCTACTCTGAAAGTTTGTTATTCTCAGCTTCCCTTGTGTATCCTGCATGCCAATCCTGGCAAATCCACCTTGTAGTATGTTTCAACCCCTTTCCTCCTCGTTAGTTTAGGTCTTTATCACGTTCAGCTGATGTGGTCAGGATCTCCTGACTTGTTTTTCTGGCTGCAGATGTATTGCCTCTGATTCCTTCTGCTGCCAGAGTCATCGTCCTACAATGCAACTCTGACCCCTGCAAAACAGCCTCTGCCATGTTGCTGCTTCTCCCACTAAAGTCCAAACTCCTTAGCATGTCCAATCTAGCCCCCGTTTTTCTCCACCAGCCCAGCCACACTGGACTTGGCCTTTCCCTCCCTACAGTGTACCCTTTCATGTATCTTCGGATTTGCTTCTGCTAACCTCACAGCCTGGAAAAACCAGCTTTGGGCTTTCATCCTTAATCTCAGTGTCACCTCCTCAGTGAAACCTCTCCAGTGCCCCAGTTCTCCCTGCCTCTGGCAGAGGGCATCTGGAGGGCACTGGTCACATCTGTGATTTTCCACCTCAGATTTGCAGTGAAGCATCCCAGAGGAGGTTCCTGAGTGGGGTCCTCACTCAGGAGGTGTAGCAGGAGGGGTCTGGGGACTCTTGAGGCACCAGGAGCTTAGGAGGAGAAGAAAGGGACGAGTGGAAGGGTGTAAAGAAGTTTGGACGTGTGGGTGCTTCCTTCTCCTCTCCTGTTTTGGTCACCATTTATTGAGCAACAGGAGCTCACTCGCCGCTGTGTGCACACAATCTCATTTAATCCTCCTGCCAGCCCTGCAGGCTCATCCTGCCGTTCTCAAATGAGGAATTGATAATAGAAGTTGCGTGATTTGGCCCCAAATGCATAACTCATCATAACTAAAAATAGCTAGACTTAGAACCCAAATCTTCTTACTGTAAGTCCGGTACTATTTACAGAACTCTGCACCGCACCGCTCCCCCCCCGACATGTCCCTTCCTCCCCGATGCCCCCGCTATATCAGAACGAGTCTCTGAAAAACAAACCATTTTTTCTTTGTAGGCTGCAAGTTCATCATTCTGTAGATGACAGCTTCATTTGGCTTAGTATGTTGAATTGGCGATGATTAGGATTTCGCCATGAATGTTTCCAGGGGGGAAAAAAAAAGGAAAAAAGAATGGATTCTTTAATTGCTACTGGGGCAAACAGTTGGCTAAACAGGCAGCTGATGCATTTTGCAAAAGGGAAAAGCAGGATGGAAGTCTAGGGTAGAACTGGAACCCTTTCTCTGACCCCTGGGCTATAGAACATTCCAGGCAGCATTTTCCTAGGAAGAGATTTTTGCTTTCTGAGTCAGAAACTCAGAATGGTTTTTTTAGACCCCAAAAATATTGTTTTAAATTTCACCACCACTTAGATCTCTCTTAGAAATTCAAAACACTCCCAAGTTTTGGGTTTTTTTTTCTTATCCTACCTTAAAAAATCATTTTAAGAATTGAGTTATAACATCTACTATAGTGTAGAATGCACAAAGCATGCTATTAAACGGATCCTTACACATGAGACACCAGCCCTCAGATCAAGATGTAATACGTTTCTTTTGCCTCAAAAGGGTCCCTCGTGCCCTTCCCAGTCAAATATCACTGCCCAGGCACAACTATTATTCTGGTGTCTATCAACCTCAATTAGTTGTACGTATTCCCGAATGTCACAACATGCATCCTTCTATGTCTGGTTTCTGCTCTGGACGATGTTTTTGTTTAATTTATAATTATTATTTTTTATTTTATTTTGATGGGGGTGGGGAGGTAATTAGGTTTAATTTATTTTTAAAGGCGGTACTGGGGATTGAACCCAAGACCTCGTGCATGCTAAGCATGTGCTCTACCGTTTGAGGTATACCCTCCCCTCAGGACGATGTTTTTGAAATTCTCCTATGTCATGTGTGTCTGTAGTTTGTTTCTTTTAATTGCTGAGTAACATTTTATTGTATGAATGATCCACAATTTATTGATCTGTCCTTTGGTATTTGGGTTGTTTCTAGTTTTGTACTGTTAAGGACAAAGCTAATGTGAACATTTTTGTACATGGCTTTTGATAGGTATATCCATTCATTTCTTTTGGGAACATCTCCAGATACGGGGTTGCTGGGTCGTGGAATTGACTCTCAAAGTTTTAAGGAAATGATATCAACTCCCCTATCATCTGAAGGAGATTGCCCTTCAGTGAACCTCTAAAGTAGATAAAGATGTATTTATTGATTTGAAAGTTTTTAGTGCTCCTTCCTCTCCTACTCCAATTCCAGTCCAGATACCCAGTCAACCTGAGTCTGTTCACTGTTTTCCCATTATTATGGAAATTTATAAGGATATGCAAACCCAGAGAGAATCGTGCTGTGAATTCCCAGATACCCACACCCAGTTGCAGCAGTGATCAATACCTTCCCAACCCTGCCTCATCTATCTTCCTCATCAATTTTTTTTTCCTGGAATATTTTAAAGAAAATTCTGGACCTAACATAGTTTTAGTTCAAAGGGGCTTCTGCCTCTCCTGTCGCCACTTCTCAGCCCAATTTTGCGGTTTATAATCCTAGAATCTCCATGTGGGGAACTGCAGAAGTCAAGCAGTTTGAACCTATCAGAACGTGGATGCCCTGTGACATCCCTCTAAGTGATTGCTGAGATTGGCTTGTGATCTCCGCTACTGGAGGACACGCTCCTTCTTAAGAGAAAGCACAGCTGGAAGGCTAGTTGTTATAAAGGTGTTCTCTTTGTTGACGCCAAATCTGCTTTTTAAGAAATTTTAACTCAGACATAGGCCTGGCCTTTTAAGTAAACCCAGAGGAGGAGCAGGTAATTTATGGTTAGGCATATTGAAGCGTTTATACTTTTACTTTTTGTTTTTTCTTTCTTAGTTTTAATTGTGGTAAACACACACATACTATAAAATTTCCCCTCTTAACCATTTTTAAGTGTTCAGTTCAGAAGTGTTAACTATAGTCATGTTGTGCAACAGATGTCTAGAACTTTTTCATCTTGCAAAACGGAAGCTCTATACCCATCAAATAACAACACTCCTTTTCCGCTTCCCCCAGCCCCTGGCAACCACAATTCTACTTTCTGTTTCCATGAATTTGACTACTCTAGCTATCTCACATAAATGGAATCATACGTCGTTTGTCCTTTTGTGACTGGCTTATTCCTCTCAGCAAAATGTCCTTAAAGTTCACACATGTTGTAGCAGGTGAACAGGAC
Organism: Camelus ferus; assembly: GCF_009834535.1. NCBI lineage: Eukaryota > Metazoa > Chordata > Mammalia > Artiodactyla > Camelidae > Camelus > Camelus ferus. The sequence continues at coordinate 13,538,573 of NC_045716.1, read as the reverse complement.
CTCCTTCTTTTTTAAGGCTGTATATTATTCTAGTGTGTTTGGGGTGGTGTGTGTACATTTTCTTTATCCATTCGTTTGTCAGTGGACATCAGGGCTGCTTCCACCTCTTGGCTATTGTGAATAATGCTACAGTGAACGTGGGTGGCCAAATACTTCTTCAAGACCTTGCTTTAAATTCTTTTGGGTCCCCAGAAGTGGGATTGCTAGATCATATAGTAATTCCATTTTTAGTTTTTTGAGGAAACTCCATACTGTTTTGCCTAGGGGCTATACCATTTTACATTCCTACCAGCAGTGCAGAAGGGTTCCAATTTCTCCACATCCTTGTCAACACTTAGTTTCTGGTTTTTGTTTTTGTTTTTTGTTTTTTATAGTGGCCATCCTAATGGGTATGAGGTGATGTCCCACTGTGGTTTTAACTTGCATTTCTCTAATGATTAGTGATGTTAAGTATCTTTTCATATGCATGGTGGCCATTTGTATGTGTCCTTTGAGAAATATCTATTTAGTTCCTTTGCCTGTTTTTAAATTGGGTCATTTGTTTTTTTGTTGTTGAGGTATAGGAGTTCTGTATATATTCTGTATGTTAACTCCTTATCAGGTATATGATTTGCTATTTTTCCCTCCTTCCATAGATTGCCTTTCACTCTGTTGATTGTTTCCTTTAACATGCTGAAGTTTTAGAGTTTGATGTAGGCCCACTTGTCTATTTTTACTCTTGTTGCCTGTGCTTTTGGCATTATATCCAAGAAATCATTGCCAAATCCAGTGTCATGAATATGTCCCCCTATGTTTTCTTCTAGGAGTTTTATAGTTCTAAGTCTTACGTTTGGGTCTTTAATCCATTTTGAGTTAATTTTTGTATATGGAGTAAGTTAAGGGTCTAACATCAATCATTTGCATGTGAATATCCAAACACCATTTGTTGAAGAGACTGTCCTTTCCCCATTGTGTGGTCTTGGCATCCTGTTGAAGATATTTGACCATAAATGGGCTCTCTGTTCTGTCCTGTTCCATTGGTTTGTGTGTCTGTATTTATGCCAGTAGCTCATTGTAGCTTTGTAATATGTTTTGAAGCCATGAAGTGTAAGGCCTCCAACTTCATTCTTCCTTTTCAAGATTTTTTTGGCAATTTGGGGCCCTTGAAATTCCATATGAATTTGGGGATTTTTTTTTTCCTATTTCTGAAATGCCATTGGGATTTTAAAAGGGATTGCATTGAATCTGTAGATAGCTTTGTTAGCATGAACATTCTAACAATATTAAGTCTTCCAATGCATGAACACATAATGCCTTTCCATTTATTTGTGTCTCCTGTAGTTTCTTTCAGATGTTTTGTAGTTTTCATTGTATCAGTCTTTTACCTCTTTGGTTAGGCTTACTTCTAAGTATTTCATTCTTTTTGATACTATTGTAAATGGAATTATCGTCTTAATTTCCTTCTTGAATTGTTCATTGTTAGCTGTAGAAATGCAACTGATTTGTGTATTGGTTTTGTGTCCTGCAACTTTGCTGCATTTGCTTATTAGTTCTAATAACAAACGTGTGGGATCTTCAGAGTTTTCTACATATAAGTTCATGTCATCTGCAAATAAAGATAATTTTACTTCTTTCTTTCCAATTTGTTGCCTTTTACTTCTTTTTCTTGCCTAGTTTCTCTGGCTAGAACTCCCAGTACTATGTTGAATACAAGTAGCAAGGGTGGGCAAACTTGCCTTGTTCCTGATCCTAGAGGGAAAGTTTTATGTTTTTCATTGTTGAGTATGATGTGCATTGTGGGCTTCATATAGTTTACACTTTTTTTTTTATTTATTTTTTATTTTTTGGGGGGGTAATTAGGTTTATTTATTTATTTTAATGGAAGTATAGGGGATTGAACCCAGGACCTCGTGCATGCTAAGCAGGCACTCTACCACTTAGCTATTATTCTCCCCATAGTTTACTTTTTTAGAATATAGGATTCCTGGACTAAGTTTGAAATATAAATATAAAATTCAGGCAGACACTAGCAGGCATTTGAAATGATAGCTCAAGGTTACCAACTACCAACATATCTGTATATGGATTCTTTAGATGTGATTTTGTGGGGACACGTGGTACCATACCTGTCTTGTGAGCTATGTTTCCTTGGACTTAGATTTCAAGGGCAATGATTGACAAAGCATATAACCTGTGTGACTATAAGTCATTTGCTTCACATGGCCCTTTAAACCAACCCTGGCAGTACACACATGTGAGTTCAATGGACCAGCTACTATAATAAATAGGAGACACTCCTCTTGGGTCTGTTGAGGAAGAATTTGGAAAGATAATAATCATCACTTTCCTTCTAGCCATTTAGGGTCTTTAGAGATTCAGGGTCTCTCAGTTCAGAGGTCTTTTTCCTCTAGACTTAAATGAGAGGCAATAGGGAAAAAGGCAACTGGGGCCGAACAAAATATGCCCTGATGAGTCTTGAAACAACGTACCTCAAATTAAAAAGACGTTCAGCAAGTAAGGAACCGTGTAATTGCAGCTACCAGAGACTGAGATATCACCTTGAGTAGACCAGGTTGTAGTTGGAAGCTGTGTCTTGGTTTTTTTTTAAGTGACAAGCTGACTTGGAATAAAACAAGGGAGAGAGGCTTCATTCATTTATTTACCAACTGCTTCCTAAGAGAGAATAAGGGTATATAAGACATCTGAGTAGGCAGTATAGAATATTGAGAAGACATGCCCACACATCTCGCTGATATGAGGTAGAGATAAGCACCATGAAGGGATGAGGACGGATGGCTATGGCAGTGCACATTGTTCATGATTTAGGAATTCCTCCTCAGCGTTTACAGCTTCCCCTCAGTAATAATCCCTGAGCAAATGGTCCCCTTCTTAGCTCATCAACAGCTAGTATTACAGTCCCTAAAGTGCTTTCTTACCCGTCCCCTCACCACCCCCACTTCCTTCTTACGAACCCTAAGTTCTCATTCTGGTCCACCAGCCTTATGGTAATCACGACTTGGTACGTGAATGTGAGAGAAAAAGCACCAGGCAGACAGACAGACAGACCTAAGACACAGAGCCAGAGAGAGAATTCATGAAGCCTTAAACACAGCTGCAGAATTAAAACAAAAATGTCAAGGGAACAGAGTGTTCCAGCTGACTTAACTTCCTGTTGATAATTCTCTAGGGAGGAGGGGGTGAGGTCTGGAGTTCTAGAATTAGGGGAGCGGGAGTGCAGGGCGGCTGGCCTGAATGGGAGTGGGATGCCTTTGCAGGCATGGTCACTCGGAGTTGGGTTCCCATCTGCAAGGCTGTTGACACTCACTTCCTGAGCCTGGTCATAGTCAGAGGAGGCTTTTAGCTACTGAAGTGCCCAACCTACAGAAAAACAGGATGTTAGCTTTCAGATCTGATTAGGCCGTGAGATGCAAATTCTTTCCCCACCCCACCCCCACCCCACTCCGGACCACTGCCACCCACTCCATTCCCCCTTCCACAGCAGAGATGCACTCGTCTCCCTGTGTGACTCCCAGCAGGGGCTGTGTGCGTCCTTTGCTTCATTGCTGACTGGGCTGTGTGAGGCCAAATTGAGTGCTTAACTCGCTTCATGATGGTTTTAGATTTATGGTCATTTTGATTAGAAGTTCTTTGCCATATCCCCGGGTGACTAACGAGAATTATCATCAAATAAGGAAATGAGAATGGTTGAGTAACTTTGCCGTTTAGAAACCACAAGTGCGGTAGCATCCTGGAGTCCCCAGTCCTCAGCTTGGCCGCCTTGCCTACGGAGTCTTTACAGGTAAGTGGTTGTCCTATCTCTTTCCTTACTCACTCTTACCCAATCTCTTTCTCTTTGTTGTCACTTAAAAATCCCCCCATGTGCAATAAAGGAAGCAGAAACAGAAAATACAAATCAGAAGCAACTGTTCTCAAGGTCAGTAATCTTCAAAATGCAAATATCATCTATTTTTACAGAGGCAAGTACCAAGCATAAAACATTCCCAGAACAACTCTAGGGTCAGTCAGCTCACTATAAGGAGGCCAGGATGAATTCCAAACTTAATGCTCACTTAAAGAGCTAACGTGTGCCATATGCAGTAGACCCTGCAAACCTGAGGACAGTCAAAGCTGGCCTCTGACAAACCTTCATGTCACTCTCCATCCCCTCCTCAGGCTCTGGGAGCCCTCAGCTCACATGACCTTCCAGGTGCCCAAGCCCCACCATCCCTGTCTTCACCAAGCACACCTAGGTCAGCTTCCTCTACTTCCTGCCCCAGGCCTTCTTTGAACCCTCCGTCCTTGTCAGTCTAGCCTTCCTTAGGACTCAGAAGCATCCAGTCTTACACTGCTTCAGGACATTTAGCATTTAGTTTGTATTATGATTCAAATATCCAAGGGTCTATTGTGTATTGCCTTCTCAGATAAATGACAGGCTTGTAAGATAGGGACCCTGTGTGGGCCTCACCGGGTTGATGGTACTGGGTACACCAAGATGAGAAAAATATGAAAAAGTCTCTAATACTGTCACTGGTCAGGAAGCAGAAAAGGTGGATGAAGGTGTATGAGTGTAGGAAATGTAATAATGACATACTCCAAAGCTGTAAACTCTTGGATAAAGCTTCGTCATCAGGAGTTGTGAGGCTGTACAACGGGATGAGAGCAAGTAAACTAGTCGATGAGTGGTAAGATTTAGGATAGGTCAAATCCTTGACTACACCAGATAAAAACTCATAATTTCTGTGCATACAAATTTATGCATTATTTAAATCAGTGTAACTTAAAAACTGGTTTCCAAAGTGAAACACTATTCAAGATAGTGAAAATTTATAATGAATTGAGATATGAGGAGCTCCCCTCGCACCTTTTTTTTCCCAGCATGTACAAGCAAAAAATGCAGAACTGAATCTGAATGTAGAACATTCTAGAACAGTCAGATAAAGTACAAGTGAGAAGAAATAAGACACAGATGAGTCTTTCCAACAGGGTGAGGCTGTAGCCAAGCAGAGAAATCTATTAAAAGTAGGTGAAAATCACAAGTGGATAGCTTGGAATTGAGAGAGGAACGTGGAATCATGTCTGGGGGAAGCTGGATTTGCTGCCTGCCCCTGGTTACAATCATTTCTTCACGATAAAATGCTGCCGCTGCTCCTATTACTTCTATGACAATAACGACCCAGCCTTTATCACACTCATTATTTGCTAGCAGGATTTTAAGCATTTCACATGTATTAACTCATTTAATCGTTACAACTCTACATGGTAAATTCTATTACTATCCCCATTTTACAGATAGAGAAACTGGGGAGCAAAATTAAGTAACATGATCAAGGTCACAATTGGACCCAGGACATCTGGTTTCAGTGCTGATCTTTAAATCTCTATGCTATCCTCTTTGTTACAACTGTCTATGTACTACATTTGGAAGGGAGGGACAATTAGGTTTATTTATTTATTTATTTGAATGAAGGTACTAGGGATTGAACCCAGGACCTCTTGTGTACTACATTTTTAGATGGAGATTCGAGAACTGGGTTACAAAACAGACTATCTACCTGTTTTGCATATAGCCAGTGTCCATTCATTCATCCAACATGTATTTACTAACCAAATTTAAACCCAACATTGATCATGGAACTTTAACCAAAGTAGAATGGAATGTGCCCTCTTTAAAGTTTTGTGGATGGGTAAAGAAAGTAAACAAGCAATTGTAAAGTAATCTTTGCAATGGCGGGAATAGTGCATGCGTCAGGTACACGTACGAAGCACATCTCTTCCAGGAGGTGGGATCTGGGGGAGACGGGGTGGTGGTCAGGACCATCTTCCTGGAGGAAGCCTAATCTGAGAAACAAGAAATGAATAAGAGTTAACTTTGTGCTTTGTACAAAGGAAGGAATGTGTTCCAGGCAGAGAAGACAGCTCGTTCAGGGACCTGAAAGCAGTTCAGGACGGCTTGAGGGTGGAGTACCTGGCGTTCTCTGCTGAGACAAGGCGGAGAGGTAAGCATGGCCATGTCAGGAAAGAGTGTGAGTTGCACCCTCTAAAGTAATCTTTAGAAAAATCACCACTTGTAGAGTGGGAAGTAGATGTGGGGAGATAGTGAATCAAGGTTGGAGACCAGGACAGCAATTAGGAGACATGGAGATCAACTAGAACACCGATTTCTTAATCCAGATGAAAAATGGCAATGACTGATTGGTGCGAGGTTGTGGGGAGAAATGTCAGGATATTTCAGAGCTAGAATTGCAGCACCCGGTTGGTAAAGATAAAGGAAGAATCAGGAATAACTCCCAGGTTACTGGGATGGACAGATGGATGGGTAGGGAGACCACCACAAGAAGGAAAGAGAAACTAACAGGTGGGGACACAGGTTTTTAGTAGAACTTTGCAAACGTGTACTTTGTGCAGAAAACTTTCTGCACGATTCTTTGCCTGTTGTCCATCTTAAATACAAAGAGGATGAGTGGCAGGTGGGACTTGGGCACTATTCTTATAAACTGTTTCACTTTATTAGTGTAGAATCATTGGATGTAATTCATTTTGAGGCTGTATGGGTAACCTCCAGCTTTGGACAAGTTCCTGCCCAATCCAAGATGGTGATTCGTATCAGTAAATGCCTTCCTTTAGCAGCAAAACTGCAACATCACTTAACGTTACTAACAATATCCTAAAAGAAATTGTGTTGTGAAATTACTTCATGAAAACACGCCTTTATTTCTGTAAATATCACCCCACTTTCTTTCTAGAAGACATCAGTCCTTCTTTTCAAGAATAAGAAAAAATAAAGGATTATCTAGACCATGTGCTGTCTGAAAGTTAGATAGAAATTAAAACACTTCAAATTCTGACAGTGGTGGGAGGGTTATAGCTCAAGTGGTAGAGAGCATGCTTAACATGCATGAGGTCCTGGGTTCAATTCCCCAGCACCTCCTCTAAAAATAAATAAATGAATAAGCCTTATTACCTCCTCCCTCAAAAAAATTTAAAAACATTAAAAAAAAAATTCTGACAGTGATGACTCTTTTTTTTTTTCACTCTGAATTTTTTTCTTCCCCAATGGATATTAGTTAGGTTTCCCAGTCTCTTTTCTGCTTCATATTTCCTCATTCCCACCCCCTTGCCCCAACTCTGTGTGTGTGTGTGTGAGTGTGTGTGTGTGTGTGTGTGTGCATCTGCACTTCCATGCCAGACTTTCTCCACATCTCTGCTGGACAGTTGTCCGAGGGACCGCTTCTTTCTTTGTACTGATATATGCATCTGATTTTGTCTTCCTTTTCTTAAGTTTGCATAAATCTGAATCAGTTGGATGCTTTCAGCTGTAACAAAAGATCATGCCCATGTGGCTTAAATCATAAAGAAATTTATTACTTCACATAAGAATACCAGGGATAGTCCCTCAAGAGTTGGTCAATTCAGTGCCTCAACAGAACCACTAGGTCAGCAAAGCCATTGGGTTCCTCTTTCAATGAATATTTATTGAATGGCTATTTGTGTCTGGCCTTGATTTAGGTACATGGGATATACACTGACAAAAAAAGAAACAAAAACCTCTGTCCTTATGTCCTTATGGAGTTTACATACTGAATCTTCCTAGCTTTGTCTCGCGGTAGCACAATAGTTGCTGTAGTTCCAGGCATCACATCAGGTAGGACAACAGGGCATCTCTTCCTAAGTGTTTCTTTATCAGAAAGGATAAAGATTTCTCATTTTATCTCATTGGCCAAAATTTCCTCACTTATTTCTCTCTAAACCAATTTTTGGCAAGAGGATGGTATTTCTGTAATTGGCTTAGACTGTTTAAGATTTACCTTTTTACTGAAGCTTAAAAAAGCACTGACACCAGGCCCCACTCCCTGTTCATTTGCAGGGGTGGGCGTAGGGGAGGCTCAGGCATAGCTAATTTTTGCAAAGCTTTCAGGCCCATTCTAATTTACATCTAGTGCTGAGGTTGGTGTTCAGATGCTCTGCATAATATACTTTAGGGTTGAGAAGGTTTGGGTTTCCTTGTAGATCTGTATAATTTCATTCCTCAACTTGGGCTATGCCTCAGAAGGAGAAGGGTGCAATCTCTTGTGGCCTCCAGACCATCCCCTTTGGTTTTTTTGTCAACAGTGTTCTTTGGCGTTGGTGATTAGACCAGAGTCCTAGCTGGGCTTCCCTCAGCCTCACCCCAGGAAATCCCTAGTTGGCTCTTCTCAGCCACAGACTCCCAGCCCCTTTCTCAGGGTACCTGGGCTGACCAGTCTCCATCAGTATGTCCACCTTCCTTCAGTCCAGTTTGGTTTGGTTCTTGTGTTTTCCTCCTTTTTAAATTTTTCTAAATTTTTTTTTTATTATCACAAATAGTTTATTCATTTCCATTGTTCTTTGGGTTTCTGATAACGTTTTTTGTTTTACCTCTTTATTGTGGTATGGTTCCTGTATATTAAGCTATGCATATTTCAGGTGTACACTTTGATGACTTTTGATAGATGTATAATGTTTTCTTCCTTTTTTAAAAAAAAATTTCTTTTGTGAAATCTCTCTTCTAAAACTTTAAAAATACATATATTTACTGCAACCACTAAACCATCACAAAGATATTTATACAAAGAAAGATTTGAATAATCTTCCCCTTCCTGTCTCCATCCTCTATCGTTCCAGAAGACTGGCTCTCTGCCCGCTGTCTCTCTGTCATCAATGTTAACAGGCCCTGGCTCATCCTGCGGGTCTCTGGTGTTGGGGTGGAGTGGAGAGGAACAGACAGCAAAGGGACTGGGTTGGGAGTCAGTCTGGAATCAAAGAAAAAGGGACGGCTCATTTCTTAACCGCCACCAGCTTTTTTCCCTAACTTCTTAGTTTGAAGTAATTTTAAACTTTGAGAAGATTGTAAGATTAGTACAAAAAACTCCCATACATCCTTCACCCAGGATTCCTTACAGTTTTCCCAATTCTAATAATTTCTCTTTTTTCAGCTTTACTGAGATGTAATTGACAAATAACATACTAAGATGCTTAAAGTATATGCAGTGATGATTTGGTATGTGTATATAGACTAATTCCTTTAATATACTTTGTAGTCAGAGGAGCCAACCCAGAAGCGCACGTTCAACCCAGTAGTCACGTGGCTCTAGTCTTCTGTAACCTGGAACCCTTCCCCAGCCTTTCCTGGCCTTCTCAACTTTGGCACTTTGGGAGATCACAGACCAGTCACTTTGAGGAATGTTCCTATTTGACTTGTCCAGTGTTTCCTCATGATTAGATTCAGGTTGTACACCTTGGACCAGAATACCACGGAAGTGTTGTTGTGTTCTTCTTACCCATCAGGTAGCAATGTGATGTCAATTTGTCCCAGCACTGGTGGTGTTTATTTTGATCACTTGGTTACTATGGTATCTGCTAGGCTTATTCTCTGTAAATTAGTGAGTAACCTCTGTAATTAGTGAGTAACCTATAGGGAGATACTTTGAAATTGTGTAAAATTCCATTCCTCATCCCATTTTTACCCACTAGATTTAGCACCCAATGATGTTTCTTAACTAAAAGTATTATAATTGTCCTATGGCAATTTTCTTCTAACTTTTTTTTTTTTCACATTTGTTAGCATCGTGCTGTAAGGAAGAGCTTTCTCTTCTCCCACTGACTTGTTTACTTTTTTGTTTATGTAAGTGTGAACTCATGAACTCCTGTTTTACTTAAGGGTTGTAATGCCTTGCTATGATTGTGTATTTTGATCCTCTTATTATCCCAGTATTCTCCCAGGAGGAAGCCTCTGCAATCTGGCTTCTGTAGGTTTTGTTGTTGTAACATCTCCCTGCCATTTATTGAGCACTTCCATATTTTCTAGCCTAACAAGATGTTCCACATTTATCTTATTCTTTACATGCCCCAACCTTGTAATCAGCCTTTCTTCTCCAAGGACCCTTGGTTCCTTTAGTGGAGAATGGTATTTAGAAACCAAGATCTGGGCTCTGTGTACACAGATTACTACTGAGGTATCATCTCCCCCAGGCCCTCTCAGTAGCTCAAACTAAGAAATATATCTATGTATGTACGCACGCTTATCTCTACATCTATCTGCCTACAGGCTGAGAACTTTGAGTTCACACCAATACCTCCCATTCCACCCAGCAGCACAGGGTTCATCCTAGTCCCTCCACTCCCATCCCTCTGCATATTTGTATCTCCCTTCCCCATTAGTGAGAATCTTGGCTTCCTTTGGCCTCTAGGTTTCAACCTATTTGTTCAATTTCCCTATGTAACCAATCTCCTGATCTCCATCAAAATCAAAAGGGCCAATCAAAAGCCTTCCTCATGAAGTCGCCAACCCCTGCTGGCTGCTCTTCCCACACTTCAGCATCCCCCCTGTGGCCCACTTGTTGCCCTGCTACCTCCCTTCTCAGTTTGCCTTTCACATGCTACCCTGTGCCTCTGGGAAACCCTCTCCTGGCGTTCCTTGAACACATAAAAGCACTCAAGTCTTGTTGTTTTAGTTTCAGTATATTTAACTCTGTTCCTCACTGACAGTCACTTGTAGCAGAGTGACTTGTTTCATTTTATTTTTGCCAAGATTCCCAGGATTTAGGGCTGAAGTATATAGACTGCAAGGTTAGTATCTATAGCCATGAAAGAATATTTGCTTCTTGCTTTTGATTTTTTATATGGACAACTAGCAGCACAGTGTGGCCACTTACTACGTGCTGATTGGGTGGAGCGCTTTGCAATTCTGCTTAAAAACTAATTAAGTTACTGCTTAACTTGTACCCTTCCATGATCTTTTCTTCCCCCTGGGCCTTTTCTACCATTGGAGACACATCTATGGAAAAAGCCTCTGCCTTTGATTTAAAGGCAAAGATCCTATTAATTTGCTTCATTCATTCATTCATTCATCCAGTCATTCATTCACCAAATATTTATTGAAGGCCTGCTATGTGCCTAGGGCTGCCCATGGTAAGATGGGCTCCCCTGCTCAAGCTGTCTCTCTGAAATTTCTTGTTCTTCATTCTGCACTGGCCTCTATTTGCTGCTTGGCCGATTCAGACTACCAGGGTGTGTGAAGAGGGGAGAGTACAGGAAGTAGGTCCTTGTGAGCCAACCAGTCCCCTAGTGGGGAGGGGAACCACCCCCTCAGAGCCACTTTCCCTTCCTCTTGGGCTGTCAGCTTCTCCAGGCACACAAGCAAGTCACAATCTCAGACAGCCCCACAAAAACAGGGTGTTTACCAGCTGGGGTATTTCCATTCTGGCTTCTGGGGATCTTCAGGAGGGGCAGGAGGGGAAGGAAAGAGAGCACAGGCCCCACACCTACTCATGGCTGCTGGAACTGAGTTCTGGTCCTCTGCCCCTCTCTCCCCATTTCCCACTCCTTCCTCCCATGAAGGTCTCTGCTTAGGGGTCCAAGACCTCAGGAGGAGCATGTTCTGAGACCCGGAAGCATGGCAGAGGCCAGCTTGTTTGCACTGTGGGTCATGGGTTCTCACGGGGACGTGAAGGCCTGAGCAAGGCGTGGGCCACAGCTGCGAGTCACCTTGAGTGACTGTGATGCTATCTAGGCCTAACGGTTTCCTTCGGGCAGGCACTTCCGCCCTCCTGTTTGTGAAGGCAGAAACCTGTGCCGGGGCAGCCCCATTCTGAGCAGAAAGGAGGACTAGGTGGAGGCAGAAAGGAAAAGGCCTCGTGAGTCAGAACTAGCAGATATGAAAAGACCATGCTCCCATCACCAAATCAGTCCTGCACCTTTAAAAAGAAGAAAGGGGGAAAAAAAATCACAAGCACAAGATAACACTGCAAGATACCAGGAAACTTCCTTTCTTGCTGTCAGTTCTGCCCTAGTGCCCTCCCCTGTGGGGCATTCCTGGGAGTGGAGGCCCCATTCACTGGGCCCTAGAATGCCTGGCAATAAAAGAAATACTGGGTTCCAATTCATTTGAGCTTGGACATGAGGCTAAGAGTTATAAAAACAGCTTCTCTTTTTCAGAGTGCCTACTAAACTATATAGGTGAGGCAAATGAGGGTCAGAGAGGTTAAGTGACTTGTCCAAGAAACACAGCTGGAAAGTAGCAGAGCTAGAGTTCAACTTGCAAGCTGTTTCTGAAATTAAGGATTTTGCCTCTATGTTCAATTGAGTTAAATGAACTAGAAAACCCCTTGTCATTAGGGTTGTTAGTGTTTTAGAAAGTCAGGCCTTAGAGGATTCTACAGGAAGGAGGCCATGTTCTAAGGCCCAAAGCAGCAATCTATGTACCTGACAGTGCAAGGGTGGTGTCTCCATGAGGAGCAGAATCAGGGCAGTTTTTTGTTGTATGAGCAGACTCTCAGCTTGTTTCCTTTACTTGTTTGCCCATATATCTCACTTCATAGAGCTCCCCATCACCTGACCCACTGTCCCTTTCCCAGGGTGAATCAGGTCAGGTTTGGGGTAGGGCTGGGGGTGCAAGAACCCTGCAGAAAGTCGCAAAGGAATGCCTGCCAACCAGTCCCCTTCACACTCACAGGTGTCTGAAGGCGTTTCTCCTCTTCCTCTCTGGGTGGGGTCGGGGGAATCCTGGAGGGACACCTAGGGTTGGTGGTCAGTGTATAAACTTGTAGCAGAGAAAGAAGCTGCTCCAGATTTCAGTTCCCCTGTCCTTCCCATGCAACTTTGGTTGTTTTTTTTTTTTTTTTTTATCCTCTTTGCTGCCCAGAGAGCTGGGATGGCCCTTGGGGAGGGTTGCTAAACTGGGCCTATGGGAATCGGATGTTCATGATCTTGCCCTTTACTCTGTTTCTTACAGTACACTTAGGAATAGCAAAAAGGCTCTTTAGCAAGAAGCTTGTGGGAGCTGAAATTCCGCAAAATCGAATGCATCAATCAAATCAAGGGGAGAGGGAAAGATATACTGCTGCAGGGAGCCTGGATAGCTTTGCTTGGATTTCTTATTTATCTCCTCCTCCTCTTCATGATACACAGATGAGAGATGGATAGATTGATAGAGGAAATGAGAGGCGGAAAGTCAAAGAGACACCAGAGGGAAAAGTGGTCGACTCCGTCCCACACTGAGAGTTGATGGCACTGTCCGAACAGCCCTCTTCTGGGGCCGTGAGAGAACACGGACACATCAACCAAGGAAAGGCCTCACTCTCCGCCTAGGATCGCCAGGAAAACCAGGTGCGCGGTGAATGCAATTTTTTTTAATGACGTAAAAAAGAGTAGGTATGCACATAAAAGAAGTAAATAGAAAAGAGGGGAGATAAGAATGAAAGAACGACTCTAACTTTAGGGGAAGAAAAAGAAGGAAGGCATGTTAAAGGAGGTAGAGGTTGAGAAGGACGGACACCCAGGCAAAGACCAGGGTCCTGGAGGAACTTCGCGAGAAAGAGGGGCCAGGCGGCTGTCCCATCCCCATGTTTGGGCAGATTAATGGAGTCGTGGCTCCCTCGCTTGAGTCCTGCCTCGGGAGGGGACAGTATCTGTTTAGATTTGTGTCTAAATTTAAACCCTGATCGCCGGCCTCCTTCCCCCGCTCCCCACCCCTTCCCCTCCCACCCTCCCTCCCTCGCTCGCTCCCTCCTCCTCCTCCTCCTTCCTCGTTCTCATGCGCAGGGCCGGGGGGCCGGGGCAGTCCCACAGCCAGCGAGCCGGGCGCGCCGCCGCCCACTTGCGCCGTGCCCGCCGCCGCCGAACCTGGCCCGGGCGGGAGCCGAGCGGATAGCGGGGATCGCGAGCCCCGGCCCGAGCGAGGAGCGCGCGCAGCCGCCGCCGAGTCGGCACCTGGAGGACATGGAGGTAACGCAGGCGGTGGCGCGCGGGCGGGTCGGCGATCGGGCGGGCAACGGGGCGCACCGGGCTCATCGCTGCCACCCAGGGGCACGGCGAACGCTCGCCGCTCCCACGCCTCCCGACCAACTAGGGAGACTCGCCTCTGGTCCTACCTAGGGGACCCCTCCCGGCAGGCAGGCAGGGCTCGGCAGGGGAAGACCTCGGGGAGAGGGGAAGGGCCTTCCCAGGGGTCCAGGTATTTTGCTTAGGGACTTAAATGTTTCGGGGCGGGAGTGGTGGTGGTGGTGGGAAGTTAGGTGCAGCCAACTTTGTAAATGGGCAAACGTGTGAGCAAAAAAGTCAAGAAAGCAGAAGCCGCTGGGTCTGAAGAGATGGGTACTGAAAGAGAAACAGTACTGTTAACGTGAAGCTCTTCTTTGCCAGTCTGTGGGCTTCCTATTCGATGAAGATTGGACTCTTTCCCCCGATGAGTCTGGTCGCCCTCTTACTTCTCAAGTCCCGCTTCTGTCTGTCACATCTTCTTACAGAACTTTCTGAAAAACTCCCCTCTTGTCCAAATGGCACTGTTTCTGATCAAACGTGAGACTCCCTTGTATGTCCCTGCGTGTATGGGGGTGTGCCTGCCACATCTGTTGGGGCACAAGGGTGAGGCCCACCACTGCTCTGCATAGGATTTTCCTGGGACCGTTCCAACGACAGTGGGATCTAGGAACCACCCTCCAGTGGAGGAGTGGCTGGGTGTATTCCCCTCCTCCCTGCCTTCTCCACATCTTGAGGTTGCCATAGATTTCCCCCTTGAAACTGAGACCTGACATTTAGCCCTAAGCCAGTCTTAGCGGGACTTGGGCTTGCTTGTGAAAAGAAGAGAAGGTGCAAATGTCATCTAGCTTCCAAGGTGATTCCCACCCTTTTCAAAAGCTGAACCGCTCCTCCCAAGGCTGTGGTCAGCACCGTCAAGATTCATAGTCAGTTCTGCTAGTTCTTCCGGTGTCCGGCTCTACACTGGAGCTCTGGTTGGCTCTTCTAAGCTAATCTACTGCTTGGCCTTCAAAGTACTATGACTTCTCTGCAGTAAGTCTGTCCTAAGCAGTTGCGTTCAGGCATCCAGCTCTACCAGTTGCTTCAAGGACCAGGGATCACCTTCAGGGAGGCTTTATAAAGTTCAGGGGACAGTGGGATCCACCAGGAGCTAGGACAGACCCTCTGTAGAAACACCTGTAAGCCAGGGCAGATCAGGACTGGGAAAGGGTGGGAGGGAACACAGCAGTGAGTGTTCACGTCTACTCAAAGATAGCCCAGAGCAACAAGATCCTCTCTGGCTGGCTATAGCTTTAGCGCAAGGGAGGGAGATGACCTAGGGGACACCCACAGGCTGGGTGAAGTTTCCTGAAGAAGTTGCTTTAGGAGTGGGTTTCCTCCTCTGAAAGAGTGCACCCTGCTAGAGTTGTGGTATGATCTAGGATCCTCTAGTCTCTTGCAGAAATGGATGGGAGATAAGGACTAAGCAAGTGTTAGTCTTAAAAGCAGGTTGCTGCTTGAGGGCCAAATACAAGGTTGAACTTTGGTGTAGGAAGACACGAGGGACTCCTTTCAAAGGTACTTTCTTCTCCATCAGTTGAGGAAGGAACAGTGTGTGGCAGAGGCCCTGAAACTGTCACCCAAACAACTTCCTGTGTGACTCGGTGGGGTAGGGGGGAGTGGAGCATGAAAAGAGAAGGTCCTCCAGTCTACAAACCGAGATGCATAGTCATTGATGGGGGATTCTGCCGAGATGGGGGCATTGCTCAGCCAGCCAGGAAGCCTGTCAGTTTGCACTGGGTCTGTACAGGGCATGGATTTGCTGGTTCACGGTGACTACTTTTGAAGTTTCTTTGTCAAAATGCCTGAAAAAAAGAACTGCAACTGTTAGCACTGGTAAAGGAAGTAAAGAGGAAACCAAAAGGCTGGGGAAGTGTCGATTCTTAGCCAGGAAGTAAACTTTTCGTGGTGGGGCGTGATATGCAGGAGTGGAATTTGGGAATTCCTGAAAAATCTCTGAGTAAAACCCTGTGTTGGGAAGTGAAACCCACTTTTGAGAAATGAAGGGACCACTGTATTTAGTGAGAAACTGAGTTCTGTTACTTCCAAGTATTAGGAATTTAAACCAGGCCAACAAGACTTACTCAATATTCATTCTCTAGAACCCATTTACCTATTGGAAGTCTTTGGGAAATCTTTTCTTTTTTTAAGTTACTGTTACCAATAATATCAATCATTCCTTCTGCCCTCATTAAGCCCTGTGGAGTAAACAAGATAAGGACACCTTTTAAAAGCTCCCAATAGGGAAAGTGAGACTATTATTTCTTGTCATGTATATATTTTGAAATGCATAAGTGCCAAAGGTACGGCTGTTGCAGACTGTAAGTTCTACAGTATTTCAGTATTTCAACGTGAGACTCAAAAGAAGTCTTGAAAGAAAGGTGGGTGGTGAGGAGGAGAAGGCATAAGGAAAGAGTACAGGGAGAACATGCCAGCTTTATGCAGGAAAGTAGGCCAGTTAGCTGGAGAGGAAGGTGGGGAAGCGAGAGAAAAAAAAAAAAATGAAAGTAATAAGATAAAAACCACAGGGCCTCCGAGTACAGTGGATGCTGGCCAAGTGGATGAGTGGGAGCTGGAATTCAATCCATCTGGAAGAAAGGGTTACTTTTCCTTCATGCAAATTCTCCTTGCCTAGCTGTGCCCCGAAGGGTTGCCTTATTACAGTTCAGACAGAGGCCAGCTGCAGCCCTCAAAGGCCAGAGAGGGGATGGCCCAGGATTCTGCTCCATGGATAGCAGGAAGCTGAGTGGTCTTGAGTAAGACGGTGGCCACGATGTAGCAGGGCTGATATGGCAGAAACACCAGTTCATGGAGTGAGCAAGGAAACTGGACGCAGGAGCTTCTTAGAATCCAGGCATACTCTGACTTTGAGAGAGAGCAAGAATAAAAAAGATGGAAGAGTAAAGACCACGTGTAGTAGGAGAAGCCAGAAATGCCTTCCATGTTCGAACTCGCCAGGGTACCCAGAAGAGCAGAGTTCTCCAAGATGCCAAGGAGAATGGCAGTACCCCTTTTACGGCTGTATAAGCCTTCTGTAGGCAGGGACTATCTTATTGGTCGTTAGCTCTCCAGAGATTAGCCTAGAATATAATTGCATAATTTCTTGAGGATAGTTTGCTTAATAAGTGAATTAACAAACAGGGAACTCCTTCCCTTCTCAGTCTGCAGGTCGAATATCTCCACCTCAGGAAGCCTTCGCTGATGCCCTCAGACTCTACAGCACTCTCGGGGCACCTTGTTCAAACCGAATTAGTGTACCAGGCAGAACTGTAACTGTCTGCTTACCTGGCTCTCTCTCTGGAAAATTCCTCAAGGGCGGGGTCCATCTTATATATCTAGGGCCTGATGGCACTCAAATGCTTGTTGAATGAGTAAATAAATGGTTGAAAACGGGAGAAAAGTCAGATTTTTTAAAAACAAGGTTTAGGTGTGTTGGTTTTGATTGTTCCGAGCAGGAATGTCCAGCACTCCATGAGACGTACAGGCCTCTTACGATGAAAATATGATTCTTCTCTAGAATAATTAATAGGTGAAGTTACTCTGGATAGGAATCCGAAAGAGAGAAGTGTCAAGAAAGAGCTGGAGACTTAGGATGTTGAAATTAAACTAATATTCTCAGTTGCTTAAATATAAATGGTAGGCACTACCAAATAGCCTAAGAGCCCTTGAACAAGTTTAATTTTCACTGACCAAAGTCTTCATTTGTTCAATGAAATAATAGACACGTGGAAATTCAATTTGTCACCGAATAGATGGAAACAATGAGCCCTTCTCTCTGAGGTCGCTCCTTTCCAAATATTGTTTGTCATTCATCCATTTATTCAGTATTTATGGAGCATTTATTACCTACTAGATCTTGTCAATATTATTGAGCTATCATGCCTTTCCATCCTCACAGACTGTCAGTATTACGGATGGTGAGAGAGAGAAAGAGTTTATCCGTATACATACTGGTACATATGATGGTCATTTTGTAACCTACTTTTTCGATGACAATCTTTTTACTTCATTGAATATTTTCTACCACAGCTTCACCAACAGCCTTTGCTGGTTTTAGACCCACCCTCTCACTGAGCCATAGGTTGGCTGCTAGCTGGAGCCTAGGATTATTAGGGATTGCTTGGCCTCTGGGAGCTGGAGTTTGGCTCAGTGTACTTGCGGGCCTGCCCGAGTGCCCCCCACGTTCCTGTCTGGCTCCCGCTCTGTGGGGCCCTCAGAGCAACCCTGGCTTTCCCTGAGCAGATACTTGCATTCACTGGACCGCAATGACAGGGGGAAGTTCTGGGAGGTGGACTGGAAGGGCCCAGGCACTATCACGGGAGGGGGCGAGCGTGCATTCCTGGAGAGAGTCAGGTTTCAGAGCTGATCCACAGCGTGGCTTCTCACAGCCAGGCCAGCCAGATCCTGGCGGGGCGCAGTTCCGTGGGAAATCTGAACGCTGGCGGCTCGGCAGCCTAGTAATCTTATCAGGGCCTCAAGAGAACATTTTGGTTCCAGAGAAATCTGAAGGCAGATCTGCCTTCCTCAGGTTTTATGTTTGCATAGCCAGCTTGACCACCTCCAGTCAACTCATTAGCTCTAAACATCTCAAAGCTCTGGGTGGAATGAACTGATCTCTAACTGGCACATTGTAAAGGAGAAAAGGAGACACAAGAGAGACTGAGGCTGCCTGGGGATTTAGGGACCATTGGATCTTTGGAAGGTCAACAGTTGTAATTGTTCTCTCATCGGGGGAGTAGTTCAGCTTAAACCTTAAGGAATAAGATGGTCAGTTTCATCACAAAAACTATCCACCTTGTGTTTGGCCTTTAGAGTGTTATGTAGACATTTTTAATCTCTTTGTGCAAAAGAAGATACAGTGAAACTGCTAACACAGTACTAAGCCTTGGTCACCAGCATCAGCCTCATTGCTCTAGGCCCTGCAGGACCTCATCGCCCCAGTGGATGTAGCTGAACCAGGCCTGGAGGGCGCTGCCCTCAAACCTTGGCCTTTTGGAGAGTGAGCTCCCCATCTTTCTCCTTTTGGGTTTCCTGAACATCTGCGTCCTGGGCATTGTGGGAAATGACTGCTGAACCTGTGCGGCTCACCTGGAAGGTCTCATTTGGGTGGGTCAAATCTTATCTGAAGGGAAGGGGCTCCAGCCACTGCAACTGCAAATCCCAGTGCCTCCCTGGGAGAGGTGAGATGGGCATACAGGACCCTTACCTCCATAAGATACCCACCTAAGATGCCGTCAGAGCCCATTCTTAATGGGTAGCTTTGAGGACCCCAGGCTGGGAGCGCTGAGATGTTTCAGAGATTGGAGCTGAACGTTCTCTCCTCTCAAGATGTCCCCAGCCCTTAATTTTGAACCTACTTGCACCATATCAGGGCCACCCTCCTGGCCTTGGGCTAGCAATCACAGCCATCTTCCAGGCAGGATCTTCTATATCGATCGATATCAGTTCATATTTACAATTCAATTCATAGCCACGCACCAGCTCTTCAGTTAGGTCCAGCAGACACATGTAGAGGCCGTACTGCCTGCCAGGCAGCAGAGATACAAAGATGAATGTTTTACCCTGCTGCTCCTTGAAGCGCCTAACAGGTGTCAGCAGAACAGGGGGTTGAATTCACGTGGATGGTGGAGAGGTGTCATACCCAGCCTGGGTCCCGAGGGGCTTCCTGTGACAGACGGTGTCGAAGTGGAGTCTGCAGAGATAAATAGGAGTTTACCAAGTGCAGAAAACCAGGAAAAGCTTTCCAATCAGGGAACTGAGAGCACGCGCCATTGCTAGAAACAACATGGTGTGAGTTACGAGCAGCTTGTTTCTGGAAGATAAAGCAAGATAAAGGTATCTGAAGTTGGGAGCCTAGATGGGGGATACAGAGAAATATAAGTTACAGTTTCTACCATAAAAGGAGCTCACTTCTGTTTGAGGAAGCAAGATAAATACATATGACACAACATAAAAAAACACAACATAGTATCTTGATAAGCTCCCAGGTGTGTGGGAGTTCAAATTCAGCTGCTCTAATGGGAGCTAGAGAAAACTTGCTTCCTCTGCTGGGGATTCCCCCGACAAGTGTGGCTCCTCCCAGGCCTCCTGGCAGTCCTGGGGGTGCACAGCTAACAGGGGATTTCACCCCAGTGATTAGCACGCTCTGCCTGGGTGGGCGTGGGGAGGATCTGCACCTAAATGCTCTTACTGAAGAAGTCCATTTGAAACAGGCTCCAGGCCCCAAGGGAATGCCTTTAGTTGAGCTCACCCAAAGCCACCCCCAAGGCCCTCTTACCTCCTCTGACAGAAAGAGGCCTCTGGGAATAAACCCCATTCACATACAAACATCTCCTCTTTCAATTCACACCTCCTCTTGCAGCCCCACTCATTCTTCCCACTGTGGTCGCACATCCTGTGCATGCTCCAGAAAGCCAGCATTTCTCTTCTTTGTCCAAAGGCATGGCAGGGACAAACCGAGGTGGGCCCAGGAGCCGCAGTCAGCTGCCTGCATCAGCCCAGTCTGGGCCCAGCAAAAACAGCACAAAAGAAACGAGAAGTTGAGCCCTGTGGTTGCTGTTACACAACCCAGGCACCCACACCAGGGGTCAAGGAGGATTCATGTCTTACAGCATCCCGCAGAGGGCTTCAGGCCTCCTCGGGGCCTCCTCCCTAGACCCCACTCACAATAGCACACAAGCTAGACGGATAGTGCTGCCACCCTGATGGGGCCACCCTCCTATCCCACGACCACCCACCGCCCCTGTCTCTGAAATACATTCCCAGGCGTCAGGTCCCTGGCTTATCTTGCGTTCAAGATACGTTTTGATAGATAGTGGGAAATCCATTTCTGAGCATCCACACTGATGTCAGTGTGAGGAAAACCTAGACTTGCTGTCATGGTAACCACTACCACTTGAATGCCTACTGTATACCGATGTTTTGCATGTAAATTTATCTTTTTAATCCTCATGAAGTCCTATTACATCTGTTTTCTAAATGAGGATGTTAAGGATTCGATATGATTAAATTGTGTGCCCAGGGTCTAGAAGGTGATGACCAGAGCAGCCCTGATTTGGACCCACCTATTAGACGGGATCCTATGGCCTCTGTTCTTTCTCCTGCACTGGAGGGGCTCTGGCTGTCCCCACAGTATGGGCTCACAGGGAGACCTCAGGCCCCTCAACTTGGCCAGTCCTCCTCCAGCTCAGGCCCAGGCCATGGTGGCGGCCAGGCGGCTCAAGGCTTGGGGCTCCTGAGGTCTGGCACAGAGTTGTTCTGAGCCCTCATCCACACATCTGGGAGGTTTCTGAAAAGCTCCACTTGTGTCTCTGGTTGAAACAAGTGCCGACATCTATGGCAAAAAGGAAGTTTACATAAAAATTCGTTTTTATGGTTTAGAGTTTTGAGAATGAGAAAGAATATTAACAATTTCTCCCATTCCCTTCATTTTAAAGATGAGGAAACTAACATAAGTGCTGGTCACACTTAGAGTCAATTAGTGGCGAAGTCAGAACGAAGATGAAGGTCTCCCAGCTCCCAGCACAGGAACCTCCCTTCTGCAGGGCGCTGTGATCCATGTGTTTGTCAGCTCATAATTACTTGATTGCCTCTGCCATTTCTGTATATTGTCTTCTGGAGGCTTTCCAAGTCCACACCAGTGGAACTCCATTTTCTAGGTTTTACCATTATTGGGGGCAGGGGGTGGTTAGCTAGGAGAAGAGAGGAACAACTGTTATTATCTCATTGTTTTAATCAATAAGTAACAGGAGACCTCAGCTGAGCCTGAGAGGGCTGCACCCCGACCTCATCCTACCAGCCTTCCTTTCTAGAATGTGACCCTCAAGGAGTCATCTTGGGGGAGCCCTTGGCCCACATTGCTTCGTCATGCCTGAATCCCCTCACAAAGTCCTGAATCGAAGTACTTGAGAGAAGAACAAGGATGACTCCAAGCCCTTGTGTTTCCTGGGAGAAATAAACGGGAGACTCAGGGACAGCAGAGCGCCAGGCTGCTGCAGGATGAATGCTGAAGTGCTGCCCAGGTGGGCGTCTGCAGCCAGAGGAGCTGGCCGATGCACGCATTTGCTAGGACTGCCATAACACATTGCCACAAACAAGGTGGCTTAAAACGACAGAAATCTATTCTCTCACAGTTCTGGAGGCCAGATATCTGAAATCAAAGTGTCGCAGGACCACATTCCCTGTAGAGGCCCTAGGGGACAATCTTGTGGCTTCTGGTGCTTGCTGGCTTGCTTGGCTGGAGGCCACTCCCATCCTTGCCTCCCGTTACTTCACCTTCTCTTCTGAGTCTCTCACAGGGACATGTGTCCTAGGATTTAGGACCCATACTGATAATCCAGGATGATTTCCTCATCTCAAAATCTTTAACTACATCTGCAAAGACCTTTTTACTAAATAAGGTAACATTAGCAGTTTCCAGAGATTGGGAAGTGGTCCTGTCTTTTGAGAAGGGGGGGCAACCATTTAGCTCATGACAGCAGGCAACCTGCTGTCTGTGATAGGAGTAGGGGACTTGGGGCTTGGTAGGGTCAATTCTTGGTTATTTCTAGGCTATATTGTGACACTCCTCCCCCTACTGCCCTGTGGGTGAATTGCCAATGAATATTCATTGATTCCTGTGGTGGGACTAATTTCCTGCCTCTGGGGTAGCCCACATACGCCCATGTGTTCATGGGTCACGCCACCACCCTTTCCGTTCAGAGCTACAGCTGGGAGAGAAGGTCTACAGGGTGCTGTGGAGCCTTTCCAGGAGCGATGACCTGTTCTGGTCCTTTTCCAGTGAATAACTATGGCCAGCAGGCTGGGAAGAGCTACCTAAGATTCCAGGATCATCTCCACCTTCAGAAAGGATTGCTCCTAACAAGATTATAGAACTACATTTTATCCGATCTCATTTGATATCAAGTGTTATCAAATACCTTATCAAATTATCAAATACCTTATTCACACATTCATTCATGTGCTAAGCAGCTACCAAATGAGAATTTATAAGACACAATACCTGCTCTCAAGACCCATATAGTCTGGAGGAGGAGAGGGGGACAGAAATGGAAGCAATGGTTACAGAATAATGTGACTGGATCTTTAAGGGCAGTGAGGACGCAAGTGAGGACGAGGGACTGTAGCAGTCCAGGCAAGCTAGCCTTTCTGTAAAACAACTCCACACGGTCTTAGTGGCTGAAAACGACAAAGGCTTGCTTCTCATTCACGCTACATGTCCACCCAGGCTTGGCTCCATGTCATTGTCCTCCCTCTGGGACCCAGGTTGACGGTGCAGCTGTCAGTTGTCACAGCAGAGGGAGGGAAGGTCCTTGGAGGGCTTGTCCCGGCCATGGCTCTGACCTGGAAGGGTCGGAACTAGCCACATCAACTCAACCACAGGGATAAGGAAGTACAGTCCTCCCACGTGCCCCAAATGATGAGAGCTAGAAATATTTCATAAACATCATGTATGTCCTGGTGGAATCTCAGAAGACTTCACAGAGCAGATGAACTGTGAGCTGGGTCTTGAAGTAAGACTATCTTCCCGGCTGACAAAGGTGAGAAGGCTGAGGAGGAAAGCATTTATCTCTGCCATTCAGGGCTCACTCCCTTGAGACTTACACAACTCTTGTGGTCAGAGATGTCCTTCCTGATTACAACGAGAGCTGCTTTGCCAGCACAACGAGTGTTTTTAGTGATTTCCGTTGTTCTTCATGCTTTGAGGTGTGATTAGGAGGGGCAGGTAGGTTTGAAAAGGAAGTCAGGGGGTGAATATATGCCCTATTTGTATAGGTAAACGTATCAATGAAACACAGACATGTCATGGGGTGCCGCTGTTTAAAATGTTTCCCAAATATCTTAGCCCCAGAACAGCCAACTCCCTAGACCATGCCATCAAGAGAGACAGCTTATAGGCATCCTTTTTGATTGGAAGTGCTCCACATAGTGAATAGAGAACCTGTGCCTTTTTCTACATGCAGTTACACAACACTTAGAATTGCCTTTCCCCCCCCATAAGCCCATACATAAGCTCTGCCCTTTCTGCCTATGAAAAGGGTCAGTAAAAGCCCACCTCTGAATAATACTGGAATTAGGCAGTGGAATTTGAAGGAAGTGGGAACACCAGGCTGTCCTCTGCCCTCTGTTCTTTTTAGGTTTCCTTTGTTGTGTGATTGCATCTGGGATAGGTCAAGGGGTGTGCTGTGTAGAGAGATAAACCACGAGACCTGAGTTTAGGTCCAGAATCAGTAACTAGCCTTAGGGTCCTGGTTGGTCCCTCCATCTGTGAAACTGGTACCTGCATTACCTACCTTAATAGGGCTATTTTGAAAAAGAAATAAAATCATGCATGATAAGATAATTTATGAAAGTACTTTGGAAAGGTAAAATATCCCATAAAGTCATGGTGCTATGATTACTAATGTTTATTAGAGAGATATTGTGCAAAGTTGTAATAATCCCGAGTGTGTCCTTTTTTTTTTCCCGAGTGTGTCTTCTGTAAGAACATTCTGGTGTTTTCTTTGCCTAATTGAAGGTGTCAGGGGGAGGGAAAGAAGGTGACATCGGTGAATATGAATGAAACTAAGGCTTCCGTTATAGACCAAAAAGGACGCACAAAAGAGACTCTAACCTGAGCAGCAAGGAAAAGACTTTACAATTCTCTCACACTTTTTTTTCAAAGCATTTCCCATATCTCTTGAGTTAAACCGTAAGCTCTAAAAAATCCCCATCACTGGCCCTAGGATCCTACGATGAACACAGTGCATTTGAGCCTTGAACAACATGGGTTTGAACTGCATAGGTCCACTTAGACTCGGGTTTCCTTCACTAAGCACATCGTACTACGGTAGGTACTACACGATCCACGGTTGGTTGAATCCTTGGGTTCAGAACCTTGGATATGGAGGGTCATCTATAAAGTTATACATGAATTTTCACAGATTTTCCACTTTGGAGGAAGGGGGTGTTTCTAACCCCCTCGTTTTTCAAGAATCAGCTGTGTATTCAACATAGCCTTTTGAATGAACACAGGAATGCGTCATATTGCTTCATGGAGGGGCAGCATGATGTAGGGGTTAAAAGCACAGATTCAGGAGCCGAACAGCTGGGTTTGAATCCCAACTTTGTCAGTTACTAGCTCCTGACTTCTCTGTGCCTTGGTTTTCCCATCTATAAAATGGAAGTAACAATAGTACCTGCATGATTGATTGGGTTGTTGAGGCTTAAATGAATTTATACAGCTGTAGCTCGGTATCCGTGAGGGATTGGTTCCAGGACCCCTCTCTCAAATTGATTCTGTGGATGCCAAAGGCCTTATATGATATGGCATAGTATTTGCATATAAACTACACATATCTTCCTGTATACTGTAAATCACCTTTAGATTATCTGTAATACCTAATACAATGTAAATGCGGTGGATGCTGACGTGTGGCAAATTCAAGCTTTGATTTTTGGAACTTTCAAAAAAAATTTTTTTCCTGAATATTTTTGACCCACAGTTGGTTGAATCTAAGGATATAGAACCCATGGATATGGAGGGCTGACTGTATTTGTGTAGAGTGCTTAGAACAACGCCTGGCACATATGTGTGATATGATTGTTTGTTTAAGAAATAAGACGGTTTTTTTATAGTCATTTAAAAGAGAATGGTCTCTTTTGCTGTTGGTGCAGCTTTGACTGGGACCCAGGAGGGACAAGAGGACACCTGAAGTTCTCCAGCCTGAGAGTGTTTGGGGAGATGAGTGGGTAGTGCGCAGCACGTGCTGACCTCTGCTGGTAGAGCTCTGGGACTTCTGTATGTGGTTGGTCCTTGGAGGCAGCGCTGGAACGGTACCCACATAAGTTCAGCGTAGAACCAGGAAAATGTGGATGGGGGAGCCTTAGGCCCAGAATAGCAAATCCCACCTGCAGGCTTACAGAGCATCCAGAGTCTTCAAGAAGAAGAGAATATCATTGGCTCAATAAATGCATTTCAGGAGCCAGGTTCACCCTGGTAGAGCGGGTGACGAGAGGAGCAGGAAATGACAAGAGGACAGTCTGACTGAAGTATGGCTTCCCTTCCTCTTCCTCCTTCTCGCTTGCTTCCCTTGGGTACCTCTTCCCTGACCTGTCCTCACCTTTCACATCTGCATGGGAGTCCCCTGCTGGAGAGCTGGACAGGGTGGGGCTCTATGATTGCAAAGACAGCTGCAAGAATTGGAGAAGAAGCTAACCATTCAGAGCCCATCTCAGCTGACATCAGTCCCGAGCTTCCTGCTAGGCTGAAGGAATTGAGTGCCTTCATACGCCAACAAGGGTATTCTGATTTCTCAAATAGTGAAGGTTGCTCAACCTGCTCTGAATTCATCTTGCCAGAGTAATTACATGTATTGCAAAGGTTTTGTTTTTGGCTTTTGGTTTTGGGATTTTGTTTTTGGTTTTTTGGCAAAATGAACTCAGGGCCGGTTGAGCTACCTTGCCCCTAGCATACCATAGCTTCATTCTGCATCCATCCCAGGTCTTTCCTCGGGGAACTCTCCAGGGACAGGCCACCGGGCTCTGTCCTTGGCCCTGGCTTGTTAAACATTTTTGTTAATGACTTGGATGAAAAATAGAAAGAAACCAGATGACCCACAGCTGGGATACTTAATATGATACATGACATACTCAAGTTCAGAATGATTTATATAGGATGGGATGCTGGGCCAAAACCAACATAATGAAATTAACCAGGGATGAACGTCAAGTCTTCTGCTTAGCTTTGGTATGTCAGGCACCGGCGGTGTAGGGCAGACCTGGCTTGGAAATACACGCTCATGTGTTCAGTCAATTCCACAAACGTTTATTGGGCTCACCGTGTGAAAGGTGCTGTCTGGATTCTCAGAGGGAGTCAGATATAAAGATGGTATCTCAATAAGCTGAAGGTTTAGTAGTGGTGGTGGGAAGTGATGTGATGTGTCTCCAAATAAATACAGGGCACAGGGTATGAAGCATCATGTAAGTGACAAGACCACAGGGCTGGGGGACTTTCTGGGAGCCAGGTGATGCTGAGCTGGTACAACTGGAGAAGGCTTTATGAGAGAGGGTGACTTCAGAGTGGGCACTGAAAACCAGGAAGATTTTTTTTTTAAACAGGTGGCAATAGTGAAGAGGCAAAGAAGTAACGGTAGTGGGCAGTTAACGTGACGAATGGAGGGGCAGAGGGGAGGTATGAGTAACCTGTGTGGCGAAAACGGAGGGTGTGCACACATGCGTGCATGGGGATGGGGAGAGGAGGGCTCCACTGCCGAACAGAGGATGAAACTAGACTGTGTGCCGACCAGAAAGCGCCAACGATGTGGACTTTCATCGAAAGAGGAGCTCCCGGGATCAAAGGAGCACTAGGGGCCTGTTCATCTGGCCCCAGTGTATAGGATGAATGGGTGGGGAGACTTCAGAGGCCGAAATACCAATTGATACGCTAAAGCACCAATGAGAGGGGACCTTGAGATTGGAAAGGCAGAGAAGTTGTAGAATAAATTGAGGCAAGGATCCTTATTATTTGGTATTTATGGGGAGGCTGCTGGAGGGTAGGGGTTAGAGGGAAGGTAATCAGAGTGACTGCATTTTCATTCTGGGAGCAGGGAGAAGAATTGTGCTGGTTTGGGAGGAGGAGAGCCTGGGTTTCGTTGAGACCATGGCAGGATATTCAGAATTGGAAGTACGGAACCGGAGTGTGGAGGGGCATTGGGCTGAGATGAGGTTCAGCAGCCATCTGCACAGAAGTGGTCTCTGCAGCCGGAGCAGTGCGAGAGCAGGCCGAGGACAACACCGTGGGCATCCTGCACATCGGAGGAACATCTGAACAACTAAGGACAGTGAAGGAGCAGTTTATGTGCAAAGGGTTGGGAATTTAGCTGACCACAAACTTCCCATAAACTAACACTTTTCTCTTGGAAAAAAAAAAAAAATAAGACTCAATCCCAGGCTTTATATCCCACAAGTGTAGGATTTCAAGTTTTGGATCCTGCCCAGGTGACCTCCCCAGGACTCTCTGTACTCCTATCTCTGTTCCCCAACCCTCTCTCAGCTCTGAGCTGTCACCCAGGGGCTGGGATGTGGTAGCTGAGATACAGAGAGAGATTGGAGGGAGAGAGGACAGAATTATTTATCCATCGGGCAGAGATCTTCTAAGTGCTTTTAGTGGCGATCAGGTCATGGGTCCCACCCACATCGGATAATTCATAGACCCACAGCCACACACTGGGAAGGTCTGAATGAGGCATGCTCTTCTAATTTTTTTTTATTTTTTGTCAGTTTACAATGTGTCAATGTCTGATGTACAACATGTTTGTCATACATACACACGTGTATTCATTTTCATATTCTTCTTCATTATAGTTGCTTGTTATTATTTCAAAAACAATGATAAAATCACAATCAACAACAAATCCTTTTTAGAAAATCCTAGGATTTGGTGTTCAGGGCTTTCTCTTTAGTGTTAAAATATTACTTTATTATTAAGGTAATATTAAACATTTTAAGGTAATATAAAAATTATCATCCTTACACAACTGTTTTTTTCTCTTTTTCTTACTCCCTTCTGGTCCTCAGTTTTACCCCCTTTATCATTTAAAAAAAAACTGGTAGAAATAGACAATTCCACTTAATATAACTATTTCCAGTTTTATGTCTTTATTATTTCTAGCCACATATATAATTCTTGCAAAATTATAATCAGCTCTGTACTCTATCTTTTCACCTAATGCTGTTTCCAAGACAATATGCTTGTTCTCTGGTCATATTTTCACTTAAAATGTATGCATAATAGTCTATTAACACAAATGTACCATCATTTATTTAGTAATTTTTCTATTTTGAGACATGGCATTTGCTTCCACTTTCTTCTTATTGTAAATAACAGAGCTATAAACAGTACATGTATCTTTTTTTCCTCTTCTGAATTATTTTTTTGGAAGCAATTCCCAGGAGTGGAATTACTAGGTCAAAGGATATGAATGTTTTTATGGTTTTTGATCAGTGTTGCCAAATTAGCCCTGGGCTACCTTCCTTTCTCAAAGTCTCACTGTACCTGGTTCACAAATTGCGAGCTCAGAGAAATGTGCCAGGAGGGGGATGTGAGGTGAGAGCACCCCGCGGAGCCTGGTCCAGCCCAGAGCTCCATCCTCCCACGGTACTCCTGTGGTCCCCCTCTGCGAGTAGGGAGGGGAAGGGGAGGGCAGGAAAGGGGTGTGGACACCCTGGGAAGTGAAGCAACCATCTGGACTTCCTGCTGGAGCAGCTGCAGTTGGGGGAAATTACATACCAGTGGGAGGGAGGCAGGGCAGAGTGAGCCTGAGGACACCAAGAACCTCACCCACTGGTCAGGGATGGAGACAGAACAGCCTGTCTGGGCTGGCCTCTAGGAAGCAATAGACTTGCTCCTAGGAAATTCCCTTGAGGTCATGAGCAAGACTGGTCTGGATTAGAGAGGAAAAGGCACTCACTCAGTCCCTAACTTAATAAAGATTTCATGAGTGCCCATTATGTCAGGTTCTATGCTGGAAATTCTGGGCACAAAAAGGAATAAAACTTGGATCCTGCCCTCGAGGAGCTTGCAGTCTAGTAAGGCAGTCAGAAGGATAACAGGATAATGTATGGTCAAGTATGCTATGCTCAGGACCAGATCGTGGTATGACCTGGGGGGAGGAACGGCTTCCCAAAGAGGGTTATACTTGAGCTCAGACAGAAGGATGAGGAGGAGGAGCTGGCCAGTTGAAGGGTGAAGAGAAGGATTTGCAGCTGGGGGAGCAGCAGGAGAAAGGAGGGAGTGTGAATTTGTGAGAGCAACTGGATTTACTCGGTAGACCGTGTAAGACTCCATAGGACTTGATCTGGGAGGCGCCAGGATTTCTACACAGAGGCATGTGGAGGCACAGCGACATTGCAGAGGGAGAGCTGAAGGGGCCGGCCTTGAAGCTGCAGCTGTAGGGCAGGAACACTGTTATCTTAAACTGGATATGTACTTGGCATGGCTGCTGAGATTATGGGGAACGTGAAGGCTCTCGAAAGCCACCTCTTTGTGGTGCCACTTGTTTTATCCCCAAAGCAGTGGGAGACAGGGAGTTAGGTGATCAGGTTTACATTTTAGAAAGTTCGCTGTAGCTGTGGTCCCCAGAGAATGGACTGGAGAGGGCATCACGTGGAGACCTTTAGGGGGCTGTTTGGTCGTCTGGACTAACAGCCAGGCAAGGTGGGCTTCAGGAAGGTAGAGGAGGTAGAGGGAGAGAGAGGAGGTAGAGGGAGAGAGAGGAGATTGAGGGCAACCCTCACAGGGCCAAGAACTTTCTACCTCAGCCCTAGCTGAGGATGAAGGGAAGGGGCAGCATGGTTCCAAGGGGCCTGTGCTGTCGTGGGGATATGCCCAGATATGGCCATGGCATTTAAAGGGCACACAGACATGGGGCTGGGTTTCTCGTGTCCGTAATGAAGAGCAGTTCACCTGTGTCTCTTGGGCATCTGTACAGGTACGTTGTGCATGTTGGTATGTGTGTGCTGGAGGACAACCAAGTGAGTGTTACCATCTAGCTGGAAGAAGCCAGGCGTGGGGGTGCACAAGTCCAGGGCTCTGGACCAAATTCCATCCCTGTGGAAATTGCTGTGGGTTGTTGAATCAATGGCACAAGATTTGGGGCCCTCACCAGGATGATAATTCTGTCCCTGCCTGACTTACTAGGAGGATTAAATGAGTTAACGTGTGTGTGCATCATGAAGGACTTGGAAGAGGTATAAAGGACTTGACAGATGCGAGGTGTTGTCACCTCTGTGTTTTGGAAAACACAGAGAAATGTCTGGAAACGACTTGGTGCCTCAAAGAGAAGCAGGCGCTCTGGGGTGTGTGGGGCGGGGTGGGGGTCGGGGGCTCCAGGGGACGGGTACCTCCGCTTGGGCCTCTGCTTCCTCCTCTTGTGGCTTTTCTTTGAAGCTCGGAGCAGCTGTTACACATGAGAGGCCAGGTTGGGCCCTGCCCAGATCTCTCTGCTCAGAGGCACAGTCTGCGTTTGAAGCTACAAAGAGGAAACCAGCAGGGGGTGTGGGGGGTGTGGGCAGGACTTCCTGACTCTAGTACATGGGTCTGTCTCTGGCCTGACACCCCAGGGGCCCACCAGGAGGCCCTGGGACATAAGGAGAGACCTGCTCTCCTCACCAGGGGGACCACTGCCCCGTCCCTCCATCCAAGGGCTCTGTTCCAGCCACAGTCAAGGGCAAAGTTCAGGAGCTACAGGGACTTGCCCCTGCCCAGTGAAGTGTTTTGAGCTTTAGAAGCAAAAGCACCAATTAAGGACAGAGCAGGGAGGGCAGAGGTCAAGAATTCCAGCCCAGCCAATGGCTCTGCTTGTGTGAAGTCTGGCAGTTCTGATAGAGAAGGATCGAAGAATTCAAGGTGCTTTTACCCTGACGACATGCTAGGAGCAAGAGTATATACATTGTATGATGGGGCGAGGGGGATGTGGGCACAGCCCCAGAGGCAGCCTCCACAAGCCAGGTTCGATGCCTGGATTCTCTGCCAGGGCTGCCATAACAAAGTGCCACAGATGGGGAGGGGCTTAAACCCAGAGATTTATTTTCTTACAGTTCTAGAGGCTAAACGTCCAAGATTAAGGTGTCAGCAGGGTTGCTTTCTCCTGAGGCTTCTCCTCTTGGCTTTAAGATGGACTTCTCCCAGTCTTTACAGGATCTTCCTTCACTAAAGGTCCTAATCTCCTCCTTACAAGGACACCAGTCACATTGGATTATTCACCCTAATGACCTCTAGAGACCTTAACTCCAAATAGTCTCATTCTGAGGTACTGGGGTTAGGACATCAACATATGAATTTGAGGGACACAATTCAATATATAATGACACCCCGCATACCCATAGCCTCACTTTCAGCGTGGGTAAGAACGGAAAAGTTGCAGTGGAGGTCACCAAGCCACGGGGTGGAAATAGAACTCCAAGGACACTGAACACCCCGTGGCCCAGGGCCCACCTTTCACTCACTCCACGTCGGGATGCTTTCTGTCACGCCTGTCCCTGGGACACATCCTAGAGAGAGGGCACCAGGGCACCAGGGCACACCGCATTGTGCACTGGCAGTATTGCTGCCCAGTTCTCCCACTTTTCCGCTCCCCACCCCCACCTGCCCCAGGCACAGCTTCTGTCACCTCCTCCTGGTTAGATACCCTCGCATCACCTCTGCTGCCAACACAGAGTGCGACGCGATGGACTCCGACCGTGCATTTTCCAGCCTCTCGGAGTTGCTCTGGCGTTCTCTGTCTTGTAGGGCTTTGCTCCTGTGGGTCCCTCTGCCCTGAACTTCCCTGCTCTTCCCCTCCCTCCTGTGAGAAGTTTTATTACTCTGGGCTCTTACTCCCCAGTCACTAGTCCATTTGGGGGCCATGTCTATCAAGCCAAGACAAAGGGGTAAGGCATGGCGGGGGGCCATGGTCAGCCTTGATAACCAGCTGCCTATCTGCCCTCTGTTCTGAGATCACCGGGCAGGAAAGAGGAGGTGGAGCCTCTGATGGGCGGGCAATCTCCCAGTTGCTCTGAGAGGGGCTGCACTCCGCCCCCACATTCACCCTTATCTAGAGGGTGGGCCTCAGATGTTTCCTTTTCCCACAGGAGGGTGGTGCCCGGTTACCAGGCCCCCAGAAGAGATTTCCCCACCACTGGCTCCTATCGCCTCACTCTCCATTCCTTGTGGAGCCAGTGATTCCCCCTTATCATCTGGACTGCAGAGGATATGAGTTTAAAAGGAACTGGGCCCCTTTTATGTTGAAGCCTCACCATGGCCAGATACGGGAGTGCATTTTCAGCCAAGAGGCCCAGGTAAAGATACAAGCAGTTGTCAGACTTGAACCAGGCCTACCCCGCCGTAGAGAGAGACCTACTAGTTGCTACCCCAGCTGGAGGCACACGTTTTCTAGGGACGAAAACTGAACAGCTTCAAAGCTGATGAACATTCCTTTCATTCCTCCATCCTTCTGAATTTACTTCCAGTTTTTGTCGAAGTGTATCTATATGTTTTTGTGCGACTCTCATCACCGTGCACAAAACGCTGTGGATTTCTCAGCCCTTTTTTTTTTCTTTTTGTTCCATACACATCTCCATGTGTTAGGAAGGTTGTGTATTTGTCATTTTTAATGGGAACATAGTGTTTTATTGCCGTTATGATCTATAGTTTACTTCAACTGTTTTCTAAAATACAGTATTCAGATGGCTTCTGAGTTTTCATCTAATGTGAATAGCAATGCTATAATTTTGTATAAGCTGTACTTTTCCTCTTTATTTCCCTAGCATATATTCTAAAAAACAGAACTAGCATTTTCTTGTTACGTAGTCCCAGATTATTGTCTCTAGAGAGGACGGAATTAATCGATGCGTAACGCTAATAGAAGTTTTTAAGGGAATGATTTTCCCCATGACCCTGGCAGCTCTGGCTTTTTATTATTATAACGTATTTTATGTGTTATATTTACAATATATTTATTGTAGTTGTGCATTGGTAACCTTAAAGTTAACTTGCATTTTAGTGTTGACTCTCAAAGTCCTGTGTCTTCCCAAATTTGGGTCAGTATTTTCTCCTCGTGCTTTGGAACTTTACCTCCTTTGATGCTTTCTGATGTTTCTTTTACACAGATTTCACATTTATAAATATGTTGTGTGATTTCCATTAGCAAGCCTCTCCCTGGCAGCAGCCTTTGCCTCCACTAAGTCTTCTTTAGATCAAAGCCATGGTTCTCAACCCTGGATGCATGTTAAGAGTCACGTGGAGTAGGGCATCACCCCGCTTCCAAAATATGGAATCTGGGCCCTCTTTGGAAATAAAGGAGAGGAGCTGAGCAGACTGCTGGTCTCATCTAGCAAATGGAGACCCTGAGACCCAGAGACCTGATCCAGAAGCCAGAGCCTCCATCTTTTCCAATGGCTGATGTCTTTAAATCAATCAGTATTTCTTGCACACCTACTGTATGTTGGCCACTCTGCTAGGAACAGGGGAAAGTCAAGACGGCCATGGTACGTATCTTCAAGGGGCTTCATACTGTAGTGAGGGGGACAGACAGCTCAATATACCAAGAGAAGTGCTTTAGGAGAGGTTTGTGTGGGTGGCTCAACCCAGGGAAGAGGTCCAGGAAGGCTTCCAGGAGGAGGTGGCAAGAAGCCAGGTCTTGCATGATGAAAAAGAGCTATCCAGGTGGAGGGAATAAGGATCAAGGCATTTGAGGTAGAGGAACAGCATGTGCAAAGACACAGAGGGATGAAAATGCATAGTGTGTTTAGAGGGCTGCAGAGAAGTTCACGGTGGGAAGAGCAGGATGTGGAGTTGGACTGCCGGGGCTGGAACCCCAGATCCACAACAGCTTCATCACCTTGGGCAAGTCACTTAGCCTCTCTTAGCTCTTGATTCCACCTTCCACAGCATGATGATCATAATGCCAGGCCAGCCTGGTGATTGATCAAATGAGATCATCTTTATGAAGCACTAAGCATAGCACTTGGCACATGGTAAATGTTCAGTAAGTTTTGGCTGTTCTTAGAAAAAATTATCTTTTAGGGAAGAAAGATGGACAGAGCCTTATGTTCTACACTAACATGTCTTGATTGTGTAGTAGGTACTATATAGTAGGTAAGCCAAGCAAAGACATGGTTGGACAGATTTTAGACAGATTGTTTGGGCAACAGAGTCAGGAGAATGGACGAGAGGAAGAAGGTCAAAGCAAAGAAATCAGTTAGGTGACCACAGTCTCTCCCCACTCAAGGGAGAAATGAAAGGGGCCCTTAGGTGCAGTGACCACAGTGACGATGAAGACGCCAGGCTGGAAGCAGAGCTAGAAGACAGAATGACCAGGCTTGGTGACCTCCTGGATGTGGGGAGGCAGGAGAGAGAGCAGGATGTGAGGTTTCCTAATCTTCCCACCTTGAAGCTGCTCCTGTGCTCAGCCAGACCCTGCAGGCCCAGCAGTCATCTCCTTCCCAAACACGCCTGCCATCCCTGACCTTCATGGCTCTGAGGAGCTGACTTCCTGGGACTGGAAGGACTGTGGAGGAAGAACACAAGGGCCTTTTATTTCCAAAACGAGAGGGAGGCTACCCCTCACCCCAAGGAAATGAGCTCAGCCTCCTCAAACCCTCCCTCTTGCAAAAGAAATCTCAAGCTTGGGGACTTGGAACCTGCTCAGGACCCTCACCGACAGCCGTCTCAGACATCCGGATGTCCTGGGGCTGTCGAAGTGTGTGGTCCAGGCCCATGTCGGCCTGGGGACGGTGGCCCACAGGAGGGATGTACTTTGCAGAGCGGAAATGGCTCAAACCAGATATTACCTTGTTTGTTTTCCCTAGGAAGAAAAGAGACCATTTTCCTTTCCTCTTTTATTTATTTTTTAGGGATCAGGCAGATATTTTTAATTCCTCTAGTTTCCGGCTGTCCACAGGTGTTTCCTATGGTGTTGCTGTCAGAAAAGACAAAGCCCATGACGTAGTCAGCTTTGTTCCTGAGATTTCCAAAAAGTCTCTCCACTCTGGCCTGTGTGCGCCACCTCAGATCCCCTCTGGGCAAGGTGAGGTGAACTGTGTTCTGTACCATTTAAGGCAGGGCTAGCTCCAAAAACCTACTGATATGCGGTACTGTTGGGGACAGTGGACAGGAGGGAGTCTCTGGTTTCCAGTATTGCTCTGGTTGCTGAGTCCCTACCAACTGTGGCCTTAATGACAGGTGCTGAATAGTTCCAGTAGAATTATTCTTCACTTCTCACATGTAGGAGTTCTCCCATGTCCAACCAATTATGACAGCCTGGTAGGACAGGTGAGGTTGCCCTTGCTATTGAAAAGGCAGAATGCTTGTTTATTTCGACCCCAAAAAAGTTGTGCATAAACTGAAA
This sequence comes from Camelus ferus, assembly GCF_009834535.1. Lineage (NCBI taxonomy): Eukaryota > Metazoa > Chordata > Mammalia > Artiodactyla > Camelidae > Camelus > Camelus ferus. The sequence continues at coordinate 13,502,916 of NC_045716.1, read as the reverse complement.
CTTCAGGGAAACCGTCATGTTTCCCATGCACCACAGAAGCCCGCAATGAGAAATCCTTTCTATAAATTGAAGAAACCGTTAGTAAAGCAACATAATCTCTCTCGACTGATCTGTTTTACAATATTTATGGAGACTCACATCTGTCTTTTAGAAAGAATGAAACAAATACATGTTGCATACTTCTATGACACAGCTTGTCTTTTAAAACCCTCACAGCGGGGAGGGTATTGCTCAGTGGTAGAGCCTGTGTTTAGCATGCATGAGGTCCTGGGTTCAATCCCCAGTACCTCCATTAAACAAACAAACCAACCTAATTGCTTCCCCCCAAAAAATAAAAAATGAAGCCCTCACAGCCGTTCTATGAGTTGAGTCTTACAGATCTATTTTACTGATTGGGAGACTAAGGCTCAGACTAGTTAAGGGGTCTAGTATCTGCTGAGGGACAGGAGTAGAACCTGAACCCAGCTCATCATGTCTGGAGTTCTATACCGTAATATATACCTTGGGTGTAATATACCTTAGAATTCAATGAGACAGCAAGGGTACCATTGATACACGTTATGTAGTGATGTACATATGGTAATTAAAGACAAATCCATATATTAAACCAGAAGATGGCTCCTGGGATTATCCAGGAAAACAGGCAGACTAGGATAAAAACAGTCTTCCTGTAGATCAGAGGTAGCAAACCGGTAGCCTTTTGGGCCCAATGCTGCAGGCAGATGTTTTCTAGCCCCACTGAGGCTTTCCTTTTTTTTTTCCCGACTGAGCCGATATGAAAAACAAAATCAGTAAATGGCACTTAAAAATCTGGATTTTAATCCCTTGAAAAATCAAGACTATTTGGTGATCTGGGACTTGAATGATCTTTTGAAACGTGGCCCAGTGTGACCCAAGCCAGTGGCGGGCTGGAGCTGAGTAGCAGGGCCTCTTCCTCTGGGGATGCAGTCAGGGGTTTCTCCCAACTTCCCGTGCCCTTCTTTACGTTTCCTGCCTGTCCTCTGAAGGCACTGGCGTTTGCAAAGCCCACCCCAAATGATATGGGAGAGGGGCGTGGAAACAGGCCGCAAAAATACACCCAGGATCTGAATGGGTCTTGCACATTGGGAAGGTCTCGGTTTCCCGTCTACTCCAAAAGGGGTCATGGCTCCTGTGAATGGCAGTTCCTGTTCAGAATTTGCATTGTTAACATCTGGAATAGAAATAGATTTCATAGAAGAGAGGATGGCTGTGTCGTACTAAGAGTCAGACTGGCCGATTTTTGAGCCTAGCCCCACTATACCAGCATCTGACTCCGGGAAAGCGACTTTTTATCTCCATGCTTCCTTGTGAAATAGGACTAGTAATCTAATAATATCTACTTCCCAGAGCTGTTGAGAGGATTCAGTGAGCAATATCTGTGATGTGCTTTGCCCATCGTAAGCACTCAATCAATACTGATTCCTGGTCTCTTTTCGCTTTCCAGAAGTGATGAATATGTAGCCCCCCAGGTACATTGTCCATTTATCACCAGGGATGTTAAGTGAGTCTGTGCTGAGCTGTCCACGGCCTTAGAAAATCAGAGTGTGGAGTCTAAAGGAAATCACCTGTTTCTTCCTGTTTTCTCTCGTCTTGTAATTTCGTTTTTCTAAGAGTATCTGCTGAGATGGAAGGGGACATTTTGGCTTCGAATGGATCATTTCCTTGGGCAGAGAGCCATTTGTAATAGAGAAGAGACAACATTTTAAAATGTTTTGGGGGCTACTGCAAATGGGATCCATTGACCTAGATTTTAATAAACCTCAAAACAGCTGCAAGGTGCATGTGTTTAAACTTAGTGGCACAATATCTTTATGGAATTATGAATAACTTCTCCTCCTCCCCTCTGGGCATATGTGTCCTGTTCCCAGACAGATGCTCAGGCCCTGGTTTTGGTATTTTGAGAAGACTGACAACTCACTCCAAAGTTGTTTTCAAGTATTTGTTCCCCTGTTCAAATCAAACTTTCCCAGAAGATCTGGGGAGTAGAGCTTGAAATTCTCATTTCAGTATTTTAAAAAGTTTTCCTTTATTTGATGTTTTTCATATTATATCTTGACAACTTGCTTTCTTTCCCTTGAAAACATTTAGACAGCCCCATGAATCAGTTCTAATTTACTTCTTCAAATACACATACACAATTTTACATGACTGAGATCACAGCAAGCATGCTGGGTCCTTACAGGCAGTATTTTTTCTTTTGGTTTCCTTCCCCCAAATCAGCTCCCCTTCCCTATTACCCCAGCCTCCAGAAACCTCACGTGTACCTTTCTGTAGGATATGTCATATTCTTTAACTATATAAATTACTATGTTATACACACACGTACTATAGGTATACATAGACATAGACACATATGGGGGTAGATGGTTCAATTGTTGCTTTGTGAAACTGGGATCATATTATACACACTTCTCTACATCTAACTGTTCTCACTTTACAATTCTTCATGGAAGTTTGGAGTGCTCCAATTCATTCTTTTTAATGGTTTCATAATAGCTTGTTATGTGAGTGGACCATAAAACATTTCCTTTTTATGGGTATTCACTTTGCTCCCAGAGTTTTGCTGCTCTAAACAGTGCAGCAGTCAGCCTCCCCGTCCTTAAGTACTGGGGCTTGTATGTCTGTGGAGCAGATTCCCAGGAGGGTGGGCCTGAGTCAGAAGGTTTGTGTGATCTAAGATAATAAATGTTGCCAGATAACTTTCCTAAAAGACTGTACCAGCTCGCATCTCCTCCAACAACCTATGATGGTTCCTTCCTCCTGTTTCCCAAATAGCGGTGGCTGTTTCTCTCTCTCTCCCTTCTCTCTCCTTGCCTGTCTGATAAGCAGAAAGAGAAATCCTAGTGTTAATCTAATTTGCATTTCCTCGATAAGTAGTAAGTTTGAGCATCTCTTTATGTTTATTGGCTTTTTGAACTTGCCTCTCCATGAATTGCTTATTTATATTCTTTGTTATATATATTGTTCTTGTTATTTTGTAAAAACATTTTGTATAACAGATGTTATCTTTTCATTTGTGTTACAAATAATTTTTAAGATCTATTGCTTGCTTTTCACTTCATTTACAGTATTTTTGCCATTAAAAAGTTGTACTTTTTAATGTTCTTTTTTTTAATAGTGGAAGTTTTTTCCTTAATTTTTTTAAACGGAAGTACTGGGGATTGAACCCAGGACCTCATGCATGGTAGGCACACACTCTACCACTGAGCTATACCCACCCCGCCAATAAAGTTGTCCATTTTTTAATAATAGGAGGGCTTTTAAATATACATATATAGAGAGAGATCTTCTGGGATTTCTTTTTTAGTGAAAAAGGAAAATGTTTCATTTTAACACTCTTGTCCTATTATGCTGTTACATCCTATGTTTCAGCTAACTAATCTCAGTCTGCCTTCAAATGGACACGAACCCCAGAGTCAAGCGTGGGAAATCAGCAAAGCATGCTGGGAGCTGTTATCACAGGCTTCCCTTAGGCCACGTGTCAATTCTCTGGCCAGATCCTATAGCTGATACCAGTCTGGAATTTTTCTATCTCCAGCTCTTAGACCCTGATTTCTCCTCCCTCCTCTGCCAGCTCCCTCCCCCACTTGCTCCTTAAATGGAAGTTTTCCTTCCATTTTCCCAGCTCTCTTCTATACTTTGTCCTTCTTTCTGGTGGGAGAGATGTGGAATGTCCCTGAACTTTTCATGCCCCTTCCCCAGGGCCTCCTAGGGTCATAGGGTCCTTTCCTGCCATCTAAGCTGGGTAGCCCACCCTTCCCTGAACATCCAGCCCTCTCTCCAAAAAGATATCTGCATCTCTGTCGGGGCTGCCCAAGTGCCTCTTTGCATTTGTGGTTTGCATGTTATGAGTCAGGACAAATGTTTTCCTTTAAACTCCTTGTCGGATTTACCCCTTCAGTATAAATTCCAAATACCTTGGCTTTATGTGTAATACTAGCCTGTGTTTAGTGAGCACTTATTATGTGCCAGACTCTGCTGAGCACTGTGCATGTATGTTCTCTCTCTTGGTTCTTACGGAGCCTATGATGCAAATATATCCTCGCTTTACAGAGGAAGCCACTGAAATTTACAGATCTTAGTTACCTGCCCATGGTCACATAAGGAGGAGAGTATGAGGATGTGAATCAAACATTCTGTCTCCAGAACACCATCTGTAACCACCTTCTGAGCCCATCTTACCCCCTATTCCTACTCCATCGCTTCTCCTTCCTGGGTCTTCAGATGCAGCCACATTTACAGCCTGGACTGCTCCTTGGCCCGTTAATCATGCCACCATGGATACAGCTTCTTGTACCATTGTCTTCTTAACTTGCTCTTGTATTTAATCTACCTTTGCTTTGTATTTCCCCAACTGGACTGTCAGCTTCAATGGAACAGGGACCATGACTTAATTTCTCTGTAACTGCCTCCTCCCACAAATTTGTTGACTGATTGCTTTTTATTTTTCAGGAACTTCCTCCAGCCTTCATTAAAATGATGTTTAGCCCAGACTCTGTAGGGATATTAAATATTCTTAAATCTCACTTGACTTTAAAATACTTGCAACTATGAACCTGCCGATGTCCCTGTTTAACTTAAGGTCTTGACTACCAAATAGGTTCTGACTCCAGCATGAGCCAGTTCTTGGCCTTATTAAGTAAAATCAGTAGAAAGTAGGAGTGATCCCTCAGTCAATGTTGGCTTGTAAAATACTTTCTATGCACCCTTCACTTAATCTTGATAATGACCTGTGTAGTAAATCTCATCTCCATTTTTCAGAGGAGGAAATGAAGTCCAGAGGAGATAGGTCTGGGGCTAGACTCCGCTTCGGACTCTGAGTCCTCCTGTCACTGCATCACAACAGCCTGTGCTTGGATGGCAGGATGATTGCAGCCAGGCCAGCGTGGGCCGGTCTGATCTTATTACCAGCACCATGCTGATCCTGGGGTGGAAATGAGCACCGTATCTGCCCTCTATGCTTTCTGTGGGGATTAAGGAGGTCCTTTTGCAATCCCATATCCCCTTTGTGTGAAGTGACCTGAAAGCCACTAGAGTGGAGCCACCTCTCCTGGAAAAGCCATGACAGCCACCCTGCCAGGCTCCCTGGTGGCAGCTCGGAGGGACGTGTGTGGATGTGTGGAGTGATGGGATAAAGTACTGCTGGTCTGTCCACAGCTCCACTGCCCAGAAGAAAACCAAACCATCTTGTGAGTCATCTGCTCAGATATCTACATGAGGAGCCGATTGGCCAGTGTCCAAGGAGAGATTCCTCGTGCACAGGGTGGAGGGCGGTACAAGTGCTGATAAGAGGGGAGCAAGAGGAGGCTGGCTCGTTTGTCTCTTAGACCTTGTGTTCTGTGTTTCTCAGGCTGAGGGTCAGTTTGTTTCTGTGCTGACTAGCGGGAGGATCTTTCTTGGCTTAATCCTTCTTCCCTCCCACAGGGCCCCAGAGCATCACTCGCTCACCCTAGAGGGTTTGTGAAAAGCCCTGTCTGTATCTACTCCAAACGCTTCCCTGCAGGCCCATTCTATTCTTAGAGCCCCTGATTCCTGCTTCAGAACCGTGCGGCTCTCAAGCTGGCCGAGACTCAGAGCCTGTGCCCTTGGTGTAGTAGATAGCAAAACAAAGGAACACGCTGAAGGGTGTGAATGAAAGAAAACAAAACCTGTAGTCATTCCTTCTTGGTATGACTTCCCAAGGAAACCAAAGTGGGGGTTATTCTTTCCCCAGCTGGGCAGCAACACGCCTGGGGAAAACCCTGGACTCTCCTCATTTAAATTCCCCTTTACAATTATGCTTCTTTTGACCTTGTAGCTCTTGACCTGGCTTGGTCATGATTCTTTCTTACTGATTTCTCACCCATTTTTCCTTTTTATTGGCTTTTAAATGCCTCCTAGACTATGTGCCATCTCATCTTCTTGAGAAAGAAGAAGCTCTTCGTTCTCAAAGAATTACTGACCCCAGTTTGCTAATTTGGAATGAAGGGATTGTATCACATGGCCATTTGATTCCTGGCCATTTGAGAACAGGAGAGGGTTCCATTCTTAGAATTGTCTTTGGAAGAAGCAGCAGGAGAGATGGGGTTCTTTACTTTGCAGAGCTGTGTGTGAAGATGGCTGGAGATATAGCACTGCATTTCCTTAGGGTTCCTGAGCTTGCCGGCAGAGTTTGCTCTATTCTGTCTAAACTTAGTCAGGTATCCACCTCTGTTTGTATCTACATGAGAAAGATAACCTGAGTGTTCCCAACTGTCCTCACAGTGATGTTAAAGTAAGAAAATGAAGAGCGAGCCAGCCAGAAGGGGCCTTGGGAAGCCTCCCCGGCAAGCCTTTCACTTTACCACGAGGAAACGGAAGGGCAGAGAGGGGTGGAGAGTTCACACAGTGCTCCTGACTGCTGGGTCAGTGGCCGCCTCCTCCACCAGGATGCTCAGCTCTTGAAATAGTTCATCTGGATCTTCCCTTCTGACTCTGCAAGACAGAGCGTGTCTGCCCAGAGATTTAACCTCTTGTTTCCACTCGCTGCATTGTTTGGATCCAAGCATGTTCCTTGGAGAGCTGCTCCAGCCATTCACCCACTGGAGCCCCTGAGGGTCTCTGCTCCTACCTGATGGACTAGCCTCATCAGGCTTGGACCTGCAGGGGCAGGCCCAACCCTCAAACTCTGGCCATGGTGCTTTCCTTTTTATGGCCCCTTCAGGGCCGTGGGTGAAAGGCAGGACCTTCCCCACCTGCAGAAGCCAGAAGCAGACTTATCTCTGGTGGCTGGTCTTGCCCCCATTACCCCACCCCACAGCTCCAAAACATCCAGATGACCTCAGCTCATGAATGGCCCTGCTATGAGATAGGCTATTCGTGGCTGGAGCCCAAAATCTTACTCCAAGTAGCCAGTCTGCTCTTCTGTGTGATTCAGAAGACCCCCATTTGTATATTCCTCTGATATTAACGTGCAATGCCAACCCACCTGATCTGCAGACTTGTTCTACCAGTGGGGATGAAAATGACGTGGCAGCAGCAGATCCCTGCTTCCCCCTTGCAGTTCTTCAGGGCCAACTGGCAACAGCCTGCCATCCCTACAAGGAGTGCAAGGGCACCCACATTCCAACTAACCCCTGCTGTGTGGCAGTCATTGTCTTAGGTGACGGCAAGAACAATAGCTCAGATGGGAGGGAAGGCTTATTATGCACCAGGCACTGTGCTGGGACTTCATGTGCATTAATGCATTTGGGCTTTATAACAATCATATGAGACAAGTGCTATTATAATCCTTATTTTACAAGTGGGGGAACTGAGTGAAGTTAAGTCTTGCCCAATATCAAACGTCTAGTAAGAGGAAAGGTTCGGATTTGAACCCAAACTGTCCTATCAGACAATCTCTTAGCATCTTCACCACCCCACAGTGGGTGTTATTAGCCGCATTTTATAGATGAGACTCTGAGCAGTTAAGTCAATTGCCCAAGACCCACAATCCATAAATTTTAGAATGAGATTCAAATTTGAGCTTGTCAGACTCCAAATTCTGTACTCTCTTCACCATTCTTGCTTCCTGAGTGCTGCTGGCTGCCCTGGGTTGGACAGGAATGGCTGGGTGTGGTCTATTCCCAGCAGCTGCCAGAGGCTGCCCACCTCCTGCAGCCATGGTGCCTTCTTGCCAATACGGTGGGGCCCATGGGACTGGCATCCTGGGACTAAGCCGAGTCCCGTAGTCCTGGGCAAATGAAAAGAGACCTTATAGGGGGAGGTTGGTAGCTCAGTGGTAGAGTACATGCTTAGCATGCACGAGGGTTCAATCCCCAGTACCTTCATCAAAAAATCAGTAATAAAATAAATACACCTAATTATCTCCTCCTCCCAAAACAAACAAAAAAAAACACAAGTAAACAATGTGTATTTATTCAAATAAATATATGCATTTTATAATACGTAAAGGGGAAAAGAGAGACCTTATGCAGATGGAGTGTGCCTCAAACTTTTTCTTTAAGCACTTTTTTTAATTAAAAAGAAATTTTATCACAGTTAGGAGATAAAACTTACATATAGTAGAAGTCACGTAATTTAAGAGTGCAATTTGATGAGTATTGACTGTATACAGTTATGTAACCACCACCACCACAAGACAGAGGTCACAATCAAGATCTAGAACTTTTCCTTTGTAGTCAGTCCCTGGCCCCTACCCCTGGTCCCTGGCAATCAGTGAGTTGCTTTCTGTCATCATAGCTTTGCATTTTTAAGAATGTTCTTATGTAAGTGGAGTCATTCTGGTCGTCTTTCACATCTGACTTCTTTCACTTGGCATAAAGCTGTCAAAATTCATCCATGCCGCGCATGTAGCACTAGTTTGCTCCTTTTTATTGCCGAGTGGTATTCTGTGATATGCATGTAACACAGCATGTTCGTTTATCCACTCACCAGTTGATGGACATTTGGTTTTCTAGATCTGGGCTATCAGTAAGAAAGCTGCTCTAAAAATTTACATACAAGTCTTTATGTAGACACATGTTTTTATTTGTCCTGGGCAAATACCAAAGAGTGGGATTCGTCAGGTCATTTGGTTGGTGTATGTTTAACTTGAGAGGCTGCCAAAATATTTTTCTAAGTGGGCATACCATGTAGCATTTCCTCTAACAATGGATGAGCACTCCAGTTGCTCTGCAGGCTCCCCAACATTTGGCGTTGTCAGTTTGTCTTACTGTAACCATTCTTGTGGGTATCCAGTGATATCTCTTTGCAGTCTTAAGTTGCATTTACCTAATGATTTGTGTGCTTATTTGCCATTCACATATCTTCTTTGGTGAAGCGTCTGTTCAGATCCTTTGCCCTTTTTTAATTGGGTTATTTGTCTTATTACAAAATTTGATGAGCACTTTTTAATCCCCAAATGTGAACTCCTGAAAGCTTTGGCTGCCAGAGGCATGTGGTGTTGTGGTTCAGAACACAGGCCTCAGGAGATCATTGGAGTGTGGATTCTAGACTTACCATTAGTAGCTGTGCGATCCTGGACCATTTACTTGGGCTCTCTAGGTATCAGTTTTCTCATCAGTAACATGGAGGTACTTATGAAACCCATGTCACAGAGATGCTATGAGGATTGAATGAGATAATCTTAACACAGTACCTGGCACAATAAACTTTCAGTAAATCAGCTGCTTTATTGTTGTTGAGAGAATGACATGACAAAAGTCTACTCTTATTAATTTAAAATCAGTTGCTAAAGAGAGATAGTTAAGCAAAGATGGCAGGTGTAGATAGAATCACCCAGTACGGGGATGATGCTGGGCACAGAGGGGACCTGAGCAGCCCAGCAGGTCTGGACTCATGTGGGACTCTTGGCCCAAGAGTGCTCTCAGTCAGCTGCTGGAGGGCACACTCACACCATGAATCAGTCCCAGGCCCAAGGGGAGCAGCCAGAGGGAAGAGCAGGTGGAAAAGCGATGTCAGGCCATCTGCAAGCCTCTGCGGGCCTGAAAGCCAATCCCCCTACCCTTCCCAGCTCCCCCTTTTCATACCAGGGGTCAGCTGTCTTGCTCTATGGAACCCAACAGACCTTTCAAGTGAAGCAACTCAACTCAGCTAGGTGGTTTCCTTTCCTTTTCTCTTCTTTGGACGGTGTGGCAAGAGGAGATGGGAAAGATAATTAAAATAACTGCTTCAAGACCCTTTTGGCCCCACCCCAGTGAGTTGGCTTCTTGGGCAGGTAGCGCCTGCCCTGTACTTTGCATGGGGCCTCTTTGCCATACCAGAGATTGTGGGCTCCCGCCTGGAGCATCCCTGGGCAGCAAGGAGGGGAGGACAGCCTTGGTATCTGAGGACAGCTGCAGGGACAGACCAGAGATGTGGATTTTAGATCCTGTGCAGACACCACTCTGCACTGATAGGGACCCATGCCTCTCTGTGCATCATCTGATCCTTGAGGAAATGTGTCTGAAAATCCCAGCTGCCGACAGAAGGATCCAACCATTCTAGATAAAGAAATAGACAAATTTTAAGTATTTTTTTAAGATATGTCATGTTTTAGGAGAGATTGGATTATTAAAAGTGGAGAAGACAAATACCCAGGGATGGGAATAAGAAATTATAATGGATTTCTTAGCTCCAAGTAGAGACTGGAGGTTCAGGTTGTTAACCTTTGGATTCATCAGGGAAGGTCTCATTCTTTGCCCTCTAGATACGATTCCATTGACCTTGGACGAGTCAATGAATCGTAATGAACGTATTCAAGCCAGGTGTGCCCAGAGCCAACCCTGGCTGACACTTTGTTTCCATTTCCACTTCAAGGTCCTGATCTATATTTATCAAGCCCTCACAATGTTAGCCCACTGGTGTTGGTTTACTGGGACATCATTCATTTATTCATTCATTCATTTACCGGCATTTATCAAGCACTTAATATCACAGTGGGCTAGGGGATGGGGACATGAATAATACACTGTCCCTGTGCTTACAGCAGAAAGAGACAGGCTTGCAAAACCACGGTATTTGATAAACTCTCTGTTTTTCAGACACATCGACCTTCTTTAATTTCCTTAAACACCTCCCAGTCTTCTCAGTTCCAGACCTTGGTGTAAACTCTCCTTGGAATGCCCTTGGCTACCCCTCTCCCCTCCCCACCTCATACACTTTGCTTGGATCACTTCTACTTATCTTTCAGGTCTCAGTTTAACCATCACATCTCTGGGTCAGGTCCCCTTGTCACTTGCTTTCCTAGTCCTTTCCCTCTGCAGCATTTATTACCCTAACAATAACCTCGGTCAAAAATGATGGTTGTTGAACATTCATCCTCATTAGACTGTAACCTCCATTATGAAAGGACTTGTATTATCTTGTTAATTGCTATATTCTGGCGCAGGGCCTGGAGTACAGGAAAAATGAATGAGTGAATGAGCCCAAGATGTGATAAAGCAAAAAGAAGGAGCAGAAGACCCAGCACCACGTCCTACCCATGGTGCTCCGACCCACAGAGCATCCCAGGGGGCTCCCTACTAAGAGTCCAGCTCCAGGCTGCAAGGAGGAGGGGAGGGGAGGGAAGAGGAGCTGCTGTAACAGGAGAGGCTGCAGCTGACTGGGAGGCAGGCCCTGGTCCTCCGGCGACTTGTTCTAATCTTAGAAGGCATGCTTGGGCTTTCTGCTGTGGCATGAAGGGCAGATGTCCCAGACCTCAGGACACACTCACTGTCACTCCCACTCAGGAAGCAGAAACGGCCCCCAGTGAAGGGTATTCCTGGGGGGCCTCCGGGTGGCTGCAGCAAACCCCAGGACTCCAGGCAACCCTGGTGCCTGGAATGCAATCCATCTCTCAGACTTGGAGGGGCTCCCAGTGGAATCAGGTTTATTATGGGACTAACCAGCAAGAGAGGAGCACATGACAGGAGTCTCTGAGCTCTTTTTTTTTTTTAAGTTGAATCACATTTTTATTTTATTAAAAAAAATTGTATTGAAGTACAGTTAGTTACAATGTGTCAGTTTCTTTGTACAGCACAATGTCCCAATCATGCATATACATACATATATTTGTTTTCGTATTCTTTTTCATTGAAGGTTATTAGAAGATATTGAATATAGCCCCCTGTGCTATACAGAAGAAACTCCCTTTGAAGAGCAATGTGTTGTAGATTTATATGTTGGCCCTCTGAATCACCCATGTTAGCTATGCAGAGGCATTTCTTTCACACTCTTCCCCTTTGCCCTAAAAAGAAAAAGAAAAAAAAAGCCAGCTGCTCCCAGGCTGACAGACTGACAAGGTTGAATCTGATCTGCTCCTCCCCTCTGCACGCCCACTGGTTTGTAGGAGGAAGATGGAGATGGTGGTGCGTGCACCCCAGCCCGGACCACGAGGTCGCTGCTTCTGCCTCCTCATCCCAGCACCCTCTCCACCTCCTCCCACCCTCCACTAACCTTGCCTGTCTTTGGCCATTACCTTGTAACAGGAACCAAGTTTCAAACCCAGGTTTGTCTGACTCCAAAAATCCCAGGCAGATCCTTTAGGTCTGTCCTGGACTCTCTGCTCTGTCCACTCACCCCTTCTGGGCACTTTTGCCTCTCTTGGCACCTCTCACCTCTTTCCTTCCAGCCCTGCTCCTCCTCTGGGCTCCCCATCTCTGTAGACAGCATCCCTGTTCACCCAGCAGAGGCCAGAAACCTGGGCAGCATCTTGCCACCTCCCTACACTCACTTGGTCAGTCGTCAGTTCTGATCAATCCTTCACCTAATTTGCTTTTGAGTTCTGCTAATGTCCCATCCCCACAGACCCAACTGCAGTTCAGAACACCATTCCAGCTAGTCTCACAGACTCCTGAGATCTGCAGAGTATTGGCTCCAACCCTATGTCTAAGCCACTCTCATAGTTACTAATTCCCAGATTTATCTGCCCATGGTCACCTTTGGTCCCAGTTTTCTGCCTCTTCTGAATCCTTGTCCTCCATTCTCCTGTAAGCCCAGTAGACCTAAGCACCCTGTGAATCTGCTCCCCTGTGAATCTGCTCCCCTGTGAATCTGCTCCCCTGTGAATCCCTGGCATGTGTCGGGCTCATTAATGTCCTCTGAGTGGGCAAATCAAAAAAGTCAGCCTCTTGAAGGCATTCCTTTACCAAATGTGGGCCCTTTTCATTCTCACTCTAACCCTTTACAAAGCACCCATAAATAAAAGGCATTCAGTAGAACTTCTACTGCAGGTTTGCGGATTGCAGGAGGCGGTCGTGATGACACCACATAGCTAACAACTGTAAATCAATGACTAGAGATTCCTGTTCACCAAAACCCTTTTTTTGGCCACCCCATCACCAGAGGTTCCTTTCATTCTGGCCATTTCCCCCACAGGTGGCTGGCCCTGTCCGCTGCTCAGGGTCTTAGCTCCTCTGCCCCTTCCTGCGTCCAGTTTACTTAAAATAAAACACAAACTGCTTGCCACAGTCCTCGAGGCTCCACACGGTGGCCCCCAGACTGCTTCTCATCCTGTATCTCCCCTCCTTTGTCCTTGATGAGACAGGTCCTCGCCACACCTCTCTTTTCTCGGTTTGTCAGGCTTTGTTCCTCTCTGCGCTTTCTGCTCAGAAGAACTTTCTTCCCATCTTTTCCCCAGCTGGGATTCAACTCAGATGACCTCTCCTCAGAGATGTCTGCTCACACCCCCAGAGATAAAATACCCTGTTTTCTCTTTCTCATGGCCTTTAACAAGGTATCTTATTTGTTTATCTGTGTTTACTCTTTGCTACCCTTGGTGGAATAGAAACTCCTTAAGGGCAAGAACTGTCATGGCTTCACCCCAGGGCCCAGGGCAATAATGTTTACTGATGAGAGACTGAGTGAGATAACTTTTGGCTGCAGAAGTCTAGAGTTGGTACAGCATGTCGGTGCGGAAAAAGCTAGATCTTTGGAATCCAGATAAAGCTGGTGCTACACTTAGTAACTTGAGGCGTTAGCGACTCTGGGCCATTTTCTGTTCTAGAAGAAGTATGAGGATGACAGAAAATGTATCAGGTGCTCTAAGGACAGTGCCTCCCACGGAGCAGCTGTTCCAGTAGGCAGGTAGGTCAAAGGGGCCACCTGGGCTCCCAGTCCCTCGTCCTTTCCATCGTCCCAGGATGGTAATGGTGAAATGCTGGGGTGAATTAAAGAGTTAAGGACAAGGTGAGGGTAAAGAAAGATGCTGGAACCATCGTGAGATCCCACAGAGACTGTCTGTTGATCCTTCTGAAATGATGGTTTAAGTAAGGACATATTGGAAGGGGGTGAGTATGGTCTTAAGATCCACAGCTGCTCTAGAAGAGCAGAGAAACAAGCACACCTTGCACTTCCGAGGCTCTGGCTGGTCTGGCTTGTTTCTGGTGAGCGAGAGAACCTTCCTTTTAGCTATAAGGGCAGGGGTTCCTCAGCCCCTAGGCAGAGCCCTCCCATTGCTTCTCTTCCAAGCTGTACGTGCCTTGTCTTCCTAAACCACGATCCAGAGACTTTTCGACACATAGACCTTGGACCAAGGAGGCGGGATGGGGCAGAGGCAGGGAGGTAGGTAGTGCCCAATTTGGGCGTGTCCACAAAGATTCCACTGTGTGGGTGGCCGGCGGCGTCCAAATTGTACTGACTCAACATGGCAACAGCGAGAGGGAAGTTCCATGCCATCCAGACACAGGGGCTCCTCAGTTCTCAGAAGAAAGTCCCATAGAAACAGAAAGTAAACACAAGAGGTGATTTTCTTCTGGCCTCGGCAAAGTCGCACGAACCACGGGAGTGGGTTCCAAGCTTGCCGGCAGAGCCAGGCTGAAATGGTGGCACCGAGGGCTTGGTGAGCAAGTTCCAGGACCCAGAAGATGGAGTAGGGGGCTACAGTCTGGAAAGACAAGTGTCAACTGAAGCAGGACCCAAAAAGGAATGAGGTGAGAAGACGGATTTAAGATGTAGCGATTGGCCCCAGAAAGAAAGGACGAGCTGGGGTCAAAACAACGACAAAACATGGAATGTGGATGTAGGCAGGGGAGGGTGTTAGTGACTCTGGGAGCAGGTTCCCTGCCCTGATACCTGGGCACCTGCTGGGGGTTGGGTGGTGGGGGAGGGGAAGAAAGCATCCTTTGATGGGAACTTTCTGTGTTCCCTGCTCTGTGTTCAGAACTTAACAGAATAGAGAATATTCTCTTTGGAATAGAGAAAGAACACTTAGTCCCAGGGAGGCTGTGGGCAGGGATGGGGTGGGGAGGGTGTCCCAGGAGAACTGGGGACTAGGCATGGACGCTGAAGTCATTCTCAGATCTAAGAGCAATCAAGGTGGGAGCATGACCTTACCAAACCAGCCTTGGCCAAGAGAGAGCTCACCCTCCTGGGGCCGAGGTGGTGTGATGTCGAACTGCTGGAGGAGATTAGTTGTGGTCCCTGCCAGAACTGCAAGGCAGAAATCCAGGCAGCGCCTCAGCGCCTGTCCCTCCCCAGAGCCATGCTGCTCCCACTATTCCTGTGCAACCTAGTGGCTTGGGATAGCTTCACTGTTTATGTATCACTTGACAGTTCTCAAAGCACCTGCGCAAATTATCCTACTTAACTGATGTCCATTGCTGGCTTATCAGGCATTGGAGTCAAGTGTTTCACAGAGTATTCTGTTTAGCTTGTCCTGTGTGACTCTGGTTAAGTCACTTGCCTTCTCTGGGCTTCGGTGTGCCCGACTGAGAGAAGGCAACAATCAGTCATTCTTCATAACATAGAATGAGAAGCATCTGGAGAGGGGCTGGTGGTGAGTGGATTTGCCAGGCTTCAGCAAGCCCTGGAGTCCGTGGACATTCAAAAGAAAAGCCATTCACTAGGTTCCAAGAAAACAAATTCAGACGTATTATAATCTTTCCTTCAACCCAGCTTTTAAGTCCTAAATGCTTCCAGAAGCCTTGTAGTTCTTTCGCTCCTTGCCAAGCCCAGTTTTGAGACAGGGAAGTTGGGGAGGAGTTTCTGATTCCTGTAGCTCTATTTTTGTCTGGAATGTATCTTCCTGCACCGCCAGTGATTGGCGCCTTTGGGGCCGAGGTAAAGTGCGCTGTCAGCAGGATGTGAGCGATAAATAGCAACGGACAGAGAGACTGAGCTGTTCCGGGGCAGGAAGTTAGACAGATGGACAAACTAATGGGCCCAGCATCTTTGCCAAGAGCAGCTCAATTAATTAATCACACTGTCCCTGGAGCGTCTCCGTTGTTCCGAGAGGACAAGATGTTCACCTCCGACAAGGCCCAGTGCGGCAAGTGCGGGGCACGGTCAGGGTGGGCACCACTCCCCTGCTTTCCCCCAGCTTTATGGGGAACTCTGGCATCTTGAAAAGAAGTGAATCCTTCTACATCTTGATGTGAAGTCAGCATTTGATGCTTAGGATGCACTGGGGATAAACTTGAATAACAGCGGGAAATAGTAAAGAGGGACCCGTCTTTTTCTCTAGAACAGCCTGTTCACAGATCCCAGTAGTTCTTTCCTATCTCTAAGCAAAGCCCTCCTCACAAAGCTTTGCCCCCACCTACTCAGCTTCACCGCCGGAGGGCGCTGGAGTTCAGCGGGCGGTCAGGCGTCTGCCCCTCCTCTGCTCCAAGCGGGCAGCATCTGGTATAACCAGTGACATTTACTTTGGAGGGAACACCCAAATAACAAAGCTTGGAAACAATTTTAGCACAAAAAGGAGGGCCTAGGAAGTGTATGTGAGTGTGTGTGTGTGTGTGTGTGTGTGTGTGTGTGCGTGTGTCTGTGTGTCTGTGCTGGTGTGTGGTGCACAGGGATGCAAGCTTGCAGTTGGAGAGGAGCATGCCTGGTCTTGGAAGGCCATGAGCCCCATGGAAAGACAGAGATGAACTTTCTCAGGCACATGTACTACCCAGATCCTCCCAGTTTCAGGCTAGACACGAGCAGGGAAGCGTGGAGAGGGAGTTTGCAGTCTGCATAAAAAATGCCATCATCACGGTCACCAAAAACTAAAGCCTAGCATCTCTGGGACTGGACATTTGATAAAATTATTAAAACCGGGTGGTTCTGTGGGCTGCGTGTAACAAGGCAGAAGAGAGGTGGCTGCTTCCAGCACTCGCTGACTCACCATGTGTGTGTGTGGGTGACAAGTAGGAGTGAGCGGTGTCCAGATGTATCGTGGCCTCTTCAGGGAGCCTGGAGGCACCTTAAGGGAGGAGAGGCTGCAGGAAACTGATGACTGCCCTGGTGGCAGAGCAGGGGCATGGTAACCGGCTTGGAGAAAACTCCCAGCAGAAAGGAACAGAACAGTAAAAGAAGTGAGTCTCTCAGTGCAGACACTGTGAGAATGTAATGAGATATGCAAATATCTAACTGAAATCATCACAAGAGTTCTTGGAAGGACCCTGTTGCCCATAGTCATAACAGCCCTTCTGAAATTCTTATGTCCCGGGGCCTTGTCCCTGCCCTCTAGCTATACAGTAAATCATATAATTCGCAGAACAGCCTTGTGAGTGATGTGCTAACATTATCCCTGTCAAGGTACAGAAAGGTAAAGTCATTTGCCTCAGGTCACTGAACTAGTACGAGTGGTCAAATCCAGACACTCTGGTTCCTGTCCGCCATGCTTCCCACCTCTCATGTTATTTATCTGTTAATTCAACAAATATTTTCGGAACATTTCTATGTCCAAGGCACTCAATTAAGCAGGGGAGACAAGACACAAAAATATTGTCCAAGTTCAATAGACGGCATTTGCTCATCCTATTATATGTAGTTACAGGCGTCTCTCTCCAGTGCATGTTGCCAGCCCCCAGTTTCCTAAGCCTCGGCTGACCGAGGGAAGATGCTGTCACTGATATACCCCTCCTCAGGCCGGGTCTTTGTGGAATTTGGGGGGAAGCCGGCCTTATCCTGCCTCCCAGATCTCCGGGCACCTTCCCACCTCTCAGGACAGCACCAAGTTGTCTTTCTCTCCAGGTCCCCAGAGCCACACCCAGGGCTGAGGACATTGTAAATATTCACTAAATGCAGTTGACTGAACAGGTCTTTTAAAAAATCTTTGAATGCAGGAGCCAATTGCAAAATGCTGTTAAAGACCTCACTGTCCTGGCACAGTGACACACATAACACATCGTGGCCTTATACTCAGCACCTTGTGTGGCACCCAGTGCCGACTCTCTGCGGTGCCAAGTACATACTTTTGCTTGTCCTTGGTTTGCCAGGAAAGGCCGGCAGAAACTAACGCCAAAGTGGACGACTCGGCGCCCCCGTCGGTAGCCCAGCTGGCCGGGCGGTTTAGGGAGCAGGCAGCCGCTGCAAAGGAGGTGAGTCAGGCGGCTTCAGAGCCCCTCTCCTGGGAGGGGGCTGGAGGAAGGGGAAGTCTGGGTCAGGCCCAGAGGAGAAGGCGGGAGGAGGCTTGGTAATTACCAAATTAGGAAGAGAAGCGGAGAGGGGTCTCCCTGAATGTGAAGAATGTCACCATGCCGCTGGGCCTGGGCGGGATCTTTCCCCAGCAGAGTGAGGCTTACACTCTGGCGTGGAGGGAGCAGACCCAGGGCCGGCCGCGAGCTAAAGTCCTGCCCGTCGGAGAGAGTCTGAATTCATCTCCTTCTGGATCCACTGATGGAGACTTAGATCTTGCACAGCTGTACCAGACCTGGGCTCATGCAGAATAAAGAAGCCCCCGCACCAGGCTCCTGCCGGAACCTAGGAACCCAGAGCAAGGACAGATTCCAAATGGAGCCTTGGGAAGAAAGAGAGGACTTCAAGGGAAGCACAGTCAGATATAGGTAGCCAGGGATCAGGATGGAAAGGGAGCCAGTGACCAGTGGATTCTAGAAAGAACCTGCTAGAGAGGGCAGAGTCGAAGGTAGCATTGGAGAGATCTGAGCTAGGTTTTCTCTAGTCCTACAGTGTGAGGAGCTCTTTAGAAGTGAAGTGAGGAAGAGCTCCCCACCCCCAACTCACGCCCCGGTGTAGAAGGAGGGTTCTCGTGGCCCCTTGGGGCAGACGAGAATATGGTTGTCATGCTTTCTTAGGTGTGTTATTTTGCATTTTTGTTTTCTCATCTGAAAAATCGGCCCATAATTTCTAGACATTATAGGAATGTCATAAAGGGTGAAGGAGAGACCCTGATCTAAGGTGCTAGCAGTACTTAGCAGCTGGATGTGGTGTCATTTTGAGATGTTGCTTCAGGCTGATGCACCTCAAGTAGAAGCGGATGCTCCAGCAGGAAAGGACCAGGAGAGGAGAAGTTGAAAGTCAAAACGGGCCAACAGTTCACTGGAATGAATTTATGGTTCGGGTTAATGGATGGTCACAAAGACATGCAGTGGCTCCCTCCATTCTTTTCTCCTTCAGACATCCCTAAACATTCCTAAAACCAGTTTCCACCTCCTTCCTCTTCCTCCTTGTTGCCTGATTAGCTCTCTCTCTTTTTCTCTCTATGTGTCCGTCTGTTGCCCTCCCTCTAGACACCAGCCAGTAAACCAACAAGAAGGAAACCACCCTGCTCCCTCTCTCTGTTCCCCCCCAAGGTAGAGCTGGGCCAGAATGGTGAGGAGGTAAGTGCCACTGCTGCCGGGGGCTCAGAGGATGCTGGTGATGGGTTTTCTTCCTCCTTAGAGGAAGAGGCACCACAGTCACACTTGTAGACTTCGAAACCTGCACGGGGAACTTCAACATTTCAGATTCAGGGATGAGTCTCCTCTTCTTAATGCTTCCTGAACCCTATCATTTGAAAACGAGGCTCCTTCTGCTTTCTCTTACTGAGCCTCCTGTTCAAGGGCAGGAGCACTCTTTTTCAAGCCTCAGCATTTCAGCAAAGAGAATGGACCACACAGTATTGCCACACCGGATTCAGGAGTTATGAAAGTCACATTTTACTGTCAGGTCTGACTTAGATGATCTTCCACGCGTAGACAGAATCTTCTATGTGTAGAAGGCTCTGGAAAGAGGGGCTGCACTCACGTAAGGCAGAATTGCAGTGTGAGGGAGTCGTGAGGTTCTGCGGGATCTGATAAAGGCTGACTATTGTTCTGGATCACTGGAAGAAAACCAGAGCACACAGGAGACCTCATTGCCCTCAGATATAAATAGCCAGTGTTACAAACATAATAAAGGGTCTGGTATCACAGATCATAGCCAGCAATGGAGTCCCAGCCTGCATATTCACCTACTCTTATTTATCTAATTGTAGCTGTAAGAGTGTCTTGTCCATGCCCTCCCAGCCATCCATGAACCTTCACTGTGGTCATCATGGTCCCGGCCAGAAATGAATTTGCATGTTCCCTCGTCCAGCCTGGGAGGCCAGCCCCAAAATAGAGCAAGGCAGTCCGGTTCCTACATCCCATTGTGACCACGTCTTTCTCTTTTCCTTTTCGGAGACTGGTGTCCTGACGACAGACACCAGATAGACATGTGAACTTGGGCGAGCCTCTTGGGGCCTACATTTCCTCACCTATGAAGTGAGCCATTTGGAGTGGATCAGCGATTTTTCAAACCTTTTTGTCAACTCAAGATGTATAAGCAGAAACCCATCAGATGAAGCTCAGAACTGCTTGAGTGGGATGTGGGGCACAGTGGGGTTGGAGTCAACGCCCCACTTGCTCTGAGAATACTCCACCACCCGTACGGATCGGGGTCTTCTGAGATGAGAACCCCCAAGAAACACAGTTTAAAAATCACTAAGTTTTGGGGGGGTAGGTTACAGCTCAGTGGTAGAGTGCATTCTTAGCATGCACAAGGTCCTGGGTTCAGTCGCCAGTACCCCCATTAAAAAAATAAATAAACCTAATTACCCCTCCCCCCCAAAAAAACCCCAAAACCCAACAACAACAAAAAACCACGAAGCTTTTGTTGGGGCCTCCTCAAGTGCTGACATGATTCTGTGGCTTCTTGGGGTCACCAGCCAATGTCCTGACCAAATACATACCAACAATTTCTCTTTACTGAGTGTCAACTTCTCCTGTGACCTTCAACTCTCTGGGCTTGGAGTCTGTGTTAGGCAACAGGCGAAGGCCGTGGCCATTAGGAGCCTACTGTGAGGCTGCCTCCGTGACCTGAACTTGGCCCCGTAGACGTCACTGCACTGCACTGAGCTTATTTCCTTTTTTGTAAAAGGAACAAGAACACTAAGCAGATGGGGCTGGATAGGGCTGGATAGGTTAGTTCAGCAGCTTTGGGAGAAATGCATTTACAGGTCTCATCCCAGAGGGTACACCAGCAGCTAAGTGGCATATATAACCAAGGGCTGGATGGGTGGGAGCGTGGGATTGAGAGGGTAATTCCTGCGTGGAGTGACAAGCTGCTTGCACACAGGAAGGGCATTGCTTCCAGAGATCAATGACTTCATCACCTTGAAATCCACATAAAAATAAAACGAACAGCCAGCCCTGTCTGTCCGGGTTAGACGGAAGCTGTGCCCACACCTCTATGCTCCCATATCACAGCCTGCAGGAGCCTTAATGCCGGGAGCGCTGGGGACCTGCAGGGAGGGCCCCACTCATGCTGCTCCTCGGTTCTTGATGCGCAGTGCTGGAAAGGGCCTTCCCATCCCTTCTTCATCCCTGCCCCCTCCCTATGCCTGCAGGGCCTGAGATGGTGGGGCCAGCTCCTGCAGACTGGGTGTCCTGGAGTTACCCCTCTCTGGAGGACCCACCCAAAAGTGTGTTTTTTAAAAAATTGTTTTAAATTTATTTTATTTCTTTTTATTTTTTGAAAAGTGACTTTATTTAGGTTTTTTTTTTTTTTGAGGGGGGAGGTAATTAGGTTTATTTGTTTCTTTATTTTTAGAGGAGATACTGGGAATTGAACCCAGGACCTCCTGCACACTAAGCATGTGCTCTACCACTGTGCTGTAACCTCCCACCTCAAAAGTGTGTTTACTGTGGCCCCTGACCCTACCTCACCTGCCCAGAGAAGTGAAAAACACTTCCATCTGAAAAATATAGTCTGTAATTTCTAAACTTGATAGAATGTTGTGTATGGGCACATATACATACATTTAGAGAGATGCAAGCCTGGCTTTTCTGCACCAACACTATTAGCCCGAGCCACTTGCCTGGAGCTGTTTCTTAAACAGTAATGGAAATACTGCCACCTACTGCCTTTCTCAGGAACTGCATTTCTTGCATTGGTGGCTATTTTGGATTCTTCCTGCTTTGCAGTTCAATTCAAATCAACAAGGATTTTGGGGAGAACAAGCTAAGTTCCCAGCACTGTCCTATGGGGAAGGGACTGTGTTTTTTTTTTTAATTTTCCCTCTTTTCAGAAGATAGTAGTCAGTTGCCGAAGAGAAGAGTTTAAAGTATTATGTAAAGTGAGTTTTGTCAGCACATCTGTTGCTGCAGGTTCCAAAACAGGTGTCTTCAGGAACACTGGCTCCTGTGAACTTCCACTGTAAAGCCCGGAAATCAAGGACAGCCGAGTTTGGGCTGGAAGCTGTTTGTAGCCACCATGGACACAAAGCTCTCTGAAAGACTGAGTGCTCTGGGACTATGTCTCACGTTGTAGACTCGTGGATTCAGAGGCACTGGAGAGCTGGAGTTGTCCTTAGAATCAGTTATTCCAACCCGCCAGCCTGGGTCTTGGATGAGGAGCCTGAGGCCAGGGCATCCATCTGGCTCCTTGCAAAGCCAGAGTGAGAGGGGGCTGGGGAGGGAGGCTCCTGCATCCTAGCCAGTGACTGCCCCACTCCAGCACCTCTCCCGCAATGTTGGACCTTAAAAAGGTTACAAGGAGTTCGGTTGAGTGAGTCTCTCTCCTTCCATCACTAAAATCCAATCATCTCACACAATAAATATCTCAGAATAGTTGTAAGAAATTAGGGTTATTCTTATGATTCAAGTAAATTAGGAGTGAGGGTCCCCAAACTAAAGGAAAATTCTTTTTCTGCTCTGGTCTCTGTCCAGCAGACACATCTTCTTTTTCTTCTTCATTATCATCATCATCATCACTGTCATCATCCCTACATGTTGAGTGAGGATCAATATACCTGTGGAACTAGAATCAAGTTTTAGAGATTTTACACAAAACAAAAAGCAGACATGGTATTTTTAGATAATATAAAATCCAAAGACAGACAAGATTCCTGACATGCATTCATCACAAAAAAAATATCTCCAGTGCTGGGAGGGTATAACTTAAGCCATAGAGCGCATGCTTAGGTGCACAAGGTCCTGGGTTCAATCCCCAGTACCTCCTCCAAAAATAAATAAATAAACCTAATCACCCCCCCACCAAAAAAAAATCTCCAACTAACAGAGCACCTATATGGAGATTTTATATATACATAAAGTGTATATATAAAATCAGGCATTGACTACTCTAGAGGGCAGGGACTAAATCATATTCATTTTTATGTAACCAACACAATGCCTGGAATCTAGTAGATAATAAATGTCTGCTTAATCAAAATGGATAGCTAATGTTTTAGAAAATGATAATTTATAAACAACACTCTTGGTGGGGTTTTCCAAAATATTATTAGTTCAAGGGAAGAATTTCAGTAATACCCCTGACAGGTTTCAGTCTGGCTCTGTGGTTTCTTGTTTTGTTTGTGACAAGCAGAATGGTCCTCTTTGAAATTCCTTCCAAATATTGGCCTACATTGTGAAGGTCAGGAGGTGAAAATCTTGTCCCCCTGCGACATAGCCTGTTCCCTCATAATGACCACGAAGGCTTTCTTCCTAGAACAGACCGCCTATGTTGCAGACGTCTGTCCTGCCTTCTCTAATTCATAGATTCAGGTGGTCTTGTCAGTAGTAAGATGAGGGCGGGGGTGGGGGGGAGCCTGCCCCGCCCGGGACCCGATGAGGGAAGTGGGCTTTGAAGCTCAAGTGGTGAAACCAACTTTTTCTTCTCCTCTTATTCCAACGGTGGCTTTTGGTCTCCAGCCAGAACCCCACCTCCCTTCACCTTATTTATCTGGTTGTTTTGGTCCATTTGCTTTTATAGAAGTCACCGCCCAATGCAAACCACCCTCCTAAAATCAAGGTGAAGAGCTCGCCTCTGATCGAGAAGCTTCAGGTAAGTTCAGAACAGTTAGCTCTTGCTACCTCTTATCCTTCCCCACCTCTTATCCAACATTTGCATGCCTTTGGGGCTCAAGAGTAGTCCCAAATGTCACCTGGATTCCTGACCTCTGGTAACCAGCTTGCACATGACACTGCACTTGATCTCACAGTCTTGTTGGGGAGACACAATTTTCACACATGATCCAATAAAAGCTGTATAGGAGAGTGAAGCAAACACCGGAGATCTAAATTGTGTGTAAGTACCCGACTTCTACTGCTCTAGACCAGGGCTTTTTAACTTTGGCATCATTTGTGCAGGGTAGTTTTGTTGCAGGGGGCTGCCTCGTACATTTGCAAGATGTTTAGCAGCATCCCTGGTCCCAATCCACGAGGTGCCAGCAGAACTCGTCAACAAATTGTAACAAAGAAAAATGTCCCTACATGTTGCCACATGTCTCCTGGGGGCAAAATCCCCTACCCCACTCCAGGTGAGAACCACTGCTCTAGAATTTTTGAGCAAGAAGAGAGTGAGTGGGCAGGAGTAATTAACGCATACCCTGAGTTGGTCCTTAGGGATGATGGCTGGAAAGGAGAGAGGAAAGCGCACCTGTTGTGGGAACAGCATGAGCTGAGTGCAGAGGAGGGGCAGGCGTGACATGTCTGGGTGGGGCCTGTAGAAGATGCTCTGGCTTTCACCACAGTCTCTGTGCAGCCACCCAGAACAGCAAGGCTCTCATGCCCTGGATCCTCCCATCTGGGCCCAACTAACAAAATTGGCACACCAGCCTTGTTCTGAAGCCATTATCAGGGATGTGTGGAGACAAGTAGCCACAGTCTCTGCAGTTCCCAGCTACAGGAGAGCCCAGGATTTGGCTCCCAGCCTGATTTGGGGTGAAGGAAAGCATCCCTGGTTTTGGGTCATGAGCCTGCCCTGTGGAGGGTGGGGAGGCATCTCCCCTGAAGTTTAATTCATTCTGAGAAGCCCTGATTCCACCCCCGCTGCAGGGAGGGAGGGGGGCTGTCCGTCACTGTAGGAGGCTGCAGGGCTCCCATGCACATAACAGGGATTTCTCAGACAGGACCCCAGAACTTGACATTCCCTCCTAACAGCCATCTAAGAGGTGTAGCCCAGGACAGCCACCTCCACCTGCCTGCAGCCAGCCCCGCCCTCATCCAGGTGCAGGAAATTAGTTCCCAAATGCTGTGTACCCTGCAGTCTTGGCCTTACTCCCCTTTCCAGCCATTAATGAGCCTCTTTGGGAAGCACAACAACCTGAGAATGAGGTTTTGATCTCTAACGGTTTAATCTTATGAAGGGTGTCAGGGATAATGTATATTTGGCCAAATCCCATAGGAGCCTTGCTTTGTTGGAAACATGTGGGCAAAGAACTAAGAAATGCACCAGAAGCTGGATTGTTCTTCTAAATATTTTATTGGATGAGTTAGGAACTATGATTTTTCTTCACTACTGTCCATAATTCAAAGTTCAAGTTTTCCATTGGCTAGCTAGACCCATGTTATTTGCAAGCAGCCTTACGGAAGGAATTTCCCAGCTTGACAATGAGAAGGGAGAAAGACCTCCTTTAATGCTCAGTTAACGTCTCCTCTGCCATGAAGCCCTCTGCGCCGTCGCAGTGCATCAGCTCCCACAGCCTCTGCCCCTTGGTACCTGCCATGTGCTGCTTTTAGACATGGCTTGGTTGGGCCCACAGTGTTGCCATTTAACTTTTATATTTTTAAGTTTACCATGATGCAATATTGTCCATAAGTTTGTTCTTAAGTTCACAATAGAAATACTAGTATCTTCTTAACATGTGTAACGTTCTGTACTCTCCAAGTCCCAGAGTCCATGTAGGAGTTCTCTGGGATGACAGTCTTAGCTGGTGGAAGGGTGGCACTGAGGGGAGTCTGGAGGGGAAGGGTGTGAGCCAGGTAGTGGCAGGAGATAGTAATGGGGTGGATCGAAAAAGATTCTGGAGATCAGGCTCAGTAGATTGGACAAACAAAGAATGCGAGACTCAGAAAGGTTACTGGACTCACTGAAGGTCACGCAGCTATTCAGTGAAAGCTGATATTTGGAGTCAAGTGTGTCTGCGTGGAGAGCATCACCTGCCCCTCGAGCCTGGTCCCTTCCCTGTGAGGCCTTGCCACTGGCTTTGCTGGTCTGGAGGACAACTGTGCGATGATTTGGAAATGCAGAGGGCGGAGCAGGAGGTGCACTGGCCCCTAGGTGGCGCTGGAGAGGACCTGGGGCGCTCACGTTCAGTCCCTCCATAGACACCTGCCCCACCACCGTCTCCGAGGCAGTAGAATGGATCGGGCCTCCTTCCCCACCAAACTCATGACTCCCTCAGGCCTCAGGTTACCTTTGAGTAACCTCTCCCCTTTGTTGTTCTTAGGGTTCATTTTAATCTTGTTTCACCTGCACTGAGATGCCCCCGGTTGGAGTTCACACTGGTGTCTGCTCGGCTGGCTCCCCTCTGGAAGGGCTCGGTGGCCTGCTGTGTCCACCGAGAGACACCCTGTCCTTGCAGGCTGAGGGACACACAGGCCTGGCTTGAATCCCAGGGCAGATTCCTGAGGCACGTTCCTAATTTATGGCAGGAGGACAAAACCAAACATGTGGGGTGGCTGGTGGTTGTAGAGGGGAAAACTGTACATGCCTGGCAAGGAGCAGGCACCCCGTGAGCGGTAACTACGATTGACGCTGACAAGAAAGATGGTAAAAGGTGCTGACCTGCCATGAGATCCGGGTGCCTGCAGGTGCTGGCACTTGCTATTTTGGCTTCTTTGTCTATAAAGTGGGGCAGTTCTAGTGCATTTTTGTTGGATCAAATCAGTGCTTCCTGGGTATTCTGGGATGCAGCCTGGGGTAAGCCAGGTAGCAGGAGATAGACCGTGGAGGTGGTGCTTCCAGGAGGGGCAGGACATGATGTGACAATGGATAACTGGCTAGGAAGTAACATGAAGAGCCTCGTGTTACCTAGGCCCAACCAGTCAGTTCTGAGGCCAGGGAACCGCCACTCCCTGTCATTTCTTGTGTTTTCCCGACAGGCCAATTTAGCCTTTGATCCAGCAGCCCTGCTACCTGGGGCCTCACCCAAGAGTCCCGGACTCAAGGCCATGGTGTCGCCGTTTCACAGCCCGCCCTCTACCCCCAGCAGCCCTGGCGTGCGGTCTCGGGCCAGCGAGCCAGAGGAGGTGCCCGTCAGCTTTGACCAGCCTCCTGAAGGCAGTCACCTGCCCTGTTACAATAAGGTAATGTCTGCACACAAAGCACTGTGGTGTGTCTGCGAGAATGTGGGCACTGGGAGATCCTGAATGACCTCTACCCTGTTGTTGTCCTGGAGGAAGGAGACCGCATTTGAGCTGTGGTCAGAGCTGGGTTTTAACAAGGGACATTTATTTCTCTTCTTCCTGGCAAATGATCCCCGAACTAAGATCTCCCTCTGTCTAGCCTGCCTCTCTCAGCTCCTCTCCCTGTAACAGCACCCCTCACCTGGAAGGCAGGCGTGAGGGATGGAGTGCTCTGTCCTCTGTGGAGAGAAGGGTGGGAATTCAGGACTGACCCCAGCTGCACAGAGAGTTATGTCAAAAGCCAAAAACAAAAGCTAAAGACCTGATCAGTGACTCATCAGAAGGGAGGGCAGGGTCACTAGGTCTTTAAAATACCATGTCCTGGTGTAATAGGAATACTCCTGTGTCCCAGTATGGGGTCAGGTCGTTCTTACTGCATCTTGCCCCAATTAAAGAACATCCAAACTGTTCCTTTGCAAAAAGATATATGGCACGGCCTGTTTCTGTAGATGCGTTGTGCCCGATACTTTGTGTGTGCTGTCCTCAGATCCCTGCCCTAGTAGGAGGATGTAAGAATCAGAGGCACACACAGTCCAGTTCACTCCAAGCAGGTATCCGGCAAGCTGGACCAGAGCCAAGCAGGGGCCAAGAGTTACAGGGATCTGATGCCAAGAAATGGTAAATGGATGTGACTTTAGAATGAGGGATGGAGAGAGAGGGATATTCTGGGCTCTTTCCAGAAAGTCCATCTAGGAAAAAAAGATCAAATGAGTTTGTTGAAACAGGTAGCGCCCAAGGAAACAAAGGGCTGGCAGCAAGGAGGTGATGGGGAGGCCTCGGGCCTGCTGGCTGGGGACATCGTGGCGCTCCTCCAGCTCAGGGCGATGGAGAGACCCTCTGGTGGTGGCAGAGAGGAACCCAGGAGGAACCCAGGGGAGAGGCTTGTCTTCTCACAGGATGTCAGGATGTCAGTAGGGAGTAGGGGCAGGGAGGGAGGCACTGCCACCTGGTCATATTACTGGGGAACTTTAGGCTTGTGACAGCAGCAAGGGAGCAGGCAGGTTATTTCTGAACCCTGCTGGCCATGAGGGCTGAGGCCTGGCTAGTCTGGCCTGAACCCCTTTTTAAAAAATATTTTTTGTTTTGGGGGGAAGGTCATTAGGTTTATTTATTTTTTAACGGAGGTACTGGGGATTGAACCCAGGACCTGTACATGCCAAGCATGTGCTCTACTGCTGAGCTATACCCACCCCGCAGGAAACCCTCTTAAAATGAACTGTTTATTCCAAACCTCTGAGACAGAACTAGGACTGACCAATACCAAAATGTAAATCAGCGAGAAAATAAGATTTATGAAAATAAGATTTGATTTGCATATACATTTTTAAAGGCCACGTCACTTAAGCGGGGCATCTGGTACAAACATGTCCGTCGAACTTTTGACAAAGTCAGGTGGACTGAGGTGAGACCTGCTTCTGAGATCCGCACCCTTCCCAGAGAGGAAACGATTTTCAGGCAGCTGTGCTGGCTGCTGCTTAGTGTGGCTTCTGCTAAGGGAAAGCAAAGGACCCTGGCTGCGCAGGCCTCCCAGAGTTAGCCAGCTTTGTGAGGGGCGGGGAGGACGAGCTGGGGAAAGAGAGAAAGCTGGTCACCAGCCGTCCAGCTCCACACCCACAAGGTCCCTGTTCTGGGTCAGGCCACCCGCAGGCCCCTCACCTTCTCCTCTGTTAGGTTCATCTTTGTCAAAGTAGAATTGTCAAAATGTCAAAACATGACTTTTATCCAAAAAGAGATTTTATTTAGCTTGTTAATTTATGAGAAACCTGTAAGGAGGTAAAGCTCATTCAGAGAACATTCGAAGAACCGATTATTTATAGGCAATTCAAAAGAACAAATGTTAGAGTACAATTGCCAAGTTAGACACCAAACTGACTGATGTTTTACAGGCCAATAAAATCATAGGTTATCTTTTTTACTGGATACAAAGCATTTTCATCTTCACAAAAAAATCTGCAGGTTACCATGTAAAACCACAATCCCACAGGGCTCCACCTCTGGTAAGTAGCCAGCAGTGGTACATCCCCCTAGAACCTGATCCTCGGAGGGGCTTGTGAGGCCGTGCATGAGGCCGGCGCTGAAGGAACACATCATCCTCCCCTTGGCCTTTCTCACAGGCTGTGGGTCATTGTCCTTAACGCTTTCTTTCAGGTGCGGACAAGGGGCTCGATCAAAAGGCGCCCTCCCTCCAGGCGATTCCGAAGGTCCCAGTCGGACTGCGGGGACCTGGGGGACTTCAGGGCCGTGGAGTTCTCCCAGGAGAATGGTGCCAAGGAAGAGAACGGGGGTGAGGTGTTCCCACCCAAGAGCCAGGCCCCAGGGTCCCCTCCTCTGAGGAGGACTTCCAACAGGACAGAGAAGCAGGAGGAGATGGGCACAGCCACGGAGGAAGGCCCGCAGCGTGAGGAGGCCGTGGGCAGCTCCGAAGAGGGGGCCGGCCAGCGTCCAGCCCCGGCCTCCGGCCCAGAGGCAGAGAACGGGTGTGGGAGCCCCACGGAGGAGAAACCGGCAGGAGAGCAGACGGAGGGGCCTACGGAGGTGCAGGAGAGGGCGGCCAGCAAAGAGGATGAACCCGGACAAAGGAGCCAAGACACAAAGGGGCCGGAGGAGGCAGCTGTGGGAGAGGAGACCCCCCAAAGTCCTCCCAGAGGAGTGGAGGGTGGCCACAGCCCCGAACAGGGGAAAGACAAGGAAGAGCAAGACGAGGGGACCCTTCCCGAGTCCGGCTGTGACGCCGGCACCAGCCATGCCCAGCCACACACCAGCAGTGAGGTCCCCGAGACAGAGGTAGGTGGCCCGGCTTGTCTACCCGCTCCCTTTTTGTTGGAGAACTTCAGGGTGAAGGTGGTATGCGAATTGGGCCTTTAAAGGAGGCTTTATGTTTTATCCATCCACGCACAGGTGTTGGACACCTAGTTCTCAGGAGAGGGGGTGTGATTCAGTCCCTGCCCTCCTGCTGGGCTCACAATTATTTGTCCTTCAGCCGGCTCCTCCAGCCACCCCCAGGAAGCCCACCTTGAACTCCCCTACGTATGCTTTAGAAGCAGAACCAGCCCTGCTGAGACTAGAAGTTCCACAACAAAAGCTCCATGTGCCCCTTTTCTACTGCACTCCCTGACAATCTCATCCACAAAGTCACTCTCCAGTGTTTTCCTGTTCCCTTTTTGTCAGTTCATTCATTCATTCATTCATTCACTCAAGCCACCATAAGCTTCCAGCTACACAAGCCTCTTATCTGGATACTTGCTTCCATTTTTTCTGCCTACACAGTCCACTCTGTACAGAAACCAGAAGTGTCCATGTGTGTTTTCTCATTGCTAAAATTACTCCCCTATTGCAAACTGGCAGCTTAAAACAATAGAAATGTATTTTCTCAGCGCTGGAGGCCAGAACTCCAAAATCAAGGTGCTGGTAGGGTTGGTTCCCTCTGGAGGTTCTGAGAAAGAATCTGTTCCAGGCCTGTCCCCTAACTCCTGGTGGCTGCCGGCAACCTTCAGAATCTTTCCTTGCCGAAGTCAGCAGTCCTTGGCGTTTCCTGCTTGTAGACTTATCACTCCAACCTCTGCCTCTGTCTTCACATGGTCTTCCTGTGTGTGTGTGTGTGTGTGTGTGTGTGTGTGTGTGTGTGTGTGTGTGTGTGTGTGTGTGTGTGACAACTCCCTCTCCTTTCTCTTACAGGGACACCAGTCACCCAGTGTGGACCCACCCTAAATCCAGAGTGATCTCATCTTGAGATCCTTAATTATGTCTGCAAAGATCCCCTTTCTAAATAAGATTACATTCACAGGTACTAGGGGTTAGGATTGGACAGGTCTTTTGGGGAGAGGACACAGTGCCCCATACCTCCCCTCCCCCTTGTCCTGTGGTTTCCCAGTGCACTCAGAATATAAAATCCAAACCCTCTGTGAGGCCCATGCCCAGCTCTCCCTGACTCTCCCCCTCACCTTGCCCCAACCATGCTGATTTTTTTGTTTTTTGGTTTGGTTTGGTTTGGTTTCTGCAGTGGTTAATACCTAGATCCTTGAAGCAGCCTGGTGAAGTAATTTATAAGTACAAAATTGGCTGACCAGAATCAGAACCTGTGGCTTTCCAATATGTCATCTGAGAACTGTTGTTTAGGACCGTGGTTTAAGTTGCATACAGCTGGCATGTGTGCGTCCTTCCAGCCCTTCTTCTTCCTGGTTGTATTTTTATAATCCAAATTGATAGTGTTCAGGTCTTAAACATGTTGCTCTTGAATGTTCACTAAACTTTCTTTAATATAGTAATACTAAAAAAAAATGGGATTTTTTTATTCTCAAAAACCGTTCTTTTTTTTTTGTTTTATTACTTAAATGCCAGGTGCTACCTCTTTATAAGAACTTAACAGCATCTAATTTCTCATTTAACTGCACATATCAGAGCCTCACTATGTGCAGAACACTCTACTAGCTGTCGTGTGTGTGTGTATGTGTGTGTGTGTGTTAAAAACACACACACATCCACTTCCGAGGAGATTTTAATTGAAGACTATTATAAAATTCTTGAGAAAATTATTGAGTATTTAGTATATTAATTTTGTTAATATACAAGGATAAAGATAGATATGTGTTTGAAGTGCCAAATAAACAGCAAAAAAACTTGGTTGAAAAATATGTCTTTTCCAGAAACTGTATATCTAAACTTTCCTTTTTGGCCTTTCAAAGGGAAATATGTTATTCAGTGGGGCTTTTCAGTTTATTTACTTTTCTTGAGGAATTGGCAAAGCTTGATAAGGTGTTCAGATTGTTGTTCTAAAATACAAGCAGGCAGACATAGCATAGGCTTTCTCCTATTTTGCCTAGTTAATTTCAATTAATAAATTAATGACTTAAGTAGTAATGTGTTAGAATTATTTTCCAACTGACCTATGTATAAAGTTACTGATTAAATTGTCTAGAATAATTTTTATTTATTTTTATTTATTGAATACATTCTCATTTTAAAGGTTCTAACAAACAGAAGTATGGAGGATGAATTTTTTTCTTTTTTTAAATTGACATGTAATTGATTTACAATATTGTGTTAGTTTCAGGTGTAGAGCAAAGTGATTCAGTTATACATATATATGTGTGTGTGTGCATATGTGTTATACATACATATGTGTGTGTGCGTGTGTGTGTATATATATATATATATATATATATATATATATATATATATATGCTTTTTTCCCATTCTTTTCCATTATAGTTTATTATAAGACACTGACTATATTTCCCTGTGCTATACAGTAAATCTTTGTTGTTTATCTCTAAGAATGAATTTTGAATCTCTACCCTCTCCCTCTCCACCTCTCTCCTTAGTGTCATCACCATAAACAACTTGGCGTTCATATTTTCAGTCCTATTTGGGATTTGGGTTGGATGGGCTGAGCTGCAGTTGTTTTTCACAAAGATGTATTTTTTTAACTGCTAGATATGCTTGTCCCTTCCTCTTGACAGTCTTTTGAGCATATCCATCTTGTTGTAGTTTATGTGTAGTTTCTACTGATCAAAGACCAAGATGGGGATTCGATCAGGGGCTGGAAAGTTGTCTCTTTGGTGGTGTGTGCTGCCTCCGCCAGATGCAGGAAAGACCTGGGACAGGCATGGGGTGCCCGGGGAGCCCATGAGCCAAGGGGCCCACAGTTATTGTCACTGGGGAATCCTTTTGCACCCTGCCTGAGGCTGGTTGTGTTTGGCTCCCCCCACCCCAACCACCATTTTCTGGACTTTTCCACAGGTATCTGTGGTGCATGTGTGTGCATGTGAAGCGAGGGGTTAGACTACGAACCTCCCATTTGGTTAGGCTTCTGTGTTTCTAGCTCCTCACTAGCTCACCCCTTGCTGCCTACGCACATACTCAGATCTCTCTCATCCTAAACCTCTCAACTCTGCTCCCCGCCTCCCGAGTCCTCTCTGTCTCCCTCCTATGTTTCCCCTTCTGATCGCATTCTTATCAATGATTTTGAAGCTCACAAATACCCTCCCGGCCCCCAAGGACCGGTTGTGTCTTGGTTCTTGTCATCCTCACCTTCTGTCAAGCAGCTGACGCTGGCAACCTGCCCTTGAGACCACCTTCCTCCTTTAGCCTCTATCTGGCTGGGCTGCCCGGGCCCCCCACCATCCTCCCTGCCTCCTAGGGCAGAGTCACCACATCCCGACCTTGATAGTCTCCTCTGGCCCCCACTCCCAGGATGCACCTCGTTTTGCCAATGACTCCTACACCTGGTCCTCACCATTGCCTTCCAGACCAGTCCTGACAGCTTAGCACCAGCCAGGCTCTGACCATGGGCCCCTAACCTCTGCACCTGAAGGCCCACCAGTCCCTCGCACTCCACATTTCCAAAACCAGGCTCCTGCTCACTTTGTTTCTTCACTTACATTCAACTGAAACCCAAAATTCCTTTGCTAGCCTCACCCATTTCTGCTCACAAGGTACTTTCTTCTTTCTCTGTGTCACCTCCCCCCATACCTAATCAGTCCCCAAGTCTTGGGAAATCTCCCACTTATGGCATTTCACCTTCTCTCTCTCTCCATCTCCATTGCCCTGACCCCCGTGCTGCCCTTTCTTCCTCATCTCGCTACAATCACAAGTCACTCCTAACAGAATTCCTGGTCTCCAGACCCACCCTTTATATTAGCACCATATGCATCTTCCTGGGAATGCTGTGTCAACTGACTACTCTCCCTGCCAAAACCTTTTGGTTCTGCCCATTGGAAAATTGAATTTTCACTCTTCTGTGTGCTGAACTCTGCTGGTCCTGTCCCCTGTGATGGGACCTAGGGCTTCAGCCAGCCTACATCACCCACCATTCCCCAGTAGGTAACACAGGCTGTCCTGGTGTCCCTTCCACTGGAAGTGCCTGCACCACCAGCTGAGATCGCTTGGGCCCAGCCCTCACTATGACCTGGAAGTCCTCTCACTGCACCTCTGACCTCCATAGGCCTTCTTCTCTGATTGCTCTGATGACAAATGCCCCCAGCTCCTTGCACTCTGTATAGTGCAATAGGATGGCCCATGTCACATACCTTGTACTGTGGATGCATTTGTAAATATCTCAGTTTCAGCTAAAGATGATATTAGAAGGCCTGGTACAGCTCCTGGCACAGAAGGAGCTTAAAAGTAACACCCTTTGAATGGACACTGAACAAATAGTGGTTTTCCTGTCCTTTTATTTAGTATCAGTCTTTTATTTTTGATGCTTTCTGTTCTTTTGCCACTTGTATGCTGCTGAAGATTCTTGAGCAGTGTTTCAGGATGATGAAATTAATGGAAATGAGTGAAGGAGTAAGAAGCTAGGGCAGGGAGGACATGGGAGGCCACGCATCAAGACATAGGCAGTGTCACCTAGTAGTTGAGGGCTCAGTCAAGCTCAGGTCCCTGGATTTAAATCCTGACTCCACCACTTACTAGCTGTGTGACCTCAGGGAAGTCACTTGATCTCTCTATGCCTTAACTGCCCCAGCTATAAAACAGAGCTAATAAAACTACCAAACTCATATTGCTTTTGTGAGGAATACATGAGTCAATGCATGTGAACAATTATATTGTTGCAGATAAAATGTGTTACAGCTCAGTGTTATAGCTCAGTGTTACAGCACTCAGAGAGTTGGAGAACTCAGGTTTATTACTCCAGCGGGCCCAGAGGAGTTAACACTCCAAGCTCTGAATCCCGTCGGTAAGTTTACACAGGCTTTTATAGGCTGCTAGTTTACACTTTGCAACATCATATGCAAATGAAGTATAACAAAAGTTGACTAATTAGGAACAAGCTTTGTAGAAATGGACCAATCAGGAGGGAGAGAAATAACCAATCAGGAGTGAGCTCCATGCAAATGAAGTACTACAAATGGACCAATCAGAAGTTAGGGAAATGAACCAAT
Source organism: Camelus ferus (assembly GCF_009834535.1). Lineage (NCBI taxonomy): Eukaryota > Metazoa > Chordata > Mammalia > Artiodactyla > Camelidae > Camelus > Camelus ferus. The sequence goes on along the minus strand of NC_045716.1, from coordinate 13,468,244 downwards.
CAGGAGTGAGCTCAGGGAACCAATAGAATTTTAGTGGTAGGTAAGCCATTTCAGAGGCAAAAAGTGAGATAGAGCCTCTGGGTTAGGGAACCGGATGGTGCTGGCAGGAGAGTAGTGGCCCTTCCTAGGGGATCCTGCCAGTCTTTTTATGGGGCTTCCCGCCTCAGTATCAGGCACACAGCATTATTATTACTATTATTGACTGATCTAGCATCCCCAAGGAGATAGACTGAGTGTCTGATTTTCCCTACTCTCCTCCCAATTTATTCCTTCCTCCTCTGTTCACAGGATAAAACCTCTGTCCAGGACACTAAAATGTGAAGAGGAGCTGACTGTGCTTGTGAGGAAGCTGCTGGAGCCGTCTCTTTGGAAGTAGCAGCAGCGACAGTAGCGGCAGCCAGGGAAGCCACGGCAGAAGCGGGATGTGCTGAGGGCAGAGGTCAGCCTGAAGACACAGGGTGCCGTTCCCCCCACACACACACACACCGTCGCCGTCGGAGATTGGATCTGAGTGCAGCAGACTTTTATCAGCTTGAGTTTATGTCACTTGACGGACTTTGTTAAAAAAAATTTTTTTTATTTAAAACAATCTACTGTGGTGACAATTCCCCAGGGATACTGGTCAACTTGTGGGGCTGGCTGCTCTCCACACCCACCTTGGGACTGGTCTAGGATTTAGGCAATCAGATTTGGTTTGTATAAAGTGAGCGCCTTTTGACTAAAGTTTTCACTGTTCTCAAATATAAGTCAAAACTCATTTCAGGTGGCTAGAAACAAAAGATAATCACTGGAAATAGAAATCCTGTAAGTTACCAAAGACTGCAAATTATATGGAGACCCCAAGACGACCTTTCAGCTGGGTCCAAATTTGAACTGGCCTGCCAATTTTGAAAACACTGGACTAGAAGAGAAAATCATTGAAACATTAAAAAAAAAAAAAAAGTGTCAGGTCCAGCACCAGGGGCTCTCCCACCCGGTAATTCTCTGGTTGATGATACACTGGGAGGAGACCAGCTCAGCTCACCTGCTTCTGCCGCGGGTGGAGGTGGGGGGAGGCAGATGCAGGGAGCAACCCCTTTGGAGAGGCAGAACATCCAGAGGTCTCACACTGCATTTCCTCATCCTGAAAGCAGAGAGGTGATACCTGAGCAATACCTGCCCTCTGATTTATCCTGGCAGGTTGAAGTTTGCACTTCCAGAAGGGCACCCTTGAGCACGGATTGGATGTCTCCTGGGAGGTGCTTTGAGCTTCATGATGTGCAGGCTCCCTAATGAGAGCGTCCTTCCTGGTTTCCTGGGAAGCTCTTGAATAGAAGCCCAGGCTCTCCTTCCGACTCAGGTTGGGTCTTCTGTCTGTTCTCGCTGGGTCGCTGCTGCTTTAACATGCGGTTTGGAGAGCAGGGAGGCTTCCCCAGAAACAGAGAGCCTGACTGCCCCTTCCTCAACATACCACATATCGTCTCCCCATTTCAAAGGCTCCTGCTGAAAGATGCTAATCTGCATAAATGTTCAATCTTTAGGGTTGGTCCTTATTCAGATCTGAGTATTTCAGTGTCTCCACATGCTGATTTGGTCGTTGGAGCAGTCGCTTTTCCTAGAGGTCTTTTGGACCACACTCAACTCTGACTTCAGAAAGCACTCTCCCAGACTAAAAGGCCTTATCTCACCGCTGGTACCTCAGTTTATCATCCCATTTACAGTTTTCCTAATTCCAGGATAGTGTTAATATTTGGGATATATATTTTTCAAAAACTATTTTTAAATCTAATGCAGCTTCTACGACTTGTAATTGAGTGAAGACTTATACTATAATAAGCCTTGTATTTTAGCAGAGTTTGGGAGATACGTGTGTCAATTATTTTGAGATTGATCATCTATCCATCTGTCATCTATGTGTGTACTGATGGAGCTGTATACCCCCTAAACAATACGTGGATTTATTTATATACGTCTTTGGGTTGTTTATATACTCATGCACATAACAGGGCAAGAGATTTGTGGATGTGAGCATGATTGTTGGGGGGTGTGTGATGAAAGGGGGAAATCTACCACTTGCCTTTCCTAGAGAGGACTGGTATAGATGGAATGTAGATGTGAAAATACAACTCTGTTTTCCTTCTGGAGGGTCCATGCCTTACACTAGCAGGTAAGGAAGGAGCAATCAAAAATGACAAGAACGCGATGCTGAAGGAACACGTGTGATGCTGTCAAAACACCTTTCTGTCTTCCCAGTTCCCTGTTCATCATGCAGTTGATCTATTTTGTGAAAACACAGAGGCTGCCACCCCCAGGGGTTGTTACCTGAGATGGGGCTCTTGGTGGGGAATTCACGAAGCTTAGGCAGGACCAGGACCCGTTCTCTGTTGGTGCCGCAACCTGGCTGTTTACTGCTTTCCTTTCTCAGAGCAACCACATTCGGGTGTTGCATCGGCATGGTTGATACTGGGATTTCAAAGTGGGGATTAAAGAAATCCGTTTGTGTCTTAGGTAGCACAGAGCCATCACCAGGCCAGGAAGGCTTGCATTTTGGCTTTCTTAATAAGCTTGAAGGGAAACACTGGTCCTTCACAGCTACAGGCTAGAGAGACGCATCAGAGTCATTCTTCCACCACCTTTGTAGTCTAGCTTGAATTATAACCTGTGTCCTTCCTTCCTTCAGAGAGGGAGCGGGGGGGGGGGGGGGACCAACTTGAATGCTTTGAAGGAATATGCCAATTTTAAAAGGGGGGCTGTGATGCTGTTTCAGCCAAGTGTAATGAGACAGGACCGCCAGAAGCCCTGGCTGGGGCCACAGACCACTCTCCTCACTGTCACCCTGAACAAAGCCCAGTTGGCCAGACCAGTTTGGGTTTATGAGCAGCTGACTGGTCACTCCATAAATATATATCAGATCGGGGAAAAGGGAGTGGACAGGCAACCAGTTCATCATCTTCTTTTGATTAGGAACTCTTGCGAGGTTAAAAGTTTAATACAGTTGAATGAATGAGGACCTTCAGCTGCCAATGAAAGGAACTCAACTCAAACTGGCTGATACAAAACAATTAACATCTATGAATCTCTCCTTCTCTCTCTCTCTCCCCTCCCTCCCTCCCTCCTTCTCTCTGTTTACCTATATACTGAATGATATAATTGAAAATCCATGGATAGACCTAAATACAATCACCTAAGCAATGCCAGAAATCTCTGTTACTGCTTTCCTCTGTGTTGGCCACATTCTCAAGCAGGCTCTATGCAGCCTGTAAACCCAATGGAAGAAACTTATTTTTTTCCCAGTAACAGGGGATACGGGGTGCAGGGAATCCTACAAAGGTTTTCTTTAGGCTCCATGGGGCTCCTACAGCCATGCCTGAACCAATCGTTATGATGAAGAAGATGCAGAGATCAGACTGGCCGGGCCTCCGTCCCAGGCCCTCTCCTGCGGTTAGGGGCCAGGTGAGTCAGTTCGCTTTCACCTGCAAGGCCTCTGAGTAAGAGCAATGGGGGGCCTCCAGGTGAAATCAGGGTGCTGTTGCTAAAGGAAGTCATGCTGAGTAGGCAAAAAGAAGAGAGAACTGAGTAAAATTCAACGGCTGGGCAAATAAAACAGAATTAATTTTCATAAGGCACCGAAGAAAATTAGGCTCCCATTTTATGTCATCCTGTTCTGCCGTGTTCAGAGCTAGCCTGGAGCTCCGTGAGGGTCCAGGTGGTGTCTGTGCTGTTCCTCCTCACGCCCGTGCCTCATGCATTCTAGGTGCTTGTAACTGTTAAGTAATGAGTGATTTCAGAGCTGGAATAGGACTCTTTTCAACACTTATCGCTGCCCAATAATTCGCTCATCTGATACCAGATGCCTGAAGGGTCGTAATTAACAACTGATTTCACTGGCTGTAGCCTTCCTTCCCAGTTAAAACGCACATCCTGAGTGAAGTAAGGTTTTAAGCCTCCTTTGTCATCACACTTTGTGTTGAATTAGTTCTAGAAAGCCTTCCCAGAAGGGGTTGAGGCAAAGCAAGGCCCACAGAAAGCAGGAGACACACTTTCCCGACTTCCCAGCCTTGCTTGAAAGTCCGGTGCCCTCCTAGCCCAGGGACGTCCTGGCCAGAGTGGCCACGAGGCTGGGATGACCATTACTACAGGTCTGCCCTCACATCTGAGGAAAGCTGTGGGAATTCTGGAGAGGCCCCACTGTGGTCAGATGGGGCAGGACACGCTGGTTCTTTAAGACTCCTCAGAGGATGTGTTAAATGCCTCACAGTAAAAAGGGAGCCACTCACTTCAAAAATAGGAACAAAGAGACTTCTTTCTCCTCCTCGTCCTGGAAAGCTGTGGGCCCTCAGTGGACTCTGCAACATCCTGGTCGGCACAGCCAGGGAGATGCTATGAGGGAAACAGGACGTGGAAGGAAGGGGCTGGCACAGGCTACGACTCCTCACTGGGAACCCCCATAAGTAATGACTCTGGCCCCTTAAGGCGTAGTTTCCCATGAAAACTTGAAAAAATTACTTGAACTTGAATAACCCTGTCATGTCGGTTATCACACTTACCACCTGCTCCCGTTTTAAAGCATGAGTGGGCTGAACTGCACTTTAACTAACGTTCAGAAACAAGATTCTAGAATGATTACATGGTAGGTACTCAAAGAATGGTATACTCATTCCCCTCCAAGAAAATAGCAGGAACTCAGACACTGGTCCCTACTGTTGGACTATCTAAGGGCCCCATGGGTGCTAGATGGTGCTGGGCACTTCCCATCCCGGCTACTCCTGGGCCCTCAGGAACGACAGTAGCAGCCTTACTGACGACTTCTGGAAGCAGCTGGGATGGGAAAAGGCAAAAGGGCCTGCTTTGCATCACTTGCCTCTAATTCTGTGTCTCTTTTCATCCTACCAAGCACAAGGAAACACAGTATTTAAGAACCCTGTTTTCTCTGTGATTTAAAAATATTATTTATCTTTATTTTTTCTCATTATAGAAGTATTATATCATTATTTTTAAACATTCATGCAGGAAAAGAAAAGATTTTAAGTAAATACAAATTATTTGCCATCCTTCTACCCAGAGATAACTAGTATTAATATTTTACGGATTTTCCTCTAGTTTTTTTTTTAATGCCTATAGACATGTACATGTTTGGTTTTGAATTCGTCGTGGTTCCAAAACTGGGATCTTACTATATGTAATTGTGTATCTTTCTGTTTTGCAACATTCGATCGTGAGTGTGCTTCATAAACAGTCACAATTTTGATCATGAAAACTATACACTTTTGTCTTCTTCTATTCATCCAATAACACCCAGAGTAAGACCAAATCTGTATAAAAGGGAGGAGTAACAATACCCCCTGGGGGAAATGAAGGTGTCCTGGGAGAAGGCAGTTCTTTTCACAATCTAGATCTTAGATTCCTGTTGGATTTATGACCTCAGGCACACTCAAAACTTAACACAAGTGGAAACATTTTAACGAAAGATGAAAGGGCTGGGGCAATTGCAAAAATTCATTCTTGCTGATTCACAGATTGTAAAATTCTGGGAGAGGCATGAGGTAAGTCTCAGAAAAAGGATCGCTGAGGGAAACCACAGAGGAAGTAAAATGTAACTGAAGCTGTTGTCGGCTATTAGACTGGTATGTCCAGAAAAAAGACACATACGTTCGATCTGATCCAAGTTTCTGTGTGGATCAGGACACGGCTTGCAGTGGAAGCAAACCTATCTGCATGGCAACCGTGATGACCTGTGAGCCAGTGCCAACCCCACAGGCAGCAAACCAGGCTCAGCACGCAGTCGTGAGGCCAGTCCCGTGGGCTGAGTTAGCCAGAAGTTTCCTTTGAATGGCAGATCCGTGTGATTAAATTGTATTCTCACTTCCAGGGGCTGACCATGCCTAGTCAGAGCCATCTCTGCATCACTTAAGCCTAAATTAGGTCAGAACTCAGTGGCAAGCAAATTTTAGTTATAAAATAGTCACCAAGCCATAAACATAAGTGATTTTAAAAGCCGTTCACAATTTCAAGGCACCAACCCTGACAGCATTTCAGAGTTAGAGTTATTCTAATCGTCTCCTAATGGACCCACTTTTTCTCATGTCATCTTTGCCCTCTCAGCAACTGACCCCAAGTCAAAACTGTTATGTTCAATAGTGCTTTTAACCTACCACCATTCTCAAAAGTGTAGAAGCCACCAAATTCCTTAAATTAAATTAAAAGATTGAATCATGGGTTTCAAAATTCTCTGAGAGCCACTAGTCCTCTTCCTCCACATCTGTTTTCGTCTTACTTGTAACCTGCCAAGCCAAGCTCATTGGCATGGAATTGCATGGACAGCCATAAAAGCCATCATTCCTTTTGACCGTGCCAGCTCTGGGAGTGCATCCTCAGGAAATCATGCAAAACATGGGGAAAGTATATACACAAATGGATCAAACAATATTTATAATCAATGAAACGTTGGACACCAGTAATTTATCACACAGAAGAATCATTAAGAAAATGATGCTATATTATCTTGAGGAAATAGAAAAAAAAAATCATTACAAACAATTTAAAAGGATGGGCAAACAGATGTGGGAAATTGAAAAACAGTAATAACAAGAACCTTGAGAGTGGACCCTAGCAAAGGCAGGAGATGTCTCCAGCTTTGCCATCTTCCATGACACCTTGGCGAGCAAAGGGAATGACCGGGAGCTCCCAGGAGTGGAATACAGCTCAGACAGAGCAGAGGGAGCCCCAGCAAAGCCATGGTCTCAAAGGGGAGGGCAAACCCTGTTTTGGTCAGGACTCCTCCTAATGAGAACTCCTCTTTTTTCACCTTCCTGAACCCAGTCTTGAACTATACGAAAGTAGGTTAAAAGCAATCTCCGGGTCTCAAACCTTAGCTCAGTAGGAGGAAGAAAAGTGGTCTCAGACAGGGAGAAGGCGTAATTAAAATGTTTATGTGCTTTCAAAGCCAAAGGAAGACTCAGACAGAGTTGCCCACCCTAGGCATGTCCTCCTCCTCCAGGGAGCGGCAAGGCTCTGGGATCTCTCTACATGGCCAGAATGGATTATAGAAAGGATTTTTCTGCTTTCTCTCTTTGTTTTGAAGTACGTCCACTTGTATTTCCTCTGTCACACTCCCCAAGGGTGTTGGCTCTGGTCCTGACCTTCTATCATTGACTGGCACCTCCAGTGCCCACTGGCATCCAGAGGAAGGATGGGATGGAAGAGCTGAGACGCTGTGCATATAGGGAGCTGTCAGTCAACAAAACACCACCTGGACCCTAGGAGAACCGTCTGACCAGGCTACGGAGCAATGCATTCCAGGGATCCAGAATGAAAGGTGGCTGAATGGAAGAGGGTTTCCAGAAATGAGGAATCTCTGCAAGCGGACCACAAACCACAAACCACAAGGAGGTAGCAGGTGGGGAAGGAGGGGGGAGTGCAGGCCTCAAGCAGACAAGGCTTGCTAAAGATCCCAGGCCGGGAAACCTTACGGGAAAAGAGACCCTGCACTCTCTGTCCACTGGGGAAGGGCCTTAGGATAGGCTGGAACTGTGGGGTTACCGACTCCAAGCTCTTACTGCTCCCAGCAGGACAGATCAAGAAATCGAGAGACGTTGTCCAGGCAAGGAATGGCGACTTTATTTGGAAAGCCAGTCAGAGAAGGATGGTTCCTTGGGACAGGATCTTCTTGCTCAGGTTTAAATGATAGTTTCTTTTATAGAACAACGAGGGGGAAGTGAGGAGATAAAGTTTAAAAAAAGGCGATAAGTTGTTGCAAATATTTCCTGATTCTGGCCAGAATCGGGAGGGGATGTGTTAATTTCTTCTTTCCTGCAGCCATTCACAGGTGGGCCTGGTCAGGACGTTTCTTGTGAGTTTTAACAAAGGTATTTTAGCTTAACACTCAGGCATGGTAGGCAGGGTTCCCAGTAATGAGCCATTATGTGTACTTTACGCTACAGGCAACATCCCTTTAGTGATTAACTTGTAGCAAAAGTAATCAAACTCAAAGGTTAAAGTAAAAGAAAGGGATTCAATATAGAGCCGGATTTGTTCCTCCTTGTTACAGCAGGGGATGGAGGTGGGCTGGTCCCAGGGCGAAGGTCCTCCCCCCTGCCATGCCTTCTCCACTCCTCCAAGCCACCAAGACACCCAAATCTATCCCCTCCCTCCCCAGCTCCTTTCATGGCCTTTCCCATTCACCCCCACCCCCACCCCTTCCAAGATCTCGGGGCTACCACTTCCTCGCACTGTGGCCTTAAGTGAGCTACTTAACGTCTCTGGGTATGAATTACCTCACTGCAAAATGAGGGTAACAGTAGTACCTAAGGGACAGACAGTTACGTATATACAGTGAGCTCAGTACATGCAGAGCGCGTAAAAGAGAGCACGATCCCAAAACGAACGTTCTAAAAAAGTTAGCTGTGAATACTCTCTCCTTTGAGATTTCTTGGCCACATCACTCCCTCCCAGGGATAAGGTGCATCCCTCCCCGTGTCTCTTCCGCGGTCCTTTCCACCCCACCGCTAGCGTGGTCCAGCGGCAGTGCAGAGGACGGGGACGGGATCGGGACGCGGCACGGGGCATTGAGGGTGGCGTGGGCGGAGGGTGGTCTGAGCTCCCCGCAAGGAGCGAAACTGGTGGCGGGGAGACTGGGCTGCGGGCACCCGGTGGCGTCCGGCGTGTCCCAGGGCCCTGCCCCGCGCCCTCCTATTCCCGGGCTCCGGGCGCCCGGCCGCCACCGCGCTCCCGGCTCGGGGAAGGCAGCTTCTCGGATCGAGTGCGGACGGCCGCAGGCCGAGGCGCGGAGCGCGGTCGCTGGGTGATACGCCCGGCTCTGCTGGGCAAAATGCGCGTCCTTTCCTGCTTTCTCTCTGAGTGGCGAGAAGTTTCCGACCCGAGACCTCCGGAGTAAGAGAAGGGTCGCCGGCTGCGGTCGGTCGGGCAGTGCGGCCGGAGGCGGGGCAAGACTGAAGGGAGGAACCAGAAGCGCTTTCGCCGAGAGCGGCTCGTTGGTCTAGGGGTATGATTCTCGCTTCGGGTGCGAGAGGTCCCGGGTTCAAATCCCGGACGAGCCCAGGCTTTTTTTCTGTCTAAGCGTAAAATTTAAAAAGCAGTTTCTCTTTCTCACACAAGCCATTTAAAGACTGAAATGAAACTCTTTTAGTCCCTTGAGCTCGAATATTGAGTCCCTTTACGAAGTAAAGGATCGAATATGGTCAATTCATACAATATGCAGTTTCTGTACGTCCGAGGGCAAGGCATTAAAATGTAACATGTAAAACAGACGATACGCACCGTTCGGAATCCTGGGTGCCCCTCGAACACTCCAAACGTGAGCAAGGGGCGCCGTGGATGAGCGGGACCCCGGTGATGGGGCGCGCCGGCCTCCTCCAGCGGTCACCCCTGCCCCGCTGTGCCGGTGGGCGTGCGCGGGCGTGAGCAGGTTTAAACAGCACCTGTAGGCAGCTGAGACCCGAACTCTGCGTCCCTTACACACATGCTCGACCCTGGAACTGGCAGGAGAGGGGACGAACTTTCTACGTTCCCAGGTTACGTCTTTAAACGATAGTTGAACATAAAATGTGCTCTAAGTTCAAAATGTCTCAACTTTGTGGTTTTCGCCAACATGTATTTATTACACTTATGGATCTATTTTTAAAAAAAAAAAATTAGTTCCTTTAGAAACGGATTCTTCTAGAGAAAGAAAAGAGGGCTCGTCCGGGATTTGAACCCGGGACCTCTCGCACCCTAAGCGAGAATCATACCCCTAGACCAACGAGCCGTCGTGAATTTCGCATTTCCGCCATCATAAAGGAAGGTGAAATGACTCGGTCCTGCGCCCTCAAGTGGTTGTCTACCTGATGTGTTTATATTCTTAAGCTATTTTGCATTCTAGTGTTTTCGATTTTCTTTCTTTCCTCTTTTGATTTTTGAAAATCAGTGACAGAGAGAAAAACAATGATGTCACTACCACTGTAATGTTTATAATTCTGTTTATATTCGTGGCTAATAAATTGCAGTTAGTGTGTAGCAATATCCCTGTGGCAGGCGGATTCTAGACTCTTTCCCTTACTGAGTTCTGGACGTTGCGCTTCCCAGTAATAGTAAAATTGTCGGTTTCATGCTTACACCTTTTAGCCTAGTGTTCGAAGCACCACCTTTCCAGCCTTTCGAATTCCCATCTCTGTGTTTCTACTCAAATTGTTTTATTCAGTTGGAAAATCTGTCTCTCGCATGCTCTTTCTCTTTTTGATAAATCCCAAACTCTAACTTCCTAGAAAAAGATCCTTTAACATATTAAAACCAATTATGTGTGGTATATAATTGGGTTGCAGTCCTGTCTCCTCTAATCATAATCTATCGGGACAGGACACCAACACCAACACTGAATTCTACTCTATAATTGATAACCAGTTGTTATAATTGGTGCCCAACTGTCCCAGTATCTTTAAGGCATGGCTTCTTCAATGTATTTTACATTGTTAAATACTTAGCATTGAGGCTCATGCTAGCAAAGCTGGAACTCAATGAGTAATTGCTGAATGACCACAATTTGTTCCAAATCCCTTAAAAATTCCTATTTTTGTACTTGGACAATCAGTAATTGTGAATTGTTCCCTCTAGCAAATAATTAACCAGACAGGAAACAAGTCAACAGGGTGACTATCCTAAATACACCTATTCATTCATTTTATTTTATATACCATTCATTCATCAGTTCATTCATTCATTTGCTTGCTCATTCATTCAACAAACATTTAGAGGCAATATTTGCCTGACTCTGAGTTGTTAAGTTTCTTCTTATTGTTTGACACCAGTTACTTACAGTTCTGGAGCACTAAGGCTCACTCCCCACCCTTCTTTGTTTTACTTGAAACTGTCCTAACTTGAGTCTTCAGTCCTTTTTAGGGTCCAAGGCAGAGAGGATAAGAATAGCCTTTAAAAGTGTTCATTAGTTCTAGGTGCCGGCATAATTTATTCATCAGAACCTAATTGGAAAAAATGTGCCCTGGACACTTAAGTTTCTATTTCTCCTGAGAATGAAGAAACTACAAAATATAATTCATTAAGTAAAATAATGTTTCACCTGAGATTTCTGAAAACCTCCATTCTCTGCAGTTACTAAGAGATCTGCCTCTATGCTCACCTTTGCTACTTGAATTTACTACAGTTATTATCCTTTTTGGGCTTAAAAAAATTTTTTTTTTCTTACTCTTACTTCTCTAGTGATTGAGCTTGTCTTTACTCTGCAGGTGCCACTAGCGTTACCTCATCTGCCCCGCCCCCCAACAATGATACAGAAAGACTGACTAACAAAACTCAGGACCTCAATTGCCCAACACAATGGGAAATACCTCTTGCTCAGTAAGAGAGGTATCTGTGACCCCTCTCCAGGGCACATCCTCCCCTTAAAGGTGAATTAGAAGTTGCAGAGCACAGGAAGATAGAAAACCTTGAGGAATATTTTATCCTGGCAGCAGTGAATAAAGAAGCCTGGTGATATATCCTTCTCCTATACAATGAATCCTAAAGACCCCATTACTCATATTCCCCCCAAATCAGTGCCTCTAAGCCCAGAGACACCAAAGACACTACAAATCTAATTTTCAGATTTTCAAAAATTCCCTTTCAAAAATGCAACCCCTTTCCCAGATTAAGACATTCTCTCTGTAGAAATGTTAGTGAAACTGATTTAGCTCCAGGTAAATCTTTCTCAGTGTGACCTGAAATTCATCTTTGACTCTTTATCTGATATTCATCAAATCTCAGTGTTCCTTGAATGGCTTGCTATCGCCACCCTCAGATCACAGCATTCCGGTTTTCCTCTGGCCACAGATCTTAAGAGACAAAGAGGGAGAGAACGCCAGTTAGAGCACAGGAGGTGGAAGAGCATGCTTCCACAATCACAAAGATGTTTGAAATGCTGGTGCTGGCCACCCTTTGCCTACTTCTAGAAAATTCCAGCTCTAGAAAATTCTTCCCATATATATTTGCCAGTACTAGCTGCTCCTGGGTGCCCCTCATCTGGTCTCCATTAAGAGACAACGTAAAACCCTGAGATGTTCCAAAGGCAAACCCCTCCTTATCAGTGCCTTTATTGCGCGCTGCATGGAGCAGGACGTCTGTGAGATAACTAGTAGACAGGACTCTGCACATGATTTTCCTTATTACTAACTCTGTGGGGCAAATTCTCCTCAAGGAGCCCATTTCTTTCGGAAGCAACAGCCCATTAAAAAGGACACCCCTTTGGAGGAGGGGAGGGTATATAGCTTATGCTTAGCATGCACCAGGTGCTGGGTTCAATCCCCAGTACCTCCACTAATGAAAATAATAATTAAATTAAATTTAAAAAGACCTTCCTCACCTGATTCTGAGAGTGTTGTCTGAGCTGGAAAGAGCAGATATCTGGAAGAGGAGGAGGCTTGGTGAGTGATACCTGCAGGCTCACCACAGTGATTGAAATCCAAAGGGTTTGTTGGTTTGCTTGTTTTCCATGTACTATCTCTACAGAAGGATCAGAAACTGCCATGCCAGGACTATGGCTAAAACACCATTGCAAGATTTTTTTTTTCTTTGTAATGTCTCTAAATTAATTGAATAAACATTCATTCATCTGTTCATTCAGCATTTATTCAGCATCTACTATTGCTTATTGTGAAAACACTTTGCTTCCACAGCTGTCTCTGGTTCCACGTTGGCCCTTCGGTTGCTTTCCTGGGCTCTAGACCTCGATATCTAACTGCCTTCTGATTGACCGTCTGGGTATTCTCAGCACTGTAAGCTGTGTCCAAGGCCCAGCTCATCAGCTTTCCTCAAAGACCAGGTTCTCTTACTGGGTTTTTAGTCTTAGTTAACTGGTAGCATTTTTCTCCACTTGCCACTAGAAACCGGAAGTCACATCTGTCTTTGAGGATTCTTTTCTCTTGAATAGACTTCCCATCCAGGTTATAGGCAGTCCCGGCATTCTTTTCCTGAAATGCTTCTCCAATCCTTGCCTTCCTCGCCACCATCACTGCCAATGCCTTCAGTCGTGCTCTCTTCACTTCTTGTCTGTTGCAGGGGTCATCCTTTTAAAACACAGATCTGAACTTATCACTTCCCTTTCATCACACCCCCCCCCCCCCGCCACTGCCTACAGAATAAAGACAACCAAGGCGCTTCAAAGTACGACCACAGCGTCAGCTGGCCGGTTGGCTCAGCTGGTTAGAGCGTGGTGCTAGAATATGACCACAGCCTCCTTTTCCAGCATTCTCTTTCCCCTCTTTCCCTCACTCCCCTGAAGTTCCAAGCCACACAGGATAAACCCACTATTCTTTGCACCTGGTATTGCTTTCCTGTTTTTGAGTTTGTTTTCCTGTTTCTCTGTGGTGAGCCTTACTCATCCTTTAAAATCCACCTCAAACACTACATCCTTTGTGCATCTTTTCCAGACACCGTTTTGGCCAGTGGTTCTCAGAAGAGGGAGGTATGTGCATTGGGGTATATCACAGTCAGAGGAGAAGCTTTTAACCTTACATGTGTCTTTGAGAATCACTGTGCCTGTTGGCTTTAAGTTTCTTCTTTACTCAACCTTCTCTTCCAGCACTGAAAAAATTTTTGTTTGGTACTGGCTTGCTACACTGGTGGACTCTGTGCTTCTTGAGCATAAAGTCTAAGTATTTGTACCTACAACACATAGTAGTTTCTCATTTAGTGCATTTGTATTCTTTTCAACCTAGTGACAGTCCAGAAATACTTCATAAGGATCTTACTGAGAGAGAAATAAGGCAAAATGGTTCTGTTTTTGTTTGTTTGTTTGTTTGTTTTTAGTTTTCTCTCACTAGTGCTAATTATGAGTTTGCTGTACTGCAAGGCAAGCAGGCTAAAACAGCAGAAATATCAGGAAGGGCGTTGATGAGACTGACTTTAGACAAAACTCTGAAATGAGGGGCTGCATTTGGGCTCTCTCACCAAGCTCTTCCCCCCACTCTCCTGTCTAATACTTGTTTCCTTCTCTCACACTATTGATTAGACTCCCACCTAAATTTTTCCTTTTCACTTCTTTTTTGTGGGCCATTCTCATGAGGACCCTTCCAAACACTTTCCAGTATTTACTGGGCAACCAGTAAGTGGCAGACACTGTTCTGGGCCAAGGAAACCAGGTTGAGTGGGCTCAGCCACGGCACTTGAGAGTCAGCGTGGGGAACTTGCCCTAGCCCAATTTATATTGATAAATGGAGACACAGTTTGTTTACATAAGCAAAACAAACAAAACCACATTCATTCGTGCTCCAGGTAGGAGGAAAGAGTTCCCAGTTCCCAACCATTCTTAAACCAAAAGAAGGGGCTCCTAGGAGATTCAGACAAGATGGAGACTTCTTTCTAAACTAGTAGATGTCTCAAATTGCAACACGTAAATTACCTGGTCCAGTCAAAGGACAGGCCTTGAAGACAGGGCAAGGGGGGTGATGGATTCTATCCGGACGACTGAATCCGAAGCCTCTCCTCGTCCTACCCATCTCTTAATATTACTATTCTTTAAAATTTTGTAAACGACCTTCTTTTTCTTTAGGTGAGGCTCAGAGAAACCGAGAAGAGCGGAAACAGAAGCGAGGACAGACCAGGCAAAGCCCTGCGGTTAGGAAAGAAAATAAAGAGATCTGGGGAATTGGGCCCTTAGAGATGCAGAGGAGACACTGGCAGGCAGTCAGGCGGCCCGGGACAGGCGGACGGCCACGCAGGCAGGCTGAGGGCTTGGCAGCAGTAGACTCGGACCTCCCGGGACCCGGGCCTCCAGCGCCAGGATAAGGAGCCTGGGTGGGACCGAGAAGGCGGGGCCTTGCTTGGAGAAAGGGAATGATGGACTGTCGGTGCCTTCCAATCGCGTCCCTTAAAGGGTGCGGGGCAGGCCAATGAGCGGACAGCAGAGGCCGGCGCGGGGCCCAAGCCAGGGCGGAGGGCGGGCGGGCAGCGGCTGGGGCCGCCAGCGGGGAGCGCGGCGTGGAGGTGCCAGCGGACGCGGTCGGCGGCGAGTCCGGAGACCCCAGCTCCAAGGCGAGCTAACCGCAGTGGGGACCGGGGCCCAGGGGCGCGGCGGCTGCGGCTGCAGCGGGAGGACGATGGCAGCGCCCACCGGGGCCGGGGCACTGATTGCAGCTCCAGACCGCAGGCGCTGGCAGTGGTCGGTGCTGGCGGCGGCGCTCGGGCTCTGTGAGTGATGCCGGGCCGGGGCGGGGGCGGGGGCGGCGGGGGCTCCGGGGCCGGGTCGCGGGGCCTGCGCGTGCGGGGCGCCGAGGTGGGGAGGGGGCGCGGCCTGCGCGCTCTGGGGCCGGGGGACCTGAGCCAGCGGGCGGGGAGCAGTGGCCCCTCGAAGGGCTGGGTAGGCGCGGAGCCTCTTTCTTCTTCTTGGAAGCCTGCGTGTGGAGGAGACCGGGAGAGCTCCCTACATTGCTCCTTCGTGGGGGGCTTCCTGGGGAGTGGGGCCAGCAAGCGGCGGCTTTGCACCCTCGCCGAGTCGCCTCCCTTCTCCGCATGGTGACTCTTGGTCGCCCAGGCCCGACTGGGATTCCAGTTCAGGAACCCAGGCTTCTGGCGTATTCCACCTTTGGGAGGTGGCGGAAGGTTGCAGGTTTTTCATCGGTAGGGCCTTTGTTGTTTGTTTCCCTGTTTTAAGCGAATGTTTTCTTTTACCTTGTAAATTAAATTTTACTGCTTTCCAACCCATTTTTTAAAGCGTCCGAAGTAGAAGCGTCCCGAGTCTCATTTGCCTCGTCCCTGTAGGCTGCACAGCACCAAGAAGAAATCTACATTGCTTCTGCAGAGAGGGGGGAATTCCACTGAAATGACCTGGCTTAAAAGATTTTGATCAAATCCCATGATAACTCCAGACATAGTCACCATGGTTTGGCAAGACGTAGGCCATTAACACGTTGCCTTTTAAAAGGCGCATTTTTCTTTTTTCCAAAAAAAAAAAAAAAAAAATTCACTTTTTTTGTTGTTGTTGCCAGATTACGTGAGTGAGATATAAAGTAAATCTGAGGCTGGATTGATTGACCTGGATGAGTCGTTTTAGGGCCATCTGCAGTAGTGTCTGCCACAGGACTTTTTTTTGTATTGTTGTTCAGAGTACTTGTTGCTGCCTCAGAATGTGGTTAAGAAATGGTTATAAGGAGGGCCAGCTCCTAAGAAACCACGGAGACTTGCTCATCTCTTTTGTTTTGCAGAATGTCAGTTGCATCACAGTGTCTGAACATGAGTAAACTCAGTAATTTCTTCCATGGAAAAGTCCTTAGTGTAGTGTTTGGAACCAGGAAAAATATCATTTAATGAATGATTCCAGGAACTATAAAGTATACATGTAAAAGTTCCCCCCCACCCTCTGGAGGTTGACAGATAAAGATATATACTTTGTATATATAAGACAGTCTGTTCTGTATCTCTTCTAAGGGGAAAAAAAAAGATTGAAAGTGTGGAAGTTTTTTGTTGGTTATGGTGGTAATATTCATGTTTTAGGTGAACAAGGAGGAAATAGCTTAAAACTAAGACTTATCAGAAATCTGTGTTCAGACAGAATTATTATGCATGAGAGGCAGACATTGATTTTACTGAGGCAGAAGCAGTCAGAGTAATCTTAAACTCAGGGTATTAAAAAGTTGGAGAACTGAAAAACTAAGTATTAGTGGATACTAATATAAAAAGATCAGCAGAATAACATCTATACCCACCTTGGACACACCTAGCTCTTCATTTATGAAAGATGAACACTGTTACGTTAGAAGTCACAGCTGATGTTATTGGTTCATTTTGGAAGACTATGGAATATTTCTTATGGCCAAGTTACCTTTCCTTGTCATGGATACTATACATAGCAATTCATATTTTACAGAAAGCCTTCTTGAGTTTGATCCAGATACAGTTATTCAGCAAACATTTGTTAAGCATTTTTGAAGTATTAAACACCAGAAGTATTCTAGAAAGGACCTGGCCTCACATAATTTACAGTTCAGTGGGAGAAACACAGTGTGGTAAGTAATGTAAGAAGTCTTTCATGAATGGTTTGCTGCCAGAGCATTAAGGAGAGTCATCTTTAGACAGAAGGTCAGGCTCCTGGAGAAAGAGATGCTTAAGCTGAGTAGGCACTGGGGGAGGAAACAGTATATGCAGAGTCGTGAATGAACCTGTTGGTAGGTCTGTGTGGTAGGAGGTTGGAGTGTATAGGAGAGATGGTGGGAGTTGAGGCAGGAGAGCCAGCCAGAGATACTAACTCACAAAGGACCTTGTGTGCCATTCATAGGTCTGGATTTTATCCTAAGGGCTGTGGGGAGCCTGTGAAGGATTCCTCTGTCTATTGAGATGCGAAGGGTGGGTTAGAATGATGTGAGGCTGAAGAAAGCAGAGGGCTGTTGTAATAAACCAGAGAAAGATGATGAAGACCTGAGTTAAAGGAGTGGGATGTGAAGAGATGATATAACTAGGAGCTCTTTAGAAAGTAAATTTGATAGGGCTTGAAAATTTAAAAGAAAAAATTTTTTTAGGGGGGGGAGGTAATTAGGTTTGTTTGTTCGTTTTGTAATGGAGGTACTGGGGGTTGAAGCCAGGATCTCATGCATGCTAAGCATGCGTTCTATTGAGCTATACCCTCCCCCACCCCAGGGCTTGGAAATTGATTTGATATGGGCTTGAAAGAGCAGAGTGTAAGATGATCCTGAGGTTTTGGGCTTGGGAAGGGGGTTCATATTTTTGGTAAGTGGGGCTTTTCACAGATGAAGACTATCGGATGAGGGAATTGGAGTGTCAAAGGAAGAGGGTGATGAAGTTACTTCTGGAAATGTTGAGTTTAAGATGCTGCTAAGACATCTCAATAGAAATGGGCAGAAGACAGTGGGGTAGATGGTTCTAGAGGTAAGGAGAAAGTTCTGGTTGGAAATACAGATTTGGGAGGCTTTATGTGGTTAGTAGTTAAAGCTATGGATTACCTGGATGAAGTCACCAGGGAGAGTGTATTGAAGAAAATAGAAGAAAGCCAAGGACAGAGTCTCGGGGTTTACAAACCTGAGAAGAACCTGATGAGTGTGGTGTCTTGGAAACCAAAAGGAAATGGTTAACAGTGTCAGATGAAGAAAGAGTGAATGCAGGAAGAATTACTGAATTTGGCAATTGGAACATCTTTGATAACACTTAGGTAGGAATGAACACAAGATACATGAAGAATAAATCCCAGTAATTTATATCACCCATTTCAGTGAATGGCCCCATCATCTGTCTCATGGCTCAACCCAAGACCTAAGATTTCCTCCCTATCCGTCCTCCACATCCAGTCAGTTCTCCCATCTTCAGCGTACGACTGGAACGCACACTGTTTTTCTGTCAGTGGTCGCACCCTGCATTTTAGTCACACTCACTGTCTTTTCTTGCCTTATGTTAGTGATACCGCCAGAGCCTCCCAGCTGGACTCCCCATTTTCTCCTCTTGCCTCTTTCTAATCCATTCTTCATGCAACAGCAAGAATGATTTTTATAAAAATGCAAATCAGATCATACCGCTTTCTTGTTCAGAATTCTTTCATGGTTTCCCGTTGTGCTCTGAATGACGTCCCCACGGCCTGTAGTTCTCTGTGGGATGTAGCTTCTGCCTACCTCTCTGACTTCACTTTGTGCCACGCACTCCCTTGCTCACTGCTTTCAAGCCACCCTGCCATCTTTCTGCTCTTTGACTCCCATTCCCACCCCAGGTCCTTTGCACTTGCTGTTCCTGCTGCCTGGTGTGCTCTTTCCCCAGAACTGGCCAGCGCTGTCTCCTTTTCATCTGTGAGGCCCTGGCATAAATGTCACTTCCTCAGAGAGGCCTTCTCCAACCTTCCTGTCCAGAGGAGTCCCCTGTTACCATTTCTTGGCCCTTTGTTTATATCCTTATTGTGGTTTTTCACTATTTGGTTCTTTTTCTCTTTTTCCCTCTACTAGAATCCAGGACAGAGATAGTGTTTGTCTTGTTTATAGAGGTATCCCTTGTGCTTAGTGTTGTAGCTATGATAGATACCATTAAATGTGTATTAAATGGCACTGAGGCATAGGCATGTCTTGATGACCCTTTATTAGTAGTTTACAACATGTTGTTAGGATTTAGCCTGGTACATAGTACATATCAAATAAATGTTTGTTGAAAGAAAGAGTATTTTTTTCCAACTGTGATTTTTATGCCCTGTCTGATAATTTTCATGCTTTTAGTACCGTTTCATATTTCTTCAGAAATGTATGGAATGAGTTAACACTTGTCAACCACTTTAAAGGCTATAGTTTTGGAATCACTATTTATATATTTAAATTATTTTATCATGTTTCTTGTAGCATCTAAGTGTTTTATCATTAAAGCTTTTCCATTTTTTGATTTTTGACCAAATTTTGACTTGAGACACTATTCCTGTAGTTGAAAGACCACAAATCCCATTACCAATTCCCTCACTTATACATATTTCCTAGTTGGGATAATAAAACAAAAACTTAGTCTTTTTTTTTTTTTTTTAATATTCTACCACTTGTTTTTTAACCTTAACTCCAGGATATTTACTCGCTTTAAAAGCTGCCAAAAGAGAAATAAAGACAAAGATTAAGTGAAAGAGGGATATATGATGTGAAAAGTACACAAAATGTAAATTTGTGTTTTCACAAAGTCTTATTATTCACTTATTCAACTAAATGAACACCCACTGGGTGCCAGGCACTATTTTAAGTACCACAAATGCATCAGGGAGGCTAGAATCTCTAGTTTGAGGTGTCAGATCAGACAGGGCGCACATACTCACATAAATAATGAATACCAAAGGACAGATTAAATTCCTGACAGTCATCGCATCTAAGATAATATGGTTTGTCTTTTATGAAAATTTGCAGTAAAAAAAAAAGAATACTATTGGCATTACAAAATAGATGTTTTTAAAACTTAAAAGATAAGTGGGATTTCGTTAATGGTTGCTCTCCTGTTGAGTTTTTAAGATGTGATTTAATTGGGAAAAACTTGATATACACATTTTTTTTTTTTTGAAATATGGCTGCCTCCCCTCCATCTAGTAAATGGTGGTAAAACCTGGTAAGTATTTCTCGCATTCCTTTCTGTTGCCACTGAAGCTGATTTAGTGAAGCTACAATCACATTTCTCCTGAATGTTTAGAATCTATTGTGTTTTTGTTGAAGTTGTGTCTTTTATCTGAGAATTTTAATTCTCTGTATAGGACATGCATCTTAAGTGTACCTAAACCTTAGAAAGACTTTAATCTTGCTTTCTAAGACCATTGCTGTCATTTTTAAAAAGAAAATAAATGGTTGGCTTTGGCATGGAGTTCACTATAGATTAGTTTGGTCTTTACCCCCCATCAAAGGAAATTTAATTATTAGAAGAACTAGAAGCATTGACTGAGGTTTCAAGTATCACGTGGCTCTGGGTCTTGGTCCCTCAGGGTGGTGAGACATGAAGCCTTTCTGTATCTGGGGTGATGTTCCTTTCTTCCTTTTCCACTCTTCCTTTGCCAAGTACTTGACATTAGCAATGCCCTAGAGTCCAGACCTTGGAATTTTGGAAAAGTCCTTGAAATTTTGGCTGCTAAGAAGGCAAAGGTCAATTGGCTTTGTGACCATCTGTAGGGCCTAAATTGAGAAATTGTAATTGTCTCCTGGGACCTTTATATCTTTGCCCTTAAACCTCCTTATTTATTCATTATCTTTCTGAATGCATGTGGCAGCTGTAATTTTTTATTCATTTGTGATTTTCCCTTGGTCCCATTAAGCCTTTATCCAAGAACAGAAGGATGATGCATTGATAAGTTCTCCTTCAGTAATTTGTTCTTTCTTTTTTTTTTTTTCTTCTGAACACTTGAGAAATTATGATCCTTTGTAATACCTCTGGTCGGCTGTCTGGGCCTGTAGATTTTCTAACAACTGTGATACGTTGTATGTACCCAGTACTTAGGTTTGCCTAATTGGGGTTGGGAATGCAGCATGCCTTTGCTGAGCCTGAGCAATATTTACTCTTGTAGATAAGATTGGCCCGTAGAATGAAATCCATGACTTAGGCTTGTTAGTATTGTGCTGTAACCAACCGAACAAATGTTGATGAATTTGCAATGAACATTTTCTGTGCTAGGACTCTGATGGTCTACTTTAGGGTCTGGAGAGTTTGTTATGTGCAATTTAAAACCATTTCTGAAGTGCGTTTATCAAAATTAAGAAATTTTCTTCTCTTCAGAAATTAAAGAGCCCAATGTAGAGTTATATAAATTCAACATAATCCTGTGCTTCTTCCAGATAACACTGGAAAAGATAAGGTGCTCTGTTCGAGACTAAGGTTCAGTGAGAACTTATATGACCTTGTGCCAGGCAGTCTCTTCCTGTTACTCTCCAGTCATGTGCAGGTTGTAATTGCCATATGCCTTCCTCTAAAGGGTGTTGCTAGGAAACATAAGTAAAGGATTCAGGTTCCCAAGAGAAAAATGTGTTAAAATTCAAATATTTGAGATCTCCTAAATAGCTAAGAAGAGCAGAGAGAAAGTGAGTGAGTAGTTATGAGAAATTTTAAGTTAATTAACTCATATCTGTCTATGTATAGATTTTATTTATATATAATATATATATCTTTCTCTCTTCTGCCAGGTATAACTTAGAAGGTTGGACATGAAACTCGGTTCATGTTATTTTTGTTCTGACCTCATTTATTGAGTGCTTACCATGTGCCAAGCCTTTGCTAAGCAATTTATATGCATTATCTCATCTGCTCCTTACAACTCTGTGTGATAATTATTATTTATATTCGTTTGACAGATGAGGAACTAAGAATCAGACAGGTTGTATCACTTGTGCAAGGTCACATAGCTAATATATGGTCGAGTTGGGACTCAAAACTCCAAAGCATTTATTTCAACCACTCTGTATTATTACAGAATTTCTCCTTCAAAGTCTCTGACTTTGCAGGAGATGTTTGCAGGGAGTCCTTTAACTGTCCCAGGGCATCCACCGATGTCCTCCCCTCTGTGGTCGTGTTTGTGCCAAGAACCCCGATGCTTTGATGCTGCCCACTCCAGTGTAGAGGGACGAAGCTACCGTGCAGAAGCCATCATCGCCAACAGTGCAGAACCACGCTCTGACTGCTCCTCACGGATTGTCAGTGGTGTGGTTCTTGTAGGTTCCCCTCACTCTGATTCTGCTCCCTTGGGCTAGGACCCAGCACACATCCATTTAACACAGTGTCTGACACCACACGAGCGAAGCTCAGGAGGGTTCCTTGTCCCTCATCAAGAAGCACTGCCCGAGCCACCAAGCCTTACCTCTTCCCTTGGGCTGAGTTCCTCCCTGGAGCTGTGCAGATTCCTCTGCAGTTAGATTCCTCGCAGGCTTGCCCTACGGGAGGCCCAAACAGGCTCAGGGTGTTGAAACCAGAGGCTGCTCACCGGCGCCTTTCCCTGGCCCCTCTACCCCGCTGGCAACAGTTCTGTGGCCCTGCTGCCTCCATGAGCAGGAGTCCCAGCCCTTGTCTCATGACGAATGGGGACTTTTCAGTCTTGATCACTTTCAGCTGCTTGGAATTTCTTTTTCTTTCCCCCCAGTGACTGCAAGTGTAGAAGAGCCCCAGTAAAGCTTGTGGAACTTTATACACTAGAAAAATTAGAGGATGTTTTAATTAGAAGCAGAAGTGATGCAGATTTGCAATCAGGCTCTAGTATGTGGATTTCAGAACGGAAAATGCTGAGGGTTAATTTCTCATGTCAAGTTAAAGGTCCACAGTCTCTTATCAGCACTTCCCAGATCCCCAAAGCTCTGAAAACTGAAAATTTTCCTGAGTTCTATACAGACTTTTTTGGCTGCAAAATTTGACCTCAACTACAAATGAGAGACGATTTTCAGTCGTGATCCACTTGGTGAGACAAATCGTATGTTTCAGCACAGAAATACTGATGTGTTTGATGACGAGATGCTGCCCTAGGCCCAGGTGGGGTGGCTGATGAAATACAGTGTGTACGTTGTATTGATTTTCTAAAATCTGAAAAATTCCACCTTCTGAAGTACATCTCATACCTAAAGCCGATGGCTTGCCACTTGAATTCCTTCGTTCAGATTCTTTTCTTAATTTATGCTGGTTTGGACCCGGCCTCCCCTTTATTCAAGGGGTTCTGGGTCTGTAAACTGGCTCAAGTCTGGGAATTGATTGAGGCGATGTGACTTTGTTTCTATATTCACGTTAGACTTTCGTTCAATTGACCTTGAACTTCTCTGCTTCTCCAGATCAAGTAAGAGTTTAGCAGGCTGCACGGCTGTGTCATTTCCAGGAACGCTGCAGGGCTCCGAGTCAGACTGTTCTGATTGCTGCTTTCGCTCTGCCATCTATGGTAGTAACCATACCTGCCTTGCCTTTGGCGATTGAGTGCTGCCACCTCCCGCTCCTACTCCAGGACCCACTTACGTCCCTGCATTTAGGAAGCACTGCCTCGGTGTTAGCGGTGCCCACTGTGAGTTCTGGCCTACAGAGAAGAGTGGTCCAGGGCTCTAATGCATTTCTCACAGTGATGCTGAAAGACATGACCTTCCCAGGGTGGTGACAGATCCACGCTGACATTCCAATCTCCCCGAGCCTTCGAATCCCTTCCGCTCCATAAAACCAAGGCAGGCTGGCATTTCAGGCTAACTTACTGTGAGCCACTTTTGGTCCATGTTTTAGCCAAGGAATCCAAAACAAGCTGTTAGAGCTCCTTCTAACTCCCCGAGTTGCAGCGGTAAACGTAAAATCTCTGTCTAATGGGCTCATCTCAGTCAGTTTGGCCCTATTCAACTTTGTTCCTTCCACCAGTATCTCACACGCTTTATGTCCATTCCACACATATTCCCTGGGTTTCTGTTTGTATAAATTAGAAAAATCAAGTAGTTCTTTTGCTGTGTAGTGCATGTCCTCATGGGTCACACTATACCTGTAGGGGCCTTCTGTGACTTGAGTCTAGTGATGAGTCCAGAAGCAAAGAGGAGTGGGGGGATGGTCCTCAGGAGAATCAGCCTGTCTCTCAGGGCAGCTGCCTCAGTGAGGCATCAAGCTTTCCTTAGGCACAACAGGGTTATCTCCTCAGACTGGGGTCTGCTTTTATTGGCAGAGAAGACTCACTGTTACTAGGAGCTCAGAGTCCCCCAGCTTCATCAGAGTCTTCCCCCCGGGTCCCTGTTCGTGTGAAGTCAATGCCCTTACTTTGTGAAGTCTGGGATTCATTTTGCTCTGTAATTCAGCCACTCTCAGGATGAGGTCCTGGGTTCAGTTTTCAACAGTCTCAGCTCTGTGGCTGTAGGAGGTAAGGGTCCCTTTCAGGGTAAACATAGAAATTTTTTGGTCATTTATGAACATTTGAGCTGGGCATTCGAATCCCTGAGCTCATCCTTTGCTTTCTTCACTTTGTCTAGTGACATTAGGAGCAATTGGCCAGTATCATTATACTCATTAGTTGAACAGAATGTTCAAAGGTATTACCTACATGGTCATCCAGACCTTGCCTTTTGTCAGTGTTTGGTTAGGAGAATCCAGTGGTGATGTTTTGCATGTCTCTATGGCCACATCACGCCATGGATTATTAGTGCGTACTTTACTACTGGAATTTGAGTCATTAGTGTCTTTAAACCAAATCAGATGAGAGACCAATTCCAGAAGCCCCAGAATCAATTCAGAAAACTCATCCTTAAGAGTCTGTTCTTCTAGAACCACTCTTGGTACCAAAATCTGTATAGAAACAGAACCAGCAGGATGGATGGATGGATGGGTGGATGGATAGATATTTTAAGGAAATGACACACACAGCGGTGGAAGCTTGATAAATCTAAAATCTGTGGGGTAGGCTGGCAGGCTGGAAATTCAGGGAAGTAGTGTAGTTGGAGTCCAAATCCAATCTGCTGGTAGAATTCTTTCTCAGGGAGGTCAGTCTTTGTTTTTTTAAGACCTGCAGCTGATTGGATGAAGCCCACCTGCATTATGGAGGATAATCTGCTTTACTCAGTCTGCCAGCTTCAATGGTAATCTCATCCAAAAAAACACCTTCATAGAAACATCCACGATAATCTTTGACCAGAGATTATTGGTCCAGCTGGTGGTCCAGCCAAATTGACACTTAAAATTAACCACCACACCAGTAGTGAGTTATAAAAGATAAGGCATAGGTGGAAATCTCAAATTGTTGATTTCCCCTGTTCACGAGTGGTTCTGTTCCTTGCCGTCTCTATTCTGGCACTTGCTAGTCACACCTCATGCCAGCATTACCTGACTTCTGCCTCCTCTCACCTATTTGACGCTTTGCTAAAGGCCACCTGATTTGCCAAACCAACTGACCTATGAAAGGTCTTTTCATTCTGGCCTTCTTTCCTTCCTCGACATTGTTAACCACCCTGGTCTTCTTTTATCTTTGTGATCTTACTTTGATTCTCATCTCTCTTCCCTGTCTGCTCCAAGAATCCCGTGTCTGGGGCTGTGCCCCAACATTGATTTTCCATAGATTCTGCTCTCAGCCCTCTGCTTGTCTCATCATGTTCTCATCTTTGGTGATCTCATCCAATTTTGTCCTTTTTACTACAATTCATATCTGGCAGATACAGGCGTTTGATAAGGATTTATTAAATAAATGGTGACTTCCAAATAAATCTCCAGTGCTCTGCAGTGCAGACTTTTACCTACTCTCCACGTCCATTTGAATGTCCAGAGGCACCTCAAATTTTTATGTTCAAAACTTAACTCCATATATCTCTCCTTTCCAAACTGTGTCTCCGCGTCACTCCACTGGCCATTGTTCTCATTGTTTCTCCCTGTCCCATTTGCCTTTCCCTCGAACACCCAAGATAGATGCGCTTCCTTTCCCTCACCCCACCTCCATGGGTTTAATGAGAGCCCTGCCAATGTCTACCTTCTATTTCTAAGTCTACGTCTGCTTTTCTATTGTGCTAGGACAAGTGCCGATTGCTGTAAGTCCAGATGACTGTGAGAGCCTCCGAAGCGGTCTCCCTAATGCTTGTCATGCTCCTCTCAGGTCTACCCTCCCAGCTGTTGCCAGAGGGGTCTCCTGGGCAGACTTACTTGTGCTGCCCTTCTGCTAAGACCCTCCATCTCTCCCCATTATCTTAAGGAGAAGCTCAGGTCCCTAGCTTGACTCGTATGTTCTGCCCTCCTCATCTGCCATCCCCTTCCTTGCACTTCATTAATTGTTTGCAACATTTCTGTATAATTCATCATCTTGTCTACTTGGCTTTGTATATGGTATTTTTCACTCCCTCCTGATTACCCTTCTCCCCATTTATATACCTGGCTACCCCTATTTAAACTTTCTATCTCAATTACAAGTTCATCTGGCAGATAATCCGAGGCTAGGCCAGGTGCCCTGCCTCTAAGCTTCTTCTCTATCACTTTATCTAAAATTATCTTTTTATATCATTGTTTCTCTAAGTGCAGGACTATGCTGTGTTCATCTTTAAGCCTCTGATACTTGGCACAATACCTGGAACATAGTAAGCATTTAGTAGATATGAGGTGAAGTGTTGAGCTGAACCCCATGTAGAAACTATAAACAATAGAACAGAGAATGAGTGAAAATAGAGAGGTAGGTCTTCCCAGAATTCAGGATCTTAAGATGCAGGGAGCAGGCAGATGTCAGCTTTGTAGTCCAGACATTGGATTTGACAGAGATATGGCTCAGGGGGGAAACTGTCTAACCAGGCTCTCAAGGGCATTATATCCAGTAAGAACATCATGTCAGCTTATGGAGTTTCAGTGAGCATTATAAATACTAGGGGGCTAGAATCCTTAAGTGGATTGAGTTGTTAGTGCATTTTTCTCCCTGTGTCCAAAGACAAACTATCCTTACAAGATTGCCCAGGGAATATGGCATCAGCTCTGTGGATGTTTATTGAATGGTTATGGTCGTCAAGCCATGGTAGCCTGAAACATCCCTCTCCCCATGGTAGGCATGTAACTAACAGACACGTTGGATTGGTTAAGTCACCCTCTTCACTGGAGAGTGCTGTCACGTGCTGACAATGCCACTTCAGACATGAGGAGACGGCCCAGAAACCTTGACTGGACTCCTTTATAGTTCTCTGCATCTTGAGAGTTTTCCTAGACAGAGAGCGTGTCATGTGGCGTGGATTCTCTCTACAGTTGAACAACAGCATCTGCTGAGTGTTGCTACTTCTTATTTCAAGCTTCATGGACCTTCCTTTTTTTTTTTTTTTCCCTTTAAATAAGCAGTTCTACACCTGATTTCAAGGTATTTAATATACTAATGTTGCATGGAAAGAACATCGGACTTAGGAGTCACCATACAGAAAAATGAACACACACACAGTGAACACTTGTGTCAGCTAACAGCACAGTGGCACAAAATAAAATGAGCAAGGGAGGAGGGTATAGTTCAGAGGTGGAGTGCATGCTTAGCATGCACGAGGTCCTGAGTTCAATCCCCAGTACCTCCACTAAAATAGATATGATTGATTGATTGATTGATTAAGATATATAAATCTAACTGCCTCCCCCTAAACCAACAAAAAATGAGCATACAACTGCTAACTGTATTTTTTGCTGATCTCCATTGCTCTAGTTTATATTCTTTCTACTGTTTATAGCTGAAAATATATTATTTCTTCTGTATCTGTTTGTTCTTTCTGGGTCCTCCCACAGGAGGATAAAGCCTAGAAGGTGCTCAGCAGGGAACCCAGTAGATGTCTGTTGAATATATATTGTTGGTGGTGAGCAGAGTGTTGCTATACTTTGTTAAAGTTTGTTAGTTGAAAGTTATGAAATAAAAGGACTCTTTGAATTTTAAAAACAACTTAAATTTTCTGAAATTCTAAGGTATAATTTACCTGGAACAAATGTGGAAACTGAGCTCTGAAATTCTCAGGAGGCATCGCCACGACACCCCAGGAAGCCCCGGGGAGCCCATTAGGCAGCTTTGTACCTGGGGAATGCAGCCAGAGGACTTGTTGGTACCTTCCTCCCTTTCATTCTTGTGTCCCTGTTGGCCAGTCACTTGCAAGAAGTCCCTGGGTGCGTGCCATCTCTTGAGGAGGTGTTTTTAACACTCTGAACATCTCCTTCCCTGGCCATCTCGCTTCTAGTTTTGTCTTCTCTGAGCCTCGTCATTGCTGGAAAATGCAACAACTCTAAAAACTCATCCTATTTTTCCAGCCCCACTTCCCTCTTGCAGTCTTACTGCAACACTTTCTGGAACTCATTAAGACTTCTGGTTCTTTCCCACTCCCTTACTCACATTAGTCACTTCCTGGCTGCTCCTCTCTCCGTCTCCAGCTCAGATTCCATGGTGCATTATTATAATCACTCCCTTTCAAATACTCCTGCCTCCCTTGCCCTTCTGTCCCCTCATTGTAATCAGCTGGCCAGCCCCACCCCTTCATCTCTTTTCATCTCCTCAGGGGTTTGTTGCTTTCATTACCACCTCTCTTTGGATTGTCCTTATTACAATATAAACAAGCTCTAGAATTTCTAATCTTTAAAGACCCTCTCTTGGTCCCACAAGCCCCTTAGCTACATTTCCAGGCTCCAGCTCTCAGCAGAATTTCTGAAGAGCTGTCTGTACTCCCGTCTTTGTACACACCCCCGCCCTTCGCACCCTTGCTTCAGACCGACCTCCTCGCCACTGAACTTCTCCTGTCCTGGATCACACATGCCAGGCTGCCAGACTCTGTTGATCCTTCTCTGTGGTCACCTGCTGAGACCTGCCCCGCCCCCGTTCCTCTTTTGGCTTTCCTGACACCCCATTCTCTGGTTTTCTTCCTTGGTCACAGTCTGCTCCATGTCAGCTGCCTTCTGCAAGGCCTTCCCTCCCTCCATACCTGACCCCACATGTTGGGGCTCCTCCAGAGTTAGGCCTGACCCTCATCTTTCACGGCATTATTTTCTTAGGTGATGGCCTTTTCTTCTGTGGTTTTAAATACCACCTGTATGCTGGTCACTTCAGGAATTTATACACAGCCCAGACTCCTCTGAGCTTCAGACCAGCATATCCAGTTACCTACTTGGCTCCATTTGGAGGTCTCATAGACATCACAAACTTAACATTTTTGAGAATGTAGGTTGATTTCCTTTCCTTCTCCAAGTTAGATCTCTAGCTCTGTAAGCACCTTTCCTTATCCAGTTGCTCAAGCAAGAAACCCAGCAGTTATTCTTGGTTCATTCTTTTTCTTTGTCCCCAGATTCAGTTTGCAAGAAGTGCTGTCGATCATACATTTCTCTTTCCATCTCCTCCCCTCTGGTCCAGGTCACCACCACTCTGTCCCATAACTTCGTAACCAATTTCCCTGTTTCTGCCCACATCCCCGTCCATTCTAGTTTCTGCGTAAAAGCGGGAACTGTTTTAAATTGCATGTCACTTTCCTGTTTAAAGCCTTTCAGTCTGATCAAATTATTCTTATTTTCCATAATGTCAGAAGGCTGAAATATAAGCATAAGAGTGTATTGCTTAGTTGTGACATTAATAGTAACTTTCAGAAATTTGTTCTTTTCCATTTTTTCCCCAAAATTTATTAGTTTTTTTTTGTTTTTTTATTGAGTTATAGTGATTTTACAATGTTGTGTCAAATTCCAGTGTAGAGCACCATTTTTCAGTTATACATGAACATACATGTATTCATTGTCACATTTTTTTCCCGCTGTGAGCTACCACAAGATCTTGTATACGTTTTTTTTTTTTAATGGAGGTACTGGGATTGAACCACGACCTCGTGCATCCTAAGCGTGGGCCCTGCCACTGAGCTGTACCCACCTCCCATTAATAGTAACTTTCAAATGAAAAAGATACTTTCCAAATTTTAAAATAAGTATATATGGATTGCCTGAAGAGATTTCAGTAAGGAGTCCCTAGTCTCTTATCTCAGAATAGGAATAATAGTTTCATTTTGTAATTAGAGCCAAAAGTCTAGGAATGTCATTTCTTAGGTTGTGGTGGTGGTGGTGGTAACTTGAAACCCGTGTGTACTATGTTTGATATGGTGGAGAGCTGTAAATGTGACAGAGGAATATCTTTCTTAACTCATTCAATTGATCGGGTTATTGATGAGGTTTATCATTCAAAGTCAGACATTTTGTGGGAACATTTTGCAGAATCTTTCACGGCTGTTGGAGCCAGCTTCACAGGCAGGCAATCAGCATTGTCACTCAGGGCCTCTCACCCTGTGACCAACTCAGACATGCTCTGAGGTCACCGTCTTGAAAGTCTTAATGTTATCTTTGAATGTGTAGTTTATAGATGAAGTCTGCTGAGATAGTGGGGTGTTGTGTGCACGAGCCTCAGCTCACATATCAGCTTGCCCCCGTGCTGCCTCCTGGGGTTGGGATTTTGGCCCACTGCTCTCCAGCCCCCACTGCTCTGGGGTATCTGGGCAGAGCGACATGGTGACCATTCCCATCCCCCTTGGCTGGCAGCACCCTGGCAGGTTTGGTGGACATCTCAGCAGGGACCTCTCACCCTCCCGAACCAAGTACCAAGCCCCCTCCCATCCCTGGCTTAGGCCCTGCAAAGTGTGTAGCTGCTGACTGTTCTGGGTGACTGTTAGCAAGTACTATGGGAAATTCTGGACTAAAATCGTATTGCCTGTGCTCTATGGTCTGTAGTTGGCCGTGTGACCTATCATTTGTACTTCACTCTGGAGCAATCCCAAAGTCATTCTCTAGGAGAGGCGCTGCTGTGGCTTCACGGGGCATTCCCATGACTCACCTCCCACCTGGGGGGTGAGGGGGCGAGATGGCCATGGACCTAGGTGAGAGCTTTGGTTTGGCACCTCAGCTTTTACAGTGAACTGTCAACCTGCTTTGTTCTTTGATCTGTCAAGAATGTGGACCTTCCTTTGATAATCAACACAGACCACACTGGCGAAAGGGTGTAATGGGAAACGTTTTGCCGAACAACTTTTATCAGGAGCCCCGTCAAGGGAAGGGATATTTGTAAAGGATTGTTCAAGCGATGTGCAGTCCATTGACTTCTGTAGCTGTTCCACGTCTTATCCTTGGTCTGGCTTTGTATTTGGACAGTCATGCTTTGGCTCCTTACACAAATGCTTTCTTTGAGTCCTGTTGTGGTGTAATGTCATCAGCTTTTTTTTTTTTTTTTTTTTTTTTTTTTTTTTTTTGTACGGGGAGTGTCAGGAGAGCCTGCTTTACAAAATACACAATTGCACTATTATAGGTTGTTCTTAAAGACATACTCCCTGCATTACTTAGGCTGTAAAGTGTAGGAGAGATTTCTAGACATGCCAGCCAAGAAAAGACCGTATCTCCTGCATGTCTCTGTTGTTACCTTACCCCCAGCATTGAGATTTTACTTGATATTTTCCTGATACCGTGTTTTATTTAGGATTTATGTTTGTATGTATTTGTAGTAAGCTTCATATAACTAGGCAGAGTGTAAATAAATGAAAGTAACGACGCCTCTTGTTTCCAGCAGTCAAGCCACAGTGATCTGTTTTCCGTTGCTCTGCTCCTGGCTAACTTGGCCTCTGTCTCCAGACTCCACATGAACAGTTGTTGAACATCCTTTACTTAGAGACTACTCTAGAACACCTCCCATCTCAAGAAAAGTAGAGCTCACCGAGGTGGGCTGGGCAGCCTCTCTGTGCTTTAGTTCCAGCACTGTCGACACCATTCCGAAGCCAGCCCAGCCACTGGCATCCCTGTATGTACCTGAGGAGCTTGACGCTGTGAACGTGCTTGACGCTGTGAACGTGCTTGGCACGAACAGAAGAGGACTGTGGGGGTGACCCAGGCTCTCCAGGTGCTCAGAGTCCATTTGGGGAGATGACCAATGACATGAAGTAAATGGGACCGACATTCTTAGACTCCTTACTAATGCAGTTTTTCAGAAAGGAGAGGCTGCTGTCGATTTTGATAGATACTTTTTATAGCCCAAAAGCATCCCATTGCACAAATACACCTAAAATGTCCTTGCAGCTGCTTATTTATATATCAAAGGTTCATGTGGAGCTTATCATAGGCCAGGCACTCTTCTAAGCCCTTTATAAATATTAACTCATTTTGTTTTGTAATAACCCTGTGTGGTAGGTACAGTTGTTAGAATAAATAGTGGAAGACGCTGAGGCACAGAGAGGTTCTTGCCCAAGGTTATACATCATTCCTCACTGTTTCAGGTAGCCGTCTGGCTTCCGTAGTTGCAGACCACACAGCCACACTGGTGGTTTTCCAGGAAAAATTGGAGCTATCTTGTAAACAGCTTGCCTTACTAGGGGGAGAACTTGTGACATGTAAAATGAATAAGAGCCGTTAGAAAGTTTGTCTAACTGAGGCCCATGAGTTCTATAAGAACCTGCAGGTAGACAGATGCTTTTCCCACTCCCGCCCTCTGGAATAAGTTTACATGTAGGCCCGAATAAAAGTCCTTACCATGGGCCCTTTACAACAATGAATGAACATTTTTATCCACTTGTATCATTACATTTACTTTAAATTGGGAGTGAAATCATAACGGTATTATCTGCTGCCATCAGTTGGAGAATTAGCATTGCTGTGATCGCTCCACAGAGGTGAGAGGACACCCCCCAGCCCCGCAACGCACACCAGATTTGGTTTGGATACAGGAGCTGAGAGTGCCACCTATGCACCAAGAGGGCATCGAAAGGTTTGTTGATCATATGAGGCTCTCTGGGAAGAGCAGGGCAGGTTTCTCAAGCAGGCCCAAAAGTGGCTTAAAAGAACGAGGAAGGAGACTGGCTTTGCTTTTATTGTGATTAGGTGGTGGGGCTGGGTCAGGGTTTCCATCTGTGCTGCTGGCCGGGGCTTGGTTTTAACTTCCCATCTGCTCCAAAGGAGGGGTCATCTGGGGTTTCTTATCAGCTTCCCCTGGGGAGAGGGGGACGGGGACAGCTTGAAAGCTGTCAGCAAACATCAGACTCTCTTATTACAAATATATTCTTAAGTGCCTATCATTGTTTATGTTATGGGGCAAAAATGTTGTCTCTGTACTAAGTAAATCCCATGCCACATTAATCTAATGTTGCAAATGGGAGATTTGGCAAACTCGAATGTCAAGAATGTTTTTGGAACCTTGAATGCAAGGGCATATCCTATGCATCTTTTTAAAAGGCTGAGAATATTTAACATCTCCAATATGTTTAGCGGTAACACCGATGCTGAAATACTGGTATTGCCTGGGTCACTGTGGGCAAAGAAGCTGTTTTAAGTTTTACTTTTATGGCATTAATGATTTCTAAGTTTTATCACATTCTTTTTATATTTGATTAAACAGATGCTTAATAAATAGGAATTCTTATTTTTAAATTTAATAAATGGGACTCTTACTGTGCATAGCTCCGGTTTTAGATTCCGAGCTAATTATTGGGAAGAATCAAATGTGAGTAAAATCCAAAATCTTAGATGCCAAAGGCCTGGAAGAGACGGAAACAATTATCAAGAGATGTGTTACAGGTAAACAGATAGTTGGAAGACAACATCTTTACCTTTCAGATTTGTTTTACTATGTTTCTTTAATTTTAACAATCATTTTTTGCACATTTTAATATCTCTCATGTTGCAGTGTGCCTTACAGTCACTGAGCCACCATTTTTACTTCCTGGTGGCACATAAAATAATGTCTTGCCATCAGTGGTGTCTTAGAATTGATGAAATACTGCTAATTTTTATAACTTGATAAGTCTTTTTAAATAGAAATGCATTTAAACTTCAGAAAAAAATGCACACAATTAGACCCCAAGTTAGGGGAGACTTTTCAGACGTGATTATCTTGGAGTTGCCCTGAAGGAAGAGTAGGCGTTGTTTGAGTGAGTGAGTTGGTGGAGATGGCATTCCAGACAAAAAGAGTAGCATGTACAAAGCATATGGTTGTCAAAGAGTGCACTGTGTTGGCAAAAGGGCTAGAAGTTTGATGTGGCAGAAATGTATGGTCTGGGGTGAGATGGAGAGAGTGATGAACTGGCCAGAATGGTAACCCGGAGCCAGCCTTTGAAGGGCTTTGTGTGCCGTGCTAGGGCGTCGAGGCTGGGTTGGCACAGCCCTGTGGCCTTGTAAAGCAGCTCTCCCCTCTGCAGCGGCAAGGGGGTGTGTGCGTGGCGCAGGGCATAGTAACAGAAGAGCGTAGGTAGTACTGTATATCACATCAGATCTGCAGTACAGAACTCTCCAAAATGGAAGGAACTACGCTCTGTTTGCAGCTGGAGAGTGTGGAATTAAGTGGAAGAGAGACCTTCTTCACCAAGTGGGGCTCTTTCCTTCTGCCCCAGTTATGAGCAGAGCTGGGGTTCAGGGGCCTGTTTTGGAGGCCTGTTTCTGGACTAGCCCAGGTGACAAAGTTGGTGAAAAATAGAGAGTGGCTTTCAGAGGGCAGTTTTAATCCACTTGCATGGGCATTTAGGAATGGAGCATGTAGGAAATAGTGTTTCTAGCTGTTTTTGGCTTTCTCCTAAAGGTCATTTATTCTTAAATTTATTCCTAAATCAAAGGTCACTTATTATCCTTAATGTCTTCTAAAGTATAATGTCTGGTAGAGGGAGGTTTTATCAGAAATTTTAAAAAAATAGGTTTCTTGCCTTTTTTTTTTTTAACAAGTTTGGAAATTTGATCAATTATAGGAGAAATTTGTTCAGTTTGGGTTTCCAAATAAAAGAGATACAGACAATGTCTTCATCAAAGAGCCCCTAAGATATAAAGAGTTAGAAGACCAAAAGGGAAAAGTTAATGGAACCAGAATTAAACAGTATAAAAAAGAAAACTGTACTGATTTTTCTGTTACTTCAGGCCAATTTTAGCATTTATTACCATCCACAGCCCCTAAGTGTGCTGTTTTGCATAGAATTTGGCTTTGTCAAACCAATGGAAGGAACTAGTCTATTAAAAGCACTTTTTAATTTCCTTTCACTTCTTTCGTTTTTTCCTTTGGTGGGTGGTAGATAATTAGGTTTGCTTATTTATTTATTTTTTAGTGAGGGAACTGGGGATTGAACCCAAGACCTTGTGCATGCTAAGCATGCGCTCTACTATTTCAGCTATACCCACCCCCCTCATTTCACTTCTAATTAAAACTTTTGAATAGTACTATATTGATATGGTTCAAAAGTTAAAAAAGAGTACATGGTGAAGAATCTTCCTCTGTCTCCTGTCCCCTTGCTGAGGAGGCCAATGTTAGTTTCCTGTGTATCTTTTCAGGGATATTTTATGGAGATACGAGCAAATCTGTCAGCAATAGCACATTGTTCGACAGTTTGCTTTTTTTTTTTTAACAGCAGCTTTGCTGCAGTACAGTTCACATACTAGGAAACTCACCATTTTAGAGCATAGAATTCAGTGGGGTGTGTGTGTGTGTGTTTAGTATTTTTATAGAATAATGCAGCCATCACTACTGTCCAATTTTAGAATACTTTCATTACCCCATAATGAAACCTTATACTCACTGGTGCTCACTCCCCATCCCCCTCTGCTCCCAGCCCCCACCAGTCTTCTTTCTGTCTCTGTGGGGTTGCCTATTCTGGAAATTTCATGTAAATGGGCTCACATAATATGGGACCTTTTGTATTCAGCTTTCACTTAACATGTTTTCATGGTTCATCCATGATACAGCATGTATCAATATGTTTTTCTTTTTTATGGTTGAAAAATATTCCATTGTATGGATATGCCACACTTTGTTTATCCATTCATCAATTGATGGGCACGTTTTTGGGTCTCTTGGGTATATGCTTAGGAGGAAAACTGCTAAGTCGATGGTAACTGTCTGTTTAACCATTTGAGGAACTGCCAGTCTGTTTTCCAAAGGGCTGCACTGTTTTACACTCCCACCAGCAATGTAGAGAGATCTAACTTCTCCGCATCCTCACTTACTGTATTTTTTAATAGCCTGCCTAGTGGGTATGAAGTGGTATCTCACTGTGGTTTCATTTCTGTCCCCCTCATGATTAGGAATGTCTGAGCATCTTTTCATTTGCTTATTGGCCATTAATATATCTTCTTTGGAGAAATATCTATTCAAGTCCTTTGCTCATTTTTTAATTACTTTGTCTTTTTATAGTTGAATTATACGTGTTATTTATTTACTTTGGCTACAAGTCCCTTAACAGATACAAGATTTGCAAATGTTTTCTCCATTCTGTGGGTTGACTTTCTTAATGCATCCTTTGAGGCTCAAAGGCTTTTAATTTTGATTAAGTCCAGTTTCCCTATTCTTTTGTTGCTCATGCTTTTGATGTCATACCTAAGAAACCATTGCCTGATACAGCATCACGGAGTTACTCTCTGTTGTCTTCTCAGAATTTTACAGTTTTAGCTTTTACATTTAAGTCAGTGATACAGTTTGAGTTAATTTTTGTATGTGATGTGTCTACATTTTGCTTTTTTCATTTAATAATATGTCTTGGAGATCACTTCCATTATCAGCACTAAAGAACTTCCTCGTTCTTTCTTATGATACCAGGGTATTCCCCTGAAGATACACTACATTTATTTAAATAGTTCCCCCGCTGATGAAAATTTTCATAAACATTTGGGTTTGGAGATTATTTCAAAATCTTATGTGGTTTAAAAAGTCATTTCATACCAGCCTCCTCAAAGTAGCATTTTCAACCATTTGACAGACTTTGTTCTAAGCAATTCTTGCCATCAAGAAGCCTTTGAGTAAATGCCAGTCCTCTGTGAAGAATGACCCCCCTCCAAGGAATTATTTCAAGAGATTTCACTCCACTAAATGTTTACAGTAAGAGAGGAGGCAGAAGATTCAATTATCTGAAAACATCTGTAAAAATACTTTTGGAGGAACATGATGCTCTAGAATTTTGTTGTACATTTTAAACTCTGTTCAGTTACATATGACTTAGTAGCATGTGTCCTCTCCTTTTACTGTTCTGTGGCATTGCTGTCTCTCAACGTGTATAGAATCTCAGTGGGTAATAATTCAAACTTTGGGCAATTCAGCCAGCCACCCAGTAAGCAGTAGAGTGTCTGGAGATTGTGAAACATGGGGGTTTCTTTTTTAAATAAAGAGGAAGCTTAGGGGAAAATCTTGAAATACACCAACACTTTGATCATCTGGCCACTGGTAAGCAAAAAGAGGCTAAGGGACAGCTAGGATTAATATGACAACGTCTGTTCCTTAAAGTTCCTGAGCTTTACTCCTAACACAGTTCTTTATTAAGAGACTGTTTCCTCCTGTTTTATACGCTAATTAAATTAGCATGATGTCACGAAAAGCACTTTGGAATTTTTCAGATCTTTTTTCCGTTCTTGATGATAATGGACACCTTCAGTAAGTTACTCACCCTTTCTGGACTAGAGTTTTTTCATCTGTAAAGTGAACATGAGCTAGATCAGTTTCCAAGCACGTAATAGATTGGACCAATTAATTAGGAGGTGGCATAGGGGCTCCTGGAGGCAAACTGCAGTCAACAATGGTGACAACAGATTACCTGATTGGAAGGGTAATCGTAAGAAAATGAAAAGCATTTACAAAGGTTCAAAAATAGTCATGGCTGAAGGCAGCTAGATAGGGGCAAATAGCCCTACATATTTCAGTGGCCCCAGAGGGTATCACAAAATTATATTACGTTCTTGACAGCCACACAAGTCCTGTGTTACCAAAGAGTTAGCAAAAAAAAAAAATTCAACAAAACAGTATGTTCTTTTCCATTTTTTTATATACTCTTAGACTTACAGAAAAGTGGCAAAAGAATGCAAAGAATACCATCTACCCTTCAACTAGATGTTAACATTTTATTATATTTTCTTAATCTCTCTCCCTCTCCCTCATGTGTGTGTTTCTCAACTATGTGAGAGCTGCAGAAATGCTGGTTCCTTATCTGTAAATATTTTGTGTGTGTGTGTGTGTACCTTTATCCTTAAATACTTTAATATGTGTTCCCTAAAGGTTAAGAACATCATTTTATATAACCACAGTGTAATGATCAAAATCAGGAAATCAGTACTGATATAGTACTGTTATCACGTATGCAGACTTTATTCAGGTGTTGCCATTTGTTCCCAATAACGTCCCCTATAGCAGAAGAAAATCCAGAATCATGTGTTTCGTACACTTGTCGTGTCTCTTTAGTCAGCAGCACTTCCTGAGTCTTTTTTCCCTTAATTTCATATTAACGTTTTTGAAGAGTACAGGCCAGTTACATAGTAGAATGTCCCTCCATCGGGTTTATCTGATGATGATCAGGTTATGCACACGTGTGTAATACAGATGTGGCAGGGGTACCACAGCAGTGACGTTCTGTTCCTCTCAGTGCATCAAGGAGACGTTGGTTACCAATTGGTTCTATTATTAATGATGTTAACTTTGTTAGGATGGTGTCTGTCATATTTCTCCACTGTAAAGTAACTAATTTTTCCCTTTGTAATTAATGACTATCTTTTGGAGGAATGCTTTGAAACTGTATAAATATTGCTGACCTTCTCTCATTGGATTAACTTTTTATGAACACAGAAGAAAAATATATTTTAGCAAGATTTTCATCAAAATGGTTGTAGTGTTAAAAAAAAAATAACTTCAAGGAGCTTGTGGCCACTGTATGACAAATAGAATCACGTAGAATTCCTTATGATTAATTATTTCAAAGAAATTAGGTGTATGCAATACTTAGTGTTTTAAAATATCCCTCACATACCTAAAGTCAATTTGTAAGCTTATTAATGTAAAAGTAATTTGATTTCTTAGTAGTATCGTTGCTTTTGAA
Organism: Camelus ferus; assembly: GCF_009834535.1. NCBI lineage: Eukaryota > Metazoa > Chordata > Mammalia > Artiodactyla > Camelidae > Camelus > Camelus ferus. Next base: position 13,429,602 of record NC_045716.1, on the reverse strand, counting down.
AGATTTAGGGATGAGTCATTCCTGGAAGTTTTTCTACTTTGTCCAGTGTTAAGGGAAGAATGAAGCAAACAAAACTTCCTTGAGAAAAAAGTCTTCTAAATGTGTCTCCTTTCCCTCCTTTCCCTGTGTCTCTTCATTATCTCTGCCCCAAGGTCCACTTTTACCTTGTCTCCCTGCTTAAAAATACTCGGTGGTTACCCACGTCCCACAGGGTCACGTTCCAGCTTCTCAGCCTACCTTTTCTTTGAAGTTTTCTTCTATCCCAGCCAAACTAATCTACATAACCCATTTGGAAACTTTATCTCATGTTTTTCTGTCTCTGCAAGATGTCCTTCCCATCTGTCTACCTTGATTCTTGTCAACATTCCAGATAAAATTCAAGTGTATTCCCTATAAAACACTCCCTGACCGACCTCTTCATTTTTCAAACATCAGCTTTAATTAACTGCATGTAGTCCTCTTTGCTACTTTAGGGAGATGCTTTAGTAGGAACTTTTTACAGCAGAATAAGGTGGTACAAACAAGAGATAAAATACAGACCAGGTAGCATGTAACAAGGGTTGGGAAGGCTGTTCTCTTGTGGCCTCTGTTGGGCCCAGACCCTGCACACTGTGGGCACCACTGTTTCGTGTCTACAGTCTCCTGTGTGTATGTTCATGCATCGTGTCTAATGAGACTGTACCTCCCACAAAGCCTAGCACTTATTTGCTATTCCGTAAGTGAGTTATTTAATTGATATTAGTGTCTTTTGATTTCTTGGGGGGGGGTATAATTAGTTTTATTTATTCATTTACTTTTTAGAGGAGGTACTGGGAATTGAACCCAGGACCTTGTCCGTGCTAAACAGGTACTCGACCACCTGAGCTATAACCACCCCCCCTACTTTTGGGGTTTTATTCTAACAAAGCCTGCATCTCAATAGGAAAAGGGGGCGCATATTTCCATTCTTGTCTGATATTTTTCTTCATGTCCAAGAGTGAGCGTTGACCCTTTGAGCTCTTTCTGGCATTGATAAGTTAGGGCTGATTAATCTGGACTCTCTGCCAGCTTTTTCTTAAAGCCAGAGAGAGCTTGACTGAGTGGGGTTAAGTTTCCATTTAAGGGCAACTTGTTTTCTTTATTGTAGGGAAAAAAAGAAAAGGTGCTTATACGTGTCATTAACCAAAGCCTCACATTATAGGAATTCAAAAAATGCAGCTCTTCTCAGTCTGTTTACTCCTTACATGTTCCTTGAGAGCTTTCTGACGGCCAGGAAGTATCTCATGTGTTGGGCACACACGCTTCAAATAGAGGTAGTTCCATCCTTCGAGGAGCCGAGAGTCTGGTAGGGGAGCTCAAGAAAACTGCGGGACTAATACCAAAAAGATTTGGCTTCTCACTGGAAGGTGTAGCTTCAGTAGACTGCAGACCCAGAGAGGTGTGTGACAAAGACTAAGTTGGGGGGAACAAGAGGCGGTCACATCAGGGAGGGTTTCACTGAAGTCATGTTTAGGTTGGAGTCGAGATTCTGTAGGATTTCAGAGGTGGACTCATTCCAAACTGAGTAAACACACACATCATGTGCCCAGAGGTATGCCAGCTGTGTGGCATGTTGCAGGAAGCAAGAGCAGGCCGATACCAGCTCACCAGCAATAGCCCTGGCCAAACATAAAGCTGGAAGGGCAGAGGGGGCGGGGAGTGTTACTTTGAAAAGCCTAGGATAGCATGCTGAGAACTTCAGGCTCAGGAAGCAATGGGGGAGCTTTAAAACTGGATTTTAAATAAGAAATTAGCTTGGGCAAACTTGCATTTAATTGGGAACCTGCCCAAAGAATTACCAGGTGGAAGGTACAGCTCTGTCAGTACCTACGGTCCCCGAAAGGATGGAGTGTTTCCTCCTTCATGTAGTTCACTTCCCCCTGCGGGCTTAAAATGTGGTCAGTCTGCTTGTCCAGCTTCAGGTTGCTCTGGCAGCAGGCTCTGGTTTTACACACCTTCAGTAAACTTGAACTTCTCAAGAACCAAGCGGGGAAGTGGTTTTTAAGCTCTCTTCAGATTTCTAGGGCATTTCAGGAACTGTGCTTTAGAACTTCTGAATGTTTGATGTACGTTTCATTTGTTTCGAAAGTGTATTTTTAACCATTAAAATAATAGTAAGGAACAACATGCCAGAAACTAGGTTATATACGTAATTTGGGGACTTTGGAGACCACTGCCATGTTAACTCTGGCAGCCAGTGCATTCTTTAGAATTAAGCAGATTTTTGTAATTTCCGTGTATACATTTAAACTTGTGTGTGACTGATTAAGAGGGTAGTAGAACACTGCCCTAGTCCTCTGAAAAATTCAGGTCTATACATGTGCACTCATATATATTTTACAAGCCAACATACCTGAACCTACACTCAGTCAAACGCCAGGCAAGGCTCGGCTCATGTTTTAGGCATGGTCTTTTTTATTATAGTATCGTAAGTGAAGTCCAGTGTCTCATTGATGTGCTGGATAGTGATTACAAGCTTAGAATCACCTTGGGGCCTTTTAAAAATCCTGATGCCGAGGCCACACCCCATACTTATTAAATCAGAATCCCTGGGAGTAGGGACAGGAACCAACCATGAATAATTTTTTTTTTAATTGAAGTGTAGTTGATTTACAATGCTAATTTCAGGTGTAAGTGATTTTTTTTTAAAATAGACTTTATTTTTCACAGAAAAATTGAGAGATTATATACCCGTATTTCTTCTGCCCCAACACATGCATAACCTCCCTCATTACCAGCATCCCCACCAGAGTGGTGCATTTACTGCAACTGAGGAACCTACATTGACAGATCATTATCACCATTTACATTTTTGTAAATCGCTTACATTCTTGTCCGTCATTTACATTCTTGGTGTTGTGCACTCTTGGTATTGTACCTTCTCTGGATTTGAACAACCGTATAAAGACATACATCCATCATTGCAGAGTGGCTTCAGAAGCCATCACTATTTTTCAAAGCTCTCTGGGTGATTCCAAAATTCAGCCAAGGTGGAGAACCACTGTGCTGTATTCTACTTCTGGGACTTACTACTGTCAGTTTTGAGTACTTCTTGTCTGACTTGTATGTAAAAACTACCTCTGTCTCCATTATATAGTGGGTTCCACATAAGACTCTGTTTGAATAAAGGACTCTGTTAAAGATTGATAATCATCGTAGTAGAAAGAGCCAGGCTTTGGAGTCAGAGGGTCCTAGATTCAACTTTTGGCTCCACATTTGCTGAATAAGTCACTTGGGCAAATTCCTTAGCCTCCCTGTGCTTCTGTCTAATAGAAAATACCCAACAGTGATGCTGAGAAATAATAAACGTACCACAGTTTATTGATGCTTAAGTGATAGTAAGCACTTAATACGTGGTGGTTTGGCCGTTGCACATTCTCTTTTGCCCTGTTTTGGAGACAAGGAGTTACCCTTCTTGCCATCAACCGTAGGCAAGTACTTTACCATCTTTTGGTTTTTTGTTCCTGTAATATTGTGTAGTAGCCTTTTCTGGACTAGATTAAATTTTGGTTCAGGTATCTTCTAACACACTGCAGGCTTTCTGATAAAATTTAACAGCTCGGAAAAATAGATTTCCAGAGCAGTGGTCTTTTGCTTCAATGGAAAGTTCGATATGCTGTTTCGGCCCCTGGGAAGTATAAACTATGTGAGAGTGTTACTCTGTTATCCATGAGATCTGCCCCCAGAGCTGTCAACGTGTTCTTTATGCTGAACATTTTAGTCCACTGTAACCTGTCGGAAGTAAAGCGATCTGATTTCTTCCCCAAAACGTCTTTATTTTCATCTGCTTGCTAAGAACTGAGAAATGTTTGGACAATTTTGGACTAATGTTTGGATGCAAATCATGCAATGCAGGTTGTCTACAACTGTGGCATTTGTGTGGACTGCTTGGTTGTTTGGAGACCTTGGTCTTGAGCGGAAGCCCTGCCCTGTCTCTGCGCCAGCCCCGTGTGCCTCCCAGGGGCCAGGCACGGGGCCTCTCTCTGCTCCTGCCCTGCAGATGTGTGTCCGTGGTCTCCATGGGACTGTCAGGCCCTCGAGGGCAGAGGCTGAGTCCCAGCGTGGCTTGAAAGAATGAATGGTTGATTGAAAAAAGGAAAGCCGTAGCAGGAAAGAAAGATGAACAGTAGACACATAGAGGAGGGCAAACAAGAAATACCAGTGCTTTAAGGAGTCAAGTGATTCGTTCAGTGACTGGCCTGATTCAGGACCTTTTGAATATCTCTCATTTGAGAAACAGAAAGATCTTTGTTGGTACAGAGGTCAAGGATAGAGATGTGGCCAGCTGGCCATCCATCATGAGTGGAAGGAGTCAGCTCTGAGAGGAATGTGTAACCCTGTGTGTTTTAAAGTGCATGGATTTTTAAATTATTCTTATTATTGAACACCTCAAAAGATGAGTCACGTCTGGGATAGTCTCACCTGAAGAGGAAGGTGGCTCTTGGAGGAAACCTGTGTAAGCCTCCTCTGAGATAGTGTCAGCATTCAAACTTGACCCTGAGTAGTCTCTGCAAATACCTTTTGTGTTGGGCATGATGCTGAAGCTGTTGGCTGTGGCACAAGTATAATGTTTACGGCTGAGCTTAAATGAGTTGAGGTTGGTCTTTTTTATTCTTCTCTCCATTCATCCATCCATTCATTCATTTTTTTCCAACTTTCAAACAAACATTTGTCGAACACACTGACAAGGGGGGTAGGCATTTGCGAGGTAATGGGGTTGGTGTGATAAAAAAGGTGGACACAGTCCCCCCACCCTCCCCTGGGGACGGCCCCAGTCTCCCCAGTAGAGTGGGAGGGGGGCCGGGTCGGGTATAAGGGGGCAGACGCCAGGAGGAAGTCACTTTTCCACTGTGGCCTGAAGCCTAACTGCAGACCGAGTACAGAAGAGTGTGTCCCTGACAAATGAAAAGCTTAATTGATTAGTATTTGTGGCTCATTGAATAGAGTATATTTTCGTCGCCTCCCCTTACTGTGCCATCTGGCTGAGGGAGTGCCAGAATAGCCCTGATGCACGGAGGAAAGGAGCCCACGTCAGCCGCAGGGTGGCCCTGTTCCGAGGGGGCTGTGAGGCCTCTGACCCGACACCAGCGTTGTTTCCGCGGACCCACGTGGTCTGTTGGCTTTCCTTTATCCAGCCTGGTCGCAGGAGTCCCAGCTGCACTGTGAGGGGACCCCGTGCTGGAGAATTCGGAAATTAAAGGAGTAACTCTCTTATCACCTACTGAAGTCTTCCTTTCTCTCTTGAAAAAAACCCAGTTTTTATTCTGAAAAATAAAACACACACAAAAGAGTGTGTGTGTGTGTGTGCAGTTCGCAGAGCACACATTAAAAGGAGCTCCCAGGCCCTCACTACCTGGCCTAGGACATTAAACATGGCCATTAGTGTGCGCTGTTCACATCCTGCCCCCTCCACCCAGCTCCAGTCATAACCACTAGTCTGAATTTTGTGTTCAATGTTCTGTTTTGTCTCTCTTTTACTGTGTTTTAAAAGGTCATCTTTATTTTTGCACTAGGAAATATTACAGTATCAGACTACTGCCGTGTGCCATCGGCCAACACAAGAGAGGCCAGAAAGCTGTTTGAATAAATTGCTTGATTGTACTCTTTTAAGGAGGAGAATATACTGGTAACATCAAAGCCCTTTTAAAAACATGTCAAAACAAAAGCCTTTCGATTTCAAGGAAAACCTTAACAGAGTTTGTTTAAAAAACGGTTTTTACAAACCAGGGTACAACACATGGACGTAGCAGGAACATGACAAGGAGTTGCTTCCACCAAAGCCAGTGACACCCCTGTTATTTCAAGCCAGGCCGTGAAGGTGTGCCTGTTCGTCATAATGTTGCCCCGGTGTATTTAAAATGATTTTGTGGTATCAGAGTTTGAATTTGCTGGAGTAAGTTTATCTTGACATGTTAGTTGGAAACCCTTATGGACATTGATATGACTTAAGTGATTCAAAATATTGAAATAGATCATGTCAGAAATAGCCCTTTGGGCAAACCATGTTCGAATTTGCATTTTTCTTTGTGGTTGTGATGGATGTTGTTTGTTTTCTTGTATCTGCACCCCCCCTTCCCCTTAAACTGTCAGGTTCTCCATCCACAATGAGAGAATATCAAGTTCTGAGTATCATATCTGACTACTTAGTGAGTTGATTTCACAGACTTCTTGACTGCTTGTCAAATGACTTTGCAGCCTTTTTTCATTTGAATTGCTCTCCCTCTTTTGAAGGTCATTGTCACTTCGCTGCTAAATGATATTTTGGGGCAACCTAGTGTATTTCAGAAGTTTCTTTCCCAGAGCTCAGCAGGAGAAGGGTTGTTTCTGTTTGTTTGTTTTCTTGCCCTTTGAGCTCTAGTGTACCTAGCACTATTCCTTCCCCAAGAAGAAAGTAAGCCCCGCTTCCATTACTGTTCTGAAGTTTATCTGTAAGTTAATATGTAACTCAGAGTCCAAAGTTGGCCGGTTATAAAAACATGTGCATATCACTTAATCTTTTTATTTCATTTCATTTCGTCTCTGTGTTTTTATTCCTGAGGCAGTTGGTTTTTCCAGGACTCAACAAGAGGCTCCCCCTATGCACCAACCATCTATGAGTTTTTAAACTAAAGTTTTAATAGTTTTCACAGCGATTTTTTACCACCATGCCGTAATTGTAAATCTTAGGCCTGAAAGAAACTTATGTAATAACCTTACTCAGACTGGGATTCCAGTCCGCAGGGACATGGGATGATGCAGATTAGAACAGTAGTTTGTCTATGTCTCAGTGTGTTACCGAAAAGTTGTTACCAAAAAATCGGCCTCTGCACCCTGAAAAGCAAATTCAAACTGGGAGACAGAGTTTGGGAGCAAAGAAGAGAGCAGCTTTATTGCTTTGCCCGGCAAAGGGGAGTCACAGCAGGCTCATGCCTTGGAAACTGAAGCCATCGTGGGGTTGGGGTCTTGAGGTTTTATAGAAAAACTGGATGCAACAGAAAAGGTGGTAACAATCAGGGCGTTCTACAGGGTGTTACATTCTCTCCATCTTGATAGGAACTTGCTGTTATGGAGGAATTTAGGAGAGTCTGCCCATTTTCTTAAGGTTCAGCCCGTGACCTTCTTTCAAGACCTCTAGGGTAGAAGGATAAGTTATTTGAAGAAAAGAGTGCACAGGGGGCGGGGGGGGAGCGTGTTAGTCATAAGGTCAGTTTAGCTAAAAGTACAGGCCTGAACAACTCAATAGCCATCTTGTTAGTTTTCTGTCTTTCAAATGCCCTTTATATTTGCATTGTTTAGCCATTCTAACTAGCCCCTTAAAACTCTTCTGTGACTCTGAAGGTGAGCCATTTGAATTCCACCATAAATTTACTGTGCACTTCCATAATACTCCTAGCACTTAGAGAGAGAGAAAGGAAGAAAGGAAAGAAAGAGAAAGAGAAAAAGAGGAAGGAAGGATAGAAGGAAGGAAGGAAGGAGAAAGAGACGAAGGGAGAAAAGGAAGAAAGAAAAGGCTGGGCAAGGCTAACAATTCCTGGTTTAAGAACCCAGCGAGTTCATCCCCTGACTTGGACTGTGTGGAATGTATGAGGGGGAGCTCTCTGTCTGTTTTCCTTTCTTTCCTGACACTGGAGAAACTTGCTAAGCAGATGTCATTGGTGCTCATCACAGTTGATCAGAAGCTGTTGTACCGTTCTTGGCAAAAGCGCTTTGGGCTTCTATTATGTGCAGTTTTAGGAAGGGTCTCTGCTGAAACTTCTCCCTGAGATCAGCTGTGCTGAGCACCTGACTCAGCCGTTCGCATGGTTGATTATTCTTCTCTTGTCTCTCATGGGATCACGATTTCCTGTCTCCGTGTCCGTAGCATTCTCTGAACTGGGGCACTCGTCACAGGTAGAGGAGCAACAAGGTGACAGGGTGTCTGCTCAGCATGTTTGTGGGGGAAGCGTGGGAGATGGGGTCTGAGAGGTGGCTGGGAACTAGCTTATGTCGGGCTCTGTGGGCCACTCTGAGGACTCGGACCTGATCCTGGCTGATATGGGGAACCGTTGGAGGGTTTTGAGCCAAGGAGTGATAAGATCTGACTCGCATTTTGACAAGATCTCTCTGGCCTGTCCGTAGCTTAGCCACAATTAAGTGGCTGAGGGTGGAAGCAGAGACATCACCTCCAGAAGTCACTGAAATGACCCGGATGAACAACGCTGGTGGCTTGGACTAAGATGTGGCACTGAAAAAGCAGGAGAGATCAGTTTCTAGATAGGTTCTTAGTAGAGACACATGCTTTGGGATGGCCTGGAGGTAAGTTGTGAGAAAGAGGAGGCATCCAGAGTTTTGGCCTCAGCCCCTGGAAGGCTGGAGTGATCACTTACTGAAATGGAGACGACCGTGCAAGGACAGGTATTGGGGTGGGAATCAGGAATTCATTCTGGACATATTAAATTTAAGATGCCAATTAGATCCAAGTGAAGTTGTTGGATAAACATTTGTATATGTATGCAAGGGTGTGTGTGTGTGTGTGTGTGTGTGTGTGTGTACAGGGGTCATCAGCACTTAGGAGGCATTTACAGCCCTGAAACTAGATGAGGTCACCACAAGGATGAAAAGATAAGAGGTCAGGGGAATGATCTGGGACTCTGCACCTTACAGGGGTCAGGGGAGCTAGAAAAGGAGCAGGTAATGAGATGAGAAGAGAATCAAAAGGGAATGAAGTTTCAGAAGCCAAACTGAAAAAAAAAAAAAAAGGTTCCAAGGAGGGAGAGATAACTTTGTCATGCTGCAGGTGGATCAGTAAGATGAGGTTTGAGAATGAATATTGATTTAGCCACATGGAGGTCATTGGATTCCTGAACAGGAACAGTTTGAGTGCAGTACTGGGGATGAGAGCTGGAACTGGGCTTGTTCAGGAGACAGTGGGAGGAGAGAGACTGGGCACAGTGAGTCTAGGCAGTTCTTTCACGATCTGTAAATTAGAGGAAGGCAAAGGGATCATAGCTGTGGGCAGATGCAGGGTCAAGGTTTTTTTCCCCTAACGTTGAGATATAAACAAATGTAATTATATGGCTGATGGCAGGAGAGTGGGGTATAGATGGTGTGGGGAAATGTGGAAGGATTGCTGGGCACCGTTAGGAGTCCTCTTTGAAGTTAGTGGTCATGAATTTAAAGTGAAACCAGTCAGTGGGAGTGTTTGCTTTTCTCCCGTCTGTGCAGTGTGGGTGGAGAAGTGGATTTAACCAGAATTGAAGTTTGGTGGGGTGAATGCACTGCCAGGAGAGAGGCAAGGGTACTGGGTGAGTCTCTTGCTGCACCGTGGATCTAATCTGAGGAGGGCAAATGAAGACATGCTGGGGATGAGACAGTAAAAGGACTGGAAGACTGAAGGATTCTGGGCTCTGATGTGGCTAAAGGATCAATAAAATTGATACCGGAAAAAAATTAATGTAGGGTGAGAGGAGGGCTGTTTCTCAGCTCTCATTTGACTCTCTGGGACGTGGCCCACCAAGTGTGGGTCCTTGGCCTTGTGCAGAAAAGAATTCAAGGGCGAGCCACTGTTGAGTAAACATAGATTTATTTAGATATATACTCCATAGAGTGTAGGCTGTTTCAGAAGGCGAGAGAAAGGCCATGACATGTAGGGGTTGGGTGCTTAAATTAAAGTAAAAGTAGGTACACACTCCGCAGAGTGCGGGCCATCTCTGAAAACGAGGCAATGAGAGAGGTGGCCACGCAGTGTTGCCAGTTTTTATGGGCTCAGTAGCTTCACGTGCCAACAAGTGGGAGGACCATTCCAACTACCCTGGGGAAGGGGCTGGGATTCCCAGGAATTAGGCCGCCACCCACTCTTTGACCTTTTATGGTTAGCCTCGAAGCTGTCATGGCACCTGTGTGAGTGTCATTTACCATGTTAATATTACAGTGAGCATATGATGAAGCCCAAGGTCTACTAGAAGTCAAATCTCCTGCCAGTCTTGAGCCTTAAGGTCTGCTGGGAGTTGAATCTTCCTCCATTTTGGTGTTAATTGCTGTGCCATTCCTTGAATGGCTGTGCCCTGCCCCCTTCCCTCCTGTCTCAAGATCAGGACATTGGAGGAAATGCTCTGGAAATGTCCAAGGTGGTCAGTCAAAGAGTAAAGAGCCTGAAATTGAGACTGTGGAGGGGGCGCAGGTATTGATGGTAGAATCAGTCATTCCCAACCATGAGCAGTTTGCCCCCAAGGAAGGGACATTTTGCTGTTGTCTAAGGACATTTTTGGTTGTCAAAACTGGAAGGGGAGAAGATGGTACAGACATTTAGTAGCGGTCAGGGATGCTGCTGAACATCCTGTAACGCACAGGAGAGCTCCCACAACGAAGAGTGATCTGGCCCCATCATCACCAGTCCCAAGGTTGACAAGCCCTGGTCTAGGGTGTGATCATGGGAATTAACATCTGGGATAGGCCTGAGGATACAATTATTGGAGAAGATAAAGAGGCCAGGGTTTTGGAAGGCTCTTCTCATGACTAATGGAATCTCCAGGAACTATGACAGATAGGAGATCTTTCTATCCAGGGGTAAGAGGAAGTTAACTAGCTGGCATGGAGTCGTTTCATTTCTCTGGAACTAGCTGACTGGCTGGAGTTGGAATTCATAATCCTGGCTCTGAGAGCTACCTGTCCAGATTAGCTAAAGAGTGATGGTATGTTGTTGTTTTTAAAAGCCACCTGTTTATTAACCAGCTTTGGCACAATTAAATTGTCTGCCTTAAATAGATTGTCTGAAAGCCCATTTAGGAATTTGGTTGGTCTGTTTGGTCAAAATTCCATGACTGTACACTTGGGCACCTGGCCTAGTTCCATCTTTAAATAACGTCTCAGGGTAATGTTCTTGGAACCAGGCCTTGTGGCAGGGGTCTGGTTTGAGAACGTCCTTGGGAAAGTTTATTTGTCGACTTTAAAAGACCGTGGCCTTCCTCGCAGCGCTCGTCATGGTGGAGAAAACGAGTCGAAATCACACAGAGTAACTAAGGGTTATGCGCCAGTGCCGCTCCCTGGGATAAGCCGGTCCAGTCGTCCAGTCTTGTGCTTTGTCCTTCATTTTGAACTCAAGTGCCCCAGGGCTGCTTTCTGCCTACCCACAATAGCTAGGAACGTCTTTTGTTTGCTTCTTGTTTGAAAGAAGGGCTTGTTTTGAGGTTTGGACCACAAATAATAATCCATTGTTCCCTAGAATAATAATCTACCCTCTTTAGCAGAAAAAAATCTGCCTGATGCAGTGTGGCTATCAGTTTATTTAGAAGAATGGCCAGAAGTGCCCATTGTTTCCTGAGGATAAACATTTGGAAGATGGTTGGGAGGAGTGGGGGAAGCCTCCTGTTCTCCTTGGCCTGGAGTCAGAGTTGAGACATGAGGAAGAAAAAATTCTGAATATGACCGTCAGCCCCGGGTGACAATACCCTCCCTTATTCTGCTCATCGGTTACATTCTAAGAATAACTGGAACACTGCACACAGGGATTCTCTCCCAACTATTCCTTTAAAAACTATCTTCTTTTGAAGACGGGTGTTTTTAATCTTTCCCGCACAAGCTCTCATTGTTTCCACTTTTAGGCCAACTAAGCTTCTTTCTAACCTTCAGTCACGAAAGTGTCCTTTTTGAGTGCAGGTTATTTTACTTTAGCAGCAATCTCTGAATTCCTGCAGTTGCCTCTTATTACAAATCTCAAAAAAAGCTGTTTTTATGTTCCAAGTAGTAGACATTTTAATTACTACTTCCTGAGCTTCTGCTGACTGAAAAAACTCGGTGGGTACATGAAAATGTGACCCAGCGTGGTCAGCTGTTTCTTGAGTACACACATATCCCGTGCACTGAAGTCTCACAGTAAGTAAGATTTCACTAATGAGAACAAGATAAGTTATGTACTTTTTTTTTTTTTTTGCTTTAAATCCCTTATGGGAAAAGGATCAGTTCAATAATAAACATGGCTTTAAAATGAAGTGATATCTTACCTAGAATAGTTTTAATTGTTTTAAATATGGAAGATGAGAACATTTCCACGTGGTTTCAGTTGAAATGTAATGGGTGAATATGAGAATAATTTTAAAAAGTAGAGGGGAGGGTATAGTTCAAGTGGTAGAGCGCTTGCTTAACACTCATGAGGTCCTGGGTTCAATCCCCAGTACCTCCATTGAAAAACCAAATAAATAAACAAACCAAATTACCTCCTCTTTGCAAAAAAAAAATAGAAAAATAAAAATATGGCCTCCACGTCAAAAACAGGCCACCAGAGAAGTCTGATGAGATGCCCTTCAGTAGACGAAAGGATAAACTGTGGTCCATGCACACAGTGGCTGTTATTCAGCAATACAGTGAACGGGCTGTCATGCCACGAAGTGACACGGAGGAAGCTTAAGTGAATATTGCTAAGTGAAAGAAGCCAGTATGAAGAGGCTACATTTACTCTCTGATTCCAACTGTAGAATATTCTGGACATTAGTGCTACGCTAATGCAAGATGTTAGTAATAGGGGGAACTGGAGCTTGCAGGAAAGGGGAAGGAATATCTAGGAGCTCTCTCCTTTCTGCAAACCTCAGACTGCTCTAAAAGATAAAGTCTATTAATTCAAAAGAAAACGTAACTATTAGGTATAGCTGGACTAGTAAAAAATATCTTCTTACTAAAAAAAAAAAAAAAAAAAAAAACCAAATCCCAGACTCTCAGCCAGTTATCCTGTTTATAGGAAGTACCTGGCTATACAGTACTCCGCCAGAAATGTGTAGTACACCGTGGCGGTGGATTATGGTATATGTCTGGTAACGTTCTTGTATCTTTTCTTTGTCCTCTGATAAAGATGCACAGTGATATTGATGCTAATAAATCCCACTCCTTAGCTCTCCCGTTCCTCTCTCCCCAGTGACTGCTGGCGTGTCGGCCTTGGAGGTATATACGCCAAAAGAAATCTTCGTGGCCAATGGGACGCAAGGGAAGCTGACGTGCACGTTCAAGTCTACTAACATGACCGGCACGTTGACGTCAGTCACCTGGAGCTTCCAGCCGGAAGGAGCCGACACCACTGTGTCGGTAGGAACGACTGTCTGCTCTCTGCTAGTCCTGCCCCCCGGGGTGCTTTCCTGCAGTGGTGTAATTAGTGATCCATTCTCTGGATTGTCCACTTCCAAGATGACTGAGTTTGTTATCTACTACAGACTTCAAGGCCCTTCTCTTCCTTTGGACCCTCTAGGAAAAAATAAGTTCAGCATCCCTTAAATGCAGCTTTTTGTCAGTATCGATACATAGGTGCTGGGTTGGAATACATACCTGATTTCGAAGTTTTTGAGCGGACCTGTGTCCCTCAGGATGTATGAAAGGGAAGGATGGAAAGGTGAGGTACAGTCAGAGATTACAAATGTAGGTAACTTCCTCACTGCGTCCAGCTGGGTATGACTCTGTGTAAAACAGAGTCCCAGAGTGAGTGAGGACAGGAGCCCACACAACTGTCGTGCAGAAGCAGAGCCAGCTTCCCATTGACATGGCATTGTTGCAAAACACGTGTCCTGTGGATGCAGAATTAAACACACACATTTACTCAGGAGGGTCCAAAGAATTACTGAAACCGGTGAAGATTTCCCCCTGACACCTTTGGCCAGCCTGGACGTGAGGGCATTGTTTTATCTCTAGAAAGTGAAGCGTCATCGGGAAGACACCCACAGGTCATAACTTTCTCCACAAGAACAGTTCCGTTTATGCTCAAAACATTCCTGTCTTTACACACCTCAAGACTTAATATTTAAGAACATGCTGGATTTCTGAGTAATGTTTTTAGCTCATCAATTTATACTTACACACCAATCCGATTACAGTTAATTCCAGAACTTTCAGCTACTGATACAGGGTCCTTTAACTCCCAGATGTCAGTGCACAGTCAGTAAGATGAGCTGGATGCTCTTCATTTTTATAGATTTTCAGGAAAAGTAAAATCAAGCCTGACATGCCATCGGTGGCTTTTCTGGTCCATGAGATTAAGATCTGCATGTCTAAAACAGAATTCATCTTTTCTCCCCTCTGCTTCCCTTCTCTGCTGGTTCTTTTTGGGTACTTTTGTTCCTCTAGGGACTTGACTTTCTAAATCTTCAGAGTTGTGGGGTTTTTTTGTTTGTTTTTTTTTTCTGTCCTTCCATCCACCATCCACTACCCTTCCCTGCCACCCCTCATACCCATCCCAAGAAATAAGGACATTTGCAGGTTCTTCCTACTTTGTTTTTGTCAGTCTTCCTGCTCCTCTGCTCTCCATTAAGTAATAAATGCTGTTCCGGGACTGGCGCACTAGCCCCCTTGCTTATTCCTCCACTTCAAGTCGTCCATCTTTCATCCCACCCCTATAGTCCGCCAGGGACCTCGTCTTACAGCGGTGCTTCCACCTCGCCCCACCCTCGTCCAAATCCTCGCAGGTCCCCGCCGCCAACCATACTCATCTCGGCTTCACAGCTCCTCCCAGGTCGCCTCCAGCCCCACGTCTGTCCTCTCATGGGATCACCTTCAGTCTTAATAAAAAGTGCTTTATGCTTTGTTTTTCCACTTCTGAACACTTGCCGTTTAGGTTTTACCCCATCCCCACATTCTGATGTCTCCGTAAGATCTCTTTTGACCTTTTTAGCTGTTCTTAAACCTCACTCCCCACCTTATCTGGGCCAGTCCTGTGAGGTAGCGTCCCTTTCTATGACAGTTTTTCTCTTCTTCATCTCGAATGTAAGTATTTTGAGGGTAGAGACCTATCTTACACCTTTGGTGACCCTCATGGTTTTAGCACCATGGCTTGTACTTAATAAATATTAGTTAATTAGGAGATCTAGTCCCTTTTTTGTGTGTGAGCTTTTTTTTTTAAACCGTTTCACTTCTCTCTTTCTTACTGGTCTGACCAAAGCATTGTTAAATCAGTTCATTTCAGCAAACACACCCAGTTCCTGTGATGTGCTAAGTGCGGAGAAGTATGGAGAAAAACAAAGCTTAGACCCTGCCTTCAAAGGGTGCCTGGTCTAACAGGGCAGGCCGGCTGCGGGAGGGCTGTGCAGACACAGCGGTGGGAAACAGCGTGGTGTGGGTCTTCATGACCAGTTGAGAAATGCAGGGCAGGGAGTGTTTGCAGCTGAGGTAGGAAAGGAATGCAGAGGCCAAATGCCACAAGGACTGGTTCGCTAAGCTAAGAGTTTATGGTTCATTTCCTGGTAAAGAAGAGAGGCTGAGGAGTTTGGGGCGGGGGAGACATGATGAGACACAAGAGGCATTAAATAGTGGAAACAGCTTAAGCTTTGAAATCAAAGCTGGATTTGAATTCTCTCTCTAAGACCTGTGACTTTGATTAAGCCACTCAGATTTTCTGAGCCTCACTTGCGAAATACCTGGCAGGCGAATCTCACCTTGCAGGGTGATTCTGAGCATCAGAGCATTACTTTCCATGGTATTGCACGTTTCTGCACATCTTGCAAATGGAGGCACTGGCTGCCTTTCTTGTACAGTGACTGACCTTGGGAGACAGACATGGCGCCTCCTGTGGGAGCAAAGGACAGATCTGCTTACTGTCCAATATAGTAAAGAGGATGTCTCCCTTTGGGGCAGAGGTCAGACAAGCTTACTGCCCATTGTAAAAAGTTTGAGTTTCCCAAGCTCGGGGCTCCTTGGTTGTGATGCAAAACCTCTGTGCACAGCGTCCACCTGAGCCCCTCCGTGCCATCCCTATGGGGGGCAAGGGCCACAGATAAAAACATACTGCTTGTTGTTTGTAAGTAATAGGGTCCTTTGTCTCCAAGTCTTCTTCATGAGAACAAAGACTTCACAGGAGTCTTGTGTCTTCTGCCAGCATCTGTAAACCTGTGGCAGACTAGCTGGGAGGGTAAAATCTCAGAGCCTTCACGGTTCCTAACAAGCATGAGGTTATATTAAGTACAAGGTATATATTTGATAAATGGTTGTTGTTTTTTTTTTTTTCAGTCATCATTTAGGCATTAGGTGGAGGATGAATTAGAGGATCTCAAGACCAGTTAAGAGGTCATAATCCAAGATGATGAGGGCATAAAGTCAGGTTCATTGGGAATTAAATAGAAGAGAGAAATTTAGTTGATAAAATCGACAGAATTAGGAGATTAATTGGATGGGAAGGAAGACAGAGGAGTCAGGGATGACTCCAACGATTTATGGTTTGGGAGACTGGCATGAAGCCATCCAGTCAAGGTGATGCCCAGGTGGAAGGTGGAGTTTATAGGAGAGGGTGGGGACAGCTGGGTGATACAGTTGAGTAGGCAGCTGGGGGAGGGATCTGGAGCTCAGGGGAATGCTATGGATGAGAGAGAGGTTTGGGAGTTCACAAAATGTAGATGGCCATTAAATCATAGGAATGGGAGAGATTGCACAGGGGTTTCACCTTCCACAAAGGGTTCTGGAAATGGTGCGTTGGATTGCCAGCGGAGCTCAGTCATTGCCCAGTGCTGATTTCCACCTCCAGACCCACTATTGCCCCATCCGTGAACTAGAGCAAAGCAAGCCTCCAGCAGAGCTGCTCAGATGGAAGCAGGATGGATCCCTGCCCCCACTAGGCCTGACCTTGCTACCAGGGGGCTGAGTTTGACAAAGTTGCTTTGAGAAATAAGTTCCTTGGCCAAAAGCAGATCTGAGGAGAGAGTGTGAATGGAAAGAGAATGGGACTAAGGGCTGAACCTGCAAAGGCAGGTGGGAACATTCTGGGTTATCTGGGCTGTGTTCCTTTCACACAGCCATGACTTTTCTGGAGGAAACCAATAAGTAAGAGGCAGAAACACATCAGATTAACTGATCTATGATAATTAGGCTTATTTTTCTCGATACCTTTGTGCATCATAACGGTAAGCTTTGTGAATTAATGCTGAAACCTTTGGACCCTCTGGCCTCAATCATGGTGTCAGAGCATTGGCTTTGAAGAGTCAGGTAGCCTTGACTTTGACTCTGGATCTACCACCTGTTATCATTATGACCTTGGGCAATGACTTCTTTGAGCCTCCATTTCCTTATTTATAAAACTACAGGGTAATTGCCATGTCGCTGGGATACTGAGAGGATTAAAGGAAATGTACAGGTTTATTTCTTCAACCGAAAAACAGGGCTGAGCTCCATGGTTTCATAGCTTAGGGAGTCTACTATGGTGTGGCACTTCTGAATGATGTCTTTTTAAAAAGACCCTTTTTCACAGCACGCCTATAACAGAGTTTCGAACTTCTGCCTTTGAGAATAGCTCACGTGTTCCTTTTTTCTAATTGCAGTTTTTCCACTACTCCCAAGGGCAAGTGTATGCTGGGAATTATCCACCATTTAAGGACCGAATCAGCTGGGCTGGAGACCTTGACAAGAAAGATGCATCAATCAGCATAGAAAATATGCAGTTTATACACAATGGCACCTACATCTGTGATGTCAAAAACCCTCCTGACATTGTCGTCCAGCCGGGACACATTAGGCTCTATGTCGTAGAAAAAGGTACCTCCTTGAGTATTTTTGCAGCAACAATGCAGTCCCCTTCGTCTCATGCTCAGTTAGAGAATAGAGCTTACATTTTAAGGTGTGTTTGAAAGGGATATTTTTGCCATACAGTTATGCTCCCTGTTTCCATGGACCTGCGGCTCTATCGGACATGACTAGGGGTCAGGGAACTCATTCCAGCTGGAGTGGCCGATTTCTCCACTTACATACCTGCTGCCTGGAGCGTATTGATCTGATTCGAGGACCGTGAATTTTTCAGTGTTCATTAGAAGAAAGACCAAATTGCTTATGGTTGGATGGGGTGGATACTGGGAAGGAAGGAGATTAATACTGTTTTCACTTTCTACAGGAGAAGGTTTTAATATTGGCAAAAACAGTACAGCCATTTCTTCCCTTTTTCAAGACTAAGTGGGAAATGCAGGTTCTGGTGTCTCATTTTGAGACCAAATCTGCTTTTTTTGGAGGAGAGATGGAGGTGAATTCACATCCCCAGGTTTTCTTTGATTTTAGAACGTTGAGAGGGATTGTGTATGCAGAAATGTTTTCAGTTCTGAAGTTCATTCTTTATCAGCTGATAACTTATGTCATCGATTAGACACCAGGATCTCATTATTTGGATAGTAAACGAGTGTGTGGTAATTGCTGAAGACACCTGTTTATTCATTTAATAAAATTCCATTTCTTTTGTCTGTAGCAATGTACCTTCAAACTGTTTTGTTCTTTCTCTCTAGAGATTTTGCCCTCCTTTCCAGTCTGGGTGGTGGTGGGCATAGTGACAGCTGTGGTCCTGGGTCTCACTCTGCTCATCACCATGATTCTGGCTGTCCTCTATAGAAGGAAAAACTCTAAACGGGATTACACTGGGTAAGAAACCCTGCTTTGGGAGGGGAAGGGTGGAGGGAAGGAATCAGAGTTTATGAAAACTTCTATACGTTTTATGGAAAAAGAATTGTGAAGAATTAGCTACTGTTTGCTTTCTCGTCGGAATGGAGCCGTCATCTCCTTAGAAGGTGTTCTGATGTGGGCAAGCGGAAATTAGTGGCCTGCTATTTTACGTGGGCTGTGACACTAATCCCCATTCCAGTTTCTTTCTTAGGTCTGCTGAAATGAACTGCTCAGCAGCCTGTGCTCTGTGTTTCAGTAACGTCCACTCTGCAGCTAGTGTTACTAAGCCACAGACATCACTTACCCAGTATGAGTTTAATTTGAATCTCTTGGTAATAATCTCATAAGGTTCATCTTTTCAGTTAGGTAAATATAACATATAATTATAATATAATGTGTAAGAGGAGTTGTGCTGATAAATGACCCCCACATGTGATGATGCAGGGCTTTTCCTGTTTGTGGTTTTGCAAGCCGTTTCCTTTCTTTGGTCATTCTCAAATGCGTGGCTAGACTCATCCAAACTGGGATAATAAGAGTTGAACACCAGAGTACACCAGCAATATAGAAAAGCAGACTTTCTTTTTGTTCACGGCATCTCAAAGAGAACACATTTGAGCATAGGGTGTGTGTCTAATGCAAGGACCTTCTCTTTTCATCACTCCAGCTGGAAAGCCAGCCCATAGACGCTATGTAGAGCTCACGTGGTAAGACAGTGTGAAGGCTGGATTCACGCTGATGCAGCACGAGCTGTGTCCCAGGTGCACGGAAGGGCCTGTGACCTGAGAGGATTGCATGCCCCGGGCTCCCCTCTCTTGGGGTTCTGCTGCTCTACTTTTCAGGAGTGCTGTGTTTTAACGGGTTTGAGTGTTCAAATTTCAGACACTACTTGCTTGAAATGTTTCTATTCTGCTGACTGTCCCTGCCCCCTTGCATGGTGAGTGCTTTATGGTGAAATACAACTGGGGCGTTGGTTTTCAACGTGAGACTAATCCAGGGCGGTGACACATGCCAGTCTCTGTAGTTCATGCTTTCGGGTTAATAAAGGCGCGGACATGTGTGCCTGAATCCTGCATGGCATCGTGAATGCTGCTGCTCGTCTTCTTACTTTGGTTTTTTCTCCCCTCCCCTACCTGTGCTACCTTGGTGTGCCGGGATCAGATCCTGCTTATCTTCCACTTCTTAAGAAAAGCTGACATAGACGACACATTGGGACTGTAACAGGGTCTCCTCTTCCACTCCCACTAGACACATGGTAACTAATCACATTGGCCGTTGCTGTTAATATTCATGTGTATGTATTCAGCCCATCTCTCTTGTTGACAACTAGCCGGCTAGCTCTGAGCTAACCCGACAGCTATCATGGTTTGTCCACAAATACGTCACGTGTCTGTGTTGGAAACATGTTGAGTGTGCCATCCCAATGAAACTGGGTTGTCAGGTTACACAGAGGTGTTTTGGTCATCTGAATATATATGTTCTTCATGTAAAGTGCCGTGTGTATGTGTGTGTGTGTGTGTGTGTGTGTGTGTTAGTTTTCTTTTTTTAAACATGAATTGTATTACTAATGAATGAGACCCTCTTTGTGTTAGAGTACTCAAACCGTTTTGGTTTAGGGCATACAGATAGCCTCCCATTTCAGAGAAGACACAGTTTGCAGAATGCATTGTAGGCTTTGGTCTTAGTAACGACACTTTAAATGTGATCCTCTACAAACTCCTAAGATTTTTCAAATGTACATCATAAAGGATTTAAGCTTTCCTGATGACCTAGCCCACTGGGGAATTCCTAGTGAGTTACCTGCTGGCATTCACTTTCCTTGATTTTTTTTTAATAAGATAGGGCTTGCTGTTAAAGACCTCTGTGCCTCTGAAAAAGTTCAGCCTGTGTGATGTGGCATTCCACAAGTTTTTTTTTTTTTTTTCTATTCATGACTTCCTGGACTTTCTTTAGTTTGGTTGCAGAATTGGTAGGGAAGGAAACTGTGGGGAGCTGGGGAATGGAAGGATGAGACGGGTCAAGACTGCGAGCCTAGATCTGTAGCTGTGGTTTTGGAAGCACATTTAGAAGAGCTTTTGCCTTTGATGATCACATAAGTGAACTGCTATTAAGAAGGTAGAGCTTGCTCCTTTAAACCTTGATCCCAAAGGAGGATTGACAGCAGGAGGAAAAAGCCAAAGCCCCAAAAGGAAAAATGTACATTGTAGCCAGAATCCCATTTAGCAGATACCTTTACTGTAAACTGGGGCAAAGAGGTTACACAGCACTGGTTTCTGTACCTCCCCCAGAGTAGCTTCACTGACTTGGAAGAATCAGGGTCAGGGATAAAAAGTAGTTTCAAGATATGTGATTGTTTTGATACCCACTGTTTCGCTGAATTTTGTTTTTATACATCTGCTACCCTGTCTTGTCATCACTTGCATTTCTGTGATTTTTTTTTTGTTTCCGTTTATTTTAATTTTTTTTTTTTTTTTTTTTTTTTTTTTTAACATTTGTTCTCCAAATTGCCACCTCATCAGCTGCAACACATCAGAGAATGTGTCACCGGTTAAGCAGGCTCCACGGAAGTCCCCCTCCGACACAGAGGGTCTGGTAAAGAGCCTGCCTTCTGGATCTCACCAGGTAACAGCTGAATGCAGTTCTGCCCACTGTCCCCCGCTCTGCCCTTTGATGCTCTGCCACTTTCCGCCGTGCAGCAGGGAGTACTGAGCTGTAAGAGACAGACAGAGAGACAGTGACAGACAGAGAGACAGTAACAGACAGACAGAGCAAGAGAAGCAGGGGGGATTAAAGGGCTGGTTTAGGAGGACCATAAGAAAATAGGCAGAGAAGAATCTGACTTGAGTAAAGGTTTCCACCAAACCACCAACAGATTGTTCACAAAAAATGTAGTTCTTCTGGCCCAAGAGAAATTAGGAAATGGCTTTGTCAGATGTAAATGATTCTTCCTTAATTGCTCAAGGAAATAAAGTGAACTAGAGACTATTCTGAGGTACCCTATAAGCCATGGAATTTACAGGAAGATGTAATTGGTATTGATAGTAAAACAGAAAAGCTATTTTGTATGAATCCTTTCAAAGAAATTGACAGTAAACACTTACTGAATAATTAGTAGGCCTGATGAACAAGTAAAGACTTTGGCTTCTACTTCTTATAGAAAGTACAGGGAAGAAATAACTTTTATTTGGAGCTTAGCACAGAATCTAGCACTGTGGTTACTGCTGTGTTTTGGCTGTGCCGGTGTAACTGTAACTGTGGCGTAGCAGAAACTCCGTAGCTTAGTGGTTCTGTTCTTCTAGGGCAGAAAGCACGATAAGGAATTTGGCCAGTTATAACTTTGCCCTGAGGAGGAGGCGCTGGGGGTGTGGTGGGGAGGATGGATTTAAGAGGAAGTGAAGAAAGGAATAACTGTGTTATGTGGACGAAGTCCCCCACATGGGTAGTCCACAGTTGTCATATGTGCTGAAAAAGCTGAGGCATCGTGGTGTTAAATCAGGCTCCTTGTTCCTAGTCTGTCTGTCCAGGTCTTTCATCATCTCTTCCTTCTCTCTCTCTCTCGGATCATGTACTTCAGATACCTTGGTTCGCTTATTTTGTCTTGTGACTGGGAATAGGGTTGTGAATAAAGGCATTAGATTTGCAGACAGGCGTAACGCCTAAAGAAGCCATGGAAACCTTTCCTCCTGCCCTTGAAGTGCCATGGGAGTTGTTCTCCTGTTGAAAACAAACTAGGGGAAAAAGAATAAAAGAAGCGATGGTTTTTAAACACTGGAAAGCAGGTTGTGCGGCACCGTAATCCCTGAGAGAAGGGAAATAAACAAGAGGAGCCCTGTGCTTGTCCCAGCTTAGTGCCTCCAGGCAGTTTCCAGACTGCGGAGCTGAGGGGAGTTGGAAACGGAGCTCGGCTGTCTCTCACTGAATGGAGGAGGCAGAGAGCAGAGTTTGGGGAGGCCAAGGTGGCTAGGATGTAGGGGGCAGGGTACCAGAGAAGAAGAAACCATGCAGAGAGAGAGCTTCAGGATCTGGAGTCGGTCCCTTTGAGCCTTTGCTGAGTACAGACTTGTGCATGTTTGGGCAAAAACTCCCCGTGACCAGAGAAAGAACCGCCTGAAAAGCACTAGGTTTTACAATGTCTGGAACATACACAGGGCTGGGAATCATTTGTGTTCCTAAAAGCCAGAGAGGAGAGAACTCATAACATACAGGGTATTGGTTGGAGTCCTCAGAATGGTCATGTCTTAGAAGTGGGGCTAAATCAGCACCAGATGATGGATACTGTGGACCCACCACAAGGAAGCCTTTAGAGAATCATACTAATGTAAGAGTAATCTACATGCACACCAGAACAAAATCTGATAGTCTTTACAAGAATACAGTAAAGTCCAACATCTGCCAGTGAAAAATTCACAATGTCAGGCACCAGTCAAAAATTACCAAGCATGAAAAAACGAGGAAAATAAAAATACCTAACCAAGAGAAAAATCAATCAATAGAAACAAACCCAGAAATGACATCGCTAATGGAATTCATACACAAAGACCTTAAAACAAGTATTATAAATCTTATAAGTAAACTTAAGGATGTAAAGGCAAGCTAAACAGTGAGGAGAGAATTAGAAGAAGGATCAAAATGGAACTTCTGGAAATGAAAAAACCTGGGGTGGCTTAAACAACAGATTAGACACTGTAGAAGAGAAGTTCAGTAAACTAGAAGAAACAATGGAAACTGTCCAAAATGAAGCATAAAAGAAAGGCTGGGGAACATGAGCAGAAATGCAGTAGTAGACCAGTAGGCCAGTGGACAGTATCAAGCAGTTTGAATGGAGTCTGAGATGGAAAGGGAAGAGAGAAGAGTGAAAAACAATTTAAAGAAACAATAGCCAAACACTTTCCCTTCTTTTGGCCATTTTTTCATATTTCTAAATAACTATACTATTGCTATTTTTAGATTTTTTTTAGTCTGATTGACTCCATATTATGGGAATTTAGCCTCTCTCCCACCAACCCTTCTTCCCAACACACACTTACGTGCACATATATACCCACATGCTTCATCTAAGTATGATTGTCTCACTGTAGTTAGGTAGTTTTTTTCAGTGTTACATGTCCCTGTCTTTTTCACTGTTGTACCACATACATTTGTTTTCTTGTACAATATTTTTGTTTGTCATGGAGCTAATATTTCCTTGTTGTTTATTTGCTTAGTTTTCTAAGTGCGTATTTATATTCCTTCTCAAAACTCTCCAGTTAAAAACCTCTGAGCACATTCAAACACATCAGAAATTCTGTTGGTTTCATTTTATTCTTGGAGACATACTTGTTAAGAGTCTTCTGGCTTTGTTGTGCTTTAGACTGCTGTGTGGAAGTCATCTGGGGCCTCCCCTCCCAAGTAATTTTCTTTCTCTCTTCTTTTGGACCTCAGAGCTTTACCTTTTTAGTTTATTCCCTTATTGTGATGGAATATATCCTCTGTAACTTCTTGAGAAAGGATGCACAGGAGATACAAATTTTGAGGCTTTGTATGAGAGGCAGAATGATGACTTCCAAAAGATGCCCACATCTAATCCCTGGAACCCGTGGGATATGTTACGTTACCTATCGAAAGGACTTCACAGCTATGATTAAGGGTCTTGAGATGGGAGATTTCCTGGATCAGCCATGTGAGCCCAATGTAATCATAGGAGTCCTTAAAAGAGGGAGACAGGAGGATCAGAATCAGAAAGAGTTTAGAGATGCTGTTTTGCTGGCTTTGAAGATGAAGGAAGGGATCGTAAGCCAAGAAATGCAAACAGCTCCCATAAACTGGAGAAGGCAAGGAACCACATTCTCCCAGAGCCCCCAGAAAGAATGCAGCCCTGTTGCTACCTTGATTTAACCCCGTGAAACCCATTTCAGACTTCTGACCTCCAGAACTGTAAGATAACACATTGGTTTTGAGCAGGCCTAAAATTGTTACTATTCTTCTCCCTTAAGCTTGGTTGATAATCTGGTTGGGTAGGATTCCAGGATGGAAGTCTTTTTCCTTCAGCATTTTGAGGCATTGCTGCTTTTTCTAGCTTCCAGTGCTGAGAAGTTGACACTGTTCTGATTCTTCTTCCTTTGTGTGAGACCAGCTTTATTCCCCTTCTCATAGAATCTTTTTTACCCCTCGTGTTCTGAAATTTTATAAAATTGTGGGCCTTTTTTATTCATTGTGCTGGCTACTCAGTGGGCACTTTCAGTCTGAGAACTGTGTCCTTCAGTTTTAGGATACCGTCATCCATTATTCTTTGGAAAATTTCCTCCTTCCACTTTCTGTTCTCTGTTCTCTCTTTTGGAAATTCCTGTTAGAAATTGAATCATCTCCCACAGCAATCCTTTAGTTTTCTTATTTTTCCTGTTTTACAGTTTTCTTCTATCTAGTACATTTCTGCAACGTCATCTTCCAGCTTTTATTGAAGTATTTAATTTCTGCTATCATTTTTTTCCTGATTTTCAAGAGCTATTGTTATTCTCTGATTCTAATATCCTGGATGCGTTGACTTATCTCTCTGAGTATATCATTTTTTTCTTCTGTTTTATATGCGTTAAAAAAATATATTTTCTTCTGTTACTGGATTTTGCTGTTTCTTTTGAACTCCCTTTTTCTTTGATAATTTTTGCCTTTCATGATAGAAGCTTTCCTCAAATGTCCTTGGTTATCTGTTCACACTGAAGGTACTCAAATCTGATCCCAAGCTCTTTGTGCAGAGACAGAGTTTACTGGATCGTGGGCTTCCTGTTTGTATAAAGTGCTGGCTGGCTGTCATCGGGGGGCCTCTAAATGTTAATTGCTAAGAGTCTTTTCTCTTGGGTTAGTCGACTTCTCCAGAAGGAAATCCTCAGATTTCATGCTTGGGAACGGAGCAGAGGGAGCAGAGAGCAGGGCTCACTGCTGTCAGCCGACTTGCCCGCCTCTTCTCAGTGCCAACACCCCACCCTGTGCCTGCTGTCCCTGAGTCAGACTGGCTCAGCTCTCCTGTGAGTAAACCCCCGGGGTTCTGCCCAGGCCTGACTGGCATTTTCTGGAGGTTAGTGAGAAGCAACTCAAGCACTGTGTCAATCTACATTATCATTTTTTCGGCATTTGCAGAATGATACCAGGTCAGCGTTGAGAGGAAAATTCTAGTGTTCCTCAGGGCTGGCTCCTAGGTTCCCCCCACTGCGCTCAGTGCAGGCCCCGAAGGCCTCTTCTCTCTTCAACCTGCTGCAGATCAGGGTTTCTTTACATAGATAAATCTTTTACTTATTTATTAATTTTTTTAGATCAAGGTTTCTGTTCGGTGACACGTACCTGGAGCATCCTTCGTCTCACTCGGTCACTTTTCATCAAGTCACGATGCCTCTTTTATTTTACAGTTACACATGTTGTTAAAGCTCTTTTCTGCCTTACCAGCTTCTGGAGCTTAAAAATCCTTTGCCAGTTAACACAAGACTTGGAAGAGGACTGTGTGACTTCCTTGCAGATTTATCTTCCAATTTTTATTTTACTTAGATTTGCATTCAGTGGTCAGCTCGTAACAGGGGCTGCTCTCCTAGGGTTAAAACACTTCCTGCAGATCCTCCACACAGCTCCTCAGCACTGCAGGGTGTCAGGTGACCCTGGGGCGTGCCGTTACTTGTTAGTTACTTGTCTCACATGCCGCCTTCAGTACGGGTCCCGGAAGCACCTCTCTGTCAGAGCAGTGGAGAACTTTGTGAAAGTTGTTCTCACCAGAATCCTTTTGGTACACTCCACCTTCAGTTTGTTCAGACTGAGGCAGAAAGGTTTTCGCGGTTTAGTGAAAACTCACTTGGCCTGATAGGTTTATCTTATTAGGGAATTGATGAGATTAAATACTTTTTCTTTTAAGGTAAGTTATTTATTTGTTAGTTTGTTAAGACTCAAGTTCTTTCCATCTTAGTCGCTCATCCTCTGCATATTGTCTTTATTCTCAGGTGCCTTCCCTCAGCCTCAAACTGGCTGCTCATGAAAAAAGGCACCTGCAGGAAGAGCTGAATCCACCCCTAGGCAGCTTTTATTACAGAGGAAGATCTTGACCGGAAGCGCCTCCCCAGCAAACTTCTAGTCCCCTTGGTCAGAGTGGCTCACATGCTAATGCCTTTTCCAGTCATCTGCAGGGGGACAGGAATTGCTGCTGGCTTCACCCCTGGGGGCAGGGGAGGGGGGGCCATTTACCTGAGCAAAGGGAGGGTGAACACCGGAACCAAAGGAGGGCTCTTCCAGTGAGCAGAGTGGGAAGCTGAGTTGGGAAGCTGGTAGGTAAGCACTACCTAGGGTTTGGAGAATTCTGGCTCTAGGGAAAAGATAAGTACAACCCTCTCTTTGCGAAAAGCTTAGTTTTGACTGACATTAGTTTGAAATAATTATTGTTATAGTATATGAACCGTTGGTTTTCTAGATCCTTTTCTGGAAATGGTTAATGCTTTGTGTGCAAACGGCAAATGTTTTTGGAGGACAGTGATTGTGTGGAATAGTTACGTACGTGTCAGCTATGGTATGTAGATGTGTTGTGTTTCCCAAACATATACATCATATGTGTTCTCTCATTTAGACCTCATAACAGCCCTGTGAGCTAAGTTCTTTTATTGCCTCTATTTTACCCAAGAAGGCTTAGTTAGGTTGAGTCACTTGCTCAAGGTCAGGAGTTAGTGGCAGAGCTAGTGTTAGACCCAGATCTGTGTGGCTCTGAGGCATGTACTTACTGCGTCCTGCCTGTCCAGTTCTTTTCAGCTTCGTTTTGATAATCAGTTTCATTTATCTCAAAGAACGTCACAGTACACAGCTGTGTTTCAAATCTATTT
The DNA here is from genome assembly GCF_009834535.1 of Camelus ferus. Lineage (NCBI taxonomy): Eukaryota > Metazoa > Chordata > Mammalia > Artiodactyla > Camelidae > Camelus > Camelus ferus. Next base: position 13,402,429 of record NC_045716.1, on the reverse strand, counting down.
TGGTGACGTGAAATGAATACTGAAAATGTGTTCTGTGAACAGTCAGCGAGCACATTAGGAGCAGGTGTTCTCGCTTAGTGATACCTCTGCTGGGGTGTCAGGTGTGTTTCCTGCTCATGCCTGAAGGTCCAGATTCAGGTTATAAAGGGCTTACAGAGACTGGAAAGTGCACTTCAGGACATCACATAATAGCTTCTGAGTGATAAATACATGTTTAGAGGTAGATCTCCCTGCTCCTCCAGAACCCTCCCCCTACACCTTCACCAGTATGTTTTTATGTTGGAGTAAGTTTCTTGCAGGTAGAGTTCAGGGATAGTTTTATCTCTAACTGGAACTAAAAGAATAGACTTAGGTCAAGCAATAAAGTTTCTTGAAACATTTTCAGATTATTTGTGTAGTAAATAGTTGGGGAAATACTTATATACAGAGCAGTTTTTCACTTGGTTATTGTAATTCTTTGTGGCGAAGCCAAAAAAGAAAAAAAGGAGGAGGAATGTGAAGATGTACGGTAAAAACAGCTAAGTCAGTGTAGGTGGTGGTGTTGGTGTTAATTCTTGAACACACAAAAGTGAGGGTCTTAGTGATGGCAGGTTCATTTCCATTGATCTGGGTTCACTGGCTCCTCCTGAAGTCCTGAGTGGTTTTTTTTGCCCTCAGAGTATTAGGGTCCTGAGGCAGGTTCCCCAGAGAACCAGGGTACCTTCAGCTTCCAAATCTGCTTCGGAACCAGGCTACAGAGAACTGCTCTAGACCGAGCTAGAGCCATTCTAGATTGAGCTAGATCCATCAGGAGATTCCTGACCTCAGCTCACACCCCAGAATTCCTCTAGATCCATTATTTCATCTGTCCTTTCACCCACCACCTATGGTCTGTTTTAGGCACTTAACTAACAAAGTCTGACCTTAGGACCTTATTCAAATTCTAAGGAGCAAAGGGAGTGAGGACATCAGAGAGTGGGAAGCAATTTGAAGAAACCAAGTTCATTCATAGGAGGGAGTTCCTTTTGTTCTTCAATGATTTCCCGGTCATTTTCAACAAATTGTTGCGTTCTCTTGCCATGAGAGACAGTACTGTCTGACGTGAATGACCTTACAGGTGTTTTAATGTTGACTGACTGTCTCAGGTTGTTCTGTTACTTTCTTCTCTACTTCATCTGTTCTCTTTCTTTTCCACCCTCACAGGGTCTTGGTTATCGATTGCTATGTAACAAACCGCCTTAAAAGATAATGGCTTAACAACAGCCACCATTTATCTGGCTCCAGCTCCTGTGGGCTGGTTGGGCAGACCCTCTGGTCTGGGGCAGTTCAGCTGACCTCTGCTGGCTCACTTGTGCATCTGCAGTTGGCTGGACAGTCTCGTAGGCTGACAGCTGGCAGGCAGTTGGCCAGAGAGACAAAGGACAACTGGGCCCTGGGTCTCCCATCAGCCATCAGGTAGCTGGGGCTTCCTTCACATGGTGTGACCTTCCTTCACATGTGGTGGTGACCGCACGGGTCTCAAGATCAAGGAGAGAGTGGAAGCTGCAAGGCCTGTGGAAATCTAGGGGTGGAACTTGCATATGTTACTTCTGCCACGTTCTGTGGGTTACAGCAAGTGACAAGACTAGCCCAGATTCAGGGGATCAAGAAACAGGTTCTTATTCCTGGTGCGGGGAGCTGTAGCACTGTGTTGCAAGGGTGTAGGGAAAAGCGTTTATATCCGTTTGTACAATCCATCACATGGTATAAACTCCTTCCCCCAGAACGCCTAATGATATGAGGTCTTCTTGTCTGGGAAGTTATGTAATTTAATTCCAGGGTCCGTCCTATTGGAAATGACTGTTACCAGGGATTGGTTAACTTGCTAGAAAACACTTTGTTTTCGTTCTTTTCCTAGTAGTAGAAAATAGAAGGCATTTAAAACCTCTTTTTCCCCAAGATTTACATTTAACTTGCGGCTTTCTGAGTTGGATTTAGAGGGCCTCAGTCTGATTCAGCATTAACAGTGGGATCCATTCTGTTACCCATGACAGGTGTGAGGGTATCACACACTGACTAAAGACAAACACACTGACTTCCACTGCTTGATTTACTTGCTTGGTTGCCTCGGTGTAGTTTCAAGTGTATCGCGATAACAAGACATTCATGACAATAATGCCTAATGTGTATCGAGTGCTGTCTGTCAGGCACTGCTCATTGGTAGATATCATCTCATTTAATTCTCACAACCGCCTTAAGAGGTAGAAGACTATTGTTCGTGCCATTTTAGAGATGAAGAAGCCAGTGCTCGGGGGTTTAAAAACATGCCCCAGGGCACACAACTCATGCTCACCAGTGCTCCTGCCATGCTCGGGAAGAATATCTCATCCACTCAGGCTGCGGATCTGCCCGAGTCCCGCTGGGTCTAGCCCTTGGGTGTCACAGCTCCGCTTTTAGGGCTGTAACCCTTTCAGCTGCGTTTGTCCCTTCCTAGAAGTCAAGGGCCCTGAACTACAGGATCCGCGTAACACACTAGAGGATACAGGTGGTGGGGCTCCTAGGCAGAGTGAGGATGTTTATCTTAAGCCACATGCTTTTGGCTACTGAGCTTATGATTTCAAAGTTGAGAGTTTAAACACAATAGTCGACAATTTAAGGAGAGTATCCCCGGCTTGGAAGAAAAGTTGACTTTGGGTTTTCTGAACCTTCTCTTTTAAAACCAGGACTATTTGGTTGTTGTTTACAAGTTTAGAATCTCTGGGTTGGAAGGGCCTCTCAGGGTTGTGCAGTGCAATCACCTGTCTGATGTTTGAACTCCCAGCCTCCCACCCTTCCCTTGCTCTCCTCGGGGGCCACCCCGGCAGCTCTCTGCCTTCCTTACTGCCAAGGCTAAGACGAGTCCCTCTCCTACTTCAGTCCATCCAGAGCTTCTCCTTATAGCTCTATAGATTGTAGTTTTTGGAGTTTTTTTTAATTATTATTTTAAATCAGGAAAAATGGTTACCTGATCTTAGATATCAAAGAAGCAATCATTTTATTGGTTATGATAAGATTAGACTAAAAGAATCATATAAGGGGGTACATGGAAGAATATTTGAAAAACTTTTAAGTACTTACCTGTTTATAAAGTGACCAATTCAGATTGATTGTATTTTTGGACGGCACTGAATATGTTGGTTTCTTGTATCATTCTGAAAGTCATGATTTCAGCGGGTCTCAGGCTGTTAGGAGTATCCATCTTGGTCCTTAAGACTCTGATCCCCATTACAAGAGGTGAGGAGTTCTGTGGCAGATATTAAGATAAGGGTAATTCCTGAAAAGGAGTATTATATTGTTACAGAACTTTTGAAACAGATGCAAAAGTAGACAGAATAATGTGACAAATCTTCACGTACCAGCTTTAACAATTACGGACATGTACCCGATCTTGTTTTAAAAGTCTGTCCTGGACATGTTGTTCCTAAGAAGGAACATATGTTCCTGAAGACAGTTCAAAAGAGGGAGCTGTTTGCTCCGGAACCCTAACAATACCACCTTTGTGATTGCTTCTGTCCCTGCACCTGACGGGGCCCCCAGTTTTTCCAGACCTCTAATTGTACTTCTCTTCCCCAGGGCCCAGTCATATACGCGCAGCTAGACCACTCCGGCGGACATCACAGTGACAAGATTAACAAGTCAGAGTCTGTGGTGTACGCAGACATCCGGAAAAACTAAGAGACGACCCCGATCATCTCCTAAGCAAGAAACAAATCCAAACTGGACTCTTGGGGCAGAAAAATGTAGCCCATGACCACGTGTGGCCTTGGAGACCTGGGCAAGGACAAGCACATGTTTATTCAGAGAGGGAGAAAAAGATGTGTATAAAGGATGTGTATAAATATTCTATTTAATCTTCCTGATGTGAGGAGCCAGTGTTGCATGACGAGAAGATGGTATGATTCTACGTATATGTAAATTGTCTTGAGGTTTTTGTACTTCCATTCAGGGTTCAATTACAGTTGGGAAAATTCAGACACATTCCTCTCCCCATCGTTTAGAAGTGGTTTGCCTTAATGGAGGCGGCAGCAGATCTTTTAGTATGATACTAGACATGGCCTTTTAGTCTAAGGGCTTAACCCGCCTTAGCATTGATTTTAGCCAGAGAGTGGAGATACTATGAAAAAAGCACGTCCAGGGTGGCCTTCGACCACGTGCACCACCTATTGGGTTATTGTTTTTAGAAAGCGTCGATTCGCTATGCCACCTGAGGACAGTTTGAGAAGTTTCTGTTGGTGTTTTTCTAAGATACAGGGCAGTTTTTAGCTTTCTCTCTTGTGTAGACTTACTCTAACATTACACCCTTCAAGCATATCGTCATCAGAGCAAGCTGTGCAGAGGATTAGCGCCGGAGGCCACTTCCTCCCAGATACTGGTAGATCAACCCCGTACATGGACCTGGAGTAGTGACCCCAGGCGAGGAGCTCTGTACCATTGGGAGAGTAACAGGTATCGGTTTGTATTCTTTGCTGAAGTCCTCCCTACCTATCATGACAGTCCCCATTCAGCTGAAGGAGAGGCGTTTCATTTCCCTCTATGTAGGCAGACACGGAATAATTAGACTGCCAGTCTCCAGCATCACAGAGCTCTCTGCAGAGGGTCGTCTTTATAAAGCTTCAGTCATGCTTCCAGCGAGAGCAGCGTCAGTCACGGTGCGTCCACATAGCTTCCTGGTGCCTCTGGGACCTGTGACATTACAGAGGGTCTGGAGTTTTTAAATCAGCAAACAAGGGTAGTACTTGTGCTTTGGGAATCTCTTCTCTGATCCTGGTTGTCTTATTTTTTTTCTTCCTTTCTCCCTTCTGTTTTCTTCTCCCCCCGCCCCCCATTACATGGAATTGATAAACAATTAGATGAGGAAAAATGTAGATAATTTGGGCATCCTTCCCAAAAACTCACCTTCTGCCGTTGAATGCCCCCGCCCCCATCTCAAACCGATGTCTGTTTCTTTGAACTGGGAGTGAAAAGCCTCGTGAAAATCTTTAAACGTGGACTTCTATTGCCACTCCCCCGTTTTCTGGATTCTTCTGTTTTGAAAGAATTTTTTTCCATTTCAAATGGAAAGCCCACAGTTACAGGAAGAATGCTGACGATCTGGTCCCAGAAGGTGGTCGGGTGAGTGGGGGTGACGGGTAATGTTAGTTCTTCTCCTATGCAGTTTTTTCCTTCCTGTCTTGTCATCCTTGTGAGGGCGTTTGAAGGCCGAATTCTAAGGGAATAAAGAAGGATTCAGAGGTAAAGGTGTGCATGAGGTGATTAGAGAGAGAGAGGGCACACAGGCTATGAAAACGAGCCCCGCCCCGTCCCCACCCCGCACCTGCGATCGATCGTCTATGTTCTGAGGGACTGTTTGCTGTTATTCCCACAAAGGGGCTCAGACTCCCAGCCCCTTTATATGCATGGAGACGGGAGGGGTTTTGTCACCACACGTGCCTGCCGTCTTATGCGTCTGGTCTGGTCGGGTGTGAAAGGAGGACAGGTGCTTGCTGTCCTGTGTCTCCCTCTTCTGTGCTCACAGGCCCCGCGCCGGAGAGGAACACAGAGTCCTCCCCCCGAGACAGCCCTGCCAAGTGGCCAGCTTTGCCTTGCACCCTAGCTCTGTGCTGCCTCCATGGTGATCACTGCAGGAGGCTTTAAGACCTTTCTGTGTGTGGGGGAGGGGGTGGGAGGGGGCTGGGATGGCACCATTCTGCAGGCTGATGCCAGGAGAATGATGCTCTTGGTGAGCCCTCGCCTCTGTCAGAATTGTACTGCCATCCAGGACTTTTTAAGACCAAGTATGTGTATTGAGAAGTGTAGTTTCCTTGTAGTCTTTTTTTTTTTTTAACAGAAAAGGGGCATTCTCCTTTTCCTCCTTTCTTGACAGATCCAGTGAATCTACTAAACATTTCTGACATCTTCTGATAGCAGAAGCCCTAATTTCTTTGCATGTTGGCGAAGTTGCCACGCAGAGCACCAGCTGGCACTGCCGCTGACCGCTGCTGTGGGCCTGCCCTGCCCTGCCTCCCCTCCGGGCCTCCTTCTCGGCCTGGCCTTCTCCTGCCCACCTTTCTCCACCCTCCACTGCTGGACAGGGTGGTCGGTTACGAGCCTCCCACTCTGGGCTGTGACTGACTCATCCGAGGGAAGCTGCTCACGCTTGGGTGTGAGTGCCTCAGGTTTGGGGCTTTTTCCAAAAACCTCTTCACGCCACCTCCTGAGGATCTTTTTTGGCCCTTTCTCCTGTGTCCCAGCATCCCTGTCCCTGGCCACAGATTTGACAACAGTGGGGTTGCTTCCAAGTGGCAGGGCAATAAAGAGACCTCTTAAAATTACACATGATTTTTTCTAAGGGGACATCTAAAAGGGATTAGAGGTTAACATTTCAAACTATCTGTAGTTTTTCAATGGAAATGTATCCAGCTAGGTAAAAAACCATCAAGCTCATTATTTTGTTTTCTTTTTCAGTTGCTGTACTTTTGTGAATATTTTAATACATCTTTTTCAATTACTGGATTGTGTTGCATGCTCATTTTTAATCAAGAGATCAAAGCCCTTTTGTTTATCTTCCTCCAGTCACAGCAGCATCTCATTCTTCAGAAACACCCCCCATGTGCCTGCCTCAGGCCCTTTGCACCTGCCTTTCCCTTGGCCTGGAACACATATGCTGCACATATTTGTGTGGTTTGCTCCCTCACTTCCTTTAAGTGTCTGCTCACATGTCACCTTCTCAGAGGGACCTTCTATGGTAGTAAAAGAGCAGCCTCACCCACCCCTGGCTCTCCCTAAACGCCTTAACTCTGCTCTGTTTTTCTCCGTGTTGAACTATGTATGTGCTTATCTGTTTTCCCTACTAGAACATAAGCACCAAGAGACCAGAACTTTGCAGTTTGGTTCATTGCTCCATCTTTAGTGCATAGAATAAGTACCTGGCATTTAGCACCTGCTCAATAAATGTTGAATGCATAGACGATGGATAGATGGATTCATCCATTCAAATCTATGCTTGAGAACTGTCCTGTGCCAGGCACTATGCTAAGCATAAGGAAATAACACAAAGCTCCTCAAAGAGCTTGTCACAGTAGAGGTGAGAGAAGGTGACACTAGTAGGGACTAATAGCTACTAAGTACTCGCTGTGTGCAGGCACTTGGCACTGTGAGTTAATGCTAGTTGTACTAATGTTAAGCCCACTTTTAGAAGAACAGTGTCAGTAAATCGCAGCAATATTTCTTTTGATCTGCCTCCTACAGTAACAAAAGCAAAACTAAACAAATGGGACCTAAATAAACTTAAAAGCTTTTGCCCAGCAAAGGAAACCATGAACAAAATGAAAATACCCACAGAATGGGAGAAAATACCCACACGATGCCACCAACAAGGGATTAATTTCCAAAATATACAAACGGCTCATATAGCTCAATAAAAAAAGAAAAATCAAACAACCCAATCAGAAAATGGGCAGAAGACCTAGACATTTCTCCAAAGAAGACATACAGATAGCCAATAGGCACATGACAAGATGTTCATCACCACTAATAGAGAAATTCAAATCAAAACTACAATGAAGTATCACACTAGTCAGAATGGCCATCATCAAAAAGTACAAATAATGAATACAGGAGAGGGTGTGGAGAAAAGGGAACCCTCCTACACTGTTGGTGGGAATGTAAGTGCAGCCACTATGGAAAACAGGATGGCGGTTCCTTAAAAAACTGAAAATAGAGCTACAATATGATCCAGCAATCCCATTCCTGGGCATATATCCGGAAGACAAAAACTCGTAATTCAAAAAGATACATGCACCCCAATGTTCATAGCAGCACTATTTACAATAGCCAAGACATGGAAACAACCTAAATGTCTATTGACATATGACTGGATAAAGATGTGGTGTGTATGTGTACACACACACACACACGAGAATATTACTCAGTCATAAAAAACAATGAAAATGCCATTTTCAGCAACATAGGTGGACCTAGAGATTATCACGCTAAGTGAATTAAGAAAGTCAAATATACGGTATCACATATATGGAATCTTTAAAAAATGATACAAATGAATTTATTTACAAAACAGACGATTCGAATGTATTGTTATTAAAGGATAAGGGGGAGGGATAAATTAGGAGTTTGGGATTAATAGATACACACTAATATATATTAAGTAGATACACAATGAGGTTCTATGATAAAGCACAGGGAACTATATTCAATACCTTGTAACTACCTCCAATGGAAAAGAATCTGGAAAAGAATACACATATATATAATCTGAATCACTTTGCTGTATACCTATAACTAACACAACTTTGTTAATCAACTATACTTCAATAAAAGAAGAACAACAACAAAAAAAAACAATGTCAGGCTTAGGGCATATAACTTGCCCAAGGTCACTCCGTAACAAGGTCCAGGGAGGCAGGGCTGCAGCTGGTGCTGTTTGATCCAAAGCCTTGTTCTTAACCACTCTGCCCTGCAGCTTCTCAAAGAGAACAATCTAACTTCTTCCTTGTTCAAATAAAGGTGCTGCGTGGGTGAAATGATGGAGGTAGGCTGTGGAAACAGGTGCCCAGCTGGAGGCCTTAACCTCAGTTTGGAAGACCATATGGTGACTTTATCTACTGAAAGGTGTGTCATAAACAACGCCTTCCTAGTAAAGCATTCAAGTTTTCCCGATTTATTTTATAAATTACCGTGGATTCACTGCAAGCTCCTGGTTTGCAGACATGGATGCTTTCTTCAGCGCAGGCTCGCCTGTGGGGGTGAATCCCCTGTGAACCACATCACATGTGATGTGGCCAAAGAGACCAGAGCTGCTCCTTCCCCCAGCACACAGGGCAGTATAATGACATCTTCCGGGTTCTCTCATCTCTAAGTATTGGGCTGAGGCTCTGATTTCCAAGCTACACGGGGAACAGACCAACCAAATCCACACATGCTTATTTCTGAGGATGGCTACAGCCCTAGGGAGCAGGCTTAGCAGTGTTTCAAACGTAACCTCAGGTGCTCTCTTGCCTTCTGACTCTAGGCGATCACATTGCCAACTGGATTTAGGAACCAATGACAGGGCAGCCGTCTTGGCTACCAGGGGGAGAAGGAGGTTTCCAGTTATGGGGGGAATTGTCAGGTTTGCTCACTGGTTACCAAGGAAACCACCTGAGGGGCACATCCCTCATAACCCCTAGGGTTAAGACTCATGGACAGGTGTTTCCTTTTGATAAACAGGATGCAGCTGTTTCGGCCTAAGGATTAGAACAATCACTAGCTGGGGGCAGGGGACAGGTTGAGCAGGTAACGTCCAGACAGCAAGACAGCAGCCATCGTGAGTGGCCTGGCCACACACTCCACTCCTACACACCCTGCACAACCCTCACAGTCTTGGTCCACCCCTCTTCCTCAACATCCCTGGAGTCAGGTATGCAGAGGTAAACTACAACCAGATACCACAGATACAATACAGACAGCAGCAGCTAAATCTGATTAAGAGAAGGACACCTAATATGCTAAAGATGGTAGCTCTCCAGGGTGTGAGCAAAGTTTGGAGCCAAGAGCTTATTGGGTCAAAGGAGAGGGAGACAAAGGCAGCAATGTCGAGTTGAGTTATAAGGAAACAAAGACCACTTCTGGTTTCCACAAACCTAGAGCCACCCCCAAGGGGAAGGGAAAGCCCTGGCTTTAAAGAAAAACTTCTGGGGGTGGGAGGGTATAGCTCAAGGATAGGGTGCATGTTTAGCATGCATGAGGTCCTGGGTTTGTTAATTTAAAAAATAATTAAATAGAGGAGAGATGCCAAGATGGCAGAGTAGAGGGGACCCACAGCCTGCCCTCTCCCACAAATACACCAAGAATTACATCTACAAACCCACTGAATCACACAGAACGTCTATTAAACTCCGGAAGAGTGTCTCTCGCTTTGAAATACAGGATTCTCACAAAATCCAATAAACAACAATTTCATGCTGTATAGCACAGGGAACTAATTATATTCAAGATCTTGTAGTAACCTATTGAAAAAAATATGAAAACGAATATATGTATGTTCAGGTATGACTGAAGCACTATGCTGTACACCAGAAATTGAAACAAGATTGTAAACTGACTACATGCCAATAAAAAAAAAAAAAATATATATATATATATATATATATATATATATATATATATATATATATATAAATTAAATAAATAAACCTAGTTTACCACCCCCACCCCTGCAAAAAAACAAAAACAACAACAAAAACAGAACACTAAAGAAAGCATGCTGGTGGCCTAGCCAGGAGTCAGCAGTCACAGTACAGGTCTGCCACCCTATGTTATGTTGGGTACCATTTAGGGATGGACCCATTAGGTCCTTGCAAACAAAAAGCAATGAATTTCACTACATGGATGTGTGTGGCCAGGAGCCAGCCTATTCCACTCCACACAGCATGGCCTGGGAGGGCTTGCGGGCAGTCACCCTGGCAAAGTGTGTATGTTGTACAGTAACGTTTACTGACAGGAGTCCTTCTGATGTACGGGCATGTGGGGTATAAGGTGGTGACAGTCTTTTCCCCACATGGCCAGCTGTCCCCATATGGCTGGGGAAGCCAGGTCAGTTTTCCGTGGAAGTCCGGAGAAGGACGGCAGCAGCATCTTGCTGCAGACCCAGCAGTTAGACTCATTTTGCCGTCAGGCCGGCGTTGCCACCCAGTCCCTGAATAGATTTCCTCCACTCAGGCCAGGGATGAAAGCTTAGACATGTAACAGGCACAACACAGGGGAGATCACGGCCATGAGGCAAAACTCAAGCAGTAACCGCATTCACAAGTCATTGATGGGCATGGGACTGTAAGAGCAAAAAGGTTATTGTTAAAAAATTGGGCTGTTACCCCCTGAACATATGAAGGATTCATAGCCGCAGTCCCAGAATATATACTTGGGACGGATGTGGTAGCAGATCTCACCTTACAAACTACAGCAGGGGAATTTCACCTACAAATGTGAACGATAAAGGGGGTTAGCAGAGGCTTTGCCAAAAGGACCCTTATTAGATCATCTTAAGTATACAACAGAACTGAAGGAAATTAATGGGAATTCATATTTCCCACTTAAGAAGGGCCTCTACACTGGACTGGTCTATAGAAAAGACTGCTGACCCCCAAATGACATCCACACCAGGATGATAAAAAGATAACAGTGGTAGGCAACTGACCCCCAAATCCCAGTCAGACCACAGAACCAGCTGACATTTCCACATATTAATGTACACTCAGCCCTGGTGTCCACCAGGGCTAAAACAGTTTGCCTATTCTTTGGGGACTGATAAATAGTTAATTCTTTGTGAGGCCTCTGGTCCCCTGAAACCTGCATCACTGTGGCCCAGGACCTTCTGGGACCTTGGCCAAACCCCTAATCCAGTGGCTTTGGGGGCGGGTACATTCCTTCTACCTCTGAAGGTAGGGCCTCATCCTTTGGAAGAGTGGAGGAGTGGCTTGGGTCTCATTTTGGTAAACTGTTGCTCAGGCTTCAGCGTCTGCCACAGCTCCACTAATGTGGCAGGGGGCCGCTTATCTATTTTGTTTAGGGGGATCCCCACCACCACTAGGTCCTGCCACATCTGTTTTCTAGTTACTCAGGTGGGTCCGCAGGAGGAGCAAGGAGTCGTCTTACTTCCTTCTTCTACATCTCGGGAATTGGTGGCTCTGAAAGATATGCTGGTGCCGTATCTTTTCTATTTCTGCCCCATATAAATGCTGCCAGAGGGCCAGGTGCCCAGCACAGAGGCCGTTTTTGACATCTGGCCAGTTAACATAATGCCTTCTCTGCCAGCATCCCATATACGGAGCAACCAAACCGCGACTGATTCCCTCCCTCCCCTTTTGCCTAAATTCATTGCCCAGTTCAACTAGTTCAGCCAGGTGGTCAGTCTCCTCCACTCTAGGGGAGGGAGCAGATCGTCATCTACACCTTGTGGTCTAGGCTGATCTGATTTATATTTCGCGGTCACCACCGAGCCAGACACTGGCCTCACTGGGACTTCTAGTGAGGGATTTCTACGACCTCATCCCAATCTTCTTCCTCATCAGTGCTCTCAGGAGGGCCCTACACTTTGAGGTCCCCACCTGGACCGGCTATGACCATCCGGACTCTGTCAGGGAGGCCTGGGGAGGCTGCTTCCCCTTTCGCTGGGCCACATGGTGGGCTAATGTCTCTCACTTCCCATCTTGTTCCCACAATCCAGCCACTGACACATCTGCAGTTTTGATTTGGGCTAGCCTAGTGTTTCTTTTGAGGGCTTTTTTTTTTTTTTTTTTGGTGGTGGTGGTGAAGTAATTAATTAGGTTTGTTTAATATTTTTTGTTAATGGAGGTACTGGGGATTGAACCCAGGACCTCATGCAGGCTATGCATGTGCTCTACCACTGAGCTATACCCTCCTCTAGATGCCTAACCTTGGCTTTGACCACTAGCTCAGTACCTGTGGCCTTTCTTAACATAGCAAGCAACGGCCAGCCCACAGCTGCAGCCACTGCCTTGTTGTCTAACCTCTTTTTTCCCGCTACAATAGAGGCCAATAGCTTTGCAATAAATACCCTTAGGGGTGTCTGTGAGTTCTCCATACTCTCTTGGTGGTCCTCATTCATCAAGGACAGCCGCCACGGGGCCCCACATGCTAGTGGACAGCCACCCTGGGATTCCCCCATGACTTTCCCCTTTCCCTTAATTCCCAGCATCTTGGTGTTCACAGGAGTTTCCTTGGCCTCCTGTCTGGCTTGACAATTGTTGGACTGCACCCCACAGGCCTGCAAGACCAAAGAAAGAGCTCAAAGGGACCAAAAGTAACATCAGTGGTTCATGGGAAAGGGGATCTTACCTGTCTGAAGCAAAGTCCTGGAGCAACACCCCACTGCGGACAACAGACAGCAGGTGCGGACAACAGACAGCAGGCAGGACGGCAGCAGCCTTTGCTACCAGGGGGCGGGAGGGAGTAGGACGTTGCCAGTTGTAGGAGGAATTGACGTCAGGTTGGCTCATTGATTACCAGGGGGAACCAGGGGGAGGAGCAAGTCCCTCATAGCCCCCTGGTGCAGATTTTCCCTTAAGCAAACTAGCTGAGTGGAGCTGTTCTGGCCTAAAGGATTAGAACAATCATTGCTGATTGTTCTAATTGGGGAGGAAGGTGGGCAGGGCCAGGCAGGTGGGCAGTTACTGGTTAGGCTCCCTGATTAAGCGGGAAGGTCAGTCAGGTGTGCAGGGTGTAAATGAGGCGGAGACTGGGAGCAGGGGACCTACAGAGACCAAGAGAGCCGCCACCTGGAGTGGCCTGATCATACAGTGGGCTTCCCCACACACGTTTTTCTGGTATATTCAAAGTTTTTTATTATGAAGAATTTCAAACATGCACAGAAGAAAGAATAGTAAAATCAACTTTCCTACTCGCATCCTCAATAATCACCTCATCCACCTTTTTTCCCTTTCTCCTCTGTTCTGATTCATTTTAAAATAAATCTCCGGGGTGGGGGTGTAGAGCTCAGTGGTAAAGCGTGTGCTGAGCAGGCACGAGGTCCTGTGTGCAATCCCCAGTGCCTCTGTTTAAAAAAATAATAAATAAATAAGTCTCTAAATCGTATCCATTCACCCCCTACGTTCTTTGACGTGCATCTTTTTAAAAATATGGTCATTTTCTTACATAACCATAATGTTTTGTGACATTCAGTAGAAACATTAAAAAAAAAAACATGTTTAACCAAACAATGCCTTGATTTCCTCTAATACTCTGTTCATACTCAAATTCCCCCTTGTTTCAAAAATGTCATTTTTCCAAGTGGTTTCTTCAAATCAGGATCCAAAGATGGTTCCAGTAAAGATGTCTTGCCTGTTTGAAAAACAAAAATGAGACCACGATGCTGTGCAGTTTCTCCCCTTGGCGTTGTCAGAGCAGCTTGCATGTGAGCATGGAAAGAACTAGGCCATCATTATTAACACCTGTGGGGCCTTCACTTGTATAGATGCGCCATAAACCGGGTCTGGATATTTAGGTTGTTTCTGATCGTCTTGTTTTTTGTCTATTACAGGAGGTCCTGTAATTGTCGTTTGTCCAGTGTGAACTATTAAAGAAAAAAAAAGCCAAATGCAAATCACTTGCAGCCACAGAAAAGTAGCTCAGGATGAGAGACAAGTCCCCCTGGACCTTGGAAATGGGATCTAAGTCTGAGGTTGGCGATCGAGCTCCCCTCCCCTCCTCACATCCTTCCAAAGCCATCTGTGGGGCAGTCGCTCTCAAGTCCAAGTCAGGTTGTAAGGAAAACAATGGGGGCGGAAGGCAGGAGGGCGCTCTAGAAACTCCGGGGGCCCTGGCTATGTTTACAGGGAAGGAAGCACAAATCTTTCAAGCTCGGAGTCCCAGGGGAGCTGTGGCTTCTAGTGTGTTTCCTCCTGCAGACAGGATGTTGAACTATTGTCCCTTCTTGGCTCAGGGTTTGGATTTGATTGTCCATTCATTTCTTCACTGTGGGCTTTGTGGACCTGGCCTTTCTTGTTCCAGAAAGGTCTGGGTTTTTTGGTTTTGTTTTTTTTTTAATCTCCCAACATCTGGGAAGAGGAGGTCAGACAGGTTTAATAGTCTCACATTTGCTTTCCAGCCCTGCCCTCCAGTGCTGTGTGGCTAACACATTTGTGCTCATTTTGTCCTTTGGGGCATTAAGTCATTTCAGACATGGGTACCTGAGTCACTGCTCTGCTGTGGGTGCAGAGGATGTGGCAAAGCTAAGGCTGGTTTGCTTAAAGCTGAAGTTTTCCTTCCTCTGATAAGGACTCTGTGGACACTGAGCTTTGAATATAGATTCATTCTTGGTTCTTTCTCTTGCTTTGAATAGAGTTTTTTTTGGGGGGGTGTATTTGGTTTTGTTTGTTTTTAGGTAGAGTTTCTTTCAACTAGATGAAAGAAACAAAAAAATCTAAACTTACTTTGTTGGGAATCGCTTAAAATGTACAACAGACCCAGAGGAATGTGGATCATTTTGCAAAACCCTGTCTTTGCTCTTGCTGGCCCAGCAGAACCCCAGAGGCCTTGTTTATAACATGCCTGGATGTTCCCATCTGTGTAAAAAAAAGCCCTGGCCTTTTTTATGTGTAAGCCATTCCTAAAGGAAGTAGGTCTGGCAGAAGGGGAGATGGCTCTGAAAAGCTTGCTGGAGGATCTTGGTCCCAAAGAATGTAAAACATCTGTGGAACACAAGCATGCTGGCAGCCCGCAAGTGCCACGCTGCTCCGCATCCTTTCTCTGAGGCAGCCAACCTGAGCTCCCAAGGTAAAGGATATGAGCCAGCATTGCATCATCAGGAAGGAGCATACACTGCAGAGGGCGCAGCGTGAATCCACGGACACAGGACACCTCAGGACACGCCAGGCTCTCAGACAGCAGGCTGAGCTCATGATTTAATGTTGGCTAATTGAGGTGGAGTAAGAGAGAAAAAAGCCCAAGGGGGAAAAGTGAAGTAAACCTAGGAGCCGAGCTAGCACTTGGCTGGAAATAACCGGCCTCCTTCCATGTCCTCTCTAAAAAAATAACCATAAAAGAAAGTGAAAGATTTGGGTTCGTTGTAAATTTTCTATTTCAATGCATTTCAGGCTTTTAGATTATGACTCTTCCAGGGCCACCTGTCAGGCCTCCTCCTCCCTGTCAGCCTGCTTGCATTAAAGTCATTGCAAATGCAATCCCTTCCTGTAGAGGCAAAGGCCTGGTAAAGCAACCGAGCTGCTGTATGACCGGGGCATTAGACTAACATCTGCTTGGTTATGAAGCACTAGTTTGACATCCTGGAATCACATTAACTGGAGAAATACATATTGGCAAGAGGTTCAGCCTAAGTGGCCTGCTATAGTTTCTCTTATATATTAGTAATTCCCCTTTGATCCAAGCTGGTATTATTTTCTGCCATACTAATATCCCAGTTCAAGCTTCAGTGGATCTGTTTTCGCATTTTAAGGTTAAAGCCTTTATTGTACTGTCCTATTATAATAGCCACTGGCCGCATGCAGCCATTAATTTAATTAAAATTAAATTTAAAATTCAGATCTTCACGCTAACCCCATTTCAAGCACTCCGTAGCTATGTGTGGCAGTGGACCGTGCAGATAGAATATTTCCCTCATCACAGGAAGTTCTGTTGGACAGCAACAGTGTAGACCAGGCAGGAGTTGTCAAACTTTTGGATAGTTGTGCCAGGTTACACACACACATGCTCACAGCATCTCCCCACACCCTTCTGAGGCATGGTGGGTAGGGAAGGGGCTACACCTCCCAGTGGTGGTCCTGGTGGTCGCTAGTCTCGGGCGGGTAGATAGAGTTACACTCCGTCACTCTCTCAGTCAACCTTTATTACCTACTGTGTCCCCTACACTGAGGGTGTGTAGGATGCAACTGTGAACAAGACAGAACATGCTGTAGCCTTCTAATGCTTGGCCCTATGCCAAGTGGGATACCAAGATGATGGGAGACAGAATCCCTGCCTTTGATGAGCTCAGAGAGGAGACAGCCCCACACCAACAGGTCCAGGCAGTATAGTGGGAGCAGCTCGGAGGAGGAAGGAGAAATAGCTGGGGAATAACAGGGAGAAACGAATGCACCTAACCCAGTGGTCAGGGAGAAGGTGCACTGGGGCAGAAGCATTTGAAAGCAAGATGGGAGAAGCCCACATGACTCTGGGAAAGACCATGCCGGTCGGAGGGACCAGCCCAAATCTTCAGGGTGGAAGAGACTGAGGCCGCTGTGATTGCAGCATTGGATTTGGTGGGGAGCCAGGCCTTGAAAGCCTTCCACTCCAGGCTAAGAAACTGGGATGTTGTCCTGAAGGCAAACAGGACTTTCAGCAGAGGAGCAACAGATGGGGATTTGCAGTTCGGCTAGCTTAGCCTGCCAGCTGGTGGAGGAGGGACGTCTGAAAGTGAGCGGCCAGTGAATGACGTGGCTGCTGCCAAGCTCAGGCGGAGAGGACCGACCTGGGTTTTCAGCAGTGGTGGGGATGGAGACCAAGCGGAGGGGTCTGAGAAGTGTTAGGAAGAATGGTAAAGGGCATTGGCAGAAAATGATGGGCTGGGGGATTAAAGAGAGAGGAATCCTGCTGAGCAGTGACTGGTACCGTCAACAGAGATGGCAAACTGGGCCACGAGTAGGTGATCCGAAGGGGAGGCGGGGTTGAACGGTTGGAGCTGGGGAGGGCTGGGGTGAATATGATAGGCTGGATAGTCCAGGAAGCACGCAAGTGCTTGAAGGGTCCCAGTCCTTAGCTTACAGGACCTCTATCTATGTGTTTGTTCCTTTCGAACAGCCTCCTTGAAAAGCCAATCTCTGATTTTTTTTTTTTTTTACCTCCTTTGATATCTTTCAAGTCAGAGCCCTTATCTCTATCTCCACTGTCCCTTCTTTATTGCAGGACATCCTATTCCAAGCTTGCAACAGCAACCATCTCCCAGCCTTCATCTTGGCCCAATTTACTTCCAATCCATTCTCAACAAGAGAGGATGGTCTTTCTAAACAGAAATGTGGTCCATGCACTTCCTCAGTAAAACCATTCAGTGACTCCTATGTCACTGGCAGGATAAGGTCTCTGGCCCTAAACCGCCTGGCCCTCAAGGCCTTTAATGATCCAGATCCTACTGTCCCCATGTCCTCATGCACACGCCTCCCCTCACCTACCAGAGTTCTGTCCAGACCACATGGGAGAAGCCGGGCTCTCCATGGCCTCCAAACTTCTCCGGCACTGAATACCAGGTCCCACCATGGAAAGTCGTCACCTGGCTAAATCCTATTTCCTCTTCCCGGAAGCTTTCGAGAAACTTCTAAAGCCACATGAGGGTGCATACCTCTAGATTTGCTCTCTGGCTAACCCTGTGCAATGTCCTCCATAGCTCTGCATTTTAATTGTCTGTTTGTCCCTTCAGCCCCATTCTGAGTGCTTTACCTGAATTAACTCATACCTACCTTACAAGGTAAACACTATCATCGTCCCCATCTTACAAACAAGGGAACTGAGACACAGAGAGGTTAAAGAACTTGCCCAGGGACACAAATCTAGCATCTGGTAGTATGGAGATCCAATCCAGGGAGGCCTCAGGTCTGTAACTGTGTAAAGAAAAGAAAAACATTCCCTGCCATTCATTCCTGTTCTTCAAGGACTAAGCCATTAGCCATTGCAGTCGCCCATCAACAGTGAGCCTGGGAGGAACTGAGGATGGAGGAAAACAGGAAGCACTCTGTGCTTTGGTTTCTGGCCCTGGATGGTTAAGAAACATATTTATAGAAAAGTTTCAAAGACCCCCAGATTCTTGCATCTTCCCATACATAGAAAAGCACTAAAATCATTAATTTGAAATGTCTGTTCTTTGTGATTAGCAGTAATCTTTTTATGTTTGACCACATGTTTTTTTTTTCCCGCAGGAAAAAAGTTCTTATATGTCCTGGCTCCTCCCTTACCTCTCTGTAACAATTTCTCAGAGCTATCTGAGAGGCTGTCTCCTGCAATGCAGTCCTCGGTAAGACACTGAACAAACTTAACTCACAGCTCTTATGTTTTTTCCAACATATTAGGGGTGGGGTGGGGTAATTGGCTTTATTTATTTAGTGTGTGTGTTTTAAAAATCGACACCTATAACTACTTTGCAGACTGTTTCTTATTCATTGTTGTAACCCTAGTACAAAGCCTGGCTAGTACAGGTGGATAATTAATTTTTGTTCATATAGTTTATTTGTTCCATTAAGTATTAGGTTCCTGCTTTTAAGAGTGCCTGTAAGAATTAACTTGAGATGATCAAATGAAACTATTCTTTAATTCACTAATGCACACTTTCTGAGCACTTACTACATGTCCAGGCACTGATCTTGAGATACAGAATGAGGAAGGAGGCTCTGCCCTCTAGGAGTTCATAGACTTGGGGAGGAGAGTTAGTTCAAAGGCTTATGCTGAAAGAAAGAAAGAAAGAGAGGGAGGGAGGAGGGGAGGAAGAGAGAGGAAAGAAAGAAAGGAAGGAAGGAAGGAAGGAAGGAAGGAAGGAAAGAGAGAGCAGAAAAGAAAAAAAGAAAAAAAGATCATCACTTCTCCATCACTCTCTGTTCCTGAAAGCTTCATGAATTATCTGCCTTCTCCTAAAAAGAATTCTAGCCAGAATCTACTTTCTCAGTGATGTTCTTGACAATGCTAGAAGCTTCCTGTAGGTAATGAGGGGAGTTGCTGTGGAGGCTGATGCGGTTCTAAGCACTGAGGCTGTGGGTCTGAAGACAAAAACCTGCAGAGCTTGACCAGAAACTCTTTCTTCAGCACAGCCATAGCCAAGAGCTGGTGCCGCCACCTGCTGGCCACAGAGATGCACCCAGGCCCCGCCGGCGGATAGGAGACTGAATGGCAGCCTGATGGGGCAGGAAGGGAACCTGTCACTACCCGCTGAGCTTAGAGGTGAGGACACCGACAAAAAGGTCCCATAACTGGTTTGTTTTGTAGTTGGGGCCCGAAGCCAAGTTCAGGATTCCCGTAAAGCCTGATGCCCGCTCCTCTGGATTCAGACCCATGGAATGTAAAATCTTTAAATTTCAGTTTGGCCTTTTTCCTCCTGCTTCCTCTGTTCTCTCTCTTTGCTCAGTCCTTGGGGAACGACCTCACTGCACTTCCAGTAACAGCCTGTCCTCCCGATGCCTACCTCCTCCCAGTCTGAGCTTTGGCTTGGTCGGAAGCCAATAAAGTGACGTGAAAGAACTTTCTGAAGTTTTGGAGGATGGAGGATCGTGGACACAGCCCAGCCCCCAGCGGTCTCACTGGAGGACTCCATCTGGGAGGAGCTAGGAGTGCAAGTGGGAGGGTCTGCCCGGGAAGGGGGTGTGGGCTGGGGGTCTGGAGGCAGCTCCTCACTTCCAGGACAGCGCCGCCTCTGGAGAGCGGACCCCCAGGCCCTTGGCCTACATCTCCTAGGAGCCCCATGTCACACACCTCTCTGCTAAAGGCCAAGCGTTGCTCACACTTGTCTCCTCGTGTGCACACCCACTCTCTTACACACTCACCCATTTGCACCCTGCTTGCACTCTACTCACACCCAGAAGGGACAGTGTAACCGAAATGACTTCAGGGGCAGTTCAGCCAAGCTTCTGCGATGCCTGAGTTTTGTATGTGTTACTCTCTTCACCATGTTCCGTTCGCTGTGTCCACACCTCTATTACATGATTCCAGTGAAATACGGACTAAGTAAGGTTTAGTTGTGTGTCTGTTTCCTCTCTGGACCTACGGGCCTACCAAGGTCCAGAATTGCGGCTTTTATGTCTTTGTATCTCAATCTCTGGTACCTCATCAATGCCTGATACATGGTGATTAGTCAAAAAAAAAAAAAATGTTAATTGAATGAGTAAATAAGTGAATGAATAAGACGAATGATATACAAAATAATGAAGGTAATTAGAAAGCAAGGAGTTTTTTATGTAGCACATGGAACAAGTATGCAAATTCCAGGATGACAGCTTTGAAGGAGACAATATTTACATGAAGTTTAATATATGATGTGTTTATGTTTAAAATCAGTCATCTGTCCTGGGTAAAGAAGTTGCGGTGAGTGGTATTCCACTGTCTATATATTTATATACATATAATGCAGAGAGGGGCTGAATCTAACATGTTCCACTTGCATCCTCAGAATCACAAAATACCTACAAAAACTGTTCTTTCTGCCAATGAAGAGAGACAGTAACTGCAGGTGGCTCTGGGGGCAGCTTCTCCAACATCTGGGAAATGAAGTTGCATGCTATCACTTTGCTAAATACAGAAATATATAAACTCTCAGCATGCAAAAGATACCTACATGAAAATTACTAATATTTTCATTTTTTAAAAGTTTATTTCCATAGATATTTGATGCATGTGGTTACAAGGGCTTTGGAGGCTGCAGTCAAGCAAGATGAAGATGTGTCTTTTCAAATCTTGCCCTTAGGGACCATGATGAGAATTTGCTATTTGTAATCTCGGGCTACATACAAAAGATTGAACAACTGGACATTTAAAAATAGCCATTTTCAGTTTAATAGATTAACTAGAAGGGCATCAGTTGTACGATGTACCATTTTGATATTAATATTTTTTGATCTGATACAATTTTGCATGGGCAGAAATCAACAGGTTAAGTGAGAACAACATGAAAGGCAAAGGGAATTTGTGTAAAGCTGAGAAAGTAGAGCATGGACACTGCTGACCCTTTCCGACCCTCCGGAAAGAGGAGAAACCATGTCTGGTTCTGTGTCTGGAACTGAAGGGAGTATGTAAGGACCCAGAGGATGCTGGCTACAGAGACAGGTTAATAACAGATCATCTCAAGAGAAGGAGTCTTACTAAAATCTTTGCTCTCTTTCACGAAACGTTAGAAAGGATTGTCCAGGATATTAACTCGCATCAGGAATTTGTTTTTTTGAATATCCTGCATGTTGACCTTGCCTGATACAACTTTTTCCCATGAGGGGAGATTCAAGACTGTTTGAAGCCACTGGTCTTCGGTTAACTCAGAGCTTGAGTACCACCATTCCTGAGAGGAGAGACAGAGAACACAGAATTCATCAGTGCTCTTCACCTTGCGTGGTCAAGAGTGGTCCAATACCATAAGTGGACAGATGTCCTTGAGCGTTTAAAACCAGGGGAACCCACAGACAAGAAAAGAACTTTGTTGCCCAAACCAGGATACTGACACATGACTCTAAATAAACACATAAAGTGTACATCCATTCACTAATTCTGCAAATACTGAGTAGAAGGCACTGTGTGAGGGACTAAGTGGTTTCTGCCTTTTAAGAGTTCACATTTTCAAGAGGAGACGAGACACGCACACGAATGTAACACACAGTGGAAAGCGGTGAGGGCCACAAGAAGGCAGAGATCCTGCTAAAGGGGGTTTGGAGGAGGAGGCGATCCCACGGAAACTCAAGGAGGAGGGGAGGTGTGACTACCCGACCTATGGACATGTCATCCCTTTCAGTAAGAGCCCAGAAGGGCCCACGATGGCCTCCCACATCAGGTGAAACCCAGCAGGCAGTGGGCTTCTGGGGCTCCTTGGCCTCCCCCGCGAGCACCCGCTTCCCCAGCTTGCTGGCTGATGGTACATACTTTGCTCATGTTCAGCCAGCATTTCTCCAGCACATTCCCCTGTGTTTCACAGAGCTGTAAGGCTGTGCTCAGGAAGAGGTTGCAGTTCTGCCCATCCCCCATCAGTATGCAGACATAGGCCATCAGGTGGTAAAGCCTTGGGTAGAAGACAGGCCCGGTGGTGTTTTGAGCCATCAGACTCTCCAAGTTCTAAAGAAAAAGCAACACATCAGAATCAGAAAGGGGACCCTGACTGCAGAGATTTTTAACTTCTCAGATGATCTGGGGTCATTTCAAACATATAAGCAACCAAGTGAAAAAAGCATATGACAGAGACATACATAGAAAGTAGTGGAGACTAGATGGTGAAGGTCAGGTGGAGTAGCCCCCTGGTCTACCCAGACCAAGAATGTGATATGGGTGGGCTCATTAACCCTTCTCGGTAATTACCTTTTTTTTTTTTTTTTTTTTTTTTTGGAAAGCCCTAATTAAAGAATTGTTCTTCCCTGCTGGTGACATTTGCTAGCTTGGGTCTTTAGCTAATGATACATCTACCTGTCCTTCGGGGGTCACTACTCTGCAGCTGAGTTCCTGTTCCTTGTGTTGACACACTCCACCATTCTAAATCAACATGTGCACTTAACAGTGTTATTTAAGATTTAATAAGTATTGTATCAACATTCATGGGATGAAGAGGGATGGGAGCTGGTGAGACAGGGGTTTTACTTATCAGGCCTGTGGTATGCATATTTGTCAAAGAGCTGCACACAAAAAGGAAAGAAACTTTTCACAGAGACACTTACAATGTCCTTATACGTTTCCTCGGGAATGAGAGAAAAGCCAAGGGCTTTCTAGACTGTTCAGGGCTCAACCTCCTGGCCCCAGGTAAACCTGCCTTAATCTGTCTCCTTCAGCAATCACTTTTAAAAAATGAAACTGAATCCCCCTAAAACTGAGTCCCCCTGCTGAGTTCATGGTCACCCTCTCTATCCCAAACTTCATTCTCTTGCTTGTCCTGCCCCCTGTTCCCCTCAGGATTGGGGAGTATCAAAGAAAGTTGGGGGTGGGGTTGAAACCAAGCAGGACCCTCCCACGTACAGAAGCCCATGTGCATCCCCGTTTCTTGTTTGTAGAAAAAGGCTTTGGTCTCCTAGGCTTTCTCTGAGTTCCAAAGAGCAGACTCAAGCAGTTACTAATTACAGAGGTGAGAGAATGCAGAAAAGCAGTCAAGAAACCACAGTTCAGTGATAAAACTAGTTTCTAGTTCCACCTGAAGGGATATAGATACAATCTGATGCAGATCTTTGAGTTGTTCTACAGGAACTAAGACCCTGCCCAGGTAGAGGATGGTGACTACATGCTGACCACAAGTGCATAGACCCCAGACTGGTCAGAAGGTTGATGATTAAGATTCCCCGAAACACCACCCTGTTACCTCATCACTAGCCAATCCAAAGAAAGTCATGCACCCCACCGGCCCTCACTCCAAATGTTACCTTAAAAAATCCCTCCCTGAAAGCCACTGGGGGAGTTCAGGAGTTCTGAACATGAGCTGCCCGTTCTCCTTGCAAGGCCCTACAATAAACACTGTACATTCCTTCACCACAACCTGGTGTCAGTAAATTGGCTTTGCTGCATGGCGGGTAAGTGGACCCAAATTCGATGTGGTAACAACAACAAAAAAAATTTTTTTCTTTTGATTACCAAAGCAATATAAGTTAATTTCCAAAATGTAAGGAATTATACTTCAACTGTAAAAAAAATGTAGAGACTGGAAATGGGAGGAAAAAAGGAGAAAGAAACAAAACTCCCAGAATTTAGGGAAATAATGAGGATTGGAAAAAAAAAAAAAAAAAAAGAACCACTCATAACCCTAACACCTAAAAAAGAAATACTTTTGGCTTTTGGATACACACTCTCCCACTTTTTAATTTCTCTGCTGTGGGCAGGGAATATTGCCCACCACCCCAGCTCTACAAGAACCAAGCCATTAGCCACTGCAGCCACCCACCAGACGCATACTGGCCCTAGACAGTTAAGATGCATATCTAAGGAATAAATTCAGTGAACCTAGATCCTTGCCTCTTCCATACATAGAAAAGCGCTAAAATCATTAACTTGAGATGTCTGTTCTTTGTGATTAGCATAGGGTCCACAGACATCTGGCAGATCCTTGCTCTAAGACCCCTCAAACATCCAGTGCTGCCCTTTAAAGGTAACAAAGAACGTTCCTTTCTTAATACCTACCTGCCTTAGCTGAACTAACTACTCTAGACAATGATCAACTTCACAATGACCGGAAACCAAGCCACCAGGGGTGGTCACAACCCCCTACCAAAATCCCTAGCCCTACCCTTTCACGACATCCTCCCTTCCCTGTTACTTCAACATCAGCCTGATCACGCACCCGCACCCTGTGACCCTCTTCGTGCCGATGTCATGTAAGCACAAGGATTTAAAGGTCACCCTCTCTTATAAAAGACCTCAGCAGCCTACCGTTGGAGTGCACAGATATCTCTCGCCAGTGGCCCACTGTTGCCTATAGCAGCACACTTAATAAACTCCTTTTCTATTTTCATCCTTTGTCTTTGGTAAATTCTTTTACCATCTGTGCACTGACCCACCAAATCCCAGGACAATTAGTTATCTTCTGGCGTTTTCCCCAGCAAAAATCTCCTCCATATCCTGGCTCCTCCCTTACTTCTTCAGAGCAGTTACTCAAGAGTTAATCTGAGAGGCTGTCCTCTGGGCTAGAGCTGTGGTCCTCGGTAAGACCCCCAAATAAAACTTAACTTGCAGGTTTTAGGTTGTGACACTGCCTGTCACTTACACACACACACTCACACTCTCGTGCTCATACCCACCGTAAATGGGGTCATACTCATCACCCATAGGATAACATTTTTTTCCCATTTAGCATCATGTTATGAACATTTTCCAATGACATGATTATTTTTTATGAGGTTTCATAAATTCAAATGCTGACAGAAGCCAGGCAAGTAACATAAACAAGAGGCTGAATGTGACAAGATAAGAAACAGAGGGGATTATGTCATACTGGAGGGGGCATGCCCTGTCACCCCTTGTTAATTCCAGCCAATAGCTGACCTTTAGGATTGGGGCCTGGAGTCACCAGATGCTCCAATTTTTAAAAGAAGAGTCAGAAATTCAGATTTTTTAATGTGAAAATATCCCAATATTTAAACATACCATTTCTGACTTAACCAGTATTTTTGAAGGGCATATAGTTTTTATTTTCCTTTAGTTTTTTTTTTCTAATACTATAAACCTGAGATGAACATCTTTATAGATAAATTTTTGTTTGCCATCTGGTTATTTCTTTAGGGTAATTACTAGGAGAAGAATTACATGATGTGCAAAATTTGAAGATGCTTATGCATTTTGCCAGAGTGCTCTCTAGAAACTTTACGAGAGTCCTTCAGAGCATGAATGTGACATCTCTCATATCTTTGCTAATTTGATGGTTAACAAAACAATGCCTTATTCTTTTATTGCACTTACTTCAATATCATAGAAATGAAATTGAAATGTTGAACTTTCCTGACAAACCTATTACGTGTTTATCTTGTCTATCATTATTTATTCAGGAAATTAAACATCTCTGTGCATCCAGGCAGGACCTCGTGGGGCCTTCCCAGAACAGACCCCTCCCTCCATGTCCTCTGCCTTCCCCTTGTTTGTAGGAAAGCTGTAGTTTCCCAGGGCTCCCCTGAGTCCCAAAAGCCTGGCTGTAGAATTAATGATTGAGAGGATGTGAACACACAGTGACAAAAATGGCAGTTGGGCCAGGAGAACTGGTAAGAATTTAAACAATAAATCAGCCATGTGGCAGTCACAGAATCATTAGTTCCTCTGTGAAGTACCTAGATAACAGTATCTGATGCACATTTCCTGAGTTGCTTCACAGATGCTAAAACCCCCACCAAATGGAAGATGTTAACTACTTGATGATCAGGAGCACGTATCCTCCCCACCCCCATCTCCTGGAGCCTGAGGATTGATCACGTTGACCCCTGCGACACCGCCCTGTTACCTCACCATCAGCCAATCAGAGAACGGTGCACGAGCTGATCACATACCCTGTGACTCCCCTCTCTCACCTGGCATTTAAAAATGCTTTCCTGAAACCCATCGGGGAACTGGGGTCTTTTGAGCACTGGCTGCCCTGGACTCCTTGTCTGGCACCTTACGCTGAACACTGCACTGCCCTTCACCACAACCCGTGTCAGTAGATTGCCTTTACTGCACACGGGCAAGCGGACCCAAGTTTGGTTCGGTAACGTGTACAAGGCACTGTTCTGTGTACTGTGCAAGATACCAAGTCTGATTTTGTGTTCTTGTATTCTTTTGATTCTCCACTCCCACCACTCCCTCCCATTCCCGGGCTTCCCACCCCCACCCGCTTCTGGAATTCAAATCACACGTTCCTTGAGTACAGTGTCTTACTCATCTTTGTTGTAATCCCAATAGCACGTATTGTGTTTTTCACCTGTACTGTCTTTGGGAGAGGTGAGTTTTATCACTT
Organism: Camelus ferus; assembly: GCF_009834535.1. NCBI lineage: Eukaryota > Metazoa > Chordata > Mammalia > Artiodactyla > Camelidae > Camelus > Camelus ferus. Next base: position 13,375,824 of record NC_045716.1, on the reverse strand, counting down.
TACTACTCATTAAATAAAGAGGCGCTTTCTTTTAACTGCCAGCTAATCTATCTACCTAGATTTTCATATACCAGTTTGTCCAAAAGTGTGGTACCCCTTTACTAGACCTCAATCAATATTTAAAAGTGATGATGACAGTCAAACTCACTTGTCATATGTAACAGGCCTGGTATTTGAAAGAAGAGAATGTTGGAATCAATTAAACCATATTTAAGATGACAAAAAAAAAAAATCTGCTTTTTTTCTGAACAACAGAAAGTGAGGCGTGTTTTAAGTCCCTCATAAGTCATTTTCTTAAGGAAAGACCTTTGCTCTATCAAATTACATGAAATAAACTCCATAATACGTAATAATCACATAAAACAAAATGACATTTTATGCCACCAAGCAATTTCCGTCTTCTGAGTGAGAGCCAGCAGAATGCTTTATGAATCAGAAATATAAAGACAAGTTCTATGCCAACGAGCACATACCTCCAGGCAGTGACGACAATGAACTTGTGTGTTTTGGGGGCAGGGAGGTAAGCTGCTGTGAGCAAGCCGCAGGAAGAGGTGCTGAGGCTGAGCGTGGTGGGAGAGTGGTAGAGAGTAGGCTCCCACCTGGGCAAACTGAGGGCTTTTCTACCCAGCGGGAGTGAAAAGGACCCACCCCATAACAATGCCTCAGACAATTAAATGAGCTGCTACACGTCACTGGGCCCAAGATGCCTTGTTTCGAAACATTTTAACAGCTCTGAAACAGGGATGTGCCTTAAAATCGTCAGCACCTGGATTCTGCCAACAACCTGAAGGAACTTAGAAGCAGGTTCTTCCCTAGATCATGAGAACGTAGCTCAGCTGACACCTTGATTTTATCCTTGTTAAGATCCTAAGGGGGAGGGCATAGCTCAACTGGTAGAGTGCATGCTTAGCATGCAGGAGGTCCTGGGTTCAATCCCCATGACCTCTTCCAAGAATAAATAAACAAACCTAATCACCCACTTCCCGCAAAAACAAAGACCCCAAGCAGAGCGCTCAGCCAAGCCTGTCCAGACTTCTGACCTGCTAAACCGTGAGATAGGAAGTGATGCTGTTCAAGCTGTTTGTGGTGCTTGGAGACACAGCAATAGAAAATGAATACACCTGCACTCAGCCTTTAACAGGACAAGGCAAACAGGCACCAAGGCGACCAGAGAGGTCCAGCCCTTCATTCTCTCGGGGTGGGGGGGGGGGGTTGCCCATGCTGGGCTATGAGCTCTGGGAGGCAGGCACCAGGATTAATTTGCTTTCCCTTGTACCCCAGCACCTAGTACCTGGTGCTTACTATCTAGCAGTTGAATATTTAAAATTTCTGTGCACAGAAGACTTCTCTTCCAAGATATTTATCTCAGCAACAGCAGCAAAGTACTACAGAAAAGTTCTATCTAAGAATACCTTGGCAAGATCATCTAACAGTACATCTACAAGATAAAATACTATGCTTCCTTTTAACTAACGGTGTAGAAAGCAATTTAACAACAGGAGGTTATTCATAAATACGTCTCATTTAGTAGCAAGTTTAAAAAATGGAAATGCATGCACACACGTAGAAGAAAACTTGAAAAATGATTCCTCAATATGTAAAAAGTGGTTAGTAACCTCTAATGGAAAATAATCTGAGAAAGGAATATGTATGTATGTATGTATGTATATGTATAACTGAATCACTTTGCTGTACACCTGAAACTGACACAACACTGTAATAATCAGACTTCAGCCAAAGAAAAGGGAGAGAGAGAAAAAAATATGTAAAAAGTGGTTGTCTCTGAGTAGTAAGGTTATGGGCAATTTATATTTTCTTCTAATTTGGGGGAGAGAGTTGCACTATAAGCGTGTATAACTTCTGTCATCAGAGAAAATAACTGTCAGAGGCGGTAGAGAAAAATCCACATGAGGAGTGACTTATCCTGGGGACCAGAGAATAGGCCTTACCTTGAGTATGTCGACTCCAATGTCCTGAGCATTCTCAGATTGTTCTTCAATTTGCTTTTGAAGGTAGAGAACTTGCCCTTCCATGTACCTACAGATGCTGACGCAGTAAAGAGCTGTGGGGGTTCTTCTTGACACGAGACTTTTGGCTCTATTGGAAAAGACCTGAAAGTTGTCCCATTCCTGAAGTCTGGCATACCTGTACCACCACAGAAGAGTAAGAAAAATCAGTAGCATCCTTGGAATGGGCTGGATTTCTGAAATGGGTCTCTCTGGAGGTACCTGTGCCTCTGGAAGCCTGCCACTGACCAATTCAGGGAAAATAAATAGTTTTTTGATGATTTGATGTGAATAGAATTGGGGGGAACACTTGGGCAATGTTAGCCATCATTTATTCAACTCTTTGGACTCTTTAAAATGTGAAGCAGATCAGACACTTGGAGCTATTCACTCTGAGGCTTGAAGAAATTGCTCTGATTCCAAAGAGAGAGCACCTAGGCTACACTAGACTACTCAAAGTGTGGGCCACTGCCTGGTGTCCTCAGTGTCATCTGAGTGCTCTTGAGAAATGCAAACTCTCTGGTCAAATCCAGATCTACTGAATGAGACAGACTCTGGGGATGGGGCCAGGAAACTGAGTTAATAAACTCCGCAGAGGATTCCTACGCCCATCAAATGCGACCAGCATTGGCCTGGGCCACAGCTGTTGAGAGAACTCCTCTGGTGAGATAGAGCGGAATAAGAAATGAGGACGCATTTTGGACTTTACATCCCTTGAACTTTTAACTCACACGGGCAAGTTAATTTGACATTGAACTTTACTTTCTTTTGACTTTAACTGGCAAGGGCAGTTTGAGGACTTTCATTTCTCCCAATGAATTTTATAGTAAGAGGAGATTTCTGTTCAAATTTGGAACTGCTCTAGTTTGCAGGACTTTATATTGGAATGTTTTCATATTGTCATTGAATCTTAGCACAAAATCTCTAAATACTGGACAACACAGTTGCCTGTACAATTTGAGGTGTGAAGTAGAAGAGGGAATGACTTAAGTCCTTCAATTAATGTTCTGGAGCCTGACTCCTGACCTACTTCCTTGAAGCTGAGGCCCCAGCTGCAGGCTTATTGAGTTAAAAATGTAACAGGGTAAAGATGCCAACACCTTGATCTTGAACATCTCAGCCTCCAGAACTATGAGAAAACAAACTTCTGTTGTATAAGATACCCGGTCTATGGGACGTTGTGATGTACACCAGAAATTGACACAGTGTAACTGACTGTACTTCAATTAAAAAAGAAAGACAGAAAGAAAAAATTTAACAGGTTAGAGAGATTCAGCCTCAAGCTTAATGGGTTCGTGAGGTACAGGAGGCCTGCTTCTCCCACCCTCCTGAAGTTCCCCTCTATGTGAGGTAGCTCCACGGGGGCAAAGCACCTCATCTCTTTCCCAGTCTTGCTCCCTCCCCCAACGATGAGGAGTGACTCAGTGACTTGGATGATGACTTTGGGGGAGGAATTAGGCAGCTGCACCTTGGTAGCTATCCCTCTTCTTCACTTTGAGAGCCAGAGAGACCAACAGAGGGCATGGCACTGCCTGCCTTGAGGGGGCTGGGATGGGGATGGAGTTTCCTAGAACTGCCTGCTGCTGATGGGTAAATCTAATCCTGGGATTCAATATTAGGAAGCCCACCTGCCTGCAGATCTAAGCCATATCCTACAGCATCAGCTTAATCACCAATGATTATGATTAGATCTTGGGGGAGGGGGCAAGTAGTGCTAATTATGAGTCTCCCTCAAACCCCAGCACTTCTCAGAAGCAAGGACTCCTTTTTCTTATTCATCGCTGTATTACCTCAACATGATACACATGTAATAAATGCTTGTTGCACTGAATACAATGGAAGTGGGATGGCTTTTCTGGCCTTGGTTGAGAGGGATGAACTAGGTGACCCTTAAGGTGTCTTTCAGTGTAAATCCACTCTGTCACCTTCAGTCTGCCTCACGTATAAATTTAAATTACTTTTCCTTTCTTTTCTTTTAAAAAAAAAAAATCTCAGGAGATTCAACATTTCAGGATTCAACATTTCCAAGTTTGGGGACTTGGGGTTGTAACACATTGTTACCAGATAGCAACACACGAGTAAAGTCCCAGGAGGATTCCACTCTGAAACTTGAGGATCCTGTTGTCTTCATTTTGATATACGAATTCCAAACATTCTTCAAATGTCCTATAAACAAAGCCTGAAAAAGAGAGAAACAGGAGAGCCTGGCTGGTGGATGGAGGAGAATTTTCCACCGTCTCTGATGACTTTATGTATCCAAAGGGTCCCCTGGATTACATCAACCAGGTGACTGCACTGCCCTGTGTTGGCGGAGTCCCTGCTTTTGTGGAAGCTGACACATGTACGATAGAATGCCACAGTATTAACTGAGCAGGAGTGGGCTTTAAACCAACCCTCCCTGCCTGAGACTGAGGAATCAGCCTCAGTGCAGGCTGGGACTTCGTCTTCCCACCCATACTTCCCTCATTGGCAGTGATACCTGCATCCCCTTTGAAAATACCTGTCGGAAAAAGAATGCTCAGGTTGGCCCCTCTGGTTTATTATGTACCCTGAAGCCTTCCTACCCGGTGTCACCTGAAAGTTACCAGGGAAGAATTTGTTGTCCAAATCACCAGCAGCTACCAGTGCCTGGAACCCTCACATTAGCAGCCCAAACCTTCATTTTAAAGCATGAAGTCTCCAAGTCTATCCTGCTAAAAATTAAATTAAAAAAAAAGTAGAAGGCACATACTGACAATATCAGTCAGTGTCTCTTGTGTGCAAATTAATCTGACACTTTTCTAACTGGCAGCTTAAATTCTAAATTCTCCTCCTTGCTGGTCCCTTAAAATCCTTGCACCTTCTAGACAGCTTCCTGAGCTCCAAACACCAGGCTCTTCCCCCTTCCCTGTCCTAGCCAGAAACCCAGTGGTCTCAAAGCCCCCACCCTGATAGTTGCCACCCCACACCTACACAAGTGTCATGCCCTCAGTTTCTTATCAATTCCAAGGCCGCGCTCACCAGAATAAAGCATGATGTCCAGGCAGATGAAATAGAAAAAGGCCTTGCTGAAAATGTGCTCTTCTGCTACAGAAAGATCCCACAGCCACCCCAGCACCTGGATCAGCTGCTTGTATCTACGGGAAAGGAAAAGTGGTGGGATTAAAACGTGGTGTGCGGGAGGTGAGGAAGTCCAGTCCTGGTCTCAGTCCTGCCCAGTGATTCGGGACCAAACGCAATCAGTTAAACAGACTTCAAACCCACTCCTAAATCTCAAATGGGCAATTTGTTCAAACTTTTCTTTCACAGACTTCTCTATCAGAGTGACCGCAGTCAGGCCATGTTGGCCTGGGTCTCTGGTCTTGGTTGCTGTCCTCGGGGCATTTGCCTTCCCTGTGAGACCGTTCCCTTTCTGTCACCTGTGACGGAGGCCTGATTTCCGCAGTGGGGGTGACTGTCTGACTTTCCTCCAGTCACTGGACCAGAGCGGTGGTTTCCAAAGGATGACGGTCATCAGTTACATCAGCTTAGGGTAAACTGTGCTCCCTCCCCCACTCGATGCCAGGGTGAAGTGAACCCAGAACATTCCACTAATATGGCTTTCTTTCCCTAATTTTGGAACACACCTTAAGATAAATACCTGTTTTTCAAGAATAAGGATTTACTAAGCCAGCAGAGGACCAGACAGTGTTTGCTGGGATTCTGAAGCAATGCCCACATCTTGTGGGCTCGAGAGCCTGGGAAGAAAACAATGCCAGTCTATTTCTGGGCATTACTTGCGTTTGCACGTCCCTTCTTGACCAGCCAGCCCTTACCTAAGTCAATGGCCAAGTCCAAGTCACCCATTAGGAGCTTGATGTAGCTAAGCGCATGGGCCACGTAGGTCACAATTTCAATGCTCTTGCGTTTCTCGGGGAGGTTGAAGATGTGCTCGATGGCCATGATCTCATATTTGAACCATGTGCCCTGGTAGCCAGCCAGATGGTGGTGCAGCGAATAGTCCAGGTAGGCCTTAATGATCTGAAATGGCAGCAGTGAGAGAAGGAGAGCAGGGCAAGACTGGGATGGAACCCAAAGCAGAAAGTCCAGGATATCATCCAACGCCTGCCAGTAAACAGGGATTTACGAAGCTTGGAAATGGAGCTGGACATTTGACCAAACCATGGGCCTCGACACAGAAATTAAGTTGAGTTTCTGCCACCTATTTAATGCATGATCCAGGACAAGCTCAATGGCCCCTTTTGCCCTCAGAGCATCCTTAAACAAAACAGAAGAATTTTAACTTGGAGGAAAAATAAAAGCAATATGTGGATATATGACTGCATAGCAAAAAGCCTGGAAGGATTCACTCCAAACTGTAAATAGCAGTTACATATTTGCTGGGGTTGAAGGAGAGATTTAAGAAGAGAAACTTTGCTTTTTACTGCATGTATTTCTGTGATGTTTAATTTGTTATAACAGCATGTGTTACTTTTGTTATTTAATAGCAAAGGAAGGTTGGTTTGGTTTTGTTTGATTTAAAACTATATATAAGGACTAATTCTAAACCTAATTGGGAGATTCAAGAGAAGTTGGTTACTCAAACAACTCTTTAAAATGATAAAGTTGCTTGGGGAAGGATGAAGGGAAAACAGTTCTTGCTAAAGTGACAGTTCATTATAAAAAACAAAAACAAAAATAGAATACATAGAAACTGCAAACAGGAGAAATACAGAATCCCTCATGGTAGAATGGTGGGGGAGGCATTTTGGAGAAGGGAACTTTTTTCTTGAAATTCCTCACATCGCAGAAAAGAAACAGTCCGAAAATTCTGTGTTATAGGCAAGTCTGTGGGTGCTTGTTAAACCACAGAGTGAATCTCAAGGAATTCCTTTATTCCTTGATTAAAACATGTTTCAGATAACCCTACCAGGAGGGAAGGAATTGTGGTGGAAGACAGGATCATTGGGCAAATGAAAAATCAGAGCTGAAATGAAGCCTAGTTCTTCTGGTATTTGGACCAAGAGAATTGAACCCAACTGAACTGCTTCACTTTATGAGAAAAATATAAAGCTCAGAGTTCTATGATTTGCCAGTGGTCACACCACATATAGGTGGAGTCCTAGAAACTTCCCTCTGGGCACTCATTCTGGTTCTTTCTCTAGGGAAGCATTTTCCCCAGCTCTTCTGACCTCAGTTACAGCCCTCTTGTTAACAAGTATCTTTTGATTCACTTTCCAATTGTGACTTTTCCATTTTAGTCTCCCTTGCGCCCCCCAACTCCATCACATTTTTAGGAGACAGCCCCAAGGGTGGAGGAGGAGTAAACCATTTCATTCAATAAATATTTGTCGAGTACCTACTATGTATTAGACACCATTCTAGGAACTCAGGGTGTAAACGAGAAAACAGGAACCCCCTTGGGGTCCCTGAGACCCTTTCAAAAACTACACAAAGAAAGCAAAGCTAGTTTCATGACATCAAGCGATTATTTGTGTCAGGAAAAAGACTGAAAGATCTTGAAATGGGCCAAAACAAACCAAAAAATTCAGTGGGTGTCCTGTCTAGCTCACTCATCAAGGTTGTCTCTGCCTTTCATTGTCTTTGGGCTGCTTTACAATTCTGCATGCAGTAGAAACCATAATAATGTAAATTATTCTTTTTCATAGAAACATAAGTGTTCAGTAGAATAGATTCTTGCCCTGTGACTAGTTATGCATCCATTCATAAATCAAATTCTCCTTGGGACCAGCTGTAACATCTTACTAGTTCTCTCACTAATTTTAATGAGCTCAGTAAAATCAGTTGACGTGTTCTTTTTGTATTTGTGTGAGTCATGATTTTATCTTTTTAAAAAGAATTATCCTTTTACCTTTTCCTTTTTCACCCTCATTGTCTCAGAAGTACAATAAGGAGTCTTCCAGGGGAGAATTAAGTACAAGGGAGTGAAGGTAGGAGCAGATGGAGAATCCAGCTGTCTTCTGTGAAGTCAGACACTAAGATATTTGCAAAAATGAAGTACATACAATTCTCACTAAATTTTTTGTTTGGGGAAAATGAGGTTTTTTTTTTTTTTTTTTCAATGAAGATGTTTATTATATTGATATGTAATGGGTTTATTTTCTTTAACAAATTATTTTTTTATTATCTAGTTTTTGTTTTTTATATGATAGTATCAATAGCTACAACCCATAGAAATAAAAGCCATGTGAGGTCCGCAATCATTAAGAGCATAAAGGGATCCTGGGACCAAAATGTTTGAGAACTGAAGGCTCGGCAGAACCAGCCAGCCAGGAAGGCTTTTATTAAATCTTCATGGTTTTGAATTTCCACTGGCTTTCACTAACTAGGCTTTTCTCTTCAAATGAGATTCAGAAATGTAAAAAGCAGCTACAAAAACACCCTACCTGGAAGTCATCTTGAGTTTCCAGTGCAGTGTTCACTTGCATCATAGCTGCCAAGTGGCTATAATACTTGTAGTGAAAAAAGTAATTTAAGCTATAGATCTGCCACAGCAAGGAGAAGCAGGTGGTTTGCTGGTAAAGTTGCGCCAGCCTCTTCTTCCTATTAGAGTATACACAGGGGACATGAAAAGAAGGTATTGTCACCAGCATGCTTGAGGAGAACGCAGGTGCAGAGTTCTCACTACTGGCTTGGGCATCAAAACAGGCTTGAGTTTGAGGTCTGTTTCCTTTATATGGAAATTAACATGTACGTTAATTTTTATGATGCACATTTTCTCCACTGCACAGTGGGGACCATAATACCTACTTTGTGATGATGAATTAAGATAATCTATGTAAATCACCTGTCCCCTGTCAGGTCATTGCCATTTAAATGAAGTTATTTTAAAAAGCACATTTATATCCTTCATCACATTTGATTCTGACGACAACCCTGTAAGAAGGGAAGGAATAATTAACCCCAATTTACATAAACGGAAGGTGAGACTCAGACGGGTTAAGTAATTAACTCAAAGTCACACAGCTAGAATGTGGTGGTGCCAGGACTCCAGCCCTGTCCACCTCCAGCCTGGCCAGTCCAGCGTGTGGTTTCCTGCATTACACATTGTTGTCAGGAGCTAGGGTCTCAGCTCAAAAAAGGAAATGAGCATTTTAAACAACTCCAGTCTGCTGTGGTCTGAATGCATTTTCCCCCTCCAAATTTATATGTTGAATTCTAACTCTCAAAAGTGATGGTAATAGTAGGCGGGGTCTTGAGAACATAATTAGAACATGAGGGTGGAAACTTCATGAATGGGATTAGTGCTCTTATAAAAGAGATTCATTCCACAGAGTTCCCTGGACTCTTTTCACCATGTGTGGATACAAAGTCTGTGACCCCGAAGAGGGCCCTCCCTCCCCCAATCATGCTGGTGCTCAGGCTTCCAGCCTTTCAGAACTGTAAGCAATAAACTTAGCTGTTTATAAGCCACTCAGTCTGCGGTGTTTTCTTCTAGAGCCCAAAGAGACTACATTCCAATGATGGAATGGGACGTCACAGGGGATGGTGAGCTTCCTGTGCTGGAAGTATTCAAGGGGACGATGGCTGAGCACCTACCAAAAATGCTCGGGGTCTTGGTCTCAGCCTCAACAAGTCATTTAACTGATAATGCAGCCCTGAATCCTCTCTACTGGTGATAAAAATGGAATCCTGAACTGATTGCAATATTAGTGATTTAACAAAGCCAAGAAAACAAAATATCATTAGAAATAGCTATGAGGGGTGGGGCATACCTCAGGGGTAGAGTGTGTGCCTAGCATGCATGACGTCCTGGGTTCACTATTAAAAATAAATAAACCTAATTCCCTGCCCCCCACCAAAAACCAACTGAAAAAATCAAGAAATGGCTATCAAATGTAGATTTTGAATAAAGATGAGAAGAAAGAGATATCCTAGAGTTAAGAATAATTCCAAGTACTTTAGACACTTATGACACATATTCTGTTGTGGTAATTTTTTTTTTTTAAGATTCTAAAGGAAACATGGAGAAGGTAAAACCCCTTATAATATAGGGAGTTCATGAAGTTGTAGAAACTCTGACATTAAATATTCTTTCCTATTAGCCTCATTCTTGAGATGAGAACCTTTTGATCTGAGAGTAATTTTAAGCCAATAGTTCTGTAGTTTCTTTCTCATGTATCACTTTTTCACCTTCTCCCTTTGTGAGGGTACTTCTTATTCCTTTTACAAAGTGTGGTTGTAAATTAGGCTTGTCAGATTTAGGGATGCCCAGTTAAATCTGAATTTCAAACAATGAATAATTCTTCTGGAATGCATATGTCCTAAATATTTTGTGTGATATAATGTACACTAAAAAAAGAAAATCATTCATTGTTGATCTGAACTTCAAATTTAACTAGGCCTCCTGTATTTCACCTGGCCATCCTTGGAGTTGTAATCCAAACTCCAATTGTCTCTTACCTCTCAGAGAGATCACTCCTGAACCTCTCCCCTTTCCTCCCCATCCTGGTGTCTCCCGAGGCAGCAGGCTTAGATTCCTGGGAGCCTGTCCCCGGTCCACAAAGGAGCTCAGCTCCACCTCATTTCCACCCTAGGCTCCCCCACAGTCAAGGGAATGCTTTTGGGAAACTGGGGAAGGCCATTTTTCATGGGGTTGCAAATGAATTGCAGCAACTTGCTTAAAGAAATAGATGTTTGTGTCTCAGGCAGAACCTGTAGGAATATTGCTGCTGGCCTCTCCCAAGATGGAAGAGATTTCTTCTGCCAGCTCTCCAGATCCCCAGTTAGGTGGCCTCTCCCTTGGTATGAATTGCTAGGTAGGTAGAATATATTTTAAAAACTTTTACTGTCGGAAATTGCAAACATGCATACACAGTAAAACAAAAATATAATGAACCACATGCACCCAGCACTCAGCTTCAACAACTATCAACATTCTTACTGCACCCAGTCCTTATACTCACTGCTTCCCTCCCCCACCCCACCTCATTATTTTTTCTGTTGTTCTTTTATAGATAAAAAATTTACATACATTGAAAAGTACAAGTCCCTAATGGTATTATCTTGACCGATGGATACCGACCACCATTTAACCCATATATCCTAAGAGACACAAAAATGGGTGGGCCGTTTTGTCTTTTGGCAGATGTCTTGAGGGCCTGCCATTTTTCTTTGGGGCTAGGGACCATACCCAGGGTTTCAGCACCTAATTGAAAGAGGGCTTGTGATTGAGGCTCTAGGAACAGGTGGTGCAGATTCCCACTGGAACATGGATGGCCAGAGGGGTTAGTGGGTGAGATGAGTAGGAAGGGGCTTGGAGCTCACCTTGAAAGGGGCTCCCTGAAGTTTTTGTCCCCTGAACTCCACTTGGCAATAGCTATCTGTTAAGTTGTTCTGAGGTAACCCAGCCCTGGCCTGGGAGCCCCGCCCCTACTTACTCCCTCCCCTACCCGTGAGCCACAAGGAGTCCTTGCGCCCCCTAGAGGCCCAGACTTTGGGGACTGACTGTTGGACTACGCGTGGTGAGATGAGACACTCAGCTTCCTCCTTACCCTGGAGGTGAGCTCTCTTGGGCCTGCTGATTCTTATTGATATAATGAAAGTGTCTGTTTTTCTCAACATGTGTCTGGAGAAACAAGGAAATTAAATTGTAAGGAAAGATTCGATTGAGGAGCTTCAGGGCCTTCCTTAGCATCTTCTTGGCAATCACCATCTGGCCCATGTTGAAACAGACCTACAAGGAGAAGAAAGGGGAAGAGAGGAAAAGAAGAAAAGCAGTGATTCCAGACTTGGTTGGTATGTTCCAAAATCACGTAGTTTTGGAATCTTAACAACAAAAAAGGTCATTTAAGGCCCAGGAACAAAATCCCCCTGTGCCTAGCACAATCGTAAATATTTATTGGATGTATACATGAAAAATGTTTAAATGGCTATGATTTAGCATCCTCCTTGTTCATCATCCTACCCCTAAGGAAATGTCTATCCATTCATGTCCATTTTGGGAGGTTGATAGAAAAATATTTCATAAAGATGTCAAGCAAGAGGATAAGGAAGATCTTGCTGTTGGCAAATGATGGTGAGGAGGTTTGAGTCCTGGGGCTTGGGGTTCTGGAGTCTTGGAAAGGATGTGTGGCAGAGGATGGGCGGAGGATGCAGAAAGTATAGGGATGACTTCTACTTCTTGTATGTAAAGCCTCAATGGTAAATAACAGAGTAATCATGTTTTTAATGGTTTCTTACCTGACCTTTGAGGGTATAAAAGGTAGCTGACTCAAAAGTCTTACTCCAAGATTTTTCCTTCTTGAGAGTTTTCAGCATCCTCTCTCCCTCATTCAAATATATGTAAGCCTGCAACCAGCACAAGGAGTAGAAGGTGTTGAGTCAGCAGGGATCTGGACCACAGAGGGGCCATTGCCCCAGTCTCTACTGAAGGAAGAGAAGCAGGACGACTCCAGCTCCCACCTCCACCTCTCTACCTTCAGCTCCTGATTATAAAGGGCCTTCAAGCTCTAGACAGAGGTGACAGGGAAAGTTCCCACTGAAGATGTAGGCCACCTTCATGCCCATCTTGGTCCACTGAATCTCTCACGCTAGAGGATGAATCTAGAAATCTCTCCCTTTCCTCATGTTGTCACAGAAGTCACCTCTCCTGAAGCTTTCTCCAAGGCAATTTCCTCCTTAAAGTAATTCCACCCCCAACCTCCCTACTTCCAACACTGTACTCACAGCCCCTGAGAACATCCCCACATCTATGGGAAGCCAGCCTCTACCTTTGGAGTGCGTTATGAACCACCCCATTTCCTTTGCCAGGGCCATCTTTGGGAGGTGGAAGAGGAAGGTAAGGCCCCGGGCAGCCTTCCTCACTTCATCTTCAACGTTCTGTGACATCGTGAGGAGTGTCTTGGTAATTGGGAACACCAAGGTAAGGTCAGAATTGAAGAGTAAAATAAGGTGAGGCAGTCTAGCACAGCCTAACGAGTATGTGTGGGAGGCAGAGAGAAGGAGACATGAGTTGGCCACCAGCGCTGGTCCTACCAGATTTGTTTCAGTGGGAGAGGCATGTTTTGGGACCTTTTACTGGGGCTCTGCTTCCAATCATTGTCTTCCTGATCATTCACCACCCCCTTCAGAGCGAGATGGGGGTATGCAGAGGTACAGCAAGTTGCCCTCCAAGGCTACTTAAACCTTCTTCTCCTGGGACCCGCTGGCCACATCACTCCTTTCTTCACATGTGTGTATAAAGTATGCACGGGAGACTTTCATCCTTTTGGGGGAGGGGGCGGATAATTAGGTTTACTTACTTATTTATTTATTTTTAATAGTGGTGCTGGGGATTGAACCCAGGACCTCCTGCATGCTAAGCATGCGCTCTACCACTGAGCTATACCCTCCCCCAGCTCCAAGGAGACTTTCATTCTTAACACAAAGACTTGAAAGAACCAGGGCTTACTGACATTTTTAATGGTTTTATTTCAAAATTTTATATAAATCTAAGGTGCGAGGGTTGATTAGGCTTTTGTGATCAACAGCAACTGTAAACTATGGAACCACCAGTGCAGGAATGAAGGATGGTGGTCCTGGCTACCCAGGTGTGCGAAGCTCTTCCTGAAGCTGGCTGGAGTCAGATGAAGCGAGGCCCAGAAAGGCATCTCCTCAAGTGAGTTTCATGGAAGCTTAGTCCAGCCAGCTGCTCTATGAAAAGTGATCTAACGTCAAATACATTTGAGAGAAACACTGGCCCAGTCCTAGCCCGACCTTCTGGGAGATTTCTATGTACCTCAGCATGTGAAGGCCCTGAGATACCTGTAGTACAGAAACCTATTTAGCTTTATTCAGCTCAGCACTTCCCAACTTACTTACCAATTAATTATTTTTATTTCATTATATGTATCAAATCCCCCCCATTTCTGAGGGCATGTTGCCCTGGAAACCTATTTACAATTATCCTGGAGAAACTTTCACTAGTGCTTCAGTGGCCTAAAGGGATGTATAATAATTTAGCACAAATTACACGAAGACCAGAGTGAGTGAGCACCTTTGGGGATCACTAGGTTAAATCCAGATCTGTGCTTATTCAAAGACCTATGGGAATTTGTGCTCACAGGTATCTGGGAAAGACAGAGGGCAAATGTTGCTGGGATATTTCTGAGAAAGACTCCACTGAAACTGAAGAGCTGAGGCCAGGGATCCCATATTGGTAGACAATTCACAGCAAGTTTCTAAAGGTGGCAATATTTTAAATGATGTATAATGGTAGTTTTGCAGTTTGTTCTGACTTTCTTTTCTCAGTCTCAGGTCATTTCCCTTCTGAGCAATTTGATTTTCAGAGGAAAGGGGTGTGCTGGTAGGAATCAAGAACATGAAGCTATAAAAAAAGCACACTAGAGCTTCTCTGCTGGCTCTGGGGTCTGAACGTTGTTTCAACGGTGAAGGGAATCTGGGTAGAAACAGCTTACCATATAATTATCACCCAAGATGAGATAAGCAGATGCGATTTCTAGGAAGTAATACAAGGCTTTGTTGTTTTCTCCCAAAGCCAGAAAATGGTGAGCCAGAGGAATGATGACAATCTCCACGATCTCCTCACACTGGCAGTTTTCCAGAGGAGTGATGTCTTCCTCAGACGTCCTCATTCTTGTTATAACAATGTCAAAGAAAGTCAAGATCTTTTCTCTTACTTCTTCAAAACTGTCCAAATGCAGAAATAAATAGGGGTAATAACTTGTAGATATAGTATAGCTTTTGCTATGAAAAGATCTTCAAAAACAAATAAAAGAGCAAGATAAGAAAACCTAATGTAGGTAACTACTGAAGAAACTCACCATGCCTACCCTCCGGCATAGCCCACTTGTACCTAAAAGGCCCAAAGGACTGACCAGACAAATGAGTCTAACAGTGTTCTTACTTAATGCCAACTATTCATGCTCCACCCCCTAAATAATTATCGGTGCATGTACCTGGGATTTCCAGAAAATCCTTCAGATTTCTTAAGAGTCTCTATTCTGGAAAAGGTGATCTCCTCTTCAGCTGGAAAACAGACACACAAATGAGTTGTATAGGTCATTGGCTGAGATGTCTGGTATTCACCAAGGATTCCTTGTTTTTTTTTTAAATGGAGGCACCAGACATTGAACCTACGGTCTTGTGCATGGTAAGCATGCATGCTACCATTGAGCTATACCCACCCCCCAACAGGGATTCCTGTTCCCCTTCCATGATAAAGTTGTTGCCCAGCCAAGATCTACATTTCCCATTCCCCACTGCATCTTAGGTAAAGCCACGTGTTTAGTTTAAAAAAAAATGGGATTCAATCAGAAGTAATATATGTCACCTCTGAACTGAGGCGGTTATATATCTTCACCTTTTCCTTCCAAGAAAACAAATCACTTGTGGGGACCTACGGGATAGGAGCAAATCCACAAAATGGGAGGAGCCCGGGTCCCTGAATGACTGTGTACAGGGCCATTTGTCAAAACTCTCACTGCATCATGACATGGGCAGGAAAACGCGATCATCCTATTGTGTTAGCCACTCAGATGCTGGGGTTTGTTATAGATGGTAATACTATCCTAACTAATTTACCCTGCAATAACTCAAACTATGAATTAATGATGCTGAAGAAAGTGACGTCAGCTTCTAATGGCGAAATACAGACATTTAAATGTAACATCCCCAAAAAGCTAACTTAAGGGCAGAGAGCTTTGAATTTAAAAGCTTCAGTCTATCTAGACTTCAATAGGTTAGAAAATTCCATAATGATCTTAAGACAGAAAACAAATGAGGATTGTCGAATCTAGCCACTTCTCTATTCGGGGAGAAGGAAGAACCCTGGAGAGAGGAAGGGACTTGTCTCAGATAATATATCTATTAGTGATGAAGTAGGACCAGAACCTAGGTCTCCTGACTCCAAGGGGAATATATTACTCCACAGGTCCTCTAATTCATAAAGTGCAGTTTGAGCATTTTGTTATCACCATCTTCTGAAAGCCTTCTGTGCCCTTGCCCCATAGAATTAGTGCCTCAACTCATGTGTGCCCACTGACCCCATGCAGACCTCTATCACAGTCCTTTATCACACTGCATAAGGATTAATTTGCCCACCTCCCCTAGTCTGTAGTCTAGTTCATCTCTAGTGACTACAAGTTGAATAAATTGAATTATGCCTTTAATCTCCTGCTCCTCTAAAACTCATCTTGTCAGGCTTATCGTTGACAACCAAATCGCCAAATCCAAAGGTTACATCTCTGTCCACATCTTATTACACTCCTTGGCATCATTTACTATATATAAGGGACCATTCCCTCGTCTACCAGCTTTCCTAACACCCATTCCCTTGGTTCCCTCTCTCACTGGCTGCCTACTTTGCCGGCTCCTAATCCTCTATCAACACTTCAATTGTTGGTAAGCCTCAGTTTGACTGTGGGCTCCCTTCTCCATCCAGTTTCTCCCTAGGTAATTTCATCTGCCTGTGACTTTAAATTCTATTCATATGCCAATAACTTTAGGTTTTACATTTCTAAGACCTGACATCCACCCTTAACTACAGACTCACATATCCAAGTGCCTCCTTGGCAACCGCCACTTGGATGCCCAATTTCAAAATTAACACGATCTAGACGGAACTCCTGAATCTCTCTTCCGTAAACCTATATCCACCAACACTTCCCCTAGCTTAGTAAGCGTATATATCCATTTTCTCAAGGCAAAAAAAACTAGGCAATGTCCTTGATTCTTTTCTTTCCTTCATTCCTATCCCCATCTGGTCCATCAGAAAGTCTCACTGACTCTACCCCAAAGCATACCTCGATCCATCTTCTGTCCATCTTTATAGCACCACCCTAGCCCATTACCAAATTTTATCTAGACGAGTGTGAAAAACTGCTCTCCCTTCTATTCCCATCCTCTTCAATCTGTTTTCTATTGAGAAGATAGAATAAGTTTTTAAAAAAACATGATTCAGATCTCTATGGTGGAAACTTGTTTTTTTTATCTCAACCTCCATTATCCTTTTTCTCCTTAGTAAGAGAGTTCAATTTTACTCATGGCAGCTACATTTTCCAGCCTTCCTTGCAACTGGATATAGCCATGAGACAAAGTATTGATCACTGACCTATAAGAGGAAGTATTGGGTAGGAATCTAGAAAATTTCTGAAAAAAGAATTTTTTTAATTTCATTTTTTGGTTTATTTTCTTCTCCTTCTAGTGTTAGATGTGAACATGATGGCTGGAGCTCCAGCAGCCATTTTGGACCAAGGGTCTTTGATGATCATGAAGCCTCCATACAGTCCCAGTGATGAGACATAGAGAGGATTTTACATACAGAGAAATCAATTTAGCAAATTTAATAATAAATTTAAGCCACTCTAGCTTGGTTCTTGTTATATGTAGCCAATGCTAATTCTAATCAATACTTTCCCCATGTATTCTAATCCATTTAGAATAAAATTCAGACTATTTCTCCAGGCCTACAAGCCCTGATGCTTTTATTAATGAATTTGTTTATTGACTATCAGCCTCCATTAAAATTCAAATATATAAGAACAGACACGTGTCTACCATTTTCATCACTATATCCCCAGTGCCTTGATCACTTCCTGACACGTAGAAGATATTCTATAAATATTTGCTGAATAAATGTATGTTTGTTGAAAAAAATCAATTAGTAAAAACAAAATTCTATTCCTCCTTTAACACCTTATATAAAAATATATATATATTTTTTACATTTCAAATTGTAGTAGTGATAGAATGAGATTCTGAGAAAAACAATGTTGGTTAAATAAAGCAAATAAAGTCAGGGTATACAAGATATAGTTTTTGTCATTAGATCATGTATCCGTTGGGAGAATCATATTATTTTTAGCTCTCCATTTTCTTCATTTATGAAGGAAATATTAAAAATTCCTTCTTCAAATAGGATCTGTAAACACCAAAAGAAAAGAAATATGCAAAATTCTTATAGGTTCTCAGAAGAAAGAAGAAAAGTAGATACTACTTGCTCACCTTGTGGTTTCAAAGACTCAGAAATAAGACTTAAAGGTGAAAAGCTAACCTCTTTTGTTTATCTCCTGACCTCCAAGACCAGGACATTTTACCCATTAAAAAGAGAATAAAATAATTTTTAATTAAGGTACAGATTGGAAGGGGTCAATTCCTGTCTCAGGGTCGTTACACTGGCTGTCCCCTCTGCCTAGAATGCTCTTCCCCAGCCATCCATCCAGCAGCATCTCTCACTTCCTTTGTCCCGCCTTCCACTGAGGGCTATCCTCATGGCACTGCATGCTGAATCCCCCTTGCCCTACCCAATAACTCTTTTCTCATTTTCTCTTTGGGATCACTTACACATACTACAGAATTTACTTCTTTGTTAGGTTTTTTTCTCCATTGTCTACTTCTCCCCAGCAGAATGCTGTTTTGTTCCCTGGTGTATCTCAGGTGCCTAGAGCAATGTCTGGCACATGTCAGAAACCCAATAAATACTTGCTGAACGAGTCAATGAAACGTGGGGTGAGAAGGCATGTCCAGAAGATAAAGGAATGAAAGAAGTGGTCACTGAAGACATAGGTGGAGAAAGTGGGAGGAAGGAGCCCAGGAGGGAGCCTGTGGGCTACAGATCCTTCGAATGGACCAAGACTCAGACAATAAGTTTTCAGAAAGGATGTGAGGATTGAGAGAGAATTGAAAAGGGAATCAACTTCCTCACTATCTGATTCATATCTAATGCTGTGTCCCTGAACTTTTTACAATTATGTCCTGTTCCAATATTACCGAAAAGCATATCCCACACTTTGGGAGATTCAGGGGTAAAGGACAGAGTGTCCAACCAAGATTGAAGTAGGATCTTATAAGGAAGACATTGCAAAAAGAAAAGTTTCCCAAAAAACAGTTTCCTAGAAACTCCAAGAAAAATAAGCTTTTGTTAAGAAATCTATTTACAGTATATTACTTGGTTCTCTAAAGGACAGCATTTACACAGTCTTAATGCAAACACTTGATTGATTTATCTAAGGTAGTACTATAACAATATTAGGGGAGAGGTGCCGAAGAGTGGTATAACAGCGTTACATTCTCATCTACCATGGCAAGACTAAAACAGATAATGTCACAATTTGAATTTGTAAAAAGCAGCGTAACACACCACTTAGTATGTGGAGGTAATGACCAGAAAGAACAGCTAAGTTAAAAATGTTCGCCCCAGAGAAAAACTCCCAAAGGTATGCATGGCAGTCAGCCATGGGATTATTGCTTTTATGGCAGAACTTTCAGGAACTCTAAAAATGTCTCTATTTAAAGATATCGAGTTGATAGCCTTTTAAACAGGTGAAAAATTCTGATAAGGGAAATAATAGGGTCCTGGCCTCACTCAGGTGGAGGTGCTAAGGGAAGGGTGTCAGCAGACATGACTCAGAGACATCTGGTCACGTGGGCTCCAGAGCGAAGCTGTTAAAGTACATTGGAGAACCCAAAATAGTGAGTTGGTTTCTCTGATGGCCCTAGCCAGCCTGCTTAAGATCACCCAACTGCTCAGACTGACCCGTCTGCTAGCTGTCAGCTGATTTTACCCCTCACCAAATAAATCAAACCATGTATAATATTATACGTGTATTTTATACATAGATATGTATTTTATACATATATGTGTGTATGTATTTTATACATAATTATATGTGTATTTTATACATAATTTAATATGTATTTTACATCACATATATTATTATATATAAAGTAAGTTTCATGAATCCCACACAGTCTGGAATATCCTTTCCCTTTCCTCTTATCTCTGGCAGTCTACTCTCTACTGTTAATGCTTTCATTGGTGCTTTGGCTATGGCCCTGTGTTGGATCCTTCACTGAAGCTCCCTTGATCTAGGCATGCAGCCTCTTTCGCCCTCTACTGCCTGCCTTCTTAGTCCCTGTATTTTAATTTTAGCAGGCCATTTCTTGGGGTCTTCTCACACTCCCAAGGGTACTTTTGAGAACAACTTAAAATGGCTCCAGGCTGGCTTTTTCTCCCAGGTGAGTTATATCTGCTCTATGGGAAATCCTCACACATCCTTTCCCGAACTCAGGGAGGGCAGCCACAGGCCCCTTTAGCCATCTTAGGCATGAGACCTTCGGTGTCCTCTAACCCATTCCAAGGAAGACACCTTCCTAGGGTTGAGGTATGAAGGAAGCCATCCACTTGAGGAGTGTACACAGTACCTCTTCAGTTCTTGCCAAATCACCCCACACATCCTGGCCCGCTCCACACTCTTCCTCATTGTTATGTCTTGAATGTGGATGAAGGATCCCAGATTATAACTGATTCTGTATATCCAGCCATTTCCCTCACTTTGGATTACAACATCCATCACATCTTGGTGCTTGGTATGAATTTCAGTTTCAGTATCATGTTACACGTATACTACTAAAAGTATAATGATGATAATGTGTTTCCAAATTCGGAAAAACATAATACATGAGGGGAATTGTAATAAATACTAGCAGTAAACACTGGGCTCAGCCACGTGTCCAATCCCCTTACTTCTTCCCTGCCCCAGGGGAACGACTGCTGAAGTCTCACTACTTTTCTGCCCAAGCCCTCAAGGACTTGAAAGCTTCACGTATAGACTCTCTGTATATATAGGCTCTATAAGGCTCTGAATTTAAAGCCTGGTTTCTCTTTTTTAAAAAGGGAGATTGGCAAGTGTTAGTGTAGTGTCAACGACAGGCTTACACCACAGTACAAAGCTCCTTTCTCCCTGATCAAGCACGGGGTCACCTTCCTCACTCGCTGATTCATACCTAATGCTCAACTATGGACCTCTTCCAATCTCCTTGGCCAGTATTACCTGGAAATCCAGTCCTGCACTTTGGAAAGCTCAAGTGTGACAGGCAGGGCATGAGCTAAGGGGTTAGACTGACCTGGGACTGAATAAAGTCTATTACTCATTCTGTGGCATTGGGCAAGGTATTTAATCTTCC
Organism: Camelus ferus; assembly: GCF_009834535.1. Taxonomy (NCBI): domain Eukaryota; kingdom Metazoa; phylum Chordata; class Mammalia; order Artiodactyla; family Camelidae; genus Camelus; species Camelus ferus. Next base: position 13,354,933 of record NC_045716.1, on the reverse strand, counting down.
AGAACCTCAATTTTCTTATCGATAAAATGAAAATAACCCTCCACCTTGGAGGGTTGATAAGAGAATGAAGGGAGAAGGCAGGTAAAATAGAGAATAAGTGAGAATAAATATTTGGTACCTACTATGTGCCAGGCACTTAACATACATTTCTGCCAAATTTTTAATATCCTTACAATACAGGAGGCCTCTACTTGCAGCCTCTACTTCCCCGACCAGATTTAGCCATAATCACCGAGGCCCTGTGACTAGGGCAGGCAGCTCCCTGGCCACCCACAAATGAGGGCTGGAGTTGGCATCGCTGCCCTAAGTCTGGCACCCACTGTGCCCACCGGTGAGTCCCTGGGCCCTTACACCCCTGAACCCTCTGTTGTGTTGTCCCAGATCTTGTGGCCGGTCTGTGCTATCGGTTTGTAACTTTTTTACTTGGGTCTCAGATTGTCTTGAATCTCTAACCTGAACCCAAGCCCTCTTTTCTGGGGCCCTGGCCTGCTTAGTACCTGCCTAATTCTCTTCCACCCACACTCTCTTTCCACTGGAACCTTGTTTCAAACAAGACTGACTGAGCAACAACATTCTTACCTGCCAAGAATCACCCCTCCCTCTTGGGTCTTACTCTTCTTCCCAGTTCATGATGTCAGACCGCACTCCCCACCCCTGACCCTCCGTGGATTCCATCCCTTGGTGTGAAGTTAGGTCTGTTTTATCTCTTTGGACATTTTAATTTGAGCTCTGGTCACACCACATGTTTCCAGAATCCTCATCCCCAAATCCTCCCTGACAGTCTCAGAGGGTGACTGGTTCTGCCCACCCAGCTGCACATTACTCCCCAATCTCCTCCAGCCTCGGGGATCTATGCTGCTGAAGGCCCACCGCCCACGGTGCCTGTGCCCTCAGGGGACTTGAAACCCTCATGGTCCAGACCCACTTGTTCTAGGTCTTAAGTCTCCACATTCCCCAGGAATAGTTAGGACTAATTAGGAATGAAGTAAATTTACTTTGAAATCCATGGAACCTAGCCATCTTCCTGATGGTATCCAAGTCCAAGGTGTTGAGCCGGATGTCCACCGTGAAGTGGTGAAAGGGGACAAAGTCCCCACTACGGCAGTGGTCACACCTGTGGGCATTTTCCTCTAGGAAGCGGGCACATTTCAAGTGCATGGCTTTCTTCTGGTCCTTCAGCCACAGCTCGTAGGCTGTCTTCTGCATCATTGGCCTGCAGAATCGAATGATGTGGCACTCAATCACCTCGCTCTCCAGCTCCCGAAGCTCCTCCTCCTCACCAAGGGCTGGAGAGGACAGAGAGGGGTTTTCAGGCAGGCCGTGGCCAACAAGTCAGCCCCCGCTACAAAACACAGATCCGTTCTTTTCTCGAGATGTGCCTTTAACTAAAAGAAATAGGGGTCACTTCCAGGCTCTACTCACCCATTCCTTCAGTGGGCCTCAGAGAGAGGGAGCGATAATTCACCTCAAAAGAAGTTGCGTTCTGCTTTAGGGCCACCTGGAGCTCCTTGCGATTCCGGAAGCAATCGAAGACATTGGATTCCACGAGGGTTGCCAGGGCGTTGATCATCACCTTCATGTTCCAACAAGGGAGAATCTCAAACAACAACTCAGTAGTGAAGGTCAGGCCAGTGATGGCAGCACATCTCACCAACATCTGGTGGGATAGGCTCATGCTATCCAGCTGGACCAGAGAGATTTCTGCAGGTGGAAACCAGTCATCCATCTTTATCATAAGCATTCTAGAGATGGACAGCTGGCCTGCTCTACAGCTCTAGTTCACAGAACAGTACCCAGCCAAGCTAAGCCAAAAGAAGTGTTTGCTTAGTACCTACTTCACAGAAAGCACTTGCACTGGGAGCACAAAAGATGGAGACACTATGACCTAAAAATACACGTGTCCCATTGGCCAGGCAACAAGACTGATTTCAAGGTGTTCTGCTTTTGTGTTAAAGTGTGACAAGGGTGTGTGAGGAGAGGAGAGGCCACAGTGGTCAAAAGGAGTAGGGCCTGCCATCCACGTTCTGTGCTGACTTCTCCAGCTGGTCACCCTCTGTCTTATTCACTGGCTACTCTTTCTCCTGGAAGCTCCTAGCCGTTGCTTCTCTCTATCTGCCCCAGGGACTCATTCATTCTTGTGACACCCCACTACCATCTCTATGCTCATGACCAAGTGTCAGAGAGTTCCTAGCTCCGATTCCATCTTCTCATCTAAGCTCAAGTATCGTAGCTCACGTGGCTTCCTGGACATCTTGACCAGGATGTCCTCCTATCACATCACCCTCATCGGGGACACAATATGAACTTCTCAGCTTGTCTGCAGAACACAGCAGGAACCAAGCGAGTCCACTTTGCTACTTGAGTAGACATAGTGAGTGAAACACACATGATGCTCTTTTGAAGACTGAGAACTTGAGGTTTCTACATCATCCTTCTACTAAACATTTGATAGCATGGATTGGAGCTGAATGCATACTAGAACATTACTTGAAATTCATTTTTCTTGAAATGAATAATAATAGTACATCTCTGATATAAATTCTGTTTGTCATTTCTTATAGAAGTAGATAGCAGAAAAGACATCAGTGTTAGATTTTCTCTCTCATTATTTGATTTCTGTTTAATTGAAAATGTACTATACCTCATTCTTTCATGCAGTTGAATACAACTTTGTTCAAATCAGACTCCAGAATACGCCCAGGGGGAAGGTGGCTCCTACTTAGAAGCAGAAAAGCCAAGCCTACGATGGAGACTTCCCACCATCTGGGCAACATAAAACAGACAACAAGCCATGCCTATCTGCCTTTCTCCTTTGTTGGAGGCATCCTAGAGAAAGCAAAGGGGGATCTAGGTCCTGGAAAATGAACATCGGGTCAGATTTTCTTTACCTTTTAACGACGCTGGTGGTGACAAGTTTTTCAATCTGACATCACTGGTGAGGTTACAGACTTCTTCATTTCCCTTATTATAACCAAAAGCAAGCATTTTAAATTCCTCTGTTGGCATGGCAAAATTCCCTAGAGGGCGATAAAAGGGAAGAAAAGTTGAGAGCCATTGCCCTATTATTGTCTCCATTTTCCAAAAACCTTAAGTTAGGTCTCACACAAAAAAGAGCAGGCAGAGATGTCTGCTGGCTCCTCAAATATTCTGGAATACTGTGTTTTAAAGAAAACTGATGTATGAAAATCTAAATTTACTCAAAAAATGTTTTTTCTCTCCCTCCCTCCAGGAAAGAGAGGATTGATAATAACTACTGGATGCCTTCCACAATACATGCAGTTTTACAAAAATTTGATTTGAAGATTATCAGGATGTATCTTATAGTATATAGTAACATATACTTGTATGCACATTGAAATACCCACACTCAGATGCAGATACATTTTGAGGGAGACCGTACTCTCCATGTGTGGTTATTGTCAGAAAGAGATATTAATAATGGTAAAGTCTGAATAGTAAGCTTGCCTCGTAGTTTTTTCTCCTTGTACTCCAAAATGCATCACTTATTTGTCCCTTCAGTCATTCATTAACACCTGAGTTGAAAGACACTGTGATAGGTGATGTGGATGAGAGCGAACATAACTAAGCTCCTGACCTCCTGGAAAGATAAGGTGTATCTACAAAGAGCTAGACTGCCAGGCAGTAAACAAGTGTCACATCAGTAGGCACAGACAGTGAGTGCTGGAGCGCTCAAGTCAACCCAGTACAGACTTTTTATGCACCATAACCTGTGAAGGCTATAAACGTGGCTAATGCATGCTTCCAGCCCTCACGGATCTTCAAATTTATGGAGACAGATATTTAAGTAACTGATCATAATACAGGAAAAGCAACCTAAGAGCTAAAGAGCAAAGAGGAATAGAGGAGAAAGAACAATGAATTCAGTCTTGGTGGATTTAGCAAGGCTTCCTGGAGGAGGAAGCATTTTGATGGAACCTTAAAGGATGAAGGGATATTCCAAGTGGAAAATAGAGGGATGACCAATGCACAGAGCACTCTGCAAGTTAGGGAAGTGTAATGAGATCAGTGTGGCTAGTCTATGGCCATACCACCCTGAACGTGCCCAATCTCGTCTGATCTCGGAAGCTAAGCAGAGTCGGGCCTGGTTAGCACTTGGATGGGAGACCAGTGTGGCTAAACCAGTGTATGGTGTGCTGGAGTGCTACTATGGGACATATATTTGGAGAGAGAGTTTGGGAGCAGAGTATGGAGGGCATTTAACATCACACTATGAAGTTTGGACTTTATTCCACAACAATGGGGAAATACACCAGGTTTCTGAAGAGAGGACAGTGGTTATCCATCCAATTACTTTTAGAAAGCTAATACTGTAAGTAGCATATAGGAGAGGTGAGAGAATGGGAGAGGGAAAACGGTAAGAAACTATAACAATGGAATATCACGAAGTGACAATGGACAGACAGGTCTAGGCAAGTGGTGGTTCAAGGAATACTAACAATGTTGAGAAAAAGGGGCCCAGGCAAGATAGTGATGGAGGTGAGAGAGACATGAATGTTGCCAATAACCAAGCTGGGAAATATAGGAGGAGATGCAGTCTGTTATATCCTTTGTTCTCTCTCCAGGTACATTATTTTTTCTGAAGCACTTCATTTGGTAAGTGGTAAGTTGCATAATTCTTGCCTTTTTACTCCCAAATACTTTACTCTGAAATTCCCCAGAATAATGACATTCTCTTACATCACTGGAGAATAATTATCAGCTTCAGAAAATTTAACATTGATACAATAATTTATTGTCCAGATTTCAGTTTTGTCAACTGATTCAATAATGTTCTTTAGCAGTATTTTTTGGTTTTTTGTGTGTGTGTGTGTGTTTTTTTTTTTTTTTTTTTTGGTAAGCAACACAGATGTCTTCCAACAGATGAATAGTTAAACAATCTGTGGTTTATCCACACTATGGAAGCCTACTCAGCAACTAATAAGAACAAACTATTGATAAACACAACAACCTGAATAGTCTCCAGTGAGTTATGCTGAGTGAAAAAAAAAAATCTCTCAAAAGATTACATAAACTGTATCATTACACTTATAAAAATTATTAAAATGACAAAATTATAGAAATGGAGAACAGATTAGTGACTACCAGGGTTAAGAAGGAAGTAGAGATGGGAGAGAAGTTGAGGGGGGCAACATGAGGGATCCCTGTGGTGACAGAAATGTTCTGTGTCTTGACTGTATCAATATTATATGCTGGTGGTGATATTACACTGTAATTTTATTGATGTTACTACTGGGGACAATTGGGGAAAGGGTACATAGAATCTCTCTATGTTACTTGTTACAATGGCATGTAAATTTATGATCATCTCAAAAAGTTCAATTAAAAAAAAAACCCAATGAGGCAGCGAAGTCTTATTGTATTCCGTCACTTCATTTATACTCCAAGAGGTCCGTAAAATGCTTACTGTGATGTTAGACACAGAGAAGATGCTCAGTAAATGCTTGTTGAATAAATAAATAAAAAATGATTTGAGTTCCTTTACCCCCCATTTTATAGCAGATACCTGGCAATAAAGGTCATGACTAATCCCCAAATATCAGCTATTAAATGGCATATGTGGAACTGAAACTCCAGATCCCTAACTTCAAGTTCAAATTTTTCTTTTGGTTACATCTTTATACTCTCTCTTTTCATGAAAGAGATGCTATCCCTTAAACCTTCACATCTCCTTTGTGTCAAAACATAGCGTCTTTCTTCTTTTGTTTTTGGCTAGCATATGAATTTTTCTTCCCATTACTGCTACCTCCCTAAACAACCAGGACATCCACCACAGACATTTTCTTATCATTCCTGTTAGCCTTAGTCCTCTGAGGCTCAGCTTGCATCCTTACCCCATTCTCCAACCCCCACCCTCTCCCTTCACTCAAACCATTTTCCTAAAAATTCCACTTGGCCTCTTTGACACATTGTCTCAGAGTTCATCCTTCTGGATGTCTGTAGCATGAGAGCCTGGCTGACAACTCACTTTGAGCTAATAATTTTATCTCTGGAAAACAAGTTATCCTTTTTCCCAGGTAACATCTAAATCCCCTTTTGGTTCTGATCCTGGGCTTTAAGATTCTCCAGTGTTCTTTCATTTCTATCACAGGTCTACATTCTTTCTCCCAGCTCAGTGAGTCCAGGCAATGTCAAGTTCCCTCACAATCTGGTAAGGCCCACACTCCAGTGATGTAAGAGAACATCATTATGCTGGGGAATTTTTCAGAGTAAAGTATTTGGGAGGCTGGTAATCTTACCAAGTCCAACATACTCTGTCTCCCCAAACCCTCTGACCCTTACAGGAAGCAGCCTGTGGAAAAGCCCACCCTTGCCACCCTCTCTGTAGACGACATAGGGAGAAGGACCATCACTATGAGACTTACTGAACAGGTTATTCCAGGTCACATTTATCTTCTCCTCAGACTCCACTGCTTGGAAAACGAGTACCCTGTGATGGTCGAGATTTTTAAGCAACTCTTCGCAGTAAAATGGAATCCCACAGCTCCCCTCCACCAGGTACCTGGAGTGAAGACAAGGCAACCTGTTTATGATTAAGAACCATCTTTAAGGAAGAAAAAATATTTGAGTCTTCTCAATCACTTGAAAATAACTGCCTCTCTTTCTCCATTTGTTTTGGTTTGTTTTCCATTTTTAGGGATTGGTTTTTTCCCCTTTTTCTTTCATTTAAAAAATTACATAAAACATTGAAATCTTTCCAAAGTCAGAATTATGCAGGAAGGTACATCCGCAGTCTTGTTTCCCTTCCTCATCTTATAAGTAACCATTTAAATAAGTTTCTGGTTTATCTTTTTAATGTTTCCTTTGAAAACTACAGAACATGCACACACATATTTCAAGCCCTTCCTTTGATAAAAGACAGCATGTTACACATACTGCACACGAGGCCACCCCTTGTTTCTTCACTCCACACTGTATCCTGATCACCCCTCCACATCAGCAAATCTTTCTCATTTCTTTTTACAGCTATGTAGGACTCCATCCTGTGGATACATCCTAGTTTATTCTAACTATTCCTTTAGAGATAGACATTGGGATAATTTTCAGTCTTTTATTTGTATAAACCATGCCTCAGTAGAAACTTTGTCCATATGTCACTTCACATTTCTGTCAATATATCTTTGAGATATACTCCTAGAACTGGGAAGACTAGATCAAAAGGTAAATGCATATGTATGCATATACATATATAATAAATGTATACACATATAATAAACATATACATATTAAATAAATAAGTAAATAAATACAGAGAGAAACAGACAAAGGGAGAGAGAATGCCAAATTTTTGCCTAGAGTTATTATATATATATGTATGTACATATATATTATATATTAGTATTTATATTAGTGTATATATTAGTTTTCTTTTGGAGGGAGGTAATTAGGTTTATTTATTTATTTTTAGAGGAGGTACTGGGGATTGAACCCAGGACCTCATGCATGCAAAGCATGTGCTCTACCACTTGAGTTACACCCCCCACCTTGCCTAGAGTTATTTTAAATGAGACTTTGTCCAAGACATCTCTCTTCCAGAGGCAAGGCAACCAACCTCATTAGAAAGAACAGATACAGATACCAAGGTGGGTTGCAAACAGCCAGTTACGGAAGAGGCGCTGTCGTGTGGTTAAGGGGACCGCTGTCAAGACCCAAGTCGAGGAGTCCCTGAGAAGCTCAGAAAGCCCTGACTTCACCATTCCCCACGACAGAGAACACCAAGACCACATTATCGCCAGCTGAGTAAGTCCCTGCTTAGTTGCCGGGTGTGGTCTTTAATGTGTACCGGTTTGCCTTTCGTGTCACTTCCCCATGTCACTTGCCCTTGGTCACTGTGGGTAAGAGTGGGTGTACCCATACCCAGTGTGATGAAAGGGAAACAAATCTGGTGTCACCCAGCAAAGCTGGGGATGGGGTAACGGGGACACGACAAGGAAAAGGGGAGCAGCATCCACTCCACCAAGTGTGCTCTGTGGTCCCTTTGAAAGGCGGACACCGGCACGAATACCAAGATGGGTGCTTTCAGACACATCTTAAGGAATCTGATGAAGTCTGGACCTGGGGAATGAATGCAGCTGTCAAGACCTCAGGACAGAAATAGGTCACTCACGTGTCCAGCTCTTTGGGGATGCCCCGGACGTTGAGGTCCAGGCAGACCTTGTTGCGGATGTCCTTGGGCTGCATGGCCCCCAGGGTGACGTAGGTGGTGTTCCTGTTCTTCATGATGGCGCTGGCAGCCGCACAGGGTATGTCGATGAAGGGAGACAGGGACATGATGATGAAGACAGGAACAGACCGGATAAGCTTCTCCATGAAGGCCCAGGAAGCCGGATCGATAAACTGGCCGTCGTCAATGATAAAAATAATCCTTTCCTCTTTCACTGTCTGGGCCAGGTGGAGAAACAGAAAGAACAATGCTGTAGGAATTTGAGTTTTTATACACGTGTGTGGGTGTGCACAGTGTAGCCACTGAGTTCGGTGGTGCTAAGTTAAATCTTGTCTTTCCAACAATTTTGTGCTAATTCAGATTCTGCTAACTTGGACTCAGTGGCAATTGGGACGGAACTGGCTGGAATGGACTCTCAACTTGGTCAAGCCTCTGTGTAAAGGTAACGGCTGTGTAGAGGATAGAAGGGGTTGCAGCCCAGGCAAACACCACGACCTGAAAATAACTGACATGCGCTACAAGTCATTGGAAATGTCTAATAGACATTTATTCAGCCAAGACCTATACAGCCCGTACTTCTCAAGCACCCCCTGGGCTGGGTCCTGGACACAGAGAACTGAGGGAAACGGACCTGGTGCTCGCCCTGCCGGCAGTTGACACTACTCTAGCTTGAACTATGGCATATGTTACACTTAAAAATAGATCATGTGTCCTTTTTCTTGTGTAGGCTACCCTTCCCTAGCTGGTCTGAATTATTCATTTACTTGTTAAGCATTTATCGTGCATCTTTTAGGGTGCTGTTCAAAGTGCTGGGGATACAGTATTAATCAAAATAGAGAGCTTACATTTTAGTGTGAGCCCCCGCATTTTCACCGTGTGAAGTGTCTAAGTGGAGAAAAACCTTCCCCACTCTTACTGCTGCAGACTGCTCTTGGCTTCTTCTGGTTCCCTCTGAGAAGAGACTAGGTTAACCCACTCTTTCCCTCTATATGTTCTTTATAAACCAAAGCAGCACAGGCTGCTTGCAAATTTCAAATTTCAGAAGACACTCATTATACAGCATTCTAGTCTGCCTTGTCACCTACACACGTCTCCTCTTACGGCCCCGTTCTGTCACCAGGTCGTTAGCTCTCCACCGACCCTGAGAACATTTTAACGAACAGGGATTAGCATCCCATTGTTTTGTTTGGCTTGGTATTTGATTAATGTCTTTAAAACCACGGGGCAGACAGAAATGTGAGTTTTTGTCATATCGTGGCCTCGTCCATGAAGTATTTGTGAATTAAGGAGAGGAAAGCAGGAACCAAAAACCTCACATGAATTCAATAATGCATCATTTGGCCCCAGCTTCTTCACATTTAAAATTAGGAGACGGAATCGGGTCCTCTCTGATGTGAATAAAAGCCAGCATTTACACTGAACCGACTATGTTCCCAGCACGGTGCTCTCTTTGATAAATGACTTCATTTAATTTTCATAACATACAGGAGGTGGCACTATTGAATCTATTTACTGAGCAAATTTAGACGCAGAGGTGTTAAGCAACTCGCCCAAGGTCATATGGATAGTAAACAGTCTAAAGATCGCTGTCATAGCACAAAGTCAAAGCACGGCTTTAGTCATGGTTTCCAACTAGATTGTTAGCTGTGGAACTCACTAAACATAGGCCCAAAACAAGCCCTTTTAAATTAGGAGTAGAACTCATAAATCCATACATTGTGAGGAGCTTCCCGGATACTTGTGGCGCAAACAGTCCAAAGCCTGATGTTTATTTATTTTTGTTTGTTTGTTTGTTTTAATGGAGGTCCTAGGGATTGAACCCAGGACCTCGTGCATGCGAAGTACGAGCTCTCCCACTGAGCTAGTTCCCACCCCCCACAAAGCCTGATATTTAGAAGCTGTTGATACTGCCTCGCTTATTTGCCCGAAGTGGAGAAGGAGGAGAAAGTTGTATTATAAACTTATTACAATGCCACCGGCTTGAATTGTTTATTTATTATGGGCCAGACACTCTGCTGGTCAAGAGTGATACAAGAATGAGTAAGAGGCTCCCTCTCCTTAAGAAGCTCACAATCTCCTGAGGGGGAGAGACAAGTGAGTAAGGAATTGCAATCCAGTACGGTAAATTTAATGAGAAGTATGTTCAAAGTGTTACAGAAGCACAGTGGAAGAGGAATTAGTCATGCCTTGTGATCTGGGGGAGTTATCACTAAAGAGGTGACATTGAAGGATGAGTAGCATTTCTCTGGGTCAAAAAAAAAAAAAGTCCTTTGTCTTTTATCTCATTAGCATCAAGAATTATTTGGATAGTATAAAGCATGAGTTGGAGCAATGTGCTTATACTCTGGCAGTTACACGGAGGATGAATTAGAGTGGAAAGGGTGAGGCACAGAGATGGTAGGAGGCACAGGGATTAGCTAGAAAGCTATGGAAACAGTCCAGGAAGAGAAACTGTCTGAACTACCGCAGGGAACAGAGGACAGGGAGGTTCCATAGGTGGCCTGAGGTAGACACAGGAGGACTTGGCAACTGAGCAGATGCAGTAGATGTGGCAACTGGTGCGGAAGGGAGCAAAGATAACTTTAAATGATGCGTGAATAAGTCTGCTACTAACTGCATCAAGGATCAGGGTGAGGAAGACAGAGCTTTGGAGTAAGAAAAAAAAAGAATTTAGTACTAAACACTAAACTGAGTGTGAGTCACCGTATCTAAGTGGAATACACAGGAGGTTCTTGGAAATACAGTTCTGGTGCTCAAAGAGCTCTCTAGCTGGGGAATGGAATATAAATTTGGTGATCATCAACATACAGCGGACAGTCATGAGATCACTCAGAGAGAGAGTTAACACTGGTTGAGTGTTTCTGAGGAAGGAGGCTCGATGCTAAGTGTTTTACGCATAATCTAGTCATTTAAATTTTACAAACCTCTGAGCTGGGTACTATTATTTCCTCATTTTGTAGAAGATAAAAGCACAGACAGGTTGAGTCACTTGACCACGGTTACCCAGGTAGCAAGTGACAGGAGTAAGGGTTCAAACCTCGGTTGACTGACTACAGAGCCTACAAACACAGTCAGTTTGATATTCTGCATCTCATACAGCACGAGAAAAGGGGTGGAGGCTGGTTTTAGGGAGAGGCCAAGCTCCCAGCAGTACTATTACAAGTCTCAAAAAACAAAAAAAGATATTTAAAAAAAAAAAAAAAAGAGTCTCCTTTCAAGCATAATTAAATTCTAAACAGCAAAGAAGCTTGAGGTTGGGAAGTGAGAGAGGTGATGAGGCGGACTCACGGACCTGGGTTAATTAACAACAAGGGAGAGGAAGTGCACAGCTGATGGAAAGGCTGGACATTTCTCTTACCCCAAGGCTGGCGCCTTAAAATCCGAGGACATACCCCAGTATCTCTTCCTTTGTTTTTTTCGCTGAAGTTTCTGCTAACTGCTTTTTGTTTCAGGGCTGAGCTCTGAGGAAGGAGCCTATAGCAGGAAATAATTACCACCACCACTGGCCAAGCCTCCTAACAAAAGACCCCACAGCTGGACCTGGACCTGGCCAGAGCTGTCTCTACCGGCCACCTTGGCTGACGGCTCCCCGCTCCTTTCTCAGCTCCGGCACTTTCTTTCCACTTCCCCCTTCTGAGCAATAAAGCGGCTGTTCACTTCATCCCTCTGCCTCTCCTGCGTGCATTCTTTCCCAGCTGGCGGCATGGACCCACACTTTGGTGGGCTTCCTGATTTAGGGGTCCCTCTATCCACTAACAGAAGGATGGAGGGAAAGGAAACACTTTAGGCTAAAGCTTTCACATACTTTAAAGCTTCCTGCCGTTGGACTGAGGCCACCCAGCTTTGTGGTGAGATGCCCAGTTTCCTCCTCCCCATTATTTGACCCATAGATGCTCTTACTCGCTCCAAGATCTTCATAAACAGTGCTTCCAACTGCTTTTGTTTTCTTGAGGTGCTCATCTTGGAAACCTCTCGTGAAATGGGGAACTGTATAAAGAATTATGAGAATATTGAGTGTGGGAAAGTAGCAAAGGGAACCACTAGTTGTATGAATTTGGGCAAATCACTGTACTGTCCTGTGTCTTAAAATCTTCATGTGTTAGATAGTCCATAACATGCCTTCCAGCTCTAATACTCCATGTCATTGAATCTAATAGACACAGGAAAGGAAGGGCACAGTCTCATCTTTGTATTGACAGTTACACGTGGGAGCAGGGTGACTTTGTGCTCTGGACTAGCTAGGATAGTGTGGCTATGATGGAAAGGTGAGGAAAAAATGGGTCAGCAGGTGACTATTTGGGTTTTCTTGCATCTGGTATTTCTGGACACCTCCAATATATCTCAGGAAGGTGCATGCTCATTCCAGGAGGATTGGGGGCCATTTCCTTAACACCTGGATGCTCCAGATGAGGAAAGAAAAGGATAATAAAGGCCAAAGAGACGCAAAGTCATAAAGGATCAGGGAGGAGTGGCCACACTTGCCCCTTCACTATTTCTTGCAGAAGTCTAATGCTAGCTAGTTACCTGCACATGGAAGATGTCATTAAGAAGACAATGGAACTTTTCATCCAACAGTGCCTTGACTTTATTTTGAAGGTTAGTCTGTCGTTCTTTATAATGTTTACAGGTATCCAGACCTAGTACATTGGCCATGAGTATCTGGATGGTATTAAAATTTTGATGGAAGCTGATCTTAGTCAACCCAATAGCAATAGTCCTGTTTGTAAGAAAGTCAAGAATCAGAAGAGCATTTTAAAATATATTTTTTGAAAACAATAAAGCTTGAAGGAAAGCTCTGACCCTTCATATTTGGTTATCATGACAGATTTCCTGAGCTGTCTGGAAGCTGTTCTTTATTTGTGCTTCAGATATTCTCCCTTATTCCACTACATCCCTAAACCCTGACAGTTTAACGTAACTATCCCCTCTTCTTTAGTCCTGCCCCCACCGCCTTGGTTCAGGCCCTCACACTCTCACCTAAACTGCCAAAGAGCACGGTATTATCCCTGCCTGGCGCCATGACTCTCTGAAAGCATCACCTTTACAGAAGCCTGGAGCGTCCAGATAGATGCAAATCTTCTCTCCTACGTAAGATTTTCAATGCTCCTGTTGCCTACACGTTAAGTTTAGATTCCTTTCTGTGACATGTAAGACTTTCCAAGGCCTCGTTATGTCATTTATTGCTACTCTCTGCCCGCAGTCTATCCTTCACCACCAACAAACTGGTGAGAGTTCCCTGCATACCCAGTTCTTTCTTCTACGTCTTTGTTTTTGCTGCCTCTTCAGCCTGGGGTGTTACTACTTCTTGTAATTCCTCCTAATCCCTCATTTCCTGTTCGTCCATAAATCTCAGCTCAGGGGTGACCTCCTGGAACTATTCCCTGATGCCCCAAGGTTGGGTTACATGCCCGTCTTTCTCTTAGCTTCCTACAATACGCAGTTGCATGCTTCTGTCATTGTCCTCGCTACATTCTATTTTTACTGTTCTCTCTCTCTCCTGCTCTTTTGTGAGAGCTCTTTGAGTGCAGGGATCAGTTATTATTCATCTTCAAAGCTTTGGAATTTGTTGTGGGTTAATTTATGCTCCCCTCCCCAAATGCGTATGTTGAAGTGAACTTATTTGGGAATAGGGTCATTGCAGATGTAATTAGGTAAGTTAGGATGAGGTCTTAGTGGAGTAGGGTGGGTCCCTTCTCCAGTATGACTGTGTCTTTATAAGAAGGGGAAATTTGAACATAGACAGCACACAGAGAGAATGTCATGTAAAGATGAAGGCGAAGATTGGGGTGATGCTTCTACAAGCCAATGCGCCAACAATTGCCAGCAAGCCACTAGAAGCTAGGAAGGAGGCACAGAACATATCATCCCTCAGCTGTCAAAAAAACCAGCATTGCAACATCTTGATCTTGGACTTCTACCCTCCTGTACACAAAGACAATATACTTCTGTTGTTTAAGCCACCTAGTGTGTGGTACTTTGTCCTGGCAGCTCTAGCAAACCCATGCAGTTCTTGGTTCTGGAACATAGTAGGTACTCAATAAGCGATGCAATAAATGAAGAAATGAGTGTCTTCTGGTTGTCTTGAGTTATCCCCTCAGCAATGTTAAAGATATTTTAAAACTAGTCTTTCTCGGGCCTGACATTAAAAAAGAGTAGAAACACAGCTAAAAATAATGTAAAGTTAATAAGAATTTTCCCCTTAAAGCCTTTAGGTTCGATGGTGAAAGGATGTGAGAGACCACTGCCATTGTCTTGGCATCATCACTGTTATTGAGTACAATACTGTTCACCTCCATGAGCTGGGTTGTCCCAAAGGGAGCCCGCATGACACCCATTACATGAAAAGAGACAGACAGCATGAGGTAAGTGTGTTAGCCCTGACTTCCAGAGGAAAGTCCAGAGGCCTTTTACTCTCTAACCATACTCTCAGGGCTGAATGGTTTGAACTGGTGATGCCCTGTCGACTACACAAATAATCTAATGTGTGTTCTGCAGACTCCATCTAGCCTTGGACTCAACATCTAAACCAGTCATTCTCAAACTGCCTGCATATTAGAAAACTTTACAATATCAATATCCAAGCCCCTCCTGGCATAAAATCAAGATCTCCAGGGGTCAGCTCAGCTTCTCATTTTCTCAGTTCAGTAGGTCTATCATTAATTATTTAGCACAAGAGACATGACACCCAATAATAACTGATAGATTGTGAACAGACTACATAAGGCAATTTACATAAAGGAGAGGAGCATTAAAACGAGTGAAACTCTTCGGAATATCGGGATTCTCTGGGCTCACAAAAAAATGCTCATTTGCAAGACACTCACCTGTGGTTCTCACCTTGGGCCAGGTACTCAATTTCCACAAGTATCTGGCTTTTTCCATAGCCCGATAATCCTTCGTACATCAGGACCCGGCTGCAGTTAGACATCAAAAATTCCTTCATAGAACACATGAAGTATTTGATCTCCTTATCACGTCCTGTTATTTTTAGTTTTTAAAAAGGGAGCAAACCCAATCAACATAAAACAGAGACACCAAAAAAAGCACCTAGTGATACTGCTTCTAAGGACACCCCGGGGGTTTCCAAGGCGTTGTTCATGCAGCTTCTTTAGGTCCTGTGCACTTTACATTTTTAAAAAAATCTTTCTTTAGAACTTTTCAGTTAACAATGTGGTTTTACAGATTTTTTTATCCCCACAAGCTGTGAGGGAAAGTATTCTTATAATGCTCATTATGACGTCCATTTAATTTTAGTGCAGAAAACTGAGATCTGCTTAGATTACAGAACCAGGAATTAAACCATGGCTATCTGACACTAATGTTTGTTTTCTTTTCTTTTTTCTCTTTTTCTGTAACACACTAGAGGTAACTAGAGATTATTACACTAAGAAATAAACTTATTGAAGTTCGGGTTCCTATGTTCAACAATATGGATGAAATATTTTTATCTCCAATTCTGTGAAAGAAACTTGCTCTTTGCAAATGAGAAATTATACTTATCCCAGGGCTACTAGAAGCATTATCAGTGGAGAGGAAAATTCAATTTGCTTTAAAAAAAAATCATGTATAGATTAATTCTACCCTAAGAACAACCTAAATTCTTGGTAAAAATAAATTGTAGTTTTTTTTCTGATTATAAAACTAACACATGCTCACTGTAGAAAATATAGAACACTTAGAAAAGGAAAAGAAGAAAATTAAAGTCACATTGGGTTCCAGCCCCATCAGTCTTATGTTTCTTATGTGTTTTTAAGTATGTGTAACAGGATACCCTGACTGAAATCTGAAATTCAGCCTACAATCTTTGAAACCTGGTGGGCAGGAAGGAAATGACAAATTTCTGTCCAAAAAGCTGGAGACCCAGTGGGGCTGACTTTTCTTTCTTTGCTGGGGAGGTCACTGAGGAGGGCCCATCTGGTTACCCATTGATCAAGTAAACACACACCCAACTGTTATCTAAAACACTGAAAACCACTACCTTGAGTGTAGATGTTTCATACAGGGAAGCTAAGTGTTTACTTGGTAATGGGAATTTCTGGCTACGATCTAGTGGGAACTACTCTATACACCATATTGCTTATTTCAGGGGAAACATTCCCTTTCTGAAAATGCATTCGAATTTCAGTTTTGTGAGATGGGTAGGGTTTTTCTTTGGTCTGAGGCTCACATAGGAACTCAGAAGATAAGGCCCAGAAGGCCACACAGCAGAATCTTCTAGCTTTTTGTGTTCTGTTTGTATAGAGTACATACAGGTAAGAACTTAGGGACTGCCTTTTTAGCTGGATTCTGAAGTGAAGCTAACTCAACTTGAACTACATGTATGTTGTCTCTATTTAAACAAGACCCTAATATCTGAGGCTGTTGTATGCATTTTTGACCCTAAAAAAGAAAACACCTTTTTTCATTTTAGTTTTGTTGTCAGCAAATAAAATTTCATTTACAGGAGCTCTTGTAATAGAAGGGTATTTCCCATACTCCTAACCTCCAACAGTCTGTTTTTGGTTATAGCTTTAAGGAAAGATATGTGGACCTGGTTTTTCCTTACAGTGGTGAACTCAAGGCAAAAAGGCAACTAGACTAGACTGAGAAATATATTGCATAGTATACCACCGTGCTCTAATATGACTATCACAGTGAGTCCTCAATCTTGTAGAAAGGGGGTTAGGACTTCCATTTACTGTCAATCATTATCACAACAAACATACCCCAGGATGGAAAGGAAGGCCTCAGAGGACAGTGAGAATGGGCATTCCTTCTCCTTCCTAGCCTTCAGGAGTTTGGGCATCTGGACTTATAAGGAGTGACAAGCCTACAGGCTCTGCGAACTACCTGAACACAGAGAAAGTGGGGCGTTGCTTTTGGCCCAGGTGCTCTTGCCGTTCTGGAACTGTTGCCATCTTTAGACTCTGGTGACATCGAGATGCTGTCCTAATATTCCCCCAAAGTTTGAGGCAGAGCATCCTCTGAATTGTGCTAACACAGTTATGACCAGGATTTAAATCCAGAATGACACTTTTTGGGATGTTCAGGTCTAACAGAAGGAAGCTACAAGTGTTACTAGAAATGACTGCCTTCAGAATCCACAAGCTAATCTTCATTGAATCTCTTCTCTCAGAGGGTGTAACCCTCCCTCATTTTATGTCTACTTCCCTGTCTCGTCTTGAGTTAGCTTTTTTATGATAGGGTCCCTATCAGTCGCTATCACCAAGAATCACAAAAACATCACTGCCAAGTGGATCGTAGATCTAATGTAAAAGGTAAAACAAAATTTCTGGAAGAGATTCTGGAAACATATCTTCATGACTTTTGGGTGAGGAAAGATTTCTTAAACAGTATAGAAAAGCACTAACTATAAAAGAAAAGATTGGTAAATTGGATTTCATTAAAATAAAAAATTCTGTTCATTAAAGACATCACTAGTGGAGTCAAAAGGCCAGCATAGAATGGGAGAAGCTACATATAGCAGAAACCAATGACAGTGGACCTATTTTCAGAATACATAAATAATTCCAAAAGATCTATACAAAATGCAATCCAATTGAAAAGTAGGCCAAAGATTTGTACAGACACTTTATAAAAGATGATTTCCAAATGGCCAGTAAACATTTGAAAAAAGAGCTCAACCACACCAGGGAAACACAGATGGAAACCACAATGAGATACCACTATAAACCCAACAGAATGGGTCAGAATATAACCAAATACAACCATTTTGGAAAACTGGCATCATCTACCAAAATTGTACTCTTTGCCTATATATATATATACACACTCAACAGCAGAAATGCATAACTTTGTTCACCATAAGACTTGCACAAGAATCCTTATAGCATTATTCATAGGAATAATAACTTGAAACGATTCAAATGTACAAAAACATAATGAATATATTGTTGTATATTTATAAAATGGAATACAATCATCCCTTGGTATCCACAGGGGATTGGTTCCAGGACCCCAGGGGATACCCAAGTCCACGGATGCTTAAATCCCTTATATAAAATGGTGTAGTATTTGCATATGACCTACACATAGCCTCTTGTATACTTTAAATCACCTCTAGATTAATCATAACATGGAATACAATGTAAATGCAATGTAAAATAGTTGCCAGTGTGTGGTAAATTCAAGTTCTTCCTTTTGGAATTTTCTGGAAATTCAAATATATATATATATATATTTCTTTTACAAAGAGGTGCTGGGAATTGAACCCTGGACCTTGTGCATGCTAAGCATGTGCTCTACCACTGAGCTATACCCACCTCCACTTAAAAAATATTTTTGATCTGTGGTTGTTTGAATCCATGGATACTTGACCCTGCAGATACAGAGGGCCAACTGTACTACATAGCAATGAAAATGATGTATAGCTACATTCAACAACACGAATGAATTTCATAAAATACTATTGATTTAAAAAGACTTATGTAATTACACAATGTATGATTTCATCTATATACATTTTAAAAACAGACCTAACTAATTTAGTGTATAAGAAGTCTTTGGGTAAGAGGGACAGTATAGCTCAGTGGAAGTGTGTGTGCTTAGCATGCACGAGGTCCTGGGTTCAATCCCTAGTACCTCCACTAATAAATAAATAATAAATAAATAATCCTAATTACCCGCTCCCCAAAAAAATAAAATTAAAAAAATAAAGAAGTCTTTGGGTAAAGAGAGGGCTAACTCATGTGACGTTTTGCAGAATACTGCTATTTTTCTATTCCTCAGCCTGGATGGTGGTTATATGTCCATTTTGTGATAATTCATTAAGCTGAAGACTTATCATGGGGGTACTTTTCTGAATGTTTTGTTGTAGTTCAATAAAGAAGTTTAAAAATCAAGGCCCACTACCTACCCAGCAAAGGGTAGCCCTCATTTCTGTTGCAGATGAGGTATGCCATCCCAAACATGCTGAAGAGAAGAGAAGACAAGACATTAGCATCAAAACAGGGAAACACTGAGAGACAGAGGGACTAGTTTTTAGTTCCCAGAAAGCCTCCTTTTCAATCTCTAACAAGAGTCTATTTTCTGAGTCAGGGATGCAGTTACCAAAAGGAAGGGAAAGGAGAAGTTCCTTTCTGGTGACAGAGTCTCCAAACAACCTATGTTGTGGCCTTTACCAGAGAGCCTGGTACCTTGTTCAATAAATTCTTGTTGAGTCTGCGTTGGTAGAACTGACCTCCCTCTCGGGAAGCCACACACTCAACAGGGGACCCAATAAAATTAGATGTGATACATTGTCTCACATCCTGGGAAGATTCCACCAACTGCTTAAAAAATAAAGCTCATGTTCTGGGGGTGGCCCAGTCTCAAGTGTTTTACATGTATCGTTTCCATTACTCCTGACAAAAAACCTTATTAAGAAGGTATTATTAATATTATTATGTCCATTTTACAAATGAGAAAATTGAAATACAGAGAGTTAGGGTTGCCCAAGATTCCCATGGCTAGTGGTGACAGAGGATACAGACAGAGTCAGTATCTAAAGCTAGGCCAGGGGCATATGCTTGCCTACTGTCAACCAGCATCTCTTGAAGGGGCCTTTTTAGACACATGGACCACTCCCTTGTCTATACTATCATCCTACTTTGTTACACCTCTGTTATAGCACATACTGAAGTCTCCCATGTAATACACAGCAAATTGTATGTATGCTGGTCTTGCCCATTAGATTTCAGGACAGGAACCAGGCCGTGTTCATATTTGCATGTATACTCCCACAGTCTCTTATTTGCAGAGACAGTATAGAGAAACCATAGTGAGGGCAGACTTTGGACTCAGATAGTCCTGGCTTTCTGTGGTAGATTGAGGGCCCCACTTCTTCACCCCTACTTGTATCTGTGCCCTTTGTTAACATACCTTGGCAGCGCCCTCCCACTCTGACTCAGCCTTGTGAATGTTTTGGTCAATGGGATGTTAGCAAACATGATATAGAGGCTTTAAAAAAGCTTGGGCATTAGACTTGCTCTCTCTTGCTCTTCTGATATTGCCACGACTCCATGCCTGGGCTAGCCTGATATAAGATGAGACACACAGAGTCAAACTGTCCCAGTTATGTCAGCCCAGATTCTCAGTTATCCCACCTGAGGTCATTCTGGATCAGCCAACAACCTGCTGAACCCCAGGCCTAGTCAAGATCAGTCGAACCCCATATATTTGAGAGATAAGGAAGCATATATTGTCATATACCACTGAGGTTTTGTGATTGACTATAATGTAGCATTATTGTGGCATTTTGTACCTTGGCTCCATTGCTTACCAGATTTATGACCCAGGACAAGTCATTTAACATCTCTGAGTCTCAGTTTTGAAATTTATAAAATGGAGTTAATAATAATTTCTACCTCATATACTTGATATGGATGTAAAAGTGCCTAATATTTAATAAGGGCTCACAAGAATTCTTATCCATTCATTTATTCAAACAGCTTTTTATTGATGGTCTACACATGCCAAGAACAGTGCTGAGCCCTGGGAATACAAAGGTGAATAATAAAGACTCCTTGAACCAATGACAGCCCTGATTCTGTTATCTGACCCCTTTAAGACCTAGATTCTAGCTTGTTAATATAAGGAATAATACCTTTTCAATTTCCATCCACCATCCATTTATTCATCACTATGGATGCCTACCAAGCACTGGGAATATCAGAATGGCGAGAAATAATCACTCTCTCAAAAAGCTCCCAGTGTAGGAAGTGAAAAGCACATCCAGGCAGTGGTTGTGATGAGTGCTATGAGTGCTATGAGTGCTCTGGTAGAGACATGTGCTACAGAGCTATGCAGAGGAGGGAAGACTGAACTGTCTGAATGGGGGTTAGGTAGTTCCAGAAGCAGCTTCAGAGGGGAATAGATCCTTGAGCTGGATTTCCAAATATGACCCTGGTGTCCTCAGTAGACTGGGGATGGAATGACTGAAAGGGAGGGTAAGCCCCTCAGATACCCCAGAGGAAGGGGCACTGGAGGAGATGAGGTTGGAAAGGCAGGTGGTTACCTTGTATGTCACTGCAGGGAATTTGAACATTATCATGAAAATGACTGGGAGATTCTGAAGGACTTTAAGCCCTAAAGTAAGAGACCAAGTTGGGTTTTCAGGGGATGTATTTCAGTAAACACCTAGAGGAGGTGTTTTAGCCTTACCAACACCTGACCGCATAGTTGACATGATCTATAGTTAATGGTTGGTGACTGGCCCTATCTGGGTCCAAACAGATCCTCAAATGAGGGGATCTCTCATTTTGCTATCATAGTTCTCCCACTTCTTTACTAAAAAATTACTGCAAGATCAATGCCCCACACTCACACTTTCTCATTAAGGCCCAAACACTGATACACTGGTCCAGAATCTGCAACACCTTTCATGACTTTTTTTGGAAGCTCTTTAAAAAAGTAGGCTGGTAGGTTGCTGCCATTGTAGGTGACGGAGTCACAGGTCACGATTCCCGGGTAGTACATCATCATCCTGGCAGCTATGTTGACTTTCTGACCAATGACTATAGGAGGAGGGAGAGAGAAAGGCAAAGAGCAGGTAGAAAACAGCCATTGAACTGAGTGTAATCTGAGGCAGACTGTCCCCAAATGGCATTGTCACCCTTTACTCCTTTTGCAATCTCACCTTCTACTACCCAGATTGAGCCAATGGCTATTTTAAAATATACAGGGAGTATAAACAAGTTTATACTGTACAGCACAGGAAAATATATTCAAGATCTTGTAGTAGCTCACAGGGAAAAAGAATATGAAAATGAATGTATGTATATTCATGTATGACTGAAAAATTGTGCTGTACACCAGAAATTGACACAACATTGTAAACTGACTATAACTCAATAAAAAATATTAAAATATACAGGGAGTAACTCAATCAGCCATTCATAAAGTTGCTACCTCATCTGGGAAGATAAGAGGATGTTCTGCTCAGGGAAGAAGGGCCTTGAATATGCAGAAGATTCTGTTAAGTGGGATGGTCACAGGCCTGAGGGCTCTCGGGTGAGGTATACCGGGTGGGCTGCTATAAGACGGACAAGCATGAGCTTGAGCCTGTAACACTGACCTCCAAATGAGGCACAAAACTGGGTCTGCATGTTCCTATGCATGAACTTTCGTTTGGTGATTTCTTAAGAGTGAGTAAATGTGGCTGGAAGGGGAGGGTGTGGAAGATTGGTTTAGGGGATATTTTAAGAGATAAACTACAGTGCAAGGACTCTGAAGCCAGGCTGTGCAGGTTTGATCTTTAGCTCTACTTCTAACTACTAAGTGCAAAGTACTTGGGCAAATTACTTGAACTCTTTCATGCCTCAGTTTTCCGATCTGTTAAATGGGGTTGATAACAGTGGGTAGTTTATAATGATTAATGAGTTAATACACTTTGAACAGTGCTGGGATGCTAGTAAGTCCTCAGTTAATACTACTAATCAGGCATTAAATGTTCAACTTTAACATAAACTTGAATACTTTTGATTAAGATATTCCTTTTTAAAAAAAACTGTTTATTATGGGGAAATTTGACCAAACAATAACATATGGTATTATGAATCTCCATATACCCATCTGCCAATCCCAAAAGCTACTACCCATGGCCAGTCCTGCCCCTCCTCAATGCCATGCACTGTCCACCCTGTATTATTATTTAGAAAAAAAATTTTTGGAGGGGGGAGGTAATTAGGTTTACTTATTTATTTTTAGAGGAGGTACTGGGGATTGAACCCAGGACCTTGTATATGCTGAGCATGTGCTCTACCACTTGAGCTATACCCTCCCCTCAACCCTGTATCATTTTGAAGAAAATCTCAGACATTGTGTCATTTCAGACATAACTATTATAGTAACTTGGATGTACCCAGTATTTTAGATGTATTATTTGTGAACATTTAAGGCCCCAATAATTGGGTTAAAGAGAAAAGCAGTGAAATCTTGTGATAATATCTACTCACTATTTTCTTTTGAGATTAGTGCTATTTATCAGTAATGCCAATAGTCATAATTTTTAATAAGTAGTCCTAACCTATCCGAGGAATTAAGAAGAGTAACTGTTTAATGTTAACAGGAAGTTATTATAAAGGCTCATTGTTCCACGAGCTCATGGCCTCCCACCGCTCCCCTCTAATGACTGCATATTTTTTATAGTCAGTCATAGCCCCAAAAATACACACTCTGCAATCACTGAGCTGTCAAGGGGCAAAGCTACATGGCTTAGTTCCATCTGGAAGACTATCAGCTTTCTGAGGGCAAACGTCTCGCGTATTTTCGTCCTTTTTCCCTCACAGCCCAGTGGCAAGGCTGAAGGAGAAACAGAGATAAGCTAGCTCGGCCCACCTGTGTACTCATGCCTCACAGAGTGTCCAACGATTCCACAGAAGACGATCCCGCTGGCCACGCCGATGGAAACAGTGCTGGCTCGGGGGTTGTGGGGAAAGAGATAAAGATAATGAGCACAGAGAAGGCGGGGAGTGTTGGGGCATGGTGACCAACAGGGTGGGGAGGGGCAGGAAGGGATTTGCAAGAAATAACTCTCTTCCCTTTGTAGTTAGTTTAGGGCAATGGTACATGGCCTGGAGGTGTAAAGGCGGGAGCGGTGGAGACACAGAACTAAGTTCTTAGAGGTGATAACTCAGTCCATTTTTCTGCTATTATTAAGTATTCGTCTGAGCTATTTTTCAGGAAGATTACCCCGTCACCCCAATGGACTTTCAACATAGAGTGACTGTGGTTGTAAACAATTTAACTATCTTTTTTGATTTTTAAAAAGAACAAAGTCATTATTTTGAAGGGAAGTAACTCAGGTATAATGTGTGGCATCAAAAGTTAACTTTGCTAATACAGGAAGACAGCTGCATGCATACACAACTAGGGGCTGAGAAGGTGGACTGTTTAGGGCTAGGGTGGCACCTGTCAGAGCAGACCAGAGTAGGCAGCAAGTCAGGGTCACTGGGGTGCTCAGGCTCGGGGACAGCCAGGGTTGAGGACGGTAAACCTGTCTCAACTGTTTTACTCAGTGGACCATCTTGAGGTCAGATCAATATATAAATTTCCAACCCAAGGACTCACTCTATCTCTCAGTTCTTAAAAATCAACTCAGGTCTCCAACATGGTGTTGGGAGTGCGACCTCTACCAAGAAGTAAGTCTGAAGTGTGGAGAGACAACCCATTTAGGTTATATCACAGACCTGGTACATTTTGACTTTTTAGGAGTGTCCTTTCCCCACCTGGGCTTTACCATCCCCCATCTTATGGCATCAGGTTGGGTTTGCTCACCCTACCTGTACATTAGGTGAATAACGAATGCAGACAGAAGGGTACTCAGTCAAGGACAGCCCTCTCCTGCCTTCCTCTTCCCTGCCCCTTGTCCTGTCTCCCTGTATCCTACGACAGGGTCAGGGACCCGATGCAGTCAGGATCATTACTCACTGGATTTTGTGGACCTGAGAGCAGAAGTCAAATATATCCACAGCACTTTCCAAGGCATGTGTGACCTCATCAGGTGCCTTTTCCCCAGGGAAACCAAAGACACAGAGGAAGGAGCAGCCCTGTGAGGGAGAGAGTCAGCAAACACTGCTGCTGGACAGTCAGCTTTAAACGGGACCAGTTAGAAGGCCCAGTGGAAGGTGAGCAACAATTTTCACTTTCTGAGACAAATTTCATCATGATTTCTCTCACACCAATTTAATTTTAGTAAACTTCATGTAACTTGTAGTGTATCATGAGCAGTAGGGTTTGAACCCGAGAAGGGCTTGTTTGGCTCCAGACACGTGGGTTGTACTGAGCTTATCTGTATTCACCCTCCTGTCTGCTCTGCCTGCGGCCAAGGTCTTAGGCTGCAAGATACTAAGTTTAAGAAGCAGCTCGGGTAGTGGAAAAATCACCAGCTCTGGAATCAGAAAATCTCAGGCTACTTCACAAGTGTAGAAACTTGCACAAGGCAATTATACTCTATCAACTGCAGCTTATCAACCTGAAAATGGGTATAACTTAGACTTCCTGAAGTTTGGCTACTAAAAGGATTAACATTATACATCTATATGTCTATACATATAACTTATAAACTCTGCAGTTCTTTTCAGATATTATTATTATTCATTATTCTCGGGGATAAAGGCTTAAGCTGGAGGTGGTTTTTCTTTGCATAAAGCTAACTCTTTCGGGTAGAGATTAAACACTAAAGCTTGGCACTTTTACTATCAGTCACTTTAAAAATGACCTCAGTCAGATGCCATTTTCTGTAAGAAAAGGGCAAAATAAATTAAAGCCAATGGGTTAAAAATTTGAGCCTATATATGTTATATCCTGATGAAATGCAAAAGAACAGCAAAACGCCTCAATTTCCTCAACCCTCTCTGAAAAGAAAGTGACCAAGTGTCATATCCTAATTGGCCCTGGGCTCTGTGGTGACATGAGGGGGAAGCCCTGATTCCAGGTCTGCGAAGAGACAGAGGGCAGCCCTTTGGGGCACCATTGGGTCTGCTTTGCCTGGAAATCTGACCTGCAGGTGTGGCCAGGTGAGTATCTGACTCGCTCTGGCAGTGAGGCCAGCCGCTCTCATCTGCTGAGTGCTGACTGTGAACGAGGCATCGCAACAAGTGCTTCACACATAAATGTTTTAAAACCTCCAGCAATCATTTGAGGCAAATACTGTCCCTATTTAAATATCCCTATTATGATTCATGAATAATCCAAGTCTCAGAGAAGTTCAATGACTTGCTAAGGTCACACAGCTGGGAATTGTTGGACCCAAGAATTGTCCCTCCATGAACTGCCTGGAGTGTCTGCAAGACACTAAAGACTGTTCCCTTAGGTTCTGTGCTCTTTTCTGATGAGACTCGTGGATGAATATGGAAGACGGTACTGGAGCACACTGGGCTGGAGGTCCCCACTCCCTCAGAACAATAAATGCTTATTGAGTGAATGAGTGTGGGGCAGTAATTAAGAGCAGAGAGATACAAAAACACCTGAGATGGGGAACCAAGTCTCACTAACACTTCTGTGATAATTTATCACATCACTTTTCTCTGAACTGATTAAGAGCAGATTGAGAACACCGGAAGCCAGAGGGGAACCCCCGCCCCCCTGCTCCGACCCCAAGTTCCCATGACACTGATAGGGGAACTGGGAGTATAGATATAGCAGGTGGGGATTAAAAGAAATTACAGCTTCAGAGGTATGACGATTACTAGAAACCTGACCTAAAATCTCTGGGAGTTTCATTATACACTGGATTGAAGATATATGTGTAGTGAAAGCTCGCTGGGCATAGTGGTTAAGAGCACAGACTAGGAAGGCAGACTACCTGGGTTTGAATCCCAGCCCACCACTGACTGAGCAAAACTTAATCTCATCCTGTCTCAGTAGCCTTAGCTCTACCTCAACATCCTCATCTGTAAAATGGGGACAACAACAGTACCTACCTCTCAGAGTAGTCATGGGGAAAAATGAGTAATACACGTGAAGTGTTAAGAACAATGCCTGGCACTTATGTTCCGTATCCACCATGTAAGCCGTTATTGTAACTACAAATAAAGACTGACAGTTCCAGGTTGAAGGTGCCTATTCCCTCCCTCTCCCAAGTGTCAGTGGACGTGAATGCTAACCTTAAATTATTGGTAGGTCCCCACACTGTTAGTTCACATTTACCTTGTCAAACATGAAGACTTTGTTGATTTGGCCTCGGAAGACCCTCAGGACAGAGTTAATGTGCACACAAGCATCCTGGATGGCTGAGCCTATGACTTCTGCTTTGTCTTGGTCCTTAAACATCAGGTTTACAAACATAATCGTCACCGGGCGAAGCTCAGACAAATAACCCCGAAGCTGTTTGTCATCAATCTGCAGAGTAGAGGGATGCTTTCCTTAACACAGGTCCTCAGAGGTGGATCTTTCCTTCCCACATCACCCCCACACCCCAAATATCACTAAGAGGGAAGTAGCCTTTTGAGATTCTCTAGTGAAGCTGAAGTTATCAGAAGTTGGGAGGTACGACACAGTAGAGCCACCTGAAAGCCAAACAGATCGAAATGGAATGGACTCTCAAAATCTCTTCCAAAGGGCACTTGTGCACTTGCTAATTTTGGGCCAGCCGCCACTCCCTTGCCCCAACTGCCAGCTCCCTCATGCCAATATAAGCCATCACAATAAAAGAAAAGACTACTGTTCCTTTTGGCTCTCTTACAATTTAACAATAAGAACAGCCAGGCTATGTAATTCAACCTTATGTTTTCAGAGCCAGGTCCCTTCCGGAATATTTTCATATTCTATCCAACTTTATCCTCAAATGAAATAAAATCAGCATTATTATCCCCATTTTACTAACTAGATGACTGAGGCATGGAGAAATAACACCATTTTCCCAAGTCCCATGGTATTCTTAGCAAACCATTGGTTTGGTTGTTCTTGGCAAACAAGAACGCAAATCTAGACTTCTTGTCCAGCAGTCCCTTGACAACACTGCCCTGCCTCTCTGGGGTGGTATATTTCACTCAGCTCCCCTCTTCCCTCCAAGTCTATCCACAGCAGGCACAGAAAAATGAAAGGAAAGGAGAGTGTTCCCAAATCATCCCTGCCTATATCACCAGGCCTGAATTTTGTTAAATTAAGTACGTAGCAAACCAATGGGGGAGAATCGTTGCAATTTTTTTCTCCCCCAGATAGCACAAAAGTGTCAGATTCTCCACTGACAAGATGAAACACATCTTCTAGATGAAAGAAGAAATTGTGTATAGAGAATCTTGCAACCATGCTTCTTAACTGGCTGGGATAGTTAGTCCTGGTTTCATGTAATTTTAGTCTTTTCATAGAAGATGATGTAATAATTTCTAACTAACCAATGTAATAATTTTCTTTGATTTTTCAAATGAATTTCTTAAATAAGTAATTGATATTAAACATAAATCATTAAATATTAAATACGTTAAAATAATTAATCAATTAATTAATTTAAAACTATTCTATCAGGCCACGTGTTCTCAGTTTTGGCTTAGAAAGTACAACCATGGTATCTCTAAGGATCTCTGTTCTTTAGGTGCAAGGGCAGACCTTGGGAAAGCTGTAAAAGATTTGTCTTTTGCCTCCTTTCAGCCCCCTTAGCTGTATTTCTTCACCCGGTGTTCATCATTCCTACCCACAATTTTCACAGTGACTCACGGAGTCTCTCTTGCGTCCCATTCCTGTGGACCTCGCTCTCAGGTGGCTACAACTGAAGACGCATAATGTGTTATAGCCCTTGAAGGGAGGGGAAGAGGTGTGGCTCTCTGGAGCTTCAAAACTCTTGAAGAGTCGAACAACTGCAGGTACCAGAGGTAGTGTTTCTAAACTGGGCTGAAGGCAGAGGGGTGCATTCTGATAGCTCCT
The DNA here is from genome assembly GCF_009834535.1 of Camelus ferus. Classification (NCBI taxonomy): domain Eukaryota; kingdom Metazoa; phylum Chordata; class Mammalia; order Artiodactyla; family Camelidae; genus Camelus; species Camelus ferus. Next base: position 13,326,411 of record NC_045716.1, on the reverse strand, counting down.
CAACCCACGCTGCGAAGGCAGCTGCCCACTGATCAGGCTGCTCCTTCAAAGATTTCCTCCGGGACACAACTGCATTTTGATGGGATTAAGGATTAAAACAGGCATATATTAGGGGAGTGTATAGCATGTGCAAAAAATGCAGGGTTCCAGGGAACAGGGTTCAAATCCATTTCTTACTTTACAACCTCAGGAAAGTTCCTGGTGTCCTTCTGGGTCTCAGTTTTCTCATATATAAAGGATGAAGGATTGTGCAGATATAAAGGGTATATCTACCAAGGATTGTGAAGAATAAATACATGAAACAGCAGAATGTCTGGCATATATACAGTGAGTGCTAAGAAACAGTTATAATTTGCAAGGATTAAAGCATTTGAGAGAGCCGAGATCTAAGCCTAGATCTAAAAAGGGGAAACTTTGGGGGCTTGGAGGTAGTTCTGAGAGTTCTAATTATCTGTATTCACTCTCAAAGCTTAAGATTTAATTAATGCAAATGACTTAAAGAAACATTGTACCAATGCTTATTCACTTGATGTCTTTCTGCTATGCAGCATGTAGAAAGGGTAACCATATATTTTTATATGCTTGTGATGGTTTCAGTTTGCCCAGCTGTATAAGGCAACACAGCTCTGGTTTATGCCTATTGTTACAGTGTAATTATGAATAATGCCCCCTTTAACTCTTAAAAGTATCCTGATTTATGGTTTAAAAAAAACAAGTATCCTGATTTAAACAAATTTTTTTGTCACCTACACATGGTGTATGTCAGCCCCACCTCTTTTTATTTCAATAAAACATTTTACAAGCTACTGGCTTTCTTGATCTTAACACCTGTCCAAGATCCCTGACAGCCCCAAAGGCAATAGATTAAGTTACAAAGATACCTGCTTCAATATGCTTTCCATCACATACTTTTGTAGGGACAGCTCCAGTTCCGGATCCGACTCCAACATGCATGCAAGTCTCAGGAGGTCTGAGAGGGCAGAAGGAAGGGAAGGCTTAGAAAGGGAAGCCTGGCTCTGCAGTGCTACAGAGAGAAGACACGCCCAGCCCCCACTCCCTTGGGCAGTGGTCTTCACCGTTCAGTCAGGAAACCCTGGGATACCCAGTGGCCAAATAGGACCAAGGGATATCCAATGAGAAGTTCCTAGAAGTTTCAGGTTTCCCAAAATTCGGTTGCATGTAGCTCAAAACCCTGCTCTCACTGTCATCACACTTCAGAACTTAAGGAGGTTTTCATCTCTATACTTGAACTAAAAGTATTGCCACAGGTGATGGGAAGGGACAGATAAGGGGATGACAACAGAGGACAATGGTGACAGAATGCAGGGGAGGATAGAGTTGAAAGAACAGCAGGAGGAAGATTCAGGAGACTGGCTTCTGATCCCAGGTTTATACCCACTCACAGTGTAACCCTGGACCTGTCACTTCATTGCCCTGATTGGCTCCTATTTCCTCATCTGGGAAAAAAGCACCGGGGTTTCATTATCTCTACAGTTCTCTTCACTATAATGGTTGATAGTTCCATACTCTAGTATAGACTGATAGGAGGTGGTAAGAATGAGCTTGAAGAAATCAAAAAATAAGGGAGAAAGAAATGATGATATGCTTTCAGCAGAGAATGGAATAATGATAATGTTAAAAAAAATTAGATGAAAAGTAAAAAAGGAGTCTGCAAGGGATGTAAATTAAGAAGCACATTTAATTTTAAAGTGTTTATTGAATATATTCCAAACCTAGTATATTTAAAAAGCCATGCTAGGCACTCCATGGGGATAAAAAAGTGATTAGAGACTTCAGCTTTTTCCTGGAAGCACTTATTTATGGACATTCAACTATAATATGTATGGAAAAGTTAAATAGAAAAAACTCAGGCCAAATGGGCTAAGAGATTATAAAGACCAGAGAGATTCAGAGGAAGCAGTGGTCTAGCCAAACTGGTTTAATCAGAAAAGGGTTCACAGGAGAACTAGGAATTTAACTGAATCTTGAATGACTAATGGCTTTTTACTAGAAGGACTGAGGAGGGCATGCCTAGCAGAGGGAACCAAGTAGGTCAAAGTCAAGAATGAGCAGAGTATGTTAAAGAACTAGAGAAGACTCCAGCCTGGCTGGAATCCCATGTGAGAACTGGAGATTAAGAAGAAATGACAGTGAGCAGAATGTGGAGAGAGGCAAAGAGTTCAGGAAAAGAGCAGGCATTGTAAAGGCCTGGGCCATGATGGTGGCAATGGGTATGGAGACAAATAATACAGAAGTTGGCTGGTCTTTTTGTTTCTAGGACCTGAGAGTAGCTTCTAAATCTTTGGAATTTCCCAGGTCATAGGATTGTCTCTGCTATTCATGGTGGGCCCTTTGGATCACATCTGAATTTATGCTAATGAGATGACTCAGGAAAGAGGCTGATCTTTCTGGAAAGACCAAGCATGTGCTAAGAGGGCTGGGGCTTTGAGCCAAGTGATAAGAGCCTGACCTCCAGACTTCTGAGGAGGGGAAGGGGGCTGGAGATTTCAATGATCCAATCAACACGCCTACTTAATAAAACTCCAATAAAAACTCTGGACTCCCAAAGCTTGGGTGAGGTTCCCTGGTTGGTAATCATACCTTGATGTGCAGGGAGAGTGGTGTGTCCTAAGGATACAGAAGTTTTATGTTCCCAAACATGAACCCTCTCCCAGACCTCACCCTATGTGTCTTTTTATTGCTGGTCCTAATTTGTATCCTTTACAATAAAACCATAATCATAAACATAGCACTTCCCTGAACACCATGTGTCATTATAGTGAATTATTGAACATGAGGGCATTGTGGGAACCCTTGGATATGTAGCCAGTTGGTCAGAAGTGCAGGTGGCCTGGTGATCCCAGAATTTGTGGCTGGTGTCTGAAGTAAGGGGAATCTTGTGAAGGACTCCACCTGTCTGCACTAACCCCAGGTAGTTAGCACCAGAACTGCAGTGTGGTATTGTGCTCCAAATAAGGCCTGAAGAAGCCCTTTGTTGAAGGCACCATTAAGATCCAGGAGATGGGATGGGGTACAGCTCGAGGAGTGTCAGTAGATTTTCTCCATGTTTGGTGCTTTAGGGTTCTCGTTCTTTCCTGGTCAATTTTCCTACAGTTCCCCTCAGCCTCCCTCCCACTCCATTACCCACTGCAGTTTTGTAAAACTACAGTCTACTATTTGTGATGTTCAAAATACTCAGGACCTATACATAAATGATGAGAAAGAATGTTTCAAAGATGTTTCTGAAGTTTCTAGTTTGGATGAAGATAAGTAGAGAAAGATAAGTAGCATAGAATTTAGACATTATTGAAATAAATTTCTAGGCCCAAGATGGAGCTGCTCCCTGCCCTGGGTGCTATGTCAGCAAACCAAGATCTAGATAACTTTAGTGTCCCTGTAAATGCTCTGTTTAACCAGAAATGCAACAGTTCAGCCAGCCAATCCCCAAAGGCCAAGCCAACTCTGGGCCTTCTCACCCCAAACAAGGTTGACCATGAGGTCCCAGTCAGTCAGATGTTTTCTATTTGTCTCTTCTTTGTTCTTTTTCTTTATCCTGTAAAATCTTCTTGCCTTAGGTTTGCTTTTATTACCTAAAGCGTCTTCTTTAATAATTTTTTTAACAACATGTTAAGGTTGGAGTGCCTGTTTGACATCCAGTAAAGATGGCAGTTTTTTATGAGTCTAGAATTTAGAACCAAAGTCTGGCCTGAATTCTGGCAGTTAAGGCTGGGACTTGGGTGAGGCAAGCAACTTGCAAGACCTTGAAAGCTGTGTTGCCTTAAATTTCATTCTCTGGGTTCCTGTTTCCTTCGGTAAATTGACGGTCATTAGTGACCTCGACATAAACAGTCTCAGTAGACGGGAAGAGAAGTGGACAGAAGCTAGATGTCAGAAGTTCAAGCCTGACAAGTTAGGGGAACACATCCCCCACCCCCAACCCAGGAGCAGGAAGTCAGTGCTTACTGGGTGAATAAATAAGTGAGAGGCTAGAAGAAGCAGCACGGACAGATTACTCTTCTAAGAGTAATGGTGGTGAAGGTTAGGATGAAAGAGCAGGGTTCACAGGATTTTTAGTTTTTCCTTTCACGATGAGGGAAATTTGCAGATGTTTGGAAGATGAAGGAAAGGGGTCACTGCCAACGGAGAGGAAAAGGAGGGTTGTACCTAGAATGGCTGTTGTGGCGAATGGGAAGGGGGTCCCCTTTATGTGCTCCTGAGCTGTACTCAGGAGACCAGCCATTTGTAACAGAGCCCTTGGCATTGGTACGAGACCCTAATGACCACTGGTAGAAGCAAAGGCTCTTATCCATGGAGGGTACTTACTTTTGTGGTTACCAGAAGGATAATAATCCATGAAAGTCATACACTTTGTGAAAAATTCATCAAAGTTAAATGTAGAGGGTGGTTTTAAGAAATTAACCTAAGTGGAAAAAAAAAAAAAAAGAGAGAAGTTTTTGGTTTTTCTGAGGGCTGTGTGATCCTTTGAATGTAATTTCTCAGCAGAAAGGGCAGGGAGTATGCTTTTGAATATCCAGGACATGATAAACAGAGATTGGCATAGTTAAATAATGAAGATCTTTCATTTCGTGTGATTACATTAAAAATCTCTCCAATTAGTTGTTAAGATCTCAATCTTCAGTATATACAGAGAGAGCCATTCCAGGGCTAACCTGTATAATCTTCTTCTAGTACTCTTAGAACATCTTCTTTTTTCCTTTGTAACATTTTAATTAAAATAAAAGTTGGTTAAACTGTACACCATTTCTTTCTTATAAGTGTAAAAAGACAAAGGGGGCTGATGCCCAAAAGGATATTAGGAGCATCACCAATACATCACCAATAATAAGATTCACATCAAGATCATGAACCCCATCATGTGATACACAGATAATAGTACAACCTCATTTCTGTGATATTCTTGCCTCCAAAAATGGATAAACTTAGTTCAGTCAAGAGAAAATACCAGGCAAAGCCAAATGAAGGGACACTCACCAAAATAACTGATTAACACTCTTCTTAAGTGTCGAGGTCATAAAAGACATGAAAAAACTGAAGAACTCTTGTTACAGATTGCAGGAGACTAAGTAAAAATTTTAAAATGCAATGTGAGATCAGGATAGAATCCTGGAATACTTCACTGAGGACATTATTGGGAAAACTGGTGAAATTCAAATAAGGCCTTGAATTAGAGTGAATAGTGTTGTACTAATGTTAATTTTCTGGTTTTGACTATTGCACTCTGGATATGAAAAATGTTAATATTTGGGGAAGTTGGGTAAGGGGTATATGGAAACACTGTATTATGTCTGAACTTTCCTGTGAATCTAAAATTAATTTAAAAATGAAAACAATCTTGAGGGGGGAATAGCTCAGTGGGAGAGTGCATGCCTAGCATACATGAGGTCCTGGGTTCAATCCCCAGCACTTCCATTAAAATAAATATACAAGCCCAATTATCTCCCTTCAACAAAATTCAAAAATAAAAATAAATTTTAAATTTTTAAAAAATGTTAAGAAGTTTTAAAGGAATGATAGAAGAAAATTGGAAACCGGACAATGCTGCCAGCCAGCTAGGTCAAGTAGTCGGGGATTGAATGACTCAAAGAGCGAGTGGCTATGAGGGATGTAGCCTGATGCATAGTGCATGGTGTGGGGGTGCCTCTCATCTTTGCTCCCAACTACATGGATTCGCCATCTTTTCTTTCCATCTGCCAAGCATTCCCGTTCCTGGTTCAGCTGGCAGCACAGCTCTCCTCCTCTTTCTCTAGTTGGCTATCTCCCAAGGACCCAGTTCTGCTTATAGTCAATCTTCGGCTTAACCACAGTGTTTTCTACTAGGCAAGGCCATGGGGAAAGTCTGTCTTCCCTCATTAACCTTTGCTGCCCCCGCTCACCTCCAATCCTCCCTCGCCCTGAGTTAGGAGGGTGTGGAGTAGAGCACGTGAGGGCCAAAGGCAGCCCTCAAAACGGCAACCGTCTGCTCCGGGGGAACAGCCAGGAGACTTTTCCTTTCATTAAGCAAGGGCACTAGTCCCTCCGGAGGCCTCCATACCAAATTCCACACCCTTAATCACCTCAGAGAAGCCTGACCACTTCCTCTTGAACGCACCAGCCTCGCTCCTCCCAGAGGCGGCGTCCTGGACCAATACGGTGTAAACCTAACCCAGCCGGACCGCATCCCAGTCTCCGGCCCAGCACCCTCCTGACAGCAGCCTCCCCAGTGGCTTTTCTGAGGCGGCCCAGGGCACAGACTGGCGGAACTCTCCGCCAGTGGCCGCATCACGACCTACCTTCACTGCTCTCTGATCTGGAATCCTCTCAATTTCAATCATGCTCCTGTCGCACAGCTGCCAGCAGTTTGGTGACAGGATGACGTCATTCATCTGCGCCATGTTCTGTGCGAGGCGCACGTCATCCACCGCCTGCCCAGTCACCAGAAAGTAGTTTCGAGATTCGTCTCCAAAGACCAACATGGTGATGTGGCCGGCGGCCAGTCCTGGTGAGAAGGCAAGCGGTGAGTGCACGAGAAGGTCTGGCTTATTCCCCAGCAGCGTGGGTTCCTTGAAAAATCAGAACTTGAGCATCTCAGCAAAATCTAGTTTCTAAAATTTCAGGAGACTTCAAAGAATGCCTCTTCTGGGAAAGCTCCTCCCAAAGCTAGAAAGTTTCTACCTTTCGGCGACATTTAGCTCCCTAGATGGCCCTATTGGCCCCCAAAGTTATTTTACCTTTTCTTCGATTTATGTATACTTAAGGGCAATGGAGGACAACTTTAATAATTCTTATTTGGGAAGGATTTGCATCTTATCAGAGACTGAGGTTTTAGCTAAAAAGAACCCCTTAGGGTGGAATTTCACGCAAAAGCCAGAGAAGAAAAGGCGGGGGAGAGGCTCGGGCATTTTGACGGTCAAGTATCCTATCCCAACAATGTTGGGAGCTGAAGGTTTTTGTACCGAAGCAACAGAAGACAGAATGGTGTAAAACAGAACATGTGTATGAAATGTATGTATAAATGAACTATATGTGACACACAGTTCTTTTAAGTGACTATAATTAACATAATCAAAGTTTGTTTTTAAACTTTTCTCTCCACCGTGCTGATTTGTCAAGGCTGACTTGCCCTGATATATGCATGTGGCTTGTTTCCCCTCTGAAGCACACTGATGCTTAGGGTTTTTAAAAGAAAGGTACTGGCACCAGTTTTCTAACAGCCAGTCAGCATGCACTTTTAAATGGTCTCCATCACTTTCAAGAAGGATGAACACATCAACTCTCTGGGGTGTTAACTTGGAAAAAATACCCAGTATTATAACAACTTGGATTTTTTTTCCAACAGAAGATTTAACATATTTGGAAATTCTGAATAACCTAAAGAAAACAGAGAAACAGTTAATTGGATAACCTCTGATCTTTTCATCACCTCTGATACTCGAGAATTCTAAGTTTACAAAGTTTAGGCAGGAGCTAACACCAAAGGCACCAGCTGTGACTCATTTACACCTCTCAGCATCTCATTCTCCACCTGTGAAATGGACCCCGGGATGCCTATACTTCAGGACTGTGGTGAAGGGGAAATGAGACGGTGTGTGTAATGTCTGCAACACAATATGCACAATCTGGGAATCTGTGTGATGGTTATGATATGTGTGAATTTAGGAAGCTCTCTATTACATGGTGCTGTGCTGTAGGCTGACCCTTTAAGCGTTTCTGGCACATAATTCTTATGAAGTGAGGGATAACCAGCCTCACGACATTGCTGAATCTACGTACTCACAAGCTACTCCCTGTTGTGCTTAATGATACACACCATTGACAGCAGCAAGACCTAATAATAATAACAGCAATAGTCATGATAAAGACTATTTTGTGGAGGGGTTACTGTGTGCCAGGTAGTATACTAACCACTTAAATTTACTTTTTCTAAGAGCCTATGAAGTAGATACTAGGATTTAGCTCAAATTCTCTTTTTTTCAATGGAGGTACTGGGGATTGAACCCAGGACCTCATGCATGCACACTCTACCACTGAGCTATACCCTTCCCCTACCCCCCTGAATTCTCTTAACTGGCAAGTGAAGGAACCGAAACTCACATTCTGGTTAGCCTAATTCCAAAGCTCAAGACATGAAGGTGGGTCTGAGGTACCACATTCCACTGTTTCCTCTTTAGGAGAGAGATGCCTCAGGAGTCAGGTCCCATATCCAGACTGCTGTAGCATCTCTTCCTTCACAAAAGCTTACCTATCTTGACTCGTACATCCAGATCTTCTTCAGACTCCTGGGTCTCAAACAATCCATGGATCTCCAGGCTACATTTAATTACCACAGTGATAATATTTTTCAGTTGCCTCCTCTCCACCTTCCACAGGGCTAGCAATGCATCACCTTGAAGAGACAGACACACCAGGGGCTCCTGACCTGCCCTGGGGAATCAGTCTATTTTGTATGAAATCTGTGCAGAAACTTACTCTTCAAACATCCCTCCATCCTGTGTGCTGGCCACTGCTCTCCCTGAGGTGCTTCCTCTGTCAGAGGACAGGCATCTCGGCACTCCTTTCTTACCCCTGCCGTCTCAGAAAGCCCCCGTACCTGCAAATTTTAAGATGTCTCCTCCAAAAATCAACACTTCTGAGAGAAAAAAAAAAAAAAAGAAAAGAAGGTAAAATCAATTGCTGGTTTGTTACTTATTTTTTTTAATTATATAAGTTTCAGGTGTACAGTGTCACTTTTCTGGATGTCTTATTTTAATTCTTATTTTTTGTTGACGTGTAGTCGAGTTACAGTATTAGTGTCAGATATACAGAGAAGTGATTCAGTTATACATACATATATATTTCTCATTTCTTAAAGCTAATAAAAAGAATTCAGCAGATCAAGAGGAACAATTCAGAAAATAGACTTATAATAAAGCTGTCATCTCAGACAAGTCACTTAAACCCATTTAAGTCTGTTTCCTCAATTGTAAAATGAACAGTGAACTAGGTTATGTACGTGCTCTGTTTCTGTGAATGGGAAAAGACAGGAGAGAAGCAGGTGGGATTTCTGATGAGGCCTGAGGACAGCTACCCTACTCCCATGATAGTGGAATGTTCTTTACTGATCAGAGTATGTTATGAGCGGGGGCTTCAGTGAGCATGGGTGAGTGGATGAGTGACAGGACTCCATGAGAACTGAAAATCAGAAAATTGGAAAACTACAACTATGGTCAACCTGGGTTTTGTTTGTCACCAACTTGCATTTAGTTTATTTAGGCTTTATGGCATAAATGGACATTTTTTCCCTCTTATTTTTGCATCATTGCAAATTTGTTGAGCACTGTTCTGCTGAGTGCAATGCAAAAAGGAATTAGATGCAGTTTCTGCTTTTAACGAGGATTAAAATTTTGTGTAGTAGGCGATATTAAGATATTACCAGGGAACTCACAGCCTGATAATAGACTAGACCTAGAATTTACCTTAATAGAGTGGAAAGAATCCTTTTTTCATGGATAGTTTCAAATTGATAATGCAAACAAGATGGTAGGTAGAGGTTGAAAAGGAGACCAAAGTTTTCAGTTGGCAGTTAAGTGCTTCAGAATCCATTATTAGGACACAAATTACTGATATGTTAATTATAAATCACTCATCTATTCATACAATATTCTCTTCTTTTAAAAGTGTTCTCTTAGTGACTACATTTGAATTATACTGATGCTCGCTTTCTTGACTTACTGAATACAACTCAAAGTATTACTATTACAGTTTTATTTTTAATTAAAAAATACTTTATTGGTAAACAATGCTAACTATTATCTGATAATGCAGGGTTGCCACAAATTTTCAATTTGTAAAAACTGCACTATCTGGGAAGCACAATAAAGCAAACTGCAATAAAATGAGGTACACCTGTATATAAAAATATATATAGACTCCCCAGCAGCCCGGGAGACATTACCATACTGAGTGATTCAGCTAGTGGGGAGGGTATAGCTCAAGTGGTAGAGCACATGCTTAGCATGCAGGAGGTCCTGGGTTCAATCCCCGAATTACCTCCCCCCCATAAAAAAATTTTAAAAAATGAAATCAAGTAACTAATAAAAAGAATTGCAACTTTGTTCTTTCATCACATTTCATATCCATTTTTTGTTTGTTTTCCTTTGTTTTTTGCTCTGTTTTTTTTTAACACCTTTATTGTATAATTCCTGTACAGTAAACTACACGTATTTCAGATGTACAATTTGATGAATTTTGATAGATGTATACACCTATGAAACCACCACCACAATCAAGACAGCTAACATTTCCACCTCTCCCCAGGAGGTACAAATTTTGAACTCCTGATTTATCCCTTTCCACCCCCTTTACCGCCTGGTAACCGTAAGCTTCTTTATATTGGTGAGTCTGTTTCTCTTTTGAATTACAGCTCTTTGAAAAGTAGTCTCTGATTCAGTCTTGTAATGAATGCAAAACTAATCCCTCAAATAGTCTGTATTAGGGAGGTTTGATTACCTTCCTTCACTTGTACTGTATTTCCAAAAAGACTGCTGCCATACACATTGCATGGGGAACATGAGTGTTAAGCAGCAGTACTCTATCAGATTATAATGGACAAATACAGAAAAACAGTGAACTGGAATATGCATAAGCCAGAAAGCTCTGGGGACACTTACTCTCCACTATTGCACTTATGTAGTGGTTGAGGATCTCCACCAACTGCTCAGCCCCTCGGTCCATGTACATGGCTGTGCTGAACTTCTCAGTCATTGCAGTAAAACCTGGAACAAATATGCAGCTAGTTTCCGTGGGTGCTTGGAGGAACCAAACAGCTAAGAGACGAGGACCACACTGGCAAGCAGCGGGACTCCACTTTTAAGAACTGGCTGGATTTCTTTTTAATGATCTTTGTGACTGGTCAAGTGTCAGAGATGGGGCCTCTTCTATCTGCGTTTATTATTTTAGGGGTCAAGGAAAGGCACCAGATACCTTTTCCCTCCAAATTTCTCAACTTAGTACAGGGATGACTGCAGTTTCTTTAACTGGGTACAGAACTTCTAGTTCATGGTAATGAAAACACACAAAATTCAAAGACTTCTGAAGAGGTGGCAAGTTTGCTGTCTCCAGAGAGACCGTTTCCTGAGGTCAGTTTTACCTGGGGGGGTGTGGGGCTTGGGAGTGTTGAGTCAGTAAAGTTGGGACAGGGACACTGAAGCCTGAAGTTCTAGGCCTGGGACTCGGGCATCTTAAAGATTTGCCCATGACTGGACATGCTGGGTAAGGGAAGACGAGAGCCAGGTCCACAGGTTATCCCTGCTCCCTCCTGTTTTCTCAGTAGGAACATCTGCGGGAACAGCACAACACCTCAAAAATGCCACCCCCACTCTGCCATCAAGCTCTGCATGTGGTTCCAACGTGAGCCTGTCGTTCACCCACGTTAAACATCCCTTGTGCGCTTGCCTGAAATATCAACAAACATCAAGACGCCATCAAAATAATCCACAGACGGTCGCTCTGGAGAGAAGTCTCCATAGACAATGAGGTCCGGTAAATGCGCTGCTATTTTGACGATGGCTCGGTCCTGTGACGCTTCTCTTCGAGTGTTCATGCTCAAGGCAAATGTTCAGGCTTTTATGGTCACAGCACACAGTCCCCAAATAGACCTTCTAAAAAGCAAAGCTGAGAATGGAGGCAATCTGACTTATATCCAGGCACTCACTTTCCTATTTCTTTTTCTCCATTTGCCTTGTCTCACCTGTGGACTACTTATTTGAGTGACTGAGTGGTGAAAATGGGTGGGCTGTTGAGTTATACTTCAAAAGGGTCAGTTTTCTATACAGAGGAGAACCCCTCGCACTCCAGGCCTCCACCCCTGAACAGCTGTTATATCAATGAGCACCCCTACAAACAGCATGGGGGGGAAGGGGGTAGCTGAACAGGTCCATCCATTTGCACGAAGAGCCTCTCAGGGTGCTAGTGCTGTGGTAGAGGGGCCCACGGCACTAATTCCTCAGACCAGGCCCCTTTTCCTTCTCTCCTCATGTTTCCTCCTTCCCTCCCCCTCTATTGACATCTCATCTTTTCTCTCCTTTTTGAAAATTAAAAAAGTATAAATGTAAATTTATGTGTGAATATTTATGTAAAGGTGAGTAGCAAAGTGGAGTATTATATATAAGTAAGAGAGTAAGGGAATTAGGATCTAGTTCTAAAGAAAGAGAGGGAAAGAATTCAAGTGTGTGTATGTGTGTGTGTGTGTGTGTGTGTGGAAGGCTTTAAACTGTAAGTGGAATGTTGGAATTTTAATTTGTTACGTAGTTCATTTTGAGAAAACTAGGATTTACTAAGGCCTTTAGCTGCTGGAGCTAATGAGACACTCATGCCTGAATGTTGTCAAGACCATGCTCTACCACCCTGAACAGGAGTAGCATCTTGATTATTTTCAGAGCAATCCAAGTACCTGGAATAGGTGACAGAATTAAAAACAAAAAAGGGGGAACTGATACTCACCAACAGGGAGGAACTGGTTAGTAATTTCAACCAGACACAGGTCATGTTGGGGTACATGAGAGAATTAGAAGGAAAAAGTGAGATGATGAACATATCTTAGACTTCAGGGAAGCTTTTTTTTTTTTAAATCAGGGAAAACAGTATATTGGTATAGTTAACAAACTTTAAAATGGATAGAAACTTCTAAAAATGGGCACTAAATATTAGGTTTCATATAACCTTTAAAAGGAAAACCTTGGTAAACTCAAATATTAAGAAGCGAACAAAAGGTAGAAAGAAAAGCATATAACTAAGGTTAAAAAAAAGAGTATCATTAAACCACAGCATATGCCAGGAACAGACAATAGGTATCAAGTACATCCAATAAATAATTTCAGATAGTGAGTTTGATAAGCGGTATATGAACTTCTAAGAAGGATGAATGCCCAGAATGAGCTGAGACGTAGGAAAAATGTTGAAGTTAAGAAAACCTGGAGGGAGTTTTAGACTTTATTGAAAGCAAGGTAATTTAGATGAACAAGGATGAAGCTTGACTATGATGTAATACACAGCTCTTCTTTTGTTTCTACCTTCTCCACTATGGAGAACTGAAAATACGACAAATATTGGTAAGAAAGAATTGAAGTCCGTGCTAAGAAAGTAGTGAAAAAGCCATTTAAATTCAAGTAGCTATCCCCAGATAACCTACATCCACTGAAATATATAGAAAGAACTCACAGATGTGATATCAGTAATCTCAAAAAATAATGGAGAATGAGAAATGGGCTAGAAAACTAGGGACAGGTATATTCTCTTCTGAATTTCAAAAGATGAGCCTACATGTGGATTCCAGAAGACACAGTCTGGTAAACATGATGAATCAGTCTATATAAGCTAGATTTTGCTTCATTAACAAATATCTCCAGCAGGGGGAGGATATAACTCAGTAGTAGAGTGTGCATTAGGTCCCAGGTTCAATCTTAGTACCTCCATTAAAAATAAGTAAATAAAATAAAACTTAATTATCTCCCCCCACAAAGGGAAAAAAAAACCCAAAATAGCTCCAACATCTCAGTGTCTTGAAATAATAAAGGCCTATTTTTGTTCATTTCTTGCTCATGCTACATGTTCATTGTAGGTTGGCTGAGGCCCTACTCCACTGTTGCCTTGACTTTGGGACCCAGGCTGGGATATTCTGGTTGCCAAGGCACTGGGAAAAGGGGGCAGACTCATTCTTTTTTTTTTTTTTTTTTTTTTTTTGTATAAAAAAAAATTTATTTTACAATGTCATATTTTTTAAACTGAAGTATAGGTGATGTACAATATTACATGTTATAGGTATACAATATAGTAATTCATAATTTTTAGAGGTTATACTCCATTTATAGTTATAAAATATTGGCTATATTCCCCATGTTGTACAATACATCCTTGTAGCTTATTTTATACCTGATAGTTTGTACCTCTTAATCCTCCACCTCCATCTTGCCCCTCCCCGTTCTCTCTCCCCACCGGTAACCACTAGTTCCTTCTTTACCTCTGTGAGTCTGTTTCTTCTCTATTATATTCACTAGTTTGCTGTATTTTTTTAGATTCCACATGTAAGTGATATCTTACAGTATTTGTCTTTCTCTGTCTGGAGGGCAGACTCATTCTTAAAGTGTCCTCCCAGAAGTGACATATTTCACTTCCACTCAAATGACATTGGCCGAAGCAAGCTATGGGACACATCTAAGTTTACCTAAGTGGAAAGGTGCAATCCTACCATGTGTGCAGCGGGAGAGAGCTGGAATACTTATTGAGTTATCATACTTGGTAATATGCGAGCTCTTATATGAGTCAAAATGAATTTAGAGCCAAGCACAAACTGGCCTTATTTTCTCTTTTGAAGATTTACTAAACTTTTAAATCAAGGGAATGCTATAGACAAAGTATATCTTGACTTCAATAAGGCATTTGGCCGAACTTCTCACATCTTTGTGGGTAAGATACAAATTATAGAAGTGATGAAAATATAGTTAGCTGGTTAACAATTAGACCTAAAGGATTTGTGTTCTAGTGCCCACTCAGAGGGAAGCCTCCATGGGTGTGCTAGAGGACTCAGATAAAGATATAGTTGGAAGGAGAGCTAATGTACTGAATGATAGAATCAGGATGTTAAAATCTTAATCGACTGAAATAACAATGAAATTTCGGATGAATAAATGCAAAGTGTGCTGTATTTAGAATTTTAACAAAATCAAATGTATAAGCATATGGTGTGAAAAACTAGATTTAACTGCAAACTCAGTGCTAACTTCTAAAAAACTTATTTATTGAAGCATAACGTATGTGCAGAAAAATGCAAAATTCCTAAGTGTATAGCTTGATGAATTATAAAGTGAACAAATCCATGTAGTTTCTACTTATATCAAGAAAGAACATGACCAGCACTACAAAAGCCCCTTTTACATGCCATCTCCCAGTCACTCCCCCATTTCTTCCCAAAGGTAACCTGTCTTCTAATTTCTAACATCAAAGATCACCTTTACCTTATTTTTTAACTTTATGTAAATGGAATCAATATTATATATATTCTTTTCTTTTTTTCTCAAATATTCGTGATGTTCATCCATGTTGTGTGTATATCAAGAATCGTTCATTTGAAGGCGAGGGTATAGCTTAGTGGCAGAGCATGTGCTTAGCATGCATGAGGTTCTGGATTCAATCCCCAGGACCTCCATTAAAAAAAATTCATTTTCAGTGCTGTATAGTATTTCATCACTAGATTATACACAAAGTATTTATCTATTCTACTATTGACCTATGGGTTGTTTCCAGTTTTAGGCTATTAGGAATAATGCTGCTAAGAACATTCTTGCTTGTGTGTGTTGGTGAACATATATATGCATTTCATACATATGCTTGGGCATATATCTTGGAGTGGAATTGCTGGGTCATAGGAGAGATACACACACACACACACACACACACCCAAAATGGTTGTACCAACTTACACCCCACAAGCAAAAATGAGAGGCAGAAACTTCATATCCCACCTAAGACTTGCTATTGTCAGTCTTTTAAAATTTTGGCCATGTTGGTAGGTGAGTGGTAATATAGGTAGTTTTGTTTCCTTGGTGGTATTAAGGAACTTAAGCACTTTTCATATGTTAATTGGCCATTTGGATGCAATGCAAATCTTAAGGTATGTAAACAGTGTTCAAATCTGATCCAGAGTGTTGGGTTTAGCTCTGCTCACTTTATTTGAACTGAAATGTGAAGGTTGTGGAGTAACTAGAAAACATAGGTCCCTGTTCAAAGTCTAATTTTGATCCCTGCATTTAACAAAAGAATTCCCCTACTTTTTGCTTCAGGTAGGGATTTAGTTTAGCTAAGCAAGAAGAAAGTTCACAGAAGGGTTGAAGAGGGAAAGGAAAGTTTCTTTTTTCTTTTTCTTCAGTGGAGGGAGCTAGTTAATCAAATAGGCTGAGCTTAATGTGATTTCTGTAGGAATGGGTGCTCTGAAGAGGCTTCAACAGATGTGCTTGGGCAGATGTGAACAGAGACAGGACTGAGCAGAGGTGAGCAGGGGGAGGCTCTATTTCTCCCTCTCCTGGCCCTGTTCATTGACTATCTTAACTTTTTTCTCCTTGGTTACTGCTTATAACACTGTCAGATTTAGCAAATAAAAATATAGGGCATCTAGTTTAATTTGAATTTTAAATAAATAGTGAATACTTTTTTAGTTTAAATATATTCCAAATATTGCATTTTATCATTTACCAGTCCTTTCAGTCTTGACAGCACCATACCCTCCTCATGTGCACAGGACAGACTGTTTTGCTTTGGTTTTAACACCATGGGAAATGGGTTAGATTTATTTATTTTTTTCCTCCAAAAGGATCAAGTAGGATCGACAGCTGGCAATCACGGGGAGGCAAACTCAAACAATGTGAGGATGAACGTTCCCTAGGAATTAGGAAACCCGTCTTAGGAAGGACTGGCTTTCCTTATGAGAGGTTGTTATGTCTATTGGCTCTGTAAGGTTGCAGAGGTGATTCCTGTCTTTAGTGGAAAGATGACTTAGACGACTGCTAAGATTCCATTGTTTTAAATAAGGTGATTTGAAGATTTGGACAGATTTTTCTAAGTTTATGATTACTAGGCAAGGAAAGTAGATGCATTTGGAGATTAAGATGACAAATGGAGAAGGGAAACTAGAATAACAAAATTGTTCATGGGCTGAAGAGGCAAAGCTATCTAAAATGAAAACCTGGTAGAGCTTTTCTCATGAAGACCCATAAGAAGACAATCGAAATTTTCTGTGTTTGAAGACTTAGTGTTCTGCTTTAAGTTTTGCAGTGTCAGAAAATGGTTAGTGATATGGCACATCCCACACTGTAACTATAATTCATTAAGACTTTTTATGTGAAGCGTTTTACAGGCTTGCTTAATTTAATCCTCAAAACAGCACTGTGGTGTGGGGTAGGCCTCATGCCCATTTTATAAATACAGAAACTGCAGCTTGGATGAATCTGCCTTAGGTTACCCAGATGGAAAGCCCAGGCCTCTGGAATTTAGCAAAGTCCAAGTCCATGTTCTTTCTATTAGACCATGGTACATCCCATGTGTATATATTTTATGACACTTGGGGGATGTTTATGACCTAGAGAAAATACATATTTAATTTCAGAGCACTTTCAATGCATATTGATGATAAAGCCTCATCAATTATTTGGCCAATTCAATCACAGTCAAGAATAGAGCTTGTGGAGAGTGGGCACTAAGAGAGCATCTAGGGATGAGGATACATGACAGAGTGAAAGAGCATGGCCCCAAAGACAGACCAAGACAGACCTTCCTGAGTGAAGGAGAGTGTCTGGCTTTATTCTGCTTAAAGAAAACACCACCGTTTCCCTAAATGAAAACAAAACTAAAGATCAATTATATATATGATTGTTTCTCTAAATATCTTTTTAAGAAACCTCTAATACATTTCAGTTTTCATCCAATTTTTCATCAATATGTAAAATCAGGTTTTACATATATCCAAAGGAGATACTCTGAACTTAAAGGGATGTTATCTGTCAGGAAAGCTTGTCAGACCACTCTAGCCAAGGCAATTTTTCCTCTGAGCCAGCAGGGCACTTACTGTCTATAAACTTACATGCCTTATTATCTATTTAAAAATCCTTGATTATCTATTGATCTGCTCATATTACGTCTTCCTCTGAATTGTAAGCTCCTCTATGTTAGAGTCACGTTCTACATATTTATCTTTGCTTTCTCCACAGCATTTTCCTAGAGCCCCATCCCATGGTAGGCATTTGCTATTTGATGACTGATAAGGTTATCATCTGAGAAGTTGCAGAAGAGAAGTAAATAGATAGTAAGCTAGAAAAATAGGGCATCTAGGATAAATGTGATAACATTTAAGCCTTCAGGCTTCTAACCTCGCTTAAAGGACTGATATACTTAAGTTGAACCTCCATTCCCAGCCCAAGGATTTCCCACTCCTCTCTAAGCTCCCACACCTGTCTTCTTCCCCAAGGGTTGCCCTCATCTTTAGCTCTGCAACCATTCTTCCTACTCAGACTCCTACTGCCACGTACCTCCTTTCTCCAGGGTTGAGGAGGAGCGAGAGCCTAGATCAGGGACTAGCTCTTTCAGGAGCGCAGAAAACAGGAAAGGGGACTGGGTGACATTATTCTGAAGACAGCAAAAGTGCCATGTCTGTCTAGAGCTGAACATAAAATGACAGTTTTGTCTAAAAGCCGTTTTGCTGGCCACACCCTCATCAGAAGCTCATTGTTTCACGGGCACTGACTGCTTCTGATTGGCTGGCACTGCCCTCCCCTCCCCCACCAGCCAGTGGCCTATAGCTGGTACCTGTACTGCTTCAGGTTCTCCTGACTGGATGTTTGGGTCAAGGGTCAGGGAGACTGATTGATCCCAAAGTCATTTTCACAACTCTTTCCCTGACTACGTGGAGGGTGGTTGAAATTAGGCAGTTGTTGGTAGGTGATTATTGTAAAGGCAAGTATCTCCTGAGTAAACACCCAGTTTTGGTCAATAATGATTGTGACTTTTACCAGGACAATGAAATTTACCAGTTATAATACGTATCTTCAGAGATTTCTGTGAGATTAATTTTTGACCCATCCTTTCCTACTGATCAAGTACATACTTCTGATCAAATTCATCCCAAAGATGACTTGCAGTCCAATGTGGCACTGGATCTGTCTCTTCATCCAATGGACACTGGCAAAATGTGTTTTAAGAGGATGGCACATTTTCTAACAGCTTAAATCGAGTTTTGATTTTCTAGCTGTTCTTATGTATATCACAACTACAATTAATATTTGGTGACACATTTGTAAAACCTGAATTTTAAAAAGCTGAGCTGAAAAAACAAGCATTCTCAAGGTCCAGCCCTATAATTAAATTTACTCTGTGTTTCAAAATGTTGTAAAACATAGTTGTCTTAAGGGAGGAAAAAAAGAGAGGCTCATTTAATTATGTTTGCTGAGTAAATTTTCTGGTGCCATGGAAACCAGTCTTAATATTATTGGAATCATAGTTCATATAATTAAACAGACCCCTTAGAGAGAAAGCCAGTCTTAATAAATACCAGTACTTTCTATTTCTATTCCTTTATCTAAAAAAGCTCCAGTAGAAACTGTTTTGCTTTATAGAGAGGAATCTGGGCTTTGAGGTCAATCCTTGTTAAGATTCAACCTTTCACCATCATTTTAACAACTTAAAAAACAATCTGTTTACGATGGAGAAACAACAGTATTGATGTACTTTGAATCAATGTTTCTTTGAAATGAATGCCAAGCCACAAAACAGATTAGGTTAAGAATTTATCTCTTACGGAGCCTTTTCTATCCCTGTTTCTGGCCCACCACCCCAAGCAGCTTGTTTTCTGCTTTAACCTGTGAAAGGCCGTGAGAGTTCCAATAGTTATTACTTCAGAAGATGTGCAAATAGGTTAATATACTATATCCTTTTTGCAGCTAAAACTCCTTTGTCTAAGAAAGTACTTTTCAGGTCTATCTTCAATTAACTTTACCATTTTCTGAAGCTTTCTACCTTTTATTTGACACCCATCATGGACCAGGAGCTGTGTTAAAACATTATCTCAATTATCTTTAGAACAATCCTGTTAAGTAAGTACTATTATTATCCCCATTTTACTCTTGAAAATCCTAAAGCTCAGAAACAAACATTAACAAGGTCTCATAGTTAATATGTGGCAGAGTTGAGCTGAAACACAGGCCTGTCAGACCTGGCATTGAGAAAATTTACCCAATGAAGTGATCAATAAGGATTTGTTAGAAAATTTGATATAGAATTCAGCTCTACTGGACTGATAAAGTGATTTTTACCACTGTGAAGGGTTCTTTTATGGAGTTGAGTAGCTCCATGGATAGGAAGGACTTCTAGTATACAGATTCTACCTTCTAAGTTATTGAGAGCAGTTGTGAAATTGATCACCGGCAGCGAGAGTTTTCAATTGGATACATGTTGGAGTCTTTTATTTTTAAGATTCAATAATGGGATGGATGAAAGTTTTTGGGCAGAAAGGAAGCATGAGACGGTCTGTCAGTGGAGCTTCTGAGAACCAAGAAGACTGTGTGTGACTGCTACATCTAAATGCTACAATGAATCTGACTGACAGTGGGGCTTAGGAGAACCAACATAGGAAAGAACAGGTTTTAATGAAAAGGATGTGAAACACCAACTCAACATATACACTTTAATAAACTTTTTTGCTTATGCCATATTTCATAATGGATGTGCTTCTAAATGCTTAACTCTGAGAAACACATGCACACGTGCTCACATTGGTCTGCAAACTAACTGAACAGTATGGCTTGAAAAGAGAAAGCAATAATAATCTGACCTTTTGGGACTTGTTCACTTTTGCCTGTGTCAAATTCTCTAATCCTTCCTCCTCAAAGACGGACTATGCTGAAGGCATAAAAGATAAAGTGCAAGGTTTTCAATTGCTTAATAATTGCCAAATTTTCATCAGTTGTTGTATATTATTATTCAAAAGTTTCTTTTTGTCACTTCTTCATATTTAGAAATAATTTGTTTTATGATTCCTCTGCCTACATTCCTAAACAGGCCTGGTTTTACTAGGATTTTCAGAAGAAAGCTCAGTACTCCAAACGGGAGTTCAAAGCAAATAGGCTGTGATTATTTCTAGTATGGAGTGATCTATGCCTAGTGTCTCCTCATAATGGGGACAAAGGCCACAAACATTTATAGGAAGCCGACTGAGTTCCCAGGCACTCTGCCGGACACTTTCTTAATTTGCCCATAGTCAGATTACAAGTCACAAGACGTGTGATTCAAATTCAGTTCTGCCCGACTCAAGAGTTTTTCTATCATATTATTTCAGGTATTAGATGTATTTTAAAATTTTACAAATCCTTTCTTACTCTGTAGCTGTAAAAGAATTTCATACAATATCCCGCCCAAAAAATTCTTCACAAGATTTTTCATTTCAAGTTACAATATTTTAAAATAGTTTGAGGTTATGTTGCTAGCCATTTAATCATTTCTTATTCTCTTTAACTCTATTTCCTTTCACTTTTAGCTACTTCATCACCTTTCACCATACAACAGATTATTTAACCTTCCAACTATCTTTTGACTCACTGGAATGTATATGTGTGTGTGTGTATGTATGTATATATACACACACACACACACATTTTGGCTGACAAGAACAGAAGGAGGCAAGTGGTATGTATGAGCAAGTATGATTTATTATGGACAAAGAGTAGAAAAATGTTACTAATATCCATAGATAAATTCCTTAAGTCATATGTGAAGAGGCAGTATTATTAAAAGTTTGCTTTATTTTTTCTGTTGAATCACATACTAGCTCCTAATTACAATTAGATTCGTCTTATGCCTTCCAAACATTAGCACAGTTAGCATCACCTTATCAATAACCGAATAATAAATCAAACTAGGTCCCAGTGGTTATGTCCACATCTAGATTGTCAGGGTGATCAGGAACTCTTATTTGTTTGCATTAGCTTTTAATTCTTGGTTATATCTATAAAGAAAACAGAAAGAAAAATAATCATGAATCACAAAGATAAATTTATAATAAGAAGGGAATGGAAAGCATATTCCTTCCATCCCTTCTTTCTCACTAGTCAAGAAGCTATACAGTTGTAAATACAATCTTCCCAGGGGCTTGTAGGTGGAAACAAGCAGGTGGGAAAGCAACCTAAGGACTTTATTTGCATCTGGCTTCCAACTGCCAGTTAACAACTTAGCTGATACACAGTTTCCCACACATAAATATTATTTTAATGAATATTTTCTTTCTTGAACTATTATAAGAATATGACAAACATGTGGACATATGTGTAAAATTTAGCAAAATGTGGTTGTCTAGAACTTTTTATTTTATACTCACAAAGCATCTTTCCTGAGAATAAAATCAGTTGGGAATGGGATCCTGTCTAATCACTAAAAATAAAATATAATTCTGTAATGCAGGTAGCCTACTGGGTCAGCAGGTTGTAACACTTAAATTTATTGAAGCTAAGAACAGTTTCTTCAATTCTCACTAATTGAAAGAAGAATTAACCACAAAGCCACAGTCTTTCCCTTCTACAATACTCCGGGCCTCATTTACTACTCTTCCTATCTGAAAATAGAGTGGAAAATTGAATAAGCACAAGAAGGAACTTATTCTACGAAGCCTACCATGCCTTCCAGACTGCTCAAAAGGTCCCTGATTTCAAATATTCAATAGTGTTGTCCAGGGATTCCAACATTTATATTTCTAACTAAATCTCCCAATCTGCTATTGTAATGGAAAGGCCAAAAATCCTTTTGTTAAACCATATCTGAATTTCTGATAGTAGAAATGTGGCACTTAGTCTTCTAATAGCTCTACTATCATGAGTTAATATAAGGTTAAAATGAGATGGCAGATGAGAACAGTACTCTGTGAATAAAATCATTTTACAAATTTAAGTTTATACTGATATAAGTAAGCCCTAAAAATGGTTGTAAGGCATACTGTAGAGTGAGTTATATACTGATCCATCCATTATGTGCTAGATTATTATGAAAGGATTACATTATAAAGCTACCAGTAAAGCTAGGAATGGTAAAGATGAATGAAATTAAAATGTATTATACTCTGCAGAACAGAATGCTTTCCGAAAGGAAGGAAAATTATAACTCAGTGTTTTCTATTTATTGAGATAATTCAATTTTTTTAGCCAAAGAAAGTTGTTATTCATGATACTGTTTTGTAATTTAGAAATGTTCTATGATTCAAACAAAGTTAGAGCCTTCATCTAAGATCATTGCAAGTGTTAACCAGTCACTGACAAATAAAATTAACTACTAAATAAATAGTTTAAAAAATTTCCAATGCTCACAGAACCCTTATTTTCCAATGAAAATGGGAGCCCCACTCTAAACATCAAATTACACAGCTATACACTTAACTCCCACTTTATTATATATAATTGAAAGTAAGTGATATAAGGTTCATGTGGAAAATTACCTAATGAGCCATAAACTGTTTTTGTTGTCCTAATAAAAGAGACTTTATGAAAGAGCTGTGCATCAAGATAACATACAGATTTAAAACCTAGGTAACACATTGCTTAACACTTTTAACTTGAACCCCCAGACTTTCTAGAAATGTTAAATTTCTGCTTCAAGCACATCCAGACTTAGCATTACATGTGAATTAAAAACAACAACAACAGTATTGCCAGCTGGGTAGCCTCTGAGGCATATATACATATATATATATTATATATTATACTTATAGTAAGCTTACCTCCAAATACGAAAGAGCTGAGAGGCTCCTGCTGTACCGACAAAGAAATTAACAGCAAACAGACTCCAGTTTTTTGGAATAATTACAAGTGAATATCTTGACCAAATAAACCCTGTTGAAACAAAAAAAAATTTTTTAAACCATAGGTGCACCTGCAATGTCTTATCTGAACATTTAATATTAGAGTAAAATAATTATAACTAAAACTATGACAACATAAAGTAGGATAAAGGACCAAGAAATGCTATACTCTGAGTCTTTAATAAAGTTGCTATAATTCAGTGCTACACATAATTCTCAGTTCTCACGTAGGGAAATTTTATAACCCTCCTCTGCCTTCTCCATCTATAATGCAGTAACTTCCTAGAGATAAATAACAATGTTAATTTCTTTGTGTGTGAGTGTATGTACATATACTTCAAACATTAAACCATTAAATAAATTGGTGTAAAACAAAACAATTGAATGCCCTATACAGAGCACAGAATATAGTCATTTAATTTACCTGTTGCCATCAAAACAGCCGATTGAGCTGTGCTGAGTTTTTCTGCAGGTCTGGCCATGTCAGCCAATCCAGCACACACCAAGCCCTGGAAATACACATTAACATGTAGAAAGAAAAAAAAGCATCTTGAATGTGTAGTAATAGTTCTTAACTTTAAATAAAACAAAAACTATTTCAGAGATTTTCACATGACCGTAGATATGATTTTAGTATCCATGCATTAGGAAAATGTATGTCATGACGAAAAGGTACAATGAATTCAGAAATGCTTTTTGAATTAATTTATATTTTGTTAATCACATTAAGCAGCCTCATATATTTGAAAATCAGGAGTGTGTGTCTATGTGTGCATATACATATATATATACACACACACATATATATATACTTGTTCTACAAATGTATTTGTATTTTTGTTCTAAAGTGATACTTCTTTCACATGAGTTTACATATTCTTTAAACATGTTGGGGACTACTGGTCTGGAAGATGCCTGAAAGGTATTTGTATAAATTCCCCCTTTCATGTTTTTGGTCAGTGTTCTTCTTCTTCTTCTTTTTTTTTTTTTTAAAGTAGAAGTATCAGAAAAGCTCTGTTACAATTCTAGTTTCTTGGTTAGATAATTTTTCTTTAATGTCAAAGTATACATGGTCATTTCTACTGCTATAGTTTAAAGTCTTTTATAGAATCATTCCACTAATACCCTACAATCAGCATCACTCAGAAGTTTAGTAATGAGTCTTTTTTTTTCTTTCCTTTTTGATGGAGGTACTGGGGATTGAAGCCAGGACCTCATGCATGTTAAGCATGCGCTCTACCACTGAGCTATACCCTCCCCCTTGAGTCTTCACTAGAATATGAGTTATGCTACTCTATTGCAGAGATAAGAATATGTAATGATATTTGTTGATGAAAAATTCACACGCAAAATAAGAGAGACTAGTACACAGCTCTAGATGCACGTCACTCAGTCAGCAATTCCTGAGATTCTGCCTTATTTGCTTCACCTCTCCTCTTCCCTTTCTCCTTCTTTCTTTAAGTACTTTAAATCAAATCCTAAATATGTTATTAGAAAACATGTGTTTAAGAAATTTATTTTCAGGTTTTATTGAGTTCCCAAAAGATGCTCTTGCATGAAAAATATAAATCAGCAAAGAGGTTTTTCTCCTAAATAGAACAAATGCATTCTTGTGAATTTATATACAAATTTAAACCAAATCCAAATGGCTTAATAAGATCAGTAGTTCAAGAAAGCGATGACTCTGGTTTAAAAAGGGGCAAATTGGTAAACATAGGAGTGTAAGTAGGGGTAAATTATGATCAACACTACTTTTCTTGTTAACTTTTCCCCACAGTCCCGTGATTTTCTTCTCAAATGCTTCCTAATCATCCCTCCTACATTCTTCTTCCAGGTCCCAAAGCACATTTTCTCTGTTGCATGTTTGTTCTACTTCTGCAGGGTGGAATACTGCCATTATAGAGGGGAAGAAAGGGACTGACTTCTGCCATTATTCTACTGGGCCCACATATTATACTGTGGCTTGTCAAATAGACTCATGATGGCTATAGGTTATGGTGTATTATCTGCTTTCGGAAAGGGCCATGGTTTTATTTATGCTCACAGTCTGTTTTATTTTTCTAGGACATGTTAGTGTTAGGGATTGTTCTCTCCCACAAACGTCTTGAGCTCCTTTTCACATATTTTCTTTCTTTCTTTTTTTAAAACATTTGGACATATCTGCTTTATTATCTTCTCTCTTTATATGTATATATATTTTTCTGACCTGTTTACAAAGAAGTTGTAGATATCATACCCTTTGACCCCCTAATATTTTAGTGTGCAGTAGAGTTCATAGTTAAATTTTGACAGCTGTCCCCAAATGTCCTTTAAAATAGGTTTTTTTCTTGTCCAGAGTACAGTTAGGTCAGGATAATACACTGCATATTTGGTTGCTATGCCTCTTTAATCTGTTTTTTTAAATTAAAGTATAGTTGATTTACAGTATTATATTAGTTTCCCACATTTCTAAAAAATCCCTTTCTATTTCTACACCATTCTAACCTTACGTAAATTATTTTAGAAAATCTTACTGTGAATCTAATCTCTGCCATTAACTAGGTGTGTGACTTTGGTCAAGTTACATAACGCTTTGTCTTAAATTTTTCATGTATAAAATGAGATTATTAATAGCTACCCTTGCAAAAGTGATACATGATTAAATGAGATAATATGCTTTAAAAATATTAGCGCAGTGCCTGGAAAATATCATTATTAACAACAAGAAATAGTAGCTTACATCTTTAGAGCAGGAGAGATAAAGGAATATTATTAGTCTCTTTCTAGAAGTAATCCTTTTTTGCATTACTAGCCTCAAAGGCAGAAGGTCCGTGTTCTCTCTTTATTATGAACTTTATTCAAATAATAGAACTGTAGAGCCAGAGAGTAGTTAGAGTATACCACAAGATTATGTAAAATACTCCCTAACAAAGAAAGTACCAATTATAGATAGATTCACAGTGACTATATTTTGAAGGGGGCAATGGAAGTAACAGCCTAGGCTTTGGAGTCAAATTAGACCTGAGGGTTCAAACCCTGACTCTATCACTTACTAACAACAGTTCTAGTTCTTTGAACCTCAGTACCTTTATTAGGAAAATGGTGATAACATTCATATCTCAGACTTTTTTCTGATAAAGATTAAATATGAGATAATAAATTAAATAACCTAATACAAACAGTTTGGCATCAAGTAGATTCAAGTTAGCTCTCTTTCCAACAATTAAAAACTGGTTTTCAAATATGTGAACCCCAGGTTTGTGATTCTTTCTGGCATCTGGTTATTTCTACTGGGTGGAGTAAATACTCATCAGATAGAATAAAACACTTATTCCTTCTTTCATTCCAATATTTTCTCCTTTACTAAAAAAAAAAAAAAAGTCGTATGACACCTTTAGAGGAGTGTTAAAAAAAATACCACTACGGAATATTCCAATTCCAAAATGCTTAGAGATGGCAAGGTCCTCAAAATTTTAAACTGTGAATTAGACTATGTAAATAGTTCCAGCTGGAAAAGCAAGTAGATAGGTATTAAAAATCTGCATAGATAATCTTGAAATAGTTTGACTTATTCCTAAGGAGAAGAGAACATAGAATTAGCTACAACAAATTGTATATTGTTTAAGAGTTAAATATAATCCAGTCTGTGGAAAAAGATTGTGAACAAAAAGAAAAGAAGCTCTCTTAACTGACTTTCACGTAATAGTTTCCCCAGGTTAGTCAATGATCTCCATTCCTTCTGTAAACAAGCTAACATGTCATGGCTAGTGGGCTATTTATTCTGTGTTGCACACATGTATTTTTGCTCCTATCAGTTGAGTTATATTTTTACCAAGTCACTGTGTTTGTCCTCAAACCTGTTTATGCTAACTTTACTTGTTAATGTAATTTACCTAACTAAATGAACTATTAGGCAAACAGGTGAAATACAAAAAGAGGGTTGTTATTTCTATGAAAACTAAAGTGACTACTTGGGAGGACTGAATAAAGGCAAGTTTTAAAACTTGCTGTCAAATTTGATGTAAACAAGACAGAAATAAAAAGATTGGAGAGGGGGAGCCATAAAAATCTTAGCAGGTTTCTATTTTCATACTATTATGAAAGTGTCTACAGACTTGCTCTGCTTTAAAGAAAACTAAACCAAAATTATATAGGATGCACTATGATATAATTCATTCATCCAAGAGAGAAATGTGGAACTCAAAATCAGTGGATCTATACACAAACAAAAGCTTTGGCCTTATAGTAGATAGCAGACAAATGAATATATATTTATATTCTTTAAGTTAAAACATTCAAGGGTATGTAGTATTGTTTTGTAGAATTATCCATGTTGGTCTTTATGATTAATTATTTGATTTCAACGGAAGTAGCTAACCAGGATTCTACCACAATTAAACATCTGAAGAACTCTAGTCTAAAATTCTTAATGTGGAACTTAACGTGGCTGGCAGCAGCAACTGTTAAGTGTCAGGTATAGACTACCATAGATTATTTATTATCAAATGCTCTGGGAAAGGAAAGTATATTAACATGTACATAAAAAAATTTCTAACAAGAGAAGTCTCCCTATCAGAGAACAAGACAGAGAAGTTTCTACTGCTGTGCTGTCATCAGGAGATTATGTATGATTTCAACATGAACTTAAAATAGATTTTTTAAAGAGACGGTCGAGAAAGCACTTATGAGTATATAATACCATCAATGTTTCAAAACACTCATGGACCAGATCAAAGAAACAAAGCTATTGGCAAAATTAATAAACCTCTAAATTGTGGGACCTCCAAATTTACTGCAAATACATTAAATCATTCTTACTCTTTTCATAATGGTGCTAGAAACAATACTTCAGCAATCAATTCCACTTCATAGCTATAGAATTTTAAGTATTGGTAAAGAAAGAAGATGAAGGAAATAGTAATATATCTTTTATAGTATTTTAAAAAATCACTATTTTTGAATGCTTAGAGTGTGAGCAGAATCATTAAAGATGATATGTTGAAACTTCTTTTTTAAACTGGTGGGATCTTTTCTCAATATATAACTCTAAAAAGAGAACTGCTCCCTAGTTCTCTGTAAAATATGGCTCCCAACCACTAATTTACTCTAATCTTGTCATTTTATAGTTGAGACAAAAGGGCAGAAATTGAACTTGCCTCAGGTCATAAAATTGAGGGACAGCTAATTCCAGCTCTAACATTCTCAAGTACTTGGATTTATAACTGAGTTTCTGAATTCTTCTAACGACTTAAAACAATACATGTAAGAGAATTAAAATGGCCTACAACCCAGGAACAAAAACCAACTTGATTAAAAAAATGGGCAAAGGGCTTAAATAGATATTTCTCCAAAGAAGATGTAAAAATGGTCAATAAGCACATGAAAAGATGTTCAGCATAACTAATCATATTAGTGAAATGCACATCAAAACTACAGGGGGACACCACTTCACACCCATTAGGATGTCTATCGTAAAACAACAATAACAACAAAAGTAACAAGTGTTGGCAGGGATGTGGAGAAATTGGAACCCTTGTGAATTGCTGGTGGGAATGTAAAACAGTGCCACTGCTGTGGAATATAGTACAGCAGTTCATCAGAAGATTAAATATGGAATTACCACATGATCCAACAATTCCACTCGTAGGTATAGACCCAAAAGAACTGAAAGCAGGGTCTGGAACAGATATTGCATACCACTGTTCATAGCAACACTGTTAACAATAGCCAAAAGGTGAAGCAACCCAAGTGTCCATCAAAAGATGACTGGATAAACAAAATGTGATATATACATACAGCAAAATATTATTCAGACTTAAAAAGGACAGAAATTCTGACATATACTACAACATGGATGAACCTTGAGGATGTTATGCGAAGTGAAATTAGCCAGACATAAAAGGGCACATATTGTATGATTCCACTTACATAGGGTAACTAGAGTAGTCAAATTCATAGAGACAGAAAGCAGAATGGTGGTTGCCAGGGGCAGGGGGGAGGGAGTAATGAGGAGCTATTGTTTAATGGGTTCAGAGTTTTAGTTTTGCAAGATAGAAAGAGTTCTACAAATTGGTTGCACAGTGGTGTGAACGTATTCAAAAACTACAACAAATGGTTAAGATGGTAAATTTTATTACAACCGAAAAAAAAAAAAAAACCCTCCCAAAAAAGCCTGCAGACCAGTAGTTTTTAAACTTTAGAAGGCATCAGAATCACCTGGAGGGTTTATTAAAATACAAATTACTAGGCTCCATCCCCAGTTTCAGATTTAGTAAATCTGTGATGGGGCCTGAAAATCTGCATTTCTAACTTGTTCCTTCCTGGGTGATGCTAGTGCTGCAGGTCTCAGGATGACATTCTGAGAAGCACTGCGTTAAGCCAACACTGGCCCTTCCAACATAAAATCAGTGATTTGTTACTAACAGCCACCACAATTATTTCTTTTCAGCTTAGTGAGAACTTTAGGAACGGAAGCTGGCATTTGGTAAAAGCACTGGTCTTGGGGTTAGAAACCCTAGATTCTACCATTTACTAAATGTTTATGTATACCCTTGGATAAATGCTTCTACTTTTTGAGACTAACTTTCTTTGCCTCTATTTTAGTGTTAACTAAGTTCTTATACTAAATTGATAATAAAAGTCAATTTAGGGGGTTCTAATTAGTTTAATGTTTTACATAGTCACAAAATTTTAGAATGAAGTTTCATGGTCCTAGGGCCCACAATTACAAGCTTTTTGATAACAAATAAGTTCCCAAAAGGTTTCTTATGTACAGAGTTCATAAAAACTAAAGTAGGCAATGTGCTTTATGCAGTGAAAATGATACATCTGAGAGCATTTGTATGAAATTATTTCAAGGCATACTGTGAACATTTGAAAGTACGTCGATCAAATTAATAAGCTCCTTTTAAAGAATACCAATTTAAGCAGCTTCTGCAAAAACTCAAGACTTACCCATTTCATAATTGGAGCCCAGAAAAATACTGTTTTGGGACCTGAAGAAAAAAAAAAAGAAAAATTCAGCAATAAACCAACTATTTTCTACATGCCTTTTAATAATCATTACCACATTTCAAAAACCTTGAGATTTATCAATCTATTTGTAATAACTTTTACTATGCTTTCTGCATACTTTGTATTTAATATTTAGAAAGTCACCACAGTATCAATCTTTCCTACAAGTCGTTTTGATCTCCCTGCCAATTATTTGTATTTTTGCGACCTATTAAATTAGCTAAAGTATAATGGAGATGGCTTTGGAACCATTCTCAGTGCTTTGCCTTGAATGTGGAACATATTGTTACTTCACATTCGGATAATCTTCAGGTTGGAGCAATTACAAATTATCGAATTTTTGTATACAAGGCTCAGAGGATATTTATATATTCAGTAATTCTATTAATATTTATTATAGATGACATGTCACCATATATATTCTAGTAAAAGTTCTTGTAAAAATTCTGTACATTCTAGTACAAAATTCATAAACCTAATTTTAAGGGTCACATCAGAAAAGGGAAGAACTAGATTTGTAAGTTCCTTAAATAGTAGGGTCGTTGTTTTAGTTATCCTGGTACCCATCTGCCTTGTGCAAAACGTTAAATAAATGTTTGTAGCATTGAAATCAATTCTGGTTTCTTAGATAACCTAGAATTTGAGAAGCATGATGTTTCAGAGCTGGAAGGAAACTCAGAGATGATCTAATCCAAATTCTTCATTTTACCAATAAGGCTCAGAGAAGTTCCAAGACCTACCCAAGTCATGCAGCTAGTAAGCAGCAGAACGGTGACTGACTGGAACATAAAAGTCTTTTGACTCTTAAACTAGTGCTCTTTAACCACATAACATAACTCTGCCCACTTTTAACTCTTCCAAATCATATGTCCAGGGGATACAGTGACAGGAAAGAAACAGATTTTGTCTATGGTAAGTTAAAAACTAAATCCAATACATATCAGAGCACTTAGTATGGTGTGTATGCTCTCAACACACTAAATCATCAAAATACATTTACTTCTTAACACAAAAATTAACCAATTTCATGTAAGACAACAGTGATTTTTAAGCAAATTCAAAATTTAAAAAATCCTATTATATTTGTGATTATGATTTCTGCCTTAATCCACTTTACTTTGTAAGAATAAATTATTTATTTTTATGGATCACAAAAATCACATCTAAAATGGCAAAATCACCCAAACATAACATATTATTTCTCTTCATCTGCTCCCAGTAATATTTCTCAAGAGCACCAGCAGGTAAAGATTCATTTATCCGTTTTCCCTTCTAGTACAAGAGGGAAAATCACTGTCATTAATACTAAAGAAATGTTTCTGTTCACATATGCATAAGTAACATTTAAAAGTTAAAACTGACTTAAACCTATTACTTAGAAACAAAACAAGAGAAAGATAGTGAAGTTGAAAAACCAGGGAGTGAGTTAAGATCCAGTGTGGTTCTCAGCTTAATTGTTGCAGGGAAGACCATTCATTTGTTTACCTATAATAATTACTGCACGCTTTACAGTTTGTCAGGCACTGGGGATATTTTGGTAAATAAAATACACTGCTGGCTTCTAATGACCTAAGCACAGGAAGGTTGTTTAAGTAAAATCATATCTGGAAGCTATATAAAAACATTTTAAGGAATCTTAACTCTCGAGTGCTTTTATCAAAGCTGCTCCAGTTTCACATGTAGGTAACACCACCACCACAAAGTGAAAACGAATCCAGTGGTAACACTCCTTTTTGGGGTGCATTTTGGCTGAACTAACATCAAAAGTAGTTGGTTAATCCTAACAATAAGGAGAGAAATTTGAAAAATGTAAAAAAAAAAAAAAAAAAAAGTAAAAATGGCATCTTCTCCCTCTAGCTTTTTCCTTACCGAGTAGTTCTAGGCAGGCGTCACACAGCTAGTGTTAACTATGGCTCACTTTTAGCATCATTAAGTGATGGCAATGTTACACATTTAGGACTATCCCCACTCTTTAACATAGTCCTTGGTATTTTTTTACCCCTCTCAAACGAATCCATATTGTTCTTATAGCTAAACTCATTAATTCAATGCGATTTTAAAACAGTGGGATTTAAGAATCTATCAGCATGTACCACTAATAATATTCTACTGTAGTTAGTTGTATTATCTGCTTACCTATCAAAAGTATAACTTCCTTGAGGCTTGTACCCCTATCACCTAGTAGATGCTGAATAAAAAGAAGAGTTAGTGTATATAAACATCGAATCACCATGTTGTATACCTGAAACTAATATAATACTGTATGACAACTAGTATTTAAAAAAAAGGAGAAAAAGTTAGCTAGCACAGATGGAAGCAGTTTATATTAACTGGAATTTAGACTCTAATGTATAAGTATGTACCCACATGTAAATAGAAAACATATGTGTGTGTGTGTGTGTTATACTTATGCAAACAACTGAAAAATTCTTTAAAATCATAAGTTGTTTTTATCAGCCTCATACTTACATATTGATAAGTCTGGCTTATACATTAGAATTTTTAAATAACTTTACTGATTTCCTAGAACATTTAAACCTAATCCTAAAATCCTTCTGCAATCTGTCTTATTTTCTTTTCAAGAGCTGGATACCATCTTTAGACTAATAATCTTGAAACGGTAGAATGTAATGGCACAGGCTCTGTCTTTTCTTGTGGCCAAAACAATTACAACACTAAGCTTCATTTTCTCACATATATGCAAGAGCTAGTCATTTTCATGTTTTACCATGTACCTTCAAGTTTTCCGTATTTTAAGTTGCAGAGCAAATCTGGAGATAATGCTGAAAGGGATGCTGGGAGAATTAAATCTATTGAGGAATTCAAAATTTTGGTGTTCTTATAACTGAGTGCAAATCTATCTATATTTAATTTCTGGGACTTTTTATCCAA
This sequence comes from Camelus ferus, assembly GCF_009834535.1. Lineage (NCBI taxonomy): Eukaryota > Metazoa > Chordata > Mammalia > Artiodactyla > Camelidae > Camelus > Camelus ferus. The sequence continues at coordinate 13,293,170 of NC_045716.1, read as the reverse complement.
GTCCCTAAACTTTGTACTGTTCTGATAGCAGCCACCATTACACCTAGAACTCTAGCCACATAATGATTCTGTCTTCCCAATATTTGAACAAGATATGGAAACAATTTTCTTTCTTTGTTTAAGATTAGGTTGGGATTTCTAATAAAGAATAACAAATAATAAAAAATGTTTAATAAGGAACTAAAGAAATAGATAACATGAAGACATTGAGTTTCAGAATAAAATTTCTAATCCTAATTTAATGAAATTTTAGCTCAGGTCACTGGTTCTCAACTAGGGGTGAATTTTGTCCCCCAGGGGACACTTAGCAATGATTAGAGACATTTTTAGTTGTCACAACTGTAGTGGTGGTGCTGTTGTTACCCACACCTACTAGGTAGAGGCCAGGCATGCTGTTAAACATCCTACCATGCAAAGGACAGTCCCTCACAACAAACAATCATCCAGCCCCCAAAATGTCAGCACTGCAGGATTAAGAAACCCTGGCTTAGGTGGACAAACTAGGCAAACATGCAGCTAGTTTCAAGCTGTTTTATGGCTCTAAACCTTACTTTGTAACTGTCCCCTCCCAACAGTCTGCCTTGTCTTCATCTGGCTAACTCCTACTATCTTTCAAAAACTCATTGTGTGTTTCATCTCCTCAAAGAAGCCTTCTTTGACATCTCCGGGTTAGATTAAATGCTCCTTGTCTGAACTCCCAAAGCAGACTGTCTATTCTATTGTTTTCTGCACTTAACAAAATGATCTATTTGTGTATCTGTCATTTTAATCAGACAAGGTGTTGAAGACAAGGCCTGTTTCTTAGTTTTCCTTGACAAATAATATTTTTGAACAGAATTGAATTGGATTAACCATATCCAGGAGAGGTACTAATCAGAGATATTTAAACTTTAGGTCTGACCCAGATTTGCCTTGACACTGCTTCACCCTCAAGGCTAGAATTTCTATTTACCCTTCTCCAGGGACATCAGGTTCCCTTTACATCAGGGCTGTACTAGACTTTCACTTATTAGTTACTCTACTCTTAAACTGTGGCACTCCCCTTTTGGGCTCCTGAAAATTCTTCCCATGAGTCTGATGCCATAATGCACTGATCTATAAGCCAATCTTTCCAAACTCTTCTGGTTATTTTATTTAGCTTGAGTTTCTGAGATTCCTATCATCACATTCTTTGTCATATCTTGGGGTCATATGCAGTATCAGTTACTAAGTTTATTTTTTTATCCCTGCATGAAGCTTGGCTTCATCACTCAAGGGTAAGTTGACACATAGTTTTAGTCTCTGGCTTTGAACTCCTGAGTGGATTCTTCTCTTTCTATTTCAGAAATGATGCTTCCTCTTCTACCATTCCAAAACCTGTTTCCTGAGCAATGCTTCTAGGTTCTGGTTTCTTTACAAGCTTAAATAGTTGATCCTTCAGGGTTAATGAACAGTCAAGCTTTTCAGTAGATTTGCCTGGTAACTAATTTACTCAACTGCCTTCAGCTAGGTGATAGTTTTAAAATATTAACTGCCCTTTCCCAACGCAACCGAACCAAACAAAAACTTTCAAACATGAACTATGGTTGCTAGAATGCGGGCCAAGAGAGTTATAAATATTTTAGTTAATGAATAATTTTAAACCATAAAACAAAGCCTAAATTAGTTTAACAACTGCTAAGTGCTGAATTTAAAAATATCAGTAGCACATATATATTAATAAGACATTCTAAATTTCTAGTTTTTCTGGGATATCAGAGGATGCTGATAAATGACAAAAATAATTAGAGTTGGATATCTATATATGAAAACAAGTAGTGGTTTCTTCATTGTTAAAAAAAGGATAAAATAGCTAGTAATACCCATGATCATGCAAAGATTAACAAAAAATTTTAAGGAAAACTTAATTGACTCTTCAAGTTTATCTTAGCTAATCACTTTCTACCTTAAAAGTAAGTCAAACAAATGTAGACGTGTATGAATTTAGGTACAGAGGCTATCTTCCTGAAAACAGCAATCAATCAATAATGGAAATGATGATGAGGAAACATTCCAACTTATTTTGACATTTCTAAAAGAAAGTGTTGACAAAACAAGGTATTTGACAATAGGTATCACTCCAACATGGAGAATACAATGTCAAGTTGTGTTTTGAGACCTGGGAAAAACAGGTTTATGTTCTACAATGACAAAGCTATTCTCACTGGAGGAAGTAAAAACATGAAGTCATTAAATCATCATAATACCTGAAGTGACTATAACACCTTAAAATCAAGATAAGCATAAATATAGAGTATTTAGCTAACATACATTATGATGAATAAAAAAACTTGATTAGGCAGAAATTGAGTTGTTGAAAACATACTTAATAAAAATCACCTCTTAAGAAATTTAATTTCAAGTCCAAGATGAGGGAAATGCATCCCCATCAGATATAAATGTACCATCTTTTAGACAAAGAATAACTAAGAACACAGTTTCATTTTGTTTCTTAGAAGTCCACTCTCGAAAGTTGAGAAAGGCCTCAAATGCTGACTATTTAAGACTACGATCTATACTGTAGAACAAATTTATGGCTACCAAAGGGAAGAGAAAAGGGGGAGGAACAAATAAGGAATATGGAATTTACACATACAAAGTACTATACATAAAATAGATAAGCAACAAGGATTTATTATAAAACTATGAACGATTTTCAAGCATAACAAAAAATACAAAGAATAATTTTCTTTTGTGTCTGATTTTTAAAGTGAAACTGATGTTTTTTAAAGTTCAAACTTTCATGGAAGAATTTGAAAAATTCTGCAAGGGAACATCACAAGCAAATATGTAAGAGACACACATTTTCAAACAAATTAACAAGTCTAGTCACCTTGATGAACTTTGACAAACATATTGATAAGATAATGACATAAATTTACTTCCTAATTTCCTTATCTGAGAGGAGTTATTGTTAATGAAATATTTCATAAATTCTTCCCAGAAAGTACGTCATTTACTGTATGTATGTTTCTCTCCCTAGGGAAAGACTTCCTTCTTGGAACAGAATAACTTCTACATAAATGCAAATATGTACACATACAAATATTGAACTGAGGTGCTCACTGTATCTCAATGGAAAAAATAAAATTCTTACTGAATACTTTCCACTACCCCTCTTATCCCTTTCATACCATTTCTTTATGGTTTGTTACTTCTCAACATCCCTCAACTTTCCTCTAAAATGCCTTATATCAAGCAAGTCCACCTGTTTGCTATCATGTAACCAACTACTTACAAATCCTTAGAACTTGTAAAGGTTACTCTTTGACACAGATATTGACTGTCAAAAAGTACTCATTTTTATTTGTAAAGGTAGTTCTGATTTCACACTAAAAACATTATGGGGCTACCGTTTTAGAGCCATATCATCTTTGTATCTTCTCTAAGGCCTTGGAAGGAGCTCACTCAAATTATTTTAAGTTTAGTTAACACTCATTACCTCACCTAGTTAGAAATTGTTTTTCCTGTCATGAGAGCTTTTAAGATATACTCTCTTAGCAGCTTTCAAATATAAAATACATGTTTTTAACTATAGTTATCATGCTGTACATTACATGCCCCAAATTTATTTGTCTTGTAACTGCAAGTTCGTACTTTTCGACCACCTTCTAGGATAGTTTTTAAACTCTTTAGAGCTGTGGCCTCTTACTTTTGAACACACTGCCCCATCAGAAAAAAAATTTGAGCATACATCCCCTATATATGTAGTTTATATATATATGTATATCTATATATATAGATGTATAGATGTTGACTCCATGGAATTCAGTTGTGTACACATTTTCCTTGATTTACGATGGGGTTACATCCCGATAAACCACTGAAGGTTGCAAGTATCATAAATTGAAAATTTATTTAATATACCTAACCTACTGAAATATCAGAGCTCAGCCTAGCTTACCTTTAACACACTCAGAACATTTACATTAGCCTACATCATCTAATACAAAGCTTATTTTATAAGAAACTGTTGAACATCATATAATTTACTGAATACTGTACTGAAAGTGAAAAACATAATGGCTATATGGATGCAGAATGGCAGTAGGTTATCAGTTGTTCACCCACTTGATTGCACAGTTGACTGGGAGTTGTGGCCTGTTGCCACTGCCTAGCATCCTGGGAGCAATGTCCCACATATCAATGGCCCAGGAAAAAATCAAACACTTTTACAGTTATGAGGTGGTGTGAGGAATGACGTATCTTATGAGAATTGAACTTGCTAGGACACATATTTGGCTAGAACTGTATTCTTACTCTACAGAAGTAGGTCATTATGTGCCAGAGAAAATATGTAGATAAATGGATGATGAAGGTCACAGGTCTATATATATAATGCAATACTCTAATATATATTTATATGAAGACATATTCTGTCTTCTCACCTGTCTAGACATACTTGTCAATGATAAAATTAAATCTCAAAAATTTAGAATCTATCTTTGCATATTATTGTAAAAACCTCCATTATATGCATCTAGTCTAATGTTTAAAATGATTCAGTAACATACTATTACGTAAAACAGTATGCAAAAACCTTGACTATTCACTCTGATAACTCTTGGAATAATAATCAGTGTTTCACCAGATTTATTCAATGCTAAGGAATCAACAGTTACATTTTTCCTGTTTCTTCACTTCTACATTGGTGTGCCTACAACTTTTTAATCACAACTAATTTTGCAGTGATAGGTATTCTAACTGCATTTTGGTGAAAACCTTAGATGGGAGGAAACTAACACTAACATGTGTTGAGTGTCTAAGGCGCAGCTACTGCTACATATTTTACAGACATTATATTACTTAATTTTCACAATAACCCTTAAATGGTGATAATTATTATCCCCATTTTATAGATTAAAGCTTAGGGTATTTAAAGTCAAGGTCACACAGCCAAGATTCAAATCCAGGTTAGTCTGGCTTCAAAGCCTATGCTCCCTCCACTACACTGAACAAAGGGTTATAATAACTGAGAGTCCAAGAGTATCCAGATAAAATGCACGGTCTACAAATCAATCTACAAGCCAAAGATAACTCCACTTCATTCTGAAAGTTGAATAAAGTATTACAAATAATAATTATAAGTAGTTAAAGCAAAGGCTGTGGAAAAGATCACAGTAAAATTACTCTCCAATTCTCTTTTAAAGTGGTTTAAAATTGCTCTTCCTCTACCCTGCCTTTATCCTATAGCCCAAACACAAAGCTTAAGAGGGTAGGGTTGACTCCACAGATTTCAGTTGTCTGAAAGCCCATATTATTACAGAAGCATTGCCTAACCCTCCCTCCTGAGAAATCTCTGCCACGAAACACAGCACAATTCCAAAAAACCGTGTGATAAAAAATTAAAAGGCAACTAAACTAAACTTCTTCATAGAAAATCTCTCCTTAAAGATCAATTTTATCATGGGTATGATAATACAATAAATAATATTATACTAAAGTATAATTCAAAAATACAGTTCATTAAATATCAAACTCGAAATCAGATTTATTAACCATCTCAGACTCCCAAGAGCTGCTTCACAGTCAGATATGGAGGGAAATGGACAACCTTCCTAATGACACCAACTGCAGAGATAGATTTAACTATGTAGGAAAAAAGGGACACTTAGGGGCTTGCACTTCAATCTTTCCATTCATAAGAAAACTTCTCCTTTGCTAAGTCTTAGGCTTAAAACTGACTTCTGAATATATCGGTTTTAGTTCCTAGTCAAGTAAGTATTATCACTAACCATTTTATAGAAAAGGTAACAGAATTCTAGACCTTGAATAAAGAGTTGGAGGAACTGGGATCATCCAGTTTCTTTTAGAATTATTTTTTTCAACCACACGAACATTGTTCTCCAATAGATTCAAGAGAGCTAACATTTACTGGGCATCTATGAAGAATCAAACACATATGTTATCTTTTACTCTTACATGGATCACATTTTACAGAAACTAAGATCTAGGATTTCACCCAAGGTCACAACTACAGAAAGCGGCAGAGCAGAATTAAATCCAGGTCTGTACACACAGAAAGGTCCAGGGAGAGTTTAGTTAGTAGTAATTTCATAAATCAGTAAAGACTAAAACAAACTAGACCCATGGGACGAGGAATGACACTGACTCAGAAACTCGGTAACGCATCTGCAGGCCTGTCAGCTGGAGCTGAAGGAAGTATGACCTTTACTCCAAACCCTCCGGTGCGGTAAGACAGCTCTGCTCTGCATGGGTCAATATACAACTACTCACGGAGGGAAAGAGGAGAGAATGAGGTTTCGTGGTGGCCCAGGCCCTTTCGTGGTCGCAAAAATGGAGAAGGGTCAAACCCTGAGGCACGGTCCGGGTCTGAGTGGTGCCTAAGGCATGGGGCGCAACAAAGTCGCAAAGGGGGCTGATTTGAAAATTCCGAGTTTATGATAGATGTTGGAAAAGAAAAAGCGAAAAGCAGGGAGGATGGGAAGGTACAAGGATTCACTTGAAGGTAAGGGGTTGGGGCTGTGGGTGATGTCTCCAGCGGCAGAGTTGTCAGTGGGCCTCTAAACGTCTGCTTTAGAGGGACAGGGGGGGAAGGTCTCGGTGGGAGCCACTCTGGGTTCATTACCTGCCGGGTGGTTGTACAACGGCCTCAACTTCTCAGGCAGCAGGAGCTCCACTCTGTCGAGGACCCGGTGGTAGGTGGCCCGCAGGCCCCGGGCGCCGGCGGCTGACATTTCTGCCGCCTGACCGTGAGCAGCCGGGTGGGAGAGTGGCCGCGTGCTCGTCCCTGGCTGATAATGAAGGGCAACTCCTCACCTTCCTCGGACACAACGCCTCACGTCCTCCTCTCCCCCAGGGTGCCCTTCCTGTGGCTCAGGCTGCCCCCCAGTACACCACCCCAGGGCCCGCGACCAGAGAAGGTTGAGGGGGCGGAGACTCTGCGTTGGCCCGCCCCGGGCCCGCCTCCTGACCTCCCGCTGCCGAGACTGGAGGAGGAGTCATGGAAACAGGTGCCAAAAGGATTGCCTCACCAAATCTACCCAGCGTCCTCTCGGCAGTGCGCTTGCGCAACCGGAGCTGCCCACGGTGATTGGCCCGCCCAGGGGCGCGGGCGGGGTCCAGCGCAAGCCTCCAATTTCTCTTTCCTGCCCTGGAGGCCATATTGAAGAAGGGAAAGTGAAGCGGCACCGGCTCTAATCCCATTTCACTTTGATTAAGGAGGCCCCTAGTTAAAATGGGCTTTTCGGGCCTTCCGTTTCCCGACTAAAGATGACGTCGCATAACTATCTTGCTTCCTTTGGAATGAGACTCGTGAGCCAGAGACTTCCGATCTTAGCAGCTTCTTTTTCTAATCCTCATTTATCCATAGAATATTAAGGATTTGGCTAGACTGGTCCGAACTCACTTTTCCAGGGTAAGGGCAGCCATGGCGCACAGCGGCTTCAGGCCCCAGGGTGGTCGTCTTCTCGCGAGATAGGCTTGGAAGGGAGGGTGTCGAGAACGAGGAGAGGGAGGAGTCGAGGCCACCTCCGCCTCCTCCTGTTGGAGGGGGGCCGAGGGAGGGGACTGTTGCTGATAACTGGATGTTCTGGGTAGTCTGAGGAGGAGAGTATGAAGCGAGCTCCGGCCCGGGTGCGGCCGGGCTTCGGGGGCGAAGGCGCTGCCGCCGCCGCCGCCGCCGCCATCTAACTGGCTGCGCCTGCGAGGCCCAGCGCGCGGATGGTGCCGGTGCGGCTCGGGTGTTGATTCGCGTGTTCCCTCCCCCTTCTCCCCTCCCCCACGCGGTGGTCTCCCCTTCTCCCCCGGCCCGGCAGAGCCATGTCTCGGGGTGGCTCCTGCCCACACCTGTTGTGGGACGTGAGGAAAAGGTCCCTCGGGCTGGAGGACCCGTCCCGGCTGCGGAGCCGCTACCTGGGTGAGCGGGGGCCCCGGGGCGGAGGCGCTGAGGTCGCCGCCCAGAGGTGGGGGAGGGGGCCGCGCCGAGGGGGCTGTTGATGGTGGGACAGCGCCCGGAGAGGGGCGCCCAGGAGACTCTGGGGTGCTGGGTAGACCTCGGCCGACGGACCCCGCCCCCGTGTCCTCCCACGGCCAAAACCCTGTTTGCCTGCTGCCTGCCTGCCAGCCGCCGCCCTTGATGGGGTTTCCTCGGGGGGCCGGACCGGGGGCGGTCGGTACTGGCCAGGAAAGGTTTTGGGGTCGCTTTTGGAGTGGGACTCAGGCAGAGACTTGTCGATCCTCCCGGAGCTGCCGCGTTTGGAGCAAAAGTTGGCGCTTTCGCTCTTCGACGCTCTCCCCGCTCAGGCGAAGGACCTAAGTTTGTGTTGACTGCCCCTCCTCTTAAGTCGCCCAAGGGTTTAGGCGGCGGCGGCGACGCGTTGACCACCCTCGGGGACTTCATGCTCCCAACAGACTCGGTGTAAACTGTTCTGCGGCTCCGAGCCAGAGCCTCGGAGTGATAGCTGAGCTCTCCCCACCCCCGCGCGCTCTCCCAGTTGGACTCTGCTGTTCAGTCGTTTTGACCGCTTTAAGGAGGTGTAGGGTTTCACGTTCCCATTCCTACCCCTGTGAAACGCACTTGGCATTTACTGTTTCTTAGTTAAGCTTTCTAAAAACAACCTTCGGTACTTGAGGGAACAGTATTCCACTTTTTTCGTTTTGGATAAAGTGGATTTGTGAGGATTCTGGGTCACGCCTGAGCCAGTATCTTAAAGTGGATAGATTTCCTAAGGATTTTTGTTTGTTTCTTTGTCTTTTCATTACTCTTTATTCTTTTTTTTTTTTCAACTTTGAAGATAAGACGTCATAAGTTTTTTTTTTCTTTCCAGTTTTGTCACTTTTTGCTAAATATTTGTTAATGTCATTTGGTTTTGACTTAAAATCAATAAAAATGAAGTCTGGTTACACCTACCAGTTCTGGTGTGTGAATTATTTGAGAGAAATTAGCATTTTTTCCCCTTTACTCTTGTTTTTTGGTGTCTCAGTGACATTCTCCTTGTAAAAAAATAATGAAGCAAAAATCCTTGTGATTCCTCCCATTCAATTTCACGTACACACCCTTAGAGAGGTAACAGTGTTAACCTGTTTACGAAATATTCCTCCAGAACTTTTTCTTTGAATTCTTATTATCACATATGCACACATAGAAATGCTGTAGGGCTGTGTATGTGTGTGATCTATGTATATGGTATCATATTGTAAACATCGTTTTGGCAACGTGCTTTTTTTTGCCTTATATCTTGGAGATCTTTCTTTGGCAGTAAAAATAGATCTAGTCAGTCTTTTAAACTATTGCATAGTGTTAAACAGTAAAAAGGTATCATAATCGACTCAACCTCTCCCCCCCTCCTTTTTTTCCTGGTGGTTTGCTGTTACTGACAGCATTACAGTGAACATCCTTGTCTGTGTTTTTTGTGCATTGTTCTAGGATAGGTACCTAGAGTGATGATTAATCAGTTAAAAATTAAATTTCAATAGACAGTGTTCTTTTAAACCGTTAACCTAAAAAGATGAGGAGTATTTCTTTGAATATTTACTTGATGAGAAAGAAATTAATTTTAGCTTAATAAAGCAAACTATAATACTGTGTTCTGCATGAATGAATTTTTATTTGGTCTTTTATCTCAATCAGTTGGAGCATTTAAATAAGTAGTACTTATATGTAGGGTTATATATGAATGTTTCCTTCTGGTTCAGTTAATTTAGCTGTATCTATGATAGGGTCGAAGTATAATAAAACCAAACATTTTCTTTTTCCCTTCCTCTTCTAACTCCCTAATGGAAGTGAAGTTTGTGTGTTGAGTAGAGGGAATTAAAGAGTAAAGTCCATTGTCTTTAGCAGAAAGCCAAAATTATGTTTAAATATATTTCAAATAAATGTATATTCATACAGGGAATTCCTTATCTTAAATAATATTTTAAATGTGCTAATAATATATACTTTATAATTAGCACATTCTTGGAACAACTTCCTTTAAAAGTGGTGTTGTAAGTATTTGAAAATAGCTTGTGAAATAATTTCTTGGTCTTAGGAGACCTTCTTTACACCTTTCGTTTATCCAACTGTGCCATACTTCAGTGGTAATCTTGGCTTAACATTCAGGAAACAGCAAAATCCATATTAGCAGTGCCTGAATTAATGAGATTTTAAAAAATGGTATTTTGAAGTACTCTTATAAACCTTTTAGAAAAGTGCAAAAGTTTTAATAGGTAAGTAGATTCCTTTTTTTGGAGACTGCAAAATTTAAACATTTTGATTGTTTACAGTATTTTTCTAATCTATTTCCATTATTTGTATTTCTAATGAGGAATTACTTTTAAATAATAGTAAAATTGGGTTAGAAGGAATTGACATTTTTCTTCTAACATGTGCATTTCAAATTATGTAACCATGGCATCTCTTTCCAAGAGTAGTCAAGCTTTACAGGTGATTTTATTTAAATTGGGTTATCTCTTTTCTCCCATCAAGGAAAATTACAGTTCACAAAACATCCTTTTATGTTGTTGGAATGAAGATAAGTAATTTGTTATATGTTATTTAGAAGAAAAATATGTGTATGTTTACTTTTAGCCCCCAAATTCACAAAATTCACCTGAACCAATAGGGTTGTTTTATCTAGCATGGATTCAGCGGCTAGGCCAGGGATTGTAATCTTCATGAGCCTGATCTAAATTTCATTGGAGGATTTGTTTTTTTAAAGAGTAGTTGTCACAAAGTCCAGAGTCAGAGACACCTGTAGGTTTAAATGTTTCAGAGTTCCTCAAGATACTGTACACTAGCTATGGAGTAGTGCTTTTGAAATTCAGTCATTGTTATAATAATTTATTAACCACGCATATTTCATTACAGTTTTATGGAGATAAACATTTCTTATAAGAGAAAATACCATTTCTGTACATTTCTTCTTTCTATTCCTATCTGTCCCATTTTAGACTGACTTACCTACAATTTGAATTTACACTTTCTAACCTTTCTAAGTTAAAAGACAGTTAAAACAACAAAAAAAGCAATTTAAGGGAAATTTTCAAGGGGATTGTTTGCTATAATGTATAATATGTTTAATATAAAGTGTTTAAATTATGATTAGGCAGTGTCTTGGCTTGGGATGCTATAACAAAATGGGTGGCTTATAAACAACAAATTTATTTTTCAGCTTTGGGGGCTGGGAGGCTGAGATAAGAGTGCTTATGTGGTGAGGTTCTGAGTCTGGTGAGAGCCTGCTTCCTGGTTCATAGTCATCTTTTTTCACTGTAACCTCACATGCAGAAGGGTTAAGCTAATTCTCTGGGGTCTCTTTTATAAGGGCACTAATCCGAGCCTAATCACCTCCCAAAGATTCCACCTCCTAATACTATTACCTTGGGAGTTAGGGTTTCAATAGGAATCTGTTGGGGGAGGGGGCGGAAACAGGAACTTTCAGGCTATACCACTAAGCCAGTGACAACTTTATAGTGGAGATTGAAATCTCTTTTTGTAAGGGGATTAGGAAGTCTATGTTCTTTGAATATGTTTAGAGTCTCAGTATCTATTGAAATGGATAATTTTGCATTTAGATTAGTCTTTAGCATATCCTGAACATTCAGACTTATGAAATTCTTCATAAGGTGTTGCCAAGATGTATTTTATGAGGGTCGGTAAATTTTGACTTTTGCCTCCTTTTTAGCTACTAGGGAAAAGTTAGTGAAATATTTGTGTTTTGTTTCTTTAGTCTTAAAATCTCAATGAAAGCTGAAAAATGTCTGATTTTAATAGTGAATAATGACAGTCAAATATGACAAATATATGTAATAGAACATGTGGACAATTCCTGAAGATAAGACCACCAAAGTCATATTATCAATTGTAACAACTGCAGACAATTGAACAGCTCTACTGTGGATTTATTTCATTCCTTCCTGGTATAGGATGAAAGTGCTTAAAAGAGGAGCTTCTGGTAGCATAGGACTTATATTACAGGTCAGTGTTTTTCAAGTGTTTTGACCATGAGCCACAGTAAAAATACATTTACATGAATGGCAACTTGTGGTACACACACAAAACTAAAAGATTCCCCAAATGGTATTTAGCGTTACTAGGGGTGGTGCATTCTATTTTCTGTTCCATATCATGTTGTTAAAAATGTTGGTGTTGACCCAGTAGAATATCCACTGAGTGTTGACTTGAGGTTTGCAAAGCAGTTTTAGATGGTGGGGTGGGTTCCCCAAGTACTTGCAGAAGATTAAAAACTTTTGTGTGTGTGTGTGTGTGATATTGTGATGGCTAAGAAAGAAGATGTAAATAATGAAACTTTTGGTTTATACTTTGGGAAAAATAACGAGGATAGGACTTTAAAATTCTCATTTCATGATTACATGTGTAATACCTACAATGGGATTGCTGAGTTGTATGGTAAGTCTGTTTAACTTCATAAGAAACTGCCAGACTTTTCCAAAGTCATTATACCATACTGCGTTCTGATCAGCAGTTTCAGAGTTCCAGTTGTTTCACATTCTCATCAGCACTTGGCATTATGAGTCTTCCTAATTTTAGCCTTTCTAGTAGACATATAGGTATAATGATATCATTATTATTTTTTTGCATTCAGTTTAATCCTCATTATTAGTGATGTTGAGTATATTTTCATGGCTTATTTGCCATCCATATAATTTGGTTAAATGTTCAGATTTACCTTAATACTGAGAGGATTTTTTATATATTCTTGATAGAAGTCTTTAATCAGATAGGTATTTTGCAAATATTTTCTTCCAGTTTGTGTCTTGTCTTTTCCTTAACAATGTCTTATAGTTCATGCTTCTTGTGTCCTATTTAAGAATCTTTACCTAATTCAAGGTCATAGAGATTTATACTTCGCTTTTTTTGTAGAAGTTTTCTATTTTTAACTCTTACATTTAGGCCTGTGAAAAGTTGTGAATTAAATGTAATAAATGCTGTGAGGTAAGGGTCAAGTTTCATTTCTTTTCATATGAATGTAGTTGATCCAGCATCATTTGTGAAAAGTCTGTCCTTTCCCCTTTGTTTAAAATCAGTTATATGTGATAAGTTTCTACCAAGTTCTGATAATCTCTGTGGGTCTTTATGCCAGTACTTCAGGTCTTTATAGTGAATATTGAAATCAACTAGTGTGATATTTTGAACTTGGTTCTTTTTTTTTTTTTTTCCCAAAATTATTTTGGCTATTCTAGGTCATTTTCATTTTTTAAATTCCAAAATTAGCTTGTCAGTTTCTACCAAAAAACCTGTGGCTTTGCTTGGTATGGTGTTGAATCTATACATTGTTTCAGGGAAAACTGTAGTCTTTACAGTATTGAATCTGCCAATTCATGTTGGTGGCTTTTCTCTTCATTTTTTTTTTTTTTTGATACTCTTTCATTTCTCTCAGCAGTGTTTTATATTTTTCTGTGTACAAATATAAATATTTTGTTATTTTCCCCATATATTTAATATGTTAAAAAATAAAATTCTATTAAGTTTTAAATATTATTTTAGATAGTATTATTTTATGTTTATAAGTAATATCAAATTGTTCATTATGTGTATGTACAAATACAGTTGTTTTTAATTGGCCTTACATCCTGCAACATTTACTCAGTCTACTCATTAGTTCTTATAAGCATTTCTTTTTTGCAGATTTTTTGGGATTTTATGTAGATGACTGTATCACTGCATATTAAGACACTGTTATTTTTTATTTTTTTACCCATGTGATTTTTTCCTCCATTTTCCATTTTCTTGCTTAATGGCACTGGTCAGGATTCCAGTAGAATCTTGAAAAAAAGGAGTAAGAGTGAACATTGTTGCCTCATTCCTGATCCTGGAAAACATTCAGCCTTTTACTGTTAAATGTGTTGTTGATTGTAGGTTTTTATAAATAGCCTTTGAAGAAATCCCTTTCTGTTCTTAAATTGCTGAGAGTGTTTATCATGACTAGCTTTTAAATTTTGTCAAGGTTTTTTTTCTGCATCTGTTGAGTTGACTGATTTCTCTTTCATTGATTATATGATATATTAACATATAGATTGATTTTTAGATGTTGATTCAATTCCTGTGCTAAATTATACTTTATATATTGCTGGCTTCACTTTTTTTTAAGAATTTTGTATTTTTGTTCATTAAGGATATTAGCCTATAGTTTTCTTGTTATATTTTTGCCTGTTTTTGGTATCAGGATAATGCTGGCCTCATAAATGAGTTGGATATGTTCTTCTCTTTTTCTGAAGAGTTTATGTAGAATTGAAATGATCTTTTCCTTGAATGTTTGATAGGTTTCATCATTAAAGCCATATGAACTTCAGGTTTTCTTTGTAGGAAGATTTTGTTTTGTTTGGTACCTTACCTTTTAATTTGAGATATGGGTATATGACTAACTGTTCACTTGTTGACAGATAATTGTATTATTTACAGTTTTTGACTGTTAAGTCTAGAATTGTTATGAACATCCATATACAGGTTTTTGTATGAACATAAATTTTCATCTCTGGAATAAATGTCCAAGAATTGTAGTTACTGTGATGTATGATAAGCACATTGTTTACTTTTGTAAGAAGCTGCCGTACTTTTTTGTAGTATGGCTGAACCGTTTTATGTTCCCATCACCCATGTGTGAGTAATCCAGTTTCTCTGCATCATCACCACTACTTGGTGTCACCACTGTTTTTTATTTTAGTATTTCTAGAAAGTATATAGTAATGATTCATGGTTTAAAATTATTAATTTTCCTAATGGCTAATGTTGAGCATCTTTTTATGGGTGTTTTTTTTAACTGTTTTATATTTTTCCTTTTTTAAATGTAATTGAAGTATTTTAAATTGAAGTATCAATTTTTAATTGATGTATTTACTGGACCTACAACACTGTGTTAGTTTCAGGTGTTCAACACAGTGATTTGATATTTCTATACATTACAAAATAATCATCACAATAAGTCTGTTACTGTCTGTCACCGTACAAGGTTATTATTGTCTCTGTCCCATGCTGTATATTTCATTGATGTGATTCACTTATTTTGTAATTGGAAGTCTCCCTATGCCATCTCTGTTTTATCCATTCATCTGTTGATGGACAGTTAGATTGCTTCCATTTCTTAACTACTGTAAAGAATGCTGCAATGAACATAGAGGTGCATGTATCATTTTGAATTAGTGGTTTTATTTTCTTTGGGAAAATACTCAGAAGTAGAACTGCTGGTTAGTATGATAGATTTCTTTTTAGTTTTTTGAGGAATCTCCATACTGTTTTCCACAGTGGCTGCCCCAATTTGCATTACCACCACATCCTCACCGACACTTAAAAAAAACTTTCTTTTTATGTTTATTTATTTTTTAAAGTTTTTTTGGTTGTGGGAGGTAATTAGGTTTATTTACTTATTTATTTTTAGAGGAGGTATTGGGGATTGAACCTAGGACCTCATGCACGCTAAGCGTGCACTCTATCACTTGGTCTATACCCTTCCCTCCTTACCCACACTTTTTATTTGTTGTCTTTTTTTATAATAGCTATTCTGACAGGTGTGAAGTAATATCTCATTTGATTTGTATTACCCTGATGTTTAGTAACATTGAGCATCTCTTCATGTATGTGTGGGCCATCTGTTTGTCTTCCTTGGAAAAGTGTCTATTCAAGTCTTTTGCCTGGTTTTTAATCATATTTTTTTTATGTGGAGTTACATGAGTTCTTTGTATATTTTGGATATTAACCTCTTATCAGGTATATTGTTGGCAAAAATCTCCCATTCAGTTGGTAGCCTTTTCCTCTTCTTGATAGTTTCCTTTGCTTTGCAAAAGCTTTCTAGTTTGATATAGTCCCATTCGTTTATTTTTGCTTTTGTTTTCCTTGTTGAGGAGACATACCCCCCCCAGAATTACTAAGACTGATGTCTAAGAGCATACTGCCTATGTTTTCTTCTAGAAGTTTTATGGTTTCAGGTCTTACATCTAAGTCTATAATTCATTTTGAGTTTTTGTGTATGGTGTGAGAAACTTTGTTCAGTTTGATACTTTTGCATGTAGCTGTTTATTTTCCCAGCACCACTTATTGCAGAGGCTATTTTTTCCTCAGAGGCTATTCTTGCCTGCTTTGTAATAGATTAACTGACCATATACCTGTTGGTTCATTTCTGTGTTTTCTATTTTGTTCTACAGATCTGTGGGTCTGTTTTTATGCTGGTAAAAAAACTTACTGTTTGATTACTTTCACTATGTAGTATAGTTTGAAATTGGTGCATGTGATACCTCCAGCTTTGTTCTTACTAAGGCTTGTTTTGGTTATTTGGGTATTTTGTGTTTCCATATAGATTTTAGAGTTATTCTAGTTCTGTGAAAAATGCCATTGGTATTTTGATAGGGATTGCATTGAATCTGTAGGTTGCCTTGAGTAGTATGGTCATTTTAATAATATTAATTCATCCAATCCATGAATACAATATATCTTTCCAATTGTGTCATCTACAGTTCTTTTTATCAATGTTTTATAGTTTTCCGAGTCTCTTGCCTCCTTGGTTAGATTTATTCCTAAGTATTTTATTCTTTTTGATACAATTGTAAATAAGATAGTTTTCTTAATTTCTCTTTCTGGTAGTTCATTGTTAGTGTATAGAAACAACAGATTTCTATATATTAATTTTTTATCCTGTAACTTTACAGAATTCATTTATTCTGATAGTTTTTGGTGGTATCTTTAGGATTTTCTATATATAGTATGTCACCTACAAACAGTGACGATTTGACTTCTCCTTTCCAATTTAGTTTCCTTTTATTTCTTTTTCTTGTCTGATTGCTATGGCTGGGACTTCCAATATTATGTCAAATAAAAGTGTTGAGGGTGGGCGTCCTTGTCTTTTTCCTGATCTTAGGGGGGAAATGCTTTTAGCATCTCACTGTTGAGTATGGTGTTAGCTGTGGGCCTGTCAATAAAGTGGTCCTTTATTATGTTGAAATATGTTCCTTTATACCCAGTTTGTTGAGTTTTTATCATAAATGGATATTTTGTCAAAAGCTTTTTATGCATCTATGGAGATGATCATATGATTTTTAGTCTTCAGTGTGTTAATGTGGTGTATCACACTGATTGAATTGCAGATACTGAACCATCCTTGCATCCCTGGGATAAATCCTGTTTGATCATGGTATATGAAACTTACACTGTATTGTTGAATTTGGCTTGATAATATTTTGTTGAGGATTTTTACTTGTGTGTTCATCAGTGATATTGGCCTGAAATTTTCTCTTGTGGTGTCTTTGTCTGGTTTTGGTATCAGAGTGATGCTGGCTTCATAACATGAGTTTAGAAGTCCTTCCATTCTCTTCATTTTTTTCGAATCATTTGAAAAGGATAGGTATTAGGTCTTCTGTAAATGGTAGAATTTATCTGTGAAGCTGTCTGGTCCTAGACTTTTGTTTGTTCTTAGATTTTTGGTTACTGACTCATTTCCTCTACTGATAATTGGTCTGTTAATGGTTTCTGTTTCTTCCTGATTCAGTCTTGGGAGATTGGACATTTCTAGAAATTTGTCTGTTTCTTTAAGGTTGTCCATTTTATTGGCATGTAATTGTTTATAGTAATCTCTTATGATTCTTTATATTTCTCCTTTTTCATTTCTGATTTTATTGATTTGAGTTCTTTTTCTTGATGTGTGCAGCTACAAGTTTATCAAATTTATTTTAGTCTTTTCAAAGAACCAGCTCTTAGTTTTATTGATCTGTTCTATTTTTTAGCCTTATTTCATTTATTTTGCTCTTATCTTTATTATTATTATTTTTTGTGTGTGTGGGTGGGTCTTGTTTGTTCTTATTCTTGTGGCTTTAGATGTAAGGTTAGGTTGATTAAAATTTTTCTTGTTTCCTAAGCTAGACTTGTATCATTATACTTCCCTCTTAAAACTGCTTTTATTGAGTTCTTCAGATTTTGGATCATTGTGTTTCCATTTTCATTTGATTATTTTTTTATTTTGATTTTGTCTTTGATTTCTTCAGTGGTCCATTGGTTATTTAGTAGCATATTTAGCCTCCATGTGTTTGTGGTTTTTGCAGTTTTTTTTTAAAATAGTTGATTTCTAGTCTCATAATTACTGTTGATTCCTTCTAGTGTATTTTTTATTTCAGATTTTGTGTTCTTCAGCTCTGGTTCTTCTTTGTATTTTCTAACTCTTTGGTAAGCTTCTCATGTGTTCATCCATTCTTCACCAGACTTTGTTGAGCATCTTTGTGGTCATTACCTTGAACTCTTTATCAGGTAGACTGCTTAACTCCAATTCACTTAGTTTTTCTTCTGGGGTTTTATTTTGTTCCTTCCATTGGAACGTATTCCTCTGTTTCCTCATTTTGCCTAATTATGTGTTTATGTATTGGATAGGTTTCTAATATTTCCTAATCTTGGAGAAGTGGCTAATGTAGGAGATATCTTACAGGCTGAAAAGCACACTCCTGTGATCTAGCGGTGCCCCCATGTGGGCTGTATGGGTCCTTCTGTTGTAGTGGGACTGACTACTATGGCATGCCAATAGGTGGGCTGGCTTCCATGCCAGGTGTCCGCCAGGCCCTGCAAAGTGCAGAGGCTTCTAGCTGCTTATTTTGGGGGCTGGGTCCTTGTGTGGCTGGCTGTATGGCACAGGAGTCCCAGGCTGTTGCTGGCCTGCTAGCAGGTAGGGCTGGGTCCCATTGCTGCTGGCTGTAGGTGTTTGGAGGGTTTCTGCCATGTTTTGTATTTTCAGTGATGTGTCTTTTTGTGTCTCCTGCTCATTTGCTATTTGGGTTATTATTATTTTTCACTATTGTGTTTTGAGACTTGTTTGTATAGTTAAAATACTGGTCCTTTGTCAGATATACAGTTTGCAGGTACCTTTTCCCAGTCTGTAGTTTGTCTTTTTCTTGTCTTCACAGTCTTTTGCAGAGTAAATTTAACTTTGGTGAGGTTCAATTTACTAAGTTATTTCTTTCATGAATTATGCTTTTGATGTCATGTCTAAATAGTCTTAACCTGTCCCTAGGTCCTGAAGATTATCTCCGATGTTTTTTTTTTCTCCCTAAAGTTTTATAGTTTTACATTTAAGTCCAGGGTCCATTTTGTGTTAATTTTTGCGTGACGTATATGATTTAGTTTGAAGTTCTTTTTTCTGCTTATGGATGTCCACTTTCTCTAGCAACATTTGTTTAAAAAACTGTATTTGCCCCATTGAATTGCCTTTCCACCTTTATTAAATATCAGTTGGGCATGTTTGTGTGTATCTGATTGAGTGTTCTCTATTCTCTTTCACTGATTTGTGTATCTATCCCTCTGTAAATACCATACTGTTTTGCTTATTGTAGGTACATAGTAAGTTTTTACATCAGATTGAGTGACTGCCCCCCTCATTCTTTTTCAGAATAGTTTTAGCTCTTCTAGGTCTTTTGCCTTTTTATATGAATTTTAAAGAGTAAGCTTGTCCGTATCTCCAAAATACCTTGCTGGGATTTTGATAGGAATTGAGTTGGACGTACACACGGGTTTGGGAAGAACTGACATCTTTGCATTGTTGAGTCTTCTGATCCATAAGCATGATAGATCACTCCATTTATTTAGTTCTTTAGTTTCTTTTATCAGCATTTTGTAATTATCAGGATGCAAGTCCTAAACATGTTTTGTTATATTTGTGTCTAAATATTTTGTTTTCTTTTGAGCTGTTATAGATGGATGTGTTTAAGTTCAACTTCTACATGTTCATTGTTAGTATGTAACAGTGCGATTTTTTGTGTTGATTTTATATCCTGCGACCTTGCTGAACTCACTTTCTCAGAGGTTTTTGGGTATAATTCTAGGAGATATTCTGTATGGAAAATCATATCATCTTTGTATTGGGACTGTTTTATTTCTTCCTTTGTAATCTGTATATCTTTTTTTTTTCTTTCTTACTTTATCCCATTGGCTAAAACTTCCAGTACTGTGTTTAATGCAGTGGTGAGAGTGCACATCATTGTATTGTTCCTGATTTTAAATGGAGTGTGTTCAGTCTTTCATCATCAAGTATGGTATAAGTTTTAGGTCTTTTATTGGTACTTTTTATCAGATTGAGGAAATTTCCTTCTGTTCCTAGTTTGCTGAAAGTGTTTATCATGAATGAGTCTACTCAGAGAAGCAGAACAACCAGGAAATACACAAACATACATACACACAAAGATGTGTTACTGGTGTGTTTGATTTTATGTAATTGCGGGAACTCGTTAAACTGTCTTTGTAAAGTTATTCTCTTCATGTCCTTTGATGGGGCTTGACACCCTCAGGACAGACAGTTGGGAAAGGATGATGATAAATTATGGGTTGGAAAGAAAAGCTTGAACCCATGAAAACATAGAATCTCTGCCAGTTCTCACTGCCTCTAACCTTATAGATGCAGATGTTCTGTAGGAGAAACTGGCAGCCTTTGTCATGGACCTAAACACAATTTGACCTAGTATTACAGGAAGCTAGAAGAGGATCCTTGGGTAGGCAGGACGGTTACAGGCCTAGTTGCTACCCATTCCAACGAAGGGAGCCAGCCAAGTAACCATGTATATAAGCAACGTAAGCATCTGCTTTCTCAGCATAAAAATTAGTATGTTGCCTACCAACCCCCACCCCCCTCCCACCAATCTTGTGTAAAAATGACTGGTGATTCAAGTAACAGAAAACATACATGGAAGAAATTCTGGGAAATGTGGTTCAATGTTGACACATTTTAAAGCCATCACACTTCTTGCTTGTTGTTCATTGTAAGGCTCTTGGTAGGGATGGGAGGGGGATTCCAGACCCTTCCCCAAGGACAGGCAGTTTGTACTTCTTTCACTTCCTCAAGGCAGTTGCCTTTGCCTGAAATAGATGTGAGGATTTCCTGACGCTCTTAAAGCCAGTCGACCTTTGCTGAGGCTCTTTTTAGCTAGGATTTCCCCAGTGGCATAAAGCTTTTGTTTCCTAAGAGAGAAAGACCTGAAAAGTGACTGGAGGTTTTTTCCCAAGTCCTTCCAGACAGATAAGATACTCTCTCAGGCCTCCTGCCATTTTCAGTGTTTCTTATGAATGCTTGGAGGAAGCTAGTGGAAAAGAGCTGGTGACTGAATATAGGATCCCAGAGATTAGTATACTAAACTGTCTCTCTCGCCTACAATTGGCCTTTAAGCATTCCTTTGAGTTTTTACTGTTTTCTTCTTGTACATTTTGGTAGCAGTCACCTATTTGTCCAGTGCTTTGTCAGAGGTGAAACAGTCCTATGTTCTGTCTCCTCAGAGTTTGTCACCCTATAATTTTTAGTTCTCCTGGTTATCTAGTAAGAATGTCATGAAAGACAAAAATTATTTCAAGGAGACAAGTTAGCTGTGACAGATAATACTATGAGGTCATGAAAAATGTGTCTTGAAAGAGACCATTGGATTTATTGATACCCCACAATTTCTGAGAACAAAACCAATCAATAGGAGGGGTAAAACAGACAGTGCAGGAAAAGGAAGACCTGACAGTGAGCTAGAGAAGGCAGTGTATGTAGATGACTGAGAAGTTTGTCATTCAAAAGAAGTAGCTCACAGGGGCAGTAGAGTCAAGTCAAGTAAAAAATTCTATTAAAGTGCTGTTCCATCTTTTTTCTCTGTATCACTATCTTTATTCTTTTTTCTTAACCAGCTGAAGTTACCACAACTCCATAATGAAGTCATTTAAGAAAAACCATTTTCTCTCAGACAGCATTAACCTTGAACAATCCCACCTATGCGTAAAGAGAGAACTAATATTAAGTGTCTATAGTATCTCAGACACATCTATGAGTTTTACACGTGCTAATTCATTTACTTCTGACAACAGACCTGTGAAGTTATTCTCATCAAATATAAAGCTTTTACAGATGTGGAACTGAGGCCCTAAAAGGTTAAATTTTGCCCAGCATGTGTATAGTATTTTCCAAGTTAGATATTTAAACCTAACATTTCTTGTTCCAAGCATCTCATAGTCTAATAATAAAATGAAAATAAATAAGTTACAAAGATGTTTAGTAAGTTAAAAGTCATTAAAAATGAGCAGTACGTCTATTGCCAGTGAAAGATGTTCACCTTGTTTTATTAAGTGGAAACGTATTAAAGAACAGAGTCAATATTATGATCCTATTCATTTATTCACTAATTCAGCAAATGTGTATTGGATACCTACTTCGTTCTAGGCACTGTTCTGGGCACTTAGGATATTTGGCTGAACAAAAGAATGTTCCTCTTCACGCAACTGAACAATCTATTAATATAGAATACAATGTAAAAGTAGAGATGGAATTATATGAGGCAGCTTAGGCTGCAAGGAAGATGTGAGTAGGAAGCTGCAATGATAGGTAAATTCATCCATGACAAGTGTGTGCTTGTTGGGAGAAAATTCTCTATGGCTCTTTTGCATTTCTTCACATCTTGTGAGCAGAGGCACTGGCTGCTTTGTTCTGGACAATCTTTTCAAGGATATTTATTTAGGGAAGCACCTTGAGAGCTGTAGTATCTCCCTCTGGAGCAGAGGGCAGCTTCATTTATTGTCCAGAATAATAATGTCTTCCTTTGGGACAAAGGTTAGGCAGGTTTGCCTGATAAAAGATTTGGGTTCCTTCAATTCAGGGTTTCCCAGCTGTGATTCAAACCCTCTGCCTGTGCAGTATTCACCCAGGCCCCTGTGTGTTGCCCTATGGGAACTGGGGGACAAGGGGAACCAGTGTGAACCTGAAGCTTATTCTGTAGAAAAATCCTTTGCCTCTGACTTGGGAGTCTTGTGTCTTCTGCCAGCATCCATGAAATGGTGGCAGGTAACTTGTTAGCTTGGAAATAGTCCAGATTCTTCACAGTTGTTGATAATAGGTATGAGTTTATTTTTATTTTAATTTGAGAGGGATCAATTTTTTTTAACTTACAGTTCTTCTTTTATGCTAGCTTTCAGCTTCTATTTCTTGGTGTAGTACATTTAATTCCTAGAAGGGTAGAGGAAGTTTACACTAGTTTGTTCTATAAGCACATTTTATGGGACATGTGGACAATGCAATCTTTTTGATCTTCTAAGTCACATACAGAAATACCATTCAGGAGCTGTAACGTGTCTGTCATGTCTCAGTGCATGCTTTTATGTACAAGTTCATATATGAGTTCTTGCTTGAAGAACTCACTTTGTGTTCTATCCTTTTGTGTCCCATCACCATTTTCTTTAGATGGAAATGGCTAGAGCCATGTTTTCAAAACCAGATTTTAAAAATTTGGAAAAAAAAGTTTTTAGTACTTTTTATTTTAACATTTTAAAGAATTTAAATATCTGTCACGTTATTAATTTTAATACTTTATTTCTTAACTCTTAATTTCTAACTCAGTAGGATTACCAAGCCTGCTGTTAGCCAACAGGAAGATTTTTTTTTTTTAACATTTTATCTATTTACCACAGTTAGCATCTTTTTAAAACTGAAAACCGGATTTGAGAAGTTAATTATATAAGTACAACCTAGTTCATGAAACTGCTTTGCTGAATTTCTGTAGGTTGTTTTATTCTAATAAGTTTAGAAACCATAGAGCCCCCACTCTTCTGCACTTACCTCCCCACCCCCAGTCCTGACACACACACACACACACACACACACACACACACACACACACACACACACACACACAGAGTCTTTAAACCATATGTTCATCCTTCATCTAGCCTTCTCACCAGTTATAAGTAAGGACAAAGGAAACAATTTCAAGAATATCTTGGTCTTCACTTTGAATGCAGAACAGAAAAATCTGTCCCTTATGACAGTATACAGAGAGCATAGTCACATTTAATTTTGAGATCTCATCAGCCTGATGACTTAGCTAATTATCATTCTTTGTCATATATTCAGCTTTCTTTCATTACAGCTTCTGAATAAACAAAGCTTTTTGTTCCATTTTTGGTAAAGATGATTCATTTCTTAAAGGGAAACATTTCTCTTTTTCAAAGAAGGAATTTATTCTATTTTTGAAGTATTGTAACTTCTGCTATTGATAGACATTTAGGCTGATTTTATTTTTTTGCTGCCAAATTTCATCATTGTGAAATGAACTTTCAAATATTTTAACATTTCTGAAATTGAGATGTGTTTAAAAATAGGTGGCATCTTATAAAAACACTGTTTGCCACCCTGTTTAAAATTGAAAACTCTATCCCCCACCTCCAGTCTTCTCTTATCCTCCTCTTTGCTTTATCTTTCTATATAGCACTTTCACAGTTACATATTGTTTATTGTCTTTCATTAACCTAGAGGCAGGGATCTTTTTCTGTTTTGTTTTATCATTGTATGCCTAGCTCTTAGAACACCACCTGGAATGCAGTTAGTATGCAATATATTTGTTGAATGAATAGATAAATTGAAGGGAACATATGAGTGTTTACTGTGGTCCAGATACTATGCTAAGTCCTTTCTGTTCTTGAATCACTTAATCCTTACAATAATCACATGAGGTAGGTAGATACTGTAGTGAGGAAACCAGGGCTAAGGAGGTTAATTTGCCCATTGTCACTCAGCTTGTAAATGAAGGTGTTGAAATTAGAGCTTGAATCTACCTCATGCCAATTCCTAAACTCTTAAAATATTACACTTTCCTAAGCAATAACTTGTATGATTTATTAGTTCATTCTTTCTTTTTAAACAGGAAGAAGAGAATTTATCCAAAGATTAAAACTTGAAGCAACCCTGAATGTGCATGATGGCTGTGTAAGTAACAGTTAATTCTCAACTATGGAAGACTTTATTTATTTGAAGTATAGTTGGTTACAGTGAGTCAATTTCTGGTATACAGCATAATGCCCCAGTCATGCATATATATATAATACATATATGTATTTGTTTTTATATTCTTTTTTACTAAAGGTTATTACAAGATATTGAATATAGTTCCCTGTGCTATACAGAAGAAATTTGTTTATCTATTTTTATATATAATGGTTAACATTTGCAAATCACATTTCATTCTTTTTTATGGCTGAGTAGTATTCCATTGTATAAATGTATCACAACTTCTTTATTCTGTCATCTGTCGATGGATATTTAGGTTGCTTCCTTGTATTGGCTATTGTAAATAGTGCTGCTATGAACATTGGGGTGCATGTGTCTTTAACTATGAAGGACTTCAATACTAAGCGTGGAGATGTTTGAGGAAATGCCCCAATACTCCCAGAAGAGATTGTGACTAACTATAATAAAATTGGGGAATAAAATTTTACATTAAAACATAAAAGTATATTTTGAATTTAGGAAAGTATATGGGAGTTTTTCTAAAGAATGATGAGTTTTCTGATATCAAAAGACTTCCATCTCTTTCACGTTACTGATACTGCTTTTGTGAAGGTCACTAGTGCTCCTATCTCCAAAGGTAGGATCACTTCTCAGAAACTTTAGACATTGGTTGAACACATCTTTTTTGAAATATTTTTTCTCTTGTTTTTTGGTAATGCCATACTCTTGATTTTCTTTCTATCTCACTGACTCGTTGGGTATTCATCTCTCAGCTGGCTCCTCCTCAAATGTTGGATATACCAACACTCTGTCCTGGCTCCTCCTCCCCTATTTTCTGTTTACTTTTCTGAGTGATTCTGTTTGGTCCCATGGCCAAAAACACCATGCCTTCCAACTTCCCACTTCTTCCCAGAACTCCAGATTCATATATCTAACTCTCTACTTTAACATTCCCAGTTGTGTGTCAAATAGCACCCCAAATTTAATAGGGGCCAAAATAGAACCTTTTTTCTTTTTAATTTTTGTTATGAAAACTTCAAGCATGCTTTTTATATATACTGAGCACTTGGATTTAGCAATTATCAAGATTTTGGCACATTTTCTTTTTCCATTTCA
The DNA here is from genome assembly GCF_009834535.1 of Camelus ferus. Lineage (NCBI taxonomy): Eukaryota > Metazoa > Chordata > Mammalia > Artiodactyla > Camelidae > Camelus > Camelus ferus. The sequence goes on along the minus strand of NC_045716.1, from coordinate 13,267,371 downwards.
ATTTCCTTCTTTTCCCCCTCCTTTCCGAGGTATTTTAAAGCAAATCCCAGATACGATACCATTTCACCCCTATGTATAACCTAAAAGCAGTGGACATTTTCTTTTGTAATCAAAATGTCATTGTATAATTTAACAAGATTGGCAGTATATTTTTAGTATCATCTAAGACACAGTCCATAATCAAATTGCCCTCATTCTTTAAAAATGTCTTTTTGTAGCTGTTTGTTCAAAAGAGGATCCAAACAAAGTCCATACCTTGACTGCTGTACCTCTTAAATCTCAATTAATCTAGAGCAGTCTTCCCCTTTTTTGTCCCTGCCATTGACTTGTTACAGAAACTGAGTCAGTTTTCCTTTATATTGTCCCACATGGTAGATAGTGGTTTATTTTCTTGTGATGGCATTTAACTTGGTTCTATATCCTCTGTGTTTCCTTTTCGTGGAAGTTACTTCTAGAGGTTTGATTAGATTCAGATTCAACTTCTGTGGCAGGAATGTTTACAGGTGAGGCTGTGTGCTTCATATTTTATAGCCTAAAGAGGCACACAGTATTTGATTGTCCTACTTTTGGTTATTGATCACAGGATTCAGGTGGCTTAACCAAATACTTGATTTTCTCCCCTAAATCTGTAACCTTCTACATTTCAATAAATGGCACATCATTCATCCAGCTGTCTATTATATAAGCTGAAAATTTTCATGTTTGATATCCCTCTTACCCTCAACTTCTTCATCCAGTCTGTTCACTAATAAATTCGACCTCCAGAATACATCTGGAGTCCATCCACTTCTATCTTTGTGCTGTGACCTAATTTAAGCTTGCCTGGGCTACTGCAGTGTCCTCTTACTTGGTCTCCTTTATTTCACTTTATTCTACTTAAGTCTCCTAATTATTCCACTAATTCATTGAACACACAGATCCTAGATTGTGCGTATCGATCAGGTCATATTAGTTCTTTTATATTATTTCCTCCTTTTCCCCCCTTAAATTGTAAGATTTAGAGTATGATTGACAAAGGCAGAAGAATTGAGAAACATTTTTATGAAACAAGCCCTATGGTCTGAGTTTCCTAGGCTTTTTTTTTTTATTTTTATGAAAGTATGATGGGTTTACAATGTTGTGTTTGCTAGGCTGGTTTTTGAGACAATGGACAAGGCTAGTAATTACTGAAAATCAAAGTGTATTCATTTACACTTATAAAGATACATTATTCCTGTTACATTGGGGTACCCTGTTTCATTAGAAGAAGGTTATCTCAACTCTAGTTTTAAACATTTTTTTTTTCTTTTAAAGAAATTAAGATACCAAGACAAAAAAAAAATCTCTGCAGTTGAAGGCCAATGAAATCTGTATTCTAATAAACACTTCAGGTGATTTTGATCTAGGTGACCCGTGGATCATACTTTGAAAAACACTGCTATAGCTGCTAATTGAAAATACGAGACTAGAAAGAGCACACAGAAAGAAACTGTAAAGTGAAACGAGCATCTAGGCCTTAGCTTTAAGGAATCCAACATTTAAAACTCAAGTAAAGAGGGAAAAAGTGTTTATAGTCCTATCCCCCAAACTTACCTTTTTCCTGTCCACATTATGGAATTACAATTATGCTGTAAATACAGTTTAAGTATATGTTATTTATTTTAAAACTTAAACTATTCCTGAGGGAAAAGGATAACAATAATATATGTTCATGGTTAAAAATGGATCATGACAAAAAGTAACAGACATGGCCTGCATTCCCTATTCCTTTCGTATTTTCCTAAGCACCTTCTTTTAATTGTTCTTTATTTCAGATTTTCTGGGTTTTTTTTTTCATATTTCTATGTGATATTCATATACTGGTCTTTCTTGAACTGTCAGTTTTGGACATTGTCTACTGATTTCCTGCTATGATAGAAGAGGATTTAACTAATTTATATAACTTTCTAAGATTTTTGGCTTCTCAGAAATTTTGTTACTGTTTTCAGTCTCTTCAGTTATCACTTTAACTTCAAAACACAAAGATCTTTTTGTTTTTCTGTCATTTGTAGGCAGTATTTCTTGAATCGTCATTTGTAAAATAGTGACATTTAATGCTTTCACCCTCCCTTCCACCGTCTTGTCTCTTTCTGTTTCACGCCTCTTTCAGCTGCATGTGCTTTTATATTGTCAGCATCGATTGCATTTACCTCATATTCTGTAGCCATTGTTATCTTCCGAAATTTGTCTATGTATTAATTCTAAGAGTGAAAATTCAGCAAACAATGTTAGTAAGTCTTATTTGTACATAGGTACTTTTCTTAGCTTTTGTTAGACTCTTCCTTCACGACAAGGAGAGGGTAGAAAGAAAATTCATGAAGAAAATTATGTAATATATCATCTGTGTTATAGATGAGCACGCTCAGCTGCTCAGAACTCTCTAGTGGGTTTCCAGCTTCCTTACAGTAAAGAAAAAAGGCTTTGTTGCTTCTGAGGCCCTACAGATTTGACACTAGCTTTCTGCTCCATTTCACTCCTTACTGTGTTCTCCGTTACACATATTTGTTTCAGTCACACTCACCTTTTTGCTGTTCCTTTAAATACGCCCAGTACACCTCGGACATATACTTTGTATTCTGCTTAGAACTTTCTTCCCCCATCTTGTGAACTTACCTCCTCATTTCATTTAGCTCTGAGTGTTACCTTTCAGAGACACTTTCCCTGTCCACCCCGATAGCTCCCCATTCCTGATCAGTATCTTTTTCTTTCTTTTGTTTTCTTCCCATAGTGCGTCTCACTAGTGTGTATAGTTATATACATTTACTTATTTGTTCATAGTCTGCACACCTGCCTCCCTCTACCCCAGCACTCTGGACCCAAAAAATACTCTTCATAAATTTATTTTCTTTCAGCGTCAAGAGGAGTGCCTAGCACATATTTGGTACCTATGAAGTGTTTATTGAAGAGGCAAAGCATGTGTTAGGTTTTATGTTCTTCTTTAAGGACCTAAGGCCAAATCTTTATCCCTACCCAAAGAGGAATTTTCTAGTATGGATTTCACATGGATCTCTCATAATGCACAATTGCCTTTATGGTATTCTCAAGTTTTTATAAGCTGTGCATTTTCTGTCTTCCCATTTTTGAATTTACTTTCAGGTTTTACTGATTATATTCTTAAATATTTTCCTAAGGATGAGTGGAAAGTAAACTTTTCGAACAAGCTTACAGATATCTTTTCTGCTTTCATACGATTTTTAAAAATTTTGATCTTATTTTTATTTTGCATTTAAGTTCTTAAATACGTAATGCCTTCTCATGGTACAAAAATAAATTATATAATAAATTTCCTGTCTATAAATCCTTTTCCTGTCTACCTCATTTCTTTCTGCTCCCTGATACACATAACCACTTATTTTAGTTTCATGGGTATTCTTCTGTATTTTTTCCTATCTTTGTTAAGATATAATTTACGTTTATCAGTGTTTAAGTTTAATGTGTAAATTGTGACTGTTTAATACACATATGTATTGCAAAATGATTGCCACAGTAAGATTAGTTGACACATTTATCACGTCACATAATTGCCATTTTTTTGCTGTGATAGTGTTGAGAACATTTAAGATTTACTCTTTCAGCATCTTTCAAGTTTACAGCACACTGTTAACTATAACCACCATGCTGTACATTAGATGCCAGAATTTACTCATCTTATAACTGGAAGTCTGTACTTTTTTAACAAAATCTCGTTTCTTCTATCTTCCAACCTCTGGCAACAACCAATCTACTCTTTGTTTCTATCAGTTGGGCAGTTTTAGATCCCATGTGTAAGTGATATCATACAGTGTTTGTCATTTTTTATCTGGCCCTTAGGGTTCATCCATGTTATTCAAATAGCTGGATTTCCTTCATTTTTTTATGGCTGAATAATGCTCCGTTGTGTGTGTATGTAAATATATCACATTTTCTTTATTCGTTCATCCACTGACAAACACGTAGGTTCTTTTCATGTCTTGGCTGTTGTAAATAATGATGGCAGTGAACGTGGAGTGCTACAGATATCTTTTCAAGATAGGATTTCATTTCCTTCAGATACATACCGAGGAATGGGATAGCTGGATCATATGGTAGTTCTAGTTTAAATTTGTTGAGGAACCCTTTCATAATGTTTCCCATAGTTAACTGTACTAATTTCCATTCCCAACAACAGTGCACAAGGGTTACTTTTCTCCACATCCTTACCAGCAAACATTATACCTTGTATTTTTGACAATAACCATTCTGATAAACATGAGATGATATCCTATTGTGGTTTTGATTTGTATTTTCCTGATGATTAGTGATACTGAGCACCTTTTCATGTACTTTTTGGCCATTTATATGTCTTTGGAAAAATGTCTCTTCAGGTCCTTTGCCCATTTTTTATTCGGATTATTCAATTCTTTATTTTTGAATTGTATGAGTGTCTTATATATTTTGGATATTAACCCTTTTTCAAATATATGGTTTGCATATATTTTTCTTCTCTTTATAGATTGCCTCTTAATTTTGTTCTTTTGCTGTACAGAGCTTTTGCATTTGATGTAGTATCACTTGTTGATTTTTGCTTTTGTTGCTTGTGCTTTTGGCATTGTGTCCAAAAAATCATTGCTGAGGTCAAGGTCAAGGAGCTTTTTACTATGGTTTTTTCTAGGAGTTTTACTGCTTCAGGTCTTACATTAATCTATTTTGCATTAATTTTGTTTCTTTTGCATGTGAACTTCCAGTTTTCCCACTGTTTATTGAAGAGACTGTTCTTTCCCCCATTGAGGACTCTGCTCCTTTGTTGTAAATTAATTGACCATATATACATGGGTTATTTTCTAGGCTCTCTGTTCTGTTTCGTTGATCTAGGTGTCTCTTTTTAAGCCAATACCATACTGTTTTCATTAACGTAGCTTTGTAGTATAGTTTGAAGTAAAGAAATTTGATGCCTTCAGCTTTGTTTTTCTTTTTCAAGATTGATGTGGCTGTTTTGGGTCTTTGTGATTCCATGCAAATTTTATGATTTTTTTCTTTTTTCTGTGATAAATGTTACTGGAATTTTGATAGGGATTGCTTTGAATCTATAGGTGGCTTTTGGGTAGTATGGCCATTTTAATATTAACTCTTCTGATACATGAACATGTATATCTTTCCATTTATTTGTGTCTTCAGTGTTTCTCATCTTTATTGTATAGATTCCAGTGCATAGATCTTACACCTCCTTGGTTAAATTTATTCCTAAGTATTTTATTGTTTTTGATGCTATTGTAAATGGAATTATTTTCTTTATTTCTTTCTCAGATAATTCATTGTTAGTGTATAGAAGTGTGACTGTTTTTTGTTTGTTGATTTTATATCTTGAAACTACTGAATCCATTTATTAATGCTAACAATTTTTTTGCTGGAGTCTTTGGGATTTTCTGTATATAAGATCGGGTTATCTGCAAATGTAGACAGTTATACTTCTTCATTTCCAATTTGGATGCCTTTCTTTTTCCTGTCTGATTTTTCTGGCTGGTACTTATAGCACTGTGTTGAATAAAAGTGATGAGAGTGGGCATCCTTGTCTTTTTCCTGATCTTAGAGGAGAATCTTTCAATCTTTCACTGTTGAGTATGTCAGCTGTGGGTTTGTCATATGAGCCTTTATTATATTGAAGTGTGTTCCTTCTGTACCTAATTTGTTGAGAATCTTTATCATGAAAGATAATTGAATTTTGTCAAAAGCTACTTCTGATCTATTGAAATGATCATATGATTTTTCATTCTGTTAATGTAGTGTATTACATTTATTAATTTGTTTATATTGACCCATCCTTGCATCCCAGGAATTAAATCCCACTTGGTTATGATGTATGAGCCTTTTAATGTGCTTTTGATTTAGATTTGGTAGTATTTTGCTGAGAATTTTTGCCTCTGAATTCATCAGGAATGTTGGGCTGTAGTTCTTTTTTTTGTAGAATCCTTATCTAGCCTGGGTATCAGAGTAAAACTTGCCTCAGAAAGTGAGTTTGTGAGTGTTCTTGTCTCTTCAGTTTTTTGAAAGAGTTTGAGAAGGATTGATATTAATAATTTATGTATTTTATTTGATTGATTAATTGATTGTGGTTGGGGGATTTTGATTACTGATTCAATATCTACCTGTTACTGGTCTATTCAGGTTTTCTGTTTTTCATGATTCAGTCTTGGTAGGTTATGTTTCTAGGAATTTTATCTATTTCTTCTAATTTGTTGTGTATAATTGTTCATAGTAGTCTCTTATGATTCTTTGTATTTCTTTACTATCAGTTGTAATGTCTTCTCTTTCACTTATAATTTAATTTGAGTCTTTTCTTTTTTCCTTATTAAGTCTAGCTAAAGGTTTGTCAGTTTTGTTTGTCTTTTCAAAAAAATCCCCCAAACCAACTCTTAGCTTCATTGATCTTTTCTGTTGTTTTCCTATTCTCTATGTCATTTCAGTTTTTTCTTATCTCCTTCCTTATGCTAACTTTGAGCTTAGTTTGGTTTTCTTTTTTAGTTCCTTAATGTGTGAAGTTGTGTTGTTCTTTTGAGATCTTTCTTTCTTTGTTTTCTTTAAAAAGATTTTTTTTGAGGGGAAGAGGCAGTAGTTAGGTTTATTTATGTGTTTTAATGACGGTTCTGGGGCTTGAACCCAGGACCTCATGAATGCTAGGCAAGTACTCTACCCACTGAGCTATACGCAACTCCTATTTTTGTTTTTCTTGATAAGGCATTTATTGCTATAAACTTCCCACTTATACCTGCTTTTGCTGCATCCCATATATTTTGTTTTCACTTTCACTTGTCTCAAGATGTTTTTAAATTTTTTTTTCTTTGACTCTCTGGTTGTCCAGGAGTGTGTTATTTAATTTCCACATGTTGGTGAAATTTCCTGTTTTCCTCCTGCTGATTTCTATTTTCACACCACTGTGTTGAGAAAAGATACTTGGTATGATTTAATTCTTTTAAAGTTTGCTGATACTTGTTTTGTGGTCTAACATGATTTATTCGGGAGAATGTTCCATGTGCACTTGAGAATGTCTGTTCTGCTGCCATTGGACGGAATATTCCATGTGTATTTGTTAAATTCATTTGACCTACAGTGTAGTTCAAGTCTAATGTTTCCTTATTTATTTCATTATAAGCAATGGATAATAATATATCCATTGTTTAAAGTAGGATGTTGCAGTTTGCTGCTACTATATATATTTTTTCCTTTAGACCTGATGTGGTCATTCTTCAGATTTTGGTATCCACTAGTGGTCCTGGAATTAATCCTCACGGATACTGAGGGAATATGGTATTCATCTGTAGCCCTCAAACTTCCTAAACTCATTCGTTAGTTCTAGCCCTCCCCCTTTTTTTAAGATTCTATAGGATATTCTACATAAAAAATCATGTGATCTGAGAATAAAGATGGTTTTACTTCTTATCCTGTCTGGACTCCTTTTATTTCTTTTTCTTGCCTTGTTACAATGTCTAGTACTATAGACAGTGTTGAACAAAAGTGATGAGAACAGACAGCCTTGTCTTGTTCTGATCTTAGAGGGAAGGCATCCAATCTCTTATTATTAAATATGATGGTAGCTATGGGTTTTTCATAGATATTCACTGTCAGGTTGAAAAAGTTCCTTTCTACTTTGCTGAGAGCTATTATGAATTATTGTTGGATTTTTTCCAAATGTCTCTTCTGCATTTATTGCAATGATCGTATGATTTTGTTTTTTTGTTTGTTAATATCATGAATTATGTTAATTAATATTTGAGTGTCAAACCATTCTTGCATTCCAGAGATAAAACTCGTATTTTGTTTTATTCAATCTATTAAAATTTTGTTTGAGAATTTTTGTGTGTATGTTAAGGATACTAGTCCATAGTTTTCTCATATGAGTTGTGAACTATGTTGTCTTTTTTATTTTCTTAAAGACTTGGTACATAATTTTCATTATTTATTTTTTTAAATGTTTGGCAAAATTCACTAGGGAAACAATCTGGGCCTGGAGTTTTCTTTGTTGAAACTTCTAACTACAATTCCTTAATAAAAATAGACTATATACAGAGTAAATTTTGTTTAGTATGTGTGTTTCAAGGATTTTGTCAGCTCTTTAATTGTTGAATTTATTGGATAAAGTCATACACAGTATTTCTTTATATGTTTAAATATTTGTAGAGTGAGTAGTTAATGATATCACCTCTCTGATTCCTGTTGCTGGTAATATGCTCCCCTTCCCCTTTTATTCTTGTTTAGTCTGGCTAGAGGTTCATTAATTTTATCTTCTCAAAGCACTAGCTTCTGGTTTCATTAATTTTCTGTGTTTTCCTATTTTCTATTAACGTTGATTTCTGCGTTTATATTCATTATTTCCAGTCTTCTTTTGACTTTTGATTTCATTGGTCATCCCTTCATAGCTTTTTAAGTGGAAGCTGAAGTGACTTATAAGATCTTTCTTTTTTAATATAGGTGTTTTTGTGTTATAAATTTCCTTCCAAGTACTGTGTTAGCTGCAGCCCATAAATTGAGAAATGTTGTGCTTTTACTTTCATTCAGTTCAAAATACTTTGTAATTTATTTTGTAATTTCTTCTTTGACCATGTATTGTTTTGTAGTTTTTAAATATTTCTTTGTGTTACTGATTTATAATTTAATTTCTTTTTTTAAAATTCCATTTTGGACAGGGAACATATTTTGTAATCTTTTAAGTATATTGAGATTTGTTTAATGGCCCACAAATATGTGTCTTCTATATTGATAATTATTTCATGTTTACTTAAAAAGGATGTATATTCTGATACTTCTTGGTTGCTTTGGATGTAAATCTGGTCCATGTTACTCCATCTTAACTGAAAGTGAAAGTCAGTAATTCTATTTTTTAAACAATTTAGATGTAGTTCACATTCCATAAAATTCACCTATTTTAAGTGTGCGATTGAGTGCTTTTTTTTTTTTTACTGTATTCATAAAGTTGTATAGCTTTCACCACTATCTAATTTCAGTATATTTTGATCATCCAAAAAAGAAAGTCCATGCTAATTATCAGGTGCTCCCATTACCCCTCCACTTAGCTGTTGGCAGTCACTAATCTGCTTTCTGTCTCCATAGATAAGCTTATTCTGGACTTTTTATGTAAATTTATCATATAGTATGTGGCCCTTCAGACTGACTTCTTTCACTTAGCATAATGTTTTTAAGATTCATCCATGTTGCAGCATTATTATTTTGTTTTCTGGCTAAATAATACTTCATTGTGTGGATATTTTGTTATGAGTGAATGGATTAGTCACGTTTTATTTATTCATTAGTTGGTAAATATTTGGGTTGCTTCCGTTTTTGGCTACTATCACTAATGCTGCTGTGGACTTTTGTGTACAAGTTTTTCTGTGACATGTTTTTGATTCTCTTGAGTATATATCTTGTGGAATTATTGGCTCATAGGATAACTTTTTCAAGTTTTGAGGTACTGCTAAACTGTTTTAGAAATAACTGTATTATGTTGCATTCCTATCAGCAGTGTTTCAAGGTTCCAGTTTCTTGACATTCTCTCTAACTTTTGTTACATTCTGTTTTTTTAAAATTATAGCCATTTTAATGGATGTGAAGTGGTAATTCATTGTGGTTTTAGTTTTCATGAAGAGTGACACTGATGTTTCCTTCAAAGAGTTTTTAGGGTTTTTGCTGTTACATTGAGATCTTTGATCATTTTCAGTTAATTTTTGTACATGTGTGAAGTAGGGATCCAAAGTCATTCTTTTGCTTTTGTATATCCAGTTGTCTGGAAAAGATTTCTTGGAAAGATTATTCTTTCTCCATTGAATGATGATGTCTTGGACCCCTTTTCAAAAATTACCTGACCATAAATATAAGGGTTTCTTTCTGGACTCAATTCCATTCCACTGATTTATATGTCTATGATCATGACAGTACCACACAGCCTTGATTGCTATAGCTCTGTAGTGAGTTTTTCTAATAGTTCCTTTTTGGGTAACTTGGTGTATGTTTCTGGATATAAAGTGGACTAATTAAAATAAATTTAAACAGAGCTTAAAGACTCATACATTTCACAACATTGTGTTTGCTAAATGGCACTCAGTATTTATTTTCAGTAAGTAAAGTGGTAAATATGATTTACCATAGAAATAACCTCATTAGTGATGTAAATTTTGAACCATCAGTTAGAAGATGGCATACTTGTTTTTATTTTCAGTTTGCTTAAATTTCTTTTCTGCTTTCTTTTTAGGTTAATACAATCTGTTGGAATGAGACTGGAGAATATATTTTATCTGGCTCAGATGACACCAAGTTAGTAATTAGTAATCCTTACAGCAGAAAGGTAAAGTGGTTTTAAAAATCTGTAACTTAATGAGAGAAAAAAGTCAAGAAACTAGAAATTAAGAAATAGTAAATGCCCATAGAGTGAGCGTTTGTAAAGAATATCCTTAATTTGCTAAAGTTTGTTATATAATTTGGAAATTATCACATGCAGATTCCTTAGTTTCTTTAGGAGAACATTAAGATTTCATTCAGCCTTTTGATTCTAGAAAATTTGAATATACTTCATTCTACCCACATGGATAAAATTACCAAAACAATTGGCATTATCTCAAGAAACCATTCTTTACGGGGAAAAAGACTATGATTTTTTTTCTTTTATGCTCACAGAATCTAATCTTCATCCAAGCAGTTTAAGAAACTGGATTTTATCAGTTTACAAACACTGGCTAGGTTCTAAGGAAATGCTTCATAACATCCAGTTCAGTAAACTGAGATATATTGAGTTTTAATCAGGATTATGTTCAGATTTTTGTTGGCTCTTATTCTGACTTTATGTATAAGAGTATGTATACAGTTATTTTTATATGAGTGAGAACATGGTAGATTGGCAGACCAATGACATGTGTAGTATTAGAAATCTTACAGAATTCACGCATTTTTTAATTTTTCCACATTTAAACAGTTAAGATATTTAAATAAATGTTTGTGGTTCTTCAGCCTAATTAGAAGTTTGTATCAAGGCTATCCTTGATTAAAGGACAGGCTCTAGTTTTATTCCAGAGATAACTTTGCTTAATTGTTCTGACTTAGTAGAGGGAAACTTGGTATTTCCAAATCCTGCTTGTCTTAGCTCTGCAACTACTCAGACAACCTTCTTCTTAAAATAGAGAACATTTCCTGGAATAATGTATATGTGGAATGCTTTTCGATCATCACTATCAGAATTTTAATGCTTATAGTATTTAAATCACTCATCTAGATACCAATAGAATAATTTTTTTGTTTGTTTTTGAAAAGATGCAGAGCTTCACTCTTTTTTTAAAAAATTGTGGCAAAATATACATAACATAAAATAAAGCAATTAACCATTTTTAAGAGTTCAGTTAGTGACATTAAGTATATTCATATTGTTGTGATACTATCACCACCATCCAGCTACAAGACGTCTTATCTTGCAAAACTGAAACTCTGTACCCAGTAAACAGTAGTTCCTCATCCTTCCTTCCTCCAGCCCCTGACAGCCTTCATTCTGCTTTCTGTCTGTATGGATTTGTCTACTCTAGGTACCTCATATAAGTGTTTATACAGTATCTGTCCTTTTGTGAATGGCCTATTTTACTTAGCTTAATGTCCTTAAGATTCATTCATGTGCAGCATGTGTCAGAATTTAGTTCCTTTTTAAGGCTGACAAATATTCCATTGTATGTATATACCGCATTTGGTTTGTCCATTCAACCGTCAGTAGGCATTTGGTGGAAGTAGCCCAAGGGCTTGCTCTTCCTCATTTCCAGTTTGAGAAATGATTAGTCAAATAATACTTTAAAAGATTTTAAGTAGAACAAGGCTTTATACTTCCACATAGTGGTTTTAATAGATCCAAAATTGCTGTCATATAGGAATATTTTTTGTTTTAAAACATTGATGATTCATTACATAGGAAAATAAAGTTTTTTGATCTTGAGTCAGATATTACCTGTTTTTATAGGTTTACTCTATTTTAGATCCTATGAGTTCATGGGAAAATTAATTTATTGTATATAAAAGTTTGGAAACTTTTTTTAAAAATAGGTTTAAGTGGTTGGCAGTGTTTCTTATTAATGGCATTCTGTCTTATTTGTATATGTCACAGATCTCAAATATATAAAAAAGATCAGTTTCTTTTTCCAAACATTACAAGCTAGTGGGGAAAGGGTGTAGCTCAAGTGGTGGAGCACTTGCGTGGCACCCAAGAGGTCAGGGGTTCAATCTCCAGCACCTCCTAAAAAAGAAAAAAAAAAAAAAAAAAAGAAATTACAGGCTAGTTTATTTGGACCAATCCTCCCACTAAAAACAACTAAAAAATGCTTCATTAAATATTTTTTTAAAATTATCCTAAAAGTAAAAGATAACTATCTTGATAGTAAGGAATTATCAGGCGAAAATGGAAGGGAAAAGGTGAATCCAGAGAAGTAAGTATGAAAGCCACTTTTTTCCTAAAGATATTTGTTAGTCTTAGCATATATAAACTTTAGTTTGATGGCCTTGAAGATCAAGGTAAACAGAAACAAAATTCAGTATCCAGATAAGGTGTGGATTCCTATGAGAGACTTTACACAATATGCTAGGACCCCCAAAGGGCCTCCTCCTCAAGGTATAGATGAAATAGAAGGAAGTTAGCCCTCAAGAAGCCTTGGGACATCTTCTGTAAAAGAAATCTTGAGTGTATAGTGTATGTAAAGTTTTTCTTGATTGGGATTCATCCAGCTACCTGTAGTTCTCAGAGCGTAAATTGTTTTTGTTTCTTTCTTCTGTGCTTTGCTGGTACTCTTCTCTCTTCATGGGATGCTCTGCTTTCCTGTGCACCTCCTACCTACTTGGCAAGTTTAATTTCATCCTTCAAGCCTCAGCTCTTATATACAATACATTCCTAGTTCCCTAAGCAGATGTAGGCACTCCTTCCTCTGTGTTCTCGTATTTTGTGGATAATTCAGTTATTACATTATATTATGTTTGTTTGCCTGTTGCTCATCATTAGGCTTGGGGACAGTAACCATTTCTTTTTCCTTTTTGTTTCCTCAACACTTAGTAATATTTCCTGTCATGTCGTAGGTGCCCAATAAATACTAGTAAAAGAAAGGCAAAGAGTTTCTGTTTCCAATGCCTTAGACAGGGGTATGGATTGGGTTTGGAGAGTGGTGAGTTTTATCAAGAAACTAAAGAACCAGTATCTTCTATCCAGATACTCTTGGACTAAGCTTGAAGTTTTGGAAGTGTTGTATATAACATGATGCAGGAGGAAAAAGATACCTGCTTGGTCAGCTAGATTAGTCAAAGTAACCTGGTGATTAGCAAAGTGATAAATGTTACAACTAGTTCACTTTCACATTTATTACTAGTTGAAGTTAGCAGTGAGTTACTCTGCCAACTTTTGCTTCTTTAGGCCGTTCTTCTTAGATGTTTTCTGAATAAGTAAGTATTGACCCAAGGAAAGCACAAGTAGACAATAAATCCAGCTATCAAAAATTACAGCTTATTGCAAGTGTACATTATTTAAAAAAAATCAACCTTATATACCTCCAGTAGTATGCATATCTGTATTGGTTGTATAGATTTATTTCTGTAATTAAAAACAAATTCTGACCTTTGTTGAAATTACTGAGTGTATATATTTGAGTACTGGTTCTTCCAACAATTATCTATTAATAAATTAAGGAAAGAGTGGTACAAAATGAAGTTAACATGATGTGCAGGGGATAGATAGTGGGTTTGATAGGCTATATTAAGGAGTTTACATTTTAGTGTAATTGGAATAGCCAACCATTGGAGTGTTTTAACCATGCAAGTGATATGATTTGCCTTTTTAAAGGTAGCTCTGGCTGCTGTTTGAAGAGTAGAGTTTGAATCCGATCAGAAGAAGTAGGCGATAAAAGGCCATTGATGTAATCTAGGTGGGAAGGGATGATGGTTTATGCAAAGATAATGGCATTAAAAGTGGTAAGAAGTAATTTGGAATGTATCTTGGATGTGGATTTGTTGCTAGATTTTATGTAATGAATGAGAGAGAGAAAAATGAAGGATGATTCTGTAGTTTTTGACTTGATAAACAGTGTGGGTGGATATTGATGTCATTGGGGTGGGGAACACTAGAAAGGGAGTGTGTTTGGAGAGGGACATCTGAAATCAAGAGATTCGTTCAGAGGGAAAGGACTTTAGTTATTTACTAATTACCTTAATAAAGTAGTTACTCTGATTAATAAATTCTTTTCAGTTTTTGAGTAATATGTAATATACCAATACATATATTAGTGTATTGAGTGAGGTTCCTGCTTTCGTTTCTGAAGCTATACACGTACCTGTTGAATGGAGATAAATCACAAATTGTTGAGAATAATATCTCCTGAGTGCGACTAAAGCAAACTCAAAGGCCTATCAGACTAAGAAACCAATACATACTTTGTATGTAATGACTTATATATAGTTAGCTACTTGGTAAATCATGCTGAATATCTAGCAGAGTTAAAGAGGATGATTCTATCTTGTTTAAAGGCTTTACATTAATTATTTCCTATGTTATTTCTTGTACCTTAATCTGCCAGATCTCAGGGTCTTATACTTGGAGAGGGGAATGAAAAATTTTAAAACACTTATCAATTTTTATTCTCCCTTGACTTTCTTGATGTAGGTGCAGAGACTTTCCAGTTTTTAAATGTGACCTCAATTATATATGCATTTATAAGATTTACAGTGGAGTAGTTTATAGTTTTTAACAAATCCTTATTTTGTTCATAACCTTGTAACCTAGGTCTTAGATAAAAAGAGGTAACTTAAATACTTAAGGTGGTCAAGATAAATAGCTGCCAATATTTACACCAGATTTACGTTCTGATTTGGTGTAGTACTCTCAGTTTTGAATTTACAGTTAGTGTTATACAGTATAATGCTCGCTTAAAACCAAACCCAAAATAAAGTTGAAATGTATTTCATTAAATTTGTTTTAAAGTTTAAAAACTTATGAAATAGTTGAAAAAAAGTGCAATGAACATCCAGAGATTTCAAAAAAAATCATTTTAGAGTAAGTTGGAGGCATCATGCGCTTCATTCATAAATAATTTGACGTCTCTCTACTAAGAATAAGAGAACATTATCCCACATAATTATAATGCAGTTACCATGCTCAAGAAATGTAGTATTTACTATAGAGTTGATTCTCATTTCTTACAGATTCTGTATTTGGAAATTCACCTGTTCATTAAATTTATTTTTAACCCCCAAAATCAATACTTCTGCTTTCCTGATTATTTGTGGCCACGTACATACATGTGCAGTGTGGCAAAAAATTTGAGTTGCAGAACACATGTATTGATTCTCACATTCCTAGCTCAGATCAAATTGACACTCAGACTTCTTGTTTCAGATTGCCTACTATAACCATACTGTACCCTTTTTGTGATATATTTAGTGCCACACTTTTTGCATTTTAATGCTTTTTTTTTTGGTGATTTCATTAAAGTGACCCCCAGGTTTCATGCTGAAGTACTATCTGGGGTTTCCAAGGACAAGAAGACTGGGATGTGCTTTATGGAGAAGATATGTTAGATAAGCTTCATTTAAGCATGAGTTAACAGTGCTGTTGATTAAATAAGGTTTCTTTAAACAGAAACATGTAAAACAAAGATTGGTTTATGAAAATGTTGTGACCAGAGGCTCACAGGAACATAACCCTGCATTGCCCTAGGAGTAGTGATTCAGCACTTTTTCAATGGTGACTAATTCAGTGTTTGTGGTGACTTCATAGAACAGAACTACCACAAGTAATGAGAATCAGCTGTATGCTATTATCATATATAGGTATATAATATGATAATATGATTTTGT
This sequence comes from Camelus ferus, assembly GCF_009834535.1. NCBI lineage: Eukaryota > Metazoa > Chordata > Mammalia > Artiodactyla > Camelidae > Camelus > Camelus ferus. Next base: position 13,251,549 of record NC_045716.1, on the reverse strand, counting down.
ATTGTTGACTGAAAAAACTACACAACTTAAAAGTTGAGAATTATGTTTTATTCGGTGGACATGCTGAGGACTTAAGTCCAGGAGACCATCTCTCTGATAGCTCTAAGGGACTGTTATAAAGAGGTAGAGGAGAAGCCAGGATATAAAGGAGTTTTTGCAAAAAAAACCCCCAAAAAACCACAAAACAAAACCCAGGTACTTGGAACATCAAAAGATTACTGCTGATTATCCCTACAGGATTTTATCTCATTAATTTCAGTCCATTCTTTCAGCCTGTTGAGAATCTCTTTCAGCCTTGATTGTCGTATGTTAACTCCCCAGACATCTCAAGTTAATGAATTTAGCCCTTTTCTGTCTATGGAAAGATGCAAGAATCTGGGCTTATTGAAATTGTTCCCTTGGTATGCCCCTTAGCTATCCAGGGCCAGTATCCTGTTTTTCTCTATCCTGAATCCCCTCAGGGAGCACCATTCAGGATGGCTGCAGAGGCTGATGACTTGATGGCAGGAAGCCTGTTTATCTCCATTCTGAGTTCCCCTTAGGGTGCACCGTTGAGGGTTGCTGCAGTAGCTGTTGGCTGCAACATCTTTTGTTTACTTATATGAGAAGCGACATTCTTTGTCCACCGTATATTTTTTATATACACACATACATAATACATGTGTGTATGTACATGTATAGTCCTTTTTCAAATTTTCCCATTTGTTTCAATAATGTTCTTTATCACTGCCATGCCTCTTTCAATCCAGCAGCACACATTTCATTTAGTTGTCATATTTCCTTAGTCTCTTTTAGAACGGTTCACCTAGCTTTTTGGTCTTTCATGAATTGATATATTAGTTGCTTTATTGTTGTATTGACTTATTAGTCCAGCTGTTTTATAGAATGTCCCTCCATTGGGATTTGTCTGATTGTTCACGAGTAGCTTAAAATTAAACAGTTTTGCTAAGAATTTTCCGCAGGTGACTCTGTGGGACATGATACTACCTTGTCTCCCAGTTGGTGATGTTAAGCTTGGTCTTTCCATTCTGTGGGTACATTTACCCTTTGTGATTAATAAGCTGTCTGTGGAGTAGTGTCTTAAGACTGTGCTAATATTCTCTCCCATAACAGTATTTCATACAGTGGTTTCAGTATTTATTGATTCTTGCCTTAATTAGTTGTTATAAAATGGTTACAAGTAGTGATTCTTGATTCCGTCATTTTACATTTAATTGTCATTATTCTGTAAGAGCATTTTCTTTGTATTTACTACCTTTTTGAAAAAGTTACTATGAGATTATAGGTTTTTATTTTTATTCAGTATATTATAATCTATCACTAATACTCTTTTGGATGCTCGAATTGCCCATTTGGATGCTCATTTCCTCAGTGAGACATTTAAAGTCAACTAAAGCAACTTTGTGTTTATGTTTTGACATATTCCTTTCTTTTTTCTTTTTTTTTTTTAGCACATTTAAAAAAAGCACACCAGATATTTCCATTGCATTAAATTCCCATTGTATATACATTGTGGGGGTGTACCATCATTTATTCAACCAGTCTCTTGTGTTTTGCTATTATAAATAACTTGGTAAATAACTGTGCCCCCCTTTTTTTTTTTTTGGTATTGTTGGAGGGTAAATTCCTTCAGGGTAAATTCCTAGAAATAGATTTGTCTGGTCAAAAGGTTAACCCATATGTGGTTTTGTGAGGTATTACTAAATTCCTCTCCATTGGGTCTTGCACCATTTAACACTCCCACCAGAATTGTTTAAAGAGCCTATTTCTCCATGGGCTCACTTGTATTTATCAAGGTTTTGAGGTTCTTTTTGCCAATCTGAAAAGTGAGAATTAGTAGTACCTCAATATAGTTTCAATTTACATTTCCTTTATGAATAAAGTTGGATGCTTTTTCACATTTTTAAGGGCCATTTGTATATCTGTGGACTATCTTTTCAAATCTTTTGCCCATTTAAAAAAAATCAGGTTGTTTCTTTCCCCTCTCAATTTTTAAGCACTATTGGGGGATTTGGTCCTTAACTGCAATATATGTTACAAATATTAAAATGTTTTATTTTAAACTTTATTTCTATCACAGGAATTCTGGTTTTTTAAATTATTAAGTAATTAGATGTAAAGACTTCTGGTGTATCTGTTGCTGGGTAGATGTAACTGGTGTCCAGATTCTTGTCCCATCCCAGAAAGAATTCAGAGACAAGACACAGAGGTTAAGAAAGTAAAATGAGGATTTATTAAGAGATAGTACACTGTCAAGGGGAGAGCAAACAGGCTCAGGTGAGCAGCTGCCCTGAGTATTTTTTGGCAAGTTGATTACATAGAGTGTAAAAATGAATGGGTGGAATATTCATTGGGGAGGGAAGAGTTTGGGGTTGTATTCCCTGATATTTATCCCAACTCCACCTTCCCAAAGGGAGGAGCGATTTTTGTGCTTATTTAGTCTGGATTGGAAGTGTCCTGGCATCGGTGCATGTTGGTTACTTCTCATCGGCCAGGCTAATTTTACTGTAATGAGGGCATAATGAGCAAAAGGTTACATCGGACACTAGAGATTCCTGCCTTTTCCCACCTTTCTTTGTTGGCCTCTAGGCTACTCATCACCCCAAAAGGCATGACCACTTATCAGCCCAGAGGTTCCAGCTTTTCTTTCTCTGCCCAGGGACCTCTGGTGCTTACATGATGTATGGTTTCCTGCATTTGGCCTGAGCCCCTCCTTTCCTCCCAGTTCCTGCCATTTGGTCTACATCCCTCTTCCTCTGCTCATATCTAGCTATCTGCCTGCTGTAACATATCCTCATCTGTACCATTTTATTACTTTATTAATTAATTTAAAATTTTAATTATATTTAATTTATAACTTTAATTTATTATATAAATATGATTCATTTAATTTCAGTTTATTTTTATTTCTTCACCTTGAAAAGAAATAATAATAATCTAGTAAACAGTTTCAAAATTCAGTCAAGATAGTTTTTTCACATTTACTGAGAGTTTATGAGGCAGATACACCAAATAGGTGGAAATATGCATATTTAATTGTCAAGGCACTATTCTTATTGATGAAACTTAATCGTCTTCACATCTCAGAGGGGAAAAAAGAAAATATGTGAAATTCTGATTTCATTTTTTCTAATTGTAGTACTTTGAAATCAAATGAGTTTTTATTGAGATGAGAATATTAATGATAATTTATTCCTGGCTTTGATTGTATTAAATATGAATATTTCTTTCAGTCAAATAATAAATTACTAAGAACTGCTTTTTCTGTGTGTTTCAGGTTTTGACAACAATTCGTTCAGGGCACCGAGCAAATATATTTAGTGCAAAGTTCTTACCGTGCACAAATGATAAGCAGATTGTATCTTGCTCTGGAGATGGGGTAATATTTTATACCAACATTGAACAAGATGCAGAAACCAACAGACAGTGCCAATTTACGTGCCATTATGGAACTACCTATGAGGTACAGTATTACTGTGATTTTATATATATGGCATATATGTAAGTGTGTATGTTGTGTGTAAGTGTGTATGTATGTATAAGTAGATGTGTGTATGTACATATGCGTAGATTTGTGTGTGTGTACACATTCATGCATATATAGGTAGAGAAATTACCGACAGACTGTCTAGATTTCAGTAAAGTATTTGAGAAAATGTATCTTGATAGGCTTGTGAATGAAGTTAAGAAATAAGATGTCAGTAATAGTAATAGGGTTTGTAATTCCTTGAGCAGCTGTACTCTAAGCAAATGGGTATCAGCTTTTAAAGATGCTTCTGTTCTTGTGCTACAGGGCTGTGTATTAGGCTTTAACCTCATGCGTGTTTTCTCAGTGTCTTGCATACAGTCATTGACGGTATGCTTATCAAATGTTCACATGTTAGCAGGAATCCCTAGTACACTAGACAAAAGAATCCAGTTCCTAAAGGATTTTAATATTAATATGCTCAAGCCCTGAGCTAAATTATTAAATGAGGTGAAATGAATTTAACACTCAATTATACTGCTTTACTTGATTCAGAAAAATTGCTTACTTTTCAGAATGCTCTTTTAGGATCTTTTCACTTTATTTCTTTGTATCAGATTATTCATTGGTTTCCCATTATTTGTATTAATATGGTATATCTTTTTCCATTAATTGAATTTCAGTCCTTCTGTATCCTCATGCTATGGTGTGTACTTATAAAAATAGTGTTCTTTAGCTGGATTTTTTTTTCTTACCCATTTCTTTCAATGTTGGCTTTTAACTGGATATTTGAGTCAATTTATGTTTATTGCGAGTGTTGACATATTTGGCTCTATCTATATATTCTCCCACTTTTTTTTTCAATGGAGCTACTGGGGATTGAACCCAGGACTTCTTGCGTGCTAAGCATGTGCTCTAACCACCGAGCTATTTCCCTTTCCCCTATATATGTCTTATTACAAGTTTTCTATTTAAAAATTTTTTCCTCTGTTAATTTTCCCTCTTCTTTTTGCCTTCCTTTTGAATTACTTGAAGGTTTTGCTTTTGGCCCATTTTGTTTCTGCTACTTGCAAGGAAGATAGACGTTCATGTTTTATAAGAATGTCTAAAGTCTAGTCAGTAAATACCTTGCCCTTCTCCTGAGTGTGTACCTTAGCACATTATAATCTCTTTATCCCTTGTCTAATTTTATGTGCTTATATAGTTATATCCTGTTTTTCCCCTCATGAATTAAAATATTATAATTGTTTTATTAGTTAGTGTTTGTTCAGATTTACTACATGTTTACCAGTACTTTTGGCTCTTCCGTCACAGATTTTCCATGTGGGATCATTTTGTACCTAAAGTACATTCTTCACCAGTTCCTTTAAGTGAGAGTTTGTTGATCTAAAACAATTTTAGTTCCCTATTTTGGTTTTCTTTCATTCCTTTCTTCCTTTTTCATCCTGTTCCAGAAAGTCTTTTTTATGTTAGTTTTTCAAAAGTAATTTTACTAGATATAGACCTCTAGACTGATAGTTATTTTATTTCAGATGATATCTCACTGTATTCTGACCTTACTTTTGAAGTTGAGAATCATCAGTCTAATTGTGATTCCTTTGCAGTTAAATTGTCTGTCTTCTTTGACTATTTTTAATTGTTTTTCTTTGCTTTTTTTCCCTTCAATAATATCACAACAGTGTATCTAGGTGGGGATTTCCTTTTTATTTTTCATACTTGTAATTTATTGATGTTCTTGGTATCATAGTAAACCTGCTTTCACAGAATAAGTTTGGAAGTGTTCCCTCTTTTTCAGTTTTTTGGAAGAATTTGAGGAGGGGTGTACAATTTTAAATGTAGGTAAAGTTCCCCAATGAAGCAGTCTGGTTCTGGGCTTTTCTTTCTTGGAATATTTTTGATTACTGATTCAATCTCCTTACTCTAGTATAGGTTTGTTCAAATTATTTATTCATTTATTTATTATTTCATCTTGATAAATTGTATGTTTCTATAAATTGATTCATTTCTTCTAGGTTATTCCATATGTTGTTGAATTTAGAGTAGTCTCTTCAAGATCCTTTATTTCTGTGGTCTACCTTGTAATGTCTCCTCTTTTATTTCTGATTTTTGTTGAGTCATTTTTCTTTTTGTCTGTTAGTCAAGGTAAGGGTTTGTTGATTTTGATGCCCTGTTTATGAAACAGATTAGTTTTATTAATATTTTTTCCTTCTCCATATCCTTTATTTCTGCTCTCGTATTTATTATTTCTTTCCTCCGTTAACTTTGGCTTTAGTTTTATTTTTTTTAAGTTCTTTGAGGTATGAAGTTAGGTTGTTGATCTGAAATTTTTCTTCTTTTCCAGTGTAGGTATTTACCACTATCAACTTCCCACTTAGTACTGTACCATTTACATTTAAGGTAGTTACTGATAGGAAATTACTCACTCATACTATTTTATTAATTTTTTTCTGTGTGTCCTGCGATTATTTGGTCACTCTTTTCCTTTTGTGTTGTTTTCGTGTTTTGTTGATTTTTTTTTTTATAGTGACATGCTTTGATTCCTTTCTCATTTTCTTTTGTAATTTTTTATAGGGTTGTTTTTTTTTTTTTCACTATGGTTACCATGAGAATTACATAAAACATAGTTGTAACAATCTGTCTTGAACCGATGACTTAAATCACATACCAAAACTTTATTCCTTTATATCTATTCCCCACTTTGTTACCAGTGTCAGAGATAACATCTTTCTATATTTTGTATTCATTAACATATGTATTAGAATAATTTTTAATGCTTTTATTTTTAAAATTCTAATACTCAAAAGTGATTTATGCACTACCATTACAGTGTTATAGATTTCTGTATTTGTCTATATATTTACCTTTACCACAAGCTTTTTATTTTCATATGCTTGTGTGTTGCTGTCTAGTGTCTTTCGTTTCAACTTAAAGGACTTCAGCAGATCTTGCGAGACAGATCTTGTGGTGATAAATTTCCTCAGCTTTTGTTTTTCTAGAAAAGTTTTTATTTCTTCTTCATTTTTAAAGGGCAGTTTTGGTGAATATAATACTTTTGGTTTGCAGGTTTTTTCTTTCAGCACTTTGAATATATTACCCCACTCCCCTCTGGCCCTGTAATTTTTCTGTTGAGAAGTCCAGTGATCTAATGGGAGCTTCTTTGTATGTAATGATTCACATTTCTCTTGCTGCTTTCAGCATTCACTGTATGTTTGACTTTTGGTTTTTTGGGGGGTGGCTAATTAGTATTTATTTATTTATTTAATGGAAATACTGGGGACTGAACCCAGGACCTTGTGAATGCTAAGCATGCACTCTAAACACTGAGCTATACCCTCCTTCCACCCACTCTGTCTTCAACTTTTGACAAGTTGTTTATAGTATGTCTTTGATTTGGGCCTCTTTGGGTTCATCCTAGTTTGAGTCCTCTGAGCTTCCTGAATTTGGATATTCATTTTCTTCCTCAGGTTTGGGAGATTTTCAGCCATTATTTTTTCAAATGGGCTGTCTACCCACTCTCTGCCTCTCTCTTCTTCTGGAACTCCCATAATGGGAATATTGTTCATCTTGTTAGTATCCTGTAAATCTTCTTCAGAAATAAGAAAGATATTTCTGTGGGTATAGAATTCCAGTTTGACAGTTTTTTTTTTTCCACTTTAAAGATGTTACTCCATTGGTTTCTGGCAAGAAATCTTCTGTTCTCATTTTTAATCACTGGTTTTATGTAATTTGTTTTTCTTATTGCTTTAGTATTTACTTATATATATAAGAATATATCACAATTCCTATTCTTATTCTCATTGGTTACTTAGGTTGTTTCAGGTCTTCAGGCTAATATAATATGGATCATGCTGCTATGAACATTCTAGTACACATCTTTAGGTGCCTTTATGCAGGCATTTATCTGTAGTGGAATTGCTGGGTCATGGAAGAAGCATATGATCAGATTCAGTAGATAACTGACACATGGTTTTTCTAAGTGATTATACTGTTTTACACTCTTATCAGCAATTTGTGAGAGCTCCAGTTGCTCCATATTCTCATCGACTTTTAATATTATTAAGTCTCTTTCACTTTGGTCATTGTGGTGATGTATAGTAATGTTTACTTAGGATTATAATTTGTATTTCATTAATGACTAATGAATCTGAGCACCTTTTCATGTATACAAAGTTTTAAAACATAGGACTGTATCTTCCATTGTTTATGCATACATAAAAACCTAAATGGGAATGCTAAATACCCGATTTTGGTAGTTTCTATTTCTAGGGACACAGGAGCTGGGTAGTTTGTTGGGCAGGGAGGTTCACTGAGGGCCTTAACTTACAGTATTATTGCTAAACCAGAAGTGAATACAGGAATATCTAAAAATGTTTCAGTTTAAGTGCTTAAATCAATTCAGCATCACATACTTTTCATAAACATTATCAGAGAAGAAAATTTTATAATATGTTTCTAATACAAGTGTAAATTCACATCCAGAAAACATAAAAATTTGGCTTTGAATAATTTGAACAAGTTTCCTGTGATATAATTTTTCTTGTTAGGTTGTTAGGAGTTTTTAATTTTAAAGAACTTTCTGTCTGAAGGTACATTAATTTCAAACTCCAAAGTAGTGAGTCATATTAATTCAGCAGTTACTTCTTGCTTATTTCTATATGTATTGTACTGTTTTGCATCATAGTTGGTTGGGTAAGTCATAAATAATTAAAATAAATGGTTCTCAGTTGCTTTTGCCCTAATCATTTTATGATATAACAGCAATGTTTTTCAAAGCCATCTGTTTAAATGTTCAATAACATTTCCTATACTTTTGTTTTCATCTTCAGATTATGACTGTACCTAATGACCCGTATACTTTTCTCTCTTGTGGTGAAGATGGAACTGTTAGGTGGTTTGATACACGCATCAAAACTAGCTGCACAAAAGAAGATTGCAAAGATGTAAGATTCAAGTTTTTTGTACAAATGACAAATTAAGATTGTAATTAAAATTGGTTAGTAAGTTATCTCTGGGTTATAAAATTATGGGTAAATTTAAAATTTTTGTTTGGTAAAATCTTTAGTTAAGCATTTATTTTATAATAAAAAATTAAAATTAAAATATTAATAGTGAAATTAGGGAGCTTATGTTTAAATTTTACATTTCAAATATATTTATTAAAATTTATATAATTGTTTGGTATATACCATAGCATTATAAAAATTTCAAGTATTTATCAAAGTATTCCATTTGCTTACAGAGACAATTTTGGCTTACCAATAACAGTGATAAAAGCATATAGTAATTTAGTGTCTTCTTTTTATTTTTACCCTGCCCTTTAAACCAAGAATTATATGTTATCTTTTCTTTTAAATTATTAGATACCATTCTGTCAACATGTTCATTCTGACTTAGCTCACTTCTCCAAATGTAGAGATTGACTATCAATTTTGTATTTTTTAAATACTATTTGAAACTTGGAAAAGACCTGAGAAATCTGTCAGTGTAATGGCCCCAGGCAACTAACCCCAAATCTTATTTAGAGATGGTAGCTTTTGTCTTGAATCATTTTGGAGTAGTCAGTGAAATAAGAAAATATTGTTAAATACATTTTTACTGAGAGTTACCAAAAAGAAAAAGAATTGCAAATAATCAAGTAAAGTGTTTAGTAATTAAACCAGTTACTATTGTTAACATGCTTTAGGTGGAGAAAAGATTATTTTATACACTGAAACAGAAAAGAAAAAAGAATACAAATTAAAAATATTTTAAAATCAGTTTATATGTATATACACCCACACACACACACACACACTACACACACATATATAACTAGGAAAGCATTGAACTAAAGGCAGAAATAAGTTTAAAATATCAGATTGTATATTAGGGGCATTTGGTATACCTGTTTCTTGGTGAATAATAGGTACTAACGTTTGTTAGGTCACATTTTTTAAAGCTGTGTTTTAGTGTACAGTGTAGACGGATTTAATTGTGCTTTTATAACCAAAAATGCCATAAAAATATGGAATAAAACCAAGCTAAAAAAATGAAGTACTGTTAAATTTTTCCGTAATAAAACTTTTGATTTCTTTTATGTACAAATAGAGGCAGAGTATTAAGAAAAACTAGTAACTAGAGTAATTCTTAAATACTAAAATCTTAGAATTATGAAAGGCATTTGATGAATACATTGAATATAATAGGAGAAGTGTTCTGAGGCCAAAAATTAAATAAATAAAATTTAACGTAAATGTAATTTGAATACTGAGCTATACTGAAAACAGTAAAAACGGGTATCCTTTTATCTTTTGTAGGATATTTTAATTAACTGCCGACGTGCCGCTACATCTGTAGCCATTTGTCCACCAATACCATATTATCTTGCCGTTGGTTGTTCTGATAGCTCAGTACGAATATATGATCGGCGAATGCTGGGCACAAGAGCTACAGGTAAAAAGACATGTACTAGAGAAAACATGACATTCTGTCAGTTCATAGAATAAACATGACATTGCAGTTTTAAAATTTCATTAGTTTGTCATAAAATTTAATAAACAGAATATATTTGAGTACTATGGATTATTATAAAAAATAGCATTTCACCAAGTTTTTGTGACACTATCATGGTGATATTTTTGTAGTTTATCACTTTAAAAAGTTGTAACACTTGATATATTAGTTTCCTGGGGCTGTCATAACAATTACCACAAATTGGGTGGCCTGAAATAACCGAAACTTATTCTCTCGCGTTTCTGGAGGCTAAGTGTCTGAAATCAAGGTGTTGCAAAGTTGTGTTCTGTGGAGGCTGTCAGGGAGTACGTGTTGCTTGCTTCTCTCCTAGGTTCTGGTGGTTGCTGACAATCTTTACCATCCCTTGGCTTTTAAATGTATCACTCCAATCTCTGCTTCTGTGTGTACATGCCATTCTCTCCTGTGTGCCTGTGTCCGCATTTCCCCCTTCTTATAAGGACACTGGTCATATTGGATTTAAGGCCCACCCTGATCCAGTATGACCTCATTTTGATAATTACATCTGCAAAGACCCTATTACCAGTGAAGATCACGTTCTGTGGTTCTTGGTGGACATGAATTTTCAGGGGACACTCTTCAACCCACATTTGGGTTTTCCTAATTTCTCTTTGCCATCTTTTCAATCAAGAAGATAATAGTAAATATGGAGGAGAGAAAAGTTAGGGAAGAACAGTGACTTGTGTGTGTATTCATGTATAGAATATTCACATATTTTATGTTGTTGAAAGTAAAAGTGGACTTGCCCAGAGAGTAACAATGCTGATCTCAGTGTCAATTTGTGTCCAGTGAAAATGAACATAGATTACTGAAATGGGAAAACTAGATGGGATCTTTTTTCTTTTTTCAAACTGTGATTGAGGAGTCTTTGTCTATTTGGACATACACATTTAGGAGGAACAGTGGTAATGTAATATGAATACCTCATTGTGCAGAATTACACAGCTTTGTGAGAGTCTTCGAGTTTGGCGTTCCTGGGCCTGCAGGGTGTAAAGTGCCACTTATACGTCTCCCTGTCGTACTGTATTGATGGCCACGAAAATTAGTTAAAGTTGGAGTGGTATCCCCACTCTGTTGTCTGATAAGAGGAAAATCCCACGACAACCAAAAATCTTTTAAAGACATAAAGTAAAAGGAATACCATATTAAAAAGTATACTGTACTGTTTTATCCAGTATACTGCTAAACCTCAGCTTTCCTATTTATATTATAAAAATTGTATTACCTTAATTTGGGAAATTTTTAAAAGATTATTTAGTGTGACTATAATCAAAATCATTTTAATCAGTTAAATAACTCATGTTCAATAAAACACTTACGTAATCTGGAATTTTTGACAATCATGAATTCTTTTTTGAAGACATGTAATCTTTATACCATATTCTTTTCTGTTTTGTTGAAAAACCTGACTATTGAATAAAGAATCTCTTCCAGGAATAGAATTTGATAACTTGGATTTATATTGTTGCGTTAAATCACATATTTCATAATTCAGATTAAGAGTTTTTAAAGTGTTTTTCTTGGAAAACATGAATTTTAAACAATTCCTATTTTCTTATTCAGGGAATTATGCAGGTCGAGGAACTACTGGAATGGTTGCCCGTTTTATCCCTTCCCATCTTAATAACAAGTCCTGCAGGGTGACATCTCTGTGTTACAGTGAAGATGGTCAAGAGATTCTTGTTAGTTACTCTTCCGATTACATATATCTTTTTGACCCAAAAGATGATACAGCACGAGAACTTAAAACTCCTTCTGCAGAAGAAAGAAGAGAAGAAGTAAGTTTACTCAAAACTATGTTCTTTGTTCATTCCAGAAAACATTAATTCAGTAACTCCTGGTGCCTGAAGGACTTCAAAAAATAGTTAATTTTTGAGGCATTTACAGTCTAGGGAGCAAGGATATGAAACATACACAAAAGAACAGGGGCTAATAAATAATTAAGAATAAGATGCTAGATGAAAAGTATTGTGAAATATTTTTAAAGAAAAAATACTTAATGGCAAAATGTTTCTCCAAGTTTATGGATGCATAGCAGCCAGTAAGAAATAGTAAGAGTTGTAACAGTTGCAGAAAAGGCAATTAAAATAATAAAAAAAGTTATGTATGAACTTCTAGGAGAATAAATGTTTATGTTCGTGCAACAATGGGAGCTTTACCTGTTACCTATTACTTACTATTCATATGTGGACAGCAGTTCTTCCTCTCTTCTGCCTCTTTCACAGTTACGAACTAGTGACATGTAATATTATCCCTAGGTACATTTTATAAAATAACATATGAGTGAGTGAGAAAAAGATAAGTCAAAGTGTGCATATGTGTGTGTGTGTACACATACACACACACACACATACACACAGAATTGGGAGAGGAGAGGATTGCTGTGCACATATGAATAGTAGATGGTAATAAGTGAAACTCCTATTGGTGCATGAACATAAACATTTAATCTCCTGGAAATTTACACATCACATTATATATATATTTTTTATATATATATACACATCATCTAATATATACACATATACATATATACGTACATATATATACATATATATATTTATACATCACATTATAAATATATTGTATATTGAAAACTATGTGAAAGAATTAATTCCCTAAAATAACTTTATAATAGTGAACCTGGTTTCTGCTTTTCATTTTCTTATTTATGAAAAGCAAAAACCAGAAATAATATGTACTTGACAGTGTACAGCAGTAGAAAAATGTTTGCTTTCACCTGTTAAGCTTCTTTCCCCAACATGTTTCTCACTTTGGCTTTTTCATTTTATAATGCCCTATGTTCAATCACTCTATTCTTTTGATTATAAATGTCTTTTGAAATTAACCATGACTTTTTATTAACTATCAGTGAGTTTTTGGTATTGGCCCAACTCCTATTAATGAATACTTTTTAAAAGTGCTAAAGAAAACAGCTTTTGTAATTCCTGTGAGGGGCAAGATTAAATCCAGTTATTTTACTTGCAGGTTGAGAGGACTATAAAATTAGAACAAAATCAAGATTACTTTATAAATGTATATAGGGATTTTAAATGTGGCACTGTGTTCATGTGAATTAGGAAACTGATGAAGAAGAGTTTGTGATGGCTAATGAACACTATTTTTGAGTTAATTGGTCTGATTGAAAATATGATATCTGCACTGTCATTTTGTTGTTGCTATGTAACTTCCTCCTGATAATGTGCTTCAGTAAAGTTACAGTCAAACTTTGTGACTGTTACATAATGAAAGAGTTGGAAATGCAGAAACATTTTAAGTGGGCCAACTATCTTTTATACCATAGAACACTTAGCCAAAAGATGTTTATGTAATCAGAGTGAATGAGGCTGAGTCATGAACAGTTGGTTTTTTCCTGAACATGTTTTTCTCAGTATTCTTTGTTGAATTAACTAAGTTAAGAAGAGTAATTCTGAAAATGGATTGAAATTACAAAAATAAATTCTGTGTTTTGTAAGAAACCCAACAACTCATAGGTCTATACATCTGAAGAAATTAATAATCTTTCTTCTTAATCCCACTATCTTTTCATTCAGTATTTTATGCTAAATCCTTGACAGTAATGTTCAGACAAACTCATCTCAACTCACCACATACTTGTCGGGTGCCTGCTGTGCACTATACTATATGTTATACTAAACTTTAGAAATTCAAGGATGACTGTGATGAAGACATGACCTCTCAGGAGTTTACAGTTTAGTGAAAGTAGAGATATAAATAAATATGTGAAACTTAAAATCATAGAATTGTGTGTAAGAATTATGTTCTATATAAGTAGATCAAAGGAAGGAATAATTGTTTTTTATTGGGAACGTAAGAAACGCTTGAGCAGCATTTTAAACTATGAATAGAAGTTGAATATTTGCTTTTTTCTTCTGTTTTCATAATATATTTATATTTTCTTAATTTGTAGGGGGCCTTTTTTTATTTCCTATATCCTCTAACAATTTCTTTTTTACTTTATCCTTTATTTAGGATATTCTTTTGTCTTTTTCAATTTTTCCACTTCTCATTTGCCTTTATTTTTATATTCCTTTTTTCTTTTTATTGTCTTTTCTTTTCCTTTTTCTCTCATATCTTTCTGACATTTTTCACACCTACCCACCCCATTATTGGACTTCTTTGTTGAATCCAATCTTTAATTTTCTCCTGGTCTCCATAATTTGCCCCTGAAGGTTATACAGGTATCCCCTGCTTTTTGAAAGTTTGCTTCTGTACTACTTTGCTTTTACTAAAGACTTATATTAATACCCACTTTTGCTAACTGAAAGAACTCCAAAGAGGATTTTCGCTTTTACAGAAAAAAAATGTTAAAAGCGAAAATAGCATTCAGCGTTTGTTTTGTAGCGCGCACCCTGAGCAGCAAGTGGCACCGCCAAGCTCCTTTCCTGGGAACTACACTCTGCATCTCAGCATCCAGGCATCATAGCTTTGAATTGTGTCTGTGAGCATCTTTGCTTTATCTTGATTTGTTTGTGCATCTATTAGCAAGATGTGGCCTAAGGTAATTGCTTCTTTGCTTTACTCCATTTCAGCTTATGAAAGATTCCATAGGAATGCTCTGCTCTCAGATCGCAGGGGAAACCTGTATCCAAAATCTCTAGTGCTTCTTCCTACCCTGCCGCTACTACCCTGATCCAAGGCAGCAGCATCTCTCTTCCTAGATTATTAACAGTAGCTTTCTAACCAGTCCCCCTGCTTTCACATCCGCCCCCTCCAGTCCTTTAGCTACACAGTAGCCAAAGTCATCCTTTAAAACATGAGTCATATCATGCCATTGCTCTGATCCACACTCCAAGTGGCTCCCCACCTCACTCAGAACAAAACTGAGGTCCTCACAGTGACTTCAGGATCTTTGTTCATCTGGTTCTTACTACTTCTACTGCTCTTTCCTTTGTTTGTTCTGCTCTAGCCACCACATCTACTTACTTACTTACTCAGCAGGCTGAGCATGCTTCTACCTTATGGCTTGGCATTTACTCGGCCTGAAGTGGCCTCCCCCCACATCTAGATTTCTTTCCCTTCGTCTCTTACAGGGCTTTGCCCATGTCACCGTCTCTGTGAGGCCTTACCTCACCACCTAATTTAAAATTGTAACCCTTTATTCTCTGGTACTACCTATCTCCCTTTTCTACTTTATTTTTTCTGTAACACTTACCATTTTCTTTGTATATTTTACTTTTTTACTTACTGTATTCTGTAAACGTTGTGACACCGGGATTTTTGTATGTTTTGTCCATTGATCTTTTCCCAGTACCTAGGGTAGTGCCTGACACAGGTGCTAAAAAAAATGTTTATTGACTGACTGAGTGAATACTGTACCGTTTTCAAGATTCTGGACTAATTATTTTGCAGATCTCAGAAAGTCAAACTTGGGGCGGTTTTAACTTGAAGATCTTGTTCCAAAAGTAGTTGCTGAAGTTATAACATAAGTTCTTATTTGTATAATATAAAAATTTCTCTCTCGTAATCCTGGAACATGGGCTCTAGTTTGTTATTCTAAATAAAGTTTATATATAGAGTGCAGCCCTCTCTTTTTGGAAATGACTGTTTGTCCGAGATTGTGAACAGCTGCCACATTAGGCATCCTCTAATCTTGTGATTATTCCCTGTCACACTTGTGACCTCTGTAGATTTTGTTACTCTCAGTTGCTCTTAACCGTACTTACACATAATATATAACTTGTGTGGTTTTTTTTTTTCCCCTGTTTCCTTTGCTGAGGATGTAGAAGTTTTTTCCCCATTCTCCCTGTTGCTTGGTATGATTTCCAGGAGAAAATAGAAAATTTGCAGCGAAGCTGTCACCAAGTTTCTAACAAAACCTGCTTAATTGTGAGGAGGAAAGAAAAAAAAAAATCAATGAATGTCATGTTAAAAAAATAAAAGGGAGTGACCCACTTGAATGAGAGAAAATGTTTGCAAATCTTATATCTGATTTATGATTTAGAATCTAGTATCCAGAATATATGAAGAACAGTTCCAGTTCAACAATAAAAAGACAAATATACTAATTTAAAAGTTGGTGAAGGATTTGAATAGACATTTCTCCAAAGAAGAAATGGCCAGTAAGCACATAAAGAGATGCTCAGCATCACCAGTCATCAGGGAAATGCTGATCAGAACCATAGTGAGGTACCACTTCACACTTACTAGGCTAAAATAAAAAAGTCAAGACAAGTGTTGATGAAAATGTGGTGAAATTGGAGCCCTCATACATTGGTTGGCATAAAATGGTGTGAATGCTTTGAAAAATAGTTTGGCAGTTCCTCAAAAGTGAAACACAGAGTTGTCATATGATTCAGCAATTCCACTCGTAGATATATACCCAAGAAAACTGAAAACATATGCCCTTATTAAAAATGTGCACATATGTTCACAGCAGTGTTAGCCACAATAGCAAAAACTGAGAACACTTCAGTGTTCATTAACTGGTGAGTGAATAAACAAAATGTTTATATCCAAAAAATGAAGTATTATTGAGCCATAAAGGAAATGAAATACTGATATATACTGCAGTGTGGATGAACCTTGAAAATATTATGCTAAGTGAAAGCAGCCAGACAAAAAGGCCACATACTGTACATTATTGTGTTTGTATGAGGTGTCCAGAATAAACATATCCATAGAGACAGAAAATAGATGAGTGGTTGTCGGGAGGGGAGTAGAGGGGGAAGTGGGGTGGAAGTGGGGAGTGACTGCTGATAGGTAGAGGGTTTCTCTATAAGGTAATGAAAATGTTCTGGATTGGTGTGATACCAGCAGTTGCCCAGCTTTGTGAATATACACACTGATTTGTATACTTTAAAAGGATAAATGTTAGGTGAATTATATCTCAATAAAAAGATGTTAAAAATTTAAAAGTTAAAGGGAATGACTGAGTCAGATGCCACAGACTTGAAATAAAATAAGCTCTGAAAGGTGCCATTTGAGTCGGACATTGTTGATCATTTTATCATTGATCAGTGAACTTAGCAAGTGATCATTCATTGGTGACAGTGGTGAGAATGAGTTCAGTGGGAAACATAAGATTGATGTCAGTGAACTGAGGGAGGAAAGTGGTACATAAAGATAGAAAGAATGCAGACTTTTTAAAAGAAACTTGACAGTAAAGCTTCAGAAGGCATGAGAAAAGAGTGTAATTAGAAGTATGAAGCTGAGGTGTTTTGTTTATTAAAAATGATAGGATATTCAGAATTTATGAGGAAAAACCGGGAGAGAAGACATGAATGTAGGTATGGGAAAGAGAGAGTAATTGTTGAAGCAACATGCTTGAGGAGTTGAGAGAATGAAATAAAGAGCACAGATGGAGGTTAGGCTTAAAATAAATGATACGTCCTCTGAGAAAGGTTGGAAGAAATTAAGAAGTTATAGATTAGATATAGGTAAGTTTGTAGAATGCCGCTGAATAAATTGATGTCATTTCTGTAGAACCAACTTTATTTTCTCTGAGGTAAGAGGAAAAGTTACCAGCTGAGAATAAGGGCAATAGAGTAGAGTAGAGACACTGAGGTGAGTAATGTGGGGTTGGAATAGATGTTGGGGGAGAACTGGAGAGTAAATTGTCAATAGTCATAAAATAATGATAACTCCTATTGCTAGTTAAGTATGTTGGTACTTTACCTAGACTGTATTATCATCATAATAGAAAATCGAGGCTCAATGTGGTTAGATAACTTTCCTCTTGTCAATTGGAAAGTGATACAGGTGGGATTAGAAGTCACATATACAGGATTTCAAAGCTGCATTCAGACCCTTCAGATGGAAGGTAAGAAGTATAGGCTGCCAGTATCAATGGATGTTTACGGCTGTCTTTCACGTTGTGATTTCGCATCTCAATAAGGAAAGTGAGAAGATGGAAAGAATCTGTTGGGCTTACAGTGTGCTTTAAGAATTGAGCAAGTGCGTTCTCTCCTCATCTGTTAGTTACGACAGCCTCCAGTTAAGCGTTTGAGACTTCGTGGTGACTGGTCAGACACTGGACCCCGAGCAAGGCCTGAGAGTGAACGAGAACGAGATGGTAATTGTCCTTTGGTCAGCTTTTAAAAAATACGATATTTAAAAATTAGTATTTTAACTTGTTTCCTTTTTTTTCACTATTATTAAGTGGTGCTGCAACAAATGTCTTTATACCTATATATCTTAGCATACTGTGCAAGTGTTCCTTAGGATAAATTCCTCTATGTGGAATGTCTGGGTCACTGGATAAATGTCTTTTAATTTTGATAGTTATCTTATTACCCTCCAAAAAAAATGCA
This sequence comes from Camelus ferus, assembly GCF_009834535.1. Lineage (NCBI taxonomy): Eukaryota > Metazoa > Chordata > Mammalia > Artiodactyla > Camelidae > Camelus > Camelus ferus. The sequence goes on along the minus strand of NC_045716.1, from coordinate 13,233,300 downwards.
CTACTTTGCATTCCTACTGAAAGTATAAGAATGTTCATCGCCACATAAAACATTGGGTATTATCAAACTTCTTAATTTTTGCTTTTGTATTTGATTTAAAGAGAAATGAAAACTCTCAGTTTCCAACCTGAGAGTTTTATAAGAGCACATAAATTTTTTTTTTCCCCTGTCAGATGCCTGTGACAAGCATAAGAAACGACTACCTTGGTAGCTTTAAGATGGCACATTTAAAATAGAATTAATCTGTGTGATTTTAATAATTGAGTCTATAGCCAAAATCTTACTCTGATGATTTCTGAAATCTTTTAGGGTCAAAAGAATATTTCCTAATATATTATTCTTGTAATTATTTGACATTATAGTTTAAAATATAAAGCTATATTCTATAAAGGCAATAAAGTGTACAATAAATTCTGTTTTCACAAAAAATTCAAGAGCAAATTATTTCCATTTTAAATTACATGATAGTAGAAGACAGTTGTCACAGTTTCAGTTTGATGTAATACTTAATTTGAAATGCTCTTAAGAAAAATCTCATATTTAAAGGAAAAAAAGAGGGGAGGGAAGAGATAAAACACTTTCTGATTTCAGTTAATTTCAAATATATGGAATTTGCAGTAAATGATGATGAAAATAAATTCAGTTTAGGGAAATTTAAGTAAGAGGGCAAACTGTCAGGTTAAGGAAATTTAAGTTGGAGGGCAAACTTTTAACCTCTTTAGCTTAGAATTCATGAGCCTTTCCTAGCCATGTACTCTTGGAACTAAAGGTGTGAGTTGGGCTCAGGGTGGGATTGTGGAAGTACCTAAGAATTGGCAAAGATGTAGGAGATGTTCTTGAGGAACTCAAAATACAGATGGAGAGTCATTCATATAAATATAAATTATAAAATGTGATGATAGCTCTAGTAGATATATATATATATATACATACATTCTTATAATTTATTTAGGCAATTTGATTTTTTAAAATTGCTTTCATTTTAAAGGCCGTCAAATCTAGGTTTGTGCATTAATGAAAGATCCTGATTTATTACTAAATTCACCGATAAAACGTGTTTTCATAGGAGAGCAGAGTCCCAATGTGTCATTGATGCAGAGGATGTCTGACATGTTATCAAGGTGGTTTGAAGAAGCAAGCGAAGTTGCACAAAGCAATAGAGGAAGAGGAAGATCTCGACCCAGAGGTAGTCTTTCTTATTAAAGCCATCAGAAAGATGGCAAAAACTCTTTACTGAAGTCAGTTTTATTTATATCAACTAATGTATGCCATGTTTTATATCTTCAGTAATCACGAGGTTCTTACTGTATTGTGTGAAATAGTAGAGGATGAAGGGTATTTGGTGTAATTTGTTCCTTCAGATTCCACTAGACCTTGCCTTCATTTTTTGCTTTTCTCAAAAAAAGCAAGTCTGATAATCCCCGTTGTAAGTTCTTTCTGTCTGTACTCTGTGAATGGAAATGGATGAAACTCTGTAGATGAGTAAGTTTTGTATAATTGAATAGTTTCTCCTTTTGTTTACTTATATGCAATATTTATTAATTCCTGTTTCTGGTGTTAGCTGGCCTGTTTCCATATTTTGTTTCACTACTTTCCAGTTTTCTGGTCTTTGGCAAGTTACTTATCTTTGTCAAAAATGAGGAGTATAAAAATTAACTCCTAAATGTTTTATATCCTAAAATGAAAAATTCTGTTGAATTTCATCCATAAATGGTTCTTACTAAGTTCTTACTGTAAACTTAAAAAAAAATTCTTGGACTGTGTATTTGCATAAGAGTTATCAAATTTGTGCTTAAATTTAAACTAAGAAATATTTAAATCAAGATGATTAAAAGAAAAAGTTTTATATTCTGTGATAGTTGCATCTTGCAAGACATGAACTTGGTTAGTTCATTCTGTCTTTGTTTTAATGAAATCTAGATTTGAAGCAAAATCAGGGAAAAATTTTTAATGCTTATTAAATATTCTTAATACCTTTGCCGATAGCATAAGGCCTGGTATCACACGTAGTAGACATTCAAGCCTTTTAAAATCATGACTGTGAAATAAAGCTATTTGCAGCAACATGGATGGACCTAAATGGTCATATTAAGTTAAGTCAGAGAGAAAGTCAAATATCATATGATATCACTTATATGTGGAATCTAAAGAAATGATACAAATGAACCTATTTACAAACCAGAAGTAGACTTACAGACATAGAAAAAAAACTATGGTTACCAAAGGAGAAAGGGGTGTGGGGAGGGATAAATTAGGAGTCTGGGATTAACATACGCACATTAGTATATATAAAATAGATAAACAACAAGGACCTACTATACAGCACAAGGAACTATATTCAATAGCTTGTAATAACTTATAATGAAAAAGCATCTGAAAAAGAAAATATATATGTATACATATAGTGGAATCATTTTGTTATACACCTGAAACTAACACAACATTGCAAATTAATTATACTTCAATTAAATAAATAAATACATTTAAAAAATCAAAAAACTAAAAAATAAAATCATGACTGGATCATGTTAGTTTAGTGGTTAAAACATTAATGCTAATGAAATGGGAATCAGGAACTAAATCCTATTCTGGCCTATTTGTAGCTTTACTCTTGTTGTAAAATTTTTGTTAAATATTTTACCAGGGACATTATGTTATAGAATAGAAATATATCAAAATAAATCTATTATCCTATTATCTAGCTGTTTAATCAGAATCACCGTCTTCCAACTTAAGGGACTAAATATTATTTATAGGCCTCTCACAAGCTGTTACTTAGCTTTATCAAAGTCAAGCTACCACATTGAGCATTTTGCTTGAAAGATTTATTATTTTAATAAGAATGTGCTGTAGATAGATTTTACCCCTATTAATTAGCCTCTTCGGGCAAGTGGACCAAACCACCAGTGGGTGCTTTTGATATCCTGAAATGATTTGTTTCTCTCTGTGTATATATTTGTGTGTGTACATGTGTACACTCAAGTGCACATGTATTTCTTGAACATATCTCTTTAGAGTAGTTGGTTCTGGAAAGCATTTAGTTTTTGAATTTGCATCAACATGTGTTTTTTTGAAGGTGGAACGAGTCAGTCCGATGTTTCAACTCTTCCTACTGTCCCATCAAGCACTGATTTGGAAGTGGGCGAAGCTGCTATGGAAGTAGATACTCCAGCTGAACAGTTTCTTCAACCTTCTACATCCTCTGCGACGTCAGCTCAGGTTCCTTCAGCATCATCTTCTACAGATAGCCCTCATTCCACTTCTTTGCTGTCTTCTCCAGACAGTGAACAAAAGCAGTCTGGTGAGGCATCTGGACACCAAACACATCATCAGTCTGGTGAGGATGTCACTCTTTAAATAGGCTATGGTTCGTCTGATGATTTCTGATAGAAAACTTCTTTATGGGCTATTTTGAAAGATACTAAATCACATCAACTTGTTCTTGCTGGAATAAGTGATCAGAATGATGTGCCATATGTGAATGTGTAACTTAAAAACAATTCAAGTGTGCCTAACTTGCATGAATTTTAACAAATAGCAGAAATTTTCGGTTTACAGAAGACAATTCTTTAAAAACTGTAGGTAGTGTTTTGACATAGTTTAATGCACTTAACAATTATTTTTTTATAGACCATTACAGACCAAAATACCTTTCTTAGACTTACTTGGTTGTGAGTCTGTATTAAAGTGATAGTGAAAATATAGCCCTGATTATGATTAGTTCCATTGTATCTGTATTTTTGACTATTTTTCCTCAAATCAAGAAATACTTCTAATACATTCTGTGTGGTGCATTTTATGTGGTCTCTTGTAACAATATATAAAATTTACCAAAAGAATTATTTCTCTTATATTTATATGAAAAAGAATAGTTCTAATAAAACCTTGTCTTTTTGGTATTTGATGTTAGTGAAAAACATTCAACTCCTAAATTCTGTTAAAATACTGTTTTCCTCTCACTATAATAACTCCGTATATTCAAACCCGCCCCCGCCCTCAACTATGGAATGTACTAGAATTACATCAGTAATTTTTGGCGGTTATGTCTGTAGTTTACTTGGCATTTTAACTATATATATGTAATTATAATAACCATTAAGATGTTTATTCATATTTTTCTTTGGGTTTTTCTAAGAAAGTATTTTACTCAATATATAATCAAAAATACTAGCAACTAAAGATACAGCTGGCAGGCCTAAGCTAAAGCCTATAAAAAAATTCCTAACAGCTTAACGGCCGAGCTATCACTTTATTCTGGCTTCTCTGAAATCAGATGCCAGATCACCAAAGATGGGGAGTTTTAAATTAAGCACTCTTTTATCAGAATATCCCATTTTTGATAATTCATTTTCAGTTTCTATGGGAATAGAAGCCAGAGTCAGTTATGTGATTGTTAATACTTGTGTACAGTTTACCTATAATAATAAGCTAAAGATGAACTATAAAATTAGGTTTTCCACACTCTAGTTGACACAGTTAGCATTTCAATGAATGGGAAAAAATATTTTGAGGAGTTTGGGATATAGGGACAGAATTGGTTAAAAGTTTGCTTTTCAAAGCAGGTAAAATTGGTAAAAGAAAAAAAAGAATTTTTAAAGTGGTAACATTCTTGGAAATAGTCTTAAAGATTTTGGTCAATTGTAAGTTTGATCACAACTTAGTAAGAAGATTCCCTAGCTGATATTCACATTCCACTGACTCTTAACTTGTTCCAGTTGTTTCTTAAACACATTTCTGAGTATACTTAGTTTGGAGTTTCATTTTTCCTTTTTGTTATAGATACTGAACACATTTTAATACTACATTTCAAGTTACTAAATCCTTTTTAATATTTGATGTAAGTATTAAACACTATAGTCATGGAATCATTGAAATAGAAAAAAAACTATTTGTGATGATCATGCAATATTGTTTGAACATTACTTGGCACTTTTGCCTATCAATTTTTCAAAGTAAGGAAAGAATTATAAAAAGAATCTTGGTTAAGTAAACTATGGAAAATGGGAATAGTTCTGTGTTAACAAGATAGTATTGCTATTGAGAAAAATGATTTGATGTCAGATGTAACATCTAAAGATTATGTCTGCAATTGTTTTGACAATAGAAACAGGCCTTTTATTATCCCAGAGTTTAGCATTTTAACAGTAAGGACTTAATGCTTTTTTTGTTTAGTTTAGTTTTGGTTTTTCTCCCCAGTCTTTTATTCACTTCTAAGTCCAGATGGGTTTGTGGGTAGTAGGAATTGTCCATGTAGATGGGAGTGTCATCTTAGAGCCATGGTTTCTATTATGGCCTTGCATAGAGAGAGAGAAAATGACAAAGTATGCTTCTTGCCTTGCTGTGGATACCTCTTTATGTAAATGTTTGTGTCTTTCCTTCATTTCCTTTGCATTTCCTCTGTGACTTTTGCTGGGGTGAAAGAGAGGGACAATGTGTGAAGACTTTCCTGGCAAAATTTCATCTCTAATTGAACCTCGTTATTTGCCTTTTCGTAGTCTGCAACTGAGTCACTGAATGATTGTGAAGAAATTAAAGACCACAGATTACATTGGGTGCTTAACATGTTGTCTTAGAGCAATCTTTCAGCGCTGTTGCTCAACTAGACAAAATATCTTTTTCATACCTTCATGTCTCTCAAACTTTTAGCACCACCCTTTACCTTCATCCTGCTCCTAGCCGTTAACCTTCTTTTATTCACAGTGGGGGAAACAAAGCATTTACTTTGCTACTTTTGTCACATTGTGACAGAAGCAGTCACATTTTGGGAAGAAATGTGTCTGCTAAAAAAGGCTAGCCAGTGTAGTTCCCATCTCTTTCCAACTTCTCAAGGACTTTACTCCTTCTGTTGCATCTTTATTACTGCCTTTTCTACTGAATTTTTCCTTTCTACCTCAGACATGCTCTATTATTATCTTCTATCTTAAAAAAATTTTCTCTGAACTGTTCCACATTCCTCTCTGGACTTATGTCTTTGCTCCTTTTATAGTCAGAGTCTTCAAAAGAGTTGCTTACATATAACATCTCCATTTTCTTAACATCTTCCACTTATTTATCAACCAACTCAAATCTGCCTTCCAACTTCCTTTCCACCAGAACTTTTTGTCAAGTTTCCAGTGACTTCCATTTTGCCAGATTTAAAGTATACTTCTCTGTTGGTATCTTATAGATATTTTTAACCTGATTGCATTTAACATAGTCTGTCATTTTTTTCTTGAAATACTTTCCTTTCTTGGCATTCATGACACTGCTTTTGCCTGCTTACTCTCATTACCGACTGTGACTAGTTTTCAGTAGCCATTGTTGATGTTTCTTATCCCATTTACTTCTGAATGTTTTAGTAGAACCCCTTAATCCATGCTCTCTTCTCTACCTCCCTGGTTAATCACATCAATTCCCATATCATTTACTATCTCCTCTAAGTTGGTGATTCCCAAATGTGTGTCAACAATCTGATCTTCGACCCTGAGTTACAGACTCCTGTGTCCAACTGCTTATGACACTTCTTTTTGGTTATTTGTGGATATCTTAAGTTTAAGGTGTCCAAACAAACTTAACCTATCCTCCCACCCTTCCCATCTCACTAATCTCTTTTATCCTAGTCATTTTATATCTCAGTAAATTATAATTACTGCCCGTTTCCTAATTTTAACAACCTGTCAGTTATTGATTCCTTGCTTTTCTTCATGTCCCACGTCCAGTTTATCAGCAAGTCCTGTTGCATCTGTATCTAAATACGTTCTCTTCTTTCCATCTTGCATCATTATTGTCCACTAGTTGATCTCCACTTACTGCTGCTCCCTTACAATTTATTCTCCATGCAGCAGCCAGGATGAGTATTTTAAAATGTGAAATCAGATTATATAACTTTGCTGTCTAAAAACTCCTCAAAGACTTCTAGTTGCGTTTTGAAATATAACTACAAAAGAAAAAACCTCAAACTCCTAACTGTGGACCTGAAAGAACCTACATGGCCTGGCTTTTGCCTACCTCTCTAGCCTCATTTCATACCATTTTCTCAGTTCCTAATGGTCATTATGCTCCAGCTGTACTGGTTTCCTTTCAGTTCCTTGAATGTGCCAGGTTTTCTTCCGCCTCTGTCTTTCTAATGCTGAACCTTTGTGCTGTTCTCTGTGCCTGAGAAGCTCTTCCCCTGGTTTCTCCTTTTTTTTGGTTCTCAGCTCAAATGTTACCCAAGGGAGGTCTTTTATAACTACCCTAGCTACATTTATCTTTCCTTCCTACCCTCCCTAAAATTTTATTCTCTTTTTTTTTTATAGCCCCGTTTACTTCCTGAAAAGCAGTTATTAAAATGTGTAATTATTTTGTTTATTTTTTATTGATTCACTTATGCCTTATTTTCTGTTACTAGAATGTGCTCTCATACAGACAGAGACATTATCTGTCTTGTTCTATGTAAGCCTCTTTTCCCTCCCAACAGAAGTCACTCGTTAAAGATATTGTTAAAATTATTATCTTTAAGCTAGCCATAAGCTATGTAGAGTATATTTAGCTATATTATGGTCTTTATAATTTCAGTCCCACTTCATTTATTCTAGATGTTTCTAGTAGGCTCCCCAAGTTTGATGTTATTTAGGGAAGATGCTCTGAATGGATATCCAGTCATTTATCGGTTTTGGATCCATTGTTTACCCTTGGCTGTCCCAACCACATAAGACTGAATAGATACTTTTTCTTACTTTGTTCTAGAAATATTTTAAGGTAACTTACAGAAACACTTTTAAAAAATCATTCCGATAAATGATGAAATCAGGATAAGCAGAAATATGGGTAGGAAAAAAAATAAAATGGAGTGGCAGTGAGGTGAATATATGAAATGCATACCTGAAGAATACTGTGTCTAGAGGGGGCCACAGAGTTGGCTCTGGGTTTTGTATTTGAATTAGGAAGATAAATATAGTCAAGTGGAATTTGAGGTCAGCTGGTAGATCTTTTTTCAAAATTTTGACTTCTTCACCCTTTGTATTCTTGAATTTTATTCTAATTCGCATAGTCACACCATTTGAAACCATTTCTATATACATAAATCAGAATCTGATTAGACATTTTGATTCTTACATTATACGTGGTCTTTTCTTGACTATTTAACAAAAGACTGTGCTTTTGAAAATATCATTGTGAGGTATCTATTTAAAAACCAGAGAAGAATGACTATGAGCTGAAACTATATAGGTTAAAATGAAATCTTCATAATTTTATTTGTACAAAGCATTTCAAAGTAACTATAAAACATTTTTTCTTTCTCAGTAGTGCCTATCAGACATCACTTTTAGTTGCTTCTCAAACTAAACCTGGAAATGTCTTCATTTCATGTGTTGTTTATAATTTTTTCCCATGGTTAGGAGCTTCTTACAATGAGAGAGTGTTAAATGATGGAGTCATTCCAGTGTGTTACAGTTTAATTACCTCCTTTGGTTTTATTGTAATCTAAATAAAAGTATATGATTAGAGAAGGTGGTTTCTTTGGATTGGATGGGGATATCAGTACATACAGAATTCAGTTTTGGGGGGTGCTTACCTTGAGAAGTAAGTCACCTTAAGAATCGATGTGTTTCTAATTAATGACCACTCAGACCATGAGAACTGAAGTTTTTTAAGTTAGTATATCATACGGCTTATGTGTGGATTCCTGCTTATTTACAAATTACTGTTGTCTGCTCAGATTTACACATTTATTTAGGTCTATTCAGATTCTTTCTAGCCATATTGAGCTCTGTGTAATCGCTGGGGAAGTAAGAACTCTGTTGTGTAGTATAAAGGGGATCAGGGTCTAGTCAGATGAGGTATAGACCATTTATAGATTAGAAACAACGAGAAGTATTAGGTTAATAACCACTTTGGGGAAACTAAAGAAGAGATAAGAAGAACTTGGAAGTCAGTAAAGGAGTGACCATTTCTTGGAGAAGAAAATACGCAGTGATTCCCTTGGGCAAAGGAGCGAGTTGAGAATGGAGGACAGTTGGGAGTAGGGGACAGTGGATAGCAAGCAGATAAAGTACCACCAAATTAGACATAAAAATAACCCCGTGTCCAAGACAGAAGACCCTGTGTTTTGGAGGAGAGGCAGGACTTGATGTTAGAAGCAAGTGGACCTTTGTTGGGTCAACTGCAGTTTATGGTTTTTTTTATAACAGTGGGAATAAATCATTTTGGAGACTAGCCTGGATTCTTTCGGAGGAAAACAAGGATAGGGTTAGTAGTTGTTTGAAGAGATGAAAGTACAAACTTCCCAAGAAGTTAGCAGTTCTTGACTCACTGTTGAAGATTTTTTTGTTATTGTTTTAAAAAATTTAACCCAAAGACATTCATTGTATTCGCCTTCCATTTTGGCTAATGTTGACAAAAACGAATTCTCTAAGCATTTATTCATATTATAAATTATATATGCTTGTTTATACATTTTTAAAGGATGTAATGTGTATGTATCTTACCTGCCTTTAATATTTCAAACTGCTAGTAGTGTTTGTTTAGTCTGGTATGTCTGGTGGGAATTTTTAATTCAGTATTTGCCTTTCCCAGTAGATGTGTGATGACTTCTTTCCCTGTCCTCATTTTTTTTTTTTTAACTCATGGGGAAAAGCCACATACAACCAGCCTTATAAGTAAGCAGACAAATTCTTTAAAAGGCAGTGGAAGTGTTAAATTAGTTGTTCATGACATTATCGTAACTAAATCATGATTTTCAAAGTCATAGGGCATCACTGCTTGTACTTAGAGCCTGCTGCATCACCTGGTGGGTCTTGGATGGAGACTCATACCCCCATAAACGTTGGGCAGCACAAGAGAGGGTTTGGAAAGACAATGAAGTTGAGTGTATTTTTGTTATTTTTTAAAAATTTTCTTAGCAAAACTTGACATATCTGTAATCGCTCTCTTTATGGTAATTTGCTTTGAAGTGTAAAATGACAAACTTTATGGCTGCATAATAATGCTTTACTTTATGTTGCTAAAAGTGTTACTGCTGTCCTGACAATAAATATGGTATACCCATATACCTAAGAAGGAGGCACAGTGCTATTGAACATCGCAGTTTGTTAGTGAACACTGTACTGCTTGGTACAAGAGAATTTTCTAGGAGGAACTAGCAATGAGAGACTTTGATACTTGGATTATTAAATCTTAACTACCAATTGAATAAAATTCTTTATAAGTAGAGGCCGTGGTATCAAGATGTTAGTATCTCTGGCATGATTGATTCTGAAACAATGAACCAAATTTTGTACCCTTGTAACCTGTGTAAAAGAGGTTCTGTAAGTTCTTTGGTAGTTTGTGCAATTTGCTGTCAGCGTAGTTTGTGCAATTTGCTGTCAGTGTCACAGAGAAATTCCATGTGATCCCTCCATTGAATCTACGACCATCAAATCTCTCTGCCTCCCCTTTGATTATAGTGGATGAAATTTGTATGCACCTATGCAAAAGCAATTCCTCCTCTTATCCACTATTACTGATGGTCTACACAAGGACATCATGCTTGGATTTGCCCACTTCTTTTCAAGCATCATCTTTCTTCCTCCTTCCACTTAAACATTGTCCATCAGCATACGAGCATAGGTGTTATCTCCCAAACTAAAACAAACAAGCCTCTTAGGACTCTTTATTCTCCTATCAATAAATCATCTGATTTCTCTGTTCCCCATTATTAGCAAGACTTCTGGGGAAAGTATATATACTTTGTCTCTCTACTTCATTACCTCTCCTTTCTCTTGAACCTGTTTCAGTCAGGTTTTGGCCCCTGTGATTTTGCTGAAACGACTCTTGTCAAGGTCTTCCTTGTGATTAGTTCTCGGCCAGTATCTTTTTCATCGTATCAGCAGCATTTAACACAACTGCTTGCTTTATTCTTCTTGACACACGTTCACCACTGAGCCTGCAGAACTCTGCTCACTCAGTTCTCCGGCCTCCTCATTGGCTTGACCTTCTTCTTCCTATTCCTCCTTCTCTTAAACACTGTAGTATTCCAGAGTTCAGTTCTTAGACTTCTTTATTATCACTCTCTAGCTGGCTTAAAGTAACGTCGCCAGTGATACCCAGATTTACTGGTGAATTTTAGGCCGTTACAGTTGACTGGTCCCTACTCAGTTTCTTCACTTGGATACCTGTTAGTTCTTTTCTTCCCTGTAGTACTCCTTGCTCTTTCTCCATTCTTCCCCGTTGTGATCAATGGCAGCTCCATTTTTCCTGTTACCTACACCAAAACCTTTGGAATCACTCTACATCCAAACCGCTAGCAAATTCTTCTGCCGTTACCTGTAATATGTATCCCACGTCCAGGTACACCTCCCCCTCTGAGCACTTGTACTTGCTCTTTCCTCCCCCTGGAACACTCTTCCTTGAGATATCCATGTGGATTACTCCCTCACATCCTTGAAGTCTTTGTTCAAAAATCATCTTACGAGGTGAAGCCTTCCCTAATGACCATACATAGAACAACCCCCTCACTATCTCCATCACCCTTACCTTACCCTGCCCAGTTTACTTCGTAGCAGTTATCCCCACTTGACACATACGAACGCATACATGTGTATTACATACGTGTGTGTTTGTATTCACTGATACCCATTTTCCTCTCAGAATATAAACTCCACATGAGTAGAGACTATTTTGTTCAATGTTTTATTTATCCCCAGAGCCTAAAACAGTGCCTCATACATCGTAGGCACTCAGTCTCTACAGAATTTCATGTTACACTATTTCTACTTTTTATCTATGACCACTGCTTCAGATAAAGTTCAAGAATATATTGAAGATTATTTAAATATTTTTCAGCTTAAAAAAAAAGTAAATGATAATTCTAACGTAAAAAGAAACATTTTAGCTGAAAAATATGTAACTTTTCTCTTTAAAGGGCTCTACTAATTACAAGAATGATTTCCAAATGCATAACTTTTTTACAATTTTAACTATTTGATTGAAATTAGTAAAGTAGTTTTTGTGTATAGATTAGATGAGTTAACTGATATTTTTCAGTTTTTCTTAGTATTTTAAAAAGATGAAATTAGGAAGGAATGTTCACTTTTAAATGCTTTGCTTGTGGAAGACTATTTTCATTCTGTTTAATTACTTAAATATTATTAGATAACTCTATGTGTCTTAACTCATCATAGTTAAACAGAAGCCCTTGGGTGTGTACATGTGTATAGTTTGTCATAATTTAATGATTAGTTTTTTATGAGTAATTTGTTTTCAGTATTCCTTTGTGAGACCTATGTTTTATTTATACCCTTCTCTCTTTAATGTATAATCAAATTCTTACTGTTACCTGTTTTGTTACTGTCTTTTCACCTTTCTTTTCCTATCTGTGTCAGAATTTCTGAGGGGGCCTGAGATAGCTTTGCTCCGTAAGCGCCTGCAACAACTGAGGCTTAAGAGGGCTGAGCAGCAGAGGCAGCAGGAGCTGGCTGCGCGATCCCAGCAGCAGCCTTCCACTTCTGATCAGTCTTCTCATGAGGGCGCTTCACAGGACCCTCATGCTTCAGGTTGTTAATGTCAAGTGTCCTTAAGCAGCTGGTCAAGTTGGTTTTTTTTTTTAACACTGCTGCTGTGTGATAAGATGCTTCCCTTTTCCCCATTCAAAGAGAGCTGATGCGCTTGCAGCTTTTCCCTCCCTGTCTTGCACATGGTGAAATTTAGCATCACATGGCTAGAGGAGCGGATTGGCAGCAGTACTTGCTAGAGAGATGAATATAAAATAGTCCATTATTTTATTTGTAAAATTTTAGAGAGGGGCAAATGTTTTATAGCTAATGAGCTACTAGCTAATGATCTAGTGAATTTAGAGCCTGCATTGATATTTCTATTGAAATTTCCTGTATGCTGAAATATCTTTGCTTGACTCCCAGCGCTTTTTTTTTTTTTTTTTTGCTTTGAAAGTTAACCAGTATTTCTAGTCCCATATAAACCCAGTAATGCTACATTTTAGAATTACAATGTTGTTTGGCCATACTAGCATGCTGACTCAATCATTCCCTTCTGTAATTATTTAAAAAATTCCAATTATTTTCTTAACTTATTCCTCCTACACATAATCAACTTTCTGATATGTAGGGATCAAAAATACTTTCAGTCTTATGTTTCTGTTTTTATGCTGTAAAACTCTGATATGACAGTAATAATCTGTGCCACTCTCTTTTCCCTCAAGTATTTTAATGGCCCAGTTTTTTATGGCCAAAAAGCTCATGATGCTCAATAAACATTTGTTGAAAGAATTAGTGAAACATATACCATAAAATAATCTGTCAGCTTAATTCTTTCAAGATGGATAGTAGGTCATGTATATCTTGTACTATAGACAGTATACCAGGTGCTGTAAACCTTTATTTAGGAACTAGGTTGTCTCTAGGTTCTCATACTAATGAGATTATAGTATTTTAATATACTTTATTTTGCCACACTAAGTGATGAATTGTAAATTAATCACTTTGTGAACTGTGATTAAGTTACTTGCAATTAATTGGGATATTGGTAGAACTGAACAGCTTCCACTTTATAAATATCTGTTCCACTAAGTGCTGTGGTAACAAAAGCACGTTATATAATATCCTGGTGAAATAAAATAGATTTAAGTAGTTGTAACATAGGTGTGACGTTTGGAACAGATTGTGGACCTGATTTTTTAGTGTTGTATTAATAGAGGGAATACTGGTCAAGCAAAGGTGTCTCTGACTTTTTTTTTTAAATGTACAAAAATCTTTTAATAATAAGACATTTTTGCTATGATTTTGTGGTATGTATAAAACTCTAGCTCTGAGGTTTTAAGAGTAAAAATATGCAACATGAAAAGGAAGATAAAATGTCCCTACATGTATAAATATTTCTAAAATGCTGAAATTTAGCAGATAGCAAGCCAAGTATTAAAGTGAATTGAGTATAAAACAAAACTGCCTACATTATCGGTGGAGAAATGTACATTGTGAACTGGAGGAAAATATTGTAACACTCAGTCTTTATATCTAGTTCATCAGTTTGAATTGAAGCAAGTTCTTTTTAGGATCAGGAAGCTTTAGGGTGATTATATGGTCTCTGAAGTAACATGCTGTTTTCCCAACTCCAAGCATCGTTCTTATTAAATAGGATCTAGTTTGCTAATCAGTCCATTTGTGGTCATCTTTAAAAAGCCATAGTTGAGTAGACATCTTGCCAGTTTGGAAGTTGAGAAACCTGTTATCCTTATATTGCTATTAAACAACATGCTTGAGCCCCTGTGGCTGCCCACGTGGACCAGTGTTAGAGGCCCTTAGCGCTATCACTCAGTGTATGCTGCTCTCTTCACCTACAGGGTGAAGTTCTTCACCCGTGTCATATGCTTTCAGCATAGCATTCGCATGAGGCCCTGGTAAAGCGAACCTGTGATGTGCCCTGGGTTCATTTGTCAGAGTTCCTTTTATCCTATCTGTCCTCCCATGTCGGGAACACTATTTGGTAATTCAGACCTTTAAGAACAGTTATATAATGTGTTGTTAGTTTACTACAAAGGACAACTAATAAAGTGTATCTGTGTTGTTCATTTAGTTAATTTTGGATATGAAGAGAGATGAGTTGCCTTAATGCAAAATTCTTTATTTCAGAACACACAAATTATAAAAATACAGAATAGGAATTGAGTTCATGAAATTCAACAGGGAGATAGGTTTTATTTGAATAACAATTAGCAAAATATTTTCTTAGACTTCATGATGTATAAGTATAATTTAGTGTATGTGTATATTGGACATTAATTGATCCATTCTCTCATGCTAGATGTTACTACTAAAATCATCAGTACAGACAACACCAAAATTAACATTTAGATTTTAACTTTTTGACAATAGAAGAATGTGCAATTCTCATGAAACATTTATGATATGTTTACAATATTATCAGTAAGTGATGATACTGTCAATAAATGATATTTCTACTGTATTCGCACCTATTTAAACCTTTTAGTCACAGGATACTCAAAGGAGATATTAATGTGATTTGGAAACCAAGAAATTTTAACACGTGTAGAATTTCTGAATGATTACAGTGTCTGGCAGATATTTCATTCTCTTTTCAAAATACAGGACTCATGAGAAGTTTTTTTGAAAGGCTAAGTGTAAGATGAATCTACAATTCTTAATTTTTGTAGGAAAATGGGATTAAACTGTCAAGCCATTTTGTAGAAATAATCAACATTTTAATGGAAAGGGGCCTAATGCGAGTATTTCTTGGCAACTGAAAACTAAAACATCATTCCAAGGCACCAAATGGTGACACCTTCAGTTTCAAAGCGCTATTTAAAATAAGCTATATAAGATAGATGTTAAGATATGTTTAGACAGTGGTCCTCCTCCCTTTTTTTTTTCAGCTATGAAATCAGAATGTCATGGGGAAGTTCTAGTATAAAATGTAAAAGTGACACTGTTGTGATTTAACACAGAGATTAGAAATGACAACCTACCTGCTTATCCTTCTTGCCACCCCCAAGCCATCTCTGCTCTGAAGCACACTTTGAAAAACCACTGCTCTAAAAGATTTTTTGACACCTGTAAATGATAATTCTTTATAGCTAATTTCCAAAATTTTTATTTTTCAAAGTCAGTATATAGTACTTTAAAATATTTTCACTTTAGTTTAAAATAAAGTGCATTTTTTTCTAGGCTTTTAGGAAATACATCACAACTCATTCATAGCCTTTCAATAATTTTTTTTTTAAATCATAAAGAGATGAATTTGCCTTCATCAGATTATTGCCTGGGTATTAGACTGGCTGAGTTCTTGTCCCTGGGCCTCTGACCTTGGGCAGGTCATTTGGCTGCTTTATGCCTCAAGTTTCCCAATTATTGATTTATTTAGATAGCGTGGCCTGCCATAATTTATAGAAATGGTGTAAGGATGGGGTACAGAATACTGTATTAAGTTTTTGTACTCCTAATTAAAGTAGAACACATAATAATGTGCTATCTTAATTATAGTAACTTTAACATAACTACCTCAAAATGTCCTCAGATACAGCCATGTAAAGTTGAGAGCATTTAGGGTTTTGAATGAGCTGTATGTATCTTTACCAGATGAATGCCGTAAGCAGCTATGGCAGAGGCATTCAGCATATGGCTGATTTTAAACCCAACTCTTTTTTTCCATTTCAGGTCCCCTGAAGTCATGGGTTGCTGGCTCCTGCTCAGAGTGACGACACCCTGTGGAGTCTGCTGGTACTGGCCCAACCACCACAGAGCCCCACTGGAGCATGGAGCCAGCCTAGAGAGGGTGTCAGGTAGGAACTGTTTTTTCACTTTATGGCACGGTTTTGCCGATTGGAAAAGAAAAAAGTAATTTTTATACCCCAAAAGGGTATAAAACATTGGTGAATATATTTTGAAAAAGGGCTTTTCAAAACTGAGCCATATTGGAAAAAATCAGCATTTACCGGGTCCCGCACAAGCAAGCTCTGTACAAGATCACAGTTCCCCCACAGGTCACGTGCGGCACCTCTCAAATGTATGTGTTTGACCCATGTTTTTAGTGTTTATAACATAAGCAGTTAGTAAATTAGATGCAATGTTGGCCTAGTTCTGCAGTTACTCCTTAACTACTTTGAATGACAGAGTCCTGAGCAAAATGATGATGAGTCTCTTAGAACTTTAAACATGGAAATATGCTCTGTTTTTTTCAGAACAGCTTCCTAACACTGTTTTTCATTTAATACCATGTTTCTGAAAATCAAGGAAGTAATAATAACATTAAATGACCCTTTCCTGTGTGCTGCCTAAGTAGTTTACATGGATTATCTCATTAAATCTTCATAAGAACAATATGTGGTAGATAGCATAATTATCCCCATTTTATAGGTGGAGAAACTGAGGCTTAGAGACATTAAATAACTTGCCCATGGTTATAGTATCACTGAGTGGAAAAGCCAGATTTGAACTCAGGGAACCTGGTTAAAGAGTCCTTGTTTCTTACCTATTGGACTATAATTCCTTATTTTTCTCCGCACTTGAAAGATGTCCAGGGGCTAAAGAATTTTCTCAAAGCTAAAACACAAATTGTTTTTGAAATATACAGTAATTATCCATGAGACACCTTGAGCTGAGTACTGAATGAGCTTTTTGTTTAAAGTTTATTTCTACTTTAAAAATAATAATAAACACTCCCAAAAAGCCAACCGGCCATCTTGGATTTTGTAATAAATTGTCATTGGGCCATATGATCAGATTTTGATTTTGTGATAGTGTTTTCTAGAAGATATTTCACAGAGAGATGGAGTAGAGTATGCAGACAACTGAAGCAATCAGCAGTGAATTAATACTTGATTTTTTATTATTAGATATTCTGATAATTACTGTGCTAATATTTGCAAGTATTCCTGTAAGTTACAAGTTGTGGGTATTGTATTTATGAATATCTAATAATATAAAAACATTTTACTTCAAATGTTTATGTGACAGGAGAATTATCCTTCCAAAAAACAGTTGCATGGTACCCAAGATTAAAAATAGAATAGAAGCAATGATCAAGAATGATTTCTTCTAAAAACTGGTCTTCAGCATGGGAAGAGTGACAAATAATTCCTCACATATATGCAATATCTGTGACAGATTGTAAAAAGGAAGCCCTTTTAGTTTAATATTATCTTTGTGTCTTAGCCTAAACTTCACTTACATTTTAAATATTCCAAGAGTTTGAAAATACACAACTTTGTGGAGATGATAGCATTCTAAATACTTTATCAGTGTGTGTGTTTTTTTTAGAGACTTAACTACTTCCTAAATTTTATTTTAAAACTTCTGTAAAATGCACTTTATTTTATAAGCTTTGTATGTTCCATAATATTTATGAAAAAATTAAGTATTTGAATGATTGCTTGGAGAACTGATAGTTTCCTGAGGGGTCTTAATTATAAAATGAGGGTGCACAATGAAATGTATAACAAATCCAAAGGGATAAAAAATATTTCATAAGAGACTTTCTAGGAGGATTTTCCAATATTTATTTCACTCTGACTCACATTTTTTTTTTTTTTAACTTTAAAGAATATAATTTTGTTTTTCTTTAAAGACCAACTTATCTGTTCTTCAGAGAGAACATAGGTGGGACTATTGTATACTTTCTTTTTTGTGTAGTACAGACTTGTTGAACTGTATGTTCTGATTAAGAGGCAATAAGTAAGAATAAGTAAAAGCTATTATTTAAGTAATAATCCTGCTTTATCGAAATCTAGTACTACAAAAATCTGTGAGCAAACTGATTATCTCAGAAGGTAGACAACTTAAAATGGATACAAGTAGTCCCAGTAGCAGGATTCAAACTTTTAAATATACAAGTGGAAGCAATCAAGTGGTATAAAATTGCTAAGAATCAAGGCTATGTTAGAAAACTCTTAGGTATTGAGTTAAAAACACTCTCAACTCAACATATTTACCTTGGGAGGAATAGTGTGCCATTAGGAATAGAAACTGGTGACAAGACAAAAGTGCAGAGTTTTTGTTGTATTAACAACATTTGCTAAGAACTAGAGCATAAGATATTATTAGAAACTAAGAATTATTCTTACATTTAGTGGAGAGCTATGCTTGCCATCCACATTTTCGCCTTTCCAGTAGCTCCACTGAGACACTGGAACCCAAGCCAGGAAGAGTAGCCGCCTCCTCCTGTTCCCCAGTGCCTTTCTTAGTTACCAGCTCCCTAGGATGACCAGGAAGGAAGGAGAAGTTTTAGGCCTAAAAATGTTGTGCCTTGTCCCATGTCACATAGCTAATTATTGTCAAAACCAGGGTTAGAATCCATTTTATCATGCTGCGTTCTTTTATACCATAGAACCTATCCATCAAACAAGTTCTTGCACAGAAACTCAGTATATCAAAAGGATAAAAATAAAATGCTCTATTTGGAGCCAAGGTGGAAAGCATGAAGCTCAGACCATATGCCTTCTCCTTGCCTCTCTTTGCCTTTTCTCACCAGGCACCTAAAGAAACCATCACAGTACAGTTTTAATATGCACAACATACCATAGAATTTTCAAAGTTATCTATGTTTGTGTAATGGTAATTACATCATTGAATATTTCTCTTGTAAACCATTTTCTTTGTCTAATGTCTTCACTTGAGCTCCTTTTTCAGCTCAGGATAACATCTAGCAAAAAGTGTAGCAAGCATCTCATTTCATGCTTTGAATCCTCCAATCCAAAATGAAAGCCGTCTTAAGGAGCTGGAGAGGGGGTTTGAGAAGGACCAGGCCATCTTCTGTTTAGTGGAGGACATACCCCGTTTTAATTTTATCCCACCTTGCACCTTGTGCCTGTGTTAAATGAATTTGATAAAAGGTATTTGCATGAAAGTAGAAGAATATTTTTGTCAGCTCATTCTCAAAGTGGCTAAATGCTTGCTGGAATAACATTTTAAGCACACGGCCCTGCTTACTCACTGCTTGGGAAACACACCACAGTACTTACTTATATTCCCTACCCTTATACATTTGTTTCTTACGCTTAGAGATGATCATGACATTGCTGTGCAGTTTTCTGCTGCTTACTTTTAAGTTGAAATCTCATTTTTGTTTCAGATTCTCCTTCTTCTGTGGTTAACAAACAGCTCGGATCCATGTCACTTGACGAGCAACAGGGTGCGTGCAACAGGAGATGCGCTATGCCCATCCATCCATAGTTTTATTGCAATGCATAAGCCAAGCTCTCTCTCACTTTTTCATAGCATTTCATTTTGGTTATGATCTGATAGTCAGTGTTTTGCGGGCTAAATTACCTTAGGTGGTATTGTGTACAAAGGGCTTCCTTGGCCTATGCAGATGATTTCCTGTGTAAGCTAATTTCTACCTTTGGCCCTTTATGCCAACTTTGAAATATCTTCCTGTAACAATATTATAATGGATATAAAATAGTCCATTTTTTTTATTCTAGCTATCACAAAATTATGATGTAGAACTGTGGATGTGAGATTAGCATATTACCTAGTGGCTAATTTAGAAGAGATTATTTAAACATAGAAATGTTCTATATTGCTACATTGCTATAGTAATAATACTTGGTTTTATGTCTCACTTATCTGGTGGCTAAAGTCCTGATAGCTTTAACTTGAAGGAATACAGTCACGAATGCAGAGATGAGCTCCAAAGCTCCCAGTCAGAGGGGAAAATGCTTCCACTCCCAGTTGCACTTACTGAAGTAGGAGAGGTACAGAGCTGACCTGGAAGCCATGAGCAGAGGCTGGTGAGACAGATTTGACAAATATTTTCCAAAAAGTTGAGAAAGAATAACTTAGCGCTAGAGCCATGAGCTTTAGTTGGCTGAAAGTTTACATATGCAGGATGATTCGTTTGTCAACAGTATTGGGGAAATGAAATATTGCCGAAGTACCTATTTAGTGTGAAATAGATCAAATTTTAACTATTCATCTTGGAGAATTATTCAGAAACTAATTGTGAAGCAAATTAGAAAACTCCTTCTGTACTTCTGATCTTAAATTATTCTTTATAGGCCTGAGATGATAAGTATTGCTATAGGTTTTTCTACTCTTGAGAATGAATGAATGAATTGGTAAATGAATTTGAGAACTAAGAATTAAGCATGTTTTATCTTTATACATTTATTGTAGCGGTATTAACAGTGAAGAATAATTACTTTAAGGTGCAAAACACAACTGTAGCATTATATTATAATATATTGTGCTACTGTTTAAAACTACTCTCTAATCAAATCATCTTTTTTTGGTAAGATTATATGAATGTAAATACTACCAGAGAGGTTGTAGCCAGATTCATATTTTATTTAACCTTACAGGATAATTACCATAGAATTGTATTGATTATTATATTTAATTTAAGTTGGTACTTAATTTACGTAGGATATAGGATATGATAGAAAGGGACAAATAAAGGGTAACTCCGAGATTTTTGGCATCAATGCCTGGGTAAATGATGATGCCATGTACTAAGGTAGACTAAGTTCAGAGGCAGAAATTAAGAGGTTCTTTATTTTTTTGGCCATGTAAAGTATGCTGTGCCTTTTAGTCATTTAAGTGGAGACATTATATAAAAGGTCAGCTATTGAGTGGGTGTGGCAGAAGCTGAGTGATGATCGGCCGTCATCAGTATAATTTTGTAGTAAGTTCTCTGAGCAGAAATGTTCTAGTGATAGTGTATCCAGATGAATTAAATCCTGAACTTTTACATGTCTTTTTGTTCAGTGGGGTTTTTTAAAGTACTGGAGACTTATACATTCCAGGCTTATATTACCTAAAGATAACTTCTACTATAAAAGTTAACAGAAACTTTCCACCACCATCCTGCTCACGTGGACTAACTATGCAATAACCTCTTAACTGGTCTCCTCACATCCACTCAGGCTATAGTCTGTTCTCTACCAACATACAGAGTGAACTTTTTAAAATGTAAATCTAATCATGTCATTCATCTGCCTAAAACTTTAAAACTGTGTTTCCCTTTGCCTTTTGAAATAAATCTAAATACATACCTTGGCTTGCAGAGTCCATATGACCTGGCCCCTTCCCTCACTCACTAAGCTCTTGCCAGTTAGGCCTTCTTTCAGTTACTCTAATAATTCTTTCAGAGCTCCTTTCCCTCTCAAATCTCTTATATATGCTATTCTCGCCACCAAAAATGCTTTTCAGCAGCTTCTACTCATCAAATCTCACTTAGATATTATTGCTTTCCCAAAAGTAGTATGACATTCTAACCTGAAGTAGTTCTCCCCTCTTTTCCTCGTTGTGACGTGCTATTTTCCTTTGCTGCACTTGTCAAAATTGTAATCAGACATTTATTTAAGGGATTGTTTGTTTTTTGCCTGTCTTTCTCCATATTCTCTAAATGTTTTTTCATTCACTATAATATTTTCAGTGCCTAACACCATATGTGTTTTCATTAAACAGTAAATATTTGTTGAATGAGTGAGTGAATTGATTCTTTAAGCAGTGGGATGCTATAGAATTTATTCCACCTTAGGAGAAACATGACCAGATTTATGTCTGAGATCATTTTGGCAGCACTGTAGGTGGTTGATTGGAAGTAAGTAAAATTGAAAACAGCAAGGCCATGTGAGAAGCTATTGCAGTAGGCCAGGTGAGAGATGATGAGGGATCCAGTCCAAGGTGACAGCAGTGGGAAATGAGAAGAATGGACAGATTTTCTAAGAGATAGAATTGATAGGACTTTGAGACTGATTAGTTTAAATGAGAAACTGATACCCAGGTGATATCAAGAGATAGGGTTATATAGATAGTCATATAGATAAACCCAACATAGGAATTTCAGGAGAAACAGCTGGTTATAGTGGGGAACAGATACATGAGATTTTCTTGATATGTTGAGTTTGAAGTACCTTTAGATACCCAGATGGAGAAATCTCATAGACATTTGGGTGGATATATGATTCTGGAAGTCACCAGAGAAGTCTGAGGTGGAGGTTAAAAATTAGGAATCATCAATTTACAGGTAACAGTTGAAACTATGAGATTGGATGAGACTGTCTAGGGAAAAGGGATAAAGTGAAAAGAGCAAAGTGTACACCACAAGGAGCAAGCAGAGAAAAGGATCTGGCTAAGGAGACAGAAGAGGAATGATCAGAGAAATAGACAGGGCAGGAAGAATGCCACATCCAAAGCCAGAGGAAAAGAAAAGTTCAGGGAGGAACTGGTTAGTAGTGCATTGTGGAGCAATGATGCCAGCTATGGGAAGGACAGAGAAATGTTTTTGAATTTGGTAGTATGTGGGTTAATGATGGCTTTGGCACTGCAGTTCCGTGATATGTGGAGGCAGAAGCCAGACAGTGGTGGTTTGAGGAGGAAGATTAAAAAAGAAAGAAGTGGAGACATTGGTATGACTCTTTCAATAGGCTCAATCAAGGATGAAAATATAGAGGAATGCTAATGCCTGGGAGGGGGTTGTAATTTTAAAACTGTGAATATGTTTATAAAATAAGACTCTGTAGAAGAGATTAAAGGTATAGGGGATAGTTGATTCCCCCAGATATGCTATTATTTCAAGTTTTAACCTTTGTTTTCCGTTTTACCCTGTAGAATGGAAAAAGTAGGACATTTAATAAGCTTTTTTTCTGAATAGATTGCTAATGATTATTTTAAGCATATTTTAAGTTTCTTTTTCATACTTAAAGAGACACTCAAGTATTTTTAAATTGTTAATTCAGCTTTATACTTTCCTGACAGTATTCATCTTCCAGGTGTCCAGGCCCTTTTACATGTTGCTTAATATAATTTCCCGTAGTAGTTACAGGTTTCTAGCTTTATTGGGGGGGATTAACAGGATAAAAATTTTTAAGTTATAGTTAACTTGTTTCACTGAAAACATTTTTTTTCAGTAATTATATATACATTATTGAACTGGTTGCTTGTAATCAGTGTTTTTGCTTATTTATCTTGAATTTTTAACAAAAGCACAACATTTGATAAACAAATACATTTAGTCTAAACCATCCAGATCATGAATGCAGCTGCCTGGTTGCCTTGATAGTTTTTATTTTATCAAAAAAATTTTTAAAGAAATAAAGTAATAGGGAAATAAGTGTACAGCACGCACATTGTTTTTATCTTGTTATGAAGTACTTCCCACTGTTCTTCAGATTTAGGGCTCTGTATACAGAGTTGTCAAACCCTTCTGTGCTAATTAGAAACTATTTGAATAGCTACAGTGATACCTGTCATGTTTCGTCTGAACAATGTATTTTAATGAATTGTGGTTTTCCTTTTATTTGTATCTCAGTATTATAACTACTGTACTGTAAGGGAAAAAAATCCTTTTCTGACATGTATTTCTCTTACTATTACTAAAACTAGTATTTAGGCCAGAAATTTCTCCTTATTTTGTTAAAACAGTAACAACAACAAAAGAAACATATGATCTTAAGATTAAATTTTGGGGAGGGTATAAGAAAATAATTTTGCCTGAGTTTTAAATTTTGGTCATGACTAAAGCAAGTTGCTTTATATTCCTTACATTGATAGTCATTAACTGAAAGTTGATAATGCTGTTAAGTTTGAAACTTAACACCTGTGGGCAGCTGGGCATCTGTCAGGCACTCATTTTCTAGTCTAGATTTAAAGAAATAAAAATGCTAATTTGTAGGTTTTAGAAACATAAATGCTAATTATCCACTATATTATTTTATATAAGCCAAACCTCTTTTAATGTTAATGAAATGTTTGTACAGAAAGAGACTTGTAGATGATCAGAAACGAGTGAAACAGATTTTAATAATGCTATTAGGGTAGACTGGGAGTGGAAAAATTGGACCTATCATGCATTAAGTATTATTCCCTTAAAATTATACCATCACCAAGTTGAAATTTTATTTTAGTAATATCATCTTGACAATATTATATCAAGCAATATTTTAAATTGCCATTATATGTATTTTGGCAACTCTAGTTTTTATTAAATAAATATCTGATGATTGAAGCCTACTGTATTAATGGGAAGTATAAGTTTGATATTCATCACATGAAAATATATCTGTAAATACTATGCTTTAAATTCTAGGGAAAAATTAGTGAAATTAGACTTCATTCTGGATTTTTCGTATTCCTTAGAACTAATAATCACTTAGATACTTAGGATGAAGTAGTTAGTCCCCCTTTCCCCAACTACTTAGTGTAGATTCTTGCAATTAGTGATGTATTTGAACTTTTGGGAGTTAAACACTACTTAATTTTTATTGCATATGCTCACTTGGCTCTCCTCTCCTGTTAACCAGATCAATATCTATATTTCCAGTTAAATTGTTTTCTGACTCAAAATTGTCTATGATAAAATAGCTGACATTTATTGATTTTTTTTTTTGTATGTGAATAGCTGAATGAATTTTACATGTGTTATATTTCATGTGTTGTAATTTAATGAGGTGAATGCTATTATGATCCTCATTTTATTGATGAAGAAACCAAGACTCCAAGAAATAGGTAAAAACAAGTGAAACAAGGAGGGTGGAGCCATATTTGTATGTCTGTTTCATTAATTCAACTAATATTTAAATGCTTGTTTACCTTGTGGCAAATACTGGGCCCGGCACCAGGATGCATGAATGAATGAAGGTAGTGCTCCCTGTTTGTGGAACATAGATTTGATTAACAGTGATAATAATAATAATAATAATAATAATAATAATAATAATAATAATAGATAATAATAGATTAACCATAACAACAACACACTTAAATTGCACTTCCTTTGCACTAGACATTACTCTGAACAGTTTTTATATGTTGATTTACTTAATCCGCATCACAACCTTACACAGCAGGTACCATTATTATCCTCATTTTCAGATGAGGAAACGGAGGATGAAGAGAGTTTAAGAAACTTGTCTAAGGCCACACACTGTATATCTGTGTTAGAAATGTGATTCAAATCCAAGCAGCCTGGCTCCAGTGTCTGTGATCATAACCACTAAGCTTTGCCTCATCTAACAGTTGATTAAAAAAATGAATATCAGTCTTATGAGTGTTATAAAAGATGAAGTAAGGTTCAGTGGGGAACATATGAGAGTGAGTGTGTATCTCTTCTGCTAGGGGGCCTTATAAAGAAGGCATTCCTGAGGATGAGACATTTTAGCTATCATCTGAAAGTGAGTATGAGTAAGTTAGGTCAAGGAGAAGGGAGTAAAGGGGAGCATGACCAGCATGTGCAGAGGCTCTGAGATAATCACATTAGAATGACTAGAAGAATCCCAGTGTGGCTGGAGTGTGCTATAACTTCAAAAGATTGGTAGAGTCCAGACTGAGAAGGACCTGTTGGGCATTTAAAGGTTCTAGATTTTATTTTAAGAGCAATAGGAAGCTAATGAAGGATTTAAAATAGGAAATATGGCCTGATCTGGCTCGTTCTGAATAGAGTATGAAGAATTGACTAGAGACTTAAGTCACTTAGGAGGTTCTCCTGGAAATAAGGATTTTTAACCTGATGACAGAAGTAAGGTAGATATGTGAAGAGATTCAAGAAATACTTAGGGTGTAATCAGGATTTGATGATATATAGAATGAGGCAAGGGATTGAAGAGGAGTCCAGAGTATAAATTGCAGTAACAACTCCAGAGTTTCTGTATGAGGATGATTTAGCAATGGCAGTCTGACTGGAGGGAGCAGGGCCAGAGTGTGTCTTAAACTTGCTTGTATATAGTAAATGCAATCTTTTGACTTAGATTTTATACATTTATTTGTGGTGATTTAGGGGAGGTAATGATAGAGATTAGCAGGTGACATTCCTAGTGCTGCAAGGGTAACTCCCTAGTTTTGACTGAGTACAATTGAGTGGATACTTCCTGAAATAGGTAACCCTGGAAGAGGAGTAAGATAGGGGAGAGGATGTGTAGAAGGAGGTGGAGAGCACAACCTTAGTTTTGAATATGTTGAGTATGAGTTGTCTGTGTGAGGCATCCAAGTGGGAAAGTCTACTGGGCCGTTGATTGTATGGTTATGCTGCTTAGCAGAGATGCCAGAGCTAGAGAGGTAAATTGGAGAGTTCTGTGTGTACAGATGATCACTGACACCAGGAAAGTAGATGAAATCAACTAGGACAAAGTTAAAAGTGAGACATCTAAAATGTCAAAACAAAAAAAAAAAGTCAGAAAAAATTCCAGAATTAAAGATTTTTCTAGAGGAGTGCTGATAAGGGAGACAAAGAAGTAACAACTACATAAAGAGGCAGAGGGCAAAGTAGGACAGTGTGGTGTCAGAGATCAAGAGAAGAGAAATTTTCAAATACAAGAGAGTTAACTGGTGCAAAGAGGGCAAGTAAATGGGCTCTAAGAAAAAAAAAATTCTCCACTAAATTAATCAGTCATTAGTGTGAGCAATTTCCCTGGATTGATAAAGACAGGAAGAAGGTTAAGTAGAAGAAGAAATGGAAATGAGAAGTAAGGAAAGCATTTCAGAACAAGCAAGGAGGATAGTAACTGAAAGGGAAAGCGGTCGAAGAGCGTGTGCGCCTAAGCTGTCGACCTCATTTCTTCCCTTTTCATCTAGAAGTCACATTTTGTCATGTTAATTAATCTGTTTAATCAGTATATGACAGACAGGTTTGATTTTTTTTTTTTTTTTGAAAGAGACTATAACTGAGGAAACAGTCAAGGAAAAAGAAATACTGGATGAGAATTTTGGCAGGGTTTATGTGCCACATAGGGTAGGCGTCTTTACTTAGTGTCTTTTAGTTATTTTCTTCCTGTTTGTTCTCCCTCAAAATGAAAGTGAAATAGGAATAGAAGACTTTTATGAACAGAGGGATGTAAGACTAACAGTTCTAAAGTGAGAAAAGCAAGCCGAGTAAGTAACTGCTGCATTTCAACCTATAAATTGAAAATATCAGAGGGAACATGGAATCAGGCACAGTCTGAATCTTTGTGTATCCTGATCTCATGTTTATGTTCCATTCACATTTCTATGTTATGTCAAGAAAAAAAGATCTTTGGTTAAAGTTTTTGCTATTGATACAGAGGTTGAGTTTTGATTGTCAAGAAGAAAACTTGACTAGAATATTATTTCCAAAAGATTATATAGGAGAGATTTCTTAGTAAATATCAGTACTAAAGCTGCGCTTTGTTTGGTTATGACTTTCATAAGTAGTTAACTTTTATATAAAGTGAGATTGCGCTAGTTAGAACACTAGATTTTAGAATAAAACGCCTTACGTCACAGACACCTACGTGATGGGTGGGTGTTCTTTGTTGAGAATCTACTCCTAGAAACAGTTTCTACACTTCGAATCAGAATATACCTCCTTATACAAATAATTGGGAGAACTGGGTATCTGATAGTCTGAGGTTTATAGAAAAATGACAGATTCCTGACCTATAAAAATGGAAATTTTGCATTGGTCTAGAAACTATACTTAAGAAATTTGTCCTTTTCTTCTACGTATGCCAAGTAAGTTACGGTGCAAACCTTGGGCAGACAGTTGAGCTTTATCATTGATGTGTCAACATTTTTTCAGAAGATTTTATCATATATTTTGTTTCCTTTTAGATTTGATTTTTACTTTAAACATTTGGCACAATGGAATGAAAAATGTTGACAAGTTCGTTACATAACAGAAAATCCCTTGGGTAAAAACTGTGTCACTTCTGTATGATCCAGAGGTTTTCTGAGCTACTATAGGTGATTCATGAATGATTATAGAGTTGTAATAGTGACCAAGCAGCAGAGAAAATGTTGGGCATAGTAGTTCTAAACAAACTACTGTGGCCATATTCTACTTAATTATCTTCGTTTTGATTATTTTGTTGAAATTTGTACGTAGGATTGGTATCCAAGCATATCCTAGCTAAAAGTCCAAACATCCATATCTCTAGTTACATGATATACAAACCTAGTTACCAAGATAGCATTTTTGTCTACTTTGGTCATTTTTTTTTAGAATCACAAATGATTATAATTTCATAGTTGAAATGAACAGATTAAATTGCTTGAAAACACATGCATTACCCAAAAAAAAAGTTTGTTTACGGTTCTTACTGTGAAAGACTTAGAGGATACATAGTTAAATAAAGCTCAGAGAAGTTGCTTTCAAATTATATTCCAGCCCAGTCTGAGATTTTTTTTTTTTTTTCTGACCCAGTGCACTAATCTGAAAGGGCTCTTTCTGGGAAGGATTTTTAAAATTTGGTTTCCAGAGTCCCATGTTATTGACTATTCACTTCTACCTCTGAAAAATGAAGTCTTTTACAGTATATTGTCTTGATTTTTATGAGGCTGTTACTATGCTTATGAAACATGTGTTTTAAATAGGTGGTAGTTTGCTTGGATAGAGACCACATTTAGCTACTGACATCATCATTTGTTTTTAATAATTATCATTATGACTGTGACTGTGAAGGGCCATCTAAAAACTTAGCAGTGTAGAACAAGTTAAAAGTGATTTCTTTTTTTCCCACTACACTGCCCTTGTGCTGAATGCACTGCAGATAATTTTATTCTTCTGTAGTGTTTTTGAGAAAGAAGAAACAGTTCAACCTCTTAAGTGCCCAGGAAAAAGATCCAGCCTGAATTTCCAATACTCTTATGCCAAACTGACAATTTGGGCTACCAGAACTTTTATCAGTTATATTAAAGTTGTTGATACGAATTACACATCATTTCTGAGTAATAACAACAACAGTTGATATTTCTTAATTAAAATATTTATTTAGGCAGTCTTATTTACTACTGTGTATTCAAGTTATTTCCAAGACAGTATAGTAAGTAGGAACTTCATATAGAAAGAAACTTAGGTAACTAGAGAAAAAAAAATCTAACTCATTATCAGCTTCATCATCTGTAAAATGGAGATAATAATACATGCTACAAAGGTTTAACAAAGGACACTTGTATATCCTCAGACACAGTACTGCTAATGAATTTTAGTTATTTTGATGGTGCTTTCTGTATAAAGCCAATAGGTTTGGTGAAGTTCTAAACCCTAAGGCTCTTAAATTAAAATCTCTCCTTGTTAAGCAAAATATTATTTCTGTAATGTATTTTTGTGCATTATGTAAGTAAGACTTTGAATAATGCAGTTTTTTAGAATATGCTTGCTGATTTAACTTTGAACACATCGAGCAAGTTAGGGGAAATTAAAATGGTTACAAATATGTTTTTTTCAAATGAAGTAATAAAACAAATTTAGTTTTTTAGTTCTTTGAAGTAGATTTTTGGTAGACCTTTTTATCTTAAAATATGCATTTTGTCAGAAATAAATTGTCAATCTACTAGTAAGCTAGGGATCTACATTTTCTGAGAAAATTTGACTTGATAGGTTTTATATGATTGACAAGAGGAGTATTAAACGAGGAAGAGTAGACTGGAACAGGGGTAGGAAATGAATTTTAAGCCTTGGCTATATACTCCCATTACTAGTTCAGTTGAAGAAACTAGGTTCGCGCTGTGCAGTGTTTTCTGCCAGAGACACTGTGTGCCGGTCTGGTCTACAAGGAGATAACCAGACTCGGGGGTCTGAAGTTTTTGTAGCTGGCAGAAATAGAGTGATGGGCTGTTTTAGTCCAGGCTGGTGACTTCATTAACAACCGAACCGATTCTCTCAGCTGTAGGCATTTTATAAATTAAATGAATACAACTGTGTTTCACGTGATTTGCAATATGTAGATTATATTCAGAGAGATTAAATAATAACTTGGTAATAGATAACACAGGAAGAAGGCTTTCATTAACATTGAGCATCTCAGGAAGCTTCTTGCTTTTGGAGCTTGGTAGCTATTTTCTACACCATTTTCACCTCTTTTGTTTACTCTTTTCCTGAAGTCATGGTTTGCAAGTATCTGTAGCTGTCTCTAATTTTACTCAAAACAGAAGTTTTGATATAGCATTTAAATGGTTTCTTAAAACTTACAGTTCTTTAAGCAAGGCAGAGCTAAGAAATTCCTACAATTCTTACACCTGCTTTTGTTTTCTATTCCTTCTTTGCTTTAAAAGAAAAATAAATAGCAAAGCACTTTATAAAATGTTGTGAGAGATAATGAAAGAAGGGTCCCCAGATCTACCTAGTTTCCTTGATCATTCAGTCTCTCAGCTGTCTGTCTGCACCAATTCCAGATGCCTGCAGATGACTGTGGTTTTGGCAGCAGTGGGGCAAACATTTCAGCAACATAACTAAAGGGAAAATCATATGTGGATAAATGGCTAACAGCAAATTTTTCAAAGATTGTCAAGGGGAGGACAGATGTTTTAGAAGCCCTGCTCTTGATAATTTTATGTAAGCTAAAGATCTGTTAATTCAGTTATTTTATCAGAATGCCATTTGGTAAAATACCTTCTCTAACACATTGAGTGTAAACTGAATCTTTGAAAGTTGTAACGAGTTGTTAATTTTTTTTCCAGCTGCTGTTTATATCAAGGACATAGTCGTAACAAAGTAGTACAAAAACAAAGTGATTTTACCATTTGGTAGCCCAGTTTTATAATTGGTTCACACTTTAATATTATAGGAGAGGATTTCTTATGAATTAGAAGTGAAGACGTAAGAATTGATACTCCTTAGTTTCATGGGCTTGGCGTCTCATCTCTTGAAGAGAATCTTTTTTCCTTTCTACTACAGATCTGTATTTTAAATCTTGTGAATTGTCATCTCACAGGATAAAAGCTAGAACAGAGATTCTGTCAGATTCTCTTTTAATAAGTGCTACAGAGGAATGCAAAAAGATATGTCCTTCATTGCAATATAAAGTGGACCTAATAACCAAAAAGCCTGAGTAATTTTGATTTTATTAAGTTTTTATTGCTTTTGTTGTTACTGTTTTCAAGACGGAAAACTTGTTCTTAGTATTATATCAAGTCCTTGAACTTGTATGAGGAACGCAATTGTGTCACAGAAGAGTTTTCTTTCTGCAAGCAACTGGCAGAAATACTGCATGTTTGATTATATAGCAATTTTTATTCCCCATACATTTTTATGTTCCCTCAAGCTGTTATTCATCATAAAAAGAAAAAAAATTAATTTTGTCTTTGAAATGTAGGTGCTCTTTTTTGGGAGAAGGGGGAGAGGTGACTTTAAAGTGGTCTGTATCAATTTCTGTAGAGGTTCTTGATTGTATTTGCCATTTTACAAAGATTTTATATGTTGAGATAGATATATATTGTGAACATCACCGATAGACTTGTGAAATTGCCATTTCCATAATTTAGAAAACAAATTCCTTACAGGATTAGTCAGGGGGAGAAGATGAAATATACCAAAATATATGAATTTTAGAAACTAACAGAGCACAGTAAATTTTCTTCTCCCCAACCTTCCCAACAGAGTACAGGCTATAATCCCTCCCTAGATTATCTGTCTATGAATTTGAAAGAAGAGAAAGAATTTACTAGCATTTAATTGCAGCAAAGTTCTTCCTGACAACTTCTTTTGGAGCCCTTGCATCTTCTCAGTGTTTCTAAAGGAGCCAGTGGTAGTTATTCTTGATGCTCTAGCAACTGAAGAATAAAATCCTGAGCATTCCATTAAATAAAAGTACCAGCTTATAAAGTATGTCATTGCATGTTAATATTCTTTGATTCCCTAACAACAAATATGGTTCTCAGGTGTGTGTGATTTCCGTCTGAATCAAAGGGAGTCATGTACACAAAGTTAAAATTTGATGCAGTGCCACTTTGAAATATAGTGTTTCTATAACACTTGCTTTTAAACTTTAAGTGAGAACCACAATAGATGTGAGAAAGAATTATGACAAGGACAGTCTAATTTAAATTTTATCAATTTTAGGAAATGTCATCTTTTTATTGGTTTCAGAGACTTTTTTCAAATGTTTTAAACACAATTTTCAGATAACAATAATGAAAAGCTGAGCCCCAAACCAGGGACAGGTGAACCAGTTTTAAGTTTGCACTACAGCACAGAAGGAACAACTACAAGCACAATAAAACTGAACTTTACAGATGAATGGTAAGTTAATATTTTTGTAAAGATGTTCTTAGCCATTGTATAGGATTGTATTAGATATTATTTTTAGCATTTCATCATCTATATCTTTTGTTTTGCAATAATACATTGGTTCTCAAACTTCAGTGTGCCTCAGAATCACTTGGAGAGCTTGTTAAACCACAGATTACTAGACGCCACACTCAGAGTTTGAGGTGGGTCAGAGAATTTGCATTTCTAAAAACTTCCAGGTGATACTGACGTTGCTGGTCCTGAGATATTTCTTCTGATAGAAAATGCAAAAGATAAAATTAATCACCTATAGACCATTAGTGCAAAAATAATAAACCTATAGGAGCCTTTTGCAGTCTTGGTTCTATGTATAAAGTGTGTGTATGTGTATACATACATATATATTTTGGGTTTGAGTTTTAAAACATGATTTTAATCATACTGATGTATTAAATTCTCCCCTGCATTTATTTGCGTTAACTTTATAATAAGTATTCCCACATTACTGCTTAGTGTTCGTATCTATTACTTTACCAGCTCTATCATAGATTCCATCAAGTGGATGTACCGTAGTTTTACTTAACCATTACCCTTTAATTGGGCAGTGAATTTCTTTCTTTATTCTTGCCGAGTAAGATTATAATGAATATCTTTGTTTATAAATTTTTCCTACCATTAAGATGATCGATTTGAGATATTTCTACAGAAATGAACTATATCTAGGTCAAAAGATATTACAGAATTATTTCAAAAAGATCTTCTGTCATTACATTTCTCTCAGCAGCATATGACAGTACACATTTTGCTGTCTCCAGGCCAATGTTCAATATCAATATGTTCACTTATTTTTAACTTATATATTTGATTTTTTAAATAATTTTAATTTAATTGATTATTAGTGAGGTTGAACTTTAACGGTTGTATAGATTCTCTTTAATGACATTTCTGATTATATTTTTTGCTTGTTAATCTAGTTAAATCTTACATTTAAAAAAAATCTAGTTATGTGAGCTTCTTATATTTTTTCCCACTGTCTTATCACCTTTTGCACAAGACAGTATCCAAACTTTTGTATTTAAATTTATTACTATTATTATATTAATATTACTTATATAGACAATATAATCTTAATATATAATTAATTATATATTAATATAATTATGTGATTACATGTGGTGATTATATTAATCATTTAATAACCAATATATTAATTATCTTATATAATTAATATATTATCATATTAACATATTTAATTGTATATTAATATTACACAATATATAATATATTGTATATAAATAATATATAATATAGTTATATATTTTTATTAATATATAATTAATTATATGTTAACATATGATATTTATTCCAATTCACTGGTTTCCATTTGTGTTTATGTGTGTATGTATTTTCTAATAAAATCTTTGATTAAATAGAATTTTCAAATATTATTGAATATCTTCTGTGTTCCAAAATCTGTTCTAGACTCTGGGAATAAATACATCAATGAAAAAAAACAGACAAAAAATCTCTGCCCTGTTGGAGCTTACATTCTGAGTGGGGGAGACAAGACAATAAACGTGATAAGTGAATTGTGTAGTACGTTAGATGGTAGTAAGTGCTATGGAAGAAAATAGAGCAGGTAAGGATGTTTGGGAGATTTAGGGAAAGGGTAGGCATCATTGAGAAGATGACATTTGGACAGAAAATTTGAAGAGTAGGGAGTGAGCTATGCATATATCTGGGGGGAGAGCATTCTAGGCAGAGAAGAAGCCAGTGCAGTGGCTTTGAAGCAGGAGCAGACTTAGTATGTTCAAGAATCTTTAAAAAAAACAGTGTAGCTGGAGTGGAGTGACCAAAGGAAAGACAAGTAGCAAATAAGATCAGCCAGGTAAATGAGGAGGAGCTTTAAAAGACTAAAGGATATCTTTGGTTGCTGTGTAGAGAATAGGCCTTAGGTAGAAGCCAGGAGACCAGTTAAAAGGCTTTGGCAGTAAGCAAGGTGAGAGGTATTAGAGCAGGATAGGAACAGTGGAGGTAGTAAGAAGAGATTGGAATCTAGATATGTATTTGAAGGTACAGTCAGTAGAATTTCTTTATGAACGCTAGTGTTTGATCTCAGCTTTCAAAAATCATATCTATGTCCCCTTTTCTTAAAACATAATTTAAGGTCACAGAAGATTGTCATACTTACTTACTCTTTGTCTTTTCTATTCTCATGTTTCTGTACAAAAGGGGCTGATTTCTTATAAAGAATCTCATCTGAGCATTTTTAAGCAAAAATCTTTAGTCCCACTCTTCTTTTGAATGCTACTTTCCTTCTTAAAAAACTGACCAGGAATTATATTCTCTCATTCATTAGTTTCTTATTTCTTTATCAAAAAAGTAAGTAGCTTTTTTTCTGATTATGAACGTATTTGGTATTCACTGTAAAAAAAAAAAAAATTCAAAAAAGTATCCAGTCTTTATCATCTCTGCCAGTATGGTGTCTTGCTTTTATTTTAGTTTCTTTGATGACAGAGAAAGCAATAGAGCACACTGACCAAGAGCCTGGACTCTGAACCTAACTAGCTGTTGAACCTCTTTAAATCTCAGTTCTCTCATCTGAAAATGGCCATATTTAATAGAACATACTTAAAAGATTTGTTGGGAAGATTTAATGAGATCATGCAGAAAGAATACATAGCACTTAGCACATTGACTGGCACATGGTAGGCTTTAAATAATTGTTAGCTAAATCATCATCTCTTGCAAATTGCCTTTCAAATCTTTTGCCCAGTTTTCTACTGTGGTGTTTTATCTTTTCTGATTGATTTATAAGAGCTATTTATTGTAGACTTAAGGTGAGGGTAATACCATTTGTCTTTCATTTGTTACAGATATTTTCCCCAGTTTGTTGTTTGTCTTTCAGTTCACTTATGACAGTTTGCTTTATGGTTTCAGCCTTGTGAGCTCGTGCTCCTTGTCTTTCCTGGGATTAGGAGGAAAGTTTCTTCTTATTTTCCTCTTATAGTTCTGTGATTTTATATCGAGAATACATGTTGGATCCTTCTACAATTTATTTTACCATAAAGTATGATGTAGAGCTTATAGCTTAGTTTTTTCCACATGGCTTTCCCTTTGTCCCAGTGCCATTTATTGAACAATCTAGTCATTTATCTGTGATTTAAAATGCCATATTAACACATGCTAAATGTATTTACTTGGTTACTTTGTCTTTTCCACTAATGGCTCTCTATTCCAACATCAATACCATAATTTTTAATTATCATAACTATTATACATGGAGCATTTTGTTTAATCCTATATCATAGCTTTCTCAACGGAAAAAAAAAATATTTATATATCACATTGGCTTCTCTTTACCAGAATTGCTATATATATATTTCTTTCTGATTAAAAAGAAATACACGCTCATTTAAAAAAAAAATCAGAATCTAGAGAAAAGTATGAAAAAAATCACTTGCAATAATCCTCCTGAGATGACCCTTAAAGTTGATGAATACCCTTTCTGCCATTTTTCTCTGCGTATAATCCCATGTAGGTATATATTCTTTTAAAAAATATCATATTATCTATGGATGCCCTTTTAAAAAATTTAAATTGACTTCTGTAATTAGTCTAAAAGTGTTTTTTAAAAATTTTGGCAAAAATTCCATGATAATTAGTTGTTTATTGAGTCACTGCTATTTGTCTATAATTAATGTTTTTAAGTTACTGTAACTGTTAAGTTTCTTTTTCTTGTTTGCATTTATTCTGAATTTAAGAAACTGTTGCATCTCTGTGAATTTAATTTTAATCTTAGTCAGATTGTTACACATTTTCCTCTATTTTCTCCCCCACTCAATCCTTTTTATGCATATGTCATGATTTGTCACAGAATGTTCATTGAAAATTATTTATTTAAATCTGCCTAGTATTCTGCTCTAGCCAAAAATTCTAACAGAATTATGATCATCATCAGGTAGGTATTAAAACTAAAACAAAAAACATTATTCTATCCTTCTGCAAAGCCATGGTGTATATCGAATATGTCAACCACCCACCATATTTGAACAACAACCTAGAACTGGCAATTATCTACAGAGGGCAGTTCAAAGACCAAAGAAATTTCTAGTCCTCTTTTCAAGTATTAATTTAAAAGTAGCCTAGAACAACAATGTCTAAAAGAGCATGTGATCAAAGTCTGTAAAGCCATTAAGGATTTGAATATGGTGAACCATCTGTAGTTAAGGACATGAAGAGAGATTATATAGTTAAGTTAAAATTCAATAGAATTGTAGAAATATATACCAGATCATAGAAGCATGAAAGCTGTGAAGAAGTGGTCCTTTTTTATTTTTTGATCTCTTTTTTAAGATTAAAGTGGATTAAAATAATCACCTTAATTTTTTAAAGTGATGTTTTGCGAATAGTATTAGAATGATAAATACCGTATTTTATTTGTAAGTCTGAATTTTGTCATCCGTTTCTCTAGCTGTAACATGTAAAAATTATCCTAAAAATTCATGCTTGTTAACTTTTTGGTGGGGCCACTTCTTTTGTTCGGATGACAGGAGCAGCACTGCCTCAAGCTCTAGAGGCAATGGGAGCCACTCCAAATCTGAGGATCAGGAGGAACCCTCAGTCCCCCAGACCTCAGTGCAACCACCAGAAGGAGAGAATGAAACACGTAAGGTGTTATTTTGCTTTTGTCATTACAGAACCCCAGTGTTGGATGTTTACCTATTTTTATGTTACCTCAATGCTGCAGTTTTGTTTCTTGTTTTTAATACATTACTTTTGCCTCAGTAGTCCAGTTACTGCTATTGATAAACAAATAGCACATGGAAAAGGTAGGGACCTTAAGCATTTAAGATGGGGAGTCACAGTGAAGCACAGTTCCCCCTGTGGACACACTGGCCAGGATAACCAGTGGTCATCAAACTGAACATATGTGAGATATAAATATTTGAATTGTCTTGACCATTTTTATACCTGGCAGTGAAATGTAGAGTATCTGTCTTGATTTTTTCAGAGTACAGTGGTTTATAGAGGGGGAAGAAAAGGAATAAAATCTAAAGAGGTTATGAGTGAATCTTATATCATACCCTTTCCTAGACTATATTTATGTGTTCATTATATGAAATTTAGGGGCCAACACAGCCTAATACACAGTAAATTTTCAATAAATACTTGATAAGTGAAGGAATAAATAAATATTTTTCATTAAATGAGTAGATACCTCAGAATAACAGAATTTACAAGAATTAAATACGCGTAAGACAACTGCCTACTAAGCAAATGTCCTGTTAGTAACAAAAAAGACCAATCCTTTGTGGGTCTTGGAATTAAATTCTGGAAATAAGTATTGTCAGTGGCCAAACAGAATTTATGGTGGGTCAACTTTACTATTTGTTCATTATAGTTCAAATTAGACCAAATGCATGATAAAAGGGCAGAAAAATACTCAGTTTTAAATTTAGGTTTTGTGAAGTTTGGGGAAAAAAAGTGAGATGGAGGAATGTCAGTTGTAAGGGATGATCTGAAGCAGATACTCTTCACATAGAGTTCATGAAGGTCCATGACTGGCTTTGGGATGAGGCAAAGGACAGAATTTCACATCCATCCCTGATAGTGTCCATATAATTTTGTGTGTACATACATAGTATTTGCATTATACTGAGGAGAGGGATAACTGAGTATCAAAAGTTTCTATGACCCAAAAAGGGGTAAGAACAACTTATACATAGGAAAGCTGGAGTATTAAATTGGTGTTTATTTTTCTAAAAAAAAAAAAATTAGGATTTAGTAATAATTTGGTTTAATTCCCAGAAGCTCCTGAAGACTCATCAGAGGATGTGACAACATCTCAGGAAGGTACATCTGCAGAAAACACAGTTCAAAACCATGTAGATAGAGGTGAGTTGTCTTGTTCTCTTTAGATAATTCCTTCATATAGGAAAATACCAAGCCTCAATCTGTATTGGTCCCTCCAGAGTTAGAGGCCATTTCCAGGTAGATGTAGAATTTTCTGCTCCATATAGGGGAATAGACTTTATATTAGGAAATGTCTACATCAGCTTTGAAGTTAGATTAAATAATTAATGTTGCCCACATGACCAGCTGTTACTGCTTTATTTTCTGACAGCACAATCAGATAAGTTTACTTCTGAGCCATTGGATTCTGGCTCAGGAGAAAGGAATGACTTGAATCTTGATAGCCCTTGTGGGGTTCCAGAAGAATCCATTTTGTCTGAAAAAGGCAAGGAACCAGGGACTTCGGATCCAACTAGCGCTGAAAGTGCCACCAGTCAAAGTACCAGCAATCCTGAGCCTCAGTTGCAAACAGAAGCCATCGGGCCTTTGGCTCATGAGGAAACATTGTCCAGGGACTCTGCTCTCCAGGACACAGATGACAGTGACGATGACCCAGTCCTTATCCCAGGTGCAAGGTATCGAGCAGGACCTGGCGATAGGTTGGTAAATTTTTAATTAACATGAACTATAAAAATACAATGCACAAGGCTTTGTTTGTGAAATCACATAAAGAAGTCTCTCCATTTTTGACAGTTACTTCCTCTAAGGGTTTCTCAGTCATATAAACTCCCATAATTTTCTAAACTATAAATGATTTCACATATTACATTCTTTAAGCAAACTGTACATTAAGAGGGGAATAAAAAGTCTCATTGTTCTGAATCTTCAGTACTAAAGCTTGGGCCTCAATTTACAGATCAAGAGAAAGGAATGTTGAGAATGACCAACAGGTTATTTATGAAGTTAGGGTTATATTTAGTTGCCAGATTACCCTCTACACATCCTGGCCTTTATTGGTTTTGGAGTTGTTTTTTTTTTAATATTCAGTTTTCCTGCTTTTCTGTTGACCCTGGGTTAGGGTGTGTGATAGTAGTTCTCTTTTTGAGAATATTATGTTTTTCTCTGATTTCTACTAAACTTAGTAACTCAATTTCAAAAATAAAAAATCACACCAAGTAACAAATATTGTAACTACAATAAAGAATTAATTTGCTAACATGTTCATATACTTTTTCCATTTTTCATTTTATGTGTTCATAAGGATATATTTATTTTTCAGTTGATAAAGTAAATCTTTTAAAGTGTATTGCATTCCATACTTTTCTAAAACTATTTCTATAATTAGTGCCATCATATTTCATTGTATGTTTTGTCCTCTTCCAGAGAATCAAATTTTATTTTTAAAATCTTAGCTTACATAGGCATGAAGAACCATTTCACATATTTCTGTGTTCAATGTACTGCTATTTATAAAATATTCTGACAATTCTGTCAAGTGAAAAATATAATAAAAAGATTAATTTGCCATTAAAGAATAGCAATGTTGTATAATGATCAAGAGCATAATGACTTGGATTCTGGTTTTAAACTTACCCGCTGTTTCCTCATTTAATTTAATGTCTCTTTAAGGTTTGGTTTCCTTATCTATACAACAGGCTTATGATTATCTAGAATTACTGTCAGAATTTTTTAAAAAAATCAATCACAAGGCCTGTCTCAAACTGAAAGCACTGAATAAGTGATAGCTATATTACACAATCAAGGTATTCCATGCGGCTATGTAGACTTAAAAAGCAATTACACAGACAATACTTCAGTGAAAAAAACAATATATATATGTATATATATTTATTTAAAAAATCAGTTACAGTAAGAATGGCCCTAGGGGTAAAGACTGACAAAGCAGAATTCCTGAACGTTACAGCTTGCAGTTCAGTAAAACTGCCTTTTCTTAACTATGAAGTCATATTTGGTCAAAGTGTTTACTTTGCAATGACTCCATTTTTAAATGTAGAGGAAGTAAATCTTTTTCCTATATTTGTATTTAGAGATTAATCAAGCATCTTCTCTTTACCTGCCTCACATTAGTCTTCAGTTTTCTTAGTTTATATTTTAGGCAGGTAAAACTTAGTTTCATTTCTTTCCATACCCAAAGGGAGTCCTTAGAATATTTTACCACTTGATGTCTGCAGGTAAGGTTGGCGAGCACAGCACAATTTGAAAATCAACTCAGTGGTTTCTAAAGCACAGGGTGAAGAGCTAGAGTCTATAATCATTTTAAGTTTGTACATTTATGGCTTTCTAATTATGTAAGCAAACATATGTCCTTATTTTTTTCTGTACTTATGTAGCTAAAAATGATACTAAGGTCATGACTGAAAATAAAATTTAAGCATCCATTTTCTAGTGAAATGTACCATATTACTTATCAGGTCAATTTTTTTTTTTAAATAAGAAATTATATATTTTTAATAGATATTAGGACACTTGCAAAAAATCCTAATTATTTAGCATCTTCTATTCAGGCTAATTCTAACACTTTCCCCTAGTATTCTTTATGGCTGAGGAAATAGGTGCTAAGCAGGGATTTTGTATATTCTAGACCTAAGGAGATTTTTTTTTTTTAACACAGTAAATGAGAAAGGAGGATTTGGAGAGAGAGTTGGTCCTAGATTATCCAAAATGTCTTGCAACTTATTGTCCTTAGTTTGGATATATTACCAGATACTATAGTATCTTTCTATTGAGTATTAGCATTTACTTATCATTTTCATAATACTTAAATGATGTATATGTTTTAGGGGTTCTCCTGGGGTTTAGATCGGCCACAAAATTCTCACCTAATAGCCTCATTGACCCAAGAAACCCAGGTGCTGAACTAGACTAGCAGAATCTTTTAGAGGAGAAATGATCAGAGACAGCAGCCTGAAAATGACCCCACCTCATGCATGTCTCTTGAATTCATAGTCTCCTGGTTAGATCCAGATTTGAAACCACCTCTGGGTCTACATTTGCTTCTGTACTTTTTTGTAAACTACATATTATTTAATATTCTATATATTCAGTTTAAGTATTTAGCCTTAGTTTGTCCTATTATTTTGTTTTATTTTATAGGACATAGTGGTAAACTTACTAAAGAGTAACAGACAAACAATAAGATTCTTCCCTTTGAGAAAGTTAATTTTTTGAAGAAGAGAGGACAGATACACAAGCCTTCATGAGACCATGGAAAACAGTTTTAATAAACATATGAAATTAAATCCAGTATTCTGTATGTATACAGTTGAACATACTGAGATAATGCTCAAGTGACTATAGTGACTATTTCACAATTAAATCAGTTTTTCTTGGAAATTTACATTACTCTTTCCTAGCTACTTATAAAAAATTTGTAAATAGTGAAAAATCTTCCTTCTGACTTTTCTCTAAATAATTCTGATAGTTCCTAACTTCTGTGGCACCACCTTGATTAAATCTTGAACTGCCTATATAAAGTGTACTTCTCATTTCTGCACCTTGCCAAGAGCTCTTCATCCTTGACACAGTTGCTCATTTATCTTCTGAATTTGGAGGAAAAGGCATGTTAACTTTTATTCTAAAGAGAAAGTTTAAGAAATTTTGCTTCTTAAGAATATGAAAAGAATCATTTACCAGCTTATAAGTAGGCATATGATTTTTGAGAATTTCTATTTCCAAGAGGACAAAGAATTAACAAAGTTCCTTTGTAAAAATCTACCATTTGGTTCTTAGAATCTGACGATACATATCACACCCAGATGAAATGCCCAACTAAGAGGTTGCATGTCTTAAAGATCCCCCCTTGCTGCCATTTGAGAAACCCAGTCAAGATTAGTTTGGTTATGGCAGAAAAATGGTACCAAAATTTAAAATGGTTGAAGTATGTACTTAGATCTGTAGTTTATACGGAGAATTACATCGTGGATCTCATAATTTTTTAAATGAAACCTAAAAGGTTTATACCTAAGGCATTTTTGACACACATTTAATAAAAATGTCAAAACAGTTCTTTGCAATGCAAAGTAATGATTTTTCATAAAGATTTGCATTCTTATAATATGGTTAAATAAATATAACCCAGGTTTTCACTTTGGGGCTAAGATCAAGCATGACAAGGAAATGTCTTAGAAAATAAAGCCCTTAACAACTAA
Organism: Camelus ferus; assembly: GCF_009834535.1. Classification (NCBI taxonomy): domain Eukaryota; kingdom Metazoa; phylum Chordata; class Mammalia; order Artiodactyla; family Camelidae; genus Camelus; species Camelus ferus. The sequence continues at coordinate 13,190,965 of NC_045716.1, read as the reverse complement.
CGTAGATATTTTTAAATGGAATGCTCTTCTCATTAACTATAGCTGGTCTCAGTATAAATATAACTGGGACTCTCTATAGCAGAGGTCAGCAGACTTTGTCCTAAAAGGCCAGATAGTAAATATTTTAGGTTTTGCTGACCAAAGAGGCAAAATGGAGGCTATTATGTAGGCACTTATATAACCATTTAAAATGTAACCGTGTACAAATGTAAAAATTGTTCTTCACCGATGGGCCATTATAAAAATAGGCAGCTGGCCAGATTTGGCCCAAGAGTCATAGTTTGCTGATCCCTGCTTAACAGCAAATCAGTCTTACAGAGAGAAACCAAGCTACAGTCTAAGGTAAAATGCCTCTACTCACAGATAACCAGAGTTTAAAACAATAAAATCTATAAATCACCACGTATTTGGTCCCCTTCAACTTTGTCTACAGCAGGAACACAAAACATTAGATGGAAACTAAATTGAGGAGAGAAAGAAACATACTTTCTAATATGGTATTAAAAAAACAATAAATAAAAGATGTATGTGTATCCCTTGGTGGTTTTATATATTGGATTTTGAAACATAAACAAGTGCCCTTGGGATGAAAGGAAAGTGGTCAGGTTTTTCATTTCGATGGTCTTAATATAAACTGTTTTCACAGTGCCAAATCCATCTTACAGTGAACGGTATGATGTCCTGGTGGATTGCTCCTCTTGCCAAACCCAAGAGGTTTTTTGCTCTTTAAAAAAAGGCAAGCATCTAAGTAAGCTTCCTGAAGAAGTCCTCAAATGATCTTGAATTGTTTTTATAGACTCAATTAAGATGTTCTAAAGATTTTTTTCTGTAAAGATTAAAATATTAACCCTGTATCATCTATTAATCACTTGTTAAAAGTATTTCTTGTTTGCATAGAAATTTGGTTTCCATTTACCTATTCTGGGCTCTGTGGAGCACGACCTTCATTTTTAAAGCCAAAATTCTTTGCGTACTGTAAATTTGCCACCATCTATTTAGTCATCATTATAATCACTGTTTCAGCATTTCTAATGATTCAGGTTTATTCTCAATTAAAATTGCAGAGAAAAAAAGTAATCATAGAGAAAGAACTGAACTCCTAGGGAGTTAAAAGCTCTGCTGTTCTTTACTTTCCTGTTACACAGTCTTACAGTTAGGACAAGTGAGTCAGCTCAGGGATTAATTATTTAGTTCCCAAAGAGCAGCTCAGCCCCCGGGAGCTAATGTAGGTGGTCCAGTGAATGGTATTGATAATATGAGTCTGCATTTCCCTACATTCTGTAACAGGGTTAGGCTCTAATCTGTTTAAAACATAAAAGGGATTAAGTGTACCATCTTCTCTCTAATCTGTCTTCAGTGAGTGTTTCTGTTTCCTTAATTTCCCCATACACATTTATTTGAATGACATATTGTCACATAATACCCTAACATAACAAAGGGAAACAAAAGTTTTTTAAATTTAGATGATTGACGGTAAAAGTGGTGACCTTAATGCTTTAAATATTTGGTTCTTTGAAGTCTTTGTGAGTGACTTTAGTTGTTGTGTTCCCTTCACTAGATTTAATATCAGAGGAACAACAATAGGTGATAGAATAATGAGGTAATTCAGTATGTTCCTTCATTATTTTATTTTTGCCAGGTCCTCTCTTTCCACAGCTAACCACCTTTCCTATTAACAGTTAATACTTCTTTGAACTTACTGAACTCTAAGTGCTAAGCATTATAAAGCGGGTTGCTTTTCACAAACTATATTTAGCTGCATGCACTGCATGGGAATAGAATGAAAAGAGATTTCCTGTGTGCAGACGTAATTGATGTTCACTTCACATGTGTCATATGATAAAGTAACTAGAATCTGAAATGCTGTACTTTACATATTAGTTAATTGCTTTGAATATTTTGTTGAAGAATGCAACTTCTGTTTTTTAAAACCTTATTGGGGATAACAGCAGCTTTTCTGTATTGGTCAAGTATACTTTTCCTTGAGATCAGTAACAAAAAATGGACTTGTGTCTAATTCTGTGCATAGGTTTAAGATTCTGATTTTTGTTTTAAAGAAAGCAGTTTTCTCCTAAGTAGCTTAGTAATTTAAGAATATCACACATTAAATGATACATAACTATATAACTTTCAAACACTTCTGTCATTTGAAGACTAACAATGGAGTACATTTTAAAATGTAACTTTAAAGTGAATCTCAGTTTCATTAATTGACCCAAAACCTGGTTTACTGACAAAATCAGTCTTGTACCGAATTCTAGTGGCACGTGTCATTTGTTTTCTAAAACAAAGTGGGATATAAAACATAATATAGAGCAACAATCAGAAGTGTAAGATTGGTGGAGTTACTGATGGGGAATACAGAAATGATGAAATAAGCCAGAAAATATTGTAGATGTATAGAAATTCCTGGTTAAGGCCCATTCTCATGAGGATTCCCATATAAAAGTCTCAAAATTGTTTTTGCTTTTGTGTTGGTATTTTTAGACGTTTTAACATTCAGGTGTATTTGAAGTAACTCTCTGCAAAGTAGTTTATTGCTAGTTATCGCTTAGTAGTTAAATGATAGTAAAATGTAATTTGTTTCAAGGCTTTTTAATTTTCTGATCTATACCTTGTATCCCAAGCACCCAAAGCCAATTTCTGCTTGTACAGTGAAGATTGCAACTTGAAAGTACCATGTTGCTCTAAATGAGTGACAGAAAAGCCAAAACATGGAAGTGACAGCACTCTGTGTTATGTCTGTTGCCAAGAATTGCTCATACTCTCTGCATCAGCCATATTTGGAGTGTCGTTATGCCTCTGTATCTTTACTTGCTCTGTGCCCTCTCACTGAAATGACCTCCAGTTACCATCACCATCACTGTCATTTTGGACACTTCATCTTTCAACATTCATCTTAAGCTGCTTTGTGTTTTTTTTTTTTTTTTTTTTTGATTTCCTGACCTATACATTGCATAATCCCAAGTAGGACTGCACATTTCGTCTGTGTGCCCTTATATACATCTGTTATACTACTTAAAACACTTAGTTGCATATGTGTATGTATGTAAGCACCTTTATGGCCAGCATAATACATCAATGTATACATAAATAAAAGTTGGCAAAGAAGACACCTTTTTATCAAAAACTCTAGTGAACTAAATTTTTGTTCATACTTCTTTAGATGATCTGGCTCATTCTTTTCTTCCTCTGCTTCCTAAAATTTGAAATAAGTGAAAAACTATGAATTAAAACAGTTTTAGGAGTCTGACAACCTTCCCACACATTTGATAACTTGCTAGAAGGACTCACAGAACTTAAGAGTCACTTGTAATCATGGCTATAGTTTATTACAAGGGAAGAAGACACGTCAGACAGAGTCCGAAAGAATCTAGGCATAAGTTTCCAACATTCTCCCTTCCAGCACAATGTGCTCCTTCTTTCAGCAATCAAATGCAGTAACACTTATGTAGTGTTTCTGCCTTGAGAGCCTGCTTTAAGACTCAAAATCCAGCATTTTTATTGGAGGCGGGTCATATAGACACCCTCTGCACCCAACCACAACTTCCTGAATTCTAGACCCTGAAGGAAAGTAGGTGTTCACTGTAAATTGTATTATTTGTACAGACTGTCTAGACAAACAGGTATATCAGGGTTCAGCATTCCAGGCAGGCAGAACAATGTAGGAAACATTCCAAAAGTCAAGTTCACAGACACCAGCCAAGGGCCAGCCTTGGAACGGACCCTTCTAAAGACAGGAGCATCAGGCCTGCTACCCTTTACCTTTATTTACTAATACATTTGAGGCAAAGAATCCTGCCCTCCCCGCCACCACCACACACCCACAAAAGGAGTAGAAACAGCAAGATACTCTCTAGCAACCGATCCACCTCTCATTTCAGATACTTGTAAAGATACATGTTGAAATGACTGAAATTCCAACCCAGAGACCTTTCTTGTTAATAGATGATGTAGTAACATTACCATGGCTTTTACTACAAACAAGTGCTTTAAAGCACTTCTTAAAATATTATTTAAAAAAAAAACAGATAATATATATTTTCTAAATTCTTATTCATAGATTCATTTGGATAACAAACTTCTTTAAGTTAATAATTTAAAGGTAAATTTGAGCTTAACTCTGAATAATCACAAATTCTAAATTTGGAGATCAAATCAATAAGGTTTGCTTTTCTGAAAACCACTAATTGAATGTAAGAAAAATATATACATAGTATAAATTTAAAATTTATGATTTTTGGACTTGGTATTCTGGTATTCAGAGCTAAAATGAGCATGGTCAGTGAGGTATAAATAAATAGAATTTAACTTATTCTTTGATTTTAATATCTCTTGCCTGGAGAATGTTTCTTTGACACCTGTCCATAGCAACATTGGTACCTGTACCATAGTTTTACAGCTATTCTGAAAATAGAGACATAGAAATGTAATAATTATTGCAGAAACTCTCCTGTTGCAGGGGGTAGGGGAGGAGATGGGGGTTGAGAATAGCATCCTTATAGTTCTAAAAACATTATTTTGATCTTTGAATGAAAAAAATAAATCCCTAGTTTTGTAAAATAAATGCAAACTCAACTTATTTTAAGATGGAAGAATTTAATTATGAAATCGGGAAGATGGAGATGACTGTTGGCCCAAGGTTTTCTGATCCTCTACAGTGACATCACAAAATTTGGGAAGTATACTGCATTGTCTGTACCTCTTTTTGAAATTCATAAACCACATTTGTATAATAAAGCCTCAGAGAAAACTTACAGCAAGGAAGTATTTTTAGCTCTGTTTATTTATTTTTTTTTCCACATTTATTTAAACACAAACCTATTTTGCGAAACACCTATGAAAATCCCACCATTTGGAAAATATTCTTCCAGATCACTCCAATTTACATTCTAAATTGTGTGTATGGGGTTCTTTAGGTACCTAGACCAGGAGACGCTTGGACTTCCTTTTAGCATTTCACTCCTACATAGTAAAGAATTTCATTCTACAGGTTAATTCAAAATTCACCTGCTGTAATTCTAGCATAGTAATTCTTTATGTCCTATCCTTAGCATAGTATCCTTTTATATTAACCTCCTTTGGCTACTGAATTACCCTTTAAGTCATTTAATTCCAAGTTCAATAAATCAGTTCTCTCTTAATCTTTGATTAAGCCATTTTTTCTAAAATTTCTTTTTTCTCCTATTTTAATAATACCAATAGTATCAATTAATATGTACCACTCTAGCTATATGCAGTGGTGTTTTATAAAAGGATTTTTTTTTACCATGTTGAAAACAATAGGCAAAGTAATTCACTTTATATTTTTAGTGCTGTTTAAGAATTTCTCCGTGTATTTTAGCCTAGTGTACTAAATATGCCAATTTTGTGGGGTTTTTTTTAAGTTAAGGGTTATAGACCTTCTGGTAGCCATAACTCTCTAATTTAAGCTTGGAGTCATCTTGAGAAATTTTGCTGACCATTTTATAAATAGAGTTTTTTAGAACATGCAGTATTTAAAATATAGACTCTCAGGGAAGAGGAAGGGATCAGAAATATCAAGTCAGGAATCTGTGAACCATGAGAAGTCAGCATTACCTGATGGAGTTTCCTGTAGATCATCATGAGGAGTCAAGAGGTAGTTCATCAGCACTAAGCAGTCACGAGGGACTTTGTCAGTGATGGAAGGAGAAGAGTAGCTGGGTTAAGATTATTACAGCAAAGAAGAGTGATGTGACGGGCAGTTAACAGAAGGACTTAATAGGAAGTGAGGCAGCTGGATGAGAAATGTTGAGTGCAGTGAGAATTCAGGAGAGCTTCTACTGCATGAGGTACAAAAATGGCCAAAGGGGAGCCCACTAGCATTTTGTTAGTGCCTTCATCAAAAGGACAGCGGCCTTAATGACTCAAAGGCAAAGAAGGTATCCCCATGCCACAGAGTCCAGTTGCTGGCTCTAATACCCTCTGGTGATGTCTTCAGGGGAGCAGAGCATCACAAGGACATTCCCTTTCTTTTCATACACAAAAAGGAAAAGGGGGACTAAGGTCATGGGGACGCACAAGGGCAGGTGGCTTCATCAAACTCTCCTTTAAGGCCTTAAAGGCTATGTTGTCCAGTTTTCCCCATAAAATTGGGTCACAGTTGCTATTGTTAAGGAAACATGTGTAAGTTTGGCCATAAGAGAGAAATTTGGAGTCCAGTTTCAGCAATAATCAACCAGCCCAAGAAAACTTTACAGTTGGTGCTTATACCTAGATCTAGACACTCTTTACTGCATGTGTCTGACCTTTGTTATTTTCCTTCTCTCTAAAGAACTTCTATTAACATTTCTTGCAACACAAGTCTCCTGACAACAAATACCCTCAATTTTCGTTAGAGAGTCTATTCCTCATTCACTTTAGAAGGCTAATTTCATAGGGTATAAAATTATAGGTTGGTGATTTTTCTTCTCTCAACATTTTAATTATTTCATTCTGTTCTCTTTTTGCTTCTTGGTTTCTGAGGAGAAGTTGGATGTGGTTCTTATCCTATTCCTTTAAAGATAAGATTTTTTTCCCTCTGGCTTCTTTCAGGATTTTTTCTTTATCTTTGATTTTTGTATTTTGAAAATGGTATGTCAAGGTGGAGCTCTTTTTTTGGCATTTATCCTGCATGGTGTTCTCTGAGCCTCCTGGATCTGTGGTTTGGTGTCTGACATTAATTGACATTAATTTGAGGAAATTCTTAGTCATTATTTTTTCAAATATTTCTTTTGTTCCTTTCTTTCTTCTCTCTTTGGTACTCCCATTATGCCTATTTTGTGGTTAGCCTACAGTCCTTGGATGTTCTGTTCTTTTCAGTCTTTGCTTCTTTGCTTTTTGGTTTTAAAGGATTCTGTTGATATATCCTTTAGCTCAAAGATTGTTTTCTCAGCCGTGTCTAGTCTACCAATAAGCCCGTCAAAGGCATTCTTCATTTCTGTTACAGTATTTTTCATCTCTCTCATTATTGTTTCTTTCTTAGGGTTTTCATCTCTCTGTTTATGTCACCCATCTGTTCTTACATGCTATCTACTTTATCCATTAGAGCCCTTAGCATATTAATCATAGTTGTTTTAAATTCCTGGTCTGATAATTTCAACATCCCTGCTATATCTGGTTCTAAAAGCATCAACAACAAGCGTTCTGTCTCTTCAGATTGTTTTTGCCTTTTGGTATGCCTTATAATTTCTTTTTTCTTAGCTGAATATGATGTACTAGGTGAAAGGAACTGCTGTAAACAGACCTTTAGTAACGTGGTGAGGTGTGGTGGGGAGGGGAAGCATTCTGTGGTCCTATGATTAGGTCTCGGTCTTTTAGTGAACCTGTGTCTCTAGACTGTGAATTTTATAAGTGTTTGTCAGGGTTTTTCCTCTCCCCTTAGGTGGAACAGGATAGTTAAAGTGGACTGGAGTTGAGCATTTCACTTCCCAGGTTAGTTAGGCTCTGAATACCCCAGCAAGTTAGGCTCTGGTTTCCCATGAGGGCAGACCTTGTTAAGAACAGAGTACTCTGACATATTTCAAAATTGTTCCCTTTCCCCGTTGGAAACCTGAGGGGATTTTTCTTCAGTATTTACTGTGGCATCTGGTTTGGCTCCTAGAAGTAAATCTCAAAATACTGTAGGGGACCCCCTACGACTGGGTGCCCCTGGAGTTTTTAACTTTCAGAGTTACCTGCAGCGAGTCTCCAGCTGTTTGTCAGTCACAGTTCAGCTACCCCAAGACTCTGGTAAGCATGACTCCCTGTTGCCTATTTGTCTCTCTAATCTTGGGGACAGTGGTTTGCCCTGTGTCCTCTCCTCTCTTAGGGATCCAAGAAGAGTTGTTTTTTTCAGTCCGTTCAGTAGTTCCAAGTGGGAACTTCCAAGCTCCTTGCATGTGGAACCAGATTAACGCTCTTTATATTCATTCCTGAGATAAACCTAACTTGTTTGTGATATATTATCTTTTGGATATGTTGTTGGATTTATTTTGTTTATATTTTGTGAAGGACTTTTGCATCTGTATTCTGAATGAATTTCCTTTCCTTTGGTCTCATGACCCCCCCCTTTTTTTTTTTTTTTTTTTTTTTTGGTAAAAAGATACATTAGCCTCAGAGAATGAACAGAAAAATGTTTCCTCTTTTTCTTTTCTCTGGCAGAGTTTGAATGATCCTTTCTCTGAAAAGTAAACTACTTAATAAAACCATCTGGAGCTGGTATTTTCTTTGGGCTATGGTTTTTCAGTATTATTTCAGTTCTTTAACACCTATAGGACTATTTGAACTATCTCTTCTTTAGTCAGTTTTAAGTGATTTTTTTCAACTTGTCAGTTCATATAAATTTTCAAGTTTATTATAATATTTTTGTTGTCTTTTAAATTCCTGCTGTCTTTAGTCATAGCCACCTTTTTATTCATAGCATTATTTTGAACCCCCTTAATTTTTTTCTCCATAATCATGGCAGAATTCTATATTCTTTTATGTTATTCTTTTCGAAGAAACAACTTTTGTCTTTGTTGATTCTCTCACATTGTTAACCTCTTTGTTTTATATTTCTGCTCTTTTCTCTTTTCATTATTTCCTTCTGTTTTATTTGAGATTCTCTTGTGGTTCTCTTTCTAACTTCTTTAGTTGTATACATTCAGTCTTTTTTCATTACTATCTAAATTGTGGTCAGAGAACATGGTTGGTTTAGAGTGACACTTTGAAATTTGTAGAAACTGGCTTTGTAGTCTTGTACATGATAAATTTATAAGCATATCATGTGTGCTTGAAAAGTTTATTACCCTAATTTTTAATGTAGCATTTTATATGTGACTGTTAGATCAAGACTGTTAATTGTGTTGTTCACATTCTGTATTTTTTGTTTATTTGCCAGCTTGACTTACAAAATAATGAGAGAGCTATATTGAAATTATTACTTTAATGGTGTATTTGTCTAATTCTCGTAGTTCTGTCATTTTCCTTTTTAATGCATTTTGAGGCTTTTTATTGGATGCATGTATGTTAAATTGTTATATCTTGCTGGTAAACTGAACGTACTACATATGTAGTAATCTTTTCTACCTTTAATGTTATTTTTTATCTTAGTCTATCTTGTCTGATACTACTGTACCTATGCCACCTTTCATTTGATTAGTGTTTGCGCATTATACTTTTATTCGAAAACTTTCCTTGTCCTCATACTTTAGATGTGTCTTAGACAATTTCTTTTTTCTTCATTGGTGAACTTAGTCTATTTAAATGTATTATTATCATGGTTATTTTTGGATTGGTTTCCAACTTTTTACTTCTAATTATCCAGTTTTACCTATCCTCTAAACTTTCCTGTCATTTTTAGGATTAAATTGTTTATCTTTTAAAAAAATTTTTTGCTTTTTTCTTTATTTCTTCTTCACATTGGGTTGGAATGTATACTGTTTTCTACTATCATTTTATTGTTTACTTCTGAAATTTTTCATGTTTATTTAACTTTATAATGTCTTCTATGATTTTTAAATTGTATGCCAAGTTAGTATAAGCTATAATAAAAGAATTAATAACTAATATTCTCAAAAACAACTTTGCAAATAGTAGGCTTTTAATAAATGTTTGTTGATTGGTGTTCTTCATATGTATGTGTCATTTTAATTTGATTAAATTTGCAAAGTAATAAGCTACAAATTTATTATTTTCAATGTTCTATATTCTTTTGGTATTTCTTATGATATATCCTCTAGGAAAGTTCTTTCTATGTATTCATTCTAAGTTTACTCATTTCTTTAGAACTGTTCACTGAGTTGGACATTACCTGTTTATAAGTATGGCATCTACTGTCATTTTTATCATCTGTGTACTTGAAGCTTTTCCTCTGCGTTAGATGATTTTTTTTACAGACGGTTAGTGGTAGGTGCTCTGTTCTTTGCTGTAAGCTGTACAATACTCACTGCATAACTTGAGATCTAGGTTTGAAAATTATTCTTTATTAAGATGGTTGAACCAAACATTAAGCAGTAAATTAGACCATATTCTAGGGCAAACTTTTAAGTGAAATGAACCCTTATGATTTGTTGCCATCCTCACTAATTCTTAATTATTATCACCTTATTACTCAGCTTGAATTTTGCCTGCACATCTTGTTTTAAATGATTTGAGCTTCCGTCCAGTTCTTAATTTGTCATATAGTTTCTTTTCCCCTTTATAGGTCCTAAGGCCTTCCACAAGGTTACTTCTGTTTCCTCTACTACCTGATACTCTACTTTTTTAGCAAGAGTTTTTTTGTTATTGGCTTCTTGTTAACCACATATGTTTAACTGATTGAGTGTTCTTTTCTCTTTTCTTCCAGTTTAGAAAATAAAGCTCCAACCATATTAATTATGTTTCTTTTGAGAGCACTAGGACTATCAACCATTATCACTTCTCAATCAGAAAAAGATAGTAAGAGTAAACTAACATGTCAGCTTTCTGTCTGGAGGTTTCTAACAAAATCTAACTTAAAATTTTATATGTAGACCCTCTTTTTAAGGTATACATAGCACAGGATAAAGTTTTAAAACTTTTTAAATAAGCTTATAGAATTTATAACATACCATTTTATGAAAAAGAAAATACCTTTTTTAGTGTGGCCATTTTGATAATGTTGATTCTTCCAATCGAAGAGCACAAGATATCTTCCCATTTCTTTGTATCATCTTCAGTTTCCTTCATCAATGTTTTATAGTTTTCAGAGAAAAAAGTATATTTTTATTATAAAAGTAAGACTACATAATTGTTACATAATTTAAAAAAATGTTATTAACAATTTGGTGTCTGGTTTTCTAGAGTCTTTCTATACATATATATTATTTTCCCCTGTGAATTATTTTTTAACGTATGTTTTAGATTCAGTAGTATGATGCTGACATTTTTCATGTTCTTGCTTGTGGATTTCTTAACCTTTTTAATGGTAGTTTAAGTATTCCAATGTATGGATGTACCAATAATTTATTTAACCTACCCATTTTTTATGTAAGCATTTCAGTTCTTCCCAGTGTTTCTCAAAGTAATGCAGTGAATGTGTGTGTGTGTATGTGTGTGTATATACACACGTATGTATATATTTGCATATTTGTTTTTCTATAGCATATAGTTTTTAAAGGTAAAATTGCATCAAAGCAAATACATATTTAAAGTTTTAGTAGATATTTAATTTCTCCTCAAAAATATACTGTACTGGAACACTAATACATTGCTAATAGGACTATAAATTGCTGTAATCACTTTGCAAAATTATTTGGGAGTATCTGTGAAAGTTGACCATACACACAGACTGTGGTCCAGCAATTCCACTCCTGAATTTATACCCAACAGAATTATGAACATACGTTTGCCAAAGCACTAGTTCAGTGATCAAAATCTGTAAACAACCCAATGTCCACCAATAGTTGAATGGATAAATAAATTACAATGTATTTGTACAAAGTAGTACTCTGTAGCAAGAGGATGATGGTACTACAGCTAAGTTAAACAACATGGCTGGGTCTTACAAACACTAGTTGAACTAAAGAAGCTAAACAAAATATTTACCACATGATTCCAATTAATTAATGTTTACAAACAGGCAAAATTAATCCATGTTAGAAGTCAGAATGGTGGTTTCCTATAAGGGGAGTGTAATGATGGAAAGGCAGCACTGAGAGACTTCTGGAATTCTTTTCATGCTCTGCTTCTCAATACTGGTGCTAGTTACGTGGGCCTGTTTTGTTTGTGAAAATGCCTTAAGTTACACATTTATGATTTAATACTTTCCTGGATAGGTGTTCTACTTTAATGAGAAGTTTACAACAAGAGAGTGCACTTTTTTATATATAAAACCACTTTCCAACTCCTACCAGTAGTGCCCGTTTTCCTGTACTCTGGCCACTCTGATAGACATACAAATTTTTTTTAATCTAAAAGACATACCAAGAGATCTGTTTATTTTTATTTTATTAGTGAGGCTGAGCATCTTTCTGTATATTTATTAACTGTTTCTTCTGTAATTTCCCTGTTCATGTCTTTTACCTGTTTTTCTATTATAGTGTTGATTTTTCATACTGACTTTTACATATTATATATATTTTAGATTTTTTGGTCTATTATATATCAAAATATGATATTTTAAATAACAAGTTCAACCTAAAAACTTAAGTGGTAAGGAAAGTTTCTTCTAATAATTAAATCAGTCTTAAAAAGAGTCTGTTGTTCATCAGTCTCCAGCTTTGTGACCAACTTAGTTCTTAGCGTAGTAAGATCTGCCTCATTAGCTCCAAATCTGTACTGTAATACGGAGTTCATACAGAATAGGTTCTATTTGAAGAGCCTTGCTATTATTCATTTATATTCTTTTTCTTGACTAGTCTGTTCTTTGTTGAAAGCATCTTTAAACAAAATCTCAGAACTTAAGTTTATCCACTGCAATTATAGTTATCCTCAGTTTCTTTTGGTTTCTCTTTATGCCTTTACATTTCCTAATACAGAGAGGAGAATAATAATTGAACAGGATTTGTTTTATTTGTAGTAAACTGCATATTAATTGTGTCTGTATTATGTTGTTATAAAACAGCCCTTTAAAAACCAGTGTGCCGCATGCTGTTTCCTTTACTCTCTCAACCAGTACCAGATTTCTCAGTGATCTCTCAACTAAAACATTTTGTTTTAGTAACTCAACTAGTCTGATGTAGTCTCACTGTTGTGTCTGCCTCTTTTGATGCTTTTGGTTGGGGATGCCTTATTGAGATAATGTTTAGTATATATATTTTCTAGACTTTACTGTATTTTAACGTTGCTCATGTTCATTCTGTAGTGGCCTGTGAATGTTTACTTATTTTTGTTTTTTCTTTTAATATGTAATTCATAGACGCTCTGCTGTTGCCCGCATTCAGGAGTTCTTCAGGCGGAGAAAAGAAAGGAAAGAAATGGAAGAATTGGATACTTTGAACATTAGAAGGCCACTAGTAAAGATGGTTTATAAGGGCCATCGCAACTCCAGGACAATGGTACCAGATGCTCATGGCATTTTGGGGAAGAATTGCTATTTCATAATACGAATTTTTTTTTCCATAATGATTATTTTCATACCTGCTAGTGTGAATCTAATACAACATTACTGCACCTTCACCATGATTTCTTACCCAAACATAGTTCTTTTAGTCCTATAATATATTGTGAAAGACCTTTTTTTTTTTTTACAAGAAATCTCTACTCTGAGGAAATACTGTAGAATTTTAAAACTTTTAGCTTGTGCAAGTAACCCTTGCTTCTTTTTTGCTCTCACATTTGTCTACTTTCCTAGTAATTTTTTTTTAGCTCATATTAGTACCCTTTTTTGGTTTGGGAGGGAAGGATTTTGATAAATGAAATCCAGGTTCATTGCAGAATATAGTCAGATTACTTTGTTTATAATTCTTTTTTTTAAGATTGACAAGTAAAGATTGATTTTAGTCACTTTGTGCAGTCTCTCTGCACTTTAATTTCCTCATCTATGAAATAAGAATAGACCAGATGATCTCTAATGTCCAATTTTTATAATCCAGAAGTCTACACACCCAAGGCAATAGTAATTATTTACTAAGACGATCTTGTGAGATGATTAATATAACTGTTACTCTGAATCATTCATATCTAGAAAATGCTGTTCTTATATATTTACTGAAGTATCAGTTTTAATCTGTTTTCTTTAGAGTTGAGATTTTAAAAAGTACCTGCAGGGTGGGGAAATAATTAGCTCTCTATGGATACCATTGGCAGTAACAATTTTAATCATTCTGGAAAGAATACTCATTAATAGAAGTAATCAACTTATATTTCTTGTACTTTGCTGATTAAAATTTTGGATGAAAATAATTAGTGGTAGGAATAAAAAAAATAGAAGATAACTAAGTATAATAGTAGTTCCAAGTACCAGCAAGCTGGCTCCTCCTCTCTTTTGTTTTGCCAAAGATGTGCCATTCCACAGTGGATCCCATGTACTTTTCCCAGGAACGGTTCAGTCTAGCAAGTCATACGCACTTCTAAGCCAACTGATTTTTTTAAACTTGAGAATACAATAAATCTTTTAAAATAACTTCGATTTGAAGTCTCTTATAATTTCCTCTTTTAAACCCTTAGATAAAAGAAGCCAATTTCTGGGGTGCTAATTTTGTAATGAGTGGTTCTGACTGTGGCCACATCTTCATCTGGGATCGTCACACTGCTGAGCATTTAATGCTTCTGGAAGCTGATAATCATGTGGTAAACTGCCTGCAGCCACATCCGTTTGACCCAAGTAAGATGACCTTCTGTAAGGCACGGGCCAGGAATCACTACTTTGGTTAATCAGCTTCAACTTTTTTCTAGTTGTTAATATAAGAATAATCTAAGTTATCCTAGCAGGTAGGCACTAGGGTCAAGTATTGCTCTCCTTGGGTTTAAAACAAAAAAACACTTATAACCTGCTTTTGGCAGAAAATATGGGGAAATAGGTTAAAGAGTTTATTCTTCTAATAGTTCTTCTGAGTTTTATCAGCTGTAAGAGTTTTGGCAGGTGGAACCGCGAAGCCTTTTAGTCTTCACATATCAGAATTAATTTACCAGAACAAAGGAACATTGGCTTGTTCTTGCCTTTCATTTGAAATTGCTCATGTTTCTCATCAAAGAGCAATATAAGAAGGAAATTCAAGTGATTTCAATATGGTCTTAAAATTATGTTCTAGGGTAACTTTTATGGAGTCTTCAAAATAATATTCTCAGTTAACAATTAAATGTATCAGTACAGTTTCCTTTCCAGGTCAGTTTTGCTGTACATATATACATGCATGCATATATTACATTATACACTGACATGAATGAATGGCATGTGTGTAAGCTTTATATTAATATGGACATTTTATTTCTAGTTCTAGCCTCATCTGGCATAGATTATGACATAAAGATCTGGTCACCATTAGAAGAGTCAAGGATTTTTAACCGAAAACTTGCTGATGAAGTAAGATTTTTATTATGCTTATTATAGATCATATTTCACTTTATTTCTAAAACACTGTCTTAAGAAGAATCAAAGCAGCTCAATTCATTATTAGTTGGTAACGTAAAACAAGTCAGTGCATTTAATGAAGTCAAATTTTAAGAAAAAGAAAAATTAAGAAAAAAATGCCTATAATATTAGAGAGGTAAAAATAGAAGTATGATTTTGATGATTAGAATATTGATAATTGGTAATAACAGGTTGTGTATTGTAGTTTAAGAAAAATAGGTTGACTATGTGTGCTTCTTGCAATGAAGAATCATTTTAAAAAGCCTCTGTCCTTTAAGGAAATAGTTTTACTATAGCTGTTCTCCATATCATAGCCAAATTGGTAGTGGAATAAATGATTGCAGAATCTTTTCCTTTATGATTATATCTTAAGATTTCCTCAGCTTCTTGTTAAATTAGTAGTTTTCAAACCGAGTCCTCTGAAGCTCTAGGTTTCCTATAAGATTGGGAGTGGGAAGATGGATGATACCACAATTAAACTCTGGGCATTTCCTCACCAACTTCAACCAGGGTTTTCATTTGTGGGTTTCCATGTAAGATTTCTTATGAAAATAAGGGTCCTTTGCATTAATCAGCTATTAACCAATTATTGAGCTTTTGTGAGGAGCTCAGTGCAACTCGGGTTGATGCTACACCCTCTTAAAACAATAAAATAGGGATTCATTGCTAAAAATACTAGTGAGTTGGGAAACTGGTCCTCTAGACCAAGGTTGACAGGTCACAGCACGATTCCCACATATACTTTCACTCATTTAATAGGCATTTATAAAACACTTGGTGTATGTCAGGCACAGTGCTGAATTTAAAAAGACAAACCCTGCCCTCAGAACTTAAAGACTAATGGGGAAAATTGACATAAAAACAACTGGAATATAGTATGGTCAGTGTCAGAGATGTACACGTAGCGTTTTGGAAGCCTGTAGAAGGGAGCAGCTGTGCCTGCAAATGGAGTAGATGGGATGGGAAAGCCTTCACAGAGGAAATGAGAATTTTGCCAGACAGACAAGGAGCAAAGGAACATTTGAGACAGAAGGATCAGCATGTTCAAGCTCCCTAAAGGTAAATGAACCATTAGTGGGCTGAAACCTAGAGGACACACAAGAAAGTAGCTCAGTCGGACTAAAAAGCTAGGTTGGGGCAAGAGGGTAAAGGGCCCTGGGGGACACCGTAATGAGTTGAAAATGTAATACCATTGATCAGATCAGCATCCTCCTCTTCCTCTCATGTTTTCCTTTCTTCCTTCCTTCTTTTTTTTTCCTTTGCTATGGTCTTTGCTTTTCCTCTTTCTTTTTTCCTTTGCCCATGATTATACATTAGATAATCCCTAGGTGTTCATGGGTGTTCGTTTAGTCCTATTGTTGGTACTTAAGACACAGTTCACTGGTAACTCTTGTCCAAAGGTTTATTTTTCAAGATGACTTTGCTTCAGTCAAGGGAACGTTTCCTCGAGGGATCCAAGTGACCCAGGGATTGTAATTTAACAGTACTCTGTCACTGAGAGCATCAGTTCTGCTAGAGGGGAGAATAAGT
This sequence comes from Camelus ferus, assembly GCF_009834535.1. Taxonomy (NCBI): domain Eukaryota; kingdom Metazoa; phylum Chordata; class Mammalia; order Artiodactyla; family Camelidae; genus Camelus; species Camelus ferus. The sequence goes on along the minus strand of NC_045716.1, from coordinate 13,174,443 downwards.
GGACACAAAGGGGACTGCTCTGGGAAACACATCACAAGTAAAATTAAACCAAAATCTTGAATGTTTCGAGCAGCATCAAAGTTTGACCTTGTCTTTCTGCCAGTTGAAAGAGTAGTGTTCTTTGATAGATCTTACTCTGTCAAATGCAAGTTAAAGTAATTATTTGGCATTGAGCAGCCTTAAGGTGGAAATATTAAGGTATAAATGTATATGAAGAATGAAGTAATTCCTCCTAGAACCTGCGGATTTTTTACTGGTTGTCCTAATCTTCAAGGAAAAGGTATAGTTACTCTATGATCTTTGACTTGGTTATTTAACTTGCCTCGTAGGTTATCACTCGAAATGAGCTCATGCTGGAAGAGACTAGAAATACCATTACAGTTCCAGCCTCTTTCATGCTGAGGATGTTGGCTTCACTGAATCATATCCGAGCTGGTAAGAACTGTCAGTGTACTATCAAAATCATTAATATATTTGAAAAACATTGTTGTTTAAGATCTGCTTTAAAGAAATCTGTATAATTTCCTTAAATCACAAATGAAGGCAGCTTAACTTCTGAAATGGGAGTACGGTGAACTCTTGATCTTAGTAATTTGTATCCCCACGAGCCAAATTTATTGAAAAGTGTCAAAATGGAAAGATGAAGTCCGTTGAAAACTTTTATCAGTTGTGCTTTTCTTCTCAGAGTGGAAGATCATACCATAAACCTTAAGATATGTTATACTAAGTACCCTTTAATGGTAGGTTTGGTCAAAATCAATCATAGTCCAGACAAAAATAAATGTCGTGTGCTACTACAAAGGTTGAAACCAGTACCTCGGTATGTTTTTTCAGTTTTTTTGTTTGTTTTAGACAATTAACTGTGGGGTTCAGTGCCACAGACAAAATGCACATATTACAATTAATATTCAGGAAGGAGTGGAATAACCTGTGTTCGTAACAATAGAAAATATCCAGTATCCATTACAGATAAAATGCTTATCCTGCTTCACTGATAACCACACATTCCTTCATATGTTGGGTATTTAATAATAATAACCACCACCATTTATAGAGCACCTATGATGTATCAGACAGCATACCAGTCATCTCACAGATTTATCCTCACTTAGCTCCAACCCTTTACAAAGCAGATTATTTGTAATAACTTACCCCGGGTCACACAACCGATAAATGATAAAGCTTGAAATTTGAAACTAGCTTCCAAGCTCTTACTCCCCTTTGACCTACAGACTTCATTGCAGGAATACAGTCAAGTCATGAATAAAGCATGCAGTCCTCTGACCCTCTCTTGAATGGGGTGGGCACATCAAACTCTTCCCACCTCAGAATCTTTATAATCGCGCTGTCCCCTCCCATCCTCAGTCCGTTAGGGTAACTTCTGCTGATCCCTCAGGTCTGTGTAAGTGGGGGTTACTCATCACTTCCTCAGAGAGTGGGGAAGGGAGAGGTGAGGATTCCAGGCAGAGTGAAGATACACAGCTTTTTTCAAGGTCCTAAAGGAGAGAGACTGTGTAGTACATCTGAAGAATTGAAAGAAGCCCGTTCTGTCTGTAATTAAAAGTTACAGAGAAAATAGCCCTCAAACTGTAAATGTTAACAGTTACAAAAAAGAGTGAAAATTTCAGATGGTCAAAGCAAAACAAAAAATAAACTTAAAACATAAAAGGAAAATGTTAGTAATCCAACAAAATATTTTTGCAATACTTCTTTGAGATGTTAGTTATTAATCACTAACATCTTTGGATCTATTTTCTTCAATAACAGTCAGTAACCCTTAAGTTTAATTGATTTGGATTTCAGATTTGAGGAGGCAGCATTATATAGAACAAAAAAAATTTGCTATTTATGACAACTAAAATTTTCTTGTTCTTATGACGAGTTCATCTATTGAATGGCTCTTCCTGAGTTTTCCTGTAGGAAACGAATTCTTTTATTTCTGCAAGAATCTGTTTTAAATAGGTGCTAATGTGGCAGTGGTTTGTTAGCTAATAGTTATGATCATCCTTCTTTGATTTTAGAGTTAGATAGATGTTTTATAATATAAAGATTCTCTTCTAATTTTTTTTTTTTTGCCAGCCATCAAAAAGAGACAATTTCTAGTTGCTTTATCAACTTAACTCACCCTCTTGCTTCTCTAATATAAAAAAGACTAGATAGGAAAGGGTACCCTAGGATTTGTATTTCTGCTGCTTTTATCCTTAAGATACCTAGTTATTTGATGGGTCAGACAACTCTTTCCTTTCCTTCCCTTCATTATCCTGTACTCCAAGTACAATAGTGTATGCATATTCAAGGAGAATTACTTTGGTCCCAAGAAGCACAAGCTAGCCACAAAATACTTCAGCCCTTTCATTCTAGGAAAGTCCAGCAAATAGATACGAGAGAGCTCCTTCCTTCTAAAGCTGTGATTTTTAATGAGAGGTGCACTTCACATCCCCTTTTTAAAACTCTAAATACCTAGTTCCTATCCATTAAAGATTCAGATTCATTTTACCTGAATGGGGCTTGAGCCTCTGCATTTTAAAAAAGCAATGAAAATTATTCTCGTGAATGCTGTGCTGAAGACTTTCCGTCTAGGCAGCTTCTTGAGGTAGGAAGGCAGTTCTGAGATCCCTGGAAGCCTTGATAGGCTTTGGAGAGGTGGTGACTTGGTGTGTGAACCATTCTAAACTCTGTAGAATATGTTAGGATCTGATCAGTTTACTCCTCTCCTTAAAATTCCCCAGTGCCTCCCCATGTTCTTGGGACAGAGTCCAAATGTGTTAACATGATTTATGAAAGCCTGAAGCACCCCTTCGTACCCCTGGCCCTTGGCACGTGGGGATCTAGACAGCCGTAGTGTTCTCCGTGGATCTGGGGAGCCTCACATCATAGTGATGAGCTCACAGTCACTTACCAGGTCATGCACAGACTCACTCCATCAGTAAATTACGGCAGCTTTACTCCAGAATATAATCCATATCCATCCATTCTTGGTCCCCCTGCTTCCACTCTTGCCTGCACACAGTTTGACATGGGCCAGCAAACTTTTTCTTTAAATGGCCAGATAGTAAACAGGCTTTGTGGGCCATGTGGTTTCTGTTGCAACTACTCATCTCGGACATTGTTGTGCAAAAGCCGCCACAGATAATGTGCAGATGAAGGGGTGTAATTCTGTTCTAATAAAACTTTATTTACAGAAATAGGCTGTGGGTGGATTTGACCATGAGCCACAGTTCGCTGACTCCTTTTTAAAGACATAAATGAGGGGTCTGCCATGTGGTGCGGGGAGCTGTGTTTAGTACCTTGTGGTAACCTGTAGTGGAGGGCAGTCTGAAGGAGAATGTACGTGTGTATGTAACTGGATCGCTTTGCTGTTCACCTGAAACTAGCACAACATTGAATCAACTATACTTCTATAAAAATAAATTTTTAAAAAAGAAATTTAAAATCCCATAAATTAGGTTATGTCACCCCTGCTTAAAATCCTCAGGGGCTCCCCACTGCTCTTAAAATAAGACCCAGACTCATACCCTGGTCTGCAAGGTCCTGCATGACCTAGACCTGCCAGCCTCTCAGTTGACGCATTCATTCCCCCGGCTCACTGCGTCTCAGCACACCGGCTGCTGCTTTTCTCTTCCTTACTCATCCAGCTGGTTAGCATATCTAGGACCTTTTCAGTGGCTGTTTCCTCTGCCTAAAAAGACGCTGTCCCCCAGCTTCACTAATAATCGAACATACAGTTGGAGTCTTGGCCTTAGTCACCCAGTGTGAAGTTGCCTCATGTGCCTTCTCACACCCTCCCTCTCATTCAGTCACTCTCCGGTCAACTCAGAGCAGAGACGTAGTCTGTCTTGTTCATAGCTGGGTATCTCGCTCCTGGAACAGTGCCCAGCACATTATAGTTGCTCAGTAAATGTTTGGTGAATGAATGGGTGAGTGAATGAACTAGTATCATCAGATCTCTAGCTATTGAGTCTTGTATTGATTCTGTATTTTAAAGTAAATAATTTTGTAAAGGTTAGCCTGGGAAACTGTTTTTGTGGAACACAGGTTTCCTTTGGAAAATTTTTTTCATGTCTCCCTCATCTCCCTCCCTACCCCCACCCACAGCAAAGTAAGTATCTCTTCATATCTTATCTTCCCCACCAAAAATAATTCCTTGAAGAAATATTTTTAACAGAGAATAAAAGGACCTTTTTTTTTTTTTCTCTTTACAAATGTAAACCTTATTTACAAAAGCAGTTTGGTGTTGTCTACTTTTGAAAACAGTGGATAGAGAAGCGATCCTTATTTCTAGTTTTAATTTAAAAGAACACAGTGTTCCTCAGTCCTCCTTGGTCTATAATTGCCAGCCAGAGATTTGTTTTAAAGGGTTGAACTGCTTTGCAATTTTACTACCTCAGTAGTACTTTGTGGACAAAAGACTTCATTTATTTTTAGAAACTGGGTTTGTATTCTGAGATGACTCTGCAATTAAAAGAGAAGGATTTGAGAAAAGAACAAATGTTCTGCTCTCTTCCTCATTCCAGAAGCCACTGTCCATGATCCTGTGACCTGTGTAAGAGACCCTTAGCCCTCACTTGACTCTCTTGCTTGCTTTAGACTCTGCAGAATTCTAATGTCTGATGTCAACTCTCTGATTTAAAGGCTGTGGTATTTCTTCTGAACCCTTCATTTCCCTGTCTTCATTCATAGTGTGACAACCAGAAAGAACCTGGGTAGCCCTACACATTTTGAAAAAGGCTAATTCTGCTTCCTCGTGCTCCACTAATAGGACAGAATAGGTTTGTTGAAAGTAGTCAGTCATATCCTGTTCATGATAATCTAGTTAAACAGAAAACTTCATGTGTTGTTCTCCCATGAAAATATATCACACAATAAAAACAGTGTAATCTCTTTTACAGTAATATCCCTTAGGTGCTTTTTATTGGAGACAAAGTCTTCCACTGTGTTTCGAGTCCTTAATGATCTGTGAAGGTCTATTATAATCTTATTGTTCATGTATTTTACACATGTGAATTGAACACTTTTAATAATAGCTAAAATTTGTATGAGGCAGGTTACAAATCGTATACACACACATTATATCATTAGTTTGACATTGCAATGGAGTCAGCATAGAGGGGATTTAATCTAACTCACTTGGAGAGTTAAACATAGTCCCTTCTGTATACTGGTGTTGCTGACTTAGAATCCAGTGGAAGTGTGTAAGCCTCTGCAGATAACAGAATTTTAGCATTCAGTCTTCTCTTGCTGTTGACGGTGGGACTGAGCTGTTTCCCATATAGCTAACCTTTTTCTCCCCCCAGCTTACCTTGGAGAAATGTTTGTGGCAGAAAGGGTTCCATCCTAGAGGTGGTCGTGATAGGATACTGTTGCCTTCTTTATATACCTCAATGTAATATATTATGTATCATAAGTTTTTATAGTAAAATGTATATTCCTTTATTTGATAAACATTCATTGAGCATCTTATACTAGGCCCTGAGGATATAAGATAAAAAGAAACAGCTCCTACCTTCCCAGGAGCTCACAGTCTAGTCTGCAAGGAGATACGCAGGCAAACTATTAGAGTCATCGTTCTACGGTACCTGTGAACCATTCTGGAGTGTGGAGGAAGGAGTTCATTCTGCAGGTTGGGTTTTGAAAAAGTCTGGGGAAAGCGTCACAAAGGGCATAATAGTTGGCAGCACCGAGATGAGTAAGCGGAACCTTCCGAGCTGAGAACTGGGCGAAAGCGCCCAAGCAGCGTGGCAGCAAGTGTAACCTTGAAGCCCGAGCGCGCGCCATGCTGGCTCCCAGGCTGCAGCGGCACCCTCGCCTGAGTGTCGGGCTGGACAAGCTCCCTGGGGCAGAGGCTCTGTCTTTTTTCGTCACTGTTGTATCCTGGGACAGATACTTAGTTTTAAAAATCTTTTTATAAACAGAAGTATACAGATCCTTAAGAAGGCCCCCAGATTCTCACACAGCGTCCCTCTCACTCCCCTTGGTGACACCTGACACACCTCCTTGGGCTCCTAGACACCAAGGAACACAGTTTGGAAACCACTGCAGTAGACCACAATATATCAAGATCTTTAGGGTCATTTCTTTTCAATTTTTATATCTCTAGAATGACATGCACATTCAAAGTTAATGGTGCTATGTTTTGTATTTGTCTCTAGAGGCAAAAAAAAAAAAAAATCAGCTGTGAACTGGTTTTTACAGGACGATGTGTTGAATTACATACGTTCTAATCAGTCTGAAATAAAAAGGCATTGAAAATTATTTTAATTGTAATAGTAAAGATACTATGTTTTTGTCTCATATCTGTGTTTTCCAGACCGGTTGGAGGGTGACAGATCAGAAGGCTCTGGTCAGGAGAATGAAAACGAGGATGAGGAATAATCAGCTCCTACCGGCAAGCACTTAGATGTTCTGAAATTTGTATAAGACATTTATTATATTTTTTTCTTTACAAAGCTTTAGTGCAATTTTAAGGTTATGGTTTTTTGGAGTTTTTCCCTTTTTTTGGGATAACCTAACATTGGTTTGGAATGATTGTGTGCATGAATTTGGGAGCGTGTGTCAAACAAAACTAGCAAAATGTTTCAAAAACCTTTTGCCATGTATGAGGAGTGCTAGAAAATGCAAAGTGCAATATTTTCCCTAACCTTCAGATGTGGGAGCTTGGATCAATGTTGAAGAGTAATTTTCATTATAGTGAAAATGTTGGTTCAAATAAATTTCTACACTTGCCATTTGCATGTTTGTTGCTTTCTAATTAAAGAAGTTGGTTGTTTTAAGATATCCTGAAATGGCCTTTTTATTTAATGCCTTGCCACTTTGACCCACGTTTTCCAAATCTTTTCTCGTAACATCAGATCGTCTTTCTCTATTCTTGTCTAGATTTAACAACCTTTTTTTGTTTTGTTTTGACTTCCGTGTGACAGACTCACAAAGAAGAGCTTTTTTCATTTCTCCTTCCAGAGTACTTTATCTCCAACCTTAGCTTCATCTCTCATGACTTGGTTGTACCTTATTAACCAAGTACAGGAGTCAGGCTTCCAGCAAAAATCACAGCATCCTGGATAGCTCACATACATATTAGCACAAGCTAGTTCTGAGCGCTCTGGCTTCTGACCCTCCTGTCTCCAACTTCTAAGATCTCAACTGAAGGTTGTTGACCATCCAGTCCTCTAATTCCTGGTCTTCCTCATCTCTGGTGTCCACCTTCACTCAAATTAAGCCATGTACACCCAGGCCTGTGTTCTATAGGTTACGACCTGAAGCTGCTCCTGCAGACTTACCCCTTCAGACATCCTCCCTCCCGTCCCCTAAGCTGCCATGCTGCTCTCTCTGGGCCCTGAATAGACTCAGGTGTGGCCAAGCGAAGCACCCCTCTCCCGTGTGGACACCAGGGACCGCTCCTCCCCAGAAGATGGCTGCAAGCCCAGGGACACCTGCTGCTGAGAGAAGACAAGCTGGGCTTTTGGATAGAGGAAACGTGGCTCTGTAGTTGGCTCAGTAACACCGGACTATGCTAAATGGCCAAAGGGGAAGGAGTTAGAGGCTGGGCCAAACAGGGCAACTGCATGATTTCTGAAAAGTGCCAGGGTCTTAGTTTCTCGTTCCCAAATAGTTATGTGACCTGCTCAAGCCATCTGACCTCTCTGGGCTTGTTTCTTCCTCCCTAAAATGGCGGTAACCTTACCTGCACCACCTGTGTCCCAGGAGCTGTGTTAGGATCACACGAAACCATGGAGGTTGAAAGGCTTCACAGAATAACTGAAAAGACCACCGCAGCACACAGTATGGCATTATTTCATCCACTGTAATAAAACAGGAACAGGGCTGTGCTAGAGACAAGTGCTGGAAAACTGGCTGATGGAGGACTCTGTGGGGTCAAGGAGTAACTCCTTGGCAGGAAAAACAAGAAAATCAAAATGGCATTTGTCCACCCTGGTGCAGGATGCTGATAGTGGGGGAGGCTGTGCAGCTGAGGGTGGGCGATCCTGAACTTTTTGCTCAATTTTGCTGGGAACCTAAAACTACTCTAAAGCTAATTTTTTTTTAATTTGGAGCTATAGTCAATAGGTTACTATAATGAAAAGGTGTGTGTATAATTGAATCACTTGTGCTGTACACCGGCGATTAATACAACGCTGTAAATCGACTACACTTCAATTAAAAACAAAATTTTTTTAAAGTAACATTTGTCCAGAGAATTAGGCCCCCTACTTTTAGTGATTTTGCGGTTTTGGTGGTGTTATGTTGCAAAGGAGCAGGACAAGTCAGACTGGCAGTCAAGGAGGCAGCGGAGAGAAAACCTACAGAGGCGGAGTTGACACACCCCGGCCGCTTCTGTGATTCCACGTGTGTTGCCATGGGGGTGAGGGGAACCCCAGTAAGTTAGACTCTGGACCCTAGTGCCCACTTCCCCACTTAGAGAAAGGAGTATGACTTTAGTGGAGCAGGTGCAGGGTCAGATAAAGGTGGTGGACTTTGCTGCCTGAGGTGGTTCCTAGTCTAATAATCTACCACCTGCCCTCTGACTTTGGTTATGGGATGGCCATATGGAGACAGCACTGCTAGTCATCAAACCTTTAAAACCTTTGGGTTAAGAGTGTTGTGTATTTCTTGATCATGCTGGATGTCATTTAACAATGTTCCATGAATCTAATTGTCTTGGGGAAACTTATGAAAAACACCACGGATAAAGGTACCCAGGGGACTCTGGAATAGACATCCCCACCCCCCAATTCTGCAATAATCGGCGTCTTCCTGCTGTCTCCCTTTTAGCCCACGGGAAGGGAGGCTGGAGGCAGGGATATGTCTGTGGAAGACGGGTAAGGAGTCAAGGGGGAGACACCCAGAAGTCTGCAGGCCACGACTTCAAGTACAGATTCACAATTCCCACAGTTATACACATATCCCAAACAGCTACTTAATCAGGTACAAGAAAACTATTCTAAGTATTTTACTTGTTTATAAATATTGATGTATAATAATCCTAAGCATTTTTCTTACTTTTAACAGACATCATCTAAAAACTTCAAGCAAAATATGTTTCAGGATTAGCTTGTCTTTATTTTGCTTTGAAGGTTGGTTTTTAACCACTTTTGCATCTGGGGCTCCATTATCAGAACACAGCAGAGAACTCTGTCCCTCGAGCAGATCTGCACCACTGACTGAGAGCTATTTCCAGGCACTCTCAGCAGGGCCTCCCCTGCCCAGACCTGCGCTCCTCCCTGGGGCTGCCTTCTCTGGGAGGGGTGGACTCGCCTATGATAAGTGATAGTTCAAAATGGCTGCATCAAAAGGAAAAACAGAAGTGGCCTCTAATTCCTAAGCCACTAATACTGCTCAGGAAAATGCTTTCCGAGGGAAATGAACCCAGCTTTGCATGTTATGTTCTCCTAAAAGTAACACTGAGCAGAACTGTGCTCCTGGTAATCAGATGCAGATTTGAGTTTGTGCTTTGAATTCTTTACAGTGAATCCAACCAGTCATTTTCTTTAGGGTTGCAGAGTTCTGTTTTGTTTTGTTTTTAGGTCTGGCAAGCAGACATTCCAACCTCCCAGGCTCCTTGGTTTACAATAGTTCCTTCTACCCACCTAATACAGCCTTGCTGACCCATTCTTCCAATGACGGTGACTGTGAACTAACCCGCACTCCTCCCCCTCGGGGTGCAAAGCCGGCTCTTTCCTGCTCTCAGTCACAGGCCAAGAGCTGGCACTTGGCCCTGAGTCAGGAAATTCCCTTTACTTCTCAAGGCCTCCTTGGATTCTGCGTATATCCCTCCCGAACCCAGGCCAGTCTGTCTCTGTCCCCTCTTGGGGTCACAGCCATTTTTCCTTTGCTTCAGAGTGAAAGTTGTGACTGCCCCTCTCTCTCCCACTGGCGTCACCGGGGTTCTGGGTACACTGGGTGGCAGCATGGACCCCTGCCCCGCGCTGCCTCTTTCCTCAGGGCTCACAGGGTCAGAGAGTCTGTGAACCCAAGAGCCACAGCCACACAGTCACTGTCACTGCACCTTAGAACCCAGGTCACATCTCGGGGAGGGCATCCCTTCCGGGCTATAAGGGAGGTGAAGGCTGAGCTTGTTCTTTGATCCCAGAGCCACCCAGCCACGAGGCTCCATCGTCTCTGACAGCTAGGAACAGGAAAGCTCAGGTTCGCTCCTTCAGATCTCCCGAACTCCAGGTGCTACGTAGCCTTTCCTCCCTCCTCGCTGTTGCCTTCTCCCTTCTCACAACATCCCTTTCCCAAAAGATCCTTCCGTCCTGTACAGCAAGCATGACGATTCCCATGGCAACAATCTTCAACACCTCCTATCCAGGGTAACAGTTATCTTTCCAAGAGTCTCACTTCCCATCATAGCCCTGGAAAGCAAGAATAACACACCCACCCACAGGGTGAGAAGAAACAGCAGCGGCCCTGCGTCAGGTACTGTGCTGGATGCTTTACTCCACATAACACCTGGGAGGGAGGCCCCCCGGCTTCTGTGTCCTCACAGAAGCAGACTACAAAGTTCATTTTCTAGATGAGAAAACTGCAAGGCTGAGTAACCAGCCCAAGGACACCTCACTACTAAGCAGCAATGTGGGATCTGAACCCAGAACTCACCATGCCAAAGCCTGCACTATCTACTGTATCACTGTCGCACTGACTGCAGTAAGATAAAGCATTTGAAGGTGCCTAATGCCAAGTGCGTGACAGGCGCTCAGATATCTCAGCAGGCACACAGTAGGCACTCAATACATGCTAGTTCCCCGCCTCACCCTTCTGTAACCACATCACGCCCACAGTACCTTCCAGACTGGAGAGCCGGGGCTCAAGGCTGAACCCTTCTTGTGAGTGTTTCCTGTGGTCCATCCAGAGACCTGTCTCTAATCTGCAAATTTATCAAGGACCAACTGTCAGGACAGGAGGATACTCATAGTATTAACTCCGAACGGCAGGAAGATCTCTCATTGTATGAAGGCACTCTCCCCACTGTCCCATCCCACAGACCACCCTGGCCTGTTGCAAATACTTGAGCTGGGCTCGCCAGTCGCTCAGTACACAGCAGCTCCTTAAATGAGGATCAAAGAACATTAGCACAGATGGGCTTCATCCTACATTCTTCAGTCCCTCTTAGACACCAGCGGTTTGCTTAAGCTCACACAGCTGCGGTGCCTGCAACCCTGAATGGGGTCACACGTGGAAGCAAGCTAGCTGGGTGGTCCTTTCAAGGCTGAGGACTGCAGAGGACACAAGGACTGAGAGGAAGAGCTCTACGCCAGAAGCAAACGGAGCCTTCGGTTTACCCTTAGCTCTTTGCTTTCAGGAACTGCCAGTAGCATCACAGCCATGCTGCTGCCACCTATCGCCCAAGGCCCTGAACTCCAGTCCTGGTGCGTCTGGCCTGGGAAACGGCTAGGGGTTGAGCTGTGTGCTCTGGAGTGTGCTGGGTCACAAACCTGGTATGGGGGCACAGCACGGGGACCTGGTCAAACGGCAATCTCAATGAAAGAAACAGAGATGGGAAAAAGTCCTAAACGTGGTCCTGTCAACACCAGAAGATGCAGGAATAAGGTTTTTAAGTAAATAAATAGCCAAATGTCCCACCGGGCACTGTCCAGGTGGCCTCAGGCAGGCCTCTGGCTGCCAGCGCACAGAATACAGCTGATGGACCTGGGTTCAGCGGGGGCAGTTGGGGTTTTGACCTTCTGCACTAAGGACAAGTGTCCTCAAAAATGCCTCTCAGAAACCTCAGAATATATGAGGATTATCTCTGCTTCTTCTCCCCATTCACCTCCTTCTTGCACGCTCTCTCTCAAGCTGAATCAGGAAAAACCTGAATTCCCGAATATGCAAAATATGGTTCCAGCCGCCAGATACCCTCCAAGGCTTGGCTCAAACTGTCACCTCCTGCATGGAGCGGTCCCGAACTCCTCGAGTTGGAATTATTCACCTCCCTCTGGAGCCCACAGTTCTACAATCATTACTCGATTTTGCTATTTACTAGCCTCAGTCTCCCCCAGGTCTCTTCCTCCATTAGAGTGAAAACGCTTCAGTGTTACTGCTCACAGAGCCCCGCCTGGGGCCTTGCGCATGCTGGCCGTGCAGTGTCTGGTAGATGACTTTAGGAAAGGGGAAACGCAGTGCATGCTTTTGTGAAGTGCAGTATTTCTAGATGAGCTTGGGGTAAATTCTAGTGTATCCCAGCTAGTCTGGGGTCAGCTGGTGGGGACCTGGGGGTCTCCAGACTCTCCCTAGAGCCCAGCCAAGTACAGTGCAGGGGAAGCACTCTCCAATGCATGGGTCCCAAGCCACTTTATGGCACTCAAAAAGGCCTAATGGGTTGGGGGGGGAGCATCCCGGGTTATTCCAATCTAGAGGTAAAGATCTCTCTTCCCTGTTCCACCTCAGTGCATACTAGGCACTCAGGAATGTGGCCCCTTTAGAAGCTAGACAAGTGCTAAGAAAAGTTATACAGAGAAAACATAAAATGCCCTCGGATTTAGGAATGCCACCCCGTGGTGAGAGCAGAGTCTGATCGACCTGCACATCTCATAAACAGAACCCACGACTGAAACCGCCCCCTGCTCCTCCGGAAAAGCCATCTGCTCCTTCCCACGCCCATTCGGAACCCAGACCAGCACCTGGCACCCAGCTGACCCACAAAAGTTGCTGATGAGTTTGATCAGCATAAAGGTAGCAAGGCCCCCAGGGCTCAGGAAAGGTCTTTTGTAAATTGCAGGCCAGAGGACCAGCCAACCACTCGTTCTGCCTCACCGAGAGCTAGCTAGACCCCAGAGCAACACCGCAAAGCTAATTCACTTTGGGGAACGGCTGCCTCACTGCAGATGCAGCCAGATATCCTCGGAATCCGCCGTCTGCTGACCAGCTAGAATTCTGAAGGTGGAGAAAAGCCCTGCACTCGGATGATTTCATCACCCAGGCTGGAGGAGGGGCACAGGTGTATCAAGTCACCACAGCTGCTACTCCAAGCTCACACTTCAATTGCAGGCCCAGTTCAAAGGGGAGGGGTGGTCTAACCATTTGAATCACAACCCTGCGGCCCCACTTCCACCTCTAAGAAGGTGGCCTCCTTCCCCATTTATCCATCCTGCCAGTTGGCATTCTTTCAGGACCATGCTCTCAACAGACAAGTCGCATAAGCCCGCACACCCAGGCCGGCAGTGCTTCACAGCTCATTAGGAGCCACGCTCAAAAGCTGTGCAAATGCTGGTCCATGGGCCACTATTCTTTCCTACCCCTAGCTTACAAATTCAGAGAACATCAAAGATCCAAGTTAGAAATGATCCTGGCCATCAGTCAATCCAACTGCCTGCTCCCTTAGCTCATTTTCCAGGTGGCCTACAGGTGACCAGAAGTCCCAAATGACACGTGTTAAGGTGAGGTGGAGCCCAGCCAGGAGGCAGATTGCTGACTCCAGGTCCAGCGTTCTTCCTAGTCTTATCTTGTCTTGAGCTTCCCTGGGCAGGGACAGAGTAGCTGCTGCTCTTGGCAGTGTTCCCCGTGCAATCGGAGGCCGGCCAATCTAACTGGGCAGTCACACATCACAAACAGAATCCACGCCATGAGGTTTTCCTATGTGAAGGGTTCCCTCCAGAGACAACAGCCTCCATTGCCTCGGTCAGCCTCTGTAAGATCGTGGTGTGTCCTAACCAAATGGACTGCTTTTTGTAATTCTGGAAATGAAACATCTGGTATCTGCTCCTTCCTCCTGTCTTTTACAGTGGTTTCTCCCTTATTTTGAAATAATAAGGAATCAGTCAATAGGAAGCTGGGCACAATGGGCCCCATCCTCAGCCATAGCCGCCCCAGGCCTGTCGCCCCTGCCAGTGGCCCAGCACAAGCAGGTGGTTCCACTGGAGGTGAGGTCATAACCAGGACGCGAGGTATAGGAATGCAATCTGGGGGTCCTCCCCGGTTCCCATCAGGGGACCATTTATAGTGTAGAACAGACGGCCCTCCGTGGCCCGCGTCAATCATGCAGAAGAGGTGCCGTCCTCCGAGTGCACAGGGAAGGGCTCACCTCCTTGGGCCCCGGGACTGCGCATGGCTGGACTCCCAGGACACAGGCTATGGAGAAGAGGAAATGACCCACAGGGCGGTCTTCCAAGCCATGGTCTCCAGCCCCTCTCTGCCCACCTCCCCAAAGTCCCAGCCACGTCTGCTTTGCTTTGTGCTCTCCACGCCTCCAGTCCCAGCCCTGGGACCGACGGGAAGCCCAGGTGTGGTCTCACAACAGACACTGAAGTCACTGACAGACATTGTTTTCAGTGTTTTTTTCTGATGGCTGCACACCAGAGGCTGCTCCCAGGGCCTCGGCACGCACGGTAACGGGCCTCCCTCCAGGGACGGTCCACCCGGAGGCCCTCATCTCTGTTGTGCAGCTAGAACGTTGCCCTCTTCGATGCTCTGCAGCTGCAGCCTCTGACCGGCCAGGGTCCTGCTGCCTCGGCGGCCCCCGAAGCCAGCCCCCGGGACGGTCCGTGCGGCCAGCAAGACCCCGGGCAAAGCCTCCTCCCCAAATAAGTTCATCTTGGCCTCGGCCTCTATGGCTCTGGCCAGGCTGGCCGCGTAACTGTCCAAGGACTTGTGCACTTCGGCTCTCACGTGAAGAACAGGGTTCCTGGCAGCTTCTGAGAGAGAAGGCAGGCAGAAAGAAGGTTAGCCGAGGGGCCAGCACCAACGGCGACCCCGGGGTCGGCCTGCTGTGGCCTCCCTGCCCCAGGGAGGGGAGGCAAACAAGGTGAAAGGGTGGGTTCTGTTGTCGGAGTCCCAAGGCTACCCTCCTTGACTCCTCTGCCTCCTATCTGGGGAATCTTAGAAATTCTTTAATCCAACCTCAGTTTTCTCATCTGTAAAGAGACAATCAGCCCACCCCTTACTTAGCAGAGCTACTGTGATAAATAGTTCTTCCTAAGGTGCCTAGTCTATGTGTGGCTCCTAGAAAAGGCTTGATAAATACTTTTCTGTTAATTATATTCAGATTTTTACAGAGTTCCCTGATCTTTCAGCTCCCTGGAGCAAGCAATAGCTACGGTTACAAGCTTCCCCAAACCTGACTGTGTCTCTTTTCTCTCCGCACTTGCTCAGAGGTTCCCCGAAGCCATGGAGAACCTCGGGACTGGACGAACATGAGAGGGTCAGGTGCCCGCCCCCCAGGATTAGGACCTGACAACCAGCGTGCACAGAAGAGAGGGAGGAATGTGGGTCTTGCTTTCACACCCAGGGCTTCACTACTGTCAACCTCACTGCCTACTTTTCTCCTGGCATTTGGGTGGAACAGCCCATCCCCTCCTCCCCACATTTCCTGGAGCACGTAACTTCCAGTCCACTCCCCGAGAGGGAGGGAGCGGACGAGCCATGTGGTCTCACACGTGTCCGCTCTCCTCCCCGCCTGCAGAGAAGGCGTCGTCAGAGTGGCCGTCCCCCAGCAAGTAGGCCTGATGGGGAAGCCTGGTGCAATGTGGGCTGGCCAGGCCGGGGAGGGCCTCGACCCATTTTGTTTAATACGGGAGTGATATATGATAAAGCCCACGAGGCTTCTGGTCCAAGCTCCATTCCGGACTCCACTTTGCCAGTAAAGCGAATGATTTGGTATCTGCCTTGCTGACAATCCATCTGGAATCAGGGAGGGTGGTGGAGGAGACAGGACTCGTTACGACCCTAAGGGCCCATATCCATTCTCGTCCTCAGCATTTCTGGAGAACACGGATCTTAAAGTCCCTGGACTCCTCCACCACGTCCCACCCAGCAAGGCCAGCGCCTGTCCTCACACGGTGGGATTCCCACGAAGAGATTCTTGCATCTGTGGGCAGCCTGGATGGCTCCTCTGTCCCCTTCCAATCAGCATGTCTAGATAGGAAACTAGACCTCAAGTTTGAGAGGCAACAAGAGTGCTGGGGTAGAGTTCAGAACAGGTGAAATTGAAAAATGTAGGGACCAGACTATGGCAGGCCTCCTTCCTCTCCAAGACCCACACGCCCCCATCAGTTTCAGGGGCAAAGGAGGCTCGAGACGGCAGCCTTCACCTGTGGTGCACGCACTGCACCATTATTTCCATTCTCCACCTGGGGAGGCTGAGGCTTAGAGAGGGCAAGTCCAGACTCAGAAGCACACATCATCCATAAAGGAAGGAAGCTACGGACAGCTCAGAAACTGTGTTATCGGGTCAGGCAACAACCCGAGGGAGGGGAAGGGCATGTGGGCAGTCCGTGTCTCTGTGGGCCACTGCCTGTTTGTGTCTGTGTGTGTGTGTATGTGCATATGTGTGTATGTATGTGTGCACATGTGTCTGTAGGCTACTGCTTGTGAGGGCGTATGTGTGGGTGTGTGTGAATGTGTCTGCAGGCCACTGCTCACACAACCTCAGATGCTGCTTGCTCTGAGAGCTGGGAAGCCTAAGGACTCAAGTGACACTTGCAGGGTCAGGAGCGACCCGGGGGCCAGGGAAGGTGGGAGCCCTGGTGTGTTGGGGATGGGGACAGGCTGAGCCAAGGAGTCTTCCTAAGATCCTCTCGTCTCCCCTGTTTTCCTGAAACCATCAGCCAGACACCAACCTCTGATCTGCTCCACTTCATCCTCGAAGGTCACCGAGCTCCTCCTCTTGGGTGGGCAAGTGCAGTGGGAGGGCGGGGTCTCCTCAGACGGGTAGTCCCCCAGCAGCATCACATCTGTGCCTGAAACCAAGGGCAGACTGTGCACCCATAATGGCAACACCAAGTCCTTCTCGTCGCCTTCCTTGCCCACTCTCAACACCTCTTGCACCTCTGTCTCCCGTTCACTCAAACCCACGGTCAGGTGCAATCAACTGCCCTGCAGCATTTGCCCAAGAAACACTCCATCATCCCATTTCAGGGAGTCTGCAGCCAGCCAGCCATCGGGGCTGCGTCAGACACACCCCAAATGTTACCTGGGTAACAGCAATGTTACCCAGGATGACGGGTTAGGTGCAACTCAAAAGGACTGGCTGGGTTGGCCAGCCCTGGAATAGAGGAAGGGGATGCCGGCTGAGCGGAGGAGGGGCTTTGTGTTCTGAGTGATCCTTCCTACAGTCTGAATTTTTATCATCGCAGTTGAAATATACTAAACAAACATTTAAAACCTGGAAAGGTAAAGTTCTTTGAGGATCAAAAAAGGATTGGAAATATGTCCCCCAAAAATTCGGGGGGAAAGGGAGAGGCAGGAAGTCCTAATAGAGACAGTAGGGCACACAGGCGGGGGAGGGAGGAGGGCTGAGCGGGACCCTGGCCTGACACGGGGGCGATGCCAGGACCAGCCCTGTTCTGTCTTAGTCTCCAGCCTGCAGTCCTTCAAGGCCTTGAAGTTCAGGAGATGAGGATATTCAGGGGAGCCTAGAGCTCCTCACGTGTGCCTTCAGAACAACCTGCAAAGGCATGTCCCTCTAGAAGGCACTGGAACCCGATGGCCAAGCACCAGGGTCCCAAAGCCAGGCAGATCTGGGGTCACAGGCAGCTTATTTAATCCCCCGGCATCCTTCCTCGTCTCTAAGACGGGGATGGTAATTCCACCTACCTCCCAGAGCTGCCGTGGGGATTATGAGTTGAGAGGTGTGAAGACGTGACACTGTGTGGCTCACAGCAGGTGAGGAATCAGCAGATGTCACCCCTCACGAGCATGCGGCTAAGTGGCGGGGCTGAAACTCATGCTCCGCCTGCATGATCCCAGAGTCCAAGCCCTGTCTCCCGCCTGCAACACTGTCTTCCTCCTTTTGCCTGGTCACCTCCTACTCACTCTCGAGGTTCTCTCACAGCTTCCTCAGAGCAGCTCTTTGAATGCCCCTTGACCCAAGTTCTCCCCAACAGGGAGCACGTGCCACTCCCTGTTACGGGTCCTGCAGCACTCGGCTTCCCCTTCCACAGCGCTCACCACAGGTAGGACCTCTTCTAAAGCAGAATTAGTGACGTATCATTCACACACCACACAATTCACCCATTTAAAGTGCAGGGGATGGCCGCCTGCCCGCCAGACCGGAAGCGCCATGAGGGCATGTCCCAGCATCCCTAGGACCTAGCATGGTGTCTGCTCAAAGCAGGGGCTTAGCAAGTAAGTATCTGCTAAATGATGAGTGCCGCCCCGCCTCTGGAGCCCTGCTGGTTGTCCGAGAAGGGAAGAGACCCTGAGGATGGACAGACCTCCCTGTCTGTGACCACAAGTCACACGAGGGACTTGGGTTTACAAGGGAGGGTGTGAGAAGGGTCAACACTCTGGGCTGCGGGTAGAGGGCACATTCTCAGGGAATGTTCTGCCTCTAAGGAAGTGCTCCTTGACCCCCATCTGGGTGCCTGCCCACAGCTCCCCCAGAGCTCCATGACACAGTCTCAGGTGAGGAAATAGGGGTCAAGGCGGAGAGGACTTTCCAAGAGGCCCCAGTCGCAGAGATGGAGGAGCACAGAGCCAGATGCCCACTGCCAGCCTGCGGCTTCCAGGTCCAGGATTTGGCACCATCAGGCCCAGCACCTCGATGGCCGCCAGCCCCAGCATGGGTACCCGATGATGGGGCCCTTTGTCAGTGATGTGGAGCTATGAATGACCGATGGAAGGATGCCGCCAGTCCCTGCCCATGTGCCCCTCCCCAGGGCCTTGCGAGGTATCCCAGTCACACACTGACAAGCACGGGATGTGGCACTCGGCTCCCCGGAGCTGCCAGGAGCAGACTGTGACATCACAGAGCCCGCTGCTCGGGGAGGAGCCCTGGGTCAGCAGGAGCCTCTGGGAGCAGCTGCAGGGAAGGTCTGGAGGATGCTGGTGGAACCATTTCCTCCGGGAGACCGAGCTCTTCACAGGCAGGCCGCAGGGCATGTAAAACGATGCTGACAAGGCACCCGACCTCGTGGGAAGTGCCCTTGACGGAAGGACGGCTGCCCTCAGCTCACAAATGGGGCAACTGCAGGGTTACAGAGGAGACTGAGCAGCTTGCCTGAGATAACACAGCTCCTAAAAAGCCAACTCGAGACTGAAAACCAGACAGGCTGACTCTGGAGCCTGCACTAGCCAGTGGCTACTAGAATTCAAGTAACAATTCACAATCATTTAGCATTTTAACTTTTCAAAGGCTTTCACTTAACTTGAATTTCACAACAGTCCTGCATGGCAAAGAGAACAGGAGTTGAGATCCCCATTGGCTAGAGGAGGAAACAGGCACAGAAAGGCTGGGGGAGAAAAAAGCATAACTGGAAACCAGACGCTTGACTCTCGCCCTCCGCGTCCCAGGAGGCATCCCTCCCACCAGCTCCAACCCGGCATCGCGGAAACCGACAGGTGAGAGGCTGAGACAGCACGAGGCTTACCTGAGTCCTGAGAGCAGCTGAAGCCGGTGTCCCCAGTGCTGCTGCTGTTCCCCAGGGGCTGCCCGCCTGCCATGAGCGCCGTGAGGTGTGGGGACAGGCCCAGGTCTGAAAGGCAAGGTCGGTACTGACTGCACAATCCACGTCTCGTTGTGGCGGCCAGGGAGGTCCTCAGGGACCCCACCTCCTGCTCTCCTGGCCGCTCTGTTCTCCTTGCAAAGTGCGCTCCCTCTCAGCTCACTGAGGACAGGAAGCCTTCGGCTGCCTTCCCCTACTTTGCCCCTTGTTCTATCCCTATCCCGAGGAGTCTGAGACAGGATTCACTGGGTCCCCACAAAGGGGAAGCTCTCATGACAAATGCCAAACACCAACAAGGCAGGTGGGAGAGGGAAGGAGGTGAACATCCAGGTAAACGTGGAATGTGGGTGCACGTGTGGCTCCTGGGATCCCACCTGAATGCCAAAAGGGATTTTTTTTAAAAAGGCTTGAAGCCCCCAAGGGGAGAGAACGTCTGGAAGCTGGAAGGTGGATGGATGGGTGTGGGCAAGAAACTGATCCAGGAAAGAGCTGAGGTTGGTGGCTGGGGAAGTCTGGCAGGAGGCCCCCAAAAGCTCAGGAAGTGGAGGCCCGAGAGTCTCTGCAGGCAGGTGATGCTCGATGGAGAGTCTCTAAAGGAAGCAGTGGGTCCCCTCCACTACTCTTCTCAGTCCAGGCTCCAGGCACCTGCCCCCCAAGTTGGCAGGAGAGCAGAGGGGTGAACTGGGGGGCTCTGGCCTTAGAGACACCAGACACAGCTGAGGCAACATGGGAAAAACCGAGGGAACAAGAGCCTGTACATTTAACAGTGGGACCCCGCCCCATCACCTCACCCGGTCCGGGCAGGAGACCAGAGACCTTGGCCCTGGGGAAATTCAACCAGCCGCAGAGAAGAGCCCTGCAAAGCCTGAGAGCTGGCCACCCTATGGGATGGCCCAGCCCGAGCCCCTCACAGTCCACATGATGGCTTCCCAGGGCTGCACCGTTAACCATTGGGACCGCGCAGATCCCCAGACATTTAAGGAAAGGCACTAAGCAGAGATGGGTGAATAAAAAAGAAAGAAAGCAAAAGCCAAAAAAAAAAAAAAAGAAAAAAAAAGCAGATCTCACAGGAGACAGTGCAGGGAGGTTAAGAACACAAACAGAATTCTAATTATGTGTCCTCAGAAAGTTGAGAAAGTAATGAATCCACGAACAAAAGAGCTGGAGGCCATGAAGACCGTGGAGGTAATGAAAAGGCGCCCTCAGCAATCAGAAAAACAGCACAAAACGTCAAACTCCGCCGATCTCACGAGGAAGACCCACTGCTAGCAGATGTGGTGACCCGCCACGAAGGACCACGGCGCCCCCCGCGGCATGCTGGCACCCAGGAGAGGCCTGCCTCCAGAACCTCCAGCCCAATCGTTCTGGGGAGTGGGGAGACAGAGCACACGGTCTCCTTCTCCTCTGGAGCCAAGGACATGGTGGTGGTGGGGGGCAGGGCAGCCCGTGTGCTCAGAGCAGGCTGCTCTCCCAACCTCCCCTCCAAGAAATGGAGGGATCACATTTCTGCAAGGAGCCTTTTCCTTTCCCGCTGTTTGGTGTAGGGGGTAAGGTCTTGGCCTCAGAATATGACTATGTCTCAGCAGGAAGCCCGGCCTGGGAGGGGGGCCCATCAGGGACCTTCCACTGCCAACTGGAATGGCTGAGGCCATAGTGGGTTCTGGACACCATCTCTGAGGCTGCGGTGAAAGCCAGGCACAAGTCCTGGTCTCCAGCAGAAGGAGGAATCACTGGGGCCAGACCAATGCGGCCCGGCTAAGAAATCTGGAAATAGGGTGGCCAGGTGGCAACTCTTATCTCTGTTTATCCAGCATTCACCACTGGAGAGGGTTGTAGGTACCCTCAGTTTTTTTCCCATAAAACAACACATCTATTGGGCTGGGGCCAATCCAACACTTTTAAAAAAAATTTTTTTTAAAAGAAAAAGGCACAAAGGGACAGGCCCAGAGATCAGATCAGAAGCCTGGGGTGGCCAGAGGAGGCACAAGTGCCTTTTACAGGCTAAAAGAGCAGGAGTGCAATTCTGGGGTAAAACTGGCTCTTTGAAGTAACCAGGAGACCTCTAGGTGGCACCAGGAAGGGAACTTGGAAAAGCAAGGCGGGAAAATTCAAAGGCCCCTGTGTTGCCCTCCCTACTCCCTCCAGACCTCACACAGACTGAGGCATTTCCTCTGAGTAAATGGGAGCCAGTGTCCTTCTCTCCAGAAGATAACTGGAAAGGTTCTATCCTGTTCCAGGAGCTTCGAGCATCAGGTGAGTGCAGCGTTTGAAGAGGCCGCCCTCCAAGCCTGGCTGGGGTAGAACCTGGACTGTCTGCCCAGCTGGGCCAGCTGGTGGCAGAGTTACTGGCCCGGTCCCCTGAAGGTCCCTTTTTTGCTCAGATCGCCTGTGGTTACCTGTCAGCTTTGGATTTGTAGTCTGGCCTCCCAGGACCAAACGTTGGCATTCAGCTCACCTTTCAGCCCTAGAATCAATGTCGACAATGCCAGGGTTTACCTGCCACCAGGAGGTGGCATTGCCTGGCAACCCCCAGGTAGCCCAGAGATCTCCATGCCCAGGTGAGCCCCGTGGGAAGCTGCTAATGAGACCTCACAAGCAGAAGGTATCCTGGTGGCCCGGAGACAGCTGGCACCCAGGGAAAACCTAAGCTACTGCACTTCTTCAGTTTGGGGCTAACAGAATGAAAAAACCCAAATCCATGGTTTATGGCTAAAATCTATGAATGAAATAAACAGCGTGTGTGTAAAACTCCTGGCCTCTTGGAGTCAGCTGGGAAGCACCAGGTATGTGTGGAATGCCACTGGCCTGTGCTCACAAGCACTGATGGGAAAGTTTGTAATTCCATGTACTGAATCCTTTGGTGAAAACTGTCCAGGTGCCCATGCAAATGGCGAGGAACGAAACCGAGACAGGGCCTCCAAGCCTTTTCTTATTGGTTTTGGAACGAATCCTTCTTACCCCGTGATAACGGGAGAGCATGTGCGTTCTCTGAGGGTGAGAGGGGTGGCCGGAAGCAGGCTGGGGGCCAGGAAAGGCGGGGTTTAGGTGTCTGCTGCAGATCCAAGTCATGCCCACAGAGGGTGTCAGACCGGGACCCCGTGAGCCCTGGCTCAGCCACAGGGAGCAAGGACGTGAAGTGGAGGCCAGGGTTCTCCCTCCTGATCAGAGATGCAGTGGGCACTCCTGGCATGACAGGGGCAGGGTGCAGAGCTGGGGTGGGCACTGCATTCTCTTCCCAAGACTTGCTGAGGGTGCTGCCTGCCTCAGGCAGTCAGGACTTTTGGGGAAGAAACAACAGGGACCATGCGGCTCCCATTCAAGGGAAAGGGCAACAGCTCGGAACCCATCAGTCCACGTGCTCTTCAGTCCAAAAACATCCCACA
Organism: Camelus ferus; assembly: GCF_009834535.1. Classification (NCBI taxonomy): domain Eukaryota; kingdom Metazoa; phylum Chordata; class Mammalia; order Artiodactyla; family Camelidae; genus Camelus; species Camelus ferus. Next base: position 13,151,687 of record NC_045716.1, on the reverse strand, counting down.
AAACTGCATGCGGAGACCGCTCTCGCTGCCTCGGACTTGCCAACCCAACCACAGCTGGTGTTTTCCGTCTGTTCTCACAGCCTCACGAACTCTTCTGGGATAATCCCACGTGGCTCGCATGGAAAATCTTGGCGCCAAAAGCAGATGTTTCTTTCTGTTCTATCTACCCTCTCCTTCATTCTCTTTCCTCATTCTTAACTTCACTGGAGTCGAAAACCTTTACTATTTCTTGGCCTAGAAGAGAAGTGATTTCACAAAATCTGAACAAATTAGTTAATCAGTGAAATAAAACCAAACCCTGAACGTCCTCCTCCTGGCTCACAAGTCACACTTGGAAACACAGTCTTGCCAAGTGGTTGGGGATGGGCATTTCAGTAGTTAAAATCCTGGGATACTGAGAGGTTCTTTTTTCTCTCACAGTCAAAATAAAAAGCCCCAGAATTCCTTCATTTATCAAGAAGGAACACATCAGTCCACGAGATAAATCAGTGATGTTGGTTTGTTGACCTGCCACACGGAAAAGATCTATCATCGCCACCGATGAGCATCCACGATAATTAAGAGTTGCTATTGCTTTCCGCCCCCTTGAGAGGGAAGGGGGAAGGCTTCTCCGCTTCCTGAAGAGGGAAAATTAACTTGAGCAGTTTGAGTTGCCCAAAGTCATCCAGCAAGAGATTAGAAATGCAGCTTGAACTGGCTCTTTCCATAAATATGATCTGATTAGTGCCCTCAAAGTATCCCTTTCCAGGTGAAGGTCTCCCTCAAACAACACAGTTGCAACTGCGGAGGCAAGAGCCACCAACGCACGCTGCGCACGGTGCGTGCAGGCGGAAGGGGAAACAGAGAAGCCGCACAGCCTTGAACTATCTCCTCTGCTGTATTTGTTAATTACAATGGAAAAAGTGGTGACTTTACAGCGGGGAAACCTGGCCGACACCACCTCAACTGTGTGGACTGAACGTATTCTCCCAAGATTCATAAACTGAAGCCCTAACCTCCAATGTTACCGTATTCAGAGGTGGGTCCTTTGGGAAGTAATTAGGTTTAGAAGAGGTGATAAAGGGTGGGGTCCTGATAAGAGACTGGAGAGCTTGCTCTCGGTCCCTCTCCCAAACCTTTCACCACGGGAGGACACAGCAAGAAGACAGCCAGGAAGAGGGTCCTCACCAGAACCCCACCACGCTGCCACCCTGATCTCAGATGTCCAGCCTCCTGAACTGTGGAAAAAAATGAATGTCTGCGGTTTAAGCCATCCAACCTATGGTATCTTGTTACAGCAGCCCAGGCTAAGATATCAACCAAGAGATCAAGGGTAAAATTAGCTAGTAATATACTGACGCTTGGCCCCTAATATGATCACCTCACCCTCTCCCACCCCACAAGCCTGCCAAAAATGTACCACCTCATTCTAACCTTGGGAGCACACCAGCTCCACCCAAATGGAGGGGCCGTCTACAAAGCCCCTCACGGGACTCTACAAGGGCGTCAATATCATGGGAGCCAAGGAAAGAACAAAGACCTGTCAAAGACTGAAGGAGACAAAGGATCACGTGATGACTGAATACAACGTGGGATCCTGAGCTGGATCCTGGACCAGAAAATAAGACATCAGTGGAAAAATGGGTGGAATCTGAATCAAGTCTGTAGTTGAGTTAATAGCATTGCATCCATGGCAATGTCTTAGGTTTGACAACTGCTATGGTCAGGCAAGACGATAACACTAGGAGAAGCTGGTGGGTGGGAATTCTCTGCACTGTTTCCCCAACTCTTCTCTGCACCTAAAATTATTTCAAAATAAAAAGGTTAAAAAAAAATCTACCCCTGAGTAGAGTAATTCCTCTGGGTCCCATAAAAGGTGATGGGGTTGTGTCCAGAAACTGTTAGCTCCAAAATCAATTATCGGATGGCGGAGCAGCTTTACACATACAAGACAGTGATGTTCCAATGAGGGAGTGGAGGTTTGGCATCGCCACATCCTGAATTACTACGGACAACACGAGGACACCACTGACCTATGAGCAAAGGCCCAAGGGCGTTATGCTCAGGAAGAGCAGCTGAGGAGGGCAGCGAGTGCTTTAAAGAGGAACCTGCCTTAAAGGAAAAATACTAAAAATAGAGCTACCATATTATCCAGCAATCCTACTCCTGGGCATGTATCCAGAGGAAGCTACTTCGAAAAGATACATGCACCCCAATGTTCATAGCAGCAATATTCACAATAACCAAGATATAAAAACAGCCTAAATAATTTACATCAACAGATGACTGGATAAAGAAGATGTGGCATATTTATACAATGGAATACTACTCGGCCATGAAAGAGAAAGACATAATGCCATTTAGAGCAACATGGATGGACCTAGAGATGATCACACTAAGTGAAGTAAGTCAGAGAAAGACAAATGTAGCATGATATCACTTACATGTGGGATCTAAAAGAATGGCACAAATGAACTTATTTACAAAACAGAAAGAGACCTTACATAGAAAACAAATTATGGTTACTGGGGGGAAAAGGTGGGGGAGGGATAAATCAGGAGTTTGGGATTTGCAGATGTTAACTACGATATATTAAATAGATAAACAACGAGGTCCTACTGTTCAGCACAGGGAACTATATTCAGTATCTTATAATAACAGATAGTGGTAAAGAATGTATGTATATATATAACTCAGTCACTATGCTGTACACCAGAAACCAGCACAACATTATCAATCAACAATACTTCAACTGAAAAAAAAAAAACACTGAAAGGAAAGGACTGGCCAAGAGGAGAAGGTAGTTTCGTCCAATGCTTGGGTTCTTTCTCTCTAGACAGAAGTAACTATGCCCTTGAGGTCCATGGGCCATGGCCAGGGCCCCAGGACACTGATTTCTGAATTCCGGTGTCCCTTGTCCTGAACTGCTGAGCTCAAGAAATCTGCTTGGGAATCACAGTAGACACTCTGGGATGTTCCTTCCCCAAAGGAAAGCCCTGAAGCGGTCAGCCTGAGATTTCACCCGTCAACCGGCCAGAGCGCCAGAGAGGACCGCACGCTACACCTGCCTGAGGGTGGGCATCCCTTCCCTGACAAGTTCCCAAGTTACCTGTGATCCTGTTGGAAATGCTGAAGAGCCTGGAAGTCCTGTGCCGCTGCACAAACGGTTCCCGGTAATACCGATCCCCAAAGCACATGCCCAGTAGTTCCTTGCGAACCGTCTTGTTCCAGAGTCCATAGATCAGGGGGTGGCAGATGGCACTGGTAAAGGACAGCCACGTGGCCCAGGTCTCCAGGGTCGGAGAGACATAGTTCTTCCCCCAGAGGGCCTCAGAGGTGATGACAACCATGTAGGGGCCCCAGGTGACCATGAAGGCACCAATGACCACCAGGATGGTGATGAGGGCTTTGCATTGGTTGGCCGAATAGACCACACCCTGAAAGGCGTTCTTCCTACTGCCTGAGGAGGAGGTGGAGGTGCTGGAGTTCTTCCTCCCGTTCCTCTGCGCGTCCTCCTCCACGATGACCACGGTGCCACAGTGCACCTTGCGTGCCTTGACCCTGGCCACGCGGAAGATGAAACCATAGCACACCAGCATGACCAGGAAGGGGAACAGGGCACACCAGATCTGCCAGAAGGCGGTATAGCCAGGCTCCCGGTGCCACGCAGCCACACACATCCACTTGAACTCGTCAAACTCCACCGATGACCAGCCAAACAGAGGCGGCAGGCAGCCGATGAAGGAGTGAAGCCAAATGTAGGCAAGTGCCATGACGGCTCGGTTGCCCGTGATCTTCATGGGGTACATCATGGGGTACAGGACAGCATAGTAGCTAGGAAGAGGAGGGAGGGAGGTGAGAGAGGAGTCAAAATAGAGGAGACACAGCAGGATGGGCACCCACTGCTTTCCCAGGTAGGGAGCACTGCTGAATTTCTTTTGCCCAACCCAGCCATGGGGTGAATGCTTCCAAAAGTGGCACCTCTCCCAACTCTCCCCAGACGAGTCACAGACTGGCCGTGCTGCCTAGCCCAGTGGGACCCTTCGTCAGAGAAGGGCTGGGCACCAAGAAGGACACACAGCTCAGGCGGTCCCATTTCCGAGCACCATGCCAGAGCCCATTCCTACTTGGGGGCGTGGCTAGTCCTGAGGCATCAACAGGCATTCTAAGGGATCGTACATCAAGCCAGATCACTTCTGTGTTTCTGACATTAAGCCCTTTGGGTCAGTTTTCAAAGGGTCACCAGAAACCAGACTAACATCTAAGGATCCTGGGGTACATTCGTTCAAAGAACACAGACGGGCGGCCTGCTACATGCCAAGCACTGTGCTATGAACCGGAAATACAGGGGAGACAGACACCTAAGCAGAGCATGAGACTCTGGCTGGAAAGGGCCACATGTAATCCTCATGACAATGGTTTGAAGCGGTTTTACATTTTACAGATGAGGACATTAAAGCAGAGAAAGGATAAATAATCTGCCCCAGATAAGGAAGGGGAAGAAACAAGATAAAAACCCAGGCAAGCTGACTCTCCAGTCCCCAACACACATGCCAGCAATTCCCTGCAAACCATCTTGTTCCAGAGTCCAGAGGCCAGGGGTGGTTCCTAAGCCCTCAGCCCTGCAGAGCGACTGATTCACACTGGCCACTCCGATCCAGAGTGCAGGCTTAGAGCAGACTTCCTGGAGGAGACGGCACACAGCCCCAGGTCTTCGAAGATCAGAGGCACTGGCCCAGGAGAAGCAGAGGCAGGAAGCCAGCCTTGGCGAGGCGTGGAGACAGAAGTGAGCAGCAACTCAGCGGGGAAGCCACTCGCAGCTCCATCAGGCAGACACGGGGTGAAGGTGGAGCGGGGAGTGGAGCTGGGCTTGGGGCGGGCCAGGCCTTGCAGGCCAGCTGAGGGCGGACCCTTTAACTGGAATGGGTGGGAGGACGTAGACCATGGGGCTGAGAGTAAACTACCACCCTCCTGCCCCAGACGTTTCATCCAAGGGAAACATTGTTTAATGACAGGCTTATGCATGAGGGCAAAATGTGGAGGGACAGGGGTACAGGCAGGACATGAGGGGATGAGCGTGGCTGTGAGCCTCACACATCACCTGTGAAACCACCTCCTCCACTGGGACCTTCCTGAGTCACCCCTGGGCACAACTAACTAACTTTATCTATCTATCTATCTATCTGTCTATCTACCTACCTATCTAATGGAGTACTGGGGATTGAACCCAGGACCTTGTGGATGCAAGGCATGCACTCTACCACTGAGCTATACTCACCCCAACCCCCGACCACCACTCTTTTTTAGACACTAGCCCAAGCATGACCATTGGTCCCAAAAGAGGCTTTCATGATGTTACATGTAACTCAAAAGCTGTAATGCCGTAGGGGCTCCAATGCTCTCCTGCCACAAGACCAACCAGTAGGAAAATGACCCCTGTTTTTAATAAGATGCTTTCACTAAAAACACAGACAAATACAGCCACCTTGCAGTGAACAGGTCAACTTACACTGAAAAGTGCTGGGACGGCACCAGTGATTTTCTTCACTATAACTAACCACCCCATAGTTCCAGGTACTTTCATTTTCTGATACAATACACTACTTTTGGAGCTGGAGTTTCATCCCCCTACAATGTGGAATGAAAACATGGGAAATATTTTAAAAGGACCTGAAGCCCTGGCAATTTCAAGGCTAAACTAGAAATGACATGTTGGACTTACTCACAGTGAAAATCTTCCCAGACTGAATGATGCTCCCCCCCCGCACGTGTCTCCCCACGGCTGGTTTAGGACACTGACATCTCAGGGGTGAATGTCACTCCAATCAGCTATTCTTCCTATGCTCTGCCTTTGCTCTCTCTTCATGGGTCTACAAGATGGGCTCTTTTGGCTCATCTGCCAAGGAATTTGATGGATTTCTCTAGCTAAGGTCCTTAACTGGGCACACGCGACAATGTCTGGTGACATTCTGAGTTGTTACAACTGGGCAGGTGCTACTGGCATCTAGTGAGTAGAGGCCAGGGACACTGCTCAACATCCTACACAGGACGGCTCAGCACAACAAATTATCATCTGGTCCAGAATGTCAATCGTGCTGCGGTTGAGAGACCCTGAGCTAAACTAACTGGTTGTTGGATGTGACTGACACCTGACTTGGCAGTACTGTGGAATGAGTGGTTAAGAGCCCAGCTTTCAGCATTTCAGAGCTCGGTGAGTTACTTACCAGCCATGTGGACTTGGGTGAGTTTGCAAAATCTCACCTTGCTCATCTGCAAAATGGGGCTGTTAGGGTTGTTGTGAGGATGAGCCGGGACAAATGTTAATGCACTGCCTGGCAAGTGACTAGCACGTAACACACTTTAGTTAAGGTCATGACTTCTGCCCGTGTTCTTCTCCGCTATGACTTTCTTAATGACGGTCCAACTTTCTTCCACTCCCATTCTCTCTCGTATTCCTCTTAGTCCTCTCTCCTCACTTATCTTTTACTACTGTGTCTCCCTCCCTCCCTCCCTCCCTCTCTCCCTGCCCCCTCCACCTCTCTGTCTCTCTCACACACACAAACACACACACACACACACACAAAGTTGCATCTTTGGGTTTCCAACACAGACGGTAAATAAGTGACCTCCAAAATTAATAACATCAAGTAAAATTAACTCCCCAATATTCAGGGGGCAAGAGAAGGAGTGTATGATATCCTAGTCAAATGGGGATCATCTGTATGAACATGTCCAAACTAACTGGTCCAGCCAATTTGTATTTTAGGCCACACAAATGACCAATAATAAAAAAAATTTGCATTTGCCAGGAAAACAGTTGAAGACACCAAATTTTACAGTAGTCTATATATTGTAGTCATAAAGATCTGGCCTAAGCACTGTGAATCCCCCTGGTGCTTGTAGGTGGAAATGAACTGTCTTCCTAAGATAACCAGGGCTTCGTGTGACTTGTCATCACAGGGAGGCAGAGTCCTTTCTCGCTCGACTCACGGCTCTGTCACTGGGTGACCCTGGGGCCAGGCTGTGGCCTGGGGCACCTGGATTAAAGCTCTAATGGGACGACTGTGGTGCAATCTGTTGATACGTGTCACTTCTTCCCTTTCCAGTCACTTCCCCTGGTCACCAGCTGTGTCACACACGCCACGCTCTGCCTTGCTCCCTCCCCTGCGTTCTCACAGGCCTTATGCACACATCATACGGTCCTAAAATCATCTGACCGCAAGTCTAGCCCCTCTTCGCCATGAATTCCTCAGCGTGTCTACTCATCTTCTTCAGCTGTGTATTCCTAGCACCACCCACCGTGACAGGCATATACTAGGTGCTTAATAACTGCTTACCAAATGAATAAATGGAAGCTGCTTCATCAGTTGGAAGGGCCCTTGCAGTCCTATTCACTGTTAAGGCTTAGCCCAAATGCCACCTCTTCCCTGGAGCACTCCTGGTCCCTCCATCAGAGGCAGTGACGGGGCAGTTACAGTGCCTCTTTCTGCTTTGTGTTCACATCAGTACCCAGCGGTCAGCCTCTGCCACGAAACTGTGAACTCCTGGTGGGCAGGCCTGTGTCCTGTTCATGCTGTATCCTACCACTGGGGGACTTAGCACAGGGCCTTTCACAGAGCAGACACCCAGCAAATATTCCAGTGTGAAAGAATAAGGCATTGAACGAGGTAAATTTTCTCTCAGATGATGCGGTTGATGGCATGACGTGAGGATCTGTCTAGTTTGCTGGTGAAAAATCTCACTCTCGCTTATCCAGAACCCAGATCCCAGCAAGCAATTTACAGCCTCCGAGAGCTGCCACGGCAGACAGCTGGCAGTTTCCTGAGCATCCCTGCGTAGACAGCTCTGTGACAGGTAATTCTGTGACAACCAGGTCCCCTGCTCTGCTGAGCTGTTAGCCCCAACTCCACATTCCATAGGACCCAGGAAGGGATATTCAAAAAGTAGTGATTAAAAAAAAAAAAAAAAAGAAATTAAAACAATGGTGAGATCTCATCCCATTTCACTGCCGACAAACTTCCAATTCTGCTTTTAATGCTATATCAGTCTTGATAGGAGGCTGACAGATAGCTGTGGAGCACAAATCTGTACAACCTTCTGAAGGGTGAGCTGCCTTCCGTACATCAAGAATCTTAGAAAGTGTGTTTACTCTGACCAAAAATATTCCGCATACATACATCTTCCTCAAAAGTGCTATATTAAATAGTAAGCAATAGAGGGATATTAAAAATAAACTATAGAACATCCAGAGGATGGAAAACTGTGTAACCATTAAAAAAAAAATCACATTCTCAAGGGATATCTGCAAGTGGAAAAAATGCTCATAATCACTTTAGTGAAAAATCAGGTCATAAAACCACATGTGCCATGAGCCTAAATGTTCTAAATTTACTGAATGCAGCCAAAAATCACTGAGGGCAAATATACTACAAAACATAGACAGTGATGGCTTCTGATCGGTGGGATTAGGGCTAATTTTTTATTTTACTTTTTATACTTTGAGCATTATTTTTATCGTTGGGGGAGAAAAAGATACTAGGAGAAGCCACCCGATGAGCCCTGAGCACGGCTCCTCCACTCTGCGCGCCCCCCAGCTGCAGAGCGAGGGGAGGCCTGCACCCCTGGCGGGCAACCCAGCTGCCACTCACCAGCTCAAAGCCTGACAATCCCGTGGGAGCCTGGGGACGTGTGCCCCCCCAGTGGTGACAGCCCCGGCCAGCCCCCTCTGTGATTTCCCCAACGCCGCTGCTAGCTTCCTCCCAATCCTGTAAATCACACAGAACCCGAATCTACCCTCTCTGCCCTCGTGAAGTCGAACCCTTGCCTGGAATGAATGAAGCGACCATCCACAAAATCCTCATAAACAAAAGGACTCAAGGGCTTGGAAACTCGCTGTCAAAGCCAGCAGGACTTGCACACCTACTCTGACAGCCCAACGCGGGAACCTGGAAGAACGTGCTAGACGGAGCAAGGGGCGTCAGCGGCGCACTTTCTCAGTGTTTGGCCAGCGAGACCGCACAAAGGGACCGCCCAGATTTTTACAATCACACACTGTCTCTCCCGGATGCCACCGTCTCCATTCCCTGGGGTGTCTGCCTTCCCCTGCTCTCCCTCCACCCAGGACTGAGCTGATTCTAAGGCCCCCACACTGTGGAGGACGAGAGCGTTTCTTCTCCCGCCTCCCCTGGTCCAGCTCTGGCCCATCCCGAAGCAACAGACAGCAGGCGGCACTTCGGGAAAGACCCGGACCTGACACCTCCTCGGCATGTCACCCTCCTCAGCTGCTGTTTCTCATCTACCAACTGAGAGGCAGAGGTTTCTAGAAAATTTTTTTTAAAGCATTAGAATCTCTTATAAAAAATAAGACTACATGCAAGTTAGATGAGATGCAAGCTCTGGTTGAAGGGAAGGGAGATGAGGCAGCTCTCTGTCTGCTCGCACTCCCCAGCAGAGGCCCCCGACACCCACCCGAGGAACTAAGACACTTTGAAAGTCACAGCCCACGCGATCTCTCAGGTTCCCCCTTTGCCCACACTCCTAAGTTCTTCAATTCTCTAAGGGTGAGGCGAGCTTACCGGTCGACAGCAATGACCCCGAGGGTGAGCATGCTGGCCGAGCTGATCAGCAGGTAGAGGAGGGCGGAGAAGTTGCACCAGACCACGCCAAAGATCCATTCCCTCCGGATGGAGCTGGTCACCACGAAAGGCAGCACCAACACAGACAGCAGGAAGTTGGACAGGGTCAGGCTGAAGACGAACTTGTTGCTGAGGGTGAGGAGGTAGGACTTTCTGTACAATGTGACCACGATGATCAGGTTGCCCAGGAAGACGAAAATGGTGATGATAATGATGGCGATGAACTCAGTGATGCCGCCACCCCCGGGGCCGCCCTCCTCCTCAGTGAGATTACTCAGCTCCTTCCTGTGGCCGAGGGAGGAGTTGAGGCTCATGGTCAGTGCACCTCGGCGTGGGGTGGGCACAGCATGCTGGACGACTGGAAAGACAGGGGGAAACCAGGGAACAGGAAAATATTCATCAAATCACAGCCTATGCACTTCCCAGAAGAGCAGCCGAGGCCCCTGGTCATCCAGCCAGTCCAGAAACTCCCAGCTGGTCTTCCCCATGCAAGCTCTACAAGAGTGGCCAGTTTTCTACAACCAACTTGCTGTGTGATTCGCTGTGTCCCCTTAAAGGATGTGCTCCTCCAGTCTAACCACCATCCCCGCCAAGGCCAGTACATCAAAACCTTTAATGTACTTAAGAATCACCGGCAGCACCAGCTTGAAGAGCTGATTCTTGGCCTCCACCCTTAAAGAGCCTGGTCCCAGAGAACTGAGATACAGCCTAGGAATGTGCATTTGGACAAGCCTGGGGCAGGTGATTCTGTTACATGTAGTCCATGTGGACTGCTGCTTTTGAACCCCTGCAACTCGGGGTGGACCCTGGGCCAGCATCAGCATCACCTGGAGCTACTAGAGATGCAGAATCTCAGGCCCACTCTCCGAATGACCAAACCAGAATCCACACTTTAATCCATCCTCGGTTGACTCATGTGGCCATTAAAGTTGGACAATACGATTATCGTAGGAATTATTCTGAGATCCCCAAGCAGGGTTTAAATGAGTATAATTTACAGAGACGTTGCTATTGCTCTCATCAGACAAGGCGAGGGAAGGCGAGGAGCTGACACTAATGATAAACAGGGAAGCGGAGGCTCAGTTTGAGGTCTTCACCCACAAACACCATCCTGGACACGGTCCAGTCCCAGCTCTCAGGACGCTGGCTCCGGATCTTGGCTAAAACTCAAAGTTGACATATTTTCACATTAAATCCTACAGATGAGTGTTTCTCCAAAATTTTCATCTATTTTAATCAGCCAAAAAAATCCCACAGATCCCTTTCCCCACCTGCTCTTATTCCCAACAAAGAAAAGACACCAGGAAGGAAGGAAGAACTGCGTTCCACGAGCCAGACAGCAAGCAGCCTGGTGCCTACACACAGCAGGAGAGCCTTCCCCATGGCCCCACTGCCTGTCCCGACACCTCTGTCCAAACCCTTTAGGCTGGTCGGTCAGGAAGGCGGCCCACCCCCTTCCCAGCAGTGCTGAAGGCCAGTTAGAAAGTCTCCCTTTACAGCGAGCCTGATCGCTGTGGGTCCTGACCACAGATCCCGGCATGTCAGTTTAAGCTGCACCAAATAATGCTAATCCCGCCTCCCCTTGACAGCCTTTAAAGACTTCACCAATTACTTACTTCCTTTTCTCCAGATTAAACCTCCCAGGTTCCTGATATAACTTCCAGATTCTTCCCTAACTCAAACTCCCTGCTTTAGCCTTGCTCAGGGATGTCGATGATCTCTTGATCTGTGGTCCCCGAAACTGAACGTACCACTCTGGATGTGGTCTGATGTCGAGTACAAAGGGGCAATTTTCTCCAGGATCAGGATAATCTTCTGCTACTATTGACTCCAACAGTGCATTTTCTTTAGCAGCCATATTATCATCCTGCTGGGCTTATATACATGTGTGGTCAATTAAAGCCCAAAGTTTATACACATATGAATTTCTGTGAAGGCAGGTGTCCCCAGTCTTGAACTGATGGGATTAATGTTTTTAAGCCTAAATACAAAACATTATTTCTACCAAGTTTTACTTTGTGCATTTTGGCCCATATTTCCAGGCTGCTAAAATATTCTGAATTTTGATTCAGTTGTGTAATATGTTAGGTACTCCAGTTTTGTGCAATAAATATACCTTAAATGTATGCCGTCTATGTCTGTGGCTTTGTAAGGTTATTTCTGGGTTTTGTCTTTATTTTTTCAGTTCTGAATTTTGTCCAGTCTTTTTTTTCCCTCCCTTCATATAGTTTTTTTTTTAATTGATGTATAGTCGATTTACGTTACTGTGTTAGTTTCTGGTGTATGGCACAGTGACTCAGCTGTACATATATATATTCCTTTTCATATTCTTTTTCACTATAGGCTATTACAAAGGTATTGAAGGTAGTTCCCTGTGCTGAATTTTATTCACTCTTCTAAGTAAATTATTAACTCATATCTCAAAACAACAGTCCTACATAAGCATGTTATACTGAGCTGCACAAGTGCTAACACCATGGTAAAGAAAACATATTCTAAGTCTATAGATAAATGACAAAATGGGGGAAAATACTTAGAACATGATAACATAAAAGAAGGGTTAATCATTCTAATTTACAAAAAAAATCCTAAAAAACAGAAAGAGATGAAAAAAGAAAAGTGGGTAAAAGATGTTCTAAAAAATTGTAACTATGTGATGACGGATGTTAACTAAACTTACAGTGGTAAATCATTTCTCAACATATACATATATCAAACCATTATGTTGTACATCTGAAACTTACACAATGTTATGTACCAATAAAACTGGAAAAAAAAAGACAAAGAGAGAGTTCACAGAAAAAGAGAAACCGATTGTACTGAAACATATGGAATGATGCCCCATTTCATTCAAAATAAGAGAAATGCACATCAAAACTACACTGAGATACCACTTCTTTCTTTCAGGCCAGTAACAATTAAAAAGCTCGGCGGCACTCTCTGCTGGTGAGGCTGTGAGGAAGCAGGCATTCTTCCATTCTGCACACCGGCACGGGGAACGCCAAGTGTAGTAGCCCTGGGGAGGGGGATTTGGCAACACCTAACAAAACCACATATGCACATACTCTTTGACCAAGAGATTCCATTTCTAGTATTCACCCTGAAGATACAAGTTCGTAATATAAAGTAATAGATGCACAGGTTATTTCATTCACTGAGGCACCAGTTAGTTTAAAAAAGGAAATATGCGAAAGAAGGGGGTAAATCAGAACACATATAAATATACATAAATATGTTTACTTACGCAAAAAGAAAAACAGGAAAGATCACCAGAAACTAAGATACAGATAGAAGTAGATTTCTCTAAGTAATTTTTCACAATTTTGATTTTTGAATCATGTAAATGTTTTATATACTAAAAAAATTAAAGATGTATGCAACAAGTAAATACAAAATTGATTGCAAACAGAAAAAAAAAATAAGCCAAACTATATATTAGATTGATAACGTAATCATACAGAGAAAAGAATTACATCAAGGAGTTTTTAAATACAGTATTTTTGCCTATTAAACTCTCAATGGTATATATTGTATGGACAAAAGAGGATTCCTTAATAGGTTAAATGTTGTTAACGATGTTAACAATTGCTTTGGATGTAGAGAATGAGTGTACATGCTGATGCTGGGAAGCACATTTCTAACTGTGGAAGAAAGGAGAAACAAATTATGGAATAGGGAGAGGTGAGGAAGAACCCTGTGCTGTTAGCTTGGTTAGTGGATAGATTAGTGTGAAATCACTATTCAAATATAAATATAAAAACAGGTTCAAGGAAAGTCTTGTTCAGAAAGATTAAGAAATTGAAAACATAAAACGGCAAGTGAGAGGATGAACAGGAAGTACTTTATAAGGTATAATTACTTCACCCAAGCAAAGCATAGTTTCCCACTTACTATCATAGGAATCATCTCTGGCAGTGTGGTGGGCTCAGCTGACGTGAACACCTTTTCTTTTCCAAATTCATAGAAATGCTGGTTAAATACGATACAAAATCAAAAAAAAAAAAAAAAAAAAAAAAAAGCCAAACTTGAAAAAAGAAAGGGAGAGTCACAGGGAACAGAAACAGAAAGAAAAGTTGAGAGCCAGAGTTACAATCTCACACCTGTGGCCAGTAGGGGATTAGATCTAGTTCAAGACTCCTAGGGCTGAGGTTTTCTATGTGGGAGGATGACTTTGGGCCCCACAAGGCAGAGGACTGGAACCAACACCCAGCATCATGGGTTCTAGAGGGACTGCCTCCTTCATAAAACAGGGATTAGAAAAACTCCTCCCACTGGCAAAGGGAAACTGACAAAAACAGTCACTTATCTGAGGCTCTGGGTGGAGCATTAAAGACTTTTTTTCATGAGAAATCAAATACTGAGGCATGTGCCACGCTGATGAGGGTACCAAATATATAAACTCCACATGGTGCAGAAATGTAAGCTAATAAATCCATGTAAAAATTAATGCTGGCAGAATTAAACACAAACAGCTCTGTATTGAATTTCCACATTCATAAAAGGAACAAACATTTAATGAAAGTGAGTGCATAGTGTTTGCCATGAGGGAGAATCAACAAAACAAAAACCATGAGAATCAATGTTCCAAGAAGTCGAATTAATAGAAAAAATATAAACAAAACCATAAAATAAATACAATTAAAAGCTGTAAAAGAAAAAGCAGTAGAAGCCATATTGAAAAAACAAGATACCATGAAAAAATAATTGTGAAAAAGAGCCAAACAGAAATTCGAGAAGTTAAAATTTTAGCTGTCAAAATTAAATACTCAACAGATATGCTGAACAGCAGATTTAGCTAAAGAGAAAGATGGCGAACTGGAAGACAGCTCTGAGGAAATTAACCAGGAAACAATCAAAAAGATTAAGAAAATGAAAACATGAAATAAAAGTCAAGATACATGAAGGACAGGATAAGAAGATCCAACACATGTTCAACAAAAGTGGCTGCAGGAGAGATTACAGGAATGGGGCAGCAGATCCTGCTGGGTGCCTACCTAGCAGCCATTGTCAGTGTTCTCCCTTACTAGCAGACCTGACTTTGGTTTGGTGTCCAGTCCTCCTCCCAGTGACACAGAGAAGGCTGATCCAATCCCTAGTTCTGAGAGCTAGGTCTTGAGTGGTTTAAACTAATCATTGTATTCCCTTTCTCTTTGCAATTCTGGCAGTATTAGTCAGGAGGCGAAGCTGGGAGGTACAGTGGGTTTCTGGGAAAAGCTGCTTTGATCTCAGAGATACCAGAAGAAAACACTTTTCTTAACAGCCTGAATGGCCAAGACAGCACAGGGCCGTGGCAGCCATCTTCAGGTCATTAGAGGTGCTGGGCCAGCATGCTGAGCAGAGCTAAGTTCCAAGGCTGGATCCCTGAGCTGCTGAATTAACAAATCCTGACGTCAGCTTTGTCCTGGCTTCTGGTTAAGTGGAGGCACACATTGGCAAAACTTGTTTTTAAAGCTATTTTCAGTTAGGTTTCTGTTACTTGAGTCAAAAGCATCTAACTTACATTAAGGTGGGCCTACACTGTCTACATTAAGGTTGATGCAGTATTTAGAGGTACAGTTAAACATTTTCCATTATTAGAGGAAGACACAAGGCCTCAGAACAAAAGAGCATATCAAGTTCTCAGGATAAATCAGAAGACGTCAACACCAAGGCACATCACAACGAAAAATGACAAACACCAAGATACAGAGACAACGGTAAAAGCAAGTTTTCCCATAAAGCAACAATTCGATAAACAGCCGACTCTTCTTTTGAAGAAAAGAGAAAATAGAAGGCAGAAAGAGTGTAACGATCTCTTTGAAATGCTAAGGAAAGGAATTCTTGCCCTAAAACTCTATAATATCATTCAAAAGAGAGCACAAAATTTTTAGGCAAACAGAGACTGAAGGTTTACTAATGTCTCCTTACTGAATGATCCACTTAAATTTACGCTTCATGAAGGGAATTGAATCCAGAAATAAGGGGTAGGGTATAAGAATCAACTGTTAGAAAAGAAAATGGTAAATACAGGAAAGAATCTCAATCAGGACTGCAAAAAAAAAAAATGAAATTTAACATTAAAAAATTCAACAACACATTTTATAAAAATAGCTAACTTGGGAGCTCTGAAAACAAGATGAAAATAAAACACTAAGCAAAATGGAAGTTCTTAAAGGTGTGTTTTTCCAAGTTAGCTTGTACTCAGGGCAGAGACTTGGCTATGGCTGTTTTCCCAGCACCTGGAAGAGTGCCTGGCACGTAGTAGGTAACTCAATAATTATTTGTTGGATGAACGATTAGCCTTCGAAACTTCGTCATTATTAAGTATGTGTTAACATTACAAAGGGAGCCACTAAGAGGAGAAAAATAGGATGCAAAATGTCTAATCCAAAAGACAGAAAAGAAAGGGAATGAAGAATGACTCGACCTGGCTACCTTCCAGAGGCCCTGGTAGCAGGCACACCAGTGAGGTGCAGAATCAGAGAGCCCAGGGTGGGCCACCGGCCTTGAGGTCCTCTGGTCCGACTCTCCCCAGGAGGCAGTGGGGGAACAGGGGCCAAAGAGCTGCCCACCCCGGGAAATCCAAAACCCCAGCCTCTGCCAGGAGGCCTGGAGAGGGGAAGGCACAAGCCCCAGCAAATCCCCCAGGGGTGCACTTTAACAAGAGAGAGGATTTGGAATGTCCCAGCCAGTGAAGGCTTCCTGGCAGGCGGCCAGCTTACTCAGGGACCCAACAAGCCAGGGCCCATTGAATGGAAGCAAATGCGAGTGTGACTCACATTACCATTCTCCTGGCCAGTTCTGCTGCCAGACATGAAGGTGTTTCAGACTCCCACACTCACTGCATCCTGCCTTGACCGAAGAACTCACCCTGTGCTGCAACTCCAGGAAACAACGCAACTGGAATACGACTGGGGTCTGAATACTGGTATCGGAAATGACGCCCAGGAAGGAGAGCCAGCCCTCTGGGACAGGTCACCGGGGAAGGCTGAAGGTGTCCTTGGCCTCCTTCTTGAAAACAACCTTCTCTTCTTGCCACAGACCATACTCTGGACCCATGGACCCAAGTATCATGGAGTCTCTTCATATGGAAATGGAGTAAAGCTTTTCACACCCACACCCCCACCCCAGAGTGCAGTCTCTTTGGGATCAGCTCTGTGACCAAGGCCACAAGCCGCTACAAGGAAAAGGAAGCCTCACTCACCTCTTCAGTGTCTCTTTCAAAAGGGCCAGCAAAGGGCCAGCCTGAGAGCCCACAGACCACAGGCCCAGGCCCGGGCGGGTGCTGTGAGGCCATGCTGGTCAGAAGGAGGCAGGACTTTTGGCATCTCTCTAACCAGAGGCGCTGGACACAGGATATACCTGACCTCTCCAAAAGTCTTCTCTGGAGGAAATTGTTTCTTTTAGCATAAAGCTTTCTTCTTATAGTCTTAAATATACCCAACCGGGCCAGTGGTTGACTTTCTCCTCCATGGCTTTTTTCCTTTTCTTTTGATACATATTTGTAGCACCTTTGGTGGATTCTTTTGTCTGTTTGTTTTTGGTGGGGAGGAAATTAGGTTTGTTTGTTTGTTTGTTTTAATGGCGGTACCAAGAATTGGACCCAGGACCCTGTGCACGCTAAGCATGCACTCTACCACTGGGCTATCCCCTCCCCCAACTGTGGCCGCCCATTTTTATGAAGAGTTGAGCAACCTAAAAGCTGGACCACCCGATGTCTTCTTCTAAAGAAATTAAATGCCAACAGGTAGGTACATAAGATATTCAAATAAACAACCCTCCAGGCGAGGAAATACTCCTAAACACCACTTCAAACAAGCGCAGGTGAGGTCACTGTCAGGTTATTTTGGCCACATTCTCAGGGGCTCTTCATCTCAGCACCTCAAAGCACTTCATACACATCAATCACCAGCTGGAGCAGCTGAGGGGGTGGAGTTGGGAAGCGCCTAATAACCACCTTCTTTTGCACTAGGGTACATGAGATAGACAGGGAACCTCCGTCTCCTTCCCACCCACAGACCAGAACACACAACTCGCTGAGAGCCTGAAGGAGCTCACAGGATCCCTGGTCTCCGTCCCCGCAGTCCCTCCATCCTTCCCTGGCACTCACATGAAAGTGGTTCCAAAAACGTGTAACTCCAGAGGGACACCAGTGCCCAGCCAGCCCAGGATCTGTTACAATGCACAGTGCTTTGTTCTTGTCCCCACGAGGGCACCAGAAACCTAGGAACGTCCTAGTTTAAAACCTCTCACTTCACCTGTGAAGCAGGTCTGAGCCCTGGTCTGTTTGGGAACATACCTCAGAGGAAGGAAAAGAAGCCAGAGTCTTCTGACCCCAATGACCTAATGGTCCTTGTCTGAATTCTTGGTTTGCTGGTGGGGGAGACTCGACGTTGGTCCCTCCACATGTACACTATCAACCTGAGGCCCTCACCACCCTCCGCAACTTCCTTCTGTGGGGACTGGAAGCCTGGAGGCCGGAGCTCTTCATTGACCATGACCCTGTCCACAAGGGCGTCAACAGTGACTGTGAAATGTCTTCCCAAAACCAAGTTTTTGCTCCTCAGCATAGACATTTCCCAAGGCTCGGTCCTTGATCCATTCCTTTCTCCCTGTGCCCTTGAGAATCTTACCCATTTCCAAAGTGTTGTCTGATTAACTAAAAATAATCAGAATTGCCAAAACAGTGAGCAACACACAACAGAATTTTACATCCACCATCTTGTTTCATCTTCCGAATAACTTTTAGAGGTAGGAATTACTCTTCTCCTGGTTCAGAGGCAGCACAACAAATGGTTAAGGGCATGGACTCGAACTAGAGAGCCTGGGTTCAAATCCCAGCTTAACTACTTCCTGTGAGTCACTGGCTCCGTTACGTTGACATGTTGCGCAACCTCTCTGGGCATCAGCTTTTCCCTTTGTCAAATGGGGACAGGACTCCTGCTCAGGAGTACCTACCTCTAGGGTTGGTGGGCAAAATCAACAAGTTAATATTTGTACAGTGCTTAGAAGAGAGTTTGGTAGCACATAAGTGTTTGTTAAATCAATAAAATGGGGAATCTGAGGCTAGGAAGGTTAAGTGCCTAGTTCAAGAGGACATTAGGCAGTAGCTCTCCAACTTGGTCCACGGCTTGTGTGGCTACCTTTTGTCCATCCACTCACCACCATAGCAGTGAAGATGCCACCTGATGTGGCCTCACCCACATTCCAGGCTTCTCACCCGCTCACATGGTCATGTACCTTCTGCTCCAGCCCGCTGTGCTATGTGCTCCTATTGCCGACTTGCTCTGGCTTCTGCCTATCCTCTCCTCACAATACTCTGTTTGTGAGATGAATGAATACAGATTTGCAAAGTCTAAAATATGTTATTGATCAATTGGCCTAATAACTGTACTGAAAGAGGGAAAGAAAGAAACAAGTAAGTGGGTGAGGGGAAATTGAGGCTTGAGAGCAATACAAAAATATACAAAGTCACAACACTGGATTTGGCAATGATTTCTTGGGTATGACACCAAAGGCACAGGCAGAAAAGAAAAACACAGACAAATTGGACTTAATGAAAGTTTTTAAAATCTGTACATCCAAAGACCCCAGAACAAAAAGGGAAGAGAAAAAAAAAAAAAAAAAAGACTCCATGGACAGAGCAGAAAGGCAACCCACGGATTGGGAGAAAATAATTGCAAATCAGATATCCAATTTCCGATTAAGAGTTAATATTCAGAATAAATTGAGAACTTCCTAAAATTCGACAACAGTAACAAACAACCCGTGTCCAAAAAAGATACACAAATGGCTAATAAGCACATGAAAAGATGCTCCCCATCATTAGGAAAAGCAAATCGAAAACACAATGCGATACCACCTCATACTCATTAGGATGGCTACTGTCCAAAACAAAAAACAAAACCCAGAAACTAAGAACAAGTGTTGGCGAGGATGTGGAGAAACTGGAACCCTTGTGCACTCTTGGTGGGAATGTAGAATGGTGCAGCCATTGTGGAAAACAATATGGCAGTTCCCCCCAAAATTAAATAGAATTGCCATATGATCTAGCAATTCTGCTTCTGGTTATATACCCAAAATATCCTAAAAGTAAGATATAAAAAAGATATTTTTACACCGTGTTCATAGCGGCATTATTCACAGTAGCCAGTGAGAAAGCAGCCCAAGTGTCCGTTGACTGATGAATAGATAAGCAGACTATGGTATATCCACATAATAGAATATAATTCAGCCCTAAAAAGGAAGGAAATTCTGACATATGTTATAGCATGGATGAACCTTGAGGATATTATAGTAAGAGAAACAAGCCAGCCACATATTGTATAATTCCACTTATATGAGGTACTTAAGAGTAGTCAAAATCACAGAGATGGGAAGTGGAATGGAGGTTGCCAGGACCTGGTGGGAGGGGAAAAGGGGAGTTGTTTAATGGGTTTAGGATTGCAAGACAGAGAGAGTTCTGGAGATGGATGGTGATGATTGCACCACATGAATGTACTTAATACCACTGAACCATGCACTTAAAAATGGCTCAGATGGTAAATTTTATGTTAGGTGTATTTTACAGCAATAAAAAAAGTTGGAAAAAATATACCAGGGTACCTTCTCTTTAATTCCTCTCCCCACGGGGTTTGGAGAGTCATGAAATGAAAGAAGTCCGTTACCTTCACGGAGTCTCGCCCACTGATGGAGTAGAGACAAGCCTCAGACAGCACGTACAGTAACCTCCTCCTGCAGCCAAAGAGGACATGCAGGCTCTTCCTGCTCTGGATTATTTCTCACCAGGAACTAGTCCGGCAGTGACTTTCAAGGTGAAAACCACTGGGGAAAAAAAAAAAAAAAGATTCACCATGCTACACCGTCCCCAGATTCCATGGTAAAGCAAAACTCAACTATTTTCTCCTCCAACTCCTCTGGTGCAGTTTTTGTTGTGCGTGTCAGAGAACGTGAGGAACACTCAGGACTCGGCCAAGCTGGACTCTGAGCACGGACAGTCCATTGAATTTTTCCAGTGGGCCACTGGCCTTGCTTCCAGGCCTCCCCCAGCAATACTGAAAGTGGCCATCATCACCCTCAGGTTTCCCGGTCAACACAGAAGGGGAGGGGCCAGCCTCCCAGAAAATCCATAAACCACCAGCTGCAGTCATGATGAAGACAGCTCACTCAGGGGACAGTCTTAAGCCCCAACAGGAAAGCACTTGAGGAAAAGGGGGAGAGAGCAGGGGCAGGTTGATCACAGCTCTCTGGGGATGTCTTAGCGCCCTGAAGATCGGGCAGGATCTTCCGATAGAAATAGCCTTCCCAACCACACACAAGACAGCGATCTTTCCTTTGCCAGCGGCTGGATACCCAGCTGGGACCATGTGACTCCCTTGGATGGGAGAAGAGCAGAAACGCCAGCTCTCCCAGGGCAGGCTCAGGAAAGCTCCCCCTCCACCCCTGACACTGGCCCCCAGCCAGCCTGCCTGGAACTGGGATCTCAGCAGATCCCAGAGGCAGAACTGGGTTAGACCAAGTCAGACCCGCCCAGGGCTGTTCTAAGTCTACCTGATGCTTCTGCCAGAAGTGGCCATGGTGATTCACAGAGCAATTGGGCTGGTTAGGAGCCCCTGCTCAGGCAGAGAGAAGCCAACGCCACTCCCCAGAGCTCCAGACTGGCTACTCGACATCCCCACTTGGATATCATGGGCATCAACAAGCCTAAAGTGTCCAAAAACAGATTTCAAATCCTCTGCCTCTCAAAGGTGCTCTTCCCACATTCTCTGCCTTGTGTTGTGGTACCTCCATCCTTCCAGGTACTCAGACCCTGAACTCTGGAACCACACCCTGACTTCTCACTTTCTCTCACATCTCCTATCTGGTCTACTAGCAAATCTACTGGCTCTACTTTTGAAATGTATCTGGAATTCAACTACGTCTTACTATCTCTGCTACCATCCACTATGGTGCAGGCTACATTATGTCTTCTATTAAAATGCTTCCTCAGGAGTCTACCATTGCCCCCAACTCTCAACACAGCAGCGAGGGTAAGCCTGTTAAAACAGAGGTCAAAATACATGAACAAGACAGTGCTTTACTCAAAACCCTAAAAGGATTCCCATATCGCTCAGAGTAAGCCCTGCAGCTTCCTACATGATCTGGCTCCCCAGTACTGCTCCAACCTCATAGTAAAAATTACTCTTCACTCCCATTCCAATGATACCAACCTCCTCACTATTTCTCAAACACATTAAGCATGTGTCCACCTCAGGGCCTTTGCACTTGCTGTTTCCTGTGCCTAGAATGCTTTTCCCCCAGGTATCTTTGTAGGGCGCTCGCTCACTTTCTTCAGGTCTTTAAAAGTCACCTTTTCAGCAAGGCCTTCCCAATCCACACCACCTAACATTTTATACCCCTCTCTAATACTTCACGGCCCCATTCCCTTCTTTACTTTTTCTTCTTATCACACATGTGTATACCTATTTATTTATCTTGGTAATGTCCTTCTCTCCCATAGGCTCCATGAGAGTGAGAAATTTTTGGTCTGTACATTTTGGGGTCATCATCTAGAACAGTGCCTGGCAAATAGTAGGTGCCCATTACATGTGATAAATAAGTGAAAATGTGAATTAACAATAGGACATTGGACATTTTGGCCTACTAGGCATTTCTGGACTTCAGAGAATTATTTTTACAGATGTATCGCACACTTTTCACTATCCAGTCAATACCCATTCTCCCCTTTCCCCTATCAGCAGAACCCTGACTTGATGTGGGGCACCAAATGTGCCAAGAAAAATTAACTCGCTCACTTGCACAGAGCTTGGGTGGCCATGAGACCCAGTTCCAGTCACTAGAAGTCTACATGGTGACAGAAAGCTATCTGTTTCCTGATAAAAAGAGACAGACTCAGCTGTGGCTTCTGCCCTTTCTCTTGACTGGAACCCAGACCCAGTGCTTGAAGGTGAAGTAGCCATCTTTTGACCATGTGGCTGGGAGTCCCATGCAATGCAGAGCAGAAAGACTGAATCATCTACTGAGTTGTGAAGCCACTGTGCCCAGCCATGGCTAGTCAACACCTTACTGGTTATGTCCTTGGAGTAGAGGTTCCTTTATATGCTGCAAAAGCAATCCTAACTTGATACATAGGTCGTTTTCCCCCCAAAATGTTGTTTGTTAATATTTGGATGTAAAGCCCAGCAGTGTCGCCCTATCTGATGTGGTCTAGGGTTTCCAAGCCAGTGAGAGAAGAGATGCTGAGAAAGGCACATTGTGCTTTGCATGAGTATTATGGTGCAATCCAATTGCTGGTAAGGCTTGGTGCCACAGGGTCTCCACTTATCCACCCGTTCCCTTCTCCCATATACCCCTGTCCAACTCCCCTTGACCCCAAGGTGCAAACAACCCCATTACCCTGACTTGTTCACCCTTTCGCATGGTACCTCGATACAGAATCAAAAATTCTAGTCATTAGAGAGGTGATCCAGTAACAACGTCCCCTCCAAAAATGCGCTAAAGCCCAAGCTAATCCTTCGAAATGCCTCATTCTGGATAGGCAAGTTTTAGAAATTGGTGGCGTTTTATCTTCTTAAAACATCAACACTCTTTGTTTAAGACCTTCAGACAAAATTTCATGAAAATCTATCACACATTTTTCTATCTTTTAAAACAAAGTACACAAAACATAATGATTTTCATGATGACCCAAGGTCACTGAATACCAAGATAAACGGAAGTCGGACCTCAGAGATCAATGTTAATGTAACTGCTGTCTTTAGAAACCTTCGGGGAAGGCTGTTAAGCTCCCAGTCAGTCAGCTGGTGGGTCAGCCCTGTGAGCCTTTGTTACATGATCTGAACACAGCGATTCCCTCAAGTTGGATAAGGGTAATATTATTTCCTCTTACACCACACGTGCCTGGCATATTCTGTTTCCTTTTGAAACTTCCTCTGCAACTTATTTCCACCTTTGCTGCCGCTTTCCCTGTACAGAGTATACTTACGTGTAGTTTCCCTTGTCAAGCTCATGAAAGGTCTCGGTAAAGTAGGAGTTGATACGCTGAGGGAGGGCGTCAGTGCAAAGATCTCCAGGTATGTAAGGCTTCTGGCAGACGGATGTCATTTCCTCCTGCACCTTTGGGCAGGGTTGATTTTCTACTTCTCATCACTTTGCCAGGTAAGTGACAGGCTAACTGTATTTATATGGCTCAGGTAAGTAACTGTGGCGTGCTCCAGGAAGACAAGGATCCTTGAAACAGCTCAGAGAGCTCTCCATCTACCTTTGATATTTTTTAAAGCAGTAAGAGGGAAACTGTTGAATTTAAAAGCAAGATTGTTGAGTCCTGCCGGATTTTATATCACCAGAAAGCCAACTACATAAGCGCAGACAAATATGTTTTATACTGAAGGACTGACTTTAGAATTTTCCAAAAGGCTAAGTCTAGAAAATACAAATTTCTTGAAGAGACTCTATTTGCAGAAGATATTTGCACAGGCCTGCAAGGTAACAAGGTACAGTATTACTATTTCTTGGCTATCTTACTTCCCTCTTGTTTTTATTTCCTCTGTAATTATCGTATCGCTCATAAGTCAGGCATTCTTAAACTCCGGGTAGCAGTTACTGTCTGCAGACCAAATAAATGACATCATGCACATCCGTAAACTATTATTCTTCAGACATCTATATGTGCCATTGTGGTCAATAAAATTTAGATTTACTTCTTACACTCATTGAATCACAGCTACTTTTTGCAATTAAGCATTTCCTTCAACTGAAACGATCCTGAAAGGGCAGGTGGACCCACACAGCCTGGCAGAGCATGGCAACCACTACCATGAGCCCAGGCCACCTACCCTGATGGACACCTATATGAATGATGTCCAGCTTAAGGTCCAGCTTAGGAGCAAAATTTTCGGGAAACCTTTCTGGAACATTCCATCTCCACAGTGACCCTTACCACCCCTTATATCTGCAGCTTTTTTTTATATTATAGTTATCTTTTCAGATACGTGTGTTTTGGCACACGTTTTCATTTTGCATAAGGATGTTTTCCCCTCTAGGTGGCTTCTAAATTCTTCCTCAGTTTTCCCTTTGAATTCCAATAGTACTTTGCACGTGGGAGAAAATAAATACCTTCTATGTACTCTACTCCTTAATATCTACTTCAATCTGATGTTCAACAGAAAACATATTTTCTGGAATCTTGACGGAACCTAGGTTTGAATTTCATGTGACTGTGTGCTTGCCTTCTACCTCTCTGAGCCTCAGTTTCTCCAAGGAATGAGAGTGGAATTAACTTACTTCATGACTATCAAGAGAAGTGTCTGAAGGAATGTGCGTGAAATGTGTGTGACAGCAGAGTGGCTGTCAGAAGATAAACTCCAAAATGTTTAAGAAAGTTATTGAAGACATGAAAGGAAAACTTCATTCTTTTTTTTCCCCTTCAAATTTTAATTAAAACCAAGAGGTTTCATTTGAGCACTTAGGTGGGTCAGACAGAGCACGGAAAGGATGCACTGGAAGAGACTGTAAAATGGAAGCATCTCTGACTCCATTTGGGGCTCAGGGCCCTGTTCAGTCACTGCAGGAAAGTGTTCAGCTCATTGGCTGCGGCAACCAAGAAGGCAGGTGCTGGAGCCAAGTCATGGTCGCAGGCACCCAGGTGACTGGCTGATGGAGAGACGTGTGATACTAATGGACCTCTATCTGTGATGAGAGGGGCTATGTTCCATGCCCACAAGCCCTACCCTGAAAGAGCAAATCTCATCTTTTAAAGCTCAAGAGAGAATTAATAGGGCTGGGAGGGTCTGAAAATGTCCCATCAGAAGACTTTGGATAACAACTGAATTCAGTCACTACCCCAATATTCTACATCATTGGTTCTCAGGGAGGGGAGATTTTGCCTTCACTCTCACCCTAGGGGACATCTGGCAATTTCTAGGCACACCTTTGGTTGTCACATTTCAAGGACTGCTACTGGCATCTAAGGCCAAAGATGCTGATAAACATCCCATAATGCACAGGGCAGCCTCCCCCAACCCTGACAAAGAATTATCCAGCCCAAGAATAAATAATGCCATTTATAGCAACATGGATGGACCTGGAGATGGTCATTCTAAGTGAAGTTAAGTTAGAGAAAGAAAAATACCATATGATATTGCTTATATGTGAAATCTTAAAAAAAAAAAAAAAAAAAGGACACAAATGAACTTATCTACAAAACAGAAACAGACTCACATACATCTCAAAAATGTTCTCCTAGGGCAGTCTACCCAAGCAATAGAAATAAAAGCAAGAATAAACAAATGGGACCTAATGAAACTTACAAGCTTATGCATAGCAAAGGAAACCACAAACAAAACAAAACGACAACCTACAGAACGGGAGAAAATTTTTGCAAAAGATGAAACAGACAAAGGCTTGATCTCCAGAATATATAAGCAGCTCATACGACTTTATAAGAAAAAAACAAACAGCCCAATCCAAAAATGGGCAGAAGACCTAAACAAGCAATTTTCCAAGGAAGAAATACAAATGATCAATAGGCATATGAAAAAATGCTCAATATCACTAATTATCAGAGAAATGCAAATCAAAACTACAATGAGGTATCACCTCACACCAGCCAGAATGGCCATCATTCAAAAGTCCACAAATGACAAATGCTGGAGAGGCTGTGGAGAAAAGGGAACGCTTCCACACTGCTGGTGGGAATGCAGGTTGGTGCAGCCACTGTGGAAAACGGTATGGAGATTCCTCAAAAGACTAGGAATAGATTTACCATATGACCCAGGAATCCTGCTCCTGGGTGTATATCCAGAAGGAATCCTACTTCAAAAAGACACCTGCACCCCAATGTTCATGGCAGCACTATTTACAATAGCCAAGACATGGAAACAGCCTAAATGTCCATCAACAGATGACTGGATAAAGAAGATGTGGTATACTTATACAATGGAATACTATTCAGCCATAAAAAACATAAAGCCATTTGCAGCAACATGGATGTTATTGGAGAATGTTATTCTAAGTGAAGTAAGCCAGAAAGAGAAAGAAAAATACCATATGAGATCACTCATATGTGGAATCTAAAAAAAAAAAAAAAAAAAAAGAACATAAATACAAAACAGAAACAGACTCATAGACATAGAAACTTGTGGTTGCCAAGGGGAAGGGGGTTGGGAAGGGACAGACTGGGATTTTAAAATGCAGAATAGATAAACAAGATTATACTGTATAGCACAGGGAAATATATACAAGATCTTGTGGTAGCTCACAGTGAAAAAGAACATGACAATGAAAACATATATGTTCATATATAACTGAAAAATTGTGCTCTACACTGGAAATTGACACAACATTGTAAACTGACTATAAGTCAATTAAAAAAAATGTTAAAAAAAAAAAAAAAAAAAACAGAAACAGACTCCACAGACATAGAGAACAAACTTACCGTTACCAGAGGGTAAACGGGGTGGGAAGAGATAAATTGGGAATTGGAAATTTGCATTTCTTGGGGAGTGATGGAAATGTTAGCTGTCTTGATTGTGGTGGTGGTTTCATTGGTGTATACATCTATCAAAATTCATCAAATTGTACATCTGAACTATGTGTAGTTTACTGTACAGGAATCATACCACAATAAAGGTGTTAAAAAAAAAAAAAAAAGAATTATCCAGCCTAATATGTCAGTGGTGCTGAGGTTGAGAAATCCTGCTCCATAGGAGTAACTGGGTTCATTCTATTTTTTACGATATATACTCAAAAGATCAAGAAAAATAAAAACAACTCTCTCTATAAACAAACTCACTCACATGATCAAAGAAGACAAAGAGAGACAGAAGCTGTGCTGAGAATAAGACTGAGATAATTACTTCTAGCGCAAGAAAAACAATGATTACTATGCTTATTGATTTTGCCCTTAATTATTTGTTTTGCTAATTATCCTCACAGAGCCCAGCAAACTAATTAAGCTCACATTGCTAAAACTGAGAATATTAAAAATAAATGGCTTAAAGTGGTATTCCTTCTGAATATACTTTTTTCTGATGACCATATCTGAGGCAGTTGCCATCATGCACAGCCGTGAGAAATAGGGGACGTCCCCTCCCTCCCTCACCACACTGCCACTGGTGCCAGGACACTCCTAACTTCCTCCTCATTCCTCACTCAGCTACCCCTGAAAAAATGTTTACCAAACACCCATTTGGAGCCAAGCTCTACTCTGCAGCTGGGACACAGCGCTGATCAAGATGCCAAAATCTCTCCTCTCCTGGAGCTGATGTTCAGGGGGAAGGGAACACAGACAGCCAACAAATAAACAATAAGTAGTAGAAACTTCCAGTTAATAAGATAAAGAAATACTAGGGATGTAGTGCTCAACCTGATAAATATAATTAACACTGCCGTATGTTATATATGAAAGCTGTTAAGAGAGTAAATCCTGAGTTCTCATTACAAGGTTAAAAAGTTTTTTTCTATTTCTTTAAATTTGAATCTCTAAGCGATGATGGATGTTCACTAATATTGTGATAATCATTACATGAAGTATGCAAGTCAAATCGTTACGCTGCACACCGTAAACTTACACAGTGCTGTATGTCAATTATACCTCAATAAACCTGGGGGAAAAAATGAAAGATATAATTTGATAGAAATAAATAAAAATCTAAAAAAGCAAACAATAAATACATAAGGTAATTTCAGGGAGTGGCCGGTGCTATGAAGTAAAGTAAAACAAAAAATGTTTAAAAAAAAAAAAAAAAAGTAAAGGGAGAAGGAATGGATGGGCAGGTGGGAGTGAGGAGTCAGCAGAGTCTCTCCAAGGAGCTGACATTCGAGCAGAAACCAAAAAATGATGCAAGGGAATTTCAGGTCGAGGGAAGAGCCCCTGCAAAGGCCCTGAGACAGAATGAGCTTGGCTGGTTTAGGGACTAGCAAGGAAGCTGGAAAGGAGTGAGGGAAGAGGAGAAGGGCAGGCTATGGAGATGGTCAGGAGTGTGGACTAGATTCCAGGTGGAACCGAAGGCCTTGGAGTGATGCATCTGACTCCTATCTTAGAAGGGTTACTCTCCTGCTGGATGAACAGACCACAGGGACGAAGCTGGGAGGCAGGGATACCAGTCAGGAGGCTGCTGCTCTAGCCCAGGTGAGGGATGATGCCTTGGACCAGGGCTTTGGTAACAGAGGTGGTGAGAAGTGATCAGATTCATTCATCTCCAACATGTTAAGAGCAAAAACAGGCTTCAGAAGCAACTCATTCTAATTGTGTTATTTTAGAGATGATGGAATTGAGGCCCTCCTCCCCCCAAAAAGGAAATGAGGCCCAAAGAAATGAAGTGAGTTACACATAGTCATATACCTAATTTATTAACAGACCCAAGTTTCTTGATTGCCATCACTACACCTCTGCCCTTACCTGGCCATCCCCAGGCCTGGGTGAGGACTGCAGAAGCAGGTAAGAATATGAACCCTCTAGATGGTAGTCCCAGCCAAGTCTAAAATAAATGACCACCTTTGCTGAGGGCAAGGTCACCAATGATCTCGTAGCCAAATCCAATGGGCCCTTCCTTGGGGTCGCTCCCGCATCTGACCTTTGACAACTTTTTTTTTTTTTCCCAGGAGACTCCCTCTTCCCTTGGCTCCCCTGATCCAGCTCTCTCCTGCCTCTCGCTCTCTTCATTCCCAACCTGTCCCTTATATCTTCTCTCTACCTGTAATCATCCTGCCCTGTGAGTGTTACTTTTTCCCAAGACGCCATCTGGAGCATTACTTCTTCCGTTCTCATCTACAGAGGAAATGGATGGTTTCCCTTCCTTACATCTCTTCCCCTTGCTCTGTAGTTGCCCCAAAATTTCCTCTAAAGAGTCATCCTTTTTATCCTCCAAGCCCATGTGTCTTCACGGATGTGATGCACCATTGATGTCTCGTCATTGGCATATGCCAACACCCTCTGACCCGATCACTTTACGAGACGTAACGGGACTGTTGCTGGGATAGCGGGGAGAAAGACAGCTCCCCTCTCCATTGGATTTGAACCTGCAGATTCCCCTAGCCATCAAGAGGGGAGTGCACGAGATAAGGGGAAGTAAGAAAATGAATCCTGATGAATCATTTGAACTCTGAACCTGTATGAAGCCAAATACACTCTTGAGCTTTTTAATGACATGAGCCAGTAACTTTCCTTTTTTTACGCCAATCTGAATTATATTACCTACCACTCTGCAAAGGAAAGAGCCCTATCTGATACGTCGTCTCTCTCTGTATGCTCCCGCCCTATAGTCACCTGAACAATGATGACTCCCAAACCTCCATCTAGAGCCAAGACCACTCCTGGGGGCTCCAGATTCATATCCACCCACCTAGTAGACATTTTCTTCCATATGTCACACCCAGGCACCTCAGCTATAACATGTGCAAGACAGAATTCACCATCTCTACTTCTATCATCGCAATATGCTATCTTCATGCTTTTTTCTATTCTAGGAAAAAACACCACCACCCACCCAAATCACTCAAGACAGAAACCCAGGACATCCTAGACCACTCTTGCCAGATAATCCTGATGGGGCTAAGGCCCTGAATGTCACTTTCTGACTGTGTGACCTTGGGTAGATTAATGAGCACATTTGAGCTTTGGATTTCCATATTGAATTGCCTGGATCTAATGAGATTATGTATGTAAAGAAATATATGTTGGTTGGTTTGATTCCTATCACAGGCATCTAGTGCACCACTAAATTTTTAATTGAAGTGTAGTCAATTTACAATGTTGTGTCAATTTCTGATGTACAGCCTAGTGATTCAGTTATATACATACACATGTGTCAGTGTGTGTGCACGTATGTGTGTGTATGTATTCCTTGCACCACTAAATTCTAATTCAAAACTTCATCCTCACTGCCATTACCCCAGCTCAGAGCCTCTCCATCTTTCCCCTGGATGATCACCAGACATTTCTATCACACCTTCTTGCCTTTGATCTCACCCTCACTCCAATCTGTCCTCCCCACTGCTGTCCCCCACACAAACCTGATCATGCTATGTCAGTTTTTGGCACCTTGGGAATCTATTCCCTTGTAGGATCCTCCACTTCAGCTATCCTGAATAAACCATGGTTCTCCAAGTATGTATTGCTGTTCTCCAATTCCATGATTTTGCATGTGACAATGCTTCCATTGTCCAGAATGCCCTTTCTCTCTCTTATCCAGGTAGAAGAGCACATCCTTACGACTTGGGGAAAAAAGTCGCTATAAAAGTGAAAGAGAAGACACATATTACGTTGGCTAAAGAGGCTCACAGGCAAATTCAAATCTTGTCCCTCTGGTGTTAGGGAGGAGGGAAACTGAAGAAAAAAGATACAGCAACTTAAAATATTTTAGATCGGGCGGAGGATATAGCTCAAGTGGTAGACCGCCTGCTTAGCATGCATGAGGCCCTGGGTTCAATCCCCAGTACCTCCTTTAAAAAATAAATAAACAAGCAAACCTAATTATATACTCCCCCCCAAATTCTTTTTTTAATTAAAATATTTTAGATGAATAAAAGCAAAGAAAGAATGGAGAGGAAAGAAAAGTTTTAGGAAAACTTAATCTTGAGATAGGAGAGGACTTCCTAAATAAGACAGAAAACTTGAAGCCATAGAGAAAACTACATAAACATTAAACACTCCTGCACAGTCAAAGGTTCAATAAGCAAAGCTGGGGAAGACATAAAAGGCAAGATATTTGATTTATTAACAAGAAAAGGTTTAAATTCCAGAATGTAGGAAGATTCTCACAAACTGATGAAATCACAAACAATTCAATGGAAAAATCGTTAAAGGATTTGATTTGAGGGAGTGTAAACTGATTAAGCTTTTTTATTGTTTTTTTAAGGGTAGACTTGGAAGACCACCAGCATTTAAAATGCACAGAACTTTTACATGGAATGGTCTCCAAGATATAGGTCAAATTTTTAAAATTTGAGAATGGGGTATTTAGTATGATACCATATTTATTTTTTACAGAGAGAAAACAGAAGACACATTTTATTTGCCTATAGATGCACAGACCATCTCCAGAAGAATACACAAAAACTGGAAAAATTAGTTGTACCCAAAAAGGGAAATAGAGCGCTAGGGCAGGAGGGAGGTGTGACCTTTTACAGCCTTTGAATGTTTTGCTTTATGAATACTGCCTATCTCCAAATATAGTACCCCAGATACTACCTGTTCCCAAACAAGTAAACTTAAGTAAATAAATAAATTCAATCTCTTTTTCTGCACAATCTCCAGATCCCAAAAAACAAAAGGAATTCTGCTTAAATGTTTAATATACATTGTCTTTGACCCCCACCAACTCCACTTATAACTTTCCTCCAGAAATATTCTACTAGTACACAGAGACTTACATACACAGATGTTCACTATAGCATTGTTTATAATAGACAAAACTGAAAACAATCTAGAACTCCAGCAGCAAGAGAATGTTTAAATGAGTTATGGCTAATCTATACTATGAAATACTATGTAGTCATTAAAAAGAATGAAGTGTATCTATGTTATTGATATTGGAAGACATCTGAGTCTCACTGTTAAAAAAAATCAGTCACCGAGCATATAATTACATATGGTCCTCATTTATGTATTTTTAAATATATCCAATATATTAAGGTT
The DNA here is from genome assembly GCF_009834535.1 of Camelus ferus. Taxonomy (NCBI): domain Eukaryota; kingdom Metazoa; phylum Chordata; class Mammalia; order Artiodactyla; family Camelidae; genus Camelus; species Camelus ferus. Next base: position 13,119,458 of record NC_045716.1, on the reverse strand, counting down.
GGTCCTAAAATTGGAAATGCAAACAATACTGTGTTTTATAATATAATGTCAATAAGCTCTGTATTATATATTCATATTCCCCTATATTTCCAGACTCGGTGAGCATATATTTCTGCATTGAAAAAGGCTTGGAAAACAATATATGTACCATGGTTACCTCTCAGAGAGGGAGTGGAGGTGAGGTAGGAGGAACTTTATTTTCCTATACATTTCTATATTTAAAAAGTATTTTATAATATGTCACATTTTTGAAGAATTATTACATTCCAGGCATAGTTTCCATTTTTTACCCAAGGTCACAGGTTTGTAAGTGGCAGGGCTGGGTGCAGGCTCTCTGACATTAACCAGTGCTCTTAACACAGTGTGATGTCACTCCTCTTACTTGAGTATAAATCAAATACAAGCCCCAATCAAATGTACCTCCATGCTTTACCACAGGCCACACTGAAAACCCTTTCCTTTATGCTCCCAGTGTTTCCTGAACATATCTACCATGAATGCCATCCTCTGCCCTGCTGGGCACATAAACTGGCCAAAGAAACAGATAAAAGCTAGTGGTAAGCACTCTTGGTGCAGAACTAGAATCAGAGATGAGTTTAGTACTGCCTGAATGAAGTATTAAGTCATTAGGTCAATCCTTCCTCCAAAGTCCAGGTAGCACTGATAGCTATCCACAACTCTGCTGATGTTTTTTGTTCTCACGGAAAAACCGCGAGAAGACACTCCTTCTCCGCTCCAGTCATGCTTTATTACATCTCAAAATGACAACAAATACTTCCTAAGCTTGCAAGCTGGCAGTCTGCAGGCCACAACCAGCCTGCACACATAATTTGGTTGCCCTGCACATTTTGAAAAATGTTTTAAATTAGTTGCCAACTTTAAAAACATGGAGCTTTCTTCCATAAAAATTTGCAACTTTCCCCAAAATTCAGATCAGGCAATGTACTGGAACTTTGTCACACCTGCTGCTGTTTCTTCAAGGGAAGGCATGCTCTACACACAGCACCCCCCAATCAGCCCTCTGGCCAGTCCCCCTCCACGCAGGCTTCCTGACTGACCCTAGCAGCAGAGTTTACATCACAGAACTGTACCTCCTTTGGTCGACATTTAGGTCAGTCCCAGCTCAGCCCATTCTGCCTTCCGTGGAACTCAGACAAAGAACTCCGCCCTTCTGATCACACGGCGGCCTCCTTTCTCAGACTCCCACTGCACAGGGCTGCAATACAAAGAGAATGATTTGACTACCTGAGGCTTGAATTTAGTTTCTAAATGTCAGGCCGGCCTCCTGGTGAGAAGTCCCTCTTCTTCCTGTCATGGCAGTGGAGCTGTAGGGCAGAGAAAAGTCCTGACGGAGTTCAAGGGCCCATCTATGTGATGGAGCCCCCGTGAAAAGCACTGCGGAGTCAGAACACCTGAGTTCAATCTTGACTCCTTACTTGCTGAGCGGAGTACTTCACCTCTCTTGAGTCTCATGTTCCTCACCTGTAAAACGGGTTAATAAGACTTCACAGGGCTGTGATGTGAATGAAATTGAAAAGTGTGTATCAAAGCGCTTGGAAGCATCTTGTAAGTGTAACATGAGGGTAGACTAGGACAGGACAGGAGGGGCGCTGTGGAAGAAGTGACCAAAATGGGTGGCTGAATCCCTCAAAGAGAGCTGGATGAAGAGCCCCTGTCTGTGGGACCTGAGGCCCCTCCTCCCTCCTCTCTCTGCTCTGCGGGCCTGGAAAACGCCTTTCCTCACCTGTCTCAGTGGCCGCAGTAAGAGGGGTTATAAGGGAAAGCCACCTGGTATTTCTCGACGCAGTAGCTCTCTCAAGCTCATTTCCAGGTCCAGGTCACAGGAGAAGAGGCTGAGCTGAATCCTCCCTGGCTGGATGAGGAGGGGGCACAGTGATGCCCATTCCTCCCCCCACCCCCCGACACCGAGATAGGCCCTCCTGGTGTTATCATTATCCCCATCCGACACATCAACGAACTAAAATCCTTCCCTCCAAAACCACACCACCCTCCCAGGGAGAAGAATCAAATGACTTGCTCTTGAAAGCACTTGGCAAAACGCATGAAAAGTACAATAACGAACAAAAATAGCCCCAAAGATGTGAGATAAAGTGATGCCAAAGCTCCGCTGTGTGGTTATTGGGGAGCAGACCCCTCCAAAGCACCCCCAGGACATCCCAGTTAAAAAACAGACATTCTCATCCCGCATGCCTTTGTCAAAAGGTTGCAAGGGGTTTAAGCTCTGGGCCAGAAGGCGGGCCAAGTTCCCCCAAAGCTAACCAAATCTCCCGCTTGCAGATCTGAGGGGCAGAGATGCCCACCCCGCCGCGCCAAGGTGGGCCCGGCGGCTTGTGTGCGCATCTTCCGCCCAGGCTCCAGACAGCGCCCGGAGCCCCGACTGGGAGGATGCAGCTTACCTGGTCCTCATGGATTTCCGCTGAGGGTCGAGGCCGCTTGGCCCCACACATTTGTCCCCGTAAAGCCCTTTGGCCCCAGGGGGCACGACCCCTCTCAGCCGGATCCCAGGCACGCACCGATGTCCTCCCTGCCCGGGGGTCTCGGAAGGGGGATTCGGGCGGCGCCGGAGAAGCGAGGCAGGCTAGTGGGAAGGGTCTCTCTGAAGCCCCCAGCCGCAGGGCAGGGGCGCGCCCCCAAGATCTTCCCACAAAGAACGCCGGCTCCCCGAAGCAAGGCGGAGTGCGGCCGGGAGGACAGCCCCCTACCTCCAACGGGGGCGCCGAGAGAAGAAAAGCCCCGTGGGGGCGGGGAGGGGTGGGGGAAGGGGTCGCGGAGACCCTGCCCCGCCCGCGCCCTCCAGCCCCGCACAATGAACTCGGCCCCGCTCCATCCCGGCCGGCCCCCTTCCCCGCCGGTGCTCACCCGGGAGCCGCCGCCGCCGCCGCCGCCGCCGCAGCTCAGGGCCCGGCCGGGCCGTCTCCCCGCCTCGGCGGCCGCCGCCGCCGCTTCCTTCCTCCCGGCCGCGCTCGGGAATCGGAGGTTTCGGGTTTCAGCCCGCCGAGCCCCGCTTCGCTCCTCCCGCCGCCCCGCCACCAGCACGCGGACCCGGGCCGGGCGCAGGCCAAGTAACTTTGCGGCGCTCGCGCCCCTCCTCCGCCCGCGCCGCCCGCCCCTGCTCCGCGGCCCCTCGGTCTGCAGGCGCCCCCTCCGGTCCCCCCGGGCCCCGCAAGGCCCCGCCCGGGCCCCGCGCGCCGCCGCCCCTCCCCGTCTGGGCGCCGCCGCTTCCCATCCCTCACGCCCCTTCCTTCGCGTCTGCCCTCCCTCCCGGCCACTTTTCCATTTCTTCCCACGATCGGCCTCAGCTGCTGCTCTTTGTCTCGCCCCTAGCCTCTCGGCTCGCACCACTTTTCTCCTGGAAACCTTTGTGGTCCCTCCTCGGGCCTTCTCAGATCCCATCCTCCGTCCCAGTTCCAGCCGTTGGGACATCCCCTTTTTCCATCTCTCTCTCTCCATCACACTTACACTTTCGGATTCTTCCCGTAGACTCCGCACAGTCCTATTCTCCTGCTCCTCCAATCTCGCCCTTGGACTCCTCCAGGTATCGCCTTTTCTGCTCATCTTTCATTCATCCAGCCAACGTGTGCGAGCGTCTGCCTGGTGCCTGGCACTGTCCTGCGCCCTGGGAATATCACAGTGAATCAACCTCGAAGCCAGCCTTTGAGGAACCCACAGCACTTGGGAGTGGGAGGGTGGATGTAAACAGATCTTTACAATGCTACTCCACTCTCCCGCTGAACCAACTGGCTGGGGAGTAAGAATTACAATACACAGACCGGGACGCTGCCGATTCAAAGGACAGAACAAGTTCATTCTCATAATGTCTGTCTCCTTCCTCCCTCCCCACGTTCTTTACCGACTCTAGCCTCCTCCGTTTTCTTTGCAGCAGTCTTAATAAGAGGATGAAAAGTTGAAGCAAAAAGTCAAACTGGGAGGGAGAGAGGAAGAGGTGAGAAACAGGGAGCAAAAAAGTCGGGTGAAAAGGTATAAAGCCAAGGTCACCAAACTCCAGCAAAAACTGATGCTTTACCCAGAGTAGGATTCAAATTCCTCTGAAATCCGTGTGCATGATAAATGCATTACTTATTCCCTTGTCTGCAGATTGGCACTGTGGGAGCTGCTTCTTTATTATTATTAGGCCACCGAGGTACTATTTAGAACGATAATTTACTATCCAGCACCTGCCAAACACCCTGCTTGTCTTCAGGGACAAATAGGAGTAATAGGGACACAAAGAGTAAATGGATGCCTTAATATTCCTAAGGGACAGATGCTTTATTTGGTTCAACACTAGAAGCAGAAACTCCTTTCAGAGTCTAGGTCACCAGCCAGCCAGATGCTTGAAGGAGCTTAAAACAGTGAGCTCTCAAAAATATTTTAGACTTTTACTTTGAAATCCCTGTTTATTTTATTTTATTTTTTAAATTTGCATTGACTCAGACACTGGCTAAGCTTTGTGACCCTGGGGAAGTTATTTAACCTTTCTGCAGCTCAGCTTATTCATATATAAAGTAGGCATCTGCATACCTGCCTGTCTGTAGAGTTAAAAAAACAAAATGAGATAATGTCAGTAAATCACCTAACACCACAGAACCTGAGAGCTAAACTCTTGGGAATGCTGATATTCAAGAAAGGCCTGGTCATATATGCCATAGACTGGCATGAAGAGAATGAGAATCAAAACAATTATGGTTCTTTCAGCTTCTTATCCACTCATGATGCAAAAGATGTCCTTCTCAGACTTATTCTATTTCATTTTGAACTCTTCAACTGAAAACATCTTTTTTTCTCCTGCTGCTCATTATCACATATATTATTTATCTCAAAGGTTTTTCTTCCCAGAGCTCATAAGCTCACAACTTACTGTGCATTCAAAGCTAGAAATTGCTGCCAACAAATGTATTCTTTCAATTGCTCTCTTAAGATTTTTTTCTTCTCCTAGAGCTAATAATGAGCTGTGAGCAGCATTTAGTCAAACACAGAGAAAACATAGAAAAAAAATATTATTAAAGTAATTATTTCACTGTCTGTCACCACATGGGTGACAGTCCTGTGAAAAACATGATATTGATTTTGTGCAAGGATTGATTTTTTTAGTTTTCAAAAAATGAGAGAAAGATAAATAATAATTTTCCTCTCCCAAACCAGTTTCATAAGTCATCCCCTTTGGCGTCCCCACCGAAGATTAAGATAATGAGAGACCTTATCCTAGCAAATCTGAAATGCTGATTGAAGAATCTACATACAATGAGACCGAAAGATATAAAATATCTTAAATTCAGCAGTCCATGTAAAACTAGTGAAAGCAAAAATGAGAAGTATGCTGTCTGTTCCGCATGGACTATTACTCCCCTACTCTCCACACACTGAATCCTTCTGAACCTTCACATCTCAGCTTAAATGGCTCCTCCTCCAAGAAGTCCTTCCTGACCAGTCTAGAAGGGGTTCTCCAACATCAGCTGTGTCTCAAGCTCCAATATAAAATGTATCCCAATTTATTACATATATTTTTCTATTTATTTATTTATAGTATGCCTCCATTCACAGACACAGATTTCATGAGAGCAGACACTCTGTTTTATTCACCTCTATAGGACAGAGCCTAACCTGATAAAACTTTTAAAATAAATTAATGAAAAAAAAAATAAAATATGTCTTCAGGGGCCTCTGGTTCTCAGATTTTGGGATATTTAAGTATCCCTTGAAGGCTTCTTAGATACATGAAAATCACAAGTGATTGAAGAGAAGTTTGATATGTTGGATTTCATCAAAATTAAGAACTTTTTAGCTTCCTGGGACACCATCAAGAAAACGAAAAGACAAGTCACAGAATGACATAACTTATTTGCAAATCATATATCTGATAAAGGACACATGAAGAACTTCCCCAACTCAAAAATAAAAAGGTAAACAACCCATTTTTTAAATGGGCAAAAGCTCTGAGCATACATGTCTCCAAAGAAGATCTATCAATGGCCAATAAACACATGAAAACCTGCTGGACACCATTAGTCACTAGGGCAATGCATGTCAAAACAACCAGCTTCCACTGCACGCCCACTAAGATGGTTATAATGAGAAAGACAGTAACAAGTGTTGGGGAAGATGTGGAGAAATCAGAACCTTTGTGCACTGCTGGTGGCAAAGTCAAATGATGCAACCACTATAGAAAACAGTTTGGCAAAATGTTGAACTTCAAGTTACCATATGACCCAGTAATTTCACTTCTAGGTATCTAACCAAGAGAAATAAAAACGTGCACCCACACAAAAACCTGCATATGAATGTTCATAGCAGCATTATTCATAATAGCCAAGAAGTGGAAGCAACGCAAATGTCCATCAATGGATGGATAGACAAAATGTGGTCTATCCACCCAGGGGACTATGATTCAGCCATTAAAAGGGATGAAGTGCTGACAGGCTACAATGTGGATGAACCTTGAAAGCATTATCTGCGCTGAATGAAAGAAACCAGACACAAAAGGCCACATATTGTATGACTCCATTTATATGAAGTATCTGGAACAGTCAATCTAAAGGGACAGGTTAGTGACTGCCGAGGGCTGGGGCTGGAGTGGTATGGGAGGGACTGCTAATGGGGTACAAGATATCTTTTGGAGATGATGGAAATGTTCTAAAATTAGATTATGGCAACAGTTGCATAACTGGAGATATATTAGAAAACAGTGAATTCTACATTTTAAGTGGATGACCTTTAGGGTATGTAAACTATGTCTCAATAAAGCTCTTTTCAAATAAAAAGAATCTCTTGGGAAGTTTGTTGAGCTGCTGAGTTTCCAGCCACATTCCCAGAGACACTGACTCTTTAGCAGTTGTGGGTAGCTGCTGTCTGCTGTTCAGCACCCATTCCCTCTCCAGCAGGCAGTGTATGCGCAAATTTCCTTAGGGGAAACGTGCTTCCCCTTGGGAATCAGCGATGGGAATTTGCATAGGGTTGACTTCTCCCCCAGCTCCAGGGGTGGACTCTGACTGTCAGCATTTCCCAACCTTCTCAACCACATGGTTAGTAGGGGTGGAGCTTGAGTAGGGTAGTCAGAGAAAGTGTCATTGAGAAGTTGTCTTTTGAGAAAAGACTTGAAGGCAGTGAGGGAGTCAGCCAAGTAGACATCTGAGGAGAAGTGATTCAGGCCTGGAGAAGAGCCTGTGCAAAGGCCCTGAGGAGGCAACATATTTAGGTTATCAAAGGGACAGTGAGACTAGTGTGTATTGAGAAGCATGAGTAAGAGGTAGAGAAATAGAATGTGAGTTCAGAGAGGAAATAAGAGGCCAGATGGTGCAGGGTCTTACGGATCCTTTGGCTATTCTCTGGTTGAGGAAATTATGGGTGGAAGAGTGACGTGGTCAGTCTCTACTATTATTACTATTAAGAATATCATCTTAAAGTTTCAAAATTCTGTACAGAGGTAGATTATGTTATCACAAGTTTCATTTCAGAATACTAAAAGATTGTTATCAAATATATGTTATTTTTTTAAAAGGGTGTGTTAGACTTGAGAAATGTTCCTCCAACAAATATGGCAGGTCAGGTCTGGGGTAGGACTCCAGAATTCTGCATCATGTCAAATGCCCCCAGCTGGTCCTTATACACATGGCTGGGACTCATATATTCGAGGACAAGCCTTCAAACCTACAGCTCAGTTCTTTCTTCTTTTGTGATATCTTGTATGTAAACAGATTTCTCTTCTGCCTTCACATTGGGCATGCTTCCAGAAAATGTTGGGAGAGTCTTCCAAGGAAGACATGGACACAAAATGACTGATAAAATAGCTCTAGCAAGCTAAAAACCGTGGATAAGGAGGAGGGAGCAAATGTTCCCACAAACTGATTTCATGGAGGGTGGGTTGTGCTCTGGGTTGTGTCCACCCGCGAGTGAAACCGTCCACAATTCTGTGGGCTGCAGACCTCACTTGCAACCACCTCATCTTGCAACATCTGCTCTGTGTTTGTGTGTGTGTATAGGATGGCAAAAGAGAAGGAAGGGGAATCTGTCCAAAATTACAGGAGATACGGGCATTTGAAAATTTCAATAGAAAACTTTTTGCTTTTAGGATTATCTGTGTAAAATGGTTGGTTAAAACCAGGCAACGTTTTCAAAGATGGCCTCCATAGATGTGCAGATATTCAGACCTAACAAATATGTATTGGACTCCTGCTATGTTCCAGTTTCCATACTGGGCATTTTATTTGCAGTATTTCATAGTTCCCATGATGACTTATAAGCTTCTAGTTGACAGAGACCTCTAGTCATCAAATTCAAAAGTGAGAACTTCATTTCTGTAATCAGTTCTTTCTTCCACCCCCACCAAAACATTTTATGTAACTTCCCTCTGCCTCAGTATCCATATCTGTAAACTGGGAGCATGGTTGTACTTACCTCACTAGATCCTTGTGAAGATTAAGTGACACAATGAATGAAAATCTCACACTTAGTAAGTGTGCCATACATGCAGGTGTACCGTACCCCCGCCACACACACACACACTGCTGTGGACTGAATGTGTTCCCCTCAAAATTCATATGCTGGAGCCTAATCCCCGATGATGGTATTTGGAGGTGGGACTTTTGAGAGATGATTAGGTCATGGGGATGGAGCCCTCATGAATCGGATTAGTGCCCTTAGAAGAAGAAACACAAGAGATCTTGCTTCTTTCTCTCTGCTCTATACCTTGTGAAGATATAAAAAGGTAGCCATCTGCAAACCAGAAAGCAGATCCTCACCAGACACAAGATCTTCTGGCACCTTGACCTTGGACTTCCCAGTTGCTCAATGAGGACTATGTAAGCTGTGTTTCACTCTGCTGCCTCTGCAGCCTTGCCATACTTCAGTCAGACCTGTACCTGCAGGGGCTGTCTCTGGGTGCAGTAGAACAGGGAAGCACGAGTGCGGTCATCCAAAGACCTTTCAGTCTCAAATTAGTTTAGTAAATGGTAAAGAATGGTCTCTGGTTAATATATATATTATATAGTTTCAAAATAGATGGGCCTTCTCTAGTACTACCTTTATTAAATGATAATATAAAATTACTTATTTTCTTAAATTATCCGTTCATCAGTAGTATTATTTGCAAATGACTTTAAAAATAATTTCTTTATGTATAGATAAAAGTAAACCGGGACAATCTCTTTCCCAAATATCTCAAATCTCAAGTTAAAAATTGGCAACATTTTGCTAAAACTTTAGGTAACAACCATCTCCACAAACCAATGACGCCATTATTGAAAACTATCTTAGCTGTCCATGCAGTGGAATACATGAAACAATTAAAAATAATGAAATAGATTTATCTGTGCTGACATAGAAGGTTGCCCACAATATACTAAATGAAAAAGTTCCAGAAAAGTATATGAGTAGTATGATCCCATTTTTGTAAACATATATACATCTGTGTACATGTTTGCACAAGCACTAAAATAAGTCCAGGAGAGTATATACCTGTTGATCTTAAAAATGAAACAGTGGATTATTTTACCAGCAAAAATAGGTTTATTCAGGAATAGCAGAGAATTACAATTTGGGACAAGCAAGCCACAGCAAATGAACAGGAGAGTCTAACAGACAATGGGGAAGAATGCTTATTTAATAGAAGAAAAGGAAGTTGGGAGGGGTGGTTTTGAATGAAAGTCCATTGGAGGGTGAAGGTATAGCTCAAGTGGTAGAGCTAATGCTTAGCATGCATGAGGTCCTGGGTTCAATCCCTAGTACCTCCACTGAAAAACCAAATAAATAAATAAACCTAATTACCTCCCTCTGCAAAAAAAAAAAAAAAGAAAAAAAAAGAAAGAAAAAAGAAGTCCATTGGAGAAAAGTGAGAGTTCAAGGTGATGTCCGTTTCTCATTGGCTGAATTACGGGGGTAGTTGATTTCTTAGGAGGTGCAATGTTCATCTTTTCCTGTTGGGACCTGTGCATAATTCTTCCCTGTTGATGATTCTTCTGTCTGTAATTGACAATTCTTCCTGTTACTGAGGTGGAGTGGTTCTGCCCGAGAGCTCCCTCTTCTGGCCGCCTGACTTCATTTTAGAGCCGTTTCCCTTTATTGGTTTTCACCCACCAAACCGGAAACTGATTACATCCGGATGTGTGACAGCGGAAGCAGGCACTTTCGCTTTTTACTTTTGACACTTTCTGTATTGAATTCTTTACAGAAATTATATATCGTTTCATTATTTTAAATGTATAATTTCAAAACAAAAATGCAGTTAAACGTTTGATAAATATATCCAGATACACACACTAAGGTGTATTGTCATCTACAGCAAGTATTTGCTGAGCACATTTCATATACTCTTGAGATACATCTGTGAGCAAAACGGACAAGGTGTCCTGCCCTCAAGGAGTTTGCATTCTAACAAAAATTAGCGCAGGATGAGGAGGAATTGGATGCAGGGGATAAGGGTAGTTTTCAACATTAAATAGGGTGATCAGAGTAAGGCTTATAAAGAATCTGATACTTGAGCAAAGACCTGAAAGAGGTGATGGAGTTGATCATTCGGATGTCTGAGGAAGTGCATTCTAGACAGGTGGATCAGCTAGGGCAAAGAATCTTGCATCTTCTAAGGAACGAGGGTTATTGCAGATATAATTAGTTAAGATGATGATGAGGTCCTGCTGGAGCAGAGTGGGTCTCAATTCAATATGACTGTCATCCTTTGAATGTCTTCCTTAGACTGCCTTGCATCTTCAAGGAATAGCAAGTAAGCTGGGGTGTCTGGAGCAGGGGGAGCAAGCCAGGGGAGCAGTAGTAGATGGGGTCAGACAGGTAAGAGAGAAGAGGGCATTCATATGGGGCCTCATTGGCCATGGTGAGGACTTTGGCTTTTACTGGGAGTAGAGTTGGGACATATTTGAGCAGAGGATGACGGCGTCTTGGACCACGATGCTATCAGGGAAGGAGACGAGAAAGAGTCAGATTCTGTCTTTGTTTCATAAGCAGAGGTAATAGGAGTTCCTTACATGATGACCATGGGGTATAAGAAAAAAAAAAAGAAGCATGAGGGTTGACCCCAGGGCTACTGCCCTGAGCAGCAGGAAGGATGGAGTTGCCCTCTGCTGAGACAGGGAAGCCTGGAGGTGGAGGTGAGTGATGGAGGTTGGAAATTCAGTGCGGACACATGAAGTTTGAGATGTCTATTGGTTATCCAAGTGGGGACGTGAAGTAAACAGTTGAAAAGAAGTGTGAGCTCCAGACATGAATCTCAGAATCTTCAGCATGGAGATGGTTTTTCGAGCTATGAGTCTGGGTGTGTTCATCTCCTAGGGCTGCTATAATAAAATGCCATAAACTGGGTGGCTTAAAACAAAAGCAGTTGAGTTTAAAACAATCATAGTTTTAAAGGTTAGGCATCCCGGAACAAAACGTCAGTAGGGACATGCTCTCTTTGACACCCCTACAGGAGGATCCTTCCTGGCCTCTTCCTAGCTTCTGGGGGTCTGCTCGCTCCTTGGTGCTCCTTGGCTTCAAGCTGAAGCACTTCAATCCGTACTCCATCCTCACATGGTACTCTCCTGCTGTGTGCCTCCATCTCTGTGTCTCTTCTCCTCTTCAAAAGACAACTGTCAAAGGAAAAAAAAAAAGACAACTGTCATATTGAATTAAGGACCCACCCTACTCCAGCAGGACCTCATCTTCATCTTAACTAATTACATCTCCAATAACCCTGGTACCAAATAAGGTCACGTTCTGAGGTACTGGGTTTAAGGCTTCAACATTACCCTTTGTTGGGACAAAGTTCAACCCATAACACTGAGGACCATATCACCAAGAGAGTGAGTGAAGACAGAGAAGGGGACCCAGGACTGAGCCCTGGCGCACTGCAACCTTGAGGGATTGAGAAAACGAAGGCCGGTTAAAGGAGGCTGAGGCATGAGGTGTCCTGGACGCCAAGGGGAGAAAGCACGTCTCGGAGGAGGGAGAAGTCAGCCGCTCACGGGTTGAGGACAAAAAGGCTTGAGAATCTTTGCACCTCGTAGAGGTTTCTCTTGACCTTGATGGGTGCATTTCGGAGGAGTGTGTGGGCCAAAGCTGATCGCTGCTGTAGGAGAGAGAGGGGAGAATTGGTGGAGAAATGCCCTTGAGTGGAGGAGGAACCCGGTGCCTAAGGGGGGGTTGGCGCAGGCAGTGGCGGGGGCAGGTTATACGTGAGGTAAGAAGTTTAGGGTCCATGAAGTGCTGAGAGGTCTATGATTCTGATAAGGTGGGCTGCAACAAGCCAGCCCGCACTCTTGTGAGATTAGGCATTACCTGGGCTATTAGTTTGTTAGGGCAGACATGCCCAGTAAAGAATGTGCTTTATCTGTTGAGGGACCACAGGCAGACATCAGAGAGCCCAGGAATGGGTGTCATTGGACTTTGAAGAATGTCAGTTGGCCCCACAGATACAAAGTATTTCATCAAATCCAAGATGTTGCTGACAGTAAGATACATTATGATTTCAGAGATGTTAGAAGGTGGAAAATACTTTTAAAACTGTGGCTTAAAACACACATGATGAAACATATCCATATGTCCCAATATATATATATATGTGTGTGTGTGTATGTATGTTTGTATGTATGTACATATACTGATATACATACAGTCCAATACACACACACACTATACATATACCCCAGCTCCATCCTAAGCCAAGTTTCTGGACCCCTTCACTAAGGATACCCTGTGACCCCCTTGAACTCCCTGATTTAAGGCCTGCCTAGGTCTTTCGGTTCATTCAAACAGATTTCCACCATATTGCTAAGTGAAATTGTTTTTTTCTACCATACAATTTATTAGCTTTCTTAAGGAAGTCACTATTACGATGTTATCAGTCATCACTCAGGCTATGACTGGAGTGGAAACCGTGGATTCCCAGGGCAGTGAGTGGCCTTCCAGTCCCTGCCAGAAAGTCCTTGGCAACCATTCAAGACAACCAGGATTAACTGTTTCCGCCCTCTTCAGTTTGGCTCCCCTTGAATATGAAGGATTCTGCCAGCCTCAACTCTGGTGGTCCACCTAGCTATGGGAGGCAGAGGTGGGGGAGTCAAAAACCTGGATCTCCTGGTCCCCAAATCTGGGTTCCAGCCAGACCTAGGTCTCCCATTGACAAAATGCAAACTTGAGTAATTCCGTTCTTTCCTCAGCTCAGTTTTCTCCAGTTCAGTATGGAGATAGTAATAACCTACATGAGGGTTTTCCTGAGAGTCAAATGTCATGTACAAGTGGTTTGAAACCTGAAAACTCTGGGGTTAGACAGCCTGGGCTGAAGAACCATCACTTAGTGACTGAGTATCTTTGGGCAAGTTACTCCCTTTTGCTCTCCCTCAGTCTGAGTTTCCTCCCTTGAAAAATGAGTATGATAACAGGACCTATTTCATACATTTGTGATGAGGATTAAATGATATAATGCTTGTAAAATGCCTAGAATTTAGCAAGCTCTAGTTAAGGCTCTATTAGTTAAATTTAGCTATTATCATCCATTTTATTATTACTATTATTATCATTGCTATATTAGAATCTGTCTTAAACTGGAATGTACTGAATAGGAATATAAAAGATTATAATAATTTTCACCATTATAATGACTCTCCCCAGAAAATAGCATATATGGAAAAGTTTTTGCATGGGAGATGATTTAAGAGTTTGTGTGTACATGAAGTAAGCCAGGAAGAGAAAGAAAAATACCATATGATATCACTGATACGTGGAATCTAAAAAAAAAAAAAAAAGACAAGTATATTTATTTGCAAAACAGAAACAGACTCACAGACATAGAAAACAAACTGGGGGGAAGTGGGTGGGAAGGGATAAACTGGGAGTTCGAGATTTGCAGATACTAACTACTATATGTAAAATAGATACACAAGTTTCTACTGTTCAGGCAACTATATTCAATATCATGTAGTAACCTATAAGGAACAAGAATATGAAAACCAATATATTTATGTATATGGATGACTGAACTATTATGCTGTACAGAAATTGACACAACACTGTAAACTGACTATACTTTAAAAAAAAAAATTTGTGTAAAGGGGAAATCCTAGATGGATCAGAGATGTAAACATCAACAATCAAATCCAAATAACTTCTAGAAAAAAATAAGAATTAATTCCTCTATAAGTGGGAAAAACTTTCCTAACTATGACATCATTTCCAGAAGCAATAATAATAAAAAACATAAATTTGACTACAGAATTACAAAAAATTTTTCTGAAAAATCACCATAAGCAAAGTCAAAGGAAAAAAATGATAAACTGGGAAAAAAATATTTGCAACTTAATGTCACAAAGGAATATGTGACAATTAGGATCCTGGCAGGAAACAGAATTCACTCCCAAATGGCTCAAATAAAGATATATTAATTAAGAGATTACATGCAGAGCTATGGGCAGGGTTAAGGAAACAGCTAGGGTTGTGACCTTCCCAGAGACAAGTAGCATCAGAATGTCCTTAGCTCCCCTAGAGCTAAAGAGACAGGGGAGGAAATAATGTTATCACAGCCCACTAGGAGCCAAACTATTGAGAAAGAACTGCTCCTGAGAGCTTTATCAGGAGAGGTGTAGTCACTGCGGAACCAGGAAGACAAAGGGGAAAACAGCTCAGCCTCTCTCTCATCCCACCCTTTATTCTTCTGCCTGTATCTCCCATTGGCCACACTCAACCAGAAACTGCTATCAAGGGAGTCTGGGTGATGGAATATGTAAAGGTCAGCCTCCCAGGGGAACATCCAGATAGCTGGCTGGGATGTGGCAAACAGACAGTAACCAGCACAGGCTAGTATTTCTAACATGTGAAGAGCTGTTAAATATTCAGAAGCAAAATACCAAGCACTTAATTAAAAATGGGCCCATGATGAAGACAGGTCACAGAAGAAGAAATGTGAAGTGCCCCATATTCATATCAAAAGATGCTCAGTTTTACCCCTAATAACTGAAATGCAAATTAAAACTACTTTTGGACCAAGTGTTGACGAGGACGTGAAGCAACCAGTACTCACACACACTGCTGTTGGGAGCGTAAACTGGTACAACTGACTTTGCAAAAATGCATACCATTGTCTGCTAACCCTAAGCATACATACCTTATGACTTGGCAATCCCACTTCTAGCAAAAATGTGTACATATGTTCACAAAAGACATGTATTGGAATGTTCATAGCAGCATTGTTAATAGTAGCCCCAAACTAGAAACTACCTAAGGGCCGATTAATAACAGTATGCACAGTAAATTATAAAATATTTACACAATGGAATACTACACAGTGGTAAGAATGAATGACTTCCAACCTCACATAACTGTTGGGTGAAATATAAAATGCACAACCTGAGAACTGTAAGTTTTAGTTTTATTTGGCGACCTTACTGAGAACTATAGCCAAGAAGGCAGCTCCTTAATAGCTCTGAGGAACTGGGGAGAAGCCAGTACTTATGAATTTTTTGGCTGGGAAATACATGGAGTCAAGCATACATCTTGGTAAAAGATACTGTTAATCACAAGAAGGGGGAGTGGGGAAGGTATAGCTCAGTGGTATAGTCTACAAACCATTATGGAATGGCCACCAAGATATATTGTTAAGCTAAAAAAGCAAGGTGCAGGATTATTTATTATATGTTTTCTTTTGTGTGAGAAAGGGAAAGAATATGAATATATAGGTATTTGCTTATATTTTTAAAACTATTTTTTAAATGGAAGAACAAATCCACAGCTAATAAAAAAGGTGGTTTCCAATAAAGAAAAGGGAGAAGCAGGTAAAGGAAACAGAGAAGAAAGCAGTATTTCTGGAAATGTTATGGTTGTGGAATTTTGACTTTGAAACTAAGTATCTTACAAAATTGAAGAAAGCTAACAAAAAGAAGAAAAGAAACTAACCCATAAAAACTGAAGAAAAACGTAAAAAAAATTTCAAGTTGGTGGCATAAAAACTTGATTAGTTTTCTAGCGCTGCATAACAGATTACCACACATTTAACAGCTTAAAAACAACTATTTTTTGTCTCACAGTTTAGGAAGAAGCCTACATAAGCTCAGCTGGGTTCTCTGCTCAGGGGCCCATAATGCCAAAATCAAGGTGTTGGCCAAGCTGGGTTCTTATCAGAGGCTCTGGGAGAGAATCTACTCCAAGCTCATTCAGGTTGCTAGCAGAATTCAGTTCCTTGTCATTGTGGGACTGAGGTCCCCACTTCCTTGTGGGCTGTCATTCAAGGGCTCTCTCTGCTTCTAGAGGATGCAGGCAGCCTCTGTCTTCAAATCAGCCGAAGCATGTCAAGTCCTCTTCACACTCTGATTCTCTCTGGCTTCCCCTTAAGTCCCCTTTCAGCCACACAGAGCTCATTGCTTTTCAGGGCTCATATGATTAGGTCAGACCTAACTGGATAATATCCCTATTTTTAAGTCCAGTGTGCCCTATAACATAACATAGCATAACATAATCACAAGCTTGATAGCTCGTCATTCTTACAGGTCCAGGGATTAAGGTGGGACGTCTTCGTGAAGCCATCTTCCTTTGAATTCTGCCACAACAAAAAAGAGAAAGAGTTTCAAGTCAGCTTAGAGTATAGTATTTTGACTGTACTTCCTTAGTGGAATGTTCTAAAGACAAAAAGAATTATGTAAAAATGTTTTAATTTCATTCAGTCCTTTTATGTCAGTGGTAATTTGGTATTGTTGTTTGAAACAATTATACCTATTATGTAGGAAAAAGCAAATAATTACATTCATGTTGTTGGAACTGAGATTTTTGTGATGAGAAAGAGATCAAGCAAAAAATTGAAGAGGTTAAGCAAAAACCTTCAAAGAGTAATTTGAATTGGAAATGTCAGTATGAATTCATGAGTTTTCCTCTTAAAAAGTCTATTTTCTAACTCAATCCACTCAAAAGGCATAAAGAAATGACAGCCCAGAGGCAGTGAGCACTTTCGTAGCAATGAATACCCCTAGCAACCAGATGTGGTCTCAAAATACTATTTCTCATTAAAAGGAACTAAGATTCTGCAGAAATAGCTTATTGTTCTGGACCAGGAAATGTATAAAATATGGAATATCTTCTCGAACAGGAAAAGAAAAAATATCTCAAAGACCTGTGAAATCATTTCAAAAAGATACAAGAACCAATCTAAATGGACAATTTGAGCACCAGAAAGAATAATGATTGCAATGGATTAGAACATATACAACACAGGAAAGCTTTTGAGTTTATAGTTATTTAAAAAAAAATCTATTGGTCACCATTGGTGATCACTAGGTAACCAACTCATTTCTCTGAAAAATTAATAAATGAAAGGAAGAAATCAAACATTTATTTCACCTTTCTTATAAGAATTACATTTCAGTGTAACCAAAGAGTACGTGATGGAAAGTTCTTGATAGTAAAATTCCAGCAAATAAATGCACAAGAAAGAACAGAATTTTAAAGTCACCGTTTTTCAACACTTAATGAAATGATGGTTTTTTCATTATTTCAATGAATGCCAATAATGATAACAATCATCAATGGATACTAAAATCATTAGGTGAATGGTTGATGGACAATTGGTCAATATTACTATCACACACAAAAAAATGGGATGCAATAATAAGTGCACAGCACCATCCAGAAATTCTTGCATAAATGTTACAATGGGGGAAGGATTATGAGAAGGAGGAAAAAAGGGGCCAAAAAATGGCTATGCTAAGCTTTAAGCAATAATTACTGGCTTAGCTGACTGCCAGCTGAGAAAAAAGACCCAGTGGAATAGGAGACAAAGTCAGGAATATTACCAATGCTTTTCCACCTACCTTACAATTTTTTCCTTGAGTAGATTTTTGTCTCCACTGTTTATTGTCAGCTTGTTGCAGTGCTAATTTCGAGTTGCCTCTTAGCAATTGGCTTTGGCCAGCAATGGAATATAAATCCAGAGTACATGGAAAGTATCTTGTCAGATTAAAATGTTAGTCCTTGAGGACCAGTCCACTGCAGGGTGGAGAAAATAATTTTTCTTTCAATAAAAATCTGAACCACCTGAGAAGGCAAAGATGTGTTTTATTATGGAAATTTAATTTGCTGAGTTTTAGAACTCAATATCCATTGAGTTGCTAGCATATTAAATGCATACCTTTCTATTCTTATTATCACTGTCATTCAAATATATATATATATCTCACCTCATGCATGGCCCTTTGATGGAAAAATTATGATGTAAATGGCAGTCCTCAGGTTAGGAGTCAAAAGACAAGGGTTCTGATCCTAACCCTATCCCCAAACTGCTGATAGTCGTGACTCCGCAGTGAAATGGGCATTAGGAGTCAAGTCAGAAGCCAGCAAGGGAAGAGGTTGAAGAGACCAAGACTTTGAGTACTGACAGTCACAGAATCCTCTAAGAAGTCTAAAGAAACACCTGTGAGGCTGGTGTGGGAGGACCAGAGATCTTCCCCTGGACCAGTGGAGGGAGAGTTGGAGGTCAGGGTGGCTGCTGAGGAAAATCTCCCCAGGGAGGAAAGGCAGGAGCTGGGAGAATCCTGCCCAGGTCATGCCAAGAGAGATGACTAAGAGTTAAGTGTTGGAAAGCAGTGAGGTTCCTGCTAACCCTCACATCATGGCCAATTTAATTTTATCTTTGGTTTGTTTCTGAAGATGGGGAAGGAGAGGGTAAAGGCTATGCCCTGTCAGCTGTCTCAGTCGAGACAGCTAAGACTAGGTTTGGTCAACTTAAACTCAGAAACTACATTTGCTGTTTGGAGTATCTTTCTTTATTTCTTTTTATTTTCCCTTGGTTTGTTGGGGGATAGTCTTTTGAAGATACCCATGACGCTTGTTTCTATTTAAAAAGTTGGAAAAGTGGTAAGACATTTTTCTCTTCCCTCAGGCCAGGGGAGCAGAGGGCCCCTAGTGGCCAATGCTGGAGCTGCAGCAACCCCAGCCCAAGACCTGGTGGGCCTGGGAGGTGGATCTGATGTGTGCAAATTAGAAAGGGACGACGTTTGGAGGGGCAGGGGGAGAGGGAAGGGGAGAGAAAGGATAGGGAGAGAGGGAAGGAGGGAGACTGGGAGACAGGGAGGGTCTGGGAGGGAGAAACTGGGAAGAGAGATTGGGAGGGAGCGTTAGGAGGACCAGAGTAAAGAACAAAAAAGAGAACAAAAGAAAAGAATGAAGACATACCAATATAGGCTTCTAAAACATATGGTATATTCAATATTTCCTTTTAGTAAACAAATATTTTTAATAATCGCCACTGTGATGCTGAGGTGGGAAGCCCCATAAAAAAGACTGGCAGGATCCCCAGGCAGGGCCACTACTATCTTGCATCTGGTTTCTTGGCCCAGAGGCTCTATCTCACTTTTTGCCTCTGAAAGGGCTTACTTCTAGGAAAGTGGAACTTAGCCCTAAAATTCTATTGGTTCCCTGAGCTCACTTCTGATTGGTTATTTCCTTCACCCCTGATTGGTCCATTTCCCTAACTTATGATTGGTCCATTTGTAGTATTTCATTTGCATGGAGCTCACTCCTGATTGGTTATTTCTCTCCCTCCTGATTGGTCCATTTCTACAAAGTTTGTTTCTCATTAGTCAACTTTTGTTATACCTTATTTGCATATGATGTTGTGAAGTGTAAACTGGCAGCCTATAAAATCCTGTGTAAAACTACAGACGACTCCAGAGCTTGGAGTGTTAACTCCTCGCCGCCTACTGGTATAATAAACCTGAGTTCTCCAACTCTCTGAGTGCTGCTTGGTCTCTTGCCCAGATCCAGGTTGCTGTCACAACTGAGCTGTAACACTAAGCTGTAACACGTTTTTCTGCAACATTTCAATGATTTGTTCATCTACCTTACCTAGAAAGTTTTTAAAAATTTGAGGTCCTTTGTAAAGGGGAATCCCCACTGAATGGCTTTCCTGACTCCTGCCCCTTATTCCTTTCTTGTGTAAATCCCGCAATGAGGTGAACCTGTGACTCTCAAGTCCTAGTACCTATTAAAGTATGCAGAGAGACTACTAAATGGAAGTGGGTGTCCTCAGACTAGCATCTGAAACCAGGGCCCTCGTATAATGCTGGTAAAAGTGTGCATTTGTATAACAATTCGAAAAGCAATCTGGCAATATCTATTAAATTAAAATAAATATATGCCTTTTGACTCAGAAATCTTACTTCTAGGAATCTATAGAAATAAAAGCACCAGGACAGGAGACTATACATACACATGAAAGAAAGTTTATTACACTGTTGTATATTGTGGCAAAAAATGTAATGCCCATGCATAGAGGAAAGGCTGAACAAACTGTAGAAGAGTCATGTTATGGATTATATTATTAAACAAGAAAGTGTTACAGTGATATCAACTGATCTGGAAGGACTTCCACAATTTATACTGTTAAAAAAAAAAAGCCAAAATAATAAGTAAAAATATATATTTGATAAGAGTATAGAAGTGTATAAAACTATATATAGTAAGAAGCATATAAAACAATCAATGGCCAATCCCCCAATACTTGTACTATTGTATGATTGTGTAACTATGAAGAAACGTATGGGAAATACACACTAGGCTGCAATTGTTTTTGTTCGTGGAGAGGGGTGAGCATGGGTATTGTAAGGGAAAAAAAGAACAAGATTATAGAAATATATTTATGTTTGTGTATGAAATCAAATATACAAAGTTGATATATTTACATATAATATAGAAAGTATGTAGAGTATCTTAAAACAGCAGTATAATGGCAATTGAAAATGTAGACTGTAAAATTCACTTTATGACATCATGGTAAATTATGGTAAATGTAAAAATTAAGTATGTAAATGCAAAGTTCTAGAAGGTGACAAAGACAAATGAAATTTGATTTTTTATGAAACCAAGAGGAAGTTTCTTGGATTTGTTATCTAATGTAGTCTGTAATTATGTAGGTTTTCCTTTTTTTTTTTTTTTTAAGAGAAAGGAAAAAAAAAAAGAAACCTTTGCTCTGGACTCTGGAGGGGAAGGATTGCTTCCCTCATATGGAGCAGTGAAGAGAGCTTAGACTTTCCAGCCAGACATTCTTGAGCTTGAGTTTTGATTCTATCACTTAGAAGTCTTAGGTAAGTGATCTTCAATAAGATATTTGACTTCTCTAAGCTCTTGTTTCAACTATAAAATGGGGCTAATGATTGTACCTATCTCTTTGTAAAGAGCTGGGTATAGTCCTTGCCATGCAGCAAACTGTAAAATATGTTAGTTATTTGTGGTAGATTAATTTATGGAGATATTAATTGGCATTTTTTTCTTTTTGCTGCTATCAAATTGTCCAAAAGAAAAAGCTATATGTTCTGTGTTCGCAATATTTCCCCTCCCCTATTCCAAAGGAACAGCCAAGGTTTTGTGCTCCTAGTTTCAAGGGAGCTTTGTATTGTTTGGTGGGAGAGGGAGAGGAGAGGGTAGGTAGGAGATAGGCATAAACAGACATTGAGTTCTTCAAACTGAGAAGGGTACTGAACGTTGGGGGAACCCTGAGGGTCAGAGACCTCCTACTCTGCATCCCTGCACCCCCATTCATCCCACCCTTCCTGAAGCCTGGGAGAGAGTGGGATCTCAGAGGAATGGAAACACCCAGGAGGCTGAGCACAGGCAGCAGAGCTTCTGGGAACCTGCAGGCTGGGGCCGTGGGCATCTCAGGGTGAGCCTGTGGGCCAAGACCAGAGAGGCTCCTCAAGCATTTTTCTTTCCCTGCCTAAGATCTAGATCCTTAGACCTCTGTGTTATCCTAGCTGTAATGGTGAACGATGCTGGGGTGAGGAGTCCCTATTCTTTTTGGCAAGGGTCTGAGTTGGATTTAATTTGATTTAAAGAAAATACATAGGCTATATCAAATACCTATCACATTTTTATTCTTTTCTTATTTGGTTATTACTATATGACACTGGGGAGGTAGGTTATTTAACTTTCTTATTCTCAGCTTCCTCATCTGTGGAATGGGCAATAATAATAATATATAGCTCACAGAGCTGGTGCATGTGAGATTGAATGGGAGTGTTATCTCTGACAGTGGCTAGAACAGTCCATCACTGACTATTTTTATTGCTCTCTTTCTCTGTCTCTTGGGCATTCCTAGCTCTTGGCCTCCAGATAAGACACTTGAGCATTTGGAGCAAAATTTTCCTCTTCTGCTATTTGAATCCTACTTTGTCCTTCAAGTCCTAACATAAGCATGAGCCACTAATGCCTCCTCTGACCACTAGGCAGACTTCCTTTCTCAGAATTCGCAAAGCATTGATCTTGCTCAGTCCTTTCACACACCTGACATCTCCTGAGCACCCTCCAAGTGGCCGGCTTACTGGGGGGAGGTAGACAAAATCTGCCTTCTCAGAGCTCACATAAGCAGATTATCTCCATGTCTTTTTTTTTTTTCTCCAGAGTTTTCAAGGTTTTATTTACCACAAATAAAGGGTGCACATGAGCTGTTTATCCACTTTCCTCCCTGGGCAGCCTGGCGTTGGGGTCAGTGACTCTGACTGCCAGCTGGGCTGCCCTTTCCAGGATGGCTTTGCCGATTTTGGAGGAATTGCGCGCCATCTCAGAAAAGTAAGAGCTGTTGCACATCAGCAGCGCTTGCAGCCCCTGGACGTTGTGGAACAGGACCTTCTGGAAGCCTGTGGGCAGCCTGTGCTTTTTTTTCCTGTTGCCCTAAGAACCATTGTTGGGCATCAGGGTACGGCCCTGAAGGGTGGCCATGATGCTGGGTAGGAGATGCTGGCAGTGCTCGGGGAGAGCGCGCCCGTGTCTTTTTTTATGTAGATGTGTCACTTTCCCAAATACACTGTCTGCTTCCTAAGGTCAGAAGTGGTGTCTTTTATCTCAGTGTTATCTAGAGCAGTTCCTAAAGTACAGAAGATACACAATGTATTGAGTGAGTGTGCCTTTAGCCAGCAATTCCTCCTTCTCCCTTTGAAAAAACAAATATAATTAAATCCCCACTTCTGTCAATAACTCTGAAATTCCTGGGTGCTGTGATCCATACCACCCCACTCCAGCACAAACCAAGCTCGTACACGTTAGAATACACATGAACGATACAATCTTTTCAAGACAGGCTGATGAGGACTGTGGTGTGCAGTATGTGGCCTGGACCTGAACAGAGTGGGTATCTATAGGATTCTGGGAAGACGCTCCCACCAGGGACCCATTCTTTACCTGCTTTTGTCACCTGAGCTGGCTTCAGAGTTACTCTTAGACGTCTAGCAGAACAAAGAGTCAAAATTATTGGAGATTTCTACAACTCTGTGTTAGGGGTCAAGTAACAGTCCCCCGTACCTTTCCACGTTTGCTTCACAATCAAGAAAACAGAGCTATGTGTTTGAACGTTTTAACCATTATAATAACTGATACTTAAATAGCAATTAATGAACCCGTGTGGGAAGCCAGGGAAAGTTGCAAGGGACTCACAGCTCAAAGGGGTTGATGTGATGGTAAAAGTAGAGGAAAAGAGGAGATGTGATGAGACTAGTGACAAAGCTTGCTTAATATACTGTTAAAAATTCACATCGGCATCCTTGATTTAATTATTCAACAAGTATATGTTGAAGGTTTTGCATGTGCTGGAAAATGCAGTCACAGCCTCTCCCACACAGGAGCTTATAGCAGTGGTTCTTTTTATTTGTTTGTTTGTTTATTTACATATTCATTTATTCATTTTTGAAATGTTGTCAGTTTACAATGTTGTGTCAATTCCTGGTGTATTGCATAATGCTTCAATCATACATGTACATACATAAATTCCTTTTCATATTCTTTTTCATTATAAGTTACTACAAAATACTGAATATAGTTCTCTGTGCTATATATAATATAAACTTATTGTTTATCTATTTTATATATAGTAGTTAGTATCTGCTAATCCTGAACTCCCAATTTATCCCTCCACATCCCTTTTCCCCCACCGGTAACCATAAGTTTGTCTTCTATGTCTGTGAGTCTGTTTCTGTTTTGTAAATAAGTTTGTTTGTCTTTTTTTTACATTTCACATATAAGTGATATATGGTATTTGTTTTTCTCTTTCTGGCTCACTTCACGTACACACAAACTCTTAAGTCATCTCTAGTCAAAAACTATTGGTTTTGTATAAGCTATTTTCTGGGGAGAGTCATTATGATGGTGAAAATTATTATAATCGTTTATATTCCTATTTCAGTACATTACAGTTAGGGGAGAATCCAGGAGAGAAATGATGACGGCCAGAAGCAACGTTGTGATAGGACAAAGGGAGGCGGGCATATTCCAGAGATCTGAAGCCCAGTGGGGTCAACAGACGAGCACTGAGGTCTAACCAGTTCTCCCCAGGATCCTGGCCAGGGTGACTGACCTGATGGAGGTGCCATTCACCAATAACCATGGAAAACAAATTCTTACATAAATTCCTAGACTATTGATGGACAGGAATCATCCCAATCTGTTCAAATTTCTTAACTGAAATCTGTCTTCCTGTGAGGACTCTACTTCCCTCTCAGCCCTATGAGTGGGGCAGCGCATTCTTTCCCAGCCGGGATCCCTCCGAGGTGGGGGTGGGCTTCAGTGGTCTCACTCCACACTAATGCTGCAGGACCATCGCTCTTCTAATCCCCCCCCAACTCTACCACCCCTTCCCCTCCTCCTCTCTGTCACTTTAAGCCCTGTCTGAAGGATTTGATGACTGGCCTACTGTTGCCTTTCCTTCCCAAGTCCTGCCATCATCCTGGGTGACTATTGTGCCCAGCGGATAGTTCATCCACTCAGAGTCCTAGCAGGACATCCCTGGGAGGTTTTTTTTCATTAGCTGTAACTACCCTGCTGTAATTAGGATACACTACCACCAGGCTGGCAGGACACGTGGGTCCTGGGCTATGGTAGCAATATCCAGGTGTCTCACACATATCTGAGATCATGAGTTAAATTTTATTCATCTTAAGAATTAAATGAATTCATGTAAATCACTCACCATGGTGTCTGGCACAGAATAGTTACCCACTGAATCATAGTTATTATCATCACCACTATTATCATCAGGCTCCAGCCCCGCTCCCCACCAAGGGCATGTATTTACACACACACACTTCACCTAACAGAAGGAGAGCACTCTGTCTACCAACTTGTAGGGACATCCTGCCCCATCCTAGGGTCTTCTGCTCTCCCTCTGGTGAGTGCATCAGCTTTTAAGTAGCCTCAGGGCTTGCCTTGGTCCAGGGATTCTCTGAGTTTAGTGGACATAAGATTAGGCTGAGGAGATTTTTAAAAATGAAGCCCTCCTCTCAAATCAGATTTCACCCTTCTAGATTCCGAATCGGTACTTCTGGGAGGAGCAATAGGCATGTTTCTATTTTGCCTAATTTTTATCAAGTGCTCCCAGTGATCCTCATGCATGTGGCCTCAGGACCACACTTCTGAGAGCCAGCATCGCCCTGAACAACCAGCACGCACTGGCCCACATCTGTGACACTGGTGATGCTAATGGACAGAGGTCATGAGTCAGTACCTTTGGGAGCACTGCCCTACATACTTGTGTGTATTCTCTGACTTAATCTTACTAACAATCCTGTGAGGCATGCCATTATTAGGAGTAATAATGAGAAAAAATAATGAGAAAAGTTAAGCTTAGCAGAGGTCACATAACTAGCAAGTGGCGGGAGAAGGTTTGAATCCAGGCAGCCTGGCTCCAGATCCCTAGTGCTTATCCACTTCGGCTCCTTCCCCAAAGCCTGTTTAGACTTTTTCCATTTCAAGGTGAATGTTGAAGAGTTCACTTGCCTCAGCCTTATCTCTGCTCAGAGCAGTCTGATTGATCTCACCCCGTGACAGCAATAACCCCTTGGGATTTTTTTTTCCTTTTTGTTTAGCATCAGCCATGGAGCTCACAGACCCAATTCCCACCACTCCACTGCGCTCTAGCCACGTTACAACACAGCATCGCCTACATCCATTCTCTGCTCCTTCGCTAGTGCCGCTTCCTTTGTGTGGATGAAGATCTTGGTGGGACCTGACCTAATACTGCAGTGATGGGGCTCTGCTTCTGCGCCCACTGCCCGCGGCAACGCGCACAGCCTCCTGCTTGTGTTCGCCAAGAGAGACGTAACCCCCACTGAGGATCCACTTAGATCTCAGCCCCGGTCTTCCCTCCTCCCACCTCTGCCAGCTCATCCCCATCTCCTGGTTTTGAACTCACGTTTAAGTTTATTATTTCAGAAAGCCTACATTTACCCATTTAAATTCCCCACGTGCAAATGGCCTCTGTTTCTTTCATCTTTGTTTTCTCCCCTAAAATAAGCAGTGAAAAGAAAGAAAAATATCTTGACCATAGAGCATCCCCGGACAGAGAGCATGAATTCCTGCTGTTGTTCTATTTGGTTTTGTTTTAACTGTGTTTCCCTAGTAGGTGTCTCAAAAATCCCCGGGTCCCCTGCTTCAGTTCTGTCTTCAGCAATTGGCATACAAAACAAGTTTATACTGTATAGCACAGGGAACTATATTCAGTTCCTGCATTATTTTGTAGTCATCTATAATGAAAAAGAATATGAAAATGAATATATGTATGTATATGTATGACTAAAACATTATGCTGTGCACCAGAGATTGATACATTGCAAACTGACTATACTTCAATTTTTAAAAAATGAAAAAAAAAAAGGAAAAAAAGAAATGAGCATACAATAGTTCCCTTAGTTATAGTGTAGCCTCTGAAGTTTTATAGCTTGGCATTTCTGTGAGTTGAACTATAGCACCCAAAGCATAACTGTACTTTTCACTAGAGTCTATTGCTGTAAGAAAACTTTAAAGAAGTATTTTATGTCTTATTAAGAAATAATGCAGTGGTTTTTTTTCACACGCTTAAAGGTAATGTTTGAAAGTCAAGGTCTTTTACATTTTTATATTTTCCTGAGTCCCCAAATGAATGCCCATTTATAGTAAAACAACACTAGTTCTCCACAAAATGGACATGATTACTCCAATAGTTAACATCAATTATTGTAACAATGAAATAGTGCTGCTGTTTCCTTTTATAAATGGTTGTAAAATAGGATGATTTACCCATGTTCCCTCAGCTCCTTCTCCACTGTTGCATGCCACAGACTGAAATCTATGCTCACAAGTGTACATATGTTCTATATACACAACAAAGCACTACAATATTTGTGTAATGAAAACTTTAATGCCAAAAACAACATCAAAGACAAAAAAAAAAAAAAAAAAAAAGAATCAGCACAAACAATGCCACTGATTCCGAGAGTATTTCACTGTAAGCCAGTAGAGTGCTCTGAGAGGTAGGGACCACTGTCAGGACGGCGACATGGTGGCTCCTGTTTCCTGGTATCCAGCCATGCTTCAGGCAAGTGAAAATTCACACAGGTCCTCATGGATTCAAACAAATGCCTCAGAAGCTGAAGTAGGAGTGTTAATTCTCATGTCAATTACTCATAATTCAAATGGGTGTATATTGGGTTGACTATAGACATAAAAGACCCGGAGGGCTGCCCTATAAGTAGATACTCCCCTGTTCTGCCTATTTGGTGAGCCTACAGCTAGCAGTTTTAATTTTGACTTTCGACTACAGTTCCACTGCACAGAGAAATATCCTAGTATTCACCTTTAATCCATCCTCTTGGGGGTCCTCAAGCCTTGTCAAGGTGTTGCTTAGATATTAGGTCTGCTTTTGCCCACCAAAAATCTGTGAAATGGGTAGAGGTTAAATTGTATAATTTTTCTTTCAAATTTTCCTTTTTTCATATCTCGTTCTGCTAATATTTTCTGCCGCTACTGGGACTTGCCTGTATAACAGCAGCACCACATACTTGAAAAGCCTTCTGTTCCCCCTCTAATCAGCCCAGAGTCTCCTGTTACAGACGCTGAGGGTCAGGGGTGAGTATACGCCTTCCTCGGAGAACCACTGTCTCCAAACCCCAATGGGCTTGCACCAGCCTGGCCCCTTCTTGTACCAGCTGACTCTGCCATGCTGGACACCTGACTCACGCTGAGCCAATCAGCTCCTCTCTTCTGGAAGTCTGAAATGTGAGCCAAGAGGTTGCTATCAAGATGTCTACCAGGAAGCTCTGGGGTGGAGAGGCGCATACAAAGAGAAGCAGAGATGGCTGATCTGCAGAGAGAGGAGAAGGAAGCACAGGCCCAGACAGGAGAGAAAGGAGAAAGACAGAGACTAGGAGCCAAGGAGAGAGAGACTGTGCAGGGCTAACCGGCTCCTGACCCCTTCCTTCCTGAGACCTGGTTATTCACTTCCTCCTCACGTTCCATGAGGTGACCCCCAGTTCTTAAACCCATGTTCTCTTTTTTAAAGAATAGACTACTTTGCTAAAGCTAGATTGAAGAGGGTTTCTATTACTTTCAACCCAAAGTAACTTGACTAAAATACTCCCTAAGGGAATATGTCTTCGTGTTTAGCAGTCTTCTCATCTATAACCCGGGGGTACTGAGTCTACCCTCAGGCACTTAATCCCTGGAGACACTGCGAGGCCCTCAGTCAACTCCCTGTGCGCGGTTCTCTCTGTGCCCACGGCTCCACTGGCCATCTCTGCTGCCTCTGTCCACTTTTCCTAAGACGTCCTCTTCTCCTTGGCAGCCTTTACACTGGGACAGTGGGTCCCAAGTGCCACCTCTTCCGTTTTGTTTTGACATAAACACAATTCCCTTTGAGAATTTTTTTTTGTAAAAAATTCCCATTTAGGCAGTTAGGAAAAACAGAGCCGGAGAGTGGATTTTTTAAAATACACAGGAGGAGAACAACACATAAAGTGAGATGTTACGCATTCCAAGGTCCTCATGTTGTTTAAGAGGAGGAGAGTGATACAGATGGATAGACTTTAAGTCTGAATGCTAAAAATGTCAGGGGGACCACAAAACAGCAACAGAATATATGACTTAAGTCCCTGACTTTGTTCATCGTTAAGTCAGAACAGTAGGGAGTTTCTACAGCTGCCTGTGATGAGTATCTCTCGCCTTAGAGCTGCCAGCCTGAAACAGCAGACAGTGAGCTTCAGTGACGGTCCCGCAGGTGGCTGACTTTTAACACAGGTTCAATTTGCAGATGTGCAGGTCTCTTATGTGACTTAAGGACATGTATTAGAAGAGTTGGAGTTTACAGTAAGATTTTGGGGAAACTTCAAGTACTCTGACCCTGCAATCCCCAACCCCTCTTTCTCTCTCTTATGAGATGGTCCTGCCTGGCTTGAAAACTCTAGGATGACCGCATCGGAGGCAGATAATTTGCAAAAGGGTTCCAGTTCTCTCTGTGCCCCACACCTACCACTTCTCATTGCCTCTAGATCCTTAACAATACTCACTCTCAGCATAGCCAGGGGTCAAGTTGCAAAGTCAAATCCAAAATGCTTAAACAGCAAGCAAATGGCAATATTTTGCTAATTTATATTGGCAAAACCCCAGGAAACAAGTGCTAGAATAAAATCTGAGGATGTTGGTCCAGTGAGGGAGCAATGTAATTTTAGCGTGAGCTGAATGCTTTGATATGTTGATTCAGTACGGGTGTGAACAGCTGGGACTTGTGTACTCAGTAGGATGACTGAAACCTGAACTCAATCATGACCACTGATGACAGAACTAGAGACATAGGTTTTCCTTGATTTAATGTAGAAGTAATGCAAAGACAGGGTGGTAAGAATGTTGGAATGAATTTCTCACGTGTAACCTGCTCATTCATGTCCTAATTATGTCCCCTGGGAGGACTAGAGGATGTTCTTTACCAAGAAATACAACAGTGAAAAGGGGATCACCATCCTTGGAAAGTGTTTTGATGGCCGACCTCTGTAGTGCAGGGATGGAGTGGGGAGACGTTCCACTGGAATATACTCCTTGATTTCTGTACGGATGTAGGGATGTCCAAGATGTCAAAAGCCAAACAGAAGCACTCGATTGACCAGAGGCAATGTGAATATGGTAACCATAACAAGCAGCAAGAACCAAGTGATCATCTGAACGAACTGACCCACAGAGATCTTGGGCGGGAGCAACTGATGATGGGTCTTTAAGTCAGGAATAGATGGGCAGATCATTAAGGTTCTACTTGATTGATATTACCAACACAACCCTAAGTATAGTTAAAAAAAAAAAAAAAAAGAAGGAGGAGGAGGAGGGGAAGTGGAAGGGGAAGGAGCAGGAGAAGGAGAAGGAGAAAAGAAAACAAACAAACCCCGGATTGTGTCAGCAGGGGAGCCATAGCCCCTCCTCTCAGAGATCTGAGTCAGTTCACAGATCCTGAACCCCTTGAAGGAGGGAGAAGCTGGGTAGCCTTGCGGATGGGCAATTTGGCCAAATTATTAGCAGTTTCAAGATCAGTCTTTCTGCATGCTATTCTATAGTGCAGAAAGAACTCATTCTGAGACAGAAGACACAGTTAAATCAAATTATAACTGATGCAGTATACAAATTTGAACAATATTGATTCTCTCCCATAATCCAGATCATTCATTCACAAGTGTCCCCACATCAAGCAGGTATTAGCATTCACTGCCAATATACATCATTTGAAATTTCACATGCAGGGGAACAAAGGGAGTTTTCCACAGGCTCTTCTTCAGAAAATCCAATTTTCTTCTCTCTTTTCATACGGCCATGTGTTTTCTCTTGTTCCACAATGCACCAGAGGACAACACCAAGTTCAAATAATGTAAGTAACAAGGAAGTAGATTTTACCTCGGTCTAAGCTCTATCATTAGAGTTTCATAAAAGGTATAGGCTATTTAGAGACAGTAAGCTTCTGCTTAACAAGTTTTTTGTTTGTTTGCTTATTTGTTTTTGAAGAATTATACATTTACTTGATAAGGTTGCCAAGAAAGGATATGGTATGGCTTACAATACACCTACATGGTGGAGCCTCTACCTGCCTCTCCAAACCCTTCTCAGGTCCTTCCACTCCAGTCACACTGGTCTTATTGCTCTTCCTAAAATGTGACAAACCCACTGTCTTCTCTGGGCCTGACTATCCGATGCCTGGAATGTTCTTCCTCCAAAATTTCTCATGGATATTCCCTCCTATCAGCATGCCTCTGCACGAGTGTTATCGCCACAGATAGTGCTCTTCTGATCACTCCACGTATACAGTGTGCTCTCCAGCCCCTAAACACACACACATACACACCTCTTTCCACTTAATTTGCTTAATGTTCTGCACAGAATTTATTCATGTCTGAGTTCATAAATTTTGTGTTTACTGGCTTATTTCCTGTCTTCTCCATTACAGTATAAGCTCCAACATGAAAGGAATCTTGCCCTTTTAAATCACTGCTATGTCCTTATACCTAAAAGTTTCTGGTATCATAATAGATGCTGGAAGAAAATGTTTGTAGAATGAGTAAATTTCTTTAATAACCAGTTGTTTGTTCTCAGAACTGAATCTTGGCAAACTTGGAGAGTAGACGATTTGATTTGCTGGTTTTAACATCCTATGCCCAATCTGGTCAAAAATGAACTCCCCCCATCGAGTTCCAGGTATTAGTCTATCCCAAGGACCAGCTTTATAAATCAGATAATTGTTGCATGATGGTTCTTGCATGGGCACTGAAAACACTTTGTCAGTGTCTAAATACCTCTTTCTAATGTGTGAGTGCTTGAAATTGTACTTTTAAAGATTCATTTTTTTGTATGCTCAAAGGATTTTAGTCTTAAAGTCCTCTAATAAATTGATGAATTGGAGGCTACAGAGATACCTGGGTTAGTTGTTAGATTTTAAATTTAAATAAAAATACCCTTCTAATAGGAAATCATCATACCTTGTCTAGGAAAATTTTGGAAAGGGACAAAAGTTTTCGGAGGGTAGATGGGAAAGAACTGACTCAGTTCTGGATAGGGTGGCCTGGCACTTCTCTATCAAGGCCAGCTCATAGAGAATGATATAATATAATCTTATACTAAGATGTAAATGAGAGATTAAGCAAATTTGTGGCCTGTTGCCCTATGTAGAAGCAATTGAAATTTTAGATGAAATTGGACAGATGGTTAACATACATTTTGAGGGGCAGGGGGGTCCTGCCTTGTATCACTGAAATCATGTTTTGGAATTTTACTGTCAATCTCTGTTGTAAAAAAAGGTGTGAGTGTTGTTTTGTAATAAAATGAATGCTTGGCAGATAGCAGGTGTTTAAATTTTGACATTCATTTAGATGAATGAATGGACAGTGATAACTGGAATGAGCGAAGTTGACTTAAATGTTGCTTCAGAGAAAGAGATGATTAAATCCAGTTCCAAGATTCAGGAAAAGCCTTTTTTGAGGCAGGTAGAGACCTATGGAAGGGGAAATAATCCAAGGGAGATCATTCCAGCTAGGGAAAGGCACAGGGGCTGGAGAATCTTTATTTTTAAAAAGTGCCAGGTTGAGTCTGAAAAGGGACAGGTTTAAGAATGAGTTTCAAGCAGACAGAACAGCAAGAGTAAGGGCTCAGAGGTAGGACTGAGTGCAGGTGGGTAGGGCTGGGAGGGATTTGTTGGAAATGAGGCCAGAAAGGAAGATTTGGGAGATGCCCTAACATCAAAGCCTATCATTTTGAGGCAGCGGAATCCAAAGCATTGGTTAAGTCGTTTGCCAAGGATGCACAGAACAGCGTTGCAAAAGAGGATTTCGCACTGGGTTTCCAGTGTTGTTTCCACTATACCATGTACTTAGGTAATAGCTAGACCAGGAAAGTCTTGAATGTCCGAAAGATGAAATTTTGGGTAGGAGTCTTAGTCAATAGTAGCTCAATGTCCACTTCAAAGTCTTGTAGAACTTGATGCTGGATCTCCTAAGCTCTAAGTGACTTAAAAATTTTGGCCTCAGGGGGTGGGTAGGAAGGGACAGACTGGGATTTCAAAATGTAGAATAGATAAACAAGATTATACTGTATAGCACAGGGAAATATATACAAGATCTTGTGGTAGCTCACAGCGAAAAAAAATGTGACAATGAATTATACGTATGTTCATATATAACTGAAAAATTGTGCTCTACACTGGAATTTGACACAACACTGTAAAATGACTGTAACTCAATAAAAAAAAATGTAAAAAAAAAAAAAAGATAAAAAAAATTTTGGCCTCAACAGAAGAATGTAGAGCACCTCCTTCCTCTCTACGATTCGGCAACACGCGAGATAATTCACTGCTTTGTAAGGTCCATACCGACCACGTGGGACTCACCTTCTCCAACACTGGAGTCCGTTAAAATGCCGCGCCATCCAGTAAGTTCAGGGGGCGGTGCGCCCCTGACCACACCCTCTGCTGCGGAAGCCTCGCCCACAGCAACTTCTCCCCTCCTTTACTCTGGTGCGTCGTGACGTAAGACGTGGGTCACGCAATATTGGCAACTGGGCCCGGAAGCAAAAGGCCGAGGGGCGGAGAAGAAGGCGGAAAGGAGGGCCCGCGTCCGGGTCGGCCGGCAGGGGGCGGGGCGGGGCGGGGCGGGGCCGGGCATGGTAACGGCTCGGAAGCCGAGGGGGCTGGGCCGGAGGGAGGCGGAGGGACCGGTGTCGGCCGCCGCTGGCGCTGCCGCCGCTGCTTCAGTCTGTTCCCTGTGGCCCACGCGGGCCCTGTCGCGGCCATGATGATCCACGGCTTCCAGAGCAGCCACCAGGACTTCTCCTTCGGGCCCTGGAAGCTGACGGCGTCCAAGACCCACATCATGAAGTCAGCGGATGTGGAGAAGTGAGGCTCCGGGGCTGGGATCGGGCGCGGGCGCGGGCCGGGGAGCTGGGCCTGGGCGGGAGGCAGGGCGAGCTCCGCGCAGCCCCAGCCCTTCTGGGACTGAGGCTGGGTCCCTCCGGACCGGACCTTTGAATGACAACACCAGGGAATATTCCTGTTACCACCGCCTGTCCTTCGGTTCGGGTTCTTCAGGAACAGCCTTCGTGAAATTGTCACTCCGCCTGGGTTTGAGCAGAGCGTGACTCTTCCTGTGAACTTTGCCCTCCCGTTGGGTCTCTACCTGCCCCAACCTGCGCCACCTTTAGACTCTTTCTTTCTGGATGTCTCTGACCTGTGGGGTTTTTTGGGGGGGGGGGGTAATAACGGTGATGATATAAAGGCTTGGTTTTTAGCATGTCTGGTGCTGTGCCAGGCATTTGAGATGCAGAAGACGAAAGATAGCCTCAAGAATTCAGTCTTCTGAGAGAGACAGACAATTACAATATTGTGTGAATTGATAGACGTGTATGTGCAGGGTTATTTGAGATTGTTTAGGGGAACAAGGCGTCCGGGAAATTGGGATGACTGAACTGGATCTTGATAAAGTCGGTAGGATGGGGTGGTAGTGGGGACATGTGTAAAGCCGGAAGGCCAGGGAGAGTGACAGCTGTGATGCGTTTGTGATGCCTGAACTGAATCATGACAAAGTTTTAGGGGGAGGGGTCAGGGGGTACGTGTCAAGCTGGGAGGTCAGAGAGAGTGGGTGGGAGCCTTGGAGAACTGTTTCTGTGTGATTGGAGCGTGAGGTATCAGAGGGGGAGTATTATAGTGATGATAAGCAAGTCAGGTAGGCCCCTGGGGAGTGGAGATACCACTGAGAGAACTTTTATGCTAGGCCAAGGAATTTTGAATTTTATATGACTGCCACAGGGTGTCATTTTATAGAAAGGAGCGACATTATAAGATGTACACTCAGAAAGATTTCTCTGGGGATGATTTGGAGAATGGATTGGAGGGCTGCAGGACTGGATAAGGAGGAGGAAGGAAAAAGGAGGAATCTATACTATTGGCAGTATTTCTGACTTCGGCTATTGTATGGAAAGCATTGCGGTTGGATAAGGTGGGGAACCCAGGAGGAGGAGTAGACTGGGGGCAGGTGTTGGATAGAGGATGAGTTTAGTTTGTTGAAATATGAGTTGTATCTGGGTTATAAACTGGAGATTTGGATATATCTAACTTGGACCTTAAAAAAGGTAACTTGTCTGTGGATTTACATTTGGGAACCTTCAGTTTATAGTTGATACGTGGAACCTTGGGAGTTAATTAAGATCATCTAGAAGTTATCCAGAAGAAAAGGGAAAGGTCATGAGATGGAACCCTAGGAAGCACTGGTATTTTAAGATTCAGGCAGAGGTTAGTGACCAAGGAAGAGAGGAGAGTCATGAAAGGATGATGAACTTCCTAATTTAAAAATCAAAAAAGTGACATTCTTGCAGAGTCACTAAAAATTAAGAAAATACAGAAAGGGGAAAAAATTCCCTTTATTTCACCACAGATTGAGGAGTTATTCAGTTTTCCTCTCCTTATAACTTTCTCTGTTACATATTGCACTGTATATAATTGTACTGTATATAAAATAGTCAGCTTCAAATTGTGGTTACCTGTACAATTTACTTGCACCTCTCCAGGAGGTGTTAGATGCATGGAGAGGTTTAAAGGAATCAAATTCCAGATCTTCAGTCTCTTTATTATTTCTAAAATAGATCTACCTGAGTGTACTTAGTCCTCCTTTCTTATGACGAAAGAAAGGCTTATCCTCCCCCATCCTAAATTTTTCCATGATACCTTGCCCTAAGGTATTTTGTTTTATTGTGTTAAGAACACTTAACATGAGCTCTACCCTCCTAACAAGGTTGTAAGTGTACAATACATTATTACTGACTGTAGGTAAAGAGTTGTGCAGTAGATTTCTAGAGCTTATCTTGCTTGACTGAAACTTTATGTCTGTTGATTAATAACTCATTTCTTGCTTCCCTTTAGCACCATTTCACTCTTTGATTCTATTAATTTGACTATTTTGGATATGTCATATAGGCGAAATCATGTGGTATCTGTCTTTCTGTGACTGGTTTATTTAACTTAGGATAATGTCCTAAAGGTTCATCTGTATTGTCACATACTGCAGAATTTCCTTCTTTTTTTAAGGCTGCATAGTATTCCATCATATGTATAAACCACGTTTTCTTTATCCATTTATCTGTTTATGGACATTTGCATGGTAGTGTCAATCTTTCGATTTTAATATTTTTTATTTCCTAATAACAAAAAATAAATGTAAATTTATAATGAAATTTAAAGTTATTAGATATCATCCTAAAGATGTGCAACTTAAAATGTTAGATCACTGATATGTGCACATATACATAAACACACAGGTGTAATAAACATAGAGTGTGTCTGTTTTTTTTCTTTACTGTTGTATCATAAGCATTTTTCTACATTATTATATCCTCCCTTTAAACATTTTTAATGATTCATAATATTTCATACAGATATACTATAGTTTACATAACCATTTATTTCCTTATAATTAGACATTCAGAGTATTTCTTTTTAACTATTAAAAATAAGATGATTATGAGTATTAATGTGTATAGTTGTGTTTTTTTCCTGCATTGGAGATTTTTTCTTTTTTCTTTTTAATTTTTTTTCAGAGGGGAAGATAGGAGATTATTTCTTTATTACAGATTTCCCAAAGCTGATACTTTGAGTCAAAGAATATAAATTTGATTAAAGTCTTGGTACTTCGTTCTTAATTTTTGCCCCAGGGTGAAATGTAAATTGATGCAATCAAAATCCTGGTGAGCACGTGCTGGTTTCCCTCATCAGTGTGGGTGCTTCTTCTTTCTTTATCACCACCTTTTTAAACGTGCAACAAGTTAAGAATTTTACTGGAAATTGTGTTTACCTAGAAGAAACAGGATCTTCAACTACTATCTTTTCTTCATGGCTATAATTAATATAATTGTTGTGTTAGAACAAAAATTTCACCAGGATAGGAAGCTTATGGAAACATGGGCTTATGGTGCTTTAAGTCCTCTCCTGGGCCGTCATAATGGAATTGGAATTCATCTTTATTCTTGAAAGTTGTGTGGCTTTGATGACCCAAGAATGAAATAGATGTTTCTAATAAGAATCAATATATTTTTCCATTTAAAGCTTAAATATTTTAATTGGTTTATGCAGGTTTTTTTGCTTGTTTTTAATATATGTACAAGGCTAGATGGGTGTGTCTGATTGGAAATACATTTAAAGCAATTGGAAAGAGGATAACTGTGGTCCTGGGATACGCATAGATCCTTTGTTAGCTTTATATAAGAATATATTCTTTAATAAAGTATTTTACCTTACCTAACAAGTATAGCTATGTAGCTGTTCAAAAATCTAGAAATCTTAGAAAAGAAAAAGGAAAAGAAAGCCTTTGAATCTGCTTCAGTAGCTATCATAGATCAGTTGCACTAGAATCCTGTACTTTGTTCAGACTCCCGTAGAACTTCACTCAAAGCATATTTAAACTTTTGACTCTTTGTCTATTTTATGATTATAACTATACTGGAAATGTAAGGAAGGAAAAAGGTTCCCTACAGTCTCTTTGCCCTAGTAAATGAATTATTATTGTTTTTCATGTTCTCTGTTTACTCATTATGCAATTTTAAGAAATGTGATTGTTTGCTTTTCCAGCCTATGTTAGATTAGAAGTCAAATAAAATGGGATGAGGGTGTGTCTAGAGCAGCTGGAGATAAAGATACTCAATTGAACTTGAAGACATTAGTCTGACAAGATTGTTAAATGTAATGATCTCTGATCATCAAGAAAAGGTAAAATAGCACTTTGTATTTTCTGTGTAAGAACACAGAGAAGTCTGTAATACATTTTGAAAGTTTTCCAGTCAATAAAATAAAAAAAAAATGGTACGTAAGTTAACTGGAAAGTCACTTCCATGGAACTTCTGTGTTAATTATGCTTTCAGGTTGCAAGGAATGGAGACCCTCCCAGCTTGCCTCAAGGTGTGAGAATTTAATAGTACATGAGGACATAATTAAATGCAGGAATTAGCTCAGAAAATGAACAGCAGTTCTTGTGGCCCCAACTACTATAGAAGTCTCTACTCTTAGAGACTTATTTCTTAGTCTTATTTCTCAGTCTCTGCTTTGCTCTGTCTGCTTCTCTGCTGTTACTTAAAATTTTCGCTCTCTCTTCCTTTTTACCTCATGGCTCTATGTCATGCCATGTCTCTTGGTCTGTGCTTCATTTAACTGTCATTCAGACTTATGAAAAGAGAGATCAGAGTAAGTTTAATTGGCCATTATTCAATTTGGCATGATTGTATTGGGCAGAGTTCTCAGGCTAAAATTCAGGGGCTCCTGCCAACACGTAGATAATTGCCTTTGGTTGAGAAGCTGAACTTTCATCTCTAAATTGAAAGTCCTGGTCATAACTGAGGGGATAGGGTCATAAGGCATGGCAACCTGTGCGAGGAGCTACTTTTTTTGAAGTAACTAGCAGCCACTTTAAAATCTTCATACCAAGGGTTATAAGAGAGAATGGATGATGAAAGCATTTATAAACTTTACAAATCTATCATGTTATTAAAACATTTATTAGTTAACTCATTTAGGAGTAGGAGGTATTCTGTGGGGATCAAAAGGAAACAAAAGTGCCAACCAACAGTGATGTAAAATAATCCTGCTAACTTTTGGTTCTGCATAGGTTAGCTGATGAATTGCATATGCCATCTCTCCCTGAAATGATGTTTGGAGACAACGTTTTAAGGATCCAGCATGGTTCTGGCTTTGGGATTGAGTTCAATGCTACAGATGCATTAAGATGTGTGAACAACTACCAAGGAATGCTTAAAGTAGCCTGTGCTGAAGAGTGGCAGGAAAGCAGGTGAGAATCTAATCAGTTAAAGGTTAAACAAAAAGAAAAGAGTTGAACAGATATTCAGTTGTGACATGTGTGTTTTATTAGAATGAAGGACTGATATTATTATTAAACTTGATGGTTGGATCATTCTAGAGTTCGTTTTTCTCATCCATAAAATAGAGATTAGTTTACCCCACTCTTGAATACTTCTTCAATTAAACTGAATTACAATTGAGTTGAGCTATGTAGTGCTTACTTTTTTGAGCTTTCAGTGTTCTTTAGTGAAGAGGCATTACACTGTGTACTTTAATGTTCCTGTTTTTGAAGAAAAATGTTTACTTGCGATTTGCATTGAAAATTTGAGAAGCATTGAAATTAAGAAAAATGTGTTTTCTTTTATAATCAGATCAGCAGTTATTTACTTTGTGCCTAGTATGTAGTAGATTCTTTGAAAAAAGTGTAAGCCTTTAAACCATGTCCTCAGGCACTGTACAGACTAGTTGGAGAGACTACATTAGTATATGACAAATTAAATAACAATAAATGTCCAAAAAAACTAATAAAGATCTTGTATAAGTGAATTATGACAAGCATATGTCTTTAGTAGGATATTTTATATTATTTGTAGAATGTCATTTGGTGTGTTACATGTATACAGATGATCTGTATTCTGCATCACTGAACCTGATCCTTCTCATTTTGGTATTTGAGGACGGAGGGTGAACACTCCAAGGAGGTTATTAAACCGTATGATTGGACCTATACAACAGATTACAAGGGAACATTACTTGGAGAATCACTTAAGTTAAA
This sequence comes from Camelus ferus, assembly GCF_009834535.1. Taxonomy (NCBI): domain Eukaryota; kingdom Metazoa; phylum Chordata; class Mammalia; order Artiodactyla; family Camelidae; genus Camelus; species Camelus ferus. The sequence continues at coordinate 13,080,117 of NC_045716.1, read as the reverse complement.
GGTAAATCTTATTTTTTGTTTTTATGAGTCATTAATGGTCTTGGACAGTCTGAGAGTGAGAACTTTCTAGCAATGGGTTGTTTTTTCCGGCTGCTTTCATGCTGCGTACTTTGTGTTGTGGGAGGCTTCAGAACCTAATGTGAAGGGATCTTGCCTGTTGATTATCAGCACAAAATAAAGGAAGGCTGTAGTGGAACAATTTTTATTAAAAATGTGATTGGGAGCAATGGCAGACTGCCTTAATGTTATCATTATCACTGTCAAGAAGCATTAATATTTATATCTGGTTTTGGTGTAATATGTTAGGTGATTTAGACAGAACCGGCTAGCTAGTAGCTTACAATTTTACAGATAAAGATAATGTGGGCAGGTAGGACTTCTGGTCAGACAACTTAGGTTTTTGTCTCGCCTGCGCTATGTGTGAACCTGGTATGACTTTAAGCAAGTTACTTAATCTGTCTGATTCTGTTTTATCAGTAAGTTGGATAAACAGAAATATCTACCTCACAGCAGAGTTTTGGTATGAGATAATCTATAGGAAAGCTGTTAATAAAATCTGAAGCTCTGTGTTAATGTTCAGTTGTGTCTGTGTAAACCCTGCTTAGCTAGAGATTCACTTCATGGTAATGACACTAGGAAGGGGAGTTGATAGTTCTTATATGTGGAGCCATGGACGCGGCAGAGAATAGACAGAAGTCCCTCCATTACAGTCTAGTGCAGGAGGAAGGTTATTGCAGTCTGTTAGTACTTCATAGATTAATTTCTCTTTTCACTCCTGATTGAAAAACTTTGCAGAGTGTGTAGGCCATCTGATATTTCATTGTAAGGAGTGAGGAAGTGGGAGCTTGTTTTAACCCTGTGCAGTAATGCTGATGGCTTACCTTGTGGGCTGACTTACAGAAAGCCTCCTGGAGGCTAGGAAGTAGCATTAGCTGTGACCAAGGAGCAGGATCCACAGCAGGAGAGGCGGGGACTGTGAGAGTAGTAGGAGGTGACAGGCGTGTGCTCAGTACTCTTTATTGACACTTCAGCCTGTTGTGTAACTTGTTCTGAGGTGTTGCTGACAAATGTCAACGTGATAAACCACTCACTAGTGGTGAGGAGCTCAGGCTTTGGTGGACCTGTGTTCAAATTCCAGCACCATCACCTAACAGCTTGGAAAAGCAATTTAATCTTTGTTAAGCCTTGTTTCTCACTTTGGTAAACTTGGGATAAGATCAGCTGAGATGGTAAATAAAATTATATGTGTTAAGTGTTTAGAGTACAGTGTCAACACAAGAGGATCTCAATATATGGCAGCTGCCTTTATTATGATAATATCATATCCCTAATAGCAAGGGGACTAAGTTAATATTATTGAAATACCAAGAATAAAAGTTGTCATTTTGTTTAAGTAGTATTTACTCTTCCTTTATGGTCTAAACAGAGTTGATGAATATGTTCCTTCATTGCCTTAAAAAAATGGAGTGACCATTTTCCAGGCAAAATTGTTAGGATTTTGTTGCTTAATCCTCAAAATAACCTTGTAGGATAGGCATTATTATTATCATTTTGTAGATGAAGAAATGGGTTCAAGATCATGAAGTATGCATCTCTTAGTGACATAACACCAATGCTATAGTTTATTGTTAACCACATTTGTTACACGTGGAAGATCAATTTCATAAGAAATTTTTCACATTTACCTTTTTTCCCCCGATACTTAAGGGTTTTTTTGAACTATAATATTACTTGGGATTGAAAATTATTTAATCCTTCAGTTCTTCCTCAAAACACTATTCAGAAGCCCTGGTATGTATAGGGTGTGTATGCCTGTGAAGGAAAATGTATTTTATATGTACAGTAAGAATATCAGAGAATGAGGCCTTTCCTTTGTCCTTAAATTCTTGCTTTTTGGTTGCTGGGGGCTGGTGTGTGTGTGTGTGTGTGTGTGTGTGTGTGTGTGTGTAATGTTTTCTTAATCTTCTCAATCGTTTAACCTATTACTCTGAGTTGTAGCATGGTGTAAGAGAAAAGAGCCAGTCACAGAGTTGTAGTGACCTGGCTGGATTCATACCCAGCCTTGCCATTTATCGTCTGGGCCGCCATAGGCACTTCTCATAAGATTATAGTATAAGAATGTTACGAGAAAACAGGTTAAATGCCTAATACGTACCTGGGCAATAGTAACCTATCAGCATTTGGCTGTTTTCTTCCTTCCTATTATATAAATAAATTGACTCTATAGGAGAATAGAAGTGGAAGACTGTCTCTCCTATTTTTCTGCTTTTTAGGAATAAAACATGCTTAGTGTCCATGCATTTAGAAAAGCTTTTTTTTTAAAGCACGTTGGAACATTTGCACAACACATTCAGTGTGATTCAGTGTCTTAAGCTTTCTTTTTTCCTTTTTTTTTTCCATTGTGATAAAAAACCCCACATAACTCCTTTTTAGGGCTGAGTAATATTCCATTGCCTGTATATACCACATTTTGTTTTTCCGTTCATTTGTCAATGAGCATTTGGGTTGCTTCTATCTCTTGGCTGTGCTGCAGTGAACACAGGTGTACAAATATCTCTTCAAAATTCTGCTTTCAGTTCTTCTGGGTATATACTCAGAAGGGGAATTGCTGGATCATATGAAAAATTTATTTTGAATTCTTTGAGGAACCTCCATACTGTTTTTCACAGTGCTGCACCATTTTACATTCCCATCAACAGTGTATAAGAGGTTTTGATTTGCGTTTCCCTAATGATTAGTGATGTTGAGCATCTTTTCATATGCTTATTGGCCATTTGCATATCATCTTTAATATTTTGAGCCTTTAAAAGTAAATTTAGGGGGGAAATATGCTGACATAAACACTGGAAATGAAATGAATGGAGTTTGTAAGATGACAGGCAAAAAGAACTACGTGTAAGTACTGTATGCTAGTTGATAGTTGTTTTTCACAAGTACAGGTTAATAATTCTGATACTGTTCCAATTTTGCAAGATGAAAAAGCTTTAGAGATCTGACCACGGTGTGAATATAGTTGACACTACTGAACTGTACACTTAAAAAGTTTAAGATGGTAGATTTCTTGTTATGTATTTTTTTTGCCAGCAATTAAAAAAAAAAGTTAAATATGGTTACCATATAACCCAGCAATAACACTCCTAAGTATATATATATATATACACCTAAAAACTTATACATGAATGTTGATAGCTACATTATTTGTAATAGTTAAAATGTGGAAGCCACTCAAATGTTCATTGGTGGATAAACGTAACAGGTATCTAGATAGTGGAATATTATTTAGTCTTGAAAAAGGAGCGAAGCACCAATATATGCTACAACCTTGGAAACATTATGCTAAGTGAAAGAAGCCGGACAAAAAAGGTGCATGAATATGATTCCAGAATGATTTGCAGAACAGGCAAATCTATAGAACTAGAAATTAGGATACTGGCTTCCAGGCGCAAGGGGAAGGGAGGGTGGAGAGTGACTGCTAATGGGTATGGTGGTTTCTTTTTGAGTTTAGATAATGGTGATGACTGTACAGTCTTGTGAATATACTAAAAACCACTAAATTGTACACTTTAAAAAGTGAATTATATAGTATGGGAGTTGTATCTCCATTTTTTTTTTAAAGAAAGAAGTAATTATAAAACACAGCAATTTCACTTTATGTTCCTAATAGGATGTGTATGCCCACACACACACTCTGTTTTCAGTAAATTTTTAAAAGGAAATGTGACATAGGATTCTTAGCATTTGTTGTTAATTAACTTTATATGATAAGTTTAAAAATATTTATATCAGGTAGTTTCCTTATGATAAGCCTCCATATGATATGAGGATAGTTCCATTTGAAAGATGTGACCAAGACTCCTTTTCCTTGTAAGGTATCAAGAATATTTGTATTGCTCCATGTATTTTTTAAGCCTTTTAAAAATTGTGAAATAACTTCGAAAAGTTGGTAAAACATGAAGGTACAGTTTAATGAATTGTGAAATGTAACCACCCGGGAAGAAAAATAGAACATTGCAAGCACCCCCCAGCAGGAGCTTTCCTGATCATAATGCTTCTAAGAAAATATTCCCTAGTACCTTTTGAAATTTTCAACCTTAGCTTTTATTTCCTTGAAACTAGTGCGTGTTGTTGTTTTACAGCTTGGGCCTCATATTTTCAATATTGTCTTTTATTGTCTTGTTATTTCTGTTGGTTCTGGTTTATGGTGTCTAGGCTCCTAATATGCCTTCTTATTTTCCTTTGAACCCCAGGATGATGCTGGTTTCCTGCAGAGAGGATTTTTGTGTATTTTTGAGAGGCACTTGAGGACATTCATAGTCAGGGGCATAGGTCTGCAAACTTCTTCTGTACAGGACCAGATAGTAAATGTTGCAGGCTTTGAGGACCATAGTGTTTATGTTGTAGTTATTCATCTGTGCTGTTGTAGCTGAAAGCAGACACAGACTATATGCATACGAATGGGCACAGCTGTGTTTCAGTAAAATTTTATTTATGGACATGGCAATTTAAGTTTCATGTGATTTTTGTGTGTCATAAAATATTATTTGAAAAATTTCCCCCCAATCATTTGAGAAATATAAAAACGATTCTCAGCTTTCAGTTCATACAAAAATAGGTGGGGCCACATTTGGCCTGGAAGTCTTAGTTTGCTAACCTCCAGTCTGGAACCAGATTTGTGGTTTAGTAGGCCTCTAATATAAGAAGGTGTGAAACTGGTGAAGTACTTTAGAGTGTCATCCCCAAATTGAGAGTGGGACAGGGAATTCTCCAAGGTCTTTGCCCTTAGTGAACACTGAGCAGTGGTGGCAGCAAAAGCTAGCAGAGCCCAGCCTCTCGTTCGCACCAGCCCTTGGCTGATGCTTCAAGGCCAAAGCCAGCCAACTGTAGGCTCACTTTCACTTTTCTGGGCTCCAGTCCTCTTCCAGATCGCAGTCCAGTCATTCTTCAGTGCCTTAGCTATATGATGCTTTTAAGAAGTTTTTGTTTTTCCATCCAGCATTTAAAAATTGTCTTCAGCAGGAGGGTTTGTCCAGGTTACTAATTTTGACAATGATGGAAGCTAAAAGTTTTCAGTGTGTCTTAAGTTTAACTGTTTTTTTTTTTTTTTTGCTTTTATGTTTGTTTTTTCCCCTTTTCAGATGCTCTAGTTCAGGGAGGAGATAAGTGGAGTTGAGGAAGAGAGATGGATGAGAAATATAAACTTTATACATAATTATCCTTGTAAATGAAAAAGATAGTATACAGATGAGCTAAATATAATGAATTTTCCTAATCCATGTGTTATCTAATTATTTTTTCTTTTTCTTTCAAACATTTTATAAGAACAAGTAAATGGTAAAACTGATAGATTCATGTTCACCAGCCACCTGCTGAAGGCACATACGACATATTAGTGAAGTAGCCATTTACTAATGAGAAAATCATGTAATGATTAATTTTTTGGAAGTCAGGTGTGTCTATAAGGAGGATCTTTCAAATGTGTTCCTTTGAACTAAAACTAAATAAAAAATAAGGAATTCAGAAGCTGTGTTTATTTAGTACTATCGGAAGTTTTATACCCTTAGGCAATCCTAGAGGCACCAACATTGGTCTTAAACAGATCACAAACATGCCAGTGATGTGGGGGGCTGGCTATATGCTGCCCTAACCCTACCCCTCACCTTCCTTCCCCTCCCAGTGGCAGCTTCACTTGTGGTCTCATGTCTGCTCCAAGTACATGTTGGAATACAGTTGCCGAGGGCTAAAGTGTTATCTAAAATGTAGGTGAAAGTGCAGAAACTATGGACATTTTTTTTTACCTCTTGGGAATCATATACAAGCTGCTAGTTTCTTTCATAGCAGCCACCCACCCTCCTCCCAAATCACTCAATACTCTCTTAGACCATTTTCCCACAAAATCTGTGTAATCTCTTGAACATCCAATTATCATATTCTTCTAATTCTTGCCCAGTTTTCTCAAACTACTCTCCATGTCTTAATTCTTTCCCTGAGTCAAACACATGATCTAATCACAGCTACTAAGTGAAGTGTAATAATGGCTACCATTTACTGAACACTCATGGTTTAACAAGCATTGTTGTTTATTTATGATACAACTATGTTAAAGAATAGAAAAGCTGAACATTTTGTAGTGAAATTGGATATAGTAAAGAATGATATCACAAATCATACTTTCACATTACCACTAGGAGACATTTGCATTTAGTGAGCTACTGATGTGACCAACCTTGAGACTGTTGCTGCTTTTATTGGGTTATGTAAATATGTGTCTGGGAGCTGCAAAGTAATACATTGAAAAATTGCCAGTATCCTCTAAAGCCCTTAGGAATGCTAGGAGTTTCCCCTCAAAATTTCTCTAAAAGTTCTTATTTACGTCATTATTTAAAACACTTTATTTTATTTGTTAGGTTGGGGAATCAAAAATATATAATGTCATTCTAATGGGAAAATTTTTTTAAGTTCCAAATGAATGTCCTAAAAGATTTTTTACAGCATGAAACTGCTTTTTGTAAATATGTATTTTTATTGAAGTACAGTCAGTTTACAATGTGTCAATTTCTGGGGTACAGCATAATGTTTCAGTCATATGTGCACATACATATATTCGTTTTCATATTCTTTTTCACCATAAGTTCCTGCAAGATATTAAGTATAGATCCCTGTGCTATACAGTATAAACTTGTTGTTTATCTATTTTATATATAGTAGTTAGTATCTGCAAATCTCAAACTCCCAGTTTATTCCTTTCCACCCCCTTCCACCTCCCCACCCCCTTTAACCACAAGTTTATTTTCTATGTCTGTGAGTCTGTTTCTGTTTTGTAAATAAGCTCTTGTTTTTTTGTTTTTTTTTTTTTTTAAGATTCCACATATAAATGATATCATACAATGTTTTTCTTTGTCTTTCTGGCTTACTTCATTTAGAATGGCAATCTTCAGGCCCATCCATGTTGCTGCAAAATGGCATTATTTTTATGGCTGAGTAGTACTCCATATAAATATACCACATCTTCCTTTTGCAGTCATCTGTTGATGGACATTCAGGTTGTTTCCATGTCTTGGCCATTGTAAATAGTGCTGCTATGAACATTGGGGTGCATGTATCTTTTTGAATTAAGGTTTCCTCTGGATATATGCCCAGGAGTGGGATTGCTGGATCATATGGTAAGTCTGTTTTCAGTCTTTTGAGGAATCTCCATACTGTTTTACATAACAGCTGCACCAAACTACATTCCCATCAACAGTGTAGGAGGGGTCCCTTTTCTCCACACCCTCTCCAGCATTTATTGTTTCTGGGCTTTTTAATGATGGCCGTTCTGACTGGTGTGAGGTGATACCTCATTGTAGTTTTGATTTGCATTTCAGCATGAAACTGCTTTGAACTTCTGTGATAGTAATAATTAATTACATTGACTAATTTTCAGATGGTTAATTTTCTCATGGTGACAATAGAGTACTTGATTTTAATGTGGTCTATTTAATGATTTTAACATGAAAGATGTTGAATTTTGACTTTGTGTTTTGTAAAGCTATAGTATCAGCCATCTTAGGTTTTTCGGGGACAAGGCATATATTTCAACTTTCTTGTCTGCTGATGACACCTAGATTTAGAACCCTGTGCTCTGACTATGCAGAAAAGGCTGGTAGGAAAACTGCTTTCCTACTTTTCTAGCTCCTTAAATTTTTTTTTTTAATGTGCCCCTTCTTAAATTTTTTCTTTCAGGTTGTACCTACGACAGATCATATAGATACAGAGAAACTGAAAGCCAGAGAACAGATTAAGTTTTTTGAAGAAGTTCTCCTGTTTGAGGATGAACTTCACGATCATGGAGTTTCAAGTCTAAGTGTGAAAATTGTGAGTATGAAGTTAAATTAACTTCTTTCTTCCATTCTTACCACTGGTCAGGAATATAAGACTGACTTCGAATCCCACTTCTTGTCATAATGCCATGTAAAGTTTCACTTGGGTGTAGAATACATCTTATTAACATCCATTATAAAATTCACAAAGTCTTAGTATACTGTTAAGACTTCAGTTTAGCAAAGCATTTTTTTTTCTTCATAGACCTGTTTGGCTACTTTGTTGGTTTTCTGTTTATTATTTAATCTGAATGAAAATTATGCTTTAATTTTCACATTCTGAATTAAAAATGATATTGAAAGGATCTGCAGGCAGCACAGGGGATATCACTTTAAAAAGTGGCCCATGTGTCAGATTTCAGTGTTCCATTAAACAGAACTTCAGTCTCCAGCACAGAAGTGGGAAACAAATGAAAGTGTTAATTCCCTTCTTGTTTTGTATTCCTTTCCACCAGCAGAGGACAAACTACTTCCAGTGGAACCTGCTTAAAAAGGAAAATAAATAGACTCCTAGCAGTCTAATGTTATTTGTTTACTGTTAGGTTATAATTGGGTTTCCTTCACTTTCCAGAAAAACTTCAACTGAAACTTTTTATTAAATGCCTTATCCTTCAGCTAAAATATCACCTCCTTTGCAATGCCTACCACAGCTCCCTGAGGCAGAGTCAAATATCCCTTTTCCGTACCCCTCTGAGTACTTTTTTTTAACCCCTGAATGATAGCACTTATCATTAGGACTATCAAAGATAAGGGCCCCACATCAGACCTTGTCCTTGCTGCATAGTGAGTATGGAAATTGTGATTTAAATAATAATAAACAATGAAAACTGTAAGTCAAAATCAGCAATAAATTTGTTTTAAAGCCAGTTTTTTTTGTAGAATCATAGAATTTTGGAATTGTAATGAATTTTTACCGAATCATTTATTCTAGCCTCTGTTTTACAGATGAGGCCCCAGAAGTTAGTTTCTCTAAGTTGTGACACTAGCAACAAAGGTTTCTTTGCACCATCTGATATATGTCACTATTCTAGCATTAGATGCTTAACTTATTCCCTTGTTCACCTATAACTTTCCCCAAATTTATCTTTTGTGACTTAGATTTGTTCATCCTCCAGCTCATCCAGTCATGTACCTTTCTGCTTGTCTACCTACCTATGGAACTGACTGTGCTGACTGTTCATTATGAGTTTGCATATCTGGGGGTGCATTTGTATCCAAGTGGGGGGATATTCTGTGATGTATACAAGTGGGTAGGTATGTGGGAACACATGTTTTTGTGGTTGAGGAAGTTGGAGAGGGTATGCGCATAAATGTATTGTGTGTGTACCAGAATAAACAGTGAGTCTTAAACTGAAGGGTAACATCATTTAAAAATGTTCTTCCTTCTTACCTAGTGTAACTTTTTAAAAGTTTTGTGATAAGATTCCATTTTAAGAATGCCTGGAAGCATTTCATTAGAATAGTGAATTTCCAGGTTGATTTCTTTCTAAGACTGTAACAGATGTTTCTGTAAATAAAATAAATGCCATAATTTCTGGTTTAGAGGCAATGGGGTGTGGACAAATGAAGTTCTCTTCTATAGAAGCAAAGACTAGCCTGGTAAAAATGGATGTAGGTGAGAAACCAGAAATGTGATGCCTGGGAAGCAAAGGGAGTAGGACTTTCCAAGAAGGATGGCATGAAGGTCAGTATCATGCTGAAAAGAGATCTTATAAGCTTAGAATGGGGCGATGTCCATGAGAGTAAGAAAATTGTTTGTTGGTTTTAGCAACTAGGATATTATTTACCTTGGCACAGTGTAAGTTACCTGCAAAGGGTGTAAATGTAAGATGTGGAGGTGGAGACGGAAAGTGTAGACATCAACCAAACTTTCCTAAAGCTTCCTGGTATAGGAGAAGAAACAGATGTGACTGAGAACATGGGGTTGACAGAGGTGTGTGTGTGTGTTTTGTTTTTTTAAATATGGGGAAGACTTTAGCATGTTTACGTACTCACAAGGAGTCACTTACAGAGAAAGGGGTGAAAATGGATGGAGTGAAGTTTCTGCAGGTGAGTACGGGAGAAAGAGGAAGACTTTGAGCCTTTGCTGTATGTGAGACTGATTGGAAAAACTCCAGTCTTCTGTGTTTCTCCTTTGCTTTCACACTACTATCACACAACACTTCTGATACCGGATGTGTATGATGTTTTCCCCACACAAGCAATTCTGCGATAGCAGCTAAATGTCCCACAGTTTAACCCAGTTCTGATATTATATACCTGGAAGTAGCGTCGGATCCCACAGATGAAGGGTTCAGTCCCCTGAGACTGCCCTCCCCACTTCAGATGGCAATCACACACGGTAGGTCCCCAGATTCCCCAGAATCTCTGTCTGACTCGGCTGCAAATTGGAGGTTCCTCCTTAGATTTGATTATGTGCTAGAAAAGGTTGTAGAACTCAGGGAAACACTTATGTTTTCCAGTTTATTAAAGGATATAATAAAGGATACAGATGGAGAGAGATATAGGGTGAAGTCTGGGAGGGTCCTAAGCCCAGGAGCTTCTGTCCCCATGGAGTTGGGGTGCATTATCCTTCCAGTATGTGGGTGTGTACACCAGCCTGGAGACTCTCCGAATCCCATGCTGTTGGGATGTTATAGAGGCTTCCTTACATAGACATGATCAATAATTAACTCCATTTCCAGCCCTTCTCCTTTCTCTGGAGAATTGGAGTGGGACTGGAAATTCCAAGCGTATAATCATGGCTTAGTCTTTTTGGGAGCCATCCAGGAGCCCACCCAGAGTGGCCTCATTAGAACAAAAGATGCTCCTAGTGCTCTTACCACTTAGGAATTTATAAGGGTTTCAGACGTCCTGTGTCAGGAACAAGGGGCAGAGAGACTAGTATAAAATTTTCTGTTATCTCAGACACCATGCTAGATAATTATCTGTATTATCTCACTTAATCCTCACAAAAATTCTATGCAGTGAATATTTTCATATCCTTATTCTCAGAGATCGTAAGTCACTTGCCCAAGATCAGTCATCCAGTGGATCAGTTTGTCTTTCTGCTCTTGTTCATAGGAATCTTCTAGGATCTAGATAGATTAATGAGTAGAAGGATTAGCCTAGACAGGAGAAAGAGATGCCGCTTCTATGGTGACAGGAGGAAAGGGGAACAGGATGTAGGTAAGTCTGCCTTTATGCTGGTGATTCCCAAACCTGGAATTTTATCAGAGTGACTCAGATGCATTAGAGATTTAGTTGTCTTTAACACTACAGGACAATATATTGTACATTTGCTGTGTATTTGTTGACTAGGAAGATGGACAGACAGATGTGGAAGTGGAGGGAATAGGTCGGAAAAGGCTTTTTAGAGGAGGTGGTCCTTGATCTGAGTTTTAGGTGTGTAAATTTTCCAGCCTGATGATAGAACACAGTGACATTGATGTATTTTCTAAGCTGGTCATTTGTGAATGTTGCTAATTGCTTCAGGCTGTCCTACTACTGGCTACTACCAGAGAATGAAGTATCAAGGTCATTTCCAAAGTTGTTGCTAAGTACTTTCCATTTAAAACTCACTTAAGGAGGTTGTTTAATTGGCCTTTTCCATAGAGCTTTTCCTGAATTAAAGTCTACATTTTCCCCAGTTGCTTTCAAATAAAATGTAAACCATTATTTTTAGTTTAGCAAGCTTTCCAAGGACCTTCTTTAAAAAAGTATGTATTTTTAAGAGCTACCTTATTTCTTTTTATTATTGCTGACAGTTTGATTAGGAGTATGGAATATGCTTTTATTTGGTATCTAATCCTTGGCCCGAAAATTGCTAAAAAACTTCTTGTTTTAGAATTGCAAAACTAATTGCTTATGAATGTTTGCTTTTTCAGTTTCCATAATAACTATGAAACACTCTGAAAAGAAACGCTATTGAAATGTGGAAGATGCTTATATAAACAAATTAATATACTTTAGATTATTGATATGGTAGGATGGAGCCATTTAGGTTGCTCTTAATTTATTTAACTTTTTCAAGTTTTGAAGTGCTTTTTCCACCTTTAATTTTTCATTCTAAACCTAGATACCTTTTATTAAAAAATATTCATAATTTCCCTTTGTGTGATTGGCATTGCCTATGTCTAATTAGAAGATATTTAATTTTTCTTTTGTGTTTCAGAAATTAATTTTTCTTTTGTGTTTCTAAATTAGCTCCTCTCAGCAATGTTTGTTTTTAGGTTAGGATTTTGTGTCTTAACCTTCTGTCCTTTTTAGGACTTACAGCTTGTAGGACTGTGCTCTAACAGAAATCTAAAGGGAAGCTAGTTTTGCGTTAATATTAGTTTTTAACTTTCAAGGAAAATTAATTTCCAATCTACCAAATACTGGCAGTGCTGTGATGTTCTGTTGCAGCTAGTAGTTAATTCCATCCTAAGTAGAGTCAGGAGTGAATGTTGTCCACCTTCTGCTCCCATGTATTGCTTAGAGTCCACGTATACTGGGCAGGGCCATATCTTTCATCTCTACGTGTAAAGAATTCTACAATACCTGTGCAGAGGGAGCTTTTGTTGGACATGTAGTCCCATAGGATTGTCATATTTTGCAGACACAGGGCCCAAGAGATTGTTTCTTTACATCCCCTGTTTTTGTAGATGAAAGAAGAGACTTTGGATAGTTAGATAACTTGCTCTAAGTTGGTGGTTCTCAACCTTATCAGGCCCATTGCTTCATTTTTTTTTTAACCAAATACTTTAAACAACCCCTCCCGTTTACTATCCTGAAAGAAATTCATAGATAATATAAGCCACCTTCTTTCTAATAAATCTACATATTGTCCTAAATATAAAACAAAAGGGACATTTAAAAATTAATTTAGAATAAAATGATTGGTATATCAATATGTAAATGCATAATATGACTGCATAAGTAGTCAGGTACTTACATTTGCGAATCAAATCACTGTGAATGTGACAGGTACAAGTGTAGGCTGACAGAGATGCCAGGTGTCAGTCGGTGACTCAGATACACAATGGGACTGCCGTCAGTGATGGAATTTTTCAAAATGGTGAACAATAAAACTAAGTATAATCTGCCCTTGATCTAAAGGGTAATTGTCTTCCTGGAAATTGAGTGAATTTTGTATTTGTAATGTAAAATGGACTAGGTTCTAAGGTCAGATAATTAGAAATCATTTTTTTATCCCACCTGAATGTGAGGTGAGATATTTGGAAATTTTGTGAGATGCAGGATTGAACTTTGTTTTATAGGGTTGTTCTGGGCATTACAGAACATCTAATGCCTCTGGTCTTTAACTGCTAAATGTTAATATTGGCAGCTCATCATTGTGACAATGGAAAATACCCTCACAAATTTTCAAATGTGCCCTTGGAGAGAACTATTGCCTTAAAATACACAGTTGAATTGTAGAGTTGGGACTAGAACTTGGGTCCCTTATTCTTAGTCTCCCCATGAGCCATGCTGAAATGATACTTTGATGTCCTTCATGTTCCCAGTATGACTGTTAATAACTAATTTTGAAATTTCAAGAAATGTTGCAAGTAAGTCTTTCTCATCATTACAAACAGCACTCTGTCAGGTATTGATGTGCTTCCCGGTCAGTTTGTTGTGATATCAAAATCAAGTTATTGGAAGTCAGATTCTTCCCCAGCTCTTCATTATTGTAAGTCTTGCTTTGAAGTCTTTTGCTCAAAATCCCATCAGAATAGTTTAACTCAGAGCCTTTTCTCCAACAGAGAGCTTCTAGCCTCTATTTCATTCATCCAGTAACTAATGAGCACCTGCTGTGGGCTCTTCTAGGCAGTAGGGACACAGTGATGAGCAAAGCACATATTTCCACCATCACAGAGTGATGGAGGGGAAATAGGCTTTAAGGAAGTAAACACATAAATGAATATAGTTGCACACCTGTTGGAGTTCCATGGGAGGAAATAACAGGAGAAATCACTATGATTATGGACCAGTAGGAAAGGCCTCACTGTGGAAGTGACATTTATGCTGAGCTCTGAAGGACAAGTGTCAGCCAGCAGAACAGCTCCAGTCAGGGAGCAGGGTGTTGAAAGGTCCTAGGGCCGGAGAGCTTGGCCTGTGGCTGGTGACCCTCCGGGCAGTTAAACTACTTATGTTACTGGGTTATCTTGTTTTTTCTTCTTTCTTCATTAATGTTGCAGTGTGCTTATCTGGAACAATAGGCAGTTCCCTGAGTATATCTTACTGTTTCATGTCTCAGTACCTTTTTTTTTTCTTTTTTAAAAATACATGCTGTTTCCTCTTTGTGAATTCTTCCCACCCCACCTCTTCTTTCCATGGTCAGCTCAAGCATTGCCTTCTCTGACTTTCTTCAGCAGACTTAGCTACTTCTTTCATTGAGTGCTTATTGAACCTTGTTGTTAGTTTTTAATATTCCATATATGAGTGAAATCATGCGGTATTTGTCTTCCTCTGACTTATTTTACTTAGCATAATGCCCTCAAGGTCCATCCGTGTTGTTACAAATGGCAAGCTTCGATCTTTTTTATGGCTGAGTAGTTTTCCATTGTGTCTGTATACCACATCGTCTTTATCCATTCATCCGTTGATAGACACTTAGGTTGTTCCTATATCTTGGCTATTGTAAATAATGCTGTGATGAACACGTTGGGTGCAAATATCTTTTCAGATTAGTGTTTTCATAGTTTTTGAATAAATAGCCAGAAGTGGGATAGCCAGTTAAAGAAATGGACAGCCATTAAAGAAATCTTCATACTGTCTTGCATAGTGACTATACCAATTTACATCCCCATCAACGAATATATGAGGGTTCCTTTTCCCCCACATCTTTGCCAACACTTGTTATTTCTTATCTTTTTGATAATACCTATATTCTGACAGGTATGAGGTGATTTCTCATTGTATTGTGTGTTGCACCTTCTGCTGAGAAATCTGCTGATAGCCTAATGGAGGTTCCTTTGTAGTTACTAGCCTTTTCCCCATGGTTGTCTTTAAAAATCTTTGTCATTGACTTTCAGCTATTTTAATGTTGTGTCTTGGAGAAGATCTTTGCATGGAGGTGACTAGGCATTCTTTTAGCTTCATGGACTTTTTTTATATCTTGTTTCTCTTTCCTCTTGTACTTGTATCATTTTTCGATTTCTGCCTTTGAGCTTGCTAGTTCTCTCCCATATGGTTGGCTCTATTTCCAGTGTCTTCTGATGCATTCTTCATCTCATGTTTTATCAGTTCTTCAGCTCCAGAATTTCTGTTTGGTTCTTTAAAGTTTCAATCTCTTCAGTAAAGTATTTCTTCTATTCATTAATTTTATTCCTGAGCTCATCAAACTGCCTTTCTGATTTTTCTTGTATCTTGTTGAGTTTGTACATGACAGCTCTTTTGAATTCTCTATCAGTTAGATTCTAATATTCTGTGACTTTTAGTTTGGTTTCTGGAGACTTGCCGTTTTCTTTTTGTGGTATCATAAATATTACCGTGGTTCTTTATGATGCTTTATGAATTGTTCCTCTGCTGGTGCATTTAAAAAGACAGAAGTCAGAGTGCTTTCTTTTGTTTTCAGAGGTAGGTGGCGCCATAACACAAATTTTTGGTTTCTCTTACCTGAGCTGCCTCTGGTTATATTTGAGAGTTGACGCTTTCCAGCCTCCACTGTCTCTGCTAAAGATATGGCTCTATGCCTTCATTGTCACTTCTGTGCCACTGGGGTGGTTGCTGCTTTGCTTCTGCTGGAGCTGCTGTGTCATGGGGCTGGTGGGCTCTTCCCTTGGGTCTGGGATCGCCTGAGACATTGGCTCTGCTGTGGGAGGAGGGGGACAATTGGGAAGGAGGACAGGGTTTTGCAGGCGCTGACAGCATCTTGGGTATTGTAAGGGTCTTGGGCTCTGCCACTGCGGATGGAGCGGGCAGGGCTGTGGGTGCCTCAGCAGCTGGAGGGACAGGGTCTGTTGCCACTGCCGCCCAGGTACGTGTGGCCGAGAGCCACAGTCAGGAGACCAAAGTCTGGCGTGTGCTGCTTCCCCTGCTGCTGCTGGGTTTTCTGAAGTTGTGGGCTCAGCTGCCATGGTCATAGGGCTGGGATTGCAGGCACTGACTCCACTGTTCCCTTGGGCCCGCCTTCTCTTGGGTCTGCCTCCTCTGTGTGTTCCAGTCCACCCACCTTTAGATGTACAGATGTGTGGATTTCTCCAGTGTCCTATTGGGCAGATGAGTTGAGTTGCAGATGTTTTCCTGGTTGTAGATGGAAGGGGAGAGACAAAGTGAGCTTTTTACTCCACCATGTTTCTGACATCACTCCCATGAGGTATATTCTTTTTATAGACCTAAACACCCCATCTAACCCCTTCCTCCTGGCCACCAGGACCCACTCTCCACTAACTGACTTTATGCAATGGTAATACTTGGAAAGTAGAATCATGTAGACCTGACACAGATGAAAGACGTTAAGAACATGTGATAATGATCTCATAAAGCAGACGTTGGTAGTATGAAGTAATACTTAGTTGGTTGCGCTGAATTAAAGCATACCCTTAAAGCCTCTTGTCTTTGTGTAAAGTGAATTAAAAGGTGAGTAGCAACAAAGAACTAGGTTGTTCTTTCATTCTTATATTACTGGTATTGACATTTACTGTAAGTACTGTTTTTTTTTTTTACAGTGAACATTATAATTTTCACATAACTTAGACACATTTTAAGTCTTTTTAACCTCATCATCTTTTGACCTAGAAAAAATATTTTTCTATTGCAGGAAACAGAAATCAGTATGTTATATAGTATGAGCAAGGTTTTGTGCCTTAGTTGGAGCTAGGTCAGAGATTTTTATAGTGCTGATTTAGCCTTCCTCCAATGCTGTAAAACATTTGTTTTCTTTTTAGGAAAGTAATAAAAGGTTTAATTTTCATTAAAACATTGATATACTTTTTTTTTTTTTTCAGAGAGTAATGCCTTCTAGCTTTTTCTTGCTGTTGCGGTTTTTCTTGAGAATTGATGGGGTGCTTATTAGAATGAATGACACAAGACTTTACCATGAGGTATCTGTTCTCATTTAATGGCTATACCAATTGATACTAGGCTTGTTTATGTTGTTACATCATCAATCTGAGAATTTGAAGTTCAATAATGCTTTATATTATACGGCAGACCTTCTAACCTTTAAGATTGGGTGTTTCACATTCACTGTTGACTGCATAGTTATCGAAACATTACATCTTCTTTTCTAGAAGTTCTGGTACCTGAAAATGTTTTCTAAGGGACGCTTCCTAGTAGAGGCGGGAAAGGGAGGGTCTGATACTTTTTTAAAAATCTTGTGTGTTCTTCGTCTGTTTAAGAAAACTGTCCCTTAACTCTTGGCTTTGTTTGTCGTATGTATTGTTTATGTAACGTCCTGCTGTTAGGAATACCAATCACATGGCCTCCAGAAATTTGTATTATACAATTATTTTGATAGTTGTTTTAATGTTTGAAAGCTCTGTGCTCCATTTCAAAGAACTGTTAACATGTAAGGTTTTTAAAAAAAAAAAAAAAAAAAGTGAAAGTTTGGGGGGGGCGATTTAAACTGAGTCCTGAAAATTCATCTAGTAGCTTTACAGCAGCCTATCCTCTTTTTTTTTTTTTTAATAGCTTTCTTCCCCCTTTTTTTGAGGGGAAAAACTAGGTTTATTTACTTATTTATTTTTTAATGGTCGTGCTGGGGATTGAACCCAGGACCTCGTGCATGCCAGGCATGTGCTCTACCACGGAGCTATACCCTTCCCTCTCAGCCTATCCTTTGTGAATGAATTTTCAGCATCAGAGTCGTAATCATAGAAGATGATGAAAGAGAGAAGGGACCACCAGTATCAGTCATGGTAGTCGTAGTAGTAGTCAACTCTCCTAACAACCCTATGAAGTAAATGCTATTATTTCTGTTTTATAGCTGAGGCAACAAAGGCAAAGAGTGAGAGTGATTAAGTAACTTGCCCAAGTTATGCAGCTAATAGGTGGCAGAACTGGGGTTTGAACCGAGTATGATGGGATTGTTTCTGGTTTTTGCTTTTTTCTTGAAATAACATGGTCACTGTGATGGACCTTTTTCCTTTTGAAAGTGCTGAGAATAGGCTGCATTTTTTTCCTGCAGAGAAAAATGAAATATAAATTTTTAGAAATGCTTGTATTTTAACTCAACAATATTGATTTTTTTTTGGATTTATCCTAAAAAGACTCTTATATACAATAATCCACAAATATTAATCAGGACAGCTGTATAGAGTGTATATGAGCATTGATGGCAATGCTATTGTTTATAATAGCTAAAAGAGAGAAAGAAGGAAGGAGCTTTAATGGCAGTTGAATGGACATTGATTAAATGGCCATTTATATTCTGTTGACCTAAAACAAATAGATTGCCAGATATTTCTCTGGCAAAGATGGATTTATTTGAGATCAGAAAATTGCGATTTGGGGTCTGTAACCATGGTGAGCCATGGGCAAGTCCCCACACAGCAAGTGAAGGAGAGTGCTTTTATGGAAAAGAAAAGGAAGGTAGGAGGGCTCTAGTAAACAAACAGTCCATGGCTTTTCATTGGCTGAGTCCTTGCCAGGAAATAAGAGGAGTCTTTCTTCTTCCTGTTGGGCCCTGCTCTGGTTGCAGCGTGTAAGAGCTCCTTATGCTGGTTTCCCAACTCTATTTAATTGAGGTTTCTGTTTATTAATTTTTTACAATCCATATTGTAGGAAAAATGTACAACTATTAAAATTAATGGCAGAGAGTTTTATTTAACTGATTTGGAAAGATGTGTATCTCAGTGTTGAATTTTAAAATGGAAATGTGAATCTATATAAGATTTTTGTAGAGATTTCTAAATGCTAAGGATAGTGTTATCTGTAGAAGCTGTGACTGCTGATTTATACTCTGTACTTTTATATTATTTGATTTTTTTTAACACTGAGCATTAATCTGGTTTTGTTGATATAAACAATTGAAACTTTAAGGGAACATAATCTTGTGATTTTTCTTTTATTGAATATTTTACCAAAAAAATCAATTGTTAATAAATTACTTTCTAAAACCTCACTTTAAAAAGCCTTAAATGGGGAAATTGAAATACAAGAAAAGTGATTATAAATAAGTAATTGAAGAAGAATTTTATAGAAATGGGAAAGAATAAAATTTGTTTAAACTTTTTCTTTTTTGGAACGTAAGAGTAGCCACAGTTATAATATAGCTTAAGGAAAAAATGTCGTTCCAAACTTGAAGTAATGTTAGAATCTCTTGCATATCTCATTTACAAACATACATGTTTCCTTTCAAAGTAAAACCTTTGCTTGTGTTTCTCTTACATGATAATTACTAAGTCTGTTTACATATATGTTTCTGATAGGAATGTGATTTATAGAGATTGGAATTAATAATTCAGAATTCTTGATGAGAATTAGTTATCTCACTGTAGAATTAGATATTGTTGTCAGACTTAATGCTACTTTCACAACCTGTTCTAAAATGTAGGCAGTTCTGTTTAATAGAAGGGATTTTGTTAATCAATATAAATACATTTTTTGCAATCTTTTTTTGTTTTTAAACATAGGCTGACAAGACCTACATGTTACGAGAATATACATCACGGGAGAGCAAAATTGCTAATTTAATGGTACAGTATTTAAATATCAGTTTTTAGAAATTAAATTTTAATGTTTTAAGTATGGTATCCCCTCATGCCCCACTCATCTTCCAAATCTGCATCCTAAATCCATTCATTCTTCTAATAGGGCTCTATAGGATAAATCATACTGGAGCTTATCTTTTCTGGAACTTATCTCAGTTTTAGCTAGAGCTGTTAGGTACCTTAGCCGACATCCAGTCCAACTTCCACATTTTATTCTGGAAAAACTGAGACCCAGAGGTGTGACTTACCCCAAGTCACATAGCTGGTTGGTGGTGGAACTTAATTGAATGTTCTTCTCCACTTACCATCCTGTCAGCCTATCATTTCTTTCTACCCAGTCTCCTTTTCCTTTTTTTTTTTTTTTTTTTATGCTCCCCTGGGAATTGTCAAAGGCTTCTACAAGTCTGGAGGATTGCTTGAAAAGTGATACCTTCCTGCAAATTTGATGTTTTTTTATTTACCCTTAGTGCTTATTTCTGTCTATATGAAGAATCTACATGGGTTAGAAAAGTTATGTAGTCTGTTGTAGACCATATACTGGTGTCTAACTGCAGGCTAGTGTTTTCCAGGTACCAAAATAATAGGGAAAGGGGATTGGATTAAGATGTACTAAATTCTTAGGAGCATCATATGAGAGCATTATAAATGACAAATCCGTATGCTCTTTGAGGAAATTATCTAGTAACAAAGCTGAATGATTCAGTAACAAGAGATACCTGTTATTATTAGGAACACCTAATGATGCTCCTTATAGACATGTATTGCACCTCATTTTAAAATTGGTATGCTTTAGGAATGCTTGAACCAAAGCATTTTCAAAATATATCAGTGCAGTGACTTAATATATGCTAATATGACTTATGTATTTCCTAGCATGTTTCACCTTCCCTCTTCACGGAACCTAATGAAATATCACAGTATTTACCGATAAAGGAAGCAGTTTGTGAGAAGCTAATATTTCCAGAAAGAATTGATCCTAATCCTGCAGACTCAAAAGAATGTACACCTGTGGAATAGCATGTGTTACAACATATACTCACCGTGGAATCTTACTGGAGACCTTGGAACTGTTTGGAGGGGGGTGTTTTTATTATGAGAATTAATTGCCTTGTCTATGTGCAGATTGTCTAGCCTTAAGGGAAAAAAAAAAAGATTATTGCAGGCAGGTTCCACTTAACTGCTGTTTGTACTCTCTGTCTTCAAATTCATATTCCAGATTGATACTTTCTGGAGTTAAATTCAGATTTCTAAATTGTCACAATGTGAGGTCTCACCAGTAGGGGGTGATGTATGTATGTCTCAGGAGCAGTGGACGTAATCTGCATCTATCATGAAACACTATCTTCTACCGTGAGGAGGTTAATGTAAATCACTGAGATGTAACACCTTGTGAGTTTCATAGGATTCCTAATCGTGCACGTTGATGTATTGGCCCTTTACCTTGGGCTTTTTGATGTTTATTCACACTTTGGGAGAGTCATGACTTGCCTCCTAGGAAGTTTATCCCAAGGATCTGTACCCAGAAAAAAAAAATTTTTTAATCCCCCCCCCCCCCCCAATTTGCAGTTTAAGGAAAGTTTCAGACATAGAACCAAATAACCTAGGCTTTTGGAGAACGTAAGGTGTTATGTCCATGGAAATACATGGAACATGGTTTGCCACTGACAGGTAGGATGTCAGATCTGCCTCTCCTCCATCTTTAGGTGCTTTTTTTTATGTGTGGTTCTATTTGTACTAACGTTTTTTACTTACATCTTCCATGCACCCTCAGAGTGAATAAATCCATTGAATATTGAATTTGGTATTGGTCCTAAAAAGTTTGAGGAGTTAATATGGATTGCTTTAAGCAAAAATTAAATCAAATAAAGCAACTAGATTAATTTTTTTGCCTAAAATATCTGAAGGGTAGCTGTGGAGGAGGAGCAGCTTATTTTAAAATATAAAGGCCAGTTTTTCTTAAGATTCATGTTTTTAACATTACAGGGGGATCTAGTAAAATGTATTTAATTAGTACAAGACCTAGGTAGTACAAAAAGTACACAAAAGTAAATTTAAAATCCATTTGGTTATTTTGATGGTGACCCTTTAAACATTTTATATTCTTTTCTGCTTTTCTAAATGGTCTCCATAAAGTAGAAAGTGATTACAAAGCACCAAGTAAGAAATTACCTTAAATGGATTTTTTTGAACTTTTATTTTCAGGGCAGGGGAAAAAATCGCCCCCTTTTTTTCTGGTTTGAAATAACTATTGTATATATTTCCACTTGATGCATAAGTCATTAAAGAAGACTATTTAATTGTGAGTATTAGCAAAGGTCTTCAGGCATTAGCCTGAAGATGAATTTTTGTGAAACAAACACAATTGGACATGCATCATTGCTTAGACTCTGGTCTGTTGTGTGTATTGTTTTTTTGACTAACTTTATTAGCTAAATTTTGGTCACAGATGATTTTGGTATTTGTTTGCCTTCTGCTGCATCACCTGCAAGGTATAGGAAATCAGGATTTTATTGGCTTTAAGAAAATACATGGCATGTTCACTGTATATTAAATATACCTGTATTTAATGTTTTCTCTTAGGACAGAAGAGTGTATATATTGTACTCCACTTTCTGTTTATTTGCCGTGCAGATTTGACAGAACAGATTCTTTAGTCATACAAATTATAAGCAGAAAACTTGTAAGAATATTCATTAGTTGAATTAGTTGAGGTTTCTGGGCAACATCGTATTCTATATATATTTTTAACTTGATTCAGATGTCTTAGTCCCCAAGTCAGTCTTAGATTACTTATCTTGAGAATCCATTGTTAAAAATTGTAGGGAATTAAAAGAATTGGCCTTTTTATTGAGAGAGGGAGGTGGATAGGATGAGTGTGCTTCTGAAAACTTCATTAGTTTATTCACATGGAGAATACCAAGAAAACTTGTATTTGTTCATTGCTAAATAAGGCATACACCATTTTATATTTATTTGTTCCAAGTGTCTTTTTGTAAGAGAATAAACAATAAGTAATTACTGCTTTGTGTTTTGCTATTTCAATTATTTTAGTTTTTCTTAAAGCTTAATTTAAAAATGATTTGTTATACCTTTCTTGTTTGTTTTGAACTTCGTCAACATTATAGCCAGAGTCTCTGGACAGATTATAAATGAAAATCCAACAGGTAGCTCAGAATATAATCCTCCAGTTTAGCTACTGGGCTCTTGTTCTTCCTCTTCTTCTGTCCCCTCGTACTTCAGTGGATGTTTTAATTAGCCGTTGTTTTCTGTATGATGGCTTAATGCTTTCTGTTTTTGAAAATATACATGCTTGTGGTATATGTCATTTTATTTAGTTTTAAGTACTATATGTCCAATATGGTGCTAGGTACAAGGGATTACAATAATGAAGAGATACTCAACTGGCCCTCCATATCTGCGGGGTTCTGCACCTGCAGATTCAACCAACCATGGATCAAAAATACTGAAGAAAAAAAAAACTCCAAAAAGCAAAACTTGAATTTGCTGTGTACCTGGCAACTATTTACATAGCGTTTATATTGTATTTACAACTATCTACATGTCCTTTACATTGTATTAAGCATAAGTAATCTAGAGATAATTTAAAGTACATGGGAGGATGTATGTAGGTTATGTGCCAATATGCCATTTTACATAAGGGACCTGAGCATCCTCCAGTTTTGGTGTGGGGAGGCGGGTAGAATCAGTCCTCTGTGGATACTGAGGAATGACTCCAGTATATGGAGTCTTCATGGAGTTAAAGTCTAGTGGAGGAGACAGAGTAAAAATAATGGCGAATTTTAGTAACTGCAATGAGAAAAAATTCTGAATTAAGAGAATAACAAAATCACCTTTAGTAGAGGTAATTAGGGTTCTGCCCAGAAGAGAATGTAGAAAACCTCAAGAGAATGTCACTCCTAACTTAACCAGAAGAAAAAGCTAAGTAACCGACACAATTACAGTTTATCTTGGCGTATCAGACAACTGAGGCTGCAAAACAAAGTAAACTGAATCCTAAAGAGCAATAAGGCCTCCAGCGAGGGGCGGAACAGGCAAATTTTTTCCTCTAAGAGCATGAGAGAAAGAGGTGGCCACTGTACAAGCAGGTAAAAAAGGCAACAAATTTGAACAAGGTCCAAGAGGCTGGGTATGGGCTAATGCGTCAGTTTGGAATAGCTCGGAGTCTCAAATAAGGGGACTTCATACACTCACGGGTTCTTTCCCAAGGACATGCACCTGCTCACGAGAAACCCTGGGGCGGGGCAGGGAACCGGGAGCTCCCTGTGGGTGGTAAGGACGTGCAGGAGGTAACTGGCTGCTGCGGAGGGTTACGTATGAATCCCGGCCCACTTCCTCCTGACCCTTCTTTGGAAGGATGTAAAAGACTGAGGCTGCTGGGGGAGGAGCAACAAATCATGTCACCCCCAGAGCCCCAGCAAAAAATCCGTTACTTCTGGGGAAGGAATAAAGGCAAAACCTATCTGCTTTTGGGAGGAAGAGTAGGAAATTCTCTGTCTTCAGGCCACAGACGACCATTATGGCTGGAGGAGTACAAGCAAATAACCTCTGACCTTGGAGGACGAACAGGAAAACCTGGGCCCAGGGTGCTACATGGATAACAGAGAAGTCCGCTACCACGGGGGGATGGGCGTGAAATTCACACAACAGTAGAATGCACGTTGTTTTCAAGTGCATCTAGAACATTCACCGTGGTAGAGAACATTCTAGGCCGTAAGACATACCTCTACAAATGTAAAGCACTGGAAATCATATGAAGTATGTTCGTAACAAAATTAAACCAGTAAAAATTAGTAACAGAAAAATATCTGGGAAATACCCGAATAACCTCTGATGAGAGAAAGAAGTAAAAGGAGACAAGTGCTGTGTTCACGGAATGAAAGACGTAAGATGTTAATATGCCGATTCTCCCCAGGTTGGTCTACAGAATTAATGTGATCCAGTTTAAAATCCTAGCAGGCTTTTTCATTAGACATTGATAAGATGATTTTAAATTGTATATGGAAGTCCAAAGAATCTAGGATAGCTAACACAATTTTGCAAAAGAATAAAGCTGGAGGACTCAAATGACCTGATTTCAAATATTACTCTAGAGCCACAGTCATCAAGACTGTGACAATTATGTTAGGTTAGACATACAGATCAATGGAACAGAATAGTAAATCAAGATATAGGTCTACACACATATGGTTGATTGATTTTGAACAAAGATGCAAATTTAGTTAAATGGAGAAAGGTTAGTCTTTTCAACAGGTGGTACTGGAACAATTAGACATCCACATGCAAAAACGAAACAAAACAAAACAAAAAACCTCGAACCTGACCTCATACCATGTACAAAACTTAACTCAAAATAAATCATAGACCTCAATGTAAAACCTAAAATTGTTAAGTTGTAGAAATAAATGAACAAAAAAATCTTAGCAGCTTTAGGTTGGCGAAGATTTCAATAAAACACAAAAAGCACTGAACATAAAGAGAAAAAATGGATAAAATGGCCTTCACTGAAATGAAAACCTTCTACTTTTTGAAAGACATTGTTAAGAATATCAATAGATAAGCCAGACACAGGGAGAAAATATTTGCAAGACACATATCTAATAAAGGACTTGTACCCAGAATATATAAAGAATTCTTAGCTCAGTAATAAATAACCCGTTTCATCTTTTGACACTGGATGGGTAAAACTGAGTTTGATTTTCTTTTTTTTTTTTTTAATTGAAGTACAGTCAACTGCAATGTGTCAATCTCTGGTGTACAGCACAATGTCCCAGTCATGCATATACATACATATATTCATTTTCATATTTTTTCCATTAAATGTTATTACAAGATAAAAAAATTAATAACCTAATTTTAATAGTTGTGGATGGTAAATAAGCTTATGGAATGATGCTCAAAATCACCAGTTATTAGGCAAATACAAATTAAAAGTTCAATGAAATATCACCAGACCTATTACAGCTAAAATTTAAAAATCTGATAATGCCAATTGGCAGTGAGGGTGTGAAACAGCTGGAGTCTCACACATTGCCTGGGAGAATGTGAAATGGTTCAAAAATTTCACTTAAAGCATTTCACTATAAAGTTTCACATACTATTCAACCCAGCACTCCTAGAGAAATAAAACCTGCCAACACAGAGGCATATGCACATGTTTATAACAGCTTTATTCATAATTACTACAAACTGGAAACAATCCAAATGTCCAGATAAACAACCTGTGTTACATCCTTACTACTCAGCAATAAAATGGAACTAACTACTAATGCACAGAACTCCATGGGGGAATCTTAAAACCATCACGCTAAGTGGAAGAAGCCAGTCACGAAAGAATATACATACTGTATGATTTCATTCTTACAGCTGTATTAAGGCTCTTCAGACAAACAGAACCAATAGGAGATAGATACTTACATAAATGGGGTTCATTATACGAAATTGATTCAGGAGGTGATGGAGGCTGAAAACTCCCAAGATTTGTAGTCAGCAAGTGGGACACCCAGGAGAGCCAATGGTACAAATTCCAGGCTGAAAGCCAGCAGGCTTGAGACCCAAGAAGAGCCCATGTCTCAGTTCAAGTCCGAAGGCAGGGAAAGACCTTTCGTCCCAGCTCAAGGTAATCACGCAAGAGGAGTCCTCTTTTACTCAGCCTTTTTATTCTATTTGGATCTTCAACTTACTGCATGAGCCTGCTAATATATTAGAGAGGACAAAATGCTCTACTCAGTCTACCCATTCAAATGTTAATCTCTTCCAGAAACATCTGCACAGACACACCCAGGATATTGTTTGAACAAATGTCTGGGCATCTTTCTGGCCCACATGAGTGGATATATAGAATTCACCATCACAATGACATTCTGGAAAAGGCAGAACTATTAGGCAGGAATCAAATCAGTGGTTGCAAGAGGAGGGGAGATTATTGAACACAAAGGGATATGAGGGAAATTTGGGGGAGGTGAATGAGGTTTGATGCCTATTAGACATCCAAATGTTTAATGTGTAGTTTAATGAGTAATGCAACCTGTAGCTCAAAAGATGTCTGAGCTAAAAATTGGGGGTTATCATCAATATAGATAACATTTAAAGTCATAGCAATGAAGGAGTTCACTTTGAGAATTTTTTGAGGAAATGAACGCATTAGGGGGATCCCTGAGCAACATTTGGACAACAGAGAGAGGAGAAAGAACAGCCAATGAGTAGATCAAAACCAGGGGAGAGTAGCAGAAGCCAAGGGGAGAGCAGAACATTTAAAGGAAGGAGTTGTCATCCGTGTTGAGTGCTGTCAAGGGAACTAGTAAGGTGACAGTGGTTTCCATTGGCAGCATGAAGGTCGAGCTGATTTTGATACAGTTTTGGGAAAGTGGTGATGGCAGAAGCCAGACCAGACTGTGAAAATTAGACACAGAGATGAGAGATCTTTCAACAAAACTGCTTTCACAGGAATAGGCTGGTAGCCGTGGTGTTGTGGGGACAATCACATCCATGGGAAGAGTCCAGGAATCAGACTGGTGATTCAGGAGAGGGGGTGGCCGATGGAGCAATCTGTGTAATTGTAAATGAGGCAATTTAAAGCCTCACATTTTATCAGCCATTTCTCACAGTAATTTGGTAAAGAATTATTATTAAACCTATCAAAACAACGTTCCAGATAATGTTTCTGTTTCCAGAAACTAGAAATAATCTAGTTTCTTTCCTTACATGCTTAACACATAGCTTTACAGATTATCAAATGCTTTCCCTAATCTTTCCCAGGAGCACACACCTCGTTGTTCCGAGGATGCACTGCTCATGTGAATGTGAGGCCTCTTCTTGCATCGGGGCTTTACTGAGTTGCATTACAACTACAAGGTCAGGTGGTGCTTACGGGGCATCTGTGCTGGTATTGTCTCCAGGAAACATCTTTAGGTGTGTGGATTTTCCTGCTTAAGATGTATTTAGGGCATTGGCCAAGAAATACTTGTGTGGATTTGAATGCTGGACTAGCTCAGTGGTAGAGCTTGTGCTTAGCATGCACAAGGTCCTGGGTTCGATCTCCTGTACCTCCATATAAAAAAAAATGTGAAAACACAAGGAAACTTAAGACTTAATAAAATGATATTAAAATATTAAACAAACAAACAAACAAACAAACAAAACACCAGAAATTGATTCTCTCACACTTCTGGAGGCCAGAAAATCATCCATCAAGGTGATGGCAGGGCTGTGCGCCCTCATGAGGCTCCAGGGGAGAGTCCCTTCTTTGCCTCTTCCGGCTTCTGGTGGCCTTCAGCCTTGTCTTGTGGCTGCATCACTCCAGCCTCTGATCCCACTGCTTTCTCCTCTTCCTTCTGTGTCACATTTCCTCCTGCCTCCCTCTTCTAAGAAAACATGTGATTGTGTTAGGACCCAGCTAGATAAACCAGGCTTCTCTAGCTCAAGATTCTTAAAGTAATCACACCTGTGAAATCCTACCCCTCCCTCTTTATTAGGGCATATAAGATAACATTTACAGACTCCAGTGATGAGGACCAACACTGTGGGAAATTTTAAGCAGGGCAACGACTCAGTCAGACTTAGGTTTACAAAGACCCTTCAGGGGATGATGTGGCCCAGTCAGAAAGAGCCCTCTGAAGACATTTATTAAGCCTGACTTGAAAAAGCATGGTGGAACAGTGGATTGAAGGAAACTGCAATAAATTCACTCTACCTACCCCGGGAAGCAGCCTGGGGGGTTGGTTAGAAGAGGGGCTTAGGAGTTAGACTCATTAATGTGGAACTCAGGAACCCAGAGGAAATTATTTAACCTTTCCAAGCCTCAGTTTCCTCCTCTGTGAAAGCTGGATGTGGATAATACTATCTACCTTTTGGGGTTGTTGAGAGGAGTAAACTAAATGTAATACATGAGAGCTGACTGGCGCAGGAGTGGTACTCAACAAAGCATGCTCTGATGATGACTGACATTGTTCTAGAATCAGACTTCTGAGCAGAGATGGCTGGAAACCCCAGAGATGGGACCTATTTCACCCAATGGCCTCTGACCAGATTGAACCAGTCAACTCAAAGACAGACAGTGTCTGTGCAGCACCGAAAGAACTCCTGTTTCCTAGTGGGATGGTTTAGCCATACTCAAATGCAGAAATCACTTACAAATAATAATGTTCTCTCAGACTATCAGAGCCTGCCCATGCTTGACACCCTACACTTGATAACTATGTAGCAGGAAGAATGCATTTTTAATTTTAATGCGTGGTGTTTAAAGTTAATCAGTACATATTGGTTAAGCAACTATGTGCAGAGCATGATGCTTACGTCATTGTGTTTGGAGACCAGGCTGGAAAGTCAATTCGGGGCCATTTAAAAGGGCCTGAGTGGTAGGTGAGGCCTTCTGACTTGATGGTGAAGACAGGGGGAAGCAAGTGCAGACTTTGAGAAGAAGGCATGACCTGATGAAAATGGTACATGAACGTGATTAAACCTGCGGTGGCAGGAGGGATTTGAGGCTGAAGAAAGGGAAAGACAGGGGGCCACTTAGGAAGCTAGAGCAGTTTCCCACACGTGAGGTGCCTGGGACTGGATGGGAGAGAAGCAGGGGGGATGGAGGGAAGAGGAAAACTTGAAGGAAATCTTCCTTCAGATAAATTAGTTGCTAAGGGTAGGTTCAAATAGCAGGTGAGAGAGCAGTAACAATGAAAGGGTAGGGCTTGATCGGTAGGTAGCAGAGTGACAATTGTGCAGCAGGAGCCACTGAGATCTTTTTCTTGTCCTGGTGGGGAGGTGTTTGGGCAGCGTTGCTCACCTTCAGAAGAGTGGGTCACCACTGAGAGAAGCCAGAATGAGGTTTGTGTGGAAGGGCAGCTCTGGGAAGCCCTGGAAAGGATCAAGGTCTACCCCTACTCTCCTGGGCAAATAATCAGACTTTTGTGTCAAATTTCAAAAGGAGAAGCTGCCTGACCATGATGGGGGCCACAGCCATCTAGGCAACCAGACGGGAATGGCCCTAGGTGCAGAAGGGGCTGCAGGTGGGTGGCTCTGAGGAGGGGCGGGGGGTGGGAAGGAGGAGGGTCTGTGGCTCTGGGTCCTCGCGTTAGTGGGTGGTGGAGGCTGAGCGGGTTCCCCGTGATGTGCCAGTGAGACAGGAGGGAAGGGGGCAGGGCACAGCCATTCAAGGAATGACACAACAATTAACACCAAAATGGTGGAAGATTCAACCTCCAGTAGACATTGAGTCTCAGGATGGTGGGAGATTTGACTTCTAGCAGACCTTGAGCTTCATTATATGCTCATTGTAATATATTAGCATGGTGAATAACATTCCCACAGGTGCCATGACAGCTTCGAGACTGACCATAAAAGGTCAAAGAGCAGATGTGGCCCAATTCTTGGGAATCCCAGCCCCTTGCCCAGGGTAATTGGAATGGTCCTCCCACTTGTTGGCATGTGAAGCTACCAAGCTCATAAAAACTGGCAACACAGCACCTTGTGGCCTCTCTCATTCCCTCAGTTTTTTTTTACATTTTTTTATTATTGAGTTATAGTCATTTTACAATGTTGGGTCAAACTCCAGCGTAGAGCACAATTTTTCAGTTATACGTGAGCGTACATATATTCATTGTCACATTTTTTTCACTGTGAGCTACCACAAGATCTTGTATATATTGCCCTGTGCTATACTGTATAATTTTGTTTATCTATTCTACATATGCCTGTCAGTATCTACAAATTTTGAACTCCCAGTATATCCCTTCCCACCCCCACCCTCTTTGACAACCACAAGTTTGTATTCTATGTCTATGAGTCTGTTTCTGTTTTGTATTTATGTTCTTTTTTTTTTTTTTTTGTAGACTCCACATATGAGTGATCTCATATGGTATTTTTCTTTCTCTTTCTGTCTTACTTCACTTATAATGACATTCTCCAGGAGCATCCATGTTGCTGCAAATGGCATTATGTTGTCAGTTTTTATGGCTGAATAGTATTCCATTGTATAAATATACCACATCTTCTTTATCCAGTCATCTGTCAATGGACATTTAGGCTGTTTACATGTCTGGGCTATTGTAAATAGTGCTGCTATGAACATTGGGGTGCAGGTGTCATTTTGAAGTACGGTTCCTTCTGGATATATGCCCAGGAGCAGGATTCCTGGGTCATAGGGCAAGTCTATTCCTAGTCTTTTGAGGAATCTCCATACCGTTTTCCACAGTGGCTGCACCAACCTGCATTCCCACCAGCAGTGTGGAAGCGTTCCCTTTTCTCCACAGCCTCTCCAGCATTTGTCATTTGTGGACTTTTGAATGATGGCCATTCTGGCTGGTGTGAGGTGATACCTCATTGTAGTTTTGACTTGCATTTCTCTGATAATTAGTGATATTGAGCATTTTTTCATGTGCTTATCAATCATTTGTATTTCTTCCTTGGAAAATTGCTTGTTTAGGTCTTCTGCCCATTTTTGGATTGGGTTGTTTGTTTTTCTCTTAAGTCGTATGGGTGGCTTATATGTTCTGGAAATCAAGCCTTTGTCGGTTTCATTTGCAAAAATGTTCTCCCATTCCGTAGGTTGTCATTTTGTTTTACTTATGGTTTCCTTTGCTGTGCAGAAGCTTATAAGTTTAATTAGGTTCATTCCCTCATTTTTGAAGACAGCCCACACTCTGTTTATGGAATGTGTACCTACTTTACTTTAACCTGAGCACCCAACCCCCACACCTCGTGGCCGCCTTTCCCTCACCTTTTGAAACAGCCTACACTCTATAGAGTATGTATCTCCCTATATAAATCTACCTTTACTCAGCTGTGTCTCACTCGAATTCTTTCCTGTCTGAAGCCAGGGACCCACACTTGGTGGGGCACATCCCAGGGACTCAACCGAAACCTGGGACATGGCCCTCTTCTCGTCCCACATTCATTTTTCCTCTGTCACCAGTAGTTAGAGGATACACCCGGAGCATCCTAGCAGAGAGACTCGCAGACAGGAGGCAGCGAGCCCCGCTGTGCTCTGGTGCCGATCCCACTGTCTGGTCCTCTCACCAGCACCTCCCTGGTCTCTGTGTCAGTTGTTTCCTCCCTTCTGTTTCCTTTCTTGCACAGGCCACTCCATGCAAGGCTATTTGCTCAAAAACCCTCCTGGCCTGTTGCAGCAGCTTGGTGTTGGAACATCTGCATCCTCCCCTTTCTCCCTTTTCTTTCTCTCTCTCTTTCCCTTCCCTCTTCCATCTTTCTTGCTTTTAAAACATAATTTATTGAGGCGGTTGGGTATAACTCACTGGTAGAGAGCAAGCTTAACATGCCCAAAGTCCTGGGTTCAATCCCCAGGACCTCCATTAAAAAAAAGTAAGTAAATAAACTTAATTACCTTCCCCCTCCAAAAAACAAACAAACAAACAAAAAACCAAAAATACTTTATTGAGGTGAAATTTGCATAAACATAAGATTCACAACTTCAAAGTGAACAATTCTGTTGCATTTAGTACATTCACAGTATTAGGCAACCACTACCTCCAACCAGTTTCAAAACATTTTCATCACTCTGAAGTAAGCCCCCTTCCCCGGTAACCAGTTTCTCCCCAGCTCTAGCCACCACCGATCTAATTTCTCTTTCTATGAGTTTATCTACTCTGGATATTTCATTTAAATGGAATCACACAATACGTGACCTTTTGTGTCTATATTTATTTTTTTTTCCAGTTTTCAACTTAATTTATTCAGCAATAACTCTCATTTACCCATATCTTTTTTTTTTTGCAAGACAAAATCTTTATTCCATTTCTAACCATTACCAATAGGTATTAACAAAATAAAAAAAATTTTTTAAACAACTTTATTGTGGTATAATTTCTGTACAGTAAATGACACATGTTTCACATGTACAATTTGATGGATTTTGATAGATGTATATACAGCTATGAAAAGACGACCACAATCAAGATAACTAACATTTCTATGACCACCCCAAGAGGTACAAATTTCAAACACCCAATTTATCTATGTTTATTTTTGAATAGGTTCAAAATGTTCATAATTGAAAAAATCAGTGAAAGACACATAGTGATATGTTCTCTGCCCTGTGGTCACTTAATTCCTTCCCTGGAAGCAAAGAATAACCTCAGTGTTTTTTGCTTATTATTGTTTTTGTTTTTCTATGCTTCCATGTATATTTGATGCATACACAATCAAACGTACAGATACATACACACATCTGTTTATCATGTATCTGTCTGTGCATAAGTCAGCTGTCTTCTACACTGTTTGGACCTGATTTTTTTCCTCCAAACAATATATCTTGGACACAGTTTCCTATCAATATATAAAGAGCTCTCTCATTCTTTTTTTTTAATGACTATTTTGTATTCTTGTGAATGAGTGTATCATAATTGTCGTACACTGCATATTAAATATTTCATAAGCACTTACAAAAAGGGAAAGTACTGTTTTGTGGTTACAGTCTTTTTTCATTTCCCTGCTAAAATGGTCAGAACCTCACCGCAAAGTGGCATTTGTAACTGTGAGGACAGGAACTGCATATTTCTTCACTGCACATAGTACTCAATAAATGGGTTTTTTTAAGTGAATAATAGGCCAATTTAAAAAATGAGTTGGCAACCCTGAGAACAAGGCTGGAAGGGGGAGGAAGTTAGTTTTAAGATACTCACGGTGTTCCTCAAGCATTATGTAACCACCTGCATAGTGGCAGAACTAGTAAAATTGGGTTCCAGTGCAAATTCTAATATTCTACTTCTCTCCCTTTTTTTAAATGGGTCCTGCAATTAACTCAAAGTGCTTTCTTCCTCTATCCAGCAGGAGAGGAGGCTGGTCTCTAAAGTTCTCTGAAGGCAGGGATGATGTCTGTAGTTCTGGATTTGTATGTCAAGCACTGGTCTTGGACATGGTATACAGAAGGTGATCAATAAATGTGGAAGTAATGACTGACTCTGTGAGGCTTACTCAATGGGGGACAGGGAGTCTACCTAGGAGAGGGTAGAGAGACCTTCCAGGGAAAGAAGACTGTAACCTGGCTTCCCCTGGGGTAGGGTCCACGTGCTCTGATCCTGGGGATGCAGACACCTGGCCCTCCCACCTCAGGCTGAGATTCTGCATCAAGAGATTTGCTGGAGATGCAGCTGTCTGGACCACGAGGCTTATAATCTCCTGCTTCAGGTAATTTCATCACTACTTGAACATAAAGCTTGTGCACTAATGCTTTGTGCACAGGCTTGTTTTCCTTCTATTTTTAAACAGAAAATCCTTATCCTTTCCCTTCAAACCCATCTAGCATTTCCCCTCAGGCAGCCCAAGTCCTTTGACTGGGCCACTTACAGGCAAGTGTGCCCCCCAAGATTTACAGGGTCTGGGAAACAGTACAAACGGGAGCCCATATGTGTAAATATTTAAAAGCTATAAATCAAGCTAAACACTTGCTAAATTACATTCATTCCTCCTCCACTGATAAATACAAGTTAAGTTATGGCTTTTATATGACTAAAAATTGGCAAAATATCAAAGATGACTGAATTCAATTACAAAATTGGAATATATTTTCATAACAATATAAATTCAATTTCAAAATAAAAGTCATTTTTGTATGTTTTTCAAGAGTTATTTTTCTAATAGTCAAAATCAAAAGTTAAAGGGAAGAAATATAATTTCAAATTAATAAATGTTAAAAAATTAAATGAAGTACTTACATCAAGTTGCAGGTTTTTACTTGACTTTTTGAAAATGTAATGAAATTTTATTAAATATTTTTTATAAAAATGGTGTTTGTGATTTTAGTGTTCAGTGTCTTAGAGTCAGTATCATGTTCCATGTATGTTATGTCTAGACCTACATGTATGCACATTTAAGGGTAATGTGAATTGTCTAATATTGCAAAATATTCCGTCAGCCTCCTAGTGAATTGTTGCAAACACCGCATTAATTTATGAGTGCTTCTGGGATCTTAAATTACAGCATGCAGAGAAACAAGAAAAGGGATACTTGGCACTACTGGGAGGTGGTATATTCTTATACAGGAATCTCTTGCGTTCAAGGCATCTTGTGGAGGGGTCCAGCAAGTGGACTTGTCTTTTCTGCTACCTTAGCTCTTCCATTGTTCGTGTCCCACCAGCAGTCTGAAGCAGAGCATGTCTCCACAACCTTCACTACATTCAGATATCGTCACCTTTTGTTTCAAGGACATTGGGCAGGAGACGTGAAGAAGCAGTTCCCTGGGGCCTGAGCAGTGTTATTCATGAGAGGGGGTGTTGCACTGCTGAGTGTGAGATCCAAGTAACCGAAGAGTCTTATGTTCCTTATTTTATTTTAATTAAATTTTTTAATTGAAGTGTAGTTGATTTACAATGTTAGTTTCAGGTGTACAGCAAAGCAATTCAATTATACATATACATGCAGATATATAAATATTTTTTTCTCTTCAGATTCTTTTCCATTATAGGTTATTATGGAAACTAAATATAGTTCCCTGTGCTATGCAGTAGATCCTTGTAAGTCACGTGTTCTTTAATGCATTTGTGTACGTGTTTGTGATTTGCAGGCTCCCTTGGAGCACGGGCTAAGAGCAGAGTCTATCCCTACTCAGCTCTTAGAGAAATACTGATCTTAGGCATGAGATGAGATTACGGGTATGGACTTACTGATCAAAATCTCATTTACTGTGATGAATGCAGAGAGTGGAGGTGGAGGTTGAGGGCGGACCAATGTTCTCACTTTGCTAACAAAAATAGACTTCATCTGCTGACTTGTGAAGCATCCTCATTTAAGTGGTGCCCTATCTGACAATCTGGCTGTTACAATTCACTGAACTGCAAAAGATAGACAAAGTTTCTCACTCATTCATTCACTCACTCAACGCAGATTGACTGAGCACCTGTTACGTGGGTGCTTTTCTGGATTTGGAGAGGAAAGAACTGAATGACAGACACTGTGAGAGTCTCAAACTGTGGAGAAGACAGACTTGAGCAAGAATAAGGGTAACGCTGTGAGGTGAGTACTCACAGGTGTGTTTAAGGTGCTTCGGGAACACAGAGGAAAGAGCAATTGCCACATCAGTATGGACGGGCCCAGAGTAGGCTTCAGACTAGATGGTACCATAATACTATCTTCCGTTAGTTGCTAACTGAACGCCTGTCATGTTCCAGGCTCTCTTCATATACTGTCATGTTTACTTCCCACAGTAACTTTCAGAGGTAGTCATTTATGTCCATTTTATAGAATTGAGGACCAGAAAGGTTAAGTTATTGTCTCAATGCCACACGGCTAGTGATGGTGCTAGAGTTCTAAATCCCAGATCTTCCTAACTCCACAGTGGATGGACTTTTCATTGTGTCCTGGTATTTGAAGAGTCTTGAAAGATGTGTAGGAATTTATCTGAGTGGAACAAGGGGATATAGAGCATCCAAGCAAAAGCATTTGTTATTCAAGATCTTGGGCATAAACTAAAATTATAAAACATAGCATATTTGCCTATCCATTGAGATGAAATCACATAGGGGTGTAATTACAACCATCTGACTGACTTCTATAGGGTCCTGTGCAAATCCCTTTGCCTGGTTTATTTATAATACTTTCTAACAGGCCCAAGTTCCTGGTAACATCTAAATTCTCTCCATACAGACACAGCATTTCTACTCTTCCATAAATGTTCTGTGTTTGTGTGGATGGGGGCGAGAGAGGGTGCAGGAACATTCTCTCGTGGGGGCTCCTGGTAACCTCTCTGTGGACTTGTTTTTTCTAGGTCTGTTTAAGTTAGTTTTCTAGACAAACTGCAAGCAGTTTGAGATCTGAGCCCACATCCTGTCTCTGGCACAGTCCTGGGGGTTACATGGATTCTCTAACACAGAATCATTAGCGCTGGAGTCTGGTTTCAGGTCAATAAAAGAAATCATAAAAGAAACAAAACAATCTAATACACTTTTCCCTACTCCCTCACCAAAATTCTACCCGTTGCCCAAATTACTCCTCTCCATGCACTTCCAGTTGGAATTACAGTAGTGTTTTGTTAACTTTTCCGCAAAGCTTGTAATAGATTGAATGGAGTCCAGTTGGCTTCAAGTGACTTCTAAACATCTGTTTTCCAGTGTAACTACAATCAGAAGGCGGATTCTCGCCGCATTTGTTTACAAGTCTGCATCCACACCACAGGGAGTGTGGGGCGCGGGGAGAGCGGGTCCAGGCTTCCCCGCCTTGGTTTCTGCGGTGCCTCGCACGTGCTAGGGACTCCGCGTTCGGTGACTCAATCCGGGAGGGCAGCGGCGGACGCAGAATTGAGGCTTATGGCCAAGCTCGGTCGACTTTAAACCCAAGCCCCCCCGCGGGTCCCGCCTTCCTGGACCGAAACCAGCGTGGGCAAAGCGGGCGGGGCGAACGCGGGCGGCGGGCGCGGGCACGCCGGGCGCCTGCGCGGTCCGCGGCCAGGTGGGCAGGTACCTGGGCGGGGCGCGCCGTGGTTGGCGGCGGCGGCGGGGCCGAGCACCCGGAAGGGCCAGCGACTCGGCCAGCGCAACAGGCGGCCGCTCGGGTGCTGGAACCGCGGCGGACTGGGCCCGCGTGCACTGGGCCCGCGATGGACAAGCTGAAGAAGGTGCTGAGCGGGCAGGACACCGAGGACCGGGGCGGCCTGTCCGAGGTGAGTGCGCCGCGGCGCCCCGCCCGCCCGCTCGGCCGTGCCCTCCCCGCCCCCCGGCTGCCCCGCCCCGGCCTTCGGGGAGGGTTCTTTGGGGGCTTTAGGGGGCGCCTGAGCCCACCGGGGCCCGCGGAATCGGGGTGACAACGGAGCCCCGCCCCCAGCTCCGCCGGCGTCAGTTGCTGGCTAGTGAGAAAGGCGAGCAGGACTTCGAGGATTTCTTGGAAAGCAGCTTTGCCCCGGCTCCTTCCTCCTCCCCTGCAGGGCTCAGAGGGGACCCCCGCGCTCCTGCAGCGCCAGGTGCCAGGGCCCAGATACTCTGCACCGGGCGGTCGGCGCCTGCTTACTTTTTTGTCCCGCAGCTTTTCAACCTTCCGCGCCCCATCCCCCCACAGAGGGAGGGCAGCGCTGGAGCAAAACCCAGAAACATCTGCGAGGGGGAGGGGCCGCCATCCCGGGCCATCGATCTGTTCCCGCAGGCCTGGGAAAGGGCCTTAGGGCCAGGCTAGGCAGGGGCCCCTGAGAGCCTGGCGGAGGGAGCCCCAGTGGGGAAGATCTCCTGTGCCGGGGACCTAGGTGATGGTTCCTGTTCTCTGCGCCCCGGTGCCCCGGGCAGAGTACCTGTCCAGTGTAGGTAGTGAGGTGTGACACTGCCACCCGACCTTGTGGGCACTGTTGCTGTAAACTCCACGAAAACCATGAACGCCTGTAAGGCAGGAACCTCGTCTTGTCTCTCTGTGCTCACACTGCCTGCACGTCGATTCTGTAGACAACCAGGACCTCATGGGGCCGCCTGCATGCTTGCTTGTTTTATTTGAAAGATTTGGTCTCGCTGAATCCTGGGCACTGGTAATGCCCTATGTTCTAGAGCCACACAGAATGTTTCCTGTTTCTAGTGCTTTCAGCTTTTGTTTTGTTTTGTTTTGTTTTGTTTTGTTTTTCCTTTGTGGATGACAAAATAACATTGCCCTTTACTCTTTGGTATAATCCATGGGCCTTATCTGTAAAATGAAGGTGGTAAACAAGATGATATGGCTTCTCTCAACTCGGAACCCAAGTTCTTCCTCTGTTAATCAGTGTCTCTTGTGGTTATCTCAGAATGCTTCTTTCATCCACTTTTGCGGTTGCTGATTTTATTCTGAGTTTTGTATGACACTGATAGTTCCACCCCCTCCATAAAAATCTCAGAACCATAAAACGTGGCTCTCTGAATCTTCACCTTGAAGCAGTAACACTGTAGACATGGAGTGTATGGGAATTGGGTTTAACTTCTTTTTTTGACATTTCAAAACAGCCTGTGGATTCTTATAATTCTGATGCTTTTATTAATTGGTCAAGGCTTAGGAGTAATTTCATGAGTTCCTTGTTTTTGATTTCTCGCTTCTTTTAGGAACTTAGGAGTCAAACCTCAGACTGGCCTAAGAAAGCTTAGATGGTGGACAGTCATGCTTATCTACAGCTTTATGCCCCATGGACTGTCAATAAGGTTTTAGAGCAGCTGGGGATCAGGAGGGAGATGTTTTCTCTTCCTGAGGACTCTGGGGGGAGGAGTGTTGACAGCGGGAATGATGCAGATATTATGATTTTAAAAAATCATCATGAAACAGTGGACAGACCCTCCAGAGTGAATGATGTAGTTCAGATCAAAAATGTAAATGCTGTTTGTTGTCACCTAAAATGCTTGTGTTGGATACAGTGACAAGCTTTAAAGTGCTGTAAGCTCAGGCATGCATTAAATCTATTTCAGAAAGACTAGGTGCTTCTCTCATTCTGAAACACTGCTGGCAGTTTCGTCTCCCTGAGTGCGAGTTTCCTGTTCACCTACGTCATCGTGTGACACTTCCTGAGTCCCCAACTCCCGGGAAACATTTTGTGTTTGCTGAGTTAATTTTCCGGGTCGTTTTGGCTTAGTTTTTACTGATGAGGTCAGGGCCTCCTTGACAATGTTGGCGCTGACTTGATTGCCTCACATTTCCCGTGGTTTGGAGGCTGGCAAAGTGGGAGGATTCTGGTCAAATTTCTGTTTTGTGTGGTAAGTTGGACTAGGGGACCTTAAGGTCTCTTCACATTCAAGTATAAAAGCGGTCAGAGGTCACTGGACGTGAGTGCTTTGAAAAAAATTGTTCTTTTAATGTGAAGAATAAAAGTATGACTAGTTCTGTTTCCCTAAATAGGAAACTAGGGAGTTATAAAAGTTGCTTGGTAATGTCCAGTCACAGATAGCCTCGCGATGAGGTTTCTAATTGATACCTCGTCTTCATACATCCGCCTTCAATCTTCAGTTTCTACGAGCTTCTTTCTGAAAGTATAGGCTTTATGTTGCCTCTCCAGGCTCCCAGCCGGGGGCACGGAAGGTCTGAATGGGACCTGGATGGAAAGCGCAGGAATGAGGCAGTATTGCGTTCTCACTTTCTTCTGCTTATGCCAACCCTGTTTCCCCGAACAGTTCTTAGCTTTTCTTCTTTTGGGCAAGAGCCCCTCTTCTCTCCACATCCCACCGTCAAAGGGACCTTTGTGCAAACCTGCCGGTCAGACAGCTTGTGAGCTGTTTGCCTGCAGATGCTGGCAAGGTGCGATTTCAGCTACTCGAATTTCTGAAAAGTGCGCTAGCAGCTTCCAGAAACCATGAATTTAGGGAGACCTTTTTACATCAGACGGAGTTGATTTTCACAAATTGGCAAAAAGAGGTCTTTAGCTTTCACCTGGGTCCAGTTCGAAGTGGTGCAGCAGCTCCCTCTTGCCTGTGACCAAGCATGGGTGTGAAAGAACTGACAGCCACCTGGAGTGGAAAAGCACAATGATGAACAGTTACAGCTCCTCTCCCCCGTTTTGGCAAATAGGGTGACATTTGGATGGAGGTCAGCTTGAGAGATGTGCAGAGCCAACATGTCACTTTCCTTTCTGAGGGTAGAAACCGGGACTGCTTCCTGTTGCCAGCGATCTTGATTTTTATAAGGGCCGGCATCTCACCATCCTATTGAGATTATTTTGTCTCTAAAGGCCAAAGCCATTATCAGATTGATACTTAACCTTATGGCTTATTGTCTTTTAAAAAAGGTTGAATCTTTTAAAATATCTCTATTGATACCAAGTTAATGCTCAGGCCAGGAATCCCATCCAGTCCGGGTACCACACTTTTCTCCCTCCGTGCAGCTCCATTTTTTTTTTTTTCCTTCCTTGGCCAAGGTAAGATCTTTGGTGCTTGTGTGGGTAGGAGGAGTGATGGCTTTTGATTTTCTCCTATCCTTGATGGGAGGTGGAACAGGTTGGTCAGAAGGGGTCTAACCCAATTGTCTGGGGTGCCTGATAACAGAGCATCACATGGCTCGCTTGGGAGGAGAGGTTTTCCCAGCGTGGAGTCAGGTGGCCCCTTTGTCCGCTCCCCCTGTCTGTCACCATCCCTGAGCACGCTGTTCTGTGCAGGGTCATATTTGCCACATGTTTCTGCAAGCGCTGTGTGTGTATGTTTGCGGGGTGGTGGGCGGCTTGCAGTGTCATGAGCCTGCTTTCAGTACGTGTGAGCATGTGGGGCAGGGGGAGAACCCCTTTTCGTAATCTGCCCCAAATACCTTTCTCCTGCGTAGGGAGGAAGCCACTCTGTAGCAAAGCCTGCCACGCCTAGGGGAGCCCTGGTCCTGCCCTCCCAGCTTCTGGTTTGGCAGGAATTTTGGAGACAGGGTTGAGAACTGGCCCCTGGGCTGGGAGCCTTCAAGGCTAGGGGAGTTGCTGGTCTAGGGACCTGGCAGCCTCTGCCGCCTCTGCCACCACTGCCTTCCTCCATCAGCTGGGGGGAAATGTGGTAAAACTGTGACTGGTGGCCTTCTGAGCCCTGGGGGCCCTGCCACGGCTGGGAGGAGGAAAGACCTTTGGTCTCACTGGCAGCTGCCTTTGCCCAGCTTGGAGCAGCTGTGGCCACTGCATCAGGTGGCCAGACGAGGAAGGTCTCTGGTGCAGACACTTGACTATCACCTTTGATGCGGGGAAAAAAACCCTTGGGAGCTACTCACAGTCTCTCTTTTTTAGCAGCATTTTTCTAGAAATCTTGGCCTTTGAGCTTCCCATTGGGAGGGATTAATCTTGGTGGCAGAGAGGAGTGAGGAGGGCGTCATTAATTGACTAGGAGCCGTCTCACACGTGGGTGACTTGGCTGATGCCAGCACCAGGAGTGAGTAGATTCAGGTGGGTCCTGATCAGGACAAGAGCCTGTGCCCCGCTGGGTCTCAGAAAGGCTGGCAGGAGCAGCATGCGCTGAAGCTTGGCTGGTTGAATTAGGAGACGATGCGATGCCCAGTGGACCCAACTGCCCTTGTCCCCATTTCCCGGCAGTTACACCTTTCCAGTTGTGGCCCTCGTCCCGCTGGGGCTGCTGTAAGGGCCTAGGCGACTCTGGGGTCTGCCGTCATGCCTTCCTGTTTGTGAATTGCGTCGTGCTTGAAGCAGAGCGTTTCCACCTCTGGACGTGTCCAGCCGGTAACCTCTCATTTGCTGCTCGAGAGGAGACTCCTGGGTGGATGAGGACCTGGATTCACTGACTCAGGAGGAGTTTTGTAGCTCTGAGCAAGTAGGAATCTGTGTTCCTGCCTTCCTCAGTCTAAAGGCCAAATTTAATTACGTGCATCTTTTGTTTTGGTGATTAAATATGTGTATACATGTATGTAATCCGTTTTTAAAAATTTTTAGGTTGTGGAGGCAACGTCATTAAGCTCGGGTACCAGAATAAAAGGCTTTGTTGCCTGTTTTGCTGCAGGAATTCTCTGCTCGCTGTTGGTAAGACTACCCTCCCCTCCTCTGTCTTTTCCTCCTGCCTTCCTTCCTTCTCTCTTTCCATTTTCATCCACCTCCGTTTCTCGTTTGCTCTTCACTGAAATGCATGCAGGAGAGGAGGGAGGTAGGGGAGGGAGAGGGAGGTAGGGGAGGCAGAGGGGATGCTCGGGAGGGTGGGACAGGGGGACAGGTTCCTTTGTGTGCTCCTGGTTCCTCACGTGCAAACACCCTGTGCCGTGTCTTCCAGGGAACTTTCCTCCTCTGGGTGCCGAGGAAGGGACTGTACCTCTTCGCAGTGTTTTATACCTTTGGTAACATCGCATCTATTGGGAGGTAACGGTTTTTTTTAATCTAACTTGAGCCAGTTATTAGATGGGAAAATGGATGTGGGTTGTGTTTGGAAGGTGGTGAAGGAGGATACTTCAGTAGCTTCAAGGATTTGGAGAAGAAAGAGGTAGTTAAAATACATCACTTCCATATCCTTTCACTTCAACATATTTTTATATCTTAGTTTATCTTTGAAACCCCAGGAGAAAGCAGGGACTGTCCTACCATTGTGACTTTATATGGCGCAGAGCGTAGGTTTGAACACTGCCTTCCCCATTGCTCGGTCTTACTGCTGTTCCTCACCGGTTGACCCACGTGCTCTGAGGATTCGAGGACAAGTGGGGTTTGGTTCCTGCTGTGATGGAACTCTGGTTGGCCAGGCAGACAGATGTATAAACCAATAACATAAGAGGATATGGAGAGAGTGGTGCCTCAGGGAGGGGCAGGTGACCTGACCTGACCTGACCTGGGGAGCCGGGAGGGCTTCCCGGAGCAGGTGATAACCTGAGCTGCTCTTAGCTCTGGCCTCTTATCACTGCTTATCTGAACGACTGCAGGGGTCCTCTCCTGGGCTTCTCTGCCTCCTTTTTTTTGGCTCCTCTCTAGGCCATTTCCACAGAGCTGTGGCGCCATTCATTAACCCCCAGAGATGTTCCCCGGTCCCTCCGTGTGGGTGAAGTCCAAACCCCTCAGTGTGTGTACAGGACAGGCCCTTCGAGGTCTGGCTTTAGCCAGTCGTCCTCCCCAGCCAGGCTGCACTTGCGTTTCCCCAGACGTCTTTGTGCCTTTGCTTGGGCTGTTTTCTCTGCCTGGAGTGCTGGCCTGTCTGCACCCCCATTTGGGGGGTACATGCTCATTTGTCAAGACCTGGCTCAGACGTCATCTCTTCTATGAAACTTCTCTTAATTACCTTTTCCCTCCAGAATCAATGACCTCCTTTATATGGGGACTGCACATCCCATATGTATATAAAATACATCTATATTATGTGACAGCACAGATAGCATTTCATTACTCTGACTTGTTACAAGTCCGTGACCCACTTGACAAGGGTTGTACCTCTGTCTTTCTTGTCCTTAACTGTCCCCAAACCTGGGTCTTTTTCTGGCTGGAAATGTTAACCAAATGACTGAGTGCATGACACTGGCCACCTTCTTAAAGCTTACTTTCTTGAGTCTTGTGATAGAATGCTGGCCTTTGGAGATGTCTTTCTTATCTAGCCTCTAAAGCTCTCTCGATTGCTAACTTTTAGGGAGTTTTGCTTTGGGCAGACAGCGTAGGTTACAATGTAGGGTCTCAACTGAGCATAACTAGTTGGGTGTGCTGGTTAGTTCCAAAGAACTATTTAGCAAATCCTAGTGGGACTGACCCTTGGCAGCATTGCCCAGGGAAATAGCAAAGGGAACGAATTGTTATTTCCAGGGTGTGTCCAGGGCATTGTGGCATTACCTGTAATCTTTTATATTTTTGTATGTTTGCTGCATTTAATTTTTAAGGCCAGCCTCGGCCAGTGCTTCTTGTTCAATTTAGGCTAAAGAGGGCACTCAGCTCGAACACTTGACCCGAGAGTGTAGCCTTGAATTCAGATGGAAACTTAATGGCACTTCAAAGAGAGGTAGACGTATTTTTAAAATTTTTATTTTTTTGAGCACTCAGCAGCTAATGTCATCTACTGGTTGGCTTGTATTAAACACTGACTGTCCCCTGCTACCCCTGGGGTGATGCCACACGGGGCATTTCCATCAGGAGTCGGGGAGCAAGACATACAGCTGGTCCTGGCATGTAATGCATCAGGCCTGAGTGTCTGCTTCATTTCTGTTACTCTTTCTCACTATCCACCTCTGGGTCCATTCCTCCAGGAGGCATACTGGGGCTGTCTTTCAGAGCTTTGGGATCTGGTAGATGTGGGCGTGCATGCCAGCTTTTTAAGTGCCTAGCTGTGTGATCTTGGATAAGTAAATTAACCTTTCTGAGCATCATTTTCTCAGCTCTAAAATAAGTGTAGTAATAGCAGCGTTGTCGAGGGGATGAAATGAGGTCTTGTATGCGGTGTCTAGCATTTAGCAGATGTTCCGCAAACCACAGGTGGTGGTACTGTCATCAGAATTAGTCTCTGGAGATTTGAAAGAAAATGAAATGCTCTAACATAACCAACCTGAGCCTGTAAGATGATGTGGTTTTTCTTTTTTCTTGCCTGAGTCTTTTTTGTTTGTTTGTCTGTCTCCCTGGGTGGGTTGTTAAGGAGGCTGGGTAGTGCCTGGAGGAGGGGCTCCTCTAACCCAGTGGTCATGAACGTGGTTCCTGAGCCAGACCTACATGCGTCTGCAGCCTTGCTTTGCTGCTG
Organism: Camelus ferus; assembly: GCF_009834535.1. Lineage (NCBI taxonomy): Eukaryota > Metazoa > Chordata > Mammalia > Artiodactyla > Camelidae > Camelus > Camelus ferus. Next base: position 13,035,588 of record NC_045716.1, on the reverse strand, counting down.
TCTAGTTGGGTGGCCTTGGATCAGTAGCTAGGCCTTCTGGACTTCAGTTTCTTCATCTGCAAAATCATTATGATAACTATTACTATGATCGGCTTCATGAGTTGTTGGTAGATTAACTGAGAATAAGGCACAGAAAGCTCTTAAGCGCATTTCCTAGCCCAGTAAAAGGTTTTTATTTATTTACTTATTTTTGGGGGGGAGAGGTAATTAGATTTATTTCTTTATGTGCTTATTTTTAATGGAGGTACCGGGGATTGAACCCAGGACCTTGTGCATGCCAAGCACGCACTCTACCACTGAGCTGTAGTCTCCCCACTAGCCAGAGCTTTATAAGTGTCGGCTACTGTTACTGCTATTCTTGCCACAGGTGAGTTAGGGGAGGCGATGGGGAGTCTCTGGTCTGAGCGGCTTGTGTGTGTTTGCCTCTCAGCACTGTCTTCCTCATGGGACCCATGAAACAGCTGAAGCGAATGTTCGAGCCTACGCGTCTGATTGCAACCATCCTGGTGCTGGTAAGGTCTGCCTTTGGCTGGGATTTCTAAAGGAGTTTTTGTTGCTGTTGTTTGGAATTTTTTTCCTCTTAAACCTGAAGACTTCTCCCCTTTTCCCATTCGTCTTGACTGACTACCCGATGCCTATAACCACGGTGGCAGAAGGGAGCATTCTTCATGCAATAATCTTTCCTCTCTTCCCCTGACTTGTGTTTCAGTTGGTGTTAAGTTACTGCCAGTTCTAAAGCACCTCCAGAGGTATTGCCTGTCAGATTAGCCAAACTCATGGTAATATGAGGTTCAGACACCCTCCTGGTGGTCGGTGAAACCACATACAAGCAGAGCTCAGAGGGAGTAACTCAAAGCACAGGGTTCTCTGTTGAGTGGGTGTCCAGGCTCCTAGGTTGGGCTCTGTCTCCCCTTACCGTTGTCCGACTTTGGAATCCTGTTTGTTTTCACCAGTTTTCCTGAAGTGAGTCTGGTCTCCTCATGGCCCCGCACCCCTGTTCCCTGTTCTCACAACCATGTCCTCAGTCTTGTCCTGTCCTTCTGTCCTATTAACCCAGAATGCCTCTCCCTACTTTGGACCATTTCCTTCCCCGTGACCATCACATCTTTGCAGACCACATTCTCTGGACTTCTGTTATAATTTTCAGTATTGCAATGTCCAGAACTTGATCAGCATCCTTTTATTTTTAGTTTCATTTGTGTACATCTCATTTGTTCAAATAGGTAAGTTCTCTAAGGCCATGACCACATTTGCTACTATTTTGTGACCTTTCAGAGCATTGGGTGCAGTGCTGGGCACAGGGGAAATATTTGGGTTCTACTTATTGTATAATTACTGATACAGCAGGTTGGAGATGACAGGCTTGACTGACAGCTGGAGTACTAATTGTACTCGGCCAGGACACGGAGATGGCCCTGGGTGGAGATGGCCTGGGAAAGTCTCTTGCAGAAAGAACTTTCTAAGAAAGGACTCGGGGGAAGTGTTAGGTGACATGTAAACAAATAACTGGCTGTGAGGTTGACATCCCATGTTAATCTTTGTCCTCACATGCTGTTTCTACTTTAGACCCTAGTGTTTGGCAGGAGTGAAGATGAAGAGGTGTGTGTTAAACCTACTTTTAGTACATTTGAATGAAAAGATGGTTGGATGAATGGATGGACCAGAAATGTACTTGTGTTTGCTAGGCAGAGATTTTGGGCAAATGTGAAAGTAGAAGAGGAGTCTCCTCTTTTTAATCTACATGACTTCTTATTGGCCAGTTTCATTTCATTGGGATTTGAACTCTTCTACCAAACATGGGTGCTCAGGTAGGTTTAAATGCTTTGAAATGAAGGATGCTTTTGGTTGCTCTGGTAACCACAGAATCTGGCGACTGCGGCTTGATAAGTATTACTTTGAGTTTGTCAAGGATGATGTCTTTACAGTTTTTTTTTCCTTCCCTCCATGTTGTCATTATTGTGTTAATTAAATAATACTTCCTTTCTCTCTCTAGCTGTGTTTTGCGCTCACCCTGTGTTCTGCCTTTTGGGTAAGTGTGTATTTTAGTTTTCCTTAACCTTTCCGGTTTGTGCCTCTTGTCATACACGTTCATGTGACCGTATCATTTTTCTCTCAGTGGCACAACAAGGGACTGGCTCTCATCTTCTGCATCTTGCAGTCTCTGGCCCTGACGTGGTAAGTAACCTTTCCAGCAGTCCCCTCCCACGTCCATCTCTGACTAATGCAGCTGAAGGAGGTAAAATCCCACTGGGTGTGCGTAGGAGGATTAGGAACGCGGAGGCTTATCAGTGTATGAATCCTTAATGATACAAGCCAAGTCACACTGCAGGGCAAGAGCCTGTTGACTCAGCCCACGACCAGTAGGTGGCGTTAGTGGTCCTGAGTGGTCGTGAGAGGCTGTTTTCTCGCTGTGGCATGTTTGCTGGGTTCATGGTCGACTTTGAGATGTTATAAATGTTATTAAATGTTATTCAGCCTCTCTGCGTCCGGCAAGGGCAAGGACAGTAAGTATCGTAGGGGCTGGTAAAAAAAAAGAAAGGCTTGTGAGTCAAACAGGCATTAAAGAGAAAGGAAGGTGATAAGAGAAACAATGAGTGTTACATTTGTGATGGGATGAATCATTTAACAGAAGGACAAAGAGTGAATCGTCAGCAGGAGATGAGGAACAGTGGCTGACGGAATGGAAAACCGCGCGGCTGTGGGCTGTAGCAGGGTCAGGGGCGTGTGGCCCAGGGGCCAGGCAGAGTGAAAGGACCACTCTCCAGTGGTCCTTTATTCAAAACCCTGGATAGGGCTGTAGGTTCATGGCCCTTTCAGACCTGCCTGACATCAGACTGAGGGGGTGGTGGCGTGTATGGAATCAGTGGCTTCTGGGACATTTCTGTAATATGTTCACAGTTTATCCAGGGATGCTGTCTGGCAGGACAGCTTCAGTAAAAATGTGCCTTGGTCTACTTTGGGAAGAAACGTTGGCTCCAATGCAAAGAAAGGGCTGAAAGTTTCAAAGCTTCCAAGGATCAAGTATAATCATATGTGATAGAAGTGCGTCTTGAGACCGCAAGCCCAGCACCCATCCTGCCCTTTAGTAATTTTGGACTTTTGAATAAATGTGCTTTCAAAGCGCATTTACTGTGTTCCAGTAGGTGAGCCCCTGTACGTGGTGAGTGTCAGATGCGGAGGAGAGTGATGGCCTGGTTTTAAGGTGATGTGCCTTTTGGGAGCAGGCACTGAAGGGGCCTGGTGTGATGGCTTATGTTAATATATTTTGGTTTTCTGCTGGGGACAGAAATTAGTTCCCACATACACATGCCTTTCTTGGCCTGTAGACTGGTGCTGAAGCCAGTTTTTAAAGGCTCAGTGTTCATATGGGCTCAGGCACATGGCCCTGTTCCTTCCAACATTGACCTGTTCCCACTGCGCGTGCGTTCTTGGGGCTGAGTGACTTCCAACCTGTCTGACACCCGTGCCTGGTCCTTTGCGGGGTGGCCACCTTCCTCCCCGTGTGGTTCCCTTCCAGGCGAGGGCGCAGAGCGAACCGGGGTGACCAAGGTACCTCTGGGCTTGGGATCTTGAAGAATCATACCTTGCTTATACTGTGCTCATCCACAGAGCAGTTGGTAGTGGGTATTGTTTCTTTTTGTTTTTTTTCCTGTTCTCTTTTCACTTTTTCAAAAGTTAAATGGCATGGAGCAGAACATCTATCCCAATCAGGTGGAAGTATTCTGCTGAGGATTTGTAAGATGTTAGAGGACAGCTGATCTGGGTTTTATTTGGTGTTCTTTCAGAACAGGGCTTCTAGGCCGTCTGGTTACCTGGAATCTGCTTGTTTTAGGAGACCCTGCTGGCTATTTGGCTAAAGCAGTAACCCTGTGAAGCTGAGGGGACAGGGTTGTCTCCACACGGGCCTTTTCTCCTCCTGCTTTGGCCACAGATGCCACTCCCTTCCCTGGTTATACACGTGGCCCAGCGGGTGTGCGCGCATGCGGGTGTGTGCGTGTGTGTGTGCGTGTGTGTGTGCACCCTCCACACCGAGGAGGGAGAGGGTCTGGATGCATCACAGGCACGCGCTCGTACAGCTCAGAAGCCCAGTCCCCTGTGTCATCTTCCACTCCCTTCATTTGATTTGATCTTTGTTTTGTTTGTTTTTCATTGTAGGTATAGCCTTTCCTACATACCGTTTGCAAGGTAAGACGGACGGCATTTGGACTCTAATGTCTGTCATTGGGGGATGATGCAATGTGTGCATGGGGCCTTGTAGTTGAGGGAGCCTTCAGAGCACACAGGCTGTTTTATCTTTAACTAAAATCCTCTGAGACGAATAGGCAGATGTTATACACCTGTTTGATTGATGAGTAAGCCAGGGGTCACCCCCCACCCCCACCCATCATACAGCCAGCGATGGGCATCGACCAGGTCCACCAGTTCCTGTTAAATACCTACTCTGTTCAGCGCACAACATCTGCTGTGATACACAGTACGTGTATGCTCACCGTTGTCCTTTTAACCTGCAGCTTTGGGGAGGTTTTCTTAAAGGTGCATATCACCTTCATAACACTGAGCAAGAGACGGAGGGGTCTGAGTTCATGCTTGTTTTCTTGCAGTACCCCACGGATGGGGACGTTTCAGAAAAGAGTTCATGAAGGGAGAGTAAGCAGGGCCAGGACTCCTGGGGACCAGGGTTTCCTAAGCAGCAGTGTGACCTCGGGCAACTCCCTGGACCCCTCCGGCCCGAGAGGACTCAGGAGAACTAGAGTGGAGTGGCCCCCTTCTCACTCTGAGGTTCCGACGCCCCAAACCTCCTTAAATTAGCACTTTCACTAGATCTTTGCCTCTGACTGTCCCCCTGGCACCATTTAATTTCCAGTCTTCTTTTTCATTACCTGCTGACTAAAAAGAGGCTTTTCCCTAACTGTGTGGCGGAGATGAGAAACGTACAAGAGCTGGGAAGGAGGAAGAGCAGGATTAGGTCTTAACCTTCCATGGCCGTTGCTGACGGTGATCGATCGGAAGATGCTGGGAAGCGACTGATAGATGAGAGGTTGACCAGCCCATCCCGTTAAAGGCGGCTGGGTGGCTTTTTCGAACAGGCTCCAGCTTTCCACATTTTTTTTTAACATATTATGTTATTGTGAGCAGCCATGAGAGATCTTTTTTGGCCATAAAACCCTTTCTTGTGCAGAGCGTCTGCTGGGACTTCATTGCAGAGCATATCTTAAGAAATGCAGTGCTAGAATTATCTCGCTAGTAAAACGCAGTGCCTGCTCATGCGAATTCTCTCCCTCGTGTGGCTGCAGCGTCCTTGGCCCAAGTGCAGCGGAGAACACAAGGAGCAGAGCCGGGCTGAGGAGCCCTGGTACGTGGCCAGGTGTGCTGGTGGAACGGAGATGCCGGCTTGAAGAGAATAGTGATTTGCCGAGCCCCTGCTCCTTCCTTGCACACTCTGACCTGAATTCCAAGGAGTTTATACAGCAGGTTAACTAGTTCTCAGTACCTAGAGAGAGCTCCCTGTGCTTGGGAACGCCTGCAAGATGTCCCTTAACAAGTTTCTGCTGTCTGCTTAGAGGAAGAACGGCCCTAGTGACCATTTGACTTAGTACTTCCAGTGGATTCTGCGATTCTGGTTGATATTAAAAAAATGCACAGTCCCGACTAATTTCTTGCTTTCTGGTCATCTGCGCTTCCTGTCTTTTCCTCTGATTGTCACCATAGCTATTAAATACCTACTCTGTTCAGTGCACTAATTCCCCAGCGGGTCTGTAGGTCCCCTTTTACAGATGAGGAATTTGAAACTCAAGTTAGACAAGGTACTTGCCCAGGATAAAACTACTAATAGATGTTGAAGCCGAGGTTTGATGCTGTGTAGATCTGACCCCCTAGTCTGGGTGCTTGCTGCCCTGCAGGGTGCTACCCTGGGTACCCAGGCAATAATCTAAAGGAAGGTCTTCACCACTTACAGGAGCCCTTGGGGTGCTGATCTCTCATTTATCTTTGTGTTTTTTTTCTTCCTAGGGATGCCGTGAAGAAGTGTTTTGCTGTGTGTCTAGCATAACACACAGCCAGGTTTGCAAAGCATTGGAAAGCAGGATGTGGATGGAAGCTGGCGGACCGGGTTGTAAATATCTTCAAAACCTCTGTCTCACAGACATGTGCCTTTTACCCCGCAGCGGTGCGTTGCTTGTGTTCTGAACATCTGAGGGTTGCTTTTGGGTGTGTTCCCAAGCCCAAATGTCTGTAGCACAATATGAGAGGTGGGTTTGGTATCTGACAGAGTCGAATCTTCCTCATGCGCCTTTGGACGGTGTCACTGAATTCTCATAAATAAAAACCTTGGTAAGCAGCAGCGGAGAAGCCTGGGCAGCCAGTGATTCCCAGGCAGGAGACGACTGGAGACGGCAGGGGTGCAGCAGCAAGGCAGAGTTTGGGGGTCAACAGGGACTTTGTAATTTTGTCCCTCAGCTTGGGGTCTGTCGCCCCTGCCCCACACTGGGGACACACTTCTACTCTGGTGTCTGGGGACAAGTGGTTCTGCCCTCCTGACAGCTGCACATGAGCCCATGAGAAGCGTGGCCACAGAGTGACGTGGAGAAGGGGCCCTTTTTGGTGATGTGTGTTGTTTTAAAATCTGAACCAGGCTCTCTCGCTTCTCTGATTCCACACTGACTCTGGAATGTATTTCCTCACACTTAGCGCACACTCTTTTTCTCTTGGGTTCCCCCGCTCCCCCTTCATATCTTTACCCTTGACCCCCTGGAATGAGACCGAGAGGGCACAAAGCCGCAGCAGAAAACACTGCTGCTTCCTTTTAGACACGAGTCGGCAGGAGGTAAAAAGCCTTGCTTCTCTCTGCTCTGTTTTTTTCTTCCCTATTTATAAATGCTTACTTTTAAACTGAGTTTACTTTCCATTCTCCCCTGGGATGGGGCCAGGGGAGAGTAGGTGGGGAGGCAGAGCCCCACTGTAGCACCAGCAGAAGGAGGCAGGCCTGCCCAGGGACCTTCAAACAGTCCCTGAGTTTGCACTGGAGCTGGTGCCAGAAACTGGGGGGCGCAGGGTGGCCTGTCCCAGCCTGATGCCTGGCCACATACAGAGTGCTTTCGTGTCCTGACTTTGTCTAGTCCTCGTAAGAGCCTTGTGACTAAGCCGGGATTGTTACCCCACTAGGTGGTCAAGGAGGTCAAGGCTCAAGAGATGTTACCAGATCCACCCAAGGCCACAGCCGATGGCAGAGCTGAGCCCTGAGCCCGGGTGCCCCAGCTTCAGTCTCTGTGCCCCAGTGTTTCCGGTGTGGCTCTGGTGGTACCTCCTGTAACTGTTTTCCCTGTTTTCATCGGCCAAGCCCGTGCCTTTTCTGGTCCCAATCCCTCTATGTCGTCACACCGTCTCCTGCCTGGTCTCCCTTCCTCCTGGACCTGTAGGATCCCCCTCATTCCTCTGTGTGCCCTTTTGCTCCTGACCATCAAAATGCCTTATCTTGATCGTCAGAGCTCCTGGCATTGCGGGACCTCCAAAGGAAGTCTGTTTGGGTTTGCTTTTCTATTCTTCACCCAGGTCTGGCCAGTCCACACTGGCTCTTGGTCTTGGAACCTGCAAACCAAAGGCAGTGGTCCACCGCTTGTCTCCTTGCTTGAGGCTGATCGCTGCCTTCTTTCTCCTGCTATAGCTGAGGCCGCAGACGGGCGAGGCTTTTCTTTCTGAGCTGAAGAGGTATGAACAGGCCTGATGGGGCCAGGGTGAGGAGCTGATGTTACTGGATCCTTTTCTAGGCTGTTGAGGGCATCCTGTCTTCTGCCGAGGCCCCTAACCTGCCTTCAGCCAGGAATGGAAAGTGCATGCTACCCTCTGGCTGGTGGGAGGCTCCTTCACACCCGAGGTGCCTCCAGGAGATAGCTCAGATCTCAGAAGGGCCTGGAGGAGGTCAGGAGTCTTTATCACTTCTTCTCTTTAGAGCCAGTGTGAGGCCAGCCTGGTCACTATGAGCTTCAACCAGCCTGGAGTGATACACCTAAAGGGCAGACCCCCCCCGGGCCCTTTTTAGAGGCTGGACTTGACTCTGTGGGACGTTGAGGTTGAGATGTCACTGGGCGTGTATAGTGTGGTGGCACATGTGGGCTCTGAAGTCAAACAGGTCTGGGTGTGAGTTGTGCTCAGTCGCATTCCAGTGTTGTGTTGAGCAAGCGACTTCACCTCTGATCCTCACATTGTCCATCTGTTTCACAGCAAGGAGGCTAAAAATTCCTGCTGGATCATCGCAGGACGTCAATGAGGAAAGTGTCAAGTGCTTAGCACAGGGCTCAGCATAGGTAGATGGTATCTTAGTAAAAGGTGGGCGTTATTATTTAATCCCAGGAATACCCAGTGGCCGTTGAAGGTGACAGGGTGACTGTCTGTGACCATTAATTTATTTAAGAAAATTTATTCGGTAGTATGTGTCTAGCATTGTAGACATTGCCAGGCATTATCTCACTGAATATTCCCAATCACTGTGGGGATTGGGGGGGAGCTAGTGGTCTTGTCTCTTATTATTAGAGAAGGAATAGCCTCAGAGGGCAAGGGGTCTACCAGATCTCACCAGTAGAGGGCGCCAGGTCTTGCATAAAAGCTGCTTTGCCCTAATTTTCAGGCCTGTGGCCAGTTTGCTCAGACAGCTCCAGTCCGGACATCCCGGCAGCTTGTGGATGATCCTGCCTTCCAGCATCTTCCAGGCTCCTAAGTTTTTCCTTCTGTCGCCTTATCCTTTGGTTGCTTTCCTCCTCGTTTTTGTTTGCTGGACTGGGGGAGGAGGAAATCCATTTCAAATCTGCTGAAAACTGTTACCAAGCAACAGCGCTGGTTACAAGTAACCTCATGGGTGAGCCGGGGAGTGGAGAGTTAGAGTTTTAGCCCCCGTGGCTGGTAGCGGTCTCTCTTCCCTGCTCCTCGTTCTGTCATCCTACGTTCCCTGCAGGGTGAAGGAGAGATCATTGTGTTTTGGAAGAAAGGGAACCCTTGAGGTGACTCTGTTGTAGACCTGCAGCTGGGCAGGAAGCACTGGCCTGAACACCCTGCCCTGGGCGTGCTGGTCCTGTGACCTCTGTTTTGGGAGCAGTGCTGTTCTCCAGACCTGGAGGGCTGGCTTCCAGTCCTCCTGGCCCTCTCTGCCTTCTCCCCGCCCTTCAGAGGCTGCTTGTTTGCATTGGGTCTTTTTACTAACTTGCTGCCTTCCGTGTTCTTCTGTCTCACTGTCTGAGAGGCCTCCCCTTTTGCTGGATGTGAACCAGAGGTTCCCCAGCTCCCCTGGGTGGCTGTGCCCGTGGCTACTGCTGCTGAGGCCTGACCTGAGGTTCCCTGTCTCAGTCCCCTAGACAGGCTGTCCTGTCCCTGGGGGAGGACCGAACAATCTCTCCGGCTGAGCGTTCTCACCAGGTTGGTTATCTCGGGGCTCGGAGCTTCTGTCAGTCACTCTTGGATGGTGACCAGGGGCTGTCTACTGAGCACCACCTTCCCCACTCCAGCCAGTGTGTGCTCAGAGAGCCAGAAATGAAATCATGAAATGCATCTAAATAAAATTGCCTTTGGATGCTTCTGCTAGAAAAGATAATTAAGAAGTGGGTCATACCTTTAATAAAAAGATGTGGGGGGCACTGGTTTGGCTGCTGCTGCTTTGGATAGTGCCTGAGAGTAGCAGGTGTCGCCACACGAGTGATGAGACGTGGTGGGGAGCAGAGCTGCAGCCCTGTGGCTGTGGATTCTTTTTTTCTGTGGGGCTACCTTCCCTTCTCTTTCCTCAGATAAGTCCTGATGTGTGTCTCCTGCAGGGCTACAGATACTTAAGAATTCACAACCTGTCCTTAAACTTCATTGTCAGCAAGTAAGCAACAACCACGAAAATGCGTGTTTAAGGTTTATAAGGCCATTTGGCTAGAAGACAGGCATAGTCCTTTTGATTTTAAAATCTATGATTTTGGGGGATAAGTTTTAAGATGTGTGGTAGTTTCCTTGCGGATAGCATTTTTAAGAAAGCTAACTGATCTTTGCCCGAGGTGCGATACAAATTTCTATCTGTGTAGCTCTTGGCAAGATTAACAAAAGAATTTACATTTAGAAGTAATTTAAAGATAAATTTGGGGGCAGTTTTTAATTGAAAAAGTTGAGGTTAAATCATATGACTTTAACGTGCCTCTTAATTCATCATTTTATGAAAATCTGAGCTCTTGAGGGTTTTTCACAGAATGAAGAGGAGAGTGCAGTTTACTTGCCCCCACTTCACTTGAGATCGGGCGTGTAGTCCCACTTTTCGGTTATTTCTGGTTCTACGCCGAACGCTCAGACGCCATTCCTAAGCCCCTGGTACACTTGAGCTTCACTGTTGTTGATGGCCCAGGTTTCTGTGCACGGCCTCACAGAGACTTGCAGAGCTTGTGAGCAGAGCCCAGGGACCGTCAGAGCATTTGTTAATGTGATTTGGCCAAATAGCATTACATCCTTCTTAGCGGGAGCTGATGAACTGACAGCGGGCCTGGAAATGTACAAAAAACTCTCTCTAGACAGGGTGAGCGGAAACCAGGGAAAAGTGAGTTCACTAGACAGGAGGCGCATGGCTGTTTGAAGAGAAAGGCCACCCCACAGCATCGTGATAAAGAATCACTACTGATGTGTATATTCGCAACAGAGTCACCACGTTTAATAAGCAGCACCAAAAAATAGACACAGCATGGACAGAAGCTCCCTGAAGCAACTGGCTGCCTGGACTTAATACCCTTGTGGGTGCTTGGGAGGTGTCCTTGGAGACCAGATTGGGACTAGTGTCTGGGCAGAACGCTGCTGTCCGCCTGTTAAACTTCCTTACTGCAGGAGGAAGCGATGAGCCTTATTCTAAATAAGGATGAACTTTGTACTGGTCGTGAAGGAGAACCACGGTTTACATGCAGTTTTGTGGTCTTGCTGCTATGAAAAGTGTTTGCGTTGCTTTTTCCAGTGTATTTGCTTGACTTAGCCACTTTGAACAACGAAGGGAAAAAGTTAAAAGCCTCTGAACTCTGACCTCTCACAGCTCTTGTACATTCTCATTGTGAAGTTGAGGGTAAGGGTGTTCAGAAGCCCATGGGGGTTTTAAATGCCTTCAGAACATTGTGCCTGTTCTCGTAGGATGAGCTTTTAAAACACTTTGTTAAAACATGAACCAATTTTTGTAATCGTATACTCAGCTGATTTTGGATGCTGCTGATGGCGTAACTGAATTTTTATAGCCCAAAATATATTCTCGTGTATTGCTTTTCCTCCCTTGAGACGCTGTTTCATACAACGAAGGTTGTTTTCTTTTTGCTAACTGATTTCGAAGAGAAAGAATTACTGATAAGTAAACTTTTTTCCCCAAAATATCATAAAACAATTATTTTTCCTTTCCAATAAATGATAGCATTATGATCTTTAATAAATCTAGTGTTGCCTTTTATTCGTGTTTGTTTTTCCGGGAGTCACTGGGCCGAATGAAGATTGTATGACTGTGAGAAAAGACCGTGTCTTTAATATGAATCCTTAAAATGGTAGCGCACATCGTAGGCACTGAAAGATGTTTTTTGAGGTAAATTGACGTGTTGTCCTCTTTCAAATGACTTAGGGATAAACGCAGGTCTAAGGACAGTTTTTAAGGTTTTTGAAAGGTAAGACATTTTAAGTATTGGGGATATTCTCACACACTTAGCTGATTTAGTCATTGTGTAAACTAAGTTATTACTATAAAGTTTTTAATAACATTTCTTTATTCTTTTAATGTCTGTAGCATTTGTAGTTGATACCAGTTCTTTATATCTTTCTTTATCTTGATCAATCTAGCTTGAGGTTTAGCAAGTGTGTTGATTGTTTCAAGGACAACTCAGTTAACAAGATTTGAACAGACATTTAACAAAAGAAGATATGTGAATGGCAAACACATCTAATACAAACTGTATTATCATTATACGCAGTTTAATAAAAACAGGTGAAACTCAATTCCAGAACTTAAAGATGCATTCTTAGGTGGTAAAATTATAATGAAAAGCAAAGATGTTATTTGCATAAAAGTTAGGATAGTGATTACTTTGAGAGGGAGGGAGAGGTTAATGACTGGGAAGGGACGGGAGGGAGACTCTGGGTGCTGGCCGTGTCCTATCTCTTGACCAAGTGGTACTTACAAGGCGTTTACTGGTACATCATTGCACTGTTTTTCATGTATGTGCACTTTGGTGGTGTGTTACATTTTGCAATAAAAGAACCAGCTTTGGTTTCATTGATTTTTCACTGTTGGTTGTCTGTTTTCTATTTACTTGACTTCTTTTCTTACCTTATTATTCCTCATACTTTGGGTTTAATTCGTTTTCCAGTTTTTTTAAGTTAGATACTTAAGTAATTGATTTTAGATCTTTTCTAATATAATTTAATAATATAAATTTCTCTCTACTGCTTTAGCTGCATCTCACAAATTTTGATAACATTATGTTTTCATTTTAATTCAGTTTAAAATATTTTCTTAACTTCCCTGTGATTTTTTTTTCTTTGACCCATTGATTATGTAGAAGTGTGTTTAATTTTCAAACATTTAGGGATTTTCTAGCTATCTATTACTGATTTATAATTTAATTTCATTGTCGTCAGAGAACATATGTGAACATACTCTGAATTATCTTAATGCTTTAAATATGTTGTGACTTGTTTTATGGCCCAGCATGTAGTCTGTCTTCCTGGTTATTCCATGTATGCTTGAAAAGAATGTGTACTCAGCAGTGATTTGTTCTAAAAACATCAATTAGGTTAAATTGGTTGATAGTGTTATTTAAGTTCTAACTTTGATTTTGTCTACTTCAATAAATTACTGAGAGAGACGTATGAATTATAATTTGAATTTAACTGTCTTTTTAATTCACTTTTTAAAATTATTTTTTAAAATGATTTAAAACAATAAAAAATAAAACACAGAGAAATAAGATAAAATATGAAATAAACAAAAATGTACAACTCAATGAATTATTACAAAATGATTGTGTAACCACCACCCAGGTCAAGAACTAGAACATTGCCGGCACCCTGAAAGTTCCCTTATGCTCCTTTCCAGTTATTACTTCCTGTATCCCTCCTTCACAAAGATGACCAGTATCCTGATTTTATAGGGTCACTTCCTTGGTTTTCTCAGAGTTTTCTTCCAATTTTATTGAGATACAATTGCTAGAACAGCACTGTGTAAATTTTAGGGTGTGCAGCATAATGCCCTGACTTACATACATCATGAACTCATTATCACAATAAGTATAGTCAACATCTATCATCTCGTATAGATATATAAAAAAGAAAACAAAGAAAAAAATTTTTTTTTCCTTGTGATGCGAAGTTTTAGGATGTATTCTCTTAACAACTTTCAGATAACTCAGGAAAAGGGGGAAAATGTCACCCTGTAGCTGGGACATCAAAGAACTTGATTTAAGATGGACAAGACAATCAGCCAGTAGGCAACATCTGCAAAAAAAAAATCACAAGTTTCTACACATAAATGTTTTCTTTTCTAAACAAGCAAGTAAAACTACTAAATTATCATGGGATTGAGGGGATTAAAGGAAGAAATAAGAGAGTATGTCAAATAGAGAGGTCCCTTGAGGACCAAAGTTGAAGTTGCTTCTATTTTTACATTTTCATAAATATTCCTCAAGAGGAATTACAGGTGAAATGAAGAAGTTTATAGGTGATGCAAAGTTCACTTGAAAAGTAAAAATTCTGAGCTGATGTAAAAGTGCAGGAAAATCCAACCAAGTCTTAGGAATGGTCAGAAAAGTAAAAGGCTAAGCATATAGTGAAAAGCAACCCAAACTGTGTTTGAGATCATGGACTCCAACTTGCCACTTGTTACCTTGAGAAGCACTTAGGAGTCCTTGTGGATACTGGTGGGAGGTATTGTAAACAAAGCAGAAAGTCTTCCCATGGAGTTTTTGTACCAAAACGCCGGATATGTTTCTGATGGCCCCCTTCAGGAGAGCCGTGATGGAGCTGGAAGTGGTTCACAGAATCCCAGGGCTTCTGAGCAGGGTCAGAATGAAAAGGTTGGAGGTCCTTAGGATAGAAAAATGAAACCAGCTAACTGGCTTTAAATGAGACTACAATTATGGAAAGAAAGGGAGCCATTGAAAGCACACCCAGGTTGGTGTCACCAAATTCTTGAGTCCAAGACCTGGAGGTACTCCTTGAAGTTAAAGCCATTTTAGATTCAAATTGTTGCTCTGTAGCAGGGAAGGAAACGTGATGTTTGTGATCCTGAGAGGTAATACACTTAATCCAGGTTAGACCCATCACTTGCTGGGGCTGACAAAGCTGTCTGCTCGTTCGTCTGTCCACGTCTCTTCCAGCACTTTTCTGATACAGTCTCTTCCTTGTAACCAGAGTGATCTTTGAAAAGTGCGTTTCCCCATTACTTTTACGGTTAGGCAATGTTCCGTACTTTGACCTACAAGACTCTACGTGGTCTTGTGTGGTCTCGCCTCTGCCTACCATTTTATCTTCATTTTGCCTTCATCCGTCTCTCTTATTGCCATATTCTCTCTTGTCCCATGGTTTTTCACATATTGTTTCATCTGCCTGTATTTCTCCTGTTTGCCAGGTTACCTCCTTATTACCTTTAGACTTCAGAGCAAGTCTTGTTTGCAGGGGAGGCCTGTCCTAACCTCTCTGGCTCAGTGCCATTGTCTGGACAGTCTCTAAGTCCCACAAGAGCATGGGCTGTGTCTGTTTTTGCTAACTGGTGTATTCTAGCACGTAGCACACCATGCAATGGAGAATAAGCACTTAAGACATGCATTTGCTGAATAAATGAAAGTGTAGATAGGTATGGGAGGTCACAGACAGGCAGGTAGACTTGGGCCTGCAGACATGTTTTGTTTATCTCCACGCAGTGTTTAAAATGTCTTTTGATGTCTTTGGACCGACACGTACCTTTCCATTTCCTCCGTCTCTGATCTGCCCAACCTTCATTGTTAGAGATTTAGTTGGGAATTTAGAATGCCATTCTCATAGATACCTAGAAATTTAGGGCCAAATTCACTTTTGGTGACAAACCAGAGATGTTTGGGGGGGGGGTCTGAGAAATAGTAGGTTGCCAGTCAGTGGCCTTGTAAAATCTAACCTTTCAGGCGTGGAAAGGGATGAGCTGTTGGCATGGGAAGGTATCGTAAAAGGCTCTTATGACATTGTATTGGAACTGACCCCAGGCACTAATGAAAGAGTAATCCTCCTTGAATCACCCCAAAGCCAGTAATCCCTAGAGCTGCATGTTGGTGATTAAAAAAGAAAGGTAGGAGCAGCTGTCTTTTTGTTCAGTTTAATTATGACCCAGTACCTGGGTGAGTGTTAATTTCCTGGTGGCACTGGAGGTGGGTGGAGAAAGGTGTCAGGTTTCTGCACGCTGCAGGGACTGAATGTGCAGACATGGATTCTGCCCGGTTTGTGCCCTGGGATCCGGACGCTGTTCAGGGGAGCTCAAGCTCACGAGCTCAGGTTGCGTGGCATTCAGTTTCTGCCCTTTAAGTCCGAGACGTGGGCCACTGTGTGTCTGAGGACACAGCAGGGACTATCAAGTGTCAGCTAGACCGCACACCTTAATTAACAGCCCCCCACCCTGAGCAGGGCAGCTGCTGGGCCTCTGAGGGAGAAGTCCATCAAGTCAGGCCGAAGAAGAACATTTAGCCCTCTTCTTCCCTTTAGCAGCATTTAAAGCCAGCGGTCCCAGGACTGGGTACCTGCTTTCCCAAGGTCCCAGTTCTGAATATTTAGGTTGGTGTCCAAGGGTGTTCACAGACAGCCTGTGAACTGCTGACTGTTCTCGGAACAGCCCTGCTTGTGGTGAACATGGAACCCCATTCCTCCCAACTCTTCTCATTTTCTCTGTTTGAGTGTGGTCCTGTCACCTGCCCGCTCATCCAGCCAGGTGCTTGAACATCATCACATATGCCTTCTCCCCTAACAGATCCACTGGCAGCCAATTCCCATGGATTCTGCCTTCTAAATAGCTCTCACAACTTCTGTGTCCTCTTCTTCTCTGTTGCCCCTGCCTAACTCTCCTGCATCACCCCTCTTGAGGCAGCCTTCTCCCTGCCAACAGCCCCATCACTTTCCTGTGTATCTTCAACATCACCACCTAAGTACTCTTTCTAAAGTGCCAGTCTTACCAGGTTGTCTACTTGCTTAAAATTATTCAGCAGCTCCTAATTACCTACAGCAGCTTTTGCTGAACTTGGGTCATCTTCTTCATCTTTGTGATGTTCAAGTTTTTCCTTCACTATTGCTTCATTATCATTTTATTTAAAAATTTTTTTTCTCTATATATATTTATTGAAGTATAGTCGGTTTACAATGTTGTGTCAATTTCTGGTGTACAGCATAATGCTTCAGTCATAACATGAACACACATATATTCATTTTCATATTCTTTTTCACCATAAACATTATCATTTTAATTTAAACCACATCTCTCCTTTTGAGTTTTACTTTTTACCTGTCCTAGGAAATACTGTCCTTAAAGGCATAGGATTTTACATGCTGGTTACACTTCTCTGCTCTAACTGTTATAATAACCAACTTTAGTCCATGTGCCACCTAAAAGTGTTTTCTTGTGGGAAATACTGGAATATCCAAAACTCCGCATCATTTCCTCCCCAGTCTAATGTTCCACAGGCTTTACTCCTTGATGTGGTCTGAACATACAACCTGCCAAGACTGAGTCAAGAAGAAACAATTTGAACAGACCAATCACTAGTAGTGAAACTGAATTTGTAATTAAAAAAAACTCCCAGCAAACAAAAATCCAGGACTGGATGGCTTCACAGTGGAATAAAACCAAACATATAAAGAAGAACTAATACATCCTTCTCAAGCTATTCCAAAAAATTGAAGAGAAGAGAACAGTCCCAAATTCATTCTGTGAGACTGGCATTACCCTGATAACAAACCAAAGACACTACCAAAAAAGGACATTACAGGCCAAGGAACAAGATAAGGGTGCCCACTTCTGCCATTTTTATTTAACACAGAATTGGAAGCCCTAGCCCCAGCAATCAGACAATAAAAAGAAATAAAAAGCATCCAAATTGGAAGGGAAGAAGTAAAACTGTTCCTATTTGCAGATGACTTGATACTTCATATAGAAAATCTTAGTCTCCATTCCAAAACTATTAGAACTAATAAATTCAGGAGTGTTGCAGGAGATAAGATTAATGTACAGAAATCTGTTGCTTTTCTATATACTAATAATGAACCATCAGAAAGAAAGTAAAAAAAAAAAATCCTGTTTAAAATCATATCAAAAAATAAAATACCTGGGGATAAACCTAACCAAGGAAGAAAAAGTTTATGTTTTGAAAACTGTAAAAAATTGATGAAGGAAATTGAAGACACAAAGAAATGGGAAGATATCTCATGCTCTTGGGTTGGAAGAACTGATACTGTTAAAATGGCCATACTACCCAAAGCAATCTGCAGATTTAATGCAATTCCTATCAAAATACCTATGACATTTTTCACAGAATTAGAACAAATAATCCTAAAATTCACATGGAACCTCAAAAGACCCTACGTTGCCAAAGCTATTTTGAGAAAAAGAACAGAGCTGGAGGTATAACCCTTCCAGACTTTAGACTATGTTACAAAGCTACAGTAATCAAAACATCATGGTATTAGCACAGAAATAGACAATGGAACAGAATAGAGAACCCAGAAATAAACTCATGGACCTATGGTCATTAATCTACAACAAAGTAGGCAAGAACATACAATGGAGGAAAGACAAGTGGTGCTGGAAAAACTGGACAGCTGCAGGTAAAACAACGAATTAAGAACATTTCCTCACACTATATGCAAAAATAAACTCAAAATGGATTGAAGACTAAATGTAAGACCTGAAACCATAAAATTCCCAGATGAGAACATAGGCAGAAGAATAATCTTTAAAAAAATTAATTTATTTTAATGGAGATATGGGGGATTGAACCCAGGACCTTGTGCATACTGAGTGTGCACTCTACCATTGAGCCATACCCTCCACCCAGGCAGAACACTCTGACATAAATAATAGCAATATTTTGGGGGGATCTGTTTCCAAGGCAGGAGAAATACAAGCAAAAATAAACAAATGGGACCTCATTAAACTTAAGAGCTTTTGCATAACAAAGAAAGCCATTGACAAAATGAAATGACAACCTACAGAATGGGAGAAAATATTTGCAAGCGATATGACTAAGGGGTTAATATTAAATATGTAAACAGCTCACACAACTCAGTATCAAAAAAATAACCCAATCAAAAAAATGGGCAGAAGACTTGAATAGACATTTTTCGAAAGAGGATGTACAAATGTCTAGCAGGTACATGAAAAGATGCTCAACACTGCTAATTATTAGAGGAATGCAAATCAAAACAACAATGGGATATCACCTCACATCTGTCAGAATGGCTATCATTAAAAAGTCTACAAATAACAAATATTGGTGAGGATGTGGACAAAAGGCAACCCTTGTACACTGTTGGTGGGAATGTAAATTGGTGCAACCACTATGGAAAACAGTATGAAGGTTCCTCAAAAAACTGAAAATAGAACTACCATATGATCCAGCAATTCCATTCCTCAGTGTATATCTGGAAAGAAAGAAAACATTAATTTGAAGAGATATATGTGTCCCAGTATTCATGGTGGCCCTATTTACAATATATGAAAGCAAGCCAAATATCCATCAATAGACAAATGGATAAAGAAGATGTGGTGTGTGTGTGTGTGTGTATATATATATATATTATATATATAATATATATATATAATGGAATATTACTCAGCCATAAAAAGAATAAAATTCTACCATTTGCAGAAATGTGAATGGACCTAGAGAGTACTATACTTAGTGAAATAAGTCAGACAAAGAAAGACAAATACTGTATGATATCACTTATATATGGAATCTAAAAAATAATATAAATGAATGTATACAGCAAAACAGAAACAGACTCACAGACATAAAAAACTGATGGTTATCAGTGGGGAGAGGAAGAGGGGAGGGGCATTTTAGGAGTATAGGATTAAGAGACACAAACCACTGTGTATAAAACAAATAAACAAGAAGGATGTATTGTATAGCATAGGGAATTGTAGCTGTTATCTTGTAATAATTTTTAATGCAGTATAATCTGAGAACATACTGAATCACTATGCTGTATACCTGAAACTAACATACTGTAAATCACTATACTTTAGTAAAAAATATATTAGGATGCCTCTGAAAGTATGTAAATAAACACAATGATTTTTTTCTTAACAAATATAAGTTTTAACCTCACTGCATCTTGATATATTAAACAATAAGTCAAGTAATAATTATGTAGGGCTTACTGTGTGCTAGCTGCTAGGTTTTATGGTTAAAATTAATAAAGGCTTATGATATTACAGGCAAAACAATTTAGTAATTTAATCCTAAAATGCAGATATGAAGCTCTGTTTTTAAATATTGAAGATGTGATACTGAATCATGTATTAGCTAAGATTTAACCCTGCACTTCAGGAAACTGTCGGGCTGCAAGGACACCTGAAGAGAAAAAAAAGATGAATGATTTGTTTTCTAAGAAGCTTGACTAGAACTCCTAATTATAAAATATGCACAGATGTGGGGCTCTTAGGAAATCATTCAGAAAGTAGTAACCCACGTAGTGGGTCATTATATCTGAGGAAGACAAGGCTTCCATGACGGGTTATGAGCTTTTAAAAAAATATATATAAAATAATTGGTCCCTTGCTAGTAGGTAAAATGATGACAAATTTAGTGGTGCCACCAATATAGATCAAAGGGAATGCTAGATTATTAGAACTAGGGAACACCTCTGGCATCACTTAGTCTGGAGATTTTGGACCATTTTTAAAGTTTTTATATACATTTAAAAAAATGAGAACATTTTCCCATTGTTTTCTTTAAAAATCAAGAACTTCCATGACAGCTCAATCTCTAAAATAGGAAAAGGATTTCTGTGGTTGAAGGATGTTCAGTGGGGCAAGGGGAGGGTGGGGTGGGGAGTCCCACCTGCTAGTTCCCTGTTAACCATCCAGCCCAGCAGAGGGATGGAGGACCCATCATGAGAAAGCCTTCCTGGCTCCCTAAAAGTGCACTGGTTTGCACACTGGGGTGCTTTGTACTCAGGTGCAGAGTCATTGGGGTGGGAGGGCCATTCCTCTTCTAACTCCTCTCCTGGTTCACTGCTTATTGGACAAATCATTTTTCCTTCTTTATCTAGTTTTTAAAAAGTCTATTATATAGAGATAATTAGGATCTTTTGATTTTATCATTAAGTTGCTGAATGAATGAATTCCTGGAGACAGATGGGTTAGAGTAAGGTCTATCTATTTGGACTACAAATTTGCACTCAGACCTTGGAATGAGGATGAACCACACTGAAATGACTCTACCATTTACTTGGTACGTGATGTGGCAGGATTCAGAATCTCTCATAGCCTGAGTACCCTCCTTGTTTGAAGGAAAGCGGGGTGGTGGTGGCAATCATTCTTTACAGAGTTATGAATAGTATATGAGGTCATGTATCTAAACACGTAATACAGAGCCTGGCACATAGTAAGTATTTGGTATAACATAATAATTAGGAGAATCATCTATCCTTAGGCTCAAATACTGGCCTTACTATTCATTGGCTAGATGCCCATGGGCAAGTTACTTAACCCCTCTGAGCTTTAAATATCTCACCTAAAAAAATGGAAATAATCATATAATCCTTCCTTCCTTTTCTTATTTCATGAATGCAATATTTTCTCTTATGTTTAAGTGGGAAATAGTTATAGTTTTCTTTTGTTATCTTTTGATCCTGGCATGGTCTCTGTGTACTCAGAATTCCTTTTTTAATTGATTAATTAATTTTAATTAATTATTTTTTTGCTTTGGTCTTTGACTTCCATGTCTAATGTCTGACAATCCCTTACTGTGGCCATATTTAAGGATGAGGCTCATGTAGGCATACCTGGTTTATTGCACTTCACAGATACTGAGTTTTTTTTTTTTTTTTTAACATTTTGAAGGTTTGTGACAACCCCTGCCCTGAGCAAGTCTATAGGTGCCATTTTTCCAACAGCATTTGCTCACTTTGTGTCTCTGTGTCACATTTTGGTGACCACCATAATATTTCAAACTTTTCCAATATTATTATATTTGTTATGGTGATCTGTGATCAGTGATCTTTGATATAACTATTGGAAAAAGATTATGACTCTCTGAAGGCTCAAATGATACTTAACATTTTTTTTTTTTTTAGCAATAAAGTATTTTTAAATTAATGTATGTACTTTTTTTTGAAACATAATGCTATTGAATGCTTAATAGACAGTATAGTGTAAATATAACTTTTGTATGCACTGGGAAACCAAAAAAAATTGTGTGACTTGCTTTATAGTGATACTTGCTTTTTCTGGTGATCTAGAACTGAACCCACAATATCTCTGAGGTATGTCTGTAAATGCTAATGGAATGCCTACGTGCCTGGGCAGGGCTTTACGAATGTTGACTTTCCCCATTTGATTGGGGTTGGTGATAGCTGGGGATGGGTCATTTCACTGAGGAATCACCAAGTCTATTACCTAAGGAGGGTGTCATAGGACTCTGTTTTCAGTATGTTCCTCACCCCTGTCCTCACCAGTGACTGCTGTCTCTGAAGTACAGATCCTCTCAAATCCCCTCTCTTCTGAAAGTCAATCTCTTGTTTTCTGCTGCAGTGGGGAGGGACATTAGCCTGGCTGAGGGGTGGAGATCTCAAAAGTTAGCTGTTACTTAAATAAAATTTCAAGATATCTTTCTATTTGGTTCTAGCCAGAACTACCCACCCCACCCCTTCCAGGAGTATATAATGTATCAAATCCCTGAGATACTACAGAGTTCTGTGGCCCAATTGGCTTGCTTCTTGGATTCTCCCCCTGAAGCTTAGATTTCAGCTTTCTCTGATCTGTCAGTTACCACTCAGCCATTTGCTTTGTCAGTTTCCAAAATTTTGTTGACATCTCTTAGCTGCTGCTGTTTCCTCTTCTATACTCTTCAAATTGTGGGTTACGTTTTTTATTACCTGAGTGCCATTGTAGAGGGGGTTGGGGAGGAGATATCAAAGCATGTGCTGAATCTGCCATGCCTCATCAGAAACATTCACAAATCTCCCCCGGTTTTTAAAGGAAAAAGTATGCATATATTGTAAATAAAAAATACCTACACCCAACTTGTTAGCAGGCATCATCTCTGAGTGTTGAGATAATGGATAGTTTTTCTTTTCTTGCTTATATTTTTCAAAATCGTCTATAGTAAGATATTTAGTAACTAGAAAGCAATTATCCAAGTAAAATTATATTATTCTATAGATGTATCAGTCAAAGCATTTTATAGTAGTTTCAAACCCAATGCTTAGTTGAATCATGTGAATTTTTTTTTCCCAAGTGAAACAAAGGTGTGGAATGTAGCAATTTCCTATGGTTCAATCTAAACTATCTAATAAAACACAGATCTCATGTGACACAGCCTGGGAAGTGGAGTCATTTGTCTAGACAGGCCAGACTCAAAGTTGAGAGAGTGTAAACCATTTTTTATTTCTAGGTGACACTTGGGGTTCGTTTCACAGCCATTGAATGTGCTGTTCTCCAAGAACCATTCTTTACTGGGCCCACTGGTTGACAAGATTCATGTGCTAATCTCGTTTTCAGGAGCACACGAATTTGGATATAACTGACAAGAAAAATAGTATTAATTCCTTCTTTTCTCCCTTACTGGTACTTCTAAAATACTTCACATACCTCTGTACTGGAATTCCTTGGACATACGCCTTTCTCTCTTCTAGATTGTTACACTTTTTGAAGGTAGGGATCCTCATCTTACTGATATTTATGGCCATTTGAGGAAATATTGTTCAGTGTATCACACAGTGTTTTCCTCTAAAGATTCATAGAAAAAAATTCTCTTGGGAAAATGGCTTGTTTTTGTATTAGGAACACAGTGTAACATATACCAACTGTATTAACCCTCTTTTCATTGGCTGCTAGGAAGCTCAGAGCCACACCTGTGCCATAGTTCTAAGCAGTTCCTTCTTTTTTTTTTTTTTTTTAAAGTATAATCAGTTTACAGTGTGTCAATTTCTGGTGTACAGCATAATGTTTCAGTCATACATATACATACATATATTTGTTTTCATATTCTTTTTCACCATAGGTTACTATAAGATATTGAATATAGTTCCCTGTGCTATACAGAAGAAACTTGTTGTTTATCTATTTTATATATAGAGCTAGTAACTGCAAATCCCAAACTCCCAATTTACCCCTTCCTCCCCTCTTCCTCCCCTGGTAACCATAAGTTTGTTTTCTATGTCTGTGAGTCTGTTTCTGTTTTGTAAATAAGTTCATTTGTGTCTTTTGTTTAGATTTCACATATAAGTGATATCATATGGTATTTTTCTCTCTCTTTTTGGCTTACTTCACTTAGAATGGCTGTTTCCAGGTGCACCCACGTTGCAGCAAATGGCATTATTTTATTATTTTTTATGGCCGAGTAGTATTCCATTGTATATATTTATACCACAACTTCTTTATCCAGTCATCTGTTGATGGACATTTAGGTTGTTTCCATGTCTTGACAATTGTAAATAGTGCTGCTATGAACACTGGAGTGCATGTATCTTTTTGCCTTAGAGTTCCTTCCAGATATATGCCTCGGAGTGGGATTGCTGGATCATATGGTAAGTCTATTTTTAGTTTTTCAAGGAATCTCCATACTGTTTTCCATAATGGCTGTACCAATTTACATTCCCACCAACAGTGTAGGAGGGTTCCCTTCTCTCTACACCCTCTCCAGCATTTATCATTTGTGGACTTTTTAGTGATGTCCATTCTAAGCAATTCCTTCTTGAAATCTCTGCTTAGATGTCTTATGGTCTTTGTGTTAGTTTCTTATTGCTGCTGTAACAAATATCCATAAACTTAGTGGCTTAAAACAACACAAATTTATTATATTACAGTTCTGGAGGTCAGAGGTCTTAAATAAGTTTCACTGGGCTAAAATCCAGGTGTTGGCAGGTGTTCCTTCTAGGCTGTAGCAGAGAATCCGTCTCCTTGTCTTTGACAACTTCCTTGGCTTGTGATCCTTTCCTCTGCTTTCAAAGCCAGCAGTGCTGCCTCTTCTCTTCTCTCTGACCTCTGCCTCAGTGCCTACATCTTTTCTCTCTGACTCTGAACCTTTTGCCTCTTCTAGTAAACACCCCTGTGATTCTATTGGGCCCACCCTAATAATGCAGGATAATCTCTCCATCTCAAATTTTTAACTTAGTTACATCTGCAAATCTCCCCACCCCCTACTTTAGTAGATTTTAGTTTTTAGAACAGCTTTAGGTTCACAGCAAAACTGAGCAGAAAGTACAGAGATTTTCCATATACTTCCTGCCCCACCCCACCTGCATAGCCTCCCCTACTATCAACATCCTGCACCAGAACAGGACATTTATCACACTGATGAACCTACACTGACACTTCATCATCACCCAAAGTCCATTACGTTCTTGGTGTTGTACCCTCTTGAGGTCGTTTATTCTATGGGTTTGGGCAAATGTATAGTGACAGGTACCATTATTATGGTACCCTACAGAGTATTTGCACTGCCCTAAAATTCCTCTGTGCTCTGCCTCCTCATCCCTCTTTCTCCCCAACACTCCCGGCAACCACTGTTCTTTTCATTGCCTCCATAGTTTTGCCTTTTCCAGAATGTCACACAGTTGGGATCATATAGTATATAGCCTTTTTGGATTGGCTTTTTTCACTTAGCAATATGCATTTAAATTTCCTCCCTGTCTTTTCGTGACTTGATAGCTCATTTCGTTTTAGCCCTGGATAATATTCCGTTGTCAGGATGTACCACAGTTTATTAATCCATTCACCTACTCAAGGACTTCTTGGTTGCTTCGGAGTTTTGGCAATTACAAATAAAGATGTTATAAACATCTGAGTGAAGGTTTTTGTGTGGATGTAAGTTTTCAACTTATTTGAGTAAGTACCATGGAGTGTGATTGTTGGGTCATATGATAAGCCTGTGTTGAGTTTTGTAAGAAACCACCAAACTGTCTTCCAAAGTGGCTGCACCATTTTGCATTCCCACCAGCAATGACTGAGAGTTCCCATTGCCCTGCATCCTCCCCAGCATTTGGTGTTGTCAGTGTTTTGGGGTTTTGGTTGTTCTGACAGGTGCGTAGTGGTATCTCATTTCCCTGATGACACATGATGTTGAACAGCAGAGTTCCTGGTCACCATGTGAGGTAACACATGATAAACAGGTTCTGGGGATTAAGGCATGGACATCTTGTTCAGCCTATCATAGTCTTCTCAGTAATAGGTCCATGAAAATGAAAATTTTGATTCCCCTAACTAAAGCAGTACCTCTGTAAACCCTTCTTCCCAGGTCCTTCTGCATCTCAGCAAATGGCCCTCCCATCAATCCACTAATCACCCACCTCAGATAAACTTGTTTCCTCACTCCTCCCTCACACCATATCCAGTTCCCTCACGTGGCTCTGCCGTATCTACTTCTAAGATATAGCTACAGCCCGATCACGTGTCCCTGTGGCCACTGCCACCACCCCAGGTGACACCACCACCATCTTTGCCTGAACCACTGTAACAGCTCCCTAATTTATCTCTTTACTTCCACTCCTGCCTTTTACTCCTCTATTCCCCGTAAGTCACCCAGGTTAAAAAAGCACACAAAGCAACACACGCTGTCTTCCCACTTTAATGCATACGACTAGATTCCTGTCTCATGTTGGATGAAATCCAGATTCCTTACGTAGGTTAAAAGGCCCCTCTTGAAGCACATCTCACTCTGCTGTCTCTGCACCACCATGTTCTCTAACTGGCCCAAGCCATGCTTTGCATATGCGGTTCCTCTGCCTGAATTCTTCCGCCAACTCTTTCCTGACTAAATCCTTGTCCTCTTTTTGGTCTTAGCTGAAATGGCTCCTCCTCAATGAAGACTTTCCATACAACCCACCTAATGAGGATCCTTCCCACCCTGCTTTGCCCACAATTTTTGCCACTGCCTCATCCTTATACACATTCTTCATAGACTCATCACTGTGGATAATGACTTAGCTGTTTTTGCTCTATGTTCTTCATCGTCTCTGTCAGACTGTTGATTCATGAAGGCATGGCCATGTCGGTCTCATTCACCATTGGGTGTGATGCTTCATCAGTATTTGGCACTTAGTAGGCACTGAATGCATTTCGTATATCATCCTTCCCCTGATGTGATCTTATCTTTTTGCTTTTCTTTTCTTCTTGTTATGATCTTCTACAACCTTCTGTTGTAGCAAGAGAAAAATTCACACCTCCTGGGATCTACTCAGAGCTGGAGAGGTACAGCTGCCCCCCCCCCCCATTTGTACTGTGTGTCATGAGTGAAAGAAATGTTTTCTTCTAGCAGTGTCTTCCCAGGGAAAGGTGTGATTCACCCAGAATGCCAAGTAGGTCACGGACTGTCTAAGGGGAAAGCCAGAATGCCTTCCTGGACTCAGGATTAACCTTGCTCTGCAAAATAATGTAAAAAGCTTATTTTCACTCACTGAGGGCAGAGCGCTTCCTTAGAGTAATAAGATGCTCAATGATTTTTTTTTCCTCTCTCTGACTTCAGCTGGTGATAAGAAATATTTGGGTTGTGAATTCTAGGGAAGGAGAACAAGGTTCAGAGCTCGCCTGCTTGTGAGAGGCAGTGAGGGCCCTTGAGATGAGCTGGGTGGGAGTGTGGGACCCCTCAGGAGAGAGGTGGCCGGTAGAGGGTGCCCAGGGAGAAAATGGTCCTTAGCTCTTTCCTCCTGATCTCTGACCCTTGAGTGAGTGGCACACAGAGCATCTTCCTTCATTCTGTGCTACATGTATTCCTTGGCACAGCGCCCCAGGCCTTCTATACATGCCACTCTATTTGGGGCTAGCGGATTGCTGAGGGATTTAGGCTCTCAGCTGCATCAGGAAATCCTGCACTGGCATCAAGTTTGTCAGTTCTCCCTGGGACCTCTTTCCCTATAGGTGCCACATGCCATGATTTATACACAAACATGATTTGCCTGATTGTTGCAGTCTGAGCCTGGAACAATTTTAATTAACGAGAAAATGGTCCTCAATACACCGATTAGACCTCTTCAGGTACAGCAAGATAAAAGCCTGATAATTTGGATGGAGTACTCTTCTTAAACGTCTACTCTGTGCACAGCAGCCAATGGGAAAGCCAGGCTTTCTCCCACCTGATCCAATGAGTAATTAAGAGAGGCCTTTTTCCTCCCCATCTCTCCCCTCCCTCTACCCCGCCTCCCCCCCCCCCAAAGCTTAACAGGTTGGTGGTATAATTTGGACTTTCAGGGGTGTCATGCTGGGAGCTGAGGCAGGAGACAGGGCCTCTCCTCTCGAGCTCCCCGGCTCCCCTGTCCAGCTGGGCTGGAAAAGCAGGCAAGTGAGAGCAGGAAAGAGGGGGAAGTAGGTAAAGTAGGTGACATTTCTCAGCAAAGTTTGAGAGGGGCCTGGGGCCATGAGTGAGCTGGACCCTCCGAAGACCAGCGATGGCACTGTTTCTCGCCTGCTCCACGTGGTGGAAAGTGAGCTTCAGGCCGGGAGGGAAAAAGGCGACCCTACAGAGAAGCAACTCCAGATCATCCTGGAGGACGCCCCTCTCTGGCAGAGGTTCAAGGAAGTCACTAATGAAATGATCGTGACCAAGAACGGCAGGTGAGTGTATCTACGACCCTGCTGGGGCTGGCAGGGCTTGGCGAGGAAAGGGAGGCCCCCTGAAAATTGAAGAGGCTGCCGCTCTTGGCTCAGAGGCAGCAGGGTCTGATTAGCTGAAGGACAGTCTCTCATGGCTTTCCCCCAGCCAACTTAATTAACTTCTCAGACATCACCAGAAAAGAGGAGGGTGAAGCCACCTGTCCTGCCCACATTTTAAATGAAGAAATTCTGGGAAATTACTATAAAGGGGCGGCATGTCCCGTGGGTTTGGGGAATGCACTCCAATGTCAGAAAATAATGTTAATTTTTGACTGACTGCCTGTCCTGGAGCAGATGATTATTCTTTGAGCTCCAACTCCATTCAGATAAGGTAAAAGGCAACTTTATTTGGAAGCTGCATGGTTTCCTCTGAAGTACAGCAAACTTGCTAGACACTTCTAACTAGTTGAGGATTCGAAGGCAAAAGGCCAATTTAATCCCACTGCCTAGCCCTACATCTGCTTCCTTCCTCCTGGGTGTCTGTGGTGAGTGTTCACTTGAGATTTTGTGTTTGTGATGACCTGAGAGCTGTTGCAGTAATAGTTAATGAAACCGTAACATACTGCCCGAGGAAAGAGAAGATGACTTCTTTTTTCTCATTGCAACAAATTAGGAATGAACTGAAACGGATCTCTGTTGGCATGTCTTGGATTTGATTAAATTGAGTCCCCGCTAAGTGGCTCTCAAGGTAACATTAGGAGCTTCTATTTAGTAGAGGAGAGAAAAATATTTAGAAAGAAAATCTTAGTGCTCCCAGCTTGGCCAAACTGGTCCCGACATTCAGCCGATGTTCGCTGATCTTTCTGTTCACACGGCCACAAAAGTACAAAACGTCGAAAGGCACTTTCAGTATGGTTAGTTTCAGCAGAATTCTAATTGTGACCCTTGAGAGAAATTCCGCTCTCTAATGAGAGAAAAGTCCAGGCTGGCTGAACTTCTGGCAGGCTGTTGTCCTTGTGAAAAATGCTTCCATTCCTAATGTCTTGCTTTCCCATTTCTGAATCAAGTGCACAGTATAGAGAATGAACTGTTCCTTGTCTATCTGGGAAAACAATGAACTTGAGTGCTGCTGTGTGACATTAAAGTGCTCTGTAAGTGACAGGTGTTCCAGAAATAAGGGTGTTTCAATGAAGTGTGACGATGAATCGTAGCAAGAATATCAACCTTGCTGGATGCTCAGATTTTCTCTCTCTAGATGAGTCCCATATTTATATTTATTTCATGTATAGGATTTATTTTTAACATTTATAATTATAATTACACCTGTTCCTATTCTTGACCTATATTGACATATTATTTTTGGTAGAAAGAGATAAGAAAACATGTCTTTAATTTCAAAGAATCACCCCAAATTCCTCATTGGATTTATTTTCTTTCCTTTCAGAGATGAGTGATGATACACTTGTAAAACTTTTATACTGTTTGATAACAGGTAGAACTTTCTATTTGTTTATTGTTTTTTGTAGTTACTGGATAGTAGCTACACCAGCACTTAGCCTCTGTTTGGCTTTCAAAGTGGTCATATACAAAAGTAGAAAAAGTACAATCACCTAATAAAAATAGAGTTCTTCTATCTCAATAAGGAATAAGTAAGTTTCCAAAATCATTGTAAAATTCAATTTAATACTATGTCATATTGGTGTTTACTTCCATCATTTAAGAAGAGCTTTTTCTTGCCTTTTTGCACCTATATAATTTTTATCCACATTTAAAGTTTTAAATTCTTCACTTGTTTGAAGTTATGTCATATTAACTATGTAAAAATTATTCCTTGGAGAAAAAGTGTAATTATGGTCAACTTGGTTATTTTTATTTTCTATGGAGGCCCTGCTGCCCTTTCACCTGCTCAGTGAACTGAATCTTTTCTTAGGATTCTCTTAAGGTCTCTGAACTCTTTGGGGTTAAGATTTGGCAGGAGATAGAAAGTTCCTTTATACTTCAGATAAAGAAGGGAAGACGAATCTCTAAGAAACTGATGTGGCTGAAGATGAATGATCATGGTCTGGATGACCCTCAATCTCTTAGTTTCACAGAATACAATGTTAACAACACTTCCCTGTTCTTGATACAGACACACCTTTCACGTTTCATTGTCTTCTTTACTCTCCTCTTCACCTTTTGTTTTCCCTTCTTTTTCTCCTAACCATCTATTCCTGTATCTCTCCTTTTTACCCATTTCCCTCTGGCTGTAGACCCACTATGTCTCCACCAGATGCCCCGTCTCTGCCGTTCACACCAACTCCTGAGCCTGAAGCAGATGGATTTGAGGCCCTTCTCTGGGGAGAAGAAAATTCCTGGTTGTTAACCCCCAGCCCTAGCCCTTTTCATTTATGTTGCCCACCTGCCCCTGGAGGCAGTTGACTTTCTGACTTTTGTAAAAGCTTCGGGGCTGGGTGGGTGAGTAATCAGCTCCTGTACCCTTGAGCATAATTGTTCTGCGTTAATAGCAAGTTTTGAAGTCGCCTAGGATGGGTGGATGAATTAAAAGACTCATTTTCAAATGGAGACCAATTTATATATATATATTTTTGTGTATATATATATATGTGTATATATATATGTGTGTGTGTGTATATATATATATATATATATATGACTTGCTTCTGACATTGAGCAGAAGTACCAAAGTGAGATTTTCCCCTGAAAAACACTGCATTATCCCTAGAAAGTGGGATTATGGTGGCCGCCTTCCCTCTGCCTGTCCCTCCCTCCTCCCTCGGTTTTAGTGCTGCTTTTCCCTTTCCTCTTTTTTTTTTTTTTTTCTTCCCTGGTTTTTTATTTACAACGATTGGTTATTCATATTCAACAGTCATTCAGACATAACAATAATAATTATAATACCTCCCTGGAGTGCATTTGAATCATTTCCAGCGCATCCAGCTTGTAAGTACTTCCTTTCATCTACATCCTTTAGGCGAGGAACTAATATTTTAAGTTGCAGAAAAAAAAATTGTTTCAGGTTTCAGCGGCCAATAAATGAAATCTCTTATGCCTTGTATTTTCTCTGCTATAGGGGAAGATGTTGTATTTCATGTGTATTTCCATGCAGTTAACTAATTTGACTTAAGTCTGTTTAAATTTGCCTTGAGGAGATTTTAAGAAATTGGAAGGATTTCTAATGTAATTAGGATTTCTATGTAATGTGTGTCTATTTATTATCATAAAGTAAGTGTTGAGATCGCTAAGTTGAACTTGCCAATGAAAGGAATGTTGGTGCAGTGAGCTCATGTTCATAGTTTCCAGGGATGGCGGTGCAAGAGGAGAGAAAATCAAGGCTGCACATCAGGAAATAATTTTCCATGCCCCTGTGGTCCATGCGTATTTTTTTTTTTTTTTAAATCTCCGAAGTTTACAGTGGCAGTTCATGAGGATCGTAGGAATTTGTGTGACCTGCCTCTACCTAGGCTGCTTCGGTGTCCAGCCGCCTTTCTCACGCCTGCTCACTGTCTCATAAACCCCAACATCCACGCACGCATGCGCACACGCTCCGCAAGCTCGAATGCGTGTTTCCTGATGGGAGGTGGAGGAAGGAGTTTACAAGTGACACTTCCTGAGTTTTGCCTTGAATCGTCTCTACTGTTCTCCCACCTAGAAATTCTGCCTTATCTCTGCCCCCTTTCTTCCCGCAGACATCACTCCTCATAGCCTCCTTCAGCAGTGCGGGCTGTCAAGATCTTCTGTTAGGGAAATAAAAACCGAAACGCTAGCCTTATAGCAAAGCAACACAGATTCGTGGGTCAAGCTCAAGCATCTGGTTCCTCGAGTATGGTTTTGGGGAGTGCTTATCCCCCTGGCACATTTGTTCCTCCGTATCTCCCTGCCTCTCTCTCAGGTATAGAGGCTGATTTACGTATTTCTCAGTTCAAAGAGTTCAAAGGCTCTTGGCTATCTCTATGGTGAGCCACACCTTGGGAAGAAAAGGGAGAAAAGATCAAATTGATGAGAAGTGCAGTTCATCCCTGAAAACATAGCCTGGTTATGAGTGCTGTCCACAAGTAAATAGACAAGATAACCCAGTCCTGGCGAGGCTGGAGAAAGAGGCAGAGGGGAGGTAGGAGGAACTGAACTTGGGTTAGAGGCAGGGTATGTTCCAGTTCCAGTTACAAAGCTTCTGTAGGTTGACTGACTTTTATTTTTTCCGTTATTTATTTACTTCATTAGAGGACTGACAATACATAGCATCTCTTAGTTGATTCATCTAGTGATGAAAAAGTTAAAATAATTACAAAATCCTTGGCAGATGAAGTACTAGACAATAAAGCAACAATTGATTCTACCACGTTTTATATGAGCCTGGATGCTATGGCTTCTTCACTTCTTTACTTTCTTTAATTTTTTTTGTTAACAGCTTTATTGTGGTAATTCACATACCATTCAATTCACCCATTTAAATACACAATTCAGTGGTTTTTGGTATGTTCACAGAGTTGCGTGTATAATCCCACAAATAATTTAAGAATATTTTCATTATTCCCCAAGGAAACTTTGCATCCCTTAGCCATCACCCTCTGGTCCTCCATCCTCCCCAGCCCTGGCAACCATAATCTCCTTTCTAGCTCTATAGACATTTCATATGATTGGAAGCATACAATATGTGGTCCTTTGTGACTGCCTTCTTTCACTTAGCATGATGTCTTCAAGGTTTATCCATGCTGTAGCATTTTTATTGACAAATAGTATTTCATTGTATAAACATACCTCATTATGTTTATTCGCTCATCAATGAACATGTGGGTCGTTTCCACTTTTTGGTGATAATGAATAATGCTGCTATGAACATCTATATACAAGTTTTTGTGTGGGTGTGTATCTTCATTTCTCTTGCATATATACCTAGGAATGGAATTGCTGGGTCATCTGGTAACTCTGTCTTTTGACTCACTGAGGAACTGCAAGACTTTTTTTCCGAAGTGGCTGGACCATTTCATATTCCCACCAGCAGTGTATAAGGGTTCCAATTTCTCCACATCCTCACCGACGCTTGCTGTTGTCCACTTAAAAAAAAAAATTGCAGTCATCCTAGTGAGGATGAAACGGTCTCTCACTGCGGTTTTGATTTGCATTTCCCTGATGGCTAACGACACTGAGCATATTTTCACGCGTTCATAGTTTCTTTAGAATATCAGTGTAGAGCTCCCAAAGGTAGCACGAAAGAAGAAAAGCCATTATACATTTTCTATTTTAGGATGCTGCATTCTTTGTGAGACCTAGCAAGATTCAGTTGAGAGAGAGATGAGGGCACGCTATTAGCAGCAGAAATGAAAATCTGAATTTTTGCTTCATTTTCCCTTAGCCACACTGGTCTTCTCTTTCCTCTATAATCCTCAGTCGTCCAGGCTTATATGGTCCTTGGGAGCTTTGGACTTGCTCTTCCTTTAGTGTATAGGTGTGTTCACATCACTCATTTCTGGCATTTGCTCATTTCTTCTCATTATTTAGGTCTTAGTTTAAGTTAGTTCACCCCTGGACCTACCTAAGATCTGTCTAGAATACTTCCTTACTCTTTAATCTCCTTATACACCCATTTTAGTTCCTTCATGGCACTCTTGTGATCTAAAATTATCTATACATTATAAAAACATCTGTTGATATTTTTGTTGCCTGACTTCTCTGCTAAAACGTAAGCTTCATGGATAGGACACTGGGTCTGCAATTTTTTTTTTTTTTTGCCATTGAATCCCCATCTAGAGAAGTTCCTGGCATAGAACAAGCACTCAAAAATAATTTGTTAAATAAATAAATGAATCTTTAATTAGGTATTAAGATTTAGGAAAGCATCGAGGGGGCTTTTCCTTTCAGTGTAGCCCAACCATATTTACTTTCTAGAAGGATCAACAAGGAGAGAGAGAGAGAGAGAAAAAAAAAGATGTGGTGAATGTAATAAAAGAGGAGGCAGTGGGGGCGGGGTAAAGGGGCATGGGCTTGTGCTTCCAGAGCCTCAGTGTCCTCATCTGTAAAATGGACATAATAACATTCACCTCCTTGGGGTGAAGTAAGACTTCAATGAGATATACATACATTAGGTATCCGTATCTAATACTTACGTACACACACATAGAGATTCACATACATTAAGTCCTAGGTGCAGAGTAAAACTCAGTCTGTGTTAACTATGATCATTTGGAAGACCATCTTGCATTAAATCATCCCTTGAATCTTGAGTCAGAATTATGTGAAACTTCCTAACATGTCCCATCATGAAGACAACAGCCGTGCTGCCATGCTTGCGTGGCTGTGTCACTGTCCCGGCAGTTCGGCACGTGGGGAAGATGTGCTGCGTGAGCTTTCTCTTCTTTCTTTACTTTCACGTGCACTACATATTTTTACTGAGACTACTATTAAACTTTAACGTGTGAAATGACAATTAGACACATTTCGCTCCTGCGTTTTCCTTTAAAAAAATAAAATGAACGTGACTATTTCAGAAAAAGCACTGGACCAGAAATCAGACCCTCTCTCTGTGTACCTCATACAAATAAGCCAGGCTCCTGGCTCTCAGAACGACCCTATCTGACCCGTAAGATCACTTCTGATGCCTGCTTTAATAATTCTTTGCAAATGGCATTTTGTGCTTTCAGAGAGCTTGTTTTCTACACGTGGCTGCTACTATTAAAATAATTGAAAACGTTGAAGTATTTTGTAAAAGGGAACCATTTAGTCTGATATAAAGAGAAAGGATAGATAAAAAAAATTCTGTCGAAGAAAGAAGAAAAGAATGTGTAACTGGAAGAAGTTAGACGACACGAACAGCCTCCCTAGGGGAGAACTGTCATTTTTTTGTTAACGTTCCCGTCTAATCGTGTCATTAAGGAAGGGGAGCGATGATGTAAGTGATGCAACACTCAGGCAAGACCTGGATTTGGGATGCATCATGTGGTGCACCTTTCCCCTGAAAAGTGTCATTTAATTCACATACTTGTCTTAGCCTTCTATTTAAATTAACTTTCTCTCCTTAAGCACACCCAGACAGAGGGAGGGGAGAAACAGTTCTGCTGGGAGTCAAGGGCTGGAGGAAGCCACCAGATTCTGACTGAGTAGGTCTGGAGTGAGGCCCAAGGTTCTGCATTTCTAATAAATTTCCAGGTGAGACTGATACTGCTGATTCCTGGGCCACTCTGAGTAGCATGTGACTAGACCCTAGATTGTTAGCGTCTCAACTTGGGGATTCAGATTTTTAAAAGATGTATTGACAGACAGGACTGTCTGGTCATGATGAGGGTGTGCCTGGAAATCAGGTCTTTTGAGAAGGTTGGAGCAACTCAGAATGGGGAAGGGAAAATAAACTAAAGAGAGTCAGAAGCTTGGTGAGATAGCTTCTCCAAATATTTGTGAGGGTAAATTTGCTGGTGCCACTCTAGAATGTGGGAGAAGGACCAACACATCCAGATCAGAATGAATAAAGGCATATTTTTTGAACACAAATTCCCACAAAATGCTCAATGAAACGATGGTTCCACTGTTACATTAGTGCAGAGCATGCACAACCCTAGCTCCTTCTCAAAGGCTCATGGTGCACACTGGTGTATTAAAGCCTCTGACAAGTCCTGCAGAAAAGGAAATTTGTATAGTCAAAGGTCCCATTCAGTTACTTTACCACAAAACTACATTTTCCCTATTCACACTATTACCGTTATTCAGAACTGGTGTCCTTTGTGAGATGGAGAAGGGATGCTTTGCGGCATTAGTGCAAGAACCTGATGTTTGCTGGGGGAACCTTTGCAGAAAGTGCTCTGTCAGAACATGGCCTCTGACTATACACCTTAAGCTTCAGTTTCCTCCTCTGTTAAATGACTAGATCAGGGGTTTTCAGACTTTAGAATGGAGCATAATATTTTAAAGTAAAAGTATTTCAATATAAAATACATTGGTAAAAAGAGGCTCTGTTGGAATCGGGGCCCCTGGTCTGGCCCCACTACATTTGGCCTCCCCGGGGCATTTTCGGCACCCCTGAGGCCCTCCATGGACGGTCTCCTCAGAGTGGAAAGATGACCGGACAAGGCAGCAGGTGTCTCTCACACTCGAACATCCTTCCTGTGGCTCAGCGTCTGCCTTTTCTTTTAGACGGATGTTCCCAGTCCTAAAGATCAGCGTCATGGGGCTGGACCCCAATGCCATGTACTCCCTCCTGCTGGACTTTGTCCCAACGGACAGCCACCGCTGGAAGTATGTCAATGGGGAGTGGGTGCCCGCGGGCAAGCCGGAGGTCTCCAGCCACAGCTGTGTCTACATCCACCCCGACTCCCCCAACTTCGGGGCCCACTGGATGAGAGCACCCATCTCCTTCAGCAAAGTGAAGCTGACCAACAAGCTCAACGGAGGTGGGCAGGTACGGCGGGCCGCCCCACTACACCAATCAAGAAATATCAAGGGTGCATTTAGGCAATTAGGGGGTCCTCACCGGCCTCTTCTCTCACGGAAGCCAATTATTCCCTGGAGTCCAAATGTGAACAGGAATAAACAGCTCTTAATTGGTGCTTTCAGTTTTTAATGGACTTCCTGATGTTAAGAGAGAGTGAGAGAGTGCAGTAGTTTACTTAATCATCGGGGCCTTTCAGAGTTTTGTCTTGTGTGTGGTGCTTTTTACCCAGCCCGAGAGGAGGGAGATGTTTGTGGGTACCAGGGTTTTGTTATTTCCTCTCCCCGCTTTTTTTTGGTGTAAGTGGCATGTTGGCAATAGACAACTACCTTAATAAAAAGCTGCTCCTAAATGAAATAATTGCTCCCTCCACTTGGGCATTATGATAATTATCAATAGAATATTGAATCAGCTTAGGGTTTTCAGAAAAAAAAATCTAAACAAACCTTAAATAAGGAAGGTTTTATTTAAGGTCTCCAATTAGAGTAAACAAGATTTTGAGGCTTTTTATTCTTTTGTTTTCTCCGGTAGGATTGCGAATCCTAGTGAACTGTGTAAAGTTGTTATTTGCTTTATAAAATGGTCACTGTTTTGGGGGGCTTAGCGACACAGCATGGAGGAAGAGGTCTTGTCCCCCAGATTTCACTTTGGTCAGCCTCTTAGCCCTGTCTTTTTGCCCCTTCGCTGATCTCTGTGCTTAGCCAGCGTATGGGTTCTGGTTTTAGGGGTGGGAAGTCTTCCACCCAAGTCAATTCAGAAGGTTCCAGTTCTTTACTAAGACAGGAACCTACAAAGTAAACTGTTATTCCCTCCCAGGTTTCACAACATGAGGCTTTCCCAGTAAGCCTTTGATTTGAATCACAAAGAGTGGATTATATGTCGCCTGCAGACAGAAGGTAGCATTACTCTCCAGGTAGTCACTTGTGACCTGCAGCCCTTGGCAGCATTTTGAGATATTAAGATTCCTCATAGGAAGAAAAACAGTATGTTTTAAAGGATCAAAATCCACCTTGTTGTGCTGAAAATAGGGAAAGGAAAAAAAAAGGAAGCCAGGATTTGGGCAGACAACCGAACACTCTGCAGACCGACTCCCCCCAGGCCACCCCGCTTCCACCCTTGTACAAGCAGCGCCATAGTACGCTCTCCCCAGTCGTCTCGCGGAGACGGGGGTCCGCGCGTGTGGCCCTCACTGGGGCGGCGCTGAGCTTGGGGCTAACCACAGGCGCGAGGTCAGCTGTCACCTGTGACGCCCCAGGCTTTGCATGTCTTCTCCGTCTCTTCTTCCACCTCAACAGATCATGCTGAACTCTCTGCATAAATATGAACCCCAGGTTCACATAGTGCGCGTTGGAGGCGCCCATCGAATGGTGATGAACTGCTCCTTCCCTGAAACCCAGTTCATAGCCGTGACTGCCTATCAGAACGAGGAGGTGGGCGTGTGTGTGTGTGTGTGTGTGTAACTGTCACCTGGGAGAGTGTGGTGGGACCGGGTGGTGGTGCATTTATTGCCATGACCAAGCTGGG
Organism: Camelus ferus; assembly: GCF_009834535.1. Taxonomy (NCBI): domain Eukaryota; kingdom Metazoa; phylum Chordata; class Mammalia; order Artiodactyla; family Camelidae; genus Camelus; species Camelus ferus. Next base: position 12,997,909 of record NC_045716.1, on the reverse strand, counting down.
ATAAGAGGTAGGTTTTCCAGGATTCAGTTGCACTCAGATACTCGGGGCAGAGATGAAGTTAAACAGTGAGGCAGCTGCTTTCCACGCCCGGCCTTCCCCGCTGCTGGCCAAAGGCCCACCAGCGCCTCCTCTCCTGATGCCAGTGAGGCTTGGTGGTGCCTTGTCACTCAACCTGCACAAACTCAGGAGTCCTGGCTTCCAGGGCCTGGGGCGTCCTTGCCTGCACAGAGCTGGGAGTTCCTCCTGCTCTAAAGCAAGTCCGCGGGAACTGACCCCGCCCTGCACTCCCTTTGGGTTTGTTATGCTATCTGTCCTATTAGTTAGCTTTTTGGGGCACACTTAGGTCTTTTTTCCTGTCTCACTTGAGCCACTCTGGTGGTTAGAACCGAGTAGCCAGAATCTGGTCTCTGTCAGCTAGTTAGGAGCTGGATTTTTGGGTCCATTCACATACATGAGGCCTGCTGGTCACCAGAAGCACCTGATGGGTTGGATTATTTTTGATTAAACTTAAAAAAATATTTTAAAGCTAACCTGTGTTTATTAAAAAAACCTCCACAGGATAAACAAATAGTACACTGAGTATATACAGTGAAATGAAAAATAAAAGGTAAAAATGTACTCTTTCCCTCCTGTGTTTTGAATCCTACTCCCCAGGGACACTACAAATAATAGCTTAAAGTGTGAGATTTTTTAATACATAGTCTGTGTATATATAAAATATATGAGCATATAGATTTTCTCACGTAAATTGTCTCGCGTTGTACATATTAGTCTACAGTTTCTTTTTCTCCCCTTTTTAACAGTGTCTTGTGAATATCTTTCTGTGAAATTAGATTCAGGCATATCCCCTCTTCTGAAATGCCTGCAGAGGATAGACTGTATTTCAGGCAATCAGCTCTGAACTGATGGACATTTAGGTCATTTCTAGTTGTTTGATTTTCTGTGATGAATAATGCTGCAAAGAATATCTGAGTACATCTACTCCTGCTTGCTTGCATGGGTAGGCACCTAGAAATGGAATCGTTTTGTTGAGGAGCAAGTGTGTATGTTTAGAACTCTGACAGACAAAGCCTCAGTGCCTCCCTCCAAAGAGCATTTCCGTTTACAATCCCCCCACCATTCTCAGCACTGGCGATCACCTACCTTTCTCAGCTTTGATAATCTGATAGGGCAATACAAATGGTATCTTATTATTGCTTTAATCTGCATTTCTTGATTTGGTAGCTTTAGAAGATTTTGGGTTCCCATCCTACCAACTGAGTCAGGTCTCCAAGGATGGTACCCAGAATGTATAGTTTTAAGAGTCTCCTTAAAGAATTCTGATTGTCATCCAGGTTTAGAAACTACTGCCTTAGTGCCTGCAGGTGAAATTAGTTGCAGATTTAACTCACATCACAGATGTACAAGGAAATGTAATTTTTTTTTCTATAGGTAAATCTGGCCTCTTGGCTGAGCCCCTCCAGGAGGCCAGTGGGAACAGAAATTTACGAAATATCTGATCATTTAAACAGGCCCTCAAGTAGTGCCCAGTTTTTGTAGGCTGAAACATTTTGCTCCTCAGTTTGCCCCCCTCTGCTGTGACTCTCTGTAGGACAGAGTGGGGGTCAATGGGGGGAGGGTGTGGCTTTTGCAACTTTGGAAAGTGGGGCTGAGTTGGGGGCCATATCCTGGCCTCCTCTGGTCTCTGGGACGATGCCCCTTGTCTACTCACCTGCTGCCTACTCCTTAGTCTATGTCTGGTGGAACCTGTCATCTGGTTGCCTGCTGGGTAAGTGCTCAGAAACTTCTCCTGGACCCATGCTGGACAGTCCCCTCTGACCCACCAGCCGGGCTAAAAGCCTCCCCTCAGCAAGCACCCAGCCTCTGCCGTATTTCTGGTCTTGAATATTCCCCAGGGGAATCAAGTGCAGGAAAATCTAACTGCAGAGCTTCCCTCTCCTGAAGACGTATCCCTGCCAATTTGATGTAGATGCACCCTGAGAGGAGAGCGGGCACAGGGGTGGGTGAGGGAGCCAAACTCTTCCTCTATCCAGCAAATGTTTGTTGAATATTATTACATACTGTATGTAGCTCCACATGCTGGTAATGCTGCACTGTCCTCAAGGCGCTTACATCCCAGTGGGGAGAGATGAGAACAAAAGATATATGACCTCTATCTACCTCTATCTCCGTATGTCCCTATCTATCTATCTATCTATCTATCTATCTATCTATCTATCTATCTATCTATCAAACGGCTCTGAAGAAAAGTGAAGCAGGCTAAGGCTGAGGGTGGGATGGGGTGGTAAAGAGTGACAGTGGGTGGAAGTGATTGTTAATTTTTTTGTGTGTGTTAACACAGCCCAGTGAGTAAGTGATTATTTAAGAGTTAGGGATATGATGCTCTCACCTGTATACCCTCCACCGTGTCCCAGGGACTAGAAAAGTAACTGACACCTGGCAGGTGCCCAATCACTGTTGAAAAAAAAGAATGAATGAGCAATTGAATGCTAGTTTTGGCACATCAAGCTTTGTGCATTTCTAGTGCTTTGTCCTTTCCTGGCTCACTTTATAGTGCATTCACCGTTTTCACCCCATGCAAAAATAACGTGTTCCTTGCTGGACAGCGCAATAGTGATTTCATGCAGAAGTAAGCAAACAGACATGGAAGGGGAGGAAGAAAAGAGAGAGGAGAATTATTCTGATTGTATAGAAACTTACAGGTAAAGGTAAAGGGTTCTGTCTGCTCACACATGTTCTACTTTCACTAACACTTCTTGTCTTTGTAAACACAAGATAACAGCTCTCAAAATCAAGTACAACCCTTTTGCCAAAGCCTTCCTGGATGCCAAGGAAAGGTGAGTATAGAAATTTCAGTGAAATCGTATAATTTCTGTCAAATGTGAGATTTATAATCATCTTGGAAGGAACTAACTAGCAGCACTTGCAATACCTTTGATAGAAAAACGTTTTCAATATTCAATCCAATATCCAACAAAATCAGCAAAACACAACAAACTTGTAATTACCTGTCGCTTATAATAGGGGTCCAGGAGAACCTCAGACTGATAATGTTTTATCAGCTTTTTTTTTTTTTTACTATAGAGTCTTAAAAGTAGCACAATCATATTAAAAAAATTAGTGATTTGAATTTTTAATAATTCACTCTGCCACAATTATCTCTGAGTAGTATTTCAATTTTTAAAAAACTAGATTTAGCCTAGGAAAGGTGAGTAATTCATATGAATAATTCATAAAGGTGAAAGGTTCATATCTTTCAGATCTGAGAGAAGAGAAGTTGGAGACTTTGAGGGTGTGAATGATTACCTTTGAAGCACTCAGATTTTATTGCCTGTGTTTCAAGTTTGTACAATAACTCCTGTAACTGATCTTAACAGATCCTTTTCATCTTAAAGGCTCTGGATTAATGCACAGATGTTTACAATGTTGTGGCACGGGGGTCTATCCTATCAACATTTGATTTAATTTTGATGGCGTAGAAGATTCAGCTTTTTCAGATAAGTTATGTAATAAAAAAAAAAATTAGGACTTTGAGCAAGAGATCTTGGATTTGAGTCCTAGCTTGGCCATTTCCTGGCTGTTTGATCTTGGATTTGAGTCCCAGCCTAGCTGCCTATTGGAGCTTGCATAAGTCAGCTGACCTTTCTGAGATCTACTTTTTAAATCGGCAAAATGGGTGCAGTAATATTTCCCTCACAGGATCGCTGGTGGATCTAGCATATCACAGATGGGACTGTGCCCTGAAGTCCTGTGCAAATCTTGACTGTTGGTATTGTTACTTGAATTTTGTCAGGTAGGCGCACTGCCCACCAATCAGCAAGATCAAGCTGATTAAGCATAGCTGTAAATAAGGTAAATTGGAGTATCCATAAAATTGGAGTTCAAAGTGCAATTGCACAAGCAGATAAAGTAGGCGGAGAATGGTGGAAAGATAGTAGCTTTGAGAAAAAAGGTGTTTGATTTTCTTATTCCAAGAAATGGATTGCTCTCCAAAGAGGGTTTGGGGTATACTGTATGCTCGACTTGAATAATCAGCTGCCCAGCCACGGTGCACTTTCCTCACTGTTTCAGGAACCACCTCAAAGATGTTCCGGAAGCCATCTCTGAGAGCCAGCATGTGGCCTACTCTCACTGTGAGTTGGGTGAACACTGGGTGGGAGGCGCCTGGGGCTACACCAGGGGGATCTCCACCACACTCAGGCTTTTTGTTTGTCGTGACTGCTTCAGGCTTGTTCCAAATCTTCTATCATGACCAACAGGTTATGTCTTCCATTCAACACAGGTATAAGCCCTTACAAGAATTCGCAGAGAACCAACGCTCCTTGGGTGGGAGGGGGTTGGGGAGGGCTTAAATAAATCCTAGGTAAGGTACAAATTATAAGGTTGAGTGAAAGAAGCCAGACACAAAGCAGTACCCGCCACATGCAGCTTATACATAAGTTGAAACACAGTGAAGATAAACCAATGGTGTCAGAAGCCAGAACAGTGGCTACTTCAGGGTGGTGGCAGTGATTAGGAGAAATTAGGGAAGGGGTTAAGGATGCTTGTCGTATTTTCTTTCTTTCTTTCTTTTTTTTTTTTTGAAGCATTGTTGATTTACAATGTTGTGTTAGTTTCTGGTGCACAGCTTAGTGAATATTCTATTTCTTTATTTGATAATTGTTGCTTGAGTGTTTTACTTTGTAGAAACACATTGAGATGTGAACTAATAATCTGTGTACTTTTCTGTAATATTTCTAAGTATAATAAATGTTTTTTATTCCAAAAAAATAAATCCTAGACAGGCGATAAGAAGAGTAATGTACTGGGAACTGCTTAGACTCTGTTTTTGTGTCAGTGAGGCTGAAGAGCTCACAGAAGTGCATTCTGGGTATATCTCCTACCCTTACGCTCCACTCTTGTCTCTCTGTTCTGGATTTCTTCTGTTCTTAGTACTTGCTGATTTTCGCATTGGTTCCCGCTGCACTGCCTCAGGAAGGCTGTAGCTTTGTGTGTGAGGAAGAGTGTGCATTTGCTGACTGGGAAGCTGCAGGGAGAGTCGGAGTAATACGTCTGGGATTCTGCGAGTAGGTCGGATGTTCCTGACAGGGTGCCCCTCTCTCTCTATCTCAGATCAGAGAGGGGACCCCGTGGTAGGGCAAGTCTTCCAAGCTGCAGCAGTAACCCAAGGTCAGTGGCATCAGAGCATCTGAGATACTCTTTAACTCGCATGAGAGTTGTTTGCTAAGATCCCCTCTGCAGCTTTCCAGCTGTGGAGTTCTTGATTCCCTCCTTCCCCCCAAATCTTGATGCATCTTTCATTGCAGAAGTGTCAGTACAGCCACATAAAGAGAAGGCGCTCTCAGAAAAGCACTTAGAAAAAGTTTTCTCAGGACTTTTTTCTTTTTGTCTAGTTACCACCTGTCACCATTATTGCCTATATTCCCCGTGCTGTACATTTCACCCCCATGGCTGGTTTGTGACTGGTAGTTTGTGCCTTTTCATCTTCCTCACCTATTTATTTTCTCCCACACCCATCTTTTCTCTGGCAACCACTTGTTTGTTCTCTGTGTCAATGAGTCTGTTCTGCTTTGTCGTCTTTGTTCATTTGTTTTGGTTTTAAATTCCACATATAAGTGAAATCACATGATGTTCGTCTTTCTCTCTCTGACTTACTTCACTTAGCATAATACCCTATAGGCCCATCCATGTTGTTGCAAACATCGAGATTGCATTCTTTTTTCTGGCTAATATTCCATATATATATATGTATAATATTATATATCTATATCTATATCTACCACATCTTCCTTATTGATTCATCCATTGATGGACACTTAGGTTACTTCCATATCTTGGCTGTTATAAATAATGCTGCAATAAACATAGGGAGGCACATATCTTTTCCAGTGAGTGTTTTAGTGAGTTTTCCTTTGAAAACTGCTAAGAAGTGGAATTGCTGGATAAAACAGTAGTCCTATTTTTAATTTTTTAAGAAACCTCCATACTGTTTTCCACAGTGGCTACACCAATTTACATTTCTGCCAATAGTGCACAGAGGGTTCCATGTTCTCTACATCCTCACTAACGCTTGTTATTTGTTGATAGTAGCCATTCTGACAGGTGTGAGGTAATATCTCATTGTGGTTTTGACTTGCATTAATCTGATGATTAATGATGTTGAGCATCTTTTTATGTGTCCGTTGGCCATCTGTAGGTCTTCTCTGGAAAAATGTCTTTTCAGGTCCTCTTCCCATTTTTCAACTGGGTTATATATTTTTTTGATGTTGAGTTATATGGGTTTTAAAATATTTTGGATATTAACCAGATATATCATTTGCAAATATCTTCCCTGATTCAGTAGCTAGCCTTTTAGTTTTGTTTTTAGTTTCCTTCACTGTGCAAAAGCTTTTTCATTTGAAGTAGTCCCATTTGTTTATTTTTGCTTTTGTTTCCATTTCCTGAGGATACAGATTCTGAAAAATTATTGCTAAGACCAGCTGTCAAAGAGATTACTGCCTATTCTTTTTTCTAGGAGTCTTATGCTTTCTGGTCTTACATGTAAGGATTACTTTTAATCCATTTTGAGTTTATTTTTGCATGAGGTGTGAGAAAGCAGTCCAGTTTTATTCTTTTCCATGTAGCTGTGTAGTTTCCCAGCACACTTATTGAAGAGGCTGTCTTTTCCCATTGTATATTCTTGCCTCCTGTGTCATAGATTAATTGACCAGGTAAGTGTGGGTTCATTTCTGGTCTCTCTGTCCTGTTCCATTGGTCTATGTGTCTGTTTTTGTGCCAGTATCATACTGTTTTGATTACTGTAGTTTTGCAGTATAGTTTGAAACCAGGAAGGGTGATACGTCCAGCTTTGTTCTTCTTTCTCAAGCTTGCTTTGGCTGTTCATGGTCTTTGTGTTTCTGTGCAAATTTTAGAATTATTTGTTTTATTTCTGTGAAAAATGCCTTTGATATTTTGGTAGGGGTTGCACTGAATCTGTAGATTGCCTTGGGTGGTATGGTCATTTTAACAATATTAATTATTCTAATCTATGAACTTGGTGTATCTTTCCATTTGTTTGTGTTGTCTTCAATTTCTTTCATCAAATAGCTTTCCAAGTACAGGTCTTTTACCTCCTTGGCTAGATTTATTCCTGGGTATTTTATTATTTTTGATACAATTGTAAATGGGATTGTTTTTTAAATTTCTCTTTCTGATAGTTCATTGTTAATGTATAGAAACAACAGATTTCTGTATATTAAGTTTGTATCCTGCAACCCTACTGAATTCATTTATTTGTTCTCGTAGTTTTTTGGTGGTGTCTTTCGAATTTTCTTTATATAGTATCATCTGCAAACAGTGGCAGTTTTACTTCTTCCTTGCAATTTGAATTCTTTTTATTTCTCTTTCTAGTCTGATTGCTGTGGCTAGGACTTCCAATCCTATATTGAATAAAAGTGGTGAGAGTGGGCGTCCTTGCTTTGTTCCTGATCTTAGAGGGGATGCTTTCAGCTTTTCACCGTTGAGTATGATGTCGGCTGTGGGCTTGTCATAGATGGCCTTTATTATGTTGATGCAATTTCCTTGTAGTCCTTGTCTGTTGAATGTTTCTATCATACTAGGGTGTTAAATTTTGTCATATGCTTTTTCTGCGTCAGTTGAGATAATCGTTCACAAACACAGTTCTGTGAAATATTTTACAGCTTTCAAAATGCTTTGCAAGACTCTTGTCAAAGTGTCTAGCCAGCTCCCTCTTTTTACTCTCAGAATCCTCTTTGTGGGGTAGTGATGGGAAGCATTAAGTCTCCTTTTGCTTAGAGTGGGAACTAAAGACACCTTCCCACTGGGCAGAAACAGAGAGGCCTTGACTCTTTCTGGGTCACCAAATTCAACATGTTCTAGCAGCTGTAGATCAGTGAGGAACACACGTATCTAACACCTCCTTCTTAGACTGACTTTTAATTTAATCCAATTAAGTCAGAAACAACTTAACTTATAGTTCAAATAGTATTTTATATAGCCAGGATTCCAGTGTTTCTTAAGAGGTTTTCCAGACTTTGATAGGAACTGTCACCCGTCTCCAAAGAAGCCAGCTTTGCTGCTAACATGGAAGGGGAGTGGTGGTGGGGATGGTGGTGCCCAACTCCACATGGGCAGACACGGTGTTGTGCACGGAGAAACACAGCCGTGCAGAGCGACTGGTAACCTGATTTTGGGCGTGGACGTTCACAGAGTCTTCCTCTTGTCTCTCCTAGTGGGAGGCTGGATCTTTTCCAATCCGGATGGAGTGTGCACAGCAGGAAACACCAATTACCAGTATGCTACTCCTTTGCCTCTGTCTGCTCCGCACACCCACCCTGGCTGTGAGCACTACCCCGGCCTCCGAGGACACCACCGGCAGGCGCCCTACCCTTCTGCGTACGTGCACAGAAACCATTCTCCCTCAGGTGTGTGGTTCCGCTAATTAAACCCTTGGGGGTGGGGGTGTGTGGGTGGTGGTGGTGAGAAATGGATAAACAGCTAGCAGATACAAGTAACTGAGGACAGAACCCCTTTCATCCAATGTATGTAATGTTATTGTATATTAGTAGTCTAACGTTTTATTTCATATACGAATAGTTAATTATATAGTTATGGCATTATTAGTGGTTTATAATTGTTTGAAATAATTACAAAAAGTAGGAGACACTCAGTCTCCCAGTTTCTAACGGGTGTGAAAAGCCTCCTTCCAGGGCGCTGGCTCACTGAGCAGTTTCAGGCTGCGTCTCTAAGAAGTTAAGTCGTGGGGAGTCTGAGACACTTGCCATCACGTGGCTCTTCTCTACAGTTTTAGTGCCTGGCTCTGCCCAGGGACTACTGCGCCCAGTGTTGGAGAGCTATGAGGAAGGTCTCTGGGAAGCTGGGTCACTCCACCTCCAGGCTTTGCTTTGATTCAGCTGGAGGCATGTAGACCCAACCTTGATAATTTTTGCAGTCTGATTATTTTTTAAGTTGACACTGTTTTGTGTGTGTACTTTCTTCCTCATTGACTTCTGCCTTGTCTGCCTTGGTCTTGTGTGCAAGCCAACACCTTGCCTGGTTATTAGGTGTGTATGAAGGAAGGGAGATATGAAACCAAGGGTTGATTTCTCATTCAGTTATTCATGCAACAAATATTCGTTGAGAGTTGACTCTGTGTCAGGTTTTGTTCATGAACGAAATAGATTAGTACACTCCCCTCATGGAGATTCTATTCTCATACGGGGAGACTGACATGAAATAAAACACGTAAGTTAAGTTGATGGCATAGGAGATGGAGGAGAGTGTTAAGATTCCAGCCTCAGGGACACTCTGAGCTCTGTATCTGCTGAGGACTTTGCTGATCACCAGCTACCTGTCCCTGTGCCCCATCGCCTGCTACTCCCAGCAATGTTGACAGCTGCTGCCAGGAAGGGAGAAAATGGAGCTTAATGACATCAGAAAGTGAGCACTGTTCTCATCTAACCGCCTGCTTCTTTCCCCTGGTCGGCACACAAAACACATCTTCTGAGCATCTACTCTGCACCAGGCACCCTGCTGGGCAGTGGGGATGGGAAGGTGATTAAGGTATGGTTTCTTCCCTGGAGGAGCTCAGGGCTACATGAACACATAAATAATTCATCCTAATACAATGTAGTGAGAACTCTAATGTGGTCCTCGGACCTTGCAGCATCACCTGGGAACTCGTTAGACACGTAGACTCTCAGGTTCTCCTTCTGAAAGAGCCTGCAGTTTAACAAGATCCTCAGGCGATTCTTACGCACATTAAAGTTTGAGAAACATTCTGTAAAACACACAAGCCAAGGTGCTATGGGAATGAAGGAAAAAAGAGCAGCCTGATCTACCCAACAGGCTTGGTGTCTAAGCTGAGATGTGAAGAATGACTGGAAACGCGCAGAAGTGGGAGTGGCCAGGGGTGAAGACTGACGGCATGGGACACAGGCAGAGGGGGAGGGCACTCCAGGTGAGAGAGTGGCGTGAGCAAAGACACAGAGGGATGAGAGAATCTGGCTTGTCTGGGGAATGGTTTGGGACCAGAGTGTGGAGGGAGTGGAGAGAGGAGATCATGGAGAGGAGAGACTTGGCCAGGTATCCATGGAATCTTCTTCCTCTTTCTCCTCTTTGCCCCTCCTTCCTCCCTTCCTCCTTTTCCTTCTTCCTCCCTATTATGTATACACTATTTATGCAAATGGAGATTCAAAGACATCAAAGACACTCTTCTTGAATGTTTAAATCTACTTGGGGCTGCTGAGAAAGAGAGGTCCTGGTCCTCAGAAATCTCTGGGGCACTGGTGGTCCTTAGGCTAATCTCAAGGGGATGATGACATGGCCCACTTTACAGGGGAAGTGAGTGTGGAGACGTAAGTTAAATCTGTGTCATGAAGGACACAGCATCCTCCCTCTCTGCACCTCATCTGTGAAATGGAGATAAGAAGTCATTGTTGTGATGATTAAAAAATGAACGGTGTGTGACAGATGGTTGACATTCAGTAAACCTAAGTTCCTCCTTCTTTTCTGTTTCCTTCGGGAAGTACCAACAAACTGTAGGCACAGGCAGCACCGGCCATGGTTGTATTGCGACCTAGGGTAACGTCATTGGTCACCATCTTTGTATGTTTTCCACGCTCCATCAATTGAACTGTTGTTATTTCCCCAAAGTGAATTTGATAGAAACCTCCAGCAATAACCTGCAAGTGTTCTCTGGAGCCGACAGCTGGACTTCCTTGTCCTCCACACCCCACGCCAGCATCCTGTCCGTACCCCACACCAGCGGACCAATGAACCCGGGCCCTAGGTAAGACCAGCGCCAGTCACTTGCTCACTGGCCTTAGGGGTTTACTTTCACTCTGGGGACTCGAGTTCATTCTTTTTCCTAGGGTGGCTTGGTCCAAGCTAATGTCCTGACTTCTGAGCCCCTAGGAAGTGAAAGTAACAACAGGACCAACCTTTCTCCCCTGGAGGAAGTGGGGTGGGAAAGCACCTGCTCAGTCATGTGCTCTTTCCTTTGTAGCTTTGGTATCTGATTTTTAAAAGGGAAAAGATGTGATGGCCTGGGATTGTTTGTCTTCAACCAGTCAGAAATCTGTGAACCATGGTAGTAGCAGAGGGATACGGAAAAAGGGGGGCCGAAGGGGAAAGTGTAAATGCACACTGAGAATTCAAGAGCCCGGACTGTCTGTATTCTCATCAGCTGCTCATTCTCACAGGGGGACAGATTTGGGGTGCCCAGGCCACCACCAGGCAATAGGGCTGAGTCTAGCATGTAGGACCCGTGATGTAACTCTCACACCGGAGACCTGCATTCAGTTCTGACTTCTGGGAATCAGCGTAGTGGAGCAGAAAGCGAAGGGTCCTGGAGTCTAGAGCTTGGGCCCCAGTTCTACCTCCTATTGACTTTGTGACTTTGTGTAATTTTCTTAGACTCACTGAGCTTCAGCTTTCTCATCTGTAACATGGAAATAATATAAGCTACTCAGTAGAGTTGTGATGAGCATCAAAATTAGAAAAAGCATTAAAATGCTTTGTAAGCAGTAACATTCTATATACACGGCAGCTGATATGTTCAACATAGGTATGCAGAATTTTGAGGTTTAAAAAGAGATTCAAAATTAAAAGATGTCCCATCTTTTTTGGGGGGAGGGTGTTAGATGACATGATTTTTAAAATTTTCTTTTTTTAAATTGACGTATAGTTGATTTACAACGTTAGTGTCAGGTGTACAGCAAAGCAATTCACTTATGCATGTACCTGGGTGTAATACACAGACAGAATTTTGAAGACTTAGTCAAAAAAAAAAAAGGATAAAAATCTCAACTTTTTTAATACCAAATGTGTGTTGAAATGATAATATTTTGAATAGTTTCGTCACATAAGTATTATTAACAATAAGTTCATTTTTTTTTCTTTTTATCTTTTAAATTTTTAAAAATGTGGCGACTCAAAAATTTAGCCTTGCATTCATTGCTCACATTTGACAGTGCTTGACTGGGGGGTGTCAGGGAAATGCACTGACCGGGGCTGCGGCAGGAAGTGAGAAAAAGAGTGTCCTTGAAGATACTAAACAGTCATGTGCTAAGTTCCATACCAGTTGCTTTACGTGTGTCGTTTATAGTTCTCAAAGACATCCACAAGACTATTAAAATCCCTACTTTCCTGATGGAGGAACTAAAGCTCAGAGGCATTAAAAACTTCCTGAAGGTCATACAGTGAGTAACGTTAACTCAGAGCCTGTGGTTTTCCCACCAGCCCAGCAGGCATCAGGGAGGGGCTCCGACTGAAATTGTGGAAGAATCTCTTCTGGAAACTGGGGTCAGAATCCCAGCAAGCTGAACTGAAAAGGAAAAAAAAAGGAAAAAAAAAAAGGAAAAAAAAAGGGGGGGGGGAAGGAAAAAAAAGGAAAAAAAAAAAAAAAGGAGAAAAAAAAAAAGGAAAAAGAAAGAAAGAAAGAAAAAAGCCCAATGCCTTTTCAGAGTTGTCTGAAATGTGGCAGTGCAGGGTGACGTTGCTACCTCTGGTTTCCTCCATGTCATGTTTAGCCCACTGCTGACTCTATAAAGATTTTGCTAAAGACAAGTGTTCAGCACTGTCATTGGGTAATGAGCCTATTATCAAGCAATGCAATGTCCGGCAATGCAGAGACTCCAAAAAGTCAGAACGGAGTGATGACTAAAGGCCTGGAGGGTATTCTACTTGTTTCAATTGTAGTCATTTTCATCGAGGTCCTGGTGCAAAACTGTCTGCACATTACAATCAAGTGGAAAGCGTTTAAAAGTCCAGGTACCGCATGCCAGACTGAGTAAATCAAAGCTTCTGGGGATAGAACCCAGGCATCGGTGTTTTTTCAAAAACTTGCCATGTGATTCCAATGTACAGCCACGTTTGTGAACCAGTGCTATTGGATGAAAGAAGTCCAGGAAGGTGGTCCAGCTCCTCAGCTGTTCTGCCGGGGACCAGAGCTGACGGTCGGAAACCTGGGATGGAAGAATTGACTGTAACAACCACCGTTTACTGAGTGCGATGTGCTAGGCACCACGTACTCATTTTCTTATTTAATCCTCATAACAGTATCTCTAAGGTATGGATAATTATCACTCCAAATGTTGAAGATGTAGAAACTGAGGCTCATATGTTAAATAATTTGATCAAAGTCACAGAGCTAATTAAGTGGTGGTGCTAGGATTCAAACTTAGGTTTTCTGACCCCCAATGTGTCCTGGTTTTCAGGCCACAGCACCTCTCTTGGTCAGTGAGAGATCTTACTCGCAAGCACCTTGCTGCCCAGATAGCCGCCTTTCACTCCGCTGCCCATTTACACAGGCTGCAGGGGAGGCCTAGAGAAATGATGCTCTGTTCAAAACTGAGCACCTTGCTAGTGGCAAGGCCCGCATCAAGATGCAGGGCTCAGAATGATGCATCGTCTGCTCATTCTGGTACATCTTGCTGCTGCTTTGCAGCCACAGGGCCAGTCTGTGTCAGAGCTAGAAATAGAGCCGTGGCCAGGTGCCCTCTTCCCAGACCCGTGCCCCTCTCGGGGCTGTGTGCGGGCTTGTCAGGTGTTATCTGGGAGTGCCATCCAGCATCCTCTCCCCCTCTCTCTGTCTCCACAGCCCCTACCCGTGCCTGTGGACCATCAGCAACAGCGGCGGGGGCCCTGCCGGGTCAGGCTCAGAGGTGCACGCCGGCTCCCCGGGAGCGTTTCTGTTGGGTAACCCAGCTGTGACTTCGCCCCTCTCCACCCAGGCGCCCGCTTCGGCTGGTGTGGAGGTTCTGGGGGAGCCCTCGCTGACCAGCATTGCCGTGTCCACCTGGACAGCAGTAGCCTCGCATCCTTTCTCGGGCTGGGGCAGCCCGGGTGGGGGTGGGCGCCATTCTCCCTCCTCGCTGGATAGTTAAGCGGGATCCTAGGGGAGGTGTCAGAGGAGAACCTGCTTTGTGTAGAGCTCGTAGAAATCCCATCTGCCGATCCCAGGGAGTCAGACTGCAGGGTCTCCCCACCCAGTGAGCAGAGGGCTGGGTGGTACCGGAAGCCTCCTGGGAGATGGTCTAGTTTGACGATGCTAATTTTGCCACTTGCATCTCTCCGCCGTTTTCTCTGTGTGCTCCCATTTTCTCTGAAGCGTATCCAGTCTGTGCTTAGGCCACAGAAGTTTGCTGAGACCTTCCTTGTGTCCTGCCCCTTCCTCTCAAATGATTCTAGAAGGCTGCCCTTCCTGTTTTGTGGAGATGATGCAAAGCTGTTAAGTGAGCTCAAAGTTTACCCAGCCTAAAGCCACTGCTCTGTAGCTTTGTGCAGCCCTGAGAAGTACGTGTGGCCACAGAGCTTCTGATTTGAGACCAAGAGAGGGTTCAAGTTCATGGAGTGGAGTTAACAAAAATAGGACTAGTCACTTACGACAGCACTGAGAACTGAGGAAATGGAGATCATGTCACTCCCTCGCTCAGAAACCTTCGATGGCTCACCATTGTCTACAGGATGAAGTTGTATCTCCTTTAAGTCCTCTACTATCTGGCCTCAAACCACTTCTCCAGCTTTTAGCTCCCTGCTACCCCTTTAACATCCTAGACTGCAATCAGAGCAGACCTTCTGCCTCTGTGTATTGACCATTCAGTATACTTTCCCATCTCTGTACCTTCTCCCCTGCGGAGACATCCTACTCTGTTTAGTCCCACCTGAGTGAATCCTGCGCTTCTCCCAGGGACTGGCCCAAGCACCAGCCCCTGCATCAAACATCTGATCGGCTGGGCGCATTTGATCCGGCTCCCTGTCTCCCACTGGTCTTGCCACTGATGTAGAGCTCACCTATTCTGCCTTGTATTTTTATTGCCTGCTCTTGCGTCTCTCTCCCACTAGACTGTGAGCCCCTGGATGGTGAGGCCCACCGAGCCTTCTTGTCTGTTCCCCACGGCCCCCAGTACTGGGCCTTGCCCATAGTAGGTGCCCAGTAAACACTGGCGGAGTCGACTTGGCGTGAAGTGCGTGTGCTAAAAGCCAGAGGTGGAGCTCACGGGGAGGCAGAGCTAAGAGGCACATGGCCTGGGACAGGGCAGCGGGTCAGAGTGGGAGCCGGGAAGCATGCGAGTGTTCCGTCTGAGGTACAGCCCGTGCTCAGTGATGGATGAGATAAGGAGACAGTGTGGACGAGAGCCATTATTCCCAAACACCGCTCCTTGCAGCCCCTGCGCCAGGCTCACCTGGAACACCTGTTAGAAATACAGATTCCTGGGCATACTCCACACCTCTTGGATCAGAATCTTTGAGGCTGGAGTCCAGGAGTCTGCATTTCAAACCAGCGCGCCAGACCCTGGTCACCGCACCAAATTTGGAAACAACTTACCTGAAACAAAGAAATGGAATGATAACTACTCCAGGAACCTCGTTTCCGATAAGAGTTTCAGCCTCTGGCCCAGCTTCGGCCACTGCTGTAGCTAGTGAGCAAAATCACTACGCTGGTATCCTTTTCCTCTCCCATGCACTACTGGATGTGCTGACAACTCTGGGAGTGCGGTTTCCAGACCCGGCTGATGGGCAGTTCTCCCGGCATCGACATCACGCCGCACTGGCCAGGCAGCCTTCTCAGGTCATCAGTGGCGGAGCCTCAGGTTCTGCCCCCGGAGCTGAGCAGTGGCTCAGCCGCTCCCACCCCTAGTCTATCAGTGGAGCCCACGTAATCCCACCATCCTGCTGCGCCGCGCCTTAGCCTGCATCCGTGGCTCTTTCTACAGAGAAGGCTCTTTTAACAGATTGTGCTTAGCACTGCCTGATAACTTCAGTGCCATTCCATTTTGGACCTGGCTCTCTGGAAACAATGCCCCTCCAACCACGTGATGTCCTGGGAGGCCACTCAACCACACTCAGGGTGGCCTGGCCAGAGCTCTGGGTCTCTAATTGGTATGTGAGTGACCGAGGCACAAGGAACCAACACGACTCCTCTTTGAAAATCTCCCTGCTCAGCACGCCACCGAGGCAGAACTATTTTTGGTTCCCTAGTCCCTCTGTGATACCGTTAGGGGCCATTAAGATGTCAGTACACTAGCTTCTCTGCAAGACGGTATTTTGGTAAGTTGTAAAAAAGAGGCAGTTTCTCTTTCTGTTAGATGTTTAGGCCACCAGTCACTGCAGTGGTCAGTCACGCACCAAAAGCCTTAGCAAGTGCAATTAAGTCTATGAAAACCTATCTTTAGTGTCGCCTTCCTGCACTTCCCCCCAAGCCTGGAGGAGCCAGAAGATGTGGCACAGAGCAGAAAGGAGCCAATAACCTGCATTCTTTCTTCCTTTTTCTTGCTCAGGTGAGCTGGGTCCTCCGCAGTGCGATTATGCAAGCGTTAGCTGAGTTTGGGGTGATTGTAACTCACCAGCCTTACAGGATGCTCAGCTCGGAGCCCGCGATGATTTTTAACCACAATGTGATAGCTGGTTCCGCACAGAGGATCTCTGGTGTTTGCAGTGCAGCCAGAATTGTCTAGTTTCTGGTGTTTTCTCCAGATAGTCCAGGTCTAATTTCTGACTGGGAGGAACAAGCACGTAACTGCTTAAGTCTGTTTAATAAGTGACAGAGTCTCTGATGTATTAGACAAACTCTGGAGGCTTTCATACCGTCTCCTTGCTCATGCATTTTCTTTATCTGGTTCATTATACAACAAAAGTGGTGCCCACTTCAGGGTTTTAGGCCTGAAACATGAAATTTAAGAGAAACTGAAATCCCACCTGAATAGAAAGAGTTAAGTCCTTAAGCCAGGCGTAGAGATTGTGACTCTCCCGAGGGCCTGGTTTATGTTAAAGTGTCTCTCCTTGGGGACCTTTATTTGGGCCTGTTTGGCCTCACCAGCTCTCCTCTGTCCTGGTGAGCCAGCCTGGTCACCAAACACCTCTGTCCATCACACCTCGGCCAGAAATCTGCAGGACACTGCTTGTGCCTTTCCTGTCACTCAGTGGGCACCTCCTAGGCCTGGGAGGAAGGTGTGGGGGAAGTGTAACAGGGGAGATGAGAACACTACGTTATTTAGAAAAACCTCAATAAAGGGTGTCTGAAGCCTGGTAGATATTTGCCACTTTTCTCCAGGACCAGAATGAAGCTCGGTGAGTTTCAGCTTGTTAACACGTCACATTTGTGAAGGGTATTAATCCTGTGTTATAGAATAAGAGATTAGTCCAAGTTGGGGCAAGGTGACTGAGACACTCTGGTGGCACTTATTTTAACCCCTTTTCTTTTGTTTTCCCCACCCACCCCCACCTTTTTGAGCCACTTGTGGGCTCCTGGGCAGGCAGGTAACCAGAGAGACTATGGGCATCCTGGACAGACATCAGGGAGGGGGAGATGCGGTGCCAAAAAAAGGCACAGGGGAAGAGCCTCTGTGGTCTGAAGATTCTGAAACTTTTCCATCACCATCGCTGAAGAGACAGCTGTGGTGTCTGCCCAGAACCCCAGCCTTCTGGGTACAGAATCCTACACCCTCTCCCACACTCTTGGGGGAACTGTCCCCCACCCCACCACACGTCTGTAGTGGGGCTGCCCTGCTCACACTCCATCCTGTCGAGCTGGTTTGGAGGGACGTGCTGCCGGAGACCCATCTGTTACAGGAAGAACAAGCCGTCCAACGTGGGCAAACACAGACGGGCTCACAATCCCGAGTCTCACTGTGTTACAGGCCTTGTGAGGCACTGAAAATGCCTTAGCAATGGAAAAAATGGAGTTGACATTTATCGTAAACAAAATGGAATTGGAAATACCTATTAAGGCCAGCGGTTAAAAGCTGTGGCAAGTGGCAAGCTGCATTAACACATATGACTAGTCTGGCCTAGAAAAGTGCCTGGGACAATCCCTTTATTTACTTATTTTTTCTGTTTTTTGGGGGGCATGGGAGGCAATTAAGTTTATTTATTTATTTGAAGGTACTGGGGATTGAACCCAGGACCTCATGCATGCTAAGCACACACTCTACTGCTGAGCTATACCCTCCCCTGAGATTGAGGTGGGAAACCCCATGAAAAAGACCGGCAGGACCACTACTCTCCTGCCAGCACCATTTGGTTCCCTAGCCCAGCGGCATTATCTCGCTTTTTAAACTCTGAAACGACTTGCTTCTAGGAAAGTGGAACTTACCCCTAAGATTCTATTGATTCCCTGAACTAACTCCTGATTGGTCCATTTCCCTCACTGCTGATTGGTCCATTTCTACAAAGCTTGTTCCTAATTAGTCACTTTTGTTATACCTTATTTGCATATGATGTTGCAAAATGTTGCAAAGTCTAGACTGGTAGCCTATAAAAGCCTGTGTAAACCTACAGACGGTTCCAGAGCTTGGAATGTTAACTCCTCTGGGCCTGCTGGTGTAATAAACCTGAGTTCTCCAACCCTTTGAGTGCTACTTTGTCTCTCGCCCGGATCCAGGTTGCTGTCACAACTGAGCTATAACACTGAGCTGTAACACTGAGCTGTAACACTTCGCTGCAACAAGATGATCCCTTTAGGTAACGTTCCTCTTACAGGGGGACCCAACACATGGTTTCTGCAGGTCTATACTGACTGGATTCTGTGCTGAGCCCAAGTCACACTGCTAATTGGACAAATACCGCTCTCTCTCTGTGTGTCTAGTGGGGACCATTTCCACCAAGTGGGTGGGTCCTTGTTGTGTAGCTGTGATTCTGGTCTCCCTAGCAACACCACAGACATCTTTGTTCTCGGGCTGTGCTCTGGATCTTGGATTGTGATAATAAAAGTGCAGAAGGGGCTACAAGGCAAACCACTGTTACCAAAAGCGAACCCAGATCCTTCTCAGTTGGCAATGGAGGGAGTATGTTCTGTTAGGAGGGGCAGTTAGATTTTGCAGCTTCTAGATTCCTGGGGAATCTCTCAAACTCACTCCAGTCTCCATTGCACTGGGCTGTATCACTGCCTCAGGTGTGGACCCATGATCACCCCACCGCGATGCATAGGCCAAGTTGTAATGTCTTTTTTCTAGAGGCTTAGTGCTTATAGAGGGACACTCTATAACATAAAGCATTACATACATCTTCTGAACTTGGTTTTCAAGGTAGAATTTAACCATATTCAATTTATTGGCATCGATTTTTAAAATTTTTGTTTGTATTGAGATGTAACATTTAGTAAGCCCACAGACCTTAAGGGTACAGCTTGATGAATGCTTACACCTGTATGTACTTGTGAAACTTGCAATGAGATCAAGATATAGAACATTTTTAGGACCCCAGAGGGCTCCCTTGTACCCCTTCCCAGGCAGTACTTGCCCCAAGATAAACACAACTCTACTACTATCACCGCATATTAGTTTAACCTGTTCTTGACCTTCATATAAGTGGAATCAAATAGTAGGAATTCTGTCTGTGGCACCCTGTTTAGCTCTCATCTAGTCCTCCATTCAAAAGATCATCTTTTCATTTCTTAGTTGAAATACTCTCAACAGATAATTCAGCTCTTTGATGTTCAAACCAAGAGACAGATGCCCAGAAGAACGTAGGAGTTTCTTTTCTGAGGTTTCCCATCTTCTGTCTGGATGGCTGGCAGAGAGAATGTCTCCCTTCTTGTAGCAGACCCTCCCTTTTCTCCACCTCCACAAGGCAACCACACCAGAAGGCAGCATGGTAAATCCAACCTCTGCACACTTCTAGTAGTTGAAGAATTGTTTTGTCCCAAGGACTTTAGAAAGCATTTACTGCCCATTCCCTGTAGAGATGAGAGAACACTGGTTTAACATTAACCATGAATGGCGTAGGTCACAGCCTACATGACAGAATTTGAAAGACATTGACTTAGGGTCCCCAAAGTCTTTATCTCCTGGTCCTTGACCTACCCTAATTTGGTTTTTCCAATTTGTGTTTCTTTTGGGTTGAAACAAGAGAATCTCTTTTATTATGTACATATTATTTGTGAAGAATGTCTAGTCAACTTGTTAGTTGCCTATATTCCTGCAGATACATAAATGATCATATTATTTATCTAGCAATGAAGTCAGTTCCCAAGAGAATGGCATCAGATAGGTAAGTTTTATTGAGGGGAAGAGATTACTCGTGACTGCATAAAAATCGACTGATGTTTGGGAGCCAAGAGACAACGAGAAAGCATTGAGTATATATGGCAGGGCAGAGTGAAGAGAAAATCAGCAGATACGGGAGGCATTTTACAGCAATCACTGTTTTTCAAGGACCTACTGTTTCCCACCTCTCTATAGTTGGTGGTGATGTCAGAGAAGAACAGAGACAAAAGTGGTACCTGAGCAGATAGCCAGCTCCTCATATCTAAATCACTGTGTGAGGATCCAGCAAGCACCTGGAATTGGTTTGAGGACAATAAACTTGGCCGACTTTCTCACTTCAGCTCAGTAGGACTTTTTCATTGACAGGTAGGAGTTTGCACCTGTGTTGAAGATTTTTAAGTTTAATGATATAAAAAGTAAGGATTCTCTGTAGTGAAGATCTTGCAGACCAATACATTGACGCTTCTGATGGATGACAGTCTAAACACTTACAAAGAGCATTGAGAGCAATGGACAGAGAGGAAGAAACCTGAATTTACAGCTCAACTCTGTCACTGGCATTGAGCAAGATACCTCACCTTACTGGACTTCAGTGTCCACATCTATAAAACAATGTTCTAGAGTAGCAGATTTCAAGGTTCCACTGGAGAAACATAACCAGTAAATTATGTTATATATGTGTGCACGGAGTGACTGGCTGCAAGGATTGCAATTGTGGGGACTAAGCGAGCTTGAAATCTGTAGGGCACGCTTAAACAGGAGGGAGCACTTAGGTCCGCAGATAGAATCCCTTCTTCCTCCAGGAAACTTCAGTTTTGTTCTTAGGGATTTTCAACAGATTGGATGAGGCCCACTCACATTATTGAGGATAACTGCCTTTATATAAAGTTAATTTATTGTAGATGATGTTAATCACATCTGCAGAACACCTTCAGCCTAGCCACGTTACCCATCAAACTAACCAAAACAACCCCCAAACTTATTTTTCCTCTGAGAGCTGGGGGAACATCCCTGGGGCCCTACTTATGCGGGACAAACAAAATATTGTAAAGGTGCCAGCCCTCTGTGGAGAAAACCCTGCCTTCTGGTCCTTGGAGAGTCAATCTAGGAACTGTTAAAAAGGGTGCTGCTTTTGGTCCCAGGAAGTGAAGGCCCAGAGCCCAGAGGCCCCACCCTCTTCTACTGTTCTCACAGCCAGGAAGGCACAGAAGGAGCAGTGTGGGGGCCTCCAGACAACTGAGAGAAAACTGAAATCTGGGCAGCCTGGAGCTCAGCACAATTGTCAGGCCCATGTTAGGACCTGTATAGAATAAAACTGGGACTGGAATGAGATGTTGGTCACATTCTTGTTTTCAATATGCAACAATCTGAAACTGACTTTTTCTCTTCGGGACCACTCTGCTTTGCATTGCCTCCTGCAAGTAACTGGGGGGTGTGTCTACATGCATAGGTGTGCACCTGTGTATTTATTTACAGTTTCCTGTCCCTGGAGAAGAAGTCAGTAAACCTTTGCAACAGACTTTGTTCTGGAAGAGCACTTTTGAGGGGCAGGGTGGTGGGGACGTGACTAATAGGGAGTTCTGCGTGAGCCAGGACTGATTCTGGAGGAGGAGACGTGGTACCCCTCCTGTGTACCCATTAGGTGACTCGGAGTTTGGAGGTTGTTGAACACAAACATAATTAGGAATGTAGTCTAAAAAAAAAGTGACACAAATGAACTTATTTACAAAACAGAAACAGACTTACTGACGTAGAAAACAAACTTATGGCTACCAAGGGGGAAAGAGGGAGGTGGAGGGTTAATTCCCTCTTTATAGATGAGGAGACAGGCTTAGAGAACTGAGACAAGCTTTCCAGTAATCACACGATGACTAAAGGGTGGAATTCCCACCCATCTGATGGTAGCTCTCCCTACCAAAAATCATTGTATGGAGAGGTGATGAGAGTACATAGGTAAAAAAATGTAGGCAGTTACTTAATATAAATATGTCATTTTTGACAGCCTAGAGTCAAGATAGGAGCCTAGGGTTGCTGTAAGAAAGCACCACAAACTAGGTGGCTTAGAATGACAGAAATTTACTCTCTCACGGTTTTGGAAGTAAATGTCTGAAGTCCAGGAGTTGGCTGGGCCATGCTCTCTCTGAAGGCGCCCAGGAAGCATCCTTCCCCGCCTCTTCCTAGCTCGCAGAGGTTGCCAGCAACCATTGGCTTTCCTTGGCCTGTAGATGCCTCGCTCCAGTCTCTGCTTCTGCTGTCACATGGTTTTTTCCCCCTGTGTGTTGGTCTATGTCTCTGTTTTCGCTTCTTATAGACACCAGTCATTGAATTAGAGTCCACCCGAATCTAGTATGATCTCATCCCAATTAATTACATCTGCAAAGGTGTATTATTTCCAGAAAAGCTCATATTCTGAGATTCTGGGTGGACACTCTTCCGCCTAGTAAACAGTTTAAACAAACTATCATCTGCTACTTACAGGAAGTGTTCTTAAAGGAAGAGGGTGAGAAAGTCTTAGCCTTTGACTTTACTTGTTGGCTGGAATGCAGATGTAACCGGAGCTTGAGCAGCTATCTTGAACCATGAGGTGGATGCCACAATTTGAGCGAGATGGAAGAACAAGATAGGAATTTGAGTTCACCATCACATCAGGACTAGATCTTTTTCTTCTGGACTTGTTTACATATGAAAAAAAAATCTTCCTCTTGTTTAAATCAGTTATTTTGGGTTTTGTGTTATTTGCAGCAACTAAATCTATTCCTAATTTTTACTTAGATTTTTATTAAAAAGTTAAATCCCTTAAAATACGCTGATTTTATATGCTCTTCCTGATGGTGATATTATTATCTCAAGTTCTCGAACCCTAATTCTCCAGCCTGAGTCTGCCGGCTTGCACTTAGGATAGAATTATTACTTGTGTATTTATCCTTTTGATTGGCTGGCGTTGTGGGAGTGGCCTTTCAAGAAGGTTTACTTTTGCTTCTTGCTGCGTAACTCACCGTCTCAAGCAGAGTGGCATGAGCAATTACCATGTATAGTGCTTATGGCTTCTGCTGGACAGAAATTCAGAAAGGGAAGGGTAAGGATGTCTGGTCTCTGTTCCGTGGTACCTGGGACCTCACCTAGGAGGAACCAATGGCTGGAGCTGAGTCATCTGAAGGCTTCTTAATCTCATGTCTGCTGGTTGACCCTGGCTGTCGACTGGGACCTCAGCTGGAGCTTTTGGCTGGAATGCCTACAGATGGCCTCCTCAGGTGGCTACGCGGGCTCTTGGCATGGTGGCTAAGTTCTTAGAGCCAATATCCTGAAGAAAACCATAAAGAAGCCACCTTGCAATAGAAAGAGCTGTGGTTGCCAGGGACTTGGCAGGGAGGGGGACGAATAGGCAGAGCACAGAGGATTTTTTGGGCAGTGAAATTACTCTGTATGATACTATAATGGAGGATTCATGTCCTACATTTGTCCAAACCCAGAGGATGTAAAACACCAGGTGTACAACACCAACACCCCCAGGTGAACTATGGACTCTGGGTGATAATGACGTGTATGTAGGTTCACCAGTTGTAGCAAACATACCATTCTGGTGGGGGGTGTGACAATGGGGGAGGCTCACATGTGCGAAGGCAGGAGGTACATGGGAAATCTCTGTACCATCCTCTCAATTATGCTGTGAATCTAAAACTGCTCTAATAAATAAAGCCTTAAAAAAAATAAAAGCCATCTTGCCTTTTATGACCTAGCTCTAGAAGTCATATAGCATCGCTTCTGTCATAGTCTACACCCACCCAGATTCAAGCGGGAGGGAATGTGGACTCTTCCCTTTGATAGTGGTCAAGCCAGAGTCACACTGGAAGAAGAGCACGTGCGCTGGAAATGTTCTAGCAGCCATTTTTGAAACAAAACAAAACAATTTAAAGACTCTCTGTGATTCGTGGAGACAGAGGCCCGTAGATAGCTGATAAATTAATAATGTGGTGAGTTTAGCATTTACATGATTCTGTATATTTGCAATGCAGCAAGCATAAATATTTCAGCGCAATGCACTTAAAATGTAGCAGGGTAGAAAAGCATCTCCTTGGTTCTGTGGTCCCTAGGGGTGAGTCTTCCCTCTTGTTTCTATCCAAATACTAAAGAAAATACAAATGTCATCCCCTTCCCTCCAATTTATCATGTATGGACATCGAAAGCCCTTTAAAAAGGTGGTGGCCTCCAATAACACGCTAAGTTTAGGTGTAGATGTGTTCCCTTCCATCCTGGCTGAGTGCTGTCAGCTATAATTTCAGCATAGCTGCTGGTCACAGAGCCTTTGATGGTGTAATCTGTGGACCTAAAAAGTGAAGAGTGGGAGATACATGAAGTTACAAGAAAGCAACATAGAAGGTGCATTTAAAATAAAATTTTATGATCCTCAAAGCTGTATTCACCCTTATTTGTGGCGGAGTCTTCTTTTCAATAATTTCCAGTATACGTCCTTCTGCGTAGCACTCCAATGCCTCATAAAATGCTTCCCGTTGGGTCTGACGTGGAGGACTCTGAATTGTTTCATGTTTATGGGGAGAATGTGAGAGTTTTAAAAATTAATTCCCAAACCTCATTTTAGTCATTGGTTTAACCCTTTGCCCCCCTCCCCACCCATCCAACTCTTTTTGTGGGTTGCTTGGTTAAACAGCAAACATTGGCTAATTGCAATTTCAGACCCTTCCTTCTCATATAATAATGTCAGTAATATTAAGAGTAATACCTGGCATTTGTATTGTGCTTGGAAGTTTGCAGTACATTTTCACATTATCTCAACAACTGAGAGACTCACACGGAATTGTCCTGAACGCTGCTCTCATTTAAACACTGGTTACTGTGTTCTTGGCTTGTGGCCACGGGCTCCCCTCCCTGCCTTCCAGGCCATCCTGCACTTGCTGTCAGCACCACCTTCCTAAAGTCCTACTTGGATGTGTCACCCCTCTGCTCAAAACCCTTCAATGACTCACTGTTGGCAACGTAAATATAAAGGCCAAATTCCTTAGCCTGCCATTTAAACTTTCCAAGGTTGAGTCAACAGACTATTCCAGTCTAATTGCCCATTTATTCTTTTACATAAAACTTATGCTCCAACCAATCCCCTATTATCCTTTCCACATCATAGTTTTGGCTCTTATTATAGTTCTTTTCATGTGGAACCATCGTCTTTCATCTTTTCCTGTTAAACATTTACGTAACTTTTAACGTCCAGCCCCAAATCCATCTTCTCCATGGGGCTTTCTCTGATGACCAGATAGCTCTTCCTCTCTTTAGCCTCCTATACCATGTTGTTTGCGTGACCCCGACTTCTGATGAAAACAACTGGTTACCTTAAAATGTCTCTACTTTTCCTTATTACGTTATATAGGTTTATGTCTTAGATAAGGATCCTAGATGCTTCAACAGGTAGAGCCCTGAATCTCAGTATTTGCTATAATAAGATGTCAGTTTTCACTCATGTGACACTGCCATGTGGCTTCCCTGTTGGAAGAAGCCATGTGGCGGCTCTGCTATTTTAAATACAATCTCGCCAGTTTCCTGAGGCCAGTGCCTGGGGCTGTTACTGAACAGAGATGCTGTACACCCTGCAAGGTGCAGACCGTCCCATGCAGAGACGCACTGTCCTACCCCCAAAACCAGTGTTGGCTCCCTTGAGAAACAATGTGTCACACCAAACTAGAACAGGGCTGCCTTCCTTACGTCCAACCTGGGCTTTCTTCATGAGACCTGTGACTCGTGTGTTTCTGCCTCTCCTTGACCAAACTCTAGCCCTTTCTCTCTGAGCTCTTTCTCAGCAAGGCCTCAACCTTGGTCTATAAAGCTTTAAACAAAACACTAACATGGTTTCTAACAGCTCAAGAACACATCCCTAGGATGGCTAGTCCCCCTTAAAGCTTTTGCCTAAGAAAACTCAAGGCTGCCAAGAGAGTTGACTGTTCCAGCCAACACCTGAAGGTAGAGTCTGTGTCCCAGCCTCTGTGGGATGTAGGAGCTTAACTTCAATAAGCACCAGTTAGCAAACCTGGATGGGATTCACACGGATCAACCTCGCCTTCCATTTTTTTTTTTTTTTTTTTGGTGCAATTTTTCACTTCCCTGACTCTACTGAGCCCCTGCTCATCCCCTCCCTCCTTATTCCCTTATTTTCCCATTAAAATGCCCAGTCACCTCTGTACAAATCAAAGTTAAGTTTGCGCTGGACTCTCTTCCCTATCGCAATAGTATATAACTGATTCAAATTTGTCCCTTGACTAGTCCTTGCTTTTAACTCTCTTTGGCACCTATCAGTGCTGCCGAGACTGTCTTGGCATTTTTGGCAGCATTTACCAGGTGATTAAAAAGCAAAGGTTTCCTGGGGGAGGGTATAGCTCAGGGGCAGAGAGCATACTTGGCATGCATGGGGTCCTGGGTTCAATCCCCAGTACCCTCTCTAAAAAAATAAATAAACCTACCAAAAAAAAGCCCCCACAAAAAACTGCGTAGGTTTCCCCCCCACATCAACTGCTACTAAGCCAAATTTGCACATCCTGTATCTGTGTGGTCAACTTAAAAAAAAATCTACTGGCAGGAACTTAGTCTTATCTCTTATAAGAGAAGTCTGTTGAATTCTAGCCTGTCGAATTATTTTGGGGTGAAATCCTGCCATATAATGCATTATCAATCCTCCCCAGTCTATCCTGTATACGATTTGATCAGTGTGTCTCAAAGTTTTCCTCCTATGTATTAACAGAAAATATTCAACAGGGCACAGATGAGCTCTGAGATTTGTAACTACCAGAAACCACTTTCTTGGATAAGAGGTGATTTCTTCATTAATTCTCAGTTAACTAGAAAATCGAATTAAACCTTCCAGTCCCTGACCTTTCTTATTAACTGTAAAGTTCACAGCATTGTTGTTAAAGGTTTGAAGAAGTCTTGTTGGACTGTTCCCAATTTGGGGCATACATAATACACGCCAAGTGCTGCTTCTGGGGCTTTGACCTTGCAGATGGACCACAACCAACCATCAGGCATATGAAATTAGCTTGAAGCTATTTTTCCTGAGTGTCTGTTTCCAGTGGATTTGCACGTTCCTCTCTAGCCCATCCTGGTGGAGGCACATACATCATGGTGATAGTTCGCATCTCCAGGAGATTTCAGTGCATGGACTTAAAATTGCTTTCTCTCCCTCAACGGTCCTGGTTTTAGTGCTCAGATGTCTCTGTAGGGGACTGAGGAGCCCAGAGAAAATCACACTGCTTATGTTTCTCTGCCTGTGCAGTATGTCCACCTCCTCCAGTTACTCACCAGGGGAGGACATGGGGGAGGGACACGAGATTCAGGTGGGAGGGGGACATCACCGGAGGACAACTGGAAAGGTTTGCTGGAAGTAGGAGAAAGTGCTGGTCACACTGACTTTGACCTGGATGGGGTGGGAGAGCCGGTGCCAGCCTCCTGTTTTCTGTCCCTTCGGGGTGTGTGTGTGTGTGTGTGTGTGGTCTGCCTCCTTAAATCAGAGCCTAGGAGCTGAAACAGTTCAGAGCCAACCGTGCGACCCAGAACTCTGCACGATCCCCCACCCTCACCGCCTTGCAGGATTAGGCCCAGAAGCCCGCAATTCTTCATCTCTGGCCCACCGACTGTGAACGAACACCCGCTAGCTGTCCTTGCCTCTTTACCGCATCAACTTCGCGGGTTGACACTAGGTGGCAGCAAAGCGCCGATTCACCAACCTCTCTGCGTCCCTGCTGCCTTCTGACGCAGAACTTAAAAAAAAAAAGTGATACTGCAGGCTTTCCTTTTAGAGAAAGAGCCACCCATGCAAAACTAGCAGTTTTAAAGAGAGCCATGGCAGTAACTGAAAAGTCGTCAGGATGAAAGCTGCCTTCTGAACAGGAGAGGCAAACAACCAAAACAAAAAAACCAACGGAAACCCCTAAACCAAGTCATCACATATGAAACCCCTCTGCGAATACAATGCAGTCTTGCTCCTGCTGCTCCAGGGCTGACAACTGGATGGCAGGTGTGCAAGGAGATAGAGTTTGTGGTTTTCAGAGGCCCTTTCTCCGGGCAGCTTGACGGTTAAAACGTGAAGTTTTCCTGAACGTTGCTGGCTCAGCATGTTTTCCTGACGGCCAGCTTCTGATCCATGCCTGCAGGGTCTGCGGCATCAGGGTCTTGTAGATAATATATGAGTCCCAGGCAGATGTCAGGATGGGGCTTTCTAATTGACAAGGATGAGCTCAGGAGGAAGATGCTGTCTACTTTGAAGGCAGAGCCTTCAGGGAATAGATGATTCAGCCCATCACATGACACAACTTTGCTGCAAGTTGCATCCCAGAGGAAGAAAAAGGACAAATAGGGAGAGAGGAGGCAGTGAAAACAAGAGCATCCTGCTAGGGTCCAGAACACCTGAGTCCTATCTCCCAAAGGCCAAATGGTTCTTAGAATTCAGTAAACCCACCCCCATCATCCCTGCCTCCCACTCCCACCCTCATGAGCTGTTAATTCAACAGAATTTTTCTTGGAGTGCTGTCAAAGTCCTTTAAGAAGTCAGCCTGTTTCAGCTGAGACTGTTACACTTGCAAAAGCAATCTTCTTGCTGAAGACGGGTTTTTTAGCTTGTTTGAAAGCTATTCATGTGGCTCCAGAGATGGCAGGCAAACTCCAAAAGGCCACGGAGAAGCCAGAATCAGAGCAAGGGGTGTAACCCTCAGATACCTCTTCTTTTTCTCTTTCACCATTGTCTAAGTAGCCCTGAATTTTAGTGGCCCTTGAGAACTGTCAGTTTCCAGAGAGTGAGAAACCAACCTTGCCCATGGCCTGCTGAGAGGTGCACAGTGCTCACGGGGGTGGCGGTGGGGGCAGCAGTTCAGAGAACCCAAGAATAGGGAACAGGACAAGGATCCGCAGAAGCCAGGCCACAGGAGTGAGCCCTTGGGGGAAGAAGACACTTACTCAATTCCATCATTAACATATTCAAATGCACATATTTCCCCTGAAGGCAGAGCTGTAGGAAACTGCACTGGCTTGCCAGGCCAGGTCTGAGCAGGCTGGTGTGAGTACCCCTCAGTAAGAGTCACTTGGAAGCCCTGGTCACTACAGAACTCCTGGATCCCCACCAGACAGCATGTCCAAACGGGGACTGACTGTTGCCCATTTGAAGCCATCGCTTCTTAGCGATTTTCAGGGGATAAGGGCTTGGGCTCCCTCCACACTCCACAATGTAGTCTATGCAGGTACTTGGGGCCGGGCCCAGATCCACACGCCTGAGGAACTAGTACCCAAGGCCCACTCAAGGGGTCTGTAGTGTGCACGTGTGTGCAGTGTGGTTCAAGGGAGCCTGGGATCCGGAACAGGGCGAGGTTCCAGAGGGTCTTGGTCTTGGTATCTGGTTCTGACAGCAACCAGGTTTCTGCCTTATACTGAACCCTA
Source organism: Camelus ferus (assembly GCF_009834535.1). Taxonomy (NCBI): domain Eukaryota; kingdom Metazoa; phylum Chordata; class Mammalia; order Artiodactyla; family Camelidae; genus Camelus; species Camelus ferus. Next base: position 12,968,498 of record NC_045716.1, on the reverse strand, counting down.
GCTCACTCATTGGAGAACGCTCCTCCTTAGGCAGAGCTGGAGGGAAGCTGCTGCCTGGCCAGCTAGCCAGCTTATCCCCCCGTGCTAGAAACCTGGGAGCCCTGTAGGGTTGTTGGGGAGACCTAGGTTCCACCAGGCAGCGAGTCCAAATGGGGACTATCTGTTGTCCATTTCTGGCTGCCGCCTCAGAGTGATTTGCGGGGCATGTGCATCTTTCATCCTGGAGGCTATGAAAGTACTGGGGCCTGGTGATAGCACCACAGACAGACCCGGGGAGCCCTGGCTGCCAAAGGCTTGCTGAAAGGGTGCGTACTGCACATGCGCATTCAGCAAGGGTCAAGGTAGCCAGCGATCTGGCACAGCGCAAGGGTTCGAAGACATCCAGTCAAAGGTGTGAGTTCTTGGGGGAAACAAGGCATCTGCCTAATACCAATCGATAAGCTACTCAAGGGTGCATATTTCCCTCAAGGCAGAGGGAAAAAACCTTGACTGCCTGGCCTGGGCGGGACCTGGCGGCTGGCTGGGGTGTACTCCGCTAAGACACTCCTGGGAGCCCTGGTTGCTGGGGTAGCCTCGGGTCACAGCATGATGCATCAACTACAAATGAGGTCAGACTGTTGCCAATTTGCAGCTGACACCTCTGAGGGATTTGCTAGGGAGGGGCTCCTTCCGCCCTGGAGAAAGGCAGGCTTTGGGGCATGCGTCTAGCACTGACCTGGAAGAACCAGGCTGCCCAAGGCCTTCTGAAGGGATGTGTACTGCGCATGTGCCTGCAGCTCCGGTCGGGGGAGCCAGGGATCTGGAACAGGGTATGAGTCAGGGTAAGTGTTGAGAAAAGCCACGTCTTAGGGGTGGACTCTTGGGTGAATAAGGCATCTACCTAATTCCAATTCCTCAGACACTGAAGCCCAAGCCTTGGTTGGGCGGCTTAAACTGTTCCAAGTTTACCACAGTTAGGTCCTGGGTACACATTCATGATGATAATGGATGGAGATGCTGTGGACCATGGTAAGATAAATTAAAACCCAAATGAAAATTGAGCGGTATGTTGGTTAATTTGCCACTATGTTTTCCCTCACAGTCTCCTCTGTTTCCTGATTTTTAAACATAGTTTTAATTTTTTCCCCGGAATATCAAACTTAGCATGCTTATTGTAGAAAAAAAAGGGAATCTTATTTATGAAAAACCATACAGATGCTCTCATAGTTCAAAAGACACAGTGGAAATGACCGGGGAGACTGGAAAAAAAGAGGAGATTGAGCACAAACCATTGTGGCATGTTTTTCATTTTGGGGGCTCTGAGCAAATTGCTGGGCGCTGCTAAGGACCAAACTCTTCTTCCACCCCCAATTCTCCCTTTGCTGGATGTTGTAAAACCATGTGAGGGGTGCAAAAGGCACCACCGTACTGGGGGCAGGGCAGACCTGGTTTGAAACTCTGGCTCTCTGTTGCTGTAGTGAGCGGTTTGGCATAATTTGTAAAGCTTGCGGAGCCTTTGCCTCCTCTTCTAGAGAGTGGGGGATAATAATGCCTGATCGGCAGGGCTATTGTGAGGTCAAAGGGAGATGATGCTTCATATGCCTGGCACTCTGCAGGGAGTGGCTCTGAAACAAGCAAGTGGACTCCATCTCCTGTCTAATATCAGAGTAGGCGTCAGGATGTTACACAGTTGCCTGGTCCTGGGATCTGTTGGGAGACTCACTGCCCTCCCTCCATCAGAACTCCTAGTGCGTGGGCTGGAGTTGTGGCTCCTCCTCTCCGTGTGAGGCTCACATCTATGCAGTCACTTTGTTACCTGTCCTCCCAGCAGCACAAAGGCTGAGTTGGGAAGAATTCCCTTCCCCCTTCCGTGCTCTTCTCCTGGGCTCCAAGATTTGTACTTACTCTTTCCTCTGGACATGGCACCCTCCATTTGAACTAAGCCTGGCTATTGCCTGTTTAAAAATGTGATTTTTGCATGTGTTTTAGGGAGAAGAAGGCATCTGAGAGCCACAGGAGAGTCACCCAGCTCCCTAAGCCCA